>NC_054477.1:33237398-35737398 GCF_017639515.1 Carcharodon carcharias | reverse complement strand
GCCAATCTCAATGATGGGGGAGCCCAGCACATCAGTGCAAGAGATAAGGCTGAAGCCTTTACTACAATTTTCAGCCAGAAGTGCCGAGTGGATGATCCATCTTGACCTCTTCTGGAGGTTCCCAACATCACAGATGTCAGTTGTCAGCCAATTCGAATCATTCCACATTATATCCAGAAACGGTGAAGGCATTGCATAGTGCAATGTTATGGTCACTGACAATATTCAGGCAATAGTACTTAAGACTTGTACTCCAGAAGTTGCCACATCCCTAGCCAAGCTGTTCCAGCTCAGCTCCAACAGTGGCATCTATCCAGCTATGTGGAAAATTGCCCAGGTATGTCCTGTACACAAAAAGCAGGACAATTCCAACCCAGCCAATTACCACCCCATCAGTCTACTCTCGATCATCAGTAAAGTAATGGAAGGAGTCATCAACAGTGCTATCAAGCAGCACTTGTGTAGCAATAACCTGCTCACTGATGCCCAGTTTGGGTTCCGCTAGGATCACTCAGCTCCTGACCTCATTACAGCCTTTGTTCGAATATGGACAAAAGAGCTGAACTCCCGAGGTGAGGTGAGAGTGACTGCCCTTGACATCAACCCACATTTGACCATGTGTGTCATCAAGGAGCCCTAGCAAAACTGGAGTCAATGGGAATCAGGAGGAAAACCCTCTGCTGGTTGGAGTCATACCTAGCACTAAGGAAGATGGTTGTGGTTGATAGAGGTCAGTCATCTCAGCTCCAGGACATCATTGCAGGAGTTCCTCAGGGTAGTGTCCTAGGCCCAACCATCTTCAGCTGCTTCATCAATGACCTTCCTTACATCATAAAGTCAGAAGTGGGGATGTTCGCTGATGATTGCACAATGTTCAGCACCACTCACGACTCCTCAGATACTAAAGCTGTCCATGTCCAAATGCAGCAAGTCCTGGACAATATCCAGGCTTGGGCCGACAAGTGACAAGTAACATTTGCACCACATAAGTGCCGGGCAATGACCATCTCCAACAAGAGAGAATCTAACTATCGTCCCTTGATATTCAATTGCATTACCATCACTAAATACCCCACTATCAACATCCTGGGGGTTACCATTGACCAGAAACTGAACTGGATTAGCCATATAAATACTGTGGCTACAAGAGCAGGTCAGAGGCTAGGAATCATACGATGAGTAACTCACCTCCTGACTCCCCAAAGTCTGTCCACCATCTACAAGGCACAAGTCAGGAGTGTGATGAAATACTCCCCACTTGCCTGGATGAATGCAGCTCCCACAACACTCAAGAAGCTTAACACCATCCAGGACAAGGCAGCCCATTTGATTGGTACCACATCCACAAACATTCACTCCCTCCACCACCGATGCATAGTACCAATGCGTGCCATCTACAAGATGCACTGCAGAAACTCACCAAGGCTCTGTAGACAGCACCTTCCAAACTCATAACCAGTACCATCTAGAAGGACAAAGCCATCAGATAGATGGGAACCCCATCATTTGTAAGTTTGCTTCAAATCACTCACCATCCTGACTTGGAATTACCTTGCCAATCCTTCACAGTCCCTGTGTCAAAATCCTGGAACTCCCTTCCTAACAGCACTGTGGATGTACCTACACCACATGGACTGTAGCGGTTCAAGCAGGCAGCTCACCACCACCATCTCAAGGGCAACTAGGGATGGGCAATAAAGGCTGGCACAGACAGCAAAGCGCACATCCTGTGAATGAATAAAATAAACCTCCCTCTCCCATCCCAGCCTCTCCAGCACACCTTCCTCTCCCACTCACAGATGGACCTTCCTCTCCACCCCCTCACTGATGATCCATAGCAGCCCATGCCCAAGGCTGTGATGTTCTGAAGTGGACCTGAAACATCAACGGAGACCTCCCACCTTCCGAGAGCTGCTTTGTGGCACAGCCATGTCGATGAGAATCTACTCAGCATGCGATGCATGTGTTCCTCCAGGGTCTGGTAGCTGTAAGGCTCCAGCATCATCTTCTCCTCGGATGTTCACGATCTGAGCAAGATCCTAACGGTACGTCCCGACTTCTGCACACCACACTTGTCCAGATGTATTCTGGGCTGGTGTGTTTTTCTGCTGGCATAACGGTAAATTTTGCATGGAGGGGATGATTCCAGTCGGGCCTTACTTTGCTCCCAATACCAGGATGCAAATTGGGTACACGCCAGCTTCCAGCAGGATTCACATTCCGTCATAGCAGACACATCGGAAAATCCTGCCGTGCTTTCACGCCAGTGTGAAACCGATTTCTGCCCCTCACGATGAATTGCCCCCTGCCCAGCATGATGCCCGAGGCAACGAGACCAGACGATTCTGCCCTATATTTCCTGAGTGTGTAATTACTTTTTTTAACCTGCGCACCAACAATTAGTAATTTATGCATATGGACACCTAAATATCTTTGCTCTTGCATAGTTCCTAATCTCGCACCAATAAGGACATATTCAAGTTTGTGTTTCTCAGATGCAAAGTGGATGAATTCACATTTGCCCACATTGAATTGTTAGTTTTGAGCACTCGCTTCATCCGTCTATGGTCCTTTGTAGTTTCCTACTACCATCCAATAACTTATTGTGCTTCCTAACTGAATGTCATCTTCAAACTTGGATAAACAGCTCCCTATTACTTCATCCAATTCACTAATATGCTGGAATTACATGACGGTGATGTTTTAAAATGTCTCTTCTAGCTTAAGGTAAAACAGAATGTTCTGAATAGGAGATGGTGTGACCAAACTAATTCTGCCCAGAGACAGGCCATGTAATCCAAACCAGAACCTATTGAAAATTGTGTGACCATTTTCACATCTTTTCACAAAAGGAGAGCAGCTGTTTTTCTCGATACAGGGACACGCAAACACAGAATGAGAGGGAGACAGAAACAGCTGCTGCTGTGAAAAGCAGAGGAAAATACTTTTTTTGTGTTAGCCACCAAGCAGGATGCTGGTGAGAACTGGTTTTCTGTTCGAAAAGAGGAGACTTGTGGAGATTTAGGGAACAAGGAGTCACAGGAGAGGTTCTTGCTGCTGGGAATTGGCTGAGGGAGTATCAGCTGACTGCAAGTGAAACCATGTTCAAAGGACACTGGAAGACTCACTCTGGTATGCCAGGGAGAAGAGAGCCTGCTGAAAAGCCAGGAAAAGTTTGGAATTTTAGTCTTCAAGGCCACATATCGTTGGGAGGGTGAAGTAAAGTAAAAACATGTCATAACTTTGGGTGTGTTAATTAACGGGGAAGTGCCTTTTCTGTAGCTTGATGTATTAGTTGCCTATTAAGTAATGTTTAGCTTGTTTTGAGCTTGCTTGTTACAGTAAAAATCTTAAAGTGTGAATCCTTGTCCTACAATTCTTTTTGTTGGTCGCTGGGAAATTCATCTTTCTTTTTAAAAGTTATTGTTCACTAGGGGGATTGTAAAAATATATTGTGGAAATCTGAGTCCTTAGTACAGATCCCTGGGGTAGCACCACTTGTTTCCAATCAGAGAACGTTCTATCTAGAATATTAAAAGCACTACACCCTATCTCCTACCTCCCAATGAATTACCGGCCCATGCCACAAGATTATCTGCTGCTCTGTGCTTTTCTACTTTTGCTAATAATCGTATGTGTAGAATAGAACCTTGTCAAATGTCATTCCTGAAATCCTTAAAGGCAACATCCAAAAAACATTCCCCTATCCACCATACTACTGACCTCCTCAAAAAATTCAACTGGATTATTCGGACAAGACCCACCCTCCACATATGCACACTGATTCTCTTTGATCGGTTTATATTCGTTAAACTGCTCAGTCACTTGTCTCTAATAATAGACTACACAATTACAGCTTTACCTTTTGGGTGACTGTTGTTGGGATGTCTGTACACAACACCTACTGCATGCTTTGTTGTTTCTAAATTTTATCCATAGTTCTTCTCCTGTCTTTATGGAAATTCTTTCTTTCTACTGCTATAATCATGGGCTGTATTTTACGTGTCCCCACCAAGCATGTTTTGAGGGGGAGGGGCACATAAAATTGGGCAGGTGCCCACCCCACCACTTCCCACCCACCCCCGAGCTCACCCGCCTAATATGAGGGGTGGGCGGGCACCAAAATTGTCAGCCAGCCCACCATATTAAAATAAGCAATTAAGGGTCAGTTAGGCTTGTTATCAAGTCAATTGATCCTGATAATACACTGCCCATGCCAAAAAACGTTTGGCGTGGGCAGTTGGGCAGGGGTGGGCAGCCGGATTTTTTAACAAAGTTCTTCAAAGGGTTGGGAAGGAAGGGAGTTTTGATCTTTGGGTTGCTCTTTGCCAGTCAGGCGGGTGGGGCAGTCCTCCTAAGATCAAAACCCCCTTCCTTCCTATGCACCCGCAGCCTTAAATCAACCCCTTCCCCCTCCCTTACCTGCCCAAACCTTCCATGCACAAGACCTTGGACTTGGTCCCTGGATCCATGGGCCTTCTTCTTCTTACTTGTTGCAGTCCCGCCGCGGCCACTGACACTCTCCTGGCACTGCCGGGACCGTGGGACTTTCTCTCCATTGAGGAGGAGGAAGTCCCACTTGCCCTCATTTTTCCAGCCTGCAGCACTTTATCGCTACAGGAGGCGGGGGGCAGGTTGGCATGGAGTATGTTGGCTCCACACCAACTTTGTTTCCGGTGGGGGCAAGCTATCCACAACCCCCTACCCCCCAAGCTGTATTATTCAGCCTCATGTTTTTTTATTGATATTGCTATTCCCTAATCCCAATCTCCTTATCTTTACTGAAGGTCCTACAGCCTGGAGTATTTAGCTAATTTTCATTTCCAGCTTGCAGCCAGGTTTCTGTAACGTTTTTGTATTCTTTCATGGGATGTCAGCATTTGTTGCCCATTCCTAACTGCCCTTGAACTAAGTGGCACAGCCATTTCAGAGGGCAGTTAAGAGTCAACCACATTGCTGTGTGTCTGGAATTATATATAGACCAGACTTTCTTTCTTAAATGGCATTGGTGAGCCAGATGGATTTTTATGACAATTGTTGATAGTTTCATGATGAAGATTACTGAGATTAGCTTTCAATTCCAGATTTAATTAATTGAATTTAATTCCACCAGCTGCCATGGTGAACCTCTGGATTACTAGTCCAGTGTTATTACCACTATGCTACAATAATATGGCTATTACATTGTGCTTCTGATTCACTCTTTTTTGTATGCTGCACACACTAGTGTATAAAACTCTTATTTGGGTCTGTTCCTGCCTGGTTCAGGTTTTTTGATAGTCTCCCTCATAGTGAAATGGGTAGGTCAACTCATTTGTTGATATCTCCAGTTTTGTTGGAAATAAAAAATACTTCTTGGAAAGTGTTACAAACCTGTGCATCATATTTATGTAGATCTTGAAGATTTTGAAGGCTGTGAGTTATAAAAACATTGAGATATTGTCAGAGCTGTTAGAAAATAAAGCAAATAATTCAAATCACATAACACCTTATCACATTGAAATATCACAAAGTACTTCATACACTGAATTACTTTCTGAAATGTGGTATTTATTATGTAGGCAAACATTTCACTTCAGTGTTGCTTTGAAGGTTTTGGCATGAATTTAACTTATGTTCCTATGTTGTCTTAAGATGGCTATTGAACCAATCTGACTAAAGTCTTTGGTTGATAGGGCCACACACATACACATACAGGCACACACACACAACTTAAGTGAAGTCCTGCTCATAACAAAGTTTAATTTTTAGTTATTTACAGATGGTTTTTAAAGTTTCACAGAGAGTGTAAGGTCAGACCCTATTGTACTACAGTGCCCTTTAGAACATACTTTAGCAGATCCCACACTGGGAGTCTTTTAGGGAAAGAGAACTCATTAACTCTTCTCTACACATTATTGCAAAAAAAATGGATTCTATCATGAATCTTATCTTCCTGCAATGTCACTGTTTTGAACTCAAAATTTGCACCCTGAATCTCCTCCAAATGAGCTCCAAAATGTGGAAATCCTTCTTTCACATCTTATCATCTACATAATTTTAAATTTCAAACTTAGCATCACCTAATTATTATTTCTTCATTTGTCTCATCTTTTCTTCAACCTTTCTCTTTTTATTCAATTTTGAACTAAAATATGAGAACACAATAACAAAGAAGCTACCGGAACCTGCACAGTAGATAATATATTTGTTTATTGGTACACTGTGCTTAATTTTGTGGTATTATTATGCCATAGCATTCTGTCAAATAGTTGCCTGGTTGAAGAGTGTTCAGTTAAAAGAGTGGTTGCCTTGGGATACTTCTTATGGTATCTTTTATGGTCTTGAATGAAAAGTTATTTAAAAATTTAGTTGCATACTTTTATAAGGCCCTACAGCCAAATACTACACCCGCCAGAATTACACTAACAACCTTCACTCGCCCATCGCTAATATTCCCAACAGTGATCTCAGTCAAGTTGGTGATGGTAAGGACATTAAACGGCTTCAGCATCTCTATTTTAGGAAGGGCGGGTGGCGGGGGTGGGGAATCAGTCAGAGTTCTTGCTTCGATTTGTTACCTTGCTGCAAAGTGCAAATGTGTAAAAGACTAGTGAAGTTCCGATTGGCCTAAACTGTCATAGACGCTGTGGCTGAATAGCACATAAACACATACAAATTACATCTTCTGTGACTGTGACAGAGATTTGCTATTACACCTCATCCTTCTCAATCTCTGCAATCTTTGACCTGGCCAACCACACCAATGTCTTTCAATGTCTCTTCCCCATTGTCCAGCTTGATGGGACTGCTCTTGCCTAAGCTGCCCACTTTTACCTACCTATAGCCAAAGTAACTCCCATCTCCACACCATTATATCCTCTTCTTTATCAATGTGATATTGCTTAAAGACATTAAAGACATGGGTGGGATTTTATGGGCCACCATGGTCGGGAAAGCAAGTGGACCCGTAAATTAGGACACCAAGCCATCGGCGGCCTGCCCGTCCTTGCCACAGTTTAATGAGCAACAGGGAAGTGTTGGGAGGCCTGCCAACCCTAAGGCAATTGAGGTCCTTAAATGGGCAATCAATGTCCACTTAAGAGCATCATCCGACAGCTGCTCCAATTTAATGGATGACAAGACAGGCCTGTGCCCAATGTGTAGACCAGGTTTGACCCTCCAGGCTGGTGGTCAATCAAAGGGGTGAGAAGGGGTTTTTTCCTCTATTGCATGCCTCTGGTGCTAATCAGAGGCCTCCCCTTCATAGTTTTCCCCTACCAAATCCAGCCTTCCCCCCCACCCTCCCCGCCACCTTTTCCAACATATTTCCCCGCCCCAATCGCTGGGTTTACCAGCCCTGGCCCCAATGAGATCCCAGGCTTACCTGTTTGTCCAGGCCTATCACTGAATGCTTGCTCAACGTCCTCAGTTCTGTGAGGTGGGACGTCCTCCTGGAGTGGAAAGGATGTCTCGGATCATAACAATTAAAGACACCGCAGCCAAAAAAATGGAAGGTGGGGGGGCAAGCCGGCCAACCAGAGGATGGCTCATCCCCGACATTTACGCTGGGGTATGGGCAGCCCACCCTCAGCATTAAACCAGGCAGTGAAGACAGCTTCCATTTAAATGTTGATGACATCCAGCTCTACCTCTCCAATAACTGTCCCAATACTCCCACTGCCTCTGTATTGTCACACTGATTTGCTGACACACGACCTTGGATGAATTAGAGTTCATGCCAATTTAACATTGGGAAGACCAAAGCCATCATCTTTTGTTCTCACCACAAACTCTCATAAGCGGTAACTGCCTCAGGTTAAGCCAGATTGTACACAGCCTCAGTGTCCGATTTGATTGTGAGCTGATTGTCTAATTCCACAAACTCTCCATCACAAAGGTTTCCTTTTACTAGCTCCAAAATATCCAACTAGTTCCACCTCTGTGTCCTTGTCACTCTTGCCCCGTTCATTTGCTGCTGAACCCCATTCATGATTTTATTATCTCTAGAATCAATTATGGAAATATTTAAACCGTCTCTCACTCTCTATTAGATGCTCTCTGGCCTGCTGAGTATTTTCAGTATTTTCTGTTTTTCTTCAAATGCTCTAACATAAGAACATAAGAATTAGAGGCAGGAATAGAACAAACGGCCCCTCAAGCCTGCTCTATCATTCAATAAGGTCATACCTGATCTATTTTTCATTCATTCACGGGATGTGGTCTTAGCTGGCTGGGCCAGCATTTATTTACCATCCTTAGTTGCCCTTGAGAAGGTGGTGGTGAGCTGCCTTCTTGAACCACTGCAGTCCATGTGGTGTAGGTACACACACAGTGCTGTGAGAAATAGAAAGGGAGTGCCACGATTTTGGCCCAGTGAAAGTGACGTAACGGTGATATATTTTCAATTCAGGTGGTGGTGTTCCCATTTATATGCTGCCCTGTCCTTCTAGGTGGTAGTGGCCATAGATTCGGAAGGTGCTGTCGAAGGAGCCTTGGTGAATTCCAGCAGTGTATCTTGTAGATGGTACACACTGCTGCTACTGTGCTTTGGTGGTGAAGGGACTGAATGTTTGTGGATGTGGTGCCAGTCAAGTGGGCTGCTTTGTCCTGGATGGTGTTGTGCTTCTTGAGTGCTATGGGAGCTGCATCTAGGCAAGTGGAGAGTATTCCATCGCACTCCTGACTTCTAGGTGGTGGACAGGCTTTGGGGAGTCAAAAGGTGAGTTACTCATTGCACAATTCCTAGCCTTTGACCTGCTCTTGTAGCCACAGTATTTATAGACTAGTCCAGTTCAGTTTCTGGTCAATGATAAACCCCCAGGATATTGATAGTGGGGGATTCAGTGATGGTAATGCCATTGAACATCAAGGGGCGACGGTTAGATTCTTCCTTGTTGGAGATGATCATTGCCTGGCACTTGTGTGGTGCGAATGTTACTTGCCACTTGTCAGTCCAAGCCTGGATATTGTCCAGGTCTTGCTGCATTTGGACATGGAGCTGTGAATGATGTTGAATATTGTGTAATCATCAGCGAACATCCCCACTTCTGACCTTATGATGGAAGGAAGGTCATTGATGAAGCAGCTGAAGATGGTTGGGCCGAGGTCACTGCCCTGGACATCCTCCAATCCTCTATCCTTCATTAGCTCCAGCACATGTTAAACTCTGCTATCTGTGTCCTATCCCACATCAACTCCCACTCATCCAGTCCTTACTCATGTACAATGACTCTGGATCCCCTAGCTTCTCCAATTTAAAACTCTTCTGCTCATGTTTAAACCCTTTCATGGCCTCTTACTTTTTTTATCTCTGTAACCTCCTCCGGCCCTACGATTATCCAGAAATCTATCTTTCTCCAAGTCCGACCTCTAATCCCATAACCACTTGCACCATGCCTTCAGCCATCTAAGCCCAACACAGAAATTCATTCCCTAAACCTCTGGACCTCCCTTAAGACCTATCTTAAAACCTAGCTACTTGGTCAGTTTTTTGGTGACCCCTCCTAACATCTTCCTCTTTGGCTTGGCATCCACTTTAGTTTGATTATGCTTCTGTGAAGCTCATTAGGATTTTTTGTTAAAGGGGTATGTAAATACAAGCAGTTGTTGCTATTATTCAAACTGACACACACAGTATACTCACAAGTATAAGATACATCTAGAACCAATCACTAGGTCTTCTAGAAGCCTGGAGATGAGGAGAGTAATTGGAAGAAAACCAGAGGAGTAGGAGTGAAGAGTTCAAAAGACAACTTGCTTTCAGTGATCATGTTCTCTGTAGTTTAAATGTATATATTTCAAGTAGAAACTTACTTGTTAACTTAAATGAACTGAAATGTTTTATTATATCCTTCAAAAGAGAGCAATGCTAGGAATAGGATTGAGAGTTTTAGAGATAAGCCTGGAGGAGGCCATTGAACATTTTCACTTCTGTATTCGTGTGAGAAGCAACCAGGTAGACATGAATAGTGCAGATGGGCAATACTTGTGTGTGTATCTCATCCTACCCCTCCTGAAAATATTGTCCCTGTTCTGGTGATAGTGGTGTGAGTCACTGTACCTCACGCAAATGGCAGCATTCATCTTGAGTTTTGACAGCAATTGTTCAAGTGCACGAGGCATCATTACCAAGCCTAATTCTCTTCTCATCTGACATTCTCTTCTCATCTGGATGGAGAGATAGTGACATAGTGACAACGTCACTGGACTAGTAATCCAGAGGCCCAAAGTAAAGCTCTTTGGACATGGGTATAAATCCCACCACTGCAACTGGTGGAACTTAAATTCAATTAATAAAATCTGGAATTGAAAGCTAGTCTCAGTAATGGTGACCATGAAACTAGAATTGATAGTTGTGAAAACCCATTTGGTTCACTAATATCCTCTAGGGAAGGAAATCTGCCATCGTTACCTGGTCTGGCCTACATATGACTCCAAATCCACAGCAATATGGTTGATTCTTAACCACCCTCTGAAATAGCCTAGCAAGTCATGCAGTTCAAGGGCAATTTGGGATGGGCAACAAATGCTGGCCTTACCAGTAATGCCCACATCCCATGAAAGAATAAAGAAAATCTAGATCAGCAGACTTCCAGCAGGAATTGTTGAAATTGTTAGAAGCAGGAGCTATAACTGCTTTACCTTATCCTAATAAACAAGTACTGAAACCAATTGCTTCTTTAACAGAGGACAGAGTGGAGATGAAATCTGTCACCATCCTAGTTTGTATGGCATACTAAATAACCTTTTTGAATTATCTGAGAGCCAAACAGATATTCACTTGATTACCTCTGGGAGTCAGAGAAAAATTCTTGCCCTCAAGTGACCATGAGATGACAGATGGATTACCGGTACATAAAAATTACAACACAGAAATAAGCCATTTATATTCATATCCTTATATTTTAGGTTCAACTTCTTAGATTTTTCGACAGTATTCATGGAGTTCTCATGACTAAATGCTTCAATTCAATGGTTTCACCTATTTAGAAATTAACATTTTTTACGTGGTGTTACAGAGGTGTGTTGATGTCAAATATTAAATTTCGATTTCATCTGCTAGACTCACATATGAAACTTTTTAAAAACAAAGACATTAGGATGGCTGCCAGAGGTCACCTGACATCTGCAACTGTAAGCTGGTCAAGTTTCTGGATGTTGCCAACGTGGATTACAATTAGGACAGGTCCAGACAGCCCTCCTGTGGAATTTCACACTTGTTAATATCAAGGATTAATTCAAAGATGGACTGAAACTTAAAATGGCTACCATTATTTGCATCACTATACTAGCTACATGGCATTCCATCAGAATGGAAATGGAGAGTCTACAGGGACAACGGCTACACCTGGGAGGTGTTGGTATGTTCTTTCTGGACTCGTCTGAATGAGTCATTCAGAGGCGATGGCTTGGACATTAAAAATTAATCATGTAGAACATAACACGATAGCCAAGGTCTGTCCAGACATAAGCTGATAAATTACCTTCTATGGAATATTCATCGTGGAGAGGGGTCATGTGATCATGATCACCATTTTGAAATATCTTTAATTATGAAACTCTGCTTGCTTTGGAGCAGTCCAAAAAGTAACATCTGGAAAGCAGATGACACCAGCTGCCTGCTCCTCCTCTCTTTCTCTCAACTAACTTGAACCCTGCCTGCTTATATCACACTGTGGACAGCTTACAGAGAAATTCTAAAGAGTTCAAATTCCAAATCAATGTTTCCAGGAGAAAAAAACAAAGAACACAGCTTTAAAAACTGCCTCAGCCACAAACAACAGCATGACGAACTTATTCTTTATTTAAGTGAATTCCTTATTTACTTACGTTTTCTTGCTGAATCTTAATTTGACCAAAAGTAAACTTCCTCTACTTTAGAACTTGTATTTTCGCAAGTTTGTGTCTGTGCGTGTTGTGACATTTGGGGTGTGTGTTAACTTTTTAAAAAAATGTAGCTATACTTACCTGAGAGGGTTTTTAGCAGAAGAAAAACTAATCCCTTGTTTGTTTAAACCTGAGTCCTTTGCTATCAGCATGTTAAACTGAATTGGCACATTCATCTGTATATATTTCAAAAAACCCTGTTATGCTCAACCAATGAGTAGAAAAAAAGGGATGTCCTTACACCCTTCCTCATCTGGATGTAATAGTAGAGAAAACTAAACGATTAATTGCAACACATTGAAATGACTGCATGAAAATGGCAGCTCTGCAATAAATGGAACTTTTACACTAATAAGTTAAAGCAACAGTAGGTACTTTAATGGTCCAAGCAAAAGTACACGGTGTTTGCTGCAAATCAGTCATTTAATAGTTGTACTGACTTATTACAGAGTATTACAAATTGCAAACAATGTATTGGAAAGAAATATAGATTTGGAATTACACCACTGAGACTAACAAGTGGAGACAGTGAAAACATGACTTCAGGTTCTGAATTGCACTCAGTCTCAAAGTTCCTTGAAATGGTAGTTTGGAGAGTTTACAACAATTAAGAGGTTATGGAAAAATGTTTGTGGTACCTCAGGGGCAGCACAACTAGGCATAAACCTTCATTTTACACAGAGTAATTTACAGTCTGTATATCCATAGCCCTAAACTGAGGCACTACTTATTAATGTAAAAACTTGTACACATTAAAATTTTAAATAGTTTAAACCTACATTATATAAGCATGTAATAGCATGTATACCTAGGACTATAAAAGAACAGCAAATCCTGCTCAGCCTGAAGAACAATCCCACCCTACAGTAGTATCCAAATGGACCAGTAGAGGGCAATAGATGGTAAGATTTTGTTGGTACTTGAGGTGCACACCCATCTTGTTTATTTTGTTCTCTGCATCTCAACTCAACCCTAAGCCAAAGGGTAATTGCAGCCAAAATTGGCAACCAGTTCCATGTCCTCTGTCTCTAGGCACCAGGAGCTGATCAGAAGTGGACCAATCATGACTGTCCTCTAATTAACAGCCCTCACCTGTCCCCAAGTGAATCACTTTGCCTTCACTCTATATGTGGCATGGCTGAGATTAGGCAATGCATGAGTGGGTATGTTTCAGTTTAGTAGTCCCATCCCAAAACTTCATGGCATGGTTCATCAGAGCTTTTTATGTACCATACATCACTCCATCCTGCCAATCTTGGGATATGTCACCCTTGTAAATCTTAGAATTCTGAAAACAGTCTGCAGATGGGATTACAGAATGCATGGGGGAGAAATTAAATATTGATGGGGTTGCAAAATAGGCATGAGCCGATCACCCATCTGTAATACACTGCTTTTCCTCTCTATTGAAAGTCAACAGAAATTAAACCTCACCCTCACATAGTTCAACATCCCCATGAGGAGGTTTCAATTCACAGAACATAGTGTCTGAAATCTTTGTTCGAAGAAGGTTCATTGCACCTAATTCCCCATGCTTATTAAATCCTGCTCAAATGAACTCCCATATCCTGTAAATCTTCAATCTCTCATTTTGCAGTCTTCTGGGATCTATGCTACATGTAAAGCAAGTTACTGGTGATGACCTAGATTCTATGATACACTGCGTTTAGTTCCATTCTCTCCACTTGTCTGAAGGGCCTTTAGATTTTCTTTTGAACAAATTACTCTATAATTACTTAGTAAGCTAATTGGGAGGCAGTGACCTCTTGATTTATAATGTAACATGGAAGCTTTCACAGGATCACAAATTGAGGTCTGGGAAATATTGGAGGCTAATAAAACGTATATAAAGCTAAGTATCTTCAGCTAATGATATTAAAATATTATAAATCATCAACCTATTTTGTGGAATGGGGACCATTTTGAGCACCGACAAATTTAGCATCTGTATTGTGTTACGGTAAATGTTTAATCATTTGGCTCTTGTTCCTCCAGGCTGTTTCTAAGATTGGGCATGCACCCAAGATTTTAGAAAGACCTCAACAAATACACAAACAATTTTTAGGCCACATATTTTTTATAATCATTTGACATTGTGCTTCAATAAGCATATCAATAAAACATCCATTGTGACCAACTTAAGTCAGCACACATTTCAAATTCTAACTCTACCATTTTGCTCTACAACTATTCAGAATTTACCAAAACATCGGATTGTTCAGTTCATTATTACAGTATATTACAGTGTAATCACTATCACTGTATATTAGAGTGGCACTACCTAATCTACATGTGATCTCAGTTCACATTTGGCTTTTGGCTGCTGTGTAGAAGTTTGATTTGGATTAGAGTACTTCAGGTTTCCAGTTGCATGTGGATTTTCAATTTAACAAGAGTCGGTGACCCAAATATTTGTATGATATTTCTCAAAGGTCCAAGCCAATCAATGGTCTCTCAACTTTGGATCCAAAGTTACAATGTGGTGTGGACATGAAATTTGAATTGCGCCAGCAGGCTATCCAGTTTATATTTTTAGTCTAAACCTGATCTTAACTGTCTGGGCAAAGGAGCTGATTCCTGACCTTCATATCTCCAAACCAGGTGATTCCTGGTTGGTAAACATATCATCACTGTATTTCATCAGTAACTGTAAATTTAAATGCGTACCTCCTGTTTGTGGTTTGTTTTATGCCATGGGTTTGGTCTATTTGAGTTTGACAGATCTGGCGACCTGGAAAACTGGGTGAATATATGGTTTGTTTACCAACATCGGGGCAGCGTTGAGACCAAACCTTTCAGAACCGTCAACACTTACCAAACTGAATCAGGTGAACTCAGCAGCAAGGTGGAATGGCGCATTCTATCAGGCCTTGTATCAGTTGCTTTGGAAGTTCAAGACAGATGCAATATTGGTACAGCTGCCATATATCTGATTTGCAACCCCAGGCTGAGCCTAGAAATGAGATGGAGGCCCCACTTGGTGGAGAAGATGAGGGGAATCTCAGAGTAGAATTGATATTGACAGTGTGGAGTTTTGTTTAAGGTGGATATAATACTCAGGGTTACCAGATAAATTCTGATGTCCAGACATGCATTTTCTATTACATGCCCACTTAGTCAACTATCGATGCACCCATGATTTCTGACTAGTCAGGAGAGATGTAGCTTTTGATTGCTGAGGTTGTATGTAGGCAAAAGGCTCGGATTGTCCTCTGCGCGCAAATCATGTGAAATGGTAGTGGAACTGGTGGAAAATGAAGAAGTGAGGATTGCTGCTGCCTTCCTGCCCCAACCTACGTGCCCCTCCATGATGACTTTCCTAATCCTGCCCTCCACAGGTAGATTATGGCAGGAAGCTTTGGCCCCTTCTACGATGGGTTCAGTCACTTCAGGGACCACTAGGCAAGGAGTGGAGTTAATCCCTAGGTCGGCAGCTCATCCCCAACACTGCCCTATCATCATTTATGGGGGAAAGAGTGCCTTTCTCCTGTTCCAATTATGCCAGACACCTGTGCCTTTGGTAGGATTTGGCTCAGTCTGAGCCCTAATAGTAAAACCTAACTCCGATCTTTAACCTCGGATTCACCTCTGCTAGTGTGGCAGTGGTGGTCTTGTTGTGGAACCACAGGAATTTTCCTTGTTTGCAGTGGTGGAGGCGAGGGGATGACTCCCACCTGCTGATACAGATGCCACCAGAAGTCAACCCTGCAGATGTAATGACCTCTAACCCAGGAAATTGGGTTGGATTCATCGCACGATTGGTGCTGGGTAGAAGCCCTGCACTGGCCCTCCTCTGGCAATGTGAGGAGAACCTAGACCTAAATCTACTGTCTTTTTGCTGTTCACAGGATTTGTTGAATATCTGCATAGAAAGTAACTGCTACTTGTATACTGTAACAGCAAAACACTAACACAAATTTGTACTATACAAACCTATATAATGAAGTATACACATGTTGAATACAATATACCTTGACATGATAATATGGTACACAATATAAAATACTGCTATTACCTACATTTATTATGCTGTGACCAAATTATAAACACATTTTTTTTCCAAAATGGAAATGTGCGCATATGGATATATAATTATATATATAATTATGTACATATATGTAAAAAAAAAGCTTTTACTAGTAAATTGGTCCTTTGAAAAACATTACTTAAAAGATGAAGAAGGTTGCAGGGGAATGCTATTCACTCAAACTGTTCCATCTTTTCCAGAGGGGAATAAAATTCACCATAAAATTGTTGTTTCAAGAACAAAAATTATGACTATTACTGCTAGCCTGGAGATTGACTCCCAATGAGCATAGCTTGTTCCCTGTAACTACCAAAGCAGCTCTTACAGCGAACAGAAGGCATGACTTCAAACCAGCTTGAAAGGTGCTCCTGGGCCACCAACAGCAGGAGAGCAAACTACTGGCTGCTTTGCAATCAGTTCCTCTTCCTCTCCTGACCCACTCTTTGCTATTTAGCCGAGCCAGGGTGGTCTCCATTAATGATGTCAGCAGCGGCCAAACAAGCAGGAATATCTTCCTCGATGGTCTCCATTTGTTCTTGATTCATCGACAACATTTACGGTGAGCCTATTCTATAAAAGGGAGTTTGAACAGGGAGCACTCTGAACAAAGAGAACTTGTCCAGGACGGTCCTTCCTCTTTAATGATTTGGAAGGCCTCAACAAGATACATCCAAGAAACAAATGCTTAAAAGAAAAAATGATCATAAACCCAGACGTCAAGTCTTTTGCTCAGATTGATTTTCAGTTTACAATCTTCTCATTTTAGATTTTAAATGCCATTAGGAGTAAATTCAGTAAGGAAACTTTGGAAAAGTTCCATAAAATGTTTTGCCTGCAGTTTTACTCCTCCACAGCCCTCTTGCTCAGAGCTGTTTCAATGTCCTTATTTGGGGCTTCAGTATGGATACTGTTTCTGCTTTTTGCCAGCAAAGCAAGCCAGCCAAGTGCAGAGAAGCATTGCAGCTGCTGCACCTCCTCCAGTACAGTAATAGGCCCATCCCAGCTGACATGTACCTATAAATCAATAAAATTGTGTTAATTCTAATATTGCCAAGTTTTGCTTCACATTCAGCTTTCGAGTCAAAGATGTAGGAGCTTCCATAAGAGGCTCAGCTGCTACGTCTATTTGAAACTTCTACTTCAGACCATACAAGACCTAACCACAGTAACGATCTCTCCAAAGTGCCATGGGGTTTATCACATGATAAGTTCCCAGACATAGATATGGAATTCTGGCTAAGTACAGATTGAGGCAGAAGGCATGTGCTTCCTCATAGGTAAAAACTTAAGCCTAGGAACTACTGTGGGCAACATTATTGCACAAATGCTTATCACACTCATCAAAATTCTTCTCTGTTGTTTTAATGGAAGAGCTGACATGTTTATTTTACATGGGCTAATGCCTTGTTAAAATAGTAGATAGAGGCATTAATCTGACTGTTTTAAACAATCTTGCATGAAGAAATCCAGGAAAACTTGCGACTGGACAAGACAACTCATTGGCAGCCCCTGGAAGCTGAATAGCAATGAACTCACTTGCAATATCTTAAAGGTTAACATTCTAGAACATGTAACTAACAAGATGTATTTCCAATTCATGGACTGCAGCGGATCAAGAAGGGAGCCCACCACCTTCCCAAGGGCAATTAGAGTTGGGCAATAAATGTTGGCCTAGCCAGCGACGCCCACATCCCATAAATCAATTAAAAAACGTTTGGCAATGTTTGTGATGGAGATCAAATGGGGTTGGACCTCAGCTCAGGGTTGAATATGCTGCAGTTGCCTATACTTTGACCCCAACATCCTATGGGATTTGAAAATGGTTTATACCTAAGCGAAGATCCTGACTGGAAGTTCAGTTCACTTACCTAGCTCAAACTGGTCTGAGAGATTGCTGCAGGTTTGCTGCACCTCTTCACTATTCCAGCCCAGGGGATACAGGGCACAACCTGAGCCAATCAGTAGACCTGGCAAATAAAAAGGATAAATGTATTAACCTGGGAAATAAATACACATTATAATATCTACAACATACAGAAAGCTCAACAGCACATAGCACAAATATATTCAGCATACCTTATAGCTGTTACATAATGCGCCTCACTCCATTTGCACTTCGTGCTGTCTAGCATCAGGCTTTCAAGTTTTAACATTAAATGACAGGACCTTGGCAATTAGTGAGACTGTCACCCAGCAGGTTTGCTAGAAACAATGAGACCCAAGGAGATGCCTGAGAACTGGATGTGAATCCAACCCAGTCTGGTGGGACAAAATTCTATTGTATCTCAGCATCGATACAAATTAAATGAGTGATCTCAACCCAGTATACTAAGGCCTCAGCACAAAGATTCCCTCAGAGAATTGATAGAACAGCTTTCTAAGAGGAGGTATGTTGCTTCTGTTTGGTCTAGCCAGGGCAAAACTGTGTACGAGGTTTTCTTGGGTCACCTTTTAAATCTACCTTCAATGAATTAAAATCTTCTGGAAGCGGGGGCTTTTTTTTATCTCTGAGGATCCAGTCTGCAATCCTGTCCTGGATTGATAGGGTCCACCAATGCCACACATTCTTTAGCCAAGCATATGCCAAGTCTCTGTGCCCCCCACTTAACCTCCTTTCACTGCCAGATTTTTAAGGGGCAGGTGGAGGGTCTGTCCTTTCCAAGGCCGAGCAGGATTTCCAGCCTCTCTGAATGCCAACCAAGGTCGGGAAATTCCTCGGCGCTGCTCCAGCTGCACCAGCAGAATGGGAACAACTCAGAGGGATTTCCTTTCTCTAGTCTCTGACCATTTTGGTGCATACCAGCCCAAGTTATTCCACCAAAATGGCCACAATCTTCGACCCTTTATTGTCTTAACTCCACGTGATGTGCAAGCATGTTGGTGCAAAGTTCCCTTCTATGCAGCAGAAAGAAGAATTGAAGGGTGAAATTTAATGCTCCTCCAGAGATAAGTTCAGAGGTGGTGGGGGTGGGCTAGAGTGGCCATGTGATTGGGTGGGGGTGACGGCGGGGTGGTGGGGGGTGGTTGGGGGGGGTGGTGGGGGGGGGGGGGGTGGCCTTTGTGTCCAGAGGCCAATTGAGACCCTTAGGTAGCCACTTAAGGGGCTTATCTCACCATCATTGGAATTGTACCAGGAGGCAGAGAAACTCACCAGGTGGCCAAACTCCAGACCCTGGGGGCAGGGGAGGGGTCCCTTGTTCTCAGGAAGTGCCCAATCGAGGGATCTGGCATCGAGGAAGGACCCACCACACCCTCCCCCTCAGCCCTGCAAAAAGCTATCCCCACTGTCCATGCTGTTGAGCCCCTCCCCTCCCACACACGCAACCAAACTATGGGACCCCCTCATCCCATTCCCTTACCTCTCTCCATGGATCTAGCAACAGTCTGGTGAAGTTCCAAGTGCAAAAGAGGCAATGGCCATCGCTCCTGATGGAGCTGCTAGTACTGGGGAATTGCTGACCTCTAATTGGCCAGCAGCTCCTGAGTGCAAGATTTCCAGCTGCATTGGCTTAATTTGATGGAAGGCTCAATGCTGTCCAGGTAAGTGCCCTGTTCTTACTAAATGGCATTGGACCTCCCAAAAATGTTCAACCTGGGGGTTTCCACCCTGCCTTAAATATTAAATCCCGTCTGGAGTATCAAGCAACTGCCCCAGTAGGTGCAGTCTAAATCCACCCCGTGTTATACCTGGTACTGCTTAATACTGACTTCGGGTGCCTAAAATTCCTCACATTGATTAGCACAGAATTGACCAAAAGAAACGTGGGGCAGGATCTTTCGCTGAGCAGGCGGACGCCCCACCCGCTCGAACGTAAAATGACGTGCGAAGATGTCGGGCAAGCGCCCTCCTCTCCACCCCCCTACAGGCAGCGCTGAGTGCTGAAGCACGTGTTTCACGCTGGGCAGGCCCTAAATTAGTACGCCAGCGTGAAATCGCAGTCCAGCCCCAATCGCGGGGGGCGGTCAGCTTCCTGGGCACTCCCGCCCACACCCGCTGAGCCCGCCTGACAAGGGAAAAGTCCTGGGCGAGGGAATGCTCACTGATCATTTTTAACTGATTGTATCATCTGTGCTGAAGCATGCAGGGAATTGCGAGGAGGAATTTATTGTAAGACTATGATCTGCCCTGTGTATATGATATGCAAGCCACTTAGGTCACACTACTTTCAGCAGTAATAGCAAGCTAAATCAATTCTGTGAGAAGTATCGTCCTCCCTGGCCCTGATCAGCAGGCTTCATAGTGAGTAACAGTATTAGGTTGTCTGAACGATTATTAATGTTTCACTCTCAAAGATTTGTGCACATTTCCTTACTAGCAACTTTGCAGTCATACTGTTAGCTGAAATGTTCAGCTTGCAAAAATATCATTACTGTGAGAACACCCATTTAACAGGGTACACCCAGAAGTGGAGGTGAATTCCTGATTATAAATTCAGCCTGAAAGCAACCCGCATTGATAGAAAGTATTTTTACAGAATAATAAATAACTTGACAGCAACTTGTTGGTGATCAATCAGAAGTGTTTTGTGTTGGTAATATGATTTGGTCAGTAATTGGTACCAAGACACTGGTAGAACTGTTGATTTCTCCCTTGGCGTTTGAAGAGTTGTCAGTGAAATAGTCGCACTGAACTTGCTGGTTTCTGCTCACCAGAATGCTTTCTCTGGTTTTCCTTAACTGTGAATTAATTGATGTTATTTATAAGCCTGTGTTAAAAATAACAGCAATTGTAAACTCCAACATAAAATCTGACAATTTATAATGGAGCGTACATTTGATGTTATTTTTAACGCCAGGCTAAAATCCTAGCTTTTATGTCCTTAATAGTCACTCTTGGGGGTGATTAGCTCAATGGCTCTACAGCTAGTGTGTAGATCAGGTTAACACCAACAATACAGGCTTTGACCCTCATTCTGGCTGAAGAAGACTTAGGGCTTATTGCCTCCTCACCCTACCCATAGTAAAAAATCACTGCAATTTGCCATGGTTCAGTGAATTTGTGCCAAGGACCTGCCTTTGAGCAGAGAATTCAAGAAGAAGGTTAGTCACCCTTGTGATTCTATGAAACTATAATCATGGCTCTTTGCTCCTCCACAAAATCTTCAGGCCCTATTCCATCATCCGCCAACATCCCTTCCCTATAATCCACTCCATGGTATTGCTCCTTCCCCATTCCAATCATAATTGTTGAATATGGAGTCACTGCATCACCTCCAATAGCTTCTCTTCCTACATAATTCCCTTCACTTTGCGATTTCCTCTTCTGCTTTCAATACCTTTCTCAAAAGCTATTCAACTCAGTTTTCAGGCCCTCCCAAACTAACCCTCTCTGTTGTACTTTTTTCTCTTCCCAATACATCCACCTTAACTTATATCATTGCCTAGACATGGGAGGAATGCTGCAGCATTGCGAGTTGCTGTTGTGTAGCATGACACATCAGAACTTTGTTACAAAGCATCTTACAACATAGGAGGCCATTCAGCCCATTGTACTCACTCTACAAAAATACTATCCAATTAGTCCCACTGCCCTGCTCTTTTCCTATAGAGCTGGAAATCATTCCTTTACAAGTAAATACAGAATTCCCTTTTGTAAGTTGCTACTGTATCTGCTTCCACTATCAACAACTCACTGCATAAAAATAAATCTTCATCAGCCATGGTTCATTGGCCAATTATCTTATTATTGTACTACGTCGGTACTACTGAAATGCAACATTTATTTATAAGCACTTCAGCTTTATTGGAGGTTGGTGTTTGTTCCAAGTTGCGTGCTATCGCATTAGTAGTAATTAATTTCAAAATATCAACGCTTGATATCTCTCCATATCAGTTTAGTGTGTCCACCTCAGATAAATGGAAAAGTAGCAGAACATGCTTAGAATTATAAGGTTCCTCTCTGTAACCTTGAAGCATAGACACATTAATCTAATGATGTGTATTCCTCTGAAAACATGCACCTCCAATTTCTGCTCCAAGTGACAGTATTTCTATTAACTTCTTTATTGCCTTGAAGGGAAAGCTGGTAGGGCTAGTTGCAGTGCTTAATTCTGCACTGGCCTGACAACTATCTCTGTTATCTCTTTAGGCACAGTTCAATTTTTAGGCTGTTTAAAAAGTGTGTGATACTAGATGGGAAAAAAGGCTTGTAGTCTTAGTAGTCTAGCCCTGTTCCTAAAAATTCTTACACTCTTCTGAAATAAGTGAACAAATCTGACTTTCTCCCTGCCTCTCTCTCTCTCTCTCTTCACGGTCCAGCAGCAATGAACATAACCACATATCCCATAGTAAGTCTTTGGGAAACCTTCCTCCATTCAGTGGCACACCCATAAATCAAAGAGAATTATTCTCAACAACCAGAGATCTTGAAAATTATCTGTTGTTAGTGCAAGATCGAGAAGAAAGGCGTGACCCAAAATCACCAGACTAAAAAAAATGGCAATTAAAGTGAAAATTATTTATGCTTCTGAAGCAAGCGAAATACATCAGGGAACATTTTCTTGGTGCATCAATAGATTGAATTATCTTTGGGACATTCAAATCGCAATGAGTCATGGGGTCTTGCTCTTATAATGATTAATGAGACCACTACAAGGATAAATGGCAGTGATGCAGTACAATACCCAAGTGCTGGAACTTGCCAAAATGCTTCTGGGCAACTTCAATTCCTCTTAAGTTTTGCAATCGATGGACTAGGCAGGGGTTCATTTGGAGTTAACTATCTGCAAAAAAAATAGTGTATAAGGGGCATGGTTTTCTTCAGAACTGAAGTTAGCAGATTTGAATTCAACACCATATGCAATGATGTTTTTACCTTATGCTTAAAACGAATTACCTTTATGAGTGAATGTCCATCAGGCACATTTCACATTAGGAAAGCCAAGTGAGAGCATGGAAAAATATGGGCAAGTAAAACTAAGGAAAACCCAAGAAATTTTTTAATATAAATACATAAAGAGCAAGAGGATAACTAAAGAAAGAGTAGAGCCTATTCAGGACCATAAGGGCAACATGTGTTTGGGGGAGAAGGATGTTGATATGGTTTTTAATGAATAATTTGCTTTGGCTTTCACAAAAGAGAGGGATTGTACAGACATTGCAATTGGTTTTGAGGTGGGGGGGGGGGGGGGGGGGGGGGGGGGGGGGGGGGGGGGGGGGGGGTGCGGAGACTGGGGACTGGGGGGCAGTGGTGGGGGGGTGTAGAGGAGTGCGAAATATTAGATAGAATTAACACATTGAGAGAGTTTAACATCTTTGAAAGTGGATATATCCGCGGGTTTGGATGAAACGTATACGAGTCTGTTAAGGGAAGCAAAAGTAGAAACAGCGGAGACTCTGACCATCATTTTACAATACACTCTAGCTATACAATACACATCTAACATTCAAAAATGGAGAAAGGGATGACTGAGTAATTACTGGCCACTCATCCTAACAATGATGGTAGGGAAATTATTGGAAAAAGATTCTGAGTGACAGAATAAATCTTCATTTGGATTCATCAAAGATAGTCAGCACAGATTTGACAAGAGAATGTCAGTGTCGGACTAACATGATTGAACTTTCTGAGGTGGTAACATGGAGACTCGATGTGCATTTGATGTAATCTATATGGATTTTGATAAGGTTCTACATGGCAGACTGTGCATGAAAATAAAAGCTGAAGGCAAAGAGGCAAGTTAGATCCAAAGTGGGCTCAGAAGCCAGAGGCAAAGGGTGATGGATGTTTTTGCAACTGGAAAGCTGTTTTCAGTGGGGTCCCGCTAGGCACAGTGATAGTTCCCTTACTTTTGGACTTGAATGTAGGTGGTATGATTAAGAAGTTTACAGGTGATACTAAAATTGGCTGTGTGATTGCATCTGGCGGGCAGGCGAAAAGGCCAAGCAGCCTTTGCATTTCTTAGGAAACCTCATTCACAGGCGGGATGAGGTTTTCAACAGCAAATAAAAATAAAATAAATTTTAAAAATTTAATTAATAACACGTCCCTGCTCATGTGGCGGCATGTTTATAATATTTTAGAAATCTTCATTTTTAATTTTCAAATGCACACCCGCACGCATGCAACGAACTTGCATTCTTGCCTTCCTCCCACCCCCTGCACAGGCAGCGCTGTGTGCTGCCGCTCATGTTTCACGCTGGGTAGGCCTTAATTGGCTCGCCAGCATGAAATTGCAGCCTGGTCCCAATCGCGGGGGACGGTCAGCGTCGCGACCACCCTCACTGAGCCTGCCCGACGAGGGAAAAATACTCCCTTATATGTTCATTCTCATTCCTCTCTCATTTTTACAACCAGGTAGCAGAAGTGAAAATATTTTTCATTGACCCCAAGTTGTCTTTTGCTGCTATTAGATAAAGGTGGGAAGTAAGGAGCTGAATGGATATCCTGAGCGACATCAGGCAATGGGAATATTGGTTGCTATCTGCTCAAGAGGGAGGGAGCATCTAAAGAAAGGCTCATCATCTACCTTTTTGAAACAACAAAGTACAGACATTTTACCATACACCAATGTAATCCATGATATGTTGTTTAGGATAAAAAACAGCAAGTGCTGGAAATTTGAAGTAAAAATGGAGAAAAAATGCTGGAAACTTCGCAGGAAGTCAATCAGCATTTGAAACAGGAAGAAAAGGTTATATTTTGGTAGGTCCTTCATAGTGATAAAGAGCCCCAGCTGAAACGTTCTCTCTCCTCTGGCTATCGAATGACCCGCTGTATGTTTCCTTTGTTTATTGCTTGTCAGTAAATCTGCGTGTGTCACTGTTTACTTGTGAAAATGTTGTAATAAAAAGAGAAAACAGAAAATTTTGTACAATATAAATAACGTATTTATTCCGGGGATAAAATATAACTATAACTAGCTATAGATGGGATACATTACACAAGGGATGATGGGCTGATGCAGTAATGGGAGGATTCAGGTCTCAAACATTATTGGATACATCAGTCAGGTCAACAGAGCCACTGAGCAGAAACGTCATTGTTCCAATGTTTCACACTATTATAGAAAGGGTTCTACAGATTTCAATGAGTGTTGGTTACCAGGGTAATCTGAAATCTGATTTGGTCTGTTTAAAGTTTTTTGGAAAACGATGAACAAATATTGGTGGAGGAATTGTGCCCCATTTTGTACAGAAATTAGTGGCACAAAGGAATAATTTTGGACCATGGAGTCCTGTGCCTGCATTTGGGGTGGGGGGAGGGGGGGGGGTGGGGGGGCAGCATATTGGTAAAGGTTGCTTTCCAGGTGTTAGGATTACATTCAGGTCAGGCCACCAACAACAATAACATAATAACAGAGCACCTAAAAGGTAAGAAAATGTCGCAAGATGCTGCACAGGAGCATTATAAAAGAAAACATGACAGAGCCACATAAGGAGATATTTGATCAGACCACAAAAGCTTGGTCAACAGGATACGTTTTAAGGAGCATCTTAAAGGAGGAAAGAGAGCTAGAGAGATGGGAAGACGTAGAGAGGAAATTGCAGAACTTCGGGAAATTGACAACTGAAGGCATGGCCACCAATGGTGGAATAATTAAAATCAGGGATGATCAAGAGACCAGAATGAGAGGAGCACAGATATCTCAAAGGCTGTGGGCTGGAGGGGGTTACAGAGGTAGGGAGGGGAGAGGCAATGGAGGGTTTTGAAAACAAGGGTGAGAATTTTAAAATCAAAACATTGCTTGACCAGGGGCTAATTGTAGGTTAATGCAAGGGTGATAGTGAACAGGACTCGGTGTGAGGGGCCGCACCGCAATTGGCAAAGGGCAGTCCCCGAAGAATGGCCCCCTTATTCCTTCCCGCCCTTTAAATCTTTAAGTTTAAAAATTGGGCTTCCCAAATATTTTATGGCATTGGGCAACATTATATCATGGTCAACTGGCTTGCAAACAAGCCTAATTGACACTTAATTATTCAATTAAATATGGTGGTGGGAAGGTGATGGGATGGGCGCGCACCCCATTTTACATGCCTCCCCCACACCCATGGGAAACATGCCTGCCGGGGGCACACTAAAATTCAGTCTATGTTCCAGTGGCGCCTAATTAATGTTGGTGTAAACTAGAACAATATGAACATGTTCACAAGCCATGAAAATTTGAGCCTTCCGAAAAGTATGATCGAGCTAAACTGTTTGAAATGTGAAAAATTCCTTTTGGACAGGCCTCAGGTTACGAATACACGCTTTATATGCTGGTTGTTCTTCACCTAAAGAAGGGCCTAACATCAATTTCTACGCCATGTGTCAGGAACTGTATAATATTTTCTCCCAGCCTCTTGTGTTAGATGCTGATTTACCAATGAATACTTAACTTTCTCAAACAATCACATTCATGGAGCTGATTGTAAAGAACAATGGGGCTGTTGTGACTGTTCGCAAACGGTAAATGCGCAGTTTCCCTGTGGTTTCACACATCATATCTGCAGCTGTTTTGATGTCAAAGAGGCATTCAGCAAGCCTGCTGGTGGCTGCTTTCTGTGCACATCTCCAGCAGTGCAAAGTTGGGGTCAGGGAGAAAGAGAATTCTTCCACCTGACAAGGTTAGTGTCCCACTCCAAACCCTAGACAAATACATGGAACTAATATATTGCCTTGTTTTGCTGTGGAGATTTTCAACATCCTGTAACTGTTTAGAATATGCGATTAAGAGGGACTGCTCGAGACCGTGACAACAGAGAAGCCTTTTGTCTTTGTTGAATTCTGTTTTGGCTTCTTCATTTATGTCACGGTATATACAGGGTTAAAATCAATCTCACTTACAGATAAATGGGCCAACCCAATTGATGTGCACAAAGGCTCCAGAACAGACAAGGGCCTAGAAATTCAGGTGCGGCACATTTGGGAGCATTCATTGCACCTGAATGATGCAGTTCGATGTGCACCTAATACTGGGCCACAGGCCTTATCACCATCGGATGCGGGACTGAAGATCAGATTGCCACAAGGGCAAAAAAGGTCCTCAAGTAAGTGAACGTGGGCAGGGATGGTGGGTGGATGATGGATTTGGAAATGAAGCAGTGAACTGGCCAGGGGTGAGAGGGTGGAAGATAGCCACAGTGCAAGGATGGGGCCGAGGTAATGGTAGTCTATGGGAGGGTGGTGGTGGCGATTGCAGGAGCTGGCAGCAGCCCACACTCTTTAAATGTAGAAATGCTCCAGTCCCACCTGGCTCCATAGTCAGGTAAGTATATTTTAAAGCCTTACCTTGTTGGCTGCCTCAGGGCAAATCTGTCTTGCATTGTAGATCTGAGACTGGCGTTAAGCCCCTTATTTACATATGCACAGGGCCTATTGCATGTTTCAGGTGTGTTCATTTAAGTCAATGGTTTGCCCATTACTAATATAGTGGGTGACAGGCTTCAGGCGGATAATGTGTGGGTCTTTCCTGTTCACCATAATGGAGGAGGCCACTTGGTGCCTGAAGAATGGGTGCTGCATGGCCAAAATTTTAGGCCCATATCTTTAATATAAACATGAAGGAGACACATATCTTAAATTGAGACCTTGTTAACTGGATTGCTCATTGTGTTCAAAGTGTGCTACCAATAGAGAATAATTGGAATGTTCTAGAATTGGGGAATGTTCCTCAGTGAGGAAAAGTCTCAGTTTGTCCGAAGCTTTTGCAGCAGATTAGTTTTGTTCATGGGAAGTTGCCAATTCAAACAATAATCCCCCTGAGGGCCTTTTCAAGTATATATTTTATTGACAGAGCAATATGAGTTTAAGAGATGTATTTTTAATTTCCTTTGTCCCAGTCAATCTTCCAGGATTTTTAAAGTTTATCTTGGGCTGACTACCTCCTAGTCAGCATTCCTCCAAAAGCCATATGACAGAAGTAGGCCGGTAACTCTGTGAAAATATACTTAGTGATGAACTTCCATTTAATGTCATCGTCAGCGTTTTATTTCGCTTCCAGTTTTGCGCTGAATGTTAATGCAGGAGGTGCAATTGTTGTTTCTCTACATTGTAAGAATTAGTAATGTCTGTAAATTACTGCAATTCAATTATTTATTTTTTCTATTTATCCATAAATAAATCTGTTTTGGTAGTTTTGATTAGGCAGCACAGTAACCTTGGAGTACAGTATAAGTTACAAACAGGCTTTATAACTGTGACAGAACTGTGCTCTATCTTGCTTCAAGCTATAAAAGCTCTGCATTTGATTTGTTTCACATGAGATTTATAACTAGGTCAAGCATAATAAATTCAAAATTAAATGCTGTCACTTTCTGAAAAGAATGCTTCTGTTTTCACCATGCAGCCTAAATGTAAACATCTAAGAAATATTTGCACTTGTATAGCATCTTTTACATCTTCCCAAAGGACTTTGCAGCCAATGGAGTACTTTTGAGGCACTGTTGCAACATGGGAAATATGGTCACCAATTTGTGCACAGCAAGGTCCCCACAAACAGCAATATAATAATGACCAGACAATCTGTTTTTTTTAATGTAGAGGGATACATGTTTTCCAGATCATCAGGGAACTACTTGCCTGCTTTTCTTCAAAACAGTGTTGTGGGACCTTTTACGTCCACAGAGAGGACCAACAAAGTCTTGGTTTAACATCTCAGCTGGATGATGGTGCCTCCTACAGCACAGCACTGAGATGTCAGTCTAAATTATGTGCTCAGGTCTCTGGAGTGACACATGAATCCACAGCCACTCAGAGGTGGGCGTATTACCATTGAGTCAAGGCTGACAACTATAATAACTATAATTTAACAGCTAGTATAAAGGATTGACGCAGCTCCAACTGCTTTTTTCAGTCATAATGACTTCATCCGCTTCTACAGTATATCCTACACAAATCAGCATTATTTCCTCTGAAGGTCTTTCAAAGTGCAGGAGTAACATTTATGTTTTTAGAAATGTTGTCAGTAGAAAAGTCTCTGAATTTCTTCTTTGAAGTTTTCCCCCTCTTGAAGGCACCAGCTCTGGGTGGGATTATGGTCAAACTAGTCATTCTGGTAACTTGCCTTAATGGACATGTAAATGGATATGACCTAAAAGCCATAGGAGCGTTTCAACTGAACACTATCCTCACCTAATCCTCCACACACAGGCAAACTTTGCCACAGGATACCTAGATAACAGGAGTGGGAATCTCTTGCAGCAAACAGTTGATTTACCAATAATCCATTAAGGAGAAATATTGCCTTCATGTATAGCATCACATGCTTCTGTGACTCTACAAGATGGATTCAAATTGTTTATATTCTCCACCCTTCGGAGATCACCATCACAAATCTGTGGGTGGTATTTAATGGAGAGACAGTGACCTTGCCCGCTGACTGGATAGCCAACAAGAGCTCTGCCTCTTTTAGGCAAGGCCCACGGCATTTAACTGGACAACCGGAGGTCTTCTCTGGGATCAAGGATCCTGGGGCGGACGTCTTGCCGGCTGAGAGCTGTCGGCTAATTAGATGCTCCATTGAAAGGCGGCGCCACAGGGAGGTGGTGTCTGCTGCTTGTAAGATGCCTACTCAAAGCCCAGCTGGATCCTAGGCCACAGGTGAATGATGGCAAGAGGGGGAAATCACAGGGTGAGGGATGTAGGGGAGAGAGATGGGAGGGGCTGCGGCAGTAAGCTCAAGGGGCTGGCTCTCTTTGGGGCCCCCCCTTACCAATGCCAGGTCCTTCGATCAGGCACTGAGTGCCTTTGAATTATGCGCCACCCCACCCTGGAAGACCCCACGGGTTTGTTTGTTGTGCTCCCTGCATGGTGAACCCCCTGCTGACTGCTGGGTTAATGGCAGCGGCAGCAGGATAAGGCCCTAACATGGGCATCAATTGGCAGTGGGACGGGGAGAACATCCATGGGCCTTCCAGCCACAGATTCTATCGGGGTGGAGCCAGGAAGATGCCACCCTCCTGCCTAACTAAATGGCCAACCTGCCTCCAAACTTGCCACAGGAGAAGGCATTAAATTCTGCCCTGTGAATCGCAAGGGAGATGTGTAAAAGGAAACTGCAGTCTTGAATCACATATTAATTATGTGTTATGTTTGCTTTGTTTATTTGATACTGAAGTTGTAGGAACGTGCCTTGGACTTTATGCCAATTCTATAATCAAGACTGCTCAGTGGAGCATAGCAAAGTGTCCATGTTCATAGTCAATTCCTTGTCTACCTCTGTATGGAAACAAGAATGCATAGAATGCGCATGAAATGCAAATTATTCAAATTCATTTTCTTCCTCTTTCTTTCAAATTTTCTCTCCAACTGTGAAGGAGATTGCAGCCAAGCTCAATCTTGTAAGTACTCAGTTTCCACATGCATTCAATAACTGTCCGTATGCCAAAAGGAATGGGCAGTCTGCCTGTGTTTGTTTTTCACTTCCCAAATTCAGGATTGCAATATGCCCAGTTGGAGTGCCCTTACCATTTCTTCAGCTGAGATCACCTCACTCAGCAAGGACTAACCATAAATTCTGGAATTTCCTGCTCTCGCTACTCCTAGATAGCTGTTTTACTCCAGAAGAAATGGGACAGCTAAGTGAGTTTATCAACATTTTGTGAGGTGTTTCACTGCCCTTCTGCTCCTGTGGTTTTCATCCTATGACGCAGCAGCTTGTAGCTTAAGTTGTAAATTGCTCTCAAAAATATCACAAGCATTTCATGTTTTCAGGAGTGTACACTTCCGATGTATTTACGTTTGACAGACAGTGACAGGATGAGATAAAGTGAGATATCACTTTGGCTACTTGGAAACAAAATCAGACTTTCAAATTTTTCAATGTTATGACAAATATTTCAGCTGCTCCGGGTTAAGGTTAAAACCTGTTAAAGTAAGCCAGTGTTTACATGAACACAAATGCAACTGTTGAGAGTCACTGTGCTTTGTGAATTGACACTAATTGGGGAGTGAGATCAGTATTAAGGGCTGGAAAAATGTTAATACTTTAAGATTTTATCAGTGTAATACTTTCACATCAGCTAAACTCTATGCTTAGGAATGCCTCCCCCTAAACCAATTTTATTTCTACTGGCTGGCGTTTCAGTAACTAAAGAGCATCAGTTTAAGAAAGAAGTGAGTGATTTTTATATTGCCTATATTACACAGAGGGATGTTAGGATATGGACTGCTTACCAGAAATAGCAGTGAAAGCTGAATCCACAACAGCTTTTAAAGGGGAAGTGAATAAATGAAATTAGGCAACAAAAGTCTTAGAGGGACTGGGAAAAGGGTTATAAAATTCAATGATTCTATTATCCACATTGTGTACATTTCTAGCCTGTCTGAGCAAGAATGTCAATGTGTCATTAAGAAATGCCTATCTAGATGCACTGAACCTAAAAATTCTAAGGCCAGGGTTTTAAGGCCCCGCTGTGGCATGTCTGCCCCCGGCAGATGCTTCATTCAGTCCGGCAGGACCGTAATATCCTGCTGGGCAGGAGGGGCTGTAAAATCCTGGCCTAAACTCAGATTGAAAAGATGTTGCTCAAGAGGAGAAGCCTCCTGGCCTGGAATTATTATTTTAATAACCAGCTATGAAGGAGTGAATATTTGTGTTGAAATGGACACATCCCAGATCAGTTTGGTACGAATGCCACACATAAATACCCCTTTGAAAAGTGATAGGTGACCCAGTCCAGACTATAAATTAATGGATAACAAAGCTGGGTACTCTGAAGGTGTTCAAGAGATAATTGCCTCCCATTCTATTGCTTCCCTGGCCACTGCCTTGAGTAGAACCAGACTGGCTCATGAGTTGAGCGTCCGACTGGCCAACAGCCTCTCCCACCACAAAGGTTGTCCACCTCTAGCCCTTCCTCAACTCATCTGCTGCTGAAACCAATGTCTTTGTCACTTCCAAACTCAACTATTCCGGTGCTCTCCTGGCTGGTTGGCTTCCTATCCTCCAGTCCAAAGGATTCAGAACATCCAAAATGTTGCTGCTTCTCCGCCTATCCCACATGAAAGCCTGTTCAGTGTAACCTGATGAATTTGAAGCTGAAGACACTTTATTCAGGGCAGCTGCAGGATTTGGGCAGGGTGCAGCAGGATTTGAGGAGGAGGGAGCAGGATTTGGGGAAGGGGAGCAGGATATGGGGAGCAGGCAGCCGGATTGTGGGGGGCAGAAGGATTGGGGGAGGCGGCACCAGGAAATTGGGTGAGAATAGCAGCAGAAATCAGTTCTTTTAGAGCTTTACACAAGGAATTGAAGTTCAAATAGAGAAGAAGCAGAATTTTATCTTTGGCGCACACCATAGGATTTATGAATCTACAAGGAGCCTTGAATGAATACATACATTTTGATTTGTTATATTGTTTACTGGATCTATTCAGAATCCGTTACATTTGCCTTTTCTGGCTGTGCAAAGACTGTGAAATTTGACCAAAAATCTCAAGAAAATTCAGTCAGATGAATCTCTTCACAGAAATTATTTTCTCCGTTACCTTTAAAGGGAATGTGCTCGTTTTGCGTCGTACCAAACATATCCTTGAATGCTTCCTATTATTTGTTTGCATGTTTATCCATTCAGCCCAGTTACCGAGAAGAGCCCAGTTAACTGCAGAAAAGATTTGTGAGAATTGTTTTAGGGTTGAGAGACTTCAGTTACAAGGGCAGATTAACAAAGCTGGGGCTGTTCACTTCAGAGAAGGTTGGGAGGAGATTTGATAGACATGTTTAAAATCATGAGGCATCTAGACAGAATAAGTAGGCAAAAATTGTTCCCATTCCCATGTAAGGGTTGAGAACCGGAGGACACTGATTTAAGGTGATTGGCCAAAAAGGCAAGGCAATATGAGGAAGAATTATTTTTATGCAGTGAGTGGTCAGGACCTGGAATGCACTGCCTGAGGGTAAGGTGTAGGCAGATTCAATCAGGGCTTTCAAAAGAGAATTGAATAATTATTAAAGAGGAAAAATTGCTGAGCCACAGTGAAAAGGCAGGGAAGTGAGACCATTAGACAAAGTTCAAGAGAGTCGGGGGGGGGGCAGAGGTGAGTATGGTGGCCATTACCAAAGAGAAGGTGCTAGGAAAACTAAAAGGTCTGAAGGTAGATAAATCACCTGGACCAGATGGATTACACCCCAGAGTTCTGAAGGAGATAGCTGAAGAGATAGTGAAGGCGTTAGTGGTAATCTTTCAGGAATCACTGGAGTCAGGGAGGGTCTCAGAGGACTGGAAAATCGCTAATGTAACCCCCCTGTTTAAGAGTGAGGCAAAAGACGGGAAATTACAGGCCGATTAGCCTGACCTTGGTCGTTGGCAAGATTTTAGAGTCCATTATTAAGGATGAGATTTCAGAATACTTGGAAGTATATGGTAAAATAGGGCAAAGTGAGCATGGTTTCATCAAGGGGAGGTCATGCCTGACAAATCTGTTAGAATTCTTTGAGGAGGTAATGAGTAGGTTAGATAAAGGAGAGCCAATTGATATTATCTACTTGGACTTCCAGAAGGCCTTTGACAAGGTGCCGCACAGGAGGCTGCTCAGTAAGATAAGAGCCCATTGGTGTTAGAGGCAAGGTACTAGCATGGATAGAAGATTGGCTGTTTGGCAGGAGGCAGAGAGTGGGGATAAGGGGTTCCTTCTCAGGATGGCGGCCAGTGACTAGTGGAGTTCCGCAGGGGTCAGTGTTGGGACCACAATTTTTCACTTTATACATTAATGATCTAGTTGAAGGAACTGAGGGCATCCTGGCTAAGTTTGCAGATGAAAAAAAGATAGGTGGAGGGACAGGTAGTATTGAGGAGACGGGGAGGCTGCAGAAGGATTTGGACAGGTTAGGAGAATGGGCAAAGAAGTGGCTGATGGAATACAACGTGGGGAAGGATGAGGTCATGCACTTTGGTAAGAAGAATAGAGGCATAGACTATTTTCTAAACAGGGAGAGAATTCAGAAATCTGGAGTACAAAGGGACTTGGGAGTCCAAGTCCAGGATTCTCTTTAGGTTAACTTGCAGGTTGACACGGTAGTTAGGAAGGCAAATGCAATGTTGGCATTTATTTCGAGAGGACTAGAATATAAAAGCAGAAATGTGCTGCTGAGGCTTTATAAGGCTCTGGTCAGAACACATTTAGAATATTGTGAGCAATTTTGGGCCTTGTATCTCAGGAAGGATGTGCTGGCCCTGGAGAGGGTCCAGAGGAGGTTCACGAGAACGATCCCAGGAATGAAAGGCTTAACATATGAGGAATGTTTGAGGACTCTGAGTCTATACTCGATGGAGTTTAGAAGGATGAGGGGGCTGGATAGAGTGGACATGGGGAAGATGTTTCCATTAGTAGGAGAGACGAGGACCCTAGGGCACAGCCTCAGAGTAAAGGGAAGACCTTTTAGAACAGAGATGAGGAGAAACTTCTTTAGCCAGAGAGTGGTGAATCTATGGAATTCATTGCCACAGAAGGCTGTGGAGGCCAGGTCATTGAGTGCATTTAAGACCGAGATAGATACGTTCTTGATTGGTAAGGGGATCAAAGGTTACGGGGCGAAGGCGGGAGAATGGGGTTGAGAAACTTATCAGCGATGATTGAATGGCAGAGCAGACTCAATGGGCCGAATGGCCTAATTTCTGCTCCTATGTCTTATGGTCTTATAGACACATGAAGGGCCAAATGGCCTCCTTCTACACTGCAATCATATGAGTCTATAAAATAATGAGACAAATTTTTAGCTCAGCGGGCTCTAGCGTAAGATGATGCGTGTTGACATCGGGCGAGCATCCTGACGTCAACACACAGTTGTGCAATATTTCGATCGGCAGGCTGGAGTCAGCAGTGCGCCCGCTGACAATTAAAAAGGCTTGTTAAGGTTATTAACAAGGTTATTAACTTAAATTTTTCTTAAATTTTAAATTACAAAACTTAAGTTTTAACCTTAAATTTTCACAGCCTTTGCTCTTTTTAGGAAACCTTACCAGGGGCGGGATAAGGTTTCTTAAAGCAAATAAAAATAAAATAAAAAATTTAAAATGTCATTAATAACATGTCCCTGCTCATGTGACAGAGTCACGTGTGGGGACATGTTTTATTATTTTTTATTTCTTTAATTTTTTTGAAAATTCTTCATCTCCCTGAGGCAGCTCTGTGCCTCAGGGAGATTCTGAAGTGTGCGCTCATGTGCATGCGCGAAGTTCATGCTCATTCCACTCGCCCTCTCCCCCCGCCCACACAGGCAGCGCTGAGCGCTGCTGCTTGTGTTTCATTAGCCTTAATTGGCCCGCCGGTGTGAAATCACCTTCCGGCTTCGATTGTGGGAGGTGGTTGGCTTCACGACTGCCCCCACCCGCCCCCACCTAGCTTGCCCAACAAAGGGCAAAATTCTGCCCATGATTTCCTTGCTGAGGGGGCAGTCAGACTACCTGCAACCAATCCCCTGCCCATTCTGCTCTTGGTCTCAGTGTTAAGAAATGTTCTAAAGGATGGGACTCTTATTCCCTTCTGTGTCCTTAGGGAGCCACCTAACCTCTGTTTATTGATATCTCCACTGCCATTGTTAAAGTCAAGGGTCCAGTTGTTGGAATACCACGGTCCTAATTGCAGGGTACACTCCTCCTCGGCTGAATGAGCTACACTGATACTGCTCTTTCAGAGTAAACAGTTGCAGATAACAACAGCAATTTGCACTTCTATAGCACCTTAAATATAGTACCTACTTACCAAGCATATTGCAGGAGAGTTAACAGACAAAATCTGATGCTAAGCCACGGAAGGAGATATTGGGACAGGTGACCAAAATCTGGGTCATCAAAGAGTTAAGTTTTAAGAAGCATCTTAAAGGAGGAGAGAGAGGTAAACAGCCAGGGAGGCTTAGGGATGGAATTCCAGAGTTTAAAGCACAGGCAATAAAAGGCACAGCCACCAATGATGGAAACATTTAAAATCGGGGTTGTGGAAGAGGCAAGATTTGGAGGAGAGCAGAAATTGTGGAGGGCTGGAGGACACTACAGAGACAATGAGAGTGAGGCCATGGAGCAATTTAAAAACATGGATTAGAATTTTAAAATTGAGACAGTGCTTAATGGGGAGCCACTTAAGAAGCTCAATTGGCCTCTGGGCGGGAGGTCCATTCTCCATCTTCCCTGTTGCTGGAAGGCAACGGGCACACACCCTCCCACCTTCCCATGTCATTTTATGGGTTACCCGCATCCCAGACCATCCCTAGATGGTCAGTAAAATCCAGCCCTGTGTGTCAGCACATCTCAGTTGGTAGCACTTCTGCCTCTGAGTCGCAAGATTCCGAGTTTGAGTTCCACTCCAGGACCTGCTCACAAAAATCAAGACTGATGTTCCAGTGCAACACTGTGGGAGTGCTGCACTATTGGAGGTGCAGGCTTTTGGATGAGACATTAAACCAAGATCCTGTCCCCTGCCTCTTAGGTGGATGCAAAAGATCCCCTGGCACTATTTCAAAGAAGAGGAGGGGAGTTATACCCAATGTCTTGGCCAATATTTATCGCTCAATCAACATAACAGAAGCGGATTATCCGTCAATATCACATCGGGTTTATGGGAGCTTATTGTGTGCAAATTGGCTGCCATGTTTTCTACATTGCAAAAGTGACCATGGGTAGGATCTTTAGGTCGACGAACGTGGGGCTAAAGAACAGATATAAAGATAAATCATTTGAAAGGATAACATTGGCCTTTATTCACAAGGACAATGAGAAGTTTTGCTCCAGTGGTATAAAGATCTGGTTAGATGCTTTCAGTTCTGGGCACCACACCTCCTGGGCAGAACTCCCGACGTCACTCCACATCATCTCCACTTTCAGGTTGGCGCAGCTGAATCATCTGTGCGCCTGCCAACCTGTCAACTGCCTACTGAAGCCATTTAAAAAGTCATTAATCTAATTAATGGACCTGCCCTTCCAATCTTAGGGTTGGCGGGCAGGCCGGGAGCACTGGCAGGCTTCCGAAAAAGCATGAAACCTCATCCACGGGCAGGATGATGTTTCATGAAGGTTTTTACATTTTCTATAAAAGTTTGAGTGTAAGTAAGAAAGTGTCACATGAGAGGACACGTCAGGGAAATTTTTTAAACATTTACGTTAAAAGTTTTAATTCTGAGCTGATCTCTCTGAGGCAGCACTTAGCCTCAGGGAGATCAGTACGCTCTTTCGCGCATATGCGCAAAACACCGCACTGCCGGCTGAGGGAATGCACCGCCCACCCGCACAGGGAATGCATAGCGCTTCCTGGCGGACGTCACGCTGGGTGGGCCTTAATTGGCCTGCCCACATAAAATGGCGGTGTGCCCCCAATTGAGGGTGCCAATCAGAGGCGCGCCCACCCACGCCCGCTCCTGCGCTACCCCCACACTCCCCAACTGGGGGGAAATTCTTCCCCATGTTTCAAAAGTACTTCACTGGCTGTAAAGCACATTGGGACATTCGGTAGCCATGAAAGATGTTCTATCAATGCAAGTCTTTCTTTTTCTCTGTACAGTCCCCTTGTTTGGCATTAGGTGTCACACTGTTATATAGTTAAAAGCCAAACCTCCAGTCAAGGAAGTTATCTTACTCTAGAACATTTTACAGGAAACATGAGTTGTCTAAACTACACAAGCTTTCTCACTAAGCTTGCTTAAGGAGTGAGGTGAACCTCCAGCAATCTATAAAGCAATACTAGTCATGGACAGAGTTTTGTGTGTTTTCTTACTGTCTGTGATCAATCTGTTTTGTATTTGAGCTGTGTGTATTTTCTTACCATTGGTTGTCCCAATTTAAATAATCCCACAAGTAATCCTTTTCATGAGTTTTTAAATACAGAAGTTTACTCAACTCATACAAAGGCTAGATACAGATGAAGATAAAAAACAACATGGGGAGAATTTTTCCTAAGTTGGGTGGGCTGCGTGGGAATGGGCCAATTAAGGCCCGCCCAGCATAACGCGCGGCCGGTAGCACTCAGCGCTACCTGTGCAGGTGAGGGGAGAAGGGAGAGTTGGGGCCTGCGTTCTTTAGCGCGCAGCAATCTCCCTAAGGCATGGAGCTGCATCAGCGAGATTAAGTAGATAATAAAACTTTTTAATAAATAACCTAAAAAATTATTTAAACATGTCCCCTCATATGACAGTGTCACATGAGCTGGGACATGTTTGTGAAGTTTGGAAAACGTATTTAATTACTTAATGAAACCTTCAGGAAACCTCATCCCACCCATGGATGAGGTTCCCTGAAAAACCCGAAGGCCGCTTGGGCTCTTCGCCTGCCTGCCAACTTAAGGTTGGATGGACAGCATTCTTAACAAGGTTAATTGCTTTTTTAATGGCCATAATAGGCTATTGACAGTTCAATGGAGTCACAGCCACCTCCGGAGCACACCCGCCAAGCGAAGTATTGAAATGACATGTGATGGCATCAGGACACAGGCATGACATCATCACGCGTCATTTTATGCGTCTGTGTGTCCGGCTCGCCCCTGCGTGCCGACGGCAAAATTCTGCCCTATGATTTCAATGTATAATTGTCTCAGTCTCTCTTTCATGGCACGCCTGTAGATTCTTAGATGAGTTGTTGCTTATAAGACCTTCACTTCAACTGAAAGCAGAGGTTTCTCAGTAACCTGTAAGGCTTCTTGTAGTTGAATTTCCAAGAGTTTGTTTCTCAGGTGAACTTGAAGTTGAAACAGGTTGGGGAGAGTCCTTCTCCCATTTTCAAGGTATTGCTATTTATTACGTTGGCTGCTTAGTTGACTTCAGCTGGTTCAATGGTATCTGCTGGTCTCTCTGTCTCTGCAGAGCTGATTCTTGCTGTTTTCAAAAGCAGGCAACAAAACATGACTGTCTCACCCATCTGACCTGTTACAAATCCTCCTTTTCCAAATAAGGTGGGTGGCCAGGTCAATTATACATCGTGTGTGATGACTTTCACACCTTGAGAGTTTGAGACAGCTAGTGTCTTTGTAACTGAATGACCAATTCCATTTAAAATTACCTTTTTGAATTAGTTTCAGGAAAAAGGCATTGAGTCAACATCAGTCTGGAAAATTCCTTTTGTTCCGTCTTGTGTTTCAATCCACAAGAGAAGTTGGGTGATCCTCAGGTAGGCGTCTTTTTGTAACCTTTTGTGGTTTTAAAAAATATAAAGTATCGACTGTGAGTTCGTAACATGACACTTGTACTGGAGAAGCTTGACTCAGCAACACTTCATTGCTTTAATGAAGTGACCCATTCAAGGGTCTGTTTGCTTAGCAGTAGAAATATGAGCACCACAATTTTACCATTAACCTGCTGTAGCATTCGTTTCATTTCTTTATAATATAAAAAAATACTGTGGCAATTTAAGGAATATCTCTGGTCCTTCCATCATGCCAACTTGGAATTGTGCAGGTTTGCGGGAGCTGCAGCTGTATTCTGACCATCTGCAGTCTCGTCCCACTTCCCAGTGCTACGTAGGCCCTGCTCCTGACTTCTGACCCTGTATGACTCTTGAGGGTGGTGAAACTGAATATCAACAGGGTTGCCGTATTCCACAGTAAAAGTAATTACATTTTTTAAAAACCATATTCTATGAATTCTTTTATTATTGATACGAAATGGAAGTTGGAATATCTCATTCTGTCCCAGTGGACATACTAATTCAATGTGTCTTCAGCAAGGCAGCGGAAAGCAAATGAGTCTAGAATTAGGGGGAAAAAATAGATTTGCTGGGTTTTTTTTTAAAAGTTTGTGCTGTTATGCCTCCTACGCTAAAGCTCTTTGCATTTCAGACAGGCCCCTGTAGTTTTATTTATTGACTGGAAATCAAGTCCAAGTGTAAGCAGAGTGTAGCAGGCTGTCACATTCCTGTCATCTGATTGTGACATTGTGTCAGACTGCTGAACAATAACTGCCTGGTAATGGCTCCAATTGTATCCATAGAAATTCATATAAATGCTTTCAATATTATGGCTGCAGGAACCATGAAGGGCCTGAAAGTGCCCTTTGGTATTTCCTCCATAGCTTCAAATCTTCCAGCTTTCAAAGCAATGACATCAGTACAGGCTAAGAGACAGTAGAAAGGATAAGGGAACACCTTTGACCGCCCCCTATGACAACCAGATCTCAAATCCAAATAAACGGCCTTTGTATGCACCAACTGGCAACCTACACCTTATCTAACGTCCTTTCCAGACTCCAGACTGATGGTGTCATCTGCATGAAGCATCAACCCATTTCCCTCCATAGAGGTGTGCTTTAGGAAAGGAGCTCATCAACTTTGCATCCCTTTTCTTTCTCCTCCTCCTCTCTGGAAAGCCCATAATTATTTTGGGTTTGGAACAGACATTCCCAAGAACGAAGATAAAACCGAGCACTGACCACTGATCTTACTTCCATAATGCATTCTCATCACAAAACTGGTGGCCAGGATTTTACAGTCGGCGTACGGGGGTGGGCCCGACATGCCAGTGCTTAAAATGATGCACGATGACGTTGGGCGTGCGTCCTGACGTCATCATGCTGTCTCACAACGTTTCATTCGGCGGGCGTGTGCCGGAGTCAGCTGCGTGCCCACCGATAACTAAAAGGCCTATTAAGGAACTAATTAATTTCAAATTTACGCTTCCTATGAGTGGGATGAGGTTTCCTAAAGCTTTTGCAAATGGAAAAAAAAACTTTGTCTTGAAAAATAAAAACATGTCCCATCTCATGTGAGGGGACATGTTCCATTAAATTTTCAGTGCATTTAATTACTTTTTTCAAAAGCGCCTCAGGGAGATTGAAGCACACTTTCGCACATATGCGCGAAAGAGCGATGGACCCGGCTCTTCCTCCTCCCCCCCGCCCGCACAGGTAGTGCTGAGCGCTACCGCTCCGCAACTGCCCCCGCCCACTCCTGCTGAGCCTGCCCGATGCGGGAAAAATTCAGGCCATGAGATTTTATCGGGTGCTGAATTCTCAGGGAAAGAAATGTGTATTTACCAACACGAGAATATAAATAAACACTTGGAAAGCTTTCACTCCTCGGATGACAGTACACCAGCAAATTAATAGATTGTTGTAGGTTGGTACAATGGAATTCAATCCTCCAATTACAATGTTTGGACCCAGTGTATTTATCTGGTATTGACTGGCCTTTGCATCTTTATGGCACGCTGATGCCCAATTCTCTTATCGACCCATTCCCACTGGACTATCCTATTTTACATCATTGGTATTAGCTCACGACACTGTTGCCCTGTAAAGTTCAGTCCGAAAATAGTCAGGGAGAGAATGACGTAGTGCTTTAACCTTTCACTCCCACAGAAAGTTGGGCAGAATTTTACGGCCCTGACGCACGAGGATGAGACCATAAAATGTGGCGAGACGCTCAAAACTCCATTGGCTTCGGCAGGAACAGAGGCTCTTACCAGTGGGAGGTGCCACAAAATTCTGCCTGTGGAGTCGTGCGCAGCAGAGCAGGGGTAACTGTGGCAGAGACACTTGATCCATATTCTCATCAAATTTACTTTTGAGGTTTTGTATCATCACTTTCCTGCCACTGTGCAACATCCAAGTCCATTCACAATTATAGCCTTGTTAATGACTTCACATCATTCTGTTCCCTCTATAAGGATCCATTGGCCAGGAATTTTCACCCGCAGATAATTAAAAGGCCTTTTAAGGCCATTAAAGTAATAATTAAGTTCAATTTTTTGTTGCCCATCCAACCTTACGGTTCCCTGCTCTCCTTCCTCCCCCACCCCACAGGCAGCGCTGAGCGCTGCAGCGCGGGATTCACGCTGGCTGGCCATTAATTGGCCCGCCAGCGTGAAATCACGGTCACGACCTGATTGTGGGCGGCAGTCGGCTTCCTGACCACTCCCGCTCTCCCCCACCGAGCCCGCCCAACGAGGGAAAAGTCCTGGCCCATATTAAAAGGATGTGCACTGTGATATGACCTCTCTCAAAAGAAAAATCATTTCACTCTACACATGTCAGGAACTCCACACTACTTTGCCCCAGGTGACAGTGCGGACAATTTATATCAACCATGTTAAAAACTGTGAATTAATATGTTCGCCATCATATAAATCTGAAGTCATTTTACACAACCATGTGAAAACTTTTGGACCCCTTGTGTATGCAAGGACCTTTCATAATAGCGATGTTAAAAAATTCTACATTGAAGTCCAAAGTAAAAACCATCCATCATCTGCAAGACTGTGAACACAGACAACAGTGCAGGTTTTTGGCCTGGATAGATTTTAATGTCATTCAAGTTTTTTGTCAGGCAATCATTTACACTGCTGCCACTTTGCTTCTGTCAAGACACACACAGTTATCCCTGTTAAAAAAATCCTGAGATCCAGCACAAGGCCGACATAAATTAATTCCATTCCAGTTTTAAAGTTATTGGTGCAGGTTCATGTGTTTGAAGCGCACTGTACAATCCATTCATGCAGACTATGAGCAGGATTTTACAAGTTGGCGAGCGGGGGTGGGCCAATTGAGGCCTTTGACAGAGTCAATTAAGTAATTAATGGACCTGCCTGTCCAACCTTAAGGTTGGTGGGCAGGCCAGGAGCCCCGGCACAAATTAGAAAAAGCATGAAACCTCATCCACGGGCGGGATGGGGTTACATGTAGCTTTTTAAAAATTATAAGAAAGTTTTTGTAAAAATTATCAACATGTCCCAACTCATGTGACAGTGTTACATGCTCTTCACCTTGAACTTATGTCTCCTCGTGACTGACCCTTCAACTAAGAGGAACAGCTGCTCCCTATCCACCCTGTCCATGCCCCTCATAATCTTGTACACCTCCGCCCCTCAGTCTTCTCTGCTCCAACGAAAACAATCCAAGTCTATCCAACCTCTCTTCATAATTTAAATATTTCATCCCAGGCAACATCCTGCTGAATCTCCTCTGTACCCCCTCCAGTGCAATCACATCCTTCCTATAATGTGGCGACCAGAACTACACACAGTGCTCCAGCTGTGGCCTCACCAAGGTTCTATACAACAACAACATGACCTCCCTACTTTAGTAATGTATGCCTCGATTGATAAAGGCAAGTGTCCCATATGCCTTTTTCACCACCCCACTAACATGCCCCTCCACCTTCAGAGATCTATGGACACTAAGCCAAGGTCCCTTTGTTCCTCAGAACTTCCTAGTGACATGCCATTCATTGAATACTTCCTTGTCAAATTGCTCCTTCCAAAGTGTATCACCTCACACTTTTCAGGGTTAAATTCCATCTGCCACTTATCTGCCTATTTGACCATCCTGTTTATATCTTCCTGTAGCTAAGTGCAGCCTCAGGGAGATGAGTGCGCTCCTTCGTGAGCATGCGCGAAAGAGCACAATCTCAATTTTGGAATTCCGCCCCCCCCCCCACCCCCCCCCCCACCTCACCCCCCCTCTGCTCGCACAGGGAACAGGGAGTACACAGCGCTTCTGTGCGGACGTCACGCTGGGTGGCCATAATTGGCCCGTCCACGTAAAATGGTGTTGTGCCCCCGATCGGAAGCACGCCCTTCAACTTCGTCTCCGACTGGGGGGATATCCTGCCCTCTGAAGAGCTACAATGGCTGTGAGTTAGGTCTGCTCGATGGTGCTGAGGTGAATTCAATTACTGCCCCTCTGACAGTGCAGTGCGCCCATAGCGCTTCACAGAATCACAGAATCAAATAGTGCAGAAGAGGCCCTTCGGCCCATCGAGTCTGCACTGACACGTGAGAAACACCTGACCTGCCTACCTAATCCCATTTCCCAACACTTGGCCCATAGCCTTGAATGTTATGACGTACTAAATGCTCATCCAGGTACTTTTTAAAGGATGTGAGGCAACCCGCCTCCATCACCCTCCCAGGCAGCACATTCCTGACCAATACCACCCTCTGGGTAAAAAAGATTTTCCTCATATTCCCCCAAACCTCCTGCTCTTCACCTTGAACTTATGTCCCCTCGTGACTGACCCTTCAACTAAGGGTAACAGCTGCTCCCTATCCAGCCTGTCCATGCCCCTCATAATCTTGTACACCTCCGCCCCTCAGTCTTCTCTACTCCAACGAAAACAATCCAAGTCTATCCAACCTCTCTTCATAATTTAAATGTTTCATCCCAGGCAACATCCTGCTGAATCTCCTCTGCACCCCCTCCAGTGCAATCACATCCTTCCTATAATGTGGCGACCAGAACTGCACACAGAACTCCAGCTGTGGCCTCACCAAGGTTCTATACAACTCCAACATGACCTCCCTACTTCTGTAATCTATGCCTCGATTGATAAAGGCAAGTGTCCCATATGCCTTTTTCACCACCCCACTAACATGCCCCTGCACCTTCAGAGATCTATGGACACATAAGCCAAAGTCCTTTTGTTCCTCAGAACTTCTTAGTGTCATGCCATTCACTGAATACTTCCTTGTCAAATTACTCCTTCCAAAGCGTATCACCCCACACTTTTCAAGGTTAAATTCCATCTGCCACTTATCTGCCTATTTGACTATCCCGTCTATATCTTCCTGTAGCCCAAGACAGGGAAGCACAACAGAGAGTGGAAATCTGGAACTCTCTGGAAATCTGGAACTCATCCCCCTTCAAAAAGCTGTTGAGGCTGAAGGGTCAACTGAATATTTCAAAACTGAGAGTTTTGTTAGACAAGGGCGTCAAGGGTTACTGAATCAAGATGGATAGATACAGAGTTAAGATACAGATCAGTCCTGATCCAACTGAGTAGTGGAACGGGTTGAAGGGCTGAATGGCCTTCTGTTCTTAAGTCCCTCCTACTAGTAACCTATGCAACTGGTAGAATTGTAAAACAATTAATTTTCTGTTAAACCAGTGAGCTTGATGAAAAACAAAAGTATAGTAATGCTCATCAAATGAGGAAACATTGTGCAAGAATTGGTGGTATCAAAGCTAAAAGGTTTATAATGTTTTACATGGATCTAAAGGTGTGTCACAGATAACAAGAATTCTCAAGAATGAAGACTACATTTTCCCCAAGTAGTTCATGTTTAAACAATCACCAGTTGTTGCCTCAGCTGACAGTTGTCAATTGAAGACGGGTTATTGTCTGCCCAATATCAGTACTTTGAACTAACATTAGCACATCTCTCGATTAGGTACTTTAAAACCTTCTAGGATATTTGGGCCCCGCCAAGATCGGGAATGGAGGTGGACAGAGCCCAAAAATACCGGTGCCAGCCAGCATTCGGGTTTTCCAAAGCCATTACCAGCATCGGCAATTTTTGGGGAGGTGGGTTTGGGGCCCGGCAAAGCTGCCCACCCCCACAAGGTGGGCAGCCCATTAGGTTCATTAAGAGCCTTACGGTCAGGAGGCTGCCTGGGATTTACCACTTTCCCGGCACCATAGGAGGCAGGTCAGCAGCCTGGAGGTGGGCACCCAGTGGCAGGCGGTGAAGGGGGGTGCGACGATGGTGTTGGCAGTGCTTCAGGCAGGCCTGCAGGCCCTCCCCGCCTGCTTGGGTGTGGGTGTGGCTAAAGGCTGCCCTGAAGGTGGATTCTCCCCCGAGCAGACCTAGGCTGCTTTCCTTGTTTTTCATTTCAATTTTTAAAAGGGTGGGTGACAGGGCGCCTCCACGATGAAGTGCCCTCTCAGTTACTTACCCTCAATTGCAGGCTGCTGCTCTCTCAAGCTGGAAGGCCTCTGATTGGTCCTGTAGCTTCGTGAGCCCATCTGCTGCCCTTAATTGGACAGGGAACCTGTTTCCATGGCAACAGAGGGGGTGCCCCTGTGAAAATCCCAGATCAGTGACTGTTTCTCCCCAGATGCGGTTATGGGACCCGGAAAGTTCTGGCTCCTGTAACCCTCATCCGAAGCGAAAACGCAGCCTCTGGACTCGGCCCTGATTCTGAGATGATAGTTAACATCGTCTTTGAACTTACGCAACGCATGCACGGGCTACAGAGCAGCGAGAAATACTTCTAACAAGCTGAAGGGGTGTTTCAAGAGTAAACTCACTGGTATTCCATGGGGGAAGGTGCAAACTTGCCGGAGCTTGTGCCAGAACAGTGAAATGAAACTGCCACATCCCCTATTCCTGACATGAATTTCAACATTACGGTATTCGTCCAGTCACAATTTTACAAAGGAATAACAGCACAACATCATCTCTAGAATGGTCCAGAGGAGGGACGTTTAAACTGCACCTAGATCTGTTATCAGCAGTAACTTGAACTTTGTGCAAATGAATGGATATATAGCTTTAAACTGCATTCATAACCCGCCCCTAAAGGTAAGGATTGAAGTGGCCCACACAGACGAAAAGCTTGGACACTCAATTAGCGGATGGAGATTGGAGGTTTATTTTGACTTTGGTCTATAGGGTAAAACAGACGATAGGGAATCAGCCACCTGCCGTAAATCTCTCCTGCTTTTCATTTCAGCTGAATTCACACATTTGTACCTTTGGTGGAGAGATGGCCAGCTCCTTATGCCACCTAAGAGCTGCCTATCTTTCCCATATATTAAACCACGCTCACTTCACGCCAATGTCTCAGCATACGTTTCATTGACCCAGGGTCATGAAACCATTCTGCCCCGGTCAGATGGGACACTTTGCAGATATCATGTGCTTTGCCTCAACTGGGATGGGCTCTCTTGTTTGGCTCGTATGGGGTGCCAGCAAAGATACTAACCCTGTGCTGCACATTAGAATTTGACAGCCAGGATATGATGTCAGAGATGTTAGCATCAATATTGTTCCTCGCCTTTTATGATACCAACTCTCTCAGCAGAGATTTCTACTTAGGGATCATTTGGCTATTGAAGTTGCCTGGTTGCACCTTGTCTAGCAATGGATTAGGGACAGGTGGCCTTGGCAGTATGGCTATTGAAGATCATGATGATCCATTTGCTGGTAATACCTCAGTGTTAGTATCTAGTGTCATAAAAGAGGTCTAAGTGAGCGGGATAAATCTAAACGGCCGTTCCATATGGAAGACACATGATTGTTTTTCAGTGGGGTCTCTACCCATATTCATGTTATCCTCTTCCTCTAATGCCTTTCCTCCACTGAACTACTTCCACCTGGTTCAACTCTTACCCATCTATTCGTAGCAAGAGAATCACCAGCAATGGCTTCTCTTCTTGGCCCAGCACTGCTATCTTTGGAGTCCCTCAAGGGGTTAAATCCTTATACTTCCATCCCCCCTCCCCAAATTCTCAACTACATACTGGTCATATCATCCAAAACACCAGGTTGCACACGGACACTGACGCCAGTCAGTTTTGCTTCACCACCATCTCTCTCAAGCATCACTGCCTCTTGTCTGACATACAGTACTGGATGAACCACCTCTGCTAGTGCAGCATTCATGCAGTACTTACCCTCTGACAGTGCACCGCTCCATTAGTACTTCACCTCTGCTAATGCAGTACTCATGCAGTACTTCCCTCCGGCAGTGCAGCACTAACTCAGCGTTAAAAACAAAAAACTGCGGATGCTGGAAATCCAAAACAAAAACAGAATTACCTGGAAAAACTCAGCAGGTCTGGCAGCATCGGCAGAGAAGAAAAGAGCTGACGTTTCCAGTCCTCATGACCCTTCAACAGAAGGGTCATAAGGGTCATGAGGACTCGAAACGTCAGCTCTTTTCTTCTCTGCCGATGCTGCCAGACCTGCTGAGTTTTTCCAGGTAATTCTGTTTTTGTTACTAACTCAGCATTATTGTTCTTAGAAAAGGTTGCAATTTTCCTTAAACTAAATTGGGCCTGTTCTCATCCAGAAAGCCAGTTGGTGAAAGATAGTACTGGAGCAAGTCTTTATTCAGCCTTACAGTTCTTTACAGAGCTAAGCATGATAAGCTCACAGTTCCTTACTCAACCACCCCACAGGTTCAATCAGTGTCTATTTATATGTGCTCAAAGTACATCCCAAGTAATGTCCACCGACTGCATACAATTAAACACAACTAATATACAACTAATGGGATCAAACTGAAGTTCCTTTCAAACAAGAAAATCAGAGAACGCCTTATGATAATAAAATAGTTCATCTAAGAATAGAAGGATGTAAACACATCTTGGATGCTGGGCAGTGCTGCTGTCAAAGCAAAAACCATGGGCAGGCTCAGCGGAAGTGGGCAGGGGTGGTCGCGGATCCGATCACTGCCACTGTGTCACATGAGATGGGGCATATTTTTATTTATAGGAAATTTTATTTATTTATTTATTTAATGAAAGCTTTGGGAAACTGCATCCCGCTCGTGGATGAGGTTTCCTAAAAAACGCGAAGGCCGCTTGGCCTTTTCGCCTGCCCGCCAACCTTAAGGTTGGACGAGCAGCATTTACAATAACCTTAATTGGATCCTTAATGGCCTTATTAGGTTGTTTACACATTGGTGGGCGTGCAGCTGGCTCCGGCATGCACCCGCCCAATGAAACATCGCAATTCAGCGCGATGATGTTGGGATGCACTCCCGATGTCATCGCACGTCATTTTACACGTCAGCATGTTGGGGCTGCCTCCGCACGCCAACTGAAAAATTCTGTCCCATGGTTTTGATGAAATCATCAACCTGAAATGTTAACTGTTTCTCTCTCCGCAGATGCTGCCTGATCTGCTGAGTGTTTCCAGTATTTTCTGTTTTCACTTTAAACTCATAGTTTGCTCACTTACATCTTATTCACCACAGCTGCATGAAATGTGCAGAAACACCAATCCAAGGGGTTTAAAACATTCTGATGAACTTTGCTAATGGCTTAATTATTAATGGGGTGACCTTGGAGAATGCTAAAGCATTACAGATCAGGTGGTCCCAGGTTTATTTCCCACCTTGTGATGAATGAATTGGGTCTGACTTTTTGCAATGGTGGAAGAGACCGAAATCCGGAAGTCCTGGCACTGACCCCGGCACCTACCATTTTTGAGAGGGCAGGAATGGGCCCTAGTCAGGATTTGCGCATGTGCATTTCATTGAGGCAGCTGCCCATATAAAACATCAGCTGCATCCAGTCTTGTCTGACTTTCATTAGTCAGGAGTGGGAAACAAGATGTGTGCAGATTAGACCTGGTAGGAGCAGGCCTAAATTTTGCAGGGTTCTTTAGAAAGGTAGGGTATCCTTTGGAAATGGTATCAGGACATCTTGAAGAGCTGTAAGTTACCCTTTGCGAGAGACAAGGTGCCCTTTTGGATTTTTGGATATTTAGAAGTGGACATGAATGTGAATAAAAGTGTATAAACTCATTGGAAATGTCAAGAGAGCTGTCAAGAGGAACTGTCAAAATTGCCAAAACTGTTAAAGTGTCAAGGTGGCCTATGCCTAGGTGGGAAGGCCACCCATAGAATCTTATGCACCCCCCCCTCCACCCCTTTGGCCTCCAAACTCACCAGAATAGAACATACAATTGTGCCCTTTGAATTCCAATCCTTGGTTTTGTAAGGATTAAGCACTTGAATGAAATGTTTGTTCTTATAAGAGGTTATGTAGTTGAAGGAATGTAAATGTACTAAAAAGCTTTTTATGAATGAGAATGTTATTTTTAAATAAAGTCTGCAATACACACTTTGAACTTTATTTTGTTTACACCAAGCATGGTCCTGAGATCTGCCCATGTGGATACTGGGTGAGTTGGCATGGTAGGTGTAAGGGAAAAGGGTGGGGGGTCGGAGGGCAAGGGCTGACACAGTTGGCACTAAGTTGGCATAGGAGCTACAAAGGGCCTTGGGGCAGGTGGGTGGAGAGGCATAGGTTGGCATGGAGGGTATGAGGGGCCATGGGAAGTGGGTGGGGGCATGAGGTGGCATGGGTTGGCATGGAAGGAGCATAGGGAGTGTGTGGGGGTGAGGGGGTATGAGGGCTGGAGGACTGTTTTTGTCTTAATTTTTTTTTCAAATTTTAACAAAATTCCAGTGCACCGATGTAGGTCTTCCGCCCAGCCCTCTTCCGTATCAGGCAGCTTCCGCGCTCATTCCAGGAACGTTCTAGAGAATCCCGCCACCCCAAAACGAAAATCCCAACTTCAGGGGCACTTTCCCCTGGGCCAGGTTTGCAGAGCCTGGAATCATCCCAACCCTGTGCTCCTGACCCAGGAGGGGGAATTCAGGCCTTAGTCTCAGCTTGGTCAGCAGTATGAACACTGCAGTTAGCATCAGGTTAGGGCAAGGAGGCACCAGGAACAGAGTCCTTGATCTGGATCACTAGCTGGTGATCTCAGATAGAAAGCACATGTGTGCATGTGTGATTGACTTGGCTGTGATAGCTTCCTGTGGGCGAACAACCTTCCTTTTACTGCTATGCTCAAAGGAGGAATGGACATAGGGTGCAGGTATCCATGGAACTGTACTACAGCAAGCAGTCAGCCTGTTCAGGAAATCAAGAAAGGAATGAAAAATAGAGAAAAGAAGGACAGAAAAAAGAAAGTGAATATATGATAAAGAATATCCACCGGCACTAGGCTTTAAATGTTTACTGTTTTTTCAGGGTCTTGCATTTTACATTAGCTGTTTGAACAAAACAAAAGGTGTTGAATGATATGATTAAAAATTGTTTAAATAATCCTGATTGAAAATCTGCCTTCTCTCTGGTCCTGCGTCTGTGCGATATCCTAATCTGCATTTGAATGCACACACTTTGGATTTCATTAAACTTGTAGAATTTTTAAATCAGAAAATAACTAAGCAGCTCCTGCAGGATATTTTACGTAAATGCAACTTGCGTGAATCTGCATGATAAGCATGCGTAAAGCATGTAATGTCCTCCCACACCTTTGCAACTGGTGAATAATGAGTGAGACACCATTAATGTTATCCATTGTTTCCACCGCACTGATGGTCATCAACTTCTCTTAGTGTGCCTGCCATCTGCGGATCACTTAGGCACCAGTGGTGTGTGCTCTAAATGCCAGCTGCACTGGAACATGATAAGAGGTCCAAGTCCAGTCAAATTGTAAGGACCCAGTGACAGCTTTGCTGGTGTTGCCCTGTCTCAGCGAAACTAGGGACCCTTCAAAGCTGTTCCCCGATGGTGATATGAAATTCCTCAGAGAGCTGTGTTAAATTTATGGCCCAAAAGCCAGCAAAATAATCCTCTAACACAATGCAAGGGATTAGGCCTGAAGCGCAGGAGTCAGAGCATTAAAAGTAATTAGAAGACCTTTGACCTACAACTGTTTGTTCCATTGACTTCAGCTGAGCCTATTTTAATGTCTGACAGCTCATTTTTTATATTCTTGTTAAATTCCCCATTACAAAGTCCTCCATCCATCATGCAGACAAAAAAAAGGTCTGTGCTTTATTCTGAGCAGTTCACATGAGCTTTTTCCTGTACCTGATTCAGGAGCAGGCAGTTTTCTCATCATAACGAATCTCATGAGCTTTGAGTAATAATCTGATCAATCCTCCTCGGAAATGGTGCTGTCTTCCTTGAATAATTCAAGTAAAAGTGAAAATGGCAGAAAGAACTTGTCTATTTTTTTTTCTTTTTGTTCTAACAGGAATAAATCCCGCTCCTTCCTAACGCTCCACTGGTCTACAAATGGCTATCTACAACTGGAAGTGGGCAGGGACAATTTAACTCTTATCCACTCACAAACAAGAGTTTATTTTTTTCTTTCACGACAGTAGTAACAATTCTACAATCAGACTAAAGGAATGATTTGTGAAGTTACTGCAAGAATAATGATCAAACATTACGAACTTCTGAAAACTTAAGGTGGAAATGCACATTATCAGTGCGGGGGGGTGGCGGGGTGGGGGTGGGGTGGTGGTGGTGTCAATTATCTAATTATTCGGGTAAAGGCCCAAGACCCACAGAGCAAATAAATTCTTCCAGTCTGGGCCTCAGTTTTCAGGGGGAGAATTTTCTCCCCATCAGGGAGAGAATTTTCTCCCCATCAGGGAGAGGAGCTGAGCGAGAGCGGAAGCAGGCGAATGTGCAGCCGATCGCCGCTCGTGATCGGCTGCATGTCCATTTTACGTGGGCAAGCCAACTAAGACCCATGCAGTGTGACGCACACCCGGATGCGCGGGGCGCTCCAAGTGTAGGCTGAGTCGGGGCCTGTGCTCTTTTGTGCATGTGCGCAAAAGAGCACAGAAATCTCCCCGAGGCACAGAGCTGCCTCAGGGGGATTACTTTGAATTTAAAAAAATTTTAATAAAGGAAAAAAAAAATTAAAGACATGTCCTCTCATGTGACAGTGTCACATGAGCTGGGACATGTCTGTCAATTTTATTAAAAATTTTTATTAATGTTTTAAAACCTTCATGAAACCTCATCCCACTCGCAGCTCAGTTAATTATTTCAATTGGAATTTAAGTGGCCTTAATAGGCCTTTGACAGTTCAGCGACTCATGTGCGCGCCTGCCGAACTGAAGACCTGAACGACGCGCAGTGATGTTGGGACGCACACCCGAAGTCACCGCGCGTCATTTTGCGTGTCGGCGAGCGGGGCCCACCCCTGCACACCGATCCGAAGATTCTGGCCCAGATTCCTAATAAACAACAAAATCTCCACAGCCTCTCCCCCCAAAAACTGTTAACATTTCTTTCTCAAAAGGATATTGCCCCTTTCAAAAATAAATCTACAATACGGACCATTTTTCTAATTCTACTTTTTAATTTCATCTGTTTTAACAGTGGTCACAAGATTTTTTTTTTAAATTGTTTCATAGGATGTGGGTGTCACTTGTTGCCCATCCCTATCTGCCCTTGAATTGAGTGGCTTGCTAGGAGTCAATCGCACTGCTGTGGACCTGCAGTCACAGGTAGGCCAGATTGGGTAAGGGTGGCAGATTTCCTTCCCTACAGAACATTCCCTACAGTGACATTACCACTATGTCATCATTACCCCCAAGATGGGGGAAATTAAGCAAAATTTCAAAGGAAAGTTTGGAATTTCCATATAGTTTTTGGTACAGCAGTGGTCCACCAGTTTGGTCTGAGGAAATTTGCACAGCATCGACTTCTGATAGTTTACTGTGGAACTGCATAAAGTGAAAATTATCTCATTCGCTTGCTCGACTCCCGAGTTATAGCCGCTCATGAAGTTAGCTCATGAGCATAATTTCACCCCCATGCAAAAAATCCGGAGATGGCAAGTTTCCTGTATTTAAACCAGTGTTGAATGGGTGTAAATATGTGGCTAAGCCCCACTGAACCCTTAATTGACAGAGCAGGTGAGTTTCAGCCTTTGAATATATCCCAAACTATTTCTGGAGTTTGTCAGTGAATTTTTCTTGGAAATTGTATCTTTAAATTTCTCTCACTGAGACCATGTTGTATTTGGTATATCTTTATAATAATGCTTTAAAATGTCATTAGGGTCTGTAACATGGAAACAACCAAACGCTTCTACATTTGCATTTAGCTCAACGTGCTGCATTGCTTAATGTGCGTAAATAATGGCCAGGATTTTCCAGCCCTGTCATGGTGGGACTCGCCGCAGGAAATTCGGTGACCCAGCCAAAAGTCCATCAACTTCCGGCAGGACCAGACAATCCTGATGTTGGGCGGGGCTAGAAAATCCTGCCTAATGCCTTGATAGCTTCAAACTAATGAGGTAAAACAGGGCTTAAAAAAGGAAGATAAAAGCTAAATACTGTGGATGCTGGAAATCTGAACAAAAACAAAAATACCTGGAAAAACTCAGCAGGTCTGAGAGCATCTGTGGAGAGGGATACAGTTGACGTTTCGAGTCTGTATGACCCTTCATCAGAACTAAGACATATAGAAATGAGATGAAATATAAGCTGGTAGAAGGGGGTGGGACAGGAGAGCTCGATAGGGGGTCAAGAAGAGACTGCCAAAAATGTCATGGAATAAAGGACAAAGGGGTGTTGACGGTGGTGATATTATCTAAAGGATGTGCTAATGGGGACATTAAGGCAAGCCAGCTAGTGGCAGATGGCCCTAGTGCAGGTGGGGTGGGGGGAAGGGATCGAAATGGGCTAAAAGGTAGATTCTCCAAAGGTTTCTCCAGGTCCTCAATGGTTCTGAGTTTGTGCTTGTTTTGTGTCAGTTTTTAAGCTGCAGCACATGCAATTGAAATCCTCAGGAAATTTCAGTGTAGATCGCTGGAGATTGGTGTAAATTTCAGTGAAAATTTCTGCATAATGTTCTGGGCCAAATCTTATTATTTCTCTGTCAAAAAATGTGCCAGGAGAGCGACCCCAAAATTTCTTAAATATGGAATTACATTCCAGACAAATCTTGTCCTGCAGAATAACAAAATCCCGTGGTAATCTAATTGATAGGTTCAGATTGTTTATGAAAACAATAATGAGTGCATGGGGCTGGGTGGCACAGTGGTTTAACACATTTTTCTCCTGCAAGCCAAGTTTGAATCCAGTCCAGGCTGAGCGGATAAAAGTTCTAACATGAAAGCAAAATATTGCAGATGCAGGAAATCTGAAATAAGAACAAAAAATGGTGGAAATACTTAGCAGCTCAGGCAGCCTCTGTGGAAAGAAACAGAGTTAATGTTTCAGGTCATTAGCCTTTCATCAGAATTGGATAAAAATTCTCTCTCTTTGACAACTGTAAGTCTTCTAAGGCTGTTTTTACATTGATTGGAACACATGGAGAGGAGCAGGCCATTTATCCCCTTGAGCCAGTTCTCCATTCAATGAGATCATGCCTGATCTGTGACCTAACCTTTGCCCCATTTCCCTCAATACCTGTGGTTAACAAAAACCTATCAATCTCAGATTTACAATTAACAATTGATCTAGCAACAATACCCATTTGTGGAAAAGTTTGAAACTTCTATCACCCTTTCTGTGTAGAAAGTTGGCAAGTAAGTTGGCAGCATTTTTAATGCATTAGCATGTCGTGCATACTCATTAAAATACATGGTTGGCAGATTAAATTGTCCCTTTGTGATTAGATTGGCAGCAAACGAGAAACACGTGCCTTCAGATTCATGACTGGTTAAAGGTGGTGTGTAGCAGGTACTTCAGCCTTCCTGTTGGACTTGGAGAGAGTAAGAGCTGCTTTTCTTGTATGGGGAACTTTGTTGGACCAGGGGAGAGGAGGCTGAGCTGTTGCATTATGCTCAGGCAATGGCTGTCCAGGGTGGTCAGGGCATGGCTACCCAAGGGAGCGGGGCATCTCAGACAGGCAGAATGATGCAGCTGGCTTGGTGGGAGTGGATGCCTGTCCAGATGGTGTTTGGATCTTCGACACCCATGAGGTAACGATGAGGTCGGTGACTTCCTACCCGTCCCCGCTGCACAATTGGCTGGGCCTCGTGACCATGTACAGCTAATTGGCCGGCCATTGCTTGATTGCACATGGCCAGTCACCCTGTCTCTGAGCAGAAGTGCCACTCACTTCTGATCCCACCATTGGGACACTCGAGCTACAACAAAATTCTGTCCCTAGACCCCCCAAACAGCGGAAATAGTTTTTCCTCTACCTACCCTATCTGTTCCCCTTAACACCTTGAAAACTTGAAAATCACTCCTTAACCTTCTAAATTCTATGGGATACAATCCTGCTTTGTGTAATCTCTCCTTATAATTTAACCTTAGAGTGCAGGTATTCTGGTCAATCTATCGATGCTGCACTGCTCTCAAGGCTGCTATATTTTTTCTAAGGCATGGTGTCCGGAACTGCTCAAGGTAGTCCAGGTGTGCTCTTTCATTATTATGAGCTCTCAGTGTTTGGCGAAGCTTTCAAAGATGCATTTGTTGTCTATCCCTAGGTTCCAGAGGAGGCTGTGGTGAACCTTCCCACTGAGCCCTCTGCAGTCATTTGGTGATACTGCTAGGTAGGGATTTGCAGGATAGTGGCAACAATGAAGGAATGGAAATAATCCTTCCCTGAAATTCCAATGTGACCAGCCACTGGATTAAAATTCAAGTGGTTTAACGTTTAAATTTAATAAAAATATTACAATATGAAAAAGGATTAGAACTCTTACCATGTCAATTCACTCTATTTATAAAGCACTGTCGAGATCAATGTAGTCTATTTCTGTTAATTCAAAGTCACAACTTGAATTACTGAATAATTGCACTAAAAAGGTCTACAGTGCTGTTTTATTCCAACTAATTACTGGATAGCTAATTTTTTAGCATAAAAAGCGATACTGAATTTGTGAAAGCTGACACTATACTGTCCCCTAAACATTTTAAGATTTGCACTATTCTTGTTCGCAAATTTATTTCAAAAGCAAGTCTCCTGGAGTTCCCCAACAGCTTGATGAGTAAGTATATTATCCTATGTAATAGTGAACCTTTTTTCTTATTCATTCACAGGATGTGGGCTAGCATTTATTGCCCATCCCTAGTTGCCCTTGAGATGGCGGTAGTGAGCTGCCTTCTTGAACCGCTGCAGTCCATGCGGTGTAGGTACACCCACAGTGCTGTTAGGAAGGGAGTTCCAGGATTTTGACCCAGCAACAATGAAGGAACGGCGATATATTTCCAAGTCAGGATGGTGAGTGACTTGGAGGGGAACTTCCAAGTGGTAGTGTTCCTATCTATCTGCTGCCCTTGTCCTTCTAGATGGTAGCGGTCGTGGATTTGGAAGGTTCCTGTCTAAGGAGCCTTGGTGAATTCCTGCAGTGCATTTTGTAGATGGTACACACTGCTGCTACTGTATGTCGGTAGTAGCAGGAGTGAATGTTTGTGGATGTGGTGCCAATCAAGTGGGCTGCTTTGTCCTGGAAGGCATTAAACTTCCCGAGTGATGTTGGAGCTGCACTCATCCAAGCAAGTATTCGGAGTATTCCATCAAACTGCTGACTTGTGCCTTGTAGACAATGGACAAGCTTTGGGGAGTCAGGAGGTGAGTTACTCATTGCAGGACTCCTAGCCTCTGGCCTGCTCTTGTAGCCACAGTATTTATATGGCTAGTCCAGTTCAGTTTCTGGTCAATGGTAAACCCCAGGTTGTTGACAGTGGGGGATTCAGTGATGGTAATGCCATTGAACATCAAGGGCTGATTATTAGATTCTGTTATTGAAGATGGCCATTGTCCGGCACTTGTGTGGCGTGAATGTTTCTTGCCATTTGGCCGCCAAAGCCTGGATATTGTCCAAGTCTTGCTGCATTTGGACATGAACAGCTTTACTCTATGAGGAGTCTTGAATGGTTCTGAACATTATGCAAACAGCAGCAAACAGTACAGCTCTGACCTTATGATGGATGGAAGGAAGGTCATTGGTGAAGCAGCTGAAAATGGTTGGGCTGAGGACACTACCCTGAGGAACTCCTGCAGTGATGGCCTGGAGCTGAATGACTGACCTCCAACACCCACAACCATCTTCCTTTGTGCTAGGTATGACCACAACCAGTGGAGAGTTTCCCCCCGATTCCTATTGACTCCAGTTTTGCTAGGTGTCAAATGCGGCCGTGATATCAAGGGCAGTCACTCTCACCTCACTTCGTTCAGCTCTTTTATCCCTGTTTGAAAGGCTGTGATGAGGTCAGGAGCTGAGTGGCCTTGGTGGAGCCCAAACTGGGCATCATTGAGCAGGTTATTGCTAAGCAAGTGCCGCTTGAAGTACTGTTAACGACTCCTTCCATTACTTTACTAATGATCAAGAGTAGGCTGATGGGGTGGTAATTGGCCAGGTTGGATTTGTTCTGCTTTAGTGTACAAGACTTATCTGGGCAATATTCCACATTGCCGGGTAGATGCCAGCGTTGTAGCTGTACTGGAACAGCTTGGCTAGGGGCGCGGCAACTGCGGGGGCACAAGTCTTTGGTACTATTGCTGGAATATTTAACCTTTGCACTATCCAGTGCCTTCAGCTGTTTCTTGATATCACATGGAATGAATCAAATTGGCTGAAGACTGGCATCTGTGATGCTGGGACCTGCGGAGGAGGCCAAGATGGATCATCCATTTGGATCTTCTGGCTGAAGATTGCAGCAAATGCTTCAGCCTTATCTTTTGCATTGCTGTGCTGGGCTCCCCCATCATTGTGGGTGGGGATATTTGCGAAGCCTCCTCCTCCAGTGAGTGTTTAATTGTCCACCAACCTTCACATCTGGATGTGGCAGGACTGCAGAGCTTAGATCTGATCCGTTGGTTGTGGGATCGCTGAGCTCCGTCTATCACTTGCTGTTTATGCTGTTTGGCATGCAAGTAGTCCTGTGTTATAGCTTCACTAGGTTGACACTTCATTTTTAGGTATGCCTGGTGCTGCTCCTGGCATGCCCTCCTGCACTCTTCATTGTTAACTGACTAGCAGAAAATCATCTGCAATTTGTTAGACAAGGCAGCAGGAGTCATTTGTCAAGTTACTAGGAATGAGATCTCCCCAGCAATCAGCTGTGTGAAAACTGGCACATCTGTCACAATAACTTGTATGTATACAGCACCGTTAACATAGTAAAATGTCCCAAAGTCAATTTAGAAGGTTGAGGGCTTATTTAATTGAAGTCTTTAAAATAATAAAGGAAGCTTTAAGGTAGATGCAGAGAAACAAATTGCACTGGTGGGGCAGTAAAACCCAGAACAAGAGGGTACAATCTTAAAATTAGAGCCAGACCATTCATGTGTGAAATCAAGAACAATTTTACTCCCAAAGGATAATGGAAATCTGGAATGGTCTGGATGCTCAGACAATTGGAGCTTCAGGATTGAGATCAATAGATCTCTGTCAGGGAATGGTGGCCTAAGGTCAGGTCCTCTGTTCATTTCTCCACCCCTCGCTGTTTGGGCTTTAATCTTCAGTTGCTCATAGCAGCCTCCCACTTTCAATATCACAGTGTGTAACATCATCATTCTCTTTCTCCCTCTTGGTCTACATCCCTCTAATCTTCCTTCAATCACCTCCTTCTGCAAGTTCTCATGCCTTAGAATATGACCAACCCAACCTTTTCTTGATGATATACACTGACAATCTTTCCTCCTCCACATTCCTGAGAACTTCTTCATTGCTCTTGTGTTGTCTCCAACTGAACCACATTTCACAACTTTCTAGTGTTTGGATGACCACTTTTCTCAAGGGGAGGGTATCAAGGGATATTGAACTCAGGCGAGTAAATGCGATTGAGCTGAGGATCAACCACGATAATTGAATGGCAGAGCAGGCTCAATGGGCTGAATGACCTACTCCTGCCTTAGGTTTAGTTATGAGTTATAATTTGGGGCTTTCTACCAACACTTCCTTTTTGTTCCCATAACCAGACAGAATTATCTTATAAATCAAAACCTGTGTTCTGGAATGCACTACCTGAGGGGATGGTGGAAGCAAATACAATACTAACTTCCAAAAGGGAAATTGGATATATACATGTATAAAAAGGAAAAACTAGCAGGGCTCAGAGGAAAGAGCAGAGGAGTGGGGCTAATTGGTTAACTCTTTAAAGAGATAGCACAGTCATGACAGGTTGAATGGCTTCCTTCTGTGCTGTTTAATTTTCTAGGAATCATAAAGAGCAGAATGGACTCAGGCTCCAATCCACATGTTTACTCTGTTTTAGCAGACTGGAACTGTAGCAGTGAGGGTGGGATAATTGGCCTCAGTTCACCTACTATTGGACTGGGTGCAGGAAAGTGCAGCTGTGTGGACTTCAAGTGAGGAGATGGTCGTGTGGTCTGATTTGCCCACAATAGTTGAATCAACTGTCAGCACTTGCTGGCTAGATTCACACATGACATAAAGCTGCTTTGAGGCACTGAAAGGCTGGCATAACAATTGAATTATTAGAGATCAGTGGAACTCTGCCCAGCAGATGTCAACAGCTTCAGGAGAGGTATGTTTGGGCTGGAGGACAGGAAAGTATAGCTTGTTTATTACAACACACTGGTGCAAAATTCCTCTCTAATAGAAACCAGTTTGATGGACAACAAAGGCAAGCAGCATTTTTAAGATGGCAATTTGTAAATGACAACCTAATGCCGTGTCTTACTTGCTAATTGTAAGGTCTCTGGAGCTTCAACTGCTTTTTAATAAGATTATATAGCATTCTTTAAATCATTAGTAACAATTGCTGACTTGTTAACTAGCATATAGCACAACACTTCTGCTCTGCATTCTAACAGCTTTATGTATTGTATATATTTTCACTAATCGCTATCTATAGTATCATTCAACTAATTTTTGTCTAAAATAATGTCTCCAACAAAAGCACCTCTTTCAGTTACCATGTACTTTGGATAATGGCCCAAATGACAAGCTGGTAATCAGCAATTGTTCCTTGACCTTTAGGAAGTCCACATTTGTTGAGGTTTCACTTCTAACTGATACCTGGGGAGAATGAGGGGTGATGGAACAAAGAGAAACCATCTGTTTCCAGTTAGGCAAATCATCAGTACTATATGGCAGAGACTTATAATGGCTCATTGGGAACTAGTTTGCCTTCAGCCTGCTGAATAAGGACTGAGAGCCAACAGGAAATGTAAAGGTGCCATGAATGCAGTTGCACATTTTATTCCCTAAATCTTCTTTCCTCCTCTCTTGAAGCCACTCACTCTTCATAGGGAACAGTTCCAGATGCATTGGTAACTTCCTGTGCCTCACCCAAACAGCTATCCTTCGTGTACGAGTCCAGAAGATGAGTGATAGCAAGCTATTTGACCATGGGATGGGAAACATCAGCAAGTGAGCCTGTTCCTGAAATCCGGATATGTGCAATGTTGAGAGGAGTCACTGAGTGGCAATCAGGAGGCAGAACCCTGGCCGATGAAGCCTATTGTATCATCCTACCTGCTGCCCTGCCTGAGATCAGTGAACACGGCACAGAGCTTCTAGTCTGTGTGAACGAGCACAACATAATTCAGTGGCTTTACCTACAATGGCATCAGGGGACCATACTTAATTCACTTTAGCTGTCTTTACTGATTTCTTTGTATTCTAGACCGCCACATGTAACCACATCTGCTTCAGAATATTAAGTAAAGAAACGGTGCTGGATGTGGTACGCTGTCAAGTACACTACCGATAACAATATTTGTTAAGGGCTTATTATCATTTAGATATGTGATTACTTTCATGAACTTAATCCATTTGTTTAATTTATAGGAATCTGTCATCCACACACCTGAAGAATAAGAAATCCATGGAAGACTGTGAACATGGTAAGCTGATACGCAGATATAGGTTTCCTAAAGTCTACACTAAATAGTTGTAATTCGCCTTTTAAGTACAAAGTAAGTTACCCTTTGGCCGTCATCATCTTACTAACTGTCATTAAATTGCCTTTCCCTTTTGTGAGGTCAAAAGTCAACAGTAAAAAAACAATTATTCCAGTTACTGTGTCATGATAGTTTTGGACGGCGTCATAAATTTAATAGTGATGCCCCATTCCCAAAGACAAAAACAATTCTGCGCACCTCTGGGCACTGGTCTCAGCTTGATTGAAGTTTGGACCAAATGCAGTATAATTCCAACCTTAAACAAGGAGAGTGATAAACAGCTCTACAGGTTACTTAAAAGAGCACCGTCTCCGGGAAAGAGGTGTCTGGGGATTACAGTTTACACGTTGCCTTTCTCGGCCAGATGTAAAAGTTCAGCAGCCTTTAAAAAAAATCACATTTTTCCTCATCCCACAAGAGGCTGCCTGTCAGCCACAGCATGTATGTGGCCATTTTTTTGAATGATTAGCATGTGATTTAATTAGCAATTAGCCAGGTCAAAGAAGAGGCACTTCTATCCCCAAAAGCACAATGCTGTCTTATGAAAACATTCCGCTTGTTTCTCCTTCCCCCAAGAACTAGCAAACTAGATCGCTGATGTCGTCAGACAGCTAACTGCTGGGAAATAAAGGTCCCATACATTTTATTAATTTATTTGTTTTTCACTATAGAGGCACATTTGGCTACTTTGATGAGATAGTTTGATAGAATTATATGGTAGAATATTTAATAGGGAGAATCTTGGTGCTCCCAGCAATGTGGACTAAAGTGTATTAGAAATTTGGAGGCACTCTCAGTTCATAGGTTCCCAATTAGTGTGTTAAAATGAAAAGTTCAGAAAATCAAGGCCCCCTCAAAATCCTGATCCATGCTCTGGACTAAATTGTTTTCCAAAATACTCCAGCATAATGATACCCTGATGGGTAAAAGTAGAAGTAAACAGATCGCAAGGTGACCGGTTTTATAAAAGCAAAATACTGCAGATGCTGGAGAACTGAAATAAAAACAGAAAATGCTGGAAAAGCTCAGGTGTGACAGCATCTGTGAAGACAGAAACAGAGGGCAGAATTTTCTGCCTGCCAGGCGGGCAGGCCCGACCCAATCTCCGGCAGGTTGGGAGCCGATCCCCGCCGAAGAAGTGGGCCCTGCCGCCAATTTACATGGGCTGGCCAATTATGGCCTGCCCAGCATGACGTCCGGCAGGAAGCGCTATGCGTTCCCTGTGCGGGTGGGGGGGAGGGGGGATTCCCCAAAAGCGAGAGTGCACTCTTTCACGCATGCGTGTGATACAGAGCACATCTCCCTGAGGCTAGGTGCTGCCTCAGGGAGGCCGCTTACACTTCTAAAAAGATTAAAAATAGAAAAAAAAATTCCCTAACATGTCCCCCTCAGATAATAATGTCACATGAGATGGGACATGTTCATAAATTACAGTGAAACTTTATTAAACTTTTTAGAGCCCAGCATGAAACCTCATCCTGCCGGTGGATGAGATTTCATGTTTTTTCTATTTGGCACCGGGGCTCCTGGCCTGTCCGCCAACCTTAAGGTTGGACGGGCAAGTTCTTTATTTGTTTACATGACAATTGGCCATTGACGGGTCGGCAGGTTCGCAGTTAATTTTGCTGTGCCCCCACCTTCCTGAAAATTTAAATGGGGCAGGATGATGTCAGGGGTTCTGCCCGACATCATCCCGCATCCTTTTACACGTCGGCGAGCGGGCTCCACCCCCTGCTCGCTGACAGCAAAATTCTGCCCAGAGTTAATGTTTTTGAGAACAAGGACTCGAAATGTTAGCTCTGTTTCTCCACAGATGCTGCCTGACCTGCTGAGCTTTCCCAGCACTTTCTGTTTTCATTTGTGACAGGTTTTATCCTTGGTTTATGCCAAATTAGCCTATCTCACCATAGCAGCAGTTGGGGTCCAACGACTAGTTCAGCTCTGAAGAATAGTCACATTCGACTCGAAATGTTAACTCCACTTCCCTCCCCACAGATGCTGCCAGGTCATCTGAGCATTTCCATCACTTTCTCTTTTTATTTCAGATTTCCAGCATCTACAGTATTTTTCTTTTAATCAGCCTCAGTACCATTGTAGAAGGGAAGGGAAAAAAAAAAATCAATCAGTACCTCCAATCTGTAAGTACCAATGAAAATCAATGGTTATGGGAGAATGCTGAGCAGTCAACTTAGATTTAGCTCCCTTCTGTGTTGTAAAGGTTTACAATTCTGGACTTTAAAATTGCATGGATTGAACTCATGAATTTAGCAAAAAACTAAAATCACTCCTTAAGTTAAGAGAAGTTAAATTTATTGCAGTCTTTAACAGGGGTATACAAGCTCTCTGAGAGCAGCTAGTTAATTAGGTAGCTAGCTTAAACAGGTTTTTTCAGAAGCTTGATGCTTGGCCTAAATAGCCAAGTGGTTATGGTACTGGGTTTGTAACCCTAAGATCAAGAGTTCAAATCTCACAATGGCAAACTATAAAACAATGTAACTTCATCTGAAACAGATGGAAACGGGTTTGTACTTGAAAGAGTTACAATCGGGTTTGTTAAAGGGATACAATAATGTTCAGAAGCCTGAATCAGTTGTATTTCAGGAAAGTATAAAACCAGGGGGTTCTCGGTTTGGTGTGCACTGAGTGTTGCTTTGTGTGCACACAGTGTGAAGCTGGGAGGGAGTGACGGACTGACATACTACTTCTAATTGTAACAAATAGTTCATTAAAGTTCTGGTATGGTAGGTCAGCTTGGCTCAGTGGGATCTACATCCTGCAGTATGTGGAAATTCATGGATGCACCATGAGTCCTAGACAAACACATCTGCAAGAAGTGTCACCAGCTGCAGAAGTTGAGCTCTGGGACTTTGAACTTGAGCTGGAGACACTGTGGTGCATCTGCAAGGCAGAACTATGTGGAGAACATGTTTAGGGAGGTGGTTGCACTCTAGGTTAGGGGTGTGCAGGCAGAGAGGGAATAGATGACCACCAGGCAGTAAAAGAGAACCAGACAAGTAATGCAGGAGTGCCCTGAGCCGACCTTGCTTACTAATCAGTTTTCCATTTTGGATACTGGTAAGGTTCCTCAGGGGAATACAGCCAGAGACAAGCCTGTGGCACTACAAGATAGCTCAGCTGCACAGGAGGGGAGGAAGAAGAGTGGAACAGCAATGGTGATAGGGGATCAGACAGGCATTTCTGTGGCTGTAAATATGACTTCAAGATGTGATATATTGCTTCCCTGGTGCCAGGGTCATGGATGCCATGGAGTGGCTGCAGGACATCCTTCTGGGGGAGGGTGAACAGCCAGAAATTGTGGTCCACATTTGTACCAATGACATAGGTAGGAAAAGGGATGAGGTCCTGAAAGCAGGTTTTAGGGAGCTAGGAAGGAAATTAAAAAGCAGGACCTCATAAGCAGTAATCTTAGGATTAATCCCAGTGTCATGTGCTAATGACCATAGGAATATGAGGATTGAGCGATTGGACATGTGGCTGGAGAATTGGTGTAGGAGGGAGGGCATCAGATTTCTGGGGCATTGGAACTGGTTCTGGGACAGGTGGGGCCTGAACAAATTGGATGTGTTAAGCCTTAACATCCTCATAGTGAAATTTGCTAGTGCTGCTGGGGAGGGTTTAAACTAACTTGTCAGGGGGATTGGAACCTGAGGGGAAGCTCAAATTGGAAGGAAGTAAAGCTGGTAATAGGAAGTAGAAAACTAGCAAGCAAAATTAGAAAACAAGTGAAATGAAGGTGAGCATTAACTAGGCTTAGAATGCGGAATAATGATCAAAAGATGAAGATAAAGGCCCTCTACCTGAATGCACATAGCATTTGCAACAAGGTAGAGGATTTAAAAGCACAAATAGAGGTAAATGGGTAGGATCTAATTGCCGTCATGGAAACATGGCTACAGGGTGACCAAGACTGGGGACTGAATATTCAAGGCTATTCAACATTGAGGAAGGTCAGGCAAAAAAGGAAAAGGAGGTTGTGTTGCACTGATAATAAGGGATGGGATCAGTACATTAGTAAGGGAGGATTTCGGATCGGAAGAACAAAATGTGGAATCTGTTTGGGTGGAGCTAAGAAAAAGCAAGGGGCAGCAAACATTGGTAGAAGTTGTTTTTAGGCCACCAAACTGTAATCATACAGCAGGGCATGGTATTAATCAGAAGATTTGATAAGCATGTAGCATGGGTAATACAGTAATCACGGGTGACTTCAATCTGCATAGACTGGGGAAACCTAATGAGCACTAATGATTTGGAGGATGAATTTCTGGGCTGCATTGGGAATGGTTTTCTGGAGAAGTATGTTGAGAAACTGACTAGAAAACAGGCTATTTTAGACCTAGTATAATGTAGCGAGAAAGGACTAATTAATAACCTTGTTGTAAAAGAACCTTGAGGGATGAGTGACCATAATATGATAGAATTTTACATTATGTTTGAAAGTGAGGTAGTTCAATCTGAAGCTAGGGTGTTAATTTCCTTTGTTCAAATTTGAAGGTATGAAGGGCAAATTGGCTGAGGTGGATTGGGAAAATACATTAAAAGATGTGATGGTACACAAGCAATGGACAGAATTGAAAGAGTTATTACATAGTTATATCAATTATACATTCCTTCAAGGCACAGAAACTCAAAAGGAAAAGTCAGTCAACTGTGGCTAACAAAGGAAGTTAAGGATTGTATAAGATTAAAAGAAAAGGCCATTAAAGTTGCCAGAAATAGTAGCAAACCTGTGGATTGGGAGTATTTTACACCATGGCAAAGGAGGACCAAGAAACTGATAAAGAAAGAGAATAGAATATGAATGTAAACTAACAGAAACCATAAAAGCTTCTATAGGTATGTAAAAAAGAAATGTTTGCTTAAGACAAATGTGGTCCATTACAGGCAGAGTCAGGAGGATTTATTGGGGAAAAGAGAAATGGCTGAGAAGCTAAATGATTACTTTGTGCCTGTCTTCACTGAGGAAGATGCAAGAAATCTCCGAAATTTAGAGATCCAAGGTCTAGAGAGAATGAGGAATAGAAGGAAATTAGCAAGATGGTTGTATTGGAGAAATTAATGGGACTGAAGTTCCCTGGGACCTGATATTCTACATCCGAGAGTGTTGAAAGAGGTAACTAGGGAGATAGTGGATGCATTGCTGATCATCTTCCAAAATTCTATAGATTCTGGAATGGTTTCTGCAGATTGGAAGGTAGCAAATGTCACCTCAATATTTAAGAAGGGAGAGAGAGGGAAAGTTGGAAACTACAAACCTGTATAACAGTAGTAGGGAAAATGCTGGAATCTGTTATAAAGGATGTGATAAATGGGCACTTGGACAAATAATGATCTGATTAGGCATAGTCGACATGGATTTATGACCGGGAAATCATGTTTGACAAATCTGTTGGAGTTTTTTGAGGATGCTACTAACAGAATTGATAAAGGGGATAAATGTGGATTTTCAGAAAGCTTTCAATGAAGTCCTCCACAGGAGGTTGGTTAGCAAAATTAAAGCACATGGAATAGGAGGTAATATACTGGCATGGATTAAGGATTGTTTTCTGCTTGTTAACCAGAGTAGAAATAAATGGGTCATTCTTCCGTTGGCAGGCTGTGACAAATAGGCTACTGCAAGGATCAGTATTTGGGCCCCAGCTGTTCACAATATATATCTACAATTTGGATGTGGGGACCAAATGTAATTTTTCCAAATTTGCGATGACACAAAGCTAGATGGAAACATGTGTTTTGAGGAAGATGCAAAGCGGATTCAAGGGGATTTGGACAGACTTAGTGGGCAGAATCTTCTGGCTGGCATGCGGGTGGCGGAGCCATCATGCCAGCGCTTAAAATGTCGCACGCTGGCATCGCGCAAGTGTCCTGACATCAGCACACGACATCGTGATATTTTCGGGCGGTGGACGCTATGCAGTGGGACGCACACCTGCCATTAATTAAAGGCCCTTAACTTGCCAATCGTCGATGATTTTGAGGGGCCCGTGAGAACTTTGGCTTAGTGCATGGGCCAACGGGCAGGCGGGTAGATGATTTTTTTTTTACAAACCTGATCCAGTGGCGGGATGAGGTTTGATAGCGGTTTTAAAAAAGTTCAGTAAAGGTTTTGTTTATTTCATTAACATGTCCCATCTTGTGTGACATTTTCACATGAGGGGGACATGTTAATGAATTTTTTATTGTTCTATTTTTTATATTTGCCAGCCTTTCAGCGATCTCCCTGAGGCAGCACTTTGCCTCAGGGAGATGTGCACACTCTCGCGCGTATGCGTGAAAGAGCGCATTCTGACAGTTGGGGATTCCCTCCCCCTGCGCACAGGAAGCGCATAGCGCTTCCCATCAGGCGGCCTGCCCGTTTCAGCAGCGGCAATCGGCTGCCCTCCTGCCGCCGAGCCAGTGGGGCCCACCCGCTCATCAAGAGCAAAATTTTGCCCAGTGAGTGGGCAAGAACATGGAAAATGGAATATAATGTGGAAAAATGTGGGGTCTTCCACTTTGGTAAGAGGAACAGATGTGCAAGGTATTTCTTAAATCGTAGGAGATTATAAGATATAAATGTACAAAGGAACCTGGAAGGCTAATGGTATGTTAGCCTTTATCGCAAAAGGATTTGAGTACAGATGTAGTGAAGTCTTGCTTCAATTGTAGAGAATCTTAGTTAGACCGCATCTAGAATACTGTGTTGCAGTTTTGGTCCCCTTACCTTAGGAAGGATATTATTGCCAAAGAGGGAGTGCACCAAAGATTCACCAGACTTGTTCGCGGGATGATGGGATTGTCTTGTGAAACGAGATTGTGGAAACTAGGCCTGTATTTTCTAGCGTGTCGAAGAATGAGAAATTATCTCACTGAAACCTACAAAATACTTAAAGGGATAGACAGGATAGATGAAGATAAGATCCTGCCTCTGGTTGGGGAGTCTAGAACCGGGAGACACAATTTCAACATAAAGGAGAAGACGCTTAGGACTGAGACGAGGAGGATTTTTCTCTATCCCAGAGGGCTGTGGTAGCTCAGTCATTGGTATTTAGAAATCTCTGCTTTAAACATACTCAATGACATAAAGGGATAAGGGGATGGCGTGGGAAAAAGGCATTGAAGAGGATGATCATTCATGCTTATATTGAATGGCGGAGCAGGTTTGATGGGCTGAATGGCCTACTCCTGCTCCTACATTCCTATATAATGCATAGAATCTTGTGGAGCTGATGGCAGTTTTGGCCACTGGCTGGAGAGCTGTGAGAGCCCTGTGTCACCCCTTTTGGGGAAAACATTCCACATCGCGTCCCACTGAGACACTTGACAGGCCAGCATAGGGCCTGCATTAGGATTGAGGACACCAGGCATGGAAATCCCACACATTGAGAGCTACCAACCAATCAGAGGCCAGCAGCTCTATTGAACAGCAGTGCCACTTTTGACTGCTGGCAGTATAACACACCACCCAAAGCCTTGGATCATTGCTGGATACCAGGCCACAGGTAAGTGATGGTAGGAGGGGGTATTGTAGGGTGGAGTCCTAGGAGGGGAGTCGTCAGCAACCCACCCCCTTCCCAATGCTGGGTCCCCCAATCAAGCATTCAGTGCCTTTGAACTAGGGTACCCCACCCTTGACCCTGGGAACCTGCAAGCAAACTCAGCAGATCACTGGGTTAATACCAGGGTTAATGTCCACAGGCCTTCCCACCATGGACTTAATTAGGGTAGAGATGGGATGGTGGCGGTCCCCACCTGACACCTTCCCCCCGATTAAATGGCCCCATCCACCAAACTCACCGCAGAGTAGGGTACCATATTCCACCCAATGGTAGGAAATGGGTTTAACCAGTAGGTGATAATTCTGACACACAAGGCATAGTTCTAATGCTGCCTACCCTGAATAGAGGCAGGGTGGATAGGTAGGCAGTTAAAAGCACTCAAGGGACCCTACCTGCCATGTACCGATTCCATAGGTTATAATTTTAACCTGCTCTTCTGAATAGTTGAGATGGAGCCTGCAAGTACCTTCATTAAATACATAAATCTTGCACCATTGACAGCATTGGATCTTGATTGCTTTACAGGCCTGACCAGGGAAATGGTTGTAGCTTTCTTGCCTGGTCCACCTCATAAAATGAAAAATCAGAACTAAAATTGGTCCCAAAAAAGGCTCCTCCAAACGCCACACGTGGAGACCTCCCCTGCCCTGATCATCTTACCTAAATGCCAGGGACCATTCCTTCAGTGCCCAGCCTGTCACAGCCATTTGTTGTTCAATGTTGTGTCCTTGCCAGTCAGGGTGGCTACTTCTGGCCAGTTTTAGGAGGGAAACTGGCTGGGGCATGCAGATGAGGCCCAGGAGTTAACATTTTCCAGGCCTTGTGCTGCCAAGGGAGGGTGATTTGCTGCCCATCTCAGCCACTGCTCACCTTGCAAGCTTGACGCACATCAAAGCTATCCCGCGGGACTATGGCTATCCTGACCAGATCATTGTTCGCTGTGCAACACGTAAACTCACAAGCGGGTCAAAGGCCACCAATTTTGGACCTGAAAAGTGTCCAGATTACCTCAAATTACCCTGGGAAATGCAAAAGTGTATCATAAATTTGGCAACAGGTTAAGCAAGCAGTTTTATGCTGCTACTATGCAAGAGCTACACAAGTGGTACTTTCCATGAACAATACAATGCCATCAGTCCAAAAAGGCATTCTGCATACCACACAATTGATCAACGTCGTGTATAAACTTCAGTGCCAATGCGATGCCAGCTATGTAGGTCATACGTCCCAACGATTGGATGATCAAATCAAACAGCGTGTTCCTTCAGTTGTTTGTAACAGGCAGAGACAGACTATACTCACCAAGTCCACGCTTGCCAACCCCAAAACAAAACATCTACCGTTAGATGCAGTTCTGCAATTAGGCAGCACTTGCTGAACAATCCTGAATACGCCAATAGCTACACTAACAACCATTTTAAGATAATCAGTCGAATTTGTAACATGGCTTATTTACGCTTGCTAGAAGCAACATACATTCATGCGCAGGGGCCCATTCTCTGCAAACAAAAAGAATATGTTCAAGCCTTGTGCCTTTTTTTAATTACCCGGGAGCTTGGGGAGCCATAGATCCTATTGTTTTCTCCATGGCAACACAATGGTTTGCAAGTTGACTTTGATTAGCTAATCAGCACCTTTTTCTCCTATAGTATAATTTGTTGTGATTGTTTGAAACTTGGCATTCTGGCATTTGTCCTGATGAGTGCAAGACAAAAATCTTTGGCAACATTTCCCTCTTTCCAGCAATATTGAAGTTCTATACTATCGAGCAACTGTTAAAATTACCTCCACTGTGTTCAAATCTAGTTGCCACATTACAAAAGGTAATATTAGTACTGCAAGTAATTAGCCATAATCCACAATGGACCGTAGGCACTTCTCTCTATTTGACAGAAATAATTAGTTATATATAGCTTGAGGGGCTCCACTCTGCAAATATGGGCAAGGTGGGGAAGCAGGCCTCCATGCACTACTGCAGCGGGTATGGGGATTTAACCCCCATCATTGGCATCATGCTGCATCACATTCTAGCCAACTGAACTAACTCACCCTCCTACTACACCTGACTGTAGAGGGTACAGACAATTCCAAATTTAATGGGAATAAATTATGAAGAATGGTTACAAAAGTTCATGGTCTAATGCCAAGCAAAAACTAAAGCGAGCCCTTTCAGTATAGATAAATCTTCAATATTATTTCAAAGCAAGCCAGGAAAGCTGGACCAAAAGGGATACACTAAAATTATTGAAAACTAAATTTAAAAAAGGTACAATGGCAAAATATTATTTTCTCAAGTTTGGAAGAATTTGCCTGAGTGGGAGCGATATAAGCATTAGAACTGTTCAGGATGTATCTGAACAGCATGAGCGAGATTTTAACTCTTGCACAGAATTGAAATCGGGCCCTAAACAACAGGGTTAGGATACTGGAAGAACAAGCTTCAATGGGACAATGGCCTTTTCTCATTTTATTTTCCAAATTATCTTACTTATTATTGGATGCATCAAAAAAAATGCTGTCCTGCCCCGCTAAAATATAAAATAAATGTAATTTAAGTTAACCAAGGTCTTAACAAGATAACAATAACAGTGAGCTGCCTTCAATCTTTTTATTAAAAAGTCAAGTCTGAGAAAAACAGGACTGACTGCAGTTTGTCTCTTGCTGTTGTTGGTCAGATGTGTGAATTGTCTTTTATTTTCCAGAGTGAACATTAAGGTCATGGGAAATTATCCAGCTCAATGCCAAAGGCAGTTTCCTGGAGTTAAAACCCTGGGACTGCCGCCTCCTCAGATTCTTCCACAGGCTGATGGGTTGCATGCTGGATTTCAGAGTGGAAGCAAGCCAAAGAGAGGCAGATTAGCCAGTGGAAAACCATAAATGGAAAAGTTATTTGTAAATTACTCTGTTGGCAAGCCATGGCTTTCCCTAACCCAACCACCGTGTAAACAATGTGGTCCTACATCTACAACCCCAGCTCTCACCAAATAAAATGACAGAGTGTATTGAACTGTGTTCAATGTACCGATGCATACAGCACATTGACACTCCCATTGACTGGATAATTGATGTCCCACAATCTATCATCCATTTATCAGGGCTAAACACTAGAGAGAAGTCCATGCAAAGTGTTTGCAGAATAAAAAAACTCACATTAGCAAAATACAGCTATAAATTAAATCACCAGGACAGTTTAAATTACGATACCATGAATAGAGAGAAGCGAATAGAAAAATATAATCTGTTGTACGGATGAAAACACTCAGCACGTTCATCTTTCTAAATTTAAATATGTAGCTTTCAAAGCACTCCTTTCCACAGTGTACTGTGCAGTGTTAGGTGGATATTGGTGGTGTTAATTGTTCTTCCTGTTAGCACCTATTCAAAAATGTTGTTTTGATGACTACTCACACTTTTGAGCACAATGTTGATGCCAATGAGACTCGTATCTTAAGCATGAATTAAGAAAAAGGGATGCCACATCTCAATACACCTTGAGGTTGCCCTGTGGATCCCTGCTTAGCTTTGAGCAGGTGATGTTGAGAATAAAGATAGATGCAAGCACATCTGTTAAAACAAGCATAGAAGTACTGATAACAAAAGGGCCTGTCTAATATAATTTAAAAGCTTGTGCTGCCCATACTCGCTCTAATTAAGTTGTTAAAAGACAGATATACGGAAAGTCAATCCTTGTTTCTATGTTGCAGCTGCACTGCAGGTTTAGCATACGCCCTAACTGAGGTGCTTGAGGGTTGATGGAATTTGGTCCTCAGGCCTCATCAATATGTGAGATGCCAAAGCGATCTGTGTCTTCACAAGAAGCTCACCCGTGCAAAGTGATCAATGTCAGGCCGCCTATGAAAAGTTGTGTCCATTTCACATCCGAAGAACAGGCAGAATACCTACCATTTCTATCCCTATATATTCCATTTTACATCATGAGCATAGGACAAGGAACGCAGACTAAGCTCAGCTTTCTCGGAACTGTCAATAGTCTCTGTATAGGTCCCCGCTTGAAGAAAGGTGACAGGGGTGTGATACTGAAAGGAGCTGCATCAGTAGAGCCATACCACATCAGCAGTGATGGTGGAGAGGAAATATTGGCCAAACAACAAACCAAATGTGAACTTTTTATAGGCAGCTCTTCAGAACAATCTACTGTGCCTGCTATTAATTCTGAGCACTGAAAAGCAGGAAACCAGACGATGCTCAATAACCTTTTGTCAAGAAGAGGAATGCAGGCTGTCTGTGATTGCTGACATCTCCATTAATGCTATTATGCCACATGCAGGATCCTGCATATGCACTGTCTGTAATGTAAATGACAATTTTACTGTGACTCTGTTAAAATACTCTCCTGCTATTGCTAGACACAATCCCTTATTCAGGACCTCTAATTCTCTTGTGATAGCTCGTCACTTTGGGGTTACAGATCCAAACAAGACTCCTGTGTAACTGCTTAACTACAAGAATGTGATTGACAAATAATGTTTCCTAGAAGTGAATTAGAGTCTCTAGAGATTTGCAGGTGAGATCCATCCTATTTCCTTCTCACTGTCATTCACATTTTTAAATCCCCTCCATGTGCTGATCGTAACAGCATTTAAGCCTCCAGCTCCTTCACTTTAAATGATGACATGGGGCAGGAGCCAATGCAGGTTAGCGAGCATGAGTGAGACTTGGGCAGGATTTTGTGTTTTGGATCAGAACACCAACGTCGGAGTTAAATATGGGTCCCAACTCCGGACTGTAACAGGAATAGCAACCTGACAGTGATTCTACCTGCATTGCCAATTCAAAGCCAGAGGGTGTGCTCATCATGCGGTTAAGGATGACGAGCGGGCTCTTGAAACTGGAGGACCAATAGGAAGCCCATCCAGCATAGAAGGAACTGCAGTCCGTAGTTCAGTTAGGATAGAGAGAAAGCACCTCCATTTTGAAACACTCTGAAAACTCCTAAAGCTTTTGAAATAAAAAATGGCCACAGCTGCCAGACCACCATTGTCGAGGGGGAACTTGCCTCTAGGCAGCTGGCATACTCCCAGCATCGCAGGGAGCCTGCAGGAAAATTCCAGTCAGCCTCTGATCATTGTATTAATTGGCTTTTTAATAATGATGCCTACTTCCTTTCCTGCCCCATATCAGGGTGAAAGTGCTATCATTGGTGTGGATTAGGATACAGGCAGCAGAATCCTGGATGAACTGAAGTTCACAGAAGGTGGGGAATGGGAGGTTGCTTGGGAGGGCATTGTAATGGTTGTCTGCAGATGACAAAGGTTACAGCTGATGGTCTTGGCAGCAGATAGGCTAAGGCAGGAGTGGAGACGGCCAATGTTATGGAGGTGGAAGTAAATAATCTCTGTGCTAGAGGGTGTATGCTCTGCATATGGGTGAATAGGACCCTAAACAGAGCTTCCAACAGCCTGTGTAGTCAAATAGCTGATACATGTTGTCCTTCCTAATAAATAAAGGCCACTTGGCTGAGTACCAAGAACGTTCACCTCAACATGATTCAACACTTTCTTTAGCCAGACTGGATAAAGTGTCTAATTTACTACCTCATAGAGTAGTTGAGGCAAATCACATTGATGTATTTAAGGAGAAGCTAGATAAGTATATGAGGGCGAAAGAAATAAAAGGACATGCTGATAGGATTAGATTAGATAGAGTAGGAGGAAGCTCGATTAGAGCGTAAAACTGACATAGACCAGTTGAGCCGAATGGTCTGTAGCAATTCTACTAGTCGTTTGGTAGTACAGAACTTGAGAATTGGTGCAAAAAGAGTAGTTGAAGCTTTTTATCTTGCACTCATCTGGACAGACGCAAGAATGTCAAATTTCAAAGGGAACAACAATTTATACTGCATGAGAAAAGGGGTGTTGATTGGTTGGCAAGTCGGCTCTGATTTGTCGAGACATTGCCATGGCAAATGCACCAGGGAGCTATTGTCCCCCATGCTTTTTTTCTATTCAAAGAAGGTGCAACGTCTGAACATATTCCTTTCACCTGCAGAGAACAAGTTCCTGCATATGAATATATGTAACTTCTAGCAAGCTATATCATGAGCCTGACTGATAATCTTAAACTGGTTGTTAATATAATTCTTCACACAATTAAGATTGTTCAGCAAATGCTGCCCAATCACGGAATCAAATCTAACGTTAGACACTGAGTTTTGCAAGCACGGGCTGGTTGAGTATGGTCAGTGTTCTGCCTATTGCGAACAGTCGAAGGGATGTACGGTTTGATAAGATCAGCCAATCATTGGGATGTACAGCCTATGTACCTGGCATCACACTGGCACTGAAATTCATATACCAAAGTACTCATTTGTATTGTTGCAGAACATTTTTTTGGCTTGGCCTGAGGTGGACTTGCAAGTGAATTGTGTGAGAGATAGATGGGGTGGGGAAATAGGGGCTGGATTTGGTAAACCCGGTCTCTACACACGGATTTTTTTTGGATCTGGGCGGGCAGTTGTTGTGTCCATTTCCTTGTGGTCTGACATATCAAATGCATATGGGACGGACAGGAATGGTGTCATCCATCAGTATTTCAACTGCTCCTGATTTCTATGCTTTGAGCACACTGAATGCTGGCAAGATACCAGCAGTATGTATAGTGAAGCAATCCAAGAGGAGCCATTCCAGGTAGAGGTCATAGCTTATCCTGTACTGGATTCTCTGTGCCCTTGTCCCAATCAGCAGACCACAAGGTGCACTGGTACTGATGCAGGCACCCACTGGGGATATCTAAAATGCTGCTGGAGTAAGATGATTAATTTTCAGCTCCATTGAGTTTTGTTGCTGTAGTTTCTTAGGAATAAAGGGCAAGTTGTGAATTCTGGTTGAAGTAATTGTCAAAAAATTTGAAAAGAAGCAAGAGTACTAAGTATTAGTTCATATTAAGGCCTTAATTCTGTGCCTAGTTTTGGAATAGTGCATAGACTTGTAAAAGAATTACATATAACACACTTGTAAAAATCAGTCAGGAAATATCTGTTGCAATATAATACATGTTATAATTCATTAGCTGGAATGGATTGGTATGCACTGAGGACACAAAGAGGTAATTAGTTCCTATTTGGGACAACTTACTGTCTAGACCAGTGCTTGGTTTAAACAGTTCACTACAGTTTTCCCAGGATCTAACCTGACTGCCTTAAATAAAACTACTCTATTCAGTCAGCAGTACATCAAACAGCAGAATGTCAAAGTCTTTCCATTCTTTTGTATCTGACAGATCCCCTATTGCAAGCAATGTTTTCTCATGACCGGGATACTGCTCACTGTATATCACATTTACTTCTTTTGCATTGATACTGTCCAAAGTAGCCTCCGCTTTGGAGCAAGGGTGTACACGCTAAACAAGATGCTTACTCCCTTTGTGGGAGCATCAACTTGACAGCAGGCCATAAAAATTACCTGATGTTGCACAACACAGGCTGCCATTTTGTTTCGGCTGTAGGCAGAGACCATGTAAATAGGCAATGGGCGGAATTTTCTGCCTGCCGGGTGGGCGGGCCTGACCCAATCTCCGGCGGGTGGGGAGCTGATCCCCGCCGGGGAGGCAGGCCCCGCCGCCATTTTACATGGGCGGGCCAATTAAGGTCTGCCCAGCGTGACGTCCGCCAGGACTTCCTGTGCAGACGGGGGGGGGGATTCCCCAAAAGCAAGAGTGCGCTCTTTCGCGCATGAGCATGAATGAGCGCACATCTCCCTGAGGCTAAGTGCTTCCTCAGGGAGATAGCTGACAGTTTTAAAAACGTTAAAAATAATTTTTTAAAAATCCTTATCATGTCCCCTTCATGTGACAATGTCACATGAGATGGGACATGTTCATAAATTATGCTAAAACTCTACTAAACTTTTAAAATCCCTACATGAAACCTCATCCCGCCGGTGGATGAGGTTTCATGTTTTTTTGTAATTCCCGCCAGGGCTCCTTACCAGTCCGCCAACTTTAAGGTTGGCCGGGCAGGTCCTTTAATTGTTTCAATGATCCTGAGAATGGCCTCAATTGGCCATTGACAGGTCGGTGGGCCAGCAGCTGATTTTGCTGTGCCCCCACCTTCCTGAAAATTTAAATGGGGCAGGGTGACGTCGGGGATTCCCCCGATGTCATCCCGCGTCATTTTACACGTCGGCGAGCGGGCCCCACCCCCTGCTTGCTGACGACAAAATTCTGCCCCATATGTTTTTGTCCCTCTGACACTGGAGAAGTTCCATGCCAGAAGCTTGTAGGTTTGACTTTTTTGAACAAAACCACATCTCACAGCCAGTACTCTGCATTCTTTCCATAATGTAAATGAGAATCAGAACGGCAGTGGGGAACCAGCAGCCTAAACATGACATGAGGATATATCACTGACACAATTCACAGTCTGCACATTACAATCACTGATGTGTGGCCTTTCAGTTCAAACACGCTGATTGTAGCAAGCTGTAGAATTTGGGTTGTTGCCGTAATAGTTGTGCACTTGTTCAGGGTTCACTGGTCTTTCTTTGTGTAGATAAGGCATCTAATAACATATATACTTTATAATGGTCTCAGTGATAGTGCTAGATACACATGGCAGCAAAACTGTCCAGAAAGGCTTCAAACATGGTTTGGTTTTGTTTGGGAAAAACCAATGAGCAGTTGTGTCAGATATTAGTTTCAAGCACTTAAGCAGATAAGAATGCAGTGTTACGTACAATTGTGGTGTAGCTGTATGCATGCAAAGCTATTTTTTTTTTTTGAAAGTGCCCATTCCTGCTGGGGTATGGCTTCCCAGGCACTGGCAGTAAACTGCACATCCTCCATAAGGAAGGCAAGCTAGTGAGTGTTGACGTGTTAGTTGCCTCAGCATTCCAAGAGTAGACAGTAGAAGACACCAGGCAGCAATTAGGAAGGGGAATTCTGGTTGATTTATTTCCACCTCCCTGGCTCACGAGCATTGAGGCCAACTATGTGCCCTCAACAATGCTCCAGTTCAGATCAGCTAAGTTGGGACAGACCACCTGGGGCCCTTCTGGATTGTATGGCTGAGTTCCATATCATGTACTGCCTTTGCCAATGAGCAGATAGGGGAACTTGATGCAACCTCAATGAATTTATTATTTTTTCCAGGTACAGGTTGAGGAAATGCAGCTTGCTTTCTGAATGCCGATTCTCACAACTACTCATTTAATAGCGAAGCACTGTTACAAGCATTAGAACAGAAATAGATCATTGGCACCCTCCCTTGAGTCATGATTCAATTAGATAATGAATGATCTGTATTTTATCTCCATCCACCCAGGTTGATTTCATAACCATTAATAGCTTTACTGAACAAAAATCTGTCAATCTCAGTTTTGAATTTTTCAATTGACTTAGCTTTAGCAGCTTCAATCATTTACAATGCATCAGCAGTGTTATTAAAGATTGTTGTCAGCGCTGGATAATTTCTAGCTTTTTCATTATTGGCCTTAATATTGCAACAAGTTTAAATGAACAGCAAAAGGCCATGACACTCAAATAGACCACCCTCAACCTTCTCATCATAACACATTTGATGTCTCTGCAAAAATGCATCTAACTGCATCTTAACTATTATTACTGTTCACTTCCATGCCATTCTTTCCTCACTTCCCAGTTTATAATTTGTGTATTTTTTTTGGACCAGATACAATAAGTGACTAATTGCCTGGATCAACTTTATCGACCCACCTCACTATTTGTTTTTGTCAACGGTTAAGCTCTTCTATCTGCTGAGAAAATCCTGTTAACTAAACTTGTTTACAGCACCACGAGTTTTAGTTAGGAACAGATTAAACCCAGTAAACCACCTTGTAATCCCAGCAAGACAATAGACCAGGAGCACTGACGTGTCAATGCCAGGTGAACAGGATATTGCTGGAAACCACATTACAATTATCAGTTCAAAGTAGGATCTTAACACAATTTGGCAACTGGCATTGATGTGCACAGACACAATTTAAAGATTTAATGTAGATGAGACCCTTTTAAACTGAGTTCTGTGTTCTACATTTATACAGCATCAAAGGGATGAGGTATAATTTAAGTCAGCAAACAAAGACAAGACAGAAAAGGTCAATATTGTTACGTTAACTATCTAATTTTATGATGTTAAATACAGCCTGAGTTATTAATATGAATCCATCCTTTTATGTCACAGTGCCATCAGCTTAGATGTCCTTGGTTTTTAAACATTAATGTCTAGACTTTATGAGTCATTAGAAAGATTGTCGACTTCAAAAAATAATTAAAGTTATGGCAGCATCTGAATTGACTGGCTTTGCTTTGTTTTAACCTTCCAACTATTTCTCATTGCTGTACTCTGTTGTAAGCCCTTTAGCAGACCTGTCAGTTTTATGGATTTCTACACATGTGGGAAAGTACCTGGTCCAAGTCTGCAACTGCCCAGGTTGACTTCTTTGAAATGAGGAGTTCAACATGTGGGAAATCATAAGCCTGGGGCACATCATTCAATGATGTAGTCAGATGGAGCGTTCCTAAGAACAGGCTTCCAGCAAGACACCACTTGGAGGATTGACAAAAGTTAGTAAATAAAAACAGTATGCAGGATTCTTAGGCCTCTGGGTCACAAATTTCTGATGACAAAATTCCTTAAAGTAGTAGAGTTTGACATAAGGAAATGTAAGCCTCACTCTTTTCAACTGCTGAATGCTCATTTTCAGAATCCATGGGTGGAATTTTCTGCTCTGGAGATTAAGGCTTGAATTTTCCGACCCCGTTAGCATCGGGCATCATTGCAGGCGGGGGAGGGACAATATGGTGAGAAGGCCAAAAATCAGTTCGTGCTGGCGTGAAAGCACAGCAGGATCATCCAATGGGAACGTGAATACCCCTGGAGGCCGGTATGAACCCGCTTTGCATCCCGCTAATGAGATGCAAAGTAAGGCCCGGTCAGAATCGTCTCCGATGCAAGATTTACCGTTACGCTGGCAGGAAAACACACCAGCCCAGAACATGTCTGGACAAGTGTAACGTGCAGGAGTTGGGACTTACCATTAAGGCCTTGCTCAGATCACAGACATCCGAGGAGCAGAAGAGGCTGCAGTCCTACAGCTACCGGACTCTGGAGGAACACGTGTATCGCTTGCTGAATGGATTCTCATGGACATGGCTCTGCCTCAAAGCAGCTCACAGAAGGGGGTGGTCTCCATTGATGTCTTGGGTCTGCGTGGAACATCACAGTCTTGGCCATGAGCTACTGCAAATGATCGCCAAAGGTTGGGGGGGGCGAAGAGGAAGGTCCAGCTGTGAGTGAGAGAGGAAGGTTCCCCTGACTGTGACTGTGCCATCTCTGGGCCAGTATCAAGCCACCAATCCCCAGGACTGATGTGTGTGAGGGAATGACCACACCCTCCACACCATGCTGGGCACAACTGGCACAGGACTGACAGGACCTCGCTGGATGGGGACCAAGACAGGCGTGCCAAGCACAGCCCTCAAAATTGTGGCACAAATCCCCAGAACTGACCATGCTCTCTGGTCCCAATTAATTTCACCCCAACCCCCGCCACTCATGTGTGCCTGTGCTCTCTTCTCCAGTCAACCCCCCCACTCCTGCCAGGCATGTGTCTCTGTGCTCTCTTCCCTAGTCACACCATTACCCTTCCCCCAGTTATGTGTCTCTCTGCACCTTTTCTGTTGGGCTGCATTGCCACACACCTCCACCCCATCCCCCACAGTCAAGCTTTGCCTTCCAACCACCGCCCCCCCCCCCCCACCCCACCCCCACCCCCACCCCCGACCTTTGCCTTCCCGCTGGTCTCGCATGAGAAGCGTTGGCCCCGAGCCCCCCTGCCCTTGCCTCCCTGCTGGTACTGCCTGAGCAGTCTTGGCACGGAGTCTGAGCAGCAGTGAACACAGCACAGTGGAAGGCAGGTAAGCGCTGCGCACACCTCGAGGTCCTGAGTGAAGTGCAGTTAGCCAGGTGCACGTCACTTGCACGCGGTCGTGAATCACACTGCTCTAATTATCCGCCGGTATGGCCATTTGACCCGGAGTGGGAGTGTGATTCCAGTGAGCTGGGTTTTTAATGAGTATTCATGAGATTCAGATGCATGCACATGCGGTTCCTGACATGACGTGGTGGGCAACCTGACCCACCACAAAAGTCTGGAGCGTAAAACGTCAAACAATTTTTTATGCTGGCGGGAAACTGACTTTTGGCTGCACTCCAAGCTTTCCCATTCCTCTTGTCGCTGGGGGGCTGGGAAATTCTGCCCCATATGTTTCCAGTTTGTATTTTTATATTACCAAGTTGTCATGACACAGTTCCAGAAATCTTAGTAGACACCCACCCATTTGTAAAAGGAATTTTCTCCTCACTTTAGATTGTCCACAGTGACATGCACAATTCCTAACTCCACAGGCTTTCTGTATACATTGGCTGCACCTTCCAGGCCATATGATTAACACCAGGAATGTATTAGATGGCATTGCAGAGGAATGCATTAGATGGAAAGCAGATGAGAACTGCGACCTATCAGTCTGTGATGCACACATTAATGGTCTGTGCCGCCAGCTGACCTGCATGTTATTTTTCCCTCCACTCCTAATTTTCTGCCCTCATCTCTTGAAGGCATAACTCATGCTGTGATGCTGTTCCGTGGTAATGACCATCCTCCACTACCTCAACTAAGTGGTTAATTTTCCATGAAAGAACATAGCGAGTGAGTTCCAGCAAGCAATTTGACTGTGGGAAGTGTTAAGCTGTGCCTGATCTGATCCTCACCTAATGTCCATACAGGCCCACCTACAAGCAGAGTCACTGGCTAGTGATCGTGAGCATGGCCCTGGCCTCTTTTCTAATCCCAGGCGTTACAGCATCCCTAATGATGCCATGACCAAGGTCAACTAAACCAATTTGAAATTGTCTCTGTTGGTGTGGTGCAGGACCACACCATGAGGAGAATTTACCACTGTGCCATCAAGATAGTTTTCAACCTGTTTCGATTTAAGCATTACAAAGAATTACACAGTATACACAGCAAAGAAACAGGCCAGTGTTTATGCTTGACATGACCTCCTTTCATCCTACTTTATCGATCATTATCAGCATTATCCTCTATTCCTTTCTCCTTCATGCACTACTCAACTAGCTTCTCTTAAAGATATCTGTTATTCACCTCAACTATTTCATTTGGTACACATTCTCACCACTGTCTGATGAAGAAGTTTCTGCTGAACCTGTTCTTGGATTTATTAGTGATTATCATATATTTATTGCCCCTAGTTTTGGATTAGGATGCCAGTTAGCCAAGTTGGCTACATGACTAGCATGTCATTCAGATTAATGCCAACAGTGTGCTTTCAGTTCCCATTCTGGCTGAAGTAAACTTGGGACATGCCTCCTTGCCCTGCCCCTAAGCGTGGAAGGCATTGGCAAACCACCACTGATAAAAACTGCCAAGAAACACAGTTCAGAATAAAGCACAGCAGACAATAAGCCAAGGACCTACCTTTGGGCGAAGCATTCCTGGAATGGAATGGATTTTTGGATTAGTGGAAACATATTTTCCACGCCTACCTTATCAAACCGCTCTCTAATTATAAAGACCTCTATTAGGCACCTCTTCTATTTTCTAGAGAAAGAGCCCCAGCCTGTGCAGTCTTTCCTAACAATAATATCCCCTCAGGTACACAGCTCCACATCAGTTCATGTTTTGACAATGTTTCATGTGCATTGCTGCTTTTCACTTCAACTTCATTAAAATCCGTTGAAAGAAAATTCCAGATCAACTTTTCCAGCTTAAGAAATGGAACAGAAATATTGCAAGTACACAACAAGGCTTTTCATTTCAGTCTATTCTGGAAAACTTAACTCTGAAAAAAAAATCTGAATGATTTATTATAATGGTTTGCCACTTATTCAATATGAGTTAAAAAAATCCCATAGCAATAGAATGCTGAAACATTAGCAATGGAAACTGCAAAGCAGGCCCAGCACCAAATAACGACCGTAAATCAGTGGATTGGCTTCCAGTGCCAATAAATAGTTTATTAAAGTCCCACTGTTGGCACATTGACTGCATTCTTTCATTCTCCTGTGGGACTTGCGAGGGTGCTAATGTCACCATCAGGCTTAGTTTCCCAGAACTGAACACTAGCTCTCTGTAACGCTGTTACTGCTCAGTGGCCATTTATATGAAAATTAATCAGTGAACATTTGAAGAAAAAGAAAACACTGGTAATAGGATGATGAATCATGTAGGGCAGAAGTCCACTCCAATGCACTATGTTCTTGCTGAAATGACTAACCAAGTCAGACATAATGTCACACTGTAGCGAGATCATCAGAACTTTTCAGTTTACATTCTGTAGACAGCACAAGCTTTGGCTTGAAGATTTTGTCCTACAAAACCATGGAGTTTGACATATACAGCTCCTCATATTCAATATAGTTCTTTACAATAATCAAAGAAGGTATCAGAAGGAGTACGCCAATTAGATGTATAAATTGAAAGTATTAAAAGAGAGAATAAAATTGCTAAACAGAGCAGGGAAATAGATTTTTCATTAAACAAGTCAGGCAAGAACATTAGGCTTGCAGAGAGAGAAGCTGCTGCTTGTAAATTGGATACTTAGAATATCCAAGAAGGCAGCAGAATGCAGGTGATCATTACAACAACAACTTGCATTTATATGGTAACTTCAACATAAGACATCCCAAACCGCTTCACAGGACCATTATTAAACAAAATTTGACACCAAACCATATAAGGAGATGTTAGGGCAGATGACCAAAAGCTCAATCAAAGACGTAAATTTTAGGGAGCAGCTTAAAGGAGGAAAGCAATGTAGCGGGGGAGAGGTTTAGGGAGGGAATTTCAGAGCTTAGGGCATTGCAGCTGAAGGCACGGCCAGTAATAGTGGTGCGACTAAAATCGAGGATGCCCTAGATGTCAGAATTAAATTAGTGCAGATATATCAGGGGTTTGCAGGGCTGGAGGAGGTTATAGAGATAGGGAGAGGAATGGCCACAGTAAGAATTTGACAACAAGGATGAAAATTTTAAAGCTGAAGTATTGCCAGATGAGGAGCGAGCACAGGGGCAAGGTAGGAAAACAAACCTTGAAGTCCCAAGCGAAGTGCAGGCCCACCAAGTGCATGCTTTATATATGCTGTTGTGAAACACGTTGGTGTGTTTTGCCGCTGATGTGGGCTGAGGATCTAGCAGGGGGGGTGGAGGGGAAAATTCTGGCAGGCTGGCCTAGTATATGCAGCTGTATTACATTGAGGCTCCCAACGTCCGGTGGCAGGAAATGGCGGGCTAAGCAGACAATCGCAAACTGGTTTCACGCCATCGTGAAATCAATCGTGCCATATTGTCCACCCACTTCATCGAACAAGCCCAGCAGCAGCGGGCAGAGAAAATCCCAGCCAAAATTGTTAACTATAAAAGGTTCCCACACAAAGAGGTATTTTTGAATCTTTTTTAATGATTAAGCTTTCCTATTAGAATACCAATACTGATGATAAGAACCCTTTCTCTAAACCATGTATTATAGGTGCTTTCTCATCAAAAATACATCCCATATTTATTTTTCTGATACCCATACCAGTCACAGTGCTGCCCAATCGTGTAAGGCAATTCATTTAACAGTGCAAGTTTCATTTGGAGGTATACCCGGCACTTGATCTCTAGTTTAAACAAACGCTGCTTCAATTTTACCTGTAAAGCTGAGTCAAACGTCATGGTCTTTATTAGTGAAAGCACTTCCAAAGTTGCAGTTTCAATCCTTAGTTTGGACTGCGTTGTCGATCAGAATAGCAATGGGGCACCCTAAAATCAACCACAGCACCCCTGTACTGGAGGAGAAAGACCAGCTGGGTTCCTAATCCTGTTCATTATTCAATGGCTCCTGCTGAAAGCGGATGTGGGTGACATGCCAAAATGCACCCTTTTCCTAGCATGTGCAACTGCCTATTACAAGCAAAAAGAAGTAAACACAGAACCAGAACCAGAAAAAGGGAGTGCAGTATTTGTTTATAGATAGGGAATATTTAGAATATTTGGCAAACTGTATCCCTTCCTGTTTATAAAATAAAATCCCTATAGCAGAGCATAGAAAATGGGACTAATGTGAACAATGCAAGCATTGGCTCTCTAAAGACAGCAAACATTTAGATGGCTTGGAGGGATAAAACAAAGGTTGGATAAGTATGCATTTTTTTAACACAATGTAATTCAACTATTTTCTGCTTGTTTCTTAACTGGCTGTTTGTAATTATACAAACAGATACACATTCATGTTTAACTGGGGAAGTTACTACGCAGAGATCAGGGCTTTGTAATGTCTCTGGTATTAGCAGAACACATTTTATGATTTGTTTTAGCTATGGGCATTTTACTGAAAGTTCCTGGTGCTTTGGAAGAACAAACAGTTTGAAAGTTATTACTCAACCAGTTAAACGTGGTCAGTAGTGTTTGAATTTTATCACACAATGGAGCAGTTTCACAGCGCAGGCTAGGACTAAATGAAGTCTTCCAGTATGTTGTGCAAATGCATGTTTTATCCAATGTTTAATCAGCCAAAACAACATACAAGCTATCCCCTTCTCCTCTGTACTCTTAAAGCTAGTCTTACAGGTCACGCATTATTTTCTAAATTGCTTTATATTTCTCACCTTTGGCATGGCAGTCCGTCTGTAAAGTTGGCACATTCTAATGAGGACAGGATTTACTGTCTACAGAAGTGCACAACAAGTGTGAGTAATTTCCAAAAATTGCTGAAGAAAGCATTGGCTGAAAGATTAAATCAAGCATACTGTTACCTGACAGAAGGACTTAATATGAATCTCCTGCTTCCGGTACTTGGCACTGACTGGCATAGGGTGGTATGGTAGCCACGTGGAAACAATACATGAATCTGGTCTTCCTGCACCACTTTGTGTAACCTCTGCACCTATACTACGTGTCTCTCCAGAAAGAACTGGACTCAGGAAAATCCTTGGAAGCAGATTAAGTAGGACTCCACTCCCTGTATACCAAGATTCTTATTTTCTTTTCTCAGAATTGTTATACCTTTGCTGGTCTACACATTCTACACAATTTCTTGGTGAGGGCAGTCAGGTAACTCACATCTTGCCCTCGACCAAGGCTTTCAGGGAAGTGTGAGGAAAAAGAATTGTGCGTTTCTCCCCCTCCGTTCGAAAAAACTTGCTGCGGGAAAAAAATTATGACCTCAATTCGGCCTACATCTCTGTGTTGTGCTAATTTTAAAAAACTTTTTTTGTCAATTTTTCTCCCCTTTCTAACCTTATTGGGCACGAGGCTGTGGATGTTAAATGCCCTCCAGCACCTCGCCCAAGTAACAATCATTTACATGTGATCTTTGACAGTGAGTATGAGTGCAGATATCAAAGGCAAATCTCATCCTCACTCCACTACGCTGGCAAAGCTGCTAACTGGTTAAGGTCACTGTCACTGGGAGAGATATTTAAGATCTTTGGAACTCAAATTCCCAAGTAGATCCCAGCAACAAATGTAGAATGCCCATTTGAGTGGTTGCATGTTAAATGTTCACTGGATCAAGTATGCAGCATGAGTAATGTTGACTAGCCCTGCGTCCAATTGGCACGCCCCCTCCCAGTACCTTGGCGCAAGTACCACATCAAATTCAAATCATCTGTTGCCTCCCCTCTCTGCCAATAAATAAACTGCTGGTATTAAGCCTTTAAAGACCAGAATTCCAGAATTCTTGGGATTCCCTAGGAATGCTCCTAAACTCGCCCCTAAAGTTGCCCTCTACCATGGGGGAGAGGAGCAGAAGACGTGCCAAATCTCTTCCACCACAATCTGAGCTGTTCTTCAGTCAGGGTGGAAACTTGGCAGATCTGAAATCTGCCCCAAATTGCCCCTTCCCCCACAGCGAGCAATCAGTCAGCTCTCCGCATTCTCCAAACTCTCAAAATTTGGCTATCAGTCCTGCCAACACCTATTCCCTCCCCAACCAAGATTTTCAGGGTCTCAACTGTGCATGGTTTCCCATCAACTAGCCAGGTTTTGAATGAGGGAAACTCAGTGAAATACTGCATCGGAAAGCTCTTAAATTTGAAGTCCAGGCATGCAATACAACTGGACTTTGTTTCACTGTTCATCATCATTCTTGGCAATTAGAAAAATTATCGATCGTATTTGGTAGAGCAGAACTCTGGGAATTGCGGCCTCATATAGTCAGCTAATGGTGTTGGCCGATTAGAGTATCACTGCCAGCTCTCCTGGAGGTACTTAGGTTTTTTTCTGTCTGGGCTGAATCGGAGGGTCACAAGGAGAAAATGAAAGGGATTAAAAAAACAATTACCGTTGGTTTATTGGAACTGGAGGCATAGAGGCTGGAAACAAATACACAAGAAAAATTCAATTCACTTAGGATTGATGCAAAAGCAATTGTAAGAAAACTAACCTAGCCTTTGAATATCACAGTCTACAGTAACTGCATTTCTGAAGACTGCATCAGATTAAACCCTCTCTCGCTGTAGTTAATTCAACAATGTGAGAACTAATATCTAGTTCATGTTTAATGTTGACCTTCTCAGGGGGCAATTTGGGCCAGTCAATAAATGCTGGCCTAACCAGCAATGCCCACACCCTTTGAAAGAATATTAAAAAAAAGCTTTGAAATAACTGATTAGACAATGCAGATATTGATTCATAAAACTCCAGTGTACAAATCAATACATTCTTGTCATTTTCACAAAGAAGCTGTGTCTGGGCTGTTTTCCATTTTCAGGCATTTTCTATTGATTTTTTTTTTAAGAAAAGGTCACATTGCAATGGCCAAAACAAATGGCCAAGAGGCAAAACAAATAACAGACCAGCATCCAACCTGGAGCTTTAGCATTTTTTCAGGCTGTTAAAGGCAATTTGAAATGATATCAATGCATCCAATAGAGGGAGATGTAATTGGTCTCCTCCTATTAGCTACACACCTGAACCCCTTATCCAGAGGGCACTGCAGAAACCATAGAAAGGTTACAGCGCATTGTGTCTGCGCTAGCCAAAAAAGAGAAAAAAAGAAACAAGTCGCTCATTTTTAATCCCACTTTCCAGCACCTAGTCTATAGCCTTGCAGGTTACAGCACTTCAGGTGCAGATTCAAGTACCTTTTAAATGAGTTGAGCATTTCAGCCCTTCATAATTTTGTACACCTCAATTAGGTCACCCCTCAGCCTTCTCTATCCTAAGGAAAACAACTCTAGCCTATCCAATCTTTCTTCATAGCTGCAATTTTCAATTGGCAACATTCTTGTAAATCTCATCTGTACTCTCTTTGATGTAGATCTACATTATAATATTGTGAGAATAAGGGAGCCAATTGTGGTAATGTAAAATAGGCAACTAACTCAATGGCCCAGAAATCTGTTTAATGAAGGTCTAGTGATATCCGTGGAGAGGATTTCGTCTTTGCAGGCATTAGTTTTAATCTACTAATGGGTCGCTGAGATCTCCAGGCATCCAACAGTGATGTCATCAAGCAGGGTAAGCAGCCAATCACGTTGAGACATTCTCTCAGACAAGAAAAAGGCAGGAAGTAAAATCCTTTACTTAATTATCGTTTTGTAGAGAATGAAATAAATGTTTTGGACATACATGTGGGATTAAGTTGGAAGGTGAAGTATCATAAAGAGATGCTAAAAAGTTATTATTTTGAAATGATGTGGAATTTTTATGGAGAAGTTTGACATTCCACAAATATAAAATTATTTTTTCAAGGCCAGAGAGACTTTTCATCACTAATTATGAACTTAGTGCGCACTTAAAAAACCCAGCTGCACCGCATTCAACAAGGTGCGACTTTTCAAGGGATTTTAAGCAGGACTAATAGCATAAAATGGCATGTGATTGCCAGTTCAGTGATTTCTAAGTGATTGCAGTCTGTGGGGTCTTCAACAGTATCCCCAGTGGGGAAGGGCTGAATCACTCACAGCAACTTCTGGAATTCCACATCTAACTGCACATGTGCAGATTCCATAAGATATTGTCAGTTTCAAAGGAGTAATGACAGTGAACACTGACAATGTTGGCGTCATTACAACCACAAATTCCAGGCCATTAATACTCCCTTTCTGTGAACCCCTCTAAAGAAACTTAGACATAAACATGCTTAAAGAGGGTTCAATACAGAACATGTAAACTTTTAAAAAATTTATTTTTGCACTTTTGGTTTTCTTATTTTGTTTACAGTTTGTAAAAGCTAGAATGCTAGGAACAAACAACATTCCCATTACTGCACTGAACACTGAGCTCTGTTTATTTGCTGAATAATGTTGTGTTTACATTACAGAACCACTTCAAATAGAACTTATGTAGTAATAGCATTTAATGTTGGTGCAGAGGAATTTTCCATGACCATGACAAAAATCCATGCTTGTGCTGTTTACATCTCTGCTTCAGTGTTTACTGTCATCGGGGATATCATGAGAAAGCATCTCTTAAACATGGTGAATTAAATTCACCTTAATAGGGGTTACTGTCACTATTACAATTCAGAATGGTTGGGACTGTAAAACAGTTCCAAAGGGATCCCATCAAAATGTACCCGAGTCTCCAGTTCGACCAGCTCACATCACCCATCCTCATCAAACCAGAGTTAAATCCAGTTGGCAGCCTTCAATATTTCTTCTTTGCAGCTCAGTAGCAGTGAGTGCAAATGTAGCTTTGTGAGAACAAATAAAAATAAAATTAACTGGACTCAGTTCACTTCTGCTGATTCACCAGAGTTACACTAACATGGGTTTGAGTGTTAGATTTGTTCCTTCTCCCCAGCATTGACAGGGTCTAAGTACTTAACTTGTACTCTCCCAATGTTGCCTTCAGACTAGTTGATTTAAAGAACAGAATACCTGTGACTTAATGCATTGTGAAAGTGGGGCACATGGAGTTGGAAGGAGCGTGGTACAACCCCTATCATGTGCTTAGCTTGATGAACAGGGCTGGGCAGCATTCGGGAGTGTAATAGTGCTTTTATATTCCCTGGGCTTGAAAGGGAGGAAAAACATTCAGTTCAGGTTTGCACTCCTCAATGCTGAATAATAGTCCCCACTAGAAAAAGCACATCCGTGGACTTCAGGGCCAATTCCATGTTCTTATAGTCATATGCGGAAGGAAGTTCTGGTTGGAGAATCAGCACTACTTGCTGTATTGTAGCTTGGTCTCCAATGCACACTCACTGCAGGCCTGGTTTCTCCTGTTCAGAGTGCAGGATATGATAGTTATGGAGTCAGAATGATGACCCAGAAGTTGAGAGTTTAAATCCCACTGTGGTGAGTTATGAAATTGAATTCAATAAATCTGGTGAAATACAGGCTGGCATCACAAGGAAAATGACCATGAAGGTTTGTTAATAACCCAACTTGTTCACCAATGTCCTTCAGGACAGGGAACTTGGCATAGCTACCCAGTCTGACCTATATGTGACTCCAGCCCCACATAATATGGCAGTGTTTTAAGGCCTCCTGAAGTGACCTGACAAGCCAGCCTCTTGTAAAAACTAAACACTGCAAATTCTACACATCCCACCACTGGCTTTGCAGAGAAACTTGTGCAGACAAGAGTTGTGTCCCTGCCTGCATCACCCGTATTCCGAGTACGAAGTAAAAAAAAGATTCACCCCTTTGAGTAAGGGATTGAATCAGGATGAGTTATGATGCTCCCAGCAGTCAAACAGAATTATCAAGGCTCCAACTGGAAAATGGTCACTTGAGCCTGGTATCAGAAGGGTGCCAACTCCTATGGAACAGGAGCCCAGCATTAGTCACTGCCTTCAGAAAGAAAAGTGGGGGGAGAAGGAGGAAAAAGCCAGGGGCGGGGAAAGCAACCATGAGAGATTCTCTTTGGGTTTTTTTTCAGTAAAACTATAAAGTCATCCTAACTACTCTTGCAGTTAAGATTTTATTCCAAATGGCTTGGCCCATGCAAAACCGAAATAACTTTTAAATAAATGCATGACCCTTTTGACTTTTCTCAGTTCTCTTTCAAATACTGCCTGATTCTGGCAGTTCTATTCAAGGAGCAGAAGCCAGTGGTTGGTTTCTGAATTCATAAATCATTACTTTCAACTAATAGTCTATACACAGAGAATCTCAGAACAGTTCGATCTCATCGACTATCTAATAATTACAAATTTCAATTCCTGTTCACTCATATCTTTCAGATGATAAAAAGGAATATTTTAGTTTGGCGCACAGAGTCAGATTTGATCCAGCTCCTCAAGGAGCTGGATTTTGCCCTGTCTTTATTGTAATTCATTAATCAGGAGGTTCCGACAAGATTTTATCAAAGTATTCACAGATCATTCTACACCTCATAAAATAATAGGTTGAAATGTGGGTCAGTTCAGATTTCTCTATTACTCAAGTTTTCTCCTTTTGCACCAGAAGCAGCCTTGTCTTTCCAAAATGACAAAAGTATTTTTGTATGTGCTGAATAATTCTTCATTGAGGAAAAAATGCCTGTGGCGAGGCCTCCTACCTCCAAATTCCCTAAAGGTACAACATATTACTGACCTGTGAAGGAACAGATGAATCTGCTGTGACACTGTCATCTCAATTCATTAAATATTTAACAGACCCTGGCCTTTATGAGGAGGTTGAAAGAGCTGTAAGAGGATATTGTGTAAAATGAATTTCATGACTCATGTCTGCATTGGCTAATTTAAGATACGGTCTGGAATTTCTGCACTGGATCAAGGTTAACTACCTCAACTACAAATCATCACTCAGAAAAGCATGAAAGATAATCAAGCAGTGCTGGATCCTTTTGTTTTTACCTATCATGCCAACATTATTGTGATATATATACTGCCACAATCGGTTTCAGTAATGCATTGGCACCCTGGATCTCTGATCCACTGTCCAACATTGCGTCACAATGCTCAATCAGTTTTAATTCTTTCAGGCATAATGTTCTTGATTCTCTGCTCGTTCTAATATTATGCATTTAAGATCAGATAGATCCTAGTTCAAAGCCCAGTCTATCCTCAGTGAGTCAATTTCAGCTGGCATGTACAGTGAAACATTTGATTTGAGTGGAGTACCAAATGGCTGCTGAATCTCATGAAACCATACATCAGTGCTGTTCAATGTGTGAGCGAGAGAGAGAGAAAGGAAAAGAAAGAGAGTCACCTACGGTCTCCCCAAGACCTGTCTGCCATCTACAAGTCACAAGTCAGGAGTGTGATGAAATACTTTCCACTCGCCTGGACGGGTGCAGCTCCAACAGCATTCAAGAAGCTCGACAACATCAAAAACAAAGCAGCCCACTTGATTGGTAGCCCATCCACTATCTTGAACATTCACTTCCTCCACCAAGATGCATAGTGGCAGCAGTATGTAGCATATACAAGGTGCACTGCAGCAGCTCATCAAGCCTCCTTTCACTGCGCCTTTCAAACCTGTGCGTTTACCACCTAGAAGGACAAAGGCAGCAGACGCATGGGAGCACCACCACCTGCAAGTTCCCCTCCAAGCCATACACCATCCTGACTTGGAACTACATTGCCATTCCTTTAACGTCATGGGTTAAAATCCTGAAACACCCTTCCTAACAGCACTGTGGGTGTACTTATACCATATGGACTGCAGTAATTTAGGAAGACGGCTCACCACCACCTTCTCAAGGGATATCAGGGATGAGACAACAAATATTAGCCTTGCCAGCGACATGCACATCCCATGAACGAATAAAAAAGAGGAATCATAGTATATCACTACACAGGGGGAGGTCTGCAGTGCCTGTGGTGGCTCTTTGAAAGTGCTGCCCAATTTGGTCCCACACTCCAGCCTTTTCTCAATAACACTTGCTTTTGTATTCAATGCCCGCTTACAACGTCTCAGGTATCAACTTGAACTGTCACCTTTGTTTGGAATCCATATCTCCAAAGAACTATGTACTTTTTAAAAAAAAATTAGAAGGACATTGAATTATTTGGACGCTCTCCTGAGTTTTTTTTTAAAGGCTACAAGTTCACTTAGGTCTGTAAGCAAGCTGCTTTTTTCCAAGAAATCACATAACTTCAGCTAAATGACCAGCTAGACACCTGGAGAGATAAGAGTTATTTTGTTTATTTGAGTCTGAGTTAAAATATAATAAACTGTTGTTGCCAGGCTGTGGGCTCCTGCTGATTGGCTGAAAAACATTAGGACTGGGAGAAGTTCTGTCTGAACATGGTTTTTGAACTCAGTATGTGCCTTGGGAGCAAACTGTGAAGGAAGATTGCTCCACTCTCTTTCTTCCTCTCACTCCCTGTATTGCCTACAGCCCAGAGTGGGTGTTCACCTTCAGCCAGCAAATTCTCAGCTCAGAATAACTCATCCATATTTGAAAGCCCATGCAGCTATGACAAGTGAGAGTTAACAAAGACAGTGTCTCACCGGATCCTTTGGAAAGGAATTCCAGACAACTACTTCACAAGTCTTCACAAGGAACATAAAATTGATGGCATCAAGACCATTTAGAACTTTATCCTTTTTCATAAAGTGTTCCTGTACACCAACCTCTGCTGAGGCCTTGTTTATCTTGCCCTTTGTTTTCTCTGTGTGTGTGTTGTAATCCATTACACTTCTGGATTACAAATTGTATGTTAACCAGTTTTGCAACTTGTTTTTAAAAAAAGTTTTGTTTCATAATAAATCAATTATTCTGAGTTTATTGAAAGAAGCCTGGTTAAAGTCTTTTTCCTGTTTGGCAGTAGCGAAGGTAAACACTTGGCCATTTTGGTGAGTGAATTAAATGTTTACATTCATGGTGTGACCTGTAGAATAGTGGGGCTAGAGAAACTGTGCACTCCTTCCATCCCAGTCGCAACACCTTCAAAGATTGGTGAATATACACTCCAGGTCACTTTGTCCCCAAGCCCAAATAGTACTGTTTTAATTGTACTGCTTTTCCAAGTTTTCCTCCCAAAATGTAACAATTCATACGTTAAATTACATCCGTCATGTATGTGCTCATTTCACGAGTCTATGTCCTCCTGAAGTCTGATACTATCCTCCTCACTATTTACTACATTAGCAAGTTTTGTATCATCTTCCAAATTCAAAATTATTTTCCCTATATCCAAGTCCATTGTAATATGTAAAACCTCTACAATGTCTGTGCTCAGGGAATCACCGCGAATGGAGACCGATTTAACCCAATTGCTTTTTTGCTATATTTGAATGGTCCAATTACAAAAGATCAACCATCTGTGCCTACTCAAGCCAGGTCAAACTCTCAAGATCTTGGGCTTTCCACACTCAAACGCATGCCAGCTCATAATCATTTTAATGCTAAGCTTGATAAACATGGTAGCCTTGGCACCCAGGTGTCTTGTCCAGGATTCAAGGCTCTGTCCTCTATCTTCTATTTACTCTGTCCTCTATCTGGGTCTCTGGGACTCTGCTAAGCTGTTTATTTTTTATTCTCACACAACAGCATGCCTCTTTGTACATTTTGCTAGATTTCTGCTGAAGTTTACCTTCTTACAATTTGATCAATGAAGGCCCAAACGACAATTTCCCATCAAGTCACCTTTCAATTGCTTTTATCCAGGGTGCATCACAAACTGGATTAAAATCCAATTCAGTGTAACAATGAAATTAAAAATGTACAGTCAGTCATAGTATTTAAGTTGGTTCTCATTAATTAGCAAGAAAAGCCAAATTAGGAATGCCCAGGATTCTTACGCTACTGAAATAATTAAAATTAGCTCTCTTCCAGTTGGGCATTTTCACTATTGTTTTTATTTTGCTCCCTCTGTAATTGATTTTAACATATTTATATCATGACCCATATTACCCAGATGCTATCCAACTGAAACACAGCCACTTGTCCTACTTCATTCCCCAAACTAGATCCTGCATTGCTTCTTGCTTCATTGTGCTAGGAATATACTGATTAAGAAGGTTCTCCAGTATATATTTTCAGAATGCTTCAAGCTCCTTGCCCTTTACATTGTTTTTCCCCCAGTCTATATTAGGGTGATTGAAAGCTACGAATACTATTTTATTATTTTTACATTTCTTGGAAATTTGCCAACAGTTTTGGTCTTCCTCTATCTCCTTCTCAGTACCTGGGTGTCTTTAGCAAACATCCAACAATGTAACAGTTCATGTACTGTACCTTAATATTAACAAAAAAAATCGCATCTTTGAACCCTGCAGTATATCGTCTCTCTGCAGAATTATAATATTGTCCTTGAGTACTACCAATCCCCTCCTTTTTTTGCACTTCCCCAAGGTGTCATCTCTCTCACTGGTATTCAAGACTGGGGTCAAACAAGGCAGTGTCATCGCATCAACCTTCTTCTCTATTTACCTTGCTGCAATACTGCGCCTCCCCTCCAGCAAATTACCCAACGGCAAGGAGATGATTTACAGAATAGACAAGAAACTATTCAACTTATGCTACCTTCAATCCAACACCAAAATCACTTCGACTTCAGTCATTGAGCTCCAGTATGCAGATGACACTTGTGTGAGCATTCGCTCAGGATCTGAGATCCAGGTCATTGTTGACACCTTCTCCAAAGCCTATGGGCAGAATTTTCCCATTGGCATGCAGGGGGGGCCCCGCACGTCCGTGCGTAAAATGACGTGTGGTGACATCGGGCGAGCATCCCAATGTCACCGTGCGCCTTCGCGATATTTCATTGGGTAGGCACGTGATGATATCCACTGTGCACCCGTTAATTAATGGGCCACTTAAGGCCCTTGACTCCCCAATCAATGCCAACTTTTCAGCGCCCGTGGAATCTTTGGGTAGACGCGTGGGCGCAACGGGCAGGCGGGTAGGACACATTTGTATAAACCTCATCCACGGGCAGGATAAGAGGCTCACTGGGGTCGCGAGTGTGCTGTGTCAAATATTGATTTTTCAAAGTTATTGATATTTGCCTGTGTGATCTGCAATATTTCAAAACGCAATCCAGCTGCTTTGTCTGGACTCTTAACCTTCAGGTCAGCACACTGCAGTGAGGAATCTACTTTGGGCCTGTAGGCCTGGGAATGGGAGCTGAACTGTCCAATGGAGGCACCTTCTCTGAGGAGGAAGGGAGGGCTAGAAGGGGGAGGAGGCCAGGAGTGCACATTCAACCTCCAGGGAAGCCACCTTTGGGAAGACAGGCGCAGGCACAAGGGATGCAGAACCAAGAGGTAGACCAAGGCGGAAGGGGCTGCAGAAGACACCACTCTCCTGCTGCCAGGGTACACAGGTGGCGAAGCAGCTTCCTCAATATGTCTGAGGTGCAGTGCCGAATGAGGCTCCATCTCTCAAGGGAGACGGTCAACTATATCTGTCAGGTGATTGGGCCTGAGATCTCCCCTAACTGTGTGGGTGGACACCCCATGCCAGTGGCTCTAAAGGTCATAATTGCTCTCAACTTCTATGCCTCTGGCTCTTTCCAGGGATCGGTGGGTGATCCTTGCAGTGTCTCCCAATCAGCTGTGTACACTTGTGTCAAGCAGGTCACAGACGCTCTGTTCAGGCGTGCATTGACCTTCATCCACTTCCGTTGGGAACCAGGCAAGCCAGACACAGTGAGCCAGAGGCTCCACAGCCATTGCTGGCTTCCCCTGAGTTCAGGGTGCAATATTCTGCACACGTGGCCATCAAGGTGCCAGCAGGTGAGCCCGGTGCCTTCGTCAACAGAAAGGGCTTCCACTCCATGAACATGCAAATAGTGTGTGACCACAGGATGCTGATTCTACAAGTCTGTGCAAGGTACCCTGGCAGCTCCCATGACGCTACATCCTCAGACACTCCCAGGTGCTGGGGCTCTTCAGTGCTCCAGCCCGGTTTGATGGATGGCTGCTGGGTGACAAGGGCTATCCCCTCAGAAGTTGGCTCATGACGCCTCTCCGCCATCCAAGAACAGAAGCTGAGCAGCGGTACAATAGGAGCCACATCTCCGCAAGTGCTGTGGTGGAGAGAGCCATCGGTCCTCTCAAAATGCACTTCTGATGCCTGGGCCACTCAGGGGGCGCACTCCAGTACCCCCCATATCGTGTGTCACTGATAGTGGTTGAATGCTGCATTCTCCTCAATCTTGCACAGTGGATGATGAAGACATTGACGCAGTGGCTGCACACGATGAGTCCAGCATTGAGTCCGAGGATGAGCATGCACAGGGAAATGCTGAGGGGGTAGATGCTGACCTGGGCATACTGCAGGAGGCAGGGACAACCAGGAGGCTTTAATCCACAAACCTTCAGCTAGCACACCACAGATGGACCCCCAGGACAAGCCTGGGCTGTCGGCTCCATTCTCAATACCTAAGTGCTAAATCTGCCAGGTTAGGAGAAATAACCAAGGGCCTTGTCAATAAAGCTGAATGTCCAACAAAGCACTCATTACGGTTTTGGAAACCGCACACATGCAGGAGAAAAGAGGCCCCCTCAGCCATGGTCACATGTCAGAATTTTATATCACAAGTAAAGAAACTTAAGCCAAAAAAATGACAATGGTGTTCCAATTCAAAGCAAATCATAAAGACTTCATCTCAGGCTAACACAAAAGCACCAGAAATAAACCCGTGGTGTGCCTAAGGTGCCTTATGTTTATGTTTCCGGGAGCTCCATCTCGGTGTTGCCCCATCGCTGGGAGTAGCATCTGCGGCAGCCTGCTGACTCTGCTGTCCTGTTGGCCTCAATGACCTTGGTGACCATCCTCTGGCCCTTGGAGCCTGTGCTGGGCCCGCCTGGGAGGGTTCTGCCAGTTCCACAGCTGGCATCTCCCCAGGCGTCGCAGCCTCACCGGATTCTAAGGTCACTGGGAGAGGGGCGGTGGAGCTGTCGCCCTCATTCAGGGTGCCCTGAGAGGTGCCTGCAGAGACGACAGGTAGCTGCTGCGCCAATGTGAGGTCGCTTCAGACCTCCCTGCTCACCATAGATGGACGGGCACCTAGCTGGGAAACTTGGTGCCCAAACCATGTCCCACACTGACCAGCTGAGGTCAATGCTGATGTGAGGGCTTGCTGGTCAGAACACATCCCCAGGAAGCCCTGAAGGGTCTTCTGGACGAGGCTCTCCACAAGAGTCGCCACTCTCTCCATGGAGGACGCGTGGTGCTTGGACATGTGGCTCATTGCTTTGGTGATCGTCTGCATAGACTCCTCCACCATAGAGACCAAGCCAAGCATAGCCTCATGTATCTCCCCCAGATGCTCCCACACACCTGGCTGCAATTCCTGCCCCTGCTGCGTTGCGGATGACTCCAAAGGCACATCATCAGGCATCGGCTGAGCAAGTGCTTGGTCCCATGCAGTCCTCCAACTGCTGGCACCATGGGCACTCTCTGTCTCTGTCAACTCCTCCAGCAATTGTGAAGTGCCCTCACCGCTGTGCCCCGGGACACTAGCTGATGTTCTAACTCCCACTGATGTGCTAGTATCTGCACTGGTGCCTGCCTGGCAGAGATAGTGTGATGCTGGTGAGACTTCAGGGCCCTCAGGTGTGAGAGGCGGCCACTGCTGCTCCTCTTCCCAGCCTTGTTCCACTGATGCTGAAAGGAAGAACAAGGACATTGGGTCAGTTAACATGACAAAGTGCATCCCTGTCCCCCGGATCATTATGCGCTCATCCTTCCATAAGCAATGGTCAAGCCATGTTGCAAAATTAAATCACTTAACATTCAGCACTGCCATGGCTGTTGGGAGAACAATGCTGACCTCTCTGCTGCACCCCAGCCTCACCAACACCAGTGGACCTGGGCACATGGTGCCTCTCCAAATCCAGGGCCTCCTGCTCAAACCAGCTGAGAATGGCTAACTGCGCCTGGCAGCCACCAGTCCTCACATGCTCTGCCGCATTATGAGCATTCTTCTCCTGAAAATGAGAGACAAGCATTGATTAGTGCAAATTATACATGGACTCTCTTCGCACATGGCCCACCCCAACCAGAGTGGGACATATCAGGGATCACCCTGCTGGTACCAAACACTCACGCAAAGATGCTAGGCCTGTTCCCCACCCCCAACGCCCCCTTTGGCCACCTGCTGCCTATATCACAAAAGGTGCCACACGGTATATCCTTCCATAGCAAGGAGGCACAAGCATGTGGAGTGCAGAGGGCAGCAGATGGTTCGTTGCCACCTTGAAGCTCCCCTCCCAGCATGTCATCGCCCTGACTTGGACATGTCCTGAAGTTGAAGCACAGAGCCAAGGTGCAGCTCCTCCAGGCTGCCGCTAAACTAGTCATGTGGGTATCAGCATGCCACATGCTGTGGACACAGAACCCATCTCTTCACCAGGCTCTCAGGGTGACCTCGGCATGAGCAATATCTGCTGAGCCACCCAGCAAAGGACACACGCCCTCAATGATTCAATGCAGTCACTACATTCAGACTTGGGGGGGGAGAGAGGGTGGGGGGCAGCAGGGAGGAAAATCGACCTGCTGGGTTAAGTGACCAATGCCAACATTGTCCTCACTCTTGCATAGCGCAACAAGCCGCTGAAGCGCTTGCGACACTGGATCCAGGTGCGCCGCACCACGTCCGCCACCTCCTCCCAGTCATGTTTTGTCATGTCGGGGGGCCTCCTCCTCCCGTTCTGGGGAACCAGCACCTCCCACCATACTGCCACCTCCTAGGAGGGCAGCAAGGCAGTCATTGGAAAAACAAGGGGCACACTGGCCCCCCCGCCCTACCCTCCAGCCTGGCCTGCCCCAATGGCCCACTCTCTGGACTTGCGTCACCTCCACTGCCCCACTGCAGAGCCCTTCAGCCAGCCATTGCGAGCAGCCTTTCTAAGGCTGCCAGGCCTTCCTTTATACAGGCCGCCGGGTCGCCACTGGACCCAGCGGGCTGAGTGCGCCCACCGCCGCCCGCCCACTCCCGCTATGCACGGGAGTCATGAAGTATGCTGGGCGGTCCTAAATTGGTCAGCCTGCGTAAAATGGCACCCGCTCCTGCTCCACCCCCCCACCCCAGCCAGCCAGAAAATTCTGCCCTATGGGAAAATGGGTCTTTCAATGAACATTCAAAAATTAAGGTCTACTTCTATCAATGGGAATCAAGGAGAAAAATCTTCACTGGCTGGAGTCATACCTAGCACAAGGGAAGATGGGTTGTTGTTGCTAGAGGTCAGTCATCTCAGCTCCAGGACATCACTGCAGGAGTTCCTCAGGGTAATGTCCTCGGTCCAACCATCTGCAGTTGCTTCATTAATGACCTTCTTTCCATCATATGGTCAGAAGTGTGTATGTTCACTGAAGATTGCATAATGCCAGCACCATTCGTGACTCCTCAAATACTGAAGCAGTCCATGTCAAAATGCAGCAATGCTGACAAGCGGCAAGTAACATTCATCCCATACAAGTACCAGGCAATGATCATCTCCAACAAGAGAGAGTCTAACCATCATCCCTTGACATTCAACTGTATTACCATCGCTGAATCCCCACTATCAACATCCTGGGAGTAACCATTGACTACAAACTGAACTGGACTAGCCATATAAATACTGGGCTACGAGAGCAGGTTAGAGGCTCGGAACCTGGTGGCAAGTAACTCAATACCTGACTCCCCAAAGCCCGTCTACCATCTACAAGGCATAAGTCAGGAATAACATCCACTTGCCTGGATGAGTGCAGCTCAAACAACACTCAGGGAGCTTGACACCATCCAGGACAAAGCAGCCTGCCTGGCACCACATCCACAAAAATTAACTCCCTCCACCACTGATGCACAGTGGTAGCAGTGTGTACCATCTACAAGGTGCACTGTAGGAACTCACCAAGCCTCCTTAGGCAGCATCTCCCAAACCCATAACCACTACCATCCAGAAGGACAAATGCAGCAGATGCGTGGGAACACCACCACCTACAAGCTTCCCTCCAAGCCATTCATCATTCTGACTTGAAAATATATCACCGTTCCATCACTGTCACTGGGTCCAAATCCTAGAACTTTTCACAAACAGCGCTGCAGGAGTACCTACACCACACAGACTGCAGCGGTTCAAGAAGGCAGCTCACCACCACCTTCTCAAGGGCAACTAGGGATGGGCAATAAATGCTAGCGAGGCCCACATCCCATGAATGAATTTTTAAAAAACTCTTCCACCCGACCCTCCAAGCACCACTCACCCCACATGTGGCAAAAATCTGTAGATTGTGCACTGGACTTATCAGCCACATCAGAACCCATTGAGCCAGAGTAGAAGCAAGTCACCCTCAAAGCTGAGGGGCTGCCTAAGGAGATGATTTAACACTGAATACCAGTTTGAGTGCTATTTCCCCAGGGGATTCCTGGGCTGCCTGCAGAAAGGAAGAAATGATATTAATTCGAAACTTTCCTCATTTATCTTTTTATTTTGAAATCTGGTCAGCCTTAAAGGAGTCAGTCTGAATTTATACTCAATTTGCTTTATGCGTAACATCCACCATGAAGTGTGGCATCAGAGTCAAATACACAATGTGAGCAATGTGCTGTATCTTCCTTTTGAGGCACAGATTCGATGCTCATGAATGGGTTTCATTGCCTGCCTCCAGCTGTAAAGTATTACCAGTAACACTCTGTATTGAGTCTGCCATTTCATTCCAGCTTGTGAGCTCCATGGATTCTCGATCAGTCCCTTATTCAGGTGAGAAGTACATATTTATTCGTCAAAATGGTCTGTTTGGATTTACTCTTAATGTCACAGGATGTATCTAGCCAGAACAATAAAGATTGAAAAGAAAATTCAACACCAAAAGAGTCAACTCAATGAATGTGGATTGTGCTCTCATCTTTCTTAAAGCTCGTTTGGTTACTGCTGCTTAGGAGAAGCAGTAAGGCATATTTTGATCCTAGTTTAGATGGGTTCACCAATTTAAACTGCAAATGTAATTTGTAGGGATTTTCCGTTTTTGTACCACAACTGTCATGACACAGTTAATTGTTAAATCTGTTTGTCTGGAGTCATGTATATTATGCGGATGTAGCTGACAGAAATATATTGTTATTGCCTAGATTCTGCCCATTTATAGTCAGTGGGCGGAAAATCTAGGCTTATGCTCTGTCTACAGTGTTGAATCGAGTCTGAGCAGGAGACACCGGCCTTGAAATGGTGCCACTGGATACTAATGTGCAAGCATTTAACATGTTCATCTGAAATTAAAATAATGAGTTAATGCCTAGCATAATTTAAGGGTCATTGTCTATTTGCCTGGGAAACCATCCACAAGCAATTTCCTATGCAAATCAAACTGCACAAGTAATTGGAAATCCTGACATCAAAAGAAATATCAAGATAAAAAAATTGGAAGTTTTAAGTTTTGCTGATCATTCTGAGTTTTGGGATTTGAACAGATGGAGAAGATAATAATGTAAGATTACATTACAAACATTAAGCTTCCATTCCAATAATGCTGATACTGTAAGGGATACACGAGATTAAAGAAAAGAGGATTTTGCCAATTGAGACACGTGGTTAATCCCTAAAGCCATTTTTCAAAAAGTGTAAGAAATAGCTGACTTTGTTCATTATATTTGTGTTTGACACTATACTCAATACTTTGTCTTATTCTTTTATACTTATAATATCTCTTCATTATAAATAATTACATTGGATGCTTCACACTGCAAACTAACTTGTTGGATCCCTGTGTAATGTCCACCTATCTGAAGAAAGTGTGCAACTTAGCACAAGACCCATTTAACCCAGCACACAGCAACATCCCACAAACACCAGGTGAAATACATGACCAGCTAATCTGTTTATATGGTGATGATTGGGGGAAGAATGTTGGAAAGGACACCAGGAGAAATCTCCGCTCTTCAAATAAGGCTGCAGGATCTCTTAAGTCTCCTGTCTGTGGACCCAGTGCCTTAGGAGGCTCAGGCTTTCGCAGCAGGTCGTTGCTGACTTCTGCAGCCTCCTGGAACAAGACCTTCTTCCCAATGGAGCAGGTGGGCAAGAATTATCAGTGGTTGAAAATTGCCAGTGCCTGTCACTGGAGAACCAAACACCACTCCCCCCGACCCTGGTCTCTGTGTGCTCTCTTCTCCTGCAAGAGAAAGCAGAGAATTGCGAGTGATCATAATGGCTTGTGTGGATAGCAGGAAAAGGGCAACATTTGTGCAGGGTGACCATGAGGCATGGGTACAAGAAGTCAATAGGCTGGGGATGAGTGTGAGTCAGATGGATCTGTGAGGTCGTGCTTGGAGAGAGACAAATGAGTGAAGCTAAAAGATGTGTGGGTCTGAGGTGTGCAGTGCAGGAGAATGCTGGGAAAGGCAGAGTATGGGGCTTGATACCTGAAAATGTTGTGCCACTCAGCTGTCTCGTGCCCTCCTGAGGTTCTGGATCCTCATGGTGCACTGTCTCCAGGTTGAAGAGATCACTCTTCTGCTGCCAGCTTTACATCCATGTTTGCATGGCTAGACAGGTTGTTCTCTTCCTCATGTCTTGGGAGAGCTCAGCTCCCTGCAGTGCCTCAGCACCTCTAGGTAAGAGTGAGACCCCCCACACCACCCCAAGGAGAAAGTCTTCTTTCTACTTCTTCTGCAGAATGGAAAAGGTGTAGTGCAGTTTGCAAGTATTGAATCTTTCTCCCAAATATGAATTTACTGTCACTGTGTCCATACGGTGCAATGTGCAGAACATCATAATGAGTCCCGAAATCAGTGTCATCGTCTGCACGATATTATAAATAACTAATGGGATATTTTCCTATCAAATTAGCAAAATTGCATGATGCTGTTAAAGTAAAATTTGTACTTTCTGGCTTGTTTAATAGTTGCGGTGGGTTCACCTATAGGACACAAACTAACACTACATTATGTTGTTGCTGCTCTTAATATTAATGACCCATGCTGCTTATATATCAGATGATATTTGTAACCAGATGCCAATAACTGGCATTATTATTTGTCTAGGACATTTCTGTGATTATGTGGCCAATTGATTGGTGAATAATGAAAGGGGAAAAAAATATCATGCATGATTGATGGGGTGGGTTAAGGGGGTTGGGGGAAATAAGGGGGCCAGAAACAGCGGAAGCACCAGGGCCCATGATTTCTCGCCCTGCTTGGAGGTCCCTGCTGGAAGTGATATTATGGGAGGAAGGGAGGCATTTCAATAAATGCCCTGGCTACAATTCAACCTATAAGGGTCAAAACAAGGGCTGTTACATGGCGCTGGACTATGGAGAAGCATTGGAGAAAAATAGTGGATTGACTTGTAGAGACGTTGAGGAGGATAAGGAATGCATCAATGTCATAAACAGAATATGTGCTATGCAATATTGAGGTTTGATTACTTAAAAGGTACCCCTTCTGAATCATAGTGGGCAAAGGTTTCTAAACTAAATTGTTGCAAAATGATTAAAGGAGAAATTGCTCGTAAAAACCTGAAACTTTAGCAAGATGCATACCTAAATTAGTTATTCCCACGCATTGGTATGGAGCAAACTAAACAGCTCATCCTATATGCACTTGTATGGAAATAATTTATCCTTAAAAGGTCAGTAGCCAGGACTATTTTCTTCTCCACTGGGTACTCAGATTGAGTTTTGCAAAGTATTTGCCTCTTAAAGGGAAGGTTAGTGTCACCATGGTAACATGTAGAAACTCAACCATGTTTTTACAGGTAGAAAAGCAACAATTCAATGGTGTAATGATGCTGTCACTAAATTGTTGACAACATATCTATTGTTTTTTAATCCCTTTTTTAAATTTATATCCATTTAACATTCCACCAGAAAAGGGCATAAACAGCTAACAGAACATACATTACACAGTAAGCTTGCTTCAGCATGCCACATGCACTGGGCAGACAAGTCCAGGAACTAAACTCTGAAAGATTCTCTAACATGGCAACTCTACTCTTGTGATTTAAGATTCCCATTATTTGTTTTTGGCATTTTTCATGATGCAGTAAACCACCTTGAATTGATCGAAACATTTATTGGGCCAACAGTCGAAGGTCTATCCAACGTTGAATAGTTAAACAACTTAAAAAATTGCAACAGTTTACTTACAGAAACAGACCTACCATTATATTCATCTCTCTTAATTGCTGCTCTTTCCATTATGATTGTGCAATGAATAAGTGGGATGAATTTGTGCCATTGAGTTTCTATTCCACTGCATGGATAAGTTTGATAAATGGTTTTTTTGTTGTTGGAATTTTGTGCTTTTTCCCCCCAATTTCTTGAAGGTGCTGACACATGCTACAATTTGGTTCACAAGCTGCAACTACCCACTGGTAGGTCGACTAAGCGATTGTTCCTTGTGTTTGAAGCAAACCATTGTTAAACACAGGCTGATGTTGCTATTTGTGCATTTTTTCCAGCAGGGGGAGGGGTCACAGAATGCCCATCAGAAGTAGGAAGTCATCAGTACTACTGCTGGGATGTTGTCAGGGCCTATAGCCTTAGTTGTATCCTGTGTCTTGATATCACGTGGAGCGAATTGAATTGGCTGAAGACTAGCATCTGTGACACTGAGTTCCTCAGGAGGTGATTAACATTGGTCATTTCTGGCTGAAGATGGCTGCAAATGCTTCAATCTTGTCTTTTGCATTGACATACTGGGCTCCCCATCATCGAGGATGGAGATATTTGTAGGACCATATCCTCTGGTTAGTTGTGACAGGAGTCTTTTTCATTCATTCATGGGATTTGGGCTTCGATGGCAAAGCCAGCATTTGTTGCCCATTGCTAATTGTCCTTGAACTGTGTGGCTTGCTAGGCCATTTCAGAGGGAAGTTGAGTCAACCACATTGCTATGGATCTGGAGTCATGTGCAGGCCAGACCAGGTAAGGATGGCAGATTTCCTTCTCTAAAGAAAGTTAATGAACCTGATTAGTTTTTAGGACAATCGATGATAGCTTCACAGCCACCATTACTGAGACTAGCTTTATATTCCAGATTTTATTAACTGAACTTAAATTCCACTCATTGCCAGGCTGGGATTTGAACCTGTATGCTCAGAGCATTAGCCAGTGACATAACCACTATGCCACCATCTCCCCTCAACTGCAGGGGCAGGATATTCCCCCCATTGAGGGTGAAGTTGAATTGCGGGCGTGCATAGGCGTGCCTCCAATCGGTGCCCCTAATCGGGGGCACAGCGTCATTTTACGTGGGTGGGTGAATTAAGTCCTGCCCAGCGCAACGTCTGCACAGAAGCGCTATGCGCTCCCTGTGCGGGCAGTGGGGGATCCTTTAACCCGAGAGTGCACTCTATCACGCATGCGCACGGAAGAACGCACTCATCTCCCTGAGGCTAAGTGCTGCCTCAGGGAGATCGGCTGTTCTGTCACAAATATTAAAAATAGAAAAAAAATTCCTGACATGTCCCCTCATGTGACACTGTCACATGAATTGGGACATGTCCATAATTTAAAAAAATACTTTAATAAAATTTTAAAAAACCTACATGAAACCTCATCCCGCCGGTGGATGAGGTTTCGTGCTTTTTCTAATTCCCGCCAGGGCTCCTGGCCTGCCCACCAAACTTAAGGTTAGACGGGCAGGTCCATTAATTAGTTAAATGACTCTGTCAATGGCCTCAATTGGCCCCGCCCCCCGCTCACCAACGGGAAAATCCTGCTGCAGGGCTTCGATCTGATCCACTGGTTGTGAGATTGCTTCTGCTCTGCATGTAGTGCTGTGTTGTAGCTTTGATTGGCACCTCATTTGCAGTTATGTCTTGTGCTGCTCCTGCACTCCTCACTGAACCAGTGTTAATCCCCAGACTCAATAGTAATTATTGAGTGAGGTTACAGATTGTGGTTGAATACAGTTCTGCTGGTGCTGATGGCCTACAGCACCCCATAGATCTGTTCTGAATATGAACATACGAATTAGGAGCAGGAGGCCACTCAGCCCATTGAGCCCGCTCTGCCATTCAATAAGATCAAGGCTGATCTGATTGTAACCTCAACCCCACATTCCTGCCTACCCCTGATAACCTTTCACCCCATTGTTAATCAAGAATCTATCTAATTTTGCCTTAAAAATATTCAAAGACAAATATTCAGATATTCTATCCCAATTAGCATGGCAGTACTGCCACAGGACACAGCGGACGGTATGCTCAGTTTGAAGACCAGACTCCATCTCCACAAGGATTGTGCAGTGGTCACTCTTACCAATACTGTCAGGGATAAGTGCATCTGCAACAAGTGGATTGGTTAAGGTGAGGTCAGGTAAGTTTTACCCTCTTGTTGCTTCCCTTACCCACCCACTGCAGACCCATTCTGGCAGCTATGTCTTTCAGGGACTCAGCCAGTTCAGTCAGTAGTGATGCTGCAAAGCCACTCTTGGTGATGGGGATTGAAGTCCCCCACCAGAGTACATTCTGTGCCCTTGTGACATTCGGTGCTTCTTCCAAGTGAGGAGCACTAATTCATCAGCTGAAGGAGGAGGTAGGTAGTAAACAGCAGGATGTTTCCTTGCCAATATTTGACCTCATGCGTTGGGACTTCATGGGGTCCACAATGTTAACAACTCCCAGGGCAACTTTCTCCTGACTGTATACTACTGTGCCACTGCCTCTGCTGGGTCTGTCTTGCTAGCAAGACAGGACATACCCAAGGATGGTGATGGTGGTGCCTAGGACATTGGACCTATGGTACGATTTGGTGAGTATGACTATGTCAGGCTGTTGCTGTGGGATACCTCTCCCAATTTTGGCACATGCACCCAGATCTTAGCAAGGAGGACTTTGCAGAGTCGACACGGCAGGGTGTGCTGTTGTCATGTCCAGTGCCTAGGTCAATGCAAGGTGATCCATCTAATTTTATTCCTTTTGACTTTTCTGTAGTGGTTTGGTGTAATTATTGGTTTGTTAGGCATTTTCAGCAGGCAGTTAAGAGTCAGCCATGTAGGCCAGACTAGGTAAGTACAGCAGATTTCCTTCCCTAAAGGGACATCAGTGAGCCAAATGTTCTTTTTTACATCATGGTCACCATTCCAGACTTATTAACTAAATTGCAGCTGCCATGGTAGGATTTGAACCTCATGTTCCAAGAGCATTAGCCTGGGTCTCTGAATTACTAGTTCAGTAACATTACCACTACACAATTGTCCCCTAGATGCCAAGCACTGCCCTGCAGATAGAAAAGGGAGGGAGACTATCCTTGTGCTGCTATGGTGCACCTCTTGGCAATCTGCTGAGCAATGCTGGCAGAAAACTAGGTGCTGCCTATCCACCCTTCTGATTGCTGGATTTGCATGGGTCCAGAGAGATAAGAATGGATTAGGGAAATAGAGAGTAATATACCCTTCCAAAGATGGTAAATGCCATTAGTCACTGTGTAGAAATAAGGTAGGAATTGCAATTTAGACTGAAAACAACCAACCATTGAAATATTAAAGGCATGATTTTTAGCTCAGTGGGTGGGCGCGCGCCCGACCCGACCGAGCGTGAAATGACACGCGATGACATTCGCCAAGCGTCATCACATGCGCGAAGCTCGCACTAGGCCTGCTCGTTTCCTCCCCCAGCCCCACCAACCGTGTGCACAGGCCCACCCACACCCGCCAATCATGCACGCCAAGGGCAAAATTCTGCCCTAAGTCTTAGAAGCACAACACTGATAGTTAGAACAACTTATGTCCTGTATGGGAATTAATAGCAGGATTAAAACCTCATTGCCATTCAGTGCTAATTCTCATCCTCAGCTTTGAAATGTTTTATTTCTTTTACATATATATTGAAAAATTCTGAGCTATGAAGCTGAAACAAGATGAGCTTGGCTTTTAGATCAGCAAAGAAACACCCCTCAAGAACTAGTTCAGTCATTTTGGATTAGGCAATAAATTCCTTCAAGTTATTGACTGCAACTTGCAGCCCAAGAACCATGACTAATTAGTCCCGTAGCAAACTAGCAATGTAAAAAAGAGGGCACTTCAATATGCCGTCTTTAATCGATCCAATGCGTACTTAAACAATAATTTGCTTTCATCTATGTGAACATCATTATATTCACTGTGAGCTTATGATTCCCAAGAATAATTTCAGAATAACTATGGTGATCTTATTTCTTAACTGCTCATCATGTTATTTCCTCTTCTTTAATTTATATGGGGGAGGGGAAGGGGAAAGGGGACGGAGGGTGGGAGGATAACTAGATCATGTGTGTTGAAGATGCAAATATATCTTACAATTTGGTGTCATCTTCCCAGTTGCAATTTTTCTTTCCCATTCTTGCACCAACTTTTTAAAAAATTATGCAACATGGTATCCACAGAGGATTATAAAAATTGAAATACTGTCATTAGTAAATCTGCAAAGGGCCGATTATGCATGTGCCCATCATTACTCTGCCACTCCAGAATGTGTACTGATGGAACAAATGGGCTTTTAATGCTGTATGTCACAAAATTTTTTGTGTCGGCATGGCAGTCTTTACTGAAACAGCATCAGTTCTTCATGCCGCATTTTAAAATATTGATGTATTTGACTTATAAGAATAATTTTAAATCCTATATTCATGAAGGTTTAAAAAAAGTCATTTATTTCATGGGAACAGGAGGATCTAATTCTAGTTCTAGATCTAGTTCTCAGTTATGAAGGAATTTTCAGAATGAAGAGTGAAAGATTGTTTTTACTAGGGGCAAATTGTTAACAATTGGGTATAGGTTGAGGATTATAATGAAAGGAGTAAATGACAGTTTCAATCAGCTGTTTGCACTGCTAACAACTACCAGAGGCAGTGTGAAAGTGGAGACTTGGGGCAGCGCTTTGACATGGTATTGCTGTCCATCACATTAGCAACTCGCATTAGCATTAGCCTGTCCTTTATATGGGTGGGGATCGTAGATACAATCCATACTTTCAATTGGTATATTATGGATTCATCTTGTGCCCAGATAATAGGTGAAGAAATTAAAGTCTATTTTTCTCCTCCAAATACTTCTCTGTGACTCACAAAAACAAACATTAGATACCTCTTACTTGAAAGCTGACACAGTGAAATATCGATATTCAATGCAGTGTCAGTATTATAACTACATTGAGGGAAATTGCTATGTTTAGACTACTGCACTATACTCCTCTCTTCCATGAAACTCCCTAAAACCTTCAACCTCAACTAGAAATGATGCTCACAATTACCCATCAAAGAGTGTGGTTAAAGGCATAAGTGCTCCCTTTGTTGTTGAGAAATGTTATTATACAGTGGAGCCCAAAGGTTGCTCTTTGATGACAGATTTTCAGTGCACAAGAGGGATGATTGCAGACTGTGAGCTATCTGGGATGAATGTCAACTCGCAACAAGAATCAGAAATTTAGCCACTGACTGGGGATTTTGGAGATGTTAAAAATAGTGTTTCCACCATAACTGTTCTGCAAAAGCTTTTACTGAAAAGTTTCTTATCTTGTCCCTTCAACAAGTACAACAGACTTCAGTGGTTCTGTAGCATTTCTAGATAAGTTCTAGAGGTTGTATTTACATTGCAAAATCAAAGTGAAGGAGTTTTTGTCTTCATCAGAAAACCGATCAAAGTAATTTCATACCACACAAATTGTTGTCAATAACGATTGTATAGATTTGCGTTTTCTTTTTTCATGTGACTTTAATTTTCTCTCAGCCTTCTCGTCTCCTGAATGTGCTCTGATACAGAGCTATCTCCTCTGCTTCCACGAGTGGTCACTATTCTTTTGGAAGAAATGAAAGTTAGGGGGTGAATTGTTTTTCTCTCCAAAGCACCTTGGGACATTTTACTGTGTTAAAAATGGGCAGATGAACTCTGGAACGGGACCAGCAAGTTGCCCATTGTCCTGCTGAGAGGCCCTTTCGATTTTGGGGATTGGCCATCATTTGTATGCCAGCAGCTGCAGCCAGAAACTGAGCATACCAAGCAGCACGCCAGTTCTGAGCCAGAGGGGCCAGGCTCTGAGGAAGGATGGATACAGAGCAACAGTGGCCCACTGTTTCAGGTGCTCCTTGCCACACCACCTGATACTGGTGCACACCCCCACCCAAGACAGGCTAAAAAAGCCAAACACATGCTATTGATGTCAAAGGACCAAAGGCTTGCATTTTCTGAACTTTAGCTGGTGCTGATAACCAACAACAACTTGCATTTAAATTACATTTTTAACACAGTAAAATGTCCCAAGGTGCTTTAAAGGAAAATTATGAAACAAAATTTGACACCAAACCACATAAGGAGATATTACGCCAGATGGTCAAAAGCTTGGTCAAAGAGAGAATAAAGAGGCCGAGAGGTTTAGGGAGGAGATTCCTGAATGTCCAAGGCACCTAAGTCGAACAATCCCAAAAACAGTGATCTAAAATCAACGGCTTGAAAGAGTGGTGAAAGCAGCTTCAATTGTAACTTTTAAAAGGGAAGTGCATATTTACTTGAAAAGGAAAAATTTGCAAGACTATGGGGAATCAACAGGGTAATGGGACTAATTGAATAGTTCTTTTAAAGAGTCAGCACAGGCACAATGGATCGAATGGTTTCCTTCTATGCTGTAGAATTCTATGATTTTAGTATCTGTGGTCTCCCTGTAATGACAAACTGAATACCAGTATAACACAAACATAAGTTTGACAAAAGGAATCAGTGTAGAGTGTATTCACTGACCCAGTTAGTAATATGACAGCCCAGTCAGTACTTTAAGCGCAGAAGCTTAGCTTTTCAGAATGGCCAAGTGCAAATTGGGAGACTCAATCAGAAAAGAGGAGGTAGATTCACACACCACGGCATGAATTTTATGGGGATTTTGCAATGGACTAGGAGGCAGGAAGGCTGGCAAAATGGCACAGGAATTCCTGCCACCATGCCATTTTGCCAGCGATAGGAAAAAGACCTGTCTGCTCAGAGGCCAACTGAGCCACTTAAGTGGCCAATTAAAGGGTTCTTCCCACCTTCACTGACATTTTACCACTAGCAGGGTTGCCAGTTCCTTGTAGGAAGATCACCAGGTAACCTTGGTGACCTCCCAGCAGGCTCCAAGGGGTTTGTAGGTTCCATTTTGGGTACTCTTTGGTACACGGGAGGACCTACCACAACAATGTCTGCCCCCTGTGGCATCACACCACTGTTCTCAGCGGCAACGCCTCCCCCAACCACCAACTCTTTCCGCGGCTTGCCTCACTGGCCCAGGCACTCTAGACCACACCTATATTATTTGAAGGTGGACGTCCATCCATGTGCCCTCTTCCTTCAGGTGCTACCCCCAAAACGGCCACTGCTAGCGGTGGTACTGCTAAGCAACCGGCCTTCTGATTGGGCTGGCAGCTCTTGGGGGTGGGCCACAGTCATTAATAGGTAAATCAACCCTGACAACGCCCACTAAATTAAAAAATGACCTCAGGTCCCGTTGCCCGCTGAAGTGGGGCTGTTCCCTGCTTATGGTCCCTGGACTCCTGCTGACTCTGAAAAATTCCAGCCCATATTCTCAATCATCTTGGTCATTGCATCTGTTTCCAGAGGCGGATAAACTACGTCTCAGTGTGCCTACTTAAAACTGATGAGACCTACATTAGAGTATTAAAATGAGACAAGGGGCAGAATGCTCGAGTGCATGCTGGAAAGGTTCCCTGAGGCACAGAGCTGCCTCATGCAGATGAGGATATAAAAAAGAAATTCAGAATTTTAAGTTGCTAATAAAAATTTCCCTTCCTGTGACTCTGCCACAGGAGCAGGGATATGTTAGAAATTAGGATGAAATTAATTTTTTTTTTTAATGACAGATCGAAACCTCATCCCGCCCATGGATGAGGTTTCACAAAAAAATGCAAAGGCTGCCTGGAGTTTTCACCAGCCCGCTAACCGTAACATTGGACAGGCAGCGAAAAATTTAAATCAATTGGATTGTGATGGCCTTAATAGGCCTTTTAATTGTTGGCAGACACTCTGCAACTCCTGTGTGCACTCGCCGATCAAAATATTGCTCGAGTGCGCGATGACGTTGGGACACTCGTCCGATGTCATCGCGCGTTTTACTTTCATTCGGGTCAGGCGCACGCCCGCCCAATGAGCGAAAAGTTCTGCCCATGGAATATACAGGCAGGGTAATCAATGATGTCCCCCCCCTTTAAATGTTGGATCTTCAAGACCGTTAGCATTATTTCATATTAACCACTCTACTTATTTTCATTAAGCTGCCACAAATACTAATTGATGATATATTCTGGAGTGAAGAATCAAGTCCTGCGATTACAATTACAGATTAACAATTACTTGCTTTTGTAGAGACTTTAACATATTAAAATGCATTTGTACATCCAAAGTAGAAAAGGTCTAAGGACTCCATCCCATTCTCTCAGTTCCTTCGCCTCCGTCGCATCTGTTCTGATACCACCACTTTCAAAAACAGTTCCTCTGACATGTCCTCCTTCTTCCTTAACTGAGGTTTTCCACCCACAGTGGTTGACAGGGCCCTCAACCGTGTCCGACCCATCTCCTGCGCATCCACCCTCACACCTTCTCCTCCCTCCCAGAAACATGATAGGGTCCCCCTTGTCCTCACTTATCACCCCACCAACCTCCGCATTCAAAGTATCATCCTCCACCATTTCCGCCAACTCCAGCATGATGACACTAACAAACACATCTTCCCTTCACCCCCTCTGGCGGCATTCCGTAGGGATCCTTCCCTCCGTGACACCCTGGTCCACTCCTCCATCAGCCCCTACACCTCAACCCCTTCCCACGGCACCTTCCCATGCAACCGCAAAGATGCAACACCTTCCGCTTTACTTCCCCTCTTCTCACCGTCCAAGGGCCCAAACACTTATTTCAAGTGAAGCAGCATTTCACCTGTACTTCCCTCAACTTAGTCTACTGCATTCGTTGCTCCTAATGCAATTTCCTCTACATTGGAGAGACCAAACGCAGACTGGGTGACCGCTTTGCAGAACACCTTCGTTCTGTCTGCAAGCAATACCCAGACCTCCCTGTCGCTTGCCATTTCAACACTGCAACCTGCATGTCCGTCCTTGGCCTGCTGCATTGTTCCAGTGAAGCTCAACGCAAACTGGAGGAACAGCACCTCATCTTCCGACTAGGCACTTTACAGCCTTCTGGACTGAACATTGAGTTCAACAATTTTAGATCATGAACTCTCTCCTCCATCCCCACACCCTTTCTGATTTTTTCACTTCCTTTTTGTTTTTTCCAATAATTTATATAGATTTTTCTTTTCCCACCTAGTTCCATTATTTTTAAATGTATTTCCACCCATTGTTTTATCTCTACCTTTTAGCCTTTTTCGATTCCTTCACCCCACCCCACCCCCACTAGGGCTATCTGTACCTTGCTTGTCCAGCTTTCTACCCTTAATTAGCACATTCCTTTAGATAATATCACCACCTTCAACACCTCTTTGTCCTTTTGGCTGTGACATCTTTTGGTTATCTCCACCTATCACTGGCCCTCCATCCAACTCTCTTGTCCCAACCCCTCCCTTAAACCAGCTTATATTTCACCCCTTTTCTATTTTTCCTTCGTTCTGTTGAAAAGTCATGCGGACTCAAAACGTTAACTGTGCTCCCTTCCACAGATGCTGCCAGACCTGCTGAGCTTTTCTAGGTATTTTTGTTCTTGTTTTCGATTTCCAGCATCCGCAGTTTTTTGTTTTTATCGTAGAAAAGGTCAGATTTGGGGAATAAAAGGACTGGAGCAAACATTTGAAAACCTGCAATTTTTCCAATTTGTTTTGTCTAGTCATTTTTCCAGTTACTCAACACTCCATCCTCAATTTTCTCCCCTTATAAAAAGCAGCTGAGTTATGTTGCAGCTTTAATTCCGCATGTGGTGCAAATCCTCCAGTATCTTATCAAGTGGCTATTTGTAAGGTTATTGTAACACTGGAGTCATTACAGATGAATCTAATTCTGTGTTCACTCTACGTGTCCACACACAAAAATATTCCAGCAGGAATTGTTGGGTAGCAATTTGGAATGGTGACACTGGCTAATTTTTCTCTTCCCCAACCCAAAGGTGCGGAACATCAATTGTTGCAGTCCTATTACCATCCTGGCTGAGATATGCAAGCTCAGCATCAAAACGTACATGGCAATTCTTGGTCTGTGTCCCTCAGCTGCACCTGAAGCAACAGGGGAGCTGATTGTCCATACTCAGACATAAACCATATGGCCTTTATTTGTGAGGCGGGGAAACAGCACTGAGTCAATACCTTCAGGAGATGAACAATAAAGGGAAAAAATTGGGCAGGACAGTGCTTGAGCCGAATACCAGCTACAGGCATTGTTGACAAATTGGAATCTTGTCTGATGATCAGCAGCATAATAAATTTAGGCTGCAATCTCCATAACTGCCACAGGCAAAGCAGTACATTTGTGGTAATGGGTTCCAGCCATGACCTAACTGAATGGCAGAACAGCCCAGGAGGAAATAACAGTTTGGACCAGTACCTTTATTTCTCAGTTTTTACTGTTTTTTGTTTCTGGGAGGTTAGAGAAGCTGAATGGCCTACTCCTGCTCTTATATTCTCCCCTTACCCCCTCACACCACCATTCCGAGTACCTTCTGTAATCTACTCTCTTACCCTCTTCTACAATTCGAGAAATTGACTGTTTCTATAGCAAGTTTTATTTAATTTGTTCAGATATGTTTGCACACTATATTCCACACAATGCTATAAATCAGATGGCTTTGGTTGCACAATGTCCTGGAACTTGAATGGGCTGCACCAGGAAAGGAGAAACAAAACAGCAATACACCTTAAAAGGTGATTTGATTGTGGATTTTAGGATTTTGAAAGGAATTGATAGGGTAGAGAGAAACTTTGTTACACACCTTGGTGGGAGGTGGGGGGGGAAATCTAGTACAAGGAGATATAACTATAAAGTCAGAGCCAGGCCATTTAGAAAAGTTGGGAGACTTTTCTTCAAACAAAGGGTGATACAAATGTGGAACTTACTCCCAGAAAAAGGAATAGGTACTGGCCCAGATTTTCATGGAGGAGGCTCCAAAATGAGGGATGGCTGCAGATTTGGAATTCCTGCCCCCATTTCCAACAGAACTAATTTTTGCCAATAGGGGAAAGGGAGAGGGGTGTGATTCACACAGGCAGGAATCCTGAACTCAGCTGGGCTATTTGAATTCAGTGCTGAGTTCAAACATACCCCGTTTTCACTGGAATAAGGGCCTTAAACTGCAGTGTAAGAGTGACGAATTTTTAGAGTAGTCGTAAATGCTTTTGAAGGGCCATTTAGGTCTGTAGAAATGTCAAACTGTGAAGTTATTTAAATCCCAACCCTTTAAAAAATAAATAAAACAGTCTGCCTACGTGAATGAGTGGCAAAAGAAAACTCAAACTGTGAATTTATTTAAATCCCCAGCTTTTGAAAAATAAAATAAAAGGTTGCCTGTGTCACAGAATTGTTACAGTGTAGAAGGAGGCCATTCAGCCCATCGTGTTTGCACTGGATCTCTATGCATTTTAACTTAATGCCAATCTCCAGCCTTTTCCCCATAACCCTGCACATTGTTTCTATTTAAATAATCATCCAATGCCCTCTTGAATGCCTTAATTGAACCTGCCTCCACCACACTTCCAGGCAGTGCATTCCAAAGCCTAACTACTCGCCGTGTGAAAAAGGTCTTTCTCACCTCGAATTTGCTTCTTTTGCAAAACACTTTAAAACTGTGCCCTCTGGTTCTCGATCCGTTTACTCTGTCCAGACCCCTCATGATTTTGAAAACTTCTATCAAGTCTCCTCTAAGCCTTCCCGTCTCCAAGGAAAACAGTCCCAACTTCTCCAATCTTTCCTCATAACTGAATTATCTCAACCCTCGGAAACCTCTTCTACACTCTTTCCAATGCGTTCACCTCCTTCCTATAGTGTGGCAGCCAGAACTGTACACAATACTCCAGCTGAAGCCTAACCAGTGTCTTTTCTAAATTCATCATAACCTCCCTGCTCTTGTACTCTATGTCACTATTAAGGAAGGCTAGAATACTGATTGCTTTAGAAATAGCTCTCTCTACCTGTCCTGCCACCCTTAATGACTTATGTACATATACACCCAGGTCTCTCTGCTCCTGCACGCTCTTTAGAATAGTATCCTTTATTTTATACTGTCTCTCCATGTTCTTTGCACTAAAGTGCATCACCTCACACTTCTCCACATTGAACTTCATCTGCCACCTACCTGCCCACTCCACCAATGTGTCAATGTTCTTTTGAAATTCTACACTATCCTCCTCACAATTTACAATTCTCCCCAGTTTTGTGTCATCCGCAAACTTTGAAATTGTCCCCTGCACACCAAGATTTAGATAATTTTTATATATCAGGAAAAGCAAGGGTCCCAATACCAACCCCGGGGAACTCCACTACAAACCTTCTTCCAGCCCGAAAATTACTCATTAACCATTACTCTCTGTTTCCTATCCTTCAGCCAATTTTGTATCCATGTTGCTACTGTCCCTTTTATTCCATGACCTATAACTTTCCTCACAAGTCTGTTGTTTGGCACTGTATCGAACACCTTTCGGAAGTCCATATACACCACATCAACAGCCTTGTCATCATCAACCATCTCTATTACCTCTTCAAGAATTCCAGCAAGTTAGTCAGACACGATTTTCCTTTAACAAATCCATGCTGTCTCTTCCGAATCAATCCACATTTTCCTATGTGACTATTAATTCTATCCAGAATAATTGTTCCTATAAGTTTCCCCACCACCGAAGTTAAACTGACTGGTTTGTAATTTCAGGGCAGATCTTTACAACCTTTTTTGAATAAGGGCGTAATGTTTGCAATTCTTCAGTCCTCTGCCACCTCCCCTGAATCCAAGGAACATTGAAAGATTATTGCCAGTGCCTCTGCAATTTCCACTCTCACTTCCTTCAATATCTTGGATGTATCTCATCTGGTCCCAGTGCTTTATCAACTTTAAGTACCGACAGCTCATCCAATACCTCTTCCTTATCAATTTTAAACCCTTCTAGTGACTGAGTTTCTTCTTCTGTCATCATCGCCTGGGCAGCATCTGCCTCATAGGTAAAGACAGATGGAAAGTATTCACTTAACAGCTCAGCTATGCCTCTTGCTTTTTCACATCCCTTCTGAACCTTCTGCATTCAGCTTGGTTCTCAATTGTTTTTGCTACCTAACACCTATCGTAAGCGTACTTTTTCTTCTTTAACTTAATTTCTATCTCCTTTGTCATCCAGGGAGTGCTGGATTTGTTTGTCCTACCCTTCCCTTCTGAGGGAACATACTTTGATTGTGCCCAAACCATCTCCTCTTTGAAGGTAGCCCATAGTTCAGCTAATCTTTTTCCCGCCAACCTTTGGTTTCAGTCTATTCGGCCAGCTCCATTCTTTCCCCATTGAAATCCACTTTTTGCCAGTTGACTATCCTTACTCTGGATTGACCAATTTCATTTTCCGCCATCATCCTAAACCTTATGATACAATGATCACTGTCCCCTAAATGCTCCCCCACTTTCACTTGATCTACTTGGCCCACCCCATTCCCAAGAACCAGGTCTAGCAGTGCCTCCTTTTTTGTTGAACTGGACACATACTGCTGTAGGCTTTTGATAAGACCCCGCATGGAAGACCGATAACGAAGGTAAGAGCCCATTTGGATCCATAGCAATTTGGCAAATTGGATCCAAAATTGGCTGAATGGCAGGAAACAGAGGGTGAAGGTCAAGGGGTGTTTTTGTGACTGGATGCATGTGTCCAGTGGGGTTCCACAGGGATCAGTGTAGGATCCCTTGCTGTTTGTGGTATATTTAAATGGTTTAGACTTGAATGTAGGAGGGTTGATCAGTAAGTTTGCGGACAACACAAAAATTGTTGGGGTGGTAAATAGTGAGGAAGATAGCCTTAGATTACAGGAAGATATAGACGGGCTGGTCAGATGGGCTGATCAGTGGCAAATAGAATTTAACCTGGATAAGTGTGAAGTGATGCATTTGGGCAGGACAAACAAGGCACAGGAATACACGATGAATGGTAGGACCCTGGGAAGTACTGAGTATCAGACGGACCTTGGTGTGCGACCTTTAAGGTAGCGGGACAGGTAGATAAGGTGGTTAAGAAGGCATATGGGATACTTGCCTTTATTAGCTGAGGCATAGAATATAATACAAGGTGAACAGAAAAGGGAGGAGAAAGAATAGAAAAGGATGAAAGATAACAATAATATTTTTAAACATTAGTGGAGTGTAATTGTTGGCAGCTGGTTCTCCCAATGTCATTGCATTCCGCAGTGTTAGAAACCGTAGGCATTACGGATTGGGGAAGATGTATGTCTACAAATTTCTGCTGTTGGGTTAACACCTCCTGTTCCAGTGGAGTAAATAAGAGGAGCTGATCCCATTCCTTTGTACTTTGCGCCTCTTATTGCACCATGAAACCTAGAACAGTTTTGGAGATCAGTTCCTGACACTAAAGGCAGAGGTGTTTCAAGATAAGAACAAAGAGAGCCGGTATTGCAAAAGGAATGTGAAAATTATTTTCTTTTAGTCTTGATTAGTTTTCCCACTAAATACAATGTATATTTTTCATGAAGAAGACAGGTTTGTGTTGAAAGGAAATTTTAGATAATTTGATTTTATTCAACTGCCAAAAGATAGGTAGATTAAAGGGAGCACATCCCCTCAAATGTTATTATGTTCACTTTCTGTGCTTATTCTGTTGAAGAACTGATCAGGGCAAATAGTCACAGGAAGAGGCTCAAAACAAGTTTAAATGCACTGTGGGACGCAAACACGCCTATAAATCTCTCACTATCCGTACTCGACTGGATTTCACAGAGCCTTTGTTACCGAATCCACTGCCCCTGGGCAAGCCTCTTGTCCCTCCACTGCATTCAAACATAGTTCGATAACGGGTATTTAGCTGCAAGTTAAATATAGTTTGTAAAAATGAACAACAAAAGACAGCTAAAGAAGGAAACAATTAGAACATTCTTCCAAAGTAATTCAACAATTAATTCAAACGAAAGGCCAACTAGGCATTGTGGGTTTTTGACTGAGCTATTGCAAACCAGCAGGGAAATCTATTGTGACCAACATGCCAAAGAACAACTACACCAGTTGTCTGTGCCCATCCCCCACAACGCTCTACAGTATGTGCACACCAGTGAGATGCGGGTCTTAACAAATGGCAGCTGAGGTGTGATATTCAGCAGTTTGCAATTTGATTTTGTCACTTTTTAATTAACAGAATTCCCCCCACAGTCTGGTAGTTGCTTAGTCAACCGCATTTGTCGATAGTGACAGACTTTGCAAGATGAAAGCAGGTCCTAATCAGAATATGAGAAAAATACATCTATATCTCATAAAAGTGGCAGCAACCCTATAATTACCTCAGTGGGTATCTTATTGAAGGTATCTCCGAAAGCGCAAGCAAAAGAAAGAGGAAGAGATGCTTTTCAAACATGAGTCTTCAGAGAAAAAAAGAGATGAAAGCACAAATTATTTGAAGACTCCCCATCTGGTGTTTGATGTGTCAAAGTGCTTCCTCATGCCATTAGGAAGAAATCAGAGATAAAATAACCATAATAATTTGATGAACAACACTGACAAGTCTTCTGGGAATGCAATCCTTTCAGAAGCTCAAATAATCATAAAGCATTTAAGTACTAACAAGGGCAGCAGTGCTATCAGTCATGTAAATGCATCGTCTCCATTGAGATTAGATTAGTGTGCTCATTTAAAAGATTAGATAATCTCATTCATTTCTGAAAGGTTTTCAGTGTGCAGATAAACAATTATAAAATATATAAGTTATAGCCTGCTCGGGCATTTGACAGTGTTAAAGTAGATTCCATCTTATAAGGCAGGGAAAAAAAATATTAAACCTTGATGGTTCTGACCTGGCTTCCAACATGAGAGTTTGGTATACTAAAACGCTGCTTTCTTCTCCATAATATATTAGTTATTGGACTTTTCTGGAAGTTGTGGATTAAAACATTTTGTGTCACATATTCACAGGTATTATTTAATATATGCCACCTGAAAATGCTCAGAGATCTTCAGACTAAAAGCCCTGTATCTTCCAAAATAACCAATATAAACCTGTGGTATTATTTGTCTAATACACTCCGAACAGCACGTTGTAGCATTGTTTAAACATCTCACACTCTGCCACAGCAGACAGCGGTTCCTAATTATTGATTTTAAACTGAGCCTTCAATCAGAATAGATTCTAAATTAATTAGTTTCTGCAACAGCTTTTAGTGTACTGGGAAAAACTTTTCATTTAATTACTTGTTATCAATTTATTATGCATTCCAAATCACAAAATAATTACAAGCAAGAATGGCTTTCAACCATCTAATTTATCCATCCAGAGATATCCCAAAATTTCTCCACAGTAGCATTGAGCTGTTTCTTAAATGAATTCAGGGTTTTAGCTTCCATATGATACCTGGGAATTTATTGCATGTATTCATCCCTCTTTCCATGAAGAAAAAATTCCTGATATCAGTCTTAAAGTTGCCTTTTGGTAATTTTGGTAGAACCTGTGCCCCTACGTCTATTTCCATTTAATTTAAAATAAAATTCAGGGTTCACTCTTTCCTTAGTTATCAGCTTTATTTTCCTTGATATCATGTCTCAGACACCTTTTCAAGCTGAAAATCTCAATCTATCGATTCTTTTCTTATGGCTCAAACCTTTAACAATAGGGATCAGACTTCCAGTATTACTTTGCGCAGGATATCCAGGGTGCAGTCTCACCAGAACCAGAAGCAATACTCAAGATGCGGTCTGATCAGAACTGAAAGCTGCAGCCTGATCAGTACAAGGTAAAATACGATCATTACCTTCTCCAATTTATATTTTACCATTTTGACTCTCTAGTTCATCGTACCATTAGCTTTGTTGTTTGCTTCTCTGGTTGGACATAATTAGAAATTATTCCACTATGACTCCCAGCTCTCTTTAGACCTTATTCTTAGTTATTTCAGCATCAATCTTGGAGTATTTTTCCATTCAACACGTGGCACTTCTTGTGTTAAATTTTAGATGCATTTGTTCTGTCTACTTACATTGTTAGTCCAACTCACTGTAGTTTACGCAAATGAGCAGCTGTGGTTGCAGCACTGAGTCCCAATGACCATCATGGTGCAGGTTTCTGTCAACCCATAATTTCTGAGGCGGATTTAATTTAGCTAATTTTTCAGTTAGAAAAGCCTGATCATAGAATGAAACCTCTTTTAAATAATAGGTTATGGCCACTGTGCCCCATTTTTGATGAATTTCAACTACATCATGTCCCTTTCTCAACAGTTCCGACAATTCCTAGATACATTTAGTGATGTAGGAAACGAGAGAAACAGATGGAGGCTATTTGACCAAGGACTGCACTTCATACTGCACATCATAATCTTGTTTCACTCATACTCCATTGTCATTGTAGCCTAGGTTTCAGTGTAAAAAAAAAACTGGGAAATGTTCATGCGTATAGATAATCGAACCATGGAAATTCTGAGATAGTCATCATGCTACAAGAGTTGCAGGAGCACTCTAGGTTAAACTGTTTTGTTAGCGGCCAACATGACCCTTATGAGCTGGTTTTGTACTCAAAATCCTTAGGTGTGTTATTTTCACCTGGCCCTCACAAGCAGCTTTGCAGTAACATGGGGCTCTGTCACCTATGGGCAAGAACCTGTTGCCCTGGAAAATCCATCTGTGTCAGAATAACTAGTGGTACTGAGAAAGGTGGCAATAATCCCAATTGACCGAAAACCACAATGAGGAGGGAAAGCAATTAAAACAGGACTAACAGTTCAGAAAGAGAAGAAAGTTCCCCTTCTCCTGAGATGAAATCATAGCCACTATTCAGTGGGAAGAATAATTGTGTGAGAGGTTTAGAAGTAGATCACCGTGTGTGAAATCATAAACCATGTACACTGTATTGTGTGTGTTGGGATAGGGGCAAAGGGCAGGCAGGGTATGTTTTAAATCTGAGTAGAATCTAAGAACCAAACCTTGTTATTGGTTACATTTGTACCCTAAACTCCTTTAAAACCAAACTTGTAATTTTGCTTGCCATTATCACAAGAAGGCAAATGGAATTTAACCTTTTAGTCGACATTGATTTTAAGGAATTCCTTGGATTATGCTATATATGAAGTTGGTTTCCAACAACTGTCATTACGTTGATGAAAAAATAGGAACTAGCTTAGGATAATGCTGTCACGCTTACTGGATCCTATAGAACATGTTTGGTTGTAGAACTAATACTCTATGGCTACAGAGGGTAACAATTACTGCCAGTGAAGTCATCATACAAACACTTAACATGCTCATGTCACATTCCTCTCTGCTATTTTAGTAAAGATGCGAACTGGACTGGTTTATATTATGGGTGTACTGTACTGAAGTTGAGTCAGCAATTTAAAAAAGCACATTAAGCATCTGTAGGGTAACTTCTAACCCAATAGGATTTCCCAGTCCTGCTGAAATGCAGAGTTGAATAGTCCCTTTTTCGATTTTATTACATTACATTTAGGCATCAGGAAGACATTTCGGAGCCATACCTCTTTGAAAGGTTTGCCAATGTATATTTACCTCTTTCAGGAAATTGGAAAAGTTCAGTGCAGTTTATACCTGCTGTGGTAGAAAAAACAAGCTCAATGGATCAAATGAACATCCATGGCTATGATCTTATTTCTAAAGTTAAAGTTAAATGAATTACTCAGTGTGTGTCATAGAGACCAGGGAAGTCCCAGGTTCAGTTTTTATGTTGTCCTGAGTTACTTTCTTACAGCATGGGAAACAATGGGAGGTTACAATTAAGTTTCAGTGTCCTGTATTAAGGAGGAGAAAAATAAGCCTGAGTTTGCACTCTTCATTGCCCACTTCAGATTTAGCAGTGGCATCCCTTACATCAGCATTGACCAAAATAAATCACTGACTAGCCGCAGGTATGGCTACAGCAACACAGTTTTCACCAGATGCACTAATTTTGGTAGAAAAAACCTTATATACAGTCACACATACAGATAAATGTACTTCACAATTTACTTAACAAATGTCTATCGCCATTCAATAACCAAGGAAATGGAGTTCTCACAATAATCAAACAAAACACTTGCACATTAACTTTTATCTATCTTGCCATTTTACTAACAAAAGTACAAAAATGGTTAAGATCCACAATTGAAGCTTGTGCAAGTGCTATTGAGACCACGTGACCAATGAACATCCATGGCTATGCTCTTATTTCTAAAGTTAAAGGCTTCCATGATAGGGCAGTGGGTAAATGAGTTACTCAGTGTGTGCCAGAGAGACCAGGGATACTCCAAATTCCATTTTTACTACTTAGAAATTGAATTTGCCACTTTTGAATTCCAAAATAGGCAACATGACTTGCAGTGAACATATTGGAAAACACTGCCCTACATAACCTGCCACGCTCACTGTTAAGTCTCCAAAATGAATCATCGCACTCAGGATAGGAAAGAATATCCATCATTAAACTGAACTGATGAAATGTTACCAAGCAAATGAGGCAACGTTCAAACAATGATTTTTTTTTTTTGTACATTGTTAGCCTTTGAAGAGCCTCAATTTTTCTAATAGACTGTCTATCATAGGCCAGGGTTTCCCGGTTGGCACGTGGGGGTCGGGGGGGACAGGGCCCCCTTGCTGATGTGTAAAATGACCTGGGATGACGTTGGGCGGAACTCCCAACGTCACCCCACCCCATTTAAATTTTCAGGTAGGTGGGGGCACAGCAAAATCATCTGTACGCCCATCGACCTGTCAATGGCCAATTGAGGACATTGACAGAGTCATTAAAGTAATTAATGGACTTAGGAGCCCTGGCAGGCATTAGGAAAAGCATGAAACCTCATCCATGGGCAGGATGAGGTTTCATGTAGGTTTTTAACAATGTAATTAAACTGTAGTTAAAAGTGATGGACATGTCCCAACTCATGTGACAGTGTCACATGAGGGGACATGTCAGGGAGTATTTTTTTCTCTATTCTTCAGATTTTTTACTGTGGAGCCGATCTCCGTGAGACAGCACATGGCCTCAGGGACATGAGTGCGCTCTTTTGCATGCACAAAAAAGCACACTCTCGGCTCAGGGATTCCCCCCACCCCTCCCCCGGCCCACACAGGAAGTGCATAGCGTTCCGTGCAGACGTCACGCTGGGTGGCCTTAATTGGCCCGCCCACATAAAATGGCAGCATGCCCCCAATCAGGAGCGCCGGTTAAAGGCATGCCTCCACGCACCCGCTCTTAAGCCTCCCCCCCAACGGGGGGGAAAATTCTGCCTGTAGATTGTCCAGAGAGAGGACAACAAACACTTTGCTTCCCAAAGGTAAACTGAAATTTTCTCTGACTCTATATGCAATCAAATGAAAAATTTAGAATTAGCCTTGTAACGTCCATCAACACTGATTCTCACATTCCAAAGGTCAGAAAAGATCTGCAGTCGTGGCATTTTCTGAAGCATGTGATAGCTATAATCCCTGTAACGTTCAATCCTCTTCATAACTAGACACCTACCTCCTTTTAAAAGGATTTATCCGACTATTATTAACCAGCTTTCATGAGTGTCTATTTCATATACAGTATTTACTGCTTCTGTGAGAAGAAAATTATTTTCTAATCTCTGATGTCATTTGAAGCCTGTCAACTTTATAATTGTTCAAGCACTTCATTTAAGTAATAGAATGAGGGTGTACCTAAACATCTGAAAATGGCAAGCTAAAATTTTATAATCAAGACCAAATGAGTGTCATTTCCAATTATGTAATAGTGAGGTGGCCTGTTCCTATCCACAGCACAGAATGAGCTTAGTTGACCCACACCAATCCACAGGAGAGAACATTTCCCAAATATGACAACGCTTCTTGTGAGGTGGCTAAGATGTTCATTTCGTGGCTAATCTTTCTTCCTTTGATCCTTCTGAGGAAATGCCTAGCCCCCTTTCAGCTGCTGAGGTTGAGAATGAGGAACATAGTCACTAGAGTAGGCAATTCGGCCTTTCAAACTTATTTTGCCACTTAATTAAACCATGGCTGATCTGTACCTCAACTCCAATGACCTGGCATTCTTCCACATCCTTTAGTACCCTTAATTGACAAAAATCGATCAATCTCACTTGTGAAGTTTTCAGCTGACCTAGTTTCAAAGGCTTTTTGGTGGAGAGTGTTGCAGAGTCCCATCACCCTTTGTGTGAATAAATGCTCTCTGGTATCACTCTAAATAGCCTAGCGCTAATTTATGGTCATATCCTTTTGTTCTGGGCTTCCCCCAATGAAAGGAATAGTTTATCTACCCTATGAGTCAATGGGAGGACATCACAGTTCATTGGGTGGAGGAAATCCAACAATCCCACTAGAGCTGGTAATGGGCTGTGGTATGTGCACTCTAGCAAATTGCAGGCACTGTACGTGCACCTCATTGAATGCTGATTAAATTCATGATCTCATTAAATTTGGCAGCGTCACTCACAGACAACCCAGGCAGATGCATTCCCGCAGTTATACTGGAATATGTTTCTCTCCCTTGCAGATATTTTGCTCCATGGAATGCTAACTGCTTCTGAAGATCTTGGCAGGTGTGTGTGTGTGTGTGTGTGTGTGTGTGTGTGTGTGTGTGTGTGTGTGTGTGTGGGGGGGGGGGGGGTTGTCAAAGGCAGAATCTTCTTCACTGACCTAGGCAGCCTGATGATCAATCAACAATCTTGACGGGTCAAGAACTAGCCAAGTGTGATATTGGATTACTGGAGTTCTCATGTAAGTCTACAAGTTCATCCAGTCGTGAATGGTGTTGGACAATTAAACACTCACTGGAAGAGGCTCCACAAATATCCCCATCCTCAATGATGGGGGAGCCCAGCGCATCCGTGCAAAAGATAAGGCTGAAGCATTTGTTCCAATCTTCAGCCAGAAACGCCGAGTGGATGATCCATCTCGGCCTCCTGTGGAGGTCCTCAGCATCACAGATGCCAGTCTTCAGCCAATTCGATTCACTCTACATGACATCAAAAAATGGTTGAAGGCACTGGATACTGCAAAGGCTATGGGCCCTGACAACATTCCAGCAATAGTACTGAAGACTTGTGCTCCAGAACTTGCCACGCCCCTAGCCAAGCTGTTCCAGTACAGCTACAACACTGGCATATACCCAGCTTTGTGGCCTAGGTATGTCCTATACACAAAAAGCTGCACAAATCCAACCCAGCCAATTACAGCCCCATTAGTCTACTCTCGATCATCAGTAAAGTAATGCAAGGAGTCATCAACAGTGCTATTAAGCAACAGTTGCTTAGCAATAACCTGCTTTCCAATGCCCAGTTTGGGTTCCACTCAGCTCCTGACCTCATTACAGCCTTGGTTCAAACATGGACAAAAAGCTAAACTCCCAAGGTGAGGTGAGAATGACTGCCCTTGACATCAAGGCAGCATTTGACAGAGTATGGCATCAAGGAGCCCTAGTAAAACTGGAGTCAATGGGAATCAGGGGGAAAACTCTCCAATGGTTGGAGTCATACCTAGCAGAAAGGAAGGTAGTGTGCTTGTTGGAGGTCAGTCATCTCAGCTCTAGGACATCACCGCAGGTGTTCCTCAAGGTAGTGTCCTTGGCCCAACCATCTTCAGCTGCTTCATCAATGACTTTCCTTCCATCATAAGGTTAGAAGCGGGAATGTTCGCTGATGATTGCACAATGCTCAGCACCATTTGCGACTCCTCAGATACTGAAGCAGTCGATGTCCAAATGCAGCAAGACCTGGACAATATCCAGGTTTGGGCTGACAAGTGGCAAGTAACATTCGTGCCACACAAGTGCCAGGCAATGACCATCTCCAACAAGAGAGAATCCAACCATTGCCCCTTGATGATCAATGGCATTACCATCACTGAATCCCCCACTATCAACATCCTGGGGGTCACCATTGACCAGAAACTGAACTGGACTAGCCATATAAATACTGTGGCTACAAGAGCAGGTCAGAGACTAGGAATCGTGTGACAGGTAGTTCACCTCCTGACTCCCCAAAGCCTGTCCACCACCTATAGGGCACAAGTCAGGAGTGTGATGGAATACTCTCCACTTGCCTGGATGAGTGCAGCTCCCACAACACTCAAGAAGCTTGATATCATCCAGGACAAAGCAGCCCACTTGATTGGTACCACATCCACAAACATTCACTCCCTCCACCACCGATGCACAATAGCAGCTGTGTGTACTATCTACAAGATGCACTGCAGGAATTCACCAAGGCTCCTTCAACAGCACCTTCCAAACCCACAACTTCTACCATCTAGAAGGTCAGGGGCAGCAGATAGATGAGAACACCACCACCTGGAAGTTCCCCTCCAAGGCTCTCACCATCCTGACTTGGAAATATATCGCTGTTCCTTCACTGTCGCTGGGTCAAAATCCTGGCACTCCCTTCTTATTTCTAACAGCACTGTTTGTGTACCTACAACACATGGACTGCAGCGGTTCAAGAAGGCAGCTCACCACCACCTTCTCAGGGGCAACTAAGGATGGGCAATAAATGCTGGCCCAACCAGCCAAGCCCACATCTCATGAATGAATTTTAAAAAATCACCAAAACCTTCTGTGGTATTGCTATCTCCTTCCAACCAAAGATAAACTATTGATCTGTGTCCAGCCCTGCACTATTTAAGATCGGCTTTTAAAATAGCCACATACCTACAAATCTTTGCTGGCCATGTGCAATCATTAATACAATTGCTAGTCACTGAAGCCAAAGCCCGCAGGGACTACACTGCACTGCTGAATAGTTAAACTACATATATTTCAATAGCACACACTTTAGCTCCCTGATATGGGACCAGCAGCTTTGTAAGCTCAAATTCCAATTCACTTTAGATGGCCAGAAGTGACCTAACTACAAACTATTTGAGTGCAGCTACCTTTTACATTTCCTGCAAAGCAACTGTAAGATAGTAACTTCATTCTAATACCAAAGCAAAATACCACGGATACTGGAAATCCAAAATAAAAAACAGAAAATGCTAGAAATATATAGTAGGTCTGGCAGCATCTGTAGAGAGACAAATCGAGTTAGCACTGCATGTTGATGAAGAACTTTCAGGCGATAGGTCACCAATCTGAAGCATTAATTCCACAGATGCTGTCAGACCGATTAGATTCTAAACCTAATTAAACAGCATGTGGAACAGAAAGCACTGGTGCCTGCATTTTCACACTTTAGAAAAATGAATACTTAAAAAAAAATCTTAAAAACAAAGCTGCTTTTGAAAGAGATGGGTTTTTGATTTGGGTTCCAAATAATCACGTTATATTATGTCTGCATTTTAAACTGATGTGAAGCTGACCGTTGTTTAGGCAGATTTTGAATTACTAATCTCTGTAAAGCGTGGAGGGCGTCTACTATCATAATTGTAGAATTGTTGATTACCGCTTTATTCTCAAAACGTGTTGCATCGACATAAACAGAGCAGGGTAGAAGACTAGGAAGTATTCAGAGATGAAAGGAAGAGAGAAAAATTACTCTTCTGCTAGCTAGCATTACTGAAGGTTATCACATGAAAAGGTCTTTCAGTGCTATTGTAGGACTTGGAAGCTTGATGAAGAAGCATTGATTACATTAAATTACAGATCTAACACAGCAAGACTTCCCTTGTTAGTGTAGAAGTGACAACCTCTAGCCTTCTTTTACACTCAATGAAATAGATTACAGTAGATTTCAGAAGCAGCGAGCCTCTATGGGCTTTAGGACAGAAATCAAACTTATTTGCTGTCAAGCGATTTCTAAACAAATGAAGTTAATTGAAAAGCTGCTTTTAAATTAGGAATCACTTTTTTCCACATAAAGGGTTGTGCAAGTCTGTAACTCTGTCCCAAAAGGTTGCAGATGCTGGATCAACTGGGATCAAAACTGAGATTGACAGATTTTTATTGGGTAAGGGTACCAAGGGATAAGGGTCAAAGGTGAGTAACTGGGTACAGATCAGCCATGATCTAATTGAATGGAGGAACAGGCTCAAGCACGGGTGGGAGGGGGGAGATGGTAAATGCCTTTATTTGTATATTTTCCTAAATTGAATGAATAAAATTATTTTCACAAGATATATACATGTGAAAAAAAGAACCATTTGATCAACGTATCCTAGAGAGATAAAAGTTCCTGCCAGTACAAGAATTGGGACATGCTGCATTTCAAGCCCAAAAAATGCCTATTTGTGTAATGGAAAAAACAACTGTAATAAACAAGCAGAATCTTTTATCCCCGCAGGACGCGGAGAAGGAGGTGGGAGAACCTGAAAATTTGGTGGGCTGGCATCAGGACTGATACCCAATGCCTTGTTACCTCCACTGGAAGTAAGTTTTGTGCAGGAAGGCCCATGGTCGACCTTTCCGCCTCAACTCCATTTGAGACACTTAAGTGGCCAATTAACTACCACTTAAGGGCCTTTTCCCACTTGTGTTGCAATTTTCTCAGCTCCAGGTGGGCCAGCTAACATGTAGCCTGCATGATTGGTTAAACTGGGCGTGTTGCTGGTCAGCTGGAGGGAAGGGCGGGGGTGGGGGGTCCCTCGATCTACAGTAACCTGTACATGATCGAGGACATCGACTTGGGACAGAGGGGTGGCTGCTAACAGCCACTTCCTGACCTTGGTTCCAACACCCCACCACCTCCCCCCCCAACGCCGCCCACAACCTCCAACCTGAGAAACCCCCCAATCCCCAATACTCTTCCCCTTACCCACTACTTACCTTGCCCTTGGATCCTGGGACTTTGTGGAGTGCAGTTTCGACAGCAGTCACAGCTTCCTCCACGGTGCTGTTGATTCCAGGAGCTGCCAGCCTCTGATTGGCCAACAGCTCTTGGCAAGGGCTTGATTCTGGAGAAGGCCCATTGGTTTCTCTGGCTCTGTCTGATTGGCTTAAGATTCGGTAGGCCTTCCAAAGAAGAGGCAGCGCAGGTCTCTCAGCTGCTCTTCAGCTGGCAGATGAGACCCCCGCAGCCAACGCAAGATTCCACTTGAGGCGAAATAAAAGGGATGCTTCTGCAAAATCATTATCAATCCACTTTCTCCCATCCTGCTGCCCTTTTTCCTATCCTGCAGAATCTTTTTTGCTGGAAAAACTGAATTTGGTAATCTGTCTGAATTATTCAGAAGTTTTTTTTAAATGATGCTCTTTTGTTGAAGAGTCTTGGAGGCTTTAAATATGAATATCAAAATGAATACATATAATTACTCACAAAGCTGTCATTGCTGTTCCTCTCATTAAGTCAGAGCTTCAGATAAATTGTGGGGTGTGGCAGTATTTAACACATCAATCGAAGAATGATTTACATTTCTTAACCTCTCTTTTCTTACAGGCTCAACTCTAGGGCTGCTAGGGGTTTCTTTGCTTTTTTGAGAGGTTTAGGTGAGGTTGTTATATAAAATGCACTTTTAAGTATAAACCTATGAGTGACTTAATGATATTTCACAAATATCAGCAATTCAGCAAAGTCCTCAGTCATCCATATATGACCCTCAGCTGAACTCACAATATCTCATACGAAATATGTGACTGAACTGAGCCGTCTCCAAGGTACAAAGCCTAGCAAAGTAGTGGAAAATATTTCTTTCATACAGTAAACTTGTTCCTGGAACCAGTTCAGTAACATAACTTGAATACAATAATGAGTTTCAAGGCTGCTTAAAACCAGTAACTAGCAGATCCATCTGACAAGCGCATAGGGCACTGCCAAGTGTCACTCATCTGTTAAAGTCATGCCCAATACTAAAATTGAAATTGCTGCATTTAAAAACTACAGGATGTTAATATGACCTGATTGGTATGGCCCACTCAAACATTCAGTGCTCAGGTGCTTACAGGGTTGCCAACCCTCCAGGATTGGCCTGGAGTCTCCAGGAATTAAAGATCAATCTCCAGGACACTGCTGTTTGCAATACTGGAGAAAAATCATTGGGTATGAAGAAAGATAGTTTTTATTTGTCATTTCCTTTGAACATTTCTCTTTACCAGGTATAAAAATATTGAAAATGGGGGAGAAAAAGGCTGCTCAGCTGACAGTCAAGCATCATCCAATTGGGTATTGAGTCAGTTTACTTTCCTATTGAAGTGAGAAGGCAGTGCATCATAAGGATGGATGAGCTGGCTGACTAATGGCTGAATCGTGGGAACAAAACATATAATGAAACCTCCAGGAATACATTTACTCACAGTTGGCAACCCTGGGTGTTTAAGCTGCTTGTGCAGCCTGTTTTGTATAACCCACGCCACATGTTAATCTTGTTCTACATTTGTATGTGGAAAGGGGGAGATGAACATTTTCGAAAGCAATGAGATATTACAAAGGTTTGTGCATTACAAACCAGTAGAGTGACTAGGCCAATAACTTATCCCACTGTCAACTGCAGGCAAAAGATAAATCAATCCTTTGAAGATTAAGGCACAGCCAAAATGAATGTTACTGGCTGGATGAAGAAAATAAAGCAGATGCTTTACACAGTCAAGGCCCCAGTCTGCATTACTTCCTGGAAGGGGGAGGATTGGGCAGGGGGAAATCTCAGAATGCCATCTAAAACACCAACACATGTTTCCTCAGGAAAGCAGACCTTTTAATATTTCCCATCACAAGATGGAGGCCCTCAGTCAAGGAATCCATTCCAGACAGCACAGCTACAGTGATTGCAGATGTTTAAACAATACAGCTCTCCCTAAAGGAACCACTTGCCTTCAGAATTTTTTGTTTTACAAACCAAAAGCCCATTGTTCAAGCCAGTTCCCTGTTTGACTGTATCCAAATGACAGCATTGCAATTTTTAATGACACTGTTATTTTTGTGTTGATTATAGCTTGGAAAAGAAGAAAAATCCCTGTCATTGGTTTCACAGCTGTAGAATCCGGTAAGAAATCCCTATGTCATAAAACCTAAAAATGTAGCTTAAGTAATTTCATCTGAGTTCCAACTTTGTTCCTTTGTCTTAAACTGAAAGACAAACATTTCATTGTTTACGTGATAATAATGTTTTCAAGGTCCCACAATGGTTCTGAGGTTCATTGAATATTTGGCAGTGTCAAGTTATTCTGACCAATAAGGTCCCAGGTGCAATCCTTTTGAGTTGCCCAATGGTCCTGCATAGAAATTCATATTTGCAGACATCAACGGAGAACAGGATTTGCTTTGGCTGTGATAACCTTTAACAATGAACAGCCTGCTGACTGGTTTAACTTGTGAAGCATGGTCATCATGTTCCTGGAAACGTGCAAGTACTCATGGGCCAGGATTTTCCGGTTGGCGAGTGGGGGGGGGGGGGGGGGGGGGGGGGGGGGGCACTCCCCACTCCCCACTCACCGACCCGGGATGATGTCGGGGGGAACTCCCGACATCACCGCGCCCCATTTAAATTTTCTGGTAGGTGGGGGCTCAGCAGAATCAGCTGTGCGCCCGCTGACCTGTCAATGGCCAATTGAGGCCATTGACAGAGTCATTAAACTAATTAATGGACCTGCCCGTCCAACCTTAAGGTTGGTGGGCAGGCCAGGAGCCATGGTGGGCATTAGATAAAGCACGAAACCTCATCCACGGGTGGGATGAGGTTTAATGTAGGTTTTTAAAAATGTAATTAAAGTGTATGTAAAAGCTATGGACATGTCCCAACTCATGTGGCAGTGTCACATGAGGGGACATGTCAGGGAAATTTGTTTTTTTCTATTTTTCAGATTTTTTATTGTAGAGCCAATCACCCTGAGGCAGCTCTTAGACTCTTTCATGCACAGGTGCCAAAGAGCGCACTCTCGGCTCAGGGAATCCCCTCCCGCCCGCACAGGGAGCGCTTAGCACATCCTGGCAGACATCACGTTGGGCGGGCCACATGTAAAATGACGGCGCTCCCCCCCGATTTGGGGCACCAATCAGAGGCGCGCCTCTGTGCGCCCGCTCTTAACCTTCCCCAATGGGGGGAAAATTCTGCCCATGGAACCAAGTTTCCAGAACCATCAAAATAGAATGGGAGAAACACAAGGGGGAAATGTCTCGAGCATTTGTTACAATGTATCTTGTTGCTATAACGATATGCTTTACTTCTGTTGTCATTTCAAAATTCTATATTATTAGGTGGAGCTTGTGATATTTTGAGCTTATGATGTAAACCTGAGGTATGCTGGATTTCTGCAGTAAGACCTATGGCACCGCTGAGTCATGCATAACAGTGAATTAATGGAAAAGTTGGTTTCTTGTACATATTATATTGTAACAATTATTCCCTTCTATCTTCCTCTGCAGACAGCAATGCCTCTTCAACTGATTGCAGCTTATCCTGTTCTAAGACATTAACTACTGACCTCCTCACTCTCCCCCAACCGCAGGACAGGAGTAATGCCCATTTAAAATACTAAATCACTAACAGCCTCATTTCTTGATCAGAAAATCCCAGGAGATTTTGAAATTGCTACGTAAAATCCTGAAACATTAACCCTTTAATTATAGCAAGTCTGGATTTAGTAACTTCCTTTAAATCAAACCTTAAAAAGATTGCAAATGTTCAAACAGTGTGAGTGCCAGTCCTGCTGGTTGCCTTGAGCTGAGAAACCCTGGAAAACATGATTAGCGCTTGTCAATATTAATTAATACAAGGCTCAGTAACAAATCCGATTTGTGCACCATTCTCAAATAAACATTTTAAAAAGGTGCTGCTAAACTGAAAATGTCAGCACATTTATCAAATAAATATCATAAGTGAACAATAAAGCCAAACAGCCTAAATTAGTTTCCTGCTCGTGCATGAGTGTTGTAAGGCAGTGAAAGGATTAAGTACTAGATGGCTCTCCAACTACTAAAATTAGGTCCAGATTTTCACGCCCAGACATGGGAAAATCCCTGGCTTTGTGAACCGGACATAAAAATGGCTGCCCAGACGTCTGATTTGTGGCTCGTTGGGGACAGACTGGATTATAAACCGGGGCGGGTGACCCAGAGGGGTGCAGGCTACGGAGGCGGGCTGGGCAGAAGGCCTGCCTCAGGACTTTGACACTCTGTAGAAAGTTTAAAAATAAAGATTAAAACATGAAACATGCTCCAGCCCTCACCCCTCACCACCCCTAAAACACTCCCCATGCCTCATCAATGCCAACCTATGCCGCCCATCCACCCCACTATGGCCCTTCATACCTTCCATGCCAACCTATACCCCTCCAGCCACTCCCATGGCCCTTTATAGCCCACATACCAACTTTGTGCCAACTCATCCCAACTCATGTTCCCCTTACATTGCCCTTACACCTACCATGCCAACTCACCCAGTATCCACCGTGGGCAGACTTCAGGACGCATGCAGAGATGAGGATAAAATAAAGTTCTATAAAATAAAGATCTAAATGTCTATTGCAGACTTCATTATATTGAAAAAAACACTCATTCATAAAAGCCCATTTACTACATTTATATTCCTACAACTAAATAAAGCCTTATAACAACAAACATTTCATTCAAGTGCACAATCCTTTATAACAAGCATTGGAATTCATAGGCCCACACCAAAGAGCCTTAACCACATGTAGATGTCAATCAACCTCTGAAATGACAGGCAGCCTACCGTAATAATGGATGGTTGTGAAATCAGTCATGCAGCACTAGTCCTGTAATAGAAGCCCTCAATCGTATGTCAACACACAGAGTGAAATAGCAGGCAATCATTTTTTTTTTCAACACTCCAAACATGTTTTTCAATGTTATAAAGGGCAGGACTTTTAAATGCCTTGACAGCTTGACAGTGCCCTTTGACAGGTGCTTCCGACAGTTTTGACAGTTAAATTTGACAGGTCTGTTGACAATTCCAATGAGCTTGACAGTAATGAGTTTATGCACATTTTATGTACATTGTGCCTACTTATAACAATTCCAAAGGGCATCTGGCCTACCCCAAAGGATGCCTTAGCTAGGTCACCTGACATCCACCAAAGGGCATCTTACCTCCCCCAAAAGGCGCTGTAGGGCCAGATGCAAATTCCTCTCCAAAGAGGTTCCCTGGATATCCAAACAAATCCACCAAGTTCAGACCTGCTCTTACTTGGTCTAATCTACACATTTTAGATTTCACATTCTTAGCCTGCCCCCCACGAAAGTAGGAAGTGCCAAGTTCAGGGGCAAGTTTGACGATTTTCAGTCACTTCAGCCATTTTTGTCATGACAGAGATGGGCCTTAGTGCTTTGGGGTCTAGCCAGCTTACAGCAGTGTGGGGAGAGAGGCAGCAAAACTGAGCAAAGCTCACAGATCTGCACTGTTTTCTTGCAGAGTTCCATGCTCACATGGATGTACAACAGGCAACCACAGGCATCCAAAAATCAGTTAATTTAGTTAAGGACTGGCAAGACAATTATTTCTCAACTACCATCCAAAAACAGTTATAAGGTAAAGTTTAACAAGTTCCCAAAGAACCTCTATACAGCAACCATTATAAAGTTGAAGCATTGAAAACTACCTACTCAAAGCCAAAACTTTGTTCATTTGTACCGTGCCCCATGACTTCAATCGAACAAAAAGGGGATTGGGTATAAAGTTAGTGGTCAGTCAGATGGGTTAGGTTAAAATTACCATGCTATTTTTGTCCAAGATGTTCTAAGGGATATTTTAATAAAGAGAAGTTTAATTATACATTTGTATCCTCCAAAAATCAGTACAATGACCAGTGTATGAACTTGTATAGTTTCAAACCTCTGCCACAACAGCATTGTGCTACTTATCTCACAACTGGTTCATAGGTTTTAGAATAAAGCTGCACTGCTAGAAATCTTAGATAAAACCAGAAAATTCTGGAGTTCTGTCAAAGGGTTTACATGAAAACATTAATCTGTCCTGTCTCTTGGCAGTGCTGATAGAAAAAAAAAATAGTAGCCTAGCATTTTCTGGCTTTACCCAGGTTTTAGACTTCCTTTATCCTTCCTCACTCATGTTAAATACACAAAAGTTGTTTTTTTTTTTAAATATGTGAGCACCTATTTTGGTTTTGATTTTTAACAGACTGGTATCTTTGAGCTGGCTTTCCATGGGTTATAGGTCTGCCACTGGGATGAGAGAAGTAGCTGCAGCTGGATCATGGAATCCCAACTAGTTCCACCGATATTAAAGTAATTTTCATGTAGCTGGAACTGAGGACTGGATTTTGGGTAAAGTATAAAATTTGGGATTTTTTACTGCAAATTTCAATGTGTGGCCTCTTCGCAGGTCGGGAAGATTGTGATTGTGGCGGGCCATTGGTACCAATACTGGAGAAAGAGGGAGCTGTACCATTGGGATATACTGTACCTGAACCACACTGGGACCAGAGTGCTGGAGAATTGTGTAACTACATCTATAAAGAGATCTTTAAACTAAACAGTGATGGGAAATTTGGAAAGTTAAAGAGAAAGGACAAGATAATAGTGCAGGATAATGATACTGGTAATGATAACCAGAGTGTGACAGGAAGGGACAGAGCGTACAAACATAATAGCAGCAAATAAGGTCAGAGTAGTCAAAAACAGTAAGACGACAGTAAGACGGCTCTTTATCTGAATGCTCGCAGCGTTCATAACAAGATGGATGAATTGATAGCACAAATAGAAATAAATGATGGCATTACAAAGACATGGTTGCAAGGTGACTAAGGCTAGGACCTGAATATTCAAGGGTATTTGACATTTCGAAAGACAGGGGGAAAGGAAAGGGAGGCAGAGTGTCTCTGTTAATAAAGGATGAGATCGCTACAATAGTGAAACATTATTTTTGGCTTGGAAGATTAAAATGTAGAATCAGTTTGGGTAGGGATAAGAAATATCAAAAGAAAGAAGTCATAGGTGAGAGTAGTTATAGGCCCCCTAACAGTAGCTACACAGTAGGGCAGAGTATACATCAAGAAATAATAGGGTTTGCAAGAAAGGTACTTGTTATGATCAGGTTTAAGAACCAGTAACTTTTTGTTTAAGGTAGACAAAGTTTCAAATCCCAGGTACTTACTAAGAGAATAAAGAGGATAAAACTTCCACAGTTTTTAAACAAACAAAATAAATTTGCTATATTTGCTATACAAAATCAGAAAAGTAAAACAATTTACAATATCCATCTTATACATTCAGAATTAACATGAGGTACATGTGAATTAATAGGCAACTGTGGTCAAACACAATACACTGCACAAAAATGGCATATGAAATAAAGACAGATCCCTTGGATTTCTCAGCAACCCACCCTGACGTCAGTGTCCACTGTGAGTTACACAATCTCATTAAAACTCTGTCTCCCTCAGGAGCGATTTCAAGTCCTCACTTTCAAAGATCTAGAATTCCCTCCAAAGGTCACTCTGACTCAGACTGCCTCAACGACTGCTCTCCTCCTGATGGTTTAATCTCTTCTCCTGAGACTACATTTCACTGCCTTCCGAGATTGCACTCCAACACCGACTCACAGGCACAACTCCAGCTCTTCAGCCATGCCAGGCAGAACACCACTACTCCAAAGGGTTACCCTTACCCAACAGCCCGCCAACACTGTGTCACTGACCTTCTGCTGTCTTTTCAGCTCTCCGGGGCTTCTCCTAAGTCCTTACATCCTGAAGCCTGCCAACCACAAAACTTGTGCTGCTTGGAGCCTCTTTCTTTGCTCCTATTCCCAATGGTTTCTCTCCCCAGTGGTTCCTATTGGTGGTCTCCTCCTCCCAGTGGTCTCTTCCCGGTGGCTCCTTCCCCACTGGTCTCTCTTCCTGGGTCCTCCCTCTCTTCAAGACCTTTCCCTAGGTTCTTTCCCTGGGTTCTCACTCTCTGTACCAGGACTGCACTAGTTATGGTGTCAAGCTGGGTCCCGTGATTGTTGTTTTAGCGCTACGCTGGTGCGTTCCTGATGTCCCGGGTGGCCAAGCCCTTTAACTGAAAACACAAAACTAGAATGTGGCTTATGCAGCCTGTCACCCTGTCACACTCTGCGTAAGCCTGCAACTCTTAGACCTGCTGAGAAATGGAGCCCTCGTCCTCTGCCCAGAACCAATTAAGATCCCATTTCTTAACATGCTGCAATAATCATGGGTAACTTTAATCTTCAAATCAACTGAACAAATCAAATTGGCAAGGGTAGCCTGAAGGATGAGTTCATTGAGTGTATTTAGGACAGTTGCTTAGAACAATACATTCTGGAACCTACCTGTGAACCAGCTATTTTGGATCTGGTATTGTGTAATGAGACAGGATTAATTAAGACCTCATGGTAAGGTGGTTAAAGATTGGTTAAGCTAATGGGCAAAAATTTGACAGCTGGAGTATAGTGTGGGAAAATATTAGATTGTCCACTTTGGCAGGATGAATAGAAAAGCAGAATACTATTTAAACAGAGAGAGACTGCAGAATACTGCAGTACAGAGAGATCTGGGTGTCCTTGTAGATGAATCACAAAATGTCAGCACGCATGTACAATAGGTAATTAAGAAAGCAAAAGGAATGTTGGTCTTAATTGCAAGGGAGATGGAGTAAAAGTAGGGAAGTCTTGCTACAACTGTGCAGGGCATTGGTGAAATCACCTTATTTAAGGAGGGACATACTTGTATTGGAAGCAGATCAAAGAGGTTCATTGAGATGATTCTTGGGATGAGGGGTTTATCTTATGAGGAAAGGTTGAGCAGGTTGGGCCTATATTCATTGGAGTTTAGAAGAATGAGGGGTGATCTTATTAAAGCATATAAGATTCTGAAGGGGCTTGATGATGCAATCTCCCAGTAAAGACAGAGATGAGGAAGAATTTCTTCTCCCAGAGTGTCGTTAGTGTTTGGAATTCTCTTCCCCAGTGAGCAGTGAACGTTGGGTCATTGAATATATTCAAGGCTGAGTTATGCAGATTTTGATCCACAAAGAATTCAGGGGTTATGGGAGGCAAGCTGGAAAGTGGAGTTAAGGCTACAATCAGATCATCCATGATCTTATTGAAGGTAGAGCAGGCTCGAAGGGATGTGTAGCCTATTCCTGTTCCTAATTATTGTGTTCTTATGAATCCCGCAAGCATCTCTTCTGATGTCAGGTTTGCCATTGTGAGAATCATAGGAAATTTGACCTTCCTTCCCCATGCTATGTTAGTGTGGTGTAGTTTTTGGAAGCCCTAAAAAAACTAAGCCAGGTTTGAGAGTTCGTGACCACTGGAGGAAGCCTTCTGAGGAACATTCTGACAGTTAAGAGTTAAATGTTTTGACATCTTCACTATAGATGCTGTGTTGTAACGTAGACATGTTTGCAATGCATTGATTGATCATAGGGCTCTGCCCTGAAAAGGTAAATTGACCATTACATTAGCCAGCATTGTGTAAGTGTTGACATGCATTACAAGACTTTTGCCAATGGAGAAAGTACCATAATACATTCAAAACAAGAAAAATGTACTGCAGACTCTCCTGTCACGTTGTGGACTGAGATTTAATTATCAAGCATTCTTTAGCTTTGAAAAAAGTAGCCCTGCAGTCCCACATTAAAAAAACTAAGTACCTGCTACACTGCCATTGATTGACAGGTAATCTGTTTTGAAATGGAAATAAAACACCATCTGTATCTTCAAAAGACCACTTGGTGAATGCTCAGCTGAGTTTCAAAAGTTCCAAAATCACTTATCTCAGCTGGGGGGGAGCTGTGTTCACATTTTGAATGACAGTTTTAAGAGGTTATTGAAGGATTACCTATCTTTGATGTTGTAAGTGAATAAGTGTTTGAGTATTTTTACAACAGATTAACCACTTGAGGGGATTTACACTTTTGAATGGGTTATATGGATGGGAGCTTTTTCAGTATTAAGTGTCTTTGAATATGACAGCTCCATTAGATTGGTAGAAGTTTATTTTTAAAATGTCAATTTCAAAGATATCCTGAGGTCTGTCCATTGGAATAAATCAGGGCAAGGGGCAGTATGCAGAGTATAAAGGGGTATGGAGGGTACATGGGGATATGAGGGGCCATGATGAGTATAAGGGGCACAGAGGGAGCATATGGGTATGAGGTGGCATGCACAAGGTATGGGTGTGGATGGGAGCTGGGGCTAGTGGGTATAGGACTATGTTGGAGAGCTGGGCCAATGTCCCTGCAAATCAAGGCGGACATTTTAACCAAACTACCTCGGCACCCTTACATCTCCAATGCCTCCTTGGGACTTGGAATATCCGATCCCTGCCTGTCCACATCTCTAGGAGACAAAGATTTGGCAGGTATGGACAGGAGTGACAGACTTACTTTCTGAACTCAGGAAATTGCTTGAACGACATTTCAAATCATGAAAATTCAGCCCTGAGCTTCCCTCCAAAAATTGCACAGCTGATATTAGAAAATAGAAAATGTTCCAACTGATGTAGCTGGAAGGTACCACAAAGAGATTTATAAATGGCACATGCCTTTCATCTATACATGAGAAAATGGCACTTCATAAAAGTATTCACCTCTTAATTGAAAGCAGTTCTTACATTCCCTAGCTCGCACAGTAGATGGTGTAAGCAACTAGTGGCACTGTCTAACATGTTAATTATGCCTTTTAAATAAAGGATTCAGAACTGACCTCATCCTTTGTCATGTCCATCTCAGATAACAATAATGAGCTAGGTTGTATGATTCAAATTTGGTAGATTACCTTCACCTTGGAAGTCTGTCAAAGATTTTACTAACATGGTAATATATTGTAAGAATTCCAAACAGCCACATCCCTGTCATTCTTTGTGATGATGGAAATGCAAACATTCCTCTGCATGTGTGTCAATAAGAATAGAGTAAGTCAAGTCCATGAATTTGTGAAGATTTTTGTTTCAACATTTCTTTTTTTTCTGCAATTGTTTTCTTATTCCCTCCTATATGATGACTGTATCCAGTTTATTATCTTTTAGTGGCCAGTACATATCACAGAAACAGGCCATTCGGCCCAACTGATCAACTCTGGTGTTTATGCTCCATACAAGCCTCTTCCTGATTTATTTCTTTCATTTCACCTTTTGACATATCCTTCTCTTGCTTTATAGCTCAAGTGCTTATCCTGGTTAAGTTTATCCACATGATTGGCCTCAATTAATTGTGGTAAGGAGTTCCAAATTCTCAGTACAAGTATTGGGACAATCTAATTGACTAACATCTCCATGGCCAGCATCAACTATGAACAGGCAGTGAACACACAATATTGTGATAAGACACTCCCCTTGGCAGTTCCCCCTATTGTTCTCCCATTCTTCACAGTTTAGTCAAGTCCAGTTGACTCACAGCACCAGGAACTCCTTGCAATCTTCCAGGTGAGTCTAAACCTCCAATACTTCTCCTAAAAGCTCATCCTTTGGTTTTTCTAAGAGCATCTTTTCTATAGGTAGAAACATTTTGGGCTGAATTTTTGCCCTGTCCGGGGGTGGGGGGTGCTGGGGTGGGGGGTTTGTGCAGGGGCGGGCGGGAGCGAGTGCGAACCTGATTGGTGCCCCCGCCGCCATTTTACGTGGGCAGGCCAATCAAGGCCTGTGCCTCAGGGAGATTTGTTGAGTTAGCTCTTTTATAAGTTTTTAATTACTTTATTCAAGTAAATCTCAGGGATAGGGAAACCTTATCTCATCTTATACCTTATCCCATCGACCTGCCAATAGGGCCGACAGTCACAGGTCAGCTCATTAGAAAATCCACTTTGTGGCATTTTTTAAGAGCTATTTGACTTAACCTATAAGATCATAAGGCCATAAGATGTAAGAGCAGAAGTAAGCCATTCGGCCCATCGAGTCTGATCTGCCATTTAAGGAGATCATGGATGACCTGATAATCCTCAACTCCACTTTGCTGCCTTTTTTGTGTAAGTCTATTAAAATAAGGAAAACTAATTGTCATCCAAAAAATGTTAAGCATTTGTCTGCTGGAGTTACTGATAGTAGCAACCAAATATTGGTTGCTGCTATCTGTCACCCCAGCAGAATATATATTAATATAAATGTTTTTGATCAATAGAACAAAGAGTTTTTGAAATAAATTGTTCAAATAAAAACTAAAAGGAAAAAGTAAAAATAAAACTGCTGTAGTTCTTTCAGGTTTCTGAATATTGTGAATCAAGTACATATAAGCCCTTATAAACTGGTGTAGGTTTTAATATTATTTATCAGCCATCTGTCAGCACTGCTTTCAAAAATAAATGGAAGCTATCTGATGCCCAAACACTATATTTCATATTAAGACCAATATGTGGCGAATGACAAAATCCAATGTGAACAAATGGAGTGAAACAAAGCTTTATGTGGACAATTACAAAAGCCACTATGTAGAGCGATAATTTGAAGCAGATGGCAAGTCAGAAAAAAGCCTTTATTAGAATATACAATGACTCTGGTCTGGTATTGATGTCATACTCAATTAACATTTTCCTAATGCTGACCTTATTAAGTGTGCATTCAATGAATGTGAAAATTAGGGTAATTTTATCCATATTTAAATAAATTGAGGAATTAATACTTTGGCCGGGATTTCCCATGCCCACTGGTATCGGGCATGTTCGGTGGCGTGAGCGGACAATACGACGAGAAGGCCAAAAATCGATTTCATGACGTAGTGAAACCAGTTTGCGATTGTCCGCTCAGCGCGTCAATGGTGGGCTGCATTCTCTGCCATCAGACATCGGGAACCTCATGGTAATACATCAGCATATCATTATAAGGCCAGCCCGCCGGACTCATACCACCCCCACTCCCCACCCCCTCCCCCCCCAAAAGCTGGATTGTCTGCCCATGTCGGCAGGAAAACATGTCGTGTCGACGTGTTTCACAACAGCGTATATAAGGCATGCACATGGCGGGCTGCATTTTGCTCGGGATGTCAAGATTTGTTTACCTACCTTGCTTCGGTCAGCACTCGTTGTCAGCAGCACCAAGCTTCACAGGCAGCACCACATCACTTTTTGGGGGCTCACGGGCAGGTCCCCACCTACCAGATCAGCCATATGTGGGCGGCTTTTCAATGGCTGCAGGGCAAGGTCTTGGCTGGGGAAGGGGGAGGAGTGGCCTCATGCAAGGGAAAAGGCTGCAGGACAAGGGCTGTACTGCAGAAGCAGGGTATCCCAGGGTGTGTGTGTGTGTGTGTGTATGTGGGGGCATATGTTGATCTGTGCAAGTGACCTTGAGATGGTGAAGACTGAGGATGCAATCTCCGGAGAAGATGAGGCCAGGTGGACATATGAGGGTATGTGTGTGAGAATGAGTGCTGTTGTCCCTTGAGCTGGCATTGAGTGAGATGCCAGTGAATGGGCTTGTGAGTGTGTGAGTTTAGAGTAATAAGATGGTTGTCAAACCCTGGCTGCACAGATGAGATCATTCATCCTCTATCTGCATTGATGGCCAACCTTTTCTGTGCAGCTGATCCCCACTGCTATCAACTACCAAGCCAGAGTGGTAATGTTGTTGCCCCTCCTGCAGCCAGAGCCGGGGTAGAGGATATCATAGTGGGCCTCCATGGCGTCCAAAAGGTGCTGGAGGACTGCAGTTTTCTTGCCTTTCGGGGCCATGTCTTCTTTGCTGCAGCCCTGGGCTGGAAGCATTGAGCGTGGCTGTACTTTAAATGTGGTGCCTGGTGTGATGAAGTGGTGAGGTGACAGCTTGGCCGGCGAATTGGCACCTGCCCACCATCGAAATGGTATGTATCCTGGGAATGCATAATTAATGCAGCGGGTTTGGGACGATACATCGTGACAAGCCACCATTGGAGCCGGCGGGTAAGGGCATCATGTTTCCTGCCCGCTACCGCACTTAGTGCAAATCTGGGACGATTCCGCCCTTATTTCTCACATTGCCTTTTGTTGTTTTTCCAACACTTTGCCTTGTATTTTGGTGATGTCCTTGCTGAAGTATGGCAGATCTGCCGAACATAAAACTCAACACTAAGTAACGTGCAAAACCAGTGTATATGACGGAGAATTTCTTGTGCATGTGTAAATTATTTTCTTCTCTTTCATGGATCTGCCTCCTCTCTCCCTGTTAGTTCAAGAGGCTCTTGTTCATATCTTGAAACCAGATGCTTGGAACTCTTCAATTTCCCTCCCTTTTCCCAACAACAATATGGTTTATGTTCAAGAATTCAGTGTTATGACCCTATCAAAACATGGTATTATTTATTTACATATATTTACATAGAATTTACAGCACAAAAACAGGCCCTTTAAACCAAGTGCTCTATGGTGCACACCTTTCCTGATACCTTACTTCATCTCATCCCTTCAACATATCATTCTATTTCTATCTCAAAAATGTACTTAACTAGCTTCCACTGAAACTTTCAAAACAGCATACCTTTAAATGCATCTTTGCTATCCATCTTAATCACTTCATGTGCTAGCAGCTCCCACGTTCTAATCGTTCTGAGTTGCAAATGGGACATCTTCAAACAGCTACAAAAGATCCAGGAGGAGAAACCAATTTCTTTTATAGTCACAATTACCCAGGTTGCAACTTCGTCCAAAAGTTTCCTGTGGCCATATTTGGGTGTAGAATCTTGGTCGGGAGGGGGGCAAGCTGAAGGCAGAAATTCCATAGGCTGGAGGTTCGTACATCCCGGAGGTTCGTACATCCCCAGCCCCTCAGGGACCAGGCACAAGGTTGGAGGCCAGACCATTATGTGAGAACAAGTGTATGAATCTGCTGAAAGATGAATCTGGGCTCCACAGAAGGGGGTTCAGGCATAAATATTTCCTGGGCCCTGAAGACTGTAAGGTCATTATTCATAAGGGGTTTTAATGTGGACCCCTTTCAAAGGGGTCTGTGCTGGAGGGCACTGGCAGGTGCAATTCCCAGGAAAAGTGCCAGGATTGCAGGATTCCAAACCTACAACCTCTACCACCTAGGAGGGCAGCAGACACTGGGGAACTCCACCACCTGCAAGTTCCCCCCCAAGCCACATACCACCCTGAGTTGGAACCAAATCACTGTTTCTTCACTGTTGTAGGATCAAAATCCTGGAACTCCCTTCCCAGCAGCAACAGTTTAAGAAGGCAGCTCACCACCACCTTCTCAAGAGCGATTAGGGATGAGCAACAAATGTTGGCCTTGCCAACGATGCCCACATTCCATGAAATAATTTTTAAAACTGCTAATAAAAGTACAGAAAGTAGTACTGGGTGCTGAGAGTGGTACTGGATGTGTTCAGAATGGTCCTAAGTAGCCAGAGTAGGATAGAATGTTTAGTAATACTGACTTTGTGATACTGTGGACAAAAAGACAAAAAGTGGCACTGACCGACCACAGTGGTACTAGAAGCAGTCAGAATGGTGCTGAGGCACTGGGAGGAGCTGTGTCAGTAATAGTAAGCTACTTAGCACGTGGCCTTCTGCAAGTCTGACTCCTCAGATAGTATTTTTAAAATTCTTGAAGTGGACAAGGGCGTCATTGGCTAGGCCAGCATTTTTATTACCCATCCCTAATTGCCCTTGAGAAGGTGATGATGAGCTGCCTTTTTGAACCACCACAGTCCATGTGGTGTAGTTGCTGGTGCAGTATTTAAAGAGGTTCTGAAAAATCAGCACAAATGTACAAAAGAAATTAATAAAATCTGCTCCAGTTCCCTTAATATTAATATGTTTATTTAAAAATGCTCCTAATCTCTTAAAAGGTTATTGGGTAAAAAAAATGTACACAATTCCTCCAAACCACCTCCATATCATCTTAATTATACAAAATTACAACCTTGATATATTTTTAATGAACTGGGATAGGCAACAACAGCCTGTGATCAATGTATTATTTCTAATTATTGTGGCTGTCACCTCTTGTGCATTGACTAGAAAAAACAGTGTCTGTGCATTCCCATTGTTCTTTCCCAAATGAATTAGGGAGATTTGTCACACACAGAAAACAATGATCAGAACATATGGTTACCCTGTGTCATGTTGCACTATTCAAGACTCCCATCGAGCACTGTCAACAGAATGTAGCACCACTCATGATGCAAGAGTGCTGTGTGATTGCAATCAGTGCCAGTCAAAGCACTAACAGCAATGATGGAATAAATGCTAGGTTAAAGATTAGGTTCACTGGTTAAAGACACAATGCAGTATGGAGTATTCCTCGCTTTTTAATTCTTAAAAAGAATGTGTGAAAGGCCAGGTTAGCTGATTTCAACCAAAGAAGCAGAGGCACGCTATACCTGACCTAGGGGAACAGAAAATTGAAGTCTTCCTGTGCTTCAGCCCAAGCATGAACACCACAGTTATTTGAACAATTCCTTTCACATCAACTTTAAAATTAAGTTTAAAGTTGGAAAACAGTCTCCATGATAGCTGCAAAAGTTAGCTAGACAAATATTGATATTATCTACAGAAAATCATCTATTTTCTCCAAAAATGCTAAGGAATCCTGTTATTTCCTCTTCTTTCTACCTACAAGGGATGTGACATAAGCTTGAGTATGTTTTTATCTGTGGCTTATCTGCAAATCATAGACACAGTTCCTGATTATAGTTCAGTGAGAGGAACCTTGCCTAATTAAAATTGCAGCATTGCTGAGAATGAGATGTGAATCTTGATTTCACAATGTTCTAACAAGAATCCAGCTAATTCAATTGTTTTCTGGTTGAAGCAAACCATTTTATTATAGTCAGTGCTGCTCCTCAACTGAGAGCTTCCCTGCACAGTGACGCAAAGGCAGAAGCTGTATGTCCCTGGAGTATCTTCAGCACTCTCAAGGGGCAGATTAGCAGCAGTTTGTCAGAGAATAGACAATACAGGGCCACCTGCCTGCTCTTGGTTAATGATTATAGTAGATGACACAGAGGTGGCTTAAAATGCAGAGGATAAGTAGACTGAAAATGGGAATAAGGAAAAGCTTTCTTAATGGCATTGTATGGTACTGGACTGAATAATGCTGAACAGGAAGACACCAATCTTAGGCGGGGCAGCAATGAGGCCTGTAGTCCAAGCATTCCCCATGGTAAGAGGTAAAATCAGCCATCTTTCCTGCTTCTGATTTCTATCCAGTGACATTGGCCTGCTTGTAACGCCTCCATTGTCATATAATCTGCCAGCAATCTCTGCCTGGCCTAATACATGATGAATAGTTACTTGGATGTTGGAGGGCTATAAATCTAAGCCTCAGCCTGAATCAGATCTTTCAGATGAGGATCAGAGACAGGAGCTAAAGGCCTGAAAAATAAGCTACAAGAAATGGAATGACTTTTAGCAGATGTTGGGAAAACTGCTTGACGAAGTGCATTGCAATGATGAGCCTCTCCAACCAGGGTAAAAATAGTGAGATATTTCATTAGAAAAACATACCATGCTTCGCTGAGCAAATCTATTATTGGCCACTGTTGAACAGCAGACAGCCCATGGAGACCATGCTGACATCTATAGCTCAGACCATAGCACATCCTCCTGAGTGATCAAGTAACATTATGACAACAAAATAAAGTGAATAGAGCACAAGGCTGAATAACAAGAACAGGTGCCAGGGTGGAGGTAGGTGGTGGGGCAGGCCACTGAGCTGTAGGCGGATTAAAACAATGCACCTATCTATCAGCAAGTCCATTGCTCCATGGAACCCATGAAGCTTGATGCTGTCAATGGATGCAGATTGGATACATGCACTTCTCCTCATGAAAATGACATTCATATATAATAAAATGAAGAAGAAAAATTGACAGAGTAGGCTTCTAGTAAAATTTCAGAAGTGTTTTATATAGCTGCAAGCCATGAAAAGGGTCAATGGGCCATATTAATACAATTGATTTCTGTTCCTAAATAAGATGTAGGTTACACAAAAAACAGCTTCAGACAAGTAATCAATGATGTTAGTGATGGTGTAATTGTCAACATGCTGTAATGTATTCAGTTCACTAGTTCATATAAGGATATTACTTTGAGTGCATTTTCAGCACAAGAATCCCAGCTTAACAGTTCACTAATATATTCTACGTATTACGGTCTGCTGCCACAGGCCCAGGATGACCTGTTAGCCATCAGCAGCATTGAACTGTTTGCTTCCCAGCAGTATTGTAATTTATATTAAGTAATAGCATACTTGGAGCATGTTTTAACTATGCAACAAAATGTTTTACTAAGCTGCACACTGATTTGCAAAAACATATTTTTCATAACACAGATACTGGAAACATAGAACCTTAAAGCACAGGAGGCCATTCAGCCCATCATATCCATGTCAGCTCTTTGAGCTATCCCACTAGTCTCACTCCCCTTGTTCTTTCTCCATAGCCCTGCAATTTTTCTCTATTCCAAATATATATTACTGCAGCATTTTTGACAATAGTAATGCAGCATCTAAACCATGGGGCCCATGGGGCGACAGACCCATTAACTCTCTAGATTCTAACCTAATGTTCTCATGAGTCCCGAACTCTCAAATTCCTATACAGTTAGCACCTTGTGTATTTTGTGTAGGTTAATGGGAACTCATGAATTTCCTGAATTTCAAACATGCAGACCTGCTAAGTCTCATACATAGAGTTGCCAACCATGACTGAATGTATTCCTGGAGGTTTTATCACATGACTTGCCTTCATGCTCTTGCCAATCGTTGGCTGACACATCCATCCTTGGGACATGTTGCCTTTCTATGCCAATTGGAAAGCAAAAAGACTCATAACCCAAATGGGCAATGCCTTGTCTGTCAGCCAAACAGCCTCTCCCCCAGCCATTTTCAATACTTTAATATCTGTAAAGAGAAATGTTCGAGGAAAATGAGAAAAAAAAAATCTTTTTTAATGTCCCAATGATTTTTCTCCAGGATTGCACACAGCAGTGTCCTGGAGACTGACCTTCAACTTCTGGAGTTTCCAGACCAATCTTGGACGGTCAGTAACCCTCCTCACATATTTGATGTTCTGGGCATACATTCATTCCTAACTTCAAAAATATCATGTCAAAGCTTTGCCATTCACTATTTCTTTCCAAATCCCATTCAGCCACACAAGTCACAAAGAGAATTTTTACTTGGCCAAATTCCTCAGTTCAGTGGCTTAATGGTAATGTCACTAGTACTCCAGAGACCCAGGGTTAAGCTCTAGGGACCTAGATTCCAATCCCACCATGGCAGATGGTGAACTTTGAATTCAATAAAAAGATCTGGAATTAAAAGCCTGATGATAACCATGGGCAGGATTTTCTGCCTGTTGAGCGGGCGGGCCCGACCCAATCTCTGGTGGGCGGGGAGCCAATCCCTACCGGAGAAGTGGGCCCTGCCGCCATTTTACATGGGCGGGCCAGTTAAGGCCCACTCTGCGTGACATCTGGTGGGAAGCGCTATGCATTTCCTGTGCGGGCGGGGGGGATTCCCCAAAAAGCGACAGTGCGCTCATTCACACATGCGCACGAAAGAGCGCACATCTCCCTGAGGCAAAGTGCTGCGCTTACACTGTGAAAAATATGAAAAATAGAAATAAAAATGTCACATGAGATGGGACATGTTCATAACTTACATAATAACATTATTAAACTTTTTAAAACCCTACATGAAACCCATCCCACCGGTGGATGAGGTTTCATGTTTTATCTATTTGCCGCCGGGGCTCCTGGCCAACCCGCCAACCTTAAGGTTGGACAGGCAGGTCCTTTAATTGTTTAAATGATCCTGTCAATGCCCTCAATTGGCCATTGACAGGTCAGCGGGCACACAGCTGATTTTGCTGTGCCCCCACCTTCCTGAAAATTTAAATGGGGCGGGATGACATTGGGAGTTTTGCCTGACATTATCCCGTGTCATTTTATACTTCGGCGAGCGGTCCCCTGCTCGCTGACGGCAAAATTCTGCCCCAGGAAACCATTGGTGGTAAAAACCCACCTGGTTCATTCACGTCATTTGGGGAAGAAACTCTGTTGTCCTTACCTGGTCTGGCTTACATGTGACTCCAGACACACAGCAATGTGGTTGACTCTTAAGCGCTCTCTGAACAAGGCCAATTAGGGATAGGCAATAAATGCTGGCCTAGCCAGCGATGCCCATGTCCCATGAATGAATATATCGAAAAAAATGCAAAATCATCTACACTTCATCACTATAATATTTCAGGCAATTATCCTAGAAATAATGTGAACAATAAGCTGTACTGAGCCACCACAATCTCCCTTGCAATGGACCGGCAATGAAGGCTGTTGGTTTAGTAACATGCTTTGCTACAGAGTAGGAAAATGGAATGTGAATATTTTCCCTTATGTTAAGTTCTTGATCAAAGTCAGGTTGAATGGATTGAGAATTTCACAGTGGAAGAGAGGAAAACAAGGGCAAACTTACCCCAGTATTCTACCTCATGTGCCTCACAGTGCCCACAGCTCTGGCAGAGGCCTGGTAATGGAACAGCTAACCATCTAGTCAAATAGAAAATGGTATATGAGTGGGGGAGGTGGTGCATTGTCTAAGTGAAACAAAAACTTCCTGAAACTTTGAAACAAAGGTGATTTTTCTTTTTGGTAGGAAGGCAGCCAGCTTAAATGGGTATCAAATTAGACAGCCTCTGGGATCAAATTCAACTTTGGTGGAAAGGAAAAATCAGTCGGGGTATATAAAGCATGACCAGTTCATTACCATCGGCTTTGCATCTCACTGAAGTTGTATCTCATTCTCTCTTTCTCAGATAATTGGCTGACACTAGTTGGACAACTAATAGTTTCCAAATTGTGCACCTGTGGTTCACAGAGACAGCTGCCCATACAAAACAGTTTCTGTTTCCAGTCATGTCAGGTTTTCATCAGCACAATTTGGAACTCGGCCCTATTCCTTTCCCCGCAAATAGTAGGGGCCATGTCAGAGGGCGGGACTTCTGGATTCAGGCCAACCACGCCATTTTTGCAATGACAGAGAGGTTCTTCATCCTTGCAAAAATTCAGGCTGCATCTTTAAAACATCATATAAACAAAGCCATTAGTTGTCCAACTAGTGTCAGCCAATTATCTGAGAAAGAGGTTCAACTTCAGTGAAATGCAAAGCCGATGGTAATGAACTGGTCATGCTTTATACTGATTTTCCTTTCCACCAAAGTCGAATTTGATCCCAGAGGCTCTCTAATTTGATAGCAGTTGGAAATACAGTGTGTGCTGATTAGATATGGTAAGAGCAGGTCTAAACTTTGCAGAGTTGCTTGGCTAGGTGGGGTACCCTTTTGGAGAGGTAAGGTATCCTTTTGGATATGGTCCTGGGACACCTTTGCGGAAGGTCCAGTGCCCTTTGGGAGAGGTCAGGGGCCATTTGGGAGAGGTAAGGTGCCTTTTGGGATTGTTAAAATTAGACAAGAATTTGTGTAAAAAGTGTATTGACTCATTGGAACTATCAAGCTCATTGGAACTGTCAAGAGAGCTGTCGACAAAAAGAACTGTCAAAAGAGATATCAAAAGGAGCTATCAAAATGAATTGTCAAATAGAACTGCGAAAAGGAACTATTGAACTATCAAGGCATTTTAAACTCCTGCCCTTTAAATATTTAAAAAACCTGTTTGTAGTGTTTAAAAAATCTGTGCTTGCTATTTCACTGTCTGTTGACATAAGCTTAAGGGTTATCATTATTGATTAGTGCTGCATGACTATTTTCACAACTTCCATTATTACAGTGGGGTATCTCTCAGTTCACTGTTTGATTGACAGCTCCAAATGGTTATGAACTCTTTGAAGTGGGACTATGAATTCCAATGCTTGTTTTTATAAGGGATTAAAGGAAGTTAATTGCAATTAATGAGTTTTTATCAATGGAGGTGTTTGTTTGAAACAGCGAATTCTTCAATAGACACGTGATAACTTTATTTAATTCCATCTCAGCATGGGTCCTGAGGTCCACCCATGATGGATACTGGGTGAGTTGGCATGGCAGGGAAAAGGGCAAAGGGTGGTGGGGATGGATTGGCATGAGTTAGCATTAAGTTGGCATAGGGGCTATAAAGGGCAAGAGGAGCATAGATTGGTTTGGAGGATATGAGGGGTCATGGAGGGTGGGTGGGGCATAAAGCAGCATGGTTTGGCTTGGATGGGACATGGGGGTGTTTGGGGGGATTGAGGGACGAGGACTGAAGGGTTGCTTTATATTTTATTGTTTTTTAAAAAAACTTCCACACAGCGCAGGTGCACCAAGGCATGCCTTCTGTCAGCCCACCTCTGCACCCGGCAGCCTTCACACTGTTTTTGGGGCCACCTACCACGATTCCCATACAACCTGGCCCCTCCCAGAACAAAAATCCCAAGTTCCAGGGCACTTTTCCTGTGTCAAGTTTGTGGGGCCACGAATTGTACCGACTCTGCACTCCTGACCCAGAAGCAAAAATTCAGGCTGTAGTGTCATAGCAGAGAGCAACCAATGCAACATGAAGACCCAGTGAAACACAGAACATTAGCAGAAGCTAACAATATTGTAACAACATGGTATCATTAAGATAACAGTCTCGATTATCTCATGAGTGCACCATAGTCGGAAACAATGAAAGATTGGTTCATAATTAGTAATAGGGCACAGCAAACTTATTGGAAAACAAACAAACAAACAAACAGGAAATTTGAGAAAAATTAGCACTTTTTTTTATTCATTCATGGGATGCAGGCTTTACTGACTAGGCCAGCATTTATTGCCCTTCCCATTTTTTAAGAGTCTACCACATTGCTGTGAATCTGGAGTCACATTTAGGCCAGACCAGGTAAGGATGGCAGATTTCCTTCCCTAAAGGATATTAGTGAAGCAGATGGTTTTTACAACTATGGTTTCATGGTCATCATGAAAATTTTAATTACAGATTTTCTTTTATTGAATTCAAATTTCACCATCTGCCATGGTGGAATTCGAACCTGGGTCCCCAGACCATTACCCTGGGTCTCTGGAATACCAGTCCACTGACAATACCACCATGCCTCCCCCTGACTAACAATTATTCTGCCCTCCAAAGGTGCAAAATGAAAATCTCCAAAGTCTAGGTTTATGACTTATGTTAAGGAATTCTTCACATAAAGACTAATCCACATTTGGAATGTATTGTAGTGACAGCGTTTAAATCTGGGGTGTCCAACTTTTGGAGCCAGGGGCCTGATATACATGTCAAAACCATTGAATTTCCGATAAACAAAAGTGCAAGATTCCCCATTCAGGAGCAATAGACTGCCCATACTCAAAAATGCAAGGCATCCCAAAAATTCTGGTTCCCTAAATACAAATAAAATCAAGGCGCTCACCATTACCAACCCTCCACCCCCAAACCCTTCCTTCTCCTAGCGATGCGCACCCCCCCCCCCCCAACCCCGCCACGTCACTACCCCTCCATTCCCTACCTTCCTAAAGCTTGGAAATGGGGAAACTTCAGCCTTCATATTCTTTACAGTCTGCAAGACTGAGAAGCATAAAATGTCTGCACCACTATCAACAACATCCACCACCCCCCCCCCACCCCCACCACTATCAACTCCCCCCCCACCACTGCGATTCACCTTAACTCATTAACAGGCAGTTTCTTTCATTCTTCCATGCATGGCAGGTCTAAAAAGCTGAAGTTGAGCGAAGGTTGGATAGGCTATCATGTAGAGACAGACTCAGAGAAAGCTGAATTCTTGAAAGATGGCCTCTGCGCTGTCCACACCAAACTGAATGACAAGCAATTCAACAATAGCTAGGAAAAGGAACTAAACAGATGCACCCGTGCACAACCAGAACTGTTCCAACATTTGAGCATAGCCCCTGCAAGTAACAGAAGATCATTCACAGAAAGATAACAGCAAACTACTGCTTCAAACTACAGTTAAGAGTAAGGGAAATGTAACAGAAAACCCCAGGAGAGGAAGTATCATCGAATGTATGCTCAGCGAGGCATCTGACAAGATGATGACAGTGATCGACCGAAGTCTTCATAAAGGCAGTGCTGGGTCATTTCCTGAGATGATAAAAATTACCTGTGGCCACAAAGGTCCTCAGCCAAGCAAAAACTCTTGTGACCCTAGCAATTATCTGCCTATTAGCCAGCCAAGCTGGCTAGGAAAGCTATTAGGATCATCAGAAACTGTCTCCGGCATCACCTCAAGGGAGGCTTGGCCTAAATAGCCAAGTGGTTATGGTACTGGGTTTGTAACCCCAAGATCAAGAGTTCAAATCTCACAATGGCAAACTATGAAACATGTAACTTCATCTGAAACAGATGGAAACAGGTTTGTACTCGAAAGAGTATCACCTCAAGGGAATTAACTTTTTCAACTCAAGCCAAGCAGGGTTCAAGGCAGGAAGAAGCACCAGTGACAACTTGTACATTCTCTGAGCATTTAAAGCTAACCTGTATGGTCAAGCCGACCCACAGCCTGAAAGATTGGCAACCAGCAGTGTTCAGTAGCACTTGTGGTAGTACTGCAGCCTGCAGAGGAGCTTTGGGAAAGCAATACCCAGAGTGGTTTATGTTGTGCCCCGTAACAATATGGCCACCTCATTTATGTTACAACAATGTAATTGATGTTGGGGCTTATGTGAGTAGGCAACAATTCTATAATAGGGTACAAACCATTCTTCAATAAAATCCATTCATATAAAATCTATGCTGAATAAATCAAGTACTTTCATGTTTTTCTTTTCCTTTTCTCTCCAGCTTTTCTCCTTTTTTTGTCCAAATGTCCATTGTTCATTAGTGAACCTTGATGCTGAGTGTTGGCAAAACTGGAGTGAAATTTACAGGCAAACAAATTCTGTTCTTACTTGACTCCCACTCACACATACTTCCATCATGACTCACTGGACAGGGGTTGGTGGTGATTATTAGCGCTAGTGCTTTTTCGCTCCTTTGCCCAGGGGCAGTAGGGTCAACTGTAGGCTCACCTCTGCCACTTACTCCCCCCAGGCAGCAGCAATCAACTCATTCAGTATAGGCCAAAATCCAACCTGTCTGCTTTCCGGCCTTTATGAATCAGTTAGTGACGAGATAAGAAGAGACCCTCCTGTGGTTTTTAATTACATATTTAATTAAGAGACTTACGAACACCTGCATCTTATTACTTTGGAATGGTCAACAAAACATTTTTTAAAAACTAGCATGAGAAAGAATCATTCCTTACTTCTTTTGACAGAAAAGGATGTACCATTCAGTTACAAAGCAGTGACCTTGGCAGTGATAGTTCAGTGGTAGCATTCTCAACTCCCAGTTAGAGGTTGTAGATCTGAGTCTAGGCTCACATTTGGAGAGCAGCATTGTTGAGGGTGGCATCTTTCAAAAGTGATGATAAAGCAAGCTGCCCACTTAGCTGTGTGTAAAAGATTCCATTGCACTATTTGTACAAAGGGCGGGTGAGTTCTCCCTGTCATCTTAGTGAATGATTATCCCTCAACCAAAATCACTAACTAAGGATTATCTGCTTATTATCCCATTGCTGCTTGTGGCATCTTGCTGTGTACAAATTGACTACTGTATTTTTCTATGGCCTGAATCTTCTGGTCGGTGTGCCGACGCATAAAATGACCCGTGGCGACATTGGGCATGCATCCCGACATCACCGTGCGTCATTCCGATCTTCAGTTCGGCGAGCGCACATCGGAGTCGGCTGCGCACCCGCTGAACTTTCAAAGCCCTATTATGGCCATTTAAAAACTAATTGAAGCAATTAACAGGGCTGCCCGTCCAACCTTAAGGTTGGCGGGCAGGCGAAGAGCCCAGGCGGCCTTCGCATTTTTTATTGGAATCTCATCCATGGGCGGGATGAGGTTTCATGAAAGCTTTATTAATTTAATAAATTGTTTCTTGTGAATTGCTAAACATGTCCCACCTCAAGTGACAATGTAACATGAGGGGACATGTCTGAATAATTTTATTTTTTTATTTATCAAGTTTTTATGACTTTCCTTAATCTCTCTGCACTCTTTCGCAAGCAGCGATCAGCTGCGCACCCACTCCCACCCAGCCCGCCCGACAGGGAGAACCCTATATTACATTTGCACTTTGGGACACCTGAGATTGTGAAAGTTGCCACATAAATGCAATTTTCTTTTCATTTTTCTTTAAAATACCACATCAAACATGCATATTTTAGTACACTGTAGAAAAATTTTGCAAAAGAAAATGAAACAATAGAACAGAACGTGAATAAACAATGACATCAAATTGGTAAAAAGAGCCAGAAGTAAAATAAAAATGCAGTACAAAGATCATAACAATGCCAAAAAACTATGAAAGGCTCAATTATTGTACTAGTTTACATTTAACATTGGCTTTTTTTATTCTTTTGTGGGATGTGTCTATCGCTGGCAAGGTTTTTTGCTTATCCCTAATTGCCCTTGAGAAGGGTGGTGGTGAACATCTTCTTGAATTGCTCCAGTCCATCAGGTGTAAGTATATATCTGTGGACATCCATGCCAATCTCCAATCATACTCTTCAATCATGAGAGGATGCACAGAAGAAGATTTAGTCACTCACAGCTAGGACATAATCAAATAACGAGGAGCCTACCACAAAAAGTTATTTGAAATATGACAACAGAAATAAGGCTGTCTATCTAAGTTGGACTTCCTTTATGATGGAGCCTCCATTTTGTGCGTGGCATGACAATTACTAATGTAATTCAACAGTTAATCCCCTCAGGATTTGCCGATTTGAGTCATCAGATAACTCTTGGCTGTCACTACATTCTGTGCTGCATCCTTAAGAGTTTGTGACTGTAAATTGGCAAGTTTGTGTCACTGTATGGTACCAGCTCTGCATCGGAACAACAGACCAAATTATCTGCATTCCATGTGGAAGTGATGAGTTACTCCAAGTCTTTTAGATCAAAGTATGTCAAAACATATTTGGCACTTCAGATAATATCAACAAGGCACTACTAAAAATACAAATTCCCATTGATCAGAACCATGCAAGGTGATTTCATGGACAAAGTGGTTATGGCTGTAAAAGCAGCAGAACAATCAAATAATTCACAGCTGTGTTTGCCCTTCTCTAGTCTGAAGTTAATTCAGGTCTGATATAAGCTCCAGTTTCAGATCCAATATCTGTTGGCAAAAGTTATTTGTCCATTGTGTATAAATTAGGTGTTATGGCAGAAGCTGATGTCTGTCCTTGGAGTGGATGGTTCTGCCATTACATATTAGAATATAAAAAAAACTTTAAAAGATAATTAATATTATAAAATAGAATCCTATTTTTCCATAGTTCTGTTGAAGAGTCATACGGACTCGAAACGTTAACTGTGTTCCTCTCCGCAGATGCTGTCAGACCTGCTGAGTTTTTCCAGGTATTTTTGTTTTTGTTTTAAAATATAATTTGCTGACTTCATGCTCCTGGAAGGGAGCCTTGCCTGTGGAAATGCAAGCATTCATGATTTTCATGCTATTCATGATTTTCTGACCATTCAAATTAATGGTCTGCCCAGACTTCCCATATGCACTTCCAACAGGTAAGAATGCCTGTCAGGAGCATAGTCAGGAAATTATCCCTTGAGAAGCATGAAAAGTCATCTGACTCAATCCAGTTCAATCAGTTTGTAAATTGGCTTGAGTCAAGTTGCCAACTCTCGTTTGATGTATTCCAGGAGGTTAGATCATGTGAAATTCAATCACATGATGTTGATCAAATGACATTTTCCCACTCTTTGCAAACGTTATTGCATTTAGAATAATTGAGCTAAATTAATTCAAATCACAAAAATTTTAACATTTTGCTTTATAGAAGAATGGCATGGTTTATAAATCAAAGTAAGAATACAAAAGAACAGATTCAACGACAAGTAATGTTTAAATAAAAACTACTTCTGTAGTGTTTCCACAGTATCAATTGCAATGAGAAACACCAACGGCTGAATTTTCTGTTTGGCTGGGGGGGGCTGCATAGCGAGAACGGGCGCCGACCCGATCGCTGCCCACTACATTTTACATGGGGGCCCGCCCGTGTAAAATGGCGGTAGTGGGCAGGCGGTGGCGGGAGTGCATTGTCCGCCGGGTCCAATTGCGACCCGGCGGCCTGTTTATCTGAAGCGCTGGCAGCCTTTGCAAGGCTGCTCACAATGTCAAGTGGAAGGGCTCACCGGAGGGCTTCTGGTGAGCAGGCCAGTCCGGAGGGCAGGGCAGCGGGTCAGGCCAAGCCGAAGGGTAGGGTGGGGGGCCAGTGTCCCCATCGTTTCTCAGATGACTGCCTTGCTGCCCTCCTGGAGGAGGTGGCAGCAGGGTGGGAGGTACTGGTTCCCCAGGACAGGAGGGGGAAACCCCCCCTCACATGACGACAGGTGCCTGGGAGGAGATGGCGGAGGTGGTGAGCTCCCGTGATGTGGTGCATAGCACCTGGATCCAGTGTTGCAAGCGCTTCAACAACCTGTCGCGCTCTGGCAGGGTGAGGACTATGTCAGCATTGGTCATGTAACCCAGCAGGTCAGCTTATCCTCCTGCAACCTCCCCCCCCCCGCCACCCTCTCCCCCACCCCGCCTCCCCACCCCCCACCCTCATCTGAGCGTAGTGACTACATTGAATCATTGAAGGCATGTGTCCTTTGCTGGGTGGACAAGCAGATACGGCCCATGCTGAGGTCAGCCTGAGAGGGTGATAAAGAGATGAGATGTGTTTTGCCCCCGCAGCATGTGTTACACTGAGTCCCACTTGATTAGTCTAGGGGCAACCTGGTGCAGTGTTTGAATTCCAGGACATGTCCAAGTCAGGGTGATGACATGCTGGGAGGGGAGCTTCATGGTGGCGTGGCAACGAACCATCTGCTGTGCTCTATGTGCTTGCGCCTCCTTGTTATGGAAGAATGTACCATGTGGTGTCTAATGTGATGTCAGCAGCATTTGTACAAGGTGGGGGTTGGGGGGTTGTGCAGCAGCCCTAGCACCTTTGTGTGAGTGTTCAGCAGCAGTGGGGTGAGGAGGCACTGGAGCCCTGATATGTCCCACTCTGGTTGGGGTGGGCCATGCGTGAAGAGAGTCCATGTACAATTGTCACTAATCAATGCTCTTCTCTCATTTTCAGGAGAAGAATGCTCATAACATGGCAGAGTGTGTGAAGACTGGTGGCAGCCAGGTGCAGGTCACCAGTCTTAGCCACTTCGAGCAGGAGGCCCTAGATCTGGAGAGGCACCAAGGTCCACTGGTGCCGATGAGGCTGGGATGCCACAGCCAGGTATTTTTGCTCAACAGTGAGGTCAACATTGTTCTCCCAACAGCCATTGCACTGCTGAATGTTAATTGATTTAATTTTGCAACATGGCTTGACCATTGGTTCTGGAAGTATAAGCGCATAATGATCCGGGGTCATCCGCCAAGGTCATCGAGGCCAACAGGACAGCAGAGTCAGCAGGCTGTCTCAGATGCCACTCCAAGCGATGGGGCAGCACCAAGACATAGCATCCGGAAATGTAAGCATAAGGCACCTTAGGCACACCACCGGTTTTTCACTGGTGCTTTTGTGTTGGCCCGAGATGAGGTCCTTATGATTTGTTTTCTTTGATGACACTATTCTCTTTTTTTTTTGAATAATTTGGGGAGGGCTTAAACTAACTTGGCAGCGGGATGGGATCCTGAGAGGAGACTCAGCAGGAGGAGATGCACAGCCAAAATTAGACGAGAGACCAAGTAACTCTGGAAGGCATAGAAATTATAGGCCAGTTAAGGCACAAGGGAGCTTGGCAAGGTTGGATGGTATTTATTTTAATGCAAGGGATCGACGAATAAAGCAGATGAGTTGAGGGCACAAATTAACACATGGAAGTATGATGGCATTACTGCCACAGAGACATGGTTGAGAGAGGAGTAGGATTGGCAGCTCAATATTCCAGGATATAGGGTCTTCAGACGAGACAGGGAACGAGGTACAAGAGGAGGGGGTATCGCAATATTGATCAAGGAATCAATTACAGCAGTAAGGAGGGATGACATCTTAGAAGGCTCCTCAAATAAAGCCATATGGGTAGAACTGAAAAACAAAAAAAGGAGCAATCACATTGCTGGGAGTGTACTATAGGCCCCCAAACAGTCAGAGAAAAATAGAAGAGCAGATATGTATCTGCAAATTTCAGAGAAGCATAAAAATAGTAGGGTAGTAATAGTGGGGGATTTCAACTTCCCCAACATTAGCTGGGTTAGTCATAGTGTGATAGGTTTCAGGGAGCAGTATTCTTAAAATGCATCCAGGAGAGCTTTTAAGCCAGTACGTAGAAGCCAGTACGCAAGAGAGGGGTTGTCCTGGACTTAATTTTAGGGAATGAAGCTGGGCTTGTGATAGAGGTATCAGTGGGGGAGCATTTTGCAGATATTGATCATAACTCTGTTAGCTTCAAGGTTGTTACGGAAAATGACAAGGATGGGCCAGAAATCAGAGTTCTAAATTGACGGAAGGCTAATTTTAATAGGATCAGATATGATTTGGCCAGAGTGGACTGGTAGCAGCTACGTTTAGGTAAATCTGCAACAGAGCAGTGGGACTCATTCAAGAAGGAAATAGGGAGGGTACAGGGCTAACATATTCCAGTAAAGACAAAGGGTGAGACAAACAGGGAACCCTGGATGTCGAGGGATATACAGGATTGGATAAAGAGCAAAAGGGAGGCTTATGGCAGATACCAAGAGCTCAAAACAGCAGAAGCCCTAGAGGAGTATAGAATGTGTAGGAGGGAACTTAAAAAGGAAATTAGGAGAGCAAAAAGGGGGCATGAAAAAACATTGGCAGGTAAAATAAAGGAAAATCCAAAGTTATTTTACAAGTATATTAAGAGTAAGAAGATAACTAGGGATAGAGTAGGGCCCATTAAGGACCATAGTGGTAATTTGTGTATGGAGCCAGAAGACGTAGGTAGGGTTCTAAATGAATATTTTGCATCGATGTTCACAAGTGAGAGGGACGATGTGGGTATGGAAATCAGGCCGAAGGACTATGATATAATCAAAGAAATTAGCATAGAAAGGGAGGAGGTCCTAAGTGGTCTGGCAGACTTAAAAGTAGATAAATCTCCAGGCCTGGATGAAATGTACCCCAGGCTGTTGAGTGGGGCAAGGGAGGAGATAGCAGGGGCGCTGGCAATAATTTTCAATGCCTCTCTGGCCACAGGAGAGGTGCCAGAGTACTGGAGGACAGCCAATGGGGTACTGTTGTTCAAGAAGGGAGGAAGGGATAAACCAGGGAACTACAGGCCAGTCAGTCTAACCTCAGTGGTGGGGAAAATATTGGAAGAATTCTGAGGGACAGAATTAATCTACACTTGGAGAGGCAGGGATTAATCAAGGACAATCAGCCTGATTTGTTAAGAGGAGTTCATGTCTGACCAATCTGATTGAATTTTTCGAAGAGGTGACCAAAGGGCAATGCATTTGATGTAGGCTACTTGGACTTCAGCAAGGCTTTTGATAAGGTCCCGCATGGGAGACTGATAACGAAGGTAAAAGCCCATGGGATCCAAGGCAATTTGGCAAATTGGATCCAGAATTGGCCGAGTGGCAGGAAGCAGAGGGTGATAGTCGAGGGGTATTTTTATGACTGAACGCCTGTGTCCAGTGGGGTTCCTTAGGGATTGGTGTTGGGTCCCTTGCTGTTTGTAGTATATATAAACGATTTAGACTTGAATGTAGGAGGGTTTATCAGTAAGTGCGCAAATGACACGAAAATTGGCAGGATGGTAAATAGTGAGGAGGATAGCCTTAGATTACAGGAGGATATAGACAGGCTGGTCAGATGGGCTAATCAGTGGCAAATGGAATTTAATCCGGATAAGTGTGAGGTGATGCACTTAGGCAGGACAAACAAAGCACGGAATACATGATGAATGGTAGGACCCTGGGAAGTACCGAGGACCAGAGAGACCTTGGTGTGCATGTCCACCAGTCCCTTAAGGTAGCAGGACATGTAGATAAGGTGGTTAAGAAGGCATATGGGATACTTTCCTTTATTAGCCGAGGCATAGAATATAAGAGCAGGGAGATTATGCTGGAACTGTATAAAACGCTGGTTAGGCCACAGATAGAGTATTGCATGCAGTTCTGGAATCCGCATTAAAGGAAGGTTGTGATGTGATTGCACTCGATAGAGTGCAGAGGAGATTTACCAGGATGTTGCCTGGGCTGGAGCGTTTTAGTTATGAGGAGAGACTGGATAGACTGGGGTTATTTTCCCTGGAGCAGAGGAGATTGAGGGGAGACATGATTGAGGTGTATAAAATTATGAGGGGCATAGAAAGGGTGGGCAGGAAGGAACGTTTCCCCTTGGTGGAGAGATCAGTAACCAGAGGCACAGATTTAAGGTAAAGGGCAGGAGGTTTAGAGGGTATGTGAGGAAGAATATTTTCACGTAGAGGGTGGTGGGAATCTGGAACTCACTGACTGAAAGGATGGTAGAGGCAGAACCCTTCATAACATTTAACAAGTATTTGGATAAGTACCTGCGATGCCATGGCATACAAGGCTAAGGGTCTAGTGCTGGAAACTGGAATTAGAATAGTTAGGTACTTGTTTGACCATTGCAGACTCGATGAGCCGAAGGGCCTTTTTCTGTGCTGTCAACCTCTATGACTCTAAGTTGGTTTGCTTGACAGAATAAATTCAGATATGTCACCATGGCTGAGGGTGCCTCTTTTCTTCCGCATGTGTATGGTTTCCAAAACTGTGATGAGTGCTTGGCTGGACATTCAGCTTTATTAATAAGGCCCTTAGTGACTGTTCCTAACCTGGCAGATTTTGCACTTAGGTGTCGAGTATCGAACCTACAGCCTAGGCTTATCCTGGTCCATCTGTGGTGTGCTAGCTGAAGGTTTGTTGGATTATAGCCTCCCGGTTGTCCCTGCCTCCCTGCAGTATGCCTGGGTCATTGTCTACCCCCTCAGCATTTCCCTGTGCATGCTCATCCTTGGGCTCACTGCTGGACTCATTGTGTGCAGCCGCAGCCACCGCGTCAATGTCTTCATCATCCATTGTGTTCCCCCTTTCCAGCACAAGATTGTGGAGAGCGCAGCATGCAACCACTATCACCAAGACACAATCTGGGGAGTACTGGAGTGCGCCCCCTGAGCAGTCCAGGCATCGGAAGCACATCTTGAGAGGACCGATGGCTCTCTCCACCACAGCCCTTGCGGAGATGTGGCTCCTATTGTACCGCTGCTCAGCTTCTGTTCTTGGATGGCGCAGAGGTGTCACAAGCCACCTTCTGAGGAGTTAGCCCTTGTCACCCAGCAGCCACCCATCAAGCCGGGCTGGAGCACTGAAGAGCCCCGGCACCTGGGAGTGCCTGAGGATGTAGGTGTCATGGGAGCTGCCTGGGTACCTTGGACAGACTTGCAGAATCTGCAACAAAAACAGAATTACCTGGAAAAACTCAGCAGGTCTGGCAGCATCGGCGGAGAAGAAAAGAGTTGACGTTTCGAGTCCTCATGACCTTTCAGCAGAACTGGGTGAATCCAAGGAGAGGGGTGAAATATAAGCTGGTTTAAGGTGGGGGGAGTGGGGTGTTGGGTGGGGGGAGAGAAGTGGAGGGGGGTGGTGTGGTTGTAGGGACAAGCAAGCAGTGATAGGAGCAGATAATCAAAAGATGCCACAGACAAAAGATTGTTTTTTTGTTCTTTTGTCTGTGACATCTTTTGATTATCTGCTCCTATCACTGCTTGCTTGTCCCTACAACCACACCACCCCCCTCTACTTCTCTACCCCCACCCAACACCCCACCCCCCCCCCCACCTTAAACCAGCTTATATTTCACCCCTCTCCTTGGATTCACCCAGTTCTGCTGAAGGGTCATGAGGACTCGAAACGTCAACTCTTTTCTTCTCCGCCGATGCTGCCAGACCTGCTGAGTTTTTCCAGGTAATTCTGTTTTTGTTTTGGATTTCCAGCATCCACAGTTTTTTGTTTTTATCTCTTTGTAGAATCAGCATCCTGTGATCACACACTATCTGCACGTCCATGGAGTGGAAGCCCTTCCTGTTGACGAAGGCACCAGGCTCACCTGCTGGCACCTTGATGGCCACGTGTGCAGTCTATAGCACCCTGGACGCGGGGGAAGCCAGCAATGGCTGCGAAGCCTCTGGCTCACTCTGCCTGGCTTGCCTGGTCTCAACGGTAGTGAATGAAAGTCAATGCAAGCCTGAGCAGAGTGTCTGTGACCTGCTTGACACAAGTGTACACAGCTGATTGGGAGACACAGCAAAGATCACCCTCCGAGCCCTGGAAGGAGCCAGAGGCGTAGAAGTTGAGGGCAGCTGTGACCTTCAGAGCCACTGGCATGGGGTGTCCGCCCAAACAGTTAGCGGAGATCTCAGGTCCTATCATCTGACAGATGTAGTTGACTGTCTCCCTTGAGAGATGGAGCCTCCTTCGGCACTACACCTTAGACATAATGAGGTAGCTGCTTTGCCACCTGTATACGCTGGCAACAGGATAGTGGCGTCTTCTGTGGCCTCTTCCGCATTGGGCTACCTCTTGGCCTTGCGCCCCTTATGCCTGCGCCTGTCCGCACAAAGGTGGCTCCCCTGGAGGCTGATTGTGGGCTCCTGGCCTCCTCCCCCTTCTAGTTCTCCCTTCCTCCTCAGAGGAGGTGCCTCCAGTGGACAGTTCAGCTCCCATTTCCAGGCTAAGGGAAGGCTTCATGAAACCTGCAGGCCTAAAAAAGATTCCTCACTGCAGAGTGCTGACCTGAAGGTTAAGAGTCCAGAAAAAGCAGCTGCATTTTGAAGTACTGCAGATCACACAGGCAAATTTCAAAAACTTTCATAAATAAATACTTGACTGTGCACATTCGCAACCCCAGTGAGCTCTCTTATCCCAACCATGGATGAGGTTAATACAAATGTGTCCTACCCGCCTGCCCGTTGCACCCATGTGCTGACCTGAAGATTGCACGGGCACCAAAAAATCGGCGTCGATTGGGGAGTCAAGGGCCTTAAGTGGCTCGTTAATTAATGGCGGGCACACATCCTGACGCCACCGCGCGTCATTTTACACGCGGACATGCAGGGCCCACCCCCGCATGCCAACAGGAAAATTCTGCCCCAAGCAAATACCCCTACTTCAACAGAAACATCACTGACATTAATGACTTCTAACTAAATTTTCACATAACTTCATGGCTTTTTACAATGCACAGCAAATTGTATCAAAATTAAAACCAAAACCAAACAGAATTCAATTCACTGACTCTGATGCCCCACCACAAAAGCCCCGCTTCAGCAAGGTGAGCTTCAGTCCTTAGGAACAAGCAATAAAGCTCCTTGACTCCTGGAATAAAACACATTATACAATTTCCTGCATTTATATAACACCTTTCATAACCTCAGGGTATCCCAAAGTGCTTTACAGCCAATGAAGTACTTTTTGAAATGTAGTCATCGTTGTAATGTTGGAAACAGGATAGCCAATTGCACACAGCAAATTCCCACAAATAACATTGTGATAACAACTAGATAACCTGTTTTTGTGATGTTGATTGGGGGGGTTAAATATTGGGCAGGGCACCTTTGCTCTTTTCCAAAGCAGCACCACAGAACTTTTTAAATAAAACCATGAACCTTGGCTTAAGGCCTCAGACAGCACATTTGACAGTGCAGCATTGCTTCCATACAGAATTTGAGCATCGGCTTTGATCTTTGTGCCCAAGATCCAGCGTGGGACTTGAACTCACAACCTTCTGACTCAGAAGCATTAGTGTTTCCAACTGATGCACAGCTGGCATGCCAACTAAAGCATTGGAAATCATATACCCGAATCATGGGGGAGAACAGATGGAGTGTGGTGAAAGTATATTTATACTATGCCAGTCCATCTTTAGGATTTACATACAGAACAAATAGATTGAATTAGATTTTTGCTCGTAAGTCTTGTATTGAGTTTAGTGATGCTTACAAAAGCATGGAAGTTCAGATCTGCAATCTTATTGCAACTACAGGGCTCGACTGACTGCTCTGAGAGAGCTTTTGATTTTGTTGACCCTTGGATTAACATAGTTCCCTTTATTCTATAACAGTTCAGCTCCCCACCAACAGGCCTGTAATTCGATATCAATTACATTTGCTTCCATACAGACTTGATCCTTTCTACTGTTTTCAACTCTCTTCTGTGCCACTGGTCCAATTTATCTTGATGTCCTCTGTACTGAAATAAACTGCAATTGATGTCACGCTACTGCTGAGAGACACAAGTCCCCGATAATTTACTTACTGAGGCCTGTGGAGAGTGCAGGGAGGATCTCCAGATGGGAAATAAAGCTATCTGGAACCTCAGGCTGAAATTAACAGCAAGGTGCCTTTTAAATTTTTTCTGCAGGTTTCTCATCTCTTTTTCTTTCTGTACCTGATTTACCATTGAATTCACTCACCTTCTTATCCTTCTCAATCCTTGCACTGTTGATTTCACAATCTGTCAACCTGATTGGTTAGGAGATGAGACAGTTGCTTGCCCTGTTCACTCGGGTCCTAGACACCCTGTTTCACTCACTCGGATGTTATCAGCTCATACTTTCAGCAACTTGCCATAACAATACACTAAAACTTAAATGGGCAAGGGCAAGTCTAACTAATTGTAATGACAAATGTCATTAGATTTACTCTGACTACAAATTATGGCTCAACAGCTTTGCTCTAAATGTCACAAACATTTGACCTTTCATTGAGATACAAATAGTAATATACTACCTACCATTCTACCTGCAGCATGCATGTCTTCCAAAGCACATTATTAACAATACATCACTGTACAATACAAAGGTGGAACTCACTGATCACCTTTTCACTGAAATAAGCTTTTAAGACATGCCCACTCTTCCTGAAGGCTCAGTGAGTTTACTTTGTGTGACAAGCTAAGCCACACAACATGTATCTATATATTGCCTTTAATATAATAAAATGCCTCAAGGTGCTTCACAAGAGCATTATAAAATCAAAATTTGACACGGAATCACATAGTGACAATATGGCAACCGACCGCAAGCTTGGTCAAAGAGGTACGTTTTACGGGGCATCTTAAAGTAGGACAGAGAGGTAGAGAGATGGAAAGATTTAGGGAGGGAATTCAGGAGCTTAGGGCCTTGGCAGTTGAAGGCATAGCTGCCAATTCTGCAGTAATTGAAATCAAAGATGCTCAAGAAGCCAGAATTGGAAGAGTGCAGCTATCTAGCAGGGTTGCAAGGCTGGGAGAGATTACAGAGGTAGGAAGGGATGAGGCCACGGAGGGATTAAGAAACAGGAGCAAGAAGATACCAGATTTAATGCCATGACCATGTTGATGTGCTTGATCACACACAATGTGAGCGCTCCTATCAGCCCCAGCATCCTATGGTTAGAAAGGGAAATAATGGGCACTCTGATGAGACACAAGATGATAACCCCAAAACATTTTTTAAATTGAAGGACTGTACTCAAATAGTTATAAATGCCACTAATCCAAGCATCTCAGAAGACCAACATTACTGATGAGTTTTATGGCCATATATATTCCTGACTTAAAACTGCAGTAAATCATGTTTTGGATTTCCAATTGATTTGAATTTGTGGTGTCAGGAATGGCATTTGTTTTACAGGTGCAGCTAGCACTCATGAAGCCCAATCCTAGCAGAAGGGGCATATATTAAAGAACAAAGGGCAGCAAGCCATGTAAACATAACAGAGCAAGAAACTGGACATAACTTTCATTTCAATCGTACACACATGACATGTGAACTACTTCCCTTATCCTTAACTGCACAGTGCCACTCTTAGTACAAACAGTAAAAACTAACCTTAGAGCATGCATTCACTCAGTCAATCCTGGCAACTCTGCCCAGAGATTTTCCTAGGGGTATCCAAATGTTAATGCCAAGTGTAAAAGAAATGGGAAATAGCACAAGTTTTGCTTTGAAATGATCTACAAAATCATAAAAAGAAACACATCATTAGTATTAAACTAAGTTGTGATGGTCTCCCTTGCTAATGCCTTCCTGATTATATACTGAGTGTGAGGTCAGGCTTCTGATATGCAGCATGAATGATTCATGGCTCAATATTCTGAACTTGCTGCTTGGGAAATTGGTGTATTACTAACTTTGTTTTCCCTATTTGGCTTTGCACTCAACTGAAAATAAATTGGCAACTTATGTGTTAATAACTCTGTTCTAAACTGTGTTACTTCAGAAAAGCAGTAAATGTAAAAGTGAACATGGAAAGGAGACTGAATCTGTCTATCCCTCCTCCAGTCTGTGATATGTCACATTGCTACTCCAATGCATCCAAATGGCCTAAGAATTTGTGCTGTACTTGTGAAGAGATTAGACAAACTGGGGCCATTTTCATTAGAGCTGAGAAGATTCAGGATAGTTGTTTTGATAAAGTATATAAGGCAAAATTTATTATGTCATGCAGTGAGTCAGTAACGGGAGAACATAAATTTAATATCATCACTAAAACAATAGGGAGTGGTATGGTGATTTTTTTTTCACAAAGAAACTTGATAGGACATGGAAAGCCCCATCAGAATTAGTGCTTGAAACAGAATTCATAATAGCTTTTACGAACATACGAACAAGGAGCAGAAGTAAGCCATTCAGCCCCTCGAGCCTGCTCCACCATTTAATAAGATCATGGCTGATCTGATAGTAACCTCAAATCTGCATCCCACCTACCTCCAATGACCTAGCGCCCCAGCAAGGCTTCCTTGTTCTTGTAGTACTCCTGCAATAAAGGTTAAGATGCCATTTGCCATCCTAATTGCTGGAATTGCATGTTAACACGTATTCACCCAAGTCTCTCCGAACAACATATAAAACTTTCATGCCTTTTAAAAAATATTTTGCTCATCTATTCTTACTACCAAAGTGAATAACCGCACACTTCCCCATATTATACTCCATCTGTCACCTTGTTGCCCATTCACTTAACCTCCGTCTCCTCCTTACAATCCCACCTAACTTTGTATCAGCACCAAACTCAGGCACACAGCTTTCAGTCTCTTTATCTAAGTCATTAATATAAATTGTAAATAACTGAGGCCCCAGCACTAGTGGCACTCCACTAGTTACAGTCTTAAAAATGCCTCCTTTATCCTACTCTCTATTTCCTGTCCGTTAATCAATCCACCAGCCATGCTATTACCCCAACTCCTTATCTTGTGTACTAACCTTTTAAGTGGGCACCTTATCGAATCCCTTTTGGGCATCTAAGTATACTACATCTATGGACTCCCCTTTATTTACCCTACTAGATGGATTCTCAATAAATTTGCCAATAAATCTGTTAAAACACGATTTCCTTTTTATAAAATCATGTTGCCCCTCTCTGATCATACTATGATTTTCCAAGTGCATTATTAAGGCATGTTCTTGTAAAACTGATGGTGCCCACAAGCTGTGTTTTTGCTTCTGAGTAAACATTTTAAGGGATAAATTTAAAAGGATTTAGCAAAATGCCACACAAATGGCACTATATGCACAGCTAGAGCCAGCATAGGTACAATGACCCAAATGAACTACAAATTGGTGTAAAATTCTATGATTCAATATGAAAGCATGTAGAGTACCTCAGTGAAGTCAGGCTTTTCAAGTACTTAATTTTTTTTTGGTCCAGCATTCCTACAGTAGAACATTGTTACCCAATTCTTCTAATTTTATTGCACTTAAACGTCTGACGTTTTAAAAGGACCTCATTCTTAATTACACTGAGGCTGTTAATACACAAAGGCTCAAGTCTCCTCTCACTGTTTTGTGCTGCTAAAAATATCTTTGAGCAATAGATAAAAGAGATTGGCAGGAACACTCTTGAAGTGGTGTCAACAGTCTTTTAACAATGTTTGCCTTGGGTTTCTGCCAATAAACCACTGCAGTTACGACAGATGATCGACGAAGCCTGTGGAAATTTCCAGTGATTGCGTTCGGTCTTTGCCCATTTCCAGTTTCTAACTCCCATGTTAGAGATGGTGACCCTTTGAAAATTTGGCTTTATAGGAAGTTTTTGCAGTACAGAGATGCAACCGGTGGCAGCAGGCACCTACCATATTGCTGCTATTTATTGCATTTATAAATGGCATTGATGCGACTGTAAAAATAGGGCTTTATGAATAAGAAATGAGAGCAAAAGAAAATAACATGATAAATCTTTGAAAAAGTGTTCAAGGCTAGAGGAGAGAGACTTTTCTGCTACACCTTTAGGCCTTTTTACTTTGATATTTTTCAAATTCAGATCTCCGGAGAATAAACAATTGGCCAGAAATTCATGCTCCCTTGCCAGCGGGTTTTTACTGCACCATGGAAAATGAGCCTCTGAAATCTGCTGTCAGACTAGGCGCCATCTGTAATGCAGAGTTGGTCGCATGCAAGTTCAATCATCTAATGCACACAATTAGGTTCTCCCATTTGTATACTGGAGTGAGGCTACTCTCCAGCAGGACCCAGCGACAAATATAAATGGAAGAAGGAAAGTGACACCAGGAAAGCAACCTCTTGAAATCTGATTTAAAAAGCAGGGACCTAGAATTTCCCCAGAAGTACCCCAGGACTAGGTCAGAGGAAGCCTTTCTCCAGGAGACAACATAAACACCTACTTTTATCCATTTCTCTGGCAGCTTGGCTGAGGTTCCAGCAGAAGATCAGATGTGCCCTGTGGCAATTCTCCCTCATGATAAGGATATCAAGTTACACTCAGAATTTAACTGAAATAAGATTTGTCAGACTAGTTTCGTTTGACATTATTTCCTGTTAGTAAACTCTTATTTCCAGTGGATTGTCAAAACCCAGTGATGCCCTCGATCTAAGTGCAGTTCTGCCCAGTTCCCTTCCCCCACTGAGGCTTGGCCACAGGCAGTTTGTTGTCCAGGGTGGTCTAAAATCAATTAGCTACCCTAGATGAATGTGCAGTCTTCTGGTTTAAACCAACAAGGGATTTGCATCAGCTATTTATGGGAGCCTGGTGTGAACCTCCTGCTTTGCATCTCCCAAACAAAGCAAACAGGAAGAATTGGGAGTCTTTATTCCCGATTCCAACCAGTTGTTAACAGACTGCTTTGTTCTTCTTAAATTGCTGTAGTCACACTCACTGCTTCCAGCCAATATTGGTATTAGAAATCTGGAAAAGATAAAATCTGAAATAAAAACAGAACATGCTGGAAACCGACAGCAATTAATTTCTAGAAAGAGTAAAGACAGGTCAACATTTCTGGTATAAATCCTTCAATATGAAAAACACAAAAACAAGCAAACTCTTTGTCAAGAAGGTTCCTTTTCAGAACTAAATTGGACCAAGTGGCACCCTTTCTTCAGGCCCCCGTGTAACTTGACCTGAGATTGGCCTCATGAGAACCAAACCTAAAGATAGCATGCAGTAAGAAGGTAAGTTACTTACCTGTGGAGCACATTCCCACCTCAGTCCCAGTCCCAAAATCCCCAATCTCACAGCCCTGGCCATGACGTACAATCACTCCATCTGGTCCCACTATCCCTGCCCCAGGCTCAGCCCACAATATTCTTTCCCCCAGGTTCTGGGCCTCAACCACCCTAACATTCCCCCCAGGAAATACGCAGCTATTCAGCTGGCATCTGCAAAGAGAAAAGATGGTTTAAGGTTTCACGTGTGTATCCTTCACCAGAACTAAAAACTGAAAACTGAAAGAAAAGCAAGCACCTTGATAGAATGGAAGAGGGAAAAAGAACAGAAGATAGAAAGAAAAAAGGTGTCAAATACCCCAATTACTGAAAATTTGGTAACAAATGATTTGTAGTATATTTGAATACAGAAACAGCGATTTGTTAAATGACATAAAAGTATGGTAGTAAAAACAATAGAGAAGAATAAAAGAATGTGGACATTGCCTTGATGGCAAAAAGCATGAGAAAGGTACAGAGAGGGTGATATTCAAGTTTGGTAGGGGCATAAAACCGGCAATAATGAACTGATGCCAGTCATATGCACTGAAGTCAATGCAGAGGAAAAGCAGAAGGGGTTTGGGCAGCTATTCCATTCCTGCAAAGATTGAATTTTATCTTCAAGGTCGGAAATGCTGGAAACATCATTTGGGGAAAATCTAGTTTTGGACATGCCCCCATCAAGTTACTAATCTGTACATGGATGGTAGTGCCAGAGGAGCCCTGAGTATTGGGCCTTGGGACTGATTCACATATCAGTGATGCTATTGGAGGGGGCCATGAAACCAAGTAATCAGTGGCAGGGTTTGGAGTAAAGTGCACATCAAGAGGGATTGAGGGATTGTTGGATGGGGTGGGGGTGCGGGCAGAATGTGAAGGTTAGCATCGGCCTGGAGGCTGTGGATCTTAATGGGATGAGGATGTTCAGTGGTCTGAGGCCGTAGATCTGAGCCAGGAGTTGGAAGGGGAGGCCTCTGGGGGGGATGTTAGGGTGGTTGGGGCCCAGAACCTGGGGGAAAGAAGATTGTGGGCTGAGCTTGGGGCAGGGATAGTTGAACCAGATGGGGCGACTGTACGTCATGGCCAGGGCTGTGAGATTGGGGATCTTGGGACTGGGACTGAGGTGCGAATGTGTTTTACAGGTAAGTAACTTACCTTTTTACTGCACGCCATCTTTAGGTTTGGTTCTCATTAGGTCAACCTCAGGTCAAGTTGCATGGGGGCCTGAAGAAAGGGTGTCTCTTGGTCCAATGGCTATTCAGTTCTGAAAAGAAACTTTCTTGAAAAAGAATTTGCTTGTTTTTGTGTTTTTCATATTGAAAGATTTATACCAGAAATGTTAACCTGTCTTTTCCCTTTCTAGAAATTAATTGCTGTCGGTTTCCAGCATGTTCTGTTTTTATTTCAGATTCTATCTTTTCCAGATACTTTTCCTTTTTCTGTGCAGAATTTTTATGGGTAAGTTAAACAGGAATTAGGGCCCCATTCTGCCTCAGCATGTCCCATTTACAGCCAGAGTTCAACTGTAACTCCACAATGCTGTGTCACAAGTAGCCTAATATGATTTTTTTTCCCCTTTGTTTTCCAACAATTGGCTTCTGTTACAGAATTTTACATTCCCCCACTGGAGGGTTTGTAGGCGGGGTGTGGCTGTAAAATTCTTAAGATGGCATTCCCACCGGGCTCCCGCCCACCTCATCCTCTCCACAATTTTACAGTGGGACGAATGAGGCCTAGACCGGCCCGCCTGCACTTAAGTGGCCAAATATTGACCACTAGAGGGCCTTTTCCCCACCCAGCCTCAATTTTCAGGCTGGCATGAGGTGTTCAAGGACAGAGGTAAAGCTCAGAAAGTGACCCTGCTCAGGCCTCGGCAGGCAGGGTGTGGGTGCGTGCCTCCAGCAACAGCCTCCTTCCAACACAGGTGCCCGCCCCCCCAGCCAACAAAGGTGGGTGCTGCTCCCACCCTGCCTGACCTCTCCACCAACACCCCCAACCCTCCTCTGCCCAACCCCTCAAGCCACACCTGCCCTGCCCGCCCTAAGACTCCCACACTTCACTGCTCCTGGAGTCCCAGGACTTTGACTCTGGGGACTGCTTGCAGTCCCAGTCCTGTCCACTGCAGTTTCTGGTGCTGCTGGGAATCGAGAGCTGCTGACCATTTAGATTGGCCGGCAGCTCTCTAAGGTGAGATCTACTCCCGACGGGGGGGGGGGGGGGCGGCGGCTCCTCGGATGGCGGGAAGGGAAATCCTGCCATATAAAAATGCTGGCCCTGATGACTGTGTGCATGTGTGTTTATATGGACAGTGGTTGGTAAATCACCTGTTAATGTCCACTGTTTTGACTCACAATATACCAGAAGGCTGCTGCCATCTGTTAAATGGATATTAAGGGATGCAGTCAGAAACAGCAAAGTACGGAGAAGCCTAAATATATCCATCCCCTACCACATAATTCATTTTGATGGATTCAAAGTTAAAATCCAGCACTGTTTTTGAGATGTCTTAACTGGGTTGCCCAGCAAGGGAGCAGGATGTAAACCAGACCTCATGACTCATCATCTTTTTTTGGGTGGACATAATTGAAATTATCAAGACCACTAAACACTGACTTCATGATTGAAACACTGTTCAAACAACTTCCCTCAAGTACCTTCAGTCAATTCAGGAACTAGCAGGTGATAAAGGGAGATGAATTTGTAAATGTCAAGCAGCGTCAACAGCTTTGACTACAGGATGGGGCTTTGAGCAGCGATTTTTGCACTTAATGTTACGGGAGGCCCTGTGATCAGCCAGACATCAAAGCTTATGCAGCTCTGCACTTTTCTGTCATTAACATAAAGGCTTGCACCAAAGGCATCTTTATGCACAAAAGCAGTTACAATCAACAACACTTGTATCTGGAATTCATATTACTTTCAAAACAGATACAAGATAGATAGGCCAGTATTTGTTCATTTAGCTTTTTCCCAAAACCACAATGACACTACAACATAAAATAGAAAGGATTATATAGGTAAAGCCAATTTATGCATCTATGTAACATTTGCCTTCATATTTTATTCAACAATTCATAATTTATTCAAAGATTAACATTGCTATTACTCTCAAGATCCGGACCCATAATCAAATACTCTGGTGTCAGTTATTAGTGGAACTACCTAATTATTACTCTTGGGTGACTTGCTTTCAGATGAGATGTTAAACTGGTACCCTGCCTGCTCTCTCAAGTAGGCACAAAAGATCCCATAGTACCATTTGGGGAAGAGCAGGGGAGTTTTCCCAGCAACCTGGCCCACATTTAGCTCCCAACCAACATCGAAGATGGATGATCTGGTCATTTATCTGTGGGAGCTTGATGAGTGCATGTTGACTGTTGCATTTCCCACATTACAACTAATTGTCTAACCATCCTGCCACATTTCCTCTGATAATAAATGCTTTATTTTTTTTACAACTCTCTGTGAGACACCTTATTAAATGCTTTCTGTAAATCCTGTACAGCGTATCAAAGATATTCCTTTCATCTATCTAATAAAATTCTTCAAAAAAACTATTACATTTGTTAAACATAGCTTGCCACTAATGAATAGGTTATCTCATGCATTTCAAAATGCTCAATAACTTGGATTCTATTTATTTGTGTCCGTGGCTTTGTTCAGAAATTAATTAGGTAAAAAAAAAACAGGCATCTGGTGGCTGGAGAACCTTAGGTGAAATGTTAATGTATACAGACTGTCGTGTAGAAAAAAATCAAATTTTGCTGAACTAAGCAAAATAAGATAACAATATCAAGATATCAACATCCCAGCTCACAAGTTGTGAAAGATGACTTTGAAAGACTGACTGTAACATGAAAGAACTGTCATGACATAAATCATTATTCAGATTGCTCAAGCTTTTAGTCAACTGGGAATCTTGTCATCTGAATACAATATCACATCATGAAAGTGTAGAAAAGACTATTTAATCTAAACATCTTGTCAATTATCAAGTTGTTTATGAAATACAATTTAAAAAATGGTATTTTAACCCATTTTTATCTTTGTTCTTCCCCATGTATTTTTGTTGCATTCTAGGTAATTTGCTGCGTCTCATTGCTTCTGTTAATTACATTCTATCTGTAAATATATTTGATCATTTTAGCCTGTCCACATTGGTATGATATTGTGGTATTTTCTGTCTTTTGATAGAGAACGTGAGGGCATGTGATCGCAGTGGTCAATACCACAATTAGGGGTAATTGTCAATGATATCATACACACACAATTGCCGGTTTTGGTCCATGAAAAATTGGCTCTGTTTATGAAAACCACCTTTTTTTGCCGTTAGCACAGGACGGTGGAGCTTTTTACATATATGGCCACATCAGCTTCAAGTTAGGGAAGTCAAAGAGAAATGGCCATGGCTTCAGTTCCTGAATGACTCCCAGCAATCTGTGTTGGCGATGTGTACATGTGGATGTCAGGCTAGGGTGGAAACAATCTTTGATCGGATGCTCACATGGTAAAAAAGACTGCTAAACCCATTGTTCTGGCATACAAATGAATAAGGGCCACTTGCATGAGATGCCGGATAGCTGTCATGGAACTGTACTTCAGCAAATTCTGTTCTTTATTTGCTTTACATGGCCAAGGCTACAGTTATTGCCCATTCCAAGTTGCCTTAAGGGTGATGAGAGAACTCCATTTCTAAGGAAAAACAGAATTACCTGGAAAAACTCAGCAGGTCTGGCAGCATCGGCAGAGAAGAAAAGAGTTGACGTTTCAAGTCCTCATGACCCTTCGACAGAATTTGTGTTCGAGTCCAAGAAAGAGTTGAAATATAAGCTGGTTTAAGATGTGTGGGGTGGGGGGGGGGGGGGGTGCGCGGAGAGAGAGAGACAGAGAGAGAGAGAGGTGGAGGGGGTTGGTTTTGTTGTAGGGACAAACGAGCAGTGATAGAAGCAGATCATCAAAAGATGTCAACAACAATAGAACAAAAGAACACATAGGTGTTAAAGTTGGTGATATTATCTGAACGAATGTGCTAATTAAGAATGGATGGTAGGGCACTCAAGGTATAGCTCTAGTGGGGGTGGGGAGAGCATAAAAGATTTTAAAATATTTAAAAATAATGGAAATAAGTGGGAAAAGAAAAATCTATATAATTTATTTGTAAAAAAAAGGAAGGGGGGAACAGAAAGGGGGTGGGGATGGGGGAGGGAGCTCAAGACCTAAGGTTGTTGAATTCAATACTCAGTCCGGAAGGCTGTAAAGTGCCTAGTCGGAAGATGAGGTGTTGTTCCTCCAGTTTGCGCAAACTGGAGGAACACCACCTCATCTTCCGACTAGGCACTTTACAGCCTTCCGGACTGAATATTGAATTCAACACTTTAGGTCTTGAGCTCCCTCCCCCATCCCCACCCCCTTTCTGTTTCCCCCTTCCTTTTTTTTTCCAATTATATAGATTTTTCTTTTCCCACCTATTTCCATTATTTTTAAATATTTTAAAATCTTTTATGCTCTCCCCACCCCCACTAGAGCTATACCTTGAGTGCCCTACCATCCATTCTTAATTAGCACATTCGGTTAGATAATATCACCAACTTTAACACCTATGTGTTCTTTTGTTCTCTTGTTGTTGACATCTTTTGATGATCTGCTTCTATCACTGCTTGTTTGTCCCTACAACCAAACCAACCCCCTCCACCTCTCTCTCTCTATCTCTCTGCCCCCCCCCACACACCTTAAACCAGCTTATATTTCAACTCTTTCTTGGACTCGAACTCAAGTTCTGTCGAAGGGTCATGAGGACTCGAAACGTCAACTCTTTTCTTCTCCGCCGATGCTGCCAGACCTGCTGAGTTTTTCCAGGTAATTCTGTTTTTGTTTTGGATTTCCAGCATCCGCAGTTTTTTTGTTTTTATCCATTTCTAAGGAATTGTTTATTCTGTGTACACTACTGTATCACAACAACATCAACATGTGCTTATATTGCTACTTTAATGTAATAAAACATCCCAAGGCATTTCACAAAGACATTATAAAGTAAAATTTTACACTGAACCACATGAGATATTAGCGCAGATGACCAAAAGCTTGGTCAAAGGCATGATTTTACTAAGTGCCTTAAAGTAGGAAGGAGAAGTAGCAAAGCAGAGAGGTTTAGGAAGGGAATTCCAGAGCGTAGGGACTAGGCAATAGTTGGCACAGCCACCAACGGTGGAGCAATTAAAATCAGGAATTCTCAAAATATTAGAATTAGAGGAGTGCAGAAATATCAGACGGTCTCGGGTTTGCAGGAAATTACAGAGATAGGGAAGAGAAAGGCTATGGGGGAAATTGGAAAAAAGGATTAAAATTTTAAAATTGAGGTGTTGCATAACCAGGAGCCAGTGTAAATCAGCAAGTAGATCGATGTGTTTCAGGAATGATGGTGAACGGGGTTTGGTGCAAATAAAGACACAGAAAGCAGAGATTTGGGTGAACTCATTTTACATAGAGTAGAATGTGGGAGACTGGCCAGGAGTATGTTGGAATAGTCAAGCTTGGAGGTAACAAAGGCAAAAATGAGAGTTTCAGCAGCAGATGAGCTGAGGCTGGGGCACAGTCAGGCAATGTTGTGGAGGTAGAAATAGGGAGTCTTTGTAATGATATGGATATGTCTTCAGAAACTCATTTTGGAATCAAATATGACATTTAGGTTGCATTATAAGGGAGAAAATAAGAGAGAAAACTGGAAAAAAAAATAAAAAGGTCTTCTCTCAAGTAAATTACTCAGGTTAGAATATCAAAATTGTATATGGAGGAAGGTTTCTTAGGGTTACAGTCCTTGTTTGTAATATAGATACAAGCCAAAAGGGAGAGGTTGATGTTCCTCAAATGGTTATTAACTCTAATATTATTTAGGGAGTCAATCAAATGTAATTAATTTTTTAAACATTCAAGAACATAAAGTAAAAATCAACATCACAGGACTTAATCTTAGAGCTTGCCAAATTTTGGCATGTTTGGTGTGACTATACTCATTACTTCACTGAACAGTGATGAATAGTAAGAACTGTGTTTAATACACCAGGAAACAATCTACCACAAAGCAAGACCAAAAGGAAAAACAGTCCCTGATGTGTTAATACCTTGAGAAATGAAACCCTGGACAAATATTCATCTCCATGCTCACTAACGATATTGTATATTATAGGTAAGTTCCACTTTTTCCATCCACAATATACCCAGGACTGGTCGACCTCATTAACCTCACAGTACATAGCATAAGCAGGATAGCTCTGCTTCATCTCCCTCTGGGAGAACTCTATAACCAGGACAGCTTCACTCCATCCACATTTTTATTTACTCTTCCATGAGGCATGGGTGTTGCTGGCCAGCACATATTGCCCATCACTAATTGATCTTGAGAAGGTGATGGTAAGCCACCTTCATAAACAACTGCAGTGCACTTGTAGAGAGTACTTACAGTACATAGAACACTTCTACTCAATCTGCCAAGAGGGTATGCAACTTGTGTAGAATGTTTCCACTCTATCCATCATCACAGTTTGTAGTGTGCCCAGGACTACTTCATTCCATCCATCTTTTAACAGCACACAGTATAACCAAGACTACATTATTCCATCAACCTCTGGGAGAACTCTATAACCAGGACAGCTTCACTCCATCCACATTTTTATTTACTCTTCCATGAGGCGTGGGTGTTGCTGGCCAGCACATATTGCCCATCACTAATTGATCTTGAGAAGGTGATGGTAAGCCACCTTCATAAACCACTGCAGTGCACTTGTAGAGAGTACTTACAGTACATAGAACACTTCTACTCAATCTGCCAAGAGGGTATGCAACTTGTGTAGAATGTTTCCACTCTATCCATCATCGCAAGCTAACCATGACAGCTTAATTCCATCCGCTCGCTGGGCGCACAACTTACCCAGGGCAGCCCATTAAATCTACCTGCTGAGGGGACATGATGCAACCAGGTCAGCTCCATTCTATCTAACTGCGGAGAGCACAAGGACTACAAAACTCAAGAAGATGATTCACCACCATCTTCTCAAGGGCATTTAGGGATGAGCAATAAATGCAGGCCTTGTCCACAATGCTCAAATCCCATGAACAAATGAAAAAGAAATAGGCTGAATTTTCACAGAGATCAAGAGGGTCTATTGGTTTACCCAAAATGGCACCAGCGCCCATTCCAGAAGTGCTGCCCCCGGATCTGGCACCTACCATTTTCATCGTGGGGGTGGGGGGAAGCAGGGGCGAGTTATAGTTTGCACACCTGTGGTTTACAAACGAAACTGCACATGTGAAAATGCAGCTGCCTTCAGTCACCAAGGTTTCTGAAATACGACTCGAGGACTTTAATCTCAATCTCAATGCCCTTTGAGATTGTTAAAAATAGATATGACTGTGCATAAAAAGTGGATAAACTTACTGGAACTTTCAAGCTGTCAAGGCATTTAAACCCCATTGGAACTGTCAAGCTGTCGGAGTATTTAAATCTCCTGCCCTTTAATTTAAAAAAAGTCTGCAGTTTAAAAAAATCAGTGCTTAATATTTCATATAACCTTGAGGTCTATCGTAGGAAATGTGCTGGTTTCACAACCTATCATTATCACAGTGAGATACCTATCAGTTCACAGTCTGATTGACAGCACCAAATGGGAATAAAGTCTTTGATGTGGTGACAAGAATACAAATGCTTGTTTTTGCAAAGGATCAAGTACTTGAATGAAATGTTGTTTTTTTTGGGGATTAGGTAGTTGAATACGTTTAAATAAAGGCAAAATACTGCAGATGCTGGAAATCTGAAACAAAAACAAAAATGCTGGAAAAACTCAGCATCTGTGGAGAGAAAGACAGAGTTAACGTTTCGAGTCCATATGACTCTTCTTCAGAGCCAAAAAGAAGTCGAAATGTGGTGAAATATATACTGTTTGAGGGGGGCGGAACAGGTGAAGCTGGATAGAAGGCCAGCGGTAGGTGGAGGCAAAGGAGAGATTGCAAAAGATGTCATAAACAAGAGTTCAGAGGGTTGTTAATAGTGGTGGTGCTGGCTAAAGGAGGTGCTAATGGTGACATTAAGAGTGGAAAGCAGAGTGTGATATTGGCAGGAAGCAGGGTAAGCACTCTAGAAAGTGACAAATGGCCCTAGTGGAGGTGGGATGGGGGAGCGGACAGTGGCAGAGAAAAAAGATTGAAAAGGCTAAAAGCCTAAAACAATGAATAAAATGGAAATAAATTTTAAAAATAATAAAGAAAATAAGTGGGGGGAAAATAAACTAAATAAATAAATTTTAAAAATTAAACAATAAAAATGAATAAGAAAAAGAGGGGGGATCAGAAAGGGGTGGGGATGGGGGAGAGAGTTCATGGTCTGAAGTTATTGAACTCAATGTTAAGTCCGGAAGGCTGTAAGGTGCCCAATTGGAAGATGAGGTGCTGTTCCTCCAGTTTGCATTGACCTTCACTGGAACATTGCAGCAGGCCAAGGACAGACATGTGGGCATGAGAGCAGGATGGTGTGTTGAATAAATTTAAATGTAGTGAATGGGTTTTTACCAATAAGAATGTTTTTTTTAATAGTTAAGTCATCAAAAGCCACTTAGAACTTTATTTTATTTCATCTCAACATGGGTCCTGCAGTCAGCCCATGGCAGATACTGGTGAATTGGCATGGACAGTGTAAGTGCAAAGAGTGGTGGTTGGAGGCATGGGTTGGCATGAATTAGCATGAAGTTGGCATAGGGCTATAAAGGGCAGGGGGTGGGTAGAGGGCATAGGTTAGCATGGGGGGATATGAGAGATCATAGGGTTGGGTGGAGAGCATGTGGTGGCATGGGGATTGTGTGGGGCTGAGGGGGTGTGAGGCATGAGGCCTAGAAGGCCATTTTTTGTTTTATTCTTCCTTTTTAAGTTCTGGAGCACTGAGGCTCGCTTCACACACCTGGCAATCCTGTGGTTGCATCTGCACTGTTTCTGGCGATGGCAGGCCAATTCCCATTAACACTCAGAATTCTTACAACCCTGCACTCACATCTTGAAAGCAAATATTCAGCCCATAGTGGAACCAAGGTAGCTTCATTCAAGTTGTCTGCTGAGAGAACACCGTGTAACCAGGGAAGGTTCACTATAGAAAACACATTACTAAGCCCACATATACTCATTAAAATTATGTAATTAAGAGCAATAAAGTCATTCAAAATTTAATTTGATGGATTAAAGATTTTAGATTAATAAAATATAGCTTTATCTTATTTAATGGCCTATTAGTATGATCTGTCCTCGCTGAATGCTAGCATGAATTTGGTACTTATAGGTCAACAGAATTGCACAGTTCGGGGTAGGTTATAATTAAATAAGCCCAGCTCTAAAAATATGCAGCATTCCAGAGATATAAAAGCTTCCACAGGGATTCTTTTCTCTTTCATGGACTGTAGACATCACTGGCAAAGCCAACATTTAGTGACCATCCCTAATTGCCCTTGGAATGAACATATCAGAGGACAGCCAAGAATTAACCATATTTCTGTGGGCCTGGAGTCACATGTAAGCCAGATGGGGTAAAGGGCTGCAGATTTCCTTCCCTACAGGACATTAGTGAACCAGATGAGGTTTTACAACAAGCGATGGTAGTTCCATGGCCACCATTACTGAGACTATCTTTAGATTCCAGATTTATTAATTGAATTTAAATTCCACCAGCTGCCATGATGGGATTTTAACCCATGTCCCCAGGCCATTAGTCTGGGTCTCTGGAGTACTAGTTCAGTGACATTACCACCACATCACTATCTCCCCCTAATGCAGTTTCTTAGCCTTTGTTTGACACTGATATTTCCAGGAAGCTGCTAGAATCTGTTAATCAAACTCAATGTCTAGAGATTAGTCAAGTTGGTATCACTCTTGAGAGTAGTACCATTTGAGAGGCAGTTTCTCAACTGAAATCTGTATCCTGATAGACACTAACACTGGCATTTGTTAAATAACTTTTATTTTATTCTTTCCTGGGATGAGGATGTCACTGGCAAGGTCAACATTTGTTGCCCATCCTAAATGCCCTTGAGAAGGTGGTGGTACCTGCCTTCTTCAACTGTTGCAGTCCATGTGGTGTAGGTACACCTACAGTGCTGTTAGGAAGGGAGTTCCGGGATTCTAATCCAGCAAAAGTGAAGGAATGGTGGTATAGTTCCAAGTCAGGATGCTGTGTGGCTTCGATTGGTTCCTGCAGGTCGGGGTGTTCCCACGCATCTGTCCTTTTAGGAAGCAGAGGTTGCATGTTTGGAACGTGCTTTCGAAGGAGGCATGGCAAGTTACTTCAGTGCATCTTTTAGATAGTACACACTGCTGCCACCATGTGTCTGTGATGGAGGGAATGAATGTTTAGGTTGGTGGATGGTACATCAATCATGTGGGTTCTTTGTCCTGAATGGTATCGAGCTTCTTCAGTGTTGGTGGAGCTACGCTCATTCATGCAAGTGGAGACTATTCCATCACACTCCTGACTTGTGCCTTGTAGATCATGGACAGGCTTTGGGGAGTTAGGAGTTGAGTTACTCATCACAGAATTGCCAGCCTCTGACCTACTGTTATAGCCACATAGTTTATATGGCTGGTCCGGTTCAGTTTCTGGTCAATGGTAATCCCCAGGATGTTGATAGTGAGAAATTTAATGATGGTGATGCCATTCAATGTCAAGGAGTGATGGTTAGATTCTCTCTTATTGGAAATAGTCATTTTCTGGTGCTTGTGTGGCACAAATGTTACTTGTCACCTATCAGCCCAACCCTGAATGCTGTTCAGGTATTGCTGCATATGGACTAGGACTGGACATCGACAGAGACATAGCTGAAGTGCTGTGAATGGTACTGAACATTGTGAAATTGTTATCAAGCATCCCCACTTTTGACCTTATGATGGAGGGAAGGTGACTGATGAAGCAGCTGAAGTTGATTGGGTCTAGGACACTACCCTGAGGAACTCCTGCAGCGACGTCCTGGGACTGAGATGATTGGCCTCAGATAAACACAACCATCTTCCTTTGTGCTAGGTATGACTCCATGTCAACCAGTGGTGAGTTTTCTCCCTGATTCCCATTGATTTCAATTTTGCCACAGTTCCTTGATGCCACACTTGGTTAAATGCTGCCTAGATATCAAATGCAGTCACTCTTCAATCACCTCGAGTTCAGCTCTTTTGTTCATGTTTGGACCAAGCCTGAAATGAGGTCCAGAGCTAAGTGGCTCTGGTGGAACCCAAACTGAGTGTCAGTGAGCAGAATATTGCTGAGTAAGTGCTGCTTGTTAACACTGTCAATGACCCCTTCTATCACTTTGCTGATGATTGAGAGGGAAGCTGATCGGGTGGTAACTGGCCGGGTTAGATTTGTTCAGTTTTTTGTGGACAGGACATACCTGGGCAATTTTCCACATTTTCAGGTAGATGCCAGTGTTGCAGCCGTGCTGGAACAACTTGGCTAGAGCATGGCTAGTTCTGGAGCACAAGTATTCAGTACTATTCCTTGAATGTTGTCAGGGCCCATAGCCTTTGCTATGTGGGATATGCCAGGCCATGAGGTTACAGATTATGGTTGAATACAATTATGTTGCTGCTGATGGCCCAGAGCATCTCATGGATGCCCAGTTTTGAGCTGCTCGATCTGTTCCAAATTTATCCTATTTAGCACAGTGGTAATGCCACACAACACGATGAAGGGTATGCTCAGTGTGAAGATGGGACTTCATCTTCACAAGGACTGTGCAATGGTCACTCCTACCTATTTTGTCATGGACAGATACATCTATGACAAGTAGATTCGTAGGAACAGGTCTAATAAGCTTTTCCCCCTTGTTGGTTTCCACACCACCTGTCTCAAACCCAGTCTGGGAGATATGTTCTTCAGGACTTGACTGGCTCGATCAGTAGTGGTGCTACTGAGCCATTCTTAATGATGGACATTGCAGTCCCAACCCACAGTACATTCTGTGCCCTTGCCACCCTCAGTGCTTTCTCCAAATGCTATTCAACATGCAGGAGCACTTATTCATCAGCTGAGGGAGGGCAGAAAGAGGTGTCCTTGCCTGTGTTTGACATGATGCAATGAGACTTCATGAGGTCTGAGTCAATGTTGAGAATTCCTAGGGTAACTCCCTCGCAACTGTGTACCACTATGCTGCCACTTCTACTAGATCGGTCCTGCTGGTAAGACAGGACATACTCAAGGATGGTGATGGTGGTGTCTGGGACATTGGTTATAAGGTTGTATGCTTTGGTGAGTCTGACTATGTCAGGCTATTATTTAACTAGTCTGTGGGACAGTTCTCCCAATTTTGGCACAAGCTCCAAGATGTTAGTAAGTTGGACTTCGCATGGTCGACATGGCTGGGTGTGCCATTGTTGCTTCTGGTGCCTAAGGAGATGCCAAGTGATTTATCTGGTTTTATTCCTTTTTGACATTTCTGTAGTAGTTTGATACAACTGAGTGGCTTGCTAGGCCAATTCAGAGGGCAGTGCTGTGGGTCTGGAGTCACATGTAGGCCAGACCAGGTAAGAACAGTAATTCCTTCCCTAAAGCACATTAGTGAACCAGATGGGTTTTCATGACAATCAATGATCATTTTATAACGCCATTACTGAGACCAGCTTTCAAATCCAGATTTTTATTAATTAATTGAATTTAAATTCCACCACCTGTCATGGTAGTGTGCCCAGGGCATTAGCCCAGGCTTCTGCAATAGTAGTCCAGTGACATTTTGACTATGACACCATCTTCCCCTTGGACTGGCTTGGTGCCAAATGAAATGTTATTGCTTGAAAGGAATATACTAGAACCCGTTCTAAACACAAACAGAGAAAAGCTTGAGAATGCTCAGCCTCAACTGGGGGAGGTGGGAAGTTTGGATTTTGATAGGTGAGACATGGAAACCTTGCTTCTTCGTGCTGGTCCAGCTATAGAATGCAATGGTAACTAAGGAATTCAAGGGAAACATTTTTTAAACCCACAACAGCAGTTAGAACGTGGAACTTGTGGGATAGCCTAGCTGCACATAAAGGGATACTTGATGAGTACATGAGATAGAAAGGAACAGAAAGATATGCTTAGAGGGTTGGATGAAGTAGGAGGATAGGAGGCTTGTGCGGAGCATAAACACCAGCACAGACCAATTGGGTCACACAGAATTTACAGGCTATATAAAATTCTAATATCCCAAAAGCAACCTAGAAGCAACAGCAATAAGACAGCATTGACCAAGTAAGATTAAGGTGTCAATGTTAAAAAACAAACTGCTGTATGTTGAGGTAAATGGTTAATTATTGATGAGATCACACACAAACTTCAAACTGACAAAAACTCGTCCAGTTACCATCTAGAAATTGTTCTTATTTTTGTCTGTGCCCTATTATTCAGAAATGCATCAAAGGACTAAAATGACTGCACAATTCTATTTATGTGTCATTGTTGTAAAACATTGAAATGATTTTCCACTTCAACAAGAAGTGTTATGTTATGTCTGTTGTACAACCACAAACAGTGATTAAACTGTCTTATCAGCTTTTTAATGTAGTGTCATAAACTTTGTGAATGCTTAACATTAAGGGATCTGTATTGTCTTTCAGGCAAACATTGTGTTGCCTAGTCAAGGGAACCCAACATGCAGTTGAGTCTTTGGCTGGAATTTAATGCCCACCCTGGAGGCAAGATTGATGGCAGCTGGTGGCCGAGACCCCCATCGCCTACATTAAATTATGCCCTTTAACACTACTACAATTTTCAGAACAAAAATTGAACAATCTCAGATATTATTCAACTGCCATTATTAGATTTATCCTTCATTTGATCAAAAAGACTTTTCTTCTCAAGATTCCTTAGCAAAGGTACATAACATCCAATTAACCACTGGTTTAATACATAACAACATAGGTCCTTAAACCAATGGAATAGTCTATGACAATACACACCATTCAGGACAAGAACTGAACAGCAGTATGGATCCTTGAAAAATCCAATCAACCCTGGTACTGCAAAACAGCATGGACCCTTTAACAAAAAATATTTAACCCTCTGAGTACTGCAGGGCAATACGAATCAAATATATAAAATGTGATAACCTTCCGCATGATGGAAAACTTTCTAGGTACTTTAAAATTTTATTACTCTCTGAATGTTAAATGTCATTAGCTACACTCAAAGGACATTTCTTGTGACTTTTTTTTCTCTTCCTCCTCTCCTGAAGCTGCTAACTTTTTGTGCGTTACAGTTCCAAGAGTGCCAGTGATCTTCTGGTACCTTTCCTCAGTCACCATTCTATGATGACAGTTAAGCCATCATAGCTGAGGCGAAATCTATCTTCACTGAATGCCCACATGTGTGCAAGAACCCACTCACACAAATCCTAATGCTTTTGCTCTTGCTCATGTCCCAGTGTTGCAAACACTAACAGGAGGAAGGTAAGAATTAAACAAGAGTGAAAAAGGAGAAAAGTAAAAGAGCAGATGGGAAGGGAACGACAGAACTGAAGAAGAAGGACAGAAGTGAACTAGGAAAACAGAGAGACCAAAGGTCAGGAGACAAAGACAGGCAGAAAAGCACCGACAAAAGCAAAGGACAGAGAAAGACAAGTGGAAAGAAGGAAATTTAGGAATATTTTACAGCCAGCTAGAGGTATAAGAGAAGAAAGAAAAGAAGTAAAAGTGAAGGCAAGGAGAAAGAAGCAGACAGTTAAATATAAAAGGAGATTTAAATAGCATGGTCCAATGGTTCCATAAAATGGACTGAGATTTAAAGGTAGAGTTTAGATATGATTCTGTCTGAGTCAAAAGTGATTTAATCAGACATGGTTCAATCAAAAGTTAAGCCACAGTGATACAACTCACTGCTCCAAGAGGTCAGACGCTCCTGCATAAGGCCAGTGGAGGGCAAAGCAAATATTTTAAGTCAGACTCACTACAAAGATAACAGACTTTGAACTATTGTAAATACTTTAGGGAAGTACTGTTCATTTTTTTGTATATTTTTGTGAACTGACTTAATGCTGTTCCCTAATCCATTCAGATGATACTTTAAATAGTTCACTCGCTGCTTAGTTCCAGATCCCTCTAGGTCAGCTGTGGTGACAGACTTGATAATGTGAGTATCGCATCTGTCACTGTGCCATGTGCTATGTGAGAAATTGTATTAGAAAGCACAGCTGCAGTCTGTATTCAGTCTCTTTCTACATTTAAAATAGTTGCCCCTGGCAAGTAATACTGTAATTGCATTTGTTTTTACAACTTTAATGCCTAGAATGATGGTTTTTGTGGTATTTGCATTAAAAATATTCAATATGTTTATATTACAATCCTTTTCCCAATGTTTAAATGAAATGTTGGCCCACTTATTTTAAATGGGCTAGTGCCTTCCATTAAAACAGTGAACAAAGGAATGTCATCCAAATATGTTATGCATCATGCACCAATATAGCAAGTGATAATTTCTAGGCTGGCACTTTTAAATGAGAATGTAAGTTCAATAGTAAAGCCAGTCCTATTACCACCTAAAACAATTTTATAAGATGCCCTCTTTAAACCAGAATATGTGAAGTACAGAATCATATAGCACTTTTTAAATCCATTTTCTAGAAACAAAAGCATTCAGACTTCTTACAGATCAAGTTTGATTTTTAAACCCTCCTTTACATATTCAGAAGATTAAAAGAAAACAGAAGCATTGTAATCTGTAAATCCTTTGAAGCGCGATGAAAGGAGATGGGTTCACAATGAGGCTGAGTCAAAAGCCGCAGCAACGTTATACAATAACCCAGTTCGTTCTGAGACAAAGGCTAAATTGAACAAAAATGTTTTAAAACGTCAGAACAAGATAATATAAACTGACTTATTGCAGGCAAATTCATTGTAGACTGTAGACTTACTCCAATTAAGTATTGGTTGTTCGCTTTGTTGCAAACCAATAATTTCAATGTTACCAAAAATTGTGAAATTAAAATTCTTGTGATTCAGAACTTCTTATTTCTGAAGTTTATTTTAACGCTTTTGATACTCAAATAAAATTGTAATATAATAACATATATAGGTCCCACTTGTTAGTTGCAATGTGTTATCATAGTGATTCCTGCTCATTGATGCACCGTGATGTTTTTATTTATTACATGCTCTTGCATGTTACTTGTTTCGTTTATGATATTTATAATGCCTCTCTATTAATTGTTCTTTTCTACCCCACTTGCAATACCTTGCATTCAAAGTACCTCATCTGTCATCTGTGACAAGCAGATATCTTACAGAAGTGATCCTGATGAGTGGTCGTGAAACATAAAGACAATTGTACCAGGATGGCAAGGAACAAGCTCAAAGCCGAGCTTTCCTCTGACTGCCTGAAGCTTCCTTCTGAGAACGCTCAGTGCACATGATCGAATATATATGGGCTTTAAATTGTTACATGTTTATTGATCCTCCCTCCATGCTCCTTCTTCATATCCAAATCTAAAACTTACTTTTTCCATGCCTTTCAATTTCTCAATGTCACAACCAATAAAGAGATGGCCTATTTCAAGTACTGCTGATAATTCAGCCATTTATTTTCACTAGCAGTTTTGAAATATACAATAACCTGTCCTAATGTGCCATTATGTGGCTTGGTTTGATAATACTCCAATGAAGCACCCGAGGACATTTTACTATGTTAAAGGTGCTTTATAAGTGCAAGTTGGTGTTAAGTTTATGTTAATTATATTATTTGGCCTTTCCTCCCTTGTTCTGAGATTCCATGCATAACTTATTGGACAAAAAGTTAATTGAAATTTATCTAGCTGCTTCTCCAATTAATGAGGCAGATTTATACAGTGAGTAGCAGAGTCATACAGAAAATCCCCGGTTCAAACACCAACCTGTGCTGAGATAGCTAATTTCTGTTAAGGCAGTCTTAAGGAAAAAATCATCCTGCTCTGATTAATGTACAATAGTTCCTAATGTAAGTATATACTTGTGGCGGAAGACAGATGAGGGCAGGATTAAGGTTGGCAATGGTGTCCCCTTGGTGACTAGCCTGTTGATGTTCAAGAATGAATAACAGCCCCTTGGTCAATTTTTCAGGAAGTGCACAGCATCCATAAGAAAGAACATGGATTTATCTAACAGCCTTCACATCCTTGAAATGTAGTCGCTGCTGTAATGTAGGGAAGTATGTGAACCAACCTACATGGTCCCATAAAAAGCAATTAGATAAAAGATAAGGTAATCTTTTTTAGGGGTGTTGGTTCTGAGATAAAGATCGGCCAAAGTACTGGCAGAGCTTTGTTGCTCATCCTTAAAACCATGGAATATTTTGCATCCACATAAGAAGGAAGGCAGGCCCTCAGTTAGCATATCTAAAAGGTAGCATCTCCAAAAGTACTGCACTGAATTGTCAGCCTAGACTTTGTGTCAAGTCTCTGCAGTACAGCGTGAACCCACAACCTCTGGCTTTAAAGGCAAGACTGCCCTATCACTGAGCTAAGGCTGACACCATGGAAACACCAAACAGTAGATTACTAGTGAGTACAGAGATACCTGTCAGAGAAAGTGGCCTTGAAGAAAAAGCAAAAATAAACATATTTATCTGAAATGCCCAAAATATCTAAAAAGAATGTTTGTTATAGAAAGCAAAAATAAATCTGTGTGGATGAAGTTGTGATTTTAGAGACTACCTCCTAAACATTTAACATATACTTTCATTTCTGCTTGACTAGTTCACAAAATGAGATTGCCTGAAGGAGTACAAATATCTGAGTCACAAAGACTGAAATACCATTAAACCATAAAGAGCCAAGAGCTAACTCCAATCAAATCTAATGACCCCTGCCAGGCGCTTAGATCATGGTCTGCCAACTTGAGTTAAAATGAAGGAGATGCCATGGAGGGAGCCATTAAGTTGACTGGACATCATTCTGTGGAAAGGCAATAGCAAAATGAAGTCAAGGACATACACTTTCACTGCCAACACAGCTCAAACTTTCATGCAACAGATCAGAACTGAAATATGCACAGTATGATGCTCAGCAGCCTGTTTCTGCTGTGAAATCCCTGCTGATTAATGACCTTCATGACCCAGTTCAAGCAAGTAACCCCTTCCTTCATACTCAATCTGTCCTATCCCCTCTATATCAATGCTTCCAAACATTCCAGTGCACAGATTCGCTGAAATAAATTAGATGTGCTTCAGTAACCAGTATCTAAATGGAGTTTGCCACCAGTTTGCATAGTTTCATTAGGGTGGGCATTATAGTTACAACATCACAGAATTTTGGTAAATATTAAGCTGGCAAATAATCATGGCATAAATATGGATGGGCATACATTTTCATGCATCTATCTGCATGAAAGCCAGATAGATAAGTGTGCATGCATACACACGCATACGCTGGCTTTCCATAATTATGCAACATTGAAAATGGAGGTTTTAATTTCATTAAAAGTAAGTGATCTCCACTGAAAAAGCAATTGGGAAACCAGGGTCACATAGAAATCCCTTAGCCCATTTACATTCCTATTTTTGAACTGTATTGAAGAAACGTAAGAAATAGAACAAAACAATGAGATAACAAGGTTTTTTTTCTCTGTTAACCTTCATTCTGGGTTTTATTTCATAAGGTAGTGTATTCTGATGTTGGTAACTTTAATTGCTCCTGGTTTGAACAGGAGAGAAGGCTATAGTGTAAGGACAATTCAAAGGGCAGTGTTTATTACACTAATAATTGATTAATGCATATCGACATACTCACAGGAAATAACAAGGGAATAAGTTAATCATGCAAAGAAGCAGATGTAATGACTTGCTACACAACTAAGCAAAACTTCTGAGTTTGCACTACAGCCATCAATTCAAGTTGCTAATATAAATGATGTAAAATCCCCCATTACTGACCTCTGAATTCAGGCTTCTATACTGAATTGGTGTAAATTGTCTAATGAAGATATCTTGTCGTCCTTTGCCACAAATCATAACTCAGCCATGTTTAATGTTTGGCACATGAAGTGGACTAGGGCAGAAAGCATTCAAAAATGCATCAAGTCAAAGCAACTTTGTTCAAAACTGAATGTGATCTTGTGACGGAAACACAGTTTTGAAATTAGAAATTCTCAGCTCACTCCAAATCAATGGAGAGGCACAGCTGTTGGTGCAAGATTCAGGTCTCAAATCAGCACATCTCTGTTAAATCAGTATTGTCACCATCATTGCTGCACCTTCCACTCTATAAAAACCTGCAGATAAAGTGAATGTTTTTTCTAATAATTGATATGGAATCAACACACAGAAAAACTGAACTAGACATATGGCAGTCATTTATAAATCATTAGCATATGTTATAGCATCGTCCCTCAGCTCCCTTCTATTGGGGCGAATGCCTCAAGGCTACAATCTTGAACTGTCTCCAACATTGGCTATAAATATATGAGTAACTCACAGGCTGCTGTATCATCCCATTGTACTGTCTGCTAGACTTAAATCCAATTTATACTTTCAGCTCTGCACTGTGGCACAAACTGAACATGATATTCCCCACTGGCCTTATATAGAAGACTGCCTGAGTCAATTCATGGGCTGCAATGTATTAAATTCCCTGTGCAATGCATTCAAGGCGTTTTGATTTCCAACTAAAGTCAGCAGGAAATTCAGATCAGGCCTGGTGCAAATCTCTTGCTTTAAAGCTCCAAATAACTCTGAGGTCAAGCAGTGGGAGTTTTTAACTCTGAAGTCCAATCACAGTCAATGGCTTTGCACCAGTTCCTGAATTCCTGCTGCAAAGTCACAAGATTTGCAAACTTGTCACACGAATAAGTACTGTATGCACAATACATTTTGTATTTATAAAAGGAACCTGCTTTAAATGAATCCAGTGGGATCACCAGCAGCACATTAATGAGATGTGTGGTCTATTAACACAATGTATAGCAATATCTAGCCATCATTACAAATTAAATTATTGAAAAGATTAGCATCAATTCATGACTTCACATCCCAACACTATATACAAAAAATATTTAGTGTAGCTTCAGCCTAAACAGTATAGTTTGCCACAGTTATATAAAGCCATTTCATTCCATTCTAACTTGCATCTTCTTCCTAACTCATGCAGTGTTGTCAAATAATTTTTTTTGCTACGCTTACTTTCCTGTATTTTTCAGTGTGCTCACTTTTTTGAGTGATCACCAGAGTGAAAATGCAACAAAAGTAGAGGAATTAAATTAATATATTTTGTTGAATTGTAAAAAAAATACAACAGAGTCATCTGGTTAATACTGGGTTGTTCATTAACCTACTTACACATTTATTGACAATCAAATTTCCAATTTGTTACTGCCTGGCTACATACACAGGATCACTCACTTGTAATGATTTTGGAACTGTCCATTTTTAAAATTAACAAAACCTGTTAACATGCTATTATCTGAACGCCACGGCCCACCTCAGCTTAAATTGCCACCTCTCCGTATCTTTCCTTTCCTATTTGAATAATTTTTTGGTATAGAACAGGACTTATCATCCATATTGGTGCAATCCTATGCAAACTGAATTCCAAAGTCCATCCTTACCAATTAGAGTGTATAACCCCTGCCCCCACAAGATGCCTAGGTTAATCCTCACTTATACATCAGTTGCATCAATGTAATTATACTGGGGTGTTAAGTAGTTCACTTCTGTTTCCTAGTTCTGTGATCTACCTGTATTGACCATCTTTTCAGATATTTTGATTGTACAATACAAGTACTAAAATATTCAAATCTCAAAGGTGTAGCAAATGGAAGAAGAAAAAATGATCCTGCGATGAAAAGGTGCAGTTGCAAACCTGCCTGCTCAAACAAAACAACAAAGGTCTGTTGCTGATTTAACCCAAAGCAAAACTAAGCATAAAGGTCAAATGCCTGCCCAGCTGAATCCAACTTTGGCAGCAGCAGCGGAAATGGCAACATAAACAATTAAGCATCATCCATTGTCATTAATCCTCCCAGCACAAATGTTGAGAATGAGCATGAATGAAACAGAAATGCTTGCAAGTCAACCATAACCAGGCCTACGCTGCCCAAAGTATGTGTGACCAACTGAGTTTTTCCAAAATGAAAATCACATCTCATCCATTGTGTTCAGAAAGGAAGAATAATTAATTTATTTTAAAATAGGAACATTATTGAGATTCATTATTTATCTCATCATCTGTAGTCAAAGCTGTAGTGATTAGCATTTGGATGTTTTCAGAGGGAAATAGCATTGTACTTCCACAGTATTTTGTAGTTTTTGAAGTCCAAGATCGGTTTAAGTTGTATTGTGATATCACTTTGCCATTGTGATATTTTAAAAGTGGAAATACGATTTTATTTAAAATACCATGGTGACAAACTGACACTGCAGTGCAACTTAAGCTGATGATGTTGAGCTTTAAAAACTACAAAAATACTCTGTTTTATTAAAACTATACCATGCACAAATCTCTGAAATGTTTAGCAGGTAAATATGTCCGTTAGTATAGTAGCAAGCCACAGTGGCCATGTGGGATGATGGTTGGAATGTTACAAATTACCTCAGCATCTCTGGATGAGGTATCAGAAAAATTAGCCAGTGTTCTTGCTGCTAATTCCTTGAATAACTCACTGTCTGCCTCGCATGGGAAAATAATCCACTTGGCTAAGGTGTCGTAAGCAGCACCTGTAGAATTATAAACTATTGCACATCAGAACCTTTGGAAGAGGATGTGAGAAAACTGGGGGCAAATATTTTTGAAATGTCGTGGACATCAGGGCCAATAAGATGATCTTGTCAATGCTCATGAGGCTGATTATAACTTACTCGTAGATCTGTCACATCTGGACAGCCTGTATGTGACAATACATATCAAATCCTTCATTTAACATTTCAATGGAATTTTGGAGAGATATTCAACAGTAGTGTCAATATACATCTAAACCTTTCCAAACCTTTGACAAATAAACTTGGGAGAAAACCCATACATCATAAGAGTAATTGGCAATGCTACATCAGAATTCCATGCTGTGATCTTACATATGTTTATGCAGGTTCCAATCTACTACACATAACCACAGTGATAGGCTTCAACTGACCTCAAGCTGTCTGTACCCATGTAATTCTGTCCACAGCCAGACATAATGGTGTGTGCAGTCTGTGCTATTTGTGTGTTAACATTGGAGTTTTCAGTTTGGAATAACTATGTTGGACAAACTATTTTTATTTTATTACTGATTGCACAACTGTGTTTTTTTAGGTTTTGATGAAAGTCAGATATTACAGAAACTGTTTTCAAATGCAGTGAAAATGCAAGGTGATTGATTATGCCATCCTTTAGGAATCAGAGCGTTTCCTATATCTGGCATCATCCAGTTTCACAATGACAATGATTTTGGAACTGTCCAGTTCTAAAATTAACAAAACCTGTTAACATGCTATTATCTGAATGCCATGGCCCACCTCAGCTTAAATTGCCACCTCTCCGTATCTTTCCTTTCCTATTTGAATAATTTTTTGGTATAGAACAGGATTTCTCATCCATATTGGTGCAATCCTATGCAAACTGAATTTGGGTTCTTCCAAACCTAGTCAATCTCTATTCACCAGTGACTCATTACCAGTTCTCATCAACCCAACTTCAGTAAAACTGCTATTCAGTTTGTCCATCCTATTTCACACCCCATAATGCTTTTCAGCAGTGTTACCATTTGTCCTAATAAATGTGACAAAAACTATCAGATGGTGTTGTTTTTTTTTCATTTAAAGTTATTCCTAATGTATTATGAAAAAAGATATTTCATTGTTAAAATGTTTTTCATGCTTTTAGGACATCCCAAAGTGCTTCAAAAGAAATGAATTAATTTTTAAATGTAATGTTTGCGGTGTTGTAGGCAAACAAGGCTGCCAATTTACCCAGTAAAATCAAAAATCAATAAGATGGTATTAGAGAGGGTGCAGAAAAGATTCACGAGAATGGTTCCAGGGATGAGGAATTTCAGTTACATAGATAGATTGGAGAAGTTGGGATTGTTTTCCTCAGAGGAGAGAAGGTTGAGAGGAGGTTTGATAGGTGTATTCAAAATCATGAGGGGGCTGGAATGAGTAGATAGCAAAACACTGTTCAATTGATCGAAGAATCAAGAACAAGAGGGCACAAATTTAAGCTAATTGGCAAAAGAAGCAATGTGATTTTCACACACCAAATGGTTAGGATCTGGAATGCAATGCCTGAGAGTGTGGTGGAGGCAGCTCCAATTGAGGCATTCAAGAAGGAATTGGGTAATTATCTGAAAAGGAAGAATGTGCAGGGCTACAAGAAGAAGGCAAGGGAGTGGCACTAGGTGAATTGCTCCTTTAGTGAGCCAGCACAGACAAGATGGGTTGAATGGCCTCCTGTAACCATCTTGTGATTCTGTGAAGATAACCTGTTTTAGTGGTGTTGGTTGAAGATAAATTTTAACCAGGACATAAGAACTCACCTGTTCATTATTGGAAAAGGAACAATGTATCTTTCACGCACACCTTAACAGCGCCTCATCTAAAAGAAAGCACCTCTAACAACGTAACATTCCCCCTGCACTGCTCTGAAATGTCAGCCTAGATTAGCTGCTCAAATCTTGCAGGTGCCAACATATTTTTTTCTGTGAAGCGTAACACTTAAGACATCAGTAATCCAGGGTGCCAAACTTCTATTAGCAGAGAGAAGTTATGGAATAAAATTAAGTATACCAATGAATGCAAGGATAACTGTAAATGAGGAAATTCTATCACTGCCCATGAATGCTGCCTGACCTGCCCAGTGTTACCAGCTTTTTCGACGTGTTATATTATGATTGTGGCCATTGCAACTCAGATGTAAAGCATCACCTGGGCGCATATGACATAAGGAGGACTTCACTGTGCATTTATTCTAGGTGCATCTGATGTTTGAGAGTATTCTCATGCAATAATTAATCCCCACAGTAAGTTATGGGGTGACAGTCTGCAGTTAACTAAACTATAAATCATTTAATAAAGATGCAGTTAAAACAGTAGCTGGAAATGATTGGCACATCCACATTGAGATCCATGTTATGTATTATATATATGATATCATATAAGTTAACTTGATGGCACTTACCTCCCACGAACTGAATGCCTCCAGCCACCCTGCCCACCGTCCTCGAGATGAGCTCGGAAACACAGCAGCCCATAAGCGCGGTGAGCGCCACCAGCAGGAGGAGACCGCATCCCACCCCGGTCACCACCGAGCAGATCTTCCAAGCTAGGCTGGGGATGCCCAGGAAAGAGGCGTATCTGCCGCACTGCTCCACCATGATCACCGACTGCAGCTGGCCCTCCTGGCGCACCGGGTAGGTGCACCGGCGGAACACGCCGAAGCTGACCGGCTTGTCGAGCTGGGAGCCCAGCAGCCAGTAGGGCATGAAGAAGCCGGTGCAGGAGGCGGCAGCGCATAGCAGGGACAGTGTAGCCCACAGCATCCCGGCACAGGTCAGGCTCGAAGACATCTCCCCGGGAATTCCACAGATTTTCCGGCAGACTTTAAGATCGGACTCTTTTGTTTTCTTTGAACCAGTAATTATTCCATTGAACTTCAGCAGAGGGGCTTCAAAGCAGAGCAAAGCCTTTACTCATTCTGTCTTCCTCCCTTCTGATAACCCCTGTTAGAAATAGAAAAATACAAAGTTTATCAAATTGGATTTTTTTTTAAAAAGTTCCCAATTGTACTTCTGTTGGGACTGTTCAGTTGGAGAATGGATTTGCAATTGGAATATCTCCCAGTCCTTCTCTGCAGAACCCATTGGAGGCTCCAAGTATGTCTGAAACACTCTTTCTCTCCTGACTCTGAAATCCGAGCTTGACAACAACCCTAAACAGCAGGGAATTGTTTAACGAACGGGGTCACGCACCCTTAAACAAGTTTTAAACAAGAGGATGGGAAACGCCGCTTCTTAATAATAAATGATTCGACAACCGAGTCGTTCCTAAACTGTCGTCTCGACGACTGTTTGGGAAATACGACCATCCGGTTGAACTGTTTTCAATTTCACACCAGGGCTAAAAGTTAATACAAACTTGAAAGGTGTTCGCCTGTAATTGTTTCCCGTAATAGTTATTTTTTTTCTAAAAGAACTTGGTTTGTGAAACTCCTAACTGGGTGGCTGAGAGTGGTTGAAGTGGCGTTCCCCTTAACCCAATGATGAAATCACTTCAAATCATTACTTACATCTTCGGCGCGGATCCTCGAAATCTCCCCGAGATCCGAAAAAGGTTCAATTTTAAGAAGAACTTCCCTCCAGGACAGGCTGGCTCTGTTGGGAATCCGAGTATCCAGACGGGATCGCTTTACTCTCGCCCTTTCTCCCGGCTTTGCAGGCGCCTGAAGCAGCAGCCACTGTGTTGAACTCCCGCGCCCGCACCCCCCACCCAGTAGATCCTCGTCCCGTGGCTCAATGTACCGCTCTGTTCGCCCGCAATCCTGACAGGAAATGTTCCACACACATTCCGAGAAGGAGAGCTAGACTGAGAGAGGGGAATGAATGTTCCTGTCAGCTCAGTCCGGTGCCGTCAATCACACATAAACTCCCAGAGAAAACCCCGCCTCCAACCATCCGCCCACCAAGTCCCAGAGTCTCTTCACATTTTTTGAGTGTATAGCATAGTCGCTGGCACACACAAGTCAGCCCTCAGGATCTATCCCAGTGGAGTAATAAAGCTTACCACGCAAGAGAGGCCATTCGGCCCATTGTGGCTGTGCAGGTGAATGAATCGTTGTACATTAATTGTGTGGTGAATGCATATTTGGCTGCACACGCTTATTGCACAGTGAATACATTTCTACACACTTGTGTAGTGAATGAATCCTTGACCGTACATTTATTTCCTGAGCAAACTTTGTGCCCTCCGCTCGTCAAGGGATCGAGAACGAGGGGGCACAGAATTAAAGCGATTTGCAATAGAAGCAAGTTTGATGAGAGGGGAAAAAACTTGTTCACACAGCCAGTGTTTCGGGTCTGGAATGCATTATCTGAAAGTGTGGTGGAAGCAGGTTCAATCGAGGTATTAAAGAGGGCATTAGATGATTATTTCAGTGGTAACAATGTGCAAGGGTGTGGGGAGGGGGTGTGGAAAGCAGAAGAAGTCATGATGCTGATTTGGAGAGCCTGTGTAGACATGATGGGCCAAATGGCTTCCTTCTGCACCGTCACAATTCTGTGATTATTGATATTGCCTTAATGTAAACCGGTTCCCTCACTGCTCTGAAGAAGGGTCATAGGGACTCAAAATGTTAGCTCTGTTTCTCTCTCCACCAATGCTGCTAGACCTGCTGAGTTTTTCCATCATTTTCTGGTTTTGTTCCTCACTGCTGACTGCTCTGTTTGTTTCTACTGCGAGGCATATTTGGTAATGACCCCTGCATGCTGGTGCAAAGTCTGCCATGGACCTTCTCCATTTTAGGTGGAGAAGTCTGTAGTGCAGCAGTGTTAAAAGTTCATTCCTAGCCTGTGCCGATGGAGAGGTAGCTCAGCTCAGCCATGGTCAGATTGCAAAATGTTCAACACAAGAAACAGGAGGCACCAGGCTAAACTTTCTCCTAACAGGTCAACTGGCTAGCACTGATATAATCACTGCAAGAGTGCAGTCAGAAACATTAAGACTCCCCTTGAGAGAAAATCTTATCGATGTCATTGTCATTGAACAAAACAGAAAACTCTGACAAATATCATTAGCACCCCAGGAAAGATAAATTGGCCTTGGAGGGAGTGCAGTGCTGATTCACCAGAATAATACCAGGGCTTAAAGGTCAATTTATGAGGACAGGTTGCAGAAACTCAGTTTATATTCTCTTGAGTGTAAAAGGTGGAGGGGTGACCTAAATGAAGTGCTTAAAACATTAAAAATATTTGATTGAATAGATGCAGAGTAACTGTTTCCTCTCGTAGAGGAATGAAGAATGAACAATCTTAAAATTAGAGCTAGACCCCATAGGAGGGAAAGGATGAAGCACATTTTCACACAAAGGGTAAAAGAAATCAGGAATTCTGTCTCCCAAAAGGTTGAAGATAATGGGACAGTTAGAGTTTTCAATTTTAGTTAGGTACGTGTGTCAAGGGATATGAAGGTAATGTGGCCAAATGGAGTTGAGGTAGAGGTCAGTCATTATCTAATTGAATGGCAGAGCAAGCTTGAGAGGCTGAAACATCTATTCCTGTCCCAATATTCATGTGTTCCTCTATGCCAGAGAATGAAGGTCAGATCTACCATTGTGTGGTCAGTCTGCAGATGTCTCAGACTGTACCCCACCCTCTGTACGGTTTAGCATGGCATCTTTGGAAGATCCATTAGCAAATTGGAAATTGGCAATGGTGACTTTGCATGAAATTCATGCATGTGCAATGCATCTAAAGTTGTGATTGCAACTATAAATGATTTGCGTCTGCATTGTTGCCAAATCCACCTGAAATTAAACATTGACCAGCTTTGACAGCAAGCCAACAAGATGATATTGTATAACATTGAAGCATTTGCAACAATCTTCAGCCAGAAGTGTCGAGTGGATGATTCATCTCAGCCTCCTCTGGAAGACCCCAGTATCACAGAAGCCAGTCTTCAGACAATTCAATTCACTCCATGTGATATCAAGAAATGGCTGAAGGCACTGGATACTCCAAAGCCTATGGGCCCTGACAATATTCCAACAACAGTACTGAAAATGCTGGAAAAACTCAGCAGGTCTGACAACATCTGTGTAGTGAAAGACAGAGTTAACATTTTGAGTCCGTATTGGATCCGAAATGTTAACTCTGTCTTTCTCTCCACAGATGCTGTCTGACCTGCTGAGTTTTTCCAGAAATTTTTGTTTTTGTTTCAGATTTCCAGCATCCGCAGTATTTTGCCTTTAATTTATTATAACAGTACTGAAGACTTGTGTTCCAGAAACTTGCCGCGCCCTGGCCAAGCTGTTCCAGTGCAGTTACAACACTGACATCTACCTGGCTATTTGGGAAAATTACCCAGGTATGTTCTGTATGCAAAAAGCAGGACAAATCCAACCTGACCAATTACCGCCCCATTAGTCTACCCTCAATCATCAATGAAGTGATTGAAGTGATCATCAACAGTGCTATCAAGCGGCACTTGCATAGCAATAATCCGCTCCCTGATACTCAGTTTGGGTTCTGCCAGGGCCACTCAGCTCCTGACCTCATTACAGCCTTGGGTCAAACATGGGCAAAAGAGCTGAACTCCAGAAGTGGGGTGAGAGTGACCGCCCTTGACATCAAGGCAGCATTTGACCACATTTGGCAACAAGGATTCTTAGCAAAACTGAAGTCAATGGGAATCATTGCTCTCTGCTGTTGGAGTCATACCTAGCACAAATGAAGTTGGTTGTGGTTGTTGGAGGTCAATCATCGCAGTTCCAGAACATCACTGCAGGAGTTCCTCAGGGTAGTGTCCTAGGCCCAACCATCTTCAGTTGCTTCATCAATGACCTTGCTTCTATCATAAGGTCAGAGGTGGGGGTGTTCGCTGATGATTGCACAATGTTCAGCACCAGTCATGACTCCTCAGATACTGAAGTAGTCCATGTCCAAATGCAGCAAGACCTGGACAATGCCCGGGATTGGGCTGACAAGTGGCAAGTAACATTTGCCCCCTTCAAGTGTCAGACAATGACCATCTCCAACAAGCGAGAATCTAACCATCACCCCTTGACCTTCATTGGCATTACCATCGCTGAATCTCCCACTATCAACATTCTGGGAGTTATCATTGACCAGAAACTGCACAGGTCTAGCCACATAAATACTGTGGCTACAAGTGCAGGTCAGAGGCTAGGAATCCTGCAATGAGTAACTCACCTCCTGACTCCCCAAAGCCTGTCCACCATCTACAAAGCAGAAGTCAGGAGTATGATGGAATTTTGTCCACTTGCCTGGATGCGAGCAGCTCCAACAACACTCAAGAAGCTTGACACTATCCAGGACAAAGCAGCCCACTTGAATGGCACCACATCCACAAACATTCACTCCCTCCACCACTGCCACACTGTGACAGCAGTGTGTATCATCTACAAGATGCACTGTAGGAACTCACCAAGGCTCCTTAGACAGCACCTTCCAAACCCACGACCACTACTATCTAGAAGGACAAGGGCAGCAGGCACATGGGACATTTCCGCGTGGAAGATCTCCTCCAAGCTACTCATCATCCTGACCTAGGAATATGTCACCATTCCTTCAGTGTCACTGGGTCAAAATCCTGGAACTTCCTCGCAAACAGCACTGTGGGTGTACCTAGACCACATGGACTGCAGTGGTTCAAGAGGCAGCTCACCGTCACCTTATCAAGGGCAATTAGGGATGGATAATAAATGCTGACCTATCCAGTGGAGCCCACATCCCATGCACATATTAAAAAAATTATTTTCATTAGCATAAATGAGTATGAAAGTTATTTGTGGCTTCTATTTCTTGCATTATACCCTCCTGTGCCGTGGGGCACTGTCTCATACCTCACATAACTGTCCATTTTTCACGTATGAGACTAAGTCTTAGCAGGTGACTCAGTTGCAGAGACATTAATGTCAAATCCAATTTTGCTCTAAATGAAAACCACACATGTTGATGCCAATGGATGGTTTGATCTCTAGTCGGTGTTGTGTTAGCTGACCTCTGCCAAGGAAACAGTGTAGGGAGTGAAAAATCAATCAGACTGCCTCCCTAACCACAGCCTCTCTAGCTGAAGCCAGCTCATGCAATCTAGACTGCAAGTCTGAAAACCCCCACCTTTGTCAGCATGTCACATTTACTAACTTAGTCAGCTGAGTCATTATATCAATCTTTCTTTTAACATTAGGTTCATTTTATCCAGCTAATATCTTGAAGTTGTTTGTCCTCAAATTTTGTGCTCTGAATACAGCCTGCAGCTATGGTGCAAACAAAATGGGAAAGAATTTCAGTTGAGATCCATTTCTATTCAATCTCTGTGCATTCCAGCAGATTCATAGAATCATATGATCTTACAGCACATAAAGGAGGTGATTCAGTCCATCATGTCTGCACTGGCTCTCTATAATTAGTCCCACTCCCCCTGTTTTATTTTCCCCCATAGCCCTGCAAATTTTTCCTCTTCAAGTATTTGTCTAATTCACTTTTGAATAATATTATTGAATCTGTATCCACCACCTTTTCAGGCAATGCATTCCAGATCATAACAAGTTAACTCCAGAGAAAAAAACACATCTCTTCCTTGGTTTTCTTGCCAATTATCTTAAAGCTGTATCCTTTTCCTATCTGCTCTATCAAAATCTTTCATTATTTTGAATTCCTCTCTTTAATTCCTCTGCTCTAAGGGACCAATCCCAGTTTCTCTAGTCCTTCCACATACCTGAAGTCTCTCATTGTTCGTACCAGTCTAGTAACCTCCACTGCACCTTCTCCGAGGTCTTGACTTCTTACTAAAGTGCGGTGCACAAAATTGGACACAATATTCCAACTGATTCCTATCCAGTGATTTATAAATGTTTAGAATAGCTTCCTTGATTTTCTACTCTGTGCTTCTAATTATGCAGCCAAGGATCCCATATCCTTTTTCAACAGCTTTCTCAATTTGTCCCCCCCACCTTTTTTTAAATTCATGCATGGGATGTGGATATCGCTGGCAAGGCCAGCATCTATTGCATATCCCTAATTGCCCTTGAGAAGGCGATGGTGAGCCACCTCGTGAACTACTGCAGTCTGTGTGATTACTAGGGAGTTCAAAGATTTTGACCAAGCAAAGATGAAGGAACAGTATGTTATGCGACTTAGAAGGTTCATGCAGGTGGTGGTGTTCCCATATGCCTGCTGCCATTGTCTTTCTTCTCCTCCAGTGGAAGTCAAGGGTTTGGGAGGTGCTGTTGAAGGACTCTTGGATGTGTTGCTGCAGTGTATCTTTTAGATGGTATCCACTGCAGCTACTGTACACTGGTGATGGAGGGACCGAATGTTTTAAGGTGATGGTTGAATGCCAATCAAGTGAGCTAATTGTTGTTGGAGCTGCATTCACCCAGGGAGTATTCCATCACACTCCTGACTTGTACCTTTTCCAGCACTGCCAGGTCCTAACCTGCTTTAATAGTTAGAGCATTTATGTGGCTGACCCAGTTAAGTTTCTAGTTAATGGTAACCCTCAGCATGTTGATGGTGGGAGAATGGGTGATGGAAAAGCCATTGAATGTCAAGTAGAGATGGTTAGGCTCACTCCTGATAAAATCAAAGAGCTATAGAGTCATTATTGGTCAGAAGGAGGCCAGGCGGCCCACCAAGTCAAAGCCAGCTCTCTGTAGAGTAATTGTTTAGTCCCATAGATCTGTTCTATCCCCATAGCCCTGCAAGTTTATTTCCCTCAAGCATCCATCCAATTTCCTTTTCAAATCATTGATCATCTGTTTCCACCATACTCGTGGGCAGCACGTTCCATGTCACTACCACTTGCTGTGTTAAAAAAACTCTTTTCGCATACTCTCCACATCTCTTGTCCAAAACCTTAAATTTGTGTTTCTGGTCCTTGGATGATCAACGAATGGGAACAGCTTTTCTTTGTCTACCTTATCTAAACCTCTCATAATCTTGTACTCCTCTATCAATCTCCCCTCAAACTCCTTTGCTGCAAAGAGAAGAGTCCCAACTTCTCCAATTTAACCTTGCAGCAAAAATGCCTCATCCATGGAATCATCCTGGTAAGTTCCCTCTACATTCTCTTAAGGACCCTCAAATCCTGGCACCGCATCCACAAACATTCACTCCCTCCACCAGCGACGCACAGTAGCAGAAGTGTGTACCATCTACAAGATACACTGCAGGAGTTCACCAAGGCTCCTTAGACAGCACCTTCTAAACCCATGACCACTACCAACTAGAAGGACAAGGGAAGCAGATAGATGGGAACACCACCACCTGGAGCTTCCCCTCCAAGTAACTCACCATCCTGACTTGGAAATATATCGCCAATCCTTCACTGTTGCTGGGTCAAAATCCTGGAACTCCCTTCCTAACAGCACTGTGGGTATACCTACACCACATGGACTGCAGTGGTTCAAGAAGGCAGCTCACCACCACCTTCTCAAGGGCAATTAGGGATGGGCAATAAGTTCTGGCACAGCCAATGCAGCCCATATCCCTTGAATGAATACAAAAATCCTTCCTGAAGTGTGGTGACCAAAGCTATATACAATATTGTCGTTGTGACCTAATCAGAGATTTATAAAGTTTTCCTGTTGGAGAAGGCACTTGTGTGGTATGAATATTAATTTAATTGTCCAGGTTTTGATGCTAGCTGTCACCAAATGCTTCATTATTTAAGGAGTTACGAATGGAGTTGAACACAGTGCAATCACTAGTGAACATCCCTACTCCTCACCTTATGATGGCGGGAAGGACAGTGATGAAGCAGCTGAAGATGGTTGGACCTAGGACACTACCTTGGGGAACTGCTGCAATGGTGTCCTGGGGCTCACATGATTGGCATCAATAACCACAAGCATCTTCCTTTGTGCTAGAATGACTCCAACCAGTGGAGAGTTTTCCTTTGATTTCCATTGACTTCTCTTTTACTGGATTTCCTTGATGCCACACTTGATCAAATGCTGCCTAGATGCCAATGGCAGTGACTCTCACCTCACCTCTGGAATTCGGCTCTTTTGTCCACGTTTGGACCCAAGACTGTAGGTCCAGAGCTGAGTGGTCTTAGCAGAACACAAACTTAGCATTGGTGAACAAGTAAGTATATGCCACTTGATAGCACTATCAATGACACATTCAATACTTTGCTGACAATTGAAAGTAGACTGATGGGATGGTAATTGGCCAGATTGGATTGTCCTGCTTGTTGTAGACGTGACAGACCTAGACAATTTTCCACATTGTTGGGTAGATGCCAGCTTGTAGCTGTACTGGAACAGCTTGGCTAAGGATGCAGCAAATTCTGGAACACAAATCTTCAGTACACTATCGGGATGTTATCAGGGCCTATTGTGCCTTTGATGTATCCAGAGCACTCAGCCATTTCTTGATATCACATGGAGTAAATTTAATTGGCTGAAGACATTGGCATCTGTGATGGTAGGGGCCACAGGAGGAGGCCAGGATAGATCATTCAGTCCTCACTTCTGTCTGAAGATGGTTGCAAATGTTTCAAATGATATGCTGGGCTCTTCATCACTGAGGCTGGGAATTGTTGTGGAGCCTCCTCCTCCAGTTAATGTGGCAGGGCTGCAGAGTTTAGATATAATCTGTTCATTGTGAGATCATTTAACTCCATCTATAGCATGCTGCTCCTGATATTTGGCATGCATGCAGTCCTGTGTTGTAGCTTCACCGGGTTGGCACCTCATTTTTATTAATGCCTGATTTGCTCTGAGCATGCTCTACTGCACTCCTTATTGAACCAGGGTTGGTCCCTTGGCTTGATGGTAATGGTAAAGTGAGAGATATACTGGACCATAAGTCTACAGGTGATGGTGGGAATACAATTCTGCTGCAGCTGATGGCTCACAGCACCTCATTGATATTCAGTTCTGAGATTCTAGATCTATTCTGAATTTATCCATTTCAGCACAGTGGTAGTGTTACACAAAATGATCCTTCAATGGTCACTCCTACTAAGACTATTATGGACAGATGTATATGCAACAGGTGGTTTGGTAAGAACGAAGCCAAATACAGTAAGTTTTTTTCCTCATGGTTTCCTCAACATCTGTCGCAGGTCTAGCTTGGCAGATATGTCCTTCAGGACCTGGCCAGCTGGGTCAGTAGTGCTGCTACTGAGCCAATCTTGGCGATGAACTTTGAGGTGCACCACACAGAGCACACTCTGTGCCATTATGACCCTCAGTGCTGCTTCCAATTGATGTGCAACATGGAGGAGCACTGTTTGTTTAGCTGAGGGAGGAGGGTATGGCAATCAGCAGGAGCTTTCCTTACCCATATTTGACCTGATGCCATGAGACTCCATTCAAAAGTTCATTGACTTCAGCGGGACTTGAAAATCCCGCTGGCAGGAAGGGCCATAAAATTCCACCCCGTGGAGTTCAGAGTCCATGCTGAGGATGCCCAGGGCCATGACTGTGTACCGCTGTGTCACCACCTCTGGGTTAGTGTGTCCTGCTTGTGGGACATGATAAACTCAGAGATAGTGATTGAGAAGTCTGGTACATAGGCTGAAAGACATTATTCTGTGAAGGTGACAATGTTAGACCTCTGCTTGACTAGTCTGTAAGACAACCCTCCCATCTTAGCAGATTCTCAATTCCCCAGATGTTATGAGAATTACTTTGCAAGGTTGACTAGGCTGGGTGTACCATTGTCATGTCTGATGTCCAGGTCAATGCCGGGTGATCTGCCAATTTTATTCATTATTTATTCAGACAATTGAGTGATTTGTTAGACCATTTCAGAGGGCAGTTTAGAGTCAACCACATTGCTGTGAGTCTGGAGTCACATAAAGGCCAGGCTGGGTAAGTACTGCAGATGAACCAGTTGGATTGTTATGACAATCAGATCGTTATATAGGTACTATTATTGGTAGTAGCCTTTTATGCCCTACATTTTTTTAAATCTGCTGAATTACATTTGAACTCATGTTTCCTAATCAGAAGTCTAAGGGTGGAATTGGCAGTCAGCGCCATCAAGCACAAAGGAGGTCAGCCATCCAGTGCAGGAAGAGGGTGAATGCACTCTCAACTCATACATTCACAAATCCATCTTAGGGATCTCACACCTCAAGGGACAACACCATTAACTCTCACACACACCCTTACATCTCCATCAGGCTCATATCCTCTGGAGCTCGTGTCCTCATCCCGTCCTTGGCTCCGCTCACCACACAAACATTCCACACAGTGCCATGCGTCCCACAAATATTCTCTCAATCTGTTTTCACACAGGAGAAGCTGGCTCACAACATCATGGAGAGGTCCCAAACTGGGCTCCTCACTCACTTTGAGGAGCATGCCATTACGCTGACTGATGAGGGCATGGACCGTTCCTGCAGTGACGGTGAGGTGGGCAGCGAACACCTACATGTGGATCCTGCACCACATCATCCCTCTCTCACACAACTGTGAGTGCTCTCTCTCTCTCTCTCCTGTTTTTGACTCTGCTGCCATGCACTAATTATTTCTACAATGGTTCACAGGGAGCTTTGCCAAGTGACCAACGGCCTCAGCCAGCCAATCCCTCAGCTCCATCCAGGTCCTCACCTTCAGGCAGGAGGTCATACCCTCCATTGAAGAGCCAGAATTAAGCAGCCTGGAAGACGCATCATAGCACTTATCCACACCCTCCACCAGCGCAGAGACACACACCTCAGTGGGAACTAGATCTAGAGCAGGCTCGGGTTCACAAATCTGGTGGTCACCACGTGTGTCCGCTGCAGGAGGAGGCAGATTCAGCTGAGCTCCCCCGCACTTGGAGGACTGCTGGGGAACAGGCATCTGTGAGGTCCAAGTCAGACGCTGAGCCTCTGGATTCGGCCTTCCAAATCATCCTGGAGAGTCAACAGAAGGCGGGGGAGAATCACACAGAGCTGCTGGAAGGCCACAACAAAGTGGCACGCGAGTCAGATGAGCATTTCTGCCTGCTCGCTGATGAAGTGGGGCCCACGTGTGTGCATATGTAGGTCTCCATGAGAAGGATAGCAGATGCCAAGGAGACCCTGGTCCAGCAGAACGCAGAGATGTGCTCAGACCTGTACGCCATCGCAGCAGTCATGGGTGAGTTCCTGCAGTAGCAATGTCCCTCCAGGTGCTCCTTCCCCTCAAGGAATCAGGCCCTCAGGCACCCGAAGGGAGGAGGAGCAGCAGCTGGACACCCCTGGGTCATCCACTCGGGAATCTCAGAGGCTGTCCTCTCCCTCCGAGGCCCCTTTGCCTCTGCCCCCCCCCCCCCCCCCCCCCCCAAATCTCATCCTCTGTCACCACAGAGGGAGCAGTTGGCTCACAAGAGGACAGCCAAAGCAAGCTGGAACCCTCAAGGCCTGGGCTCTCCAGAGGACGCATGCTAAATCCATCAGAAGCAACAGGGCCAACCATTGCACAGTCTGTCTCCCCTCCTGCTGCGGATGTCAGAGCAGCACCTAGAAGAAATGTTAGGCCTTGGAAAGTTAAGGAATTCGGATCACAAGTGGTTACATGGATGAACAGATTTTGTCACTTTATAATCTGAAAGTATCTTCACTTTCACTGAGTGATGTGTAAAGTTGTCTTTCAGCTTCATTGACAGGCTTCGCGAGTCCACCCACTGCATTCACAAACCGTGCCCCCCCCACCCCCCGCCGCTAGCAGTTCAGCTGCACATAGCCAGCCTCTGAGCGATTCTGGAGGGAGAAGTCTGTGTGTGTGGCAGGGCCTTTCGGAGCCTCGTGCAAGCACTCTCCCACGCACGCGGGGCCTTCATCCAACTCGCTCATCTCACTGTCCCGAGTACTTTCAATGCTGCTTGCGGGGGTTCTCTTTCAGTTGTCCATCTGAACCGGCCTGCATCTCCCGGATTGTACTCCCTGTCCAACACAAGGCTCTGCTCGCTTTTGATTTCGACAACGATGGTCGTAGTCAGACTTTTGCTCAGCTCCCCTGTCCTTTCCCCTCCCCCAGTCACCTATGCCTTTTCCCCATCACTGTGAAACCCCCGGCACCACCTTTCACTTCCCCACCGTCACCTACCGACCTAAACCCTTGTCTTCCCATTCCCTACCTTCCCGAAAATCCCATCCCCACCCACATGGACCTCCCCTGACCTCTTCCTTCCCACCCCAGTGTCCGTGTCTGCCTCCGAGTCCCCACCACCCATCCTCGCCGCCCCTTCTACCGCTATTGGCGTGCCCTCACCCTCCCTCTCTTCTGGTTCCCTCTCATACTCACCATTCCCTCCTACCACACCCACCCTCAGTTCGTTCCCCAGGAGACAGTCATTGACTCCACAGACCCCTCCCTTGCCGTTCACCTGGACATACCCCATCTTTTATTCCCTCCTCCACCCTTTCTCCCTCCTCCCTCCTCCACTCTTACTCCCTCCTCCCGCTGGACACCTTCCTCCTCCTGGACTCCTTTCCCCTTCCAAACTTCCTCCTCCACCCTCAGTCACCTTCGAGCCTCAGACGATTTGCTCCCCCTGGACTCCTTCTCCCCTTCATACTCTTTCCCGCCTCCAAACTCTCTTCTCACCCTGGACTCTTTCCTCCTCCAAACTCTCTCCTCCCCTTGGGCTCCATTGCACCTCCAAACTCCCTCCCCCTCCTGGACTCCTTCCCCCCTCCAAAACCATTTCCCCCTCTGAACTCCTTCCCCCCTCAGAACTCTTTCCCTTACACCTCCCCACTTGCTGCATTCTCTCCCATTACACCCTCCTCCCCTGGTAGACCTTCCTCCCCCTTCCAACCTCACCCCCCCAACATCTTTGATCCCCCCCCAACCTCAACCCTCCCGACACCTTTGTCACAACCTCATCACCCCTCCAACACATTTGTTTCCCCCCGCAACCCCTAACCTCACTCCCCCCACCCCTCCAGCCGCAGATGCATCTTCCTCTCCCATTCCCAGCTGGACCACCCTCTCCCTCCCCTCACTAATCATCTGTAGCAGCCCACGGCCAAGACTGTGATGTTCCAAAGCAGACCCGAGATATCAAGAGACCTCACACCTTCCGTGAGCTGCTTTGCAGCGGAGCCATGTCCATGAGGATCCACGCGGCATCCGATGTATGTGTTCCTCCAGGGTCTGATAGCTGTAGGGCTCCAGCATCTTCTGCTCCTCAGATGTCTACGCTTTGAGCAAGGCCCTAATGGTAAGTCCCGATTTCTGCACGTCACACTTGTCCAGATGTGTTCTGGGCTGGCGTGTTTTCCCGCCGGTGTAACGGTAAACCTGGCATGGGGAAACGATTCCAGTCAGGCCTTACTTTGCATCCCATCAGCAGGATGTAAAGTAGGTTCACACCAACCTCCAGCGGGATTGGTGTTCTGCCATGCCGGCATGAAACCGATTTTTGGGCTTCTCGCCGTATTGTCGCCCTCTGCCTGCCATGACGCCCAACACCAACAGGGTCGGAAAATTCCAGCCTCAGTCTCTGAATTTTAGTAACGTCACCACTGTGTCACTGTACCCTGCGGTGCATGTGAACCCCTAGTTTCCTGCTCCTTCACCCCTTTCGGAATGTACTGCTCAGTTTATACAACTTCGTTCACTCTTCCTTTCAAAAAATGCATCGTTTCACACATCTCAACATTAAATTTCATCTGCCATGTGCCTGTCCATTCCACTATTCTGTCTGTGTCCTTTGAAGTCAGTTACTATCCTCTTATGTAATGAATGAATGAGGCCATGGCAGTTTATGCTCGCTTTTCAGCATTGATAGCTGTGGTTAGCGAGACAAAGCTGCCAGTGTGGGGAAAATGTTAGTGGTGAGATTTATCCCAGCATAGACACAATGGGCCGAATGACCTCCTTCTGTGCCATAAATGATTCTATGATTTATCATTGGAAAGCAACTCAATAGTAACTTTCAAAAGAGAAATGGATATATACTTGAAAAGGAAAAATGAACAGGGCTGAGGGGAAAAACACAGATGAGTAGGGCTAATTGGATACCTCTTTCAAAGAGCTGGTCAACCACAATGGGCTGAATGACCTCTTTCTATGCTGTGTAATTTAAGAGTTGGGTGACTTATACATTTCAGTGTCTCACTATCTACACCATTCATTGTAGGTTCAAGCTTGACAGCAACTTATATAATATGGAAAGTATTTACAAAATGGCATTGCATTTGCTTGCTGGCAGTTTAGATCCTCACCAACTACATCATTCTTTATTACAAAAAACAGCCAAGTGTCAGCTCTGTTACAGATATTAATTATTGTAGACTGCAGTAACGTTCATCTTTTCTCAAATTTTTAATTTGGTGATACTTTAGTGAAAATTTCTAGTAAAATACATGGCACTAGGAATTCATTGTATGTCAAACGAACATTCAAACTAGGAGCAGGAGTCAAATTCTTGAAGCTGTTTTATGAAGATTTTATAAAGCACCATTCAAATTTCAGCCGAATGTATGAATCTTGTCTATCCTTTTCATATTTAGTACATTTCAGCTGATTTATTGTCATTGATATCTGCATTCCTGAGCAGCTATTCTGTCAATATTTTCCAATATGGCATTGTTTGTTTTACAAATGCTTCCCTACCAGACTCGTTCTACATAGTTAGTTTGTCATTGCTTGCTTTAATCACAAAATAAACATAAAATCTGGAGAGTATACATGTTTAAAAAGTCACCGAAACAATTTGTACATTGACACCATGGTAGGCCCTGAATTTTTATGCAGCTCTCTAAGTCTTCTGCTGTTATGTAGGTGGGAGATTGATGGAACCCCTGGAAAAATAATAATATTTGCTTTTAACTATTTCTATAGTTTCTCCAGGAATTGCAAGGAGGGTATTCTGCTAATCTCCTACCAGGGAATGCCTGTGGAAATTCTATGTGTACAAATGTAAGTTTATATTCATATTTGCTAACTAATATATTTTTCTCCCAGTTTTCTTCTTAACTTGTCTTTCACTAGTGTGCACAAAGTTTAATGCAATACTTACAGTGACAGATCAGATGAAGAAGAAAATAAGTATAGTAAAGTTTGTGAGAAAGTGGTTGGAATAGGCATTGGAATTTCTAACTGAAAGTTGACAGGAAATGTATGCAGTGTTAATGCATTTTAATCAGATATAGAAATAAGACTGTTTTCAATATAAAACTGTAAAAACTATGAAAATCGTACATCCAAAAATTGCTCTAAATTAAATTGTGAGAGTAGGACAAGGCAACATGAGCCCAAACTAATAAAGGGCAAACTTACTAATATCAGGAAAGTTGTCGCACATACATAAAATGGTGTACTAGAGATGAAAACCCTGGAATCATTTCAAAACTAAATGAATGCTGCAATGAAAGTACTTTAGGGATTTTTCTGGACCGATGAGTTAAGACGGACCTTAGTTACCCATTACCATTTTGTGACCTTGTAAATCAAATTTCATGGAAATTACACAGTAGCCTTCAGTAAATGTTTTATTATAATTTAAAACCCAGAACTATTTTCTATTGAATATATTGCACCTATTATGAGAATTACATGCCTGAACAATTAGATTTGAGTGTATATAGATTTGGGAAATTTCAAAACAAAGGGATAGTTTAATATGCACTACATTGCTGGTGTGAATGAAGATAGATGTCAACCTACAAAACTCATAAAAGCTTATGAACAGCTTCAGACAAAAACCTGGCACAATCCCAAAAGCTGGCAAACCAAAAGACAGCGTGTAATTGAAAATCAGCCGAGAATAAAGATCTTTGACTAAGATTACTGCTTCATGGCAACCAAGTAACTCAAATTTATTTTTAATGACACTGGATTTCAGGATTTTTATTAGTATTTTTGAATTACATTCTACAATTCAGTTGATGTTTCATTGAAAGCTAAAACCCAAAAGCCTAAATGTTCTGACAGAAAGTTGTTGTCTTCAACTGTTTACCCTGGGCTGATCCTCTCCCCACAGATTCTCCCTGATTTGCAATGCATTTCTAGCATTCTCTGGAGAAAGTGATTGACCGGAAGGCTGCGTCAACAATGATGACAACAGTACATTATCTTTGAATACTGGACTACTTGTAAAGTTATATCGAGTTTACAGCACAGAAACAGGCCACTCAGCCTAACTGGTCCACACCAGTTAAAAAAGCAGTCACAGGAATGCTGGCACAAATGGCTTCCCTCAGGGCTGTAAGATTCTATGAAAAGGGAAAATGTGAAAGGATTGGTTTATATTAGTACCTTTAATGAAGTGAAAAAGCCCAAGGCACTTCACAGGTTCTACCAGACAAAATTTGACATTGAGCCACATAAGGAGATATTAGGGCAGATGATAAAGAACTTTATGAAAGAAGTAAGTCTTCATCACCCTCCTGAAACAGAGATTAAGGGAGGGTATTCCAGAGTAGACTCCTCTAATTGCAACAATAAATAGGCTTGCATTTTTATAGCACCTTTCACAAACTTAGGCTATCTAACTGCTTTACAGCCAATGAAGTACTTTTGAAGTGTAGTTACTGTTGTAATGTAGGAAATGCAGTAGCTAATTTGTGCAGAGCAAGCTCCCACAAACAGCAATGTGATAATGACAAATAATCATTATTTTCGTGATATTGATTGAGAGATAAATATTGACCTGGATAACTCTCCTGCTCCTCTTCTAACAAATGTAATGGAATCTTTTATGTCCACCTAAGGAAGACAGAGTCTTCTGAAAGAAAAGACCTCTGACACTGCAGCACACCCTCAGTAATGCACTGAAGGGTCAGTAGAGTGGCCATTTGTCCAGTTTTACCAATGTGGCCAACTCCAAGGCATAAAAAAATGACACTTTGACCACTGGGGTGGGGTGAGTTGGGGGGGTTCCTGGCCAGAGCCAGGGCAGATGGGGTGATCGGGAGGCTGGAGCTGAGGCCTGGGTGGAGGGCGGGGCAGCAGGAGGGGTGGATGGGGATGATGGGGCTGAGTCACACGGGAAGGCCAGAACTGGAGCAGGATATGGAGGCTGTAGCTGGGTATGGAGAGGAGCTGGAAAATGCTACCTTCCAGTCCCACCAAGGATCCCGCATGTAAAGCAAGGTGAGCCAAATATACCTTTCTGCAAGCTGTTTAAAAAAAATCAGTTAAATAAGTAATACATTTTGTTCTTAGCTCCACACACATGGAGCCTGGCCAGCCCACCTCCTCCTCCTTGTGGCCATGTGAATGGGCCAACAGCAGAGTGCAGTGCACATATGCACACTGCACATTCGTGGAAATGATAGAAACATAGAAACTAGGAGTAGGCCATTTGGCCCTTCGAGCCTGCTCCGCCATTCATTATGATCATGGCTGATCATCCAACTCAATAGCCTGCTCCCGCTTTCTTCCCATATCTTTTGATTCCTTTCGCTCCAAGAGCTATATCTAACTCCTTCTTGAAAGCATACAATGTTTTGGCCTCAACTACTTTCTGTGGTAACGAATTCCACAGGCTCACGACTTTCTGGGTGAAGAAATTTCTCCTCATCTCAGTCCTAAATGGTCTACCCTATATCCTCAGCTGTGACCCTTGGTTCTGGACTCCCCCACCATCGGGAACATTCTTCCTGCATCTACCCTGTCTAGCCCTGTTAGAATTTTATAGGCTTCTATGAGATCCCCCCTCATTCTTCTAAACTCCAGCAAATATAATCCTAACCGGCTCAATCTCTCCTCATATGTCAGTCCCGCCACCCCAGGAATCAATCTGGTAAACCTTTGCTGCACTCCCTGTATAGCAAGTACATCCTTCCTCAGATAAGGAGACCAAAACTGCACACAATATTCCAGGTGTGCTCTCATCAAGGCCCTGTATAATTGTAGCAAGATATCCCTGCTCCTGTACTCGAATCCTCTTGCTATGAAGGCCAACATACCATTTGCCTTCTTTACCACCTGCTGCACCTGCATGCTTACCTTCAGCAACTGGTGAACAGGACACCCAGGTCTCATTGCACATTCCCCTCTCTCAATTTATAGCCATTCAGATAATAATCTGCCTTCCTGTTTTTGTTACCAAAGTGGATAACCTCACATTTATCCACATTATACTGCATCTGCCATGCACTTTCCCACTCACTCAGCATCCTCCTCACAGCTCACCTTCCCACCCAGTTTGGTGTCATCTGCAAATTTGGAGATATTACATTTAGTTCCCTCATTTAAATCATTAATATATATTATGAATAGATCAAAGATGGTTGGACCATGAAAACAGGAGACTCCTCAGCAGTCTCTCATGTCACTGTCCTAGAAGTACAGGAGAAGGGCATTCTGGCAACAACCAGTTTGGGACATGGGACAACAGCTGGACTTATGGGACGATCCCGTAAAATGGGGATAGTTGGTCTCACTGAGTTTTACACCGGACAATCTGGTTTTCCGGTGCAAAAACAGAAAATGCTGGAAAAACTCAGCAGATCCATCAGCATCTATGGAGAGAAAAACAGAGTTAATGTTTTGAGTCCGTATGACTCATACGGCCTCATACGGACTGAAACATTAACTCTGGTTTTCTCTCCACAGATGCTGTTAGACCTGCTGAGTTTTTCCAGCATTTTCTGTTTCTGTCTCAGATTTCCAGCATCTGCAGTATTTTCTTTTATCCTGGTTTTCAGCTGGTTTGTCCCCGCCTCGTGGTTCCCAATTTTCACTGATTGGACAACTTATTTTCAGGCATTTTTATTTTGAAGTGCGAGTTTCACTCCATTCTTCCTTCTCCTCCCCCTGAACCCCTTTCACACTTGCTCTGCCGGTCAGTTGTTGGGAGGCCAAGAGGCCAAGTGACAGGGAAGGGGGTCGTTGCACAGAGTGTTAATTGGGGTCACTCTGTTTCCATTCAGTTGAACTTGGTCTTGATTCTTGGCCTAAACTATTCCAACGCCACTCACTCCAATAAGGATCCAGCCAAATTAATTATCCCCCCCGCTCTGTATAGCATATATGCATGGCTCCAACCAGCAGCACCCCCTTGCCTTTAGGCCAGTGAGGCTTGGACAGGGTGAACAACTGTCCTGTATTTTAAGGGAAGCAGCATTTCACTTGCACTTCCCTCAATTTAGTCTACTACATCCGCTGCTCCCAATGCGGTCTCCTTTACATTGGAGAGACCAAACGCAGACTGGGTGACTGCTTTGCGGAACACCTTCGGTCTGTTTAAGGGGGGACCTCCCTGTCGCTTACCATTTCAACACTCCACTCTGCTCTCATGCCCACATGTCTGTCCTTGGCCTGCTGCAATGTTCCAGTGAAGCTCAATGCAAACTGGAGGAACAGCACCTCATCTTTCGACTAGGTACTTTACAGCCTTCCGGACTGAATATTGAGTTCAATAACTTTAGACCATGAACTCTCTCCTCCATTCCCCCCCTCTTTCCAATCATGCTTTTTTCCAATAATTTATATATATTTTTCTTTTCCCACCTTTTTCCATTATTTTTAAATATATTTCCATCCATTGTTTTATCTCTACCTTTTAGCCTAATTCAATCCCTTCCCCCCACCCCACCCCCACTAGGGCTATCTGTACCTTGCTCGTCCTGCTTTCTACCCTTAATATCACCTATTAGCACATTTCTTAGCTAATATCACCACCGTCAACACCTCTTTGTCCTTTAGTCTATGACATCTTTTGGCAATCTGCACCTATCACTGGCCCGCTATCCAGCTCTACCTGTCCCCCCCCTTAAACCAGTTTATATTTCACCTCTCTTCTATTTTTCCTTAGTTCTGTTGAAGAGTCATACGGACTTGAAACGTTAACTGTATTCCTCTCTGCAGATGCTGTCAGACCTGCTGAGTTTTTCCAGGTATGTTTATTTTTGTTTTTGTTTTCAATATTTTTATATCTGGGGAAGAAAAATGTTCAAAGAAAATGACATAAAAAATGTATTTTTCATGACCGGACAACTTTTCTCCAGGGTTGCTGTATAGTCACTTCCTCCTGCCAATCACAGGTCATGCGATGTACTGTAGGGGCTCCGACCAGTGAGCTCCTAGCACGCGTGCAATCCGCAGGGCAGGGCTTTTCTGATGAGAGATCTGGTCGAGCATGAAGGCATTAAAAATGTCTCTGCAATAAAGTTTAACTGTTTCTTGATGAAATCAGTCTCCTCCATGGTCATCACATTTGGGGATGAGGGTAAAACCAACTTCGATTCTGCACCTCACCCTGTTACTGCAATTAAGTCAAATTTTCAAAAACTGCTCACCAGCCACGCGACTGTTTGGAAGAATCGACCCATATAATTTTGAAGACTGGAGCCCGTGTGTCGAGGGCCTCAGATTTTACTTTGTAGCAATTGAAATAACCGCCAAAGAAAAGCGGAAAGCAATCCTCTTAAGTGCATGCAGCAGTAAGACATAGAGCCTGATTCGCAACCTGACTGACCCAAGCACGCCCAATTCCAAGTCATAGCGAGTCAGTAGACCTAGTGAAAACACATTTTCAGACGAAACCATCTGTGATAATGCAGCGCTTTAAATTCAATTCAAGACTTTGGGCTGCAGGAGAGTCCATCGTAACCTATGTAGCGAATCTCAAGCAGTTAACAGAATACTGCAATATGAGAGACGTTTTAAACAATATGCTGCTGGACCGATTGGTATGTGGAGTCAAGCGCTGATACAGCGCTGATTGCTTGCCAGGTTAATATTGATTATAAGTGCACCGTAGAAACCTCCCTCACCATGGAAAGTGCTGTGAGAGACTCGTAGGCTTTGCAGCACATGGATAATGGCACTGTACTTTATACTGGGCAGGAACCTGCTGTTGAGCTGGCGCGAAGGCCAGACCTGCAGAATTAAAGCATGATTCAATGGCCACCATGAGAAACATTAATAAGCTTAACAGGTTTCAAGATAAAATTGCTTTAGATGTGGAGGTGACCATGGAACCAGGGGACATAGATTCATGGTAAGTGGCAGAAGGTGTAGGGGGGACATGAGGAAGAACTTTTTTACGCAGAGGGTAGTGGGTGTCTGGAATTCGCTGCCCAAGTTGGTGGTAGAGGCAGAAACGCTAAACTCTTTTAAAAAGTACCTGGATCTGCACCTTAAGTGCTGTAAGCTGCAGGGCTATGGGCCAGGTGCAGGAAGGTGGGATTAGAAAGAGCACCTGGGTATCCTCGAGCTGGCATGGACAAGATGGGCCGAATGGCCTTCTTCTATGCTGTAACTTTTCTATGGTTTCTATGGTTCTATGGAACAGATACCTGTAAACTCAAAGAGACAGAATGCCATTACTGTCATAAGAAGGGTCACATGATTAGGCAATGCCGTGCAACATTGAAGCAGCCTGCAAAACAGCAAACATGAGAGATGTAACAGGTACAGCAAAGGCTGAAGCTGCTGCTCCTGACGTTTACTCCTTATATAATGTGATTGCTGTGAAGACTGAGCCTATTACAATGACAGTGCAAGTGAATGAGAAGCCACTGATGGTGGAAGTGGATACTAGTGCCTCAACTACGGCGGTGGAAGAGCACGCTTTCAGGTACCTTAATGAAGGAAGACAGCAAATCAACTTGGAGCGGACAAACACTAAATTAAGAACTTAAACGGGAGAATCTATTCAAGTAAAGGGCCACTGTCCTAGTCTCTTACAAGGAATAAACAGTCCAACTGCCTGTAATAATAGTGAAAGGAGAGGGATCCAGTCTTTTAGGTTTGAATTGGCTCCAGCAAATCAAACTCGACTGGTCTGAGATATTTCACCTAAAATCAAATGGAATCCCAGAACTTCTAAGGAAATATAACATGGCTTTTCGGGATGAATTATGGAAGTTAAAAGGCATGCACGCCAAGATACATGTTGATTCTCAGGTGACACCACATTTCTTTAAGGCCAGGCCTGTGCCTTATACATTGAACAAAGGGTGGATGCAGAGCTGTGCAGGTAAGAAAAGCTGGGCATCATCCAACCTGTCCAATTCTCAGAGTGGGCCGCACCTATAGTTACAATGGTTAAGTCTGACCACACTATACACACACTTTATAGTTTGTTAACTATAAATTGACTGTAAATACGGCAGCAAAACTAGATGAGTATCTCATTCCAAGGATAGACGACTTATATGCAAAGCTGGCTGAAGGCAAGTCCTATACAAAATTGGATATGAGCCACGCCTACCAACAGTTGGAACTAGATAGCACGCCAAGAGAATACATGACTATTAACACACACAAGGGTTTCTATCAGTACACTTGTTTACCCTTTTAGTCTCGTCAGAATGCGCTATTTGTCAGAGAACAATGGTGAGTCTTTTGAAAGGACTCCCACGAGTGGTAAAATATTTGGATGTTGCTCTCATACTGGGTCAACCGAGACTGAACACTTGGCCAACCCGGAGGAGGTGCTAAGAAGGTTCATGGAAGCTCGCGTACAGTTATGGAAGGAAAAATGCGCATTTCAAGCACCAGAAGTCACTTATCTAGGTCACAGGGTGGACACCATGGATTTGCAGCCAGTAGAAGATAAAGTTCAGGGAATAAATGATGCACCATGACCATCCAATGTAACAGAATTCAAGTCCTTCCTGGGTATGATCAACTACTATAGCCGCTTCTTACCCAACCTGTCAACTGTTTTGGCACCATTACACTCGCTGCTGAAAAAGAACCACCATTGGTTATGGGGTTCAAAACAGGAAGAAGCCTTTGTGGAAGCAAATAAATTGCTGCAATCGTCATGTTTATTGGTACACTATGACCCTTGAAAGAGCTGGCATTAACATGTGTGCCTCTCCTTACGGTGTCAAAGCTGTGTTATCATATAAAATGGAAAATGGATCAGAAAGGCCCATTTGCTATGTCTCAAGAACCCTTTCCCAAGCCGAGAAGGGCTATTCTCAGTTAGAAAAGGAAGGATTATAGTATTTGGTGTAAAAAAAGTTTCACCAGTACCTACATGGATGACATTTTACCATTGTGTCAGACTATAAACCAGTAATGGGATTATTCAGCAAAGATAAGGCCATTCCGCCAATAGTATCAGCCAGAATACAACACCGGGCTCTGACATTATCTGTGTACCAGTATACTTTTATGTACCACCTTGGCCTAAACATTGCAAATGCAGATGCACTCAGTCACCTCTCATTACCACTGTGAACACTCCTGTTCCACAAGAATTAGTGCTATTATTGAATATCTTAGGCCAGGATTTTCCGGTACCCGAGAGGCAAAGCCCCAGCCAGAAGTCCATTGACTTGCGGTGGGATGAAAAGATCCTGGCAGCGGGTGGGTGCAGAAAATCCCACCCTTAGAACCTTCTCCTATGCATGCAAAACAAATTAGAAAGTGGATGAACAGAGGTCCAATATTGTCGAAAGTCAGGGACTTTGTTTTGCAAGGATGGCCAAACTCGCCTGTATCTGAAGAATTGAGACCATTCCATGTCAGAAGCATGGAATTAAGCTGTGAAGACGGAATTGTGTTGTGGGGTTCAAGAGTTGTTATCCCATCACAAGGTGGACAGCTACTCTTGCCAGAGCTCCACAGTGCACATCCAGGCATATCAAAGATGAAAATGCTTGCGTGAAGCTATGTATGGTGGCCAGGCATTGGCAGTGACATTGAGAGCATGGTCAAGCACTGTCAGCAACAACAGAAGTTGCCTGTTGCAGCTCCACTGCATCCTTGGGACAGTCCTGGTCGACTGAGTTTGACTACCTACCGATTGCATAGAATCATTCTTAAGTACCATGTTCTTGTCAATTGTAGATTCAAATTCAAATGTTCTTGTTAATTGTAGATTCAAATTCAAAATGGATGGATGTGTACAAAGTCAAATTGCCAACATCGAATATAACTATCGAGAAGCTACGTCACTGTTTCAGATTTATGGCCTATCTGAAATTGTTGTTTCTGATAATGGTACAGCCTTTGCCAGCATTGAGTTTCAGAAATTTATGGGTCTGAATGGAATCTGATATATTAAAATAGCCCCTTGGCATCCCTCATTGAATAGTCTAGCTGAAAGGGCTGTACCAAATTTCAAGTCTGGCATGAAAAAGTTATCGTAAGGTACTCTGGAATCTCGTCTTTCCCGGTTTCTCTTCAGTTATTGTAGAACTCCACATTCTACTACGGGATCAACGCCATTGATATTAAAGAAAAAGCTATTGCGTACACGTTTACGCTGGTGTTTCTGAATTTAGAGGGGAAGATAGTGCAGAACCAGAGTAATCAGAAGTTTAACCATGGCACAGTAAAGCTCGCACATTCAGTATAGGTGACATGGTATACATGCAAAATTTTGGCAGTGGACCCTGTTGGGCTCCGGGAGCCATTGTTTCAGAGACTGATCCATTAACTTTCCAAGTGCAAGTGGGAGATAGAATCGTCCGTAAGCACATAGGTTACACCCGTGCCAGAGAGACATTCCAACAATTATCTGATCAACATTGAACCGTCAACTTCTGAGGTGTGTTATCGACCTAGAACAGACATTCCAGATGTTTCAGAAGAGTTGCCAAATCCTGAACTGCTCCGTTCCGATGACGTGTCTCACAGTGCAGCTCCAGATCCTGCCAGTCCTGTTCAGGAACATCCCGTGGTAGGATTGCACCACTCTAGCCATATAAGAGCACCTCAGACTTGATTTATAATCACCTGGAGTTGTATATATGTTTGTTGGATTGTTTAAATGTTTTTCTGTAGAGTAATTGTAAAAAACTAAAGGGGGAGGAAATGTGGTAACTGGATGTTTAGTCACTCTCTCCTGCCAATCACGGGTCATGCGAAGTACTTTGGGGGTTCCGACCAGTGAGTTCTTAGCGCTGGCAATCCACAAGGCAGGGTGAGCGTTTCCAATGAGAGATCTGGTCGAGTGTGCAAGCACTAAAAATGTCTCTGTAATAAAGTTGAACTGATTCTTGACGAAACCAGCCTGCTCCAGAGTCATCATAGCTGCACACCGCAAGCATCCTAGCTGGAGATTGGTCTTTAATTCCTGGAGACTCCAGGCCAATAATCCTGGAGAGTTGGTAACCCTGAATGTGCCCCATACCCCCCTCATCACCCCCCCATCCCCATCATCACCCCCCCCCCCCCCCCCACCAAAACCACTAGCAATCCAAATTAACTGCTCATCCTTATTATACAGGCACAAGAGTGGGTCATTTACACAGAGACCAAGTGACTCTATAGTCCTCTCTATCTCTGTGTGTTTGTGTCCCACTCAATGCCTTCCCCTTCTCCCGGAACCATAGTGCGGGGCCAGCAGCGCCTGGCCGCCGGGTGCTTTAACTTGCGCGGTTTCCGGGTGAGGTGGCCCAGGTGCTGGGTCGGGTCAGGCTGGGCTGCTTTGCTGGGAGATGGCTGACTGCAGAGTGGAGGCACCGGGTCCGATTCTGGAGCCGGGGATCGGTGGCGGGGCCACGCAGGCTAACAATAACCCGCTGGCCAGGAAGCTGAATAAAATCCTGGAGACCCGGCTGGACAATGACAAGGTGGGGGCTGTCAGTCAGTCAGTTAGTCAGTCAGTCAGTTAGTCAGTCAGTCAGCCAGCCAGCCAGCCTGCTGTCAATGTATGACTTCACTCTACTAAATAACCAGATTCATTATCTATTCAGTGAGAATTACGTTAGACAGAAATAAGCCTCCTGCAACTAAGAAATAAACACAGTTCACTGAATGGAAGCTGCAAAGCTTCTGAATATATTGCAATTATAGACAATTCTTTCCAATGTAGAGAGCCTCAGATTAGAAGTGACTATGTTCCTCTAGCATTTTGTAAATGTAATCTGCTTGGCTATGTCAATGAGAAAGAAAAGGAGCAGCTCCATTTGCTTAAATAGGTTAACAAAGTGTAATGCTGTGTAAATCGGTTCATTCTCACTCGTTATAAGGTGTTATTTACATTTTGATTTAAAACGTTTCTCATACTCAGACATAAACAGCAATATTCCTTTGGTCACCATGAACCTACTCTCAATATGGACCACAATCGCTCCCTCAAGTTAAAGGGTACAGACTTGAGCATATTTGATGCACAACTGGTTCAGCTATCCATTCAATCGCATCAAGTGCTATCACACTCAAAACTATTTACTAGTCCAGGATCACTGGAGAACAAAGATAATCCTTGGCATCTTTTCTCTACTATCAACTGCCTTTCCTTTCTGCTATTTCCTCCACCCTCATCCTCAACAAAAGGTGCAAGGAGCTTGCGGATGTTTTTGTCAATATAATTCATTTGAATGCTTCTCCTCAGGCCCTAACTAGGACACACCTATGTTTCACTCTAGTTTCTTTCTTATCTTCCTCCATGCCCTTTCTGAGCTCACCTAGCCCATAAAATTCACCTCCTTTTGTCTTGAAAACTCTGGTTCCCTCTCCACAGGTATTGCCCCCACCCCCCCTTTATCAAACCACTGTCACCACCCTCATCGTAAAAGAAATGTGCTTGATATCTCTATTCTTGCGGATATCTATATGCAATATAGATGTCCTTTCCAAAGACTTTGAATGTGCTGTTGCCACCCAAATCTATACTTCCACATAATGTCATGTTTGAAACTCTCAGTTTTTGCCCCTGATCATATCCAGAGTTCTCTAGAAATGGCTTCTCTTCCCAGCCCTGCGCTGTAATATATATTTGGATCTTTTTCTTCCCCATCAACATTCTGGTTCTTAATGACATCATCTGCAGACTTGGGGTCAGTTTTTATAGGTTTGGTGTTGATACCCAGATTTACCTCTATCAGCTCTCCACTGTATGTTTTGTGAGACTGTTTGCTTGAAATATTATGAGTCTTGGATGAGCCACAATCTCTGGCACCTAAACGTTGGGAAGATTGAAGCCACTTGGCCTCCTCCATTCCTTTGCCATTGATGGAACTCAACTGATCACAAACCTGGTATCCTTCATGATCCTGAGTTGAGCTTTTAATCTCAGATCCTTTTTGTCACAAAGGCCATCTACATCCATCTCCATAATATCACTGGGCACTGACTCTGCCTCTCCTCCAATGCATCTATTGCTGAAATGCTTCTCATCCGTTATCAACTCCTGGATCACCTCCCACCCTGCACCCAGCATAAACTTCAGCTTGTCCAAAACATTGCTACTCATATCCTGTCCCTGTTAAGTCCTGCTCTGACATTGCCTTTGTCTTCACTACCTTAGTTATATTGGCTTTTGACTCCCCATATCTTCAATTTAAAATCCTAATCCTTGTGGTTACAATCAACCATGGCCTTGCTCCACCCTATCCCAAGAACTTCCTTAGACCTCAGCCCTACAGCCACTACTCCAGCACCCCGCAACATCTCTCTTTTCCTTTAATTGTGGCCTCCTGTGCATGCCAATGTCCCACAGTTGGTAATTATGTTTCGTGCTTAGGCCTCACACTCTGGGATTCCCTCCGTAAAACATTTGCTTCTCCAGCTCCTTAAACATGTTCCTTAAAATTCCTTTGACCAAGCTTTTTATCACCCTGGTACCATCTCCTTCTTTGGCTTGGAGTTGATTTTTCTTCCCTTGCTTCTCAGTGAAGCCTGATGGGATGCTTTTTCTATGCTTTACAGATGACACAAAACTAGGTGGGAATGTGAATTGTGAGGAGGATGCAAAGATGTTCAAGAAGATTTGGACAGGCTTACCGAGTGGGCAAGAACATTGCAGATAGAATATAATGTGGATAAGCGTGAGTTATCCATTTTGGTAGGAGGAATGGAGGTGCAGAGTATTTCTTAAAAGATGAGAAATTGTGAAGTGTTGATTTACAAAAGAATTTGGGAGTCCTTGTTCATAAGACACTGACAACTAACATGCAGGCGCAGCAAGGAATTAGGAGGGCAAATGGTATTTTGGCCTTTATCACAAGAGGATTTGAGTACAGGAGTAAAGATGTCTTGCTTCATATAGAACCTTGGTTAGACCGCAGATGGAGTATTGTGTACAGTTTTAGTGGTCTTAGCTAATGAAGGACATACTTGCCATAGAGGGAGTGCAGCGGGGATTCACCGGACTAATTCCAGGAATGGTGGGAGTGTCCTATGAGTGATCGAGGTGGCTGGGCCTGTATCCTCTAGAGTTTAGAAGAATGAGAGGTGATCTCATTGAAACTTACAAAATTTTTAAAGGGCTCAACAGGGTAGATGCAGAAAGGATGTTTCTCCTGGCTAGGGGATGGGGGTGTCTAGAATCAAGGAATATAGTCTCAGAATTGTACTCGGAACACAATCTGTAACCTCATGGCCTAGCATATCCTCCACTCTACCATTACCATCAAGCCAGGGGATCAAACCTGGATCAATGAAGAGTGTAGGAGGGCCAGTCAGGAACAGCTCCAGGCATACCTAAAAATGAGGTGTCAACCTGGTGAAGCTATAACACAGGACTACTTGCGTGCCAAACAGCATAAGCAGCAAAAGATAGACAGAGCTGAGCGATCCCACAACAAATGGATCAGATCTAAGCTCTGCAGTCCTGCCACATCCAGTCGTGAATGGTGGCAGACAATTAAACAACTCGCTGGAGGAGGAGACCCCACAAATATCCCCATCCTCAATGATGGAAGATCCCAGCACAGCAATGCAAAAGCTATGGCTGAAGCATTGCAACAATCTTCAGCCAGAAGTGCCAAGTGAATGATCCATCTTGACCTCCTCCAGAAGTCTCCAGCATCACAGAGGCCAGTCTTCAGCCAATTCAATTCACTCCACATGATATGAAGAAACAGCTGAAGGCACTGGTTGCTGCAAAGGCTATGGGCCCTGACATATTCCGGCAATAGTACCGAAGACTTGTTCTCCAGAACTTGCCGCACCCGTAGTTAAGCTCCTCCAGTACAGCTACGACACTGGCATCCACCCGTGTGAAAAACTACCCAGGTATGTCCTGTACACAAAAGCAGGACAAATCCAACACAGCCAATTACCGCCCCATCAGTCTGCTCTCGATCATCAGTATAGTAATGGAAGGGGGTCATTAACATTCCAATCAAGTGGCACTTGCTTAGCAGTAACCTTCTCACTGATGCCCAGTTTGGGTTCCGCCAGGGCCAATCAGCTCTTGACCTCATTACAGCCTTGGTTCAAACCATGGACAGAGGAGCTGAACTCCCGAGGTGAGGTGAGAGTGACTGCCCTTGACATAAAGGCAGCATTTGACCAAGTGTGGCATCAAGGAGCCCTGGCAAAACTGGATTAATAGGAATCAGGGGGAAAACTTTCCGCTGGTCGGAGTCACACTTAGCACAAAGGAAGATGGTTGTGGTTGTTGGAGATCAGTCATCACTGCAGGAGTTCCTCAGTATAGTGTCCTATGCCCAACCATCTTTAGCTGCATCATCAATGATCTTCCTTCCATCATAAGGTTAGAAGTGGGGATGTGCGCTGATGATTGCACAATGTTCAGCACCATTTGCAACTCCTCAGATGCAGAAGCAGTCCATGTCCAAATGCAGTAAGACCTGGACAATGTACAGGCTTGGGCTGACAAGTGGCAAGTAACATTTCAGGCTACACAAGTGTCAGGCAATGACCATCTCCAACAAGAGAGAATCCAACCATCGCCCTTTGATGTTCAATGGAGTATTGTGTGCAGTTTTGGTCACCACATTACAGGAAGGATGTAATAGCTCTGGAGAGAGTGCAGAGGAGGTTTACAAAAATGTTGCCAGGGTTAGAAAAGAGTACCTACGAGGAGAGATTGGATAGGTTGGGGTTATTTTCCTTAGAATAAAGAAGGCTGAGCGGTGACTTGATTGAGGTGTACTAAATTATGAGGGAAATAGATAGAGTGGACAGGATAAAATTGTTTCCTTTGACGGAGAATTCTAGAACCGGGGACATAGATTCAAGATAAGTGGCAGAAGGTATAGGGGGGAAGTGAGGAAGAACTTTGTTACGCAGAGGGTAGTGGGTGTCTGGAATTCGCTGCCCAAGTTGGTGATAGAGGCAGAAACTTAACTCTTTTAAAAAGTACCTGGATTTGCACCTTAAGTGCTGTAAGCTGCAGGCTATAGGCCGGGTGCAGGAAGGTGGAATTAGAAAGGGCACCTGGGTGTCCTTGGGTGGGCATGGACAAGATGGGTCGAATGGCCTCCTTTTGTGCTGTAACTTTTCTATGGTTCTATTACCATCACTGAATCTCCTGTTATCAACATCCTGGGGGTTACCATTGACCAGAAACTGAACTGGACTAGCCATATAAATACTGTGGCCACAAGAGCAGGCCAGAGGCTAGGAATCTTGCGACAAGTAACTCACTTCCTGACTCCCCAAAGCCTGTCCGCCATCTACAAGGCAGAAGTCAGGAGTGTGATGGAATACTCCCCACTTGCTTTGATGGGTGCGGCTCCCACAACACTGAAGAAGCTTGACACTGTCCAGCACAAAGCAATCCACTTGATTGGCACCACATCACAAACATTCACTCCCGCCACCACCGATGCAGAGTAGCAGCAGTGCGTACCATCTACAAGATGCACTTCAGGAATTCACCAAGGCTCCTTAGACAGCACCTTCCAAACTCATGACCATGACCATGTAGAAGGACAAGGGCAGCAGATAGATGGGAACACCAACTCCTGGAGGTCCTCCAAGTCACTCATCATCCTGGTTTGGAAATATATCGCCATTCCTTCACTGTTGCTGGGTCAAAATCCTGGAACTCCCTTCCTAACAGCACTGTGTGTGTACCTACACCACATGTACTGCAGTGGTTCAAGAAGGCAGCTCACCACCACCTTCTCAAGGGTAACTAGGGATGGGCAATAAATGCTGGCCCAGCAAGCGAAGCCAACATCACATGAATGAATAATAAAAAAGACTCTAGGAAGGAGGTCAGGATCCTTGAGAGGGTGCAAAGGAGATTTACCAGAGTGGTTCCAGAGATGAGGGATCTTTGTTACAAGGTTGGGGAAGCTGGGTTGCTCTCCTTTGAGCAAAGGAGATTGAGGGGAGATTTGATAGAGGTGTACAAGATAATAACTTTAGATAAGGTGAATGGAGAAAAGCTGATTATAAAAGGACTAGGGGACACAGATGTAAAGTTTCTGGCAAGAGATGCAGGGGGATATGAAAAGGAGCTTTTTTATGCAACGGGTGGTAATGACGTGGAACTCACTGCCTATGAGGGTGATGAAAGTGGAAATGATAAATAATTTCAAAAGGAAATTGGATGGACATTCGGGGAAAATAAACTTGCAGGGCAATGGAGATAGAACAGGAGTGACCAGATTGCTCTACATCGAGCTGGCATGGACCCATTGGGCTGAGTGGCCTCCTCTGTGCCGTTATGACACTATGGAAGCATATTAGAAACACATAGTGACCAAGGAAATTAAAATGGGTTTGCAATGTCTGTCACTCTGACATAAATGCGATTCTTTACACTTCAGTATTGACAGCTCTGATATATTAAGTCAGTATAGCCAATTAAAGATTTTTTACTAGCCTCTAATAAGTAGTTACCGCAATCTATAATTACTGGCTGAGTGACTGAGAACCTCAAGAAATTTGAGCTGATCTGAGAGAGCTAGCATGGATTTGTAAAGCTTAGGTCATGTCTATTGAACCTAGTAGAATTCAGCCATTGTGGACAGAAGTTAGGAAACATCTCTTTGTGCAAAGGGTGGTAGAAGTAGAGAATTCTCTCTTAGAGAAAGCAGTCGATGCTAGCTCAATTAATAATTTTAAATCTGTAATCAATAGATTTTTGCTAACTAACGGTATTAAGGAATAGGGAACCAAGCTGGATGGATGGAGTTAGAATATAGATTAACCATGATCTCAGTGAAAGATGGAGTAGGCTCGAGGGGCTGAATGGCCTGCTTGTGTTCCTATGACACTGGGAACTTTGTATATAGGTGGACATATAAAGATCTTTGTTGAAGAAGTTTTTACATAGCACTGTATATGTCGACAATGTTTATGTTTAACAGTCAAAGTCAGGTTCAGATAATCGTGTAGCTACTGATTTAAGTTAGAACCCGGGCGCTTTTTTTTTCTTTAATGAGATGTGGATATTGCTGGCAAGGCCAGCTATTACTTGACCAGTCTGTAGGACAGCTTCCCCGATTTTGGCACAGGCCCCCGATTTTAGTAAGGAGTATTTTGCAGGGTTGACAGCATACCTTTTGTCGTTTCCAGTGACTAAGTTGTTGCCAGGTCGTTGATTGATTTTATTCCTTTTTGGCATTTCTGTGGCGGTTTGGTTCAACTGATTGGCTTGCCAGGCAATTTCAGAGGACAGTTAAGAGTCAACCGCATTGCTGTGTGTTTGGAATCACATGGGTAGGCCAGACTGGGTCAGGATGGCAGATTTCCTCCCCTAAAGGACATTAGTGAGCCAGGTAGTTTTTTTACAACAATCGATGATAGTTGTCATTGTCACCATTGAGATGAGCTTTATATTCCAGGTTTATTACCAGCTGCCATGGTGAAATTTGAACTTGTGACCCAGGGCATCAGGCTGGGTCTCTGGATTACCAGACATGATCACTCGTGAGAGTGTAAATTGCAGGGGCACTAGTGATAAACTTTCAGTCTTCCTTAGACACAGGGGAGATGCCAGAGGACTGGAGAAATGTGAATGTTACAGCCCTGTTCAGAAAGGGGTGCAAGGATAAAGCTGGCAACTACAGACTAGTCAGTTTGACTTCAGTGGCAGGGAAACTTCTGGAAGCTATAGTTTGGGGTAAAATCAGTAGTCACTTGTGACAAGTGCAGGATAATTAAGGAAAGCCAGCATGGATTCATTAAGGGAAAATCATGTTTAACTAACTTTTGGGAGTTTTTTTGAGGAGGTAACAGAGAAGGTTGATAAGGAAACACTGTTTATGTGGTGTATATGGATTTTCAAAATGCATTTGATACAGTGCCACAACAGATTTGTGAGCAAAATTCTAGGTCATGGAACAAAAGGGAAAGTAGGCACTTGGATAAGAATTGGCTGAGTGACAGGAAACAGAGAGTAGTGATAAGTGATTGTTTTTCAGATTCGAGGAAGGTTTGTGGTGGAGTTCCCCAGGGGTCAGTGTTGGAGCCCTTGCTCTTCCTGATGTATATTAGATGTATATTAATGACCTAGACTGTGTTGTGCAGAGTATGATTTCAAAATTTGCAGATGATACAAAGACTGAAAATGTTATCAACTGTGATGAGCATAGTCTTGAACTTCAAAAGGACATAGAAATATTGGTGGATTCGGCAGACAAATGGCAGATGAAATTCAATGGAGAGAAGTGTGAGGTGATCCATTTTGACAGGAAGAATAGGGGGAGACAGTATAAAATAAAGGGAGGGACTTTAAAGGAGGTGCAGGAACAGAGGGACCTCGGTTTATATGTACATAGGTCATTGAAGATGGCAGGGCATGTTGAGAGACCAGCTAAAAAAGCATATAGTATCTTAGGCTTTATTAATAGGGGTATTGAGTACAAGAATAAGGAGGTCATGTTGAACTTGTATAAGACACTACTTATCTGGAGGACTGTATCCAGTTCTGGGTGCCATACTTGAGAAAGGATGTGAAGACATTGGAAAGAGTGCAGAGGAGACTCACAAGAATGATTCCAGGATTAAAGAACTGTAGCTATGAGGATAGATTGGAGAGTTTGGGATTCTTTCCCTTGGAGGAAAGAAGGCTGAGAGGAGACTTGTTAGAGGTATTCAAGATCCTGAGGCATATGGACAGGGTAAGTAGTGAGAAACTGTTCCCACTCAAGAGAGCATCAAGATTCAAAATAATTGGCAAAAGGAGTAAATGTGATGTGAGGAATTTTTTTTTTACTTAGAGGGTGGTTGGAGTCTGGAACTTTTCTGAAAGGGTGGTGGAGGCAGGTTTGATCGAGGTATTCAAAAGGGAATTGGATTACTGCCTGAAAAGAAATAATGTGCAAGGTTATGGGGATAAGGCAGGGGAATGGGACTAGGTGAAATGCTCTTTCAGAGAGCCAGTGCAGACTTGATGGACCAGATGGCCTCCTTCTGCACTGTAAAGATTCTGTGATAATGCCACCATCTCCCCCTAAGTTAAAGAGGCCTGTGGGTTGAGCGCTCAAATTATGCACCTGGATATTGAAACATGGAATATATTTTAATTGTGAAGTGTTAAGATTCTTCCCTCCATTGAGCAGGTTTCGCGCATCTCACATAAAGGAACAAAAGTGCCAAGGGGAGATGGTGGCATAGTGGAGCATCACTGGACTAGTAATCTAGAGACCCAAGCTGATGCTCTGGGGACATGGGTTTGAATCCCACCATGGCAGAGGGTGAAAGTTGAATTCACTAAAACTCCATGAAACCATTGCTGATTGTTGTAAAAACCCACAAAACAAAAATAGCTGGAAAAACTCAGCAGGTCTGACAGCATCTGCGAAGAGGAACACCGTTAACGTTTCGAGTCCGTATGACTCTTCATCAGAACTAAAGAAATATAGAAATGTGGTGAAATATAAGCTGGTTGAGGGGGGTGGGACAAGTAGAGTTGGATAGAGGGCCAGTGATAGGTGGAGGCAAAGAAGAGATTGCCAAAGATGTCATAGACAAAAGGACAAAGGGGTGTTGACGGTGGTAATATTATCTAAGGAATGTGCTAATGGTGACATTAAGGGTAGAAAGCAGGACAAGCAAGTGACAGGTGGCCCTAGTGGGAGTGGGGTGGGGGGAAGAGATTGAAATGGGCTAAAAGGTGGAGATAAAACGATAGATCGAAATAAATTTAAAAATAGGTGGGAAAAGAAAAATATATTAAAAAATTATAAATTATTGGAAAAAGGAGGAATCGGAAAGTGGGCGGGGATGGAGGAGAGAATTCATGATCTGAAGTTGTTGAGCTCAATGTTAAGTCCAGAAGGCTGTAGAGTGCCTAGTCGGAAGATGATGTGCTGTTCCTCCAGTTTGCATTGAAACGCAGGCACTCCACAGCCTTCTGGACTTAACATTGAGTTCAACAAGTTCAGATCATGAACTCTCTCCTCCATCCCTGCCCGCTTTCCGGTTCCCCCTTTTTCCAAAAGTTTATAATTTTTTAAATATATTTTTATTTTCCCACATATTTTTAAATTTATTTCTATCTATCGTTTTATCTCCACCTTTTAGCCCATTTCAATCCCTACCCCCAGCCCACCCCACCCCACCCCCACTAGGGCCATCTGTCACTTGCTTGTCCTGCTTTCTACCCTTAGTGTCACCATTAGCACATTCCTTAGATAATATCACCACCGTCAACACCCCTTTGTCCTTTTATCTATGACATCTTTGGCAATCTCTTCTTTGCCTCCACCTATCACTTGCCCTCTATCCAGCTCTACCTGTCCCACCCCCCCTCAGTCAGCTTATATTTCACCACATTTCTATATTTCCTTAGTTCTGATGAAGAGTCATACGGACTCGAAACATTAAATGTGTTCCTCTCTGCAGATGCTGTCAAATCTACTGCCCTTACCTGGTCTGGCCTACGTATGACTCCAGATCCACAGCAATGTGGTTGACTCTTAACTGCCCTTTGAACAAGGGCAGTTAGGGATGGGCAATAAATAACATGATGGTTTTATTTGATAGTGACCTCTCTGCGATCCCAATCTTGAAGTTATTTGAAATATACCACAATAATTAACCTGATATTGAGCCTGCTTTTCAGTGTGTCACAGGCATTTGGACAACCTGGCTCAGACTGGGCCAGAAAAGGGAAAACAAAGGGAAAGTGCACCAAAGCTTGTGGGTATTTGTTCTTTGCTAAGCCTGTTGGAGAGACAAGAATTATATTTTGTTTTCTTTGAAAGTAAATTAGAAACAGTGTTGACTCCAGACAAGCCAGGTCACAGTCAAGGCATTTTCTGAGCTCTTCCCTTTTCGTTGCTTTGCGGTGCCGAACTAATACATGTATTGGAAGAATGATCAGCCACTTTTGCAAATATTTTTAACATCTATCAACACAAAATAATTGTGCAAATAATTTCTATGTCAGTATTCTTGAACAAAAGCTTTTCTTGTAAACTTGATGGCTGCAACTCAAAGTTAACCTCTCTTGTGCATGTTCGAGTGTCAGTTAATGCTGGAGAAAGTAAGCGGACATCAAAATTGGTGTGTTATAACACTTGGGAGTGTTTTTATCAGTGACTAAAATGCATTCGCATGGCATGTGTTTTCATAAATATGACTGTTCTGCTATTCAGGGAAGGCTGAAAGGACTATTTTGATATTTCATATGCATTCCTAACTTTCTGTTAGATAATGCATTTTTTCCTGTTCAGAATAAAATACGAATGCTAATTTAGCAACAAAACTAATCTGATAGTTTTTATGGTAACATAAATGCTTTCATTCATTTTATTGGTGGTAAATAACTTAATGTATCAGTAGATTGTTCAGAAGTTTGGTTGATTGGGAAACAGGGTGACATTGAGAAAACAGTCTGTAGCTGCAGGTGAGGGAATGCATAGTGTGCAAGAGGGAGAACCAGATGGAAAGGAATGGTGGGAAGAAGAAGGTACGTGGAAAGCAATAATCTTGAGAAACAAGCCAGATGGAAGGGATCACTATGAGAGCAACATACATGGTATTCTCAGGCATCCTGTTGTCTAGAGCTAATCTGTTATAATGTTCATATGTTAGTAGCTTGTAGAATTGAGACCAGTGAAATTTGTAACAGTGCACCAGTGAGCATGTTCTGATGAATATTGCATGTCTTCTGATTGTACTCTCTCATACTAGTAACTTGGTTTTTATGTTTCTAAAACTGCTTATTGTAAACGTTTTAACTTTCAAATATTGCCGCCAGCAATTGTTCTCAATTACTGGCCTTAATTCTAAATTAAATAATTGCTTTTAAAAATACCACATATGAGGCATAAGTAAAATTCTGTAAGGGTTCTCTAATAATTCAGTGGATATGTTTCTCTAATGATTCAGTGGATATGTTTATCTATATGTTTACCAGCTATTCCGTGTGGATCAAAAAAATCCAAACTGGCTGAGTCAGTTGATTCCTGCTTGACAGTGTTGGGAACACCGCAATTAGCTTTAGCCCTACTAAAAATGAATCAAGATTATTGGTACTGATAGTGCTGTGTTAGAAACAGTCAGATGTATCTGTAATGGTCACTGTGACCCTTGCTACCCAGAAGAACAAACTCTTGACAAATGCCTTGAAGGGCCTGTGCCACATGTCGAACTATACTACACAATGTGTTGCTGCCATGGAGATAGATAATGGAAGAAAACTAGACAGAATCAACCTCTTGATAAATCTGTGATATGGGTCTCAAACCTCTTGATGTCTAATGACAGTTGTACACAATTATTAAGAAGCAGGACCACCATTGGTGCATATCGCCAACAGAAAAGAGAATCTCTTCTCCTCCTCCCAAAAAAAAATGACTCTTATAATAAAAATCACTTCACTCCTTTTGACTTAGTGTCATTGGGAACTTTTAGAATTTTTTTTAACCTACTCTGAAAATATATTGAAGCAGAAGTATTTGATTTGTTGAAGTCCTGTTATGGCGACATGCATTTACTTGTTCTTGGTACCTCTTAAATGTATCTGTTAATCTTGTTGCATGGTGGAGCTGGAGAAATGAGCAGCTTTCGTGCGAAAGAAAAGTTGACTCCAACAATCATTTTATGGGTGTTAACTCATCACAATCCTAAAGGGTAAAAATCCTTGCATTCTAAAAGTTTCAATAGCTTACTTCAAACCCATCACAATCCTTTTCATTCACTTTGAGCTGTCCTTTCCTGCTGAAATAGAGAAAATTTTTAGCAGATTTGGCATGATTGCTATTTAGTTATTTTACCTCTCTTGCCACCATGCTGCTGCATGGTTCCAAAAACACTAGCAATCCTTTGACACTTCGTTCCATTGGCCATTCTTATATAAGTCTATATAGTGAGTGTTGGCATTCCTACCCTGGAAAACATTAAAGCCAAGTCTAATCCTGTTCACAAGTTCACTTTTCACCTGGGATCATTGAATAGTGATCAGGAAGAAGAACACTACCTGATTTTCCTTTTCTCTCCCTAGCCAGAAATGCTATTGCCGTTATCTAAAGCTTCAATTGTATCTTAGTTGAAACATCAAGCTGAATATAAGTACAGTGAAACCTATACGTTACAGACACTTTAGGAACTGGCACCAGGCATCATTATTTTGCAGGTTTCTTTATTTTCAAAATGGTCATTGTTTGTGCTGTAGACATCATCAGTAAAATGGGGAGTTCTTTGCCCAGGATCCATAGTAGCAAAGAAACCTCTCCAATCTTGGGGTAGAACTGCAGATGCATTCACTCCTCAAGATAGAGCAGCGTCTCTGCTGCCCTACATGCTAGGTAAAATCTTTCCATTCCACAAAAGATTTTTCTTTCACAAAACGCACCACTGCATTGCACGAGATGGTGTACACTGATCTCACGAGAATTTGAGGGCAGAAAGGAAGCCAGCTTCAAGTTAAAGCATGGCTGATCTCAACTCACTGAATGTTCAAGATACAGCAGCTTTGTGACAAGCTGTGTGTCCTGTGCATTAAAAGCTGTCCTTAGTTCGTAGTTTCAGAGTGTTTCTTGAACATGTTGCCATATGAGTTACTTTGGGTCTCTTAATGTGTTTCATTTTTAGGGATGTAAATTTATACTGGTTTTACTGAAATATACAAAATGTGTGAATTGGACTAACAGATTGTTACATGTTTTGACAACTTTGCCCTTAACTGTTTTGCACCTCGCCCCCCCTTCCTCTCTGAGATGTTGATTTGAGCATGGTTGCAGGTACCTGCTACTCTGGTACCTCACCCTTGCTAATACTCACGTGTGAGGCATTGACAGTAAATGTTAGCAGTTTATTCAATATGGGGTTAGCATAATCGAGTCTGATCTTGTCCAAATGCATTCTGCCAGCAAGGGTCACTTCATAGAGATCAATGGTGAGAACTCACTGTTTCAGCTTATATGATGCCAAGAATAGTTTACCTATAAACGCCTGCCAGACTTCAGCCAATGCAAGACAGTCCAAGGGCTTACCCCAGAGCTGTTTGACCTATATGCCCTAGGTATTTACTGTATGTACCCATTGAGATGTTGAGGTGTTGGGATTGTTGCGCTTGAAGCAGCTAGGCGTTTAACTAGACTTAATGCTAGTACAGAAAAAGAAACATTCATTAATTCTACAATCAATAAAGCCTTAAAATCCTTATTACTATTTTCAATAAAATACCTTGGTTCTCTGTAATACTTTCATTTGTCACAGTGATTCATAGTGGCTCCAGTTTCTTGTAGGAATTTCCCAGTAAATACTAATTTGCCAGTGATTCATGACAGTTCTTGTTTCTCTAAGGATTTCCTCGATCTCATTCCTGAAAGGGACTTGCTTTGACAGGCTTCTTACAGACATGCCCTAAATTCTTGGAAATCAGCTTCTTGTAAAGCCCTTACTTTATACAGAGATGGGCTATAGTGCTAAAATCTGTGTTATTGATTTTTTTTAAAACCAGCTTTATTTATTTAAATGTAGAACTGATGAGAACCTTGAATTTAATTTTAAAAATAAAAAAATGTGCAGCATTAGTTCTATAAGATCTTCATGGAATAGAGCTTCCAGACCTATCATCCTATGAATGGGATGCTGCTGTGCATTTCACTTGTGGTTCATTATACTACTAGCTTTAAATGCAAGTCCAAAACCTCAGGTTACATAATCACAGTGCTTTACAATATTTTTAACATAATTTCCCATAGCAAGGACAGTAAAGACAAGGTAATCAGCTCTTCAACTTGTAATTTAAGACTTTTTAAAGCGTTCAGTCTCAATGTAGTACGTTTCCTATTAAGTTGTAAAATATACCTTTTCAATTCACAGGACATGTTGGAGGCTCTTAAAGCCTTGTCTGTATTCTTCACTGAGAATAGTTTACGTACCAGGAGAAATTTGCGAGGAGACATAGAGCGGCGTAGCTTGTCCATTAATGAGGGATTTGTACGTGTATTCAAAGAAGTCAAAGAGGTACGTGTCAAACATCTCTTACAATGAAGAGGACTTACGGCTTGTGAAGTACTGATTGATGGAATTTAGATTATAAATGCAGATTCTTTTTTCAAAAAAAACTAGAAAGAAATTGGAGCAAACTGATGACAAAAAGTCACATTTTGCACCTATGCATCAACAAAAATTAAACATGTCTTTCTTCATTAGGGAGCTTTTGCTCACTTTCAACAGGCTGCTGCATGGAACGTTTGCTGAAGTAGTATGCTTCATCTTGATAGAGAGAGACGGAGAGAAGGGATGGCATGACCAGATTTGAACTTTCTATTTTTTTAAATCTGGGTGATCACAATGAAGAACATAAGAAATGTTAAGGGCATGAAAAGCCATTCAACCCATTAAACCTCATCCCTCTACTGTTTTAACTCTCCTATTGTGGGATGTCTATCTTTTGAACAATCCCAGTATTTTGCCTTGATTACCTAATCTGGCAGGTTACTCAGCCGCAATTTATGTCCTCAACTACCTTGATGTACTTTGAAGCAATAATGTGGATTTTTCTTGCTGAAAGGAAAGAAACACCTTGCATGAATATGGTGCCCATTCATGACACAGCCAGTGAACTACTTTTAGAGTGTAGAGACTGTTGTAACTAGAGAAATGGAGCTTACAATTTGTGCACAGGAAGGTCTGACAAACAGTAATAAAGTAACAAGTAAATAATCAGTCTGAGGTGTTGTTGGCAGAAGGATAAAGTTTGGCCAGGGCACCAACAGGAGAATTCCCCTGCTCTTCCTGGTATAGTGACATCGAATCTTTTATGATACTTGAGATGGCATGCACCTCTGACAGTGCTCTTTCAATTCTGACCTCTCCTATATCCCTGAGTTCAATCATTACATCATTAATGCCTTCAGCTGCCTGGCCATATCAAGTCTATAACATAGGAAGGCATTTAATAAAGTGCCACATCAAAGGTTATGTAGAAAATAAAAGGTCATGATATAGGGGGTAACATATTGGCATGGATAGAAGATTGGCTGGCTAACAGGAAGCAGGGAGTAGGCATAAATGAGTCTTTTTCAGGTTGGCAAGGTGTAACGAGTGGTGTGCCACAGAGATCAGTGCTGGGACCTCAACTGTTTACCAGTTATATAAATGACTTGGATGAAGGGATGGGTTGGATGGTTGCCAAATTTGCTGATGACACAAAGATAGGTAGGAAAGTAAGTTGTGAAGAAGACATGAGGCTACATAAAGATATGGATAGGTTAAGTGAGTGGGCAAAGATCTGGCAAATGGAGTTTATTGTGGGAAAATGCGAAATTGTCCATTTTGGCAGGAAGAATAAAAGAAAAGCATGCTATCTAAATGGTGAGAGTTTGCAGAACTCTGAGATGCAGAGGTATCACAAAAGACTAGTTTGCAGGTACAGCAAGTAATTAGGGAAGCTAATAGAATGTTCTCATTTATTGTGAGGGGAATTGAATACAAAAGTAGGGAGGTTATGCTTCAGTTATACAGAGCACTAGTGAGACCACATCTGGAGTACTGTGTACAGTATTGGTCACCTTATTTGAGGAAGGATGTAAATGCATTGGAAGCAGGTCAGAAAAGGTTTACCAGGCTAATAACTGGAATGGGCGGGTTGTCTTATGATGAAAGGTTGGAAAGGCTAGGCTTGTATCTGCTGGAGTTTAGAAGAGTAAGAGGCGATTTGATTGAAACATATAAGATCCCGAGGGGTTTTAACAGGGTAGATGTGGAGAGAATGTTTCCTCTTGTGGGAGAATCTAGAACTAGGGGTCATTGTTTAAAAATAAGGGGTTGCCCATTTAAAATGGAGATGAAGCAAAAAAAAATTTCTTTCAGAGGGTCATGAGTCTTTGGAACTCTCTTCCTGAAAAGGCAGCAAAAGCGGAGTCCTTGAATATTTTTAAAGCAGAGGTGGATAGATTCTTGGTAAGCAAGGATGTGATATGTTATTAGGGGTAGGTGGGATATAAATTTGAGGTTACTATCAGATCAGCCATGATCTTATTAAATGGCGGAGCAGGATCGAGGGGCTGAATGGCCTACTCCTGCTCCTTGTTTATATGTTCATATGTTAACCGGATTAGTTCCTCAGGCCTGAACTAATAATCTGGAGATGTGAGTTCAGATTCTACCATAGGAGATTATGAACTCGTATTCTGTTATGTAAATACATGCTGGGTATCGATTGTCTTAACAGCCCATTTTGTACAATTAATGTCCTTTAGGGAAGAAAACCCATCCTTACCTGGTCTGGCCTCCATGCCTAAAGCTATGTGGTTTTAACTGCCTTTGAAATGGCCACTAACTTGTACCAAAGGTCTAAAAAAAGGTTTAATAAGTATAAACTGGATGTACCACCTGGCATCAATCTAGGCATCAAGTTCAGGCATTACACATAAAAAGGCACACCCCGCCCAGCCAACCCTGCAAAGTCTTCCTCACTAACACCTGGGGACTTGTGCCAAAATTAAGAGAGCTGTCCCACAGACTAGCCAGGCAACAGCTTAACATAAAAGCAAAATACTGTGGACTCTGGAAATCTGAAACAAAAACAGAAAATGCTGGAAAAACTCAGCAGGCCTAATAGCGTCTGTGGAGAGAGAAACAGAGTTAACGTTTCAATTCTGTATGACCCTTCTTCAGAGCCAAAGAGAAGTGAAAATGTGATGAAATTTATACTATTTAAAGGGGGTGCAGCTGGATAGAAGGCCAACAATAGATGGGAACCAAGGAGAGATTGACGAAGATTTCATGAACTAAAGGTCAAAGGGAGTGTTAATGGTCATGGTAAGAGCTAAAAAAGGTGCTGATAGTGGTAAGAGCTAAAAAAGGTGCAGTTAGTGGCTAAGGTAAGAAGGATGAATGTGATAATAGCAGAATAAGGGCCAGCACTCTGAAAAAAACAATGTGAGGAAGTAACAGATGACCCTTTTGGGGATTGGGTGAAGGGAAAACAGGATAGAAAATGGGCTTGAAACAGCTTAACATAGACATACACAAAGAATCATACCAATCAGCCAATTTCCCAGACTTATTCTTCAGTATCCTTCGGTATGTTGTGCCCCATCGGCAGAATAAACTTACCAGAGGTGTCGGCACAGTGATCTACAACCAGGAAGGAGTGGCCCTGGGAGTCCTCAACATTGACTCTGGATCCCATGAGGTTTCATGGTGTCACTACTTACTGCCATCTCTCAGCTGATGAATCAGTACTCCTCCATGTTGAAAACCACTTGACAGATGCACTGAGTGCCACAAGGGTACAGAATGTATTCTGATTTCACTACAGATCAAAATGGGTATGATAATGCTGGGAAGTGGAACAGTCACATATTGGTGAAGGATTAGCAGTATTTTATTGGCCTATGATCGATAAGGGATGGGTTCCAGTTCATTGCAAAGATTCACCAGAACTTATGTACACAGCTACGATCTCTGTAGAGACCAGTAACCTTTAAAAAAAATATCTGAATTCCTAGTGACCAACTTAAGGGGATTGCACTAACAAGATTTTGAGTTTAAGCCTTTTACTATAACAAACAAATATAAAAGCAACATAACTTAGAAAGCAACTAATACACTAAACTACCAAAAAGATATCTGCCTTTTAACTTTTATTTTGATTGAAAATCCCATACCATTGTACATTATACCCTTCTCTCAGCTGAATAACAGTGTTCTCAAGAACCAGTCCAACACTGCTCCCAGCTTCCCCAATTCACCAGTTGTAATAGCAAGTGACTGTCAAAAAGCACTTTTCAGTTTTTGGAGGAGTCCTGAACCAAATAACAGCAGTAAGGCCAATTCTGGTGATTCTTTTTCCCCCCTGGGCCACACCAGAATTATCTCCCGAATACCTTAGGTTACCATGGGATACATCTTTTCGACCAGAGACCCTCTTCCCTCCTGTATCCTACTTCGTAGTTAACCATAAGGCAGCACGCTCTTCTCTGCTGACCACACTACCTGCAGTCCTTTGTCTCTTTCAGAGATACCTCTCTCTCTACTTTTCTGTCCAAAAACCTGGAGACTGAAAGTCTATCCACCATCAGCACAGCTGTTCTTGCCTTGTTTTCAGGTGAGAAAATCTTGCACCTTCTTCCTAGTAAGTCAACCTGGGCCCTAACTGTCTCTATAGTAACCAAGCCAGCGAGGCTTGTTGCGAAGCAAGATTCAAAGCAGGTCACATGACCTTTTTAATTCCTCCATTTTACCAGGAATTATGTCTCAAAACAAAATCATCTTATTAAACTTCACATTCATAACAAGACTTAGGCTACAGTTACACTATGATTGTTGTGTCTATACAAAGCAAGATTGCTTCATGCCAGTGCTCTAGTTGTGTAATTCTGTGATCGGGGTCTGATCTGACTGGAGAAAAATGGAGACTCCTTCCTCCATGTTGAATCCAGATTTATAACTTCAGTTTTGCATGAAAACAAGCCATTTAAAATGGACACCCCAGTTGCACTCCAAATGTCGTCATAATTTCCACACGTTGGGTATATACCTTAGCATTCCATTTGCTTTATAAAACGTAATTTGTTACATTTCTGGACTGTAAAAGTGGTGTGCCTTTTATTACTTCCAGGTCACTATCAAATCACTCTGCAAATTGAGGTCAACCAATTGAAATCCTCCAAATCTTTTGCTGCATGTTATGTTTCTACTGCACCCCCTGTTTCAGCAAACTTGATTAGCTAATTGTTGTTATGCACAAGCTAGTGACCTACATACTGTAGCACTCAATGTAAAGAAAGCATATAAGGTGACCCAGTCATTTTATCTGAAGGAAGAGTGAAAGGCAATGATAAGGCCCCTTTTCATTAAGAATAGTTCTGAATGCAGGAAGCTTTCTCAATTTACAGAATATTTTATACCTTAAACATTTTTCTTAATACCTTAAATATTTTCCTTTTCTGATCGCTGGAGTTGATTAATTTAGAATCCTTGAGAATTAGATGACAATATATTTTTCTTTTACCAGAACCAATTGCTTTGTCCAGAGAATTTGCAAATAAGATATCCAAATAATGATCACAACACATTTTACTTCCTTGTAGTGTGACTTTTGGCTTAACTATGGTTTATCATTTCAGTGGAGACTTTTATAGTGTATTATGACACAGCTGATGGTAACGGCTGAGTTGTTCAAATCCCAGAGGGAAACTTGAAACAACCATCATAATCCATTTTTGCAATTTGTATGTTTTGAGATGCAGGCTTTGAATTCAGTAGTAATAAGACCACTGAGTCTCAAGAGGTTTCTTATATAAAACTAAATTAAGCATTTATTAATTTAACAACAAATTAAACACATACAAGGCTACAAATACCTACTATAATAACTTTTAAACCAATCCCTAAATTAACCACTCCCAGTTAAATCTCCACCAAGGCAACAGTAACCCATAGATTTTAAAGGACCTGAGGCAAAGCACATTTAACCATACAAATTCAAAATGAGGTTCCTTGCAAGTTGGTTCCTTGCAGACACAGTTGGAGGCTGGCGAGATCATAAATGCCTCTGCCTTGCACACACAAACTCCTTTCTGTTTATACCTAGCTTTTCCTTTGAATGTAAATTTTCCACTGTAGCACCAGGCTTTAAACATTGCATCTTCTAACAAAGATATCCTTTCATTCCACCAATTTCATTAGTAAGATGAAAAAGATAAACACATTGCTTGGCGTCTTCTAGCTAGGTGCAAGATTTCACCCATTATTTTGAATGGTTTATTCAACAAGTGCAAATGTACACTTTACCTTTTAACTTCCTTACTGTTTCCCCAATTAGCATCCCAAAACTACTATACATCAAAGCACCCAGACTTGCTGGCTTTAATCCAATTAAGACACACATAAGACACAGACCCCACTAGAACTCTATTTTAAAAAATAATTTCCAATAACATTATAGACATTAATCTCTTCATGATAAGTTGCATTATGGAAATTATAACCATCCTGTCCTTAGTCTACATGTGGACTGGTTCCCTTTATAAACACAAAATGCAGATTTGAATTTTTATTAATCTTGAAAGGTTTAGTTTTAAACCAGCACCTATTTGCTTTGATACAGTGAACTTGTTCTCTTCAGTTAACACTTTTTGCGAGCCATATATAAACTTGTTTGAATGGGAAGTTATAATGTTCTCTTGTATACACGGTGCTTTAGCTAGTGGAAAGGGAAGCAGCAATATACATCATGTTGCTGACATGTTTAGTGTTTTATTGACTTTGACTTTAAACAGAGTTTCCAGCCATAAATGTACAGACCACTCCAATTCTTCACCCGAATTGCCAGGATTGTCTCTGAAAAGTGCCTTAACTGTTGACATGGTGTAATAATTTCTCTGAAATATAATTGGCAAGTTGTGGATCGAAGGAAATGCAGCAACCCCACATCCTGAATTAGCAGGAGTTATGTAAAGTTAGGACATTTTTTGGTGTTTACAGTTTTAATGGCAGTCTTATTCTGAATAAAATCTCATAATAAACAGATCAAGGTTTCATGTTTTGTGTATCTCATCATGTTTGAATTTAAGAATTTTTTTTTGTACCTCTTTTCATGCAGCTGTAGAGTAGAGGGCTTGAAGAGTGTACATAACTTATACTTCTAATTTTCTTGAGCCTCAATAGAGAGTTCTGGAGCAGTTTTGTTTTCACCTGTGTGTACATATGGCTGTTGCTGCAGCTGCCATGGGGAGCAGGAAGGATTTACAATAATGTGATATACAATCGCAGCATTATTCTAAAAGTTATCTGATAGAGTAATTATTAACTAGAAATGGTTGGATGGAGGTGGTGGATACCAGCAAGTTGTTACAATCTTAATTATACATGGAGTTTAGAACATGTTGTAAGCCATAAAAGTGCAACTGAGAAATGCTTATTATATGAATCCTGTCAAGAACTTACAGCATGGTAAGAACTTCTGTGACCATTGTTTAATAGTAATAAATAATGTGTATATATGATATATACACAGACACCATATACTGTTGACTTGAGTTGGAAGGGAAGTTTCATTTTCTGACAACCTCCATGTACATTTTATTTCATTTTGTACCTGGGAACTTCACTGTCTTTTCTATTAATTGTTTTCAGTTTAATTCTGCCCTCCACACCCCCCCCCCTCCCTGTTTCTGCCTTGCTCCTCTTTTCAACACTTCCCATTTCTCCTTCTCATTGCACCATGTCCCGCTTGGTCCCCTAAGCCACCTTCTGCTGTTCAGCTTTTGCAACTCTCCCCTTGTTGGCCTCCTAAACTACTTCTTATGCAAACTCCAACTTACACAACTCAACTTGTTATTTCTTTCATCCTATTCTGCATTAAGAACTGCTCATCAGGCACACTTGTACTTGCCATTAGGCTGTCCATTGGCTCTACTTAGAATTTTACAGCGCAGAAGGCCATTCAGCATCATGCCTTTGCCGCTTTTTGAAAGAGTATTCAGTTAGTCCCATTCCACTTTGCCTGGATTTTTTTCCTATCCTAGAGTACATTTAATTCAAAATTCTTGTCCTGAATTGTGTTGCTCCCTAAAAAAAAATTGGTTCAGCGCCATGTAGCAATGCATGCGCTCTGCTTCTCTGACTTGAATCTCTTTTTACACTCCTTTTTCCATCCCTCTAACTTATCCTTGGTGGTGGAGACTTCAGACACCTTGATCCATTACTGTGACCTATATCCCTCTACCTTGCTATTTCTCTCACCATCTTCAAAAGCCTCCTCAAATCTTACCTCTTTGGTTATGGTTTGGCCACTTCTACTGCAACTATCACTGAGCCTTTGCTTTTGTCTCTGTGCAGTACTTTAAGACACTTTATTACTTTAATAATGTTTTTTTTTGAAAAATATACTTTATTCATAAAATATCTGAAAGATCACTACAAAACATTTCTAAATGGCCAACACAAAAAGTACAATCATATTCAACTTTAACACATGGATCACGAGGTGCTTCAACACAATCAATGAATATTACAGTTATTTCAATATGGTCATTACAGACTGTCAGACAGTGCAGTGGTATTGGAGTTATCGATATACATCATGTTGCACTCTGAGTTGCTTCAATACAATTATGATAAATTTAGTTTTTACTACATTCATTCATTGTGAGTTGTATAGCCCGAGGGGTCTAAACAATTCCCAGCCCCTCAGTGCACTATGGCAGAAAGGTCTTAGACAGCAACCTTTGCATAAATGCAGGTGGTTTTTGGTTTCACTAAGCCAGGCACCACTAGTGGACAATGTGATTCTAGACCTCTGTTAATACTGCTTTAGGCGATGAGTTTCTGTCCAATCTTTCCTTATCCTCGATGACAAGGCATTGCCCGTCATCCAATTCCCACAGCAGTGTGATACTTTTATACCCAGTTATGCCGTTAACCAAAGTATAACTTTATTTTGAGCAGAAAGATAAATCCTATCTCCTTTATGTAAACTATGTAAAATGGCAGGTCTGGTAGCAACTGAGGAGAGAAAAGTAAATTTTCAAGTCCAATGTGATTCCTTTTCAGAACTGATTCACAGATGCTTCCAGACTTGCTGAGTTTTTCCAGTTTTTTCTGTTTTTCAGATTTCCAACATGTGTAATATTTTGCTTTTATTATGTAAATGGCATGTTGATTTCACTTTTTTGTAGGAACTAGAGGGTGTTCATGAAGATGTCCAAGCAATGAGTGCCTGCTGCCAGGATATGACCAGCCGTTTAAAGGTAAGCTGTAAGAAATCTACACCTCTCACAGTATGCATAGGAACATGGCTGGATTGATATTATGCAGCAAGCCTGATAAATATTGACTACTGTTAACTTTTCTATTTTCATGTGATATGTATGCTGTGGCATTTTGTGGTTTGGGTGAGGGTTGGCAGATGCTTGCCATTACCTGATGACGTTTACAAGACTATGATGACATTAAAGCAGGAGAGCATTCTCTGCCAGCCAACCAACAGTACATGTGTACATTGGTTATGGATTCCATCTGTTTCAGAGGAGTACATTGTGACTAAATATAAATTTACACTTAAGAAACAAACAAGATTCAGAGTACTTTCTTTACTTGAAATGTATTGTTTCACATTTGCTTAACATTCAACAATAACTTGCAATTATATAGCGCATTTAACATGTTAAGACATCCCAAGGCACTTTACAGGTGTATAATCAGACACAAATTGACATGAGCCAGATAAGGCAGCATTAGTACAGGTGACATAAAGCAGGGTACAGAGATAGTGTTTAATAGGTGTCTTAAAGGAGGTGGAGAAATGGACAGATTTAGAGAGGGAATTCCAAAACTTGAGGCTGACGACCACTTAATGGTGGGTTGAATAAACTGAGGAATATAAGAAATCCCAGAACTGGAGGGAATATGCAATTTGGGCTCATGGAACCACTTTGTTGGCCAGTGTAGCTTTACTGAGTGGTTCAGTCTGCAAATGAACAGAGGCAGACTATTCTTGTTTCAAAATATGATAAGAAAATACTTCAGCTTATTCCCCTAACCTTTACAGTAAGATGTTGTGAGCCTCATTTAAGAGATAACTATTAATGAATGTTCAATGACTTGAGGGGAATTTTGCCTTGGTGCACTAGAGGAAAGGAGGGAAGCAGCAGAAGTAGCTGAACAGGTGGTCTCAATCTTAGTGACAAAGAAGTCCATGAACGACTTTTGTTAGCAATCATGGTGGAGCAGCCATGGGAGACTGGTTTAAAAAGATGATTTGTTGCGAAGAGAAGTTGGTTGTTATAACTGCACTCTACGATGTTCTAGGCTAAACCACATATTCAAGTCTGTGTTCCTTGGGTCTCAGGGAGCTAAGAAACAGATTGTACCATGAGGAATAGATAGGGAGAGTGTATTAGTATTGGTGAGGACAAGGAGATTAAAGGTGGAGGTGAAGGTTTAGTTGAGCAGATATGTCAAAACGAATGGAGGGCCAAAGGCTAAGCAGTTGGGAACTTGAAAGTGCCATTGTAAGTGATTTCCTACACAGAACAGAAAGTGGGGTTTGGAGGGGGAAGGGGGCTGTGAGGAGTGCCGAGTAATAGAACGTGGGAACCTGCCATAACTCCACAGGATGATTTTCTATTTTTATCCATGTTGCTGTTGCTGGTTGGAGATTACAGTAGTTGCTTTGCCAAATTTGGAAGACAGTCATCTTGGGTTGCTCTGACATAACCTCCTTGTTCAACTTTCAGAATGCCACTCATATAAGCCTGGGAGCAGGTTACCTGTTGCCTCCCCTTGAGAGGAGATGGGAGTAGGGAGAAGGTTAAAACTGTACTGGCTGGAAAAATCAAATGTGTTGAATGTAATTTTCATTCTTGACTTAGATTTGTATAAGTGATATGAGTAAAATATCTATTTGTATAAGAATTATTGATATGTTATTTGAAGATGTATTTGACTTTTCTCAGGTATCTAACAGCAAAACACATCTTTTCTGTGTTCTTTTCCAGCTAGCAAAGGAACAGACACAAGACCTAATCATTAAAACTACTAAGCTTCAATCAGAAAAGTAAGTAGTGTATTACATTTCCTGGCCACTTATTTCATGGAGGCTATTGGGGGTTCCATCTTGTGTTTCATTCCGCCCTTTTAAAGATATGTTCTATTGCATGTCATTATTTCTCTGAATTTCCGATAAGAATTCTTGTGCACTATAATCTGTGTTTCTTCTAAGAAGGCTGGATGAAGTTGGTCACCTTCAATCACAAAAGCTTGTGGGTCGAAGGCTGTCTCTATACCTTGGTACTGTTGCTGAGGGCTTACTTGACTTTGGCAGTTTGGTACATTAAATCAGGGCTAGTGGCACTCCTGATGGTGGGGTAGACAGAATGAATTCCTCTGGAAGCATGGAGTGGGAGTGATGTTGTCAATTGCTGTGATTTGCTGCCATTAGTTCATGTGGCCACATTCATCAGTGGGGCAAGTCCCAAAGCACCAAAGACCAGACAGACAGAAACAGATTTATTTGAGGCAGTTCTACATACTTTCACATAATGGCCTAGTAATGTTTTGGGCAGGAGAATATCAATTTTTTAACTAGCCTACCTTTCCAAATCACCTATTAATTTTCTTATTATGATTCTGGAACTAAGGAATTCATCCTGACCATTATGTCCTCATAGATTTTTATCTGTTCTTAGGGTTTGGGTGTCCTGGCCATGCCACGTTTATGACCTATCCCTGGTTACCATGGGAAGGGGTTGGTAGGCCCTCTCCTTTATCTCCTTGTAGTTCCTGTAGTGATAGTACTCGTACAGTGGTGGTTAGGGAGTTCCACGACATTGGCCAAGCAGCAAATGAAGGAACGACAGCATATGCCCATCAGGTTGGTATGGACTTGGAAGAGAAATTTAAAGGTTACCACAACATTATATTTACTGTACATCTGGTGGTTGGCTCACTAAGCAAAGGAGGTGCTGTTGACATATTTGATAGCTCTTTCAAGCACCTGACACAGGCACAGTAAGCCAGACAAATGGTCTCCTTCTGTGCTGTCTGATTCAGTGAAACTTGGTTAGTTTCTGCAGTGCATCCTATTAGAAGTGAAGAAACTGCTGCTACAGTGTTGGTGATGAGGGAGTGTATCATGATTTCAGTAGTTGGGGAGCCAATCGAGCAAAATCCAGGAACTCAGTCCCTAACTGCACTATGGGTGTACCTACACCATGTGGACTGCTGCGGTTCAAGAAAGCAGCTCATCACCACCACCTTCTCAAGGGCAATTAGGGATAGGTAACAAATACTGGCCTACCCAGTGATGCCCACAGTCCGTAAATGAATTTAAAAAATGTCAAGTTTGAGTGTAGCTGCAACTGCACCCACTCAAGTGAGTGATGAGAATTCTATCACGCTCACCATTTGAGCCTTTGTAGATGATATACACATGTTGAGTAGTCGGAAGGTGAGCCCGTCATGGTAGATCACCCAGCCTCAACTCTTATAGACAAATTGTGAATCTGGCTGGTCCAGGTAAATTTCTGGTCATTGGTGATCCTCAAGATGTTATTGGATGTTAGAAGTGGTGGTGCCTTGAAAGGTAAGCAGAGATAAGACTAGGATTCCTCTTGTTTAAAATGGTCATTACCTGGTAATTATGTAGTATAAATCTTAGCTGCCACTTGTCAGTCCAAGCCTGAATTGTGTCCAGACCCTGCTGGAGGCTGACAAGGGCTGTTTACGATCAGAGGAATTGTGAAGGGAGCTGGATATCTCAGAATTGTCATTGAACAGCCTCACTCCAGACTTGAAGTTGAGGTTTATGATATTGTAGCTAAAGAGGGTTGGGCAGAGGACATTTCTGTGAGGAACTCACACAGCAATGTCCTGAGGGTATGTTGAATGACCTCCAACAACCATGATAAATTTCCATTGCGTTGCTTAAGACTCCAGTCACTGGAGTTTTCCCTTCAACTCCCATTAACTTCAGATTTGGTGGAGTTCCTTGGCTGCTCACTCAGTCAAATGCTGCTCTCTCCTCCATCCCCATCCCCTTTCCGATTTTCCCCCTCCTTTTTGTTTTCTCCAATAATTTATATAGATTTTTCTTTTCCCACCTACTTCCATTATTTTTAAGTGTATTTCATTCCATTGTTTTATCTCTACCTTTTAGCCTATTTCGATCCCTTTCCCCCCACCCCACCTCCACTAGGGCTATCTGTACCTTGCTCGTCCTGCTTTCTACCCTTAATTAGCACATTCCTTTAGATAATAACCACCTTCAACACCTCTTTGTCCTTTTGTCTGTGACATCTTTTGGTTATCTCCACCTGTCACTGGCCCTCCATCCAGCTCTTCTGGTCCCACTCCTCCCTTAAGCCAGTTTATATTTCACCTCTCTTCTAATTTTACTTGGTTCTGTTGAAGGGTCATTCGGACTTGAAACGTTAACTGTGCTCCTCTCCGCAGATGCTGCCAGACCTGCTGCGTTTTTCCAGGTATTTTTGTTTTTGTGCTGCTTTAATATTCAGTGCAGCTCCTCTCACCTCTCCTCTGATAAGAATAGTATTCAGTTAGCAGAACAATAGCACTTTGTCAGAACGTGTGACTTCAAATCATGTTTATTACAAGAAAAAAAACCTAGTAATGGAAAATGACTACAGCAGGTTCATCTTTAGAACTTTTAACTTCTACCTTCTCAAGTACAAAACTGACACAGATGTGACATTTTGTTATACTTTTGCATAAGTTTTCACATAGCAACACAAGTGATAGGGATTACTTTGGGGGTTAGATGTAACTGTAAGTACAATATAACTTGAGCTGGGTCTTGTTATATGGAATATGCTGTTAGTACTTTTTTAGGGTTTAAATCTGGAATATAGAAAATGCAGTGTGTTTCATAGCTGAACAATGTTTATCAAATTCAGGTTCGAGTTTCTTCATCTTAATCCCAACTCTAGACCTGAACTCATTGCTTTGACTTAATTTACCTTTGAAACAGAGCATCAGAATATATTAAATGGTTTCTGCTTTCAATGTAATATGAACGCATTTGCAGAAAGCATAATGCCTTTGAATTGAAGGTTTGCATTTGCTTCAATATGTGGATGATGAATTAGTAGCAACAACTAAATCTAAATAATAAAGATTCCCTTCCAGCATTTGCAGTAATCAAACTTAAAGTGACTGGACAAATCATAAATAGTTGTTGAAATAGGTAGGCTCTTTCTGATTTGAATTGTGACAAATCCCCAACCACTGTAGGCATAGAGCTGCTGATTTTTGAAGTGCCTATCTTGTTGTTTGTACCATCTTAAAACAGAAAGATTTGCTAAGACCAGCATTAAAGGAGACAGGGTGAAAAGGGTAAAAAATTTCCAGACTACTGCTTGTAACAAATCTGGCAAATTTAGATCAGAGTTGTGCAAGACCCATGTCACTGCATCAATTTGAAAGTAGGTTTTATCTATCTGCTGTTTCTGTGAAAACCACTCACCTTCCAAAATTCATTTGTTTCATATTTCTGCAATGGCTGGTTCTGGACTTTGTAACTGTTAACTGTAGTAGCAAAGAAAAAAATGAATGTATGCATCCATGGTTGGCTTCATCAGATTTTACTGAAACAGAGATTAAGTACAGTAATCTACAGATTATCAGACCTCTACTAGCTTGCAGTGGATATATTTTTTTACCTTTAGCGTAGCTGTCAACTACTGATTACAATTCTTATTTCCAAACTCAGATAATATTCCAAAGAAGATAAGCTATTGGGAGTGGTTGAATGAAATGCTTGAGTAATATATTAACCAATAAGCTCCTCGGGGTTTAACAGAAAATACTAATTTATTCTGTAAATTAAGTTATTTGTTACTTTCTTACAGCCCTGTGAAATCAACCATTATCTTTCTGCACTATGGATTTTCTTATTAGTTTCATACTGAGATTAATTGAAACCAGAAGCACAATATCAGTGCTTTTGGAAATGCAGTCAATATGAAGTGTGAAAATGATAGTCATTTTTATATGAACATCTGAATTAGGAGCAGGAGTAGGCCATTCGGGCCCTCGAGCCTACTCTGCCATTAAATAAGATCATGGCTACTCTGATTGTGTCTTGAGCTCCACTTTCCTGCCAATCCCCTATACCATTTGACTTCCTTGTTAGTCAAGAACTTATCTACCTCTGCCTTAAAGCTATTTGAGAGGCAAGGTCTCTAGGGAAGAGAGCTCCAAAGACCCGAGGCCCACTGTGGGGAAAAAAAATTCTTCTCATCTCCATTTTAAATGGGGGACTGCTTATTTTTAACTGTGTTCCCTTGTTCTAGTCGCTCCTGCAAGGGGAAGCATTCTCTCAGCATCTACCCTGTCAAGTTCCCTCAGGAACTTTCTTGTTTCAAGTAAGATCATCTCATATTCTTCTAAACCCAACCTGTCCAACTTTTCCTCCTAAGATCCCAGGCACCAGTCGAGTGCACCTCCACTGAACTGCTAATGCATTTATATCCTTTCTTAAATAAGGAGACCAAAACTGTACACAGTATTCCAAGTATGGTCTCACCAATGCCTTGTACAACTTGCAATAAACATCAAGATTTCATTTGCCTTCCAAATTGCTTGCTAACTTTTTGTGATTCATGTACCAGGGCAACCAGATCCCTCCATACCTCAGAGTTCTTCAATCTCGCTTCATTTAAATAATATGCTGCTTTTGTATTGTTCCTGCCAAAGTGGGCAAATTCACATTTTCCCACAAAATACACCATCTACCAAATTTTTGCCCACTCACTCAACCTACCTACATCCCTTTGCATACGCCTTGTGTCCTCTTCACAACTTACCTTCCTACCTACCTTTGTGTCATCAGCAAATTTAGCAACCATACATTCAGTCCCTTCATCCAAGTCATTGATATAAGTTGTAAATAGTTGAGGCCTCAGCACTGATCACCGTGGCACTCCACTCGTCACATCCTGCCAACTCGAAAATTACCCATTTATGCCTACTCTCTGTTTCCTGTTAGTTAACCAATCCTCTATCCATGCTAAAATGCTATCCCCTACAACTTGAGCTATCCCCTACAACTTGACCTCTTATTTTACATCGTAACCTTTGATATGGTGCCTTCGCAAATGCTTTCTGGAAATATAAGTGCAGTGCATCCACAAGTTCCCCTTTACCCAGTTTGGAGTTCTTTGAGGAAGTAACAAACAATAAATTAGTTAAACATGATTTCCCATTCACAAAACCATGTTGATTCTGCCTGATTGCATTGAGATTTTTTAAGTGTCCCGCTGTAACTTCCTTAATAATAGATTCCAGCAATTTCCCTATAATATAACTGGCCTGCAGTTTCATAATATGTCACACTATTTGTATAGGATTTGCTGTACAGGTACTCGTCCTTCAGCTGCATGTTAGCAGGAAAGAATCAGATTACCAAGTCAAAGTCAGAATGGAATCTTTAAATTGAAATTTTCAAATAGTGTTATCTTAAAATACTATTTTATCTTGAAGAAAATCCCATCAAATGCACAGAGCAACGGTTTCGACCTGGAATTAAATGAATTCTATTGCTCTTCTTAAATCTTATAAACTTAAGTAGTTACAGTGCCTTGCTACATTTATTGTCTATGAATTTTGGAATTTTCAGAAATGTTAATATGTGCAGGGGTGCACTGTATTTTTACCAAATAACAACAAATGTGAAGGAATGAAAAAGCTATATTCTTATGTGAACTATTTTGCAGCATTGTATTATCATGGTTACATGTTTAGATGTGGTAAACCCAGAGCACACAACAACAGCCGTTGTAATTTTCCGTTCAACTTCAGTTTCCCCGAAGTTCACCCACTATACCATTATGCTCTTTTCTTCTGGTGCTGACATTCATAGATCAAAAGTGGATTTGTACTCTAGAATGGTATTTATGCATCCCACCACCAGAATCTGCTTAGTATTAAAGCTAAGACCAGAAGAGGGTGAGTTTATTTTAATTTGCCACCAAAGTTTGTAATTGGGACCAAAGTTATGGGTTCTTGGCAAACCTGATCAAAATAAAAGTAATAAACCTCTATTAGGTTGTACTTTTGATTCATTGGTTAGTGCAGAGCTATCCTGTTCTGCTAACTATACAGCAGGGGAGGTCCTAAATACTTTAATACTACTGAGCCTCAGTTCAGTAATAGCACTGTTGTCTTCTAGTCAGAAGATTGTGGGTTTATGCCTCACTTCTCCTGTGGCCTGTAAATCTCATATGAATTTGCTTTTTTAAAAATTGTTGTTATTTGTTCTGCTGGAGGAGAAATTAAACCTGGTTTCACTGGTCTTTTCGTTGCAAAGTGAAGCATGAGAGCCGAGGGGATGAGTTTTGCCTTACGATCTTCTGCGCATAATTTGGCTCAAAAATGTGTCAGATGCTAAACTGGAAGCTGGTGACTTTTTAAGTGTCCAGGGCACTCTCTAGAAACAAGTGTTGGGTGCCTTGCATGTACATAGAGGGTACCCCACACTAATTGTATGACCCCGATTAAAATTTGTGTACAAATAGGCGGAGCTTGCAATATGCAACTTCTGCTTAATTGTATCACATCTTGAGCAACCAAACCAGCAGTCCCTAAAGGGATCACAAGTAACTTCAAGGGAGGATAAAAATTTTGGAATGGCAGTACCCCAAGTATTTCCCCAGCTAGGATCAGCTAACTTGGCAGAGATTAGAAATGAAACTGTGGCTATTGTGATATGTCTAGTCTGAAAGGAAATAGCATTATTCCAGAAAGTCTGATTATATTGAATTGATTAATTTATTGTAGCTACACATCTTTGTCTTGTTTTTGTGGTGATTTCTGTGCAATGTCAGTGTTGGCCCAGTATCTTTAAAGTGCAGTGCATGACCAGCAGGTTTAAGTTAGACAGCTGACTGCACAATGTTGCACCATATGGACTGCCTACAAAGATGAATGCACATTGATCACTGCCTCAGCCAGTTAATTTTTAATATGAAAGCATAGACTTACACCTAACACAAAAACAACTCCAACATAAAAGTGTTCAAGAGATTGCTTAGGCATTCTTGAACCTTTACTCTCTGCCAAGTTGATGTTACACTACACTTTATCGAAAACACTAGCATATCCTAGCTTACTGAGACTATGGTACTACAACAGGCAGCCTTACATTTACTTGCCTCATGACGATCAGTGCCTGACTTCCAAACCTCATTATTGCTTTTTCAGTGCACACCCAACGCTCTCCTGTTGCTTCATCTTGATCTGAAAGCAGTTGCATAATTGCATTTATTTGAACTGCCCTGTAATGTTCACAATGAAGTTTGAGGGATGTAAATAATGATTGAGTCAAAGTAAAACAATCAGCTACTTTTTACAAATTGGTCATTATTTTAAGTGGCCATCAAGTACCTCTTTTAATGCTCATGCTGTGCTTTAAATCTTTACTGTCACTGCTGTAATACAGTACTTATTATAGTGGCATGGTGCAGTTTTATAATATTTGTTGCTTGTTTTTCTCATCTTGCTCATCAAAATGCATTAACCCTTTGCTGGGGTGCGGTTGCATGAATGCAAGTCATATTTTGATAGCTCATCCAAGGCACTACTGTTCATATGTAAACGTTCACAGTAAGTATTGACAAACTATTCAACTGTGGGGAATATCAGAACGGTGTTTGATCTTCTCCTCGGTTGACATGAACATGTGTTTTCCGACATGAATTACTACACAGCAGAGGTAGTGGAAGAATTCTCATGCTTTTTCTTCTGACAATCTCAGGGTGCACTGAAGTGAAAAAGATAATCGACCTGAAATGTTAATTCTATTTATCTGCACAGATACTGCCTGATCTGCTGAATATTTTCCACCATTTTTGTTATTTTAGGCTAATTGAGTTATGTGGTTACAGTGTGAACTAAGTAAAGATCTAATTGGAAAGTTGCCTTGTTGAAATGCAACATTGATTCCCAAACTCACCCATTCTACCCTCAGAAATAATGTCAGATGACATTTCTGAGTTTTAAGACCTGCTCCTTTCTCACATTAAACCTGACTTCAAATAGTAGGCTTATAACATTATTTGAGTCAGATCCAAAGCAGAAAGTTTTGCTTCAACATATCTGAGACTGTCTCAGTCAAACTCAACAGGTCCTGATGGTTTTGTGGTTTTTTTTAGGAGTATGTGAAAGCTGAACATATGCGTTCAGCAGGTGTTACTGCATGCGCCATTTATTGGATACAGGTTTCATTGCTGATAAGGGCACTGAGAACGACAAATAATTAATATTACTCTTCAATATGCTGTGAATTCCAAATGGTAAAATATTCAATTTTTTAAATGTTCATCTGTGATATTAATGATAATAAGTCATTTTATAATAAATCTACATCTAACAGCTTTCCTGTGCAGCATCAATGCTACCAGTATTTATTTTTCCAAATGCTTTTGAACCATTGACTTTTAAATGGCGAATTCACAAATCAGAATGCTATGAGGATGATTTATGATTTTGTACAGCAACACATACAAACCAAATAAAATATATTTAAAATTGATTGCAAAGGGAAAATTGCCTTCATGTGAATTCAAGAGATGTTTATTAGCTTCTCAACAGTTGAGTCTGTTATATGCTTCCCTGCTCATTTGAAGGCATGGCGCATGCTGGGGCATGGGTCTAAAGCCACTAGCAGCCCTATATAACCAATTACATATTGTTCCTTTGTGAGTCCAACACTGAGGTCTGGATTTGGCTCCTGGGTTTGGAGTGTGGTCGCGACATTCCCTGGCTCTGCAAACCTAGCTTGGAAGAAAGTGGCCCAGAGTGTCGGATGTTCTTTCCAGGATGGCAGGGTTCCCTGGGAGTTGGGCCGGGTGATCCTGGAATGAGTGCAGAGGATGCCAGGTGCGGAGGCAGGCTGAGCAAAAGGCCTGTCTTGGTGCACTGACACTGTATCGAAGTTTCAAAAACCAAACAGAAAAATGTAAAATAGCCCTCCAGCCCTCAACCCCCACACACACTCTCCATGCCCCATCCATGCCAACTCATGCCACCTTATGGCCCCACCGAGCCCCCCCATGGCCTCCATACACTCTCTGCCAACCTATGCCCCCACCAACTTCCCATGGCCCCTCACTCTCCATACCAACTTAGTGCCAACTCATCTGAATGTAATCTCAACACCGCATTCCTTCCTACCCCCGATAACCTTTTACCCTCTTGTTAATCAAAAATCTATCACTACTGCCTTAAAAATATTCAAAGACTCTGCTTCCACCGCCTTTTGAAGAAGAGAGTTCTAAAGACTCACAACCCTCTGAGAGAAAAAAATTCTCCTCATCTCTGTCTAAATGAATGACCCCTTATTTTTAAATAGTGATGCCTAGTTCTAGATTCTCCCACAAAAGGAAACATCCTCTCCACATCCACCCTGTCAAAACCCCTCAGGATTTTAAAGTTTTCAATCAACCTCTTATTCTTCTAAACTCCAGTCCGTACAAGCTTAACCTGTCCAACTTTTCCTCATAAGACGGACTGCCCATTCCTTGTATTAGCCTAATAAACCTACTCTGAACTGCTTCTAATAGATTTACATCTTTCCTTAAATAAGATTAATACTGTACACAATACTCCAGATGTGGTCTCACCAATGCCCTGTACAAATAAAGCATAACTCCCTACTTTTGTATTTAATTCCCCTTTCCTAACTACTTGCTGTACTTGCATAATGACTTTTTGTGATTCCTGCACTAGGTCACCCAGATCTCTCTGAATCTCAGATCTCAGTAATCGCTCACCATTTAGATAATATGCTTTTTTTAAAATCATGTTTATCAAAATGGGGCAATTTCACATTTTCCCACATTATACTCCATTTGCCAGGTATGTGCCCATCACTTAACCTATCCATGTCACTTTGTAGCCCCCTTACGTCCTCTTCACAACTTACTTTTCTACCTATCTTTGTGTCGTCAGCAAATTTAGCAAATATACCATCTGTCCCTTCATCCAAACATCTATATAAATTGTAAAAAGTGGAGGCCCAGCACTGATCCCTGTGACACACCACTTGTTACATCCCGCCAACCAGAAAAGAACCCATTTATGGCTATTCTGTTTCCTGTTAGCTACCCAATCTTCTATCCATGTCAGTATGTTACCCCCTGCACCGTGAGCTGTTTGTTTGCAATAACCTTTCATGTGGCACCTTATCAAATGCCTTCTAGAAATTTAAGTACAGTGCATTCACCGGTTCCCCTTTATCCACAGCCATTGTGACTCCTTCAAAGAACTCCAATAAATTGGTTAGACATGATTTCCCTTTCACAAAGCCAAGTTGACTCTGTCTGATTGTCTTAAACTTTTCTAAGTGCCCTGCTATGACATCTTTAGTAATAGCTTCTAACATTTTCCCTATTGCAGGTGTTAAGCTAACTGGCCTATAGTTTCCTGCTTTCCGTTTCCCTCCCTGTTTGAATAAAGGAGATACATTTGCTACATACCTTATCTACTGCCCTTGCTAAGATGAACTTAGTCAGCATAGACTAGAATCTGATGTGGAACATTTTGTTCTGTATAGCTACTGCTACAATGGATGGTTACTCTTGACTTTGAAGTTCAGTACATCAAAGTCTAGAATATCATTTTCATGCCCAAGGATGCTATTGTAACTCTTCGCTTAAATTTTGGGACAGGATAGCAAAACGACAAAAAGGGATGATGCACATGAGGACTTAAAAGCAAAATCTATTTTGGTTACAATAAAGAAACAATGGAGGAGCTGTTATGCTGCTGTGTGTATACTATAGAACATCCAATAATGGAAAAGAGTTAGAAGAGCAAATTTGCAGCCAAACTGCAGAAGTATATCAGAACTTTTGAGTATTGATATTGGGGCATTTCAACTATCCTAATTTAGACTGGGAAAATAATAGCATAAAAGGCAAAGAAAGGGAGGAATTTCTGAAATAAGAACTTTTTTGATCATTATGTTTCTAGCCTAAAGAGGAAGAAAGCAATGCTGGATCTTTCTGGGAAATGAAGTGGACCATTTGGGAATATCATTAGATTTAGAGTAATTATGAAAAAGAGCTAGAAAAAGCAAATGTTCAAGTACCCAACTGAAGGAGAGTTCAAAAATGGATCTAGCCCAGATGGATTAGAATCAAAGATTGGCAGGTAAAACTGTATATATGTAGTGGGATACCTTCAAAGAGGAGATAGTTCAAATACATATTAGGCAGATTCTCATCAGGAGGGAAAGGATGGGCATCCAAAGCTGGAGCTCCCTGAATGACTAAAGATAAAGAGATTAAAATAAAATAGAACAAGGAGGCTTATGATTTTGGTTTATGCCAGATGAGTGAGAGAGGGGTATTGAACAATGATGGGGGTGAGGTAGGAAGGGTGAACATTGTCAAGGGGCTGAGGGAGGATGGTGAATAATATTGGGAGTAAGGGAGATGGGATTGAACATTGTCGAGGTGTGAGGCTGTGCAGTGTAGGGGTTCACAGCCTTATTAAAAGCAATGTAAGTCAGTGAACTGAAGACAGACCTTAAGGGGTATGTTTTCAGTTCCTGATGAGAAAAGTGGATGTGACTGCGCTGGAATTACATCCAACAAATTGTCTCCTGACTTTGTTTGCCCCTGCATCCCTGCAGGGGCTGGCACCAGAAGGTGCAAAGGCTCCAGAGTAAAATGGTAAGTGGGCAGATTAAATCAGAGTCAGCATCAGATGCACCCTCACCAACACTGACTAGAAGATCTGGGCCAATATTACAGAATGCCTAAAAGATTGAGTTTAAATGTTTAGCCTGCAAGCTGTTTAAAAAATACTGTGACTATTTTTTATATTTCCTTAAGCATGTGTTAGCAGTCAAAGTTATGGAATCTCCTTTTGCTAAATGCCTTTTAGAAACCAGGGGATTTAATTTGCATCCTATCTTAAAATAGTACCCAAAAGCCTGTTAATTAATGGGCTGCTTCCATTTAAATAATAGAGAGCAAAATGGGTCATCTTGAATCATTTCGTTCTGGCATACAATAAGTATTCCTGACAATGTTTTTGATAGCAGTTGGCGGAAGAAAGGCACTATTGGTTTTCATGTACAAATGTCATTTTTAAAATAAAAAGAATGCACTAAGTTTTTAAGTACTGTGACCACGAGGAACATCTTTCATGCTGTATTTTCACACCCTTCTGGAAGAAAAAATGGATAATAAACTTACTTGTGGAAAATAATTATTCAGTAGAATTCAAAATGGTGTGAAAAATGCAACTCAACCTGTTTGTTTTTATTTCCCTGAAAGCTAAGAGAAACACTACTTTTGTTGCATAAATGTGTCCTCAGATTGCCTTTTGTGAATTCTACAAGCAGGACTTGTGTAGATAATACTAATTTTGGACTGATTTTTATTTTCTCTCTATTGCAAGCTTTTTGTTTAGAATCTGCACATCCCTGTATAATGCCAGCCAGTGCAGCTTTAATTTACAGCAGCTGAACTAGTTTGTGATTATGTTGATGAACAATCTTGCTGCTTTTTTTCCCCTGTTGTAATTTTTTTAAAAATAGGACATTTAATCTTGAGTTTGATTCTTAAAAAGCAGGATTTTATTCTCACATAACCAAATTTGCTAACTTTTACCAACCTATAAATGTTTCAGTAACCTTAGGAACATTTTCTTTAATTTTTCCCTTTGCTTTAAGATGGCAGCTTAAGTTGGGGCATGATTCTAATTTGCTCTCTGATAGCACATGAGCAGTAGAGTGAGTGTTAGGCTTTTTAAGCATGAAGTTGAGTCCTCAACCAGTGTTAACTTTGATGCACATTTCAGTAGGTAGCCATGGGAGAGCAATGAAGAGAAAATGCATGCCTGATTTTCCTTACCTCTTCCTCCTAACCTGTGGATGCTGAAACCAGTTCTAGTACCCTGCTGCTTCCCTGATTTGGATCAGCTAATTTAGCACATATGGTGATGAAACCTGGAAATTCCTTGACCTATGGCTCAGTTCCATGCTCTAAAGAGCTTTTGCCATTGGCAAATATTCCATAGTGTTCCTAATGGATAGACAAGAAATGTCAACAGTGAAGGAAGAATTAATTTTGTGAAGAAAATAGATGCTTGTATTTAAAATTATAAAAACGAAGCATGGAATGAGAAAATTATAAAAACGAAGCATGGAATGAGAAAAGATCATTGACTGCCAAACTTTCTGCTTTGAACGGATTATGTAAAATTTCCAAAACACTGCACAGCAATCAATTGCTTTTTTGAAGTGCAGCCATTGGGTAGAATTGTTCCAAATTTGCATAAAGTGCAGGAGCGGGTGGGAAAAAAGTCGTTTACCCACTGGTCGCAATGGCGGATTTTCCACGGTATTGTCCCATTCCCAGCACATACCTGCTCATTAATGATGCATTCACAGGTAACACGCCAGATTTCTGGCATGGATTTGCCCGCCATGCCGTGATCTGAGTGCTTCCTTGCTCCGGGCGTCATATTTAAAGCTCACCAGAGCGCATGCCTACTTCATGTCTAAGACCAGGACTGCTGCAGGCGACAGATGGCCCTGAAAGCAAAGAAGACGGCAGCCTCTCTAGGGCGCCTGTTGAATGCAGTGGAAGGCCCCCACAATGTCCTCTACCCCACTCTGGCCGCAGGAGGTCCACCAGAGTCACCAATCTGGCCTGCGAGACGGTGGCAGCGGCGATCAGTGCCACCAGAGCACAGAGGTCAGCCATCCAGTGCAGGAAGAGGGTGAATGCTGTCATCCATTCCTCCAGGGTAAGTCAACCACCTCATCACTCAATTCTCACACTCACAAATCCACAGGGATCTCACACCTCAAGGGACAACACCACTAACTCTCTCACACACCCTCACATCTCCATCACACTCATATCCTCTGGAGCTTGTGTCCTCATCCTGTCCATAGCTTCGCTCACCACAGAAACATTTCATTTGCCCTGCTCATACTCTCCATCTGATTTCATACAGGAGAAGCTGGCTCACTACAGGAGGGAAAGGCCCCAGACCGGGGGTAGAGCGGCCCACATTAGGCCCCTCACTCACTATCACGCTGACTGGTGAGGACATTGATACTGTCTGTGGCAACAATGAGGTCGGCGGTGAATACCCACATGATGATCCTGTACCACATCACTCCTCTCTCAACGCAACTGTGAGTGCTCTCTCTCCTGCTTGTGACTCTGGTGCTATGCACTAATTATCTCTGCTTCAGTCCACAGGGAGCTCTGCCAAGCGACCGACACCCTCAGCCAGCCAGTCCGACCGCTCCATCCAGGTCCTCCCCACCAGCCTAAAGGACACTTCCTCCATTGAACGGCTGGAAATAAGCAGCCTGGAAGATCCGTCACAGTGCTTACCCACACCCTCCACCAGCACAGAGACACACACCTCAGTGGGACCTAGATCTAGAGCAGGCTCGGGTTCACAATCTGGTGGTTTCCGTACGGACATGTGTCCACAGCAAGAGGAGGCAGGTTCAGCCGAGCTCCCCAGCATTCAGAGGACTGCTGGGGAAGAAGCAGTGAGGTTCGTGTCAGATGACGAGCCCCCTGACACTTTTGTCGTCGTCCCCCAACCTCACCCTTCCTGACGCATTCGCCCCCTCTCCCAAACTCAGCCCCTCTGCCTCCCACCGGTACACCTTCCTCTCCCCACCCTCACTGATCGTCTGTATCAGCCCATGGCTAAGACCATGGTGTTCCAAAGCAGACCTGAGACATCAGCGGAGACCTCCCAATTTCCGCAAGCTGCTTCACAGCTGAACCATTTCCATGAGAATCCACCCAGCATGCGATGCATGTGTTCGTCCAGGGGCCAGTAGCTGTAGGGCTCCGGCGTCTTCTGCTCCCTCAATGTTCAAGATTTGAGCAACGTCTTAATGGTAAGTCCCAACTTCTGCATATCACACTTGTCCATACGTGTTCTGGGTCAGCATGATTTCCCGTCGGTATACTAGTTTATCTGGTGTTGGGGGACGATTTCAGTTGGGCCTTACTTTGCATCCCATTAGCAGGATGCAAAGCGGGGTTCACGACAGCCTCCAGTGGGATTTACATTCCATCATGGCGGACATCATCAGATGATCCTGCTGTGCTTTCACACCGGTGTGTAACTGATTTTTGGCCTTCTCGCCATACTGTCGCTCCCCTCCCGCCACGATCCCCGATGCCAAGGGGGCTGGAAAATTCCGGCCATTGTTGCTACATAGGCCAATGCCTATGTAATTATGAATGACAAGGTTCCACAAATAAATAAAAGCAAAATACGGTGGATACTGGAAATCTGAAATCAATCCACAAATGAATGACCAGTCAATCTATTTGGGTGATGTTGTTTGAGGAATTAATACTAGTTGGGAGATGGGAAAACTTTGTGTTCTTTGAGGAATGCAACCTAAACAGGGACATAGATAAAAGTTTGCCATGCCAGTCAAAAGATGGCACCTCTGAAGCACAGCATCCACCTAGATTATATGCTCAAATCAGGATTGGGACTCAAACCCCTGCTCATCTGACTGACGGGCGAGACTGTTAACTGGCCCATGATGTTGTGAATCCCAATTGCCTTTTCTTGAAAAAGTTGAACAGTTATGCCCAGTGGTAGCATTAAGTGTTCAGTGATTCTCATCCTAGAATACTCTTCCTAATCAACCATCTTGTAGTAAAGTGAGGGAGAGAGGCAAATACATAGAAGACAGCAAGCCATGCGAGTCTCTCACACATATAGCTTTGGATTATTAAGTGATAGAAGGATGAAAACTGGTAAGTTGCCTTTCCTTGACTAGGAACTAGTGGAAGAATATTACCCTGGAGAAGAGCAGGAAATGTAGAAGGGTGTCTCTTTGGGGTAGAGTTGGCCCCAAGAGAGCATAGCTGGCGATGGAAGTTTGAAACTTAATCGACTCTGGTAGGCTTGCCTGGGAGACTTGTAGCATTCTTAAGCCGCTATTGATGATTGACCAGCTAGCTTGGACTATTGATGGAACCTAAATTGGTAGAACTTTGGGAAATGGAGTTGTGTCCACTTGGTACTGTATAGTTCTACAATTAGTATCTACGTAGTAGAGTAGTGTTGGATCAACAACCATGGGAAAGCTTGCATGGTCTTGGTTATGAACACTATAGCAACTTATAGCATAAGAGAGACTAGGCTAGAGCACTCATGATCTGCCTGGCTCAGAGATCACATTACCAGAACTGCCATAATGGGTTGGCTTGATTCTATCGCTAATCATGCCAAATCAGAGTTACTTCAATCCTGCCTACCTTCTCTTAGCCTTCTCCAGGAGGTGACCCATACCTTTTCACTATTTCCTGGCCAAAGGGTGGGCTGATCATTAACACTTGTGCAATCACTCTATTGCTTTATAACCCAACACTAGCAAGTGTGTGAAACTGACATGGATTGCTAGCCCTCCAATATCCCTCCCTCTTCTTCACCTCACTCCACACCCACCTGGATTTGCAGACTTTGTGATGTTGGGCATCATTGGGCACAAATCTGTTTACTAGCACAGGCATGGCAATTTATCTTTATTGAGACATTTTCTTCTTTTCAAACTGAAATTTATGTTTGTATCTTTTAGATTTCACACTCTTTTAAAAAAATTCAGTGTTATCAGGCATTATGTTTTCACAGGGCCTTTGAAGTCCTTTGTTCCACCACTGCATTTGTTGCTTGACCGTTATTTGGTCTTCCATTTTCTAATTTCTATTCCCCCTTAATCTTGATAAGATTATTCATCAAGAAACATACCTGGTATTTTATCATCACTGAGATTTTTTTGATTAGGCAATAGTTATTTATGGACTATAACCTTTCAAAATATGGCTTGCTGGATGTAGCAATGTTATCAGATTCAGACAGGCATTTTATTTATGTAGGTCTGCTCCTGTTTATCTTCAGAACGTAAAACCAACCTACTTTCCCTGTTAACTGAATTCCTGCAATAGTTCACTTCCTTTGAAGGTTATCAGCGATTTTTTTACTATTATTTCTTCTGACAGGATTTTGTATAGTAAACTTTAAAGTAATAAGTTGCAATTCTTCTCTCCACCAGAAAGTATTGTAGCTGCCTCCATCCATATAACTTGTAAGTTTGAAGCATTTACACCACAGTGAAATTCATTATGTGACCAAACTTCACAATGTAATTTTGTACAGTCTTGTTGAGCCACTCCTCTGAAGTGGCCTTAATTCATGTGTGAGCTCAGACAGGGAGTATCAGCATTTTATTTTACTATGGAGGGCATTAGTGAAATGTGCTCATCCAGTATATATCAGGCACTGAATACCACTCTGGACTGGGGGCTTAACGTGAAGGTTTTTTACTCTTTCCTAATTCATAGCTTTCTGTCATTATGAAGCCATCTTGCAATATATTTGCAATGTTTGAAATGCCCAAGGAACTCTTTGCAATCTCAATGCATTATTGGATATTTTCAACATGTGACTCACCTCTGTCCCCAAAGCCTCTATACCACTTACAAAGCACACATCACGACTGTGACGGAATACTCTCCACCTACCTGAAGGGTTGGAGTTGCAAGAACACTCAAACTTGGCACTATTCAGGACAAAGCAACTCGCTTAATTGGTACACCTTCCAACACCGACAGGTTTACTATGTGCATTATCTACACGATGCATTGCAGCAAGTCTCTCAAAACTGCAAACAGCATCATCAAGAAGGACAAGGGGATTGAGGAACACCATCACCTCCAAGTTCCCCACCATCCTGACTTGGTTCACTCATGAGTAATTTTAGTGTTAGTAAAGTTAATGGTGTTTACATGTTTGTTCATTATAAATGCATTTTTTTCCAAACAAACATAAATTGATTTAAATAGTCACTGTACTAAATTGGTTCTTGGTGTTAGAGAAGTTATGCTTTCCAGTAATTAATGAAACCTGTCATTTACATAGAGAGATTTGCCATCTAAATCCTCCTTATACTTTTAAATCTTCTATTGAACTTTTTTTTTCTTATTCTTTCATGGGATATGAGTGTTGCTGAGAGGGCAACATTTGTTGCCCATCTTTAATTGCCCTTGAGAAGATGGCGGTGAGCTGCCTTCTTGAACTGCTGCAGTTCATCCGGTGCAGGTACACTCACAGTGGTGTTGGCCAGGATTTTAACACCGTGACAGTTAGGAATGTTGATATAGTCCCAAGCCAGGATGGTGTGTGGCCTGGATGGAACTTGAGGGTGGTGATGTTTCCATGTGTCTTTTGCCCTGGTCTCTCTGGCTGGTAGAGGTCGCAGGTTTCCAAAGTGCTGTCGATGGAGGCTTGGTGAGTTGTTGCATTGCATCTTGTATTGGTGGGAGTAAATGTTTAACGTGGTGGATGTGGTGCCGATCAAGTGGGCTGCTTTGTCCTGGATGGTATCGACCTTCTTGAATGTTGTGGAGAGTATTCCATCATAGTCCTGAATTGTGTCTTATAGATGGTGGACAGGCTTTTGGGAATCAAGATATGAGTTACTTGCAGAATTCCCAGTCTCTGAACTGCTCTTGTAGCCACAATATTTACATGGCTGGTCCATGGTAACTCCCGGGATGTTGATAGTGGGGGATTCAGCAATGGTAATGCCATAGAATGTTAAGGTGAGATGGTTAGATTCTGACTTGTTGAAGATGGTAATTGCCTGGCACTTGTGTGGCGCGAATGTTACTTGTCGCTTATTAGCCCACGCTTAAATGTCTTCCAGGTCTTACTGCAAGCAGACATGGACTGCTTCAGTATCTGAAGAGTCACGAATGGTATTGAACATTGTGCACGATCATCAGTAAACATCCCCCCTTCTGACCTTATGATGGGGCAAAGATCTTTGACAAAGCAGCTGACAATGGTTGGGCCTAGGACACTACCCTGAGGAGCTCCTGCAGCAGTGTCCTAGGGCTGAATCATCTTCCTTTGTGCTGGGTAGCTCTACTGGTGGTTCTATTTTTCCCACATAATCATGATGAATTGACATTTAAATTAGACTACAAATTCTAATAATATAGTGCTATGACTGGTGCCTGGGCGAGGTTCCCCCAATTTGTTATGATCCCGGGCAAGGCACCCCAAATTGTTATGCTGCCAGGTGAGGAGGGATGAACTGGCTCCCCTTCTTTATTCAACCCCCTCAATTGGTCGCAACTAGGTTAATTTAAAAAGGATCCCCTCTCTTGTGGATACCTTTTCCCAGTTCCAATGTATTTATGTTTTAAGAGGAGCCAATTTAACTAGGCTTTCTTGAGTCAAAGAAAGAGTGAGTTTATTAGTTACTAAAATGCAGGAAAGAAAAAATAATAAAAACACAACACACATACACACAGATTAGAAATGAGAAGTGAGTCCAGAAATAAAGGTTAAAAAAAATGTACAAATCAGTCCTTTGGCTTGTCTGTAAGGAGTAGATGGTGAAACGTTGCTGCCGTTAAGTTGGGTGATTCCAGTAGAGCTGACTTTGTCAGTTGAGCAGTGGGTTTGGAGATTCTTGATTCTGCAGGTTAGCTGAAAGGAGTTGTTTTTTTCCCTTTTCGACTGTGGCTTTGTTGACTTGTGATATGCTTCCAGCAATCAGAGAGAGAGAGGACATTTTTACCTGCAAGCGCAGGGACACCTAGTTGATGTTCTTTATCTGTGACCTTCACAGCATACTCTTGCACACCAGATTTGGAACACCAAAACTAGCACAAACAGACCAGGGTAGCAGTTGGCTTTTAACCCCTTTTCTTGTGTATTTCCAGAGGGGGATAAACAAACATGTCTTTCCCCCAAATTTGCTTTCTTTTCAACTGACATCATGTCCACAGTCTGGGATATAACTCATGGGAGATGGTTTCTGCTGAGATGGTAATCAGCTTCATTATCTCTGCAACCACAAGAGATTGCAGTTCAGTTTTTGCATTGCATCTTTTCCTTTGAAGTATCCCTGTCTGAAGTAGGCCTTGACACCTTATTAGGTGTGACATTCCATTCTCTGGACTAGTTGGTCAAGTGTAATCCACATAGGAATTTTCCAGCAAATGTTTGCAGTCTAAAAGTTCAGTATGCCTGTAAGTAATTCAGGCTATGGTCCGCTGTCATGTCAATATGTATAATTTTTATGTATAATCAGTTGGTTTTAGATTTATAGCTACAACTTTGTTTTGTAAGTAAGTTTGCAGTAAGAATAATACCTATTTTGCACATCAAGACAGGTGAAAACGAATATTATGAGTATTGCTTTGGTTTGGAGAAATCTTTGATCTCAACAGTTAACATAAATATCAAAAATTACAATGTAGTTTAGGCAATGAATACAAATCCTTACTCAAGCCACAGTTATTTATGTAGTGCGTGTGGTGGTAATGTATTGACAGCAGCTCATTTCATCCTTCTTTGTCTTATCTCCCAGAATATTGAAGCATTTTTAATAAATGAGACTACCTAATGCATACATACTTAATTTTGTGATGGTATGTACAAACTTTTAACACTACACAGAAGCCAAATTATTGGTATGATGCTGCCAGTTTCTCAAAAATTAGCAGTTTGATAATAGACTGCATGGTTAGGGCAAACTGGTTTGCCAGTACTGCTGGTGTAGAGTTGCCTTTTAAATCCTTTAACCCTTACAATGTTTTAGAAAATCTATTATGTGTACATATGGATTGCTGTTCCCAAGAATGAGTAAGTAATTTGTACTAGGAGTATAACTGGCTGTCCACTCATGTCTCTTGCTCACACTGATCAGAAATGTTCCATGTACTGCATCATGTGGTACACTATAATTCGGAAATATATTATTCTTCTCCTTACAAATGAAATTGAGAGAGTTCTGAAGGTCCTTAATTTGAATATTTATAAATGTTTAGCTCCTTATTCCAAAGTTTTCTTTGTAGTTTATTCCTAAATTGGTCTTTCTTTTGAGTTAAATTCCAGGATAAAATTTATCATTCAGATGCAGCATTCTGGAACTCTGAATGAAAGACTTAGAGGTGACATCAAACAGCAGGGTGTCCTGCTCAATTTGCACATAAAGGTGAATTAATTACTCTTTTATTTGAGGTATGAGATGCTTCTATATTTCGGACTTCTCCATCAATATGTTCTCCATTGCTATGCTGTTGTTTTCATGCCTGGCTGTGACATCTACAACTACAACCATTTGCCCTTTACTGTCAATTGTGACTCAGACAGTAGTACTCTCACCTCTGAAACAGAAGGTTGTGGATTTAAATCTTGCTCCAGGACTTGAATACAGAAATCTAGACTGACACCCCATTGAAGTACTGAGGGAATATTGCACTGTCAAAGGTGCTATCTTTCAAATGAGACGTTAAACTGAGACCCTGTCAATTCTCTGAGGTGGATGTAAAAGATTTCATGGCACTATTTTGAAGAGGTGCAAGCGAGGTGTCACCGGTGTCATAGCCAATACTTATCCCTCAATCAAAATCACAAAAACTGATTATCTGATTGCTGTCTGTAGGACTTTGCTACGTGGAAACTGGCTGTTATATTTCCTACCTTACAACAGTGAGTAAGTACACTTCAAAAGCACCTTATTGATTGTAAAATACTTTAGGATCTCTTGAGGTTGGGAATATCGCAATATCAATGCGAGTGTTTCTTTATGAGTGAAATGTTGGTCCACACTGACACCCTGCTTTTTAACTACCCTTTGATTTGATCCATTTGGTAGGAACTGCCAGATGACCACATTGACCTTGTTGCGTCAGCGTTTATAACTTTTGATTCTGGATTGATGTTTGCTTTAGGGTGAGGTACGTTTGTGCAGCTCTTTGTTTGGATCCAGTCTCAAGCACTGCAGATTCTGTAGACTTAAATTATACTACCGACATTGTACCACTAACAAAGCAGACCAGCATCTCTACATATAAGCAACATGCCCTGAACCTGACACTGAAGTTAAAAATGCCAGTGACATTTTAATCTTACTATAGAGTTGGCAACTCTCAACTAATATTTAAAAAAATAAAATGAAGATTAAACAAATTGGATAGTTTCTAAAATTTCACTTCACATTGGTTCCATCTTGTGTGAAAATGCATTATTGTTACACAAGCATCATCAGATTTTAGTGCACAGTTTGCTTCTGGAGCACAGCTGACACTAAAGGGTAAGAGTTTTAGTTGCAGACATCGTGGTTGGGCAGGAAAACAACATTACGGTGCCTGAGAAGTGTGAAAAATAATAAGCACCTCTCACCTTAAATAAAAGAGTAAGCAGTATAGTTTTATTTGCAAATCAAAGTAACATCTGTTTGATACTTTTGCAGCTGGGATATGCTACTCATTTTACATCAATACCAGACTTTACATCAGTGGAAAATATGTTATATAAACTGGCTTGTAAAGCATCCAGAAACAATGTGAAGTATAAAAAGTAGAAGGCAAAGTAAGAATGTTTTGACCCTGTTGATGTAACTGAGCATTGAAGTAAGAAGCTGCCCATTTTTCTCTTACATTGAAATTTAGAATAAAGATTTGAGAGGTTTTGAAAAGGTAAATGGTAAAAGATTATTTCCTCGGATCAGTGAATTAATAATAAAGGGAAAGTAGGCTATATTGAGAATGAAGAGGGAAGTTAGGAACTTGCCACCAAGAAGGTTCTTAGAACATGGAACCCTTTACCTGACTATTGAGATAGACACTATTACATAATTTAAAAGGGAATTGGATAAGATTTTGAAAAGGAAAAATAGAAAAGGATATGAAGAAAGGGAGTCCAAATGAGATTAGTCAGGTCGATTAAATAGGCAGAATGAAGCAAAAGTAGTGCTTCAATGCTTTAAATTCTGTGGATGTTTTCATGGAATCACAGAATGGTTGTAGCACAGAAGGAGGTCATTTGGTCCATCATGTCCGTGCCAGTTCTCTACACGAGTAACTCAGTCTAACTCTCCTTTCTCCATATCCCTGGCCTGCAAACATTTCTCTGCAGGTGCTTATCCTATCCTGTTTTGAAAGCCCCAATTGTATCTGCCTCCACCACAATCTCAAGTAGTGCACTCCAGATCCTAACCACTTGCTGTGTAAAAAAAAAAAGTTTTTCCTCATGTTACTGTTGGGGTTTTTTTTGCCAATTTTTTTTGCTGTCCTCTGGTCCTCAACTCTTCCATCACTGGGAACAGTTTTTCTCTCATCTACTCAGTCTAGAACCCTCATGATTTTGGATATTTCTATCAAATCTCCTCCCATTCCTCTCTTTTCTAAGGAAAATAATCTCAGTTTTTCCAATCTGACCATGTAACTGAGGTCCCTCATCCCTGGAACCGTGCTTTTAAATCTTTTCTGCGCTCTCTCTAAAGCCTTCACATCCTTCCTAAAAGTGTGTTGCTCAAAATTGGACACTATACTCCAGTTGAGATCAAACCATTGTTTTATGAACGTTCATCATAACCTCCTTGGATTTGTGCTCTATGCCTCAATTTCTAAAGCCCAAAATCCTGCATGCCTTTTTAACCACTTACGGTACTTGCCTTGCCACTTTAAATGATTTGTGCACATGTTCCCCCAGGGTCTCTTTGTTCTTGTAGCACCTTTAGAACTGTAACCTTTATTTTATGTTGTCTCTCCCTATTCTACTAAAATGCACCACTTCATGTTCTCTGCATTAAATTTCATCTGGCACCTGTTTGTCCATTATGCCAACCTGACTATGTCCCCACTGTATCCTCCTCACAGTTCACAATACTAATTTTTGTATCATCTACAGATTTTGAAATTGCACTCTGCACACCCAAGTCTAAGTCATTATGTACCAAGAAGAACAGTGGTATTAGTGAAACTCCAGTCTGTAAAACAACTATTTCCCACTATTCTGTTTCCTATCACTCTGCCAACTTTGTTGCGTTGCTGCAACTTTCCCTTTTATTCCATGGGCTTCAACTTTGCTAGCCAAACCCTCGACTCCCTTCATAGTCCTAGAGTCATTACGCCCATTGAGTTCAATTCAGCTTTTTGTAGAACAATCTGATCAGTTCCATTCTGCTGCTCCTCCCTCGTAGCACTGCAGGTTTATTTCCTTCAACCCATCTTCGTAGGCAGCAAATTCCAGGTCATTACCACTTGCTTCGTTAAAAAGTTCTTCCTCACATCCCCGCTGCACCTTTTATCCAAAATCTTAAATCTGTGCCCCCTTGTTCATGTACTGTCAGGTAATGGGAATACCTTTTCTTTGACTACCTTATCTAAACTCTTATCAAATCTCTGCTCAATCTCCTCTGCTCCAGGGAGAACAACTCCAGCTTCCCCAACCTAATTCTTGGAATCATTCTGGTAGATCTCTGCCTCTCTTGAGGATCCTCGCATCCTTCCTAACGTGTGGTGACCAGAACTGGATGCAATACTCCAGTTGTGACCTAACCAGAGCTTTTTACAGGTTAAGCATAACTTCCTTGCTTTTGTACTCCATACCTCCATTTATGAAGCCCATGGTCCCATATGCTTTGCTAACCATTCTCTCACTATGTCCTGCCACCATCAAAGATATATGCACTTGAACTCCCATGTCTCTCAGTTCCTCCACACAGTTTAGAACTGTGTCATTAAGTCTATATTGCCTCTCCCTATCCCTTCCGCCAAAATACATCACCTCACACTTCTCTGTATTAAATTTTATCTGCTGCTTCTTATACATGTTCTCAGTATTATTTCATAGGATCATCAAAATAGTCTATAGCCACAGTGAATAAAGCAGCAAATCCATTTATTCTTCTCCTGACACCATTACTCCCATATGATAAAAACAAAAAAACTGCGGATGCTGGAAATCCAAAACAAAAACAGAATTGCCTGGAAAAACTCAGCAGGTCTGGCAGCATTGGCGGAGAAAAAAAGAGTTGACGTTTCGAGTCCTCATGACCCTTCGACAGAACTTGAGTTCGAGTCCAAGAAAGAGTTGAAATATAAGCTGGTTTAAGGTGTGAGGGGAGGGGAGAGAGAGAGAGAGAGAAGTGGAGGGGGTTGGTGTGGTTGTAGGGACAAACAAGCAGTGATAGAAGCAGATCATCAAAAGTTGTCACAAACAACATAACAAAAGAACACATAGGTGTTAAAGTTGGTGATATTATCTAAACGAATGTGCTAATTAAGAATGGATGGTAGGGCACTCAAGATATAGCTCTAGTGGGGGTGGGGAGAGCATAAAAGATTTAAAAATATTTAAAAATAATGGAAATAGGTGGGAAAAGAAAAATCTATATAATTTATTGGAAAAAAACAAAAGGAAGGGGGAAACAGAAAGGGGGTGGGGATGGAGGAGGGAGCTCAAAACCTAAAGTTGTTGAATTCAATATTCAGTCCAGAAGGCTGTGAAGTGCCTAGTCGGAAGATGAGGTGTTGTTGCGTTGGGCTTCACTGGAACAATGCAGCAAGCCAAGGACAGACATGTGGGCAAGAGAGCAGGGTGGAGTGTTAAAATGGCAAGCGACAGGGAGGTTTGGGTCATTCTTGCGGACAGACCACAGGTTACTCCCATTACTCCCAAGCAGTCATCCTTCATATGTGAACTTGGATGTGCATATTTGTTATTCATCTGAGGAGCGTATCACAGCCTAGTCTGATCCTGTTCTCATCTGACATCAACCACAAGTTGCATCCAGAAGTTTGCCAACCACCTCTTTGGTGAAGACTCGTGAAGTTCTTACAAATACTTCTGCAATTTTTGATCATCATTTTCAAATTGATGGTCTTTTCTTAGGAGTCTATTCTCACTTTAACAAATCACTTTTTACGGATGTACTTGTCAAATGGTTGAAATGGTTTCCCAATTAATTATTTCGTATTGTTACTCTTAGCATTTTTTCTAGCTTTCTCTTATTCTTTACTTTTTAAATTATATTGTCCTATAGGCTGCCTGCTTCAATTTCACTTGGTAACTAAACTATTTATTTATACACAGCAATCTGGAAGGATTAGTCGTAACCTTTTTTAATGCACTATATTTCGCATTATCTTTGCATTACCATTGTTTAACATTTCCAACTGCTACTTTACATGTTGGTATGCCAGTTTCTCCTTCCACTCCAACTCAACTAACTTACTCACCTTTGTAAAATATGCCCAAATGCAGTCCAGTATTCCAGTTTTTGTACTACCATTTTCCGTCCTTCATTGGATCTTAAATCGTAACACATTTCAGTGGCTAACCCAAGATGTTAAACCACATTTTGGATTATTTCATTCTGAGGTGCATTTTCCAGAAAAGGTCACTGGATAGAGGCTTCCTTCCACCCTAGCTAAGATTTGTTAACCTTTACATAGTGTTGATCTAATTGCTAATATCAGTTTGGTGCAATGGTCACACTCTTGTCTCCACTGAATGCTGTGGGATGAAGCAGCTTTCCAGAATTTAGCATGCAGTTTAGGTAAAGGGAGTTCTGCATTGTTGGAAAGCCAACTTGCCCAGCATCGAAGTGCTAATCACTCAGCAGCATCTCCGCTGGGCAAGACATGTAGTTTATATGCCTGACACCAAACTCCCAAAGCAACAGCTCCACTCAGAACTCAGTCATGGCAGGTAATTCCCAGGAGAACAGCAGTATCACTTTAGGGATGTCCTCAAAGCATCCCTGAAGAGGCTAAATATCCCTGCTAACCCACGGGAGTCCCTGGCTAGTGACTGACCAAAATGGAGAAGGCTCATCTGGGAAAACACCTAACACATCGAGAGACTTTGTTGGGAAAGTGCAGAAATGAAGTCAAGGCATCTGAGGAAGTGCACAAACCTCCAGACAACCTATCTATCCAACCCTTCAAGAACCACCATGCACTGGACTTATCAGCCATCTCAGAACTCATGGAAGCAAGTCATCCTCAATCCCGAGGAACTGCTTAAGAGAAGACAGCATTGTTGGGGGTGTTACTTCTTTGTTTGCAACTGTAAACCCAGGCCTTGTCTGTTTCTTCAGCTGGATTTAAAAGAGCTCATTGCATATTTTCAAAATAACAGGACATTCTGCCAGTTTCCACAGCAAAATTTTATACCTCAGCCAACACCACCAGAACAGCTTTTTAATTGTCATGAAGCTATTAATGTATATAACATTATTGGATTTTTTTTAAATAGAGGTTTAGTTTGTGGATGTGTCTTAATTGGATTAAAGCCAGCTCGTCTGGGTGCTTTGATGTATACTAGTTTTGAGATGTAAGAGAGGTAAATATCCCAGCTAACCCACGGGAGTCCCTGGCTAGTGACTGACCAAAATGGAGAAAGCTCATCTGGGAAAACACCTAACACATCGAGAGACTTTGTTGGGAAAGTGCAGAAATGAAGTCAAGGCATCTGAGGAAGTGCACAAACCTCCAGACAACCTATCTATCCAACCCTTCAAGAACCACCATGCACTGGACTTATCAGCCATCTCAGAACTCATAACAAAATTTGCATTTTGTTGAATAGTGCGTTCAAGAAGTGGAGTGAAATCTGGCACCTAACTAGCAGAGACCAAGCAATGTTTATATTACTAATAAAATTAGTACTATGAAAGGGGTTTTATTGTTAGAAGAGGTGGAGTTCAAAGGGGCTGGTGATATAATGAGAATTTGCATTCAATGAGATGTGCTGAATATAACCAATAGCAGTTTTGTGTGTGCAAGGCAGAGGCAATGTAAGATCAAAGCCTGTAAGCCTACCACTGTGTCTGCAAAGGAACCAAAGTGAAAGGAACCTCATTTTGAATTTGTAAGGTGAAAGTGCTTTGCCTGGCGTCATGCTTAAAGCCTATTGGTTGTTGTTGCCTTAGTGGAGATTAGTCTGAGAATTTGTTAAAAGTTACAATAGTAGTAATTTGTAGCCATGTGTATATGTTTAATGTGTTGCAACTTAATAAAATGTTTCATTTGATTTAATATAAAAACCCCTCGAAAACTGATGGTCTGATTCCTGAATTTAGAGCTGCATCTCAAACAGACCACTTAAAAATATAGGTTATGACAGTTTTTTAAAGTTTCCCTCTGGGATTTTAAATAACTCAGCTTTACCAACTGCTGGGTCATAACATAATTCAGCACATCTCATTGAATGCAAATTCTCATTATATCACCAGCCCCTTTGAACTCCACCTCTTCTAACAATAAAACCCCTTTCATAGTACTAATTTTATTAGTAATATAAACATTGCTTGGTCTCTGCTAGTTAGGTGCCAGATTTCACTCCACTTCTTGAACGCACTATTCAACAAAATGCAAATTCACTCTACCTCTCTTACATCTCAATTTTCTCTTTCTGGGATTTCTGCATACTAAGTAATTCATTGGCTGTGGGAGATCCTGAGGACGTGAAAGCCACATATTTATATTCTTTCCTGGGTTGTGGCATCACAGGCAAGGCGAACACACCATCCCTAATTGCCCTTGAACTGAGTGGCCCATTTCAGAGGAGAGTTAAGAGTCAACCATATTGCTATGGGTCTGGAATTACATATAGGCCAGACTAGGTTAAGGACAGTAGATTTCCTTCCCTAAAGGGCATTATTGAGACTAGCTTTGTTGATTTGCCAGATTTCCAGATTTATTATTGAACTTAAATTCCTCCAGCTGCCATGGTGGGATTTGAATCCATGTCCCCAGAAGGTTAGCCTGGGACTTTGGATTACTAGCCCAGTAACATTACTACTACACCACCGCCCAGCTTCCTAAATGCAGGTTCTTTCTTGTAGGTGAATTGTAGTCATTGAAATGAACTTCCTATATTTGTTGCATGAAATAGTGTTTATTTGTAATTGTTAGTTAATTTACATTGCATTTAAAATTATGGATAAAATAAAAGTACAGCCACTTGGCTGTTTTGGATTCTGCATTGTTCTCATCTACTTGATCAGTTCATATTGAAAATAATTTAAATACTGAACTGTGCAAACCAAAACAGCAATTAAACAGTTGTTGAAATAATTGGACATGTGGCTTAGATACAGTAATAGTTCACTGATTGGAGTGATTTTTTTTATCCTTAGTAACGAAATTTGAGTCAACAGTAACAATCACTTTAGGCAGGATTTCCCGGGCGGGGGGGCGGGGCCCGCTCGCCGATGCAGCAGATGACATGGGATGACGTCGGGCTGAACTCCCGATTTCACCCTGCGTTATTTCAATTTTCAGGTCGGCAGGAGCTCAGCCCAATCAGCTGTACACCCGCCGACCTGTCAACGGCCTATTGAGGCCATTGACAAACTCATTAACATCATTAATGGACTTGCTCATCCAACCTTAAAGTTGGCGGGTAGGCTGGGAGCCCTGGTGGTCTTCAGAGAAAGCATGAAACCTCATCCATAGGTGGGATGAGGTTTCATGTAGGTTTTTTAAAATTTAATAAAAGTTTAACGAAAAGTGATGGACATGTCCCAACTCATGTGACAGTGTCACATGAGGGGACACATCAAGGAAATTTTATTTTTCTATTTTTAGCATTTTTACATTTGGCGCCAATCACCCTGAGGCAGCACTTAGCCTCAGGGAGATGAGTGTGCTCCTTTGCGCACATGCACGAAAGAGCGCCCGTAAAATGGTGGCGCGCCCCCAATTAGGGGCGCCAATTGGAGGTGTGTCTCTACACGCCCACATCTGAACTGCCCCCCCACCCCAGACCCGGGGGGGGCGGGGGGGAATTCTGCCCTTTGTCTCATTGATTATTGCAGGTTTCCAAGTATTCCAGAACATTTCAAATAATTCACAAAGGAAATTTGTCTTTTCCAGCTACTACTGAAGATGGTCAGATTGTCAGAAACCAGAGAGGCTAGTCCAATGGTCGTAAACTGTATAAACTGACTTAAATTTACTGTGACATTAAGTTGACATACAGCCATCAAACTACTAATATCGGCTAAAAGGCTAATAGCTACTCTAGTAGTCAATCTTAACTGCACTGCAGTGAAGTTGTAAAAGTGCATAAATTTAGCTGAACAACAAGACTAATTTTCACTGATATAGCGTATTTCAGGACTACCAGATGTCGCAAAGCACTTTGCAGCCAATGTATTACTTTTGAAGTGTAGTCATTGTTGCAATGTAGGAAGCATTTCCAAGCAGATTATTATGGGTTTAAACATCAGGACTTCTGTTACTCAAACTTGATACCCAAATACCACGCAGGCCTGAGTTCACTTTTCAGCTGGTGCACTAGTCGAATGGTGTGCTCTGGAAGCAGAGTTATATCCCATTTATATTACAGAACCACTGCAATTGTTTTGTCAAATTCAACCTGTGGTATTGATGGATAACTGCTTATATGCATTTTCACACATGTACAGTTTGCCGGTCTACCATCTTTATAATAAAGCATTATATAGAGAGACACAAACTCGCATTCATACATCGCCTTTACAACCTCAGAACGCCCCAAAATGTTTACAGCCAATGAAATATTTCTGAAATGTAATCACTGCACTGACATAGCTCCATGCTTAGCTCAGCTTAGCCAGAGAATAACCTGCAATGACTTTGCTCTGATCTTAACACCATAGCAAGTAGTTTTCTCTTTGCTCTCCAGATAGTTAGAAGAATGAGAAATGGTTGCCACTCTTGATTGCTGTTAAGTAGCCATTGCTGGAAATTGAGTTTGTGGATATTGTATAAGTAAGAATTGGGTTTAGCTGTGATGTCTTACTGTCGTGAAACAGCACATGGCACTCGCTGTCCAGTTCTTGCCAGAAGAGCAAACAATTGGGCATTGAGTTAAAGGGTGTGAATTCATGGCATACCCAGGCATTAATAATTCCTTAGAACGAGACTCATGAAGAGAGAAAATTATAGGAGGAAAAACATCAATCAATCAATGTACAAATTCAATAACTTGCTGTATAATCTTCATATCTGTTAACTTGCTAAGAATCTTTACACAGTTAAAAAAAAAGCCTTTGTTGCAATCTAAAATTGAAATGGGCTCACATCAATGTATCACCAAGAACAACCTTCTGAAGTGATTGTAATTCCAGTCTCTAGTACAACATGCAGTTTGAATGGGAGTGAACTTGGTCTTGGACAGTAGAGCAAAGTGAATTGCCTGCTCATTTTATACCCTGGATGATTTTTCATTGACTACCCTGGAAAGGAAAATCAAACGGGACTTAAATTAGGCTGCTGATTTGCTATTAGCTGTGTTTCAACCAAGGTCAATTTCACCCTCAATATTCCCCCAAAATTAAAAAAAAACTGCAAATCCCTAAAAATCTTAAATAAGAGCAGAAAATGCTAGAAACAGGAAGTCATTCAGCGTCTGAAAGTGAATGATACATTCATTACTGTTAGGATCAGGAAGAAAGCATCCTTTTATATGACTGATGAGGAGAGTAAAGAATAACAGATAAGAGCTCAAAAGTAAATATGCACTTACTACTTTCATAAGGAGGCAGTTAATGGATTCAATAGCCTATAAATGAATTTTAAAATGGAAGAGCATTTTGTCCTGCAGCACGTCTCTGTCTGTATTTTTCCAATGTGATTTGACGGCACCATTACTTCACTGGATCAGTTATTTATCATGTATGAACCAAGGCCTTGAACTTACTGTTGTCTGCCAAATCCATGCCCGTCTTTCCTGGAACTCCATGTTTGATTCCCTCCAATCAGGTTTCCGCCCCTGCCTTAGTACTGAAACAGTTCTTATCAAAGTCACAAGTGATGTCCTATGTGATTATGACAAAGGTAAGCTAGCCCCCTTGTCTTTTTTGATCCGTCGTAGCCATGACTTGGTTGACCACACAATCTTGTTCAATGCCTCTCTACCATCATCTAACTGGGTGGTACTGAACTCGTCTGGTTCCATTTTTATCTATCCAGTTGTAGCCAGAAAATAACCTACAATGGCTTCTGTTCCTGCTCCCATTATATTCCTTCTCCTTTCTCACAAGGATCTATCTTTGGCCGCTTCCTATTTCTCATCTGCATGTTACCCCTCAGCGACATTGTCTAAAAACGCGGCATAGATTTCCACATCTCTACTCATGACACCCAACTTTACCTCACTATCACCTCTCTCAACCTCCCCACTGTTTCTAAATTGTCAGGTATTCCGTGCAAGTTGAGCAGAAATTCTTTCAATATTTTGAGATCAAAACCATTGTCCTTGGTTCCCATCCGAAATTCCATTCCCTGGCCAACAATTCCATCCCTCTCACTGACAACTGCCTGAAGCTAAACCCTATTGTTCTTAACCTTGGTGTCATATCAGGAAGAAAGCAGATCAAGAAGGCAGCTCACCACTTCTCAAGGGCAATTAGCGATGGGCAATATATACTGGCCTATCCAGCAACACCCACATCCCATGAATGAATGAAAAAAAATTGACCCTAAGCTGAGCTTCTGACCACATATCTGTGCCATCACTAAGAGTGCCTATTTTCACCTCCATTATCACTGGCCAACTGTAACCTGGCATCAGCTCATCTGATGTTGAAACCCACATCTGTGCATTTGTTACCTCAAGACTTCACTATTTCACTCCTGGCCAGCCACCCACCTTCTACCCTCCAAGTCCTGTTCACCCATCACCCCTGTGTTCCCTGACCTATATTGGCTCCCAGTTAAGTAATGCCTCAATTTTAAAACCTCTTCCTTGTATTCAAATCATGGCCATCACTGTTTCTTCCCCCCACGCACCCCCCTACTAACCCCCAACCACCTACTTCTGTAATGCCCTCTTTATAATCCACCAAGAGATCTGTGCTCCTCAAATTCTGGCCTCTCCCACATCTCTGGTTTTAATCGCTCCACCATTGGCAGCCATACTGTCAGTTGCTAAGGTCCTGGACTTTTTAAAACTTACCACTTATTTACCTCCATCTCCGACTTTAAGATGCTATTTAAGATCTAGATCTTTGACCAAGCTTTTGGTTACCTACCCTTAAATTCTCCTTATGTGCTTCAGTGTCAATTTTTGCTTGATAATGCCTCTGCAAAGTGCCTTGAAATGTTTTGTGGTGTTAAGGAATGCTTTATGCTGTAAGCTGTTGTAAGTATCCAGAAGTTTCATCAGTCAAGCTTGATCCTGCCCTACCTGAAGTTCACTACCTAGTAGGATATTAACAGAAATCTTGCTGGTTATTTACTGTCTCTCTAATTTAGGATCACTGAGACCAATTATAAAGCAACTTATACCCTTCTCCATTTTCACCCCATTGGGATCAGCTGATTTGGAACAGGCTATGGATCGAATCTGGGATTTTTTTTTTGTTTTGCTATGGATGCTCATTGGGCAGTGTTATTATCCATTGGAATTTTGCAGGAGCTGTAGCCTTTTTTTAATTAAACCTTAAATCCAACTGTGATTTTTCTTTTTAAAATACCCTGCACTGCCCAATGTTCATTTTAACTCATCAGGTCAACCATTAACTCAGTAGAATCCCTCCATACATTGAGTACATAGTACTCTTGTCACAGACTTGTCTAAGCAGTGTTAATAAGCCTAACATTCTGTATTCAGAGAAAAAAAAATAGAATTTGCAACTAAAACCTTTTCTTCGGAAAGAGTAGCTAATATCCGTCATCATTATCTTCTGACAGTGTATTAATAAAAGCTAATAAATATCACCAAGAGCGCAGTCAGCTACTTGGGTCCAACTTAATTACACCCTGCCTTCTTGTATAGCTGAAGTATACTCCTGTCGAATAATGAGTGCTGCCTTATTAGACTTTCACTGTTAATGTCAGCTGTGAGAAATTGTTAGTGTGAGTACTTTGTACAGATTGTGTTGTGTGAATTAAATAAATATCCATCAGCCTGTTGTCATTTGCTAATCTGAATATGTTAAGCAAGTAATGGTAGTGAGCTAGACACAAAATATGCATACAGGGTTCTGCTCATTAAAGTTGAACCTTTCAAATGCAGTTGTTGAAAAGTAGGACTTGGTCCACTATTGGAGACCACGTTACATTGGAATCCTCTATATTTGACTTTACAGATAAGTATTTCCTCAGGTTATAAGCAAGCAGTTGTCATTTAATCTACAGAGTTCAGATGTTTTATTAAACAGAATGATTTAATGGTGTAGTGTACTTTGATACAGTTCTTTTGGCTCTAGGACCTGGATATGAGTTCCATCCAAATAGATGGAATGAAAGTCTAATCTCTGAAAGTGAAATGAATATTTGCCAATCTCGGTTACGTAGCATGACCCACATATAAATCAAAATCCCTCACATTTCACTAGTGGAATAAAAGGAAGCATGAAATTGGACCTTTTTTTATAAGGTGACAATGTTTTGTTTTTTGAATTAAGTTGTGGAAATTTTTTTTAAATTTCAAGCATGAGGTTTGATTATTTTTAAATACTCTTAATTGGAGAAGGCAATCATGTTACAAAATCATTAGTGGTCATTGTTAAGGAATGCCTTGCATTTATATAGCATATTGCACAACCTCTGGACATCCCAAAGTGGTTTCCAGCCAATGAAGTACTTTGACGTATAGTAACTGTTATAATGTGGGAAACATGGCAACCAATTTGCACACAGCAAATTCCCACAAACAGCAATGTGATAATGTCCAGATAATCTGTTTTTTATGATGTTGATTGAGGGATAAATATTGGCTAGGACACTGGGAGATAACTCCCTGACTGTTCTTTGAGATAGTGCCATTGAATCTTTTACAATCACCTGAGAGAGCAAATAGGGCATCGGTTTAATGTCCCAACCAAAAACCAGCAATTCTGACGGTGCAGCACTTCCTTGGTACTGCACTGGAATGTCAGTTCAAATTGTTGTGCTCAAATCCTGGAGTGGGACTTGGCCCACAACCTTCTGACAGAGGCTAGAGTGCTACCAATTGAGCCACAGCAGACAAATTGTAGAAGGATAAGCTACATAGATTTAAAGAGGTTTTTAAAAATTAACATTAAATATAAACATTATGTCTTAAGATTAATGTTTCAAGTTCTTTATGTGCAAACTTCAGGTGAAATTAGTGTTGAGATCAGCTGTGATGATCTTACTACGGTGAGAGAGTTAGTGGGCCTCACTATCTAGACTTACCGATAAATAATGGGCATTTAAATAAGATGCTGGTGAGTGGCCATTAACCATACAACTACAAATATTAGCTGCTGCCAGAGGACCATCAATTTGTTGAAAGATGTTATTTGTAAGATGCTCAGGAAACCTGTTAGTCTTCCAGTGCAAACGCTTGTCCAAGACCCAGTGTTGGCTGACTGGCGAATTTCAAGGTTCAGGATTACGTGCTAAGGGATGCAGTAAAGCTTGGGGCAGCTGCCGCAAAGTGGGGAAAGGCCACTGTCTAAGGCCCTTTAGTCATAGTACACCCAAGGGCTGGAAACAGTGAAAAATTCCTCAGGCTGTTTGTTCGACATGTAATGAATATTGTAACTATTAATTGTCATTGTAAATGTAGTGAGTAACATAGTACCTTATGTAATGCCAACTTTGAACAGTCAATGTAATGTACTTTTATAAATTTATGAATAAAATATATTTTTGGGATACAAAGTAACCATGCAACCCAGTAATCTAAAGGGAATGTTTGAGTATTGATACTATCCCTTATAAAACTCAAATATTTTCCCCATTTCAGATCATGAGTAATAGAACTAAAACTTGTAAACAAAATACAGAGGAACTGTCAAAATCCTTTATAACCTATTTGTGACTTTGACATTTCCAGCAGATTTCAATTGGTTAAAAAGCTGAGTATGCACACAATGTAACGGTGTTCAATTTCGGGCTATCAGGCTCCCTAAGGAGCTCCTTACTGTGCATCCTTATCCTTGGTAATCCTCTGCCATATGTTCCCCCTTCTCCTCCAATGTCCTCTTTACCACTGTAAATTCCCTTGGCTTTAATGGTGGGTGCATTTTTGCTCTAACGAGAGGTTAACTGTTAGTTTAAACTGTCTCTGCCCATTGCTCAGACCATTGCTGGTCTCTGCCCATTGCCCAGACCATTGCTGGTCTCTGCCTTCCTCAGTGAATACTGAAAACTTTTCTCAAACTCAGCTTCAAAATTCCTGGACTTCTCTGTACATCAAGATTTTGTTTTTACATGAGATTATACCATAAGGCTCAGCTGCTGCACCTCTGTTCCTCTGCTCTGCTGTTTAAATCTTAAAGTACTGTTATCAACTTAAGAGCCCTTTCTCCACTGCCCCTGTTCCCTGCTGAGCCTGTGACTGACCGACTGGTTCTACTGTTATTTCAGTATCAGCTTCAGTCTGGTTCCTAGCCAGAGATCCACTCCCCCAAGCCAAGGTATATCCCTCTGCTGCTTCTGGATCTTAGTAACTTCTAACCTCACCACCATTTTTTTCCTGCCCTGCAACTGATTTGCAGACCTCCAGATTTTAATTCCAACATCCCTTCAAACAGCTTCTGGACTTCACTCACTCACCACACCTGACTCCAAATTTGGATAGCAGTACATTGATGCTCTATGCTAAGCCTGCCCTACTTCGGTCAACTTTATCCCACCATGCGACCCCTGACTTTAACTCTGGACACCCTCCTATTGCCTCTTCATTATAGTCCTTTTACCAGCAGGATGTATGTATCCTAATCATTGCTATTGTCATGAAGGTATAATAATTTTCATAATATTTTTCTGGTTTACAGGGTTAAGTATAGTTGGATCTGTCTGTGTGTGATTTAATTACTTTTGGAGTCAAGGAGACTCCAAGCTTAAATCATAAAAAGAAGCTAGGTGCTTGACATGCTGATGAGTAAACATGGATGCTGGCTTAGCGTATAAGGTGTGAAAGGAATTTGCATTTTTAGATAAATGAAGGGATATTTGGATTTTGAAAGGATTTTAGTCTGATTACAACTAGCCAGATAAGCAAGGCTAAGGAATGTGTTTATTTTTCTCAAAGGTTACTGACAATATATGGTGACAACATGAAAGTTTTTATATTATGAGGGAGATACAGTTTCAGAGACGTATGGAACAATATAATTTACATATTAAAAAGAGAGGAACATATATAAAGGAGAATGAAAGGCTATGTGTCAGGAAAGGCCATGTAAGGTCTAACAGGAGTGTGTGAAATAGCCTTAATGAAGCATCCAGCATTTGTACATAAGTCTGCTATATAACGGAACCGAAGCTGCAGAAAAGCCATTTGGAATTCCACTGTCCACGATATTGTGTTAACTTGCTGAGTCTATTTTAAATCTAAAATCTGTTTTGGACCATTGCCTTAAAGGGAGTGTAACTGGGGGTCAGGTTAATTAGGAATAGTAATTGTAGTCTTATGTATATGCTTAAAATCTTTTAAATTTTGTTAGTAAGTATTTTAATTTAATTTTTTAAAATCTCTAAGGGTCTTGGTGGACTTATTACTTCTGAATTCAGTGCACACATCTCATAATAAATACAAATTGTAAAACCGTTGTATAGCACATCCAAGTTTCCCTCATGGATTTAGTCTGCCTGGCAAACGTCATCTGCCAGGTCACAGCATTATAGTGCCAGACCTGTATAGCTGAGTTTTTCCTGTGTCCTTCTGCATGTGTGGTTTGGCTGCCATTCCAAACCTGAGCTTATCACTTTCATTTTCACTATTTTTAATCCCATTTTACTTCTTTAATCTTTACCCTTCCTAGACCCTTCCTGTCCTTATGCCCCCTTTCATATCTCCCTTGTTGGATAATCTGCCTTCCCTAATCTCCCCCCAAGTCTTGACCTCATTTTCTCCTGCTGCTGTTCCAGGCCTGATTCCTTAGGTAAGCCTGCAACTTCCCTCAGTGCCTCTCTTGGCACTCTCAAGATAGTTTTCACTACCTTCTTATGGACAGCAACCTACCTGCCCCATTCTACTCTCTCACTAGCATTCCCACCCATTGCTCTTGCTAGGAGCTAATCTTGCCATTATTTTTTCTGTACTAATCATGTCTCCCAATGTTGAACATGTGGACTCTGCCAGTGGATCAACTATCACTGCCGCTCTCCACATTTCTGTCCAGAATGATCATACACTTGTGAACAAAGCTCTTATATCCATGAGATCATTGTGGATGTTTGCATCGACATCGTGGCCTTGACGGAAGCTTGGCTGCAGGATGATGATGACACCTTACCCTTATGTGAAACCGTGCCACCTGGCTATACTTGTTACTGCTTTTCCTGCCCTAACCAACATGGTGGCAGTGTGGCTTTTCACACTGATCTGAACCCATACGCTCCTGGCATTTTCTCCTTTTTTGGCCATCACACCTTGTTCCACCCCCCTCACATCTCATTTAAAATCTTTGTCCCACCCAAGTACCATAACATTTTGGGAATACTCAGCAGGTATGGCATCATCTGTGGAGAGAGAAAAACAGAATTACATATAAACATGAGAACTAGGAAGAGCAATAGGCTATTCAGCATTTCGCGCCTGCTCTGCTATTCAATAAGGTCTTTTTTCTTCATTCATGGGATATGGGCATCACTGGCTAGGCCAGTTTTTATTGCCCATTCCTAATTGCCTTTGAGAAGGTGGTGGTGAGCTGTTGCCTTGAACTACTGCAGTGCATGTGATGTAGGTACACCTACAGTGCTGATAGGGAGGGAGTTCCAGGATTTTGTCCCAGCAACAGTGAAGGAATGGCAATATATTTCCAAGTCAGGATGGTGAGTAGCTTGGAGGAGAATTTGCAGGTGATGGTGTTCCCTGGAAGGTTCCCTAGTAGATCATGGCTGATCTTTTACTTCAACTCTACCTTTCTGCATTATCCCCATATCCCTTAATTATAACTACCCCAAAAATATTAATCTCTTTCTTGAAGGTGCTCAAAGAATTCCAAAGATTCACAACCTTTTGAGTGAAGGAATTTCTCCTTATGCCTGTACTAAGTGGCTGAGACTGCAATTTTGAGACTGCAATCTCTACTTTTAGACTGTCCAGCAACAAAAAACTGTATTTATATATCTCTTTCAACATAATAAAACATACTAAGGAGCCTCATAGGAGCAATATGAAGCAAAATTGGACAATGAGCCACATAAAATGATATTAGAGCAGATGGCCACAGTTTGAACAAAGAGGAAAATTTTAAGGAGCATTTTAAAAAGACGTAGAGAAGCAGAGAGGTTTAAGGATGGAATTCCAAGCAGCCTGAAGCATGGCTACCAACGTTGGATCAATTAAAATCGGGAATGCTCAAGAGGTCAGAATTAGAGCAGTGCAGATATCTTGGAGGTGTGTGGAGTTGGAGCAGTTTCAAGATGGAAGCGGCGAGGCCATGTATGGACTTGAGAACGAGAATAAGAATTTTAAAACCAAAGCATTGCTTGACCAGGAGTCAATGTATGTCATTGTGCATAGGGATGATGAACAAGTGAGACTTGACACGAGTAAGATCTCAGGCATCAGAGTTTTAATGACCTCAAGTTTACAGAACATAGAATGTGAGTGACTGTCCAAGTGTATCTGGAATAGTCAAATCTAGAGGTAACAAAGGCATTAATGATGGTTTCAGCATCAGATGAGAGGTAGAGGCAAAATTGGGTGATGTTACAGAGGTGGAAATAGGCAGTCACATTGCCTATGGAAATGTGACTGGAAGCTCATCTCAGGTTCAAGGTTGCGAACAATCTGGTTCAGCCTCAGATTATTGCCCAGAAGAAGGTTGGACTTGGTAGCTAGGGAACGGTTTGTAATGGTGTCTAAAGGCAATGGCTTTGGTGCTCCCAAAATTAATTGGAGGAAGTTTTTGCTGATGCAGTACTGGATGTTGGACAAGCAGTCTGATTACTTAGCAAAAGTGGAGGAGTCGGGAGAGATGGTAGTGAGGGCTGGGTATCGTCAGCATACATGTGAAATCTAATGCTGTGCTTTTAGATGATGTTGTCAATAGGCAACGTGTAGATGAGAAATAGGAGGGGGCCTAGGATAGTTCCTTCGGGCCTAGGATAGTTCCTTCGGGCCTAGGATAGTTCCTTCAGGGACATCAGTGTGGGATAGGGAAGATAAGCCATTGCAAGTGATGCTCTGAATGCGAGTAGATATGTAAGAATGGAACCAGATGAGTGCAATCCACCCAGCCAGGTGACAGTGGGAGACATTGGAAGAGAATGGTAAGAATCATATCAAAGCCGGCAGGCAGGCCAAGAAGGATGAGGGAGGAATGTTTACCTTGTTACATCAAATTGGATGTCATTTTTGATTTTGATAAGTGCAGTTTCAGTACATGGTAAAGGTAGAAACCTGATCAGAGGGATTCTAACATGGAGTTACGGAAAAGTTGGGCACAGATTTGGCGACGACAGGCTCAAGGACTTTGGAAAGAAGCAGATGGAGTGGTAGTGTACAAGGGCAGTGGGGTCATTTTTTTTTTTGAAGTGAGAGATGATGATTGCATATTTAGAGGAGAGAGGGTTAATGTCAGCTAACATGGGACCAGGAAGGGAAGTTGGTGGTCAGCAGTTTAGTGGGAATAGGGCCAAGGGAGCAGGGAGTGGGTCTCTTGAACATGATGAGGGAGATGGGAGAGAAACTAAAAAATGATGCAAGTTCGGAGCTAGGGCAGTGGGGAGCTTTAGGTGGCCCAGTGAAGTAATGGAAAGGAGAGAGGCGGTAAAGGCAGCTGATCTAATGGTCTCAATCTTAGTCACAAAGAAGTTCTTGAGCTCCTCACACTTATTGCTGGAAGTTAGGGTGAAGGAGTACAGGGTAGAAAGGGGTTTAAGAAGATGGCTTACAGTAGAGAAAAGAAACCAGGGATATCTTTGTATTCTAGGATGATGCTAGAAGAATGAACAGTTTCCCTGGCCGGGGAAACATTCTTCCAGCATCTACCCTGCCAAACCCTTAAATATCTTCAATGTTTCTGTTAGATCACCTCTCGTTCTTTTAAATTCTAGGGAATGTAGACCGAGTCTGCTCAATCGCTCAAACCACTCATTCGAGGAGTCAGACTAGCAAATTTTTGTTGCACTCCCTTTAGCACAAGTATATTTTAACTTGGGTATGGGGACCAAACCTGCATACAGTACTTCAGGTGTGATTTCACCAAGGTCCTATATAATTGCAGTAAAACTTCTTTAGTCTTATGCTCTTCTACTTGGTCAAAACATTTATGACCTGAAGTATTAACTCTGATTTTGTCTCCACAGATGCTGCCTGACCTGCTGAGTATTTCCAATATTTTGTTTTTATTGCAGATTTCCAGGTGTATTTTGCTTTTGTATGATAATTTTCTAACCAAGATATCTCACTGATTTCCTTCCTTAGCCTTTACACCGAGTGACTTCTCATCCTCAGCAATTTTGACTTCCATCTCAATTCATCACACGCTCTCTCTCTCTCCTTAGAGCTCACTGCCCTCCTACCCTCCCTTAATCTATCCCTCCGTATAAACTCCCCAACCCATATTCACAACCACCCCTTGACCTTGCCACCTTACATGTTCTCACGACTTCCATTGTGTTAATCACAGAAAAGGTAATCTCTGATTACTTCCTTGCATCACGCTCCTCCCACATCCCCTTCCCAAGCTTACTGCCCTGGGAAATAAATCTCCCTTACAACTGCTCTTTCGTAATACCAACTGGGCCTTTGACCCTCCGTGTGCCATGACTTTTCTGCAGTTACCAATCTGCTATACCACACTCTCACCTCCATTTTCAATACCTTAGTCCACATTAAGACCATTACCTGCTCTCTTCATGGCTGTTCCTGCTTGTACAGCTTAATTCTCCATTCCCTTAAGTCCAAGGGATGCAGACATGAACAGATATGGTGGACAACAGGGTTACTCATTTACTGCTAGATCTGGTTGGACTACATAAAGTACTGTCAGTTCCTGCTCTAGTCTTCCACACTGTCATCTTAAATCACTCTTCCTTCATCGTCACCTTCAACAAGAAGTGTGAGGAACTCTTGGACTTCTTTGTTACTAAGATTGAGACCATTTGTTCAACTGTCTCTGCCACTTCTCACTCTCCACTCCCATCACCCTTCCCTCTAATAATGTTCTTTACTATTTTTAAATAGTACATTTTCCTCTCCTACATTATCAATCTTTACAAGATTTATGAACTCCATTTTAAGTACAATGACCTTGAAATTATAATACATTTGTCTGAAATTCCTTTTTCCGCTTATTTTAATGGAACTGTAACCTAATTATTGTAAATTGATTAATTTTTCCATTAAAGCAGCAGAGTGGAGTTTCGGATAAACACTTTTAAGCATTCATACACTATTAATCCACAATGTAATTTCAAGGTCAGTGTTATAGATGTATAGTCATCAGAATTAGACTCTGCCAGACAAACAAAGAGACTGTTACAATTAAAGACAATTATTTTTCTCTAGTGAGCAGCACTATGGGAAATCAACTAGTCTTAGAGAAAAACATTTAGCAATTGGTCAGTAGTTATAGCTTGCTCCTCATACTTATATAGATTGTCGTTGCATATCTTGAAATGGAGTCATTTGCTGTCATCATTCAGACATGATCAAAGTTACATTGTTGGCATGCTCAGTTTCTTAGTTCCTTGAACTCTGTGCCAAAACTTTTTGTGTTCCTCTTGTCTGGAAACCTCACTTGTGTTTTGAATTATAAAGGCATGTATGCACAAGTGTGCTGTATATGCTTCATGTTTCCAAATGACAATTGTTTCTTCTTCCTTCTGTTTACAATAATTTCCTTTTTGTTCCTCTGCTAAAAACTGGGATATGGTTCCATAAGTGCCATCAGTCCACTAATAACTTTTTAAATTCATTTATGGGATGTGGGCGTTGCTGGCTGGGTCAGCATTTATTGCCCATCCCTAATTGCCCTTACAAAGCCATCCTTTGCACATGAGCCTTGACAGTGTGTATTGGCTAGCTATTCTTTTCAATCATGAAAGCACATAAGATGGTGCCAGGAGGTAAATATACAGCAGGAAATGAACAGCCAGTGACTGAATAGCATATGGATAAACAGCAGATTAAAAGAAAAAAAAACGGAATGGAGAAATCATTGCCATTGTCAGATTGTTTCAAGCAAGTTGCAGAGACAAGGAGGAATTTTTTCTCTCAGAGGGTAGTTAAGCTGTGGAACTTTTTACCGCAAAGAGCTGTAGAGACTGGGTAGTTAAGTATATTCAAGGTTGAGATAGACAGATTTTTACTCAGTAAAGGAGTCGAGGGTTATGGGGAAGAGGCAGGAAATTGGAGTTGAGGATTATCAGATCAGCCATGATCTCATTGAATGGTGGAGCAGACTCGATGGGCCGAATGGCCTACTTCTGTTCCTATGTCTTATGGTCTTACACTAAGGTCACTTGCATATCACGAAGTGTGATGCCAGAGTGAGAAATTCTGTCTGGTGGTCAGGGCTATCCACTACTTAAATGAAAATAAATTATGTTTATAGAAAATGAAAGAGATCTGGGGGTGGGGGGCACCTTATTGGCATATTGAAACTATCACAACAATTCTCAGTGGCAGTGAATAAAGCATATCAGATGTATTAAAAGATCAATATTGAGCCAAAAGAGTGAGGCACATCTACCACTTTATAAATCAATACTGCAACTACTGGTCACCACAGTGCAAGAAAGAAATTGCAACTATTGAAAACATACAGAAGGAGGCAATCAAAATAATTAAGGGGATGGATGGATTAGATTACAATTATTGATTTTGAGAGTTGGGTATGTTCTAACTTGAAAAGGGAAGGTTGAGGTGACATAATTACTGTTTTTAGGATTCTACAGTCACTAGATAATGTAGATCATGACAAGCCGTCTCAGCTTGTCTACACAGTAAAACATGAGGACAGCAGAGTGGAACGTGCTCCCTGTGGAGCCAGTGGAAGGGGATTATGTTGATTCATTCAAGTGCAAATTAGGTAGATTTCTTTCAGCAAATAATATTTTTGGATAATATAGAAAGGCATTGGTGGACCTGTTTCTAGACCTGCAATGTTCCTGATGCAAACTGGTAAAACCGAGTGGTTTGTGAGGCCACTTCATAGTCTCAAACGGAAGCTACACATCAGCCACATTAGGTAAGGACAGCAGGTTTGCTTCCCTAAAGGATACTAGTGAGTTCTTATAACAATGCAAAAGCATTTTATTTCCAATCCCAACCATCCATGATGAGATTTGAGCTCCTATTCTCATGTTTACTACTCCAGTAACATAACCACTACACTATCTTGCTCCTTAGAAGTGCCTAAGCACACTCTTGCACAAGACTATAATCAAGGGAAATCCCTCGTTAGTGCTTTTTTTGCTAATTCAGCCACACATAGTTTCAGTAAATGGGCAGGATTTTGCACACCTGCCCACCGCCCCAATCTTCCGGTCCCACTGCAAGTCAATGGACCTATGGCTGGGAGCGCCGCCTTGCCCGTGGCGGGTCCCATCTGTGACAGGGCTGGAAAATCCTGGCCAGTGTTTCTTTATCTTGGGGTTACAAACCCAGTACCATAACCACTTGGCTATTTAGGCCAAGCTAAGAAGGTGTAACTCTTTCGAGTACAAACCCGTTTCCATCTGTTCCTATTCAGATGAAGTTACATTGTTTCATAGTTTGCTATTGTGAGATTTGAACTCTGGATCTTGGGGTTACAAACCCAGTAACTCTTTCAAGTACAAACCCATTTCCATCTGTTTCAGATGAAGTTACATTGTTTCATAGTTTGCCATTGTGAGATTTGAACTCTTGATCTTGGGGTTACAAACCCAGTATCATAGCCACTTGGCTATTCAGGCCAAGCAGTGTTTCTTTATGTGTGCTCAATTGAAACCCCAGTTAATGCCCTACACCTGCATACAGTTAAGTACAATTGAAAACAATTAACATCCACTGACCCCATTCTGGCTGAGCTGTGCACTGACCATGGTCATTCCTAGTCATGGGACATCATGTCCTGTCTTTAATTACAACTTGATAAATGAGAGGATGTATATAGCTAGCAAGTTTGACCTGAAGTGCTTTGATGGTGTTGTCATCTAGTGAGGAGCAGCCTTTTCCTTCCTAACTTGCACGTCTGCCCTCAACAGATGCTGCGGGTAGCATTTGGCAGCTTTACACTCTGGTACTTGCATATTGTACTCTTATGATGGCAAAGATTCACAAACTAAATCCTGAGAAATTACATAGAATTGGAAAAGTTGAAGAAAAATATTTCTATCTCTATTCTATAACTTCTCTTTATCTTTGCAAACATACAGATATCTTACTCAGTGTCTGACTCTAAATCATGTAGGCCTACTAACGTGACTTATTGGTGTGTTCAGGCACATATGACAATTGGTGTATATTCAGGAACATGTAACAAGGAAATTTTTGCATTGTGCTAATCTTCAGATCAAATCAGTTTCTTTTTCTTATTATATCTTAAAATTTCTCTCTCCCTCCTTTCTTCCCCAACCCTTGGATAATCACATTATAACTGGATGTAATGCTTTCAATAAAGCGCTTTCTGTACCATATGCTAGCAAAGAAAAGTTGTGTCATTTGGTTTTATCTCATACTGTTGTTCCCATCTACTATCATTGTCACTTCTAATTGTATTTTAGAGCAGTTTATCATTCAAGAGATTTGTAGACTAATAGAACCATCGAAGGGTTACAGCTTTACATCATGTCTGTGCCAGCTCTCTGTTCAGAGCAACACAGCTAGACCCACCCCCTTGCCACCAACACACTTTCAGGCCGTGAATTCCAGATCCTAACCACTTGCTGCCTAAAAAAGATTTTCTTCACGTCATTTCTGGCTCTTTTGCCAGTCACCTTAAATTGTTGTCTTTTGATTCTTGATCCTTACATCAGTCGGGACATTTTCTCCCTGACTACTCTCTCAAAACTCATGAGCTTGAATAGCTCTATGAAATTTCCTCTTAACCGTCTCTTTAAGGAGAACACTCCAACATTCCCAATGTTTTTTTTTCATTCTTTCATGGAATGTGATCGTCGCTGGCAAGCAAGCATTTAATGCCCATCCCTAATTGCCCTTAAGAAGGTGATGGTGAGGCGCCTTCTTGAACCACTGCAGTCCATCTGGTATAGCTATACTTGCAGGACTGTTAGGAAGAGAGTCCCAGGATTTTGACCCAGCGACAGTAAAGGAACGATGATATAGTTCCAGGTAAGGATGGTGTGTGGCTCAGAAGGGAACTTGCAGATGGTGGTGTTTCCATGTGTCTGCTGCCCTTCTCCTTCTAGGAGGTAGAGGTCGTGCATTTGGAAGGTGCTATTGAAGGAGGCTTGGAAAGTTGCTGCAGTGCACCGTGCATACGACACACACTGTGCCATTGTGTGGTGGGGTGGAGAGAGTGAATGTTTAAGGAGGTGTATGTTTAAGCGGGTTGCTTTGATTTGGATGGTGTCAAGCTTCTTGAGTGTTGTTGGAGCCACACTCATCCAGGTTAATGGGAGTGTTTTCTATCACACCTGACTTGTGACATGTCAATGATGAACAGGCTTTCAGGAAACAGGGGTTGAGTTACTTACCGCAGAATGTCCAGTCTCTGAACTGCTCTTGTAGCCACAGTATTTATAAGGTTGGTCCAGTTTAGATTTGGCAATAGTAATGCTATTGAATCTATCCACATAAGTGAAGTCTCTCATCCCTGGAACCATTCTTATAACTCTTTATTGCGTCCTTTCCAGTGCCTTCACATTCTTTCTAAAGTTTGCCCTGAATTGGACACAGTACTCCAGTTGAAACCAAACCAGTGTTTTATAAAGGTTCAACTTAACTTGCATGACTTTGTTCTCCATACCTCTGTTTATAAAGCTCTGATCTTATAGGTCTTATTTATGGCTTTCTCACCAGCCCTGTGTCCTTCAATGATTTGTGCACATTTACCCCCAGGTCCCTCGGCTCTTACATCCTCTTTAGAATTGTATTCTTTATTTTATAATTACTTCCCTAATTTTTGCTACCTAAATGTACCATTTCAGACTTGTCTCCTAATATGCCAAGGTCAGAGTACTGTATTCCATAGCGTTACGTTCTTGAGATCTTAAGTATCAAGTAAAACATCAGACAAAATTCAATGAACTAGGACCAATACTTTCTTGTTGAGGGCAAAGTTGCCTTTCTTTGTTAATACGTCAAGGCACCTGGGTGATAATCTCAAAGAGCAGTTCACTTTTGTATTGTGCAAAAGGAGAAAGAACGCCTAGAGTTAGCAACAACTCCAGAATGAGTGCTCTCTCACTGAAGTTCGATTGCCTTGGAAACTATTATAGTTGTGGCTCCCTGGCTCCACTGGATTCCTCCTGGGAATATAAAGCAGGCTTGTGTTCCAGCTTCGTCCCTGTACAGGGGCGGTATTTTTGTCTCGAGTTCCCATGTTCTGCACGTTTTTGTTTATGTATGAAGGGCGCACTATGAAAGGCAGGTTTGTCTTCATAGAAGGATGTAACTTTAATGTGACTGCATTACCTTTAAAAACCTGCTGAACAGCTGAAGTGCATTTTTGTCAAAAAGAACAGAATTGAGTATTTATTTTGGTGTTAAAGCACAGTCACAAGGCAAAGTCAAAGTTTATTTATTATTTATAAGGCTTTCCTTGGTTAATATGAAATGAGAGGATATTTGTTTCTGCTAATTATATCAAGGTATCTACTTCTTATTCATTTCCACAGAGATTGTGTAAGAACAAACTCTGAATGCTGACGTGTTCCTTTGTGGGATCCAAAAACAAAATGATGGAGGTGGCTGACATGCCCTAATCATTTTTTTTTTGTCATTTACGATTAGAGGAAAAGATGTTCTGTTAATCTGATTAGGTTTCAAAGCCAGTATGGGCAACATAAATCTTTGTGGCTCAATTTTTTTTTGTAGCTTTATTGGCTCATGTTCAAGATTTCTGATTGGTTCAGATAAAGCTGAACTTTCTGATAGGTTTATTGTTACTAGTAAGAAAAACAACCAATCAGATAGTAGAAGGGAAAATGATTCATTTTAGCTGTCATCCTGCTACAATTTCTGTAACCTGTCCAACAATCTTAAAGAAGGAAAGAGCTAAATCACAACTAATCTCCACAAGTACTTCTTAGCAGATTCCTGATGTTTTGTCCCTTATTCCCTATGCATCCCACTTTCTAATGCCTAGACCCTTGGCTTTCACTTGTTCCCAGCTCTGACTCAGATTTCCCTTTCACCCTTGCCTCAGATCTACCTGCCCCCAAATTCTCCATGCTTTTATCCACAAGCAACAACATGGATGTGATGATCAGCCTTCTGAAAGGATGACGTTCCAGAACTGTATTTTGTTTTGTATTTTTCTGACTGCGCACACCATTTCTTCATGTGGAGGGTAAACACTAACACAGACTGATTGGGCCAAATAGCCTGGTGCATGTTGTAGTTTCTAAATATTCTAAGAAGCTAAGAGAATGTTTTCTCCCTGGTTTCTTTGAATATCATACAGTAACTAGCTAGGATGTTGGTGAGAATGTCACAAATCATCCCAACAAAACCTGTATGAGAAATTGCAGGTGTAAACCTGTTTTACCATTCAGTGTAGCAATGTTTGCAATCTAGAATTAATCACAAATTCAGGAAAGACCAACAATTATCTAGCATTCTAATTTTCCAGCCTATTGTTGTACTTGCCTTGTATGCTTAAGTAATGTTATATCTATTAATTGGATATTCTGATATGCTGTTAACATTTTGAATCTATACAGTAGTGTCTCCATCAGCGTAAGACCATAAGGTGCAGCAGATTAAGGCTATTCATCCCATTGAGCCTGCTCCACCATTCAATGAGATCATGGCTGATCTGATAATCCTCAACTCCACTTCTTGCCTTTTCCCCATAACCCTTGATTCCCTTACTGATTAAGAATCTGCCTGTCTCAGCCTTGAATTTACTTAACAACCCAGCCTCCACAGCCTTCTGCGGTAAAGAATGCCAGAGATTCACTACTGTCTGAGAGAAGAAATTCCTCCTCATCTCTGTCCTAAATGGGCAATCCCTTACTCTGAGATTATGCCCTCTGGCCCTAGACTTTCCCACAAGGGGAAACAACCTCTCAGTACCTACCCTGTCAACCCCCATAAGAACCTTATGTGTTTTTATAAGGTTGCCTCTCATTCTTCTAAACTCCAATGTGTACAGGCCCAACCTACTCAACCTCTCCTCCTAAGAAAATCCCTCCATACCCAGGACCAACCTAGTGAACCTTCTCTGGACTGCCTCCAATGCCAGTACATCTTTCCTTAGATAAGGGGACCAAAACCGTTCACTGTATTCTAGGTGTGGTCTAACTAGTGCCTTGTATAGTTTTAGCAAGACCTCTCTATTTTAATACTGCATTCCTTTGAAATAAAGGCCAACATTCCATTTGCCTTCCATATTACCTGCTGAACTTGTATGCTAGCTTTTTGTGAATCATGCATGAGGACCCCCAAATCTCTCTGTTCTGCAGCTTTCTGCAGTCTTTCTCCATTTAAATAATATTCAGCTCCTCTATTATTTCTGCCAAAGTTCATAACCTCACATTTTCCCACATATTCCAACTGCCGAGTTTTTGCCCACTCACTTAACCTGTCTATATCTCTCTGTACATTTTGTGTCATCCTCACCACTTGTCTTCCCATCTATTTTTATGTCATCTGCAAACTTGGTGATAGTACTTTCACTTCCCTCATCCAGATCATTAATATATATTGTAAATAATTGTGGCCCCAGCACTGAGCCCTGTGGCACTCCACTAGTTACAGGTTGCCATCCTGAAAATGCCCTTATCCAAACTTTCTGTCTTGTATTAATTAGCCAGTCCTCTATCCATGCTGATATTCTCCCCCCAGCACCATGGGCTCTTATCTTATTGAGTAACCGTATGTACCTTATTATCGAACGCCTTTTGGAAATCCAAATAAATGACATCTACTGGCTCCCCTTTATCTATCCTGCTTGTTACCCCCTCAAAGAATTCTAATAATATTGTCAGGCATGATTTTCCCTTCTTGAAGCCAAGCTGACTCTGATTTATTATGTTATGCATTTCTAAATGCTCTGCTATTACATCCTTTACAATAGACTAACATTTTCTCAGTGACGGATGATAAGCTAACTGGCCTATGGTTACCTGTTTTTTGTCTCCCTCCCTTTTTGAATAAGGGTAATACTTTGGCAGTTTTCCAATCCTCTGGGACTTTTCCAGGACTTAAGGATTCTTGGAAGATTACTACCAGTGCACCCACTATCTCTGGGGCTACTTCCTTTAATATCCTAAGGTGCAACCCATAAGGTCGAAGGAACTTATCGGCCATGAGCCCCATTAGTTCCCCTAGTACTTTTTCTCTCGTGATAGTTATTGTATTTATTTCCTCCCTCACCTTTTGCCCCTTGATTATTTAGTATTTTTGGAATGCTATTATTGTCTTCCACCATGAAGACTGATGCAATGTATTTATTCAACTCCACTGCTATTTCCTGGTTCCCCATTATTATTTCCCCAGCCTCTTTTTCTTAAGGGGCCGATGTTCACTTTAACCTCTCTCTTCCTTTTTATATATTTAAAGAAGCTCTTACTGTTTGGTTTTATATTACTTACTAGTTTACCATCAAAGTTTATTCTCTCTCTCTTTATTATTTTTGTAGTCATTTTTTGTTGGTTTTTAAAGCTTTCCCAATCCTCTGGCTTGCCACTAACCTTTGCCACATTGTATGTTTTTTTTTCAATTTGATACCATCCTTAACTCCCTTGGTTAACCATGGTTGGTTTATCCCCTTCCTAGAATTCTCATTCCTCACTGGGATATATCTTTGGTGTGAGTCATGAACTGTTTTTTTAAATGCCTGCCATTGTTCATCAACCGTCTTTTCTGCTAAAATCCTCTCCCAGTCCACTCCAGCCAACACTGCCCTCATTCCTTTGTAATTACCCTTATTTAAGTGTAGCACAGTTGTTTCTGACCCAAGTTTCTCACACTCAAACTGAATGCTAAATTCTACCATGTTACGGTCACTGTTTCCTAGGGGATCTTTCACTCTGAGATCATTTATGAAACCTGCCTCATTACACATTACAAGATCCAAAATAGCCTGATCCCTGGTTCGATCCACAACATATTGTTCTCGGAAACTGTCCCGTACACACTATGAATTCTTGCTCGTGGCTATCTCTGCCAATTTGATTTTCCCAATCAACATCATGATTAAAGTCACCCATGATTAATGTACTGCCTTTTTTACATGCCTTAATTATCTCTGGATTTATTCTCTGTCCTACAGTATAGCTACTGTTAGGGGTCCTATAGACCACTCCCACCAGTGTCCTCTTCCCCTTGTTATTTCTTACCTCCGCCCATATGGATTCTACATCTTCCGATCCAAGATCATTTCTTGCTATCGTACTTATCCCATCACGTACTAACAAAGCTAACCCACCACCCTTCCTGATTGTCCTTTCGAAAAGTCACATACTCCTGAATATTTAATTCCCAGTAACCATGTCCCCATAATGGTTATAAGATCATACCCATTAACATTTATTTGTGCTGTTAATTCATTTATTTTGTTCCAAGTACTATGTGCATTTAAGAAAAGAGCTGTTAATTTTGACTTTTTGTCATTTTTCTCCCTTTGACCCTATTTGCTGCTTTTTTTTAATGTTTGTACATTCTGTCCCTTCCTGTCACAATCTGGGTATCAGTACCTAAATAGCTACCCTCCAATGCTGCAATATCCTTTTGCTTTGTAAGCCTATATACCCCCTTTCCAGAACCCTCCCCCCTCCATATTTTGGAGATTCTAAATTAAAATCATAGACTTGAGCTGATTGTCTTAATTTGTTCATTAGATTCTCAGGAAAGTATATTTATGTTTTTTGAAGCTATCATGTATGTACATGAATGCCTATATTTTTAAAACTATGATGCAGAGTTGTGTATTCGCGTGCCTTATGAAGCAATTGTATATTTAGCTGTACAACCATCGATATTTTATAAAGTCATTGTATGTTTAGCAGCACAAATTTTAAGGAACAACATACTCTCATATATAATTTAAAAAACCAATATATTCTGCAGGAGGAATATTTCACCGTATTTGCGTTTGGGCTGGGGGACAGTTAACCTGATTTAGGCCTTAGTTCTGGAGTCAGTTGGGTTCCTGTATCATAGAGGGGTCTAGGGCAATCTAGTGGCTTTGGCTATGGTCTATGTTCCCCATGGTTAGTTGATGGATTGCTGTACGAATAAGGTAGCTTTCACTTTTTTTGGTGAGATTCTACCTTGTTCTCTTAGCTTTGGAGAAAAAACTATGCAGGAATAACAAAAATGAAAGCTGAAGACCCCCTCATGATTCTGTGGCTAAATGCACATATACCGTGGAGAAAAAAACGTAAGTTTAACCTTTGGACCACTGGAGAAGTCTGCAATCATATCTCACTTTATGGGGAAAAAGTTGCCTTGATTCTCACTGCTGCCCATTATTCAATGTCCCCTGCTGAAAAATGTACTTGAGGGCATTGGTCAAGGAAAAAAATCAAGCTTGGTTGTTAAGCTGCACAGTCTAATCAGAATTAAGTGAGGTACTTGGGGTGAGGATGGAGGGGAGAGGCTGTAGCCACCTGTCAAGGAGAAAATAGGGTGCGAAAAAAAGAATGGAAATGAGTAAAGGTATTCCTTTAATTAAACTCGAGTTTGCTGTTTTGTAATGTTCTTTTATTGGTCAAGTAGCTGCATTTTGTTTAGGGAGAAAGTTTGAGGATGTGCTGATCGTTGCTGCCACCTTTTGGATTATTTGCAGTACTACCTTGTTACAAAGTTATGTGTGGAATTTTAGAAAATGCAGAGAGCCATTCAAAAGTCCATTGACTCCTGGGTGACTGGAAAATCCTGCCATAGGGAGGGGCTGTAAACTTCCATCCTATAAAGCTATTGGGTATTTACTACTACATCATTGACTTGTTCTTGCCTATACTGATCCTGCATTACAACAGTGACTGCATTTCAAAAGTAATTCATGGGCTGTGAAGGTCTTCAGGACATCTAATGTCATGAAAGGCATGTTAGAAATGATTTTTTTTCCCATTCATACTGCAGACTGAAATGATAAATGCAATTACAGACATAATATCCAACTTCCATTCATTTCTCATCCATGGTGCTTTCTCTGAAAAGAGGATTCTCTAACTCTGCTACTCCTACGGGGTTCTCTCCCAGTGACCTCAGAAAAGCTGATGGAAAGCTGTTATTCCTCACGCGGGGAACGTCGAGATGCCTAGAGCTGATGACCTCTGTGTTCATTTGCTTGTGAGAACCTAGCTGCAGACCCTTGCACCTCAGCTGTTGTCAGAGTAGTCTGGTCCAGCTGACTTGCTGGCACCATGGGGGGTATTGGTTGAGGAGGTGGCAAAAGAATGGAAGCAGAAAGTAATGCTTTCATTGCACCATTGTCACTCTTATAGGGCTGAGTCTCATCTCTTCCACTGATCTGCAAGTCAGCAGACTTTAGAAGATAAATAGTTCCTTGAAAACCCCTACCAATTCATTCCATCAATCTGTCCAAGGTATACAACTGTCTCTCTAAGATGGAGCCCAGACTAGAGTAGGCTATTCTGTTCTGAATCTATTCTGCTCCTCTCACCCATTCTAATCTCTCTCTCGCTGAACTTACTGCACTCCATTCTCTCAGGTCCAACCCTGACATCGTCATCAAACCCGCTGACAAGGGTGGTGCTGTTGTCTGGCGCACTGACCTCTACCTCGCGGAGGCTGAGCGTCAACTCGCAGACACTTCCTCCTACCTCTCCCTGGACCATGACCCCACCACTGAACATCAAGCCATTGTTTCCAGGACTGTCACTAACCTCATCTCCTCTGGGGATCTTCCTCCCACAGCTTCCAACCTGATAGTCGCCCAACCTCGGACAGCCCGCTTCTACCTCCTACCCAAAATCCACAAACAGAACTGTCCCGGTAGACGGATTGTGTCAGCTTGCTCCTGCCCCACAGAACTCATTTCTCGTTATCTTGACTCCCTTCTCTCTCCCCTTGTCCAGTCCCTTCCCACCTACATCTGTGATTCCTCTGACACCTTACGTCACATCAACAATTTCCAGTTCCCTGGCCCCAACCGCTTCCTCTTCACCATGGACGTCCAATCCCTCTACACCTCCATCCCCCACCAGGATGGTCTGAGGGCCCTTAGCTTCTTCCTCGAACAGAGGCCCGAACAATCCCCATCCACCACTACTCTCCTCCGTCTGGCTGAACTTGTTCTCACACTGAACAATTTCTCCTTCAACTCCTCTCACTTCCTCCAAATAAAAGGTGTGGCTATGGGTACCCGCATGGGCCCCAGCTATGCCTGTCTCTTTATGGGGTATGTGGAACATTCCTTGTTGCAGTCCTACTCCGGCCCCCTTCCACAACTCTTTCTCCGGTACATCGATGATTACTTTGGTGCTGCTTCGTGCTCTCGTCGGGACTTGGAAAAACTTATTAATTTTGCTTCCAATCTCCACCCCTCCATCATTTTCACGTGGTCCATCTCTGACACTTCCCTTCCCTTCCTTGACCTCTCTATCTCAATCTCTGGTGATAGACTGTCCACCAATATCCATTACAAGCCTACCGACTCCCACAGCTACCTTGACTACAGCTCCTCACACCCTGCTTCCTGTAAGGACTCCATCCCATTCTCTCAGTTCCTTCGGCTCCGTCGCATCTGTTCTGCTGATGCTACCTTCAAAAACAGTTCCTCTGACATGTCCTCCTTCTTCCTTAACCAAGGTTTTCCACCCACGGTCGTTGACAGGGCCGTCAACTGTGTCCGGCCCATCTCCTGCGCATCCGCCCTCACGCCTTCTCCTCCCTCCCGATAATATCACCAACTTCGACACCTATGTGTTCTTTTGTTCTGTTGTCTGTGACATCTTTTGATGATCTGCTTCTATCACTGCTTGTTTGTCCCTACAACCACACCACCCCCCTCCACTTCTCCCCCCACCTTAAACCAATTTATATTTCACCCATTCCTTGGATTCACCTAGTTCTGTCGAAAGGTCATGAGGACTCGAAACGTCAACTCTTTTCTTCTCCACCGATGCTGCCAGACCTGCTGAGTTTTTCCAGGTAATTCTGTTTTTATTCTGTTCTGAAGCTGTTTGAGCTTCCACCAACTCTGCAAAAGCTGGTGAACACAGCCTTTATCACCAGTTTATTAGTTAGAATGTTCATGTTTATTGATGTAATAGTGAAGCTGATTATTTTTCCTTTTGTACAGCTAAACTTTAAAAACATTCATTTAAATAAATGGTGATTTCATAAATAGCAGAGCTTCTGGAACACAATATGGAAGCAGGCATCAGCTCGTGTAACGCAGTAATGTTGTTTGCAATTTGAATAGGAGATAACTGCTACTTATACATCTGCTAGTCAAGTGAATACCAACCCCATCATTATCAATTCAGTTTTGTCCAATACCTCAGCTATGGTGGATACACTGTTAATCAAGTTTAAAGCAATTCATTAGGACTCAAAACACCAACTCTGTTTCTCGCTCCACAGATGCTGTCAGATCTGCTGAATTTTTCCAGCATTTTCAGTTTTTTTTCCAGATCTCCAGCATATGCAGTATTTTGCTTTTACATTAAAGCAATTCATGCCTGATATGATCAAATTCTTTGCATTAGTATGGTGTTTTGAGTTTGTCCAGTAAGCTAAAGGCTGCAAGTTAAGCTGCAAACTTGAGGAGTAGAAAGTCATATCTTCTGATCTTGTTGTTTTTTTTCATTACAGCCAAAGATTAGAAATCCGAGCTGAGGTAGCAAATGCTTTTTTATCCAAGTTTCAACTAAATGCTGATGAACTGAATGTCCTCAGAGGTCCAAGAGAGGGTCCGATCACAGAGGTAATCCACAGGTCCTCAGCTTCCTATTATGTAGAAGAAGGACTGTATTGCATTTATAAAATTGTGTCCTATAATCTTTCTTATGGTTTTAGGACTTCTTCAAAGCACTTGGAAAAGTTAAATTAATTCACAATGATGTCAAGATTCTGTTACGAACAAACCAGCAAACTGCAGGGTAAGGAGTATTTTTAACTGCCCCTCTATGAAGTGTTCTAATTTCCAACTGCTGTAACTGTTTTTTTAGTAAATATAGGTTGAGTTGAGGAAGCAAAGGAAATAGTGGTAGACTATTACAACTTTGGTGCCATTGTTCAAATGTAATCTTGGATATAGGCTTTTGAACAGAGTATTTGGAAAAGAAATAGAGCACGTGGACAAAGAATGGAAGAACTGAGTGAAACGGTATGAAGCTGGGTAACAGCAGTCTGACGCGAGTTGAAATAAGATTCTAAGTCTGAACTGAAACAGGAATGAAATGCTATCGATTTCCTGTGTGGTGACGATTAGCAGGAAATTCCAGGGCCCAGGATGCCCATGAGAAAGCAAATTCAGAGCATAAAGCTGGAAGAGGATTAGTGGTGATGAGGCTGAGAGGGAAAGCATTCCTAGAGCTGGAAGCGGGGATAGAATTTTGGGTTGAGGCTAAGGGAACAGAACACAGGTAATAATGATGCGGTTATCTAGGATATCATCACTACTCTTTTGAAAAAAAAAAATTGGCATCTGAGCCTCCTGCCTAAGCCTGGCCTCACTGGTTAAGCTTATGCCTTGTTTCTCATTTCACAAGTTAACAATCAGTAAAATAAGGTCATTTAGAGCAACCTCACAGCCAAGCCTGATCCTGTTTCTGGCTTTAATGTCCAGGGGTTACTGCATTGAGATCAGAAATCTTGACCAATTTTTCATTTCTTAACATAGTATGTTAAGGCTATTACTAAAATAAGTTTATTCATCACACACTGATAACTGAACCCTGAAACAACCTATTCCATATCACCTACTTACTCACCGGATAAGTTCACTGCTTCATGCCATAGAAAATTGTAATAAAATTTCTAACAAACTTGTCAAACAATCACTGTACTTGAATTTTCAGTAACTTTGTCCAAAGCAAAGATAATTAAAGCAGTTTGAATAATAAATAACAAGAAACTTGACATTTCCAAAGATTTATTTTTGGAATTTACCAAGATTTAAATTCTATCAGCATTTAGCCCATCTGTACTTAGATGTGTCAATCAGAAAATTTCTGATTGCTTGAAGTTTTCGTACAGGTTCCTTGAAGATTGCTTTGAAATATATATATATATATATATATATATATATACATACATATAGCTTGCTGGTTAATCAGGCAGAATATACCTTGCTTGCCAAACCTGATCATTTTACAAAGCTATGAACATGTCACATGTAAATATAGCACTTTGTCATGCAATATCATATTGTTGTGGCTGGTCTGTGTGATCACAAAAATAAGTACACAATAACAGTAAGTGCTTCAGAATAATAAGTTACATTCTCTGTTGTTTTAAAGTTTGGAAATCATGGAACAGATGGCACTCCTCCAAGAAACATCATATGAAAAACTTTACAGATGGGCACAAGGTACGTCACCAGTCTAATGTAACGAACTGCCAAAGTTCTGATTGAATTAAGCAGAATGCATCCATCAAGTGTACAGAAGTCTAGCATTAAGGATTCTCAGTAATGTTTGGCAAGAAAATTAATTGGAAACTGCTATACATAAGTGATTCATAATGAATAATTTTGAATTATTTCTGAAATGAGAGGCAGTTTGCTGTGCTTATCTTATTGTTATGTTGTAGTTACAACTTTACCATTGTCAAAGCATTTCAGCTGCTTATCCTTTGCACTGAGGTCTCGTGATTTTGGCTGCTGGTCTCAGCAATCAGCAAGGCTGTATTTGACCAAATGTGGCATCAAGGAGCCCTACCAAAACTGGAGTCAATGGGAAACAAAGTGAAAACTCTCCACTAGTTGGGGTCATACATAGCACAAAGGAAGATTGTTGTCATTGTTGGAGGTCAGTCATCTCAGCTCCAGGACATCACTGCAGGAGTTCCTTAGCGTAGTGTCCTCGGCCCAACCATCTTCAGCTGCTTCATCAATGACCTTCCTTCCATCATAAGGTCAGAAGTGGGGATGTTCGCTGATGATTGCATAATGCTCAGCACCATTTGTGACTCCTCAGATACTGAAACAATCCATATCAAAATGCAGCAAGACCTGGACAACACCCAGGCTTGGACTGATAAGTGGCAAGTAACATTTGGCCCAGACAAGTGCCAGGCAATGACCATCTCCAACAAGAGAGAATCCAACCATCTTGATGTTCAGTGGCATTACCATCACCTGAATCCCCTACTATCAATATCCTGGGGGTTATCATTGACCAGAAACTGAACTGGACTAGCCAGATAAATACTGTGGCTACAAGCACAGGTCAGAGGCTAGGAATCCTGTGACAAGTAACTCATCTCCTGACTCTCCACTTTCTACAAGGCACAAGTCAGGAGTATGATGGAATATTTCCCATTTGCCTGGATGAGTGCAGCTCCCACAACACTGAAGAAGCTTAACACCATCCAGGACAATACAGCCCATTTGATTGGCACCACATCCACAAACATTCACTCCCTCCGCCACTGACGCACAGTAGCAGCAGTGTGTACCATCTACAAGATGTACTGCAGGAATTCACCAAGGCTGCTTCGACAGCACCTCCCAAACCCACAACCACTACCATCTAGAAGGACAAGGGCAGCAGATAGATGGAAATACCACCACCTGGAAGTTCCCCTCCAAGTCACTCACCATCCTGACTTGGAAATATATTGCCGTTCCTTCACTGTTGCTAGGTCAAACCTTGGAACTCCCTTCCTAACAGCACTGTGGATGTACCTACATCACATGGACTGCAGCAGTTCAAGAAGGCAGCTCACCACCACCTTCTCAAGGGCAACCAGGGATGGGCAATAAATGCTGGCTCAGCCAGCAAAGCTCACATCCCATGAATGAATATTAAAAAAAACTGAGCTCAACGATCAAATTCTTTGAGTGGAAGTGCATCAGCTACCTTGGTGACTCTCAATGTCTGTAACTTGTGAACATGTATTCATTGTGAGGTGAGTTTGCCTGAGGCTAGCTGTGCATATTTACATTTTTAATAAAACAAACTTTATGAAGCTGCCACACTGGCCCCACTACAAAACAGTTTAGTTGTAGCGTTACTTTGTTGAGTCCAATTCGTGGAACAGAAATTCTGCAATGTGTGTTGCCAGTCAGGGGTTGGATCTTGATGGGCCTTATGTGTTCCCTGACTTACAATTTAAATTTGCCCCTCCTTTCTTGGAAATGGTGACTCCTGCTTGGGGTATGGCTTCATGCATGGCAACAGCACCCCGCATACACCACAGATGTAGTTCTCCTCATCACAGTCAGATCAGTGAATGTTGTTATGTTCAAGTAGTTCTGATTCTGGCATTCTCAATTATATACAAAAGCAAGGTCTCTGGGTAGTGATCCGGAACAAGATATGTGCTAACTGTAATCCCTTCACTCGCCCAAGTGAAGTCAAGCATAGACCCAGCTGCCACCCCAATTGAAAATAACTAATTCAGTACCAGTGTAAAGCTAAAGCTGGATCTTTTCTTATTTGCATGGCTTAGTAGCACAAGAGTTACTATTGAGTCCTGAGAAGAGCTACAGACTTCTGAATTTAATTAGAATCAGGTTCTTGGTTCCCCTTGAAATGGGAATTATTCTTATGCTGTTGAATGTATGGAGTGCAATGCTGTTTTCAATTTTGGACTTCTGAAAAGATCCCTGGATAAATTAAGCTCTTTGACATTATCAATTGGATAACAAATGCAAAAATGATGCATCCGGTGCTCAGAAAATGAAGGCAAATAACATTGTTGAAGGTAGACTATTAACCATTCATCTCTACTTCTAAAAGTGCACATTTTCTCCATTTAGACAGTCAAGCTCTTGGCTTGATAATTCCATGCAATCAGTGTTGAAGAAAGGGAGCTGGCTGGACATGCTGACAGAAGAGAACACCTAGCCCCACTCATCATTAGTAATTTCAATGTTCTACAAAGCCTCACTCTTCCCATGATAAGTTAGGTTGCAGAGGATACAACCTATTTTTGAATGAATCACTACAGGACAAATAATTCAGATCAGTGAACTGTTGAAAATCATCCTCTGCATCAGAAAGATATGACCATCCTGTCTGTCACATTTTGTGATCACATACCATTAGAAGGGATTAGGCCAGATTTTCAGGTTCATTCTGGGACAAAAATAGCTGGAGAAGCTCCATCAAGATATTCTTTATTCTTTCAACACATTTGACAAGAACACCTCAGTGGTTTATTAGGTAAATTTTCTGCGCAGAATGAAACTGAGCAATATAAACCAGGAAGGTCCCATGTTTCATCCCTGGTCTGTGCTGAGTAGCTGATCTCAGCTAGAACAACTCCAACTTGCACAGGAGACCAGAACTAGAGCCTTAAATATCAGATAGCCACTGATAAATCTAGTAGGGCATTCAGGGGAAAGTTCATTACCTGGAAAGTGGTTAAAATCTGGAACTCACTGCCACAAGGATCAGGTGAGTCAAATAATATAGATAGATTTAAGTAGAAGCTGGATAAACATGAGGGATAAAGGAATATAAAAATACATTATTGGGGTTAGGTAGGGTGGGAGGAGGCTTGCGAAAGCATTATCAGCGGCATGGACCTGTTGGGCTGAACGGCCTGCTTCTGTGCTGTAAATACCAAGTGACACTGTAAATATTAAGAAGTAAAATGCAAGCAATAAAACTATGGAAAGATCTTATCTTTTTATTTTCTTCTTTGCAGCTGAATGTAGAACCCTGACTCAGGAATCTTGTGATATTTCTCCAGCACAAGCTCAAGCTATGGAGGCTCTGCAAGACAGGCTTGTGCTCTACAAGTTAGTACTGCTTTATGTAATCATCCCTAATTTAAATTCACTATGTTACTCTTAACTAAAGCTTTTGAATTGTAGAACAATTATGCAATTATTGCCTGAATCCCTTACCTTAAACTCAATCTTTTGGCTTCTTCTGTGGCAAATGCACTGTCAGGGCTGGATTTCCCTCACCCGCTTGCCGCCAGGATCGCCCGGTCCCTCCGCGAATCAGTGGGCTTCTGGTTGGGGCGCCGCCTCGCCCTCGGTGGGTCCCGCCAGCAATGGGGCCAGAAAATCCCGGCCTAAGACTCACACTTTGTTTTGAGCCACACAGTTTAACAAAGTCCTTGCTTTTGATCTAAGCATGAGCTTAGACAGCGTATTTGTTTCTCCCGCCCCCTCAACTCATTTCTTTCCCACCCTCTTTTTTTCTCTTAAATCCACCATTTTCTTCTGCATATCCAAAATTTTGGTGTGAACTGTTGTAGAGGACTCCTTAAGCATTTTTAAAATATGGACTTGTGAATCAAGAATTATGTAATGGAGAGATACATGTTAAGCCTCTAGCTTGAGCCTTCATGTATAAAGATGGCTTTATATTCGAAGGAAAGATTATATTTAAGGAAGATGAAAGTCCTTTCTTGAGTTTAAAGCTGGAACATTTTTGTCTGTCTAGTGCTCTTTTCAGAGAAGCCGCTGACCTTTGTAACGATAAAAGTGTCAATTTATGTGAAATACATTTTACAGCCTCTGAGGGTTCATGTTAGTCTTGGCTAGTGTCTCTGTTTTGGGTGAGGCAGACGGAGAGAAATGACATTTTGAAGCAAATGATTATAACAACCAATTTCTAAGAAAAATACAAATTATGAATGTTATTTTCTTGCAGATAAGTATAAGATGTAACTGGGAAGATATGCTTATGTTAAAAGTGGTAAGCCATAAATTGTGGTTAACCCTGCAAAAAGGAAAATAAATTTTATTTTACATCCTTGCTGAGGGCATTTAGTTCAACTACTTCAACTCTGTAGTCCCATCTTCATCCATGTCACATAAAGGTTACATGTAATGATGTTGAATTTATTCTCCCTGATCGTGTACTGTGTGCCGCTTGTGAATTGGGATCAGGCTTCAGATGATCAGGAGCATACAATCATACTAACCCTAGCAACCCTTCAAGGAGAATGGCTATCTTTGTGTAGCATATAAATAATGAAAGACAGAAATAGATTCCCTAGTCCATCCAAACTGTCCCATAAACCAGTATTGGAGTGTCATCCATTTTTATCCTTCTTGTCCAATTTGCAAGTATAATATCTTTTATAGTCAGTTGGCAGGAGTTGGAATTAATTGCTGAAGGTCATTCTTTATTTAAGAGATTCATAAACTTGTACTAAGTTAACTGAACTCAGCAGGGACATAAAAGTGTGCCACAATTGGCCTCAGTTCCTTTTATCTATGGAACAATAGAACCAGAACCTGGTTCCTATTACCCAGGACCCTATGAACAGGGGTTGTCCTCAGCTCTGATGCCCTCCAGGATTAGATATTCTGACAACGCTCTATTAGGGCTCACACAGTGTGCAGGTATATATTTTTTATTCATTCATGGTATGTGGGCGTCACTGGCTAGACCAGCACTTATCGCCCATCCCTAATTGCCCTTGAGAAGGTGGTGGTGAGCTGCTTTCTTGAACCGCTGTAGTCTCCGTGGCGTAGATACACCCACAGTGCTGTTAGGAAGTGAGTTCCAGGATTTTGTAGTGGTTATTATAATGGACAAGCAAACCAGAAGTAGAGAACTGAAATCCCACCATAGAAAATTGTGAAATTTAATTCAGTAAATATGGTAATATGTGACGATCATCAAAGGAAACAATCATGAAAGCTATCGGATTGTCGTAAAAAAAACTTGACTAGATCACTAATGATCCGCAGGAAAGGAATCATACCTTTCCACCCAGCCTGATGCACATGTGAACTCAGCCTTACTGACAGGATTGACTTTTCAAATTAAAAGGCACTTGGAACCATTTATAGCTAAGCTTTCACAAATATTAAAAATATAAGAACATAAGAAATAGGAGCAGGAGTAGATCATTCGGCCCCTCAAGCCTGCCCTGCCATTCAATAAAATCATGGCTGATCTGCCCCAGGCTCAACTCCTCTTTCGTGCCAACTCCTCATAACCCTCAACTTCCCAATATTTCAAAAATCTATCTACCTCCTCTTTAAATACTTCCAGTGATATAGCCTCCACAACTCTCTGGAGTAGAGAATTCCAAACATTCTTTAAGCTCTGGGAGAAGAAATTCCTTTGCATCTCCATTTTAAATGAGTGTCCCCTTACTCTGTAACTATGTCCCCTAGTTCGAGATTCCCCCACTAGTGGAAACATCTTTTCAACATCTGCCCTGTCAAGCCCCCTCAGAATCTTGGACTTTTCAGTAAGATCACTCCTCATTCTTCTAAACTCTAATGAATAAAGGCCTCACCTATTCAGCCATTCTTGATAAGTCAACCCTTCATCCCAGGAATCAGCCTAGTGAATATTTTTGAACTGCCTCCACTGCCAGTACATCCTTTCTTAAATACATGGACCAAAACTGTACACAATACGCCAGGTGTGGCCTCACCAACAGTTGTAACAAGACTTCCCCATTTTTAAACTCCAACCCCCTAGCCATACAGGCCAGAATTCCATTTGCCTTCTTAATTACTTGCTGCACCTGTATGCTAACACTTTGTGTTTCATGCACAAGAACACCCAGATCCCTCTGTGCTGCACTTTATTGCAGTCTCTCTCCATTTAGATAATAATCTGCCTTTTGATTTTTCCTATCAAAGTGCATGACCTCACGCTTTCCTACATGACACGCCATCTGCCAAGTTTTTGCCCATTCGCTCAACCTGTCTGTATCCCCTTGCAGATTCATTATGTCCTCATCACAACATGCCCTCCCACCTATTTTTTATCGTAAGCAAATATGTATACATTACACTCTGTCCCCTCCTCCAAGTCATTAATATAGATAGTAAATAATTGAGGCCCTAGGACTGATCCTTGTGGCACTCCACTAGTTATGTCTTTCTGACCTGAAAAAGACCCATTAATCCCGACTCTCTGTTTTCTGTGTGTTAACCAATCTCAATCCATGTTAATACATTACCCCAATACTGTGAGCTCTTATCTTGTGCAATGACCTTTTATGTGGCACCTTATTGAATGCCTTCTGGAAATCCAAGTACACTACACCTACCTGTTCCCCTTTTATCAACTCTGCTTGTTATATCCTCAAAGAACTCTAGAAAATTTGTCAAACATGATTTCTCTTTCACAAAACCATGTTGACTCTGTTTGATTATGTTAAGCTTTCTAAATGTCCTGCTATTTCTTCCTTAATAATGGACTCTAGCATTTTCCGAACAACAGACTGGCCTATAGTTTCCTGCTTTTTGTTTCCCTCCCTTCTTGATCAGGGGTGTCACAATAGTGGTTTTCCAATCCGCTAGGATCCTCTCGGAATCCAGTGAGTCCTGGAATATTTCGACCAATGCCTCCGCTATCTCTGCAGCCACTTCCTTTAAAACCTTTGGATGCAGGCCATCAGGTCCTGGCGACTTGTCTGCCTTTAGTTCCATTAGTTTGTAAAACACTTTGTCCGTCATGATAGAGACTGTTACAAGATCTTTCCTCCCATTAGTTCCTTGCTTATCTGATATCATTGGAATGTTTAAAGTGTCCTCCACTGTGAAGATCGATGCAAAATATTGATTTAAATTATCTGCCGTTTCCCTGTTCCCCGTTATCAATTCTCCAGTGCATCCTCCAAAGGTCCCACATTCAGTTTAGCTATTCCCTTTTTATATACCCTTTGAAGCTCTCGCTGTTTGTTTTTATTTTTCTTGTGAGTTTACTTTCATGATCAGTTTTCTCCCTCTGTATTAGCTTTTTAGTCATCCACTGCTAGTTCCTAAAAATTCCCAATCCTCTGGCCTACCACTAGTTTTCGCTGCTTTGAGTGCCTTAGTTTTTGATTGGATACTCTCCTTGACTGCCTTTGTTAACCACGGGTAGTTTATCCTTCTCATCGAGTCCTTCTTTTTGACCGGGATAAATTTTTGCTGAGCGTTATGAAATATCTGCTTAAGTGTCTGCCACTGCTCATTCATTGACCTTCCCGTTAGTCTATTTTCCCAGCCTGCTTTAGACAATTCTTTCTTCATACCTCTGTAATTTCCCTTAATTAAATTGAGGACACTGGTTTGAGATCCGAGTTGCTCACCCTCAAACTGAATTTGAAATTCTACTATGTTGTGATCACTACCCCCGAGAGGATCCTTAACGATGAGATCTCTTATTAATCCTACCTCGTTACACTTTACTAGATCTAAAATAGGCTGTTCTCTGGTAGGTTTTGCAACGTATTGCTGTAAGAAACAAGCCCTGATGTACTCTACAAATTCATCTTCAATGTTACCCCTGCCAATCTGATTTGTCCATTCAATATGCAGATTAAAACTACCCATGACAATTGTAGCACCCTTCTTACACGCCTCCATTATTTCCTGATTTATATTTTGTCCTACAGTGTGGCAACTCTTCAGGGGCCTATAGATGACTCCCACCTGTGACTTCTTCCCCTTGCTATTCCTTATTTCCACCCAAACTGATTCCACATCACAATCTATTGCACCTATATTACTACTCACCATCGCACTGATACCTTCCTTTATTAAGAAAACTATCCCACTTCCTTTTCCTTTTTGCCTATTTTTCCTGAACGTTGAATACCTGTGAATATTGAGTTCCCAGTCTGGGTCACCCTGCAGCCACATCTCTGCAATAGCTATTAAGTCATATACATTTTTTTCTATTTGTACCATCAACTCATCTGTCTTTTTTACAAATGCTGTGTGCATTCAGATAGAACCTTACGCTTTGACTTTTTACCATTATTACTCATTCTGGTTCTAATGTCTGCAGCACTCTTCTGCTTATATTTTCTTCCCCTTCCTGTCACACTTTGATTATCGTTCGCCTCTTCACTACCCTGCATCTCTGCTCTTGTGTTTCTTTTTGGTTTTTTAAACTTCCCTTCAATTGAACCCTCCCCCCTTCCAATTAGTTTAAAGTCCTATCTACAACCCTAGTTATACAATTCGCCAGGACACAGGTGCGAGCATGGTTCGAATGAAGCCCGTCCTAACGGAACAGCTCTCTCCTTCCCCAGTACTGGTACCAATGACCGATGAATCAGAACCCATTTCTCCTACACAAGTCGTTGAGCCACGCATTTACCTCTCTAGTCTTATTTACCCTATGCCAATTTTCAGGTGGCTCAGGTAGTAATCTGGAGATTATTACCTTTGTGGTCTACTTTTTAATTTAGCCCTGAGTTGCTCGTAGTCCCTCAGCAGAACCTCTTTCCTAATTCTACCTATGCATTTAGTACCTACATAGACCACGACAACTAGATCCTTCCCCTCCCACTCCAATTTTCTCTCCAGCCCAGAAGAAATGTCCTTAACCTTGGCACCAGGTAGGCAACACAGCCTTTCGGAACTCTCTGTCTTTGCTGCAGAGAACAGTATCTATCCCCCTAACTATGCTATCCCCTATTACTACCATATTTCTCTTTTCTCCCCCCACTTGAATCGCGCTCTGTACCATGCTGCTATAGTCAGTTCGCTCATCCTCCATACAGACTGTGCCCTCGTCCACACCAGGAGCAAGAACCTCGGTACCTATTGGGCAAGGGCACTGGCTGAGGCTCCTCCTAAGCTAAATTCTGGATCCCCATACCTGCCTCACTTGCGGTCACACCCACCTGTCCCTGACCACGGACCAAATTTGATGACATTAATCTAAGGGGCGAGACTGCCTCCTGAAACACAGTATCCAGGTAACTCTCCCCCTTCCTGATGTGTCACAGTGTCCGCAGCTCGGACTTCAGCTCATCAACTCTGAGCCAAAGTTCCTTGAGCAGCCAACACTTGCTCGAAACGTTAATTGTGTTCCTCTCCCCAGATGCTGCCAGACCTGCTGTGTTTTTCCAGGTATTTTTATTTTTGTTTTGGATTTCCAGCATCCGCAGTTTTTTGCTTTTATCATAGAATTATGTGTTATGGAAGTTGGTCCAGTTTTAGCATTATCAACAAAATTTGTGAATTGTCACATCCTTCATTATTTTTGTACCCAAGTCAGTGTGGTTAAATGTTCTACAAATTAAGTGAAATTTGCTGTGTTGACTTTCTGCCACTGTTTAATGTTTACTTCGAATAAACCTCATTTGTAGTTTCCAGCCTGAGCCATATCTGGAACTAGCATTTGGGTGTGGGGATAAGTGAGGTACTTAGCATGGAATGTGGATTGTAGCCAGGGCTGTTACACTATTAAGCGAATTCTGAGAGACTCATGCCTCTATACACCTCCACACCAGGTAGTAATTCTGGTAAAATAAATCCCACGAGATGAGATGCAGTACAGATGGTAGTAGCACTGAGAATGATTTGGGCTAATTCATTGAGTATCACATAAGAAAAAAATGTGTCCTGATCTTAATCTGATATCATGTTTAATGTCTTCATATCTGTATACTGAATGAGCCAAGTGACTAAATTAGTTAAAGACTAAGGCCGGAATTTTCCAGCTCCTAACACCAATCCCGCCAATTCGAACAGAGATTTCAATGGCTCGCCGGCCCCGCCATGGGGGAGCCCAACATGGGGGTTCTGGAAAATTCCGTCCTAAAACTCAGCATGGTTATAGGTGATTCTTGTAAGTATTAGCCAGTTATTCCTGGAGGAAAATTAATATTCTATTTGCTTGTTTCTACTAAAGAGCATGTTTGAAGTAGCTCTTAAAGGGGTTTGCATCAAGATCTGAATTAATATGCATAGACAGAAATCATGTGCATTATGCAGGATAGAGAAGCACTTGGTTCTCTTTACTGCTGACAGCATTCACTGTAAAAGTGGACTTCTTGATAGGGCTATGAGTACATAAGTGCACTGCAGCATAAACTAATAGAATATAGATCTCCTTTGTCTAAATGTGACCTTTATCACTCCTTGGGTAGAATTTAATAAGAGGAATGTGTGACCCAACAACAGAACTGGGAGTGGCGCCACTTCCACTTATGTGTTGGGAGCCAGTGCACACGGCAATTACATGCCCTGGATGTTGTCTCCTGGCCAGCCACCCCCTCTGGTGCTGCCTGCTGCTGGCCTTCCAGCATCTGCTGTTGGCTGGCAAAGCCCTCTTTTGTCACATCCTCTACCCCTGCCCCCAAGGTTGTAAGAACCAAGTGAGTGTCAGATCCATAGTAAATCCAAAACAAAAACAGAATTACCTGGAAAAACTCAGCAGATCTGGCAGCATCGGCGGAGAAGAAAAGAGTTGACGTTTCGAGTCCTCATGACCCTTCGACAGAACTTGAGTTCGAGTCCAAGAAAGAGTTGAAATATAAGCTGGTTTAAGGTGTGTGTGTGGGGGGCAGAGAGATAGAGAGAGAGGGAGGTGGAGGGGGGGGGTGTGGTTGTAGGGACAAACAAGCAGTGATAGAAGCAGATCATCAAAAGATGTCAACGACAATAGTACAATAGAACACATAGGTGTTAAAGTTAAAGTTGGTGATATTATCTAAACGAATGTGCTAATTAAGAATGGATGGTAGGGCACTCAAGGTATAGCTCTAGTGGGGTTTTTTTTTATAATGGAAATAGGTGGGGAAAGGAAAATCTTTATAATTTATTGGAAAAAAACGGAAGGGGGAAACAGAAAGGGGGTGGGGATGGGGGAGGGAGCTCACGACCTAAAGTTGTTGAATTCAATGTTCAGTCCGAAATATAGTAAATCCATCAAGTTAACTGCTTGAAGAAGGCAGGCAATGATATGAGCACCTCTGCCCATGGCTTTTATCCATACAGCCACAACCAAAAATTCCTCCTCCACCCCCTCCATCCCACCACAGTGACCTCCTGCCAACTTAATCATAAATTTTGGGCAATGGCCAGTGACAGAACAAGAATCACGATCCACCTGGAACCCATCACGATCCATCCTCTGTCACCTTCAAGCTTGAGCCCAAGACATTCCAAAGTTCACTTTGTGCCTTCCCTCTGTATGTCACCCTCACACCTCCACCATCACCCTTACCCTGTGACAGTGGACATGCCATCTCCCCCTTGATCCTGCCCCTTCACCATTGACATTCCTCCTCTGATGCTAGACCTGACCCCCACCCCATCAACCTTGATATGTACTTATAATCCCTTGCCTTGCCCTCTGAGACCTTCACTTATCCCCTCCCCAAAATAAGCATACAGTATCTTCTCTATATCTGCGCTGTATTTAATGTGTGACTGTCTAAAACCGGCTATCACAGAAGGAGGCCATTTGGTCCATCATGTCTGTGCTGGCTCTTTGAAATAGCTATCCAATTAGTTTAATGCTCTTGCTCTTTCCCCACAGCCCTGTATATTTTCTTTTTGAAATTTATTATTGAATTTGCTTCCATCACCTTCCTCATCTCTCTTCTAGTTCTTTGTCCATTACCTTAAATCCTTGTCCTCTGGTTACTGACTCCCCTGTCAGTTGAAACAATTTCTCCCAAAGTTTTCTATCAAAACCCCCACCATTTTGAATGCCTTTATTGAATTTACACTTAACATTCTCTGCTTTAAGGAGAACAACCCTAACTTATCTATTCTCTGAAGTCCCTCATCCCCAGTAACATTCCAACAATTGCCTTCTGCATCTCCCCTAAGTCTTTGGAATCCTTCCTAAAGCTGCCTTGAATTGGATACAACACTTCAGCTGAGACTTAACGAATGACTTATGAATTAAGCATAATTTCCTTACTCTAACCTCTGTTTATAAAGCCAGGAATTGCATATGACTTTTTAACAGCCTTACCATGTTGTCCTACACCTTCAAAGATTGGTGCATGTATAGCTGAAGGTGTCTTTCTCTCTTCCTGCACCTCATTTAAATTTGTACCATTTAATTTATATTGCCACTCCTCTTTCCTCAAAATGTATAACTTCACATTTCTTTACTTAGAATTTCATCTGCCATGTGTAAATATTTATAAGCGGTGGTCCTGGATAACACTTAAGTCTGAAAAACAACCATTCACCACCACTGTCTGCTTTCTGTCCCTTAGCCAATTTTCTTTCCACAGTGCCATTGACTGTTCAATCCCATGGGCTTCAATTTTGCTAATAACTTTTGCGACATTTTTAAATTTTAACTTGTTCTTCTGCAGTAGTCATCAAAAACTAGAACTATTCGAAGAAAAGCTGATTGGTTGATTGTGACCAAAAATCACTATGTAGATCATGAAATTTTCACTGTTAAATAAATGTCACTATATTGGTGAATTTAAAATTATAGCAGTAACTGTAAGGGCAAAATTTAATAATAAATTTAATAAGAAGAGCGTCGCTCCTGACAAGGGCGCCACTTCCGCTTGAATGTCGGGAGCTACGATGCACGCAATCACAGTACAAATTTTAAGTGTGCATGGCAGAGACATTCCCACGTTCAATCACGTGATGGGGGATCATTCTCGGTAGTCTGTCTCCTCATCTGCTGCTGATGTCGGGGTCGTAACAATTTGTAGTAGTCATATAAGAAAAATGAAGGAATATTGAGTGTACTTTGGTGGCACAGTGCTGAGACACTGTTATGGTAAGCACATGTATATAGATATCACAATATATTTTGTTTACTTGACTATTGTGTGCATTATGTGCATTTGTTGGGATGTCCTCCTCCAGAATGAATTAAGGAGACTGACGGACATCTCATCTGTGTAGGTAACAATGTGGCAGCGTGCTGGAGATTAGTCTTTATTGTATGGTAATGAGTGTGGCGTAATTTGTATTCCCAAGGTTGCACATGCAGTATCTGCTAGCCTCCCCATGTACGACTTGCCAAGCAGATTGGCCAACGTCACTGGTAAGCATGAGAAGTGATGTGCTGCTCATGCAATCATGGCCTTAACAATGTAGGCAAGGAGCAGAAAGGAGGCTTCATTGAATTGAGTGCCAGTGCAAAGCCAGTACTCTCGGGGGAGTAATCTTTTTTCATCCCATGTTAAAACGGTCCATCCCCTTTGGTCTTCTAAGGGGTAGAAGATATGTATTGTGAGATAGTTCCAGGTGGAAGCTGGCGGAGATGGGCGCACAATCAGAACAAGCAAAGCTTTGCAGGCGAGAAAATGATGGGCAGATAGATGTACCACTTGTGGACAAAACAATTGAAGATGAGGTTGTCCCTGATAGCCCTGTCAATCTCTGCCTGGCCCTGGCATCTGGGCAGGCTACTGCGAGATCTCTGCCATCCTCCTTATATTCCTCCCTGCCGTCCTCATCTGAAGTGGCAATCAGCTCCCCATGTCCTCGATCAGCAATTCTCCTTCCCTTTGCAATGCCACGTTATGTAAGCCACAGCAGACGATGACAATCCAGATACCCTCTGTGGATTGTATTGTAAAGCTCTACCAGACCGGTGAAAGCATCAGGAACACATTTTGAACAATCCTATGGTGTGCTCTATGATTAGCGTTGTTGAGCAGTGTGCAACGTTGTAATGTCCCTCTGCAGGTCTTTGGGAATAACACACTCCAACCCTGCACTTGGGTAGTGCCCTCAAATAGCTGTGGCAGCTGGGAGTTCCTTAAGTTGTATGCGTATGAGAGCTCCCTGGGAAACGAGCACTCATCTGCATAATTCTGTTCCAGTGGTCACAGCCAACTTAAATGTTCCAATTTGCAAATACAGCTGGCTGTTCCCAGGGAGCTCTAATGGCCACATGTGTGCAGTCCATTACATCCTGTAGCTGTGGGAGCAGCGTGCTGGCCCCGAAGCCAACTGCTCCAGTGGCTAGGCTATCATTTGGCCTCGTTGGCCTTTCTGAACAAGGCATTTGTCACCTCACGTATGCACCTATGTGTTGCAGCCTGGAAAATGCCACATGTTCCCCTATGAAGCCCTGAAATAAGCTGCTGGTGTAGAATTTTAGAGCCGCAGTTACCTTGAGGGCAACTGGCATGGAGTTACCTCCAAAGCCATGAGGCTCAATGGCAACTAGGGATGGGCAATAAATGCTGGCCTAGCTAGTAAAGCCCACATCCTGTGAATTAATTTTAAAAAATGCATGTTTTAAAAATTGCATTCAATTGTGCCGTTAATGGGCTTAATTGCCCGCTTAATTGTCGGAAAGCACGTTTTCGACTCCCGTGCGTGCCTGCCGAGTGAAATATCACACGAGTGCACAATGGGCTGCAGGTCTTGTTGTAGGGACACGCACAGGTTAGTAACCGCCTCATGAAAGCCTTAGCCATCTCCGACATTGCCTCTCAGAGAAAGGGGCAGAGTTTTACATTCCGCGGGTGGGTGCGCACCCAACCCAATCGGGCATAAAATAGCATGAGATGACGTCAGGTGAGCGTCCTGATGTCATCGTGCACTCGTGTGATATTTCACTCGGCAGGCACGCGTGGGAGTCGAAAACGTGCTTTCCGACAATTAAGCGGGCAATTAAGCCCATTAACGGCACAATTGAATGCAATTTTTCATGGCCCATCCAATCATACAGTTGGCACAAGGGTGAATCAGCCAGGCGGCCTTTATAATTTTTATGAAACCTCATCCAAGGGTGGAATGAAATAAAAAGAAATATCTGGGGACAGCATTTTTATAAGGTATGTTTTCAGGTGCTTGATTTTGATTATTTATGCTTTCTTTATGCTTTATTTTATTATTTTCAGATCTGCAGCTCACTGAGGCAGCTGTCTGCCTTCCGAGAGCTCTCTCATAGCGCTCACCCGCACCTGTGGTGACATCGTCGCCCGCCTTCTTCCCACCCCCACCCCGGGAGCACTGAGCTTCTCGGCATGTGTTTCACGTTGGCTGGCCGTTTATTGGCCAGCCAGCCTGAAATCTCTGATAGCAAAAAGATTGTACCCATTGCTCATCCATAAAGCGAACTGTGTAAAGAAAGCAGGCAATGATATGAGCACCTCATGTTGATGTGACTTTCATTCCTTGTGCAGCTGCAGTTGACCAGTGGGAATTGACCTTCCCATGGGTCACACCCAGAACTTCTCCCATCCCTCCTTCCACAACAGCCTGATCTCCTGTGCGATAAAAGTTACCTAACAGCACCTGATCTCCAGCAAGGTAGCAGTTTTTTAGCAACCATGTCAATGAACACCAACACTGTGACTTTTCAGCTGGAGCCCATCCAACTCCACCCTCCCTCTGTCACCCTCGAGGTTCCTCCCATCTCCCTTGACCATCCCAACATTACCCTGCCCTTCCCCCAATCATCCTGGAGCATCCAACCATCATCCTTCACCTGCCTTCACTTTCCTTTGACTCTCCCTCATAGACCATTGACTTGCTCCCCCTGACTGCTGACCTGCCCTTTGTGGTGCAGCTGCCTCCGTTGGACACACAGGACGAGGCCATTGCAACTATGGACCCCGCCCTATAGGCCAGAGCCTGGCTCCCGTCCGACACCTCTTCTCTCCCAACCCCTTGCTGGGGTTGCATGTGCTGAACACTTGCTGATGCACATCAGTACCTTGCTGTGCTGCTGCTTGAGGATCCGAGCAAGACCCACCCTCTTGCCAGCCCAACTGCTGCACCGTTTGAGGATCTGAACAGAACACTCTCCACCTCTGTTTCATCCTTTCCGCTACCTTCCCCTGATAATGTCCCCTGTGCTGCTGGGTTAGACAAAGACAAAACCTCACCTCAGATCCGAAGATTGAACAACCTCACTTGGTACGTGCCATCTTTAAACTATCAGGAAACAGGGGACACGAGTTTCCTGTGCCTCACTGACTCAATCTTGAAGGTAGGATTGAATTTGGTGTAATTTCCCAATTAATGGTATGCAAATGAATGGTAAATAGGTTCCTGCCACTGGGCAACATGTTAGCTGCTCCGCTGCTGACACACTGCCCACTTATCTCACAAACTCAACCAGATGTCAGGGAACCAAAATTTTGGCTCCTGCCTAATTTCGCCCTCCCACGCCCCACTTTCCCCACTCTTGCGAGCCCCAGTTTAAATACCAGTTTAAAGACCTGATTGGAAAAAAGTAATTTTGTGAAAAAGATCTGGCAGTATTGGGTTGCATGAAATTTGCAATAATGTTCTCATATATTTAATCATTTTGGTGGTTTGCTGGTATTAAATTTTGCTAATGAGGTATATAATAATCAATAATCAATTACTGATAGAACCATTGTATCCATGTAAAAAATTGATAACTTATTTTTGTCATAAACTGCCAGTATTTAATATGAATGTAGAGTTAAACTGTAAATATTTAGATTTAACAAAAATATTTGTGTAAATTTCTGCCTGTCTTTTGTTTGTGGTGTTGGAGAGCAAAGAGTTCTCAAATTTCTTTCCAGCTTTCTCAAGTTTCTGATCTGAATTATTTCCCCACTATTAAAAGTAAATTCTCTATCTTCCTGTCTGTAAACTCACCAAACAAGAGGTTGTGTAGATTTTGTTATCCCAGAAGCTAGCAACAAAGTGATAGATGAAAGTGGCAGGGGTTGATTGATTCACGAGGCTTCCTGCTCTCCCATTAAAGGAACATCTTGCTACAGCTTGACGTCTCCCTCTGATCGCTTGGTTAAGATTCTGAATTCATTGGCAGGGGTGTGGGTATGTGTTAATTTGTAGGTATGAAGTCATATCCTATAGCTGCTTAAAATCAACAAGTGAGAGTCTTTATGGGTAACTCCAATGAGGGACCTTAGCCTAAAAACAAAAAAACTGCGGATGCTGGAAATCCAAAACAAAAACAGAATTACCTGGAAAAACTCAGCAGGTCTGGCAGCATCGGCGGAGAAGAAAAGAGTTGACGTTTCGAGTCCTCATGACCCTTCGACAGAACTTGAGTTCGAGTCCAAGAAAGAGTTGAAATATAAGCTGGTTTAAGGTGTGTGTGTGGGGGGCGGAGAGATAGAGAGGTGGAGGGTGGGGATGTGGTTGTAGGGACAAACAAGCAGTGATAGAAGCAGATCATCAAAAGATGTCAACGACAATAGTACAATAGAACACATAGATGTTAAAGTTGGTGATATTATCTAAACGAATGTGCTAATTAAGAATGGATGGTAGGGCACTCAAGGTATAGCTCTAGTGGGGTTTTTTTTATAATGGAAATAGGTGGGAAAAGGAAAATCTTTATAATTTATTGGAAAAAAAAGGAAGGGGGAAACAGAAAGGGGGTGGGGATGGGGGAGGGAGCTCACGACCTAAAGTTGTTGAATTCAATATTCAGTCCGGAAGGCTGTAAAGTCCCTAGTCGGAAGATGAGGTGTTGTTCCTCCAGTTTGCGTTGGGCTTCACTGGAACAATGCAGCAAGCCAAGGACAGACATGTGGGCAAGAGAGCAGGGTGAAGTGTTAAAATGGCAAGCGACAGGGAGGTTTGGGTCATTCTTGCGGACAGACCGCAGGTGTTCTGCAAAGCGATCGCCCAGTTTACGTTTGGTCTCTCCAATATAGAGGAGACCACATTGGGAGCAACGAATGCAGTAGACTAAGTTGGGGGAAATGCAAGTGAAATGCTGCTTCACTTGAAAGGAGTGTTTGGGTCCTTGGACGGTGAGGAGAGAGGAAGTGAAGGGGCAGGTGTTGCATCTTTTGCGTGGGCATGGGGTGGTGCCATAGGAGGGGGTTGAGGAGTAGGGGGTGATGGAGGAGTGGACCAGGGTGTCCCGGAAGGAGCGATCCCTACGGAATGCTGATAAGGGGGGTGAAGGGAAGATGTGTTTGGTGTGTTTGGCATCATGCTGGAGTTGGCATCATGTTGGAGTTGGAGTTGTTCCTCTGCCATTTCCGCCAACTCCAGCATGATGCCACCACCAAACACATCTTCCCTTCACCCCCCTTATCAGCATTCCGTAGGGATCGCTCCCTCCGGGACACCCTGGTCCACTCCTCCATCACCCCCTACTCCTCAACCCCCTCCTATGGCACCACCCCATGCCCACGCAAAAGATGCAACACCTGCCCCTTCACTTCCTCTCTCCTCACCGTCCAAGGACCCAAACACTCCTTTCAAGTGAAGCAGCATTTCACTTGCATTTCCCCCAACTTAGTCTACTGCATTCGTTGCTCCCAATGTGGTCTCCTCTATATTGGAGAGACCAAACGTAAACTGGGCGATCGCTTTGCAGAACACCTGCGGTCTGTCCGCAAGAATGACCCAAACCTCCCTGTCGCTTGCCATTTTAACACTTCACCCTGCTCTCTTGCCCACATGTCTGTCCTTGGCTTGCTGCATTGTTCCAGTGAAGCCCAACGCAAACTGGAGGAACAACACCTCATCTTCCGACTAGGGACTTCACAGCCTTCCGGACTGAATATTGAATTCAACAACTTTAGGTCGTGAGCTCCCTCCCCCATCCCCACCCCCTTTCTGTTTCCCCCTTCCGTTTTTTTTCCAATAAATTATAAAGATTTTCCTTTTTCCACCTATTTCCATTATAAAAAAAAAACCCACTAGAGCTATACCTTGAGTGCCCTACCATCCATTCTTAATTAGCATATTCGTTTAGATAATATCACCAACTTTAACTTTAACACCTATGTGTTCTATTGTACTATTGTCGTTGACATCTTTTGATGATCTGCTTCTATCACTGCTTGTTTGTCCCTACAACCACACAACCCCCTCCACCTCTCTCTCTCTCTATCTCTCCGCCCCCCACACACACACCTTAAACCAGCTTATATTTCAACTCTTTCTTGGACTCGAACTCAAGTTCTGTCGAAGGGTCATGAGGACTCGAAACGTCAACTCTTTTCTTCCCCGCCGATGCTGCCAGACCTGCTGAGTTTTTCCAGGTAATTCTGTTTTTGTTTAGGGATCTTAGCCTGTTAGGTCACAAAGAGCAGAAAAAGGTGCCTTTATTTCAGCATATATACTTTCTGATAAGTAGCTATTCATAGTTTTTTTATATATCTATGGCGGTGAAAAGAAAGTCTTCTGCATATTCCAATTATCCTTCCTGGACACTGGTGTGAGTTTGTATAACCTTAGGAGGACTTGCTTAAGGAGTTAGCAAAGAACAAAGAAAAGTACAGCACAGGAACAGGCCCTTCGGCCCTCCAAGCCTGTGCCGATCATATTGCCCATCAACTAAAACATTTTGCACTTCCGGGGTCCGTATCCCTCTATTCCCATGCTATTCATGTATTTGTCAGGCTGCCTCTTAAACACCACTATTGTACCTGCTTCCACCACCTCCTCTGGCAGCGAATTCCAGACACTCACTACCTCTCGGCGTAAAAAACTTGCCCCACACATCTCCTCTATAGTTTTCTCCTCTCACCTTAAATCTATGTCCCCTAGTAATTGACTCTTCCACCCTGGGAAAAAGCTTCTGACTATCTACTCTGTCCATGCCACTCATAATTTTGTAAACTTCTATCAAGTCGCCCCTCAATCTCCGTCGCTCTAGTGAGAATAATCTGAGTTTCTCCAACCTCTCCTCATAGCTAATAACCTCCAGACCAGGCAGCATCCTGGTAAACTTCCTCTGCATCCTCTTCAATGCCTCCATATCCTTCTGGTAATGTGACGACCAGAATTGCATGCAATATTCCAAGTGTGGCCTAGCCAAGGTTCTATACAGCTGCAGCATGACTTCCCAGCTTTTATACTCAATACCCCTGCCAGTGAAGGCAAGCATGCCATATGCCTTCCTGACTACCTTATCCACCTGCGTTGCCACTTTCAGTGACCTGTGGACCTGTACACCCAGATCCCTCTGCCCATCAATGCACTTAAGGGTTCTGCCATTTACTGTATAATTCCTGCCTGTATTAGACCTTCCAAAATGCATTACCTCACATTTGTCTGGATTAAACTCCATCTGCCATTTCTCCGCCCAAGTCTCCAACCGATCTGTATTCCTTTGTATCCTTTGACAATCCTCTTCACTATCTGCAACTCCTCCAACCTTAGTGTCGTCTGCAAACTTACTAATTAGCCCAATTACATTTTCCTCCAAATCATTTATGTATACTACAAACAGCAAAGGTCCCAGCACTGATCCCTGCAGAACTCCACTGGTCACAGCTCTCCATTCAGAAAAGCACCCTTCCACTGCTACCCTCTGTCTTCTATGAACAAGCCTATTCTGCATCCATCTTGCCAGCTCACCTCTGATCCCGTGCAACTTTACCTTCTGTACCAGTCTACCATGAGGGACCTTGTCAAAGGCGTTACTGAAACCCATGTATATAACATCCACTGCCCTTCCATCGTCGATCATCTTTGTCACTTCCTGGAAAAATTCGATCAAGTTAATGAGATACGACCTCCCCTTCACAAAACCATACTGCCTCTCACTAATATGCCCATTTGCTTCCAAATGGTAGTAAATCCTATCATGAAGAATCTTCTCCAATAATTTCCCTACCACTGACGTAAGGCTCACCGGCCTGTAATTTCCTGGATTATCCCTGCTACCCTTCTTAAACAATGGAACAACATTGGCCATTCTCCAGTCCTCTGGGACCTCACCCGTAGCCAGTGAGGATACAAAGATTTCTGTCAAGGCCCCAGCAATCTCCCCCCTTGCCTCCCCCAGTACTCTGTCATACGGACTTGAAACGTTAGTTGTGTTCCTCTCCGCAGATGCTGTCAGACCTGCTGAGTTTTTCCAGCTATTTTTTTTTTTCAGATTTCCAGCATCCGCAGTATTTTGCTTTTATCTTGCTTAAGGAGTGTTTGGTTCAGAACTTACTGTTTATGTGATTGGCTAGTTTGTTTTCACCTCCTGAATGCAAGCTACCATTTAAAACATTTGTGTTGTCATTTGTCAAAGATCAAGGACAGTAAGTTATTTATTTAAATAGATAAAAACAAAAAACTGCGGATGCTGGAAATCCAAAACAAAAACAGAATTACCTGGAAAAACTCAGCAGGTCTGGCAGCATTGGCGGAGAAGAAAAGAGTTGACGTTTCGAGTCCTCATGACCCTTCAACAGAACTGAGTACAGTTCAACAGTTCTGTTGAAGGGTCATGAGGACTCGAATGTCAACTCTTTCTGTTGAAGGGTCATGAGGACTCGAAACGTCAACTCTTTCTGTTGAAGGGTCATGAGGACTCGAAACGTCAACTCTTTCTGTTGAAGGGTCATGAGGACTCGAAACGTCAACACTTTTCTTCTCCGCCGATGCTGCCAGACCTGCTGAGTTTTTCCAGGTAATTCTGTTTTTATTTTGTATTTATTTAAATAGGTCTGTTAGATAGACAGCAGTGCTCAGAAGCAAGATTTTCCTTTAATGCCTTACCCCTGCCCTCCAACACCCCCACCACAAGGTTTTTGCACATGTATTTCATAGATCCAATGGAAGAATGTGGGGCTGCACAGAAAAGCCCTCTCAGTGGGTTAAATTAGATGCTAATTTTTTATTAGAAAATTAAGTTGTCTGTTTAGAAGTGGGTATTTGCTTTACAAGTTTATTTCTCCTTTCTAATGTTCTTATATTCCCTTCTCACTTTTCACATGTGTATTTATTGCCCTAGCTACATTCTTGATGAGTTTGGCACAGCCAGGAGGAGTGCAGTGGTTCGTGGTTTTATAGACGCTCTCACCAGAGGTGGGCCCGGTGGAACTCCTCGGCCAATTGAAATGCATTCGCATGACCCTTTAAGGTATGTCATTGGATGCTTCGAATTTGCTTAAGGTATTAGTCTTTTCTTAAACCTGACGAGTGAATCTTGTGCTTTCAGGTATGTTGGGGATATGTTGGCATGGTTACACCAGGCAGCTGCTTCAGAGAAAGAACATCTTGAAGCTTTGCTGAAGCTCGTAACAATGACAGGTAATTGTTTAATCCTTTAAGTGGGCTGCCTCCTCCCACGATTATGCAGAAACCATTTGTATAATTCAGATCCCTAAAATTTAATGGTACTGCAAGGCAAATTTCCTTGTCAAGCTGAACAGTATTCTACACAGACATCAGATTTGTTCTTTATAGTGAGATGTTTGTTATATTCAATAAAATATATAATTTATCTCAGCTAAAAAGCAGTTTTCTTGTTAGAATAAATGAAAAAAGGGAGTTTTTTTTTAGTATTTTTTGCATATCTTTTAGTGTTTGTAGGGAACTGGGGAACACACCAACCACCTGTTAGCACCCCTGTAAATGATGTGTGGTGTAAAATAGACCTATAAAAGAAGGAGGAAAGTACTTTTTGAAAATAAGAAAAATGATAGATTTTTAAAAATATATATTTTGGTGAAGCTGTGTCTGGGACTAGCTCTGTGTTTAACTCTCTCAGTGCGTATTTGCTGTCTGTGCCTGCAACCTACTTGCCAGCTACACTTGAGAAGCTGTCGCAGAATGCAGTCGCAGCACCAGAAGTATGAAAAAATGTGTAATTGAAGTTCTGTAATGGTTTTTCTCATTGTAGCATCAAGAGTGCTGCAGGCCCAAATGTAATTTTAAAAACTTATCCTTGCGAATTTTTCTATCAATTATTAATAAACTCTCGTTCAAAGTTCCTTTTCAGTAACTTTATTTAAGAAAGTATTACAAGAGTCTAAATCATTGACCAAACAAACAAATAAGGATTCTAGTACAGTTAAATTTATGGATCAGGAAGGCATGTAGGAACTAAATTAAGTAATTCAGCTTAAACTGTCATCCCATGTGAGTTGAATGACTTTTTCTGGATTTAGTCTGACTAGTATGCTCTTTTTCCAACACCATGCTCCAACTTTTCTCTTGAACTGAATTGATCCAATTCCAGTTTCAGTGCTGCAGATGACTCAAAATTTATTACACTAGATGGCAGTCTATACATAGGTCATTCTATGCGTGAAGATATTTTTCCTTTGAAGCAGGAGTGAGTAAACCTGAACAAACTAGCTCATGAAACCCAAACAACTGTTCTTTTGTGCTGATATCTCTTAATCATTTGTCCAGTTTAAATTTCAGTGGTCTAAAAACTGGTTAAGGGCAGATCTTAGTCTGGTTGTTCAATTGATGAATCCTAAATCAGAAGATCTGTTTGCAGTTTAAGATTTTAGCAAATGGAAAATTGATTTAAAATTTATATGTGGCCTGCAATGATAGATCCCTAAGTACCTTTTTAAAGTCAGAAAGCTTGGGCACATCTGCTTTAAGGAAAAGAAAGGTACAACAGAAGCTATAGGTACTTTTCATTCACGGTGCTGGTAGTTTGGAATATCGATCAAAAAGATTATAATTATATAATAATTACATAACATGTTTTTTAATAAGTCTTAAAATAAATGTCAAATTTCCAAAGACTGCAGGGCACTGTTACAACATCACAGATGAGGTAAACACCTCTTGTGCCTGGAAGCAATTGTTGGTTTGACCATATCTGCAATGAAATGAGATCAGTCCCCATACTTCACTTCCATTAGTCTAATAATCAATTTCTTGTAACAATTATTCTCTATATCTCAATTTTAGTTATTAGTAGGCTGTGCTACTGTTTTGCAGTCAAACTGATTTCAATACCAACACTGGGTTAAATATTACTATTACAAACTTATGAGGAAGGGCAAAAAAGCTTCTTCTTTCTACAGCTTCATTTTACAGAGGTGTAAGCTGTTCCCCTGCCAGAAATGTGGTTTCTGCTGAGATCATGGAAGAGATGTGTATTAATAAGAGACTTGCTACAGTTAGGGTAAGCTGTACTTTAAAGTAAGACATTCTTTATTATTACAGGCGTGGAAGATAATATTCAGCAGGTGGTGGGCCACATCACTGAAGGAGTGTGCAGACCTTTAAAGGTACTGACTGAATTTATTAGACACTTGAGCTGATACATTTGAGCTAAGAATGCATTGAAGATCAAGGATTTTATGTAATCCTAAAGGCACATACTTCAAATTTTTGAAGTATTGGACTTCCTAATAGCTTTGAGTTTATCCAGTGGATAGCTGAGCTGTGCAGGTCAAGAACATGTTTGGATTGAAACATAGTCAATGGTTAGTGCTAGGGTCAGTACAGTTAGTCTTGGCATTCCTGGATTAAAGAGGAAACATTGACCAAATGCATCTGGCTGGCTGTGACGCTCTTACAGATGAATAGTGTGCCAAGGTTCATATGTGTAAAATTGACAATTGGATAAGGTACAATAAAGTTGTGAGATCATATCCTACTCAGCAATAAACACCTTGAGGAGAGTAAGGAGGAAACGTCACGAGGAAAAGATGATGAGAAAGCAAATATTTGGACTTGTATTTTTAGCCTAAATCTTATATTTATTTTAAGTTGTGTTTTCTTCCATAAACTTGAGTGCTAAAACAAAAATTGAGGGCTAGTGGAAAAGTAGCTAACTCTGATGTTATGGCACACACGGTTACACTGATCAGTAGGATACATGTTCATGCTCTAAGTTCCTCATATCCAGTGATGTCATTTGAGATAGAGATGAAGTGTGTGCCCACAAAATGAGGAGGAAAGTCAGTCATCCTGCATTGCTGTTGTCTTAGCTCAAAGTAGAGCTGAAATTATGATGTCTGGGAGCAAGTTGTCTGGCTCCCCTGGGCCAAAGTAGGTGTGTCAGGCAATCAATAGAGAAAGGGAAAATCTTTTTCAAGAAGAGGATACTCAAAATGCGAAAGTCTTGTTGGACAGATTCTCAATTTTTTTAAATTGTGCATATACTGGTCACAATAAGCATTTTCTGTTATGGCTTTTGGTATGTTTTTCAATTAAAACTTACATAATGTTTAATAGTTACAGATTTAGATATTAACCTTCCAATCATTGAGCAAAACTAACTGATTTCAGGAACAGTTTGTACACATGATGGGCAAGGCATTGTTGATTCAAACATTCAAAGTATCTTATGTGTAAAGAAAATTGAAAGGAAAAGTGCATAAAAATGCATCATATAGAACAGTAAATGTTTTTGTTGCATTCTGAATAATATTGCTGAATAGCAGCAGGATTTAATAGTTCATATGGACATTTTAAATCACAAGAAAAGGTAACTTATTCACCTTTTAAGCAAAGGCTTTGTAACAGATTCCGTTTTTTTGATGTTTGCTTATTTCCTCCTGTCCTTCACCAATTCTTATGTCTGTTATTCTCCATTGCGATATTGAAGCAATAAAGTATCAATAGATACTGTGAGTAGCATTTTATGACCGCCTAGCCAAGTGGTGAGCTTGAGCAGGATGAATAGATTTTCATCTCTGTCCTCAAGAAAGATTAGATTTTTTTTTAGAAAACAAATAAGCTATACCAATGGGACCTATAACACCCATTTATATACAGCAATTTGATGGGATAATACATTGGTACAAAAACATACTGCACTAAGGAGCGATTGGCACAACTTTGTTACATGATTCTGCACACAGCAGGTTCCTGATTGCGGTTGGACTGCTGGTAAGGCAAAAAAAGAGAAATAGAAAATAGAAGGCAAGTCTGTTGAGCCTTTTTTTTCCTGTGCCTCTTAGTTTAATATGAAGGAATGAAAGAGGGTAATCCGCCCTTCTCTTAAGAAGAGAATGAAGTCTAAAATGAAGAGAAAAGAAGAACAATGAGGGAATTCACGTTACTAGAACTTGTTTACAATTTCTATATTATCAATTCTCAAAGGGAGCCCCGATGTAGCACCGAAACAGGTGTCTTGAAGTTGCGCTAAGGCTTGTTCAGCAGCTTTTCGGTGCACTTAAAGATTCTCACATAGACATTGGGTTCAACCCTTTGAGAATTGTAGGTTGTCAGCAGTGCTAAAAATAGTTGTATTCCATTTTTTACTTTTCCCCCTCTCTTTGACGTGATGGTTTCAAACTATTGTTTTGCATCTTCTGACTGCACATCAGGTTTGCCTTAGTTTTCCTTGAAGGAGAGACTGTTGAGAGGAGATTTGAAAGAGGTATTCAAAATCATGAGGTGTCTGGACAGAGTAGATAGGGATAAACTGTTTCCACTGTTGGGAGAATCAAGAAAGAGAGGGCACATGTTTAAGGTAATTGGCAAAAAAAAGCAATGGAGACATGAGAAACTTTTTCATGCAGCGCTTGGGTAAGATCTGGAATGCACTGTCTGATTGTGTGGTGGAGGCAGGTTCCAGTTGAAGCATTCAAGGGGTAATTGTATTATTACCTGCAAAGGAATAATGTGCATGGTTACGGGGAAAAACCTGGGCAATGGCGCTAGGTGAATTGGAGAGCCAGGAAGACATGACTGGCCCAATCGCCTTCTTTGCTGTAACAATTCTGTGATAGTTTTGCTGATCATTTGAGCCTTCAGAACATTTTGTGCAAGGCAATAAATGTGTGAGCAGCAATATATTAAAATTAAAGAAGTGCAATTAAATTGTTGTTTCATCTGGAAAAAGTGTTTGAAGTCTCACTGTGAGAAGGGAGGAGGCAAAAGGGCAAGTACTGCATCTCCTATGTTTGCATGGAAAGATGCCATGCGTGGCGGAGAGGGTATTGGTATCGACTGAGAAGCGGACCAGGGTATTACAAGGGAATGAACCCTTCAGAATGTTGAAAAGGGAGGGGGAAGGTCAGTTTGGTGGTGGCATCATGCTGGAAAAAGCAGAGGATGACCCATTGCATATGGATACTGGTGGGGTGGAAGGTGAGGAAAAAGGGAACTCTGACCTGGTTTTGGGAGGGAGGAGATGGGGCGAGAGCAGAAATGTACACAATCAAACGGACGTGGCCAAGGCCCCTGTCAACCATGGTGTGGGGTTGGGGCACAGAGCCGGGGGGTAGTCCTTGGTTGAGGGAAAGGGAGACATCAAAAGCACCCATATAGAAGGTTGCAACATCAGGCCAGATGTGACGGATATGGAAAAACTGGGAAAACGGAATAGATTTCTTACAGGAAGTGGCGTATGAGAAAGTGTCATCAAGGTAGCTACGGAAGTCAGTGGTCTTATGGTGAATATTTGTTGTTAGTCTATCCCATAAATGGAGACAAAAATAAAGGAAAGGGATGGAAGAGTTGGGGATAGACCAAGTGAAAGCTCGAGAAGAGTTGAAATTGGAAGCAAAGTGTATGAAATTTTCCAGTTCAATACTAGACAGCAGCTGTTTGGGGACCTGCCATTCACACCTCCTCTAGACACATTGTTTCCCTTTGGTCTTGTACCATGGGGAAAAAAGGAATTCTGATGATCAATCGTAGACCTGAATCATTAACTCTTGTTTTTCTCTCCATAGATGCTGCCAGATTTGCTGAGTATTTCTAGTATTTCCAGTTGTTGAAAATAGAGAATAATTTGCATTTTCTTCTCGACAATGTTTTTTCATAAAGATTATCTGATTATCTGACATGGCTATTACATAGTATTCATTCTTTCCTAAAAAACATGTACCCCGGTGACAATGAGGTACTGTTTTAAAACTATTGAAACTATGACGCTGAACATCTGAGGAATAAGTGACACAATAGACTGGAATAATACCCTTTAGCTTAAAGTCTCTACTCTGTGAAGGCTGTAAGAGTCCAATTCTGTTCTTGATTCTGATGGCCATGTAAGCATTTATTTGTCAATTTGCATTCTGAGACCACAAAGATGCCTAAAGTGGAAAGTAAAATCTCTTACTAGTGTAGTATGGGTTAATTGTTAGTTTAGCTGTTTAGGTATTTTGCAATGCAATAATATTGTATTATAACTGAATCCATGACTTGTGCTTGACAACATTGCCAACCCATCTCTATGCTTTAGTGCTATCTCTACCTTGTTCATGACCACTATTATCACTCCTTTTTTTCAGCAGGCACACTCTCAAGCCTCCTTTTTTATCCAGCTTTCATCCTACCCCCAACCTTCTTTCTTTACAAGGGCCTGGAATATGTTGTTGCTTCAGTTTCTATCTTGTCCACAACTTTTTATTTAGGTCATTCTGAAATAGCATCAGTTTTTTCCCACGGCACTCAGACCACACTGGTGAAAATCACAAATAATCATAATCATGGTTCTGTTTCTCTCCTATTTCTCTCCACCTTTAGCACTATTGGACATTCGATCCTCCTCCAATGTCTCTTTTCTGCCATCCACTTCAGAGACACTGCATTATCTTAGCTCTGCATGTACCTATCATGATGTAGACATTGCTCTGCCTCCTACAGCTCCTCATGAGCATAGCTTGTTTCTTGGGAGCATTTCCTGTTTCATGCTTTGAAATAAATAGATACCTATTGAATTAAGTTCTGCTATCATTATATTGTATTAACACATATAAAATGAAAAATTCCATGAGACCCCCCCCCATGTTTTGTTATTTATATCTGTGTGTTTAAAGGAAAAAGTCATGAACAAACACTGCATGGGGATCATTCCACAATCCTGGGTTCACCCTTGATTAGAATAACTGTTTCATTACATTACCTGATGCAATATTTATTTGGTGTGTTTTGTCTGGTGCTGTTTTAGGTGCGTATTGAACAGGTTATAGTAGCAGAGCCAGGTGCTGTTCTGCTATACAAACTCTCCAATCTCCTCAAATTTTATCACCACACCATCAGGTAAGCAAGAAAACAAAATACCTTATTTAGTCACTAATGCATCGATTTTTTTTGACACCTTAGGTGCACAAGCTTGTGATTCAAAATAGGTTTAAAAAGCAGTCAAACTGACTGCAAATCTGGAAAATAAGTACAATAGTCAAAGTTAGCATGGAAGTATAGCAAGTATTTAAGAAGGCAAATTGAATGTTGGCCTTTGTTGTAATGGGGTTGGAGTATAAAAGTAGGGAAGTCTTGCTACTACTGAACAAGGTGTTGGTGACACTACACCTAGAGCATTGTGTACAGTTTTGGTCTCCTTACTTAAGGAGGGTTATACTTGCATCGGAAGCAGTTCAGATAAGGTTCATTAGGCTGATTACTGGGGTGTCTTATGAGGAAAGGTTGAGCAAGTTGGGCCTGTACTCATTGGAGTTTACAAGAATGAGAGGTGCTTATTGAAATATAGAAGATTCTGAGGGGGCTTGACAGGGTAGATGCTGAAAGGATGTTTGGCCTTGTGGAGTTAACTAGAACTAGGGGGCTTAGTTTCAGAATAAGGGGTTTCTCATTAAGAGGGAAGTGAGATGGAATTTCTTCTCTCAGAAGTTCATGAATCTTTGGAATTCTTTACTCCGGTGAGCTGTGGAGGCTGGGTTATTGAATATGTTCAAGGCTGAGATAGACAGATCCTTGAACTATAGGAGAGTCAAGGGTTATGGCAAACAGGCAAGAAAATTAGACCAAGATCAGCCATGATTTTATTAACTGGTGGAGCAAGCTTGAGGAGCTATATGGCCTACACAACACAAAAACAGAATTACCTGGAAAAACTCAGCAGGTCTGGCAGCATCGGCGGAGAAGAAAAGAGTTGACGTTTCGAGTCCTCATGACCCTTCGACAGGTGAAGACGTAGTGTTATTGTCACTGGACTAGTAATCCAGAGACCCAGGGTAATGCTCTGGGACCCAGGTTTGAATCCCACCAAGGCAGATGGTGGAATTTGAATTCAATCAATAAAAATTTGAAATTAAAAGTCTAATGATGACCATGAAACCATTGTCGATTATGTTCACCAATGTCCTGGTCTGGCCTACATGTGACTCCAGGCACACAGACTCTTAAATGCCCTCTGAAAGCTACACAGCTGGGTGAAACCACCAGAAAGACTATAAGGCATCGCCTTAGGCACGACAATGGCGAACACAGCCCTGGCGATCCTGTAAAGTCCTCCTTACTAACATCCGGGGGCTTGTGTCAAAATTGGGAGAGTTGTCCCACAGACAAGTCAAGCAACAGCCTGACATTTTCATATTCACAAAATCATACCTTACAGATAATGTCCCAGACACCACCATCACCATCCCTGGGTACATCCTGTCCACTGGCAGGACAGATCCAGCAGAGGTGGTGGCACAGTGGTATACAGTCGGGAGGGAGTTGCCCTGGGAGTCCTCAACATCAACTCCAGACCCCACCCCCCCCAAGCTGATTAATCAGTACTCCTCCACGTTGAACACCACTTGGAGGAAGCACTGAGGGTGGCAAGGGTGCAGATTGTACTCTGGGTGAGGGACTTCAATGTCCGCCACCAAGAGTGATTCATTAGCATCACTACCGACTGAGCTGGCCTAGTCCTTAATGACATAGTTGCTAGACTGTGACTGCGCCAGGTGGTGCAGGAACCAACCAGAGGGAAAAACATACTTGACTTCATCTGCCTGCCGCAGATGCATCTGCCCATTATAGTATCGGTAGGAGTGACCACTGCACAGTCCTTGTGGAGACAAAGTCCCATCTTCACATTGAGGATTCCCCCCATTATGTGTGACATTACCACCGTGCGAAATGGGATGGATTTCAATGGATCTAGCAATTCAAAACTGGTTATCCATGAGGCATTGTGGCCAATAGCAACAGCATAATTGTACTTCAACACAATCTGTAACCTCATAACCTGGCATATCCCCGACTCTACCATTACCACCAAGCCAGGGGATCAACCCTGGTTCAGTGAAGAGTGCAGGAGGGCATGCCAGTAGCAGCCCAAGCATATCTAAAACTGAGGTGTCAACCTGATGAAGCTACAACTCAGGACTACTTGTGAGCCAAACAGCGTAAACAGCATACGAAATACAGAGCTCAGCTATCCCACAACCAATGGATCCGATCTGAGCTCTGCAGTCCTGCCATATCCAGCCGTGAATGGTGGTGGACAATTAAACAACTCACTGGCAGAGGAGGCTCCACACATATCCCCATCCTCAGTGATGGGGGAGCCCAGCATATCAGTGCAAGAGATAAGGCTGAAGCATTTGCAACAATCTTCAGCCAGAAGTGCCAAGTGGATGATCCATCTTGGCCACCTCTGGAGGTCCCCAGCATCACAAATGCCAGTCTTCAACCAATTTGATTCACTCCATGTGATATCTAGAAATGGCTGAAGGTGCTGGATATGGCAAAGGCTATCTGCCCTGACAATATTCTGGCAGCAGTACTGAAGTCTTGTGCTCCAGAACTTGCTGTGCCCCTAGCCAGGCTGTTCCAGTACAGCTACAACACAGGGATCTACCCAGCAATGTGGAAAATTATCCAGGTATGTACTTACACAAAAAGCAGGAAAAATCCACCCAGCCAATTACCACCCCATCACTCTGCTCTCGACCATCAGTAAAGTGATGAATGGGGTCATTAGCAGTGTTATCAAGGTGCATTTCTTTGCAATAACCATACTCACTGACGCTCAGTTTGGGTTCTGCCAGGATCACTCAGCTCTTGACCTCATTACAGCCTTGTGTCAAAAATGGACAAAAGAGCTGAACTCCCAGTGTGAGGTGAGAGTGACTGTCTTTGACATCAAGGCAGCATTTGACTGATTATGGCATCAAGGAGCCCTAGCAAAACTAAAAACAATGGGAATCAGGAGGGAAACTCTCCGCTGCTTGGAGTTATACCTAGCACAGAGGAAGATGGTTGTTGTTGCTGGAAGTCAACCATCTCAGTTCCAGCACATCACTGCAGGAGTTCCTCAGCGTAGTGTCCTAGGCCCAACCATCTGCAGCTGCTTCATCAGTGACCTTCCTTCCATCATAAAGTCAGAAGTGGGGATGTTTGCTGATAATTGCACAATGTTCTCCTCAGATACTGAAGCAGTCCATGTCCAAATGCAGCAAGACCTGGACAATATCCAGGCTTGGGCTGACAAGCGACAAGTAACATTCGCGCCACACAAGTGCCAGGCAATGACCATCTCCAACAAGAGAGAGTCTAACTATCACCACTTGACATTCAATAGCATTACCATCATGGAATCCCCCCACTATCAACATCTTTGGGGTTACCATTGACCAGAAACTGAACTGGATTAGCCATATAAATACTGAGGCTACAAGAGCAGGTCAGAGGCTAGGAATCCTGCAACGAGTAACTCACCTCCTAACCCCCTCCAAAGTCTGTCCACCATCCACAAGATACAAGTCAGTAGTGTGATTGATTACTCTCCACTTGCGTGGATGAGTGCAGCTCCAACAACACTCAAGAAATTTGACACCATCCAGGACAAAGCAGCTCTCTTGATTGGCATATCATCCACAAACACTCACTCCTTCGACCACTGACGCACAATGGCAGTAGTGTATACCATCTACAAAATGCACTTCAGGAACTCACCCAGCCTTCTTAGCCAGCACCTTCCAAACCCATGACTGCTACCACCTAAAAGAACTGGGCAGCAGATGCATGGGAATACCACCACTTTGTTCCTTTGCAAGCCACACACCACCCCTGACTTGGAAATATATTGCCATTCCTTCACTATCTCTGGGGCAAAAATCCTGGAACACCCTCCCTAACAGCACATGGACTGCAACTACACCACGTGGACTTCAGCAGTTCAAGAAGGCAGCTCACCACCACTTTGTCAAGGGAAATTAGGGATGGGCAATAAATGTTGGCTAGCCAGTGATGTGCACATCCCATGAATGAATAAAAAAAATCAGATGTGGCTGTGGTGCCACTTGGAGTGCCACTGCCATCCTACACTGAGTTGTGTTGTCTCAGCATGAACCAGCAATCTTCCACATTTGTATGGGACCACCTCATGGTGCATTTACCCATTAATTCACAAATGATATTCAACCAAAACTTACAATCCTGATTACTTTTCTTTCCTTTCCACAGTGGAATTGTTGGAAACTGTGCAGCCACACTGCTGACCACAATTGAAGAAATGCATGTCCTCAGCAAGAAAATGTTCTTCAATAGCCTGGGTCTTCATGCCAGTAAATTAATGGATAAGGTGAACTGTAGAAGTAACATCAATCTTTGTAGCAACCTTCAGTAGATTCTCTTCCAGTATAAATCAACTGATGGCAAAAGAAAATAACAAGCTGTGTGCGGCTTGGAATTATACTCAGTTTCTTGCATTCTTTTCAGTGCTATTGCCAAAATACACATTCATGTAAATGGAGCAGCTGAAAGATTAGAAGGGTAGTTTAGAGAATGTAGTTCTAATATTAATTTTACATGTAATGTACTCAATCAAGATTTTCAAAAAGGTCTGTAGTCCTTTTTGGATAATGTCCATTTTCCATTCGTACTTTTTTTAATCTCTGAAATGAACAAATCCCAAAGTTATAATGTCACATTCTTGACCATACCTTTTACTAATAGTATTCATTTATAATGTACCCAAAAACATTTAACCCAGCATGGGCTGTCTTCCTTTATTCATTCTACAGTTATTAGAAAACAAAGAGTATGCGTATATAGGTCCTTTTCTGATTGGCAGGTTTTGACGAGGGAAGTCCCGCAGGGGTCTGTGCTGGGGCCTCAACTTTTTACAATTTATATCAATGACTTAGATGAGGGGAGTGAAGGCATGGCAGCTAAATTTGCAGATGACACAAAGATACATAGGAAAGTATGTTGTACGAGGATGTAAGGATGTTGCAGCCGGATATAGGTAGGTTGACTGAGTGGGCAAAAATCTGTCACGCAGAGCCCGTGTAGGAAAAATGTAGGAAAATGTGAAGTTGTTCACTTTGGCAGGAAGAATAAAAAAGCAGACCATTAATTAAACGGAGAACACCTGCAGAATTCCAAAGTGCAGGGGGATCTAGGTATCCTAATACATGGGTCACAAAAAGTGAGTATGCAGATACGGCAAGTAATTAAAAAGGCTAATGGAATGCTATCCTTTATTACGAGAGGAATTGAACATAAAAGTAAGATGTTATGCTTCAGTTATACAGGGCATTGGTGAGACCACATCTCGAATATTTTGTGCAAGGTCTTTTTATTTAAGAAAGGATGTAAATGTGCTTGAGGCAGTTCAGAGGAGGTTTATTATATTGATACCTGGAATGAGCTGGCCTACTTATGAGGAAAGATTAGACAAACTGGGCTTATTTCCACTGGAGTTTAGTAGAGTGAGGGGTGACTTGATTGAAGTATATAAGACCCTGAGCGGTATTGACAAAGTGAATGTGGGTGGGGTGAGTCCAGAACTAGGGAACACTTTTAAAATTAGGAGTTGCCCTTTTAGGACAGAGATGAGGAGAAGTATTTTCTCTCAGAGGGTTGTGCAACTTTGGAACTCTCTGCTTCCGAATATTTTTGAATATTTTTAAGGCAGAGGTGGAAAGATTCTTATAAGCAGGGGAATCAAAGGTCATCGGAGGTAGATGGGAATGTGGAATTCAAAACACAAACTAATCAGCCATGATCTTATTGAATGGCGGAGCAGGCTTGAGGGGCTGAATTGCTACTTTTGCTCCTATTTCATATGTTCATATATGTTCGTAAATTATCTAGTCATTAACTGTAGCTAATTAGCTAGATCCTGTAAAATTGGGATTGTCAAGTGCCAACTAACAGAAACGATTTCTTAATTACTGTATGTAAATGAAAACGTTCATTAGGATAAGGAGCATCTTCGTTTACTCAAACAATAACATTTTAAGAGGTTCCAGCATATTTTCATGTGAAGGGCCAGAGCAATTGTGAATGCCTTGCTTAGCAATTTCACTCAATAAAATCTGTTTGTTTATCATACTAAGACTGCCAACTTCCAGCTCCATACATCACCTGTCTTTGTCCTGCCTCAGCTCTGCTGTTTGAATCTCATCTGCTTTTGTTATTTCTGAACTGAACTATTTGAAAGCTCTGCTGACCAGCTATACACATTGAACCCTCTGTAAACTTGAGCTCACCCAAAACTCTGCTGCCCTTGTCATTACTTGCACCAAATCCCCATCCTGTTCACCTATTACCCTGCTCACTAACCTATATTGGCTCCTGGTCCAACAATAGCCCGATTTAAAAATTCTCATCCTTGTTTTCAAATCCCTCCAATGCTTTGACCTCCCTATCTCTGTAATCTCCTACAATCCTTGTTCCCTCTAATTTCCCTTTGATGTGCACAGCCCATCAGACTGCGTAATCCCTTACAGCATACATATGCAAATTTTAAAGAGACTACTTCTTTGTGCGGCTTGTTGTTCCCTGTGTGATTAGCTCTGACCTGCTGTGTGCCCACAGACACACGTATCTTAAATGGAACTCTGTCTACAACTCCCTGAGACCTCCGCTCCTCCAATTCCGGCCTTTTGTGCATCTCCAAAAATCATTGCTCCACCATTAGTAGTGATGCCTTCAGCTGCTGAGGCTCTAAGTTTTGGAATTCCCTCCATCAACCTCTCCACCGCTCTACCCCTCTCTTCTACTTTAAGACACTCTTACCTCTTTGACAAAACTGTTCTAATATCTCTTTATATGGTTTGGTGCCAAATTTGGTTTCAAAACGCCCCTGTGAAGTGATTTGGGCCATGTTACTACATTAAAGGCTGTGGATATAGTAACCATTAAGGAAGAAACTAACGCCTCCATTTCAATTCACAAAGGTTGAACTCCCTCCTCCTGACCTAGGACCTACCACTGCACTGAATCACACTTTGTCCCTGTTGCGTGAAGTTCTTTCCTGTCATGACTCCTCAGTTGTGCCGTTGGATGCAAGACAAGCGGATTTTGTTCAGGTAAATTGAAACTTACCCAAAAATGTAATTCCTTTGGTCAAAGGCCTTGATATTTTTCAAATGTATCAAATTGTGCACTTTTTTTAATCGCAATAGTACGTGGTTTGTAGAGATTCTGAATTTGCATTGCCAAGAACTTAGTTTTGAACGTGTTGAAACCCTTTCATCATTTTCAGCACATTATTCTATAAATGTCAAAAGCTTGCTCTTTAAAGAAGTTTTTAGCCTCTCTAATGCAGGATGTCCAACAGTACAGCCAACTAAAACAAAAACAGAATCAGAAATACCTGGAAAAATTCAGCAGGTCTGGCTGCATCGGCGGAAAAGAACACAGTTGACGTTTCGAGTCCTCGTGACCCTTCAACAGAACAGGGTCATGAGGACTTGAAACATCAACTGTGCTCTTCTCCGCCGATGCTGCCAGACCTACTGAGTTTTTCCAGGTATTTTTGTTTTGGATTTCCAGCATCTGCAATTTTTTGGTTTTAGTCCAGCCAACTGTTCTGTTTTCACTTATTTTTCATGCATGTTTTGATCTTGGTTGAATTTCATGAAGCTTTTGAAGAGCTATTCTTAGTTTAATTTGTGGATACATTTTCAATCAAGATTTGTTAGCATCAGCAACTTAACAGTGTTGAGTGGGTATGCACTCAATGAGACATGAAGGTGATATGCCTCATCATTCCCACTTTAAACCGTAAGTCAGCAGGAATGGAAATCTAAGGGTCGGATTCCTGTCTCAGCAAAAAAAAAAACTATTTTCCTCTGCCTTCCTGACCTCACACCGGTTTCATGTGGCCTTTTTGCGGGGCGGGAAGGCGGGTTGACAAAAGCCACAAGCACCTCTTCTGAAGTTGGGTCTCCATTGTGAGGACCACAAAAAAAATTACATTTCTTCCAGCGCACAGCTTTTGTGTATCGGTGTGGGTTTTGGAAGCCCTAAAAAAAAAACACCACCTTGGAGAGCTCATGACCATGGAAGGAAGCCTGCTGAAGAGTCGGGAACATTTTGAAAGGTAAGTGTAAAATGTTTTGGCCCCTTCAAACATCACTATTAGATGCGGTATTGAAATGTAGATGTGTTTTTAATGCAGTGATTCATCATAGAAATCTGTCCTGCAAAGGTAAGTTGACCCTTACATTGACCATCAATGTGTCATGCATTACAATGCCTTTTTCAGTGCAGAAAATGCCATAATGCATTTAAAAAATGTAAAAAAAAAAAAATCTGTCAGCCTCTGCTGTCATGTTTTGTGGGATGATTTAATTTGACTGATAGCTCTGGCTGAAAAAAAATCCTACTTCTAAAAGTTGAAAAAATCTCCACACCTGATCCTCTTCATTGATTGACAGGCATTCTGCTTTGAAATAAAAGTTGGACACCATTCCATTCCATCGATTTTGGGCAGTGTAGCTGGAAACCTTTGTTATGATACCTGTAACTGCTCAGCAGGTATTCTATTGATCCATAAATGATTGACATTTTAAGAGGCAGTAATAACAGATTATGCTTTTTATTTCGTTTGTTGTTTGTTTACAACCTTAATAGGCACCTGCAGGATGACTTTTTTTTACTGTAGTAGATTTTTCTTTCCAGTTATCAATGATCATGGCTTTGAATTCATGGTTTTATTAGATTGCTAGTGATTTTTTTTCCCTAATGATTTCAAAATAATTCCCATTGCTATTGCATGGCTTCTGAGGACTCTACATATTGTATACTGGGTGAGTGATTATAGAGGATGTTATGGACAGAATTTGTGTGGTCACTTCAAGTCTGTAATCAGGATGTTTCTATGTAAGGCGTGTGTATTTCCTTACCGCAGAGTGATTTTTCCTAATTTAAAAATAAATTCCAGCAGCAGGCTTTTTGGTGATTTTAAAAATAAAGAAGGTAATTTGTTATCACACACTTCCTTCAGATGTTTGAAACACAATGGGGAGAATTCCCCCCCCCTCCCCCCCTATTGGGGGGGTTGTACGGGGCCGGGTGGGAGCGGGGGTGAACCTCATCGGCACCCCTGATCAGGTCCGCGCTGCCATTTTATGTGGGCTTGCCAATTAAAGCCCGCCCAGCGTGACGCGCACCTGGAAGCACTGAGCGCTCCCTGTGTGGGCGGGTTGGGGGGGATGGGTTCCCTGAGTCGGGGCCTGCACTCTTTCATGCATGCACGCGAAAGAGTGCAGAAATCTCCCTGAGGCACAGAGGTGCCTCAGGGAGATTAGTTTATGTTTTAAACATCTAAATAAAGAAATTTTAAAATTTTTAAACATGTCCCCTCATGTGACAGTGTCACATGAACTGGGACATGTCAATTAATTTTTAAGAAAAGTTTTATTCAGTTTTGAAACACTTCATGAAACCTCATCCCACCCGTGAATGAGGTTCCATGAAAAATGTGAAGGCTGCCTGGGCTCTTCGCCTGCCCGTCAACCTTAAGGTTGGACAGGCAGCTCAGTTTATTAGTTCAATTCATTTTTAATAGGCCTTTGACAGTTCGGCGGGCGCTCAAAAATCTAAATGACGCGCGGTGATGTCGGGACGCTCGCCCGACATTACCTTGTGTCATTTTACGTTTCGGTGAGTGGGTTCCACCCCCGCTCGCCAAGCAGAAAATTCTGGCCAATGTCTCAATCACTCTCTTCACTCACTATCACGTATGCAAAGATTATATACAGATGAAGTTAAGGCCCTAATCATACAAATGGAATTTATAACTCAGTCCCTAGTTCGATGCAGACCTGATGTCATCTTAGTTGAGTTGATACTTTATTTGCACTGAACATCTTTCAGAAATAGAGGATTCTCTTGAAGCTGTAAAGCCTATTGTAGACAAATAGCCATGAGATTGGCTCTCAGGTGGAGTAGGCCGCTGGAGAAAATACAATACTAGCTGTATTAGAAGACTTTCAACTATGATGGTTCAGGCATTTCAGATGTTTCTGATGGTTCAGATGTTTCTCTGCTGGATTTGCTTTGTTCAGGATATTTTAAACTTCAGTCCCTGAAAGTCAGTTTGTCACATGACTGCAGGATTAACACTTCTGGGCTCCAGACCAGCACGATACCATAGAAGTCGACAATGGTCATTCACTCTTATCTCTGCCCCAACCTGAGCTCAAATATCCTTCTTTGTTCAATATGGCACTCGGAGACCAGCAGCTTAGAGATGCCCTATCATTCAAGTGCTGTTTCATCCTGAAATAATGAGATGTTCAAACTTCACAGTTGGCCATGAAGTACCCTTAGTCAGATCTTGTTTAACTAAACATTGGCCTCAGAATCAAATACTGTCCACGGTTTAAATGCCCATTGTTGCATGTTAAGTGGCAGCCATCTTAACAGGTTTTTTGGCTTTCACAAAGTATAATCTTACAGCCTGGAATATCTAATATCCTCATGCTTGTACTGAGCATGACAAGAGTCCGGTGGGGGCGTGGGGTGCATGGAGGTGGCATGGGCGATTTGAGGGGGGGAGTGGGAGTGGTTGGAGGGGTGGGATGGATGAGGGGTGATGATTAGGGGACCTTGAAACATAGTTGGGAGCTGGGCTGCAATGTGTTGGAGAACCGAGGTGGACTTTCTAACTGGCCCCTACCATAACCATACCCCTCATGCACTCCACTGCGACTCGCAAAATGTACTGTGACCCCAACCTCTTTGTAAAAAGACAAAAATCCTGGGCAAAGTAACGCATGGGTCAGGTGTGTCTTTCTTAAGATATTAAAGTTTGTAGGTCAGGTTTTCCTAAGCTCACAGGAAAATCAGTCCAAAGTCTTAAGTTTTTATCTCATTGCAAGCAAGCTGATGCTGTAGTTTCCACTATACTCCTTTTGTATATATAAAAATGTTAATGAAGCACTTTATTACCTTTAGTTTCAATTCCCTTTTCTCTGGTTCAGCCATTTTACTTTTACTGATTTTTATTTTTATCATTAGCTGACTCTTTAAGACCTGAACAAGTTTGTGTTCTATTTGCTGGTGTGTACAATTCCAAATTTAAAAGGTTGAACTAAATTGAAGTTGCAAAATGAAATATGAAAGCTCTTGGGTCCAAACATATCAGGCAAGCAGTTTTAAAGTCTACTGTCTGTTTAATTCTTTTAAAAGTTTCCCAAGGCTTTTTTTGTCCCTTGGGCTGCCAGTAATTTCAAGGAATAAGGCAGCTGTCCTGCCCCCAGATCTCCACCAAAGCCTGCATGTTTGAAAGTGAATCACAATGACTCTGTTGCTGTTGCTTAGTGATTCCTTCCATTTCCATTGGGAAGCAATCAGCTTCCACTCAGTGCGTCTCACAGCTACGATGGCTAAGGTTAAAAAATCAAGGTGAGGATTACAGCCAGAAAACTGTGGTGCATGTGGGAAAAAAAATCAAGGCAAAGGTATGTCGACTGCAAAAAAAAGTCAACCAACAAATGAATGGTTACAAATGAATTTAGGAGACAATCTGGTGCAGAGAGGACATGAATAATGAGAAGTCAACTTTGAAAACTTTGTGAAGGTGCAGAACAGCATGTAGGTTGTTTACCTAAACAAATATGTTGAAGTATTTTACTTTCTACCATCAGGTACTTTCCTGTATAATGGACCCACTATTACAGTTGTGCACTGTATCCGCGAGTAACCTTGACACCGCAGACATGGCGACCTACATGGTAAACTCTCTACACATGATGAAGACAACTTTGTCCCTCTTTGAATTTACTGATAAGCGGCTTGAAATGCTTCAGTTTCAGGTACATTTTTCAGTGCTCACATATGAAAAGCAACTGTAATTAGAGGAGATTTTAGATCTGCTCAATTTGTCTATTCAGGCTAAACCTATATTAGAGAATTGCATTTAAAGTTGAAAGCAACAGTGTAGTAGGCCCGCAGAACATCATATCCAAATCTTCAAGCATCAATTATTCTTTCTCAGGTGCATGTTAATTAACCTAATTTGCATTTCATGCATTTTCTGCTTTTATTTCATATTCCCATGATTCATGTTTTTCATTTTAATGCTAGAAGGCCCTGCAGAGTTCCACTTGTTACTTCTGTGCAACCATTTTCCCCCTTACCATTGCTTCCTGCTTTCTTTTCAATTTTCAGTTGAGGTAGCTACTTCACCAAAAATTACACATTTTACCTTCTTTGAGACTCCGGTGTGCAACTTTTTCAAGTACCTTCTGAAAATCTAATACAGTCAAACATTTCAGACTTTTGAAACCTGTTTTACTTTTCCAAAGCCATTCTGGTTTCCTCATTACATCTAAACCAGATACACATTCGATTTTGACTTTTGGGCACTCCGCTGGTCAACCCCCCCATCTGGTGTTGAAGTGGCTCCCCCGTGATTTTGAGGTCCCAGCTTCATTTGAACTTTGGTGACAACCTGTGGGGCACCAAACAGCCCCTATGATTGGGCCAGGACAGCCTTCAGCAAGGTAGTTTGGGGTTAGTCTGGAAATCAAATTTTTGAAGAGTGGGCATCCCAGAGTGGCAAGGACTGAGATTATTTTGTGAAGTACTTTTCTCCCCCTCCTCCCTGCTCGTGTGTATTATTTACAGTAGAAAAAATACTGTGCTTAGTTATCCCCCAACTGACTAGTTTTGTGTTGTTAATAATTTACTCATTCAACCCCGTCCCTGGTCTCAGCCTTACCTTTATTCTGCATAATGTTGTACATTTCCACGTTTTTTTTTTGGTTAGCCAATTTTTTCCTTGGAATTTTTGATCAGATCTTCAATGCTACCCTTCTCATAATCTGAAGTTTTGCTCTTCCAAAGCATTGCACTTCTCTATTATTTTTGCCACACCATAATTAAATCCAAATGTTTGAGCACATGGTTTTGATGGATAGCCAGAAATAGCATACACACATTTCCCCCGTTTGCACTTTGTAATAGTACTTGCCTCAAAGCTATTATTATAGAAAAAAAATGTCTTAACGTCAAAAGAAATAGGAACAGGAGTAGGCCACGCGACCTATCAAGCCTATTCCACCACTCAGTAAGATCATGGCTTAACTCCACTTTCCTGCCTGTCCTCCATAACCCTTGACTGCCTTGTCAATCAAAAATCTGTCTAACTCAGCCTTGAATGTATTCAGTGACCCAGCCTCCACTGCTCTCTGTGAAAGAGAATTCCAAAGAGGAATGATCCTTTGAGAGAAGAAATTGCTCCTCATCTCCATCTTAAATGAGAGACCCTTTATTTGAAACGGTGTCCCCTAGTTCTAGCTTCCCCCACAAGAGGAAGCATCCTCTCAGCATCTACCCTGTCATGTCCACTCAGAATCTTGTATGTTTCAATAAGATCACCTCTCATTCTTCTAAACTCCAACGAGTATAGGCCCAACCTGCTCAAGACAATCCCTTCGTCCTAGGAATCAGCCTTGTGAACCTTCTCTAAACTTCTTTCAATGCAAGTATATCCTTCCTTAAGTAAGGAGACCAAAACTGTACACAGTACTCCAGGTACAGTCTCACCAATACCCTGTATAGCTGTAGAAAACTTCCCTACTTTTCCTAATTACTTGTGGTACTTGCATGCTAATTGTTTGAAATTCATGTACAAGGACACCCAGAGCTTGGCCTCAATAGCCAAGTGGTTATGGTACTGGGCTTGTAACCCCAAGATCAAGAGTTCAAATCTCACAATGGCAAACTATGAAACAATGTAACTTCATCTGAAACAGATGGAAACGTGTTTGTGCTCAAAAGAGTTACAAGGACACCCAGATCCTTCTATATTTCAACATTCTGTATATTTAAATGATATTCTGCTTTTCTGTTGTTCTTGCCAAAGTGGACAGCCTCAACTTTTCTCACATCTTCCAGTTTTTTGCCCACCCACTTAACCTATCTATTATTTTGCAGACTCTTTGTATCCTTCTCATAACTTGCTTTCTTACTTATATTTGCATCATTAGCAAACTTGGCTGCAAAACAACCTGTCCCTCATTCAAGTCATTAATATGGATTGTAAATAGCTGAGGCCCCCTGCATTGATCCATGCAGTTCTACACTAGCTATAGCTTGCGAACCTGAAAACTCTTGTTTCCTTTTAGTTAGCCAATCCTCTATTCATTCTAATATACTGTGCTCAACGTAATGAGGTCTTATCTTCTGCAGTAACCTTTTATGTGACACCTTGTCGAATGCCTTTTGCTAATCCAAAGAAACTACGTGTATTGGTTCCCCTTTATCCACCCTGCTTGTTATGTCCTCAAAGAACTCTATTAAATTTGTCAAACATGACTTCCCCTTCACAAAACCATGTTGACTCTGTCCGATTGTATTATGATTTTCTAAATGCCCAACAATTACCTCCTTAATAATGTATTCTAGCATGTTCCCAATGACAGATGTTAGACCGACTGGCCTGTAGTTTTCTGTTTTCTGTCTCCCTCCTTTCTTGAGTAGCAGTTGTTACATTTGTGGCTTTCCAATCCACTGGGACCTTTTCTGAATCTAAGGAATTTTGGAAGATTACAACCAATGTATCCACAATCTCTGCAGCCACTTCCTTTAAGACCCTAGGATGCAAGCCATCAGGTCCAGAGGACTTGTCATCCCATTGGTTTTCCTAGTACTTTTTCTCTAGTGATTGTGACTGTTTTAAGTGTCTCTCTCCATTTTTCTCTTTGCTTTTCTACTATTTTTGGGATGCTTTCTGTGTCTCCTACGTGAAGACAGATACAAAATGTTTGCTCAAAGTCACTGCCATTGCCTTATTTTCCATTATTAATTCCCCAGTCTCACCCTATCAGGGACCAACACTCGTTGTTCTTGTCGTTTCGAGTCCTCATGACCCTTCGACAGAACTTGAGTTCTCAACTCAAGTTCTGTCGAAGGGTCATGAGGACTCGAAACGTCAACTGTTTTCTTCTCCGCCGATGCTGCCAGACCTGCTGAGTTTTTCCAGGTAATTCTGTTTTTGTTTTGGATTTCCAGCATCCGCAGTTTTTTTGTTTTTAACTCGTTGTTCTTTTCCTTTTCATGTACTTGTAGAAGCTTTTACCATCTCTTTTTAATTTTTTTTCCAGTTTTCGCTCATACTTCAATTTCTCCCTCTTTGTTGTTTTTAATCACTGGTTTCTAAAACTTTCACGATCTTCTGGGCTACCGCTAATCTTTGCAGCATTGTAAATCCTTTGTTTCAATTTGTTACCATCCTTAACTTCCTTAGTTAGCCATGGATGGTGCATATTTCTTGCTGAGTCTTTCTTTTTTAATGGAATATATCTCTTTCTTGATTGTTGTGAAAAAGCTCCTTAAATGTCTGCCGCAGTGGCAATTTCCCTATTGTCTTACCTTTTAGCCTATCTTTCCAGTCCACTCAGCCTACTCTGTAATTGGCTTTATTTGAGTTTAAGACACTAGTTTCCGACCCAGATTTCTCATCCTTAAACAGAATGTGATATTATTCTATCATGTTATGATCAGTCTTACCTAGAGGCTCCTTTACTATGAGATCATTTATTAATCCTGTCTCATTACACATTACTAGATCTAAACGAACCTGTTCCCTGGTAGGTTCCAGACTTGAATTTCGATTGTGTTTTTCACAATCACAGGGATCCCAAAGTGTTTTACAACCAATGAAGTTCTTTTGAAGTGTAGTCTTTGTTTTAATATAGGAAATGGCAATCAGTTTGCACATAGCAAGCTCCCAAAAACCGCAATGTGATAATGAGCAGATAATCTCTTTTTGCAATGTTAATTGTGGGATAAGTATTGGCCAGGACATCGGGTATAACTTCCCTGCTCCTCTTCAAAATAGTGCCATGGGTTCTTTTATGTTCACCTGACAGGGCAGATGGCACCTCTGTTTCACATCTGATCCGAAAGAAGGCACCTGTAACAGTGCAGCACTCCCTCACTTGAGTGTCAGTTTTTATTTTTGAGCTCAAGTGGTACTTGAGCCCATAACTTTCTGTCTCACTGGTGAAGATACTACCAGTTAAGCCATAGCTGACACATACATACATAAGATAGCTCCTAATTGTTCGAAGGTGTACTTATTTTAATTAATTTCTTCTGAAATGGTGACTCAGTGTGTTGAGTCTGTTTTCTCACCTAAATCGTCCTACTAATTTATGTTACAACTGCAACCAGGGTGTGTCTTGAAGTGCTAAGTTAGCTAAGAAGTTACCTAGGAACTGCTGTGAACTCAAGTGTACTCGCATTTCATAGTTCAAATCAGGATGTTCTCTGCTTTTGAATGAGCTGTTTTGGTGACATGCATGGACTGCTGCCATAACATGATCTGTAAAGTATTTAGTTGATATGATCAGGGACTGCAAGTTGGATCACATCTTGACAATCCATAAGCTTTATTCTTAATACTCTGTGGAGGAGATTCAGGTTCTTGTTAAAAATTTGTTTACGTGTTCTTTATTTCTTTCTGCAGATAGAAGCTCACTTAGATACTTTAATAAATGAACAGGCTTCATTTGTGTTAACCAGGGCAGGATTAAGTTACATTTACAACAGTGTACAACAACACAAACCAGAGCAGGTAAGTACCTGTAAATTTAGTTGCCTACTGTAATTCATGCCAGGCCAGGACAGCTGTACATGCCGCATTTCTAAACTCTCCTTTTGTCCTATGTGCTAGGGTCCTTTATCCAATCTTCCTAATATGGATGGAGGATCACTGAAAGCTGCCATGGTAAGTGCGAAAATCAGAAAAACCATTTATAATTGTTGATGAGCAATAGAATAGTGCAACATTCTACAGCATATATTCGTCACAGAGGTGTGTTGGCATCATGTTTTGCAAGGCAACTATATTTTGTCCCAACTCAGAAACTTCTATCCATTCTGACCCTCCATTAGCTGAAATGCACTTCTTTGTGTTTTGCAGTTTAACAATATTATTTCCTTGAAGGTTGCTTACTAAAGATTGATGCACGATATAACATTCCATGCTTTGATAAGGTATTGATTATACTTCTGAAAGGAATATGGCTTTAGAAAAGAATATGACTTTAGGATGCATGGAACAAGAAAAGGTTGTTCAGCTCATCAAGCTCATTCCTTCAACAAACAGTGTACAATCTACAGCTTCATGATTCTTTTCTTCTTCGTTTCCTGTTTAATTTTTATGCAGAAGTTTTGTAGAATTCCTCTCATGTTCCAAGGATAAATAAGAGAAGCTCCAGAATGTTCAACCATAATTCAATCCTGATCTGTTGCTTTTCGTGACCACCCCCTTCCTTCATCTCTTCTCCAGCAATACAGGGCAGCAGCACTATTTTTGTGAAAATATTTTTTAAAGAATAATTTTTAGACTAAAAACATAATTGAAACTAAGTTCAGTTAGCCCTGATGGGGAGAAATAACCATCATTTTTAAACTTTATTGCGCAGAGTACTGCTCTGTTTTCTTGTTGAAACTTCAAAACATAACCTAAACTAAATGTACTTTTGCTATGTTTCATGTCACCAAGTAGAATAATCAAAATAATTCCTCAAGGAGGTAAATGTTATTCATCATTTTTTGTCAGTTTTTGATTTTAATAGCTTGAATACTTATATGTATGTACAAATTTATTGAAGTCAATTTTTTTAAGTATTGACATCAGCTCTATTTTTTTCTAATTAATGAAAATTTTCATAGAAGTTTCAGAATATATTACTGCAGGTAATAAATAAATATTTTGCATTTATATAAACATTTCACACCTCAGGACATCCCAAAATAATGTACTACCAATTAACTACCATGAAGTGTAATCACTGTTGTAGAGCAATGGGGAAGCCAATATACAGCAAGGTTCAACAAACAGTAGGGGGATAATAGTCAGACAATCTGCTTTAAGGATGGCATTGAGAAATAAATGTTGGTCAAACTTCCTCGCAGTTAATTGAATAATGCATGGAAGCTTTTATATTTGCCTGAGAGGACACATGAGGTCTGAATTTAATGTCTCATCTGAAAGAAGGTACCTCGGACCATGCAGCACACTCCCTGTATTCCACTGAAATGTCAGCCTAAATTATGAGTTTAGTGTCGACTTTTGAGATCCAAACTTCTGGCTGAGAGGCAGGATTTCTACTACCAAGGCTGAGGTTCCAGTGGGTCCAAAAATTCAGTGCAGGATCATCAGAGAAACAATGTGACACATATTGAATAAAGACCACATCATACATATTTTTTATCAGCAATTGTATTAACTGCATGCGCACTGGCTCAGTTTTGAATCCTTTCAGGCAGATAGGCTTACAGAGATAAAACTGGGATTTTGGCACAACACATCCTGTCTTACAATATCATGCAAGAATCTGTTCAGGAGCAGTGGTAAAGGTACAATGGTTTGGCTTGCCATTTGGTCCTGTGAGGTACTTGTAAATCTCATTGTGTGATAACTGTATAGAAACATGTCTCCAAATGTATTCAAAAATGGCCAGCTTCCTTTCCACTTGATAAGTCACTTTGTGATGTGGCAACTGAAGCAGATACCCCTTTGACTTCCATTGAACAGTTCTTTTCCACCCCAAAATGAAGCTTTTTATAATTTCAAAATTACAAAACATTCCCCACCCAAAAATAAATGACAGGAAAACTGACCAAAAAAAAAAATGAAAAGTGAATACTCCTGTGAGTCAGGAGTATAACACTATATCTGTGTTATGAATAAAATGTGTCTCCTTTGTGCTTTATAATGCAGCCAATGTTGCTGTATCACAAATCATTACCCATCTGTCCCCCTCTATTTACTGCACAGAAACCTAAGTTAATGAATCACTTTCTGTGGAGAACACAATTTTGGTAGTTATGAAGTCAAATATTGCCACTTAAGATGAGTAAAGTATGTTTTTATTCTCACAGCTATCAAAAGTCTAACCTGATTTCACTGAGTGTTCAAAAAGCACTTGTCTAGTCATTGTGGAGAGGAAATGGCTTCAGCAACTGTGTTGTGCCATGTGAGGCCATTTCCTTCCTGACGTCTCTGCTGGAATTCCAGCACGTCAACACGAAAACACTGAGGGGAAATCTGAGTCAAATAAGGTCACTAATTCTTGTTATGTGTTTATATAACAGGGTTACCTTTTTACATGTAATGTGTTATGTTCTCTCTTTAATTGGTTACCAAGTTTGGGAATACCAAGGCATTTTCTCATGAAGACTTGACTCATTTAACATTAGTCACAGTGGGCTCTTTGCACTAGATGATGCAGGATTCAGACACACTCATTACATTTTTGAACCTTTGTTTGAATGTACAATGAGCCTAGTGCTTTGCAGAGCCACTGACATAATGACGCCAAGGATAACACAAGGTTACACAATCCCCGCACTAGCTACCCCAACTTCTGTTCCCAACTCAACTCTGGCATGTTCTATTTACTTGTCCTTCCACTATTGAAAAGCAATACAGGTCAGAGTTGGAGCCCTTTTTAACATTGAGACCACCTTACTTATTTCCCCTTAAATCATATTTGTCGCAAGTTAAGTTGACAATTGCTCAATGCTTCCTTGACTAACACTTCCCCTTAAGGATTAATGTAGATGGGCAGTTTAAAACTCAACAAGGTATAGGTTATAAATTTGCAAACAGCAGAAGCCCAGCTCTTTCTGAAAACAGGCCAAAGGCATGGTTGTGTTTTTGAAAAGGACACCTACCTATGCAACATTTGACTCTTAACTTTGTGATTATGTTCTCATTACACAAGTTTAGTTTCACTTTACCTCCAGAATGTACTATTAAACAAACAGCAGTAAGGTAAACCATTACAAAAGTTTGAATTCTATTAACATTATAGAATCACATCTTTGCTGCATGACTCTAGAACAAGATTGCCCAAGAGAAAATAAATTACACATAAGCAATTTGCATAATTTGATGTAAGAGAGGACAACAAACAAGGGTCATATTTAAAAAAGACATTTCAAGCATTTAGTTTCTTGATTGAGCTAATAAAATTGGGAAAAAATCAAGATAAGAGTGAACCTTAGTGAATAGTAAATTCTTCATCAGAAACAAAGAGACCGAACTTGCCTATCAGCCCTAGCATCATTGTGAATTTAAAGTGCAAACAATGATGCATGATTGCAGTGACCAAAAGATTATAGGATCATGATCAGAGGGGTATGGCTGGGAGACTTGTGGGAGAATATTTGAGCCTTCCAGGCATTTGGAAGACAGAGCAACTGTTTGAACGTATTTTCAGGAAAGCCTCAGCTGTCTCTGCAACTAGTTGCATGGAAGAGATTGTTGAATTATCATCTATCTCCCTCTCTCTCTGCCTCCCCCACCACCACCCCACCACACACACACACACACACACACACACACACACACATCCGCCCCCCACCCCCCCCAAACAGCTTAAGGCTCCCAAGTGAAATAATTTTGAATATTGTCAACCCCACAGCAAAATACTGTCCACAGTTTACTACTATACCAATCACAAATAGAGGCCATCACAATAGCTACTCTAGGAAATTACATTAACACTGGTGGAATAAAAGGTTACACTTGTGAGTTTGCAGTTACAGTAATGACAAGGTAGAGGAGCTTTACACCACATCCAGGATATGAGCTGTGCTTGAGCTGGATCTCCAAGATATTGGCGTTAAGTGGCCTAAGCTGTAACAGTGTTAATTTCCTACTACTGATATCCCTCACTCTGTTTCGTAGAATGACACAGCACAGGAGGAGACTATATTGTGCCTATGACGGCACAGCAAAATTACCAACGCACAAAATGCTCCTTCATATAGATTTTTTTTCACATGTTACTTCTAATGTATTGAAATCAATATTGATGCGAATAATTTATTTTCCACCAATCTAGCTAAATTAAGAAAATTCAATCCTTTACTTCAGTTATTATAAAACTTCAGTAGTTTAACTTTGTAAAAATCGTTGTTGCAAATGTTTGAATATCTATAACTAATTAAATTGGATATGTGTGTTTTGTAGGTCCAGTTTGATCGCTATCTGTCCTCTCCAGATAGTCTATTAATGCCACAACTGAATTTCATTTTGAGTGGAACACTAAAGTGAGTATATGTGAAAGATTCAAAGCAACACTTTGAAAATGTATTAGTACTAATGATTTTAAGCCTTTTTGTGGGGGAATGCAAATACATAACCCAACAGGAAAACAGTTCACTTACACCGTTATAATATAGATAAGGTTTAGAAAAGAATCGATGCCGCTAATCCGAAATACAAATAGAACATGCTGGAAATACACAACAGGTCAACCAGAATCTGAAAGTGAAAAATAGGCAAATGCTTTGAACGGGCATATTCCAATCGCAAACAAAAATCTTAAACTTAAACAAAGCCAATTACGTAGGTATGAGGGGAGAATTGGCTAAGTTTAATTGGGTAAATAAGCTAAAAGGTATGGAGGTAAATTAACAGTAGGAAACATTTAAAGAAACAATTTGAAATGTTCACCAAAAATACATTCCACTGAAGAACAAAAACTCAGCAAGGACTCATCTGTTGCTCACTCAGGGAGTTAAGGATAGTATTGGATTAAAAGAAAAAGCTTACAATGTGCAAAGAACAGTAGCAAGTCTGAGGATTGGGAGTGTTTTACAAACCAGCAAAGGACCACCAAAAAGTTGATAAAAATGGAAAAAAATAGGATATGAGAGTAAACTAACCAGGAATAGAAAACAGGTTGTAAGAGCTTTTATAAGTATGTAAAAAGGCAGAGAGTATCTAAAGTAAACATTGGTCCCTTAGAAGCAGAGGCAGGAGAAATTATGGGGAATGAGGAAATAGCGGAGTCATTTAACAAATATTTTGTGTCTGTCTTCACAGTAAAAGACACAAGTTCCATACCAGAAATAGATGATAACCTAGGGGCTAAAAAGTGTGAGGATAATTGGATAATTAATGAAGATTGGATAATTAATATAGCAGAGACAATGTATTGGAGAAACGTAAGGGACTAAAATCTGACAAATTCCCAGGATCTGATGACCTACACCTAAAGGTTCTAAAAGAGATAGCTGCAGAAAAAGTGGATGAGCTCCAAAATTCCTCAGATTTGGGAATGGTCCCACTAGACTGGAAATTGCTAAATGTTACACCGCTTTTCAAGAAAGTAAGAAAAAAGAAAACAATGAACCACAGGCCAGTTAATCTAACATCAGTTGTTGGGAAAATGCTGGAATCTATTATTAAGGAACTCTTAATGCATTTAGAAAGCATAATATTATTAGAACTAGTCAACGTGGTTTTACAAAAGGGGAATCCTGTTTGACAAATTTATTCAAGTTTTTTGAGAATGCATCTCGTACTGTAGCTAAAGGGAACTGGTGCGCAGTATACCTGGATTTCCAAAAGGCATTCAATAAGGTGCCACACAAATGTTAATAAATAAGATAAGGGCTCATGGAGTTGGGGGTAATATATTAGCATAGATAGAGGATTGACTAACGGATAGAAAGCCAAGAGGGGGCATAAGTGGGGCACTTTCAAATGGGCAGGCAGTGAATAGTGAAGTGCCGCAAGGATCAGTGCTGGAGTCTCAGCGATTTAGAATCTATATTAATGACATGGATGAAGAGGCAGAGTAATGTATCTAAGTGGTCATAAGAGTGAAAAAGCAGAATAGTTTTTAAAAGGTGAGAAACTTGTAGGCATTGATGTTCAAAGAGAGGAAAAGAAAATGCAGGAAGCTAGCATGCAGGTGCAGCAAGCAATTAGGAAGGTAAATGACATTTTGGCCTTTATTGCAAGGGGATTGGAGTAAAAGAATAAATAAGCCTTTCTACAGTTGTACAGGGTTTTGGTGAGACCGCATCTGGAGTACTGTGTGCGTTTTTGGTCTCCACGTTTAAGAAACAACAAACTTGCATTGGATGCGGTACAGCAAAGGTTCACTAAATTGGTACCTAAGATGAGGGGGTTGTCCTATGATTTGAGGCTAAGTAAATTGGGCTTACATAGGACTGAGAGGTGGAGAAATTACTTCACTCAAAGGGTTGTGAATCTTTGGAATCTCCACATCAGAGAGTTGTAGATGTTCCATTGTTGAATACATTTAAGGCTGGGATAGACAGACTTTTGGTGTCTCAGGGAATTAAGGGATTATGGGGGGGGTGGAGGGGAAAATGGAGTTAAAGCCCAAGATCAACCATAATCGTACTGAATTCCGTAGCAGGCTTGATGGGCCATGCGGTCTACTCCTGCTTCTCTTTCTTGTGTTCTAATGAGGCTTAGAATATTCAGATGCTTCCTGTGAGCAATAGTTTGTCTCATTTAGTAAAACCTATCGTCCAAAAGCAAAGGAATTAGATGTTGCCTAGCTGATGGCACAATTGTACATGTTACCTGTAGCCTTTTCATACTCTGATATGAGATTTCCATTTTTGGCCATTTCTGTTCTAACTTTCAGAGAGAAAATTTTCAAACGATCCACAGAGCTAGTGTATGGTGCCTACAGCAACATCTACGCAGCAGTTGTGAACCCAACCAACGAGTACAAGGAACCAGCAACAATCCTGCAAAGATCTCCACAACAAGTGCAGACTTTGCTATCCTAACCAATTCCAACAGGACTAGTTCATGCCAATCACTGTACAGCATGTGTTATGTTTTTTCTATATCCTCTATGAAAATTTGCTTTGGATTCAGTTAGCATGCTTCCTCTATGTAATTACAATCTATATCCAGCTAACATCAATATCCTCATATCACAGGTAAGGAGGGTAGGGATTTAACCTTGATATCCTTTTCAAAATCAGATCAAGTATTTGTTAGGGAAGATTTTTCTGATTACTGTGGAACTAATGCAATTTATACTAAAGGTGCTTTGCACCATTTTCCTGCCATTATGCAGATAACTGTGTGAATAGAAACTTCCATGTCTGCAAATCAGGCTTAATATCTTCAGTTCTAAACTAGCAACATTTGGTCTGCACTTACTATTTTAATCAGTTTTAAGTGAATAGAGATGTTAAACTGTGCAGCTACAAACTTCAGTAGAATGCAAGAAACCTCATTGATTAAAAAGGGAGGGGGAACTGTTTGTAAATTCATTGGAATATATAATAAATATGATAAACCCAAGGAAATCAGAAGAAAAGGTTACATTTTCCACCAGAATAAAAAAGTCACCCTTTACAGGTAATTTGGCCAATTTGTAGATAATATGCATCTCACAAATGCCCTGTTTAAAAGTTAAACAGAAAGGAAAGAAAATGTTTCTTAAGTAAAAGGTGGCTTAATGTTCTTGTTTAAAATGGTTATCTTCAGGATTTGAAATTACAGAATTATTTTGTATATAATGCATTACGTTAAGTGATGGTATAGTATATGGAAAGATTTTGCCTTAAATTAAAATTTTGGTTAAGCAAATAAATTCAGTTGAGTTTGTCCATAACGCCAAGCAGTAGTTCAAAGACCATAGCACCATTTCATGTGTTTATATTACCAAATTATTTCAGAACGAAATGCATGTTCGGTGGTTTGAATGTCAGAATTTGCGACTTCATTTCAAATTTTTCCCGTAAAAGAAGACGGGCCTTCTGGGGCTTGGGGCGGGGAGTGGGGCTGGGGGGAAGGTGGTGGAAGAGGGTGGGGTTGAGGGGGCTGGCACAGATGAGAAATGGGAAAACCATTTAATCCAGCTGATGTGTCTATATAAGATGCCAGTTGTTTGAATAGATGGCATTTAATCATCTTGTTGCAACTTTGTTTGTTTAGAGGTGACAATCAAAACCAATTCTTCAAACAGGTTTTCAGCCCTTCCAAAAGCAGCTGCCGGTTAGCACTGTTAGAGCATAGGTGTCCCCTTTTTTTTTTGATTTTCTCACCCTCACAGACAATACTGTTGTGAAAAATTTTATAATAGGAACATTTTTGTAAAACAAATTTGAAAGAATACTTAAATTTATGCTAATGTCTTTGTTGACCTGAGATTTTTTCCCCCACAAGTAACTTGGAATTTTCTGATTATGCAATTTTTATTTATTTTAATTTTGAATTTGCTGCCTATTGATCACTATTACCTTGAAGGATGGGGCAGTCTAAGCAGCTAACTTCTCTGCAGCTGCTTCAATGTAGTCCAATGACTAGCTCCTAGATTGTACATTTAGAATCATAGAATAGTTACAACATAGGAGGCCATTCTGCCCATATTTTCTGCGCTGGCTCTCTGCAACAGCACTTCAGCTGTCCCACGCCCCTACCTTTTCCCCATAGCCCTGCAATTTTTTTCCATCCAGATAATTTTCCCATTCTGTTTTGAAAGCCACGATTAAATCTGCTTTCACCACACTCTCAGGCAACGCTTGGAGAACCTAACCATTTGCTGTGTAAAAAGGTTTTTGTTCATGTCACCTTTGGGTTTTTTTGCCATTCAGCTTAAATTGATGTCCCCAGGCTCTAGACCCTTCACCAACTGGATCCTACCAGCTAAGCCATGGATGATACTTGGGATTCGGATTCTTGCCATCTGGCTCCAAATAATCCTCCAATCCAGTGGGCCAATGGGTAAAATAGTCCTTGCTGGACCAGCAACAGGAAGCTTACCAGTGACCTGTACTGACCAACTATGTAGTTTTAGCTGATTAACCTCAAACTATACCCTTTTTAAAAAAATTATTCACAGGATTTGGGCTTTGCTGGTTGGGACAACATTTATTGCCCATCCCCAGTTGCCTTTGAGAAGGTGGTGAGCTGCCTTCTTGAACCGCTGCAGTCCATGTGTGTAGGTACACCCACAGTGCCGTTAGGGAGAGAGTTCCAGGATTTTGACCCAGTGACAGTGAAGGAACGGTGATACATTTCCACATCAGGATGGTAAGTGACTTGAAGAGGAACTTCCAGGTGGTGGTGTTCCCATCTATCTGTTGCCCTTGTCCTTCTGGATGGTGGCAGTCGTGGGTTTGGAATGTGCTGTCTAAAGAGTCTTGGTGAATTCCTGCAGTCCATCCTGTAGATGGGTATACACTGCTGCTACTGTACGTCGGTGGTGGAGGGATTGAATGTTTGTGAATGTGGTACCAATCAAGCGGGCTGCTTTGTCCTGGATGGTGTCAAGCTTCTTGAATGTTGTGGCAGCTGCACTCATTCAGGAATGTGGGAAGTATCCCATCACATTCCTGACTTGTGCCTTCTGGATGGTGGACAGGCTTTGGGGAGTCAGGAGGTGAGTTACTCATCACAGCATTCCTAGCCTCTGACCTGCTCTTGTAGACACAGTATTTATATGGCTAGTCCAATTCAGTTTCTAGTCAATGGTAACCCCCAGGATGTTGATAGTGCACACTTAAGGGTCTACACATAAGCTAAGTGAGATGTGTTCATCCTACTTTACAACAGTACTTAAAAGTACTTAATTGGTTATAAAGCATTTGAGAGGTGTTCTGAAGATGGAGGCTTGCTGCAATATTTTGAGGATGAACACGGAACTGCCAGCACATGTGATGTCATCCATCATATCATTGATTAAGACATTGAATATGAAAGCTGACAGTGGACAAATTGGTCCTATCTTTTAAGAGAAACATCTTTACTCAAAAGAGTGGTGAAAATGTAGAACTCCTTACTACAAGTGTTGAGGTTAATAATATAATAGATGCATTTAAGGAGCAGCTAGATAACTATATGAGCGAGAAGGGAATAGACGTATGTAGAGCGGGGCAGAATAGAAAGAGACTCATGTGGAACATAAGCAGTGACGTAGACAAATTGGGCTAAATGCCTTGTTTTTGTGCTGTAAATTTGATGCAAAAGAAATTTAGTCAGTCCCTTGTCAATCCTAACACAGAACTTAGAGCAGCTGTACACATCCAGATTTGGATTTGTGCTCTCGAACTTTTAGCTTTATAATGAGGCATGAAAACTGGATCTTTTGAAGCATTCAATGTAAGTAGCATTCCTTTTAGCCTTGCAATGTTCTTCAAATTGCATATTAAGATTTCAGATAAGAACTGGCGAAACTCATCCAAATAAAGGTACTTAAATTTGAATATCAATTTGAAACAGGAATTGAAGCTAGCACCATTTGCTTATGAATATAGTAGCTACTAGACATTCATATTATGATATTTGAACTATTAGGCATATGAAAGAAGCTCTTTTCTGTCCCATTAATGATAATCATACTGTTGCAGTAATATATCTACTAAACATTTTGATAATGATTGTGTTTATGTGAGCTAATTGTAACCATTTGTAGAATAGAATAATTTCATAAAGAGAAAGATTTTCTGTAGTGAAACACTTATTCCAGACCTAATAATTTTACATGAAGTAATTACTGTCCTCCAAATTTGGTACCACAAATCTGATTGTGTGATAACCATTCCAGTTTCAAACTTATTTCAAATTTTCATTGAACACTGATAAAGAGTGCTGGTTCATCTGAGGCATGCAGCAAGAACCAGGTCCATGGCACCACAGGTGGCTCAGCTCACGTGAATCCAGGATGGTTTGTTGCCTCTCTGGCGCCAGGGTCAAGGATGTCACTGAGCAGCTGAAAAGCATCCTGAGGGAGGAGGGTGAACAGTCAGCAGTTGTGGTCCACTTTAGTACAAATGACATAGGCAGAAAGAGGGATGTAGTTCTGCAGTCATAATTTAGGGAGCTAGGTAGGAAATTAGCAAGCAGGACTTCAAAAGTACTGATTCCCAGATTAATCTCAGCGCCACATGGAAGTGAGTATAAAAATAGGAAGATAAAGTAGATGAATGCAAAGCTGGAAAGATGGTGCAGGCGGGAGGGCTTTAGATTTTTGGGACATTGGGACTGACTCTGGCAGAAATTAGACCTGTACAGGCCAGATGGATTGCACCTAAACATAGTCAGGATTGAGTTCCTTTTAGAGCGATTTGCTTGTGCTACTGGGGAGCATTTAAACTAACTTGGCAGATGTTGGGAACCAGAAGGAATTAACAGAGAGGAATACGAAGATGCACAGAATTCTGGGAGATAGATAGCATTAGAATAGGGAATAGTAAGTTGTTAGAGTGGGGTCAGAAAAAGGGAGAAAGTAATAAATCCAAATATGGGTTATTGTGCATGTATGTGAATGCAGGGAGTGTGGTTCATAAGATTGGTGAGTTATAGGCACAGATTGACGTACAAATGTGGGCACAGATCTTCCAATCTCCGGAGAATTGTACCCCAGAAGATGACCGTGGGACCCCTCGCAAGTCCCCACTCACTGACTGCACAGAAATTGCCTGGGATGTTTCAACTTCCTTTGGACAATTACTGTGCAACTGGAATCCTCCGAAACTCCGATTCAAGGTCAGAGACTTCGGATAGTTCTGACTCACTAGAACATATGAACAAGGAGCAGGAGAAGGCCATTTGGCCCTTTGAGCCTACTAAGATCATGGCTTAAAAGATAGTACCTCAAATCTGCATCCCGCCTACCCCAATACCCTATCATCCCCTTGCTTACCAAGAACCTATCCACATCTGCCTTAAAAATATTCAAAGACTCTGCTTCCGCCGCCTTTTCATGAAGAGAGTTCCACAGACTCATGACCCTCTGAGAGAAAAAAATTTGCTTCATCTCCATTTTAAATGGGTGACCCTTTATTTTTAAACAGTGACCCCTAGTTCTAGATCCTCCCACAAGAGAAAACATCCTCTCCACATCCATCCTGTCAAGACCCCTCAGGATCTTATATGTTTCATTCAAATCGCCTCTTACTCTTCTAAACTCCAGTGGATACAAGCCTAGCCTGTCTAACCTTTCCTCACAAGACAATCCACCTATTCCAGGTATCAGTCTGGTAAACCTTCCCTCAACTGCTTCCAACGCATTTTCATCCTTCCTTAAATAAAGTGAACCAGTACTGTACACACTACTTCAGATGTGGTCTCACTAGTAGTATGTATAACTGAAGCAAAACCTCCCTACTTTTGTATTCAATTCCCCTTGCAATAAGTGATAACATTCTATTAGCTTTCCTAATTACTTGGAGTACCTGCACTAAGACACCCAGATCCCTCTGCATCTCAGAGTTCTGCAATCTCTCACCATTTAAATAATATGCTTCTCTTTTATTCTTCCTGCCAAAATGGTCAATTTCACATTTTCCCACATTATACTCGGCCAGATATTTGCCCACTCACTTAATCTATCTATATCTTTTTGTAGCCTCTTTATGCCCTCTTCATAATTTACTCTCCTATCTTTGTGTCATCAGCAAATTTGGCAACCATCCTGCCCATCCCTTCATCCAAGTCATTTATATAAATTGTAAATAGTTGAGGTCCCAGCATTGATCCTTGTGGCACACCACTTGTTACATCTTGCCAACTTGAAAAAAGATCTATTTTTTGCCTACTTTCTGCTTCCTGTTAGCCAGCCACTCTTCTACCTATGCCAGTATGTTACCCAGAACAGTTATGCAGGAGAGTTAGAAGGATTAAAACCAGTCCTAACTCCTGAGTAACTATACTGCTGACCAACGCCCCCCCCCCCCCCAGGATCCTGCACTGGATCCACCCGAATACCTCCTTCCTGACCAGCCGATTACCCTCCCCACGCCTCTGACTACCTGCCTCCGACCACCCACTATTCCCCGACTACCCTCCCAACTCCCCAGCTATCTCTACCCCCTTGACCACCCTGCCCCCCAACTATCCCCCGGAACCACTACCCGACTACCACCAACTACCAGCCAACTACACTGGCCACGTGACCTCTCCCTAACACAATCACCCTATCCTCTCACCCATTTAACTTACACACTTACCTTCTGTCCCTACCTTATCAAAATGGTTGGACATACCACAATATGCTATTGTCTTAAAAAGGGGTATGGCTCAGCTCCCCCCGATACTCCTACACTACAAGGGAAAGACTCCAGGAGCAGCTATCGGAGTGACAATCCCACAGTGATGGCCACTTTATGGAAGATTCAGCCCATGATATTGTGGCTATAACAAGAGACCTGGCTCAAAGAAGGGCAAGACTGGTTATTAAATATTCCTGGATACAATGTGTTCAGGAAAGATAGGAAAGGAAGATTGGTGGTATTGACTAAGGAGAACATTGCAATGCTGCAGAGAGGATGACCTAAAGGAGTCAAGGACACAATTTATTTGGCTAGAGCTAAAGAACAAAAAAAAAGATGCAATTACATTCCTCAGTGTAGTCTATAGGCCACAAACTAGTGGGAAAGATGTAGAGGAACAAATTCGTAAGGAAATTATAGAGAAGTGCAAGAATTATAAAGTAGTTATGCATTACTTAAATTATCTGAATATAGACAGGGATAGTGGTAGCGTAAAGGGCAGAGAGGGGCAAGAGTTCCTAGAGTGTTTTCAGGAAAACTTTCAACAGTATGTTTCTAATCCAATGAGAAAGGAAACACTGACATCCTCGATTCTTGGGAATGAGGTGGGCCAAGTGGGTCAAGTGTCAGTAGGAGAACACTTAGGGCACAGTGATCCTTGTATCATAAAGTTTAAGTTGGCTATGAGAAAGGACAAAAACAATCCAGAGTAAGAATTAACTGGGGGAAAGCCAACTTCAATGGGGTAAGAATGGATCTGGGCCAAGCAAATTGGAGTCAAAGGTTTCAGAAAAAACAGTGGCTGAACAATGGGCTGCCTTCAAAGAAGAGATATGTCAGGCACTGTCAAGTATATTCCCTCGAAAGGGAAAGGTAGACCAAACAAATCCAGAGAGCCATGGATGACAAAAGAGATAGAGATTAAGATGAAGAAGAATAAGTGTGCTTATACCGGATGTCAGGTGAATAATACAATAGAGAACCAATCTGAGTATACTAGAAGGTTCAGAGGGGAAGTAAAAAAGCAAATAGCAGAAGCAAAGAGAGAATATGCAAAAAAAAATGGCAGCTAACATAAAAGGGAATCCCAAAGTCTTCTATAGACATCTAAATAGTGAAAGGGTGGTAAAAGGAGGATTAGGACTGATTAGGGACCAAAAAGGGGATTTATGCACTGAGACAGGTGGCATAGCTGAGGTATTAAATTAATACTTTGCACCTGTCTTTACCAAGGAAGAAAATGCTACCCAGGCCATGGTGAAAGATGAGGTAATTAATACAATAAAAAAGTTTAAAATTGATAATGAGGTGGTATTGGATAGGCTGTCTGTACTCAAAAGTTGATAAGTCACCAGGATCAGATGTAATGCATCCAAGGATACTGAAGGAAGTGAGGATGGAAATTGCAGAGGCACTAGCCATAATTTTCCAGCGTTCCTTAAACTCAGAGGTTGTGCCAGAGGACTGGAGAATTGCAAATGTTACACTCTGGTTCGAAAAAGGGTGTAAAGGTAAGCTCAGCAACCACAGGCCAGTTGGTTTAACTTTGGTGGTGGGGAAACTTCTAGAAATAATAATTCTGGATAAACGTATAGTCACGTGGACAAATGTAGGTTAATTAAGGAAAGTCAGCATGGATTTGTTAAAGAATAATCATATTTAACTAACTTTCTGGAGTTTTTTGATGAGTTAACAGGGGTTGATGAGGGCAATGCTGTTGATGTGGTGCACAAAGACTTCCAAAAGACATTTAATACAATGCCGCACAACAGACTTTTGAGCAAAGTTGTAGCTCATGCGATAAAAGCAACAGTAGCAACATGGATACAAAATTGGCTGAATGACAGTATTAATGTTATTTTCCGGCTGGAGAAAGGTTTGTAGTGGGGGTCCCCACAGGTCAGTTTGGCACCATTGCTCTTCCTGATACATATTAATGACCTAGACCTTGGTGTACAGGGCACAATTTCAAAATTTGCAGATGATACGAAACTTGGAAGTATTGTGAACTGTGAAGAGGATAGTGTAGAACTTCAAAAGGACATCGGACAATTTGGTGGAATGGGGTACAAGTGGCAGATGAAGTTCAATGCGGCGAAATGTGAAGTGGTTCATTTTAGCAGGAAGACCATGGAGAGACAATATAAATTAAAGAGTACAAGGGGGAGGTGATGACGTAGTGGTATTGTCACTGGACTAGTAATCCAAAGACCCAGGGTAATGATCTGGGGACCTGTGTTCGAATCCTGTCACGGCAGATAAAAATCTGGAATTAAAAGTCTAATGATGACTAAGAAACTGTAGTCAATTGTTGTAAAAACCCATCTGGTTCACTAATGCGAAGGAAATATGCTGTCCTTACCTAGTCTGGCCTACATGTGACTTTAGACCCACAGAAATGTGGTTGACTCTTAAATGCCCTCTGAACATGGGCAATTAGGGATGGGCAATAAATGCTGACCTAGCCAGCAATGCCCACACCCAATGAATTAAAAAAAAACAGAGGACCAGAATGAGGTGGGCCAAGTGCATCAAGTGTCAGGAGGAGAACATTTAAGGGACAGCCTTGCCTTGTAGATGGCAGACAAGCTTTGGGGAATCTGGAGTTACTCACCTCAGAATTCCCAGCCTCTGACCTGCACTTGTAGCCACAGACTATGACTGCCCCAGTTCAGTTTCTGGTCAATGGTAACCTCTAGGATGTTGATAGTGGAGGATTCAGTGATGGTAATGCCATTGAATGTCATGGGGAGATGGTTAGATTCTCTCTTGTTGGAGATGGGCACTGCCTGGCATTTGTGTGGCTGAATGTCACTTGCCACTTATCAGCCCAAGCGGGAATGTTATCCAGGTTTAGCTGCATATGGACGCAGACGGCTTCAGCATCTGAGGAACTGCAAATTGTACTGAACACTGCAATCATATACACAATGTATTGGACTAAGCTTACACGCGATATTGGAGTGCTTGAAGCTAAGGCTGGGTCTCTAAACTGAAATATGAAAAAAAACATATCATTCCCAAAATTCAGTATTAAAAATAAAATGTTGGTGGAAGTAATGAGGCTGAGTTTCCACTCGTTTCTGCTAGTTATATCAGCACAATTCAAGATTGGAGAATTTTAAATCTCAGTGAGTTACACCCAAAGCCACTTATGTTCATGATTTCTGTGATTATTTGAGCTAGTGCAAGAATCAATTTGGCCAAATCACAAAACTGGTCAAACACACTGGTTGAAATTGTGAGATTCCACTGATTGCCCTGATTTGAGAAGGCTCTTCAAAGGCACTGATTTTCTTAGCACTAGTAGGCATGTTTTAAAAGTTTATTCATATCAAAAATATTCCACTGATTGCCCTGATTTGAGAAGGCTCTTCAAAGGCACTGATTTTCTTAGCACTAGTAGGCATGTTTTAAAAGTTTATTCATATCAAAAATATTTAAGTTACTAAGCAATTGATTAATGTATACCAAATAAACTAATAAATGGTTCAGTGTATTTTTTTCAAGCTAATTTTAAATCACATTATTCACAGGTGGAAAATACTCTTATTAAAAATTGCAATAGAAGCATAGAAACTAGAAGCAGGAAAGGGCCATTTGGCCCTTCGAGCCCGCTCTACCATAGCTGATCCACTATCTCAACGCCATATTCCCGTTTTCTCTCCATATCCCTTGATATCGCTAATATCCAAAAAATTATCAAATTCTTTCTTGAATATACTCAGTACCCAGCTTCCAGAGCCTTCTGTGGTAGAGAATTCCACAGGTTGACCACCTTCTGAGTGAAGAAACTTTTCCTCATCTCAGTCCTAAACGGCCTGACCCATATCATGAGACTGTAGCCCCTGGTTCTAAACTCCCCAACCAGGGGAAACATCCTCTTTGCACCCGGTCTGTCTAGCCCTGTTAGAATTTTATACATTTCAATCAGATCCCCTCTCATTCTTCTAAACTCTTGTGAGTACAGGCCCAGTCGAATCAATCTCTCCTCATACGACAGTCCTGCCATCCCTGGTGTCAGCCTAGTGAACCTTCACTGCAGTCCCTCTCTAGCAAGTGTATCCTTTCTTAGGTAGACCAAAACTGCACACAACACTCCAGGTGTGGTCTCACCAAGGTCCTGTATAACTACAGTAAGATATCCCCACTTCTGAACTCAAATCCTCTTGCAATGAAGGCCAACATACCATTTGCCTTTCTAATTGCTTGCTGTACCTGCCTATTTACTTTCATTGGCTGGTGTACAAGGATACCCAGATCCCTTTGTGCATCCACATTTCCCAATATATCACCATTTAAATAATACTCTGCCTTTCTGTTTTTCACACCGAAGCATATAATTTCACATTTATCCATGTCCTCCTGCATCTGCCATGTGTTTGCCAACACACACAATTTGTCTAAATCGCCCTGAAGCCTCCTTACATCCTCCTCACAACTCACAACCCTGCCCAGTTTTGTGTCATCAGCAAACTTGGAAATGTTGCGTTTGGTTGTCTTATCCAAGTCATTTATATATATATATATATATATATATACGGTCTGTCCGCAGGCATGACCCAGACCTCCCTGTCGCTTGCCATTACAACACTCCACCCTGCTCTCATGCTCACATGTCCATTCTTGGTCTGCTGCATTGTTCCAGTGAATCTCAACACAAACTGGAGGAATAGCACCTCATCTTCCGACTAGGCACTTTACAGCCTTCCGCACTGAATATTGAGTTCAACAATTTTAGATCGTGAACTCTTTCCTCCATCCCCACCCCCTTTCCAATCCCCCTTTTTCCAATAATTTATATAGATTTTTCTTTTCCCACCTATTTCCATTATTTTTAAATGTATTTCCATCCATTGTTTTATCTCTACCTTTTAACCTATTTCGATCCCTTCCCCCCACCCCAGCCTCACTAGGGCTATCTGTACCTTGCTCGTCCTGCTTTCTACCCTAATGGCACCTATTAGCACATTCCTTAGATAATATCATCACCTTCAACACCTATTTGTCCTTTTGTCTATGACATCTTTTGGCTATCTCCACCTGTCATTGGCCCTCTATCCAGCTCTACCTGTCCCACCCCCCCTTAAACCAGCTTATATTTCACCTCTTTTCTATTTTTTCTTAGTTCTGTTGAAGTGTCATACGGTCTTGAAACGTTAACTGCTCCTCTCCACAGATGCTGTTAGACCTGCTGAGTTTTTCCAGATATTCTTATTTTTGTTTAGGATTTCCAGCATCTGCAGTTTTTTGCTTTTATCATTTATATATAACGTGAATAGCTGGGGCCCAAACATTGATCCCTGTGGTACACCACTAGTCACCGCCTGCCACCTGGAAAAAGAACCATTTATTCCCACACTCTGTTTTCAGTCTGTCACCCAATTCTCAAACCATGCCAGTATTTTACGCCCAATCCTATGTGCTTTAATTTTGCCCACTAGTCTCTTATGTGGGACCTTATCAAAAGCCTTCTTGAAATCCAAATACACCACATCTGCTGGTTCTCCATTATCTATTCAACGACTTACATCCTCAAAAAATTCCAGTAGATTAGTTAAGCATGATTTCCCTTTCATAAACCCAGGCTGACTTTGTCTAATCCTGTTAATGCTTTCCAAGTCTTGTTACCATGGGTAGAATTTTCCCCCCATGGGGGCATTGTGCAAGGGCAGGCGTGGATGGGCATGGACCCGGACCCGATCAGCGCCCTCGATCGGGTGCGCACTACCATTTTATGTGGGCGGGCCAATTAAGACCCCCCAGCAAGACTTGCACCCGGAAGCGCTGTGCGCTCCCTTTCTGGGCAGGGTGGGGGAGGGGTGCGCGAAAGAGCGCAGAAATCTCCCTGAGGCACCTCTGTGCCTTAGGGAGATTAGTTTTAAGTTTTAACAGTTCAATAAAGTGTTGAAAAATTTTTTATAACATGTCCCCTCATGTGAAACTGTCACATGAGCTGGGACATGTGCATTAATTTCAATAAAAATTTTAGAGAAAATTTTAAACCATTCATGAAACTTCATCCTGCCCATTGATGAGGCTCCATGAAAAATGCAAAAGCCACCTGGGCTCTTCACCTGCCCATCAACTTTAAGGTTGGACGGGCAGCTCCGTTAATTACTTTAGTTATTAGTTAAATGGACTTAATAGGCTGCGTGCCCGCCGGACTGAAAATCTAAATGACGTGCAGTGACGTCAGGAAACACACCCGACATCACCCCTCGTCATTTTACATCTCGGCGAGCGGGCCCCGCCCCCGTTCGCCAAGCCGAAGATCCTCCCCATATCTTTTATAATACATTAACATTTTCCCCTCTGCTGTTGCTGGCTAATTGGTCTGTAATTCTCTCTTTTTTCTCTCTCTCCTTTTTTAAATGGTGGGGTTACATTTGTCACCCTCTAATCTGCAGGAACTGCTCCAGAGTCCATAGAATTTTGGAAGATAACCAATCCATCCAATATTTCCAGGGCCACTTTCTTTAGCACTCTGGGGTGTAGATTATCAGGCCCTGAGGATTTTTCAGCCTTTAACCCATTCATTTCTCTAGCAGCATTTTTTTTACTAATACTGATTTTCTTCAATTCCTCCCTCTCACCAGACCCTTAGTTCCCTAATATTTCTGGGAAATTATTTGTTTCCTCTTCTGTGAAGACAGAACCAAAATATGTGATCAATTCTTCTGCCATTTCTTTGATCCCTATTATAATGTCACCTGTTTCTGCCTATAAGGGACCTACATTTGTCTTCACTAATCCTTTTCTCTTCACATATTTATAGAAGCTTTTACAGTTGTTTTTATGTTCTTTGCAAGTTTACTCTCATACTCCATTTTCCCCTTCATGATCAATCTTTTTGTCCACTTTTGCTGAAATCTAAACTGCTTCCAATCCTCAGGCTTGCTGCTTTGTTCTGGCAATTTTATATGTCTCTTCTTTGGATCTAATACTATCCCTAATTTCTTTTGAAAGCCATGGTTGAGCCACCTTTCCTGTTTTATTTTTACCAGGACAGGAATGAATAATTGTTGTACTTCATGCATACATTCCTTAAATATTAGCCATTGCCTATCCACTGTCAACCCTTTCAGTAAGGTTCCCCAATCCATCATTGTCAACTCGCACCGCATATCCTTATAGTTCCCTTTATTTAAATTCAGGATCCTAGTTTCGGATTCAACTTCTTCATTCTCCATCCTAATGAACAAATCTATCATTTTATGCTCGTTCTTCCCCGAGAGACCCCGCAAAACAAGATTGTTAATTAATCCTTTCACAATACCCAGTCTAGGATAGCCTGATCCCTAGTTGGTTCCTCAATGTATTGGCCTAAAAAACCATCACGTACACACGCCAGGAAATCCTCATCCACAGTATTATTGCTGGTTTAGTTTGTCCAATCTATATGTAGATTAAAGTCTCCCATGATTATAGTACCCTATTGCATATGTGTCTAATTCCTGCTTAATGCCTTCCCTTACATCTCCATTACTGTTTGGGGGGCCTATAGACAACCCCCACCAACGTTTTCTTCCCCTTGGTGTTTTTTATTTCCACCCAAACAGATTCCACATCATGATTTTCCAAGCCAATATCCTTCCTCGCTATTGCATTGATTTAATCCTTATTAACAATGCTACCTCAGCTCCTTTCCCTATTTGTCTGTCCTTCCTAAATATTGAATACCCCTGAATGTTCAGTTCCCATCCTTGGTCACCCTGCAGCCATGTCTCTGTAATTGCAACTGTATCATAACCGTTTATATCTTTTTGCGCTGTTAATTCATCTACCTTATTGTGAATGCTCTACACATTAAGGTACAAGGTCTTTAGACTTGTCTTTTTAACCTTGTTAGTCATCTTAGTTTTATTTTGCACTATGACCCCCATTTGTTTTTCGTCCTTGTTTTTATTGTCTTCCACTTTTGCTTCTTACTTTTTTGCCTTTTGTTTCTATCCTTGTTTCCCCCTCCTCTGTCTTCCTGTTCAGGTATCCATCCCCCTGCCATTCTAGTTTAAACCTTCCCTGACCTCACTAGCAAACACCCTCCCGAGGACATTGGTCCTGGTCCTGCCCAGATGCAATCCGTCCTGTTTGTACTGGTCCCACCTTCCTCAGGACCGGTCCCAATGTCCCAGGAATCTGAATCCCTCTCCCCTACATCATATCTTCAACCATGTATTAATCTGATATATCCTGTTATTTCTAATCTCGCTAGCACGTGGCACTGGTGTGCCTAAAATTGCTACCTTTGAGGTCCTACATTTTAATTTAAGTCCCAACTCCCTATATTCAGCTTATAGGACCTCATCATTTTTTTTAACCTATGTCGTTGGTACCAATATGTACCACGACCACTGGCTGTACACCCTTCCCCTTCAGAATGCCCTGAAGCCTCTCCAAGACATCCTTGACCATTGCACTAGGGAGGCAACATATCATCCGGGAGTCTCTTTTGCGGCTACACAAACACCTGTCTGTTCTCCTTACTATTGAATCCCCTATCACCAAAGCCTTCTTCCTCCTGTGCAGCAAAGCCACCCATGGTGCCATGGACTTGGCTCCTGCTGCTTTCCCCTGAGAAGTCTTCCCCAACAGTATCCAAAACGGTATATCTGTTAGAGAGGGGGACAGCTACAGGGGACTCCTGTACTACCTGCCTTCCTCTAGTCTGCCTGGTGGTCACCCATCCCCTTTCTGCCTGTTCAGTCTTTACCTGTGGTGTGACCACCTCACTGAACGTGCTGTCCACAATAATCTCAGCATTGCGGATGCTCCACAGCTCCAGCTCCAAAATACAGTTAGCCAGTAGCTGCAGTTTGATACATTTCCTGCAGACATGGTTGCTAGGGACATTGGAAGTGTCCATGACTTCCCACATAGCACAGGAGGAGCATATCATGGGCGCGAGCTCTGCTACCATGCCTTTAGATTAAACGTTAGCTGCTCCCTTTGAGGAATAGTAATTATGCTAGGGGCCTTATTCCACTCCAAACACTCCCACTACAGCAGTTACCTTGTTTTATTTGAGCTAATGGACTACAGCAGTTTAATTAGTAGAAAAAGTAGAAGTACTCACCTGACCCTAGTTACCAATCAGCTGCCTCCCATGCATCACATCACTTTTTGAATCGTGATGTCCTTGCGCCGCTTTCAGCCCCGAGTCTCCCCAGAACTCTCGCTCTGTCCAAGTCCAGCTCCTTTTGAATCTCTGCTCTGACTCTCAGCTCCCGCTGCTTTTAAATCTCCGCTGACTCTCAGCTCCCGCTCTTTTTTTTGGTGTTAAGCCTGTTTTCAATTATATTAATAAAACTGCAGCACATTACAGCTCTTTAATACATTAAGGGATACTTGGCAATGAAAGGAAAAAGCTATTACTTTCTATTATGTTCATGGAAGATTTTACATCTGTGATCATGCTAATGTATTTTAGCCGAAATGTACAGCCCAACTGCCATTTCATGTGCCTGTTCGGCACATTTTCTCAATTGAGCCCACAGCAAAAATTCTACCCCAAGAAACTTAGCAAGAGGTCAAGGCATACAAATAAATATGGTTTATGGCCCAAGTAATGTATTTGGTTGCCCTATACACCTGGAAAATTGGCTGTATATATAAGTGTAATATCTTATAAATACTCTCCTGTAAATTCTGTTCTGCTAAAAACTTAATATTTTGGATACAGCCAATCATTCTCTTGTAAAAGCTAACTGACCTGCTACAGATTCCTAGCATTTTGCTTTTATTTTAATGCATAACCAAGTAATGATGTAATGTACTGACAATATAATTTATTTCAATTGGCCATTGTTATTTTAAAAGATACTGATATAACCCACTGCACCACAGGAACATAGAGACAAGAGTGGGGCATTCAGGCCCCCACAAACCTGTTCTGCCACTCAATTGGATCATGGCTGAATTTTCCTTTAATACCCTTACCTAATAAAAATCTTATCAGTCTCAGTGTTGAAAATTACTAATGACCTGGCATTCATGGTCTTTTGGGGAAAGAATCCCAGATCTCCAAAATCCTTTAATGTGAAAAGGTGCTTCCTGATTTCACATGTAGCTCTAAATTTAAGGTTATGTCCCCTTGTTCTGGATTGCCTCACCAGAGGAAATTGTTTCTCTGTATCCGGCCTACCAAATTCCTTTATCATTTGAAGGACCTCTACTAAATTACCCCTAAGCAATCTAGATTCAAGAGAATACAAGTCCCACTGGTAAGGAAGCGCAGGAATGTACTGGCCTGGAAGAGGTGACTGTGCTCATCTGATCAATCTTGGCTTGACTTCAGTTAGGCCCTGAAAGCTGTCAAGCTCAGACGTCTATTCCTTCCTGCACCCTCCACCTGGTCATAAATCAGCTGTGTCATCAGGTCTGCGAACATTGTTTAATCTTTGAGTTAAATTGCCATCAGTGTTTCATTTTGCCTTAGCCCATCTCTGAATAAATTCACTGGGTGCTTTGTTCTGCCGTGAGACTGTTGAGTCAGCTCAAAAGTGTTTCAGAAATGTGCTGCTCTCAGGCATGGTTGGTTCAAACCTCAATTATCTTTCTTCCAGTTGGCTAGAAAAATAGTGGTTTTCAACATTCACATTGAAAGCAGGTGACAAGAAAGCAAATAAGCTTGCAAGTACAAAACGGCTAAGAAATAAAATAGAACAGAAAATACAGATAATAAATAATGCAAAGTAAAATATTAGGGGAGAATATCGGAGAAAAAGATTGGAGAAGAAAGGAGCTAGAAGTATTATTTCAACCTGCTTACTGTTATTTAGGACTTATTTTGAGTATATGCCAATATTATCGTAGTATTATAGTAATGAAAGTAATCCAGATATTTTAGTCGTACAGTATTACTGATGTGACCTTAGGTGATTCTCCAGTCTCAGTGTTTGAGCTGAAATTTTTTCAAGAAGCCATCCCTCAAGTTGAGAATTCTCTGGAGATGCCTGCACAATAAAGGTGGTTTTAATAACACGTATAAACGCATGCACAGGTAATTCTTTTGAATATTTTATATGGGAAAATGCATGAATTCTGTTGCATAATCTAAAGGTTCATATGACACTTTAGAAATAGCTCACATGGTATATGATCATGTAATTTTCAATACCTCCTTAGGTACTTTTAATCCTTTTAAAAAAATATATGCTGCTAAATAAATATTTCAATCAATATTTTTCATGCTGTGGATCACCAGAGGGCACCTAGATGATGAATTTTAACTGTTATGCAAGTTGTTTTGCATGACAAAACCCAGAACATGACTATATTTCTATGTATAGCTTAAGTGTATCATCTTGTTAAATGCATACATTTCAGTGGAGTACAAAATTAATCTTGTTTAAAACAGGGTTTTGATCAGTAGATTCATGGGGATGAGGTTAATTCATTATTTGCAAAAAGAAAGTGCATTATGTTTTGGATCAGTGGTTTTAAAATTACAGAGACTTAATTTCTCAATAAATGAGATGAATAAATAATTTGATTGTAACGTGGGTTTGGGATTGAGTTCAGAATCCAGTAGTTCTTGCCCAGTAGCCAATATGTGTAATCCACCTCACTCTCTGTCTGTGGGGCTGAGTAAGAACGTGAGGTGATGAAGCCAGGAGGATTTTTTAAATTCAAGTATAAACTAAGGATATGCACTATTAAACGTAAGCATTTACCCCTAGATAATTATGCTCCCCTCCCATGAAAAATGTCAAAACGTAATCACAATTGAAAGTCCCAGTAGAATCTAATTAGTTTCTTCATTTACTCAATGACAGTGAAGTAGATGTAATCCAATAATATCAGCCAAAGGCAACCCCTACACACCCCTTGCCTCCCAGAGCATGGACATTTCCTACTATAAGTGTCATTATGCCTGGTCTATTTTCAGAAAACATTTTTTGTAAAAGACTTGCTCTCTGCTTAGTCTTTTAACTGCATCTGCAAATAGTGCAAAGATACAGGTGGCTGAAACTGTCGAGTTCAGTGCTTTACAGAAGATTTGGAGGGTCAGTGTGGCTCAATTGAAAACCCCGTAAACAGGATTGTTTTCAGAGTTAACTTTCATTATGCTTTCTCCCAGCCTTCTTCACTTTTAATACATTTAATTTAAACTTGCTGTCATTGTAAGAGCAAACAAAGCTTCAGAAACATTATTGCAGTCCTCTGTGGCAATTCACACACCATTTATTGGATGTTCAGCACAATCTCTGTGCACTGTTCTAGAATAGGCAGCATTGTCCTGGGATGAACAGAAAAAATTAAGTCAGTTGTTCAACCCAAAATTGTAGTATTAGCAATACTGATAGAGAGGTATTCACTATGGCCAACATAGGATGAGCCTAAATCTCCTGATTATTTACTGTGGAGTGTCACTGAAAAACTGTTTTGTTGACAAATGCAGTCTAACTTAGCGTTCCTCATAAAGCCCAGGCATGTCACAATGTACACAATATTTTAACACTTTTAGCATTCTAATGTTCAAGAAGCAAGAGGAATTTCAATATTCCAGAGGTAAAGTGGACAGAGAAGGAGCAACTAAAGGAGAGGAGTGAAAATATAATTAATGAGTGATGGCGTCTTAACATGACATGCAACGTGAAAGGTCCTTTTGAAATAGGTAAAGTTTGTGATTTTGAGGAATAAGGTTTTTTACAGGGTGGAGTGTAGACCAAATGCGACTCAAGTAACAATGTTTCTTCCATGTTTATTACTTACTTTCTTCAACACGTAGCAAGTATCAAGCCCATACAATTATATTGAATGTTCAGCACAATCTCCATGCACTGTCCTAGAATGGGCAGCATTGTCCTGGTATAAACAGAAAATATTACCTCAGTTGTTCAATCCAAAATTGTAGTATTAGTGTTCTCACTTGGGGTTCATCCATCCATGAGGTAGCAAGCACTGACACGTCTATGAAATTCAAACAGAACATAGCACTTAAGAAATAAAAGTAGAAAAGCACTGTTACCTGAGTCGCATATGGTCTCCTGTATCTCATCCAAATCTGAAAGTTACTCTCATCCACCATGTTAGTTACGTTGTCAGAAATATCAACTGCATTATTCAGGAATGACATAGCCTTCAGAGATCCATGGTGACTGTAGGGTTGGATTCAAAACTACCGAACACATCTTCCCTTCACCCCCACTGTCAGCATTCCATAGGGACCGTTCCCTCCAGGACACCCTCATCCACTCCTCCATCACCCCCAACATCTCATCCCCTTGCCACGGCACCTTCCCATGCTCCTTTACCTCCTCCCTCCTCACCTTGCTTCACTTGCACCTCCTCCAATTTGGTCTACTACATACACTGTTCCCAATGCGGTTTCCTCTACATCGGGGAGACCAAATGCATACCGCTTTGTGGAACACCTTCGGTCTGTCCGCAAGCATGACCCAGACCTTCCTGTCACTTGCCACTTCATACATCATCCTGCTCTCATGCCCACATGTCCATCCTTGACCTTCTGCAATGTTCCAGTGAAGCCCAACACAAACTGGAGGAATAGCACCTCATCTTCCAGTTAGGCACTTTACAACCTTCTGGACTTAACATTGAGTTCAACAACTTCAGATCATGAACTGTCTCCTCCATCCTCATCCTCTTTTCGAATACCCTTTTTTCAACATTCATTTTTATTTTTTATCCACTTATTTTTATTTTTATTCATTTATCCATGGTTTTAGCCCCCTTTTTAATCCCCTTTCTATTCCATTTCCTATCCTTTTTTTCCCCCACCACCTCCCCCTTCCACTACCCCATTCCCTACGGGGCCATCTGTTACTTGTTCTATCTTGTTCTTTCATACAATGCTACCCTTGTTCTGCTATTATCACATTCTGCTTTCTTACCTTTATGCCACTATCAGCACCTTTTTTAGCACTAACCAGTACCATTAACACTCCCTTTGTCCTTTAGTTCATGACATCTTTGTCAATCCCTCCTTTGTCCCCACCTATCGCTGGCCTTCTATCCAGCTCCACCTGCCCCACTCCCCTTAAACAATATAAATTTCATCACATATCCACTTCTCCTCAGTTCTGAAGAAGGGTCACATGGAGTCAAAACGTTAACTCTGTTTCTCTCTCCACAGACGCTGCCAGACCTGCTGAGTTTTTACAGCATTTTCTGTTTTTGTTCCATGATGACTGTCCTTGATCAGCTGATATTTGTTCAAGTGCTCAGGCACTCTGGCCCCCATATTAGTTGGAGGCAGGAGTTACTCTTTTGTGGTCAGGAAACTTGGAAGGATGGGTCTCCCTCTGGCCCTGCCGTATCTAATGGCACGATCTTAACATCTTTTTGCCTCAGTTTCCTTATCACAGCCAGCTGGATTGAGAGGCTGGCAAGCTGTTGGGCAGATGAGCCTTTAGCACCAGGCTGCAGCCAAGGAACAAAGAGGAGGGAGGGGTCAGAAAGGCCAGAGTGGGGATCAGAGGCCGGAGGAAAGTTCGGAAGCGTCGGAAGAGAGATAGGAAGGGTCAAGAGGGAAAGTGGAAGGGTCAGGCAGGGGGAGATTGTGGCTCAGAGGATTATCCTATCATGGAGAGGCAAGCACCTACCCTAATGAATCCAGCAGTCCCCTCCACCTCGTAACTGCCACGTTTCCTGAGGCCCGAGAAACCCCATCAGCAAAATGGAGATTAAATCAGAGGCACACTGCCTAAATATAATATCTTAAGGTGGGATTTGTCTCCTGGAAGCTAGTTACTGATTGCCCACCACAACCCCCCAACACCACCTTGCCTCTGTTAAAACTGGAAGTGGGTGAATTCAAGGATGATTTGGGTCGGGTTTGAGATTTTTAACATCCCTCCCAACCCAAACTCTCACAGCTTTGGGATTAAAATTCTCCTCTCTTTCTCTGTCTCCCTGTCTCAGATAATGAATTCCAGCAACTCCCCCACAGCTAATGTTAAACAGACAAGTCTGCGGTTTCTCGTTCCCATGCTTCTCAAATAATGGGGTAACTTTTGCAATTATCCAATCAAATGAACAATTACTGAATCCAGAGAGCTTTGGAAATAGTGACTAAGACATCTGCAATTTCTATACCTATTTCCTGTAATGCGTCAGGGCAAAAACTATTATGTTCTAGAAACTTGTCTATCTTATGTTTCATTATTTTTTCCGTTACTTTTTTAAAATCCACTTTTCCTGTTTGTCAAATGATCTTTAGGGTCCCTTTTGGTGGTTTATCCTCTTTCTCCATGGTGAAAACCATACTAGTATTCATGTAACCAGCCTGCCATTCCTTATTTTCTATTATTGACTCTCCTGCACCTATCTTTAATAGACCATGTTCTCCGTTACCACTCTCTTTCTCCCAACATATTTAGAAAAACTTCTGCTATCCAATATTCTCTTTTTGCACCTCTTATTACTTTGCGTTTCCCTTTGTTGCCTTTTTAAATTCTTTCAATTTGCTAGATTGCCACTTGTGGTGAATCAGAGAGATGCACTGGTTTGAGATGGGAGCATATGCAAAGTACAAACAGGAAGTCTCCATGACATTCAGGGCACATCTCAGGAAAAGACACCAGCAGAAACAATTGATTTGTTAACAATCAGTACTCATGATCAGCCGATTGGTTGAAGAGATAATGGTTCCTGGTTCAGTGATCCAATCGGTCTTGGGAACTCGACAACACCACAGTACTACATCACAGCCAAGCACAATCACACAGAGACAAGATTTTGAATAACATAGATACATATGTGTATCACAATAATATTATTGACAAAATACTATTTAATTTGTACTCCTTATTGCTTTGGGCTCACCACAATTTGAATGAATTATTATTGATCTCCAGAAGAGGCAAAATCAAGAAACTGTTGAGAAATGTCTGTGTAGTTCTTTGGGAACTGGGAAGCTGGTATGAATTCGCATTTTGAAATCAGGAAGCAATGTGGTCGTGGTTGTGATCAGAATGCAATGAGATCAAATCTGTAATAAATAAAGCATGGGTAATTTAAGACAAACTCAAATAATTCATTTCAAAAACCACAATGAAGTAACAAACCCAATAGAACACATTCTCCAATAAATTTTCTACTTAGAATGTTCCAACAGACTTCCTACTAAGAACCTGACAACAACTTGTTTTATATCAAAACCTTTAACGTTAAAAAAAAGTCCCAAATGCTTCACAGACCATTATTAAACCAAATATGACACTAAGCAGCATAAGGAGATACTAGGGTCGCTTTGACAAATAGGTAGGCCTTGAGAAAGTCTTAGAGGAGGAAGGCAAGGTGGAGATGTTGAGTGTTTTAGAGATGGTTTTCCAGAGATCAGGGAATTGGCAACTGAAGGCACCAATGGTGGCACAATTAAAGTCGGGGATGCTCAAGAAGCCAAAATTAGAACAGTATAGACATCTTGATATATCTGTTCAAAATTGCAAATATGGAGAAGAGCCAGGCCATGGAGGAATTCAAAAATCAAGGATGAGAATTTTAAAATCAGGGTATTGCTTAACTGGGGGCCAGTGTATGTCAGCGAGCATAGAGGTGATATGTAAATGGGATTTGGTGCAAATTAGGACTTGAAGAGCAGAGTTTTGGGTGATCTCAAGTTTACAGAGGGTAGAATGTGGGAGTGTATTAGAATAATCAAGTCTAGAGGTAACGAGTATGGATGAGGATTTCAGCAGCAGATGAAATGAGGAAGAGGATGAGTTGGGCAATGTGACAGAAGTAGAAACAGGCTGTCTTAGTGATGGCATGGATATCTGGTTGAAAGCTCAACTTGGGGTAAGATATGATGTCGATTTTGTAAACTGTCTGGTTCAGACTAAAACGGTTGTAAGGGAGAGGAATGGATATAGTGGCGATGGAGCGGAGTTTGTAGTGGGGACTGATGACAATGGCTTCAGTCTTCACAAAATTTAATTGGAGGAAATTTCTGCTCATCCAGTACTGGATGTCGGACAAGCTGTCTGACAATTTAGAGACAATGGAGGGGTAGAGAGAGTGGTAGTGAAGTAAAGTTGGATATCATCAGTGTACTCATGGAAACTGATGTGTTTTTGAATGGTGTTGCCTAGGGCAGCATATAGATGAGAAATAGGAGGGGGCCGAGGATATATCCTTGGAGGACATCGGAGGTAACTGTGCAATTTAGTAAGTTAAAGATCTGGTGGCAGATTAAAAACGCTGCCTGTTAATCCCCACTTTACTACTTTGGTACAAACTTTATTTTTTCTTTGAGCAGCGGAAACTTAAATAAACTTGGTGGCAAGAACCTTGGAATTTATTATTACTTGCAGTGAAGAGTGTGGCTTTGTCGCAAGTAAGGTTTGCCAGGAATAAAAATGGCAGCCTCTTAATTGTCACAAGCTATAAAAAGAGACTGAATAGAAGTGTAGCCTGTTAAGTGCCTAGAAAATATTGAATAAAATGACAGCACAAATATCAAGAAATGTGCCAAAGCTCCATCAATGGCCCCTGGTAAAAGGGATAGACCTATGCAAAGAAGATTGCAGGGATTTCTAAAATTAGTTTATCAATTCCTTTTGAGAATTGTTATTTGTCTATTTATTATGTTATAAATTAAGAACTAGACTTTCCACTCGAGTTGCTGGTATAACTCCAGTGGTTTGAAGTGCGAAATCTTTTGATTACTGCTCCACCTGCTCACTGCTATTGCTTCTGGGATTTTCCACTGGAAATAATGTCAGGTGTACAATATATTCACCCTCACATGGTCTAGGGGTATTGCAATTATAAGAAAATGAGGGTACTACTGCAATGGTTCTGCACAGACAAATCTATTATTTTGCTGGGTCCATGATAGCTGGAGCTGTGAATGGGAGTGAAGTCACTTATAAAATGTAACAGATCAATTTATCCCCAGAAAGGAAATTATTTACACTCGCGAAGGTGGCATTTAAAAAAAGGAATTAGTTTCAAAATTTTCCTTTGGTTTCCTCTCCTGAACTGATATTTATTGTAAAACCTACAACATCCTTGTTCTATTTACACTCTAAATGTTGCTGTTACACACAATCCTAATACAATTTAGTGTTTTCATTCTTCATTCTTCATTATGCACAGCTGTTACAAAGGGCCATAGACAGCTTAGAGCCTGGCGATATATTGTGACAACATCGGACCTGAATACTGCACACTTTCAGATTATGCCTCCACTCTGCAGAACTAAGTATTGAAGGTAAACATGTATTTTTAAAAATCAATCAAAACGTTTTCTGAATAGTAGCATCTACCTTCATTGAGGCTATGACACAGAAACAGGGCATTCAGCCAAACTGGTTAAGTACACTAGCCAGTGTTTATCTTACACATAAGCCCTCTCCAAGCCCTCATCATCGGACCCTATCAGCATTTACTAATATTCCTTTCTCCCTCATGTACTTATCTAGCTTCCTGTTAAATGCATATATTCTATTTGTCTCAACTAGTCCTTGTGGTAGCTGTGCATGTTTTTTTGAGGTCATTGTGATCAGGTGTGATGGATTATCTTACCTATCACATTTTTGATCTGTTATAAGTCATAATCCATACATTTTGCCTGGGTTAGTCATGTGAGACAAAAATAAAAATACCTGGAAAAACTCAGCAGGTCTGACAGCATCTGCGGAGAGGAACACAGTTAACGTTTCGAGTCTGTATGACTCTTCAACAGAACTAAGGAAAAATAGAAAAGAGGTGAATAAAAGCTGGTTTAAGGGGAGGGGGGGGGCGGGACAGGTAGAGCTGAATAGAGGGCCAGTGATAGGTAGAGATAACCAAAAGATGTCACAGACAAAAGGACAAAGAGTTGTTGAAGGTGGTGATATTATCTAAGGAATGTGCTAATGGGTGATTATTAAGGATGGAAAGCAGGACGAGCAAGGTACAGATAGTCCTAGTGGAGGTGGGGTGGGGGGAAGGGATCGAAATAGGCTAAAAGGTAGAGATAAAACAATGGATGGAAATACATTTAAAAATAATGGAAATAGGTGGGAAAAGAAAAATCTATATAAATTATTGGAAAAAAGGGGGATCTGAAAGGGGGTGGGGATGGAGGAGACAGTTCATCATCTAAAATTGTTGAATTCAATATTCAGTCCAGAAGGCTGTAAAGTGCCTAGTCAGAAGATGAGGTGCTGTTCCTCCAGTTTGCTTTGAGCTTCACTGGAACAATGCAGCAGGCCAAGGACGGACATGTGGGCATGAGAACAGGGTGGAGTGTTGAAATGGCAAGCGACAGGGAGGTCTGGGTCATGCCTGCGGACAGACTGAAGGTGTTCCGCAAAGTAGTCACCCAGTCTGCGTTTGGTCTCTCCAATGTAGAGGAGACCGCATTGAGAGCAGTGAATGCAGTAGACGAAATTGAGGAAAGTGCAAGTGGAATGCTGCTTCACTTGAAAAGGCCCTTGGACGGTGAGGAGAGAGAAAGTAAAGGGGCAGGTGTTGCCCCTTCTGCGGTTGCATGGGAAGGTGCCGTGGGAGGGAGTTGAGGTGTAGGGGGTGATGGAGAAGTGGACCTCGAATAGAGGCCCAAACAATCCCCATCCACCACTACTCTCCTCCATCTGGCTGAACTTGTTCTCTCACTGAACGATTTCTCCCTAAACTCCTCTCACTTCCTCCAAATAAAAGGTGTGGCTATGGGTACCCACATGGGCCCCAGTTATGCCTGTCTCTTTATGGGGTATGTGGAACATTCCTTGTTCCAGTCCTACTCTGGCCCACTCCCACAACTCTTTTTGCGGTTCATCGATGATTGCTTTGGTGCTGCTTCATGCTCTCGTCTGGACCTAGAAAATTTATTAATTTTGCTTCCAATTTCCACCCCTCCATCATTTTCACATGGTCCATCTCTGACACTTCCCTTCCCTTCCTCGACCTCTCTTTCTTAATTTCTGGTGATAGACTGTCCACCAATATTCATTACAAGCCTACCGACTCCCACAGCCACCTCGACTACAGCTCCTCACACCCCGCTTCCTGTAAGGACTCCATCCCATTCTCTCAGTTCCTTCGCCTCCGTCGCATCTGTTCTGATGATGCCACTTTCAAAAACAGTTCCTCTGACATGTCGTCCTTCTTCCTCAGCCGAGGTTTCCCACCCATGGTGGTTGACAGGGCCCTCAACCGTGTCCGGCCCCTCTCCTGCCCATCCGCCCTCACACCTTCCTCTCCGTCCCAGAACCATGATAGGGTCCCTCTTGTCCTCACTTATCACCCCACCAACATTCAAAGGATCATCCTCCGCCATTTCCGCCAACTCCAGCATGATGCCACTATCAAACACATCTTCCCTTCACCCCCTCTGGCGGCATCCCGCAGGGATCGTTCCTTCCAGGACACCCTGGTCCACTCCTCCATCACCCCCTACACCTCAACTCCCTCCCACGGCACCTTCCCGTGCAACCGCAGAAGGTGCAACACCTGCCCCTTTTCTTCCCCTCTCCTCGCCGTCCAAGGGCCCAAACACTCCTGTCAAGTGAAGCAGCATTTCACTTGCACCTCCCTCAATTTAGTCTACTGCATTCGCTGCTCCCAATGCGGTTTCCTCTACGTTGGAGAGACCAAACGCAGACTGGGTGACCGCTTTGCGGAACACCTTCGGTCTGTCTGCAAGCATGACCCAGACCTCCCTGTCGCTTGCCATTTCAACACTCCACCCTGTTCTCATGCCCACATGTCCATCCTTGGCCTGCTGCATTGTTCCAGTGAAGCTCAAAGCAAACTGGAGGAACAGCACCTCATCTTCCGACTAGGCACTTTACAGCCTTCCAGACTGAATATTGAATTCAACAATTTTAGATGATGAACTGTCTCCTCCATCCCCACCCCCTTTCAGATCCCCCTTTTTTCCAATAATTTATATAGATTTTTCTTTTCCCACCTATTTCCATTATTTTTAAATGTATTTCCATCCATTGTTTTACCCCTACCTTTTAGCCTATTTCGATCCCTTCCCCCACCCCACCCCTACTAGGTCTACCTGTACCTTGCTTGACCTGCTTTCCACCCTTAATGTCACCTATTTGTACATTCCTTAATAATATCACCACCTTCAACACCTCTTTGTCCTTTTGTCTGTGACATCTTTTGGCTATCTCCACCTATCACTGGCCCTCTATCCAGCTCGACCTGTCCCACCCCGCCTTAAACCACCTTAAATTTCACCTCTTTTCTATTTTTCCTTAGTTCTGTTGAAGAGTCATACGGACTCGAAACATTAACTGTGTTCCTCTCCGCAGATGCTGTCAGACCTGCTGAGTTTTTCCAGGTATTTTTATTTTTGTTTTGGATTTCCAGCATCCACAGTTTTTTGCTTTTATCTTAGTCATGTGAGAGTTGCATTTCTTTGAATTGTTCATTTTAACAATTAATTGAACCAGTGAAATAGCTTGATGGTGAGGTAACACAACAGGGTATGCTCCAACACATTGTTAAATGATATAACATGAATTCATGTCTGTAGTGCTTTGTGTGGCTCTGGGAAAGATGCATATTAAAAGCCAGTAAGTTGCTCATCCACAGGGAAAAAAGTGCATGTCATCACAGGCTACTGTCACACAAATCTTAAGTCAATAGAGGACTTGGAATATGTTACCTGTTTGCTATCTCCATCTAACATACCGTGATAAACAAGAATAAGGAACAAAAAATAGGGAAATAACAACATATTTGTGTTATCACTTGTGTATTTTGCATGTTTTTGTTTTTTAAATAGATTGTAAATGAACTGATAATTTACTGTTGGGGAGGAGCAGAATTGTGAAGGTTGCAATAAGCTTTGCATTTCTCTATTCAGGGATTTGCATTCGCTAAGTAATACAACTAACTAAAATAAAAGGAATACTCATAACTTCTTTCTTTCAAAGACACTAACATCCTGGTTTTAACCTAACCCATCTTTATCTCAATGGCTTTTTATAATATTTACAATTTAGACTTAGAAGATCTTTGGGTCTGTGGGAAAACAGACTGCAGAAGTTCATAACTCCTCCAAAGACTGTCTTTTCACAGTGGACATCTGTCTTTCAGCACAAGAATGGCAGCTGTATGGGCAAATACTAAAGCTGTAAAGGCTGTATGCATTGCTTCCAATTGTGAGGGCCTAGCTGCAGTGGCCCTGGTTAAAGATGGTAGGTTAAAGAAAGCTGATTGCAAAATGATACCACACAAGCTAAAAGCTGATGTTTCCATATATTCAGCCATGGTGCTGAAACTCCTTGACAGGCCTTCCAATGCCTGATGTAACTGCTTGTGAGAGACAAGCAGTTCTCTTGACATTGTTGGCCACATGAATTCCTTATCTTTGTGAAGCTTGGTAGAGCTCAGAGAGAACTACGACCACCCGCAAGCTGTTCCTTGGTTTATCCCTACTGCCACCAAATCCTGCTACTTCTCACTGGTGCTGGGGTGCATCACCACATGCAGATAACTTTAACTCACCCACTAACCCAGTTTGGATGCTGTATCAGTGTTGATTCTGGGAGATGGTGCAGAGTGTGATAATAGCTTCTAAGAAGGATTCTCCTCCTCAGAAGTATCTTCTTCTGTAGATTGCAGCTGCTGAGAAGGACTTGGAGGAAAGAGAAAAGGGACTAAGGTTGCAATGAACTGAGAGGCTGGGCAGTAACAGATGCCAGGCATCCCAATGCACCTTGATGTAGTGAAGCTCATGATGGGACGCAAGTAACAGTCAGTGACCTTGTTCAGAGAAACTCCCACCCTGGATAAATCCTATTCTGACATCTCCAGAGGGGTCACTGACTTCTAGCACTTGCTGCTGCAACTCAGAGAGAATTTGATTGGTCCTTCTCTCCCTTGTAATGTGTGTTGTCTTGTCCTGCAGCGAGGGAGGGTGAAACATAATTGGGTGTCTCTTATAAAGTAGGGTGCACATGTTTAGGGTTTCTGCTTGTCATACAGGTGCTAAGGGGGATAAGAAGCGAAATGCAAACAGGATGGCGACGTTTTGAATGGGAAGCGCCTACTCAAGAGTGTAAAGTGTGAAAGAACTTGTTAATTCTGCAATACAGCTATCAGTTAAGAAGAGAATGCTGGTAGTAGGTGATGTGACGTGATTAAGGAAGAGGTGAGTGTGTGAGAAAGAGAAGTGGTGTCGTGTGGCCATATGCTGGTGAAGTCTGCAAGTGGGGGGAAGGTAATGTTGAGTACTAGGTAAGGGAAAAAGGAGAACTGCCACATGTTTTCGAGGGAGGTAATGACATGTAGCTAACCCCATCCTTAAAGCTCTTGTAAGGTGATTGAAGTTCTTACAGTACTCCATCTAGATCCTGGAGGTAAAGCTCCTAGAGCTGGGAATTTCAGCAATTTCTCTATATCCCTGGTGCACAGTTTTTAGAGATGCACCTCCCAATGAGTGGAAAGAAAACTTCTACCCACACCCCGATTTTTTTTTTCCCAGCAGGAATTCTCATTACAATACACACCCATCTCTTCAGGGAGACTTCTGAGGAACTGTGGACTTGCCTACAACTCAAGCTGCCTTGGTCATGCTCCACAGCTCCTGCATCAAAATTGTGCAGGAAGGGAATGCAACCTTGCTTTAAGAGGTGTATTTGGTCTTTAAATAGGCCTCTGGCCGAACCGCCAGAAATTGTGCTGATTAAGTGGGACACCGCTGTGTCAGTAAAAACCAGTCTGTGCGTTTAACGAGCTCTGGGATTTAAAGTACCCCGGAACTGTGCTCTGGGGAAGCGGGTAAGTTTTGAACTTAGCTTGCTACCCTTCTGCCCAAAATCCACCCATTTAAAGTTGAAGGTTTAATGTTAATGCTGGTAATAGTGGGAACACAGCTGATAACACTGAGTGAAATTCCATCTATTTAGTGACAGGAGAAAAACGTCAGGCAATTGAATGGTTTTCAGCAATAACTAACCTCAGTGCCATCTGCAAAAGAAAAGGAAAATAAGTGGCTATGAAGTGGTAGGCTATCATGTACAAAATAAAATACTTGTAACCTAGGTAACGGCAGTGGAGGAAATGATGTGCCAAAAAGAGTTACACCTCAGACACTTGGCTTTTTGTATATTTGCATAGAACATGCAGAATGTAAAATTCCAAATAAGACCAGAGTGTGAGATTCCAAAGGCAAATTTTATTTGCAATATCGCAGACCACTTAAGAGAGAAATTTAACTCATGGCTGTCCATTTTGTGCCAGAAAACGGAAGGCAGAAATTGAAATTGGATGGGCCCTTCTGTAGTCTCATTTGCATCCCAAGTCCAACTGATGCCATATTGAAAACAAAAACAGAATTACCTGGAAAAACTCAGCAGGTCTGGCAGCATCGGCAGAGAAGAAAATTTTTCTTCTCCGCCGATGCTGCCAGACCTGCTGAATTTTTCCAGGTAATTCTGTTTTTGTTTTGGATTTCCAGCATCCGCAGTTTTTAGTTTTTTGTTTTTTGATGCCATATTGAAGTGGGCTAGAATTGGATGAGGAACATACTTGCCTGAATCAGGCATATTTTTGCAGTTTTATTATGCAAGTCATGGATTTATGTCAATTGTAAGGTCCTAATACAAAATGCAGGTGCAAATCAGCGTAGCTTGTGAAGCCTAACCGATGGTTCTTAACAGGACTGCATTAGGTCACCCAAAAACACCTTGCAACTTTTATATTTCTGGAAATAAAAGTAACAGGAGTGCTTAATAATGAACCTAATTGACATCCTGCCATTAGTGGGTGTATTTTTTTTCTTTATTCATCCATGGGATGTGGATGTTGCTGGCAAAGCCAGCATTTGTTGCACCTCCCTAATTGCCATTGATCTGAGGGCAGTTAAGAGTCAACTACAATGCTGAGGTTCTGGAGTCACATGCGGCCAGACCAGGTAAGGATGGCAGATTTCCTTCCCTAAAGGACATTAGCGAACCAGATGGGTTTTTACAACAATCATTGATAGTTATCATGGTCACCATTACTGAGACTAAGCTTTATATTCCAGATTTATTAATTGAATTCAAATTCCATCAGATGCCATGGTGGACCATGAGCCCAAGTCCCCAGAGCATTAGGCTAGGCCTCTGGTTTACAAATCTGGTGATATTACCAGTCTCTCATAACAGGGGAGTCTCCCACATGGGCCCCTCTTGGTCTCCAGCTTAATTACAGGAGAATTTCCTGCTGCCGGGAGACTGATAAACTGGCTATTCTAGGATTAAGTGGGCCTGGCTGCCATGTTTGCCGTCACAATGGACTGGATTAAATTTCGCTCTTGATCTGCTATTGTGAATACCATTACAGGCTTTCTCTGATCAAATTAATTGGGCAATCTCCTTTTCTTTCTGATATGGTTTAAGAAAAGGTGGGGTAGATTTTGACTTTGTAGGATAATGTAAAATGGATGATAGTGAGTTAGCAACCCATTTTACATTGATTTTCATTGCCATTGGTCATTAGAACTAAGAATGAAGCAAGATGTAAAACGGTTGCCTCTTCACTATTATTCAATTTACAATATGGCACAAAGTCAAAATCTATCTGGGTGGTGTGGTTTAACACAATTTATATCAACGCAGAATGTATTTGTAAAGAAATTAAATTTTTCATAAACTGTTTCAAGATGTATATTTTTACATTTGGAGACCTACATTACAGACATCAACTTGGAGGAAGCAAAAAAGAAGATGCAATAAATTAGGTAACATAAAGGAAGAACCTTAATGAATATACCACCTTTTGCAACCTCAGGACATCCCAAGCTCTTTACATACAGTGAATGACTTAATTGAAGTGTTACTGTTTTAATATAGGAAAAGTGACAGCCAATATGCACACAACAAGGACCCACAAACAATAATTTGAGCACTGCCTGATCATCTGTTTCTTAGTGATGTCGGTTGAGCGGTAAACCTGGACAATGGGGAGAATGACCCTGCTCTATTTCAAAATAGTGCTTTTATATCCACCTCAGAGGGTAGATGGGGCCTTGGTTTAATATCTCATTCAAATACCAGTGTGAAGTTTTAAAAGCCAGTTGGTTGTGAAAGGAAAGAAATACAGAGGGAAGTTAGGAACTCTGGATAAAAAATGATGCTGCAATGCAATTGTCTTTCTTACAGTATGGATGCAAGGGTAAGGAAGGAGATGTAGATCATAAATAGAGTCCTGTTTAAGGAACCTCATGAACAAAATGTCCATAGTGAAAATGATGTTGCCTTTAAAGATGGTGAACGCCATTTTTTTCAAATAACCACTGGGTGCTTTGAGTTTTCCTCTAACAATTAAACTTGTACCTTCTCGTGGTCAATTTGCAGACCTTGAAATCTATAGTGGCAGGAAATTTGTAATGGCCAATTAAACACTTCTTGATCTAAAATGCAAACCATCTTTAGCAGCCAATGTAAAATTCTGGCCTTTAAATCTCTGCCCTCTCATTCTCAATCCTTTGCCGAGCCCCAACAGTTTCTTCCTATCTATACTCTGTCCAGACTCCTCATGATTTTGAATATCTCTATCAAATCTCCTCCCAGCCTTCTTTTCCCTAAGTGTGCATTAAATGTATATATTTCAGAGAGTGTATATTAAATGTATACACAATTTCCAGCATAGATCTCACCTCCTGGTTTTCAAGTTTGCCCTGGTTGCACACGAGTTGATTTTTTAAAATCCATTCCATAAAATAACTTCGATTATTTAAGGGGTTATAGAAAAAAACGCATATTTTTCTCCGCAAATGAAAACGCCAAGTGTGATAGCAGTTAGCATTTATGTGTGGGCATTTGTTTAAAGGGTTTCTTTTAACTTATAATTGGGATCGCTGGTTCAATTAATAAAGACATGAAATAAGGTTTCGCCAAATACTTTTTTATGAAGCTTCGTAATTGAGAAACCTGCTTGAAAAACCTAGACCCATAATGGACAGCCCACCCACATGGAAAACATTAGAATGTAGAGAATGTAAGTTGTGTTAAGCCACATCATAACAAAAGCTCATCGACCTGAAACATTAACACCCCATCTCACCACCCCCCCACCCTCCCAATTCACAGATGCTGCTTGAAGGCTGAGTGTTTCCTGTACTTTTTGTTTTCATTTTAAATTTCTAGTATCTGCAATCTGCAGTATTTTTGCCTCCTTCAACGAAATATTGTTTGGACCATTAGTTTGATCAGAGAAGCAGCCAGTAGCAGTGACTTCTAGCAGCATCTTCACTTTTGATTTTTTTAATATTCCTTTTCCTAATCAAGGAATGGATTTAAAAAAATCAACTCGTGTGCAACCAGGGCAAACTTGAAAACCAGGAGGTGAGATCTATGCTGGAAATTGTGTATACATTTAATATACACTCTCTGAAATATATACATTTAATGCACACTTAGGGAAAAGAAGGCTGGGAGGAGACTTGATAGAGATATTCAAAATCATGAGGAATCTGGACAGAGTATAGATAGGAAGAAACTGTTGGGGCTCGGCAAAGGATTGAGAATGAGAGGGCAGAGATTTAAAGGCCAGAATTTTACATTGGGCGTGCCCGACACGCCCAAGCGTAATATGACACGTGATGACATCGGGCGTGCATGCCGACGTCACCACGCACCCTCGCGATATTTCGCTAGGCAGGCAGGGATGAAAACGGAGGCCTCCAGCCATTAATTGACGGGCCAGTTAAGGCCCTTGAGACACCAATTGTCTGGGAGCTTACGTAGCCCGTGCGATTTTCAGTGTGTCGCCCGGGCCCAACAGGCAGGCAGGTAGGCCACGTTTTCAAAAACCTCATCCATAGGCAGGATAAGCCGGGTGAGGGGTCTTGTAAATGTGAGTTGTTTGTACTTTAGCTTATAAGTTGCTGCTGCTTGCTTGTGTGAACAGGACAACTTCATTTCGCTTCAGAGCTGTTCTGACAGAAATAACAGGCTTCAGTTCAACACTCCAGAGGAGTCAAACCACTTGGGTCCTTCCAGGTATCAGACAGCCTTCCATTACCCTGGTAAATGGGGATTGTGTTCTCCGCTGAAGGCATCTCCTCTGAGGAGGAAGAGAGGGCCAGAAGGGGGAGAAGGCCAGGTGTCCATTTTCAGCCTCCAGGGGAGCCACCTTTGGGAGGAGAGGCGCAGGCACAAGGGGCGCAACGCCAGCAGAAAGCCCAAGGCGGAAGGAGCTGCAGAAGATGCCACTATTCTACTGCCAGGGTTTACAGGCAGCAATGCAGCTACCTCAATATATCTAAGGTGCAATGCCGAAGGAGGCTCTGTCTCTCAATGGAGACAATCACCTCCATCTGTCAGATGATCGGCCCTGAGATCAGCTCTGACTATGTGGGTGGGCGCCCCATGCCAGTGGCGCTGAAAGTCACAGTGGCCCTCAACCTCTATGCCTCCGGTTCTTTCCAGGGGTCGGTGGGTGATCTTTGTGGAGTCTCCCAATCAGCTGTCCACAGTTGTGTCAAGCTAGTGACAGATGCTCTGTTCAGGCGTGCATTGACTTTCATTCACTACCGCACGGACGAGGCCAACCAGGCGGAGCGAGCCAGAGGCTTTGCCACGATTGCTGAGTTCCCCTGCGTCCAAGGTGGAATAGACTGCGCACGTGGCCATCTAGGCGCCAGCAGGTGAGCCCGGTGTCTCCATCAACAAGAAAGGATTCCACTCCATGAACATGCAGATAGTGTGTGATCACAGGATGCTGATTCGACAAGTCTGTGCAAGGTACTCAGGCAGCTCCCATGACGCCTACATCCTCGGACACTCCCAGGTGCCAAGGCTCTTCAGTGCTTCAGCCTGACTGGATGGATGGCTGCTGGGTGATAAGGGCTATCCCCTCAAAAGGTGGCACATAATGCCTCTCTGGCATCCAAGAACAGAGGCCAAGCAGCAGTACAATAGGAGCCATGCCTCCACAAGGATGATGGTAGAGAGAGCCATCGGTCTTCTCAAGGTACGTTTCCGATGCCTGGACCGTTCAGGGAGTGCACTCCAGCACTCCCCAGCTAGTGGTTGCATGTTGCACTCTCCACAACCTGGTACTGGAAAGAGGGGATGCAGTGGAGGAAGAAGATGTTGACGCAGCTGCTATGGCAGCAGACGATGAGTCCAGTAGTGAGTCTGAGGACGAGCGCCGTCAGGATAACACTGAGCGGATGGATGCTGAACTGGGCAACCTCCAGGGAGGCAGGGACACCCGGGATGCTTTGATCCAACCCTCCTTCAGCTAGCCTACCAAATAAGAACCACCACCACATGCCAGGGTTGCAGGCTCCATACTCGATCCCTGACAGGAACATTTGCTTGGTCAACAACATGCGCTATGTGCCATCTCAATAAAGTTCAATGACAAATAAGTTACGCATAACATCATGGGTTACCCTGCACCTGCAGAACTAATGAAGCACCCAGAGAATTGTTGAACAGGAACACATTTAATGCTGTGGTGCCTGGCTTACATAATACAAATTAAATTGATAGGTGTTATCCATCACAGCAAATAGTATCTAATTTAAAAGTGGGGGAAAAAATATTACCAGTCATAAGCCGTGTTGTGCGTAAGGTGCTTTAAGTTTTCGCTTGCGGGTGCTACATCTAGGTGCTCCCCCCTCACTGGCACTGGCATTGGAGACAGCCTGCTCACCCTGCTACCCTGTTGGCCTTGATGGCCTTGGCAGGTGTGCTCTGGCCTGTGGAGCCTGTGCTGGCCTTGGTGGGAGGGAGTGGCCTGTGCCATGGCTGGCATCTCCCCAGCCACCGCAGCCTCATCGGATGCCATGGTCACTGGCAGAGGGGCAGAGGGGCTGCTGCCCTCATCTGGAGATCCCTGAGAGGAGCCCGCAGAGACAGCAAGCAGCTCGTGTGCCGGTGTGAGGTCACTTCGGACCTCTCTGCTCAACTAGCTGGGATACTGGGTGCCCAATCCATCTCCCACACGGACAGTGACCACCTGAGGTCATTGCCGGTGTGAGGGTTTGCAGGTCCGAGCGTATCCCCAGGAACCCCGATTCAGCTCCTGGAGAGAATCGTCACTCTCTCCATGGAGGAGGCAGTGGGCTTGGTCATGAGGGTCATTGCCTTTCTCATGCTGCGCAAGGACTCCTCCACAACGGAGACCATGGCATGCATTCCCTCATGTATCTCCGCTAGATCCCCCTGCTTACCCTGCTGGACTTCCAGCATCTGCTGCCTCAGGGGCGACTCCAGAGGCACATCATCAGCCACTGAGCATGTTCCTGATGCCCAGCAGTCGTCAGACTGCCGGTGCCCCAGGCATTCTCTGCCTCCATCTGCACCTCAAGCAAGTGTGAAATGTCCTCAACACTGTGCACCGAGATCCTAGCCACCAATGTAATGCCCACCGAGGTGCTGGTAACTGCGCTGGTACCTGCTTGGCTGAGAGGGTGTGACGCAGGTGCGTTCTTTGGGTGCTGTCCTCTGGGGTCAGCGATGGGCCTTCAGGTTCCTCACCCCGATGGTGAGCCTGAAAGGAAGAACAAGGACATGTCATTAGTTGAAGTCATTACACTGTTTCTGTGCATGCCTGGCACCTGGAACAGGGTGCTCTCGTCTTTCTGATATCAGTGGGGATTCCATGCTTGATGCTCACATCAACATGGAGGCTACAGTGGAATGGTTGCAATTACCGACACTCTGACCTCAGTGCATGGCACTCTTACCTCCCGGTGGCACCCTAACCTCACCGCAGCCAGTTGTCCTAGGCGCATGGCGCCTCTCCAGCTCTAGGGCCTCCTGCTCATATCGAGTTAGGATGAGTAGGTTGGGCGGTCCTCCTCCAGTCTGAAACCTCTCGGCATTATTATGGGATGTCTTCTCCTGAAAGGACAGAGGAGCATTGATTAATCCACCCTGTACCTGCATTGCCATTGCAGCCTGGCCAACCCTACTGAGGAACACCTCGCAGGGCTCAGCCGATTGTGGAGCCTCAAGACACTCATTCCAAGCAGCCAGGGCTCACCCCCTTGCCCAGATGCTGCCTCATTGACATTTGCCACTCACACTTTAAGGCCTCTGAGGTCCAAGGTATTCAAAATGGAATTAGGCTGTTATCTGAAAAAGAAGAATGAGCAGGGTTATGGGGAGAAGGCTGGAGAATGGCATCAGGTGAGTTGCTCATTCAAAGAGCCGGGGCAGACACGTTGGGCCATTTGGCCTCCTTCTGCGCTGTAACAATTCCGTTAGCAATGAAGGAGAAGGTGAAATGAGACAAAGAGGGAAATGAATGGTAAAGAAGAGCGAGGAAGGGAGAAATGAAAGAAAGAGGAAAGGGAAGAGAGGTGGGATTTTTTTGAGAAGGAAAAAAAGAGTGCCAGATTTAACTGAGGGGATAGAAGAAGAATGAGGGAGCAGCAGCAGAAGAGAGTGATGAACAGAAGAGGTAAATTACTGTTCTTTATCATATGCATTCAGCTAAATTCACCCACAAAAAAATTACACTGCTGGGTACAGAAGTTTCTTATTTCTATAATGTAACATTTTTTTATTCATTCATGGAATGTGGGCATCGCTGGCTCGGCCAACATTTTTTGTCCATCCCTAATTGCCCTTGAGAAGGTGATGGTGATCTGTCTTCTTGAACTGCTGCAGTCCCTGTGTTGCAAGGACACCTACAGTTCTGTTAGGAAGGAAATTACGGGATTTTGACCCCAGCGACAGTGAAGGAACAGCGATATACTTCCAAGTCAGGATACTGTGTGACTTGGGGTTGCAGGTGGTTGTGTTCCATTTATCTGCTGCCCTTGTCCTTCTAGGTGTGGAGGTCATGGGATTGGAAGGTGCTGTCGAAGGATCCTTGATGAGCTGATGCAGTGCACCTTGTAGATGGAGCCACTATGTGTCAGTGGTGGAGGGAGTGAATGTTTAAGGTGGTAGATGGGGTGCCAATCAAGCATGCTGCTTTGCCCTGGATGGTGAAAAGCTTCTTGATTGTTGTTGAAGTTGCATTCATCCAGGCATGTGTAGAGAATTCTATCACACTTGTTAGGGACTAGAGATATTTTAAGTAAGTTATATTTGTACTTGTGGGTGTTAGGAATAAATTTTAGCTTTAAGATTAAGTTTAATTTGTATTTCTGCATTTGTGTTAAGAAAGGGGGGAACTTAAGTTTTGGTTTGACTTTAAATTAAGCCTGCATCCTAATGAGGTTTTATGACTCTTGGAGGGAAGTTAAAACAAAGGCAAGGTAAAAAAAAAACCTGTGCTGTTGCCTAGCAATAGGGGTCCAGAGAGAGGGATCCACGGAGACAGAGAAAAACAGAAAAAAGTTGTCTCAGTTCAGCTGAAAGGAGTTGCTAAGAGAAGCAGCATAGGAGAGGGACAGGTAGCAAGTCCCAAACTAAAGAAGAAGCCAAAACCAGAGAGTGGGACAGGAGAAAGGTCCCAAGAAGACCTTCTAGTCAAAGGAAGAACAGGAATCTGGAAAAGGTCCTGTTAAGTGAAGTTAAGAATGAGGAGAAGAGGAAGGCTCCAAGCGTAAAGGGAGAAAGCTGCAGGGCACAAACTTAAAGCAAAATAGGCTTGCGAGATGCCAGAAGATTTGAGGAGACAGCCAAAGGTTGGTGACTCCTCACTATGGGCATGTGAAGCATTGGTGTTCTGTTGGCACAGCTGAGTATCTGAGAGAGAGTGCGTGGAAGCCAAAACTTAAATGCACATGGTGATTCAGGGGAGAGAACAATGGAAGGAGAGTTTGAAACCCCGGAGTGGACCCTTGTGGAAGGCATCCAAGAGAAAGTGTTGTTTGGGAGAAGATTCCAAAACAGGTTCATCAAGAGTGGAGATCGGGAAACCCTCATGTGAAAGACGAAGTTCAGTGAAACTGGTTGGCTCACAGTGTGACAAGCATCTGGGGGGAGTTAACATAAGAATATAAGAAATAGGAGCAGGAGTAGGTCATTCAGCCCTTCAAGCCTGCCCTGCCATTCAATAAGATCAAGGCTAATCTGCCACAGGCCTCAAATCCTCTTCGTGCCAGCTTCTCATAGCCCTCAACTCCATGATATTTCAAAAATCTATCTACCTCCTCGTTAAATACTTTCATTGACCTAGCCTCCACAACTCACTGGGGTAGAGAATTCCAGACATTCACTACCCTCTGAGAGAAAGAATTCCACAGATTGACTACCCTCTGAGAGAAGAAATTCCTCCTCACCTCTGTTTTAAATGGGTGTCCCTTTACTCTAAGATTATGCCCTCTGGTCCTAAACTCTCCTACAAGGGGAAACAAACTCTCAGCATCTACCCTGTCAAGCCCCCTAAGAATCTTATATGTTTCAATAAGGTCGCCTCTCATTCTCCTAAACTCCAATGAGTACAGGCCCAACCTACTCAACCTCTTCTCATAAGAAAATCCCTCCATACCTGGGATCAATCTAGTGAACATTCTCTGGACTGCCTCCAATGCCAGTGTATCTTTCCTTAGAAAAGGGGACCAAAATTGTTCACAGTATTCTAGGTGTGGTCTAACTAGTGTCTTGTATAGTTTTAGCAAGATTTCTCTATTTTTATACTCTATTCTTTGAAATAAAGGCCAACATTCCATTTACCTTCCCTATTACCTGTTGAGCTTGTATGTTAGCTTATTGGGATTATGATCCTAGTTTATGACCCTTATGATCCCAGCTGGACAAGTCAGATTCCAGGGTGGAACCCCGCTTGATAGAGCCTAACTTTTATTTTTTGTTTAGAAATGTGGAGGGTGGCTAGTGAACAGTCACAGGAATCAGCTGTTGAACTCATAACAAAAGAATAAAACATTTATTAAACAAGAAAAAATGAAGTACATTACAATACTCCTTCACCCACAACTATACTTTTACAGATATATACAGATTCGTATGGATAACACAAGTTACAAAAGCTATTTTATACTCTAATGTTCACAGTAAGTACACAATCCATGTAAACCAATAGGCAATCTGTGGCCAGGCACACCACACTCTGAAACAGCGAGTGTGAGAGAAACAGTGTGGTCATTTACAGTGAGAGAGTGCGAGAGAAACAACATGGTCATTTACAGCAAGAGAGTGTGAGGGGAGCAGCATCATTTACAGCGAGAGAGTGTGAGAGAAGCGGGGTCTTTAAGATTGAGAGAGTGAGAGAAGAGTATGAGACCATTAAAAAGCATGGGAGGGAAAAGAGCAGCTAATTGGTGAGTAGGATTGTCAGTATTTCTAATCTTTAAAGTAAAGTCTTTAGTTTGTGTTTAGATCTGTAGTCTAGTTTTTCTCTTTCTTAAAGGTAGTTTGTTAAGTATAAGATCAATACTGATGTGTATAAAAATAATTATAATGAAGTCTAAAGAGTGGGGATACTAGAGTAATTAATTAATAAATTGAATAAAATACGATGGTGCTGGCAGGGCAGGTATGTGCTGCAGCATGTGGGAGCTGCTGAACACCAAGGTGATCCAGAGCAAACACATCTGTACCAAATGTTTGCAACTTGAGGAACTTCGGATCCGAGTTAAGGAGCTAGAGCCCAAACAGCAGACATTGTGCCACAGCAGGGAAGGGGAAAGCTACCTGGACACTTTGATCCAGGAGATGGTCACACCCCTCAGATTACGTAATTCAAGTTAGGTCTGTGATCAGGGACAGGAGGGTGTGACTGCTGGTGAAACAGGTTTGGGAACCCAGGGTGTAGAGTTCGAGGAGCCACAGCCCCTGCAACTGTCCAACAGTTACAAGATTCTTGCAAACTGTGTGGATGAGAGCGGGGACTACAGAGAGGATGAGTGAACTGATCATGGCACTGTGGTACAGGGAGCCATTCAAGTCGGTGGAGGAAATGGGAATGTAGTAGTGATAGGAGACTATATAATTGGGGAGATAGATACTGTTCTCTGCAGCCACGAGCGTGAGTCCCGAAGGCTGTGTTGCCTGCCTAGTGCCAGCGTTAAGGACATCAGCTCAGGGCTGGAGAGGAACTCGGAGTGTGAGGGAAGGGATCCAATTGTCATCATCCATGTTGGTACCAATGACACTGATAGGACTGGAAAAGAGGTTCTGCTGAAAGAATTTGAACAGTTAGGAGCTCAATTAAAAAGCAGAGCCTCCAAGGTAATAATCCCGGGTAATGAGCCACGGACAAACTGGCATAGGGTAAATAAACTCCAAGGAGCTAAATGCGTTGCTCAGAGATTGGTGTGGGAGGATTGGGTTTCAGTTCATGGGGCACTGGCACCAGTACTGGGGTAGAAGGGGGCTGTTCCGGGCAGATGGGCTTCACTTGAACTGTGCTGGGACCAGTGTCCTGGTGAATCAAATGACTAGGGCCGTAGAGAGGACTTTAAACTAAATCGGGTTGGGGTGGAAGGGATGGGGAGGATTCTGGGAAGGAGATACATAGGCTTACAAAGCTAAAGGACATGGCAGCCTTGCAGGGCAGCTATTTAGGTAATACCCAGAATGTGACAGGAAAGGACAGAGTGTACAAACATAAATAAACATCAGCAAATAGGGTCAAAAGGGGAAAAAATGGTAAAAAGGCAAAATTAATGGCCCTTTACTTAAATGCATGTAGTATTCGGAACAAAATAAATGAATTAACGGCACAAATAGATGTTAATGGGAATGATCTTATAGCCATTACAGAGATGTGGTTACAAGGAGATCAAAGCTGGGAACTAAATATTAAGGGGGTATGTGACTTTTCAAAAGGACAGGCAGGAAGGAAAGGGTGGTGGGGTAGCTTTGTTAGCACAAGATGGAATAAGTACGATAGCAAGAAATGATCTTGGATTGGAAGATGTAGAATCCATATGGGTGGAGGTAAGAAATAACAAGGGGAAGAAGGCACTGGTGGGAGTAGCCTATAGACACCCTGACTAACTTGTAGGACAGGGAATAAATCAGGAGATAATGAGAGCATGTAAAGAAGGCAGTATATTAATCATGGGTGACTTTAATCTTCATGTAGATTGGGAAAATCAAATTAGCAAAGATAGACATGAGCAAGAATTCATTGGGTGTATTCAGGACAATTTCTTAGAACAATATGTTGGAATACAACCAGGGATCAGGCTATTTAGGATCTTGTAATGTGTAATGAGGCAGGTTTAATAAATGATCTCAGAGTAAAGGATCCCCTAGGAAATAGTGACCATAATATGGTAGAATTTAGCGTTCAGTTTGAATGTGAGAAACTTGGGTCAGAAACAACTGTGCTAAACTTAGATAAGGGTAATTGCAAAGGATTGAGGGCAGAGTTGGCTGGAGTGAACGGGGAAAGCAGTTTAGTAGAAAAGATGATTGATAAACAATGGCAGACATTTAAGAAAATAGTTAACGATTCTCAACAAAGATATATCCCAGTGAAGAAGAGGGATTCAAGAAAGGGGATAAACCGATCATAGTTAAACAAGGAAGTTAAGGACAGTATCAAATTGAAATAAAAAAACATAAAGGCAACAGTGCTAAGCCAGAGGATTGGGAAAGTTTTAAAAACCAACAAAAGATGACTAAAAAATAATAAAGAAGAAGAAAATAAACTTTGAAGGTAAACTAGCAAGTAATATAAAAATGGACAGTAAGAGTTTCTTTAAATATATATAAAGGAAGAGAGAGGCCAAAGCAAACATAGGCCCCTTAGAGAATGAGGCTGGGGAAATAATAATGGGGAACCAGGAAATGGCAGAGGAGTTGAATAAATACTTTGCTCAGTCTTCACAGTAGAAGATACAAATAACATTCCATACTAAATAATCAAGGGGCAAAGGAAGGGAAGGAAATAAATATAATAACTATGACTGGAGAAAAAGTACTAGGGAAACTAATGGGGCTAAAGGCTGATAAATCCCCTGGACCTGATGGGTTCCATCCTAGGATATTAAAGGAAGTAGCTACAGAGATAGTGGATGCACTGGTAGTAATCTTCCAAGAACCCTTAGATTCTGGATAAGTCCCAGGGGATTGGAGAACGGCCAATGTAATACCCTTATTCATATAGGGAGGGAGAGAAAAAACAGGTGACTGTAAGCCAGTTAGCTTAACATCTGTCATTGGGAAAATGGTGGAGACTATTATAAAGGATGTAATAGCAGAGCATTTAGAAATACATAATCAATCAAGCAGAGTTAGCATGGTTTCATGAAGGGGAAATCATGCCTAGCAAATTTATTAGAATTCTTTGAGGAGGTAACAAGCAGGATAGATAAAGGGGAACCAGTAGATGTAATATATTTGGATTTCCAAAAGGCATTCGATAAGGTACCGCACATAAGGCTACTTAATAAAATAAGAGCCCATGGTGTTGGGGGTGGTATACTGGCATAGATGGAAGACTGATTGACTAATGGAAGACAGAGTTGGGATAAGGGGGCATTTTCAGGGTGGCACCCTGTAACTAGTGGATTGCCACAGGGATCTGTGCTGGGGCCTCAATTATTTACAATATATGTTATTGACTTAGATGAGGGAAGTGAATGTACTATCGCCAAGTTTGTGGATGACACAAAAATAGGCAGGAAGGCAAGTGATGAGGATGACACAAGGAGTCTACAGAGGGATATAGACAGGTTGAGTGGGCAAAAACTTGGCAGATGGAATATAATGTGGGAAAATGTGAGGTTATGCACTTTGGCAGGAAGAATAGAGGAGCTGAAAATTATTTAAATGGAGAAAGACTGCAGAAAGCTGCAGCACAGAGGGATTTGAGAGTCCTTGTAGACGGTGGACAGGCTCTCGGGATGCAGGAGATGAGTTACTCTCCACAAAATTCCTAGACTCTAACCTGCTTTTGTAACCACAGTATTTATATGGCTGGCCCAGTTCAGTTTCTGGTCAATGGTAACCTCAGGATGTTGATTGTGGGGGATTCAGCGATGGTAATGTCAATGAATGTCAAGAGGAGGTGGTTAGATTTGCCCTTGTTAGAGATGGTCATGGCCTGGCACTTCTATGGCACGATTGTTATCACTTTTCAGTCCAAGCCTGAATGCTGTCCAGGTCTTCCTGCATATGGTCATGGATTGCTTCAATATCTGAGGAATCGTGAATGGTGTTGAACATTGTGCAATCATCTGCGAACATCCCCACTTCTGACCTTATGATGGAGGGAAGGTCATTGATGAAGGAACTGAAGATAGTTGGGCCGAGGACACTACCCTGAGGAACTCCTGCAGCAATGTCCCAGGGCTGAAATGATGACCTCCAGCAACCACAAACATCTTCCTTTGTGCTAGGTTTCTAGCCAGTGGAGAGTTTTCTTTATGATTCTAGGCTTTTGTTTTGCTAGGGCTCCTGATGCCACACTCGGTCAAATGCTGTCTTGATGTCAAGGCTAGTCACTCTCATCTCAGCTCTGGAGTTCAGAACTGATGAAATATTAGGTTTCACTGCACCTGAAGTCATGGTAAGTTCATATCCAGTTGTAAACTATTATTTTTTGATATGTCCTACTTAAGGCCATTGAATTTTAGTTTTCACAAAAAAAAACTAAATTGCAGGACAGGATCACAAAATACCAATAAAAACCTTTAAATCTGAGTTATATAAATGAATTTAGTTTCTTCAATTGTCTTGAAGCAGAGGCCTTGGCCATTGGCCGTTATTGCAGGCCACTCTTCAGTTGTGCACTGTGTTTTGTGTTGTCAGCTTCAGTGAATCTATTCATCAGCTTTTCTGAGTTTTGTGCGTTCTTATGTGTGGATTGGGAAAATGCCAGTATGAAGTGGAAGGGGTGTTGACGATGAGGACTTCGCTGTTAAAAGGGTACATTGAATATGGTGTCTCTGTGAATTAGATCTGGGGAGACTTTGCAACAAAGGTAAGGGGGAGAGTGGTTGGATGTAGGAGCGAAACTGTTGAGTTAATTTAGTGATGGTTTGGTTGGTCTGTTGAAAGTATGTTACTTTGGTTTTCTTTTTTCGTCTTATCTATGCAGTGCAAAAGTGTTTAAAATTAACCAGTATGAACTATTTATAACGTAAAACTTCATGCTTTTCAATGGAAAGGTCAATTTTGTGCCTTTAGCGTTTGGACTTCCTCCTTTGGGCTCTCATATACTTATTTTCTCCCCCTTCAGTAAAGCTGAAGAAATGTCGGGTGTGTCCCCTGAGCATACAAGTTACAAAGCTTTCACCTGCCGTAGGCTTATCATCAAGGACATCCTTAAGTTATCAGCTTTCTTGGGGGAGTTGGGGGGCATGGGGAGGAACAAGGGGATGGGGTTCTGTCAGTTTTTGTGAAGCTGTTGGATAATTTTTTTGCCAGTTTTCAAAGAATCACAGAATCGTTGGTTGGCGTGCATGAAGGCAACATGTACAGCCTTACCCCACCCCTACACCCACTTCCACCCCCTCACTATAAATGTTAAAAAGACACACAATATCCAAATCAATTGAAATAAACCAACAAGGACTCAGTATAGTTAAGCCTAACTAGCTTATAATAATAATCCTCTGATCTCCTTCCCCCAGTAATCACACTGAACACCAGCATACATACTGATGCCAGGGTCATCCACAGGCCACTGATTGTATTCCATTTGGCAGGCTCTCATTTAATGCAAATTGAGAAAGTAACACCAGTTACTGTATCGTGACATTGTATCCATGCAATAGTTGCAAAAACAAATAATTATCAAAGATGAAAAAGTTACACATTCAAATGACACTTTGTATTAAAAACTCCTCTGCAAGAAGCAAGATATAGGATAACAAATCCCTCACGGTGTATTTTTTAAATGAGAAATGTAGTGGCTATTGCCAGTAAATAAATCTATGGTAGAGTTTGCTATTTTAGTGATCATACATATCTGTTCAGTTTTTTGTTTTACTCTTTTATTCTCATTTTTGGATGTAGAAATATGTGTGGTGCATTATGTCACTGCTTAAGCACCTCAAATGCCATTCAGCTTGTAAATGTAATCATAGAATCATCCATACAATGCAGAAAGAGGCCATTTGGCCCATCATGCCTGTACTGGCTAGAATGAATGATAATTGGACAAGCTGAGATTTAGAACTTTCCAGGAAGTGTGTCAGTTGTCCGTGTTTCCATGTGCTCAGAAATAAATTGTGTTTTTGTCTAAGAGCGAGACTAGTGGCGAAAATCCTGGAAATGGCTGAAAATTCAAAGTCCCACTCCTGAACCCAGCATTTGCCAACTTTATGGGGATGGGACTGAAGCCAGGCCAGGGTTCGCGATTTGTGGAGTCAGTTGGTCATTTAAATCCCATTGAAGTGAGATTTTGGAAGGGCAGGAGTGTGGAATCCAGACTGTGCAGATTTGAACAGGTAAGAGGAGGTCTGAACTTGGTTGATTCGTTTGGAGAGCTAGGGTACCCATTTGGAGATCTAAGGTACTCCTTTGGATATGGTCCCAGGACACCTTTGGAAGAAACAAGGCACCCTTTAGGATTGTTAAAAGTGAATATTATTATGCATTTTTACAAACAAACTCATTGTAACTGACAAGCTGTCAGAGCTATTCAGCTGCAAGCAGTTGTCAAGGCACTGTTAAAGAGTTGTCCAGCTGTCACAGCTGTCCAGGAAGTGTCAAAACTGTCAAAGCTATGCAGGAAGTGTCAAAGCTGTCAAGGAACTGTCTAAGGATACCAGGTGAGTTGGCATGGATAGAGTAAGGGCAAAGGATGGCAGGTGGGGGGTATGTGTTGGCATGAATCGACACTAAGGTGGCATGGGGGTATGAGGTAATAGGGGTGGGTAGAGGGCACTAAGATGGTGTGGGGTAGTTGGGCCATTGGGGTGGGTGGGGGCATGGGTTGGCATGAGGGACACTAAGATAGCATGGGGGAATGGGAGCGAGTAGAGAGCACTAAGCTGGCATGGGGTAATAGACCCATGGGGGTTGGTGGGGGTATGGGTTGGAATGGGGATGTGAGGGGCCATGCAGGTATGTAGGGGACATGATTTGGCATAGGTTGGCACGGATGGGGAATAGGGAGTGTGTGGAGGGTGAGGGGTGAGGGCAGGAGGGATGATTTTTGTTTTATTATTATTATTTTGTATTTATTTAAACACAGTGCTGGAGCATGGAGGCAGGCCCTGTGCCCAGGCCACCTCTGCACCCTGCAGCTTCTGCACTCGTTTCGGGGTAACCCGGCCCGACTCCTATATTAGCGCACTGCCCCTGACCGAAAATCTGACCTGCAGGTGGCCATTTTTAATGGTTGGAGTCGCCAAGCTGGGAAATCTCCTGACTCTACGAGCCTGATCCGAGGACAATAATCTGGCTCTAGGTTTTTGTGTTGATGCAAATAGTTTTGGGTGTGCAACAGTGGCAGAATAAGACTTCTGAGCAAACTACAAGTGTGAAGTGTGTAACTCTCCAGGAGCTGTCTCACACCGGTCTGAATTTGCACAGAATGCTATAAAACTGTGGCAATAGATTTATTCTTGAGATTGCCTACATGGCATGTCGAAGTGATCAATATCATCATCAGTCTTCAGTATAAGTCTAGACTCAATCCTGGTACTCCTACCTCTCTACTGCTGTCTCAGAAGATTAGAGGTTCATGTCTCACTTCATCACATGATATTGTTTATGCTGATATTTTAATGTTGTACTGAGGGAGTGCTGCACTGTTCAAGTGAGAAAGACAGGGCTTTCAATCTGCTTACTTGTTCACGTAGCGATCTTGAGGCAATTTTTGAAGATACGTAGGGGAGTTGCCCTGGCCAATATTTATCCCTCAACCAACATCATGAAAATACTAGATCAAGCTGGTTCATTAGATTAGTAGAAATTTTTGTTTTCAAATTGGGTGCCGCACTTGTCTACGGTGATAACAATTCAAGAGTAACTTGACAGCTGCGACGTACTTCGCGGCATCGGCTTGAAAGGTGCCATGTAAATATAAATCCTTTCTTTTCATAAAATGGTGACTCACCCTGGGTGACTCAAATGTCCGTCACTTAAAATAAGATAGCAAGAGGACTAGATATTGATGTGTAGTACAGTCAGCCTTAAAGAGGATGACAGCACTCTTCTTTCAGAAAAGGTAAATAAACATAATATACCACAGAACATAAAACATCTCACTTACAATGTCTTTTATCAAGATAAGTGATTCTTGAATAAAGTATGCAATTATGGGTCTAATGTCAAATCCCTTTAATTAAGTTTATCTATTCATTGAATCGAAATCATGCATAAAAATAGTTTTCTGCTGTTTTGTTCAAATTTCTTAATTTGTACTATTTAGATAATTGGATTTTTTCAGCCAATCCATGCCTCCACCCACCCCCATGGCCCAATTACCTTATGCCAACTTAATGCCTTCTACTCACCCCATTGCCTCCATATCCTCATGCCACCTTAGTGTCAACTCTAATTTAGCAAGGAGCAGGTTCTATATTATCACCTCAAAAACCAATTCGAATTGTAATACAAGTTGGCAAGTAATGTTAGTGGCAAAATAATATTTCACAGTACTTAAGCAATGCATAAAGAGACGGATATGTTATTTATCATAAAATTAACCAGTTTTACTGGAATAGACGGGTTCTAGCACAGGAGTGGAATAGCAATAAAAGGCAAGTTTTGAAAAATAATCCTGAAATGTAAAACTGTACTAAACATAGCAATTTTTAGTGGACATGCAACTCCAAAAAGTTGACAAATAGAACTCTTTAGTTTCTACTCATGTTACGCTGGCACAGACATATGCATGTTTCTCTATCCTGGAACGGTACTTGCAGTTCAAGCAAAACTGAGCAAAGCATAAGCAGAAAGAAGACAGCTGGTGCATGCCATGAAAAACATGGAAATCAAAGACTACATAGAAGACTGAGCACCACCATGGATAGTGGGTGAGCAAAATCAGTTACTGTAGGAAAATATGGCTTGGAAAGAAAACAGTGTTGCTTGGAACTTAAAATAATAGCCCATGGAGCTGGGTCATGAGTGCAACTTGCAGTAAAGGATGTTTTGAGGAGACTATTAAATGCTTTCCTGTAAGTAATTTCATAGACAAATACACAGTTAAGAAGCGGGATCAAATGTATTTCTCTTTAACATTTATCACCTCAAATGTGCATTATTTTAATCTCTTTTACAAATACAAATGTAGACAGGGCATAATGGAGCACATAAATACGTGGTCATTGTGCTGGCTTTCCACCAAGTCTGTTTCACACCCAAGTTTCCAGTGGAAACTTCCATCCAAAACAGGTGGGAGTTTTATAATATTTTAATAAGGAAGATATGCAGTCATTTTGACATTAATAGCATTTTACATCAAATAAGGCTTGTTCTTCATCACTACCAGTTGTGATAAAGTTCCTGCTGATAAAGTGCTGAAAATGACACTGTACACTGAGGCTGACACTTACATGAACAAGAAATGAAAGTTACATTGCAAGAAATTTTAAGATATAGAAAATTCATTATAGGGTCTACAGTGGTAATAGACGAGGCAAATTAGAACAAAAACAGCAAAATATTGTGGAGATATAAGAAAACAGAATTCTTAAGAACAAGGACAGGCCATTACGCCCAATAAGGAATTTCTTTTCATAGATTTCTTTCTCACCTCAGTGCAATAATGTAATTGTGATACCAAGTCAGCAGCCCATTTTACATCTCTCCTAAGTTTTATTTCATTGACTTTAAAGCACACTGACAGTGTCTAATTTTTTTTTTTGAATTATGTTCTTGAGTGAGACTCTACAGTGGGAGCTGTGACTCAGAGTTTATGGTTTGATGAGTTAATCAACATCTGGAAGAGAAAGACAGGCTCGTATATTGGGTGGAAGCCTTCATCAGACAAGTTCTGATAAAGGGTTCTCTCTAATATGCCGACCTGTCGTTCGCTTTGAAATGCTGATGAACCTATTGTGTATTTCCAGCATTTTCTATTTTTGTTTCGGGCTCCTAGCATTTGTGGTTTTTCTTTTGAAATCAGAATTGCAGCATTGAGATTAAGGGGAATTGTTGCTTTAGGAGGATGTGAACAAGCATTTGATAACAAGGTAATTGCAATGTAATCATCAGATGGCAACTGAGCAATGCTTAATGACTATGGGGCCTGACTTTTTAAAATAGCTGTGACTCTATTGCTCTATTTGTGGTTTGTACTGGCTCCATAATGAGCCCGTGGAACTTCTGTGGATGGGATCTATTTTTAATAAGTACACCTAAGGATCCATATGGAGTTTTTAGATCATCCTTCTCAAGGGTGGAGTGCATTATAAGGTTCTATTTATGAAGATATTTCAGGCCATAGCCTTATGATAGTGGTTTGTCGTTACAGTAAATGTCTCAGAGCACTTGTCTTTACTGCTTGGTTTCAAGAAAGAAAACAGTAAATCTTATTTGGTGGAATGGTACATTGGTGCATACATGTTGTAGGATGAATGTTAAAGACCCCCAGGGCCATTCCCTCCTCACTGTATCGCACTGTGAAACCACCTCTGGTGGATCTATTCTGGTGGGGGGAAGGATATACCGGGATGGTGATGGATGAGTCTGGAATATTGGCTGTAAGGGATGATTTGGTGAGTATGCCCGTATCAGGCTGTTGTTTGACTAGCCTGTGGAACAGGTCTCCTAATTTTGGCACAGGATGTTAATGAGAAGGACTTTGCAGGGCACTGGGCAGGGTGTGCCTTTGTCATTCCAATACCTTGGTTGATGAGGATACTCCATCAGGTTTTATTCTTATTCAATGTTTCTTCAGTAGTTTGATACAACTGAAAGGCATACTAGGTCAGTTCAGAGAGGGGTTAAGCATCAGCCATTTTATGAATTCAAAGACTACAGTCTTTCTAGTGTAATGTCTTTATTGAACTGAATGTAAAATGTTTCCTCGCAACCCTATGCCTCATGGCAGAGGTCACATGACTACAGGAAGGCAGATAGGACAAGTAGTAATGATTGCATTTCAAAAGCCAAACAAACCACATTGCTGAGAGTCTGGAGTCACATGTAGACCAGACTTGGTAAGGATGACAGATTTCACCTCCTGAAGAACATTAGTGCCAATAAATGCAGCCTTGCCTGCATCAACTGTATTCTGGGAACTTTTTTATTTATTTGATATAGAGCACCTTACTGTAGGAAAATAGCCCAGGTGCTTCATAGAGTCTGCATCAGTTGAAGGGAGAAAATTGGCAGAGAGATTTAAAGTCAAATCAATAACCCAGCTGTAGGTAGCATTCCTGTTCCAAATGTGGAGTGGAATGGGTTAGAGTTAGCTCATGGAACATTAACACTGACATTTTCTATTACTTTAAATAAATCTGAAGCTAAAATGAATTTTCTAGCTGCTTTTGGCAAATTGCCCTCTCTCTCACTGGATGTGAGTTTATGTAATGCACCAGGCTTTACAAAATAATATAAAATCAGACATGTACTCTCAGAGTAAATTGTTTTGTCCAAACCTACATCTTGAGTCCTGATGCTGTGCAGTGTTTAAACATTAATTGAGTAGGTGTACTAAGTGTTGGGCTCTCTAGTTTTAAAAGCTTGTTATTCAATAGACAAAGGTTGCTCAATTGAAAAACAACTAACATGAATGCTGTTGCATCCTGGAACCTATAATCTTTGAACTCTGAATCTTTGTGTTAACATTTCAAAAGCTAAGAAAAACACAATTCCAGTTGTATGCTTTGCTCAGTGAACAATACTGCCAATTCAGAAATGTTCTGTGATGTTGCATAATTTTATTTAACACTAATATCAAAACTCAGAAATAAACATAAAGGTCAGGAAATTATGCAATAATTACATTAATGTGTTTCTCAGGAACAGTTTCTGCTAATTTAGCAAAGGCATTAATGCATTTATTTTAAACAGCTTGTTTACTACTTGTACAAAGCTTTCTTCTGAATGTTCTCTGTTATCAGGAGATTCTAGTTTTCCCACAAATCATTAATTACAAGAATGCATTTGCTGTGTACCTATCACTGATTCCTAAACATTATCTCAGATCCCTTCCGATCACAAAACCAGAAGCCAAAGGCAAACTTTGAACAGCCAAGGGGTTGGCAATTTTGGGTGCTGATATCGGTTAAAGTCCCAAAAAGTGGCCTTGGTACAGAAAACCGACACGGTCTCGCCCACCCCTTCTGGGTTTCATTGGGTCAGCAATGCAGGTGAAGGGGTGGGGGGGAGCTCCATGCACCTATCATGTAAATAATTTAAATAACCAATTAGGCAATTGATTAATGCAAAATACTGCGGATGCTGGAAGTCTGAAACAAAAACAAAAAATGCTGGAAAAACTCAGCAGGTCCGACAGCATCTATGGAGAGAAAGACAGAGTTAACGTTTCAAGTCCGTATGAGTCTTCTTCAGAGCTAAAGAGAAGTAAAAATGTGGTGAAATTTATACTGTTTAATGGGGGTTGGATCAGGTGAATCTGGGTTGAAGGCCAGTGATAGGTGGAGGCGAAGGAGAGATTGCCAAAGATGTCATAAACAAAAGATCAAAGCGGTGTTGATGGTGGTGGTACTGGCTAAAGGAGGTGATAATGGTGACATTAAGGGTAGAAAGCAGAAAGTGATAATAGCTGGACCAGGGTAAGCACTCTGGAAAAACAATATAAGCAAATGACATGGCCCTAGTGGGGGTGGGGTGGGGTGGGGGGAGGGGATGGGGGTGGGAAAAAAGATCAAAAACAGGATAATAGGTGGGGATAAAACAATTAATAAAAATGAAAATGAATTTTAAAATAATAATAAAAATAAGTGGAAAAAGGTAATAAAATTTAAAAAATAAAAATGAATATTGAAAAAAGGGAATAAAAAAGGGGTGAGGATGGAGGAGAGAGTTCATGGTCTGAAGTCGCAGAAGGTGCAACACCTGCCCCTTCACACCCCCCTCCTCACTGTCCAAGGGCCCAAACACTCCTTTCAAGTGTAGCAGCGCTTCACTTGCACTTCCCTCAATTTGCTCTACTGCATTCGTTGCTCCCAATGCAGTCTGCTCTACATTGGAGACACCAAACGCAGACTGGGTGACCGCTTTGCAGAACACCTTGGTCTGTCTGCAAACATGACCCAGACCTTCCTGTCGCTTGCCATTTCAACACTCCATCCTGCTCTCATGCCCACATGTCCGTCCTTGGCTTGCTGCAATGTTCCAGTGAAGCTCAAGGCAAACTGCAGGAACAGCACCTCATCTTCTGATTAGGCACTTTACTGCCTTCCGGACTTAACATTGAGTTCAACAACTTCATACCATGAACTCTCTCCTATTTTGGAGAAGATGGAGCTGCTCTCTTTGGAGAAGCGAAAGTTAAGAGCAGCTTTGATAATGGCGTTCAATCAAGGCCTTCAAAACAGAATTATTTAAGTATCGGAAGAGAAAAAAATTACAGGGCTACGGGGGAAAGATGGCGAAGTTTGGTTAGATGAGTTCTACTTGCAGAGAGCCAGCATAGACATGATGGGCCAAGTGGCCTTCTTCTGTGCTGTAACCATTCTGTGATTCCGCAATTGTATCCAGGATCCTACTGATCTTTGTGATCCAGGTAGTCACTAGATCAACTCGATGAGCCTCTAGGGGAACCCGTCATTGCTTCATTTCAAAGATAAAAAAAATAATAATGACCCAGTTCTTTAGAATTGTGTTCATGATTTAATTGTATGCATTCCACTATAGTGCACAGGGAAATCTTCTTGCTTTACACCTAAATGATGTAAATATTTTTCACTTGATGGATTATTCACTTTCTGAGTTACCATTGGATATGTACAAATTCTAGTTGACACTGTGGAGGGACTTTTGATTCATAACCATTTAAGTAAAATTTAATAGAAAATCATCAAAGCAGATCTTGAAGAAAAATGAACTAGTGAACACGTGGAAGCATGAGGAAATTCTGGAGGTAGAAATTTTTATGCTCATTGGGTTTTATAAATTTTTCCTTTTTAATTTTCAGTTTGTATGAGCTTTAATCACATTAAGCAGAAGATATATCCAAGCAGCAGTACTGTTTTCAAAATTCACTGTCTTTGCAATTCTCAATGATTCATAGCTTCTCCCATTTTCCACACTATGGGCAGGACTTTCCGGCTCTGCCCGCCACCAGGATCATCTGGTCCCATCGAGAGTCAATGGACTTTTGGCTGGACCACTGAGTCTCCCATGGTAGGCCCCGCCACAACGGAGCTGGAAAATCCAGGCCTATGACCTTCAGAGATTGTGGATTGTTGCTGTATTACTTCATTTGTTCAAGTTATTTGTATTAGGTTTTTGACAATTTGTCCTGTTTTTCTATATTCTCCTCTCATCTTTTTCTTGTAAAGGACACAAATCAAGACATTGCCCACAAAAATAAATGGAATCCTACACGCTAGTATAAGTGTTTACAAGCAAAGATGTCAAATTGGTCTGTAAGGAGGTTAGCCAATCATGGATGACGGGCTGCATCATGATGGCATCAATCCACTGTGTGTATCTATGTCCCGCACACATGGATGAAGCATCAAAGTGTGTCAATATCTGAGTGACGGCCAACTCTACACAGACCAGAAGATGAGACTTTGTTAAATATTGAACCTTTTAACTTAGTACAACTTCAAAATGCAAATGGTTTGAACCACATTTTAGGATCCTATGCACTTGTAAATACATTTATGATGAATTTCCAGAGTAACTCATTAAATATTTGGCTAAGAATGCCATGCTATGTATTTTAGAATAATAGTGTATTTTTCAAGCAAAAAGCATTTGATCTACATTTTTCTGACATACGATCAGGTGAAATCAGAATTTCATGAATGAACATTATTCAAGTGTTGCTGTGCAACTTCAATAAATAACTATATACCAAATCTGTCTTGGTCAATACAATTCTATCATTGCAATCAAAAATATAAAAGCTTTTCTTCTTTTTCTTTTAAAATATTTTATTTTTGTCAAATCATTGTTTGGGTTTTTTTCTGTATCTTAGTTTTACTAAATTTCTGATATTAATTGGCACCACTAAAAGATTCTGAGCAATATAACTTATTGCTGCATCTAACCTTTGATCTCTTATATTCTGGACTCTTGTAGACTGGGTCCATTGATTTCAGTTTGCTTTCCTTGTTGGCACCACTGAAGAGTTATCAAAAAGCTAAAGCCAACATTTATCATTAAATGAATCCAGGTTAAAGGAACCCTACCTGACCCCATTGACTTTATCTGCTTTATTTATAAGATGTGGACGTCATTCATGTTGTGTCTATTACTGCCATTACGTTAAAGATACCTCCCTGTCTGACAAACATCAGGATTACCAATTATTGTGCAAGACCATTCCAAATGTTTAAACTTTCTTGAACTGTCCAAACGTACAGGTTGTTTATTTTTAATTCCGCAAATACTCGCTCTTCCCTATCGAAAGGAATGATGATCCTTTGTCATATTTTAATCCCATGTCAAAGTAAAATATTTACGAAGCGGCTAATTTTCTCAATTGTGGCTGTGCAAGAGCATTTGTAACTTCTAACTCTGTCACAGTTGGCTCTTCCTGACTTTTCAATCATTACAATTTGTGGTAGCAGATTGTGGCCATTTTTAGGAGCTGCAGACAACAAAATAACCTCCATCTGTTTTAGAACTGCTTGATCATAAATTGGAAGAGCATGTATCGCAAATGGTTGCATTAAGCTTGGCAGGAACAGAATCTTAAAATTTTGTATACCTCCAACTCACAGGGCTTGTGAGACATTCAACTTAAACAGCTTTAAATATTTCTCAGGCATTCATACATTTTTATACATGCAGACTAGCAACTGACAAAAATGTAAGAAGGGAGAAATAAAGCTTTATGTTTGTATAGTACTATTCATGACTTCATGAATTCTCAAAGCACTTTATAGCTACTTAAGCAGTTTTGACATATAATCAATGTTGTTAATGCAGCAGTCAATTTTCACACAGCAACGCCTAATGCAGCAAATTAGATGGGACTAAATCCACTGCGGTTTTAATGGAGGAATAAATTTTGACATTGTAACTCAGAGTCAAGTTACTGCCCTGAATCAAGCTGAACATAGCACAAAAATCCCTGAAAGAAAAACAATTAAAGACTTTCCCAATTTAAATGGTTAGATTGTGCCAAGGGCTTTACCCCAGTGTCAGGACAAAATGGGGGTGAACCTGGACTTGGTGGCAGTGAGACTGGCTCGACCCATGTTCATGGAGGCTACCCTAATTAAGAACCTAAGAACTAGGAACAGGAGTAGGCTATTTGATGATGATGATGAACAAGATCATGGCCGATCAGATTGTGGCCTTAACTCCACTTTCCTACCTGGCCCCTGTAACCCTTGACTCTCTTGTCAATCAAAACTCTGTCTAACTCAGTCTTGAATGTATTCAATGACCCAGCCTCCACTGCTCTTTGGGGTAGAGATTTCCAAAAATTAATGACCCTCAGAGAAGAAATTCCTCCTCATCTCTGTCTTAAATGAAAGACCCCTTGTTTTGAAAATGTGCCCCCTGTTCTAGATTCCCATCCTCGCAGTATCTACCCTGTCAAGTCTCCTCAGAATCTGATTTTTCAATAACATCATCCCTCATGCTTCTAAACTCCAATATGTACAGCCCAGTACTGCTCAAGCTTTCCTCATAAGACAAACCCCACATCCCAAGAACCATCCCAGTGAAATCTCCCTGAACTGCCTCCCTGCAAATATGTCTCTCCTTAAATAAGGAGACCAAAATGTACATATAGGCCAACATTTTCCCCCTCATTGGGGAGGAAGAGTGGGAGCGGACGTGGGCGGGCGGGTGGACGGATGGGACTCTGATCGGCGCCCTGGGTCGGGGGCGTGCTGCCATTTGACGTGGGTGGGCCAATTTAAGCCCGCCCAGCATGACGTCCACCAGGAAGTGCTATGCACTCCCTGTGCGGGTGGTGGGGGGGGGAGGTATTCCCTCAGCAGGGAGTGTGCTCTTTCGCACATGCTTGCGAAAGAGCGCGCAGATTTTCCTAAGGCAAAGTGCTGCCTCAGGGAGATCATCTCCGATTTGAAACTTTAAATAAAGAGGTTTAAAAAATTTCCCTGCCATGCTCCCTCATGTGACATTGTCACACATCAGTTGGGACATGTCCATAACTTCTATTGAAAGCTTTTGTAAAAATTTAAAGACCCTCATGAAACCTGTTTCCATCCGTGGATGAGATTTCATGCTTTTTCCGAGGCCCGCCTGGGCTCCTGGCTTGCCCGCCAACCTTAAGGTTGGACAGGCAGGTCCATCAATGTGGTTAATTAGTTTTTTAATGGCCTTAATAGGGTGGGGTGACGTCAGGACACACGCCCAATGTATACCTGCGTCATTTTACACGTCGGGGAGCAGGCCCCGCCCCCACTCATCGACTGGAAAAACCTGCCCATAGTGATCTAGTTGCAAGCTGATGCCCTGTATGGTTGTGGCAAGACTTTCCTACTTATATACTCTGCACCGCGCCCCCTCCCCCCACCCTTTGTAATAAAGGCCAACATTCTATGTGACATCCTAATTACTCACTGTACTTACGTGCTAACTTTTTGTGATTCATGTACGAGGATACTCAGATCCCCCTGTACTGTGGCATTCTGCAGTCTCTCTTCATTTAAATAACATTCTGCTTTTCCATTCTTCCTGTCAAAGCGGACAACCTCTCATTTTCCCTCATTATACTTCATCTGCCAGATTTTTGCCCGCTCACTTAGCCTGTCAATACCCCTTTGCAGACTTTTTGTATCCTCCTCACAACTTGCTTTCCTACCTACCTTCGTATCATCAGCAATTTGGCTGCAACAACTCAGTCCCTTCATCCAAGTCATTAATATACATTGTTAATAGTTGAGGTCCCAGCACTGGTCCCTCTGGCACTCCCCTAGTTACAGTTTGTCAACCTGAAAATGACCTGAAAATTTGCTGTCTCCTTGCTCAGCATTATTTTAAGGATGGCTGGCAGGCTTCCAAAGCTGTGGGCCCAATCAAAGTCTTGGCAGTCTCAACAGGAGAGGTGGGTGTTACTAAAGCGGGTAAGAGACTGCGAAGGTATCTCAAAATGGAGCTGCCTTCGGTGGGCTCAAATCAAATTAATAAATGGGGAGGTCGGGGGGGGTGGGGAGGGTAAGGTGGTGGGCTTTTTGGATTGGGGGAAAATGCCTCTGGATGTATTGTTGGAACCATGGGGTGGGGATGGACTTTCATGCCTGTGGACCCCTCTTTGAAGCATGGAGCCTCCAGCTCCAGTGACTCCTAGATTGTCAAAAGGAGGCCACCTCCATTTGAGCCGGCAGCCTCTGCACACAGTGATGTGGGGGCGGGGGCGGGTGGTTGAGAATGTGTGGGTGCACCAGCGAAATGCTAGTGAGCCCTCTAAATCATCCTCATTGGAATGGCTCTGTGGTGTGGGCAGCTGATACATTGCCCAGGCTGCCCCGGGAAAGTTCCCTGGCAGCAGGAATGGAAACGTCCCGGGGTTGTTCCCTGATACTTTCCCAGGCCCCACCACATTCAGCCCAAAGTCTTCAGTCATGATCACTAGATAGTGTGTATGTGCATACCTCAGTTAATGAAACTGTGCATATTTTTATAAGAATAACTATTCTGATATCACAATTCTGGGAGTAAGGTATGAATGTTAATATTTCCTGCGAAGAACATCTTGGTCCTAGAGTAAATCATCAAAACTCCAAACTGAATCTTTTTCACCTAACAGTTTTTGACATCCATCAGTGTGAAATAAAGGCCTTTTTAACTTTAGCAAAATTCACTCCTTACTGATGTCAGACATTCTCTATTGTCACTTCATGTCCGATAGTGAGTTATTAATTAAGCATGATCAGATTGCCTGATATATACTCATCCAATGTGAGCACGCAACCAAATTGACACTTAAATTAATGTCAGAGACCGGGATTGATATTAACTGTTTCCAACATGAGCTAATAAGCCACTATATGTCACCCCCTTCAATGGAATCACAGGAATGGAAAGGAGAATCAGGCAGCATAATATTCGACAGCTGACTTGTTTCCACTTGTTTCCTGTATGGCGGGTACTGTTAACATGAATACCGCTAATTCTATTGTTGACAATGTGACCATCCCAACCTTTAGAATTCTAGACCTTGATCTTCTGAAAAATCGACCTTCTGATCTGCTTTATAGCTCATCAGGGGCACATAGGAGGAGAAAGAAACCATGCTGGGGGGAAAGATTCTCATCTATGGGTGGCCAGAGAGAAGTGGAACGCACGAGCCATGCCAGGAATGAAGAGGTTGGAACCATTTCAAGGCCAAGACCCATTTAAATAGAACCAGTTTCTGTGCCTGCCAAATAGGATCTAGGCCAGTGAAAAATCAGGCACCCCAGAGGCTCCCTATCTATTAGCAAGCAGAGGGTGGTTTTGTGATTAGGATCGGGTGGAGGGGGTGGGGGCTCTGTTTGCCAGTAGGCCAGATTATTTTTGTGGAGTACTTGTGCCCCATCTGGCCTCATAGAAATTATTTTAAACTTACGTTTTTTGACGTCTTCTCCATCATACCATTAGTCGAACTGGTCTAAAGTCCATGATGTATGCTCTTACTCAGTTCCATCCAAAAATAGCAACCAGGGAGCAATCACTAACAGGACCTAACACCTGAACCAGGCAGGTGCTTTGACTGCCCACTGGTAGGCCCTTTTAAAAATGGCAGAAACTGAACTGGCAGCATAAACAGGACATTATTCTATTTTGAAGATGTCACTTCTGTTGTGATATGCCTTTAATGGATAGCTGCATGCCATTATTTTAAGGGAAGTGTGACATGTGATCTAAACTCAGTTTCACTTTGGCCTGGAGAATAGCGCAGACACACATCAGACACCCTGATTTCTTTAAGCTTTCTGTCCATGTATATCTGTTCACATGTGCCTAGAACTAATAAATGAACCCACAATGTGTTTCCACAATCCCTTATGAGTTGATTGGTGCCTTGATATCATGATCAATACACACGACAGTTTCATCCTTAATGCCATTTCAGACTGGGTTCCTCAGAACAACAGCATTATTTCACCAAAAATGCAGCAGAAACCCCATTTACATGTAATTCTTTTATTAAAAGTGCATGTTTTTTTTGGTACAATTTCTACACAGATTATCACAAGATTTACTGTATGTTCCAAACATTCTTCCAAGTCATTTGAATGGAACAGGCTTGTGAAAGCTATAAAACAGCAGGAAATGTGACCAGCTAAAAGTTTAAAATGTGCCGTAGTTCCTACTGTGGATACCATTTTTTTATTTTTGGGATGTAGACATTGCTGGCAAGGCCATCATTTTTTGCTCCCTCCCAGATTCCCTGAGAGGCGGGCCTTCTTTTAACAATTGAATGACTTGGTAGGCCACTTCAGAGGCCAGTTAAGAATCAGTCACTTTGGTGGTGATTGGATCACAATTGGCCAGACAGCAGGTTTGCTTGCCAAAGGACATTAGTGAATGAGTTGGATTTTTCCAACAACCTGACAGTTTTGTGGTCACTTATATGAACACCAGAGTTTTATTTCCATGATTTTAAATTGCATTCAAATTCTCAAAAGCAACCATGGTGGGAGTTGAACACACCTTAGATTGTCTAGGCTTCTGAAATACCAGTCTAGGAATATAAATATACCCGGTAAACAGTTCTGTTAAACGGTTTCAGGTTCATAGCATTCACAATGTAGGACAGAGGAGTACGCAATTCAGCCTGTTGCACCATTCAATCTGGTCTGTAGCTCTGTATGATTTACCTGCCTTTAATCATATCCCTTGATACCTTTATATAACAAAAATCTATATCAAAAATATACACAAAAAAATGTTTTTATTCATGATGATGATCTCATTTTTAGCATCAGCTTCAACCGCCTTCTCTGGTAGCTCATTTTTAAGTAATCCTACTCCATTATGCTTCTGATTTGTTTTCAGGTAATTAAATTAGTGCCACGTGGCAGGGAAAGTGGGGTGCATTTATAGAAGTATGTGTTAACATTACAAAAAAATGCTGTTGGCTTACTTATTTTTATACGGATCTTTATAAAATTTGAAAATTCTTTGCAGCCTGTCACCCTAAATTATTCTTTATACACAGTTAAACCACAAGTATCCTTTAGAACAGTAATCCCATTTAACATTACAAAAACAGCAATGAGGTTTGCTGAAGTGATGAGGACTATTTTTAAATATGTTGTTGCATTTTTATCATCCTTAACAATAATGTGCTGTCTGCCAGTCTTGCACAGAGAGATTGCTACATTTTTAACATAAAATAAAAACAGAAAATGCTGGAACATTCTCAGTGGATCTGGCAGCATCTGTGGAGATAGAAAAGAGTCAGGTCCATGACCTTTCAACAGATAGGTGAATATTTCTGACATTTTCTGTTTTTTATGCCTGGAAGCACTGCATACTTCTAAACTTGAAAAAATTGGGGACATAAGCAGTTTGATACCTGCCTGATTTGGGTATTGCTCTTGTGTGGCTAAGATTAGAACTCTCTGCTGCAGGGAATCGTATTTGTGAACCACTGCATGGCACAGAACATCGAAATGCCAATCTATTATGTTAGTTGACCTCTCCTTTTCATGTTTACTCCTAAGTTCTGAATGAAAATGTCAACAAATCCCATGCTTTTAATGACACCATTACCTTTAAAATTGCATCACGTTTGTTCCATAATTTAAGTGTACGCATCAAAGTCCACTTACATTCCTTGGATCATTAACATCCATATGTTGCTGCAATACATGTCCTGGAAGTCAGCCAGGGAACAATGTTAACAGCATTCATTGACATATCCGGGACTGTTGGGCTCTCTCAACCAAGAATAATATGGGAGGGGAGGGAGAGTGAACAAAATTCAAAAATACTGTTCCTGTTTGAATCAAAGATGAAATCTTTCACAAGAAATGCTTGAGAAAACTGTGAGAATTTAAGAAAGGCTTCCATTTACATAGTGCCTTTCATGACTTCAGGGTATCCCAAAGCACTTACAGCCAATAAAGTGTATTTGAAGTGCAGTCACAGTTGTGATGAAGTATTGTAGGGTGGTCACAGTGTACTCTTAATGATAGAGTTGATCTGCTCACACTTCTTGGGTGGAAACGTTGGGCAGAATTTTGCCGTTGGCGAGCAGGGGGCAGGGCCCGCTCGCCGACACGTAAAATGATGCGGGATGACGTCAGGCGGAACCCCTGACATCATCCCGCCCCATTTAAAACTTCAGGAAGGCGGGGGCGCAGCAAAATCAGCTGCGAACCCGCCGACCTGTCAATACCCACAGGATCAATTATACAATTAAAGCACCTGCCCGTCCAACTATAAGGTTGGTGGGCAGGCCAGGAGCCCTGGCAGGCAATAGAAAAAACATGAAACCTCTTCTGCCAGAGGATGAGGTTTCATGTAGGCATTTCAAAAGTTTATTAAACTTTTAGTGTAAATTATGAACATGTCCCATCTCATGTTAAGGATTATTTTTTCTATATTTAATGTTTTTTAAAGAGTCAGTGATCTCCCTGAGGCAGCACTTAGCCTCAGAAGGATGTGCACTCTTTCGTGCGCATGCGTGAAAGAGCGCACTCTCGCTTTTAGGGAATCCCCCCCCCCCCCCCCCGCCTGCACAGAGAGCACATAGTGCTTCCCGCTGGACGTCACGCAGGGCAGGCCTTAATCGGCCTGCCCACGTAAAATGGCGGCGGGGCCCACTTCTCCAGCGGGGATCGGCTCCCTGCCCACCGGAGATTGGGTCGGGCCCATCCGCCCAGCAGGCAGAAAATTCTTCCCCTTAAGTTTATTTACAATCTACTCATCAGCAACTACATGTGTGCTTTCAACTCCAACTCTATCTCTACACTGACTGCTGAGGTAGCCCATGCTGCTCTCCCATTGGTTACTATGGATCATGTGATCTCCCTTAACAAGTATTACCCTTAAAGGTACATTACACACTAGATAAAACCATAATTACTGCATGTAGGTAATGTGACAACCAATTTTGCGTACCAATAACTACCAAAAACAGCAATGTAATAATGACCTGATAATCTGTTTTGTGATGTTGATTGAAGAATAAACATTGGTCAGGACACTGGGAAGAACTCCTCTTCTCTTCTTCGGAATAGCACCATGAGATCTTTTATGTCCACCTTGGTTTAATACACTGTAACCTCTCCAGTCCGTTTGGAAACATCAGATGTTTAGTAATTTTTTGAGCAGACCCAAGCAACTCACATTTTCTTCTTTATACAGTAGTTTGGGGGCAGAAAAATGGAAGCTATAGTATTTGGATAAGTGGAACTATTTTTATTACTTTAATAACATTTTATCTCTGTTTTATATTTCAAGCAAATATTTATATCTATGGTAATAACAAAGCAAAATACTGCGGATGCTGGAAATCTGAAATCAAAACAGAAAATGCTGGAAAAACTCAGCAAGTCTGGCAGCACCTGCGGTGAGAGAAACAGAGTTAACATTTTGAGTCTGTATGACTCTTCTCCAGTTCTGAAGAAAAGTTTTCTTTAGAGCTGGAGAAGAGTCATACGGACTCAAAATGTTTTCCAGATCAGATGATGCTTCTTCGAAGAAGAAATGCTGAGTTTTTCCAGCATTTCCTATGTTTAAAACTACAGTGTTTTCTGGTTCACATTCTTGTGATTAGGCATTCTAGTTTCATCCTAAAATCCAGAAAATTCTGAAATCCAGAAATGACTTGGTTGCAAACATTCTGGACTAGAGAGGGTACAGTGTATCTTATCTAAAAAAAAAAGCATCTCCAACAGTGCAGCACCCCCTCAATTTACTCTGGAATGTCAACCTAGATTAGGGGCAGAATTTTGCCTCTGGCGAGCAGGCTTCCATGATCGGCACCGGACCGTGATTTCATGTTGATCGGCCAATTAAGGCCTGCCCAGCGTGAAATGTGAGCGGCAGCGCTGAGTGTTGCCTGTGCGGGAAGAGGAGGGCGGGTGGACCGAGCGCGAACTTCGTACATGCGTGCAGTTGGGAGCTTCATAATCTCTCTGAGGCACAGAGCTGTCTCAGGGAGATGAAGAGATATGAAAAAATAATTTAAAAAACTAAAAATGTAATGAAACATGTCCCCTCACATGGGCAGGGACATGTTATTAATGAAAAATTAAAGTTTTTATTTTATTTTTATTTGCTTTTGGAAACCTCATCCCATGGATGAGGTTTCCAAAAAATGCAAAGGCTCCTTGGCTTTTTTGCCTGCCTGCCAACCGTTAGGTTGGACGGGCAGCGAAAAATTTATGTTCGTTGATTACTTAATGGCCTTAACCGGCCTTTTAATTGTCGGCGGGTGTGCTGCTGGCTCCGGTGCATGCCCACTGACCGAACTATCGTGTGACTGCACATTGATGTTGGCACACTCGGCCAACGTCACCACGCATCAACTCACACTCGAGCAGGTTGGGCATGCGCCCACCCACCGAGCAAAAATTTCTGCCCTATGTGTTCAAGTCTCTGGAGTGGGGTGTGAATCCACAGCCTTATAACTCAGACACAAAATAAGAGTGCTACCAGCTGAGCCAATTAATTCAAGGCATACCATGAGGGAAATGTCACTTCTAAGAATCAACAATAGGTTTTGAAATACAAGCTAGAATAACATAATAGAAAAGGTCCAGAGTTTTAGGTTAAGGATCATTACCAAATAAATGTAAGCAGTGCTCCATTAGTTTAAAGAGAACTGCAACTCAAATTCAGTAACCAAAACAACTTGAGAGCAAAAAAAAAATCCAGAGGAATCAATATGAAAAATAAATCTTGAAGAAAGAAAAATGACCACATGCACACAATCGGAATAATATTTGTTAAAATAAAACGATAGTCAGGTATGTTGAGTGGCTCACCCTTTATCATATGGCTACCCATTCGTTAGTCAACCACCTGTGCCTTGAACTTCAAGAGTCAAATTGTCAACAGGGACATTAGTTCCCCATCACATTAAAAGAGAAACTGCACCTGCAGCTAACAGAATTTCCACTGTTGACCCCTGTGGCATTCCTAATTGCATTTTGCATTATCATCTTGCCAGAAGCACAGCTGAAATATTTAAATGAGTTGATCTTGCATTATTGTGCAAGCACAGCCCATTTTGGCAATGGGGCAGCCAACATCTGGATCATCCAGTGCCAGATGGGCTGCACTATCAAGTGTTGGTGGGATCATTATCCTTGAACTCAGCCTTTTCCACACAGCTATGCCCTTTAAGGAAATGTAACTGGACAGCAATCAGGAATATAAGTACTGTTTGATGTTTTTCTCCTTGTCCAGGGAAATTGAAGCCAATTGCAGCATCCTCAGCACTACTTGCCTTTATATGTAACTTGATGCCAAACTCACGTGGTAAGTTTCAAATTCCACACAAATTTAACCAAGCTGTTTCATATGTTTGTATCAGTGTCAGGAGGGAGTGTTTATGTCACTACAACTATATGGGACAGGCTCGATGAGTTCTTTCCTGTTGATATGTTCAAATTCCTTTTTCATTAAAAGGACTAAGTTCCAGTTACACTGCTTTATATATTGGTACCAAGGTCAGACTAACCACTAGGAAATCACATGATTTCCTGAGTGTTCCATAGCTGTATTACTGGTGCCTTTACCATAAGACTACTATGCCCATTTGTGGGAGTCAGTCCACCTCTGATTGATAACATTTCTAGTTGCTTCAGTCAGTAAAATTGCAAAGTGAAAGATCAAAACATTTAATGTAAGATGGATTCATTTATTTTAAGTGGATGTAAATGCAATGTTTTCCATCAATATTTCATTGATTTGTGGTTCTCAGTGAGTCACCGATGCTGGTAGAAGTAACAAACAGTGCGTACATGTGTATCTTCAGCTGACCTTTTGTACCCATCTGTTTTGTTGTTGAAAACATGATTTCACGGAACACCATGTATAAAAGCAAAAGACTGATCAGTGAAGTCTCTCACAGTGAAATGGTACAATAACAGAGGTTTGACAGAGAACACCCGATATTGACACTAAAAGCTTTTCAAAATTGATTTTTAGACTATTCATTTGAGATTACATGTTCCAAAACGAATTTATTGCCAATTGTATATACTTTGTAGCACCATTTCACTGATCTAGAATCGGTGGGAACATGATGTATTAACAATTTGAATAATTCATGTCTCTCGTGAAATTGTAGAAAACAAATTTCCAGTGTTATCTATGAAAGGAGTTGTTTTTACATTTACTACAGATAGGACTGAAGGCTTGTTTAAGAATGCTTTCTCAGGTGTACAATGAAGAGCAAAATATATGAGCATTACACCATGAAGTGTACTTGCAGCAATTATGGCTTCCTCTATACTTTTCTCTAAGAGCCTGCTTCCTCTGTATTCTAGCTGTATTTACATTTTTCCCACATTATATCCTTCTGAGTTTTAGAGAAAGATTAGCACCAAATTGAATGCCGCTTTCAACTATAAATCACTGGGAATAAGTTTACATTTGGACAATGGTATAAAGTGGTTGGCATTGACCCGTGTGAAGAAAGACAGCGGGGAGAATTGCCAAAATACTAACCATGACACGCTGGAGCAGGACATAGTCCAAGTTGGTGGGGGAGGTGAAGGAGCAGAATAGAAAGGTTGTAGTTATAAGGGATTCTATAATTAGGTTGATATATAACATCCTGTGCATTCATGACCGAGAGTCCAGAAGGGTCCCTGGTGCAAAAGTAAAGGATATCTTGGAGCAACTGGAGAGAAACTTTGAAAGGGAAGGGGAAGAATTACTCTCTGAGGCACATGTAAATTGGAATAGGGATCGGCAGATCAGGAAGGTGAATGCATGACTGAAAGATTATTGCTGGAAGGAGGAATTCCATACCATGGGACACTGGCGCCAATATTAGGACAGGAGTTGAAATTCTGCAATGGGCTTTTTATCTGAACCAGAATGACACCAACACTCTAACAGAAAGGATAAACCTGATTATGGATAGGACTTTAAATTAGTATGATGGGGCAGGAATCTGATAACTTATGTCTGTAAATAAAAGAAATAGGGAATTAGAGTGAATTTAGACCAAGCTTTGGAATAAGGCTATAACAAATACAGTTATAACACATAAGTATAAGATACTCTTAAAAATAATCTGAGGGGAACAATTAATAAGAGCAAATTAAATTGCCTGCGCAGCAATGTGCACAGCATCAAAAACAAAACAAGAAGGGCAGAATTTTGCGTTTTGTGTTGGGACGTCAGCATTGGGGTCAAATACGGGTTAGACCCCTGCACTGTCGGAATCAGCTGCCCAACATTGAGATAAAAACAAAAAAAACTGCAGATGCTGGAAATCCAAAACAAAAACAGAATTACCTGGAAAAACTCAGCAGGTCTGGCAGCATCGGCGGAGAAGAAAAGAGTTGACGTTTCGAGTCCTCATGACCCTTCGACAGAACTTGAGTTCGAGTCCAAGAAAGAGTTGAAATATAAGCTGGTTTAAGGTGTGTGTGTGGGGGGCGGAGAGATAGAGAGAGAGAGAGAGGTGGAGGGGGGTGTGTGTGGTTGTAGGAACAAACAAGCAGTGATAGAAGCAGATCATCAAAAGATGTCAACGACAATAGTACAATAGAACACATAGGTGTTAAAGTTAAAGTTGGTGATGTTATCTAAACAAATGTGCTAATTAAGAATGGATGGTAGGGCACTCAAGGTAGTGGGGATTTTTTTTTTATAATGGAAATAGGTGGGAAAAGGAAAATCTTTATAATTTATTGGAAAAAAAAGGAAGGGGGAAACAGAAAGGGGGTGGGGATGGGGGAGGGAGCTCACGACCTAAAGTTGCTGAATTCAATATTCAGTCCGGAAGGCTGTAGAGTCCCTAGTCGGAAGATGAGGTGTTGTTCCTCCAGTTTGCGTTGGGCTTCACTGGAACAATGCAGCAAGCCAAGGACAGACATGTGGGCAAGAGAGCAGGGTGGAGTGTTAAAATGGCAAGCGACAGGGAGGTTTGGGTCATTCTTGCGGACAGACCGCAGGTGTTCTGCAAAGCGGTCGCCCAGTTTACGTTTGGTCTCTCCAATGTAGAGGAGACCACATTGGGAGCAATGAATGCAGTGGACTAAGTTGGGGGAAATGCAAGTGAAATGCTGCTTCACTTGAAAGGAGTGTTTGGGTCCTTGGACGGTGAGGAGAGAGGAAGTGAAGGGGCAGGTGTTGCATCTTTTGCGTGGGCATGGGGTGGTGCCATAGGAGGGGGTTGAGGAGTAGGGGGTGATGGAGGAGTGGACCAGGGTGTCCCGGAGGGAGCGATCCCTACGGAATGCCGATAAGGGGGGTGAAGGGAAGATGTGTTTGGTGGTGGCATCATGCTGGAGTTGGCGGAAATGGCGGAGGATGATCCTTTGAATGCGGAGGCTGGTGGGGTGATAAGTGAGGACAAGGGGGACCCTATCCGCATTCAAAGGATCATCCTCCGCCATTTCCGCCAACTCCAGCATGATGCCACCACCAAACACATCTTCCCTTCACCCCCCCTTATCGGCATTCCGTAGGGATCGCTCCCTCCGGGACACCCTGGTCCACTCCTCCATCACCCCCTACTCCTCAACCCCCTCCTATGGCACCACCCCATGCCCACGCAAAAGATGCAACACCTGCCCCTTCACTTCCTCTCTCCTCACCGTCCAAGGACCCAAACACTCCTTTCAAGTGAAGCAGCATTTCACTTGCATTTCCCCCAACTTAGTCTACTGCATTCGTTGCTCCCAATGTGGTCTCCTCTACATTGGAGAGACCAAACGTAAACTGGGCGACCGCTTTGCAGAACACCTGCGGTCTGTCCGCAAGAATGTCGCTTGCCATTTTAACACTCCACCCTGCTCTCTTGCCCACATGTCTGTCCTTGGCTTGCTGCATTGTTCCAGTGAAGCCCAACGCAAACTGGAGGAACAACACCTCATCTTCCGACTAGGGACTCTACAGCCTTCCGGACTGAATATTGAATTCAGCAACTTTAGGTTGTGAGCTCCCTCCCCCATCCCCACCCCCTTTCTGTTTCCCCCTTCCTTTTTTTTCCAATAAATTATAAAGATTTTCCTTTTCCCACCTATTTCCATGATAAAAAAAAAATCCCCACTAGAGCTATACCTTGAGTGCCCTACCATCCATTCTTAATTAGCAAATTCGTTTAGATAATATCACCAACTTTAACTTTAACACCTATGTGTTCTATTGTACTATTGTCGTTGACATCTTTTGATGATCTGCTTCTATCACTGCTTGTTTGTCCCTACAACCACACCCCCACTCCACCTCTCTCTCTCTCTCCGCCCCCCACACACACACCTTAAACCAGCTTATATTTCAACTCTTTCTTGGACTCGAACTCAAGTTCTGTCGAAGGGTCATGAGGACTCGAAACGTCAACTCTTTTCTTCTCCTCTGATGCTGCCAGACCTGCTGAGTTTTTCCAGGTAATTCTGTTTTTGTTTTGCCCAACATTGATTCTGCCTGGATTGACAATTAGTGGCCGAGGGCACATTTGATATTTTCAGGCTCTCAAAGCTAGATGGCCAATAGGAAGCCCTCCAGCATGGAAGGAGTTACAGCCTGCCATTACAGATAAGGGGGAGGGCACCTCCATCTTGAGCTGCCCTCTCAACACTTCTGAAACTTTTGAAGTAAAAAATGGCCACAGTTGCCAGACCACCGTTGTAGAGGGGGTACCTCTACACAGGTTGGCTTGTGGCTACAACTATGACTAGGTAGGCTGGGAGGGCGGATGGTCTCAAAGTCTTCCTGGAGCATTGTCCCCTCCTCCTGCCAACCCCAGCTGCCACTGGGAGGCCACCTCTAGGCAACGGTATTAATAAGCTACCTGCTGCTTGCATGCAAGTACCCATTCCGCTTCTCATCAGCCTCCAGGAAAATGGATTGGTGGTGGGATGATGCCAGGCAGCCAGTTGGAGATGGCAAATTATGCACTCACCCACTTTTGTTCCCACCCCCATATCAGGGTGAAAATCCTGCCCCAGAACTGGAACCAATAATTGATATTGAGAAGCCAGAGGTACTAGGGGTAACTGAAAAATAGCCACATAAAGAAAAGGGCTACCAGGATAGAAAAGAAGAGAAGAATGTTGGGATGTTGGAGTTAATTGCACTAATCAGAGACACATAATGGCAATAGAAAAAAGGGACATAGTAAACATAAAGATAGAAAAAGAATTCAGATGGATTGCGACAAAGGATAATAAGGGATCAATCCTATGAGAATAAGGGTTTCTACAGACCACCAACTAGTGGAAGAAAAGTGAAGGAATATAGGTAAACTTGTGAAATGAGTAAAAAAAAAATTGCATGATAATTGTCAATATCTTATCAATCCCAGTGGTAAGGTTTGTTAATGTCAATTACATTGTTAAGGTCAAAAGAAACAGATGATGGGTATTAATTGTATTTGAGCACATATAAATAGGGGATTGCTCCACCTGGGGCTGTCAACACTCTCATTTATTGATTTTTGTTCAATTTATTGATTTTTGTTTTGCTTAAAAAAAGAGTATAAGTAGGGGACAGCTGGGACACTGGGTTATGTGGGAGGAGAGGTATGAGACTGAACAAGTCAAAAATATCTCTCAATAAAGAAAAACTGTTTGTCTTGGTTTCAGCTGGGATCCTGTTAACAATAAGCATGGGAAATTTCAACTGCCTCCAAATAAACTGGCAAGAAGAGGTAGGGAAATGGGAAAAGGAAATAGATTTTTTGACAAGTGTTCGAGACTCATTTCTTATCCAGGACTTAAGAAGTCCAACAAGAGAGTAACCATTACTGGATCAAGTATTGGGAATGAACAGGAGCAGATAGAAGAAATAAGCATGGGGGAACATTTAGGCTATAGTGATGAAACACAATTTAAGTTCAAGGTAATAATTGAGAAAGACATAAATAGTGAAGGTCAATAGAAAGTAATATAACTAGTTTTGAGGGAATGAGAATGGAACCCAGGAGGATAGATTGGCAAAAGCTTGACAGAACAGCACTGGGAAGTATTTGAAATGGAGATTGATAAAGCCTAAGAGCACTTTCAACAAAAACTCTAAGGAGTGGCAAAAAATTAATAAGAAAATAAATATCTTCAGATTATGCCTTGAGAGCCCCACAAGTGAGTTGTAGAATAAGATCAGGAGAAAGGAGAGCGAAGTGGGAAAGTAACTTTGTTGCTTTTGACATGCACACCTACAACCAAATACAAAGCAATATAGTGAGGAGACAGTGATGTAGTGGTAATGTCACTGGACTAGTAATCCAGAGGGCCAGGCTAATGCTCTGGAGGCCATAGATTCAAATCCCACCATGGCAGCTGGTGGAATTTATATTCAGTTTGTGAAAGCTGGCATCAGTGGTGACTATGAAACTATCATCAATTGTCGTAAAGGTCCATTTGGTTCGCCCATGCCCTTTAGGGAAGGAAACATACCACCCTTGTCAGGTCTGGTACATATGACTCCAGACCCACAGCAATGTGGTTGACTCTTAACTACCCTCTGAAATGACCGAGGAAGCCATTCAGTTAAAAGGCAATTAGGGATGGGTAACAAATGCTGATCTTGTCAGTGATGTCCACATCAAATGTATAGAGGCCTGTGGAGAGTAATGCAGGGAAGCTTAAAGCAAGGGAGAAAAATAACATCAGACAATAAATAACAACTTATATGTTTGAACTATACAGATTTGTTAGATATTCTGACTCTAGGCAATAAGGATTTTGATATCACTGGACTTTAGTAAGGGAAAATCTCTTTAAATATAATTGGAAATGCCATAATTACACAAATCTTCGGCCAAGTTTTCACCATAAGGCTACATTCCAAATGTACAGGAAACACATATTCCAGCATAGTTCTCCCTTCCTTGGCTCATAATGGATTGCCAATTGCCATACGTCAACCTGACATTAGTGTTGAGTCTCCTCTGAATTACTGCAACCTGCCATTGATCCAACTCCATGCTCTACTGCTGCCAAAATGTAGGCCGCATGATGTCATGCCTTTGGCAGATAAATCTGAAGCTGCATCCTTCCACTAACCATATTGTGACTGTTGCTATTACTTTCCTCATCATTTCCACTCAGTGCAGACATGTCTATTTTGAGAATGCCTGACATGATATTGAGTGGGTTTGGATCAAGCACAGTTCAGAGCAATCATATAAAGATTCTGGCAGCCAGCACTGGCATATAGACAGACAGGATGCTTCCTCCTTAAAATGAAATATCTAACTCGGACTCACAGCGGAGTCATTTCTTTTTAATATTAAGGGATGCTTCTTCCAATCATGCCACAGGTGGACATTGTGAATAAGGAACACATTAATAAGAAAATAAGTAGTTGTGAATAAATGAAGGGCATTTAGTATATCAAGTTAGTCCTGTCCATTTGGAATTCTTTGGCCAAATGCACTATAGTCCCTCCTTGCCTCTACCCCATCCAGAAGTAAACTCCATAGATATGCATGTAATTCTGAATGCGAGGGAGTTTCAGGAAGTTATTGCAGAAGGGAGAGAGAGCATCGAAGACAGGAGAGGTTGCAAATTTTCTTGCTGGGCTCGGATGGCTTATCCTTACCTTGGAGGGCCTCTTCTGTCTGAAGACCTGAGTCAATCTGACTGGACAGTTGAGCCAGTTTATCTGATTAATCCCCAACTGAAATATAACAGAGTTCTTCAGACTGACAAAAGCTCAATTTTGCCCAATGCATTCATGCATCTGCATCTATGCGGAGGCCCAGTTTTAGATTGGTGTTTTGAATGAATTAAAATCTCACCCTGTGTGTTAGAGAAAATGTTATGGATATTGTCAGAACTATCAATTTTTCTCTGGTTTCACTTCCATGAAGCACCTTGTTACAGATGCCACATAAATGCACTGGTTGGCATAGTTCAGATTACACCTTTGTGGCATTTGCTTTGGGCTAAGGGATCAAAGGAATGTAAGTGAAAAGCGGGTGGAAGAGTGATAGAGACAGAGATAGATAGAGTGAAAAAAACTCATAAGAACATAAGAAATAGAAGCAGGTGTAGACCATTCAGCCCCTTGAGTCTGTTCTGCCATTCAGCATGACCTTCTACCTCAACTTCACTTTCCTGCCCACTGCCCATATCCCTTGATTCACTGAGATCAAAAATCTATCAATCTAATTTTGAATATACACAAAGGGGTAGAGAGTTCCAAAGATCCACAACTGTCAAGAGAAATAGAGGAAGTTCAGGTTAATTCGAGTTCAATTCTCCCAAAAAACATTGAATTTTGAAGCAGTTATTCCTCAGTGACCTCAGCAGCAATCATTAAAGGGACTACTGGAGATTGGCATAATAGTAAGAAAACCTTTTAGCAATTTAATTTTTGTGAAGCCTGGAGCAGAATTGTGGGTGGCTGCTAACCCACCCACTTTGCCTCCGCATCCCAAGATTTAGGTATGGGCTGGCTCAGTATTGTAGCCAGCCAAAATTCCCAAGGCCCCAAATGACAAGTTAAATCCCAATGGCTGATTAGCATCTGCAACTCATCTTATTGGCGTTTACAGGCCACTAGTTTAATGTAGCTAAGGCCAGAGACCTTAGTCAAAAAAATCAGTTCTGTAGTGCCGGTTTCTACGAAGCTAGAATTGCCAAAAATGTTGGGAGTATTAGTTCCTGCATGCCAGGCTATGTTGGTAAAGGTGCTCATGCAGGTGCACTGGAAGCTTTCACAATGGAAAGATGGGTGACATTAAACAGCTTCTCAGGCTGATTTGATGCACGTTATTCTAATTTGGACTCTGCAGGTTCAGTTAACACTGTATCCTAAAAGCACTCCCAATTGAGCGCATGTTCATCAAATGAGGGACCCCTCAACTGATGTTCTTTAAGGGGCTAGCCATCCAACTTGCAGTCACAGTGCTTTTGACTTACTTTTGCTGCAAAGTTTGTGGAAGTACCGTGATGTGTCCTTGTAAGAGTTTTGGTGAAGTGTTGAATTTTGAAGGAGGTGTCACTGCACCCTGACAGGGAGGTTGGAGGTATTCTTTGCCTTGTCAACATAAGTATGGGGACCTATAGTTGCACCCCCCTTCAGTTGCAGCATGACAGGAAGATGGAACACTGGTTGCAGAGAGGGGAACCTGTACGCAAAGGCAGAAGGAGCAGGGGTCTTGATGAAGGCCATACCCATTGTGTTTTCAGGGATTAGATTCTCTTACCTCCACCTCAGCAAGAAGCATTACAATTCAGCAGGAGATGGAGCACTGTGACACCTCCTTTACCAGGGCCAGGGCTTCACAGAAGGGCAACAATTGTACTGCCAGTGGTCAGCAAGGTCACATCACCTTCAACTTATATGGAAGCCAATCCTTCCAGCTGGAATAGGCAACACAGCCAATATTTCCCAGTTGGCTACCCACCATTCCAGCAGGGTGGTAACGGAGGCTCTACATACTAGGAAAGGGGACTTCATAGTCTTCTCTCTTATTAGAGAGAAACAGGAGGAGTGAACATGTGGCTTACACAAAATAACAGAATTCCCAATTGTATGGAGGCCATCAAACGCATGCACATGGCTCTTCAGGCTTCTCAAGTAACAGGAACAGGTACAGGAACCACGAGAGCTACCACTCCATCAACATGCAGTTGGTGTGTGACCATGCCCAGAGCAGCATGGTGATGAATGCCTGCTATCCTGGCAGCAGCCACAATGCCTTCATTCCAGTGTCTTTGGGCCACTATGATGAACCAAAGGTTGGCTTCTTGGAGAAAAGTGGTATCCATTGTATACAAGGCTCATGACTTCCTCTGCCATCCAATCACAGGAGGGCAATGCATCTATAATGAGAGCCATGAAGCCACAATGAACATTGACATCTTCATGCACTGATTCGGTTGTCAGGACCATGTGAGAAGTGCCCTCCAGAATTCATCAGGATGGGTGTTCAAGTTTGTGGTAGTCATCTGCATTCTCCATAACCTCATTATCTTGCGGGCACCGCCCTTGCCACCTGGAAGCACCAGAAGGCCACCTCAGGAAAAGGAAAAGAGGGGAGGAAGCAGTGAAAAGGCATCCACCACCCTTTGTTCCAGACAAACTGTCCAAGAGCTCTTCTTATTATTATCGTGTCCACGGACAGTCTACATATGGCCCAGCCAGAACTGGACACAGTTTTGCGCCTTGTTGTTGAATTCGGCAAGATCTGCATCAGTGCAGGGTTCCTCTAGCGATAGGCATTGCAGGAGATGTTGCATAGTCTGTGGCTCAGTTCCACATTCACAAGTTGTCAGGTTGGTTGTATATCCCCATTTGCTTAGTGACACCTTTGAACAACCTACACCAGTCCTAAGTCTGTTAAGGCACTTCCAGGTTGCCCAGTTGCAATTAGCTCCTGGGAGAAGGCTTTCATCCAGTAGAATTTCCATTGCTGGGGGTTGTTTGAGACTGGTGAGTCGGACTTTCCACAAGGCGATGCGGGCTTCAGATAGGGTTGATTGTAATGGAACAACACTGTTCATGAAGCTCTTCCTTGACTTTAGGCGGCTGGGTGTAGGTGTATGACCTTGTAGAGGGTGCCTCTCATCTGATGTTTGACGGAGTCGCTCTTTCTTGCTGGCTACCGTTCTTCTTATATCAGGGGGAGCAATACCCGCCAGGATATATAGGTTGTTAGTGTTTGTTGGTTTTAAACAACCTGTGATAAGTCAGCAGCTTGCAGCCAGATCGGCATCTTCTTAGCATGAGTAGATCTTTCCCATGCAGGGCAGGCGTATTCAGCAGTGGAATAGCAAAGAGCAAGGGCACTGGTTCGCAATGTTTTCGAGCTTGCTTCCCATTTTGTGTTAGTGAGCTTATTCAGGATGTTGTTTCGTGCGCTCACTTTTGCCTTTGTTTTTTCGATGTGGTTCTTGAAGGTGAGGCATCTGTTAAGGGTGATTCCTAAGTAGACAGGGTGCTCGCAATGCGTCAGTGTTGCTCCACACCAGGTTACTTTAAGCTGGCGTTTGGCTCCACGGTTTCTGAGGTGGAATGCACAAACTTGCATCTTTGATGGGTTTGCGCAAAGGTTGTTTTCTTAATAGTAGGATGTTTGTCCCTCCAAGGCCTCAAAAACGTTTTCTCCACGGTGTTAAAATCAGTGCTTCGGGCAGTGACACATAAGTCATCAGCATACATAAAATGGCGCGTGACACCTTCTATAGGTGGGTCATTCATGTAGATGTTGTATAGCAGCAGTGCAAGAACGCTTCCCTGAGCAAGCTAAGAGCTGAGACTCCAAGAGCTGAGACTCCATTTCCCTTAAAACATCATCTCATTATCTCCACAATTCCCATCTTTCAACTCATCTGCTAAGTGTCATCACAGCTTCAACTTGGCTTAAGTTCTGAAGTAAAAACCTTTCTATAAATCTTTATTCAACAACACTTCCAATAATACATACACAACTGAACTAATCACACTTGTCAATTCCATAAGTGCCTGTCTTCCAATGTGCCTTTGCTTGTCATAGTGCTCCTACGTAGCAGCTACAACATGGCCGGTGGAAGGCTGCTGGCTTGCAGTGGGGGAAACAGTAGGTGGTCATGCAGGACACCCTCAAGTAACCTTGCGCCTTGCAGGTCCAGCTTTGGACTGTAGCACATTGACATGTGCAGCAGCAGTATGGGCTGACTGACTGAGAGGCAACAGGGCACTGGTAATGAGGCAGCGGTGGGAACACGAAAGCAGTCATTCTGAGAGTGGACAGCAGATTTGAAACCACTGCCACTCCTTAGGGTGGTGCCTCTGAGCCTCAGTGGAAGCAAGCATAGGCCTCAAGACCTCAGTTTGAGCCTCCATTGCAGCACTAGATGTTGGGTGGCTTCTGCATTTCCTGCTGTGGAAACTGTGTCATTGGCCACCAAATGCTGCATCATGGTTGTCATGCAGCTACCCACGACTTCCACCTGGGAGATGATGGGCTTCAAGCTCTGTGCGAAGCCTGGACCAAGTTGAAGCCAGACTCTTCCCTGCTCCTTGATAGTGACAACAGGCTGTCTGGCAGCTTTGCCAATATGCCAAGCATCTCGATGTTCATGACAATCAATGGTCCCCCTGTGCCCTGCACAAAGTTCTCATCTGTGTCTGCTGCAATAGAACCTGACTGCAACCTCGCTATCGATTGAATGAGCTTATGCATTATCCTTTCCTCCTAGCCTGGCTGAAGCCCACACATGGCCGTTTCTCACCTTGTGCACATCCTGACTCTATGCTGCCCTCTCAGGTATGCCCAGTCCAGTTTATGAACTGGTGGCTGCAAGTGTCAGATCATGTGATAAGATTAGTAGCAGCTCTTGCCCTTCCTCATGAGGCTGTAGTGGCTGGCTAGATGCTGTTCCTAGGGTTCTGAAAGCATAAAAGGAGAAGAGAAGGGTGGGGTGAGGGAAGCAGGGGTAGGGTTGAAAGCAAGAGGTCCATGGTCACAAGTCTGCTGCTTGATCTTTTTGCCAGAGAGCAGGATAATAGTGAAGTGGGATAAGGCAGGAACTTACCTTCCTTATAATACTGAAAATACTCAGTGATGTCAGATGCAATGGGCTCTGTGACAGCTGTCCCCACGATGTAGAGCACTGACTCCACCAGAGGGCTTAAGTGAAGCAAACGTGCCTGTCCCACTCTGGTTCTGCTCTGCTCTCTTCTGTTATAGGTCATCTTTGCCTTGCGAGAGGGAGAGCAGAATATCAGTGATTGTGAAGAACTGTGTTTGGGTGATATGCCTACTATAGCTGAATAGCTGGAGGTATGTAGAAGCAGTGAAAGGTGGATGTGAGACTGCTAGCATTGGTAGGTGTGTGATGATGAGATGGAAGCTCTAAATGTTATGCTTGAGTCCTGAGGGCCAGAGAATGCTGATGAGTGAGTGATAGGCTGTGGTGCATTGAACAGCTTGAGAGGTTGGTATTGTGGTTCTATGAAGATGCAGTCACTTATCCTGAACATCCTGTGAGGTCATTGAGCTTCTTGTTGCATTACTGCCAAGCCTTCAGGACCAGACTTTGGGAATTTACCTCCCTGCCCACCTGCACCCATTCCCTTTTGAGAGTTTGTCTTGAGGACCTCCTGTCCACCTACAGAAACATTGCTTCTCTCTTCTTTTGCATCCCCTGTCCTAATACTCAATCACAAATCACAACCACCATGCCTGAAAATGGGAGTAGTCAAATTGTCCTCTCATATTTCAAAGGGGCTTCAGACAGATGTCTTTGGGTGTGTATTCACAATGTGTTACTCATTTCACATCAGAAATCGATGCGAGTTAAGTTCCGCCTCCGGACTTCTTAATTGCTAAAACCCATGTGACAGAGAAGGGTAACGAAAGAGAAGAAAGGGGTGGGTCTTGCTATCCCAATGTTGAGCAAACCTACATCGGGTGGCCGAAAATGGAGTTGGGCGACTGTAAATTCAAATTTCTCACATTCCCACCAGCCGACATTTTGACCAGCGGTGACTTGTGACCAATGTCTACTCAAAGTGACGTTGGATTCAGCCTTTTAAATGCCTGCCTCAATTTTGAATTTCCCTGAGTTTGAAATCTTCAACGAGGTAGGCGGATTCCTGAAGGCTATGTGAATCACGTTAGGTCAGTCAGTTCATGAACCTTGGGGTAAACCTGTTGTGGAGTCAAGAACCTTTTGACATGTAAGTTTAAAAGATGTTACCAAATTCAAATGTCATAATTAGATGCTGTATGATAAGGTAAGTATGTTTTTAATGCAGTGTTTGATCATAGGGCTCTGTCCTTAAAAGGCAAGTCACCACTAAATTGACCAGCATTGTGCAAGTGTTCAGATGCATGAGGATACCTTCTCCAGGGATAAAGTGCTCTTCTGCATTCCACAGTTTTGAGAACCAAATATTAATGTGTCATCTGGACCCTGTGCTTTGAATTTTACATCAATTGTCCAGACATCTAATTCAGCCTTATAAATAGCTGAATAGACACCTGATTTTTTGATTGAAAGACCTATCTTTCAATTTGCTGAAAAAGGAGGCATGTTGCTGAAGTTTTTTCTCTTGTGTTCATCAGGACAATACAAGAATGTCAAATTTCAAATGATCACCACAATTTATACTACAAGAGAAAAGGGATGCTGATTGTTTGGCTCTGAATGGCTGAGGGGTTATCATGGAGAAAGCAACAGGGAATTATAGGCTCCCTAAGCTCACTGGTAATTCTAAAAAGGGATAGGAACAACAGATTAAGCAAATCAGTTCACACTGCTACTATGCAGTGGCAACGTTAGTGGTATTCCCCATTAATAGGATGCTGCTGTCAGTCTAAAAATACATTCTGCCAATCATACAATTGAGCAATGTTATGTATGAAATTCGGTGCTGGTGCGATGCCAGGTATGTAGGCTGTATATCCCAATGATTGGCTTGTCAAATCAAACAACATGTTCCTTTGGATGTTTCCAACGGACAGAATACAAACTGTACTCAACCAGCCAGTGCTTGCAAAACCAAAACAAACATCTACTGTTAGATGTGATTATGCTATTGGGCAACACTTGCTGAACAATCCTGAGTGCGCTAATAGCTACATTAACAACCAACTTAAAATAATCAGTCAAGCTCATAACGTAGCTCATTTACACTTGCTAGAATTGACATACCTTCATAGGTAAGGACACATTCTCTACAAAAAAAAGGAATATGTTCAAGACCTGTGCCTGTTTTGATTTCCCACTGCTTTCTCCATGGTAATTCCTTGGCCAAGCAGAGCCATATTGTCAACCAATCAGCACCCTTTTTCTCCTGTTGTATAAATTGTTCTGGTCATTTGAAATTTAGCATTCTTGCCTTTGTCCTGATGAGTACAAGATGGAAAATTTCAACAACATTTTCTATTTCCAGCAATGTTCAAGGTGGTTACCTATTCAGGAAACTTCAAATGCTCTACTGTACTGAGCCCTGGAGGGTTTGTTTATACAGTTGTACAATGAAAGCTCATTATGAATGTTTAGATGAGTTTATTCTGGTAGCAAATAGCCTTAAAAATCTAGTCTTAGAGAAAAGGCTATTTCTACACATGGGTGGACTGACATTTGAAGATGGCTACATTAACAGGCATTATTGAGTGACTAGAAGAGTACAGCCATGAGAGTCTTTTGTTCAGTATTTGGAACGACTTAGAGATGTTTTCACTGCTAATAATGTCCTCAAAGATCCTGATAATCCAATTGTTAATCAGTCAGGGGTAGTGGGGAAGGAAAAGGGAGATATTTTTGAAGGAAGCAGGCCCAGGAGCGTATGAAATGCTCAAGACCTTGCTTACCCCTGCTAAGCCAAAAGACAGGCCGCTATCGGACATTTTGTGTAAGCTTGAGCAGCACTACTGTCCGAAGCCATTGGAGCTTGCAGAAAGCTATCAGTTTGGAACAAGGAATCAGTTGCCCAGTGAAGGCTTTGGAAAGTTGATTGTGGCTTTGAAAAAGCTGTCTGTCTATTGCAGTTTTAGAGATATTCAAGAGAGCATTGTGGGACAGATTTGCATGCAGCTTGGAAAATGGACAATTCTCAATAAGTTGCTGATGTTGCCAAGGTTAACTTTTGACATAGCTTGCCAAACAGCATTGTCCATGGACATGGTGGAATGTGACTCTAGAGAAATTGGAATTAACAACCACCAGTCGTCTGCTGAAGTAAATAAGCTGCAGCTGAGTAAGCAGAAGGCCCCAACAAAGGAAGTTAGTAGTAGCAATGGTACTACAAAGTCCTGTTACCAGTGCTCAAGCCAACATTGGGTACAGAATTGTCCATTTCTGAAGTCAGAGTGCTATAGCTGCAAGAAGAAAGGAGATTTTGTCAAGGCATGGCGGAAGAATGTAAACAGAGAAAATGCTGGCTGGAGAAAATGGCCTTCACTGCCTGTTGTTGCTGAACAGCAGCAGGTCAATGAGGAGTTGCTTGAGGTCCATAAGATCTGAAGCACAAAGATGAGATTAAAATAGGTGGCTAGTTTTTTATTTTTATTTTTCGGCCGGTGCAAACATGATGGGCTGAATGGCCTCTTCCTGTGCTGAAACTTTTCTGTGGTTCTATGTCCAGTGGAAATTCACAAAGCATTATGGTCCAAGTAGCATTGGATGGAGCTCCGGTAAATATGGAGGTCAATACGGGTGCTTCAGTTTGCATTTTTAAAAAATTAATTCATGAGATGTGGACTTTGCTGGCTAGGCCAGCATTTTTTGCCCATCCTTAATTGCCCTTGAGAAGGTGGTGATGAGCTATCTTCTTGAACCGCTGCAGTACATGTGGTGTAGGTACACCCACAGTTCCAGGAGTTCCAGGGTTTTGACCCAGCAACAGTGAAGGAAAGTCGATATATTTCCAAGTCAGGATGGTGAGTGACTTGGAGGGGAACTTCCAGGTGGTGGTGTTCCCGTCTATTTGCTGCCCTTGTCCTAATAGATGGTAGTGGTCGTGGGTTTGGAAGGTACCAACTAAGGAGCCTTGGTGAATTTCTGCAGTGCATCTTGTATATGGTACACACTGCTGCTACTAAGCATTGGTGATGGAGGGAATGAATATTTGTGGATGTGGTGCCAATCAAGCGGGCTGCTTTGTCCTGGATGGTGTCAAGCTTCTTGAGTGTTGTGGGAGCTGCACTCACCCAGGCAAGTGGAGAGTATTCCATCACACTTCTGACTTGTGCCTTGTAGATGGTGGACAGGCTTTGGGGAGTCAGGAGGTGATTTGATCTGACCTGCTCTTGTAGCCACAGTACTTATATGGCCAGTGCAGTTCAGTTTCTGGTCAATGGTAATCCCCAGGATGTTGATAGTGGGGGATTCAGTGGTGCCATTGAACATTAGGGGCAATGGTTGGATTCTCTCTTGTTGGAGATGGTCATTACCTGACACTTGTGAAGCATGAATGTTACTTGCCACTTATTAGCCCAAGCCTGGATATTGTCCAGGTCTTGCTGCATTTGGACATGGACTGCATCAGGGCCCATAGCCTTTGCATGATTGGTGAATTGCTGTATCTTGAAAATTTGAGCCAACATCAGCGAGAAAAATCGTGCATAGAGTTACAAGGTTATGGAGGAGAGAAAATTCACATAATTGAACTTGTGTCAGTTACAGTCACATACAAACAGCAATGTGCCCATCATTGTGGTGAAGGGTGAAAAACCAGCCTTGTTAGGAAGAAACTGGTTAACAGCACTTACGTTAAATTGGAACATGTTGAAGCAATTCACAGCACAAGGCTATGTGATCGACTAGTACCCTCAGCTGTTCCCTGAAACCAGCAAACTGATTCAAGGAAACAAGTTGATGTATGGGTTCAGAGGAATGCAAGACCAGTTTATTCCGGGCCTTGTCCAGTACTCTATGTTCTAAGGGAGAAAGTAGAGCAAGAGCTGGAAAGATTTGAGACTGAGAATATTATCTCTAAGGTAGAACAATTGGGCTACTCCAATAATGCTAATACCAAAGTCAGATGGCAGTGTAAGAATATGTGGTGATTATAAGATAACCATAAATCAGGTACTAGAATATAGTGCACCTGACAATTTGCCAAACATGGAACATCTTTTCATCTTGTTGTCAGGAGGCCAGATTTTTTCAAAATTAGATCTGACAAATGTCTAACTGCAATAGATGATGAGTCTAAGTCATATTTGACTATTAATACACACATGGGTCTATTTCAGTTTCATAGGCTGCCATTTTATGTTTCTTCAGCCCCCAGAATTTTCCAAGGGTGATGAATGAAATTTTGCAGGGAATTCCGGGTGTAGTGTGCTTTTTGGATGAGATCCTTAGTTCAGCTATAAACAGACAGACCCTTGATGACAGACTGAAAAAGGTGATGGGCACATTTGGAAAAGCATGGAGTTCAGGCAAATGCACATAAGTGTGAAATGTTTCAAAACTTTATTGAGTACTTGGGTCAAAGATGGGTTACCTCCTACCAAAAATAAGATTCAAGCAATAAGAAGTGTGCCACACCCTCAGAATATCTTTGAACACAGATCTTTTTTTGACCTAATTATTACGGTAAAGTCAAATAAAATTTGGCAACCTTATTGCCAATGGTCGCCCATTGAATGAGCTCTTGAGGAAGTTTGTTCTGTGGAGTTGGACAAGGAAGTATGACAAGGCATTCAAGTTATGTAAAAGTAATTTGGTAGATGTTACAATGCTTGTACATTACAATGTGTTCAAAAAGATTAAGCTAGCATGTGATGCTCCTCCATACAGTGTAGGCCCTCTGATCTCTCATATGTTGGATAATGGTGAGGAGAGACTAATTGCAATTGCCTCACGCACCCTCAATGTCAGCGAACAAAATTATACTCAGATAGAATGTGAAGCATTGTCTTTGATTTTTGGAAGAAGATTTCATGAATACTATATGGTTGTAGCTTCATGATCAAAACTGATCATAAGCCACTTTCGGCTATTTTGAAACAAAGTCTCCAGTACGCACTTTAGCTGCAGCCCAAATGAAGAGAGGGGCTTTGATTTTGTCTGTTTATCAGTACGACTTTAAGTACTAATTGATCAGAAGATCATTGTAATGCCGATGCATTGTCTAGATTACCATCCCATTCAGAGGTAAAGCCCAACATGGAAGATGTATTTTTCTATTCGCATGTTGCCAGTCATGGCAGATGACATTGGTAGCACAACCCATAAGGATTCTGTATTGGCAAGGGTATATGAATATATCACAAATGAGTAGCCAAAACAGATACTGAGTTAAGAAATCAGGCCATTTTTTATGCATAAGAATGAGTTGGCAATTGATAAAGGTTGTTCTATGTAGGGAGTCAGATTCGTAATTCCTGAAAGGTACAGATTGCAGTTGCTATGTGACCTTCTTTATCAACACTTAGGGATGAGCTTGAGAAAGAGTCTAGCAAGAAGCTACATTTGGTAGCCAGGATTAGGTGAAGACATAGTGAAGCAGTGTAGAGTATGTCAAGCTGCAGAAAAGAAGCTGCCACTGGTACCTTTGCAACTCATGGAAATGGCCAGTTGGAGTGCGGCAGGGACTGCACATTGATTTTGTAGAATTTGAAGGGCAACAGCTAACCAGCATGATGGATAACATTCGAAGTCGGTTGAGGGATTTCCAGTGAACCGATCAACAGTTATAAAAACTCTAGATATTTTGCAGAGTTTGTTTGCTGTTTATGGGTTCCCAGAGGAAATTGTGTCTGACAATGGACCTCAATTTTGTTCAGAAGAGTTTGTAAAATTAATGACAAATGACACACTACAGGTCCACCATGTCATCCTGCTTCAAATGTTTCAGCAGAGCGCACAGTACAAATTGTTTCATATGCTCTTGTTAAGCAAATGCTAGACACTAATTGGAAGAAATGTCACAAACTGATGAATTCTGTTTATTTACCAGAACACACCCTCACACTGCTCTGGCAGAACGCCCGATGAATTGTTTCTTACGAGACAGCCTAGAGTGAGGTGTTCATTGTTGAAGCCACATTTAGCACAGTCACTGGAAGAGAAACAATCCAGGCAAAAAGAGGGTCATGATGGGGGTAGAGTGAGAGAAAGAAGTCAGAAGTTGAACCAGAAGATTAAGATAAAAGCTTATCATCATAAGAGGTTGAAGTGGCTGCCAGGAAGAGCCATGAAAATATGTGATCCTCACACATATTTGGTCAAGGTGTTTGGTAGTGGAAAGATTAGTTTTTCACATATAGATCATGTTTTACCTTCAGTGGTTCATGAAGAAGGAGGGAGTGGGGAAGGATCGAATGTATCTGATGAATTGGATAGCTTGGATATGATTAGTGTACCAATGGTTACTCCAAGACAAGTTGTGCCTGAAACCAGTTCAGATCCAAGTCAGAGTCAGACAGACATGCCTGATGAAGTGGAAAATTCAATTGAATGTCAAGAGCAAAATCAATCTTTGTTGGAGAAACCTCTTCAGACTTAGGCTGAGATGAGTTAGGGCCCTTACCCAAGTTCTACAGATTTGGGTCAGGAAAGGTGGTATCCTCTTAGGAACAGGAAACCAGTGGTTAATTTGGATTTGAAAATAAATGAAAAACAAGAAATATATATAAGGTGTATGGAGTTTGAACATTATGTAACTTTTTCATTAAGGAGGGAGGAGTGTAATAGCACCTTCTTGTGGCCATTTGTATATGTATGTATATAAGCCAAATCAGAATAAACCAGTTCAATTGGGTACTATACCTCCATGTATATGCACCAGTGTTTTTTCCTGCCAAGTTATCACACTAACCTGTCAGCATTGGCATCCGTCCACCTCCATTCCTACCTTGGCCCTGATTCGTGAGGTGGTGGCCCCAAAATCTAGCCCACCCCCAACTCGTCCAGGGGAAATAATGTGTGTGTGCACTGGTTCATTCAGAACTTGGAAATGTGATGTATGGAAATGGCCCAACTTGCAATTTCTAGTCTATCATGAAAATCAAGCCTAAGGAGTAAAAAAAGTATCAAAGGAGTAAAAAGAGGCTAAGTCACAAACTAAGAATATGGCAAATTTCTTTCCTCATTCTAATTTGATCTTTTTTAAAACAAAAACATTGAATTTTGAAAGCAAGTAAAGCCTCTCTTAATGAAACAGATATGAAGAAAAGGAAGGAAGAATGATGGAAGAATGAGATAGAAAATAAATTTAGGATCAAGATGAATTCTGGCTTCTAGCCTCTGGCTCTTGGTGAGTTTGGGGAGGAGTAAGAGGGATTGTATGGTAGGTTAAGGTTTAGATGATTGACATGTGACCAAGAAAGAAGGAATGATACATAGGTGTAGTCATGGGAGCCAGAATGTGGTAGCAACAGAAGGAAATAGCATGAAGGTGAAGGGGTAGGGGATGCAATGGGAATGAAGGGGTAGAAGAAAGCAGACTGATTGGGAGAGGAGATGGAGAAGTTGAAGATGGTGGCTACATTTTCCCTACAATTCCACCTCAAATGCTGCCATTGGTGGTTTCTTTATCGACCATACTATTCATAAGCTTCCACCCAGAGGAAAGAGTCAGAAAAATGGACTGAAAAGGAAAGAAGGACAAGTAGAAAGAAGAGCTGGGGAGAGAAACAGAGGAGTAGAGAAAGAGAGGAAGAGAAATGGAAGAAGAGAGACAGAGAGAAACACATGGACATGGACTGGTTACAAAAAGATTCACAATTTGGCAGAAAGGCACCAGCCTTAGATTATCTTGGACTATTGCTCTTCATAACATACATAGACTCTGTTCAAAAGCTCCTTTGAAATTCATTCATTTAAATCCAGAATTTTGAATTGTTGTAGATATATTATTACACATTGTAGGCAACAATCTACAGACCTGATTTTCAACCCGTAATCTCTAGACCATACTTACAGGAGTTTTCCTTCCTGCCTTTTCTAAAAATACTCAATAATTAAGTAGCTAAACTGTGACAGCACGACTCATTCAAACTGGTAAAGGTAAATTTAGGACTGATGTCAGAAAGTTCTTCACACACAGAGCACGCTCAACATATTTCTGGGTAGTACAGAGGAGGCAAAAAACTTTGAACACATTCAAGAAACAATTGGATTCCATATTGGGAGGGGTGTAGGTTTTTCTAGGATGGACAAATTAAGGGGCAGATTGACCTCCCTGATCTGTATTCACCTTGTGAGTTGACGAAATACTGAGTTGTGTTCCCTACCTTGCAGCAGACTGTGTAAAAGATCCCAAGTAGAAATCAGGAACTTTTCCTTTATTTATAAATAAAAATGTATTTGTAACTATAATTTGGGATTAACGAATAGGTACTTCCTGCCTGATACAAGCCCACAGTGAACAAAATGTGTGCCTCAGTGTCTGCTGGGTCAATATCATGTTGGTTGTGTAATGTCAAGCAGGCTATTATGATGCAACCCAATCTGGCTGACTTTGAGATGAAAGGAGGAGAGTGTCATGACTTTGTTCACTATTTCTTTTAGTTACCACATTAACTTCACCGAAGTGTGGAGGAAATATGGTTCTAATTTGTTATAGCAACTATATTATTATCTGAGGATCCAGTCATGAGGGGTAAAAATAGAAAGGTCTTGCATTTATGTAGCACCTTATCACATCCTCATGATGTCCCAAAGCACTTTACAGCCAGTCACTGTTGTTATGTAGGCAAAAATAGTTGCCTGCTTGCACACAGCAAGGTCTCACAAATAGCAAATGAATGAATGAACATGTCATTTATTTTTGGTGGTGGTATTGTTTGAGGGGAATTGTTGGCCAGGATACTGAGAGAACATCCAACTCTTGGGCAAACTGTAACATGGGATATTTTACATTGACTTGACCATGTAGATAGGGCTAAGCTTTATGATGTAAGGTGGCACACCGGACAGTAAAACATTCCCTCAAGTAAGCACTGAAATGTAAACCCAGATTACGTGCTTCTTTAAAAAGGATTGCCGTCTGGTGACTCCAATGAAAGACCAGCGGAGCCTCCAGGAAACTGGCATTGGTCCTACCACTGGAGTTTGGACAAGACCAATTGTCAAGTCTTGGAGAAAAAAGGGATAAACAACTGATGTTTTCCCAAGTGTTTTATTTTGGAGAGATATTCTAGTTCAGGATCATTTTGCTATGTTTGATTCCTGTGCATCATTGCAATCATTTAAATTGAAAATTTTAAAGAATTTGAAATGCCTCTTGGACAAAATAAAGAAAAACACGCTCCCCAGTTGCCTCATAACAATACCAATTCTTTCTCATTTTAAAGAGATTATGGGGTGAATATCATGTTATGCATTGGCAGGAGGCTTGAACCATTCTAATATCCTCAGTTAATATCCTGCTAGGCAGCTCGCCCATTCGGAAGGGGGAAGGGTTTGGAATACCAGCAGCAATCTAAAGGTAGCATGCACCTCTTAAAGCTAATACTCCCCATCATGGCCTTCACTGAATTAAGTAAATATGGGATCATATAAAACTGGAGATCATCAAGTGATACTTTAAATGCGATTTCCAGTTGCCATCAAGTATAACAATAGCAATACCAACGTGCATATGTTTTGGCATCTTTAATGTAAGAAATGCCCAAAGGCACTTCATGAATAAGGAAAGCCAGTGCCGAATGATGGAAAAAGATTAGGGAGGATAACTGAAAATTTGGCTGAAGAGATGGGATTAGAAGAGTTAGCTCCAGTGGAAAGGCTGGCACCAGCCCAAGGAAAAGAACAATGAAAAATAATTCTATATTTTGGCCATTGTCAAAGGATTTGAGAGGGAATTTGTATTCATCTGGCACCCTGAAATGGTGCTCTCATTATTACGCAAATAAATCGTACTAAATTCAGTCGAACCCCAACAGAATTTCAAGGCCACTGTTCCGTGCCATTTGTGTGCAGAATATCTATGTGGTTTAAATAATTATGACAATTAAGAAAAAAAGGCAATAACAATTATGAAACAGGAGGTGTAGAAAGTAGAATTTGGTCACTTCAAAGCCTTTTGTGGTAGAGTTTTAATGCTAAATTTGTTTATTTTAGAATGATTTTAAACTTGTTTTTCTGTTTACATTGGGTTTTGCAAGGCAACCTGAAAACAATTTCGACCTAAAAAACAGCAAAAGATACAGAAGAAATTTGTATTAACCCTATTGGCTCAACTCTAGCTTTAATTTTGCCCAATTAACTTCAGTGGAACACTCAATTTATTGTTTGTCCCTACAACCACACCAACCCCCTCCACTTCTGTCTCTCTCTCTCTCTCCACCCACCCTCCCCCCCCCCCCCCCCCCCCCCCAACACCTTAAACCAGCTTATATTTCAACTCTTTCTTGGACTCGAACTCAAGTTCTGTCGAAGGGTCATGAGGACTCGAAACGTCAACTCTTTTCTTCTCCGCCGATGCTGCCAGACCTGCTGAGTTTTTCCAGGTAATTCTGTTTTTGTTCTGGATTTCCAGCATCCGCAGTTTTTTTGTTTTTATCATTCAATTTATTAATTGTGCTCAGGGATTGTAAGAACCCAGTGTCCCTGTTGTCCCCTTGCTGTACTGTTCAAATTTGGCAAACATTTCATATGACATACACCAAGTCAAACACCCTTCCTGGCAATTAGCCCTTTCTGCCCAAGTGATTTCTGTCCAGTTCTGCATCCATCTGTGAACCTAAGGAGTAGCAGCTTTGAATTTTGTTATTATACTAACAAAGGAACTCCTACCTACCTGCACTGTAGGAAATTCAAATCCAGCACACAGTAAGATATTCATTGTTATAAAATCCTTCTATTTCTAATTGACACAAAGCAATTCTTTATTTGTTGGAGTTGATTGGAAATTTTGGAAGATTGTCAAATCGGAAAATAAATTGAAAGAATTTGAAAGCTTCTTTAGTCTGTTTTGTGGTATATTGTTAACACTTTTCTACAGGGTTAGAATTCACATTAAATATCTGGAAACCACGGATCAGTCAAGTGTATATGTCATTGTTAATATTCATTTTCACTCCATTATAATATATATGGAGCTAATATGCAGCAAGAGGGAAATAGTTATGGCATGACAATATATATTACACTAGAGAATAAGAGACAGTTAATATTCAGTATATGGAAAGGACATCAATTAATGCTCTCAACTCTTATTTCTCAGCTTTATTTCATGAAATTGAAGTATTCTTTAGAGCTTTTCTGAGGAGAAGATGGATAAAGGCTAGAAGCCAAAAAATAGTCCCCTAAGATTGTGGAATAAATTATATAATGGCTTATAACGTATAAAAGCTAGTTCATGTTATAAAGAGCCTAACTCAAAGGCTCAATGGAGTAACTGCATCAAACAGTATTCTACAGACCAGGAAGGCATGAGGTTTGATCCCTGAGCAGTGTTCACTTGGCTGGTGCCTGCCAGTGCATGGGTTGAAGTATAGGCCTCAGTAACCCTAGTCTAGGAGGAAAGGTAAAATCAGTCAGTGTTCTCAACTGTCGTCTGATGATTCCTGCTGCAAAGCGCACATGGGTTAGTGATGGATGGAAACATAATCAGACTGGTATGCGATAGCTGCTCCACTGAACAACTTGCTGATGCAAGCAGTTTAGTTAGGGCAATAATAGAGATGCTATAATTGACGTTAAATGCCCATATGTTAAAGGAGGGAAAATCAGCCAAGGTCCCTGCCCCTAAAACCTGTCAAATCACTAACAGGAAAGGGTCATGTACAGGCATGATCAGACTTGGGAATGATGCAGCACATGATATAACAGCCTATTAATAGTCTATGTCAGTGGTTTGCCACAGGGTGATGTTATGTGTCAAGTGCAGTTGCATGATCCACTGCCGCTGGCTAGTCTATTATGGAGACGGAGCCAAGTACCTAAGTCTCTCCTGCCAATACACAGTATCTCCATCAATGCCTCGTTACCGCAACACACGGCAAGCAGGCACCCTATGGCAGGAGATCTCAGAGGAACCTTGGCCCCAGGGGAGATTTGATATGCAGGACCAGCAGAATGTGGACACAGCTTGGCATCCCAATTATGGGTCAAAGAGTTGCCACTGCCTTGTGGGTCTAGCTCTAAGGCACTGGAATGGAGTCCTATAGGTGGCTGGTGATCCTTTTAAGCAAGCACCTTCTGACAACTCCTGCAACTGAGTGGGCTCCAGACATAGAGGCTCCTGTCCTTCCTCTGGATTCAATCCATAAGGCAGAGAGGGAGATGCAGATGCTGAGAAGGCATGTGTCTCCTACCCAAGCTATGCAGTCAAAACAAATAGAGAGGACACTTCACCCTTGATACAAATGGAGAAGACACTTCCTCTTTTCTCTTACCAATGAAATAGCCAACACAAGAGGTAGCAGTTTACGGTTTATAAGCCCAGTGCAATGGTGTAAATGAAAGGCACCACAGGTTGCCACCATCTGCCTTAAGTTGGGCAATCCCCAGCTAAATAAGGTACTGACGCAACAACGCCTGTCTTCCTCTATAGATGCCTGAGGAATAGGGATCCTATTCTGACAAGCATATAGTAAATGGATACCATTACAAAAATGAAGTTTATATGATTGTTCTGTTTTGGGGCCATCTCTGTAATCTAGGGTAAAATAGAGGATTGAAGGGGGTCAGTGACCTGTTCTGAATCCTAACCAACAATGAGCTTCAGTGGATTGGTTGTTAAAGGCTGTTGTGGGATGAGGGGGGTGGCAGCAAGTTGTTTTACTTGGAAGAAGGTGCAAGCTGTTCACACCTGTAGACAATGGGGTAAGAGCATCTGCGTGACTTTGGGTAGACTGTTATGGCTGAATTTTCACTCCTGAGTCAATAGCACAGAGTCAGGAAAATTCCCAACTCCGCAAACCCAACTGAGGAGAAAGTGCCCCGGATTTATGGATTTTTGTTCCAGGATGGGAAGTTGGAGCAGATGTTAACAGGAGTCAGGCTCACTGTCCCTGGAAAGAGTGTGAAGGTAGCCAGAGGGGCTGCCAGGTGCCAAGGCAGGCTCTGCGAAAGGCCTACATCAGTGCTTCAGGACTTGGTCCCAGCTGTAAAAAAAAACACTAAAACCAAAAACAGCCCTCCAGCCCTCACTCCTCACCACCCACCCCCCCCCCCACATTCTCCATGCCTCACCCGTGCCAACTAATGCCCCCACCTAACCTTCATGGCCCCTCAAAGTGTATATACACTTCCGCCCTCCCTTACAACCCTTCATACCCTCCCTGCCAACCTATGCCCTGCTACCCATCCCTATGGCTTCTCTTACTGCCTGTGCCAATCTATGCCCCTCTACCCACATTCATGGCCTGTATCAAGGAGATACAATCATTCTCATAATATTATTGGAATTTATTGTAAAATAGAGTGATAGTGGGATGTGTCTATAATGTCTGTGTGTTTGTGTAAGACTTAATTGAATTAGAGCCAGTTAGTCTGGGTGCTTTGATGAAGAAAGAGAAGTTAGGTTTGAAATGTTAATTAGGTAAACATGGGGAAGTTTAGAAACATAGGGCAGAATTTTCTCCCTACCGGGCATGCGGGCCTGACCCAATCTCCGGTGGACGGGGAGCTGATCCCCGCCAGAGAAGCGGGCCCTGCTGCCATTTTATGAGGGCGGGCCAATTAAGGCCCGCCCAGCGTGACATCTGCCAGGAAGCGCTAGGCACTCCCTGTACAGGCGGGGGTGGGGGGGGGGAATCCCCAGAAGCGAGAGTGTGCTCTTTCACGCATGCACACAACAGAGCGCACATCTCCCTGAGGCTAAGCGCTGCCTCAGGGAGATCGCTGACTGTTTTAAAAATGTTAAAAATAGAGGGAAAAAATTCCTTAACATGTCCCACTCATGTCACATGTTCACTAAAACTTTATTGAACTTTTTAAACCTCTACATGAAACCTCATCCCGCCGGTGGATGAGGTTTCATGTTTTTTCTGTTGCCCGCCGGGGCTCCTGGCCTGCCCGTCAACCTTAAGGTTGGACGGGCAGGTCCTTTAATTGTTTCAATGATCGTGTCAATGGCCTCAATTAGCTGTTGACAGGTCGGCGGGCCTGCAGCTGATTTTGCTGCGCCCCCACCTTCCTGAAAACTTAAATGGGGCGGGATGACATTGCAGACCCCGTCCCCTGCCCGCCAACGGCAAAATTCAGCTCATAGGCATCAAGGGAACATTTGCATTTTTAAATAAACCAGACTAGATTGTTTTCAAAAGAGGGGGTGAAATGTGTCACCTAGCTAGGTGAAGTTTAGAAACTGTGTTTTTATTTTTCTCGTAAGATTACCGGTAAAACTTAGTGCTATGAGAAGTTTTTATTAGCAGGGTGTTAAAGTCCAAAGACATAATGAAATAATGGGTATTTGCATTCAAAGGGGAAAATATGTATAAAGGAGCAAAGGCTGTGTGTAAGGGTAGGCATTTTAACATCTTACAAGTGTGAAAAAGCCTTCAGCATCTATGTCTCAAGCTGCCGTCTTCAAGGGACTGAAGTTAAGAAAACTCACTTTGAATTCAACTTGTTCAGGGTATCATGTTTCATTTCCTGAGTCTTTAAAATCTGTATGTCTTATTGTTGCCTTAATGCAAGTATAACTGGGAGTTAGATTGATTAGAGGATTCAGAAGTTATCATAATAATTTGTAGATCTATGTATGCATTTAAAATCATTTTTCATTAATAAATGTTTGATCTATTTTTGTAAAAACCTATAAGATTTGGTGGTCTTATACTACTGAATTCAAAGCATGCATCTTAAAATTTATACAAATTGAAAATTGACGGTTGTTTCAAGTTTCTCTCTGGGATATGAACAGCTCAGCATTTACCATCTGCTGTGTTATAACACCTGTCATACCCTCCATGCCAACTCATGCACCTCCTCTCATCCACATGGTCCTTTATAGCTCCTATGCCAACTTAATGCCAACCCATGCCCTCCACCCATCGCACTTTTCCCTTACACCCTCTATGCCAACTCACCCAGAATCCAACATGGCCAGACCTCAGGGGCCATAGTGGGATGAAATAAAATAAAGTTCTATATGACTATTGATGACTTCACTATTAAAAAACACTAACTCATAAAAGTCCATTCGACACCTTAAATTCCTTCTAGTACTTAATCCACAATGAAAACAAACATTTGTATTCATAGCCCCACATCAAAGATTTTATAACCACTTGAAACTGTCAATCAAACCGTGAACTTATAGGCCTCCACTGTGATAATGATAAATTATGGAATCAGTCATACAGCACTAATCCAGTAATGGAAGCCCTCAGGGTTATGTCAACAGACAGCTAATGACATTGCAAGCACTGATTTATTTCAACTGCAGGAATTTTCTTTTTACCAAAAATTTAAAGAGCTTTGGGATTTAAATGCCTTGACAGTTCCACTGAGCTTGTCCACTTTTTACGCGTTTTCTGTCTACTTTTAACAATCCCAAAGGGCACCTTGCCTCCCACAAAGGGAAACATGCCCTCTCCCACTTTATCTGTCCTAAAGGGTACCTGGACCTCTCCAAAAGGATAGCCTACCTCTCCAACTAACTCTGGTATCTTTGGACCTTTTTCTGAAATGCTGAAAGACCACAAGTCGTGCTTTGGGCATCTCACTAACAAAAATTGTATCTGTTTGAAGGCAGCTGCAGTTTTACTTGTGCAGCTAGCCCCATGAACCACAGATGTGCAAACTACAATCCACCCCCTCCCCCGGTGCCAGGTTTTGGCATGGGACTTCTAGTATCAGGACTCTGGTGCCATTTAGGCTAAGGCACAGAGCCTCTCTGGCATTGTGCAAGTTCAGGCTTCAGTCTCCAATTCTCACAGGGAGGTGTCAGGTATGTCAGGTTTTATAAATGATTAGACTTTAAGCTGTCTATTTAATTCCAAGATAAAATGGAGTTGGGCTCTACAGGATAGCTAATCAGAATTTCTACCTGGATAGAAGGCCCATGTGATTCACATTACCATGGAGAGGCATTAAGAGGGGAAGAGTCCATAGCAAGCCATTATAGTATCGGCTTACAGGGTTTTCTAAGGTATCACTGAACCTGAAAGAATCTAAGACAGAGAGAGAGAGAGGGAGGGAGAGCAGCGAGATAGAGACAGCCACTATCAATTCTTCACCACACAGAATGTGGCAGGGAGTTTACACTTGAATTAAAGAGACCGAATTCATTAGGATTTAAACAAGGCTAGAAGATTCGCCTAGCTGTGGCTGAAGAGAGGAATCTCCAGGGTAACCCTCGCCATTCAGGGATTTGGAGTTATTTTGTTAGAAAAGGAAAAAAGAAGCAAGTCATTGGGAGCTGAGAATAGCTTTGGACTCATTCCTGGAGAATGAAGTGTCAACTTAAGGGAGAGAGTAAAGTGTAACCTGTGGCGGGGGATTTATAATCATTTTAAAAATTAAATGGAGGAACTTTCCTGTAATTTAGAGTACAAGTTGCCTACTGAATAGTGTTTAGATAATGTTGCTTTTAGTTTGCTTGTTAAGCCTTAAGCTTGAAAGCTTGTTGTGAGATCCTTCCAGTCAGTCACTGGAAATTCAAATATCTCTTTAAAGGTCATTGGTCCCTATGAGAATCATTAACATATCCATGAAATAAAAAGTAAAAAATTATTCCCATCATCTCTCACAGGTGGAAGGATACCAATCACCAATATTCGATGTCAAGAACATTATTATCACAGAACATTAAGTTGTATATTCTTTTATATGCAGTGAGCCATAATTCTGCCAATTTAGCTACAATCTATCCAAAAGAATGGGTTCCTCTTTTAATTAAAAATGCAATCTTGCAACAATATTACGGATATCATGCTCAGACTTCACAAAGAAAAATTCTTAAGGAAACAATCAATGATGTTTTCATACTTTATTTTCTGTTGTGTAACTGTACAAATACAGGATTTTGTTTATTTGAAACTAAGGTGGTGGTTTTCACTGAATACTTTAGGTGCTAAAGAGCCTCCATGGTGGCCAAAGTGGAGTCATAAACTGCAACGTTGGTTTTGCCCTTATTTTGTGCAAGATACCATCTTGGTAAAGGAACTGAAACATGCCACTAGGAATGGCCATGGCCTGCTGATACTTAAAGACGCTGCATAGATATTTTGGTGGATAATGTTTCATTTACCAACCTCTCCTAACAGCGACCAGCTGAACAGGAGCAAACAATTTATTTCTGAGGTATGCGATTGCTACTTAAAGCCATGTTCAGCTATCAATATTCACTTTCTGATTACAATTGACTGACTACAATGCCTTTGAAGAAGACTTTTGAATTGTTCCCATTAGTTGATGCTACAAGGACTAGAGGGACAAAAATTTAAGGTTTCATGCAAGAGATGCAGAGGGGGATGTAAGGAGGAACTTTTTTTTAAGCAGGGAATGGTAATGACCTGGAACTTGCTGCCTTCAAGGGTGGTGGAAGCAGAGACGATGCACGATCTGAAAAGGAAGTTGAATGGGCATTTGAGGGAAATAAAGCTGTAGAGTTACGGAGATACAACACGGGAATGGGACTGACTAAATTGCTGTACAGAGAATCGGCATGGACTTGATGGGCCGAATGACCTTCTTCTGTGCCCTGATACAACTCTCTGCCTATGACATTGGAAGGCATTGTCAAGACTTAAACACTCTGTCAACATTTTTACCTGGATATTTTCTCAAGACTTCATTCTCAAAGAGCAAGGGCTGTATTAGACACCTTAGGAGTTACCAGGCATAATGGCATCTCGTTCTGCATGAGAAATTGGAGGAGTAGGTGAGGGCAGGCAGACCAGCACCAACTGATACAAGAGAGAGAGAAACAGGAGGGTGAGAAGGGCTCTTAGGAAAAGGCTCTATCCTTCCAGAGTCTTTAGAGAACAGCACTCTTACAGTCATATGACAACACCAGTACATGAGGAGGCTGTGCTTTATGAAGGAGATCATTACAGACATCCGTGGCCACCTGGAATGTAGAGTCCAGTGTCACAGCACAGCTTGCACTGCAATGGCTGTGGCAGTCAGGGTCACAGTAACAATTTTTATGCTACTGGAACGTTGCAGGCTGGCACATGCAACGTAAGTTACATCCTACAATCCTCTGTGCATTTCAGCATAAGGCTAGTGCTGAGGGTCTATAAGATCTGAGGAATGATTTTATGTCATTCCTTATTGCCAAAGAAGAGTAAGAGCTCCAGGATTCGACAAGATTGTGGGATTCCTCATGGCCCATAGGCTGTACACATGTGACTATGCAACCCCCTCATTTAAACTTGGAGTGGTTCAGGAACAGGAAGGAGTGCTATTCCCTCAATGTGGTGTGTGATCACTGACAGTGCATCATGTCGGTGAATGAATGCCAATCAGGGAGTTGCCACGTTGCTTTTATAATGAGACAGTCATTCATCCCATTGATTTATGAGCCTTAACACAATGTGCATTACTGGCAGCTAGGTTACAAGGGATAGCCTCTGTTGCCATACCTAATAACCGCCTTGAAAACTCCCCAGAAACTCAATCAGCCATCAGTAATATCATTGAGCAGATCATCAGGGTCCAGAAAAAGGACTTCAGATGCTTTGACCAGCCAGGAGGTGCCCTAAAGGGCTCGGCTAGAAAATCTGTGGTGATTTGTCACATGCTTGGAATCTGGCGATTAGGAGAGGTGAGTCATTACCTCCAGTAATTGTGACGGAGGGTCAAGCTCACCAGCCTCAAGAGGAGGAGGAGGGGGACCAAGGGGATAACCAGAGACTTTCAGTTCAACAGCCCACATCTGGATGTTCACCACCAGCTAGCAGAAGAGTGCCTTTGAGAGACATGCACCACCATCAGACTCTGGAGCACTGTTGCCACATGATATATCTTATATGAATTAGGATCTGCCAGAAGTCCATCATCTGCACTTATTCCTTTCAACCTCTTCTCCATAACAATTACAATAAAAAAGGACCACAAATTCCATCACTATCCAATTACCATTGTCAATCTTTACATTCATCAAAAATTAACAATGTAAATATGACACAACCAACAAATATTAAACTATTCATCCTGTGCTTACCCTTAGTAGTTACCTGTAAATGCTCTTATGCAATCTAGTGTATCTGTGAAGTGCACCCCTGATGGCAGCAACAGTCAAGGTGAATGGTTGCCGAGAACCTGAAGAAGACACTTCAGATGTCCTCCTGCAATCCCCTAAAGAGGCTGTGGGCTGTATAGACGCTGTGTCAGGTCGCACCATCTTAGTATGGGCTTTAGCAATCTGGCCCAACTGGCTGACGGGCAAGGACAATGGTGCAGTGGCAGGGGAAGGAGAAGCATTGCTGGACAGATTAGTTCCTGCTCCATGATTTCCACACCACTACCTTGGGGACTCTGTTCAGCAAGCCTTGTGATCTGCTGGATGGCAGATCGGAGACACTCTGCAAACCTCTTTCAACCAAGGACTCTTGAGCCTCCACAGCATGGCAGCTGCCTGAGCTTTGACTGCCGCAGTTTGTTATTCCCATGCAGGCTGTAATGTCTGCATTGGAATCTGTGACCTCAGTCATCAGTCACTTCAAAAAATGTCAGAATGCACAGGCTGTACACTTCCAGCACTGAATGAAGGTGCATGCTGCCCACCATACTGGAGACCTGGGTACCTGTTTTATGTTGCAGTATGCAGCACACTCTAATGTCTAGGCCCATACATTTTGAATAGATCAAGCAGAGCTGCCACATCGCATAATAATTCACAGGCATAATTGCTGACTTCCTCAACTGTGGTGATCACATATGGTGATTATTAGAAATTTTTTAATCACTTGTCAACTGAAAACCTGGACTACATTACCTATCCAATTAGGAATAGTGTGTCCTACAAATTACATCTGGAAAATCTTTCTGATTGGTTTGTGCTGAAGTTAAAAGAAATAATCTCTTTATTATTTTGAAAGACAGCAGTGATTGACTGTCAGGTTAGCACATTCTGATCTGAATTGGTCTCATATATAGAAAGTTCATGTCTGGTAGGATGCTGCTGGAGGTGGGGGCAGATGATTTAACCTGGTAATGCAATTTCATTCTTTTTAACTTAATTGTAATAAAGTTAAAGTAAATATGCTAAATTCTCCAAATTTTCTCTTCTTCTTTCCTGAAAAATAGAAAATAAAGACCTATTCAATTTTCGAAGTATAGTCACTGTTGTAATATAGGAAATTTTGATGGCAAATTTGCATACAGCAAGCTCCCACAAACAGCAAAGTGATAATGAGCAATAAATCTGGTTTAATGATATGGGTTAAGGGAGGAATTTTGGCCAGGCCACTGGTAATAACTCCCCTGCTCTTCTTCAGGTGGTACCTTGGGATCTTTTACATCCACCTGAAAGGACAGAATTTTTAACAGCTCATTTGAAAGATGGGACCAATTGGCATTGTAGCATTCCCTCAGTGCTGCATTGAAGTGTCAGCCTAGTTTAGGTACTGGAGTCTATAACCTTCTTGTTAGAGGTGAGAGTGCTACCATGGAGCCACAGCTAACATGTAAGCCTTTAACCAGTATCTAAGTACAGTCCCAAAAATTTCAGCTGTCCTTTACGTAATTCTTTTTCAAGCTATTGCATTTTGTTTGTGGCTGAAGAGAACAAATCATATCTGAACCCCATCCTGCCCTCACCCACTTTACGGTAAGACCAATCAGAAGCTGAAATCCCGGCTGACCTTTTATGCTCTCTTGGCCGTTCTAAGTCCAACTGAAGAACCCTCCTGAGATGAGCTCACTTGGAATGCATCAGGAATTAAACTTGGTTGAACAGTTCAACAGCACACACCGCTGAGTGAATGCCAGCGATAAATATTTTTAAAACTTCATTGTAAAATTCTCTGCTGCAGCAGGATTTCCCCAGTTTGCTCTTTGCAGTGAAATCATGGGCAGAATTTTCTGCCTGTCGGGTGGGCTGGGCGGGAGCTGGCACAGGTGGGCGCGTACCCGATCGGTGCCCCCGATTGGGTCTGCACTGCCATTTTACGTGGGCGAGCCAATTAAGATGCACCCAGTGTGATGCGCACCCAGAAGGGCTGTGCGCTTCCTGTGCGGGTGAGGTGGGGGGACGGGGGTTGCCTGAGTCATATGCAGGCAAAAGAGCACAGAAATCTTCCTGAGGCACGGAGCCACCTCAGGGAGATTGAGTGTGAAAAACTGAGAAAAAGATTTTTAAAAAATATTCAGACATGTCCCCTCATGTGAAATTGTAACAGGAGCTGGGACATGTGCATTAATTTCAATAAAAATTTTTTTCAAAATTTAAAATCATTTATGAAACCTCATCCCGCCCATCGATGAGGTTCCATGAAAAATGCGAAGGGCGACTGGGCTCTTCCCCTGCCTACCAACCTTAAGGTTGGATGGGCAGCTCCGTTAATTATTTTAATTGACAGTTAAATGGCCATCATAGGCCTTTGACAGTTTGGTGGGCCCACCGAACTGAAAGTCTGAATGACGCCCGGTGATATTGGGACGCACACCCAATGTCACTGCGCATCATTTTACGCCTCGGCAAGCAGGCCCCACCCCCGCTCACCGAGCCGAAGATTCAGCCCCATATATATTTGCATAAAGAATAAAGTAGTGACTTAGCTGCAAACAGTGAAGAAGAATTCCCCGATAGCATCACCTCATGTGTGACCTTGCTGCAGTAGCCAGAAAGCAAAAGTTCACTGAGCATAAAAATATAAAAACAAAAAAACTGCGGATGCTGGAAATCCAAAACAAAAACAGAATTACCTGGAAAAACTCAGCAGGTCTGGCAGCATCGGCGGAGAAGAAAAGAGTTGACGTTTCGAGTCCTCATGACCCTTCGACAGAACTTCGACAGTTCTGTCGTAGGGTCATGAGGACTCGAAACGTCAACTCTTTTCTTCTCCGCCGATGCTGCCAGACCTGCTGAGTTTTTCCAGGTAATTCTGTTCACTGAGCATATTGTTCTGTGAAGTGAGCCACCGTAAACCATCTCCATCAAGGAGATAACATCCTTGTAGCTTCAAATACAGTATTGGTGCTTTGTTTACAAATATGCTGCAAGGATCTTTAATAAGGTTACATTCTTGTCTATATATAGATATATAATAACTCATTTCACAATGAGAGGAATAGCTAATCTGATGAAATCACACCCTTCAGATGATGTTCTGGTAGATAGTGTGATTTACAAGTCTCAGTTTTTCTTACACCGTTCAAGAATTTTTCATAATAAATTTGACTTCTAACTTTGTATTTTATTAAATTTCATTTTTGAATCTAACAATTTAAAATAATTAATCTTTTCATAAACCAGTGCCAGTGATACATTCTTTTACACCCAAGGCTTTAACAGCTGCGGTGTGCAAAGCATACACAATGAGATACAAAAGACTGGTTTTTCACTTGACTGAAAATTAGCTAACAATGAATGAGTTTATAAGGTTAGTAACTGTTTAGGTGCAAGGTAAAGCAAGTGCTAATAAAAGCACAAGACACGTCTAAAAACACTGATAAGTGTGCAAAGTTAAGTTAATTATGTTGCCTAGATTTTCACTATGGCCTTTTATTAATTTACTTCTTTCCTTATTGACTTCGACCACCATCAACACCTCTTTGTCCTTTTGTCAAAGACATCTTTTGGCAATCTCCACTTATCACTAACAGAATTACCTGGAAAAACTCAGCAGGTCTGGCAGCATCGGCGGAGAAGAAAAGAGTTGACGTTTCGAGTCCTCATGACCCTTCGACAGAACTTGAGTTCAAGTCCAAGAGTCCAACTCTTTCTTGGACTCGAACTCAAGTTCTGTCGAAGGGTCATGAGGACGCGAAATGTCAACTCTTTTCTTCTCCGCCGATGCTGCCAGACCTGCTGAGTTTTTCCAGGTAATTCTGTTTTTGTTTCGGATTTCCAGCATCCGCAGTTTTTTTGTTTTTATCCACCTATCACTGGCCATCTATCCAGCTTTACCTTTTCCAACCCCCCCTTAAACCAGCTTATATTTCACCTCTTTTCTATTTTTCCTTAGTTCTGATGAAGAGTCGTTCGGACTCGAAACGTTAACTGTATCCCTCTCTGCAGATGCTGTCACACCTGCTGAGTTTTTCCAGGTACTTTTGTTTTTGTTTTAGATTTCCAGCATCCACACTATTTTGCTTTTACTATAATATTCCATGCCTGGACACAGCCAGGTGGCCTGCTTCCACCGCAATACCATTTTATTTTGAAGACAGGGCAGTGGATATCAATTGGCTGTATGATGGACTGATTACAGGGTTTTTAAACTATGATGGTAATGATATATTGCTATAAAGTGCACATGATGCCATTCAGTTCAATGGCAGTGAACAGTTCAAAGCTGCAATAACTCTGAGAATAAGGTGACCAGGGTAATGCAGTATATTGTGCATTAAGTAGAACATGGCTTTTAATCCAACGCAAACTAGCAGAGTTCTAGATTTCCCATTATGAAAGTGAGTTGGGACAGTTTTATTAATCTGACAGATGCAAATCCAATCATAAATTTGTCCATAAACTGTCATGACTCTATGGGTGTTGCAATTACCTGAGCAGACTTGAGAAAACAATGGTTCTGCTTTTAATTGCTATTCATTGCCCCTCATTGGCCATGTGTACCTGTTGTAATATCGCTGTAAGAGTGACGTGCCTTTAAAAAGCTTAACATGCAGTAAGCCAGGTACCTGGATGTCATCATGTGACCATAAGCCACAGTCTCTCTCTGCACTGTAGTACTCTAGACAACAGGATGTGTCTAGAGATTGCTCAACTGCTTGTACTGATTTCGCTGTAAATAAACCCCACCAATGACCCTCAAGGAAATGGCATCCATGTACCTCATTTGTGTTACATATAGCTAGCAAAAGGACATCACTGCAGATATTGGATAAGGGCAGAGTTGAGTTCAGCTGTCATTCTCCTGTCATTGAATAGCCAACCACATACAACTTCAACGTGCAAAAATTTATAAAGTCTGCTGCAAGTCATTAAATACTGCTAGATGAGTGTGATGGCCATACAGAGCTGGATTTCATCAACTCTAGCAGGGAGGCCTGGAGATCATCTTCTTATCGTGTCCACGGACAGTCTATACATGGCCCAGCCAGAACTGGACACAGTTTTGCACCTTGTTGTTGAATTCAGCAAGATCTGCAACAGTGCATGGTTCCTCTAGCGATAGGCATTGCAGGAGATGTTGCATAGTCTTTGGCTCAGTTCCACATTCACAAGTTGTCGGGCAGGTTATATATCCCCATTTGCTTAGTGACACCTTTGAATGACCTACACCAGTTCTAAGTCTGTTAAGGCACTTCCAGGTTGCCCAGTTGCAATTAGCTCCTGGGAGAAGGCTTTCATCCAGTAGAATTTCCATCGCTGGGGGTTGTTTGAGACTGGCGAGCCGGTCTTTCCACAAGGCGATGCAGGCTTTAGATGGGGTTGATTGTAATGGAACAACACTGTTCATAAAGCTCTTCTTTGACCTTAGGCTGCTGGGTGTAGGTGTATGACCATGTAGAGGGTGCCTCTCATCTGATGTTTGACGGAGTCGCTCTTTCTTGCTGGCTACTGTTCTTCTTATATCGGGGGAGCGATACCCGCCAGGATATATAGGCTGTTGGCGTTTGTTGGTTTTAAACAACCTGTGATAAGTCAGCAGCTTGCATTCAGAACGGCATCTTCTTAGCATGAATAGATCTTTCCCATGCAGGGCAGGCGTATTCGGCAATGGAATAGCAAAGAGCAAGTGCATTGGTTCTCAATGTTTTCAAGCTTGCTCCCCATTTTGTGTTAGTGAGTTTATTCAGGATGTTGTTTCGTGCGCTCATTTTTGCCTTTGTCTTTTCGATTTGGTTCTTGAAGGTGAGGCATCTGTCAGGGGTGACTCCTAAGTAGATAGGGTGCTTTGGGGCCAAGGTAGAAGCGTTCACGTCACGGCCGTTTCAACCAATTCTACCACCATCACGCAAAGCAAGTAGGGCCTGGAGATTAAAATGATAGAATCATGGCAGGAGGTCAAATGGTTCAGGCCAGCTCTCTGAAACAGCAACTCAGCCAGTCCCACTCCCCCACCTTTTCCACATAGCCCTACAATTTTTTTCTCTTTAGGTACTTATCCAATTCCCTTTACAAAGCCCCAGTTGATTCTGCCTACACCACTCTCTAAGGTAGTGCAGTCTGAATCCTAACGGTGCAAAATATTTTCCTCGTGTCGCCATTGGTTCTTTCTCTAATCATCTTAATTTGGTGGATCTTGACCTTCCAGACCCCTCATGATTTTGAATATTTCAATCAAACCTCCTGTCAATCTTCTCTTCTCTAGGGAGAACAACCCCAGCTTCTCCAATCTATCCATGTAACTAAAATCCCTCATCCCTGGAACCCATACTCATAAATCCTTTTTGCACCCTCTCCAAAGCTTTTACCACCTCCCTAAAGTGCCATGTCAAGAATTAGGCACAATGCTCCAGTTGAGGTTGAACAAAAGGATTCATCATAACTTGTTTGCTTTCGTACACTATGCCGCTATTACTACATACCAGGATCTCATTTTCCTTTTTAACCACTTTTTCAACCTGCCCTGCTACTTTCAATGATTTGTGCACATCTACCCCAGGTCTCTCTGTTCCTGCACCTCTTTGGAATTGTGCCCTTTGTTTTATGTTGCCTCTCCTCATTCTTCCTACCAAAATGTACCATTTCACGCTTCTCTGCATTAAATTTCATCTGACACCCATTCCACTAGCCTATGTCCTCTTGAAAGCTGAGATTTTCTGGCCCTGCTACGGGGGAATGTGGCGGCCCAGCCAAATATCCATTGGGCAGAATTTTCTGCCTGTCGGGCGGGCAGGGAGACAATCCCCGCCGGAGAAGCAGGCCCTGCCGCCATTTTATGTGAATGGGCCAATTAAGCCCCGCCCAGTTTGATGTCCGGTGGGAAGGATTCCCCAAAAACGAGAGTGCGCTCATTCGTGCTTGAGCACAAAAGAGCGCACATCTCCCTGAGGCTAAGTGCTGCCTCAGGGAGATCGCTGACACTTTTAAAAATATTAAAAAATAGAAAAAAAATTTCCTTAATATGTCCCCCTCATGTGACAATGTGATGGGACATGTTCATAATTTACATAATAACTTTAGTAAAATGTTTAAAACCCTGCATGGAACCTCATCCCGCCAGTGGATGAGGTTTCATGTTTTTTCTATTTGCTGCTGGGGCTCCTGATTGGACAGGCAGGTCCTTTAATTGTTTAATTGATCATGTTGATGGCCTCAAAAGGCCATTGACAGGTCGGCGAGCCCGCAGCTGATTTTACTGCGTCCCCGCCATCCTGAAAATTTAAATGGGGTGGGGTGATGTCGGGGGTTCCGCCCGACATCATCCTGTGTCGATGTATGGATTGGCGAGCGGGCCCCGCCCCCTGCTGGCCCATTGACTTTTGGTGGGAGCAGATGATCCCGGCAGTGGGCGGTGCTGGAAGATCCCACCCTAAGTCTATCACTACCCTCCACACAGTTCACCATACTTCCAAATGTTGTGTTATCTGCAAATTTTGGAACTGCACCTTGCACTTGCAAGTCTAGGTTGTTTATATCAAGAAAAGCAGTTTTCCTATTATAAACCTTGGGGGAACCCCATTGTATACCTTCCTCCAATTTGAAAAATAGCCATTCACCACTATTCTCTGTTTCCTGTCACTCAGCCAAATTTGTGTCCAGGCTGCCACTCTCCCTTTTGTTCCATTTTCAAGTCCATTACATGACACTTTGTCAAATGCCTTTTGGAAGTCCATATACACATCAACCACATTATCCTCATTAACCATCTCTGTTACCTTATCAAAAAAACAAGTTAGTTAAACAATTTTTTAAGAAGTTCTTTCACGGGATGTGAGCTTTGCTGGCAAGGTCAACATTTTTGCCCATGCCTAATTGGCTTTGAGAACATGATGGTGACCTGCCTTCATGAACCATGTGGTGTAGATGCATCCACAGTGCTATTAAGAAAGGAGTTCCAGGATTTTGATCCAGGGACGCTGAAGGAACAGCAATATAATTCCAGGTCAGGATGTGTGTGGTTTGGAGGAGAACTGGCAGTTGGTGGTTTTCCCATGTGTTTGTTGCTCTTGTCCTTCTGGATGGTAGAGGTCATGGGTTTGGAAGATACTGTCAAAGGATGCTTGATGAGTTTCTGTGGTGCATCTTGCACAGAGTACACAATGCTACAATTGTAGACTAGTGGTGGGGGGAGTGACTGTTTATGGTGGTGGATAGGGAGCTGCTTTGTTCTGGATGGTGTCAAGCTTTTTGAGTGGAGCTGCACTCATCCAGGCAAGTGGAGAGTATTTCGTAATGCTCCTGACTTGTGCCTTGTACTTGATGGACAGGCTTTGAGGAGTCAGGAGGCGAGTTACTCCCCTCAGAATCCCAGCTTCTGACCTGCTCTTGTAGCCACAGTATTTATATAGCTGGTCCAATTCAATTTTTGGTCAATGGTAATTCCCAGGATGTTGTTAGTGGGGGATTCAGCAATGGTAATGCCACTGAATGTCAAGGAGAAATGATTAAATTCTCTCTTGTTGGAAATGGTTATTGCCTGTACTGGTATGGCGCAAATATTACTTGCCATTTTCATCTGGCCAAACCTTAATGTTGTCCAGGTCTTGCTGCAAATAGGCACAGACTGTTTCAGTATCTGAGGAGTCATCAATGGTAATGAACACTGTTCAGTCATCAGCGAATAACCCCATTTCTGACCTTATGACAGAAGGAAGCTGAAGGGAGTTGGACCTAGGATACTATCCTATGGGAGGTGGTGATGTAGTGGTAGTATCATTAGACTAGTAATCCAGGGGCCTGGGTTAATGTTCTGGGGACACAGGCTCAAATCTCTCCATGGCTGGTGGAATTTAATTTTAATTAATAAATATGGAATTAAAAGTTAGTCTAACGGTGACCACAAGACCATTGTTGATTATTGTATAAACTCATCTGGTTCACTGATGTCCTTTAGGGAAGGAAATTTGCCATCCTTACCTGGTCTGGTCTACATGTGACTCTAGATTCACAGGAATGTGTTTGACTCTGAAATGGCCTAGCAAGCCACTCGGTTGTATCAAACCACTACGAAGTCAGACGAACTCCCCTCCTAACAGCACTGTGCCCCACATGGATTGTGGCAGTTCAAGAAGGCAGCAACTTTTCTCAAGAGCGATTAAGGATAGGCAATAAATGCTGGCCTTGCCAGTGACACCCACCTCCCATAGACAAATGTAAAAAAAAACCTGAGGAACCCCTGCAGTGATGTCCTGGGACTGAGATAATTAACCTTCAACAACCACAACCATCTTCCTTTGCAATGCCACACATCTTCCATCACTTTGCTGATGGTTGAGTGTAGACTGATGAGATGGTACTTAGCCGGGATGGATTTGTCCTCCTTTTTATGGACAGGACATACATGGGCAATTTTCCACATTGTCGAGTAGATGCCAGTTTTGTAGCTGTGCTTGAACAACTTGGCTCCAGGCGCGGCTAGTTCTGGAGCATGTCTTTAGTACTATTGCCAAGATGTTGTCAGAGCCTATAGCTTTTTCTGTATCCGGTGCCTTCAGCCATTTCTTAATATCACATGGAGTGAATTGAATTGGCTAAATTGCCACCTGCAATTCCGAGACCTCAGGAGGAAGCCAATTTGTTTTAACATATCTACGCTATCCATTGATTTCCCTAATCAATCTACACTTGTCTAAGTGACTTATTTTCTCTCCATTTCTTGCTTCTCTATCTTTCCTGAACACCAAGTATTTAGGAATATTTAGTACCACGACCTTTTTTATGAGCCCAGTTCCCATTATTGCCACCGAATCATATTCCCATGCAACTATTTACTTCCCAACCTTATTTACCACATGCCATGCATTTACCTACCTGAACTGTAAGCTAATTTATATCTTAATGCATCACCTCTTAGTCTGACCCAACTTAATACTTTACTATTTCATCCTCTAGTGCTATCTGTATCTCCCAATTCTTTGTGAACCTTGTTTATCACCCTGGTTCCGATCCCCCTGCCATGTTAGATTAAAACCTTCTTCAACAGCACTAGAAAATTGCCCCATCAGGACATTGGTCCAGGCTCTTTTGAGGTGCAACCGGTCCAGTCTGTATAGGGCTTACTTCCCCCAGAACCGTCCCAAAATCCCAGGAATCGAAAATTTCGCTCCTGCACCACCTCTCCAGCGATGCATTCATCTGCTCTATCCTCCTCTTTCTATGCTCACTAATGCATGGCACCAGGAGTAATTTGGAAATTGCTACTTTTGAGGTCCTGCTTCCTAGTCTCATTTTTAGCTCCATAAAACTGCCTGCAGGACATCATTCTCTTTCTACCTATGTCATTGGTACCAATATGGACCACGATCTCTGGCTGTTCACCCTCCCTTCCCAGACTTCTCTGCAGTGACATCCCTGACCCTGGTACCAGAGAGCCAGCATAGTATCCTGGATGCATTGATTTCCAAATCGTCCTTCTGCTTCGCTGTACAGCTGAGCCAGCTGAGGTTCCATGAACTTCAGAATGAAATACTGGTTCGAGAGCAAGATGCAATCAAGGGATTCCTGTACTACCTGCCTGGCCCTTCTTGACTATCTGGTGATCGCCCATTCCCTCTCTACCTGCACACCCTTAAGGTGTGGGGTGACCACATACAGAACCATGCTAGCTGCCTAGCTCTCAGCCTCGCAGGTGCATAGCAGTGAAGCCAGCAGCAGTTTAACCTTTGAAACCCAGAGCTTGAGGCTGCCTTAGACGACGCTTCCTGCACATGTGGTTGTCTGTAATGTTGGTGTTGTTAACCCAACCCAAAATGGAGCCTTGTATGTCACAGTGGATGCCACTGGCACCCGATTATCCATGAATTCCAAGATTCATGCAGATCGTCATCAAAAAAGGAAAGTTAAAATGAAAGAGTTACTTTGCTCCCTTCCTGACTGTCCATGAATATTGTATTAATCAAGTTTATTGACCTGAGAAGAAGTGGACAGGGCTTTGGCACTTACCAAATCTGGTAAAACTGCAGGCTCAAATGACGCCTTGCAGTATTTCTGAAGAACTAAAGTCAGTATGCCCACAGCACCCTGGTGTGATTCTTTACTAATGTATATATCTCTAGACAGAGGCCCAAGTTACGGCAACAAGCGAAGGTCATATCGCCATCCTGAAACCAAATAAAGCAGCCAATGATCTGAAAAACTAACAGTCAACATCACTGTTACTTCAAAGACTCATGTCACTCTGCGAGGATCTCATCCCTACGGCACAATATGGGTTTAGCCCTGTAAGGCACACCTGTAACTAGCTATCTGCACACACAAGTCACAAACTAGTTATTGTTGTGAACTGGAAACAACAGTAAGATTGTTGGACTTGTCTACAACATATGATATCAAAAAAAGAAAGACCTACCCCTCACAGAGTAAATTAACCCTGACTGTTGGAAAATAGGTACTATTATTATTTAATATTTATATCAGTGTCATGAAGCTATAATAATTATAATATTGTGATTTATTGTAAAAGTAGGTTAATAATGGGTGGATAGTTTCTGTGTGTGTGTGTCTGTGTGTGTGTGTGTGTGTGTGTGTGTGTGTGTGTATGATTTAATCGAATTGGAGACAGCTGGTCTGGAGGCTTCGATTCATCAAAAGAAGCTAGGCTTGAAATGCTAAATACATAAACATGGCTGAAGTCTTAGAATGTAAGGTAAGGAGAAATTGTATTTTTAGATAGATCAGAGCAGTTTGAATTTCAAAGAGATGTTAGACTGTTTACACCTAGCTAGAGAAGCTAGGCCAAGCAGTGTGTTTATTTTTCCCAAAGACTACTGACAATATTTAGACCATGAAAAGATTCATATTATGAGAAAGGTAAAGTTCCAAAGACATATGGGAACAATGGAATTTACATTAAAAGGGACAAACATGTATAAAGGCAAAGGAGGCTGTGTATTAGGGAAGGCATTGTAAAATCTAACAGGAGTGTGAGAGGCCTCCAGTACTTGTGCATTAAGCTTGCTGTCTACAGAAACCAAAGCTGGGGAAAAGCCACTTTGAATTCTACTGTCCAGGGTATTGTGTTAACTTGCTGGTATCTGTTTAAAATCTTTTTTTTTACTGTTACCTTAATGGGGGTGTAACTGGAAGCCAGGTTAATTAGGGGTTTTAGGAGTTATTATAGTAGTAATTTGTAAACCTATGTACGTGCTTGAAACCTTTTCTGTTGGTGATAAATGCTTAATTTAGTTTTTTAAAAAATCTCTGATGTCTTGGCGGACTTATCACTTCTGAATTCAGGGCACACATCTCAAAATAAATACAAATTGCAAAACCGTTGTGATAACATGATCAAGCTTTTCCTCATGGATTTGATTCTGCCTGGCACACATCATCTGCCACGTCATAACATCAGGGATATACCACTGATCCAATTGAGGATATTTGGGACTGCACATATAATTTGTGATATTCATCTAATTGAGACCTCTTACTCAAGCTGAACACCTGTTTGCTGAAGACTTGAAAATACTTGAGGATTTTTATTTTATTGCCATTTGAGAAAGCGGCATGCAAAGAACTTCCTTTCTGTGATACTGAAATTAAGCCAGGACTTTTCAAATTGCATTGGAGAGGTTCTGGTTCATAATCTCACATACCATCAATATTTGACGAAAACTGTAGCCAAGATAAAGACTTGGATCAGCTCAAACTGCAAATGAGCAGTGACTAGCTGGAGAGCAGCTTCTCATGCCACGCGGACAGACACCTTGGCCCCTGTTTTCTCCGAATATTGCACACCATTTTAGGCAGGCAGGTCATGTACAAATCTTGTCGACATGGAACTGAACACCACTATCAGAGTCATCAGAGGAGTGCTGAAACCAACACTGACAGTCTGACTCCTTAACCCTGCCATATTTTGCCACTACCTTGCAATAAGCAAATACAACCAGACCCTTGTGAACCCAAATTTACCTATTAAAGAAAATCTCCTAAATATTGTCAGTAACCTTTGGGAAAAATAAGTTCAAGAATTTTTTTTCTGATTAGTGGCCATGAATCTCAAAACTTCAGAACTCATTGTATGCACCTCAAGATGGGTGGGGCTGTTTTACTTTATAAAGTTCAAGGGATACACAGGAAGCCAGGTTTAGATGAATGTCTAATGATGGTTGTAGATATTGAAGAGATAGAAAGCAGTAAGACCATGAGGAACTTAAACATAAGGATCAGAATTCAAAATTTGAGGCAGTAGGGGACTGGGAGGTAATGTAGGTCAATGAGGACTGTGTGGTAAGCAGGTGAGCGCCTCATAAAATGCAAAATTCCATGCCTTATGATGTAAATTGGGGCCCATGTGAATTTAATGTGCAGTTCCGCAGCCCATGACTAGCATCAGACTCGCCAGAGAAACCTGCCAGCAGCCAGGAGCAGATCCCGAAGAATTCAAAAGAAGTAAAATTGTAATTGTTTTTTCACTATTTTCTTTGCCTCGAGAAGGAGCAGGAGTGCTACCCTGAACATGGCAAGGAAACCTTAATACCCTGTGCCCTGAACTTCCCCATCCATAACTGTTATGAACTGTTCCTAGAGACTGCCCGAAATTCCACTCCCATCCAAAAACCATGCACAGATTCCTGCTAGGAAGATCACCTGGGAGATGGAACTAAAGCCTGGGGGTTTAAAATGGCCCAGGACCCACTCCATGAAAGCCAGGTGAACATTATCATGTGACGGGCCCAACACCTGTTTTAGGTAGCTGCCCTGGATACCTAAAAAAAATGGTCAGACTAATTTCAGGACATTATGCTCTGAGACTGGGCCTTTTTACATTTATTTTACACCTGCAAAAAGGCACAATGAGGATAAATTTCTTCCCCAAATAATCCAGTAGAAGCCATTCATTGATATTCGCAGTTACTGGATTCGTGCAATTATCTTTAAGAATAGTCCCTTTCCCCTTGCCAGTTGTCCAAAAATCATGATGATCCATTCAGACTGTAATTATGCTGAGCCTCTGGGGTAGAAGGTTATTTTTGAGTGAGGCAGCACCATTGTTTAGGAAGTTGATGCAGAATTCTCAACCCATGTATCATACACAATAATAACAGCTCAAGGTAGCTGGGATGGTGTTAGTATATTTATTATTTTGGTTGGAAGTTATTGCATACGCTACATCTAAAAGCATTTCCTGATGAGAGTGTTAGATGCCTGCCTTATTCAAAAGTTTGCTGATCGCTTCATGCACTGCCAAAGTTAACTGGTTAATCAGAGGAAACACAATGAATTATAAAAGCAAATCTTTGCCACAAAATTCCTTGTCCATAATGATCTATTGTGCTTGAATTAAATGAACATTTGGCTTTGTGTCTCCTGGAAAAGTTTCATTGTAAGAAAGCTGGCAGTCTGTGGACAGTTCAGTCATTTAATCAGAGTACAGCTTCATTTTTCCACAAATAGTTCTTTCGTATTCACATCAACATCATAATCTCAGGAGACGGTAAAAATGGGAAAGCATGAAGAGGGAAGTAGAGAGTGGGGATAGATGGTGGGGGTCAGGAGATGGAGGGGAGTGGGATGAGGGGGGAAGAAGTTCCTGAGCTGCTCTGTTCATTGTCAGTCCTCGAATGGCTCTAACATCCCACTTACTGCTCCATGAATACTGACGATTCATTCAGTTCCATTTTGAAAAAGGTCCACTGCCAGATGTCCAAAGAGCTGCCTGTAACAAACAATAGGCCCCTTTAAATATGGAAGTCAGGGCCCTATAACATTAATAGCATCAATATAAAATTATAACATTGGGCAAGAGGCCTGATAATGGTAATGTTGATTTATTTTTGAAAGCTCAGAGGTGCACAAAAATAATCAAGACTGCTGCTGCCCTGAGACAACTACCTTCCACAATTGAGCCAACCCCAACTAACCAAACCCCCCCCACCGCACCCCCCCCACCCCCACAATGCTAACCCTCACAACCACCAGCAGCTTATATTATTGGTGGTTTCATGGCATACAATGGATGGATTTCAGATGTCTGTTGCACAATCCACAGCTTGCCTGCCAAATTTAAATGAAGCCCAGGCCTTAAAATGATGGGGGCCTCTTCACCATCAGAATGGGTGGCCAACCAGCTCATGCTACCTGTTGGTCACCTGAAAGTCAAAACTGATCCTAATATTTGTAATATTAATATAGCATACCATTTCCTTTAAATTCATATTATGGGTCAGTTTCCATGTTCTACTCTATTAACTGCTGTTTAACTACACTTTGAGGTTGAAATTCCACTAAGCACTAATTTAAGAGCACTAGTTTATGTTAAATAAACTTTGGTTTAAGAGGGAAAGTACAAGTTTAAAGTAGGAGTCAGCGTAATTTCAACCCGTTTATGCTTATATAGTTTGAAATGCAATAATTATTGATTTACAAATGAAGGCTTTTCAACCAAATGGTTTATTTTTGTCGTTTATTCCCTTTTAGTCTCCTCCGCATCAGATGGAGATTAAAAAATAACCCTGCAGCATTTTGCTTGCTTGGCTCCAACTCAGCCAACTTCTAGAATTTTCTGTCATGTGTTTCTCTTTGATTGTTTGGATCCTGCTTTCATTAAAGCATCCACGAAGAAGGCAGTTTGACTTGTGCCCATTCAGGCACATGGGGCCAGATTTTCACCTCAGAGGTGGGAATCGGGAATTGGGGATTTCCCAATGTCACAATCCCACCTTCTAAACTCATGCACACTGTTTTCATGGCTTGGAGTAGGGGGTGGGCTGCAGCTAGGCCTGCCGGCTCAGGCAATCAGCCTGCCTCTACCTCCACCTCAGGCCTGCGACCGAACGTGGCCATGTTTAAAGGTCCGCCTCCGCTTAGCCAACAGTCCAGTTCTGGAGATAGAGCCCCTAACTCTCACTCCCCTATCTTCCTCACCCCCATACCTTCCTCTGTAACCATACCCCCAATTCCCCCTTCACCCTCAGTCCCCCATAGCCCCATACCCTGATACCCTCCTCACTCCCTCAAACTGCCCTCATCCCATAGCCCCTCAGCCCATACACACATAGCCCCTCCCATTTACTTCTCCAAACTTCCCAACCCACTCATTCAGTATCCACTAAATACAGAACTCACCAGTCCTATAGTAACATTGGGAAGTTTTGGGAAAGTCATAAATCTGTAAAAATATACAAGCAGTACTTGAAGCAAACTTTAAAAACCATTATCTTCTTCAGAAGCTCATAAATCTGTTAAAATAGCCAAGCCTACATTTCCCTGCATAACTCTGCCAACAAACTCTGCTGAGCAGAATCCATTAGTGGGTTGGAACTCAACCAAGCATTTATAATGAGATTGCATTGAACCACTGTGTGAGCTTAATCAATTAAAGCCTTTGAAAGCCAGAAACTCAACCATCTGTCAAAGCTTTGAAACAGCCAGACAGATGATTGAACTAAACCTCAAGGAAAACATGAAAGCAAAGGAGACATTTTGCACAATCAAATCTGAAATTTCACCATTGTGCAATGCAGAATAGCAATTTATCCAGTGATAATATACACTAGTGTATCTGAAGACTTCTACATTTTCACATATGCAGCAAGACCTGGGCAACGTTCAGGCTTGGGCTGATAAGTAGCAAGTAACATCCATTCCACACCAAGGCCAGGCAATGACCATCTTCAGCATGATAAATTCCAATCATCTCCCATTTACATTCAATTGCATTATCATTGCAGAATCCAACACTATCAACATCCTGGGGCTTATCATTGACCAGAAACTGAACTGAACTGGCCATATAAATAAGGACAGGTCAGAGGCTGGAATTCTCACCTCCTGACTCCCTAAAGCCTGTCCACCATCTACAAGGCACAAGTCAGGAGTGTGATGGAAAACTCTTCACTTGCTTGGATGAGTGCAGATCCAACAACACTCAAGAAACTCAACACCATCCAGGATAAAGCAGCCCGCTTGATTGGCACTCCATCCACCACTTCCAACATCCACTCCCTCCACCACCACTTGGAGACTTTTAAGTTAATTAAGGAGAGCCAGCACAGATTTGTAAAAGTCAGATTGTGTTTATATAAGCTAATTGAAATTTTTGAAGGTGTAACAGAGAAAATTGATGAAGGGAATTGAATGAATATCGTTTAAATAGATTTTAAGAAAGTGCTTGACAAAGTACCACACAAAAGGCTGGCTAACAAAATTGAGTCCCATAAAATATGAGCGACAGTTTTAGCTTGGTTAAAAAATTGGCTTAAGGACAGAAAGCAACAAGCTGTGGTAAAATGGTTATTTTTCAGACTGGAAGGGTAGACAATGGTGTTCCCCAAGAGTCAGTGCTAGATTCACTGCTTTTTTTGATATATTTAGAGGACTTAGATATTGGAATGCAGCGTAAAATTTCAAAATTTGCCGATGATATTAAACTTAGAGGTACGGTAAACAGTGAGATTGATACAAAGCGACTGCAACAAGACATAGATAGGCGAGCAGAATGGGCAGACAGGTGGCAAATGGAATTTAAATTGAATACAGAGAAGTGTAAGGTAAGAGAGTGTGAGCGTGAGGCAGAGGCAATACATACTTAATGGGACAGTTCTAAAAATTGTGCAGGGACAGAGCAACTTTGGGTTTATGCGCACAAATCTTTGATAGTGGCAGGACATATTCCGAGAGTAGTTAGCAAAATATATGGGATGTTGGTCTTTATAAATAGAGTCGAGTACAAAAGAGAAGTTATGCTGAACCTTTATAAAGCTTTGATTTGGCCACAACTAGAATATTCCTTCCAATTCTCACCATGCTTTCGGAAGGATATGAAGTTTCTTGAGAGTGTGCAGAGAAGATTTACCAGGGATGAAGGATTTAGCTATAAGGTTAGGTTGGCGACACTGGGGTTGCTCTCCTTGGAGCAAAAAAGATTGAAGGCAGACTTGATAAGATGTACAACATCATTACAGGTTTAGATAATGTGGGCCTTTGACAGAACCTTCCAAGATCAATAAAAACAATTTAAAATCCTGAAAAAATGTCCATGCATCAGAATGAGTCACCTGTGCATGGACGATATAAAAATTCTGTGCATAGATTTTTAAAAATTTAATTACGGAAACCTCATTCCGCCCTTGGATAAGCTTTCCTGAAAAATGCAATGGCCACCTGGACGGACTGCGAAAAGTCCCTGTTAAGTGACACTTTGATGGCCTTAATAGGCCTTTTAATTGTCGGCGGGCGCATTGCCGACTCTTGCGCGTGCCTGCCGACTGAAATATCACGCAAGTGCGCGATGTTGTCCTGACGATCGCCCAACATCATCGCGAGTTGGGCACACACCCGCACGCTGAGCAGAAAGTTCTGCTCAATGCTTTGGATGAGACCCTTTAACTAAAATAGACAAAGGATATCAGCCCAATTGAACTGCCACGCTTCAAGGAGGCAGCTCACCTCCACCTGCTCAAGGGCAATTAGGGATGGGCAATAAATGCTGGCCTAGCCAGCGGTGACCCCATCCCATGAATGAATTTAAAGAAAATTAAGACCAAAGCTAATTTTCTAAATCATGAACCTACTTGCTCTTTCAGATGCTGACTGACCTGATCTGTGTCTCCAGCAGCTGCTGTATCATTTATCAGTCATAATTCAATGTAACTTCCTACAGAGTTTGCATTTGGAGTTTAAAATATCAGCTAATTCCTGACTTAAGTTAATTGGATCACTCCCTTGCCCCCACCACAACCACTCCCCGCCTCCTGCCTTAAATAGCCAAACTAGTGATTTTGTCTCAGGAGCAGTAAGCATTTACCATTGTGTTAAATCCATATTTGAAAATGGGCTGTGGCTGCAATACCGCTAAAAGCACCCTTTGTGCCAAAGTGCAATTTTCTCCCATCCAGAAGCAGTAGAATTACTAACAGCCAAAAATAGGGGCTACAGTCACTCATCAGAGAACCACCAACCACTGCAGTCTCTCTCTCTCTCTCTGTTACTTTGCAAATGGGTAGGAATTTTCCAAAATTCAATCACAAACTCACATTGCTGCTATTTAATAGATCACATGAAATAATTTTGCATCATAGGGAACTATTCCACTGTCACATGAAATAGGTTAGCTTAGGGCTATGATTAAATATAAATTATATAAAGGAATATCACTGACGTGCCCAAATTCCTACTAGAATCTGTGACAACATGCCACATCAAGAGTAAACAATTTAAAAGAAACAAAATAGCTTATTAATTTTTTCCACTATTACCATGGGGGGAATTTTCCCCATGTCGGGTGGGCCATGCGGGAGCAGGAGGGGGTGGGCGCAGACCTGATCGCTGCCCACGATTAGGTCCATGCTACCATTATATGCAGACAGACCAATTAAGGCCTGCCCAGCGTATTTCTCGACTCCCGAGGATAGCGGGAGTGAGCGGGCGGTGGCAGGCGTGCACAGACACCGGGTCCAATGGTGGCCCGGCAGCCTGTTTAAATGAAGGCCTGGCAGCCTTTGTAAGGCTGTTCACAATGGCCGGGAGAAGAGCACAGCAGAGGGCTACTGTGCTTCACGTAAGTCCGGAGGGTAGGCCATCAGGGCAGGCCAGGCCAGGGGGTAGTCCATCGGGGCAGGCCAGGCTGGAGGGTAGGCCATTGGAGCAGGCTAGGCTGGAGGGTAGGCCATTGGAGCAGGCCAGGCCAGAAGGTAGGCCAGGGGGGCAGCATGCCCCTCGTTTCTCCTACACGCACCTAGCTGCCCACCTGGAGGAGGTGGCAGCACAGCGGGAGGTCCTGATTCCGAGAGATGGGAGGTGGAGGCCCCCCCCCCCCCACTTGACCAAATGTGCGTGGGAGGAGGTGGCCAAGAGTGTGAGATCCCGTGATGTGGTGCGGCGCACATGGGTCCAGTGCCGCAAAAGATTCAACAACCTCCTGTGCTCGGGAAGGGTGAGTACCATGTTGGCTGAGGTCACTTAATGCAGCCATCAGCCATTCCCCCCAGCAACCCAGCCAACCCCGCAACAACTCTGAGTACAGTAATGGTCTTGAATCCTTCACAGCATGTATCCCTCGCTGGGTGGGCCAGCAGATATTGCCCATGTCTAGTTAGCCTGAGAGGATTGAGCTAGGATGGGTTCTGCACCCGCAGCATGTGTGACACTGACACCCAGAGTATAGAATGGGGGTGAAAGTCAAGGATCTGCACCTAGGCATAGTGCTGAAACTGGGAAGCATGTCAAAGTCAGGGTGCTAACATCCTGGGAGGGGAGTATCCAGTTCATGGGGCACCAATCCATCTGCTGGTCTTTGCATTCCACGTGCTTGTGCCTTCTTGCTTAGCAAAGTAACACCTTGTGGTGCCACATGTGAAGGAGGCAGCATTTGGTCAAGGTTGGGGTAGGGGGGGGGTCAACCCTGGCTTCTTTGGGTGTGTGTGGGGCAGCTGCAGGGTAACAAAGTCATGGATTCCTGCAATGTACCCCTCTGGCTGGGTTAGGAGGGATGTGATGGGAATTCAGGTGCAGGCTGGAGTAATCAATGCTCTTCTCTCCTTTTCAGGAGAAGACTGTGCACTGGCGGAGACCAGGCCCAGTTGGCCATCCTGACACCTTTTGAGCCGCAGGCCATGGATCCGGAGAGGCGCCATGCCTCCAGGTCCACCAGTGGTGGTGAGGCTGGGGTGCCACAGTGAGGTATGTTTGCCAAGTAATCAGGTCACCATGTGTGTCCCAAAAGCCATGGCACTACTGAATGCTCAGTGATTGAAGTTTGCAACATGAGTTGACCATTGATTATGGAAGGATGAGCACATAATGACCTGGGTGAGCACCATGCAAATTGACATTGCCTGCACTGTAACTAATCAAATGTCCCTGTTCTTCCTTTCAGCATCATCGGAGCAGGGCCGGGAGGAGGAGGCAGAGAGGCCACCTCTCACACCTAAGGGCCCAGATGAAATCTACTCACCAGCATCACACCATCTCTGTCAGGCAGGCACCAGCGCAGATACTAGCAACTCAGTGGGAATTGGATCTTCGGCTAGTGCCCCTGTGCACAGTGATGAGGGCACTTCACACTTGCTTGAGGTGCGGGCAGAGACAGAGTGCACCCAGGGCACTGGCAGTCGGAGGACTGCTGGGGACCAGGCACATTCTCGGTCGGCGGCTGATGATGTGCCTCTGGAGTTGTCCATGAGGCAGCAAGTGCTGGAAGTGCAGCAGGGTATGCAAGACGATCTGGCGGAGAAACATGAGGCAATGCGTGGCATGATGCCCGTGCTCGAGGAGTCCAAGCGGAGCATCACTGATATAATGAGCCTCATGGCCAAGCGCCATGCTTCCTCTATGGAGAGAATGGCGACTCTCGTGAACAGGATCCTCCAGGAGAACAATCAGGGCCTCCTGGGGTTGCGCTCAGACCTGCAAGCCCTCACAGCGGCATTGATCTTAGCTGGTCAGTGCCTGTGTGGGAGATGGTTTGGGCACCAAGTATCCCAGCTCGGTGCCCATCCATCTACAGTGAGCAGGGAGGTCCATAGTGACCTCACGTTGTTGGCGCAGCAGCTGCCTGTTGTCTCTGCGGGTTCCCCTCAGGGCGCTCTGGATGAGGGCAGCACCTCCTCTTCCCTTCTGCTAGTAACTGTGGCATCCAATGAGGCTGCAGCAACTGGGGAGAAGCCAGGAACTGGTTGGTCCCTCCCAGGCGGAGCCATCAAAAGCTCCACGGGCCAGACGATGGCCGCCAAGGTTATCAAGGCCAACAGGACAGCACAGTGAACAGGCTGTCTCAGATACCATTGCCAGTGAAGGGACAGCACCTAGACATAGCACCCGTAAGCATAAATTTAAGGCACCTTAGGCACACCACGGATTTCTCGCTGGTGCTTTTATGTTGGCCCATAGTGGTTTATTGAAGGCTTGGTGTGATGTCCAACACCTTTTTTTTGTTTATGAAGTTACTTTTGTTCTCTCAGTAAGTTTTGACATATTGCCATGTCTCAGGGTGATCCCTTACTACTCCAAGTGGGCAGGAACCCATGGTGTTATGAGTGAGTTGTTTGACATTGAGCTCTATTGACAAGAGCCTTAGTTAGTGTTACTATCCAGGCAGATTTAGCACTCAGGTATCGAGTTTGGAGCCTGTAGCCCTGGCGTGTGTTGGAGGTCCATCTGTGGGGGGGCTAGCTGAAGGTTCTTTGGAGTAAAGCCTCCCAGTGTCCCTACCTCCCTGGCCTATGCCACGCATTGCCTCATGTTTCTCCGCCAGATCGTCTCGCATACCCTGATGCACTTCCAGCATTTGCTGCCTCACGGACAACTCCAGAAGCGCATCATCAGCCGCCGACTGAGAATGTGCCTGGTCCCCAGCAGTCCTCCGACTGCCAGTGCCCTGGGTGCACTCTGTCTCTGCCTGCACCTCCTCAGCGTTCTCCTGTGCAAGCTCATCCTCAGACTCACTGCTGGACTCATCGTGTGCATCCGGAACAATTGCGTCCACCTCTTCCTCGTCCACTGCATCGCCCCTTTCCAGCGCCAGGTTGTGGAGAGCGCAGCATGCAACCACTATCAGTGACCCACAATCTGGGGGGTACTGGAGTGCACCCCCTGAGCGGTCCAGGCATCGGAAGCACACCTTGAGAAACACAACTCCACCACAGCCCTTGTGGAGGCGTGGCTCCTATTGTACCGCTGCTCAGCTTCTGTTCTTGGATGGTGGAGAGGCGTCATGAGCCACCTTCTGAGGGGATAGCCCTTGTCACCCAGCAGCCAATCATCCAGCCTTGCTGGAGCACTGAAGAGCCTTGGCACCTGGGGCTGTCTGAGTATGTAAATGTTGTGGGAGCTGCCTGGGTACCTTGCACAGACTTGCAGAATCTGCGTCCTCTGATCACACACTATCTGCACATTCATGGAGTGGAAGCCCTTCCTGTTGATGAAGGCACCAGGTTCCCCTGCTGGCGCCTTGATGGACACATGTGTGCAGTCTATTGCACTTTGGATGCGGGGGAAGCCAGCAATGACCGTGAAGCCTCTGGCTCGCTCTGTATGGCTGGCCTCGTCCCAGCAGTAGTGGATGAAAGCCAATGCATGCCTGAACAGAGCATTGTCACCTGCTTGACACAAGTGTGGACAGCTGATTGAGAGACTCCGCAGAGATCACCCACCGAGCTCTGGAAAGAGCCAGAGGCATAGAAGTTGAGGTCAGCTGTGACCTTTGGAGCCACTGGCATGGGGTGCCCACCCACACAGTTTGCGGAGATCTCAGGGCCGATCATCTGACAGATAGAGGTGCCATTCTCCCTTGAGAGACGGAGCCTCTATCGGAACTGCTTCACTGCCTGTATACCTTGGCAGCAGGATAGTGGCATCTTCTGTGGTCCCTTCTGCCTTGCACTTCCTGTTGTCCCTGAGCCCCTTGTGCCTGTGCCTCTCCTCCCAAAGGTGGGTCCCCTGGAGGCTGAATGTGAACTCCTGGCCTCCTCCCCTTTCTGGCTCTCCCTTCCTCCTCAGAGGACGTGCCTCCAGTGAAGAGCACAACTCCCATTCCTAGGCTAAGGGAAGGCTTCCTGAAAGCTGCAGGCCCCAAAAGATCTTTACGGTAGGGTTCTAACCTGAAGGCTTTTACTCCTGTCCAAGCAGCTGGTATGAGTTTTGACGTATTCCTGCTCACACAAGCAAGCATCAGTAACTTTCACACTTAAATACCTGAAAGATAAGGTTCACGACCCCACTCATCCATCACCCCTCTTTTCCCGCCCATGGATGAGGTTTATACAAATGTGTCCTACCCACCTGCCCATTACGCCTGTGCGCTGTCCTGAAGATCGCACAGGCCCCGAAAAATTGCAGTCAGTGGCTGCCTCGGGGGCTTAACTGGGTGATTAGTTAATGGCGGGCACGCATTGGAGAACATCGCCTGCCCGACCACCTAAATATTGTGATTGCGCGCGGTGATGTCGGGATGCTCGCCTGATGTCACCAAGCATCATTTTACGCATCGGGCCTAATGGGAAAATTCTGGCCCATGAAGCCAGATTTTCTTGCACGATCGTGAAAGAGTGTAAAAGAGTGCACTTATGGCAAATTTTTGTGGTGCTGACATTTGGTTAAAGGTGATTTTTTTTTTAACCCCAAGACCCGGAGTCCAGTCAGTGTGGTTGCAAGCACAATCATTTGATGGCCATGAGGAGATCTGTCTCTAACTATAAAAAATAAAAACCCGTGGAAGCCATGACCTGAGAAGACAAACAAGCGTCATAACATCAGATACATTGTTGAACCCAGAATGTAATTAGTGTGGAATATAAATATGGACTAATGGATGGGCCAGGCCCACCTGTCTGTTTGATTCAAAGGCTCCATTTGGATTGTCTTTAATTATAAAAATGAGACTCCATAACGTCACAAATGCTTTGTTTCCATAATTAGATCTCTAAGTCAAAAACTAAACATAAGGCTCTAGTACAACGTCATGAACTATTATTATACCTTTATATGTTTAAAAATAATGGTGAACTGATAAGCTATAGAAAACACAGAATCCAACTAAGCCAGTGCAAAGTCATAACTCTCAAGTGGCAGATATGGGGAGCATATGAAAGTAACAAAGAGAGGACAACGCTGACCTGATGTTTCAGCTGAGATGAGTTAATTGAACTATGAATTTTAATTAAATGAGTTGAGTGCCATAAGGGAGAAGTTATTCTGAACTTGCTCTGCATTGAATTATTAAAGGTGACTGAGTTAATTGGCCAGTGAACTAGAATTAAGTAAGTTGCTATAAGGGGTGAAGGTCATTAAAATTCCAGTCTAAATTGGATCATTAGTGGCGCCTGTATTATCTGGTGTGTATTTACATACACACATAAAGGGTTGTGAGGCAATTAACAGTTACATTTACTTGGTATACAGATAAGTATAATAAGATGAGGGTGTGCATAGGGAATGGCTGTTGAATTGAAATTGTATGCGTGGTGACGAACGGGTATGTTAAAGAGCACCTGCATGAACATCAGTGTCATATTAGCAAGGTACCAAACTCAAAAAACTATACTGGTGTCATGCAGCAAGTAGCATATATTGTTGATTCATCAGAATGAAACCAGAAATGAGAAACTATTGATATCACCAAGGGAAGGCTAAAATGAGGTTTAAAAACAGGGGGGCCCTCCCCACTATCCTGGGCAATATTTATCCCTCAGCCTAAAAACAGATTATCTGGTCATTTTCACATTTCTGTTTGTGGGACTTTTCTGTGCATAGATTGACTGCTGTGTTTCCAACATTACAAAAGCGACTACACTTCAAAAGTACTTCATTGGATGTAAAGTCCTTTGGGACATTCTGAGGTCATGAAAGGTGCCACATGCTCTACATGATGGCAACAGCGAGTGAAATATGATCATGTGCATAATGATAATTTCAAACATTCTCACCTTGACAGTGCTCATTGTTGTTTTTCATCTCCCACAGGCTTTTACACATCCTGCAGGAGGTAGTCAGGTTCACTACCGATAATGGTGTCTTCTTGGAGCCATCACTTCCTCTGATGGTGCACCATCACAGGACTCCCATAGACCATGCATCAGCTTGGATTCCCACGTTTTGGTGAGACTAGTAAGGTAGATAGTTGGGTTTGCATCTGGTGACTCACAGATCAAAAGTGAACAAGAGCAGGTATTAGAGACAAGAACAGCAGTGGAGAGTCACATCAGAGAAGCTCTGCTCAGCTGGACGCTGATGCTATACCTCAAGGGCCATTAATGAACAGGATATAATGTATGCCACCTTAAATAGGATGAATGAGAACCCTGTTCTTTTTTCTTATTCGTTTATGGGATGTGGGCATCACTGGCTAGGCCAGCATTTATTGCCTATCCCTAATTGCCCCTGCTCAGAGAACATTTAAGAGTCAACCACATTGCTCTGCGTCTGGAGTCACATGTAGGGACAGGTAAGGACAGCAGATTTCCTTCCCTAAAGGACATTAGTGAACCAGCTGGGTTTTTATAACAATCAACAATGGTTTCATAGTCATCACCAGACTTTTAATTACAGGTTTTTCTTGATTTCAAATTTCACCATCTGCCGTGGTGGGATTCAAACCCAAGTCCCCAGAGCCTCACTCTGGGTCTCTGGAATACCAGTCAGTGAAAATGTCACTATGTCACCACCTCCCCATTAAGGCTCTGCTGATCTGCAGCAAAGCATTCTTCAGCTCACTGCTAGCAGGGAAGTGCAGACAAGCAGTAAGAGGGATGATGGTGAAAGGGGACCTGTAAGTGGGGAGTCCATCCAATGCATTTTCACTTCTCAACTGTTGCACCTTGCACCTCCCATTCTGCAGTCACATGTGCCTTGTGTCCCACTGGCTGAGTTGTCCATGTACAGATGCAGGTGGAGCAGTCTTTAGCAGGATCCTTACAGGCTCCAAAATCTGGACGACATTGACCAAGAACATCTCAGCAGTGAGACCAGGGATCTGAGCAGCATGCCGCTATCTCTGTTAAAGTCACAGGATTTGCACCATATAGAAGTGATCATAAGAGGCAGAATAAAGGTTTCTATTTGCACAAGCTGCACTGCACTGGAGTCTGCACATGGCTGCTAGAAAATATTAGATTGATCAGTTTCTGCTTTATTTTTGGGCCTCATTATTTTAATTCTTTTGCACCACCTTCCTGTCTGGGTTGCTGTCTGGTAAGTGACCTTTCAGCTGTGTGACGTGAATTAACACAAAGCAATGTTGGGGGGTACAGTTTGCAAAGGAGGTTCCTTGTTTGCAGGTCAGCTTAGTGTTAGTGGCATTGGTGAGGCAATGTGGAGTGGCGGGGGGATGTGCAAAAATGATTTTTCTACGTGGTAGTCAATGGGTGCACTGGTAGAACCTAAACAATCCTTGTAATAATGAGATAATCTCAGGCAGTATGTGCGTTGCCCTCCTCCTCCTGCTACTTTTCCTCCCCACTTCCTCCTCCTCAGAATTGTGTGTAGGGGTTCTGTGCTCTGTGTCTTGGTCCTCCGAGGCCCAAGCCTGGCTACTGTGCACTGTTGATCAAAGTGCGGAATCGCCCTTTCTGGAGTCTAAAGTTTGGTGGCGTGAGCGGACGTTAGAGTGATTTCCACTGGGGGACAGGATGGCTGGCCACACGTGGCCTTGCGCTGTTCAGCTCATTGCATATGCATCCAAGAGTAGCTCGGCGAATCTCATGGTGGAGCAGGCAGGAAGTCACCGTCCCCGCTGTTACCTCATGGTGCCGTATTTACAGCCCTTCACTCACTGCAAGCCAGGTGCTCCAGATTCTGCGGATCACAGTTAGTATGTCACAGAGAAGACAACGTGTGACCCCAAAGTTTAGTGAAGCCTACTTGTAGATTCTCCTCAAGGCTGTCCAGGAAAGGTGGGAGGTGCTGTTTCCCAGTGACAGCAGCAGGAGACTTTCCTGTCTGACTACGGCAGCCCGGGCGGAGATTGCAGTGGAGGTTAGTGCCCGTGGACCCCACAGGAGAACTGCCCAACAGCAGGGGAAAAGGGTGAATTATCTGCTGCGCTCTGCCAGGATCAATGGTACCATCTACTCACTGCAAAGCGACACTCATAAGGGCATCAGGCAGTGTAAGCGTGCAAGTGCACAGGGATGACAGAGAGGTGTTTGGGTTGCAGTCCTCAGCAGCAGAAGGGACATGTGCACTGAATGTGTGCTAGCCACTTCATGCTCTCAATGTTCTATCAGTTGCAGGATATCCTGCTTGTTGATCACTTCCTGGGGAGGGCTCAGGAGCTGGCATAAGCATGCAAGCTCCTAAATGGTTCATGCACCCATTGGGATGTCTGCAGGACAGGAACTCACACAACAGAAGGAAGTGGGCCAAGAACAGAGGCGGTCTGTCCGATATTCAAATGCTCATCTCATTTGAGGGGGAGGCTACAGATATAGCCAGGGAGGAGCATGCCTGTGCTGAAGACAAGATTGAACTTTACCAGGTAGCCAGTGAGAAGGCCTCCAGTCTGCTGTTGTCAGATGTGCTCACAGAGTGAGACATTGCTGTAAGGGAGTCTGCTTAGGCTTCCACTAAATCTTTTTTTTCTCCATTCCGGGTGCCAGCCAGAAAATGGGGTGGGTGGGGGGGTGGGTAGTCTAACATGGAAGACCAACCGTCGAACCAAACCGCCTCTGAGAATGATGCATCAAAAGCCTTAGAGCATGAACTGTCATGGCATTCACTTACACCCTCCACCAACGCAGGTACAATCACCACAGTGGGTGCACATTCTAGATTGGGCTTGGGGTCACAATCTGGTGAGCACATCACTGACACAGGTCCACAGCTGGTGGAGGAGGTGACAGCAGAAGTCTCTGACATTCGGAGGACTGCTGGAGACCAGGCCCCTGCTCAGCCCCATAAGCCTCTGCACTTGGCCATAAGAGACCTGATGGAGATGCAGAGATGGGGAACATCAGGCAGAGATGCCAGAGGCCATGCATACACTAGACCACAGTCTGGAGGAATCCAACTCTGTCGTGGCTTCAGCATCCGAGTGCTTGGCTGCCTCCATGAAAAGGGTGGCGGCTGACTTGGAGGCCCAGGTCCGTCAGAACATAAAATGGCTGCCAGATGTGACTCGGACCTGCACTCGGTTGTTCTAGCCGTGGGTGCAATGCAGCAGTGGCTAGGCAAGAGGGGATTGGGGCATCTTGACCTCCCTCCAGGTGCTCCTTCTCCTCAAGGAGTCAGGGTGAGGCTCTGAGGCACCTCAGGGAGGAGGAGCGCCAGCCAGGCACCCTGGGTGCTTCATCCCAAGGATGGTCTGCCACTCCACCTCCCTTCTGCCAGGGCCCCATTGCCTTCAGCAGGTGAGGCCAAGGAGGGTGCATCTGCATCTGTGCAGGAGACCCTTAGCAGGCTGACACCGTCTCGGCCTTGGGCCACCAGAGGATGCGTGCCAAAATCAGCTCAGACAACAGGGCATAGCAGTCAGCAGGCTGCCTCCACCTCAGCTATGGATGTCAGGACTGCACCTAGACATAGCAATAGAAAGGGAAACATGAAGAAATTTTGAAGACACTTAGGTGGCACAGATGTCCAATCACTGGATATGATTCACACTTGTAAATATATGTTTTATAGCACTGTGTTCAGGTTTGCTGTATTCTCATGATGCAGCTGGTTGCTGCAATGATTGCAGAGATTTAAGGGCATTCCAGTTCATTTCTAATCAGATTCCAGTGATGTGGTTCTACCGCTACACCATTTATTGTCTCACACCATTAATAGTGTGATCACCGAGTATCCAGACTTGAGTATGTTTCAGCCTTGGCCATCATTCGTGAACATGCCAGCCAAACGGACCTGGCTCTCCTTGTTCAAAAGTAAAAGTAAGCGAACATGTAGATGTAAGCAGCATGTAAGGAGGCAACTGGCAAACTGCCTTTAATTGCAAAAAGGATTGAGTGTAGGATTAAAGGACTACAGCCTTGTTGAGACCTCACACGGAGTATTGTATATCCCGTTCATCTCCTTACCTAGGGAAGGATTGACTTTGCATCCAGGTATTACAAGCAAGGTTCACCTGACTGATTCCATGGACAGTGGGATTGTCCTATGAGCTGAGAGTGAGGAGGTTAGGCCTGTGCAGAGGAATGAGAGGCTATCTATGTGAAGCATAAAGGCCTTTTTTAGTGTTCTGCAGGGTGGATGCAGGAATGATGTATCCCATGGCTGGTGTGTCCAGAAAAAAGGGACGCAATCTCAGAGTAAGAGGTAGGCTATCTAGGATTGCGATAGATAGGAATTTCAACACTCCAAGGGTGGTGATTGTTTGGAAGTCTCCACCCCATAGGGCAGTAGAGGCTCTGTCATTGAGTATGCTCAACTAGTAGATTGATAGATTTATGACTAAAGACTTGGGACCCTCAATAATATAAACCATTTTATTCTGTTCTCCCTTGCCAGGCCCTGTGGAGTTAAGTGCTGTCTCCCTCCCTTCATCCTTCCCTCCATTTCCCTTCCCTCAACCCCACACCACTAGCATCTTGGTCATCTTAAATTGCCCTTTAGCACCCTACCCTAACCCCCTGCTGCTATGTGGGTTTCACCATAGAGAGGAGAACACACCTGAGCATGGTTCTCATCCAGTTGACTCATGATTATTAGAGTCCCTTAGTCAGCCACTTTCATTCACCTTGAACTCCAACCAGCCAAAAACTACCCTCCTCCCACTTTGAAGGATCGCATTTTCAGAATGACTGCGTTTTGACTAATATTTAAAACATGGTGCACATCACATTTCAGACCCATTCCACCACTTTCTACTTTCCCTCTGTCACCTGCCAACTTCCTCCCCATCACTATTGACCCACCCAATGTAACCATTCCTCTCCCCTCTGTTACCTTTGAGCCTATAACCATTACTGTCCACATGCCTTCTCTCCCCTCTGAGCCTACACCCGTTACCTTCCCAGTGCCCACCCTGATCTTGACCCTTCCTGTTATCTGCACCACCTGTTTTGTCTGGTTCATGACCCCACTCCCCATGAGACCATCCACTACCCAACCATGACCCTGGACCTGCCATCCTACCACATCCCATTTTCCCCTCTTACTGTAACAGTTCCTCCCTCCCCTGCCCAGCCTCTGCTAGCCCTTTCCCTGTTAGTCCTCCCTCCTGTGTCCAGCCTTTGCACAGCTTGGACTGTCAATCTCAAGCAAGAGGCTGACATTTCTGAGCGGTCCCTGAGGAGGCCAAAGGAGCGGCTACTCACTTCAAAGTGATGGAAGAAGTCAACCTCACTGATTGCACGCCACTTATAAGCAGCCGTTAATGTAAACGTTCTAATTTCTTGCTGGCGCTTAATTTGGAGGGGGGAACCTAATTCTGGCGAGAATTTAATGGAAATGCATGGCTTGCTAATAAATGCAAAAGGGCTTCCCGACATTGTTTGTCAGGAAGCTCGATCCGCCTTTAAAGTCCTGAGAACTTAATTCACAAAGTTCATCCTGCTGTTGGGAAACTGACTTTTGGCCTCGTGCCAAATTAAGCTCCCCGGCCCACCAAACTTCCCGCTGCAGCCTAGACAGGAATGGAACCTCACGACCTGACCAGGAACCAGAAGAGCATCTTCAGCATACCGACAGCTTGTTCAATGATGTATTTTGTGGTCATACGTCTTTTATTGCATCATTGATTCCTCAGGTTTCTGAGAGGCACCATCAACCTTGTTTTAAACCTGTGTCACTGAGCAGCCAGCCTGTAATTCTACTTCAAGATGTAAAGAGGTCAGGGAAGGTGGACTGCTTCATGGTGGAAAGCATCATGGCAGCAGATTTGGAATCTTGTACGTATCTGCATAAAGATGACTTTGTGGTTGCATGTTATTGATAGAGTGGACGCCCTTACAGTTGACTAATAATCTTTGGTGATCTATGGGTGCCTTAATTGCCACTTGTGTGGAGTCAATGATGCCCTGAGTCTAAAGCCAGCCAAAACTGCAAACCCAAGTGTCTGCTCACTCTGACTGATGTCGTCACAGGAAAGGTTGACAAAATTGCCAATCTTAAGAAGCAATCAGTCATCTGTCCTTTGCACACTGTTGACTTTGGGATCCTGCAACTGCCTCTGGCAAATATTCAGAGGCAAAGCAATTGAGGGTGGTGATGACTTTGACAGTTAATAGTAAAAAATGGCCACCAGGTCTTTTTCCAGCAGGCTGCAAATGCCTGGCACCACCCAACGTGACACCATGAGACACTGGTGTTCTGCCATGCTGAGCAAGCTTAACCTCTGCCTGTAGAGCCTGTGTGCTGTGTATGGCATCCTGTGAGCTGCACCTCTCTGCTGACACTCTCTCTTCTGTGGAGCTGCAGCTCAGAACGCAAAAGGCTGCTGCTGGTGCAGGTCCTGTTAAGCTCATCTTGATCCTCAGCCGAGCTCTGAAGTGACAGTGTTCACGACAGCCTGTTGATATGATAGATCAGAGCTCCAAAGTGCAGATTGAACCCCTGAAGCTTTAAAAGGGTAGATGATCCATCCAGCATAACCTCAGCATAAGCTACGTGAACAAACATTTCCACACAAGCAAGAAGGAAATCAGCTGTGATTGCTGAGTACTTCTTGGCATATTTCCCTGTCATATCTCTAACCCCTCAATTGTTGTCATGTTCTTGCCTTACCTTCTCTGGTGAGTTCCAGGAAGCCTGGGAACATATGGACACACAGTTAAGTTGTAAGACCCATATCAATATTGCTCTAATTGAGTGATTAACATATTGAAATAGACACCTACCTCTTACCCGAGGGCATTGTATGCATGTAGCCTAACACGCTGGAGTCAAAAGCAGAATTTTGAGCGTTGGAGCTGGCTTCCCTGCCCCCACTTTATTTCCCTTCTTGAGAGAGAGGAGAGAGTTTAAGATAAATTTCTGTACACAGAGTTTTGCTGGAGCATTTGAATGCTGTGCTACAGGAATAGTTGCAGCAGATGCACACTCTTATGGAGAAAAGGGATAAACATTTGAAATTATAGAGCTATGTGAAAAAAGCAGGATATGAAGTTAAATTTTGGATTGCTCACAGAAAGAGCCAGCATATACTTAATGGGCTGAATGGCCACCTGATATAGTTCTATGGATTCTAGCAGAATTGGTTCAATGGGTTAAATTGAATGGCACATTTGCCAAAGAGCTTTGCTGCTGTTGGCAGTCTGAATTTCATTGACAGCACACTAAGATAAATGAAGTGAAACTGCTCTGGAAGTACTAAGATCCACCTGGCACTCTAGAGACAGAAATCCAACAGAGGCAATGTGAAACGCTGCCTTCAGTGGCACTAGCTACTATTTATTTTGCGAGCAAGTGGAGTTCAGTGACTCAAGCTGTGGGCCACTAGCCAGAAAATAAAACTACAAATCATAACTGTCAACTAATGTAAACAGGATGGATTTAACAGCAATAGTTCAGAGTGTCACAAAGCCACTGCTTCTTCTAGTGCAATGGGTTAGCACATTGGGGCTTGGACTGAAATATGTAGTGGAAAACTCTCTCTACCAATCAGAAAGGTTCTATATAAAATGAGTTTGGGCCTTCTCTCTGCTAACAGCCACCTGCCCCCTCGCCATTTCTTCTCCACTCTCACCTCCAGCAAGAATGAGGAGCTCATGGACTTTGTCACTAAGATTGAGACCATCAGTTCAGCTGTCTCTGCTGCATTCTTTCTTTTACAGAACTAAAGTGCCCACAATTTGGTCCGGACATGCTGTAAATTGGCAACCCCACATAGAGGCAGCATAAGTACAGCTGCTGTCAGGTTTTTTCTGAGAAGCTCTATCCTGGGGTTAGGTCTTGGTACATAATTAGGGTAAAGTAGAAGAAACTCAACTCTGTATCTGGCCAGGCACACCTGGGCCACAAAATATTCTGTTTCCCAACATTGACATTCCCTCACCCTGTTAAGCCATAAAAATTAAACAAACTAAAAATGCTGAATGTCCTTTTTAAGTCTAATTAACAGTCATCAATATTCTCAGCATGAAGGCAGGAGAACAAGGAAGAACATCACAACAAAGTACTATTGTTCACAATCTGAATGAAACTCAATTGGAGAACTGGTGCTTATTGTTTGTATTAAAGGGAAACAGCACTCAGTGGTGAAGAGAAATACCCATGTGTTGACTTAAAACCATGTGAGTGCAGTTTAGTCTCAAAATAAAATTCCTACCTCCAGATTTAAGGCAATGCTTCAAAGGAGGGGTGAACACTCCAGTGGTGATGGCGGAGACACGGGGACAGCCATTGCTGCCAGGAGCACCTCTGAGGTTCATGGAGCAGCCAGAAAGTAAGGGCCCCCAATCTCACTGCCCCCCCATCCCCCCCCCACCCCAAACCAGGAACCAGTGGGAGGCCACATCAATATACCCAGTATGGTTTCCAATGAAATGCCTGGAGGGCTGGGGGTGCCTGTTAATTGGTCACTGGATTGAATTAATTGGAGGTGGGCGGCCGCACTGCTGCCATTCCCACTTCTGAGAATATCCTTCCCGACTCCATCCTCCACCATTTTATGAACCCTCCGGCCTCTCAGCCCGTCATCAGAGGGCTGGTAAAATTCAGCCCGCTGAGGCCCGAAGGATTCTGAGGAAACAACGCAAACTGTAAATAAAAACCCACAGGATGATGATACCCACATCAATTTGATTTGACAGAATATCATTTTTTATTATAAATGTAGGGTAACTTGCTGCGCCAAAAGTGTTTGTGCAGTGAGGTGGCTGTAATCAAGAAAAGCTTGTATTTATGCGGCACCTTTCACGTCCTCAGGATGTCCCGAAGTGCTTTACAGCCAATGAATTATTCTTGAAGTGCATAGGTAGCAAACAAAACACAGCTGCCAATTTGAGCAAAACAAAGCCACAAAAGTGGCCCGGAGATAAATGACCAGATAAGCTTTTTATGGTTGAGAGATAAATGTAGCGCGCTGGCACGGAGCCTAGATTAGGTGCTCCTGAAGCGGGGCAGAATCCACAACCCTACTGAGGCAGAGACGAGAGTGTTTCATCTGAGCCAAGATGATCAAGCTACTGACAACCTATTAAAAAACAACCCGTCCTGGAAAATAGTTGTCTGGTATTATGTTGTCAGGACCATTAACTGTCAAAAAGTCCAATAAGCCAAAAATGACAAACCATACTTCAAAAAGTATTAAGTAATAAAAATAGGAAAATCTTTACACTGTAACACTCTTTTGAGAGAAAATCTATGCCTGTTTTCTCTTCACTATTCCCGGCTAGAGGTTGGCAGCAAACATCACTGGTAGAAGCTGCCAAACCATTGTTAACACCAAGAATCTAAATTAATATTTCTGATCCACATTGAAGGTTATTTTCTAGGTTACAGGTAAAAGTAACACCTTTGACCAATTTTGAGCAAATAACCTCTGCCCAAATTATACACAAGTGACAGTATAAAACAAACCTGCTGAACATCTGCAGAGAAGCTATTGCTGGTGATGCTCTGGGTGAGCTTGGAGAGATAAGAGCAAAATCAATTGAGGGTATTTCCATTGAGCAGGGCAATGGAAGAACAGCATTTGTGGGGGATGCCATTTTTGACTGTATCAAATGCTGCAGGGAAGTTGAGGAAGATGAGAAGATTTGTGCATATCATTGATCTCAAAATCCATTTATCTGCCTTTGACCTTTACCCCTGAAGATTTCAGTCTTCAACATGTAGCAGTTTGCTTCAGCATTGTGCTTGGTAATTGTTGCTTGCCACATTTGATGGACCATAAGTTAAACACATCATCAAGTGCAAAATACAAAGTGTCCTGCTGAAACATATCTGTGCATTTGGAAAGTACTTGAACAGATACAAGAGCATTGTACACTCTCTCTCTGTGATGCTCCACCAAGCTTACAGTGAGGCATTAAGATCTATTGTAAGGCAGCCTAGTGAAGATAGGCAAAGCTCTGAGCATACTTACCTTGACAGTCTTTCCGATGCCAGCAGTTTCTTTTTTGCTCATCTGTAGCCACATCCAGAGTACAACTGCAACAACATTCATCATTTTAGCTACACCCAACTGGGATGTCCCTCAACTCCCAAAAAAGGAGCATCCATGTTCCTTCATGATATTAATCGTATCCCTGATTCGTCGAGGCAGGATTTTACAGTCCCACCAAAGTCAATGGACTTTCGAATGGCTCGCTGCATTTCACGGCCCTGTCTCTATCATGGTGGGGCCGTAAAATTCCGCCCTAAGTGACTGTTTCTAGATGCTGTCCTCAGCTTTCAGACAGTGTCTTAAATCCACCACTAGCAGTAATGCCTATTCCGATGATTCTTCCTCTCTCATGCCAGGACAAATCTCTTAGAGTCCTTAGAATGCTGCAGGATGCATCTCTTCAACTAGATTCCGTCTCCCTCCTGCAAAGCTCACAAAGCCAAGCAGACCTTCTCTTTGCTGACCACACAGAGCTGCCATGTCTGTCTGTGATATTCATTGATTTGTAACTTGATCCTAAAATGGCTTCCTCTGCCCTCTGAAGCACATTAACCTTGCACTCAGGTAGAAATGCAGATTTACTATCCTTGACCCTAGATCCCTTTCATCTTATAAGTGAAAGTCTTTGATGTGGCTACTGAATAGAAGTATTTTTGTTTTTATAACAGGTTAATGGACTTAAACATTTGGGATAGGTTTCACGAATGAGCGCTTTTCACTATGAAGTGTGTATGAGTGAGAGCCGTGTTTGATTGTTAGAAGTTTATTTTTTTTCATCTCCATATCATTCCTGAGGTCTGCCCATGGTGGATACTCAATATGTGGCAAAGGAGGTGGCAAGGGGAGTTCTTAAGGAGCCAGTGGGTGGGTGGGGTGTGAAGTAGTGTGAGGAGTGAGGACTAAAGGGCCTAACACTTCTAAAACAACTGGGACAAAGTCCCAGAGAACCAAGGCGGACCTTCCTAACTAGCCCACCATGGCAGTTGCTCACCGCCATGGTTGCCTATTATCTGCTTCCAGGGTCAGTGGCCCAACTCTAACCCACCCCTGCCTCCCAAGTGAAAACTGGACTAACAGATCCCTTTAAACTGAGGCAAGTCTGCTAAGTCATAAAACTTCCCAACTCAAGCTACGTGCCTCAGCAGCAAAAATCCAGAAAAATGTTTTTATTGTGGGATTGCAACCTTTTATATATAATATCGACCATAAAAGTTTATCTTGTGCTCTAATTTTGACAAGTATGTACTCCACATATGCATGTCTGCTATTTCATGGACTGAATAATCTAGCAATGACTTAAAAACAGTTTTGTGTGACAACCTGCATCACTGGTAACTTTGGAAATGAAACACCTCCTTCTTTACTTTGTAAAAGTATATTTACTACCTTTTCAATAATAGTTGAAATAATCAATCTTGCAATGATGGAAATCTCCTTTAGGCAATAGGAAGGAAACTATGGCTTAGAAATTAAGCAAAGAATTCACTTTGACTGTTGCCAGTTGAGTTGCAATGTGAAGGATAAAAGTTCAAGGCAATCATTCAACATGTGGTGGATGTATGGAGGGGGCAGGTATAGAGTTATACAGCTCCATGCACACTGCTGCTCAGTTAAGATAAGTAGATTTTCTCAGCAGAATTCTTTCCCATCTTCCTCCATATTCTCAGTCTCAATTCTCTTGTCATTTATGATTTACAGCTTTTGCAATCAAAGCAAAAATTCACTCACATGAGTCATTTAAGAAGTTACAAATGTAGTCAGGGTATTGAGAATTGGGGGTATCATAACTAACCCTACTTCAACTATGACTAAGCAACACACTTAAACTTAAAGGTTATTTGAATGGGACCGTCCCTTTCTTGCTCATTTTCGTCAGATCCACCTTCAACAAAAGCCTTCATTGGTGCTTTAGTTGATTTGTGGTATTCCTTGAAAACCTGTCAAAGGTATACACTGATAATGTGAATAACGATAACTGCTGCAACTGCTGCATGCTGTCAGTGATAAAATACCATTTCAGCAGTAGAGTCTATATGGGCAACTCAGATATATAGGTTTTCACCTGTTTCAAGATGCAACTTAATCCCAACATTCAAATTATTTGATAATATTGTCATAGTATTTTAAGTAGTTTCAATTATCTTGATTTCAGATGGTAGTGTGAAGCCACTCAGGTGCTGGGTGCAAGCTGAAAACTCAAGTCCCTGATCTTACACATCTTATTCACTGCATACTACACATTGGCCCAAAGAACATGACTAGTATGCTATGCTGAAACATGCACAGATGTAGACACCAACTCATGTCAAAATGACCTGAAATTCTCATCAGCATACACTGGAACTTTTAAACCAGCACGAAACAAGTGAAAATCAGCATGAACAATGTGTTGAACTTATGCCACATTGCATTTTAAGTCATTTTTATGACTGAAAATGAACAATCGAGGCCATCAAACCATTACTCATACACCTTAGACAAAGCAGCCCAGAATTTAGATGGTGCTACACCTGTTTAGCGGGCCCCTTAGCTGCCAATATGGAAAGAAAAAAGCGCATACTTTTTATGAACCAGATGTGCGTCGCCATATTGGCCAGGCATACGGTCTCATACCTGAAACTTTGCATGTTCAAATCAGGGACTAACTTACTGGCAGGAAGCTTGCATACTTTGGTCTTTCACATGAGAGGAGCAAAGCTATGTGAATGAGGAAAGGAGGGTGTTGGTGAAGGTTTCACTGAATTGGCACAAAAGAGCGGAAAATTGAGTGCAAGCCCCTTGTGTCCGAATTTCCTTGTTCTTTGGTGCTAAAAATTCACATTATGCTGTATTTACAAGGTTCTTTCAGCATAAGTGTGGAAGAAATTCCAAGCCAGAATAAATGGCCTGGAGGGAAATTCATTTTTTGAAACCAGGAAATGTCCAATGGGAATCAAAATTTGGTTTAAAGTTCAAAGAAACAAACCAAAAATCCCCAGTGTAGCTGAGGAGTGCATTCTTGCATTTGTGTTACTATGCGCACACCGAGGATCTCTGTTGTTGCCGCTGCCAAAGTTCATGGGGTTAAGCCCTTTCATATAAATTGCACGGCTGTTAAAAATAAATCTTGTGTGTCAACCTTGCCATACAAGCTGCAAATAACATGCTGTTGATTTCTTTGATATGTGCCTCCAATGGTCCCCTTGTATAGGATCCTGGTTGGGACCATTAAGTCTTTCCCATTTCTTCTGTTCTTTGGTGTCCAAAGGCCAACTATACACCAGATCTCCCAAAAGGTTAGCGATGCAAGAACCTCGAGCATAGGCAGTCCCACCCCGCTTCTTTGCTCTTTTTTGGAGCAGTCAGTTGTTGCACCACCCAACAACACCAAGTGGGAACACCTGTGCAAAGTCGTCATCTGCTGTTTGTGCATCCTGGCCTAAACTCAAGCCCTTTCTGCCAAAGTTACAGCGGCAAAACAAATAGGAAGGACTATTTCTATTATAGGGAGTCCACTTTCTGAGATATCATAAACACTATTCAGTATTTTATGCAACTAGCCCATAAAAATCCATGCATTTATTCCTGCAGCCTTTGATACTGATTCTTCAATATAATGAAGTTATTTCCATATTAGACCACTTTGTTGCATGCAGTATCCGAAGGCAAAAGGAAAGGTCACTTACTCACAAGTTTCTCTCAAAGATTATACTATGCAAGCTTTTAAAAGGTGATCACTGCTTCTCAATTTATTTCACCTTCTTTTAGATGTTGTTTTTCAACTTGCTGATTCCTGAATGTTGGATCTTGGCCTTTTATCTGGGCTTTCACCTGTTTACTTAGCTGCATGGGAGTATCCCAAGGTGACTTTCCTTCCAGTTCCTCCTCCTCTGCTGTATGAAGTGTTTGGCAGCTTCCCGCAATAAGGCAGCTAAGATTGAAGATTCATTCTGTGGGGGTATTACGGTATATGGTTTCCTTCTCTGGAGTGGTATAACAAAGTGGAATCACAATGTACATTGTTCCTCGAAAATTCAGAATGAATCTTAAGGTGCATTGGATTGTGAGAATACAATCGCCACAAGAACTTAGGTTCAAGGAGAAGGACCTTCTTCTCATGGCAACTAGTGATGAGCCATAAATGTGAACTTGTCAGTGTCACCCTCATGCAGAGAACAGGTTTAAAAAAAATGTGGTGAAAATTGCAGTGAAGTGCTGTACTAAAGCTGCAGAATACAAAACCACCGCACAAATGTTCTGCTCCAAAATATGCATTCTGTTTTATGGCAAATTGATTCTCACAGATCCCTTACTATGTGCAAAGAGGAGAAACAGATATATGACCTCAACCACCTCTTTATAAAGGCTATGTGTGTTGGTTGGAACAGTAGATTCAGATCAGTTAAGTTCTTCCAATCTTAGCTTTTATTAATGCTTTGACTCTCTCCTCTATCTTTTTCTGGGCAATGTGATTGCCCACAGCCTGTACTACATGCAGGTTCCTTCGTGGCGACTGAGGGCAACACCGCTCTGTGCAACTGTCAGCAGGGGGTGCACCAGGTCAAGTTGCAAAGTGGCCTAATTTGTGACAATCTTGCTCTGGGACATGGAACTAGAATTCTTGTTAGTTTCAAATTCAAAATAATTCTAGTAAAGTTGAAATTGCAATGTCATTATTTTGTCACATAGGAACTGCTTTTCAGAATATTTGACGTGCAATAAGATTCAACATCAATAGCACACATATAAACTGAAGTTTCCTCTTTCTCTACTTGATTATAATTGGTAGGAAAGGCCAGACAGCAGAGGTCAGCTGCATCAGGCTAGAAAGAACACAAAAGCTTATTACTAGAACATACTTGCACTGGAGATCAATATCGTGCCAGTCTTGAATATTAATGTTTTAAATGTTGCCATTTAACACTCAAGAATAAGAGGCTATCTAAAGAAAGAGTAGGGCCTATTAGGGACCAAAAAGATAACCCATGTGTGGAGGTGGAGCTGTGGGTAAGTTTCTTAAAGAATACTCTGCTGCAGTCTTCACAAAAGGTGCTGATGATCGATTGAGTTAAGGTGGAAGAATGTGAAATATTGAAGGGGATAAACATTGTAAGACAAGAAGTATTAAAGGGTTTGATGTCTTTGAAAGTAGATAAATTACTAGGCACAGATAAAAATTTATCCCAGGTTATTAAAGGAAGCAAGGGAAGAAATTTCAGAGGTGTCCTGACCACTATATTTCAATCCTCTTTGGCTGCAGGATTGGTGCCAGAGGATTGGAGGACTGCCAATGTTGTGCCATTGTTAGCTTAAATTCAGTGGTGGGCAAATTATTGGAATCAATTCTGAGACACAGTACAAACCTTCATTTTGAAAGGCATAGATTAATCACAGAAAGTCAGCATGGATTTGTTAAGGGAAGGTCTTTTCTGACTAACTCGATTGATTGAGGAGGTAACAAGTAGGGTTGATGAGAGCAGTGTGGCATATGTGATCTATATGGATTTTAGCAAGGCTTTTGACAAAATCCCACATGGCAGGCTGGCAAAAATACTAAAGCCCCTTGGGATTGAAGAGTGGAAAATTTTAGCTATGGGGAAAGATTGGATAGGCTGGGGTAGTTTAAACTTGGAGCAGAGGGGGGGTCATTCAGTTGAGCTGTATAAAATTATGAGGGGCCTGTATAGAGAAATTACGGTGACATATTTGCCTTAGCAGAGGGTCAAAAAGCAGGGAGCATAGATTTAAAGTAATTGGTGGAAGGATTGGAGAGGACATGAGGAACTCTCACCATATTTAAGAAGTATTTAGATGTCCACTTTAAGAACTGTGACCTGCAGGGTTACAGACCTATTGCAGGAAGGTGAGATTAGGCTGGCCAGCTCTTCATCAACCAGCATGGGGCATGACAGGCCAAACGGCTTCCATCTAAGTTGTACATTTTCTATGATTTCTAGTACCTAGCTCCTTTACTTTTCACCCTCTAGCAAATTTTTTGCAGAATTTCACTACATCTGTCAGTCAGTGAGAAGAATTTCTTGTGTGTCAGCTCAAACATTTAGAAATAAGAACTTAAGAATTAGGACCAGGAGTAGACCATATGTACCCCGCACCATAACTGCCACCCTGGCACCACAAAACCTGCTCTGCCATTCAGTACAATCCTGGCTGATCTTCTAAAAGTTGTGATGAACCTATTGATGTCCAAAACTGATGTGCATGAAGGACAGGGTAATTCAGAATCCCAAACATTTATAGCAGAAGTAGATGTAATAGATTATCCATCTAACCAGTACCACTTTGATAATGAAGATTCTGAGTCAGATAATATTGAGAGATTCAGTCCTTGGCAATCTACAAAGTAGAATGTCACCCTCTTGATAAATGCTTGTTTCTAAGAAAGTTTAATTAATCTTAGCCACAGCACTTAAGTGCTCTTTGTTAGACCTTAGCTTCCATTATATTCTAAATCAGGGTTTCTCAACCAGGAACCCATAGCCTGCTAGGGGTCTGCAGGAAGGTTTCAAGGGGTCCGACAAAAGTTTAGCCCGTTGTCACCTCCTTCCCACCCATTCCCAATTTCTTTATCACGAGCAGCTGATGTCATATGTCAGCACACTGCTCAGTTTCAGAAAAGAAAATAAATAATGGCCATTTAATGGCAGGCATCAGTGAAGAGAGTTTGTGAAAGACATCTTTGTGAAAACAGATGGAGAAAGACACTGAAGAAACCCCCTTCCCACACACCTCCCACCCTCACTCCAAGATATGGGTGATGAAGCAATTGATAACATGAACCTGCACAAACTGAAGCTGAACATATCTCAGGGCCATCTCTGTATGCCTCTCCATAAGGTGAATGGATCCAGGGGAGGATAGAAGGGACTGTGCACAGCAGCAGAGGTCCAGCATATTTAAGAAGAAAGTATTACATGGTTGGACAAGCCGGGGTACATTTGGAGATATCAAAACTGCTTTCATATCTTGACAGATGTGTTATTCATCACCAGCAACAGGTATCACATTAAGGAAGTTAAACAAAAATAACAAATATGTATATTTAATTGCATAATTAATATTTATAGAGGAGTCCGTGGAATTTTTATAAGAAGGCTTCCTGGAAACAAAAAGTTTGAGAACACCTGGTCTAAATGATGCAGCAAAGCCCAAAGTATAAATGAAGTTGGGTTAATATATTTTAACTTCTTTTAAGTCTTTTCAATCTTTTAAGATCATCATTTGATGCACTTCCCTGTTCATTAGAAAAATGGACTAAGATGGAACAAAAATCTACAGCATTGTCAAATTAATGATGTACTTTAACTATATCAGTTATTGGTATGTTGGAGATTTTTGTTCAAAGGATGAGCCTTTGGCCAGGATTTTCTGGCCCCGTTGTGGCAGGACCCGCTGCGGGAGATTCAGCAGCCCAGCCAAAAACCCATCGACTTTTGGCAGGACCAGACGATCCCAGCGGCAGGTGGGGGTGGAAAATTCTGCCCAAATTGTATGATACAAATGTTAGACAAGACAAGTTTTATCACTGAGATATTTGTTTATATTTCACAATTACTTTTAATTTTCTAATCCAAATGCACAGCTACAACATTATAAAGGAGGTAGTATCACCATAATGTAAGATATGGTAATAAAATTATACCGTTAGATCAATCAGTTTGGAGAACTGGCCTATTGGCATAGGTGTATGGAACTGCAAAGCGAAAATATAAATGCTGGGAATATTTGAGAGAGTTAAAAGAGGCATCCTGCAATTAGCTTCCTTGGAGATAATCTGAAGTTGCGCAAAACAATGCTCTTTCTCAAGGCTTTTTTCAGCTGTGTTACATTTCTTACAATTCAATGGCCATTGTATCCAATTGTTTGCCTTGTAATATTGAGTTTCCACTCAATCTTAGTGAAACCAATTCAGCAATAAGGGTTCAACCCCATTTTAACCGTCCAAGTACACGCTAGATTTCATTTAAATCTTTGGCAAATTTGTAATCACGCAAATGAATTATAAATAAACAAATAATATAAATACGGTACAAACAACCAGTGTATACAGGTTTGTGAATCTAATGTTAGAACTTTGAATAGTAGCATTCAAGTTAATGATGCAGGAAGGTTTTTGCCTGGAATTGCCAAATTTCTTCTGGACTCAAGTAAGACCTTAAAATATATCAAAGTTAATGTTACTTACAAGAATGTTCACACCTAAAATATAATAAATAATAATACATTTGCAATGGGTGCTTGGATTTCTAGAGTCATCTAACCAATTTTACTTACAAACTTACAATGTGACAATATTCTAAGATACCTGAAAGGGTGGTGGAGGCAGGTTCGATCAAGGTATTCAAAAGGGAATTGGATTGTTACCTGAAGAGAAAGAATGTGCAAGGTTATGGGAATAAAACAGGGAAGTGGGATTAAGTGGAATATGCTTTTGAAGAGTCAGTGCAGAGCAGACTCGATGGGCCGAATGGCCTCCTTCTGCACTGTAAAGATAATGTGATACCTTTCTAACCTTCTTTACACTTGGATCTTTAGGCTTATATTCTTACCAAAACTTCAACGCTTTTTGAGACAACTGTCAATAGCTTTATAAAACTAAACCCAAACCATTCTCAAAATTGGAGCGTTTCTTGTTTCTTAATCTATCTTTTATAAGAGCCCTGTTTTATTCTATTGATGCATACTGCATGCTGGTGAAAACATGAAAAACACAGATGGTTTGGAAATTCTAGATCAATGCAATTTATGCTTTCAGCTGTAGCAGGGTAGGTTGGAGATTAACAGTTATGAACAGATTCACTATAATATGGCAGCAATTTAAATTTTTTTTTTAAGGGGCTTTGGAGATCTGCTATACTTTGAGGTTAATTTTGTCTTTGGGTGATAGTGTTCAATGAGCCATATTGGATCAGATGCCCCTTATAGATCTCCTCCACTAGAGCAATGTATGATTGGTGGCTGATCTAATATTGTTTAAATAGACTATCATCCCTATCACCATTTTCGTCTAGTGGTGTGAGGTTTTGGAAGCCCATCAATAGCACACCAGGTTTGAGAGTTCATGAAGAAAATGGGAAGCCTGCTGAGGATTTGAGAACATTCTGAAAGGTAAATATAAAATGTTTTGACACCTTCAAATGTCACTATTAGGTGCTATATTGTAATAAAGGTGTGTTTTAAATGCAGCGATTCATCATAGGGATCTGTCCTGCAAAATTGACTCTTACATTGTCTAGCACTGTGTAATTGTTCACATGTACTTTTCCAATGGAGAAAGTACCATGATGTATGAAAAAATGTAAAACATGTCTTCTGCTGTCATGTTTTGTGCTCTGGTTTGATTGGGCTAACAGATCTAAAAATATATATATTTTAAAAACAAAAAAACTGCAGATGCTGGAAATCTAAAACAAAAACAGAATTACCTGGAAAAACTCAGCAGGTCTGGCAGCATCGGCGGAGAAGAAAAGAGTTGAAGTTTCGAGTGCTCATGACCCTTCGACAGAACTTGAGTTCGAGTCCAAGAAAGAGTTGAAATATAAGCTGGTTTAAGGTGTGTGTGTAGGGGGCGGAGAGATAGAGAGAGAGAGAGGTGGAGGGGGGGGGTGTGGTTGTAGGAACAAACAAGCAGTGATAGAAGCAGATCATCAAAAGATGTCAACGACAATAGTACAATAGAACACATAGGTGTTAAAGTTAAAGTTGGTGATATTATCTAAACAAATGTGCTAATTAAGAATGGATGGTAGGGCACTCAAGATATAGCTCTAGTGGGGTTTTTTTTTTAATAATGGAAATAGGTGGGAAAAGGAAAATCTTTATAATTTATTGGAAAAAAAAGGAATGGGGAAACAGAACGGGGGTGGGGATGGGAGAGGGAGCTCACGACCTAAAGTTGTTGAATTCAATATTCAGTCCGGAAGGCTGTAAAGTGCCTAGTCGGAAGATGAGGTGTTGTTCCTCCAGTTTGCATTGGGCTTCACTGGAACAATGCAGCAAGCCAAGGACAGACATGTGGGCAAGAGAGCAGGGTGGAGTGTTAAAATGGCAAGCGACAGGGAGGCTTGGGTCATTCTTGCGGACAGACCGCAGGTGTTCTGCAAAGCGGTCGCCCAGTTTACGTTTGGTCTCTCCAATGTAGAGGAGACCACATTGGGAGCAATGAATGCAGTAGACTAAGTTGGGGGAAATGCAAGTGAAATGCTGCTTCACTTGAAAGGAGTGTTTGGGTCCTTGGACGGTGAGGAGAGAGGAAGTGAAGGGGCAGGTGTTGCATCTTTTGCGTAGGCATGGGGTGGTGCCATAGGAGGGGGTTGAGGAGTAGGGGGTGATGGAGGAGTGGACCAGGGTGTCCCGGAGGGAGCGATCCCTACGGAATGCCGATAAGGGGGGTGAAGGGAAGATGTGTTTGGTGGTGGCATCATGCTGGAGTTGGCGGAAATGGCGGAGGATGATCCTTTGAATGCGGAGGCTGGTGGGGTGATAAGTGAGGACAAGGGGGACCCTATCATGTTTCTGGGAGGGAGGAGAAGGCGTGAGGGCGGATGCGCGGGAGATGGGCCGGACACGGTTGAGGGCCCTGTCAACGACCGTGGGTGGAAAACCTCGGTTAAGGAAGAAGGAGGACATGTCAGAGGAACTGTTTTTGAATGTAGCATCATCGGAACAGATGCGACGGAGGTGAAGGAACTGAGAGAATGGGATGGAGTCCTTACAGGAAGCGGGGTGTGAGGAGCTGTAGTCGAGATAGCTGTGGGAGTCGGTGGGTTTGTAATGGATATTGGTGGACAGTCTATCACCAGAGATTGAGACAGAGAGTTCAAGGAAGGGAAGGGAAGTGTCAGAGATGGACCACATGAAAATGATGGAGGGGTGGAGATTGGAAGCAAAATTAATAAATTTTTCCAAGTCCCGACGAGAGCATGAAGCGGCACCGAAGTAATCATCGATGTACCGGAGAAAGAGTTGTGGAAGGGGGCCGGAGTAGGACTGCAACAAGGAATGTTCCACATACCCCATAAAGAGACAGGCATAGCTGGGGCCCATGTGGGTACCCATAGCCACACCTTTTATTTGGAGGAAGTGAGAGGAGTTGAAGGAGAAATTGTTCAGCATGAGAACAATTTCAGCCAGACGGAGGAGAGTAGTGGTGGATGGGGATTGTTCAGGCCTCTGTTCGAGGAAGAAGCTAAGGGCCCTCAGACCATCCTGGTGGGGGATGGAGGTGTAGAGGGATTGGACGTCCATGGTGAAGAGGAAGCGGTTGGGGGCAGGGAACTGGAAATTGTTGATGTGACGTAAGGTGTCAGAGGAATCACGAATGTAGGTGGGAAGGGACTGGACAAGGGGAGAGCGAAGGGAGTCAAGATAACAAGAAGTGAGTTCTGTGGGGCAGGAGCAAGCTGAGACAATCGGTCTACCGGGGCAGTTCTGTTTGTGGATTTTGGGTAGGAGATAGAAGCGGGCCGTCCGAGGTTGGGCGACTATCAGGTTGGAAGCTGTGGGAGGGAGATCCCCAGAGGAGATGAGGTCAGTGACAGTCCTGGAAACAATGGCTTGATGTTCAGTGGTGGGGTCATGGTCCAGGGAGAGGTAGGAGGAAGTGTCTGCGAGTTGACGCTCAGCCTCCGCGAGGTAGAGGTCAGTGCGCCAGACAACAACAGCACCACCCTTGTCAGCGGGTTTGATGACAATGTCAGGGTTGGACCTGAGAGAATGGAGTGCAGTAAGTTCAGAGAGAGACAGGTTAGAATGGGTGAGAAGAGCAGAGAAATTGAGACGACTAATGTCGCGCCGAGAATTCTCAATGAAAAGATCGAGAGAAGGTAAGAATCCAGAGGGAGGGGTCCAGGTGGAGGGAGAATATTGGAGATGGGTAAAAGGATCCGTTGAACTGGGAGAGGACTCCTGCCCAAAGAAGTGAGCCCGGAGACGAAGACAGCGGAAGAAGAGTTCAGTATCATGCCGAGCCCGAAATTCATTGAGGTGAGGGCGTAAGGGTATGAAACTAAGTCCTTTGCTGAGCACTGAACGTTCAGCATCGGAGAGGGGAAGGTCAGGGGGTATAGTGAATACACGGCTGGGGTTGGGATTGGAAGAAAGGGTGGGGACGGAGGAACAGGCAGGGGTGGAGGGTCCTAGATGGGTGTTGGTGTCGATGAGTTGTTGGAGCTTGCGTTCCTTAGCATTTGAGAGAAAGAGAAAAAGTTTCTTGTTGAGGCGTCAGATGAGCCGAAGGATAAAATGAAACTGGGGGCACGCGCAGCTTTGAAAAAGGGTACGGCGGTGCTGCTGGAGGGAGAGGTCGAGTGTGTTCATATGGCGGCGCATAGCACTGAGTGTGGATTTCAGAATGTGATGGGAACAGCAGTCCGAGAAATGTTTTACGTCCCGGAGATACCTGTAATCCTGGGTGGGTTCGAAACATGAGGGGTGGAATTTCAGTTGAAATCCACGTGGGGTAAGTCGGAGACGGGGACAGTCACTGAGAAAGGAGATATGACTATGAAAGCGGGTTTTTGTAAACACCTTGTCAAACACCAGGAGGGAAATGGAAAGCAAGGAAGGTGAGCAAGGCAAAAGAGAGGTACGGAAATCTTGTCGCAGAGAGGAACAGAACTTCTTCAAGGAGGTAGGCATTTCTTGAAGAGCAGTGGCAGTCAATTAAACACAGAGATAAAAACAAAAAAACTGCGGATGCTGGAAATCCAAAACAAAAACAGAATTACCTGGAAAAACTCAGCAGGTCTGGCACTATCGGCTGAGAAGAAAAGAGTTGACGTTTCGAGTCCTCATGACCCTTCGACAGAACTTGAGTTCGAGTCCAAGAAAGAGTTGAAATATAAGCTGGTTTAAGGTGTGTGTGTGGGGGGCGGAGAGATAGAGAGAGAAAGAGGTGGAGGGAGGGGGTGTGGTTGTAGGGACAAACAAGCACTGATAGAAGCAGATCATCAAAAGATGTCAACGACAATAGTACAATAGAACACATAGGTGTTAAAGTTAAAGTTGGTGATATTATCTAAACAAATGTGCTAATTAAGAATGGATGGTAGGGCACTCAAGGTATAGCTCTAGTGGGGGGTTTTTTTTTAAGTAATGGAAATAGGTGGGAAAAGGAAAATCTTTATAATTTATTGGAAAAAAAAATCTCAACCCCAGCCGTGTATTCACTATAACCCCTGACCTTCCCCTTTCCGATGCTGAACGTTCAGTGCTCAGCAAAGGACTTAGTTTCATACCCTTACGCCCTCACCTCAATGAATTTCGGGCTCGGCATGATACTGAACTCTTCTTCCGCCGTCTTCGTCTCCGGGCTCACTTCTTTGGGCAGGAGTCCTCTCCCAGTTCAACGGATCCTTTTACCCATCTCCAATATTCTCCCTCCACCTGGATCCCTCCCTCTGGATTCTTACCTTCTCTCGATCTTTTCATTGAGAACTGTCGGCGCGACATTAGTCGTCTCAATTTCTCTGCTCCTCTCACCCATTCTAACCTGTCTCTCTCTGAACTTACTGCACTCCATTCTCTCAGGTCCAACCCTGACATTGTCATCAAACCCGCTGACAAGGGTGGTGCTGTTGTTGTCTGGTGCACTGACCTCTACCTTGCGGAGGCTGAGCGTCAACTCGCAGACACTTCCTCCTACCTCTCCCTGGACCATGACCCCACCACTGAACATCAAGCCATTGTTTCCAGGACTGTCACTGACCTCATCTCCTCTGGGGATCTCCCTCCCACAGCTTCCAACCTGATAGTCGCCCAACCTCGGACGGCCCGCTTCTATCTCCTACCCAAAATCCACAAACAGAACTGCCCTGGTAGACCGATTGTCTCAGCTTGCTCCTGCCCCACAGAACTCATTTCTCGTTATCTTGACTCCCTTCTCTCTCCCTTTGTCCAGTCCCTTCCCACCTACATCCATGATTCCTCTGACACCTTACGTCACATCAACAATTTCCAGTTCCCTGCCCCCAACCGCTTCCTCTTCACCATGGACGTCCAATCCCCCTACACCTCCATCCCCCACCAGGATGGTCTGAGGGCCCTTAGCTTCTTCCTCGAACAGAGGCCCGAACAATCCCCATCCACCACTACTCTCCTCCGTCTGGCTGAACTTGTTCTCACACTGAACAATTTCTCCTTCAACTCCTCTCACTTCCTCCAAATAAAAGGTGTGGCTATGGGTACCCACATGGGCCCCAGCTATGCCTGTCTCTTTATGGGGTATGTGGAACATTCCTTGTTGCAGTCCTACTCCGGCCCCCTTCCACAACTCTTTCTCCGGTACATCGATGATTACTTCGGTGCCGCTTCATGCTCTCGTCGGGACTTGGAAAAATTTATTAATTTTGCTTCCAATCTCCACCCCTCCATCATTTTCATGTGGTCCATCTCTGACACTTCCCTCCCCTTCCTTGCCCTCTCTGTCTCAATCTCTGGTGATAGACTGTCCACCAATATCCATTACAAACCCACCGACTCCCACAGCTATCTCGACTACAGCTCCTCACACCCCGCTTCCTGTAAGGACTCCATCCCATTCTCTCAGTTCCTTCACCTCCGTCGCATCTGTTCCGATGATGCTACATTCAAAAACAGTTCCTCTGACATGTCCTCCTTCTTCCTTAACCGAGGTTTTCCACCCACGGTCGTTGACAGGGCCCTCAACCGTGTCCGGCCCATCTCCCGCGCATCCGCCCTCACGCCTTCTCCTCCCTCCCAGAAACATGATAGGATCCCCCTTGTCCTCACTTATCACCCCACCAGCCTCCGCATTCAAAGGATCATCCTCCGCCATTTCCGCCAACTCCAGCATGATGCCACCACCAAACACATCTTCCCTTCACCCCCCTTATCGGCATTCCGTAGGGATCGCTCCCTCCGGGACACCCTGGTCCACTCCTCCATCACCCCCTACTCCTCAACCCCCTCCTATGTCACCACCCCATGCCCACGCAAAAGATGCAACACCTGCCCCTTCACTTCCTCTCTCCTCACCGTCCAAGGACCCAAACACTCCTTTCAAGTGAAGCAGCATTTCACTTGCATTTCCCCCAACTTAGTCTACTGCATTCGTTGCTCCCAATGTGGTCTACTCTACATTGGAGAGACCAAACGTAAACTGGGTGACCGCTTTGCAGAACACCTGCGGTCTGTCCGCAAGAATGACCCAAGCCTCCCTGTCGCTTGCCATTTTAACACTCCACCCTGCTCTCTTGCCCACATGTCTGTCCTTGGCTTGCTGCATTGTTCCAGTGAAGCCCAACGCAAACTAGAGGAACAACACCTCATCTTCTGACTAGGCACTTTACAGCCTTCCGGACTGAATATTGAATTCAACAACTTTAGGTCGTGAGCTCCCTCCCCCATCCCCACCCCCTTTCTGTTTCCCCCTTCCTTTTTTTTCCAATAAATTATAAAGATTTTCCTTTTCCCACCTATTTCCATTATTTAAAAAAAAACCCCACTAGAGCTATACCTTGAGTGCCCTACCATCCATTCTTAATTAGCACATTCGTTTAGATAATATCACCAACTTTAACTTTAACACCTATGTGTTCTATTGTACTATTGTCGTTGACATCTTTTGATGATCTGCTTCCATCACTGCTTGTTTGTCCCTACAACCACACCCCCCCCTCCACCTCTCTCTCTCTCTATCTCTCCGCCCCCTACACACACACATTAAACCAGCTTATATTTCAACTCTTTCTTGGACTCGAACTCAAGTTCTGTCGAAGGGTCATGAGGACTCGAAACGTCAACTCTTTTCTTCTCCGCTGATGCTGCCAGACCTGCTGAGTTTTTCCAGGTAATTCTGTTTTTGTTATACATTTTAAAACCCTGCTTCTGAAGGTAGAAAAAATGGTCTGCACCTGCTCCCCCTTCATTGATTGACAGGCACTCTGCTTTGAAATGTTAATGAGCATCAGTTCTTTCAGTGGAGCTGGATGCTGTTCTATTATGAATGCGTGGCTGGATTTCAAAAGTTTAAGCTCAGCAAGTGGTCTTATTAATCCAAGAGCTATTGAAACTTTTATGAGTCTATAATAACAGATTATGATGTCTTTGATGTGGTTTTTTGTTTGTTTACAAACATAATAGGCACTTTTTCCCCTTGGGTTTTCTGGTCCAGTATCATTGATGGTGAATTTGAATTCAGGATTTTCTTAGATAGTTGGAGGTTTAATGTTTTCCTAATGATTTTCAAATATTTATTATTGCATAGCTCCTAAGAACTGTACATGGTGCATTAATTTATTATTGCATAGCTCCTAAGAACTGTACATGGTGCATACTGGGTGAGTGGCTGTGGAGGATACATGGGGCAAATGTGTGGCATTGTGTAGCATAGGGAATGTGAGTTTGCACAGGGCAGCTTGGGGGTATGTGAGGAGGCATGGGTCTCAGAGGTGGCATGGAGTGGCATGACAAAATATGAAGGTGCATGGGGCCGGATCAGGGAAGGCAGCATGTGGGGTAGTGGGTGAGCTTTAAGGGGTCTTTAAATGATATTGTAACTGGGCTGCTGTGTTGCAGAACTGAGGCAGGCTTTCTAGCTGAGTTTTTCATTACTGAGGATGGAGACACATTGAGTCTCCATGGTCAAGTCCTTATCTTAGCCAAGCTATCAAAAGGAAACACCAGACGGCAAGTTTTTTTGTGGTTGCACTCCCAGCTCAGAATTGCATTTGGCAGGAGCATGGAATTGGCCATGTAATGCTCGGTGACCTCTTCACCTCCAAAGCTCCCATCAGATGAGGCTCTGCACTGGAAAAATATACCCTCCAAAAACTTCCAAACAAGAAAGGAGAGAAATGTTGATGGTAAGTTACAAAGCACATCAACAGATGCTTAATGACAATTCACCTGCCCCTCAGACAAGAATGGAATGGTGTAGCACAGGGGGAACCTAGAGAAGAGAAAAATAAAGGGAAAGGAGAATAGTTTTAAAATATAAAGGAACTTTAAAGGAACTTTATAGATTCTATGTTGTTCAAATGAGTCAAAAGAGAAAAAAAGGCATATTTAACAGTTTTAACCATTCCCCTGAACAAATGTGAAAAATAGTTTCAGTAAACAGGCTGAGAAATAATTTTTCAGCCACCACAATGACAGGGGAGGATGCAAAAACAAACCCTCTTGAGATGAAAGTCAATTTATATAGGTTTGGATTTGGATGAACTGACTATATTTATTACAGTAGCGAAACTCTGGACAAAATGTTCCCACCAAGTTAGCAACAATTGTTATGTCTGTCTTGGAGCTTCAATACTTAGTATTATTCATATTCCAAATGCTGCTTTCTAGGAAAAGGGTCCAATAGCTGAAAGTGATCCTGACACATTCCACACAATGAAGTGTATCCAATGCCTTTCCTTTAATAGCAATATGAGCCGCACCCTAATGTTTGGAGAAGTATCTTCTCATCACGTGGATTCAAGTTACTTCTGCTGAGTTCATTCCAGGACTGTAAGTGGGACCCTGTGCTGTATGTTTACAGTATGAAACATTGCTTAGAGAGCTCAAAGTCCTGCCCCCATATTGTTAGCACGACAAGCAAAGCCAGACAGGAATTGACCCAGAACATTACAAGTTCATCAGACAATTCAAATTTGGAGTCCATATTTCCTGATTTTGTTTTTGCTTGTGGCACAAATTCTTTGGGGAGCCTTGGAGTACAAATAATTGTTTTAAAATAAAATAGCTCAGTTTGACTTATTTGATTTCAAATGAATTTTTACATCACGATTTTTAAAGGTGCCAAATACCATACAAGCAATCCCTTCCTACGCTTCTATCAATGCTTTTGGTGAGCTGGATATTGGGAGATGTGCAAGACTAGCCAATTCTTCCTTTTTATTGTGGATTAGTCCCTAGGCTCCAATCCTGTGTTTCTTCTAAGCAGCAGAGATAACGTAAAGCTTCATGCTTAAGTGTTAAAACTTTTTAAAATCCCATATCTTATATCTATTTCTCATTCCCAGCTTCACTCCCATTCCCAGCAGTATTTCCTGGTAGAGGGGGAGTGTAATGATCTTTCCCAGGTCAGCAAGTGTTGCAGAGGTCCACTTGCCCTCTGATTTCCTCTCATTATTTTTCATTGACTAAATGTGTTTGGGTTTTCATTACTAAGTGTTGTACCTGACTTAACATAGTCATGTGATCTCTATCACGATGAAATGTCTGGGGGCAGCCATGATATATTCAGTTCAATAAAGACATTACACTAAATACACTGTAGTCTGTGAACTCATAACATGGTGTCAGGAGTGGAGCAGAGATTGAGTTTTGAAAAGCTAGAAGGGAACCCACAGCTACTGAAAGAGGAACACAGAAATGTTCCAACCTGCTAAAAGTTGAAGAAGAAAAAAACACAGGCAAGGAAAAGCTAACACAAGCTGAAGGCTGCAAGTAAAATACTTGATGAGCCAAAATGGCTGTAAATTTTGCACTCCCAGCTCTTCTTGAAATGAAACAATATATGCAACAGGACTGGCTACTTTTCCACTTGCAATGGTATAACTACGAGATTGCAACAGATTTAATTAACAAGCCAGAGCCAATATGAGTAGCAACAGTTTCAACATTGCTGGCTGGGGAGAGACTGTTACAAATTGTATTCCACCTTAAATCTATCCAAAAAACAGATGGCAGAGATTTTGAAAGCCTTGAAGGCACACTTTGAACCCAAAATGAACGGTATGTGTTAGACGTGAATGTAGGAAGGTTGATCAGTAAGTTTGCAGATGACACAAAAATTGGTGGGGTGGTAAATAATGAGGAGGATAACCTTAGATTACAGGAGGATAGAGATGGGCTGGTCAGATGGGCTGATCAGTGGCAAATGGAATTTAATCTGGATAAGTGTGAGGTGATGCACTTGGGCAGGACAAACAAGGCACGGGAATACAGGATGAATGGTAGGACCCTAGAAAGTACTGAAGATTAGAGGGACCTTGGTGTGCATGTCCACCGGTCCCTTAAGGTAGCAGGACAGGTAGATAAAGTGGTTAAGAAGGCATATGGGCTACTTGCCTTTATTAGCCGAGGCATAGAATTTAAGAGCAGGGAGGTTATGCTGGAACTGTATAAAACACTGTTTAGGCCACAGCTAAGGATTGCGTACAGTTCTGGAAATATGCATTATAGGAAGGATGTGATTGCACTAGAGAGAGTGCAGAGGAAATTTGCCAAGATGTTGCCTGGGCTGGAGAGTTTTAGTTATGAGGAGAGATTGGATAGAATGGGGTTAGTTTCCTTGGAGCAGAGGAGATTGAGGGGGGACATGACTGAGGTGTATAAAATTATGAGAGGCATAGATAGGGTAGACAGGAAGGAACTTTTCCCCTTGGTGGAGGGATCAATAACCAGGGGGCATAGATTTAAGGTAAGGGGTAGGAGGTTTAGAGAGGATGTGAGGAAGAAATTTTTCAGGAGATACATTAAGCTGAGAGACATTCCAAGCCTGAAGAGCTGAACAACTGTGTATGAAGAGCAGGATGCAAATACCGTGGAGGACATCATACAAAGGAAAAGAAGATTGTCCAGCATGAGGAAAGCAATGTTCTAACTGCAAGAAGCTAAATCATCTCGCATACAAGTGTTTGGCTAGAAAGAAGCAAAATAAATCTATACAGGTGGCCACTGGAGAAATATCAGCTGAATGTCTGATGAAGCAATATACGCCATACAACAGGGTTGGTTCCATCAAGTCTATAAGTGATAAATGGTTTGGGACTGTTAGAATGAGGACCGCAAGAGGAGAGCATCAAGTGAACAAGAAGTGTCAGATAGACACTGGTGGGTCAACAACATCATGACATTACAGACCTGTGTGAAATGGCTCAACATGTTTGTTAATCCATGAGAACCATTGTGGTCTAGTGGGTAACTTGGGTAACTCATAGTTACATATGATAGTGCATGCAAATTTGTTGTTTGTTATGGAAAGGGGTTGTTTGGGTTTTGAAATGCAATCATTACTAAGTGTCCTACCTAGCTTGCCATAGCCATGTAACCTCTACCATGACAGCATGTCCAGGGGCAGCCATGATACATTCAGTTCAACAAAGACATTACACTAGACATACTGTGGTCTGTGAACTCATAACAAAGTGACCAGTGGCTGAATTTTAACATTTTGTTGGTGTAGAAAAAAAGCATCTCTGTGGGGGAGCCCAATTAGAAAATACCACTTTAGAAAGTAAGACTGCTTTAAATGCTGTTTTTGCACATCTTTAAATCAGTTTATTTGGGTGGTAAATGCTTACCCTTAGTGAATTAAAGATCAATTTTGCCAATTATTTAACAGAATCCAATGAACTTAGATAAGTTCAAAATTCTTCATCTAAGTCATCAGTTCTGAATGTTACAATCCAGGCAGGTTATTGTATTGCCAGCAATCTAAAACAATGCCTTTTTTATGTTAATCCAGCAACAGATTCCAGATTATTGATTCTGTTTTTGCAGGTTTCTGCATTACGAAGTAGGACGAATGTTTTATTTACTGATCATAGTACCATCTATGTTAGGTAATGTTGCTTTTGTGCCACCAGATTGGAAAGTTTTGTTCCATTCACTGTTTGAGTAGAATAACTTTGTGTCACTGAAACACGTTGCATATTATCATCTCCTTCCGGAGTATTATAAGTCATGCTCATGTGCTTACATCAAATCCCTTTCAGTTCATTTTTACCAAAGATGCCCCCACTGCTCTCTCTGCGATATTGTTTCACGGGGCTGCATCTTCCAGTCAGTGAGCGGGGGATAGGGCCCACTCACTGACGTAAAATGCTGCAGGGTGAGGTTGGGCGTGCCTCCCAATGTCACCCCGCATCGTTTAGATTTTCAGTTCGGCGGGTGCGCAGCTGACTCGGCTGCACGCCCGCTGAACTGTCAACGGCCACTTAAGACCTTTAAAAAGTAATTAAGCCAATTAATGGACTTGCCCGTCCAACCTTGAGGATGGCGGGCAGGCAAGGAACCCAGGTGGCCTTCAGAAAAAACATGAAACCTCATCCACAGGCGGGATGAGGTTTCATGAGGGATTTAAAATGTTTATAAAATGTTGAAATTAAAGAAATTGACATGTCCTAGCTCAGGTGACAGTGTCACATGAGGGGACATGTCATGAATTTTTTTTGTACCCTTCCAAAAATTTTTACAACTTCCACCGATCTCACCGTTATTTTTATCCCAGCAACTCTTACAGACACAAAACCCAAGTGAAGATATAGCACTGTCTCAATACCAAGGTTCCTTGCTTGGGTTAACTCAGTTTCAAACAGTTTTCGTCCAGCAGACTTCTGAGCATCACTAGATGCTTTTCTTCTGCTGGTATTTCTCCATGAGACACCCAAAAACCACAATCTAAACTCACCATTGAGGTGGGGAAAATGTTGCCCATGGAGGGAAAATGTTGCCCATGGAGCCTGTTGTATTTTCTCAATTGGCATTTTATACGTGTGAGGCACCTAATTAAGTGTCAGTAATTATAGGCCATGAAGTGTATGTAGTCAAGCTTGACTCCATCCTCACCTGCTATATACATACCAGCATCACCAGAGGATTATTGCACAGCATTCAAATGTAGAATCCAGATCTATTTTTTCCCTGTTTAAGGACAGGGTCCCAAAGTAATCAGCCAAAAGGTTACTTTCAGCTGTTAAAGCTGTGATTTTTATTTGATTCATCTATTGTATGGCTGGAGGATAACTTAGCCCTGGCAGAAAGCTAAGCAGGTTGAAAATTGACATGAGCACTGTTCATGTCCAGTACTATAATAGTGATCTTAGTGCTGCTACTCTGATAAGTAATGTTAGGAACAATGTATAGCTTTATGTTTAATTTATATTTTTATATATATTTATATTTGAGTGTTAAGAAAGGTGAAACCTGATTTTAGTTTCATTTAGAGGTCTTTGAGAACTGGGTGCCAAGAAGTCAGGGGCCCTGTTAGTATACATGCATTTTGTACTGAGATTTTACAACTCTTGAAGTGAAGAGATAGGTCACCAGGAAGATAGTAGTTTAGTGAAGTTAACAAAAAACAAAGTAGAAAAAAACTGCTGTTGCCTGGCAACAGGGGTCCAGAGATACACAGAGAGACAGGGAAACACAGAAGGACAGTTAGTTAGTGTGTACATACCACAGAGTGCAGGCAGAAGATCTAATCTCGCTAATAAAAAAATCCTGCAAGCCTGCTGGGTAACTGAGTTTAGGGAACTCATGTGTTTGCTCTGAAGTTGAAGCAATGATGAGTTTAGATTGTGATTTTTGGGTGTCTCATGGAGAAATATCAGCTGAAGAAAAGCATCTAGTGATACTCAAAGGTCTGCTGGATGAAAACTGTTTGAAACTGAATTAACCCAAGCAAGAAACCTTGTTATTGAGTCAGTGCTATATCTTCACTTGGGTTTTGTGTCTGTGAGAGTTGCTGGGATAAAAAGAATCGTGTGAGTTTGAATCATTTTCTGGTATCTGTATTGAAATCTTTCCAACCTTTTTGTCTAGAGTAATATATTTTATTTTCTCTTGTTTAATAATTGTTTTATTCTTTGTGTCAAAAATATCCTGGAAGACTCTTGTGAATGTGTTCAGTAACTGACCTCCACGGTTTCTACAAAAAAAACAGTTAGCATCTACCAAGCTAGGTTTCACTCTGGGATCTGACTCGTCCAGTATTAACATCAGCTGGGCTCATAACAGTAACACTTCAGGTGAAATAAAAGCTATCCTGTTGAAATTTGATTAAAACTTTGGGGTGGATTTTTGCATGAGTTCTAGGATTGAACAATAATTTACCTTCAACTCCATGCCAAAGAACTCAAATAACAACACCTGTTTCTGCAAGCATAGGCCTTCTCAGTCCTTGACCTCCTCATGGGCCCTAGTCCTCTGATGCTCAAGACTTCAGACTGGTATTTAAAACGAGCTCAGTACTAAATAGCTGAAAGATTACTTTGAAGGTTTATATACATCAAGATTAAAATTTGTTCTAGCACTTTAAGTGGCAACAATAGACATGGAACTAGTAGACATTGGAACTCAGGTTCAATGGATCAGGATTTGATAGCCTCAACAATCAGATATTTAGCACTCAACAAACTTTAGCCCTATAGGTGCCACCCTCCCTGGATTTTTAAGATAATCTAAGAGATAGACCACTGAGGACAAAGCAGCTCATATGATTGGCGCTCCATCTAGCACGTTAAACATTCAATCCCTCTACCATCAGCACATCATGACAGAAGTGTGTATCGTTGACAGAATTCGCTGCAACAACTTGCCAAGTCTCCTTTGACAGCATCTTCCGAACCCGCAACCTCTACCACCCAGAAGAACAAACTCAGGAGCACATGGGAACATCAACATCTGCAAGTTGCTCTCCAAGTCACACACCATTCTGCCCTAAAAATATATTGCCATTCCATCACTTTTGCTGGGTCAAAATCCTGGAACACCTTCCCCAACAGCACTTTGTGTGCACTTGCATCACATGGACTGTATCGTCTCAAGAAGGTAGCTCACTACCACCTTCTCAAGGACAGCTAAGAATGGGCAAAATATGCTGGCTTTGCCAGTGATGCACATATCCCATGCATGAATAGAAAAAAATAATCTACTAATTTTGCTTTCAGTTCTTTTTTACTACATAAGCCTCATGGAAACTAGTTAGCAAACCAAACCAGAGAGAGAAAAAAAGAAATGACCAAAAGCTTAGTCAATCAGGTGTCGAGGAGGTTATCCTATATTCTGCTTCTGCTTCTGCTCTAGTGTGTCGACATCACAGACTAATATCTGCATTTCACCAACATTTATATGGGCAGTGCTAGCTAAACCAGGCATGATCTGCTGAAATGATGGTCCTGATAATGAAAACCTTTAAATGGAAATAATCTAACCAGTAATGTACTAATAAAAATGCTGCTAAATATTATTCTTTAGAGGTCAGATATGTAAGAATTAAACATTACATTAGGAACTACTTTCTTTTGCAATCACTACTGGAAACATTCCACCAAAGAATTTAAGTAAAAATGTTTCTTTCTTTCTGTTTTTCCAATGTCTACATATAGCTGAATAACTAGAAGGTCCCATAGGTTAATACGTGACCTCTGGGTTTTATCTAAGTCTTCAGATAACCACTGAATGATAATGTAATAGGCATGCTTTTTTCCCACCATTTTCCCCATCTCAGCTGAAGTTACTGAAATGCTGAGTTTTTAAAATTTGCTTTCAAAGTGTGGTAGACACTGGCAAGGCTACAGTTATGCCCATCCCTAGTTGCCCTGAGATGGCATTAGCCCCTTTCCTTGACTTGGAGATCTTTCACTGCTGGTGTTTTCACAATGGTAGGTAGGATATTTCAGGACTTTGATGTAGCAGTAATGATGAATCAACAGTATACGTTTCAAGTCGAGGATGGTGCATAACTTATAGGAGGATGGGAATATTGTTCCTTTGATTTTGCTACAATTGTCCTTCCCAATGGTAGAGGCAGCAGGATTGGGAGGTTCCATGACTACCTTCCAATACCTCATGCAAGTTGCTGTTCCTCATGTGTGAGGTGAGGCAGCAAGCACCAACAAGCTTTTTAACAATGGGAGGAGAAAATCATAGCCATACTTGGCCATGTCATCACACAACATTCACATCTGCACACATAATTTCCAAGAAAGACGAACTAAAAAGCATATGGGAGCAGGAAACACAGCTGCTCTCCTTTGCTTCTTGCACTCAAATGCAGCAAATTGATGGACACCCTGTCTAAATTCAGCTAATACAGCATTGACCATCAAACAATCCCTGGACCATCTCAGTCTGTATGATTCACTCGCCACTAGAGGATTCCGAATGAGCCACCTTTGATATCTTTGAGAAATCTTTGATAAACATTTCATCAAACTCACATTGTAGCAAATAGCCATCTAAGCTATTTTATCAAATTTTATCAAATGCAACACGAGGTCAAATTTTTGTTTTAACTTTGTCACTAATTTCCTCCCACAAGTTACCTCAATGCTCTAATTTCATTAATGTTTCAATGTAAAACATGAGTTAATTCACAATAAAAAAAGAACAAGATCATATTCTAATTTGATTATCTTAAAGGCAAATAGATAATCTCCTTGTGACTTGAGTATAACAGTACCTTAAAAAGAACTGTCCTGCAAGACTTCATTGTATCAAACCGATCCACATCCTGATGACAGGTTGTTTTGTTTAAATAAGTAATTGTCATGCCCTTTTGCCTATTAAACACCAATTTACTTGGTATGGGTTCACTACCATCTGGAGCTGTGTATCTTGTCAGGCAGTGAGCTATGTCCATGTGCCAGGCTATTGGCAGTTTAGATGGTTACCTAAATCAAAACCCAATGAATAATCAGGCTAGGTTAATACGCAACACACTAGTTGACAGATTGGGATTGAATTGTTCTAATGGGAAATAAATATATACTGAAACACTTCCTGGAAGCAAAATATATCACAGCATGTTTTTCATGAAGGAATGTATACCCTGCTTCAAATGTGATCATTCGTGAAAATATATCAGCTTGGATTTTGGGGAGCTAATGACAGTGAAGCTGCCACTATCTGCTGTCATTACTCTGTGACAGCAACTTCTGACATCCACACATGTTCATTTAAGCACAGAAATCTAGAAGTTGCTGTCAATGATTCTCTGCTTCTCTGTCGGATGTGCTGTTGAAGTCCTTGCAGATGGACATCAATTAGAAATCACTGAATTGATGTGAACCTTCAATTTTTACACTATTACTCTCACTCTAAAAACCCTTGAAAAGGTATATCTTGTTGACTGAGTTGTAGTTGGATTTTTAGGCATACTAAATTATAATTATTGCTGAAAAACCCCTCTGACCTTGAAAAACTAAGTTTATGTTAGGTGCATTTTAAATTTATTGCTTCTATGATAGAAATTCCATAGATATTTTTAGAGAATTACATTTTAAAAGTTTGCTTATGGTGTTTCAACTTCTATCTTAATCCCATGTATGTCATAATCTTTATTTCAATTTATATAAAAGTATTAAAAAAAGTAACTGATAAAACCTGCTTGTTACTGCTTGGTTTGCTGTCTGTGAGAATTTCTCAATACGATTGGCTGCTCAGCCTGCTTGGTGACATCACTATTGCTGGACAGAGATCCCCTACATCTGGTACTGGCATGAATATCAGGAATGGTGAAATTCACATCTCAGAGCTCCCTAGATCTTTGTTGTCACTTTCTTTGAGGCCACTGGTGGTTTTGCCACTGATCATAAAAGCTAGGCCATAGTTTAATTGGAAACTAGTAACAGTACACATTTGAAAACATTCTACTTGCTGATAAATTTCAAGTAAAAGCAACAATTTATATTTCACACAATAAACATGACTATGAACTATGAAACAGCAAGAATTGACTGCAAGAGCAACCAAGTTTGTGTCCTAACTATGTGCCTTCGCAACAACCTACTCTGTTTGGTGACTGATTTCCATCAGCACTGCCCTTTACTGCCTGTGCAAAAATACACCTCAAATTGAGTAAAGCCATTCACATTGGGCGTAACATTACTCTCCCAACTCGGAGCTGCAGATTTCAGAAATTCAGGTGGAGAAGTCAGTGCAGCCTGAAGGTTAATCAATAGAATTTCTTGTAGGTCACACTAACATCCACATCCAAAAAAAATGATCCTACAGTACGTTGTGAGTGCAAAATCATAGACCTATCCTTCTGCTTGTTAGAGCTAACTGCATCCAGTATGCACATTAACACAAGTGTGATGGAATACTCTCCGCTTGCCTGGATGAGTGCAGCTCCAACACTCAAGAAGCTTGATACCTTCCAAGTCAAAACAGCCTGCTTGATTGGCACCCCATCCACAAACATTCACTCTCTCCACCAATGACAAACAGTGGCAGCAGTGTGTACCATCAGCAAGATGCATTGCAGAAACTCACAAAGGCTGCTTAGGCAGCACCTTCCAAACCCACAACCGCTACCAGCTAGAAGGACAAGAGCAGCAGATATATGGGAACACCACCAACTGGGAGTTCCCCTCCAAGCCACTCACCATCCTGATTTAAATAAATCACCGTTCCTTCACTGCCACTGGGTCAAAATCCTGAAACTCCCTCCCTAACATCACTGTGGGTGTACCTATACTACATGAACTGCTGCGGTTCAAGAAGGCAATTCACCACCACATTCTCAAGGGCAATTGGGGCTGAGCATTAAGTGCTGGCCCAAACAGCGATGCCCACATCCCATAAATGAATTTTAAAAAACCAAGGACACTCTACAATAACAGGCAAAATGGTTAATGGTGTGCTGCATGTTGCTCAACTTAGCTTTGGAAAGTGGTACATATCTTTGCATATGATCAGCAACAACAAGGCACGGTACAGGAGGAGAATGAGGAAGAAGCTGAGAATGATGAAGAGCTGCCAGGAGGTCATAAGCCACTGTGTGAAATGGGCAGGCTGCAAACTGGGCTCCAAAGCGCCAATGGTGCCAGTGCAACATAAGATCCAAAGTGGAATAATGGTGGCTGGAATGCATCTGGACACTTTTTGCACGGCCCATGAAGCACATCATGACTGATAAGAATGCCATGCATAAGATTGAAGTATGCAGAATGGACAAATGATTGTTTGACATATGATCTGCCATTTTGGACCATGCAGATCAAGTTAATGCCCTGGCTTAAACACTGCCATCACAATGTGTATCCAACTTCACATGGGACCAATTCCATCTGCCCCCACCAAAACTATTATTTATTAAGGGGACAAGGAATAGTTGTCCAAAGGGCCAAAGGGAAGGAATAGTTGTCAAAGCTTCCTGAGTGATAGATCTGCTCATGATCCAACCTCCAGGTGAGGCACTTTTGACTTACTTTTGCTGGTGCAGAGTTAGATGAAGTGCTATGATCTATGCTAGTGGAGGAGTTTTGAAAACTTTTTGGACTCACAAGAGAGCAATGCTCCGACAAGAAAGTCAGAGGAGTTGGAAGAGTGGTCAGGAGAATGTCAGTTTCAATAATAGGGGCTTTAGCTGCAGTTCCTCGGGCTGGTGCATGTAGATCATGGGCAGAAGAAACAGGAAGTTGTGGGCAGAAGGAGGAGGAGCAGGAGAAAGAGGAGGAGGAGGAGGAAAAGCAAGAGACATCTGGGACGGCTTAGCTCAAACAAGCTGTATGTAAACAGAGAGACTCTGGTTCCACTGTTATGTCATCCCAATGCCACAATTGCTCCAAAACTCCCCACCTTTCAATCCATTTACATCATTTCATCACAGCGCCCTTGTGGGAAAAATGCTGATATAAAAACCACCAGCAAGCAGATGATTTCATAACAATTTTATCCAACAATACTTCCAACAATACATACAAAACTGAACTGGCTGAACTAGTGAGATTGTGCATTCTCTTAGTCCTTGTCTTGCAGATGCCTTTGCCTGACCTAGTGCCCCCACATAGTACTACCCCAGTGGCTGCTGTGTGATTGGTGGAATGCTGCTGACTTTCAGTCGGGGAGACTGCAGATGGCCTTGCCTCAAGCGGTTGGGGGCCCAGCTTTGAACTGCACTACTTCAGCATGGGTAGCAGCAGTCTGGGCCAGCTGACTGAAAGGCAAAAGTAAGGGCACTGGTGGAGTGGTGGGGTTGGGAGAATGAATTTTGTCATGTTGAGAAAAGACTGCACCACATGTACAACTGGCACTCCCCTGGGGTGGTGTCTCAAAAATCCTTGTAATTTACTGGGGGGCAGATTGTTGGACTGTTGTGAGAGCCTGCAACCAAGTATCTGCAACCAAGCTGGCAGCAGTCTGAGCCTGCATGACAACAAGCTGGGCGTGCATGGTGGCAAACATGGCACTCATGACCACAGACTGAACTTACACTGCACCACTGAAACATTGGGTAGTTTCTGCCTGTGCTGCAATAGAAGTTGAGTCATTGTGGGCCCACAAGAACTATCAGGGAGTTGGCCATCACTTCCATGTGGAAAGGGTGGTCTCCAAACTGTGTTAACTCTTGCCAATTCACTAAGCCTCTCAGTCTGCATAGCCATCAGCTTTCTCCTTTTAAGCAGCACAAAGCTGCCTGCCTCCACAAGACCACGTGTGAGGTAACCTCCAAGCCTGAAAGCGAATGCTGACAAATTTCTTCCCCTATTAGATTGACCACACTCCAATTGACCACTTGTCTACTTGAGGCCTGCCTCTATGTTTAATTGGACTTCTGTTTTTATTAATACTGGGCAACAGCCCAACAATATTGATAAACATTGACTAGAAACTTTTAAGATGTTGTACTTTGCATTTATTGGAAAGTGAAGGCACTGTGTGTGTTTAGTGAGATGCACCTCTGTGTTTACCCTTTGTGATTTATACATGCAGGTGTCATGATATTTCTACTCCTACATTCCAATACGACATATTGCTGGAAGGAATAGTTGTCAAAGCTTCCTGAGTGGTAGATCTGCTCATGATACAGCTGCCCCCTGACCTCAAAAGTATGAGGCACCCATGATACTTCCTGGCACAGTCTGTCCGATCACATGGCCAGAGCCTGTAACAGAAAAGCCACTGATAGTAAACTGAGAACCAACCACCTGCTCCTTTCCTTCTCAGCAAATGGTCCTGTTGGAGGCCAGACACTTCTAGTTGAGCACAGAGTGTTGCACTGTCATAAAGTCTCTTATAACATCAATAGTTACTCTCTAAAATCTGTCTCAATGCAAAAACATCAACAGTGGAAGCATTACTGGGAAACTTTTTAATATTTGTTCATGGGATGTGAGTGTCGCTGGCAAGGCCAGCATTTGTTGCTCATCCCTAAATTCCTTAAGGAAGATGGTGGTGAGCTGCCTTCTTGAATTGCTACAGTCCAAGTGTAGGTACACCAACAATGCTGTTAGGGAAGGAGTTCCAGGATTTTGACCCAGCGACAGTGGAGGAACAGCTTTATATTTCCAAGTAGGGGTGGTGTTTGGCTTGGAGGGAAACTGCACATGGTGGTCTTCCAATGCATCTGCTGCTCTTGTCCTTCTAGCTGGTAGAGGTCACAGGCTTTGAAGGTGCTATCAAAGGAGCGTTGGTGAGTTGTTGCAGTGCATCTTTAGATAATACACACTGCTGCAATGGTGCCCCAGTGGAGGGAGTGAATGTTTAAGGTAGTGGTTGAAGTGCATATTGTTTTATTCTGGATGGTGAGGAGCTTCTTCAGTGTTGTTGGAGCTGCACTTATCTGGGCAATTGGATTGTATTCTGTAACAGGCCTGACTTGTAATGTGTAGATGGTGGACAGGATTTGGGGAGTCAGGAAGTGAGTTACTTGCTGCAAAAATTCCCAGCCTCTCACCAGCTCATGTAGCCACAGTATTTATATGGCTGGTCCAGTTAGGTTTCTGGTCAATGGTAACCCATAGAAGGTTAATGGTGGGGGATTCAGCAATGGTAATGCCATTGAATGTCAAAGGGAAATAATTAGATTCTCCCTTGATGGCACTGGCACTTGCTTGGCATAAATGCTACTTGCCAATTATCAGCCCAAACCTGAACGTTGTCCAGGTCTTGCTGCATGGACTGCTTCAGGATCTGAGGAGTTGCAAATGGTGCTGAATATTGTGCAATCATCAGTGAAAATCCCCACTTCTGATTCTATGATGGAGGGAAGGCGAAGCATTTGGAGATTTTTGAGCTTAGGCCACTGCCCTGATGAACACCTGCAGGAATGTCCTGGGGCTGAAATAATTTGCCTCCACCAACAACAACCAAGACAAAACACATTCACCTGTAATGTGTCACACACTGTTTACTGTGCAATTGTCCATTATGCACCTTTGTATGGCAACTTCTGAAGACGCTCTGCAATCCCTGCACACTAAGGAATGAAGTTGTGATCTCAAATTTTGCAAAACTGGCAGAACTGACATGTCGACCGGAGGAGCATGACAGTACACCTTAATCTCCCCATATCCAACAAATAAGGCGGATACTTGTACATATTCAGTGTCATTGATCATGTTAGTGTGTGCTCCAGTAGGGTCTTCAAGTTTGAAGCCAAGCTTATTGAGCAGGTTTACCTCCATATAGCTTCTGTCTTTGGATTGTCACAACTTCCTGAGGATAGTGCACTATAATATCAAGCCCCACTGTTCCCCGAGCCGAGACAAGTCTGAAAAGTTTGACCAAACCACCAGATTGTCTCAATTCTACCTAACTGTTTAATATAGGTTAACAGAATAAGAGCACCAGGTTTGTAAACTTAACAAGTAAATAACTGTTTATTGAACAAACTATCGTTAACCAGTGGCAAAAGAAAGAAATCTGAACTGTTAGTTTCAAATTCTATAACCTAAACTCTGCCCCTTCTTAAATCCCAATGTACACACACAAGACACATAAGACACATGAAAAAGATGGATTTTAAGGGTGGGATAAAACAGTTTAATAGCACCAATTCCAGAGTACAGGATTCGATGGGTTGATCTTCCAAATTATTTTCAGTTCTTGTTGATGACATGAGGTGGTCTTCCAGCACTTTCAGTATTTAGTTCACTGGTTAAGCACTTGCCTTTCAATGTCTCTAACAGTGATTTTCCCCTTTGTCTCTTGACAGGGGTTTCAAAGAGAGAGCATATAGCGATATGAGGAGAAAAAGCTAGCTAGCTTTTTTGTGGAACTACTGGAATCTTGCACACACAGGAGAAAGAGGTTTTAGGTCTTGTTCCTTTTAGACTAGGAGCTATTCTGCTGCACTACACTCACACAAAACCTGGTCACCTTGTCAAGAGCCAATTAAAACATTGTTGCCACACAGCTCCCTTGGTCCAGGACTCATTTCCGGCACCATCCTGTCTTTCATGGCACACTCTTCACCATTGTATATATCTATTATCCTGTTCCAGTGGACATGTCCTTCAAACTGCAGTCATTGTAGTTTTAATCCATAGTCCAACAGAAAATAGAAAGGTATGTTCTTTACAACAATCCAACAGAAATAAAAAGATATGTTCCTTACAGGATACGTAGAACATGAACTTCTAGGCTGATGTTTTTTGAAGCACACTGGATCTGTGATTGTTCCAGAACCAGAATAATCAAGTCATCATAAGCTTGAACAGTGTCTGTCACAGGAGTGAGAGAAAGTTGCAAAAAATAACAATGGTAGAGTTTGTCACTCAAAATAGATACTTTTGCAGCAACATCGATGAGGAGTGACACTGAGGTGCCTGTGATCTTAACTGAGCAATCCTTAAAGTGACCTGGTGCTTTACCACCTATGATGATATACATATGCCATATTTCACTCTCAAGAAGAGACTCCTCCATGTGTTGAACTGAAGAAGGCTTCTTCGATGACCAACAACCTTTGTGAAATGATTCCACTTTAAGCATGAGTTACACTTTTTCCCCTTGAGCAGGACATGGTGTTGTGAATTGATGGGTGCCACCACAACCTGGCACATTTTTTAGGGTATCTGACCATGGTGAGGCAAGTGCTGATGAGCCTGTTGAGGTCTCATTGTCTGTTACCCTTGCACCTGAGCTGACAGGGTCGCAGACACTACTTGCCCAAAGTCTGAGGGTGCATTTCTGTGTAACCTCATTGAATCAAACATGGCAGATTTGATTTGGACTGCCAAGATAATTGCTTTTTCAAGGATCATCATCCTGCAAAAGTAGGCTTTCCCTAATTTGCAAAATTAAAGGTTTCTCAATCAGTTGTTCATTAATTAGTTCATTAGTTAGTGTGCCAAATGTACATGTGGAAGCCAACTGCTGCAAGGCTGCCATGTGTTATTTTATGGGCTTCCTATTTCCCTGAAATCCCTGGTGGAATTTTTATCATTCAATCATCATACTTTTCTTTGGTCCAAATTATTTTCCAAGAGCACTTACTATCATATCAAACATAGACGTGTCTTCTGCGAGCCACTTGAATACTTATTTCAACTCTTTCTTGGACTCGAACTCAAGTTCTGTCGAAGGGTCATGAGGACTCGAAACGTCAACTCTTTTCTTCTCCGCCGACGCTGCCAGACTTGCTGAGTTTTTCCAGGTAATTCTGTTTTCACTTGAATACTTGCTGGCCGTTAGCACTGAGATAATGGAAGAGTATTGCCATCTTGTGGGTCACTGCCACCTGTAGAGCATCCATACCCATTGAATCCAAGTAGGTCTTGAACCCTAAAATCTGTCAATCCCATGGCAGGGGTGGATCTCTTGGCGAAGAAAGGAAATGTGCTAGAGCCAGTAATGTTAAACTATTCTCCATCATCTTCGCAAGTTATTACGTTTTGTACCTCAGAGTTTTGCAGCGATGAAACACAACAGGTTCTATGTGTGAACAGGAGCTTTATTATAAACACTTTTAAATTGTCTGCCCCACAAGTTCCAGCTTGCATTCAGTTTCTCTCCTGCTGTCACCAAAGCCAGTGGTAAAATCTCACCCATTAACTCTGTTTCTCTCTCCACAGGTGCTGCCTGACCTGTTGAGTATTTCCAGCATTTTCTGTTATGTCATGTCAGATTTGTAACTTCTGCAATACTTTGCTTTTGCAACTGTTCCATTGTGCTTTTGCAAGCTCTGTGCTGGATGATCAGAAACTAATCTTGGTGTCTCGCTCTTTCTCCATAGCCCTGTTTCTTCCTTTGCTTCAAAGGTTTACCCACTTTTTCCTTAAAAGATGCAGTGGTCTCTGCCTCAGGCATTACCTGTGACAATGGATTTAGATGGTGCATAAAAGAAAGAAAACCAAAAGAAAGAGAAATGAAAACCATTGAACTATAGGCGTTTACAGGACAGGAGGCCATGCAACCCATCGTATCTGTACTGTCTCTTTGTTAAAGCAATGCAAAGCTAACCCTATTGTGCTGCTCTCATATCTCCTGCATCTTCCTCTGCATCAAATATTTATCTAATTTTCCTGGTAAAACTGCAATGGTTTCCATTGCATCTATTTCCTGTGGCAATACATTCTAAGCTCCAACAATCTTTTGTGTAATGACATTTCTCTTAACCGTATTAGCATGTTTTTGGCGGGCCTATGAATGATCAGACAGCATTTTGGTTTTGAAACAGATGCAATGCTATTCCATATCCTATTCAATATACTTACCCAATGTTACTGCAGTAAATTGCCTTGTCTGTCTGTAATGACGTGGCAGATGATATGTGCCAGGTGGATCAAATTCACAAGGGAAACTTGGATCACGCTATTACAAGGGTTTTGCAATTTATATTTATTTCAAGATGTGTGCACTGAATTCAGAAGTAATAAGTTCATCAAGACTTTGAGATTTTTTGAAAACTAAATTAAAATATTATTAACAAAAGAAAAGATTTCAGACACACACATAGGACTACAAATCACTACTGTAATAACTCCTAAAATTCCTAATTAACTTGACTCCTAGTTACACCCCCTTTAAGGCAATGGCCAAAATTAGATTTTAGATCTTTAAACAGATCCAGCAAATTAACACAATATCATGGACAATGGAATTCAAAATGGCTTTCTCCAACTTCGGTTTATGTAGCTAGCAGGCTTAAGCACAAATGTTGGAGTCTTCATTAAGGCTATGTCACACATTTCTGTTAGATCTCACAATGCCTTCTCCTGACATGTAGCCTCATTCTCCTTTATTTATGTTTCTCCCTATTTAATATGTAAATTCCACTGTTTCCGTATGGCTTTGGAACTTTACCCTTCTCACAATATAAATATTTTCATGTTGCCAATGTTCTCGTTAAGCTCTTTGAAATTCAAAAACCTCCCTTCGCCTAGCTAAAAATGCAAATACCTGTCACACCTTACATACCAAGACCCCAACCATGTTTACTTACTTAGCATTTCAAAGACACTTCTACGCCTCACTTCTTTTGATAACTTCAATTTGCAGTCTGCTTGGCTAAAAAATGTAACTAAATCACACCCAGACAAATAAACCTACTTTACAATAAACCAGAAAAATATTAAGAAAATTATTATGCTTTCATAACACCATCTTTTAGAGCAACTCACATAGGAATGGACCCAGCAAGCCTTGAAAATGTTGGATAGTTTTTCTTTAAGGATTAGCCACTTGAGGTTCCCAGGAGAATTCCCAGCCCTGCACTCAATGACCGATCAGGGCAAAGTAATGGAACTGCTGCAATGTTAATTAGGTGCAAGTGAAACAAGATGAAGTGGCATCTGCTGTTAGGTTGTAAACTTGATCTATTTTAAAAACAAGCATTTCTGAAATTTAACCATGTTATCGTAATCCAGAGACTACATTGCCTCGCTGACATGTATGGAACAATATGTTTTGATTTTAGAGAAAATATCATAATTTGGGGGTCACATGGTCACTGAAATTATTTGCTTTGGAATAAACATATTTTTTTTTATCATGCAACCATTTTGTAGCTGTTCTCTGTAAAACATGCTCATTGCTTGCAAACTGTATAGATAGAAACAGAATGTGCTAATCCTCTATATTTAATGAAGTAAGATTCAACATTACTGTAATTGGCAAAATGTTGCTTCGATTTGGATCACATGATTCAGTCTAATCCATTGAAATAACCAATTAAGTTCTGTAATTTTAATCAATTAATTCACTGCTAAATTACTGAATACATGGAATATATTATAAAGATTTAAATCAAGAAAAAAAATCAGGCAGATTTTAAATTGCTTAAGTTGTGCTGTGTGCAATTCAAAATGAATCTTTCTATGTTGAGATTGTAGGATAATTCTAACTTGTATCTTATGAGGCATAATGCACAATGCTTAAGGCCTGAACAGGAACCATAATTCAAATAATATACATGAGAAAAATTTCTGACTGAGTGAAAATTGATTGAATATTTCTGATAATATGAAAGTAGATAAAGAATATTGAATTGGTTATCAACTTCAAACTTTAAGATGGGGTTATTTCCTCTCAAGATTGATTTAAAAATATTTCAATCAATCTTAAGGAAAGTTAGACATTTCTGTTGTTTTGCCACTGAGGTCTAGATTGAGACTGCCTACTGTAACTTTTAGCAGCTCCAGTAAGATCTGATACATTTTGCACACACAGATTTCCTGGATTTAAAAGAAGGAAGCTTTTCAGATGCAAGCGCACAGCCTTTTTTGGAGCTCATGCAAACCACATAGGAAATACTTGGGCTTTATCATTAAAGTATTTAAGCTGAAAAGGTAGGCAGTAAATGACCATACCAATCTGAGGAGCTCCAGACCAGGGATGAGGAGAGAGTGCATCAACCTGTCCCAAATCATGAAATCACCACAGACAAGAGAGTTTTGTGAAAATCTTAATACACAATATTTCAACTAACAGAATTTACAGTTTTTGCTCATTTCAGTCATGGTGCCAGTTCAACTTGATTGTTGGGAATAATTATACTAGATAGCTGCAAACTAATTTAAAAATACCACTCTTCATTCCTCATATCTGCTAGGAATCAGGTCTTCCAAGTGGCTCTTACATCCCCCATAATGATGAATTTACCTTTAATGCCCAATACCTAGTGGTGCAATCTAATTATACAGGGATCATAACTCTATGTACTTGATACCATAATCTCACACATGTGCTCACATGTATGTTTCTCCTGCCTCCAAGAAGGTGGAGTAATAAACTCAGGCCGAAGGAAGGGGTTGGAAGATTGGAACAGAGAAAGACAGGGGCTTGGGGAGAGGAGAGCTCAAGGAATTGGAGGAGACTAGGAAATGGGAGTTGGAAGAATGGGGCCTGGGAGGGGGGTGGATGCAAAAGAGTACTGGGGAATGTAGTGTGGTTGTGTGGACATGCTGTCCAGAATTTCTGCAGAACTACTAGCAACTGGACCAGTAACAGCAACATGGTGAGGGGGAACAGTGCCAAGAGAGGAGCAGCAAGTAATGGAGTGCATAAAATCTGGGGACTATAATGTGGGTAAATTGTAAAAGAAAAGTTTCTGATAGTTTGTGAATGAGTAACAAGGAGACAGACACTGGGGGCCAGATCTTTCCCTTTGGGTTGGGAATCACGAGTCGAGCCATTTCCCAACCTTGTGTTCCCACCCCCTGTATAAGCCCACATGATCACATTATTTCCCCCCAAAGAGAATTGGAGTTGGCCTAGAGTTGGAACCGCCAACTCTCGAAGCAAGCCGGAGGATGTGGGCAGATGCCGAAGCCAGCAATTCAGAAGGCCCGCCTCCATTCACTGAGTCATCAGCCCAGTTCTATTCATGGCTGATAGGTCCCCTAGCCCTCATCCCTCTTCCCCCTCACCCTCCCACCTACCCCAAACTCCTCCAAGTCCCATGTCTCCTCCATGACCCCCATCTCTCCTATAACCTCCATGCCCCCATGTTCCTTCCATGCCACCATGTACCCTCCAGACCCTCATGTACCCTCGATGTCCCCCTGCAACCTTCATGCTCCCTTCATGCCCCCATGCGCGCCCTCCCCATCCCCTCATGCACCCTCCATATACACTCACCCAGAATGTACTATGGACAGAACTCATGATACAGGGAAGTCTTTGAAATGCTCATGAAACCTCCAAAATAAACAATCATCCATTCAAACTCCACTTGAAAAAATACCTCTGTAAATACAGGGAGTTCTCATAGTACCTGAGTCAATTTTCCTTCCTCAGCCTTCACCACCCAAAATAGATCTATTGTTGATTTGCTCTTTGTGGAACCTTGTGCTCAAATCTGCTGCTGTGTTTGCCTACATAACATAACAGCTGTGCAATAATAATTCATTGATGTGGAATGCTTTGGAATTGAGAGAGTGATCAGCTGCTATATAAATTCAAGTTACTTCTTCCTTTCATGCTTCATCCCATAAGGGCTGTGTACTTTTTACTGACTTCCCTCATGCTCCTGATTATGACCCTTATGATTTGGCTGTAATATGATGCCATTAGAGAATGTAATCAAATCTAAATAGGATACTTGAGATGTAAGGGTGGTAGAGAAATCAGCAGCAATCTCTGATGTCTGAGTATAAGGACAAGTACCTCGAAATATCTCAGTGCTTTCTAAGAGGCTGTGCAAGAATATTCTCTTGACTCTCCATCTTCATAATAAAATCACTGATCTGTCACTGAATTGCATTTTACCAAACTTTGTAAAGTAATATTTTTCAGTTACTTCAGATAGATCAGCTGTGACTCAGTTGGTAGCACTCTTGCCTGAGCCCTAAGGTTCTGGGTTCAAGTGCCACCAGGACTTGAACATAAAAATGAAGGCTGAGACTCCAGTGGAGTACTGAGGGAATGCTGCACTGTTGGATGTGCTGTCTTTCAGATGAGATATTAAACTGAGGCCTTGTCTGCCTAAAGAGCAGCAGAGTTACCCCTGGTGTCCTAGCCAATATTTATCCCTCAATCAACATCACACACAAAAAAATTATCTGGTCATTTTCACAATGCTGTTTGGGGGAGCTTGATGCATGTAAATTAGTTGCTTAATTTCCTATATTATAATGGCGGCTGTACTTCAATGGCTATAAACTGCTTTGAGACATTTGGTGGTTGTGAAAAGTGCTATATAAATCGAAGTCTTTTTTCTTTTTATCTTCAATTGACTAAGAACCCTGCAATTCTTCCCTCATTGAGGACTGTAATCTCTCTTTTACAATAGACAGCCGTACAAACACTTAGAAGTTTAGCCCATGAACAACTACAGTTTTAACACTTTACTAAACTGCCTCTAAGTTGTTAAAACTATATGTCACTGAGGAGTCTAAGGAACCAATGTGCCAGGTAGCATTTTCCCCATAATAAGCAGCAGTACAGCTGTTTTATTGATGGGCATGGCATGTTTCTCAGTACGATGAAACTACTGATCCACCAAATTATGAAACAGCCCAACAGTATTGAATTGCTCCAAAAAATTTTACCTTCATGATCTGCCCACCAAAAATCTGCTTTCTTCCATTTACAGCCTTGTAAAAATCTTTGCTCTTGTAATGTTGGACCATGGAATGTTTTAACACTGGGGCACAACCTCTGTGTTTGTGCTCACAAAAGGAGCATGTGCCACAGGGTGTTGTTTGTTTTGTTGCTTGTGCTCCAACTCCAGATGGTACATGCCCAAATGCAGAGAAATAAAGTATCAGATTAATAATGTGTCACACCACTTTCATAACAACATCAGGAATAAAGAAAATGTCTGCATATTAACAGGGATATGCTGTATCAATTCAGAAATTACATATATATATATACATTTGCACATGCTTAGGTCTCGATTGATAGGTCCTAACTGTGCGATTTTGCAATATGTTTTACCGTAATGTCATATATATTCTTATCAGAGGCTTTTGCCTGAGTAACTAGTAGGATCTCTCCCTCAGCTTCTGCAACCTTCTCCAAACTGAAGAGTTGGACAGCCATTTGATTATCTGCAACTAACCACACATCTTAGAGAGCTGTTTGGGTTTTTCTTGTAGTTTATGAGTTAAATGCAAACATTTCCTCAGTGTTCTCGTGACACCATTGATACATTTTATGATCTTGTGCCAGGTTGTTTTATTGTTGGACACTGTATTCAGCTGCCAAGCAATCTCCTCTCAGGCGTTGCATGAGTTTGGGGAAAATAATTCCTGGATAAAATCCAGCAGACCTCACGGCTATCACATTGGCTTACTTCTTTCACTATTTTCTCTGTCTTTTCTCCTGTCCCTTCTGAAAATGTTAATCCATGCTATGGTACAGTTCCATGGATTCCCGAGACCCTCTAGAATTTTACGTCAGTAATTAATCTTCATGTACGAAACTATATAATCTTGAGAGGTCATTTGACTTTGGGCACCATCAAGGCCATGATGGATTCTACCCTCACCCAACATCCACACAAACACACTTCCCAACAGCAGTCAACAAGAGGCATTGGCTGGTGTTTCACTCTCTTACCTTGTGGACACTCAGGCCAATTGGAACAGCCCAGCAACCATCTTGGCTGGGGTCAGATAGTTCAGTATAGACCAGAAAATCAAATTTAGGGCCTTCTGGTCTGCAATACTTTGTGTTACACAATGTGCTTTTATCTGTTGGACCATTTGAAGAGCTGGCTATTACCTTCTCTGCAGCCAGTTGCCATCCTTTGCTTCAAAAATTTGAGACCCTTTTTCGCCTCTGGATATCATTTTCTGCTCGGGTCCATTAGTAATATTATAATGCACTGATACAGTTTTCAAAGGTCTGATTTATGGCTTACTCAGGAATTGAAGTGTGATTATTGTTTTCCAATGATTACTACCATCAATGAGTTAAGATGTAGTCAGTCAGAATGTTTAATTTCAACAGGTTATGGGGTGAAAGCAAATCTATCCAGTGAATAGCTGAGTCATAACCTTGGGTTCAATCTGCATATGAGTTTTTTGTTACTATTTATTTTTTGTGGGATATGAGCATCACTGGCAAGGGCAGGATTTATTTACCATCCCTAATTGCCCTTGAGAAAGTTGTAGTGAGCCACCTTCTTAAATTGCTGCAGTCGATGTGGTGTGGGTAGGTCCACAATGCTGTTAGGGAGGGAGTTCCAGGAATTTGACTATCTACAGTGAAGGAACGGTAATTTTGTTTCAAGTCAGAATGGTGTCAGACGTGGAAGTGAACTTGCAGTTGGTGGTAGTTCTATAGGAACATAGGACTTAGGAGCAGAAGTAGGTCATTCGGCCCTTCAAGACTGGTCTGCCATTCAATAGGATCATGGCTGAACTAGTTTCGTGTCCGCCCCTATAAACCTTGATTCCTTTGTCTATCTAACTTGGTCTTGAAATATTCAATGACCCAACCTCCACTGCTTTCCGGGGAAGAGAATTCCCTAGACTAGAAAAAAATTCTCATCTCTGCCTTAAAAAGTGACCTCTTATTCTTAACTTGTGTCCCCTATTTCTAGTCTTCCCCCATATTTCTAGTCTTCCATGGGCCTGCAGCCTTTGTCCTTTGGAAGAGGTTGTATGTTTGGAAGCCACTGATCTCAGTCAGGGTGCTATTGACGTTACTCCACTTGTCCTTGTTCCCCTGGAATGGGGGCGGGAACATATGCAGGATTTCTGCTGCTGATCACTGTCTTAATGATTCCTGCTGGATGTGTGGATGTGGGGTGAGAACAGGAATATGATCATTTTCCACAAACAGTCTGGTGGTAATCAGTGTTCTCCTGTGAATAATGATGCTTTGGGAAAGCTACTGGAGGAAAGCTAGCATCCTTGGTCATTTAAGGGGAGGAGAGTGGAATAGTGAAACATTGCTGCAAATGTGTTTTGAAGCATTTTCGTTACTGTTCTTGCATTTGCATGCGCCAAACCTAAGATTTCAGTTCTTATCTGGGAACACTAATATTGGTACAGGTGATGACATTTACGGAACTGATTCAATGGAGTGAGTCATGTACCTAACCTTTACATTCTCTTTACAATGAGTATTGCGTAATGATCATCCAATGGGAGGCATTCATTAGGCTGTATTCTGGTTGAGACATTACTGGGAATAATTCGAAAGAACTGAAGCATGGTGTTAATCTCTCCTCAAACCTGGACAGATTGCATCTCCCTGAAACAATTAAATCGCCCACAGCACATTGACTTAAAGTCCAGCGCCTACACCATCTCTCGCAATCTCACATCCTTCTCACAACCGAAGGATTTTTTTTTAATATTCCCCCCCCCCACCCCCGCATCCCCACCCTCCGCCCACCAAATGAATAGCGGACAGGAGTGTCACGGCTTTATTGAAAAACGGCATGGTTAGTCACACGTGCTGAAAAGCAGCTCTCTGCCAGACACTGCCTCTCGACCTGAAAACTACCTGCACCCCAGCAGCTTCAGACTTGATTGTCTCAGGGGAGTGAGTGTGGCTGTGTGTCCTAGGGCACCCTGAAGTGAGAAGACCAGTTTGGGCATGCCTGGATGAAATGAGCTCCCTGGGTATTCTGCTGCTCTGTTTATTTTTACCCGCCGAGTTGTGTCCAGGTAACGTAATTAATGGGACCAGCTGGTACAAGTGCAAGGTAGAAGCTAGTGTATCTCTGTGAAATTGTAACCTGCGTGTGGTTTCCACCATCTCCTCCCAACGCCGCTCCCCGTGGATTTACATTGTCAATTGTATTTTTTAAAAATGCTTTTCTTTTGTCCCACTGGATTTGACATTGTCAGAACTCCGATGTGAATGAGGCGAACGACTGAGTGCATTATGCGATGTCACTCGTCTGCTCTTGTGCCTGTCGCAATGATTGAGGTTAACGCTGTAAAAGGTTTGTGCTTAGATCTTATGAGGGGAATCGTCGTCCTCTCCACAGATTCTCAGGGGTTTGCCAGCACCCTCCCCCTCCCCACACAAACACACACTTCAGGAGCTCCTAGGGCCAAACAGATTTGTTGCTTACAACCGATTTTCAGGCACAAACCCAATCCTGAAATTGGTCACGGGTCAGTAACACTGGATTCCTGCCCATTGTTCGCCTTGCTCGAATTTGCAACTGACGATTCGGTTGTAGGTGGATTCATAAAAATGAATGGGTAATGACATCATGATGTGTTCACACAATTGTACATTTCACAGTTTTACTTTACCCATTCATAGAAGCAAAGCGACGGCGGTTGGATAGATGCCAGGCTTCGTATGAAAATGAAAAAGGCCAGTAGTGAAAGAATGGTATTAACCGCCAATCGCTGAAGCTTTAGTCCTATTTGCTTTTTATTTTTACCCTGTCAAAGGTGCTTGAAATGCTTTTGTGGCTATTGTTGTGGTGCTACCTTCCCACATCCATTGTGGCCAATGAGAATTGGCTTATATTGCTGTTATTTTTTTTGAAAGGAAGATGAACAACACACGGGAACTCTACACTTCACCAGCAGTAACCCAACATCAGAATGGAAGGCCGGAAGCACACTTCTCTCCATAGATCCAAGAAGCTACGCCTGTAGGGGCTTCAATTTGGCTGGGGAGTTATGGTGGAGTTACACTCAATTTTTATGCACGCCTGTCATTTCGAGCTGTCATACCACGAGTATCTGCCAATTTGCTGCGCATTGATGTATGAAGCAAGTCACAGACGCATGTTTATTTGAGCCACACATTTCATATTCTTCCCCATGGACAACGAGCTGCAGTATGAGAGACCTGAGCAGACTCTTCAAAGATATAGAGTTATGAATTTTCGGTCGTGCTCCCTCAAAAATGTCAGTATTGATCAATAGGAAAGGATTTCAATCTCTGAATATTCATTCAGTTCATTTGCAGCCATCAGTTATGGTCCCTTTCAGGACAATTTTGACTGCCTTTATGGTAATGCAGTCTACTATATCATTGATATTTCACCCTGAAAGACAAGTCTAAAGGTTGCAACCAAGCAATGAAGGCAGCCATGGTTCATGAAATCTCTGCATCATTGTGAGACACCTTATAAATGTAGATGTAATGATGTGCAGCAAAATAATTGTCAAGCATCATTTACATGTTGGAGCAGTGTTTCAGAGGAATGGATCAATCTGGAGACATTCTATACTCAAGCCCAGCTACAGGGCTGAGATAGTGTGTTGCATGCTGCTTACATGTGTTAGAATACTGTGGATGTGTATGAGGACACATTTGGACTGAATGCATTTTAGGATGTGAGAGAAGGAACACTTCCAAGCAAAGGCTGAGGTTGTAAAAGGCACTCTTCTGCCTCATGGGCATTTATAGTAATTGCACAAGCTCATTTTGCTAGAATGGCTGCTGCCAACATATAGGGCAGGATTTTTACCTCGTCAGGCGGGCACTCGCCCGCTCAGCTAAAAATTCTGCCCACGGAGAAGACTTTCATGCTTTCAATCTGGGCTCAGTTTGTAACCTTATCATGTGGAATGAAGATTGGGTCTTAACCCACTGTTTTGATCTAGTTTCCCCTCCCCTCAAGAGTTTCAATGGAGACAAATAGCTAGAAGCTGAAATAAATACAAATAATAACATTGCGATGCAACAACAGATTAGAAATAAATTAAAGTCTAGCCAGTTTCACATGGATGAAGATGAGCTCAAACTAAGTGAGATCATGACATCATGGAAGATAATAACTTCACCACAAAATTGTGAAAGATAATCATCTGTAACCTGCGAAGTTTAAACATGAAATGTATTCTAACAACACATATCAAACAAAGTTTATGAAATATAATAATGCTGAATGCAAAAATAATTCTTGAGCCTGATAATGATTTCATTGGGCTTGTCAAATCTACTAATTTTTCTGTTCTTCATTGATTGATTCTGTTGTTTTTCTTCGTAATTGGTTATTTTTGACTTTGATTAATCAATGATCATATTACACAGACTCTTTCTTCCCTATTTCAATTTCATATGAATGAGCAAATAATTTTTGATGAATGACTTATTATATCCCCCTTGGAATAAAATGACAGAGATTAACTGAGCAAGCCTGCAACTCTGTTTTACCATATGCAGATGTGAAATATCTGGTCTTGCAGAAGATTTAGGCCCCATTTGGGACTTTTTGAATACAAGAGTAAAGAAGTAATGGTAAGTTTATACAAAACATTATTTAGGCCATTGTTAGTGTACATTGTGTCATGTTGGACATCAGGTATCGAAAGGATGATAAAGGCATAAGAGCACGGGATCATCGTGATGATGCTCAGAGATGGAAAACAATAGTTATAAGGAGAGATTTGAGATACTGGAACCATTCCCATTGTAGATAGAGAAATGTAAGTGGAGAATTAATAGAGCTTTTGAAAATTATGAAAGGTTTGATAGTATGAATAGAGAAAGGCTATTCCCTCTGGCTGGAAATTCATTGGTGAGGGGCTCATCAATTTTATGGTGCTAATAGGCTGAGGAGGGAAGTTAGGAGAAACATATTTACCCAGACGGTTGATGTCACATGAAATGCTTTGCGGCAATGAGCTGCTGAGGCAGGAACCACTGTACTTTTTAAGGGAAAATTGAACAGCTATTTGAAGCAAAGGAAGAATCTTGGCAATGGCAACAGATTTGCTTTGCATTGCACTCGAAAAGAACCAGCACAGATAACCTGGGCTAACTAGGCTTTTTTCTACGGTGCAATCTTCCAAAGTTCTAAGGTTCTAATACCCCTTTCTTTTCATAAAATCATAATATCATAAGAAATAGGATTCAGTTCATCGAGCCTGCTCTGCCTTTTGATAAGGTTAAGGCTGATCTGACTGTGGCCTTAGCTGCACTTTCCTGCCTGTATCCCATAATGCTTAACTCCTTTGTCAATCATAAATCTGTCTATGTCAGCCTTGAATATATTCAGTAACTCAATCTCTATAGTTTTCTGTGGAGGAGGGTTCCAAAGACTAATGACCCACTAATAAAAGAAATTCCTCCTCGTCTCCATCTTAAATGAGAGGTCCCTTTAGTTTTAAATGTGTCCCCTACTTCAAGATTCCCCCATGTGAGGAAACATCCTCTCCGCATTCACCCTGTCAAACCCCCTTAAAATTTTATACATTTCATGAAGATCACATCTTATTCTTCTAAACTCCAGTGAATATAGGCCCAATCTGCTCAACCTTTTCCCATAAGACAATTCCTTCATTCAAGGAATCAGCATAGTGAGCCTTCTCTGAACTGCTTTCAAAGCTAGTATATCCCTCTTTAAGTAAAGGGACCAAAACTGTACACAAAACTCCAGGTGTGCTCTCACCAATGCCCTGTACAGTTGAAGCAAGACTTCCCTAATTTTATACTCCATCTCCCTTGCAATAAAGGCTGACATTCCATTTGCCTTCCTAATGACGTGCTGTACTTGCATGCTAACTGCTTGTGATTCATGTACAAGGACACCAGGCCCCTCGGTACTGCAGCATTCTGCAATCTCTCTCCATTAAATGATATTCTTCCTGCCAAAGTGGACAACCTCACATTTTCCCACATTATACTCCATCTACCAATTTTTTGCCCACTCACTTAACCTACCTATGCCCCTTTGCAGACTCTTTGTATACTCCTCAGAACTTGCTTTCCTACCTATCTTTGTATCATCAGCAAATTTGGCTACAGTCCAGTCTGCCCTTTCATCCAAGTCATTAGTAAAGATCTTAAATAGTTGAATCCCCAGCTCTGATCCCTGCGACACACCACCAGTTACCGTTTGCCAACCTGAAAATGACTCGTTTATCCCGACTCTTTGTTTCCTGTTAGTCAGCCAGTCCTCTATCTGTGCTAATATATCACCTCCAGCCCCAATCAACTCAGGGACAAGATTGTGTACAGGATTCTGCAGCTTCAGAAGTGCTACAGATTCTGCCACAACTTCCGTGCTGACCTCCAGCTCTGAAGGGAAGAAGATTCAGCTGGCAATGAAGTATGGGTGCCAATTGCCTTTCACCCTGGGAAGGTACCAGCTCTTTAGCAGTGTGATCCTCCATGGACTCTGACCTGGACTCAGGCAAGGCATTCTCTGTGGAAGACTTTTTGTGGATAACAGCACATAAAGTAAGCAATACCTCAGTAGATTCAGTGGAACTAAGACCTGAATGTTGCTCAGCCCATAAAAGCACAACTGATTCTTCTAAAGAGACAACAGAGACTTCATGAGATGCATCGAAACACATGGCTCAAAGATTGTTGTGGATCGGAAGATGTAGAATCCATATGGGTGGAGGTAATAAATAACAAGGGGAAGAAGGCACTGGTGGGAGTAATTTATAGAACCCCGAATGGTAGGACAGAGAATAAATCCGAAGATAATGAGGGCATGTAAAAAAGGCAGAACATTAATCATGGGTGACTTTAATCTTCATGTAGGTTCGTAAAATCAAATTGGCAGAGGTAACCACAAGCAAGAACTCATAGGGGAGGATTTTCCCCTTATCAGGCGGGGGCGGGTGTGAGTGGTCGGGAAGCTGACTGCCACCCATGGTCGCGGCTGGACTGTGATTTCACGCTGGCGGGCCAATTAAGGCCTACCCAGCATGAAGTGCATGCTGCAGTTCTCAGCAGTGCCTGTGTGCAGGTGGGAGAAGGGCGAGAAGGGAACTTAGTGCATGCACACAAGTTCATGCAGGAAAAGCTCCCTGAGGCACAGAGCTGCTGCAGGGAGATGAAGGTATTTTTAAAAAAGCATTTTAAGGTGTCGTGTGAGTCTGTCACATGAGCAGGGACACGTTAGAAATTAGTATGGATTTTTTTTTAATAACAGGTCGAAACCTCATCCCCCCATGGACGGTGGATGAGGTTTCACAAAAAATGCAAAGGCCACTTGACCTTTTTGCCTGCCTGCCAACCGTAAGGTTGGACAGGCAGCGAAGAATTTAATTCATTTTGATTATTAATGGCCTTAATAGGCCTTTTAATTGTCGGCGGGTGCACTGCTGACCCTTATGCGCACCCACCGACTAAAATATCGCTCGAGTGCACGATGACATCAGGACACTTGCCCGACGTCATCATGCATCATTTTACACTCATTCGGTCGGGCGCACGCCAGCCTGACAAGGTAAAAATTCTGCCCATAGAATGTATTCGGGACAGTTTCCATATGTGGTGGATCGAACCAGGGATCAGGCTATTTTAGATCTGGTAATGTGTAATGAGGCAGGTTTAATAAATGATCTCAGAGTAAAAGATCCCCTAGGAAACAGTGACCATAGCATGGTAGAATTTAGCATTCAGTTTGAGAGTGAGAAACTTGAGTTGGAAACAACTGTGCTAAACTTAAATAAGCAATTACAAAGGAATAAGAGCAGAGTTGGCTGGGGCAGACTGGGAGAGGGGTTTAACAGAAAAGATGGCTAATGAACAATAGCAGATGTTTAAGAAAGTGGTTCACGACTCACAACAAAGATGTATCCCAGTGAGGAAGAAGAGTCCTAGAAATGGAATAAAACAACCATGGTTAACCAAGGAAGTTAAGGAGAGTATCAAATTGAAAGAAAAAGCATACAATGTGGTAAAGATAAGTGGTAAACCAGAGGATTGGTGAAGTTTTAAAAACCAACAAAAGATGACCAAAAAAAAGGGAGAAAATAAACTTTGAGGGTAAACTAGCAAGTAATATAAAAATGGGCAGTAAGGGCATCTTTAAATATATAAAAAGGAAGAGAGAGGCCAAAGTGAACATAGGCCACTTAGAGAATGAGGCTGGGGAAATAATAATGGGGAACCTGAAAATGGCAGAGGAGTTGAACAAATATTTTGCATCAGTCTTCACGGTAGAAGACACTAATAGTATTCCAAAAATACTAAATAATCAAGAGGCAAAAGATGGGGGAAGAAATAAATACAATAACTATCACTAGAGAAAAAGTACTGGGGAAGCTAATGGGGCTAAAAGCCGATAAGTCCTCTGGGCCTGATGGATTGCCAGTGTAATACCCTTATTCAAAAATGGAGGGAAGCAAAAAACAGGTATCTATAGGCCAGCTAGCTTAGCATCCGTCATTGGGAAGATGTTGGAGTCTATTATAAAGGATGTAAAAGCAGAGCATTTAGAAACACATACTATAATCAAGCAGAGTCAGCATGACTTCATAAAGGGGAAATCATGCCTGACAAATTTATTAGAATTGTTTGAGGAGGTAACAAGCAGGATAAATAAAGGGAAACCTGTAGGTGTAATATATTTGAATTTCCAAAAGGCATTCAATAAGGTACCGCACATAAGGCTACTTAATAAGATAAGAGCCCATGGTGTTGGGGGGGGTAGTATCTTAGCATGGATAGAGCATTGGCTAACTAATAGAAGACAGACAGTTGGAATAGGGGGGAGTGTTTTCAGATGGCAACTTGTAACCAGTGGCATGCCACAGGACCCAGTGCTGGGGCCACAGTTATTTACAATATATATTTAATGACTTAGATGAGGGAAGTGAATGTACTATTGGCAAGTTTCCGGATGACACAAAAATAGGTGGGAAGACAAGCGGTGAGGATGACACAAAGGGCAGAATTTTCCCAAATTTGCATTGTGTGGTAGCGGGCAGGTAAAACGATGTTTTACACGCAGGCTGTGACGTTGGGTTTTTATGCCAAATTGTCCCGACCCTGTTTCATTATTTATGCACTCCCAGAAAACAAGCCATTTCCATGGCAGGCAGGCTCTCATTTGCCCAACCACCATCACCCACCGCTGCATCACGCTAGGTGCCATGTTTAAAGTCCAACCATAAGCACACATCTCAGTGCCTCTAGCTCACCACTGCTACATGGAAGACCTGGCCCTGAAACTGAAGAAGACTGCATGCCCCAGGTTCAGCGATGCGTCTCTTGAGCGACTTTTGGATGCTGTGGAGGCCTGCCAGGATGTCCTCTACCCCCGCTCTGGCCGCAGGATGGGCAGCAGCAGCTCTAACCCAGCCTGGGAGGCAGTGCCAGTGGTGGTCAGTGCCAATGCCCTGCTAAAGAGAACAGCCACCCAGTGCCGCAAGAGGATGAATGATCTCTTCTATTCCACCAGGCTATGTCACTCACCTCATCACTCAACTCACACACTCACAAACCCACCACACATCCACAGGGCCCACACTCACTGCCAGTTCAAGGGACATCACCATTTACTCTCTCACACTCACCGACACTGTCCTCATCACATCCATGGGACCACTCAACGCCCACACAGGCCAGGCATACTTGTCAACTGGCCTGGCAGGCGTCCTGCTTACACTTTCTCCATCTCTATCCATGCAGGACAAGCTGGCACACAACAAGAGAGAGAGGTCACAGACTGGTGGCGGAATGCCCGAAATCAAGGTCCTCATGGAATTTGAAAACAGAGCCATCCAGCTGGCCAGTGAGGATCTGGACCATTCCTGTGCTGACGGTGAGCTCGGCGCTGCTCTACCAAGTGAGGATCCAGCAGTGCAAACCCATCAAACAACCATACAGTGAGTGATATGTCCTCTTTCACAGGTCACTGCCATGCGCTAATTATCTCCCCTTGCTTTCACAGGCATATCTGGGAAACAGCCAACAGAGTCCATGACCCAGGGCCTCCAATCAAGAGCTGAAGAAACCTCTGAAGAGGAATCTGGAGGCACCCTCCCTGAAGTCCCATCACAGCGCTCACCCACACCCTCCATCAGCGCAGAGATACGCACCTCAGTGGGGCCTAGCTTCACAGCAGCATCGGGATCACAATCTGGTGAGCACATCATTTTGTCTGATCAGCAGCAGGCGGCAGCAGGGACTTCCCAGGTGTTGGCACTTGAAGGACTGCTGGAGGCCAGAACATTGCTGAGTCCGAGTCAGATGACGAGCCTCTGGACTCGGTCATGTTGCAGTTGCTGGAGCTGCAAAGGCAAGCTAGGGAACAATAGAAAGGGATGTCCACTGCACTCCTCAGATTGCAAGGCATGATGGAGGAGTCGGTCCACCTTCAGTCTGGCATGCCAACACACCGAGGTCAACACTGGTAGGATGGCGGACGCCATGGTGACCTTGGTCCAGAGCTTAGTTCCTGCACTGCTGTGTGGGCTCAACTCCATCACTAAAGCCATAGTTGGTCTCCAACAGTGTGCATGCAAGAGGGGTGCTGGGCTGCTGGATTTCACTTCAGCTACTCCCGCTCCTCGAGGAGTCAGCCTGGGGCCCCCGGGCACACATAGGGAGGAGGATCCACAGGTGCACACTCCGAGCCCATCCAGCCAGGTGACTCAGAGAGTGCCCGGCCCATCCGACTCCCCTCTTCCTGTGACCTCAGCAGCTCTAGCTTCACAGGCCAAGGAGGGTGCCACTGCTACACAGCAAGACCCTGAAAGTAGGCCAGGCTCCTCCAAGTTTCAACCCTCCAGAGGACACCCACCAAAGTTACCACAGACGGGACATCAGAGTCAGCAGGCTGCCTTCACTTTCTCTGTGGATGTCTGGGGAGCATCAAGACTTAGTGGCAGCGTTAGGATAGTTAAGGAGAATTAACTCTTTTGGAGTCAACCAAATAAACTAAATTAACAAAATGGGCGATAAAGTAAACACAGCCCCTAAAATTAGGATAGCTGATAAAAAACCAAAGACAAAGTTTAAAGAAAACTTACAAACGTCAAACCAAAATGTGATTAAGGGGGTTGATAAAGCACCCCAGTCCCCGTGGTGCCCACCGGGCACGGAAGACCTCGATGGTGTCGGCAGACACCACATACTCCCTCTCCAGGGATACCCGGCCACAAACATAGCCGCAGAAGAGGGGCAGACAGTCAGGTCGGACGACCCCTTCGATCGCCCGTTGCCTGGACCTGTTTATGGCTAACTTGGCCTTAAGGAGAATTAGTTGCACAGCCTGGGCACAGGTCTTAATCACTTGTACATGCTGTTCACTATTGTCAATAAACTCCCAAGAATGTCTCCCTGCCTATGGCTCCTTGTTCTTATGAGCAGCGTTCTTATCACTCAGATGTGATACCTTTTTGCACAAGATAAAGGCAGGTGACTCAGTTCAGGACCTCTTCCCTATGCTCTGTGCAGCCTTCAGACCAAAGTGATGGTTCAGCCTCACACTCAATAGAGACATTACCAATGCCTACACCTCGGCGGTGCTTGTCATTACTGTCAGAATATAGTGGACAGGCATCACAGAGTTCTCTCATTCTCTCGGTGTGCCCTCAGGACCTTTATGGAGGGGCTAGCCCCCATCTCTTCAGTACCTGTGACCACTGATGCTGTGCTCGAGCTCCTGAAGGGTTCAGGTGCTGACGGTGGCCAAAGCATCAGATGCTTCTAAAGTTTCATGGCTGCATCTCTATGATATGATCCTGATCACAGAGCGCAAGTGAGCTGCCCTCGGACAGACAGGAGTCAGACATTCTCAGAGGCTGTGTGAAGATTTATGGAGTGTCCTCACTACATGTCGTCATCATCCTCTGCAACCAAGCGACAATGAGGGCCTCCATCATGAATCCATGACAGGAGCATTCTCACAGAGGGTATTGGCACTGCCAAAAGCCAGACTGGAGTCAAATGTTCACAAATGTGATGTGAGGATCTATGGTGTCTCCTCACCCCATGTCGTCATCATCCTCCACAAATCTAGCAGCTATGAGGGCCTCACAAGCACGCCTGCCTCGTCTAGCTAGTGCGAGCGCCTCATCCCCATCATCATCACCTCCGAGGATCTCCACAGCCTCATCCCCATCAGTGTCCTTCTCATCAGAGGAGACATGCAGCTCCTCCATCTCCTCCTCAGCCAGCTCCTCTCCCCATTGGAGCGCCAAGTTGTAAAGGGCGCAGCAAATGACGATGATGCGTGACACCCTCTGCGGACTGTATTGCAGGGCTCCACCAGACAGGTCCAGGCACTGGAATCTTATCTTCAGCTCTGATCTGCCAAGTTGCGACTTGCGGCATGAGCCTCGTTATACCGTCGCTCTGCTGCAGTCTGAGGCCACCGCACGGGTGTCATTAGCTACGGCCTCTGCGGGTAGCCCTTGTCTCCAAAGAACCATCCCTGCAGCCTCTGTGGACCCTGAAAGAATCCAGGGATCTGTGACCAACTGAGAATGTAGGCATCATGCACACTTTCTGGAAACTGTGCGTACACCTGCAGGATGCATTTCTGGCAGTCGAATACCAGCTGCATGTTCAGCAAAAGGAAGCCCTTGTGGTTGATGTAGTTCACCGTCTGTTGTGAGGGAAATCTGAGTGCCACAGGAGTGCAGTCAATCACACCCTGTACCTGTGGGAAATCCGAGATCTGGGTGAATCCAATCGCTCTTGCATTCTGGCTGTCCTGGTCCCAGGCAAAATGCGCAAAGTTGTGTGCCCTTGTGCAGATGGCATCCGTGTCCTCATGGATGCATTTGTGGGTGGAGGCTTGAGAGATCCCACAGAGGTCACCTGTGGAGCCCTGAAAGGAGCCACTGGCATAGAAATTGAGTGCCATGGTCACTTTTACAGCCATTGCAGTGTATGCCCTCCATGTCCCCGTGGTGCCAAATCCTGCAATAAATGGCAAATGTGAGCGACCAGTTCCCTAGACATGCACAGTCTTCGGCGACACTGGTTCTCAGTCATCTGCAGGAATGAAAGGTGGCGTCTATAGACCCTGGGTATCACTAGGTGGCGGCCTGCAATGTATCACTGTGGCTCTTGGGCAGAGTGTGCAGGAGCCCCAGCCACCCCTTCTTCCTGAGGTTGCTGCTCCTGTGTCTGCACAGCCAGGCACCTCAGTTGCTCTCCCCTCCTTCTTCTTCGTGCTCTGTAGGCCATCAGATGTACAGCAAGTTCACTAGGCTCCATGATCCTGATGTACTCTTCCTGCAGAATGAAAGAGAGTCATGTGATCAGCATGCATGTACTAAGAACTGTCCTGATTAAGTGTGACGGCCTCTTAACGCTTCCCGGAGATTGCCGGCTACCATTTGATAGCCAGGGATTAGTGCGCTGCATGGCTGCCCTGTTAGCTTGAACCATGAGGGACACTGGTCCAAACCAGAATGCTGAGATTGCAAGGGGCTGTGAGCATCTCCAGCAGTGACTGCAACATGGCCAGCTTTAATGAGGAGATTGTACAACATGTGCAGTCCAACTGCTCTGCAGTCCACTAAAGTGCTCATGAATTTGCAGTTTGTGCTGGGGGGGTGGGGTGGGAGGTGGAGCTCTGTAGAATTTGGTGGCACTTTGAGGCCTCTGCGCTGCTTGAGTGGGCAGATAAGCTAGGAGCCTGACCCAATCATATCAATGCGGTTGTGCCTGAACTGTCTCAGTTACAGAGGAATGGTCACTTTATACAAGTTTCCCGAATGCGTGGCCACTTCCCTCACCCACCACACCCCCACCCCGAATGCTTGTGCATCATATTCAACAGCAGGGCTGCCCCTGCCCACCCGCCCCACCACCAGTCGCCTCAATGGCAAGGCTGCACTTGCCCCACGTCACAAGTCACCTCACCAGCGAGGCTGCATGTTCCCCCTCACCCTCAAATGTCACCTCAGAGACAGGGCAGCACTTGCCCCCTGATCGCCTCCCCCCCCGCCACCAGTCAAGCAGGGCGACACTTAACCCCAAGCCCCCTCGGCATCCATGATGCCTGCAGAGCAACAGGCGACCCTGGCGAGTTCTGCAGAACCTTGCTGAGCACTCGCCTCCAGTTCACCCAGAGTGCAGGCCACCAAGTGCACGTTGTCTCTACGCTGTTGTGAAACATGTCGGTGTGCTTTCTTGCTGACGTGGATGGAAAATCCAGCGGGGGTGTAAGATCCTGGCGGGTTGGCCTGATAATGATATCCTGATGTATTACAATGAAGTTCCCGATGACCAATGGCGGGAAACGCGGCCTGCCATTGGCGGGCTGAGTGGCCAATTGTGACCTGCCTTCCCGCCATTGTGAAACCGATTGTACCATATTGTCCGCTCATGGCACTTATCGTGGCCGCCACTAGTGGGCACAGAAAATTCTGCCCAAAGATTCTACAGAGGGATATCAACAGGTTAAGTGAGTGGGCAAAAACTTAACAGATGGAATATAATGTGGGAAAATGTGAGGTTATACACTTTGGCAGGAAGAATAGAGGAGCTGAATATTATTTAAATGGAGAAAGACTGCAGAAAGCTGCAGCACAGAGGGATTTGGGGGCCCTTGTGCATGAATCCCAAAAAGCTAACATACAAGTTCAACAGGCAATAGGGAAGGCAAATGGAATGTTGGTCCTTATTTCAAAACGAATGGAGCATAAAAATAGGCAAGTCTTTTTAAAACTATACAAGGCACTAGTTAGACCACACCTAGAATACTGTGAACAGTTTTGGTCCCCTTATCTAAAGAAAGATATACTGGCATTGGAGGCAGTCCAGAGAAGGTTTATGAGGTTGATCCCAGGGATGGAGGGATTTTCTTATGAGAAAACGTTGAGTAGGTTGGGCCTGTACTCATTGGAGTTTAGAAGAATGAGAGGCGACCTTATTGAAACATATAAGATTCTTAGGGGGCTTGATAGGCTGAGAGGTTGTTTCCCCTTGTGGGAGAGGCTAGGACCCGAGGGCATAATCTCAAAGTAAGGGGTCACCCATTTAAGACAGCAAAGAGGAGGAATTTCTTCTCCCCGAAGGTGGTGAATCAATGGAATTCTTTACCACAGAGGGCTGTAGAAGCTGAGTTCTTCAGTATATTCATGGCTAAGGTAGACAGATTTTTAATCAGTAAAGGAATCAAGGGTTATGGGGAAAAGGCAAGACTTCCATTTTTTTTATTTTTCTTGGACTGTGGCTTTAAAAACTACCATGACTGCAGTCGAAAGACATGTTAATTGGGATAGGATGAGGAATATCTACAACGTTGCTAATCTGGAATATAGTGTGCCATAAAAGAACAGGATGGTGCCGGAAAGGAGCCCTAAGCTAAGAGGAACTGCCTGACAATAGCATTTTAATTGGCTCCTGACTAGGTGACCAGGGTTTGTGTGGCAACAGTGCAGACAATACAGCTCCTAGCCTGCAAAGAGGGAAGTCCTAAACCCCTCTCTCCTGTGTTTGTAAAATTCCAGTAATTCTGCAATAGTAGCTAGCTGGCTTTTCCTCACATCTCTTTATCCTGCTTTCTCTGAAAACCCCTGTCAAGAGGAAAAAGGGAAAATCACCAGTAGAGACATTGAAAAGCAAGTTTTTCAACCCATGAGACACAGGCTGAAAGTTCTGGGAGACCATTTCATGTCACCAACAACAAACTGCAAGGAATTTGAAAGGTATCAATAAAAATCAACCCATCTAATCTTGTACTCCAGGTTGGTGCTACTGAACTGTTTTATCTCACCTTTAAAATCCATGTTTTGTGTGTCTTATGTGTGTGGGTGTGTGTGTGTGTGTGTGTGTGTTTGTGTATAGGGGTTTAAGAACAGGTAGAGTTAGAAGTTCGCAGTTCATATTTCATTCATTTGCCACTAATTAAAGACAATTTGTTCAATAAACAGTTATTTACTCATTAAGTTTACAAAACTGGTGCTTGTATTCTGTTCAACTAAATTAAACAGTTGGGTAGAATTGGGGCAATCTGGTGGTTTGGTCAAACTTTTCACATTTGTCATGGCTTGGGGAACAGTGGGGCTTGGTATTACAGTGCACTATCCCCAGTGAGTCATGACACAGGAAAGTGGAACTGAGGATTATCAGATCAGCCAAGATCTCATTGAATGGCGGAGCACACTCAATGGGCCGAATGGCCTACTTCTGCTCCTATATCTTATGGTGGCCTTTTGGGAAACAATAAGCAACGCGGATAAAATGAAACATGTGGATCTGATGTACTTAGATTTCCAGAAGGCATTTGAAAAGATGCCACATCTAAGGTGACCATACAAAATAAGAGCTCATGGTGTAGAGGGTAACATATTAGCTTGGTTGGAGGATTGGTTACATAACAGGAAACAGAGTGCGCATAAATAGGTCATTTTTGAGTTGGCAAAATGTAACAAATTGAGTGCCACAGAGATCAGTGCTGGGGTCTCAACTATTTACAATCTATATCAAGGACTTAGGTGAAGGAACTGAATGTATGGTTGCTAAATTTGCTGATGACACCAAGATGGTTAGGAAAGGAAGTTGTCAAGAGGACATAAGGAGTCTGCAAAGGGACATTATTAATAGGCTAAGTGAGTGGGCAAAAAATTGGCAGATGGAGCATAATGTGGGAACATGTGAACACTTTGGCAGGAAGAATAGAAAAGCAGCAAATGATTTAAAAAGAGAGAGATTGCAGAACTCTGAGATACAGAGGGATCTGAGTATCCTGGTACATGAGTCACAAAAAATTGGTGTGCAGGTACAGCAAATGATTAGGAAGGCAAATTAAATGTTGTTGTTTATTGCAAAGGGAATGGAATATAAAAGTAGGGATGTTTTGCTACAGTTGTATAGGATATTGGTGAATCTGCACCTAGAGTACTGGGTACAGTTTTGGTCACCTTGTTTAAGAAAGGATGTAATTGTACTAGAAGCAGTTCAGAGAAGGTTCACTCGACTGATTTCTGGGATGAGGGGCTATCCTATGAGGACAGGTTGGACAGATTTGGCTTGTATCCATTGGAGTTTAGAAGAATAAGAGATGATCTTATTGAAACATATAAGATCTAGAGGGGTCTTGACAACATGGATGCTGAAGACATATTTCCCCTTGTGGGAGAGACTAGAACTAGGGGGCACAGATTTAAAATAAGGAGGCTCCTAGTTAAGACAGAGATAAGGAGAATTTTTTTCTCCAAGAGGGTCATGAGTCTGTGGAACTGTCTTTCTCAGAGAGCAGTGGAGACAGGGCCATTCAATATTTTTAAGGCCGAGTTAGATAGATTCTTGATTGACAAGAGAGTCAAAAGCATATGGGAGTATGAAGGAAGGTGGACTTGAGACCACAATCAGATCAGCCGTGATCTTATTGAATGGTGAAGCAGACTCAAAGGGTTGCATGGTCTACTCCTGCTCCTAAGTTATATGTTCATGTGTTCTTTCTTTTTCAGTGGAATATATATAGTCACTTGGTAGTACAGGATTCGAGCATTGCTGAAAAAATTGAGCAACAGTCGAAGCTAGCTGTTTCATGCTGCTACTATACAATAGCAACATGAGTTGTATTCTCCACCAAAAGAAGTTGCCATCAAGCCAAAAAGACCTTCTGCCTATCACACAAATGAATAATATGGGATAAGAATTTCAGTGCTGGTGTGCTGCCAGGTATGTAGGCCATATGCCCTAATGACTGGTGGATCATATCACCAGCAATTCCCTTCAGCTGTTCACAGCAGGCAAAGTACTGACCGTACTCAACCAGTCTGTGCTTGCAAAACTTAGAACATAGTGTCCAACATCTGATGTGATCCTGTGATTGGACAACACTTCCTAAACAATCCTGATTGTGCTAAGAATCATACTAATACGCAAATTAAGATTATCAGTCAAGCTTGCAGCATGGATCACTTATGCGTGCTAGAAGGTAATATATTCACATACTGGGCCCTGTATAAGACCATAAGACATAGGAGCAGAAATTAGGCCATTCGGCCATCGTGTCTGCTCCACCATTCAATTATGGCTGATAAGTTTCTCAACCGCATTCTCCCGCCTTCTCCCCATAACCTTTGATCCCCTTACCAATCAAGAACCTATCTATCTTGGTCTTAAATACACTCAATGACCTGGCCTCCACAGACTTCTGTGGCAGTGAATTCCATAGATTCATCACTCTCTGGCTAAAAATGTTTCTCCTCATCTCTGCCCTGAAAGGTCTTCCCTTTACTCTGAGGCTGTGCCCTCGGGTCCTAGTCTCTCCTACTAATGGAAACACCTTCCCCACGTCCACTCTATCCAGGCCTTTCAGTATTCTGTAAGTTTCAATCAGATCCCCCCTCATCCTTCTAAACTCAATCGATTATAGACCCAGAGTCCTCAAGCGTTCCTCATATGTTAAGCCTTTCATTCCTGGGATCATTCTTATGAACCTCCTCTGGACCCTCTCCAGGGCCAGCGTATCCTTCCTGAGATACGGGGCCCAAAATAGCTCACAATATTCTAAATGTGGTCTGACCAGAGCCTTGTAAAGCCTCAGCAGCATAACCCTGCTTTTATATTCTAGTCTTCTCGAAATAAATGCCAACATTGCATTTGCCTTCCTAACTACCGACTCAACCTGCAAGTTAACCTTAAGAGAATCCTGGACTAGGACTCCCAAGTCCCTTTGCACTCCAGATTTCTGAATTATCTCCCCATTTAGAAAATAGTCCTTGCCTCAATTCTTCTTACCAAAGTGCATGACCTCATACTTCCCCACGTTGTATTCCATCTGCCACTTCTTTGCCCATTCTCCTAACCTGTCGCAATCTTTCTGCAGCCTCCCTGCCTCCTCAATACTACCTGTCCCTCCACCTATCCTTGTATCATCTGCAAACTTAGCCAGGATGCCCTCAGTTCCTTCATCCAGATCATTAATGTATAAAGTGAAAAGTTGTGTTCCCAACACTGACCCCTGTGGAACTCCACTAGTTACCAGCCGCCATCCTGAGAAGAACCCCTTATCCCTACTCTCTGCCTCCTGCCAGACAGCCAATCTTCTATCCATGCTAGTACCTTGCCTCTAACACCATGGGCTCTCATCTTACTGAGCAGCCTCCTGTGCAGCACCTTGTCAAAGGCCTTCTGGAAGTCCAAGTAGATAACATCCATTGGCTCTCCTTTGTCTAACTTGCTCATTATCTCCTCAAAGAATTCTAACAGATTTGTCAGGCATGACCTCCCCTTGACTTTGCCTGATTTTACCATGCACTTCCAAGTATTCTGAAATCTCATCCTTAATAATGGACTCTAAAATCTTACCAACGACCGAGGTCAGGCTAATCGGCCTGTAATTTCACGTCTTTTGCCTCACTCCCTTATTAAACATTAGCGATTTTCCAGTCCTCTAGGACCCTCCCTGACTCCAGTGATTCCTGAAAGATCACCACTAACACCTCCACTATCTCTTCAGCTATCTCCATCAGAACTCTGGGGTGTAATCCATCTGGCCCAGGTGATTTATCCACCTTCAGACCTTTCAGTTTTCCTAGCACCTTCTCCTTGGTAATGGCCACAATACTCACCTCTGCCCCCGACTATCTTGAACTTTGGGGATGTCACTCGTGTTTTCCACTGTGAAGACTGACACAAAGTACCTATTCAGTTCCTCCGCCATTTCTTTGTTCCCCACTACTACTTCTCCAGCGTCATTTTCCAGCAGCCCAATGTCCACTTTTGCCTCTCTCTTACCCTTTATATATCTAAAAAAAACTCTTACAATCTTCTTTTATATTACTGGCTAGTTTACCCTCATCTTTAATCTTCTCCCTCCTTATTTCTTTTTTAGTTGTCCTCTGTTGGCCTTTGTAGGCTTCCCAATCCCCTGGTTTCCCACTGCTCTTCGCCGCATTGTATGTTTTCTCTTTGGCTTTTATGCTGTCCCTGACTTCCCTTGTCAGCCATGGTTGCCTCGTCCTCCCTTTAGTATGCTTCTTCTTCCTAGGGATGAATTTTTGCTGTGTCTCCCAAATTACTCCCAGAAACACCTGCCATTGCTGTTCCACTGTCTTTCCTGCTCTGCTCATCTCCCAGTTAATTCTGGCCAGCTCCTCCCTCATGCCTCTGTAGTTGCCTTTATTCAACTGTAATACCGTTACATCTGATTCCAGATTTTTCCTCTCAAATTGCAGGGTAAATTCTATCATATTATGGTCACTTCCTCCTAAGGGTTCCTTAACTCCCTTATCAAATCTGCCTCATTACACATCACTAAATCTAGAATTGCCTGTTCCCTAGTGGGCTCCACCACAAGCTGCTCCAAAAAGCCATCTTGTAGACATTCCACAAATTCCTTTTCTTGGGATGCACTACCAACCTGATTTTCCCAGTCTACCTGCATATTGAAATCCCCCATGATCACTGTAACCTTGTCTTTCTTACACACTTTTTCTATCTCCTGGTGTATCTTGTGCCCCACATCCTGACTACTGTTCAGAGGCCTGTACCTAACTCCCATTATGGTTTTTTTACCTTTGCAGTTCCTCAACTCTACCCACACAGATTCTACATCATCTGACCCTACATCATTTCTTGATAACAATTTAATTTCATTTCTTACTAACAAAGCAACCCCACCCCCTCTGCCAATCTGCCAATCTTTTTGATAGGATGTATATCCTTGGATATTTAGCTCCCAGTCCTGATCCCCTTGCAGCCATGTCTCCGTAATGCTCACCACATCATACTTGCCAATTTCAATCTGCACCACAAGCTCATTTACCTTATTTCGTATACTGCGTGCATTCAGATACAACACCTTCAGTCCTGTATTTCCCGTCCCTTTTCTCATTGTCGTCCCTTTATCTGATGTGCTTGAAGTTAGATTCCTAGCCCTTTCCAAACACTCTGTCCTATTTTGTGTTCTGGAGACTTTAATAGCCTCTCCTGGGCTCTCTTTTCAGCTTTTTCATAATTTTCCATGAAGTTGAATCCACCCCCCACCCCCCCATACGCTAACCTGCTGCTTTGTTTCCCATTAGTCATACTTCTTGGAGTTTTACCCTTCCCTCCCCCCCCACTTTTTAGTTTAAAGTCCTGTTGACCACTGTATTTAACCTTTTCGCTAGAACATTGGTCCCAGATCAGTTCAGGTGGAGACCATCCCAATGGTACAGATCCCTCCTGTTCCAATATTGATGCCTGTGCTCCATGAAATGGAACCCCTCTTTCCCATACCACTCCTTTAGCCACGTGTTTACTTCCCTTATTTTTGCGTCCCAATGCTAATTTGCACATGGCTCGGGTAGTAACCCGGAGATTATAACCCTTGAGGATTTGTTCTTTAATTTAGTTCCTAGTTCCTGATAATCCCCAAACAGGTCCTCTTTCCTTGTGTTATCTATGTTATTTGCCCCGACGTGGACCACAACAATTGGATCGTCCCCCTCCCTCTCCAATATCCTTTCAAGCCGGTCAGAGATGTCCCTCACCCTGGCACCGGGCAGGCAACATACTATGCGGGGCTCTCGATCCTGCTTACAAAGGATGCTATCAATTCCCCTAATTATAGAATCCCCTACAACTACCACTTGTCTTTTTGCTCCCCCCTCTTGAATGGCCTCCTGTGCCATGGTGCCGTGGTCAGCTGGCTCATCCTCCCTACAGCCCTGTTCCTCATCCACACAGAGAGCAAGTACCTCGTACCTGTTGGACAAGGTCAAGAGCTGAGGCTCCTCTGTTCCTGAACATAGAATCCCTCTATCTGCCTCACTTGCAGTCACACCCAGCTGACCCTAAACCACTGACCGGACTTGAGGTACTTAATCTACCGGGTGTGACCACCTCCTGATACAAAGCGTCCAGGTAACTCTCCCCCTCCCGGATGTGCCGCAGCGCCCGGAGCTCAGACTCCAGCTCATCAATTCTGAGCCGGAGTTCCTCCAGCCACTAACACTTGCTGCAGATATGGTCTCTGTGGCTCGCAATGGGATCTGCCAGCTCCCACATCATACAGCAACAGCACATCACCTGCCCAGCCATCTCTACTTAGATAATTAATTTATTAATTAGCTTTGCAGTGTTTTTTTTTAAATTTGGTGCAGATTTCCTACTAACCAATCAGGTCACAGCTTTCCTGTGATGTCACTTTTTCAGTTTTGGCTTCAGTTACTCTGTGCCCCGAGGTCATCACTCCGGTGCTCCTCCCTCTGGGTCTGCTCCCTAGAGACAAGGCCATGAATCCCCAAAGTAAGCTAGATTTATACTTACCACTCCGGTGCTCCTCCTTCCGAGTCTGCTCCCAGGATTTACTCACCAATCAGCTGCTTTTTGTTTAAAATCCACTTTCAGAAGAGTGTCCCTCGCAGGTCTGGTGTACTCCTGAAGGCACTGCCTCTTCCTCTCTCTCTTTTTTTTTAGCTTTGAGGAGGAGGGAGGGATGGAAATACTATAGCAATGTAATGTTTGGGGCTATTGCATTCTTTGATAGTGGGTCCTCCTCGATTCCCTCCTGAGTTGAGGTGGCTGCGATGATGTCTCCCAGAATGCTTCAGTCACTTCTCACCAGCGCCCTCGTACTTTACAAACAGACAGAAATCCATGCATTGTGCCCTTTTTAACTAAACAAAGCTTGGAGGACAGCCATTCCCTGCTTCATTCCCCATGACAATGCTTTGACCAATCAGAGTAGACCTTCCTGGTTTGAATTTAAATAAAAACTTGAAAGTTAACTTTTCATGAGTGCATTCTCCATGGCAACACCTCTACCAATCAAGAGTCCACTTACCAAGCAATTGGCACCCTCCTCTCATGCAGTATAAATTGTTGTTCCCTTTGAGATTTGGTATTCTTGTGACTCTTTCCTGATGAGTGCAAGATAAAAAGCTTTGACAGCATGTCTCTTTTTTCAACAATGGAATATATCTTTGTTGAGAGTTTTGAAAAATCTCCTTAAATGTCTGCCACTGCTTCTCTAACATCTGATCTTTTAACCGATTTTCCCTTTCCACATTAGCAAACTCTGTCTTCAAACCCTTGTAATTGTCTTTATTTAAGTTTAAGACAGTGGTTTTAGACCCAGATTTCTCACTCTCAGACTGAATGTGAAATTCGATCATGTTATGATCACTCTTGCCAACAGGATCCTTTATTATGAGGTTATTAATTAATCCTGTCTCATTATACATTGTCGGTTCTAAAATAGCCTGTCCCTTGGTTGGTTTAGAATATATTGTTCTACAGACCTGTCACAAATATATTTTATGAGCTCATCCTCTAGGCTACTTTTGGCAATTTGATTCATCCAATCTATATGAAGGTTAAAATGTCCCAAGATTATTGCAGTATCTTTCTTAAAATCCCCCATTATTCCTTGATTTATACTCTGTCCAAAAATCTAACTACTATCAGGGGCCTGTGAACCACTCCACCAGTGACTTCTTTCCTTTGTTATTTCTTATCACCAACTAAAGTGAATCAACATTTTGGTCCTCCAAGCCAAGACCATTTTTCACTGCTGTACTCATCTCATCCTTTATTAAGAGATCTACCACACCTCCTTTTCCTTTCTTTTGTCCTTCTGAAATGTCAAATACCCTCAAAATTCAGGTCACAGCCATGGTCACTTTGCAACTATGTCCCTGTTAATATAATATCATATCACACTCATTTATTTCTATTTGTGCAATCAATTCATTCATCTTGTAATGAATGATGTATGCATTCTGAGCAGGAGCCTTTAATTTTGCCTTTCAACTATTTTAGCCCTCTCTACAGCCCTAGTTATACAATTCACCAGTATATTGGTCCCAGCATGGTTCAGGTGAAGGTCGTCCCAATAGAACAGCTCCCTCTTTCACCTGTACTGCTGCCGGTGCACCATGAATCAAACTGGTTTTCTTTCTTTAGCAAATCAGCCATCTCTCCAGTACTCAAACTTGTTACCCATACATACCAAAAATTGAACCCATAGCTCACTTTATGCTAAACCTCATCATGACCTCCTGCTCATATCATGAGCAATGCCATGGGAGATCCTCTATTGTTTTAAAAATGGTGCCTGGAATATTATCTATTAAACTGAAACTGTTGCATTTTGCATCAGATTCCTTTAGTAACATTCTCAGCTGATGCTCCCTCTAATAAATCCTTAAATTGGCTTCAGCTGCATCGTGCATATTCCTGTTGTCATACTAATTATGACAGTATGTTTATCCATGTTTGTCTTCCTGCCAATATAATACAGTGAATCCCTTCTACTGTTTTGCAAGAGAAGACTATGCAGAAGACGAGGGAGAAAGGTTAAAAAAAAGAAGAGGAATGTCTAACCTTCTGCTTTTATTCTCATTAAGGAAGCAACACCACAGATCCAGAGCAGAGTGAGAACTGGGGATGGAGAAGTTGGAAATCTGACTCCAGTTCAGGATTTGTTCCAAACCTATCCTTCTTTTCATCCGCTCAGAAATTCTGGAGCTGATATTAGACAAATGAATCCAATTATTAGAACCCCTCAGTTATTAAAAATAAATGGAAGTTACCAAGCTTGGAATTAAATTAATCAAATGTGTTGGAGACTTGTTCCAGTTTTTCCAAAGTGATTCTATCTGGCATATCTGTACTTCATCTTCTCAAACTGCATGTTTAGTGTCATTATGCCCAACGTCCATTTAAGGGACAGTTATGTCAATGACTCATGCGACACTGTTTACAAATTCTGTAAAATTTCAGGAAGTTTTGTGGCAGCCTTTGTTGTGATCCATACTTTAGCATTTTTAAAAAGCACTCTTTTCAAAAAGTATTTGGCTAGCCTTTTCGTGTTTGTTTAAAAGCATCATGTTTCACTTGAAAATTGCAGCTTTGAAACTGCGCTCTTAAAAGAGTAACGTGCAAACACTTAGCAGACTAAGGGATCAAATATGGATATGTTTTAATGGCGATGCTAAGCTGTTAACTAATAGTTTAACATCTCCAATTTAAAGTTGATGTCTCTTCATGAAATCGTAGAGCACAGCACAGACAGAGGCCACTCACGCAACCTGTCTGTGCCTCTCCCTTAAACACAAAAACAGAAGTCTTTTGCCAACTCTTTCCTAGGTAATTCCATTTTAATCCCTGAAAGTCTAAGCAATTTAAGAGTAGACTAAGTCTCCCAACCTCTGTTTCTAACTGCTAAAGATAGAGTCATTTGTTGCAGGTCCTTATTTAATGACCACACTCCTCTTTCAACCAAGATCTGCATTCTGCTGTTGGAAAACTGAATGGACTGAAATTGTGCTTTGTTACCACCAAAACTGCACCTGACTTGGTCAAATTAATCAATGGATTCTGTGACAGCACGAGAAGACTTTAGCAGAACATTAACTGTGCTAAACCCATTCTGTCTCAAAGTTATGCTTTACAATCTACGAGGGAACAGACACATCTGTTCAAAGGTATTGGGCGCTGACCATTTATCCTAGTGCATTTTAGGAAGTGGTGGATTGGCATTTTGCCTGCAAGTATGTCGCTTTCTGCTTTTTAAATTTTGGTTGGGCAATAGAGATATGGGGAGGTGGTGGGATGGAAACTTGCCAAACTCAATGGATAAGTACACTGCCTGGTGCGATACTGAGCCACACACATCAGAAAGGCCCTATAGGCTAGAACCATATTCTGGACTGAATTAGGTTATGTCAGCAGGATGGTGGTAGGGGAATTTCAACTTCAGTTCTGCTGTCCATATTCATATGTGAAAATTGACCATTGGAATAGGTAGCCGTGGTTGACCAGAACTCTTAGGGTGGAATTTTACGGCCCCTCCCATTGGTAGGATTTTCCGGTTCCACCAAAATCAATGGACGTTTGAATGGCTTGTCACGTTTTCCAGCCCCACCCCGCCACAATGGGACTAAAATTCTGCCCTTAGAAACCATAACCAAACATCAGTCATTTCTTTCAGAACAAGAGAGAGAGAGAGAATGAGGGAGGAAAGGTCTATATGTTTTATACTATTAAGATGGTAGGTTGGGAATTCTATCCACCTATTTGTATCTGCCCCAGCCCTGACCTATTTTCCTGGATTAGGTCTGATTAAGTATGCACAACATGTTTCCAGCAGGATTCCAGCCATGAAGAAGGAGTCTGCCAGTGCAAATCTTTTCACGTTTGTCTGAAAGCATCATATTTTACTTGACAATTACAGCCTTGAAATAATATTATTTGAAGATTAATGTAGAAACACTTAAAATATTCATATTTAATTACTTTGTCTATCCCTTCAATGTCAGCCTGTAACTAATAGTTTAACACCTCTATTAAAATTGTATTTTAAAGAGTTTGATACCAATATGTTGAGTTTTTGCACATTAATCTTCACGTGGTATAATTTTACAGCTAACATTTCTACAGAGAACCTTACAGCACAGATGGAGGCCATTTGGTTCATCTTGCTTCAGCTAGAAAACAAAAGTCTTTCACGTGTTTTTTTCATGGATGGCACCATTTTAACCCCGAAAGTCTAAACAATTCAAGAGTAGACGGAGTTGCTCTGCTTCCTAACTTCAGATTTTAACTGCTAGCGTCGGAGGTGTTGCAGCAGGTAGTTCCAGAAGATCAAATAAAAGATCTTAAAGACCAAGAAGCCCCCTGACAATCAGGAATGGAAACAACTGAAGGCCTTGGCAAAGAATGGTACCTTCAACGCATAAGTCACAGGAGACAGAATGGGAAGGGGAGAAGGCTGGTGCAAGGCCCTGTCCCTCCATGAGGACAATTTAGGGAAATTTCCGCAAATTCCTGAGACCCAGTGCTACCATTGCCATGGCAGCCTTTAGAAGTGTCAGTAAGACAGTCAGAAAAAGGAAAAGCGTCCAGGATCCCAAACCCTTGTGCCACAATCTGCAAGCAGTAGACAGACAAAGAGGGGGCAGTGGCAATCCCAGCAGGGACAGGGTTGGGAAATCATATCCAGGTAATGAGGCGGCAGTCGGTTTCACCCTCTCATTTTGGGTGGCATGGCAGGGGAATGCTCTCCCTGATCATTCCAGACCACCATGAGATTTGATGAGACTAAGGAAGGAGAGTTCTGCGTGACAGCAGAAACAAGATTGCCGTCACTTTGTACCCTCGGCTCTATGTTTGTCATGGGTAATTTTCTGGGCCAGAATTTTATGTTTGCCGTGCGGATGCAAAGCATCCTGATGCAGCGTACATTGGCATGTGATGATGTCGAGAGGGCCTTCCTGACATCATCGGGCCACCTCAGTTGGCGGGCTCATGCAAACATTGGAAATACCTCGCCAGCAATGAAAGAGCCAATTAAGGCCATTAAAAGTGCAATCAGCCCTGATTTCAAGAGGCCTGCGTGCTTTCATGCTTGGTGCATGGGCCAATTGGGCTGGCAGGCTCCACATTTTTACTTCATTCTCGATTCAGGGTGGGATGTAGGGGCCAAAAAATGTTGAGGAAGTAAGAGGGTCAAATTGAGTTGTGAGTGTGTGCATTGTAGTTCATTTTTTTGAATCATATTGTTCATTTACATAATTCTTTGCAGAGGCTTTCTGCAGACAGGCCCCTTCATACTTTAGGTCAAACCTCTGCAAGCATAAGGTTTGACATGGGTATTGTGTACTATGCTGGAGGGACTTCCTCAGGTGAGGAGGAGAGGGCAAGAGGGGAGAGGAGGCCAGTTGTCTGCAAGCACTGTAACAGTGCCTCCTTTCAGGACTGAGAGACACAAGCAGAAGGGGTCAAAGGCCAGCAGGCATTGCGAGGGTGAAGGGCAGGAGAAGGCACCAATATCCTGGAAGGGTATACAGGCTGCGATCCAGCTACGTAGACATGGCAGAGGTACAATGCTGAAGAAGGTTCCCCCACTCCAGAGAAACAGTCACCTCAATACGTGACATGATTGGACCTGAGATAGTCTCAGATTGCACAGGTGGCTACCCAATGCCAGTGGCTCTGAAGGTCACAGTTGCCCTCCGGTTTTATGCCTCCGGTTTGTACCAGGGGTCTGTGGGAGATCTTTGCAGAGTGTCATAATCAGCAGTGCACAACTGCATCAAACTGATGACAGATGTACTGTTCCGAAGGGTAAACATTTTCATTCAGTAAAATACAGACGAGGCCAGCCGGACGGAGCGAGCCAGAGGTTTCACAGCAATAGCAGGATTTCCAAGATTCAGTGAGCCATGGACTGCACCCGTGCCCAACAAGTCACCTGCAGGGGAGCCGGGTGCCTTTGTAAATAGAGAGGGGTTCCACTCTCTAAACGTTCAGGTAGTGTGTGATCACCAGCACGAGATCCTGCAGGTTTGTGCCAGGTATCCTGGAAGCTGCCATGATGTGTACATCTTATGTTACTCCCAGGCACCAAGGCTGTTCATAGCCCCAGCACGGTTGGATGGCTGGCTGCTGGGGGGCAAAGGATACCTGCTCGAAAGGTGGCTGGTGACATCGCTCAGACGCCCAAGGATGCCTGCAGAGGAGAGGTACAACTGGAGTCATGCCTTCACAAGGACCATCAATGAGAGGACAAGAGTCCTCTGCTCAAGAGGATCTCTGCAATATCCTCTGGAATGTGTTTGCCTTATACCCTTCATAATCTGACTCTCTCAAGAGGGGAGCAGGTGGAGGGGGAAGACAGTGACGTTCTTCCAGAAGCCACCAAGGATGAATCCAGTACTGACTCTAAGGAACAGCCTGCTCAGCCCCAGGGTCATGAAGAAGATCCAGCAATGAGGATGCTTATGGGAGCCAGGGAGACGAGGAAGGGCCTGTTTCAGAGGAGCTTCCACTAGGGATCCAAAGTCAGGACTCCAAATGTTCGCAAATGAACCGTCACCTAACTGCTCGGGGATTATGTGGCCCTCCTGGCACTAGCTTCTCCTGCCCCTCCCTTTGGAATACACTTTGCGGCTCAGTCGATGTCTTACACAGAGTTGCATGTCTCCTTCCTAACTATGACATAAAGCACAATTTGACATGATGTCGCATTTTAATTATGATTTGTGACTGATACATACAACATTACACAAGTGACAATGAGAAATGATTCACCTGTGAAACTCCTTCTGTGATCATAATGACCTAAATTTCCACTCACGAGTCTTGTTGCTTCCCCCTTGCCGGCAGCTGCATTGCTAACTCTGGTGCTCCATCGGCTTTGATGATTTTGGTGGCCATCCTCTGATCGCCAGGGCCTGTGTGGGCCCTGACTGGGTGGGAGAGCCCAGTACCATGGCTGGGCACTCCTCAGTCATCGCAGTCTCCTCAGATGTAATGGTCACTGGCAAAGGGGTGGAGGAGCTGCTGTTATCATCAGGAATGCCCTGAGAGGAGCCCTCAAATGCATTGAGCTGCAGGTCATCTGTCAACATGTTGAACCTCCCTGCTCACCAGAATTGGAGAGGATGCCAGCAGAGCCACTAGGTGCCTCATCCATCTTTCACATTGGCAATGATTTGCTGAACGCAACCCCAGAAACCCCTGATTGAGTTTCTGGAGCTGCATCTCCATGACAGTTGCCACTCTCTCTATGGAGGATGCTGTCTGTTCAGAGCAGTGGGTTAACATAGTACTCACGCTCCACATGGACTCCTCCTCTACAGAGACCATGGTACACAGACCCTCAGGAATCTCTGCCAGATATTTATGTGAATCCTGCTGGACATGCGGCATTTGCCGCTGTACGGACAACTCCAGAGGCTCATCATCTGCCTCGGGCTCAGCATTGTCTTAGTCTCCAGCAATCCTCCGATTGCCAGTGCCCAGGGGAGACTCTGCCTCCACCAGTTCCTTAAGCAAGTGTAATGTGCCTTCCCCAGTCTGTGCTGCCATCTACTCCGAAATGCATGGGCCCACCAACATGCCTGAACCTGCATTGGTGCATGGTTCAGAGAGTAGATGTGACCTGGGTGCATCTGGCTGTACATAAAGCTCTGATGTCAAGGGAGGGTTTTCCAGGTCATTCTGCGATCTGGAGGATGTTCCATCTGAGGGAGGGAAAACGTGTTTAAGTCTCCATCAGCATTTACGAATCAGAGTACATGGATTCTGGTAGTTTCTCAGTTTGGAGATCTGGCTAAGGAACGACTTGTGAAAGGACAAGCATGAGGGTCAGTGGATTTCACCTGTGAGTCTTACAGCCGCTGCCCTACATCCCTCAGACCCTCCCCCAATCTATTCCTTGTCCACTGGACTCTTACCCTCTTCTGAAACCCCTGCCTCTCTGTGACCAGTGAACATTACTCCACTCTTACATGCCACTTCCAGATCTGCTCATCCGCCGGAGTTAACATCGCTTATTAGGGACACAGCGATGAGTTCGTCCTTGCTCCTGGGCATATGACTCCTTTTCTCCTGTAAGGACAATAGTGCTTTCATTTGTCCCCCCTCTACATGCCAGAACATTCCATTCTCTTCCCCAAAGTCGCAGGCTTAGGTGCTCATCACATTGCAGGACTTCACCCTTCCACACATACCAGCCACTCTGTCTACTCACATAAGATAAAAGCAAAATACTGCGGATGCTGGAAATTGGAAATAAAAACAGAAAATGCTGGAAAAACTCAGCAGGTCTAACAGCATCTGTGGAGAGAGAAACAAAGTTAACATTTTGAGTCTGTATGACCCTTCTTCAGAAGGTCTACTCACATGCAGTCTTTAAGGGCGCAGGAAAATGTACCACATTAAGCTCAGGGCTTTACACCTGGGAGCCCCAACAAGTGCAGGCACATGTAAACACATCTTCATGGTTACATGGGAACTCAATACTCATCCTGGCAGAGCGCAGGATGTCATTGACCCTCTTCCTACACATCATCCAGATCCTTCAGAGTACATCACGGCTGCTGACCAGAGATGCCCTCTTCACCAGGTGTGGAGGCCTCCTCTTTCTGTCTCACGAAGCAAAATCTCCCATTGATCACTCACCAATAGAACCTGCAGGCAGTCATCTGCAAGCAGGGGGCTGATTGGCTTCAACCACTTCCACCACATTTGGCATGGGTCCCAGGCCCTGAAGACTTTGCTGATGTCCTGGCCGCAGTTTCCTGCACAGATCTCACCACAATTATCTGCTCCTTTAAAGATGACAGCAGCTCTCTGTCACAATTCCTCCACACATGGTCGCCTTCTGGGTGCTGCACTCATTCTGGCGCCCAGCCTTGTCCTGCAACCACCTCCCCCCCCCCACCGCCCCCACACCCCCCCCCCCCACCCCCCCCCCCAATCCCTCCAGCAACGCTGAGCCTCTCTCAGCACGACTTTCATGCTGGCCGGCAGTTAATTGGCCAACCAGCATATAATCACTCTTGGGAGCCAGGTGAGAGTGAGAGTGGATTTCACATCTGCTTCTGGTCCCACTGATCGTGCATGCCTGAAGAACCGAAAATTCAGGCCCTGGTATTAGTCCATTTTGATTCTGATGCCAGATGAAAAATGACCTGGGGATACTGTTGTATGATGTTGTATAATGTGCCTGAATGCCCTTGTAATGTAGAGGTGCTCAGCAGAGCAAAGGTTAATGTGGGACTGGAGGGTGGTACCACCCACGGTATGTTGTATAGAGTCACATGGTAATAGACTGAGAGAACAGTCTAGAGAGTCCACTCTGGAACCAGCCTGCATGGAGGTAACAGCTCCATGCAAGCCAGTAACCTTGGATCTGTAAACAGTTAAAGATTAACAATAAACAGTTCATGTTTAAATATACAAATCTCAAGATCTCGTGTTGAGCCACCACAAAATGCACAATATTACAACATAGTTGGCACCAATGGGATATCAGTGCTGTAGGCATAGTACAACATGGTTGAGAGTGGTGGGAGCTCCTAAAAGATATTGCATCAGTATCACAATCCAACGGGGTGATCCGCGGTGATATGCAAGGTATCAGCTAAATGCATGAACCTAGAACAGCATCCCAACGTATAAAAAACTCCAAGCAACTGAAGCCCAACTAGACAGATGTGTACTTAAGAAGAAAGCTTGAAGAAAATGTTGAAGCTTCACTACAGACTTGGAAGTGAAGAATCCACCAGAATGAGTGGAAGTCCATTACAGAAAATTGCAAGAACCTGAGTGACACAGTTTATGAAACTGTGATCAAAAATACAAAAATTGCAAGATCCTAATTGATACAGAGTTAAGTAACTTGGTCAGATTTGGGGGAGCAAAGATTCAAAAATTATAAAAGATGAAGCTGTACTTACATTTTAGAATAGCTGGTGGTGCTAAGGGCTCAGCATCCGAGGGGCAGCTGAAAGAGAGCTGCAAGTAAATAAACAAAGGTTAAAAAAACAGCTGGCAGAGTCAAGAGAGAAACCTGCAGGCACAATGGAAGAAATTGCTGCAGTTTTTAAGGTTTTAAAAAAGGAACCGTAAGGACCAGAGGATAACAAACAGCAGTACCAGTGAAATGCAACACACGCTGAGTACAACCATTCCAAGCATTTTGAAAATACCGAAATCTTAGTTTTAAGAGCACTCGAAACTGAAAGGAAAAAGTTCAAACAATCTCACTTCAAAATGAGGAGCGAAGACTTTGTCCCGAACTAAAGCAAAGGGGTAGCCAAGCTTCAAGTTCAGTGCAGTGCAAAAGCTGAAACAAGTTATACCTGGTTTGATACATCTGTTGCAAAACACAACACCTGCTAAGCCTTTTTTTAAAAATTGAGCCAAAAATCTCTCCAGCAAAAAGACTCAAAAAAAGCAGAGGGAAGCCAACTGTATCCTAGCAACTACAGTCTGAGTAAAAAGATGGTTATTGCACAGATAGTCTTAAAGGGCTAGTGACATTTAAATCTGTAACTACAAGCAAAAATAAAGTACATGGACAGAAAATTACAAGAGACCCCAGAGAGAGGGCAACACCCAATATAGCGTCAAGGACAACAAGAGACCCCAGAAAGAGGGTGATAGAAAACCCCAGAGAGAGGGAGCCAAAATGCCCCAGAGTGAGGGAGACAGATAGCAATGCGAAGTGAACAGATGGCTATGAATGAAGGAAAGCTATCTGAGGTAACTGAAAAGAAACAAAACATGCAAAAAGTAAGTGAAGCTGTTCTATAGGAAAATGTTCGCATCAAAGCTGAACTGGAAGATTTGAAGCACAAGATTCAAGCTGAGTATATACGTCTGAAAACACATGATAAACTGAAGTCTTCAATGAACCAACCTGTTTGAGATCTGAACAAACAAATTTCAGAAATGACACAAAGGTTTCAGGAGGAGATAATGACCCTCAATTCCTCAGTTGGCAAATCAAAGCAGGAGTTAGGAAAATTCAACCAGATGTGCAGCCAGGCAAAACAGCAGGCAAAAAAGGCCCACAAAGAAGTTGTCACCCTGAAAGACTCCTTGAAGAATCAATATGTAGCCGTGGAAAAATATGAGGAGCTAAAAAGGATGTTGAATATTACTTCAGAAAAAGTTGCATTGGACTCATCAGTAACAATGAAATGATGCCCAGAAGCCCAGAGTGATTTGGCAAGAGAGCAATAAGAAAATGAACAGTTGAAAGAACAACTGATTGTCCTTCAAGATCAAATGCAAAAGGAATGTGTAACCATTTAGCAACATGAAGAAATGAAGACTGTGTTAAACAGCAGAATGGAAGCACAGCAGAAGAAACTCGAGGAGCCTATACTGAATTAGGAAAGTTCAAGATGAAGCAAACGAGCTCCACAAAGAAAAGGAAAACCTGTTGAAAAACTTTCACATGTTACAAGAATCCCTCAGGACAAAGTTTATTCTTCTGGAAAATTACGAAGAGAAGGAAAATGAATTTAATGTCACACTGAACAAAGAGAACAACCAGTTGGCAGAGAAGACTCAGCAACGTTCAATACTCCAGGAGGAGGCTGAAAGCTGGAAGGAACAGACTGAAGAGCTGAGGAAGCAGCTGAAAGGAAAAGAGGAGGCATTGAAAGGAAAAACCAATAAACTTTCCAACCTGCGAGCAGGTAATGAAGCCAAGAATTGCACAAATACAGAACTGAAACAAGTTAAGACTTTGCTGGAGATAGACCTGGCCAACAGTGCAACCAAAATGAGGGACAACAATAAAGTTCTGCTGCAGACAAAAAAAGAAAAGAGAGAAGTGAGATCGGAAAATATAAATCTGACACTGAAATGTGAGGAACTAGAAGAAGACAGAGCACTGGATGTCTCAGATGTACTGAGAACCATTCAGCTGAATGAAAAGATTCATAAGCTTGCCAAATGGTTTGAAAATAAAACAGCAAGCAAATGTTTGGCTGAAGTTGTGAAACAAGTGGAAATTCGCGCTCACTCTAGGAATGAACAGAGTGCACATTCCCTGCAGAAGGAACAGGGACAAACCCACAGTGTCCAAAAAAAGCAGACAGGTTGTTAATAAAGAGAAACACAACTTGAAGGAGCACAAGAAGCGAAGCAAATGGAGATAACCAAGTATAAGAACTACTACTGTTCCTCCAAACGCGACAGACTGAGATGTGTAAGAACTGTCAAGCCTCAAGACCATTTGAATTTATAAAGTCAGAGACTTGAGATGGGGAAGAAGGGATAGCAAGTAAAGTTTGTATTACAAATAGTTATACTCCGTTGGAAGGGAAAATTTTCTTTGGCGAAGAAAGGGAGATGTTTTATGATGAGCCTGCATACCATTGTAATGTAAAGGTGCTCAGCAGAGCAAGGGTTAATGTGGGACTGGAGAATAGCATTGCCCACAATATGATGTAGAGTCACATGGTAATAAACTCAGAACAATCTACAGAGAATACTATAGAACCAGCCTGCATGGGAAAGTTACTCCCACAGTACAGTAATACACAGATTGAATTCATGCTTAAAATTAAATATAATCTAGAACTTCATTTTTAAACATATTGAGCCATCTCCATGTTGCTTTTATATTAACAATATTTTAAGAACAATCTTGTACAGTGAAAACAAAGCAGGATTACATTATTAGAGCAGGATTAAATTATACCATTCTTCTTTCTCTTCCCCCCACACCCTGCCCCCACCTCCCACCCCAACCGCCACTCCTCACTCCATTCCAGAATAGGCTTAAACATACAGTTACATTTCAAATGATTTAAAAGAACTTGTGACATTATGCAATGTGATAGTAGTAAGACTTGTTTGTAGTATTACTCTAAAATTTTGATGATTTTTTTTAAAGAGGATATAAGGGAGTCAATTTGAGCTTGATGAAATCGCCAGTAACGAGTTTGTAATGTCCTTAAAATGGGTCCGTAGACTTATTCCCCTTTTAATATCATTCTGCCTGCTGCCAATTTTACAAGTGTTTACTGTTAGCTGAAGAGCTTGCCAGTTTCAGTCAATAGGCCCCCATGGGCTTCCCACAGCACAGGGAGCCATGTGATTCTGCAGGTGTTGCATCTCAATGTACTGCAAAATGAAAAGGATTCCATTCCTCAAATGTAGAGTTGATATGCAAACATACCCAGCCCATTACATTGATGAATTCCTACTATCTTGATAGCAGTCACAATGGTTTCATCCTGCACCAGTCATCCATTCCAACCATCTTTGAGCTACTACATTGAACAATAGAGTGGCAACATGGCTAATGGTACACCCATCTGACCACGTGTGAAAAATGCTCCTATAATGACACCATGCTGCAACCAGGAACATCATGAACCCAGACCATTGGTATCCTGGGGGACTCATCCGGTATTTGCTGGAGCATGTCTCCCAAGTCATGGAGGTATGGGGAGAAATTCGTTGAAAAGCTGGAAAGAAAGCTTGGTTTCATGTTGCACTGCAATTGCATATCTTCAGATTAGAAAGGGCCTGAATTGTTATTACAGCATTACTCAAGAAATAATTATTGTCACAGGTTGTTGATGTGTTGAGGTTGGTCACTTTAGCTAACGGTCTGACTGTTACTCCTGCAGATTGAAGTTATTTTTTATAAATGTTATCAGGTAAACTGATAAAGCTGCGATGACAGGTATGTAGGCTGTATGCTCCAATGACTGGTGAATGGTATCAAACAGCACATCTCTCTGGCTGTTCACAACAGGCAAAGTACTGACCATACTCAACCAGCCCATGCTTGCCAAATGCATAACATAGTGTCCAACATTAGATATAATTCCACGATTGGACAGCAATTAAGGAGATGATGGCATAGTCTAGGGAGGCAATGGAGTTGTAGTATTGTCGCTAGACTAGTAATCCAGAGACCCAGAGTAATGCTTTGGGGATCTGGGTTTGAATCCTGCCATGGCAGATGGTGGAATTAAATGATGACCACGAAACCATTGCCTATTGTTGTAAAAACCCACCTGGTTCATTAATGCCCTTTAGGAAATCTGCTGTCCTTACCTCCATGTGACTCTTAAATGCCCTCTGAAATAGCCTAACAAACCGCTACAAAGTCTCAAAAAAGTAATGAAACCAGATGGATGACCTAGGCAGTGGAATACTCCCCACTTGCCTGGTTGAGTGCAGCTCCCACAACACTCAAAAATCTTGACACTGTCCTGGACACAGTAGCCTGCTTGATTGGCACCACATCCACAAACGTTCACTCCCTCCACCACCGAAGCACTGTAGCAGCAGTATGTGCCATCTACAAGATGGACTGCAGGAATTCACCAAGCTCCTTCAACAGCACCTTCCAAACCCACAATCACTACCATCTGGAAGGACAAGGGCAGCAGATAATTGGGAACACTGCCACCTGGAAGTTCCCCTCCAAGTCACTCACCATCTTGACTTGGAAATATATCGCCGTTCCTTCACTGTTGCTTGGTCAACATCCTGGAACTCCCTTCCTAACAGCACACTGGGTGTACCTACACCACATGGGCTGCAGCGGCTCAAGAAGACAGCTCACCCCCACCTTCTCAAAGGCAGCTAGGGATGGGGGATGGGCAATAAATGCAGGCCCAGCCAGCGAAACCCACATCCAATAAATGCATTTTTAAAATTGCTAAATCATCCTAATTGTGCTAAGAATTACACTGAAAATCAATTTAAGACTAACAATCTTGGGCTCGCAGTGTGGCTTGTTTAAGCATGATAGAAGCTACGTATATTCACACACAGGGCACTGTCCTTTGTAGGTAGAAGGAGCATGTCCACAGATTATTCTGGCAAAGCCATATGGCTGCAGCTCCTGCTTCTCTCTGCTTGGAGAAAGGATTGCGAAGACCCCTTTCCTGGCATACACTGTCTCAGTGACCTCCTGGATGCAGCAATGGATGATGAGCTGGGATATGTTGGCAATGTTATCAGCTCCAGCCTGGAAGAATCTGCTGGCATAGAAATTGAGAGCCATGGTGGCCTTGGTGGCCACTGGCAGTGCCATACTCGTCTCTGGTTCGAGGTGATGGCATAGTTCTGTGTACCTTGGTGAAGTGAAGTTGACTCAGTCACTGCTCATGACTGAGAGGCAGTTAGGAGAAATGCTCTCTGAAGACCCTAGGAGCATAAGGCTTCCTGCTGAGAGCCCTCCTCCTCCCTCTGCAACAGCTTCTCTGCAGCATCTACTCCATCTTCCTGTGATGTTGCAGCCCAAGAGGAACTGCAACCATAGCCCCCTTGAATAGGCAAAAGTCATATGCTCACAGGGCCTTCAATACCTACTCTTTCCAAAGGTCCAGCACCAGTCCATTCCCTTCTGACTGAAAGGATTTGTGTCGTTCCTCTCCTCCAACAATACAGTACTGCTACTAACTCTGCCACAGCAAGTAGATAGTCAAAAATACCTCATCTAAAAGTTTGATGGTGATGCCTTTATATGGTGCTGGTGGGGTACCCTCATGCAGGTGAATGCATGTTCAGCTGTGCATGTTTAAGAGAGGGCATTAACAGGATTAGCAGTTCCTGTGTCAAATCAGTGCACAAGGTACCTGTACTGTTGCCCTTCACAATATGATCAGCTTGTATTGAAAGTGGTCAGAAGTGAGTCCAAGTATGTTCCTGAATTGGCACTACGGGGCCCAACTTTGCAGCCATGGTCTCCACTTGCCATTGCCTTTTATCTTCTAGCAAATGACTTTAAGTTGCAAGTCTTTATTCAAAGTCTGCTCCAATGATCCAGTGCTTGCCAGCTTGCTGCCTTTACTCTTGATATAATTTTACAGGCTAGTGCTGTGGAATACCAGGAATCTTGGATCCATTTTCTTTGCTGGTAGCAGTGAAAGAAAACCTCTTTCACCCACTGGCGATTGATTTTAGAATGTTCACCAAATTTATTTTTAAAAAGTTAATTCAGCTTCAACTTTGTCTTTGAAACTAAAATATTGACAAGATATTTTCCTCTGTTTCAAAATTCTCTGGACTCTTTTCACATAGTCTAAGCCATCTGGCTAACATGTACTTGAGAAATGCTTCACACTCAGTGATCTCTTTACACTGCACATGTCAAAAGGAAATGAGCAACCAAAAGCTGCTCTGTGTCTCTATTAACGTCCTTCTGTGTCATATTGCGTACGTCATAACAAGATAATGGACAAGATGAGAGCTATTTTTTAAATGAATATCATCTTTTTTCCCCTCTGATACAGCTCAATAGCATTTCTCTTTCCCGACATTACATTTTTTTTGTAAAACAGCAGCATAGAGATATTGAAATGAAAAGGTTGACAACATCTGCAAAATTTCACACATTGCAGGTTAGTTTATCATGAAATATGGCAAAGACTCAATCCTTTGGATTACAAATTTTTTTTTACAGATGTATCAACTTTAATCCATATGTGAGAAATTGGGATTCATGATGGGGATTATTGTTTTCACACTCTCATGCCCAAAAAAGAGCCTCAAACCCATTGTAGATAAATACACAGGAGACATTTCTAATGATCTTATATCTGGAGTTTTTTAAAGAATATGGTTATGAATATTATTGTGGCTAAATTCACTAGTGCATGCATGGTTAATCAATCATATGTTCTAGAGGTTGTTCACTGCACTTTCTCAGATTCCACATTTTCCTCAACTGCATGAGGGTCTTCACCCCAGATAGATATTTCCACCTCCTCCTCAAATATTACAACTACCTTTTCTGTTTGAGCACATCAATGTGGATGAACTATCAGTGAAAATATAGGACAATGCATATCCATATGATCTGAAGTTAGGAAGGAACAGCTAATTCAACCCTTCTTGGGCCTGTTTGGCTATTTAATAAGATCATGGCTGATCTGTGACCTAACTCCATATACCCACCTTTGCCCCATTTGCCTTCAATAGTTTTGGATAATAAAACTCTATCAATCTTATTTGTAATTGACCTAGCACCAGTTGCTGTTTGCAGAAAAGAGTTCCAAACTTCTGCCATACTTTGTTTCTTCACTTCACTCCTGAAAGCCTTGGTCTAATTTTTAAACTATGTCCTCTACTCCTAGATTCCCCAACCAAGGAATAATTTCTATCTATCCTATCAATTCCTTTTAATATCTTGAAAACTTCAATCAGATCACCCTTAACCTTCTAAATTCATAGGAATATGACTCTAATTTATATAATCGTTCCTCATAAGTTAACCCTTGGAGCCCATGTATCATTCAGCTAAATCTATGCTGCACCCCTTCAATGGCCATTATATCATTCCTAAGGTGTGGTGCCCAGAACTGCTCACAGTACTCCAGGCATGATGAACCAGGAGTTTTGTATAGCTGTAACATAACTTGTATCCTTTGTATTCTACTCCATTGGATAGAGAGGTGAGAATTCCATTAGCCTTTTCAATTATTTTTTGTACCTGTACATGACATTTTAATGATCATATACATGGATCGCTAAGTCTCTTGGGACCTCGAATTTATCTAGCTATTCACCATTTAGAAAGTCCCCTATTTTATCATTTTTGGGTCAAACTGGATGATCTCACATTTGCCTTCTTTGAAATCTTTGCCACAGCTTTGCCCAATTGTTTAATCTATTACTACCTCTTTGTAATTTTAGACTTCTGTCTACACTGCTTATCTACTGCCTATCTTTGTGTCATCAGCAAACTTGAATATGTGGCTTTCTACCCCATCATCTAAGTCATTAATAAATACAATGAATATTTGAGGCCCTAACATATATCCTTGCAGAACACCACTAATAACATCCTACCAATTACAGTGCCTTCCCATTATCCCTATTCTCTGTCTCCTGTCACTCAGTCAATATCTTCACCAGATTAATAATTCAGTTCAATTTAATGAGCTTCAAATTCAGCTGACAATCTGTAATGAAAGACCTTACCACGTGAATTTTAAAAGTCTATATGAATAATATCAATAAACATCCCCCGTCCACTATTTTAGTAACCTTATCAAAAAAATCAATCACGTTCATCAGGCATAACCAGTCCTTCCCAAATCCATGCTGTCTCTCTGATCATCTGAAAAATTTCAAAGTGATCAGTCAACTCTATCCTTAATTATAGACACCTTAATTTTCTGACAACAGATATTAGTCTAACTGAACCATAATTCTCTGGTTTCCCTGTCTCATTTTTCTATATAGCAGGGTAATATGCATAATTTCCCAATCTAAAGGAATGGTTTCCAAATTGTGATAACTTTGGAAGATTATATTTATGCAATGTTCTCATCTACTTTGATGGGATGGAAACCATTTGGGCCTGGAGATTTGCCACACTTTTTTAGTGCCATTATTTTCTTCAGGGCTGTTATTCTGCTCACTTTATTTATGGCGACTCCTCATCCATTAATCTTAGTAGCTAGCTCATGTTTCTCCCTTTCAAACATGTTGTACCCAATCATATTATGATCACTCTTAGGTAATTTGTCATGCACTATTCAGCTGTTAACTAATTCTAGCTCACTAGTCATTGCTAATATGCTACTTTCCCTTGTTGGATCCAAGACATACTGCCACAGAAAACAATCCTGAACACACTTAAGAAAATCATTAGAGAAAAAACAATTTGCATTTTAATATCTTTTATGGCCATTGGACATTACAAAACGCTTAACAGCCAATGAAGTACTTTTGAAGTGTAGTGACTTTCATAATGTAGAAAATGTGGCAGCTAGTCCATACACAGCAAACTTCACAAGCAGCAATGTGATAATGACCAGATAATCGTTTTTGTGATGTTGATTGAAGGATAAGTATTGGCAAGGACACCAGGGATAACTCCCCCGCACTTCTTTGAAATTGTACTGAAATCTTTTACATCCATTGGTGAGGGCAGACAGAGCCTCAGTTTAACATCTCATTGAAAGAACATCCTGACATGATTTAGTCTGTTTATGTCAATCTATTGAAAGCAAAATCCCTCTATCCAAACCATTCTGACTTTGCTACATGCTTGTTTAATATCTGCATTTGTACAATCAACCACTTCACAGCTGTTACCAAGGGGCCATATACAACTTCTACTGTAGTTTTTAATCCATTTTTCACAATTTTACCCAGAAAGTTTCCACTACTTGCTTACCTGTCATTGTATCCACCCTTTGTCCTTAATCACAAAGGTGTTCTTCCCATCTAACATTTTTCCTAATGTTCTGTAGATCTTATAATCTGTTATATTTGGTTCCCAATCCTGACTGTCTTGCAGCCATGTCTCAATAATGACTACTACATCATAGCCTCCAAATTCAATTTGCATCTGCAATGCATTCAATTTGTTTTTTGTAATCCACAGGCCAGATTTCCATCATGGAGGTGGAAACTAGGAGTTGGGAATTTTTCTGACATCACACTCTGGCCTGCATCTTGGACGTGCCAGCCCGGAAGACACGGGAAGTCTGAACTCAGGTCTCCAACTGGAAGAATGAGACAGAGGCTGGCCAATGCCAAGGCAGCAAGATGAAAATGCCCACCTCCATTCACAGAGACATTGGCCCAGTCTTTCAGGTCAATGTAAAGCCTCCCCCCAACCCTCAACCTCCTTATCAGCCACCCTCCTCAAATGCCCAATTACTCTCCCAGTATCCACTATAATCAGAACTCACAAGACCCATCATAACATTTGGAAGTCATTAGTGGCTTGGGAGGTAGCCAAGCCATCAAACCAATATTACCCTGAACAACTGTTTAACAAACCCTGCAGAGCAGAATACATTAGAGCCTTTGAAGACAGGTAAAAGCTCAGACATCTGTCAAAGCATTGAAGCAGCCAAACAAATGGCTGAGTTATTCTTAAGCATATTAGTGAAAGTTCAGATATCTGTCAAAGGATTGAAACAGCCAAAACAATGACTAAGCTGCTCTTTAAATGTTTAGTGAAAGCCATGATTAGAGTTTGAACGATTAGTTCTGGATTTGACACTGGGTTACAGTTTTCATATTGCACAATTGAAAATAGCGCTTTATCCTGTTGATTATCTGTTCTCATGCATCTGAAGACTTTTCCACTTTTACATTGCTGTTCTTTCACTTGACAGCAATCTTCAGCATTGTGGAAAAGGGGAATGGTCAGAAACACCACACACTGCTGTTTAGAAGTTGCCGGCACCATTGTGGAAGTTGACATTTTGGAACTTCTGCAATTTTTAGCAAGGTGGTTGTGTTTTGGAAGCTTTTCTAAATCACCAGGTGAGTGGAGACATGTGGAGACAGCTTGTCAGTTGTCAGAAGTAACAACCTGGAAACCACATTAATTTGTGGTCACTTAAGTTTTCCAATCACAACAATATCACAACTCACTTTAGCAAACATAGATATAACTCAGGCCATGGCATTCCATGATGAGCTGTAAAAGGGGAAACACCATTTTTACCCACATTTTAGACATTTCCTACCTCCAATCCATAGTTCATGTCTCCACATGTCTCCACTCACCTGGTGATTTAGAAAAGCTTCCAAAACACAACCACCTTGCTAAAAATTTACAGAAGTTCCAAAATGTCAACTTGCACAATGGTGCTGCCAACTTCTAAACAGCAGTGTGTGGTATTTCTGACCATTCCCCTTTTCCACAATGCTGAAGATTGCTGGAGATGGAAATAAGTGCCAGATTTCCAGCTCCACACTCCGGTTGTCATTTTTTCTCCCACCAGACTCTGACCTCACGCATTTGTACATAGAATATTTATTTGGGCCACAATCCCTAAACTGTCTTTTGCTCTAATGTTTTACTCATACATTTCTTATTTCTCTCCCTTGGTTTAATCACTTTATATCTTTTAATTTTTCCTTTGCCTGTAGTGCCTAAAGAACAAATGATGTTATTCTCTTCCTTTCTGTTTGCTTTTGAACCATTATTTACGTCACCTTTTCTACCCGAATACTCCCACTCCCTGCCCCCATTTACAAGTTTAATGATTGCGTGACCGGCTATTTATCCTTTATATTTGGTCCCAATCTATTCCAAGTGGAGCCCCTTCCAACAATACAGTTCTTTCCTATTTCAGTGCTGATGCCAGTACCCCATAAAATGGAACCCCTCTTTCCCACACCACTCCATCAGCTACACTTTTGCCTCTCTAATCTCCTTATCCCCACACCAATTGCATGTGGCTTGGGTAATAATCTAAGGATTATCATGCTGTTGTTTAATTTAGCTCCAAGGTCCTGGTACTCTCCAATTCTTTCCAACGACACTGGTCCTTGCAAGTTAAAAACATGGTTCATTAAATGATATAACATTAATTCAAAACACTTGAATCCTAGATGGATTTGATTTACATCAGATAAGGTGAAATATTTGATTCACCCTCGATTTTGTCCATTCTATGGTTTTTCTCCTTTGGCATATTGGTAAATTGCATCGTAACAATTTTTTTCATTAATTGTAATCTCTTGACAGGCTTTGCATTTTCACCATAAATAAGGGCACTTTTTTCAATATTAACATCACACTTAAGTGGCAATCTCTTTGGCCCATTTCCATATGTCTATTGTCTTCACATCAAGCTTTTATTGAAACTTACCAATTCACTGAAATCAACAAGTTGAGTGAGTAAATGACAGCTAGTACCCTTAGAGGAGGAATGAGCAGTTTAGCCAAACCAGCACATCTGTCCTCAGTAAGACATAAATGAGGTAGTTCTTTCTAAAGTATCACAATCAGCTTCCAGACTTGGAAAAGAGTTCAAGTTCAAGAGGAGATGGCAGCATATTGGTAATGTCACTGGGCTAGTAATCCCGAGGCCCATGCTAATGCTCTGGGGACAAGGGTTCAATCCCACCATGGGAGTTATTGGAATTTAAATGCAATTCAGTTAATAAATCTGGAATATAAAGCTAGTTTCAGCACTGGTGACCATGACTACTATCATTGATTGTCATAAAAATCCATCTGGTTCACTGCTGCCCTTTAGGGACGGAAATCTGCCATCCTTACCTGGTCTGGCCTACATGTATCTCCAGATCCACAGCAATTTGGTTAACTCTTTACTGCCCTCTGAAATGGACTAACAAGTCAGTCAGTTCAAGGGCAATTAGGGATTGGCCACAAATGCTGACTTTGTCCATATCCCATGAAAGAATAAAGAAAAATAAAAGCTCATGCGAGCTGACAAAAACTGCAAAACCATGATCATTCATGTTCAGAAATGGAATAGAAAGCAAAATGCATCATCAAGGAGATCAAGAATGGCAAGATGATCATGCCTCTCAACTTAATTGATATTATTACTGGTTTTATCTATAAGAAGGCAGTCCATGTCTTATCAGATTTATCAGATATGTTTTTTGGTCTCAAATAGTGTATATGACATCTGGAATAATCTTTTCTCTGCTACTGCTATTAATTCCTATATGATGGGGATAATATTATCAATAGAAGCTGTCTCTTTAGTCATAATAACGAATAGACATGGATAATTAAAGCATTTAAAATACTTTGGTGCAGTTTTAAATGTCCATTTCGTCCTTAACTTAACTTTTTCTTGTCTCCCCTCAGGAATATATAACAATGATCCTGCGTGTCAGCTGCAGCTGCATCCAAATGGCTACAATATACTTGTCTTCAATATACTCTGGTGAGTAGCAGGAGTGACGTACTTGCTTATAATTCTTTTAAAGATACACCGCAAGTTATTGATACCCTCTCAATAGTCTTCAGGAGCTTTCAATAATTTTGGGAACTGCTGAAGCTTTTCCAATGATAACCAACCACATGGTTCCCCATACAAAGGCAGACATTTCACTGTTTTTGCCTACAAATATACCTTGCAATTTTGCCAATTATTTTACAAGCAGTTGCAAAGCCAATGTGGGGAGTTGAGGTTTGCAGCATGGGCTGGACACCATTGACCTCTGCTCATTTACTGCCTGGGTGCAATGGAAAATAAATTGGAATAGGACAAGTGCTTCCAAACTGTCAAACATTACAACTGGAAACTGGATGGCTTGATCTTACTACCACGTTAGTGAGGTGGTGGATGAGTTGCTAAAGAAAGCATCTTGATTGTTGAAAAACTCTGCCAAAATGCTCCTCCACTGATAACGAGGAGCATCATCCCTTTTATTTTCTCTGATCTATCCAGTGGAAACAAGAATGTCAGCATATGCTTAACTATGCTCTTTTAATCTGACATCAATTCTGCTTAATTTTTACAAACTCCTGATAATCTTAGCCATAACCAGTTTATATTCTAAAGAAAATTGTACAGCATTAAGAAGTTTGTTATTCTGTCAATATTTGCATATTGCTTTACAATACTTGATAATATCCAATCCTAATTAAGTGGCTGTAATCTAGCTATTGTTTAGAACAAAATTGCAACCTGGCCAATATACTTGTGTCACAGTGTGTTATATCTTTTCTTCTCTCAGAACTAGATGCTATTAGATGTTGCCCAGCAGTTTTATTTTCCTTCCACGTGAAATGGTTGTGCATTCATGCAGAACTGTAGCTAGCAAAATGTGAGCTCAGGTGCTACAGAAATGGCAGGTGGCTGGACTTGACTTGACAGCAATTAGATGTACAAATCTTTGATTAGGCTTCTGGGAATAGTGTCATTAGCAACACTGAATGGGCCTACAAGCTTACCACTGCCTCATTAACTACAGTGCTTATTTTACATTACATGGACGGAATGCATTGTACACAGGATTAAAATGGCCACATAAGGAAGGAAGAAGCTGGAGTAAGCATTTTCTGGATGGTTAGACATGTCCAGGTATGTTTTCCGCTGCTAGACCCCATGAAGGTTGCTAGGGCAGCAAATAAAACCCGCACTAGCAGTATTAACTGATAGCTTTAGCCTTGCCCTGTGAAAAAGAACTGTGATTATGTTAACACAAATTGATTAATAATATCAATTAAAGGATTATTAATTGTCTTTAAGCTGACTGATACTGGTATTCTGTTTGGCGCAATAAATCTTTCCTTGTACTATCATTGCTGCCCTGAGTTGGAATTACTGTATCTTCAGGACAGGCAAACGTGATGGAGAGCATTGCAGAAAAAGCAAATCCTCTGTTGATGTATTGCTTCACATTGCCTATCTCTGCAATCTTTTCCAGCCCTATAGCCCTCTGAGATCTCTGCACTCCTCCAATTCTGGCCTCTTGCACATCGCTGATTTTCATTGCTGCAGCATTGGCAGCTGTGCCTTCAGTTGCTAAGGCCCTAAGCTCTGGAATTCCCTCTCTGAACCTCTACACCTCTGTGCCTCTCTCCACCCTCAGTCACTTCCTCCCACCTTTAAGATGTTCCTTAAAACATACCTCTTTGGTCAGATTTTTGGCCACCTGTTTTAATATTTCCTTATGCGGCTCAGTGTCAAAAAGTCAATGACCTGAAACTTTAACTCAGTTTTTCTTTTCACAGATGCCTAGCCTGCTGAGTATTCTAGAATATTTTGGTTTTATTAAAGGACAGAACAGTCTATTACTTCATTTCAAACACAGTATGTGAATAACAATGATAGTGTGTATTTCTTCCTCATATAACACATCCCGCCCCACCCCCAGAGAATTACCTGCCTTTATTGGACAACCTATGTTTTATTTAAAAATAGAAATTCATTATTGTAATGAAGCTGCTTTCCCCATAGGTGTGAATGCACTACTTGTAGCTCAACTTGTATTTCAATCACCACACTATATTAGCACCAGGTAATGATGGCGAAATTAAAAGTTACACCACAATAATTTTCTATAGTTGAGCATAACTAGAGCCATCAATATAAGATAGTCAGCAAGGAATCTATTAGAACATTCAGAAGAAAGCTTTTCACCCAAAGAATGGTAAGAATGTGGAACTCGTTGCCATGGGGAGTGGTTGAAGCAAATAGTTGAAATGCATTTAAGGAGAAACTAGACAAGCATAAAATGGAGAAGGGAATAGATGATTATGATGGTAGATGTAGATGAAGTAAGATGGAAGGAGGCTCGAGTGGGGCATAAACACTGGCATAGACTGGTTGGGCCAAATGTCCTGTTTCCGTGCTGTATATCTTATATTAACCTATGTGGTCCTTATAATCCAGCTCCATCCTTTGATCTGCTGTTTATGTAGAAGCGTTAGCTCACCCTTACACTTTTGCTCATATTATTGATCCATCTCCTGACTTCATTCAGGTTCTGGGGATCAGACACCCAGACTTTGCCCTCCCAGTGACATCCAGGGATCCCAGGTTTTATCTCAAGAGGTATAGAATATAAAAACCAAGAATTAATGATAAGCCTATTTAAAACCTTATCAAGGCTGCATTTAGAGAATTGCATTCAGTTTTGCGCTCCACCATAGCAAGGGCATTGGGTGAAATTATAAAAGCCTCATTGTGCCAGGGGCAGGACCGTAACATGCAGCGAGCCATTCAAAATTCCATTGACTTCAGTGGGACCATAAAATCCCGCCGGCACAAAATTCCGCCCATTGAGACATTAGAAAGGAGCCAAGATGAACTAGCTGCCAGCTATGAGGAAATACAAATATAAAGAAAGACTTGGAAGATTGGGTCCTTTTCATTAGGATAATGCAGATTATGGGGCAATAATGACAGAAGTGTTGAAAACCCTGAAAGATTGGAACAGGGTAAACAAAAGCAGACTTTCTTCAGTAGCTGAGGGGTGAAAACGAAGGACCGTAAATATATGATTTCATGCACATGATTTAGAGTCGAGGGAAGGAGAAACCTCCTTATACATTTGAGGCTATGGAATTCACTGGATGAGGCGGAATCTATGTCAACATTCTGGATTAGATAAAGGAAAAGGGGTTAAAGGGATATGATAACATGGTGGGTAAATGCAATTAACCTATTTGTTCGCATAGAGGATAAGTGGCAAGATGGACTGGTTGGGGAGAATGGTTTGTTTCTGGTTTGTTCTTTGTATCTTTGTGCGTTTCTATGGAAAGAGCCTGTCTCCTCTTCAGAATGACATCTCCACGTTCAGCCAAAGACATGCCTATGAATCATTTTTTTTCCTCCACGTGGCTGAGGCACAGGGCTCAATCTTAAATCAATACAAGCGAATGGGGTTTGTGAGTTCAGATCTCACCTTGGAATTACAGCATCTTCAGATTTCTTAATATGGCTTAGTGTTACATCAGCTAGATTAACAGTAAGACTAAAAGTGGTATCTCTTTCTACGGATAGCATCCTTGATTATTTGAGGGTTCCCAAACCACAGCTTATGCTGTTATTTTACTACAGGTCAGGGTAAGGAGGCTGGATGGTCCCAAGACTACTTGAGCTGGACTGAGGATTGAACTGTGGGCTGTTGGTATCATTCTGATCCACAGGCTAGTCAGCTGAGCCAACTGGTCTCCCAAAAGATTGCAGAAAATGAGCAAATTCACACAGTAGGACCTTGGGTTAACAAAAGATAGGGACATTAACACTCCAAGAACCAAAACTGTAAAACATGTCCAGGCAAAGCTCTTAGCATGTTAGAAATTCCTGTTCTGAACTTGTGTAACCTGCAATATTTTATGTAATTATTTCTCAGCATGTTCTTCTGCCAAGAAATTTTATATTTTGCATTTTTAAGGCTTTTCACCGCTCCCATCATCTCACGTTATGTTGTAATGAACACTGAAAATGACTGCGCCCTCAACCCAATATTATCAAATGTTGTGCAAAAAGAAAATCAGCTTGGGAATTTAAAAGAGGGTGTTCCTTATTATCTCCGGGTTGGGACTGCTTTCTTGGGTGGTGTCCAATCCTTGGATAAAATCAACACAGTAAATTGCCTCAAGTGTAAGAGCAATAACTCAGCTCCCAAAAGAGCTGCCAAGTCTGCCTCTGATTGTATGTTCTTTGTGCCTGTGAATTGTAACAAATGCTTCAACTTAGATGGATGGCCAGTGTTGGCTAATTCACTGCTTCCCTACAAATGCTAGCACTTGTTTCTAAAGGATCACATGCTGGAATTTACCCTGACTTTGCTATCCATATATTATGTGAAGGATTTGTAATAAAGCCTAGACCCTGTCTGGGAAGAGATGTGATGCAGGAACATTATTATTCTCTTTTGATGTTATCTGACTTGATTTGCCCAGAGTACCGCTCATGAATTAAATGACTGCTGTCATACTTTTTCCTAGAGAGATTTTATGTCAACGATGTGGCAAGGGGGTTGTGATGTCTGGATAAAGATGGATTTTCAGCTTCCACATCACTGTGTCCTATGTAATAAATTTGTTTCCAAAGCCAGGATAAGGGAGCTTGCTCACTTTATTGGGATGAGTCACTCAGATAAGCCACTCTTTCAGCAATATCATAGTGGTGTGGCAGGAGCAGAGACCTGATTGAAGGGATTCAAACATAGGGCAGGATTTTTCGCTCAGCATGCGGGTGCACGCCCGACACGCCCAAGCACAAAATAGCATGCAATGATGTCGGGCGAGCATCCCGATGTCATGGCACACTCATGTGGTATTTCAGTTAGCAGACGCACTGCAGACTCTCGCACACGCTCACTGACAATTAAGAGGCCTATTAAGGCCAGCAATGTATTAATTAACCTGGACTTTATGCTGCCCGTCTAATGTTACGGTTGGTGGGCAGGCAAATTGGCCAGGCAGCCTTTGGATTTTTGAGGAAACCTCATCCAAGGGCAGGAAGAGGTTTCCTACATTAATTTAAAAAACGTTTGGGCAGAATTTTTATAACATATATGTTTAGGTGAGTGAGTCCAATGTGTGGACATTTTTCCTGCATTTTAAAATCTTTATTTGATGGCTTAAATTCTTCTGTTCCCTGAGGCAGCTCTCTGCCTTCAGGGAACTTTCAATGTGCACTCCCCAGCGCCCGCACTGGCTTCAGCACAAGTTCTCCTCCCACCCCCACCCCAGCAGTGCTTAGCCTTTCAGCGCTGGCCGTTAATTAGCCAGCCAGCATGAAATCGCGATCGGGGGCTGATCATGGGGGGCCAATTGTAAAGTTTTCTTTACCTTTTTCTCTTCTGCACCATTTATGCAACTTCTCATTGTATCTGAGTCCAGATCATTTGACTTTTACATCTGATCCATGACTCTTGTCTGATTATTTTTGGCAGTGAGGCTATTCACTATTATGGTTGATGCAGTAATAAACTTATTCCAAATGGAAGATTTGTCAAAACACTAAATGTCAAATAATTTTCCTTTTCTTTATAAGATAACAGGGCAAACTTTGCTTGTAAGAAGTCATTTGGCTAATATCTTTTCTATGTACATCAATCAATGGGAAAAGTTGCCATGTTAGCATTAGCCAGCTTATTAGTCAAGGTTTTCTTATACTCCCCAGTGATAGTGGAATATATGTCTGCCAAATCCACCGGGTCTCTGGAAACCTTTCACACTATTGTGCACTTCTGGATGCACAGTGCATCTCATGTTTGGTCTCCACATCTAATTTGATTCATTTTTGCACAACTGATTTTTATTTCACTTATGTCTGACCCATTTTGTCTCAGGGTTTTCTCCCCTTGGGGGAGAGGAAAATGCTTAATAGCAATCATTAGGATCTTGCTAATTAATATAAGGGGAATGTTCTAGAAATAGAAGCAATTTGTGCTCTAAAGATTCGGTGAATCATCGGGTCAAATTACTTGCATGATAATGTGAATGTCATTCTGAGAGAACTCAGAATTACTGTTTGACAATAAAGAGGGCAAACAACTTGAAATATTGCTGCGTCTATACCTCATGGTTGCTGAAAATCACTAAATGGAATCATCTCCAATTGTTGCTGGGCTGGAGAATCAGCTTGGCTCTGTTGGTCACACTTTTGTCCCTGAATCAGAAGGTTGTAGGCTCAAGCTCCACTCTGTGACTTGAATATATAATTTAGTTGCACTCCAGTATAGTATGAGAGAGTTATTAATGGAACTGTCATTTAAGTATGCCCCACTCAACAATAGTTCCCATATTTCAGGATAATTTGTTTTATGTGAAATGCATATAATGGGAGTTGGCCAGAAATTTCAATTACACTTTTAAAAAAATCAAGCAAAAGGATAGCAACCAGTGGAGGAGGAAGGAATGCAGGCCAGCAACCAAAAGTGGTAATAATAAAATGCAGAAGGTAGCTGGCATATTTAATCTGGGAGCTTTGATGTGCGTACTTTGCACCACAGACTATAATTACTAGTCTGCTAATTGTGTAGTTGTAATAATAGATGATAATGCTTAAGTAATAAATACATTTATTTAGCGATTAAAAAATTAAATTGTATGACCACTGTCTATATTTAATAAGACCTATAGTGCAATTTATTGCCAATGTGGTCATGGATGTAAAATGATGCACCATTAATATTGTATGTGCTGTTGTTCTCTCCACAGATGAACATGGACCATCTGGAGTTCACCACAGACAGCACACCACATTACAGCAGCAGCCACACAAACCACGAAAACTATTGTAGGACAAAGGCTGAGGCACCTGCACCTACACATGTTACTGGGTCACCACCAAGTGTATACTCATCTGGCATAGAGCACATAATGCTTCCACTCTGTTCAAAAGCAAGCTAGTTGCAGGTTGTAGGCACTGTAAAGGTGGCGAGCTGACGGGACTGCCGATGATTGCAGAGGTCAACTGGCCAGATGTTAACTGGTCCATCTGCACAGCAGTTAGTATACTCTGGAGCTCAGACTGCAAAGTACTCTCTGATTGATTCAGTCATTAAAATATTGTCTGAGCACACTTTCCAGAGTCCATTGCATCACCGTATGCATCTGGTGTTACCTCTATTCTGCTGGTCCACCCAATAAGGTATGGTTTCAAACTGTAGCCATCATTTTCCTCCGAACTTAACCTGTATAATGCCTTCTCAACAGGACACAAGGGGGATAATTTTAGTTTTGAATGCTTACTGGGCCTATGCTACACCCGCCCAAATAAATCTTTATGGAGTCTGTGCTATTTTAATGCCCAGCCTCACTCACATTAATATGGCAAGCTGCCAGTGAAAAACACTCTCCCATAGGTAACTCATCAACCTGGGGCTAGGGAGTACAGTGAGCCAGCTGATTTCAGTATCTCAAAAGGGTGGGATGGAAGCATCAGGGGCTGGATTTCATGTGCCCCCACCGAGTGTGTTTTGGAGAAGGGATACGTAAAATAAGCTGGCTGGCCAGCCCACCACCTTCCAACTCACTCCCGACCCAATCCCCATAATACACTAGGTGGGTGGAGACTGAAATTGGCAACCCACCTACCATATTTAAACAAATAATTAAAGGTTAATTAGGTTTGTTAGCAAGCCTATTGAGCGGGTTAATAAGCTGCTCATGCCAAAATAAATCTGGCATAGGCAGTCAGGCAGGAGTGGGCAGGCTGTTTTTAAGGCCTACATGAGAAAAGCGGGAAGGAAGGTGGGGACATCTCACTTGGGATGCTCTGTACAACCCTGGCCCCCGACCCCCCAAGATGTCACACCCCTTACTTCCACATTGCTTGACCTGCAAATCTCGCCTGCTGAGATTCCTTCTTCCTGGATTCCCGAGTACACTGAACACTAGCTTACGGATCTATGGCTGTGCCAAGCAGAACACCACTGCTCCAAGGGGGTACTTTTACTCCAAGGGCCCTCTTTACTTAAAGTCCGCTCCCCACAACTCTTTCTTTAATTTAACTTAACTGGGACGTGTTTCCATCCCTTTTTATCTTTGTTATATTTGTTGGCTGGCAGACTGCCTCAAGAAGAGCTGCTCACTGACCCTTGAACTGATCTGGGGACCTACCAAAGCACTACCAGAATGTCCTACCTTTGTCACAAGGAGGAACCAATGTAACAAGCATTTGAATATTCTGTACTTTATATGTTAGGATCTCCACTGACTACTAATTTTGTACACATGGACCCAAGATAAATGGATTTCATGACACCTTTAAGTATCAAAACTCAGAAGCAACCATTATAAAAAATGCTATGCCAAATCTGCAACAAGCTTTCCCTAACTTCAGATGAAAATCCTTTTAATGGAAGCTGAACATTGCCACCTCCAAACATCTACTGTCCATGATTAATGGGCAGGTGTAGGAATTGGCAGTAATCCAGCAAGCTGACATGAAAATGGCATAGGAGGCATAACTATGTCACCTGACTCCAATAATGGATGTTCAAAATGCTCCTGGCTATAGCTGATCTTGAACAAGCACCATTCTTCCTTCAATAGTTTTGAAGAAAGAACAATATGACATATTTCCGATGAACTCATATTTTCAATGGGTGAGTTGCAATATACACAGAAATTGATTGTCCTTACTTGTTCAATGATGCACATGCAGAGACCACAAAAGCAACATGGGTACATTTAGCATAGACAAATAATTCCAGACCTGATGCACTTTGAATTTACTGCAAGTTAAGTTAGGCTAAGAATATGAACAGGACTCAATTCAGGGCAGTCAGCCAAGCACCCCCTGAAATCTGCCACTCATTGCACCTGGCACAGTCTGCTGAAACTTTGAAAACTTATCCATTGTACAACCAATGCACATGGACTGATTGTGGTTAAGAACATTTTCAAAATATTTCCTCCTCCCATTGTACTCTGAATTATGATTTTTCTCTTGTTTGTCCTTTCTTGTGAGCTTACTTTCATAAACAGGAATAAGAGTGAGTTGTAATGGAGATAACTTGTGTAATTTTAACTGTGCTCTAGTACAATATTGGTATGGGTTTGTCATTCTCATATTGACACCTATTTTGAATAATGATATGAACCATGAAAATGAAGATAAAGCACTAAAGTTTAAAATGTCCATGATTATAAAGGTCAAGTGATTCATCACATGGAAATGCTTAGTCATGGATTTTCTTGATGAATTAGAACACTTTTAGTCTACTTCTTATTGCCTGCAGCACTCAAAGGTTTAGAAGTAGCATTTACCAGCTTCATAGTGCACAATAGCATAATGTTTACTAAATCCGTTTTTGACCTCAAGCGATTCCAGGAAGCTGAATATTAGTAAAAAACTCACGGCAGCCATCTTCATGTAACTGCAGGTGGGGCCTGCTTCATCTTACCTGAAGGTGAATATAAAAGATGACACACTGTACATTTTGACAGCAATACAATTATAATTCTGCGTTTAAGGCATAGCCATACAAAGACTAGTGAGGAAACGATGGGGCCCTGACCAGCCATCCCCAAAAATGGACCGTTTAAATTTAACAATCTTCGCACAATACATGGATTTGGAAAGGGAAGGCATTGCAATTCCACATCAATACAGAATTTTACTCATTGCAATTCCAAATGCCCTGCTACAATGTTAATGTTAGCCAACAACACAGCTGGATCATTTGTGACATTAAGCATTTTAAAATAAAGAATTTCTGAACTGTTGATAGAACAGACGGGGGAATCTGCCACTGGCAGGAGGGTCAATACACTGAGGAAACAATTTTATAATGATTGGCAAAAAAACACCAAAGGGGAGCTGAGAAGTTTTTTCACACGTGTTGTTATGAAATCTAGAATGCACGAATTGAAAGGGCAGTGGAAATAAATTCAGTAATAACTTTCAAAACAGAAATGGATATATACTTGTGACTAGCAGAGCTTTGTGGAAGGAATGGAAACATTTGACTAATTGGATAGCTCTTTCAAGAGCCAGCAGAGGCACCCTGGGACTGTAAAATTCTATGAGTCTATGAGTGTAAAGGATTATAATGGGTTAAAAGTTGGATATGCTAATTTATGACATAGATGATGATGTACTACTGATATCGTGTTAGACTCGAGAGAGAGGGAGAGAGGGTGGAATCATGCCTAGGAGCAACATAGCTACTCTGTAATCTGGTTAGATGTAGTACTAATAAACATGTGTTAAGCAGATACAGAGTATGCCTACAGTCTGTCTAAGAACCAAGTCCCACACCTAGGGCAGGATTTGCCCTTCATCGGGTGGGCCTGGGAGTGGCTGCGAAACGGACCACTGCCCACAATTGGGCCCCGACTGCAATTTCATGCTGGCGGGCCAGTTAAGGCCTGTCCAGCAGAAACGCAGCTCTGCACTGTCTGGGAAGGGCCGTGCGGGGGTGGGGGCCTGTCAGCTGCCAGGTCCAATGGCGACCCCACAGCCGGTTTAAAAGCAGACCAGGCAGCTCCTGGAAGGTTGCCATAGAAGACGTTCTCTGACCTGGCATGATGGACCCAAGTGCAGCTGGACATGGCAGCCGGGAGGGCAGGTCAGGTGGGCACTCGGACCCCTGCTTCTCTGATGAGTACCTTGCATCCTCCTGGAGGAGGTGGCTGCCAGGAGGGACACCATTGTCCTCAGGGATGGGAGGAGGAGGCCACTGCACTTCACCAAGAGGGCATGGGAGGAGGTTGCAGCTCTGGTCAGCAGCCGTAACGTAGTGTGGTGCTTCTGGGTGTAGTTCCAGAAGCGCTTCAATGACCTGCTGCGCTCAGGAAGGGTGAGTACCATGTTGGCATGGGTCAGCATGCAGATGTGTTAAGGTCCGGCCAACCCCCCATGGACCTCAAAGGTGCCAACTGTCAGTCAAGCAGGAGCTGGCCAAGGGGGTGAGCCCTGGCTGCTTGGACTGAATGCCTTGCAGCTCGAGGGCCACAAGTCAGAAGTGCCCTGCCAGGTGCTTCTCAGCTGGGGTTGGCCAGGCTGCAATGGTGCTGCAGGTACAGAGTGGACTAATCAATGCTCCTCTGTTGTTTCAGAAGACTGCCCACAACCATATTGAAAAGTCGCGGCCTGGCGGATGCCCTGCTAAACTCCTAGTCCTTTGGTGGTATGAGCAAGATGCCCTGGAGCTTGAGAGTCAGCACGCCCCACATGCAACCGGGTGTGGAGGGGCGGGGGTGCCAGACGAAGGTAAGAGTGCAGTGCATAGAAGTGACAGTTTCAGCTTGTGCAACCATTCTAGTGTAGTCTCTTCGTTGATGTGAGCCTCGGCCCTGGAGTCCCCATTGATCATTGAAAGGCAATGGCACCGTGATGCAGATTTCTATTGTCTCACCAGGGTGCTTGGCATGCACAGTGACAGTGTAATGACTTTAACTAATGACATGTCCTTCTCCCTTTTAGGTTCCCCAGCAGGCGTTCGCTCTCCGAACCCCACAGGGCCACCCCTGACACCGGATGACCACCGAGCGTCATTTGCACCTGCAACACACCTGCTCTCTGAAGCAGGCACCAGCGCAGATACCAGCACTCGGTGGGCATTAGAGCGGCAGCTAGTACATCAGTGCACATTGGTGAGGGTGCTCCGCAATCACTTGAGATGCAGACGGAGGCAGAGAGTGCCCAGGGTGACGGCAGTCAGAGGACTGCTGGGGACCAGGATGATGCTCAGTTGAATGCTGATGATGAGCCTCAGGAATCATCCATTAGGCAGCAGATGCTGGATGTCCAGCGAGATGTGCAGGAGGATCTGGTGGAGATCCATGAGAGTATGCGTGCCATGGTCTCCGTGATGGAGGAGTCCATGTGGAGCATGAACACTGTGATGACTGCCATGGCTGAGCGTACTGCATCCTCCATTGAGAGAGTGGCAACTCTCATGGAGAGGCTGCTCCAGGGACAGAATGAGGGGTCCCTGGGGTTGCGCTCGAACCTGCACTGGCACTCACATAGGCAATGACCTCAGGTGGGAGATGGATGAGGCACTCGGTATCCCAGCTAGGTGCCCGTTCATCAATAGTGTGCCGGGAGGTCCACAGCAACCTCATGCTGGTGCATGAGCTGCCTGTTGTCTTTGGGGGCTCCTCTCAGGGTGTATTGGATGACGGCAGTAGCTCCTCTGTCCCTCTGCCAGTGACTGTGGCATCTGATGAGGCTGTGGTGCCTAGGGAGACACCAGCCATGGCATTGGCCACTCCCTCCCAGGCGGGGCCAGCACAGGCTCCACTGGCCAGAGGACGACCGCCAATGTCTTAAGCCAACAAGAGAGCAGAGCCAGCAGGCTGTCTCCAATGTCGCTGCCAGTGAAGAGGGAGAACCTAGACGAAGCACTTGCAAATGTAAGTTAAAGGCACCATGAGCACAAGACTACATCACGGGTGATTTTAAGTTCATTTTTGTTAACTTTATGTTTACTGGTCCGATGTTGAATACCTGAAACATTTGTGTTAAGATTATTGAACTGTCAGAATGACACAAATTGTGTTTTTGTCTTCATGGCCTGAGAATGCTTCATCTTTTTATTTCACTGGTGTGGGGAACACCAATATGTAATGCTGGACATAGGTGGCTCTGAACTTTATTGCACAGGCACTGAGTATTCTTTGTGTTCAAATGAAAGGGTCCTTTCAGACATCCAGGATGGAGGTGGCAGTCCTGGCTTGAGGTGGAAGTTGAAAGGTGAAAATTGCACGGGCAAGGAAAAACCACAGTCAACTGGTCTGCAAAGGGCCTTAAGTGGCCACTTAATTAATAGCAGGCGCCGCTCTGGCACCCGCTTGCGTGAGTGTGCGATAACGTTGGGGTACTCAGCCGGGTCATCGCACACTATTTTACTCCCATTCAGGTTGGACGCGCGTCCGCCTGCCTGTGGGATGAAAAATTCTGCCCCTAGAGTCCAAGGTAGAGTTTGTTTTGCAACATTGCAGCTGGGTATGAAGGTTAATTGTTTGAAAGCCATCCCTCATGGTGCCACCTCAGCACCTGCCAGGTCTGCTGCACTGGAGGAGCGCTAGCTTCACTCCCTTATCATTCTGGAGTTTTTGCGTCAATACATGAAAATGCACTGCACTGACCGAAAAATATGGGTTGACCAACAGAGAGCAGTGGCAAAAATGAAAAACCCCACCATAAAAAAAATGATGAAAGTACATAGAAAAATTAAGACAACGCAAAAACAAAATTGTGCTGCGCAGGAAAATTCTAGTCATGAGATTACGGGAAAATTTCAAAGAAGCATATCACTGTCGCCTGGAGACATTAGAGCAGATTAAAGACTTCAAAGCACAAGTACAACATTCACAAACATCAAGCGAGACCAGGGAATGGATGGCATGGTCTTTCCTTACAACCACCAAATGGAACAAATGGTATGCTGAACAATTCCTTTAAAAATGATCTGACAAATATCTGGTTAAAACAGAACTATACTGCTTCTCCTGATGCAAGCTGAAAAAAAACATCATTCTGTGAGTGGCAACTAATCAGAACTGTGTAAGATAATCAACAGGACTAAACTGAGCTTCAGTGGTAGGAACATAGGCACAGGAAAAGGCCATTCATCCCCTTGAACCTGCTCCACCATTCAATTAGATCCTGCCTAGGTTCCATATCCCAAGATGTTTCTGATCCTTCTATATCCTTCCCACTAGCTGGTGGTCTCTATATTAAACCAAGCAATGTAATTTCACCCTTCTTATTCTTTAGCTCTAGCCAAATCAATTCTGTCCTTGAATCCTCAGACACATCCTCTTTCTCCAGTACTGCAATACTGTCTTTAACCAAAAACACCACCCCTCCCACTTGTTTCCCTTTCCTACCTTTTCTGAACACTTTGTAACCAGGAATATTTAACACCCAGATCTGCCCTTCCTTAAACCAGGTCACATCATCACAATCCCACAACGCAATGTGTGCCTGTAACTCCCCAATTTTATTAACTATGCTCTGTGCATTCACATGCATGCAGTGTAACCCTGATTTAGACTTCATTACTTGCTCCCTTACTCCAGCTCCATCTATTAATTTAATATTCTCTATTTTAGTGCTATCTGCATCTTCCAACATTCTGTGCACCTTGGTATTTCTAATATTCTCTCCTGGTTCCCACACCCCTGCTGGGTTAGCTTAAACCCTCCCCAAAAGCACTAGCTAAATGACCCACAAGGAAATCAGTCCCGGCTTTGTTCAGATGCAACCTGTCCTACTTGTACAGGTGCCATCTCTGCCAGAGCCAGTCCCAGTGTCCCAGGAATCTAAAGCCCTCCTCCTGCACCATCTTTCCAGCCTCACATTCACCTGACTTATCTTCCTATTTCTGTACTCACTTACACGTGCCACTGGGAGTAATCCGGAGATTACTACTTTAGAGGTCATGCTTGATAATTCTCTACCTAGCTCCCTAAATTCTAATTGCAGGACCACATCCCCCTTCCTGCCTATGTCATTAGTACCAATGTGGACCTCTGGCTGTTTGCCCTCCCCTACAAGAATGTCCTGTAGCCGTTTAATGACATCCTTGACCCTAGCACCAGGGAGACAACGAACCATCCCGGAGTTACGTTGACAGCCGCAGAAACGCCTGTCTGCTCCCCTAACTGAAGAATCCCCTATCAGTATTGCCCTTCCACTCTTCTTCCTCCCCTCCTGTGCAGCTAGGCCACCTGTGGTACCACGGGCTTGACCCTTGCTGCACTCCTCCAAGGATCCATCGACCTCACCAATATCCAGAATGGAAAACTGGTTAGTGAGCGGGATCTTTGGGGACTCCTGCACTACCTGCCTGTTTCTTTTGGACTGCCTGGTGGTCACCCATTCCCTATCTGCCTGCTTGCCCCTAACTTGCGATGTGACCCCTTCCCTAAACATGCTTTCCACGTAGTTCGCTGCCTCACAGATACACGTCAGTGACTCCAACTGTTGCTCAAATTCTGAAACACGGAGCTCAAGCTTGTGCAGCTGATGACACTTCCTGCACATGGGCTCATCTGGGTCACGAGAAGGGTCCATGACTTACCACCTGCCACATGACGGGCATTCCGCTTGGCTGAGCTGTCCTGCCATGCCTTAACCTTAAACTTTTAAATCACTCTTTTTCTTAAACTTTAGTCACTTTTACTTACTTTAACCCTACTCTTGTACTATTAACTATAAACTGGAGATTAGTAGAAAGAAATTCTTCACCTTACAAATCAGCTCCCTCGCCTGTGCCTATAAATTTTTAATTTCCATGTGCTTGTTTTGAAATTTATTTTTCTATGCTCGGCTGTTATCAATTCCCAACTGTCTCTCCACTCGGCAGTTTCTCCTGAATTCCCACTGTTTTATCCCCTGAATTCTCTCTGTTTTATCTCCTGAACTCTCGCTGTTTTGTCTCCTGAACTCTCTCTGTTTTGTCTCCTGAACTCTCGCTGTTTTATCTCCCGAACTCTTGCTGTTTTACCTCCCAAACTCTTGATGTTTTATTTCCTGAGCTCTCGCTGTTTTATCTCCTGAACTCTCGCTGTTTTATCCCCTGAACTCTCACTGTTTTATCTCCTGAACTCTCGCTGTTTTATAGCTTGAACTCTTGCTGTTTTATCCAAGTAGAAAATTATTTTAGTTGGCCCTACTTAATAAACCTACCAAAAAGTACAGTTCCTACTTTATTCTAAACCTTATGAACAGAATAAACCTGAAACACTTGCTAGATACTCACCAATACTCACCAAACAGCTACCTTCTTTTCCAACCAATCAAATTGCTTCTTCCCTGTGATGTCACAATGTGTTGTTTTATCACTCTCCTTTCGAATTCAGCACGGGCCAAATCTGAGCAGCTGACCACTCACCGACTGTTCTTCCCCAATGTGACTGATGTAGGCCTCGCTCCCAGGGCTGTATTTATTCTCTCTCCGCTCCATGTATCTCCCGCAGATCCGCCTCTCCAGCTGCTCTTCCTGAAGATGATTAAAAAAACTTGAAACTAAGCTAGTTGTTCTCCTTCTATTTCTGAGATATCTTATTCATTCAGAGACTCCTGTGTGCCAAAACCACAGGAATTTGTAGGAGTCACCCCCTCCCCTGCACAGATACATTACATGCAAAAGTGTTTTTCAAGTTCATCATCACTGGGTGACTGGCCAACACTACCCTTCAGCTCTGCTGCATTTTCTAGCAGCTCCACTTGAGCTGGAAAGGTTAATCAAACTGACTTTCAAAGACTGCAACTACAGGCATATAATCACATGAGGGCTTGATGAATATAGCAAAAATACTTAAGTTTCTGCTGTGAAGAGCCTAAATGCGGTCCTAAAAAATGTTGCACAGAGCATTAGCTTGATCAAGAGAAAGTAAATATCTCTCCCAAAGAACCAGGGAGAAGCCACATTGTGTAATTTCTCAGAATTGCCAAATTCCAGAGCTGCTTTACAGTGGGATTGATGGGTACAGTAGGCTCAATCTCAGAGCGGAATCATCCCAGATTTGCACTAAGTGCAGTAGCGGGCAGGTAAAACAATGTTTTACCCGCCGGCCACAATAGCGGCTTTTCAAGTCATATCATCCCAAACCCACTGCATATCCCATGCATTCCCGGGAAACATGCCATTTCCATGGTGGGCGGACTCTCATTCACCCACCACACTTCGCCTGGGTAATTAACTCATCTCATGACTCTCAACTCACACACTCACAAACCCACACATGTCCACAGCATTCTCTCACTTCAAGGGACAACGCCACTAATTCTCACACATACCCTCGCATCCCCATCAGACTCATATCCTCTCGAGCTCCCATCCTCATCCTGTCCATGGCTCTGCTCAGCACACAGACATTACATTCAGTGCCATGCATCCAGCTTACACTCTCTCCATCTGTTTTCAGGCAGAAGTCTGCTCAGATCAGCAGAAAAAGGTCCCACACCAGGCCCGTCACTCACTTTGAGAAGTGTGCCATCACACTGACTGCTGAGAACATGGACCATGTCTGCAGTGACGGTGAGGACAGTGGCGAACACCCACGTAAGGATCCTTCACTACATCATCCCTGTCTTTCTCATACTTTTGACTCTGCTAACATGTACTACTTATATCTACTTTGGTTCAAAGGGAGCCCTGCCAAACGACTGACACCCTCAGCTAACCATTCACTCAGCCCCATCCACGTCCTCACCTCCAGCCAAGAGGATACCTCCTCCATTGAAGAGCTGGAAATAAGCAGCATGGAAGACCCATCACAGCGCTTACCCGCACTCTCCACCAGCGCAGAGACACACACCTCTGTGGAACTTAGATCTAGAGCAGGCTCAGGTTCACAATCTGGTGGTCACTGCATGGACATGCATCCTCAGCAGCAAGAGATAGGTTCATGCAAGCTGCCCAGCACTCAGAGGATTGCTGAGTCGGATGACGAGCCTCTAGATTTGGCCTTCCAACTTATCCTGGAGAGTCAGCAGAAGGCGTGGGGATATCACGCAGAGCTGTTGGAAGCCCTCAACAGAGTGGCACACGAGTCGGACTGCGTCCACCTGCTCTCTGATGAAGTGGTGCCTACATGTGTGCATATGGAGGTCACCATGGGGAGGATGGCGGACGCTATGGAGACCCTGGTCCAGCAGAATGCGAGAATGTGTGCAGACCTGCACTCCATTGCGGGAACCATGGGTGAGTTTCTGCAGTGGAAATGGCCATCTCGACGCCCCTCCAGGTGCTCCTTCCCCTCAAGAAGTCAGGCCATGGACCCTGGGCATCCACAGGGAGGAGGAGCGGCAGCTGGACACCCCTGGGTCATCCACTAAGGAATCTCAGAGGTTGTCCGTTCCCTCTGAGTCTCCTTTGCCTGTGACTTCCTCAAACCTATCCCCTGTCACTGCAGGAGGAGCAGCTGGCCAATGAATGATTCTGGAGGGAGAAGTGTGTGGGTGTGGCAGGGCCTTTCAGAGCCTCGTCCAAGCACTCTCTCTCACACACGGATCCTTCTTGTATCACACTCACCTCAATATTCTGAACATTTTCAATGCTGCCTGCTGGGGTTCGCTTTCAATTGTCCATCTGAGCTGACCTGATCTCGCCCACCACGAGTGTCACTTTACTTTCGATTTGGACAGCATGGTCTGGATTCAGTTTTCATTAGCACCCCCGTCTTTTGCCCTCCCCCAGTCACCCATTTCCTTTCCCCCATCGCAGTTAAGACCCCAGCATCACCTTCCACCTCCCTTCAGTTACCTACCAGCTACAACCCTTTTCCATCGGGGATGTCCAGGTGAACGTACACGTTCCCTTCCTTCCTGAAAATCCCACCCCCATCCACATTTCACCTCCCCGACTTCCTCCTTCCTACCCCCAGGGTCCATGTCTACCACCAAGCCCCCACCAACTACCCTCACCGACCCTTCTATCGCTACCATCAAACCTTCACCCTCCCCTACCACCTCATTCTGCCTTCAGTCATTCTCACCATTCCCTCATACCACACCCATCCTCAGTTCACTTCCCAGGAGGCAGCCATGGACCCATCAGACCCTCGCACGTTCACCTGGACATCCGCCCCTCCGGACCACTTACCCCCCTGGAACCCCTTAGCCACTCTGGACCCCTTCTCCCCCAGAACCCCTTTCTCCCTCTGGACCCCTTCCACCCAGAACCCCATACCCCCTCTGGATCCCTTCCACCCCCTCAACCATCATCGGTGGTGAGCATCAACAGTGACTTTCCAACTTCCGTATGCTGCTTCACAGCAGAGCCATGTCCATGAGAATCCACATGGCATGTCACAGACGTTCCTCCAGGATCTGTTGCTGTCAGGTTCCAGCATCCTCTGCTCCTTGGATGTCCGCGATGTGAGCAAGGCCCTGGCGGTAAGTCCTGATTTCTGCCCGTCACAGTTGTCAAGACGTGTTCTGCACCAGCGTGCTTTCCTGTCAATGTGCATGGATGATCCAGCGGAGGGCCGATGAGTCCGGCGGACTGCCCTTATAATGATCTGCTGATGTATTACAATGAGGTTCCCGATGTCTAACGGCAGGGAATGCGGCCCACCATCGACAAGCTGAGTGGACAATGGCAAACTGGTTTTTGACGTCATGAAATCAATTTTTGGCCTTCTTGCCATATTGTCTGCTAACGCCACTGAACATGCCCAAAACCAGAGGGCACGGAAATTCCCAGTCTCAGTCTCTGTTCACAATTGTCCTCATTGTACAATTAGATTACACTCCAATTGGATTAATCTGATCACGGTCTTGTGAAGCATTTTGGAACATTTTACTATGTTAAAGCCAATATGTAAATACAAGTTGTTGCCTTTTCACAAGGGAGGTGAAGGGGAGGGAACCTATAATGTTAACTGTATTTATTTATTTATTTCTATATTCTTGCTAATGTTTTCCATTCCTCCTCTCTTGGAGGTTCTGATTCCTTTCTAGGATACAGTCCATGGGTCTTGCAACCTCATTTACCTTGTCCAATGCTTGTACACTATTCTGTGGGTTTGGAGAGAATCAGGGTCAGCTATTAAATCTACGATGAGTAAATTGACGTTTATTCTTTATTGGGATATGGGCCTTGCTGGCAAGGGTGGATGCTGAAAGGATGTTCCCCCTTGTGGGAGAGATTAGAGCTAGGAGACACAGTTTAAAAATAATGGTCTCCCATTTAAGGTGGAGATGAGAAAAAGAATTTTCTCTCAGGAGGGTCATGAACCTTTGGAACTCTTTTCCCCAGAGAGCAGTGGAAGCACGGTCAATGAACATTTTTAAGGTGGAGGTAGATAGATTCTTGACTAACAAGGGAGTCAAAAGGTTATCAGGGGTAGGTGGAATAGGGCGTTGAGGCCACAATCAGATCAGCTATGATCTCATTGAATGGCGGAGCAGGCTCAAGGGGCTGAATGGCCTACTCCTGTTCCCAAGTCAATTGTTCATATGTTGTGTCTTTATATGTTCACATGTAAGGCCAGCAATTTTTGCCCATCCCTAACTGTCCTTCAGAAGGTGTGAACCGCCTTCTTGAAACCCTGCAGTCCATCTTGTACAGGAATATCCATGGTGCTTTTAGGGAGGGAGTTCCAGGGTTTTGACTTTTTTTTCTCCTTTTTGTTTATTCATTCATGGAATGTGGGCTTCGCTGGCTGGGCCAGCATTTATTGCCCATGCTTAATTGCCCTTGAGAAGGTGATGATGAGCTGCCCTCTTGAACCGCTGCAGTCCATGTGGTGTGGGTACATCCATAGTGCTGTTAGGGAGGGAGTTCCAGGATTTTGACCCAGCGACAGTGAAAGAACAGCAAAATATTTCCAAGTCAGTGACTTGGTGGAGAACATCTAGGTGGTGGTGTTCCCATCTAGCTGCTGTTCTTGTCCTTTTAGACAATAGTGGTCGTGGGTTTGGAAGGTGCTGTCAAAGGAACCTTGGTGAATTCCTGCAGTGCATCTTGTAGATGGTACACTCTGCTGCTACTGTGCATCAGTGATGGAGGAAGTGAATGTTTGTGGATGGGATGCCAATCAAGCGGGCTGCTTTGTCCTGGATGGTGTCAAGCTTCTCGAGTGTTGTGGGAGCTGCACTCATCCAGGCAAGTGGGGAGTATTCCATCATACAGCTGACTTATGCCATGTAGGCGGTGAACAGGCTTTGGGGAGTCAAGAGGTGGGTTACTTGTTGCACGATTCTTAGCCTCTGACCTGGTCTTGTAGCCACAGTATTTATATGGCTAGTCCAGTTCAGTTTCTGGTCAATGGTAACCCCCAGGATGTTGATAGTGGGGGATTCAGTGATGGTAATGCCATTGAACATCAAGGGGCGATGGTTGGATTCTCTCTTGATGGAGATGGTCATTGCCTGGCACTTGTGTGGCACGAAAGTTACTTGCCACTTGTCAGCTCAAGCCTGGATATTGTCCAGGTCTTGCTGCATTTGGACATAGACTGCTTCAGTATCTGAAGAGTTGTGAATGGTGCTGAACATTGTGCAATCATCAGCGAAGATTCCCCATTTCTGACCTTATGGTGGAAGGAAAGTCATTGATGAAGCAGCTGAAGGTGGTTGAGCCAAGGACACTACCCTGAGCAACTCCTGCAGTGATGTCCCAGAATTGAGGTGACTGACCTCCAGCAATCACAACCATCTTCCTGTGTGCTAGGTATGACTCCAACCAGCAGAGAGTTTGCCCCTTGATTCGCATTGACTCTAGTTTTACTAGGACTCTTTGTTGCCACACTTTGTCAAATGCTGCCTTGATGTCAAAGGTAGTCACTCTCACCTCACCTCGGGAGTTCAGCTCTTTTGTCCATATTTGAACTAAGGCTGTAGTGAGGTCAGGGGAGTGGCTCCGGTATTGACTGGGTGTCAGTGAGCAGGTTATTGTTAAGCAAGTGCCGCTTGATAGCACTGTTGATGACCCCTTCCTTTACTTTACTGATGATTGAGGGTAGACTGATGGGGTGGTAATTGTCTGGGTTGGATTTGTCCTGCTTTTTGTGTACAGAACATACCAGGGCAATTTTCCACATAGCCGGGTAGATGCCAGTGTTGTAGCTGTACTGGAACAGCTTGGCTAGGGGAGCGGCAAGTTCTGGAGCATACGTCTTCAGCACTATTGCCGGAATATTGTCAGAGGCCAAAGCCTTTGCAGTATACAGTGCCTTCAGCCATTTCTTGATATCACGTGAAGTGAATCGAATTGGCTGAAGACTGGCATCTGTGATGTTGGGGACCTCTGGAGGAAGTCAAGATGGATCGTCCACTCGGCACTCCTGGCTGAAGATTGTAGCAAACGCTTCAACCTTATCTTATGCACTTGACGTGCTGGGCTCCCCCATCATTGAAGATGGGGATATTTGTGGAGCTTCCTCCTCCAGTGAGCCATTTAATTATCCACCACCATTCGCAACTGGATGTGATAGGACTGCAGAGCTTAAATCTGATCCATTGGTTGTAGGATCTCTTAGCTCTGTCTATCATTTGCTGCTTATGCTGTTGGCACATGAGCAGTCCTGTGTTGAAGCTTCACCAGGTTGACCCCTCATTTTTTGGTATGCCTGGTGCTGCTCCTGGCATGCACTCCTGCACTCTTCATTGAACCAGGGTTGATCCCCTGGCTTTATGGTAATGGTGGAGTGGGGGTTATGCCAGGCCATGAGTTTACAGGTTGTGTTTGAGTACGATTCTGCTGCTGCTGCTAATGGCCCACAGCTCCTCATGGATGCCCAGTCTTGAGTTGCTAGATCTGTTCGAAATCTATCCCATTTAGCACGGTGGTAGTACCACACAACACGATGGAGGATATCCTCAATGTGAAGACGGAACTTCATCTCCACAACGACTGTGTGGTGGTCATGACTACTGATACTCTCATGGACAGATGGAGCTGTGGCAGGCAGGTTGGTGAGGATGAGAATAAGTATGCTTTTCCCTCTTGTTGGTTCCCCAACCACCTACCGCAGACCCAGTCGAGCAGCTATGCCCTTTAGGACTCAGCCAGCTCGGCCAGTAGTTGTGCTACTGAACCACTCTTGGTGATGGACAATGAAGTCCCCCACCCAGAGTACATTCTGCACCCTTGCACCTTCAGTGTTTCCTCCAAGTGGTGTCCAGCATGGAGGAGCACTGATTCATCAGTTGAGGGAGGACAGTACGTGGTAATCAGCAGGAGGTTTCCTTGCCCATGTTTGACCTGATGCCATGAGACTTCATGGGGTCCAGAGCCAATATTGAGGACTCCCAGGGCAACTCCCTTCCCAACTGTACACCACCTCTGCTGGGTCTGTCCTGCCATTGGGACAGGGCATATCCAAGGATGGTGATGGTGGTGTCTCGGACATTATCTGTAAGGTATTATTCAGTGAGGATGACTCTGTCAGGCTGTTGCTTGACTACTCTGTGACACAGCTTTCCCAGTTTTGGCACTAATCCCCAGATGTTAGTAAGGAGGACTTTGCAGGGTTGACAGGGCTAAGATTGCTGTTGTCATTTGATTGCCATTGTCTTTTTATCCAGCAACAATGAAGGATGGCAATACGGTTTCAAGCCAGGGCACAGTGTAACTTGGAGGGAAACTTGCAGGTGGTGGTGTAACCAAGTATCTGCTGCCCTTGTCCTTCTATGTGGCAGAGTGCAAGGGTTTGGAAGTTGCTGTCGAAGGAACCTTGGCGAGTTGCTGCAATGCATTTTGTAGATGCATCGGTGGTGGAGGGAACGAATGTTTAAAGTGGTGAATGTGGTGCCAGTCAAGTGGGTTGCTGTGTCCTGAATAGTATCAAGCTTCAGTGGATAGGATTTTTGGAGTTAGGAGGTGTGTTGTTTGCCACAGAATTTCCAACCTTAAAACAATCATCATCACCAGGGAAAAGGATTTTTTAAATTTATTCTTTCATGGGATGTGGGAGTCACTGGCAAGACCAGCATTTGTTGCCCATCCCTAATTGCCCTTGAACTGAAAATGACCCATTTATCCTTACTCTCTGCTCCCTGTAAGATAACTAATCCTCTAATCATGGCTTGCTAGGCCATTTCAGAGGACAGTTAAGAATCAACCACATGCAGATGCTGAGAAAACTATTGGAAGTAAAGGCCGACAAATCACTGGGCCTGAAGACTTGCATCCTAGGATCCTAAAAGAAGTAGCTACAGAGATTGTAGATGCATTGCTAGTGATCTTCCAAAATTCCCTAGATTCTGGAAAGGTCCCAGTGGATTGGAAAATTGCTATTGCAACACCTCTATTCAAAAAAGGAGGGAGACGGAAAGCAGGAATCTATAGACCAGATGGACTAACATCTGTCATAGGGAAAATGTTAGAATCTATTATTAAGGAGGTAATAGCAGGACATTTAGAAAATCATAACACAATCAGCAAAGTTTAACATGGTTTTGTGAAAAGGGGATCATGCTTGACTAAGTGATTAGAGTTCTTTGAGGAAGTAACAAGCTCAGTGATTAAAGGGAAACCTGTAGGTGTGTTGTGCTTGGATTTCCAAAAGGCATCCAATAAAGTGCCACATCGAAGGTTACTACACAAAAGCAGAGCCCCTGGTATAGGTGCTAACATATTAGCATGATTAGAGGATTAGTTATCTTACAGGGAGCAGAGAGTAAGGATAAATGGGTCATTTTCAGCTTGTCTAGCTGTAACTAGGGGAGTACCACAGGGGTCACTATGGGGCTTGAGCTATTTCCAACCTATATCAGACTTGTCCAACCTTTTTTGCGTGGAGGGTGGGGCACATTTCAATTTTTCTCACACCCGGGGCCCAATGAGCAAATTTTGTAAAGTTCAGGTTTGACACAACATTAAGCATGAATTCAAAGATAGAAGTTGACATGTGAAAAGGAACAACTTGCTGAGCAAAAAAAGTCACAATAACAAATTAATAATTTTAGAAATGAGTAATAAATATAGACGACCATTAGATTGTGAAAGGGTGAGAGTGTGTTTGTCGACATTACTCCCAGTCTTGGGTGCTCACTCACTCACCCATCCTCAACCCCCGTGATGGCAGGTGAGAGTACCTGTTGGTGTGTGGGGGTGAGGGTGAATGAGAACCCGGAGACTTTCGCCCCCACCCCCCAACCCATCTCTCTGTCACACACACACCCTCCGTGCACACACACATACTCACTCACTGCCACCCACCCTCCCCTTCTCTCAGCCAGCCACCCTCACCTCCACTCCCTCAGCCAGCCACCCTCACCTCCACTCCCTCAGCCAGCCACCCTCACCTCCACTCCCTCAGCCAGCCACCCTCACCTCCACTCCCTCAGCCAGCCACCCTCACCTCCACTCCCTCAGCCAGCCACCCTCACCTCCACTCCCTCAGCCAGCCACCATTACCTCCACTCCCTCAGCCAGCCACCCTCACCTCCACTCCCTCAGCCAGCCACCATTACCTCCACTCCCTCAGCCAGCCACCCTCACCTCCACTCCCTCAGCCAGCCACCCTCACCTCCACTCCCTCAGCCAGCCACCATTACCTCCACTCCCTCAGCCAGCCACCATTACCTCCACTCCCTCAGCCAGCCACCATTACCTCCACTCCCTCAGCCAGCCACCCTCACCCCCACTCACTCAGTCAGCCATCCTCACTCCCACTCAGTCAGCCACCCTCACACTCACTCACTCAGCCACCCTCACATTCACTCACTCACTCAGCCACCCTCACACTCACTCACTCAGCCACCCTCACACTCACTCACTCAGCCACCCTCACATTCACTCACTCACTCAGCCACCCTCACACTCACTCACTCAGCCACCCTCACACTCACTCACTCAGCCACCCTCACACTCACTCACTCAGCCACCCTCACATTCACTCACTCACTCAGCCACCCTCACACTCACTCACTCAGCCACCCTCACACTCACTCACTCAGCCACCCTCACATTCACTCACTCACTCAGCCACCCTCACACTCACTCACTCAGCCACCCTCACACTCACTCACTCAGCCACCCTCACACTCACTCACTCAGCCACCCTCACATTCACTCACTCACTCAGCCACCCTCACATTCACTCACTCACTCAGCCACCCTCACACTCACTCACTCAGCCACCCTCACACTCACTCACTCAGCCACGCTCACATTCATTCAGCTCCTGTCATACTCACTCACTCAGCCACCCTAACACTCGCTTACTCAGATATCCTCACATTCACTCACTCAGCCACCCTAACACTCGCTTACTCAGATATCCTCACATTCACTCACTCAGCCATCCTAACACTCACTCAGCTACCCCCATACTCACTCAGCCACCCTAACACTCATTCAGCTACCCTCATACTCACTCAGCCATCCTTACACTCAACCACCCTCACACTCACTCACTTACCCTCTCTCACTAAATTGGCTGGGGGGCAAAGGGGTGGGGATAGCTGCGAGGAGAGCGGAAAGGACCTGGACCAAGGCCTGAGGCCTAGCAGCTCTTGAACATAGCCAAGGGGAGGGCTGAGAACCAGGGCAACAGCCGGGCAAAACACAGGGAATGCAGGGAGAACAGGGGGAATGCGGAGAATAGCCAGGGGAATGCAGTCACAACCAGGCTAGAGTATCAGGAGCCTAGGGAAAAGCAGTTGGAGCCATGTGAAAATATGGTGAGTGGAGTCCCCGAATGCTCCAGAACCTCTTGCGCTATCTTCACAAACTCTCATCTGCCGGTGTTCACTGCACCTCCAATCACAGCCTGGTTCTCTCCCATGTTTGTTGCTATGGTGAGCCTATTAGCAGCAAACGTGGGAGAGAATCAGACTGTGATTGGTGGAGCAGCCTCCTGCAGAAATCTTCAAACTCCCTGGCTCCTCTTATCAGAATTTTCAACAATTGTTCAGGGCCCACATAGAGGGGCTTTTGTGGTCCTCAGGCCGCAGGTTGAACAAATCTGATCTATACAATGACATAGATGAAGAGACCGAATGTATGGTTGCTAAATTAGCTGATGACACAAAGATAGTAGGAAAGTATGTTGTCAGGAGCTCATAAAGAGTCTACAAAGGGATTTAGGTAGGTTAAGTGAGTGGGCAAAAATTCGACAAATGGAATATAATGCGGGAAAATATAATGCAAGAAGAATAGCAAAGCAACATACTATTTGAATGGAGAGAGACTGCATAACTCTTTGGTAAAGAGGGATCTGCGGATCCTGGTCTATGAATCACAAAAGGTTAGTATGCAGGTACAGCAAGTGATTAGGAATGCAAATAGAATGTTGGCATTGATTGCAATGGGGGAAATGTTGCTACAGCTGTACAGAGCCTTAGTTAGACCACATCTGGAGTACTCTATATAGTTTTGGTCTACTTACTTAAGAAAGAATATAAGCAGTTCAGGAAAGATTCATCCTACTGATCCCTGGGATGAAGGGATCACTTTATGAGGAAACGTTGAACAGGTTGGGCCAATACCCATTGGAGTTCAGAAGAATGAGAGGTGATCTTACTAAAACATAGAAGATCCTGGGGAGATTTGACAGGTGGATGCTGAGACGATATTTCCTTTTGTGGGAGAGTCTAGAACAAGGGGACACAATTTAGAACTTAGGGGTCTCCCAATTTAAGACTAAGATGAGGAACAATTTTTCTCTCAGAGGGTCGTTAGTCTGTGCTCTTCCTGGAGAGCAGTGGAGTCTGACTCACTGAATATATTCAAGACTGAGTTAGATTTTTACTAGACAAGGGAGTCAAGGGTTATGGGGGATAGACGGGAAAGTGGAGTTGAGACCACAATCAGATCAGCCATGATCTTATTGAATGGCGGAGCAGGCTTGAGAGCCAATTGGTCTCTAGTCATGCTCCTAATTCTTGTGTCTGGTGTTCTTAGAATAACTAATCCAGCACAAATCAAGACCTGGAACCAAGATCAAAACCACCCTGACCTGCATAGCTCAGCTACTCACTGGGTAAAGTCTCTGAGCCATCAGGGGAGCCTATTGATAAATTTGTGCAAAATCTTTTTAAAATTATGAGTTAAACCACAAGCATTAATTCCAAGCAGAGAACCAGTGAAAGTGCTCTGCGGAAAAGCATGAGTTAATATCTTCAGGAAGTAAATTCCATAGCCTCACAATTTTCTGTGTAAGGAGTTTTTCCTGCCTTCTGCACCAGATCTTTTAAATTCAATCTTGGATCTATGGCTTTTGACTCAACTACTGGAAATATTCTGCAGCTATCTACCCTACCCTAATCTTTCATAATTTTAATGCTTTTATCATATCACCCTGTAGTCCAGGTTGTTTTGAGAAAAAAGATCCAGGCCAAGAAATTCAATTGCATTCAAAAACCCGTGCACAGGGAGGAAGTGTGCACATTTTATGTGCCTATTGTCCTAGATGACACATCATATTCATGATCCTTGCTTATTATCATGATTCAGGTGTTTTTTTGATTCTTTCAAGGGGTGTGGGCATCACTGGCTGGGCCAGCAATTATAGCCCATCCTTAATTGCCCTTGAGAAGGTGGCGGTGAGCTGCCTTCTTGAACCGCTGCAGTCCTGTGGTATAGGTACACCCACAGTGCTGTTAGGGACAAAGTTCCAGGATTTTGACCCACCAACAGTGAAGGAACGGCAATATATTTCCAAGTCAAGATGGCATGTGGCTTGGAGAGGAACTTGCAGGCGGTGGTGCTCCCATGTGTCTGCAGCCCCTATCCTTCTAAGTGGTAGAGGTCTCAGGCTTGGAAGGTATTGTTGAAGGAGCCTTGGTGAGTTGTTGCAGGGCTTCCTGTAGATGGTACACACTGCTGTCACTGTGCGTCGGTGGGGGAGGGAGTGAATGTTGAAGGTGGTGGACGGGGTAGCAATCAAGTGGGCTGCTTTACCCTGGATGGTTTTGAGCTTCTTGAGTGTTGTAGGAGCTGCACTCATCCAGGCAAGTGGAGAATATTCCATCATACTCCTGACTTGTGCCTTGTAGGTGGTGGACAGGCTTGGGGGAGTCAGGAGGTGAGTTACTCCCCACAGAATTCCCAGTCTCTGACACTCTTGTAGCCACAGTACTTACATGCCTCATTCAGTTTAGCTTCTGGTCAATGGTAATCCCCAGGGTGTTGATAGTGGGGGATTCAGCAATGATAAAGTCATTGAATGTCATAGGGAGTTGGTTGTTTCTCTCCTATTGGAGATGGTCATTGCCTAGCACTTGTATGGCACTTGCCACTTATCAGCCCAAGCTGAAATATTGTCCAGGTCTTGCTGCATTTTGGCAGGGACTACTCTATTGTCTGAGGAGTCTCAAATGGTGCTGAATATTGTGCAATCATCTTCAAAGATCCCCACTTCTGACCTTATGATGGAAGAAAGGTCATTGATGAAATAGCTGAAGGTGGCAGGGCCGAGGACGCTGCCTTGAGGAACTCAGGCAGTGATATGGGACTGAGATGATTGACTTCCAACAACCACAACCATCTTCTTTTGTGCTAGTTATCTCTCCAACTAATGGAGAACTTTCCCCCTGATTCCCATAGACTCCAGTTTTGGTAGGGCTCCTTGATGCCACAGTCAGTCAAATGCTGCCTTGGTATCGACAACCAAGGCACCCACCACGAATAGCCCAGCTCAATACCTGCAGCACCCATCATAAGCAGTCAGGCTCAACACTGCGGCATCCACTGTGAGCAGCCCAGACAAACATCCACGTCACCCACCGTGAGCAGCCCAAGTATAAACCTCCACCAATGTGTGTTGTGGACCCAGAGCAGCGCTGTTGCAGGTATGCTCAGAATGTTGCATTCACCTCAAAGTCAGGGGTAAAGTGAGGGTGGACTGCGGCACACCACTTATATCCGGCCTTGAATGATACCGGTCTAATTTCCCGCTGGCGTGGCATGTAATAAGGAGGAGGAGCGTGACTCCGGCAAATTGCGTTTTTACTGAGGAGTAATTACATGCAGATGGGCTTCCCGTCAAGGGCCAATGGGAAATCCAACCCTCATTCAACCTGCCATGAAAGTGGTGAGGGGAAAATTCTGACTTGTTTTCCCACCAGCGGGATTCCAACTTTTGGCCTCTCTCTGAATTTTCTGCTCCCACCTGCCACAAAACTTGCTCCTGGCGGGAACAGAAAATTCTGCCCAAAGAGTTATTTTTCACAATATACATTTCATAATGGTATCTAATTTCCTTTTTAGTTTATTAGTTCATGGGATGTGGGCATCACTAGCTAGTCCAGCATTTATTGCCCAACCCTAATTGCCCTTGAGAAGGGCAGATGTGATTTTATTCCAGCTAAGAGATTCCTGTCAAAGCACAAGATAAATTTAAATTAATATTGGGATGTCTATTCTCACATTAATTCATGTAAATTTTCTTCAGAATATATTAAGTAAATTTTTGAAGTACGATGTGCACATTATAAAGACAGCTCTCTTCCAAGGCAATCAAAAGACTATTAAAAAGATTATTGTTTTCAATGGATTTTGCATTGACAAATAATCCGAAATCTGATTACTGTTAATGTTTACAAAGATTACAATATTCTTGTTAAAGCATAAAATCTGTCCCGAGTATACTCAAATTACTGTTGGCTATCATTTTCCTTAAAAAGAAGTCATGTTGTGGAGGGTGAGTTATTACCTGTCTCCAATGCTGGCTAACATTGTAAATATTTTCTCTTCTCAAGTCCTGTCCCACTCCCTTTCAAACTGCCTTCATTGCCTCTCTCCTTAAAAAAAAATCCACCTTCCGGTAGGGAAGTTGAGTGGTCAGCAATTTACTAGGAATGTAGTCAAGGGAGCTAAAGGTGGATCCCATACATGGCATGAAGGGAGATGGAAGAGAAACTAGACATGGGGTTCAGAGCTGGTACACAATGGATGTTCGGCTTATTAGTTAAGGGGAAGGGGGGGAAGCAGCAGTGGCAATTGAATGGATGGCCTTAATCGTAGTGACATGACCTTCTCACACTTGTTGACAGTAGGATGAAAGGATTAGAGGCTAAGGAAATGGATTGTTTTGCAGAAAAGAACTTGGGGGCTATGTTCAGTCTCCAGAATAAGGCTGGATTAAGGGACAGTTTTGGCAGAAGTGAGGACCCTTAGTGCTTGACATGGTCGAGCCAAATCTGCTAATGAATGGCTAAACCAATTGTGTACCAGAAATGTTTAAATGTGCACCTTTTAGGACTAAGCAAGCAAAATGGGGGGCAATATCAGTGTGAATGACCACGATGGGAATAAATAAAGTTTACCTTAAGTAAGGACCATTAAAGGTGGAGATGGTGTCATGCTTGGGCAAAACAATAGCTGTAGAAATATCATGGCAAATGGGGAGCTAATGGCTCGGTGGTGGGGAATGCTGAACCAAATATAGAGTATCTAGCATAAAACCCCAAAAAATGCACTGGCAGACAGTAGGCTCTTTCTGAATGCATGTGCTAAGATAAACTGAAAGGCCTACCATAATCTGTATCTATTATTTGATCATTTTGGTGAGGTAACAATATTTCTGTATGTTAGAAATGTTTTACCGGTGACCTTGCCTGATAGTTCTTGTGTGAATGCGCACTGCATATCTGAAAACTAAATAAATGATGGTAGGACATACTGACTTATAAATAATTTTTATGTCAAGGTGCAGAAGGGTGGAGAACACAGTGGGGCAGAACAAAGGAAGTTTGTTGATTCACAGCAAGCAGGTTTGCAACCACCACACCTGGCCATATGTCAACATTTTGAAAGAAAAGTCAAAGAAATCTTGACAATACACATGTTAGCTTATTCCAGTAGACTCCACCCTGCATACAACTGAACAAGACAATTCATATCAAATGAATACTTCACACACTATCATATTAGCTGTGGTTTAGCAACCATACAGAATCAGCATGTCATTATATTAAATATCTTCCAGGTTGTTGCTATGGCTTTGAAATGGTGCATGATTGTTAGCTTACATACAATTTAACATATTTGTATGCAATTTCTTGTCCAGTATTTTAATGGAGGTGTTAACCCAATTAAAGTAATTGATTATTATTTTATTATTGAAATCCAATTGGTTATTGCTACAATTAGAAAGGTCCCTGAATGGAATTGCAAACAAATCTGCAGCCCGAAAACAGGGGCAGTCACACAATGGGATCTGAACATATCGCTAGCTGTCAGCACGTCTGGATCTCTGTGATCCACTCAACCAATGGCAAAATCTACTGCAGACTGGCTGCAGGCTCAGCAGGATGCCCATACGAACCTACGAACAAGGAGCAGGAGTAGGCCGTTCAGCCTCTTGAGCCTGCTCCGCCATTTAATAAGAACACGGTTGATCTGATAGTAACCTGAAATCTGCATTCAACCTACCGCCGATAACCTGTCACCCCCTTTCTTACCAAGAATCTATCCACTTCTGCATTAAAAATAGCCAAAGACTCTGCTTCCACCACCTTTTCAGAATGAGAGTTCCAAAGACTCAGAACCCTCTGAATGAAAAAATTTCACCTCATCTCTGTTTTAAATGGGTGACCCCTTATTTTTAAACCGTGACCCCTAGTTCTAGATTCTCCCAGAAGGGGAAACATCCTCTCCACATCCACCCTGTCAAGACCTCTCAGGATCCTATATGTTTTAGTCAAGTCATCTCTTACCTAGTCTGCCTAACCTTTCCTCATAAGACAACCCACCCATTCCAGGTATTAGTCTGGTAAACCTTCTCTGAACTGCTTCCAACACATTTACATCCTTCCTTAAATAAGTTACCAATACTGTACACAGTACTCCGGATGTGGTCTCAGTAGTGCCCTGTACAACTGAAGCATAACCTCTCTACTTTTGTATTCAATTCCCTTCACAATAAATTATAACATTCTATTAGCTTTCCTAATGACTTGCTGTACTTGCATATTAGCCTTTTGTGATGCACTAGGACACCCAGATCCCTCTGCACCTCAGAGCTCTGCAATTGCTCTCCATTTAAATAATATTTTATTCTTCCTGCCAAAATTGACAATTTCACATTTTCCTATATTATACTCCAACTGCCAGATCTTTGCCCACTCACTTAACCTATCTATATCTGTTTGTAGCCTCCTTATGTACTCTTCACAACTTACTTTCCTGCCTACCTTTCTGTCATTAGCAAATTTGGCAACCATCCCTTCAATTCCTCATCCAAGTCATTTATATAAATTGTAAACAGTTGAGGTCCCAGCGTTGATCCCTGTGGCATACCACTTGTTACATCTTGACAATCTGAAAAAGACTCATTTATGCCTACTCTGCTCCCAGGTGTGACTGAACTTTTTTTTAATTCATTCATGGGATGTGGACATTGCTGGCTAGGCCAGCATTTATTGCCCATCCCAAATTGCCCTTTTGTTCACAGGGTATTTAAGAGTCAACCACATTGCTGTGGGTCAGTCACATGTAAGCCAGAACAGGTGAGTACAGCAGATTTCCTTTCCTAAAGGACATTAGTGACCCAGATGGATCTTTACAACAATGGTTTCATGGTCATCATTAGACTTTTACTTCCAGTTCTTCACTGAATTGAAATTCCACCATCTGCCATGGCAGGATTCAAACCCAGATCCCCAGAACATTACCCTGGGTCTCTGGATTACTAGTCAGTGACAATACCACTATGCCACTGCCTCCCCAACAGGAGGAAGAAGACTGTAAGTGGAGTAGCAGCTACAGAGAGGGCTCCTAATAATTCTCTGGTGCAGCCATGAAGCACGCGAGCAAGAACAGATGCCTGATGAAGAAGCACAGTCACTTGATATGACACTGGCAGCCATCAGTTCAGACACTGGTGCTGCACATAACTTAGAGGGGTAATAGAGAGTCAGGATCTACACATGGTGAGTCACTGGGCATTAGTGGGCTGCAACCAGAGGGAGAAGATCACATGAGCCAGCTCAACAGAGGACAAGGTTGCACATGAGTTCTAGTTGTAGAGGATTCAGATGAGGACTTTGATGGGGTGGTGTACAGCTAAATGCCGATGGGCATATACAAAAAAGATGCCTGGTGCACTTGCAGACATGACACACAGATTGTCATTATAGTCAAAGAGCATGGAGGAGGCAAGCTTCAATTTGGCACAAGGAATTACGCAAACCTGGAGCCCATCCTTTCCAGTTTGGAAGTAGTGGCTATCTCCATTACTGCACTCGTGGATCCAGCCATGATGCAGCAGCTGATGTCTCAGTTTCCAATGGAGCACAGGGTACCCACATACTTTTTGCCAAGCAAGCCTAGCTCAGTGCCATTTTTTTATTCATTCACTGGATGTGGGCTTTGCTGGCTGGGTCAGCATTTATTGCCCATCCCTAGTTGCCCTTAAGAAGGTGGTGGTGAGCTGCTGCCTTCTTGAACTGCTGCAGTCCATGTGGTGTAGGTACACCCACAGTGCTGTTAGGGAAGGGAGTTCCAGGATTTTGACCCAGTGATAGTGAACGAACGGTGATATATTTCCAAGTCAGGAAGTTGAGTGACTTGGAGGGGAACTTCCAGGTGGTGGTGTTCCCATCTACCTGCTGCCCTTCTCTTTCTGGATGGTAGTGGTCGTTGGTTTGGAAGGTGCTGCAGTTGGAGGGTGAGTTGTTACCTGCCCCCCAATGCTGGTTAACATTGTAAATATTTTCTCCTCTCAAGTCCTGTCCCACCCCCTTTAGGCTCAGACTGCTTGTTATGTATTTGCTGGTTTGTTGTATATTTTATATATCTGATTTACCTTATAGCAATGCAGAGATGACACTACTTCTAAGTCTACAGCAGGTTTGTTTACAGTGCTCTAAACTATCTCAGCAATGACAGGATTTCAAACGTGTTCAGTTCACACCTCTGGCTTCTCAGGTCTTTTTGAAAGCTTTTGTTTATGTTTGCTCTCAGAGCTTCCATCTAGGCTTAATTAATCAAGCACAGTGAATATAGATCAGTCAACACCCTAATATGATCAAACATGGATCAGTTAAACCATTGAACACAGCACTGCTGCCACCATGACTGCAGACACCAGTGCTCAAAAGGTCAAGCAGGCTCTCAGTGCTTCAGTAATCTGTACTCCAGGAGATCTTGATTTTTAGAAAGCGTTAGAAATAGCGCTTGTAATGGAAAGCACTGTAAGGGATTCACAAGCGATTCAAGGCGTGTAAAATATCACCGTTTTCCTAGCTGGGCAGGAACGGTCAGTCAAAAGTGACCCGAAAAGCCGGGGCTCTGCCGCAAAGCAGGAAACAGCCCCCGCTAACCAAAATTTAGAGGAAACAGCTTAGCTGCAAATTCAAAAGCTAATTTTTATCAACTATTTTTTATTGGAAACAATTATATTCCTAACGATTGACGATTTAAAAAGGGGAAGTGTTTTTTTGTCACAAAAGGCACATATGGAAACATTGCAAAGCAAGATTAAAACAGGCTTTCAGGCAACAAATGAAGCCCAATGAGGTATATAGTGTGGAAGAACCAGAAACAACCAATTCTGACATTTATTCCTTATTCAACATGAAAGTTGGGAAGACAGAACCAATTACTGTCGCATTGCAAGTGAATGGTAAATCCTTTAAAATGGAAGTAGACACTGGTGCTTCTGCCACTATAATAGGAGAACACACTTTCAGATAGTTAAATGAAGGTGCTCAGCAATTAAAATTGGAACAAAGCTCTGCCGAGTTCAAAACATACACTGGAGAAGAAATCCAGATAAAAGGTATCACCAGGGTACCTGTTTATTACAGACACCAAACAACACAACTACGAGTGATGGTGATAAAAAGTGAAGGACCAAGTCTTCTAGGCCATGATTGGTTGAAAGAGATTAAATTAAACTGGTCTGAAATCTTCCAGTTGTGAGCAGAAGGACTGCCAGAGCTGCTAAAAAATATAATACTGTTTTCAAGGATGAACTGGGAAAAATCAAAGGCTTACAGGCCCAGATTTAGGTGGACCCAGAAGCAACTCCTCGCTTCTTGGAAGCAAGGCAAGTGCCATATGCCCTGAGAGAGAATGTTGACACTGAGTTGAACTGGCTAGAGAGGCGGTTCAGTTCTCAGAGTGTTATGCAGCACCCATTGTCCCTGTCCAAAAGCCAGATTGGACCATCTGGATCTGTGGGGACTATAAGCTAATGGTCAACAAAGCAGCCAAACTGGATAGTTACCCTATTCCCAAGACTGAAGACCTCTTTGGTGTTTCTTTGGCCTGTGCCATTTTTCAGACGATAGGGAGCTTGAAACAAGGACTATCTCAAGTTGTGGTCTACCTGGACGATGTACTAATAACTGGATTCATGGAAACAGAACACTTGACTAATCTAGAGGAAGTCTTGAAATGATTTTTAGAAGCAGAAAAGAAGGAGAAATTCATGTTTCAGGCAAATGAAGTCATTTATTTGGGCCACCGGGTAGATGTCCAAGGATTACACCCTGTTGAAAAGAAGGTAAAAGCAATCAGAGAGGCACCTGCACCTAAGAATGTCTCTGAACTTAAATCATTTTTAGGGATGGTAAATTATTATGGCTGATTTCTACCAAATTTATCAATGGTTCTAGCCCCTCTACATTTATGCTAAAGAAAAGCCAGCATTGGGTATGGAAGTCACCAGAAGAAGACTCCTTCATGAAAGTAAAACAGCTCTTGCACTCTTCAAATTTGTTAGTGTACTACAAACCGACAAAGGAATTGGTGCTAACCTGCGATGTGTTCTATGGAGTGGGAGCGGTACTAAATCACAAGATGGGCAATGGTACAGAGAAGCCAATAGACTATGTATCCAGGACACTTACCACAGCTGAAAAAGGATATTCTCAGATCAAAAATTAAGGTCTGTTGATTATTTTTGATGTAAAAAAATTCCACCAATGCTTGCATGGGTGACATTTCATGATAGTATCAGACCACAAACCACTTTCGTGTCCATTTAGTGAGGAAAAGGCTATCCTTCCCATTGCTTCTGCACGAATTCAAAGATGGGCCCTAATTTTGGCGGCATATGAATACACCTTTGTGCTTAGACCAGGGATTCATATAGCCAATGCCGATGCCCTAAGTCATCTTCTTTTGCAACAGAACAATGACGATTGGGAAATTTGCAGATGACACAAAGATTGGCCGAGTTGTGGATAGTGTAGAGAATAGCCATAATCTCCAAAACGATATAGATGGGTTGGTGGAGTGGGCGGTAAAGTGGCAGATGGATTTTAACTTAGAGAAGTGTGAGGTCATACATTTAGGGAGGTCAAACAGTTACAGGGATTACACAATAAATGGGAATATACTAAGAGGGGTAGATGAAGTGAGAGATCTTGGCATGTAAGTACACAGCAGTCAAGTAGACAAGGTTGTAAAGAAGGCATGTGGAATGCTCTCCTTCATTGGCAGAGTTATAGAATATAAAAGTAGGGATATAATGTTGGAATTGTATAAAACACTGGGGAGGCCACAACTGGAGTATTGTGTGCAGTTCTGGTCACCACATCACAGGAAGGGCGTAATAGCTCTGGAGAGAGTGCAGAGGAGGTTTACAAGAATGTTACCAGGGTTAGAAAAGTGTAGCTATGAGGAGAGATTAGATAGGTTGAGTTATTTTCTTTAGAACAAAGAAGGCTGCGAGGTGACTTGATTGAGGTGTTCAAAATTATGAGGGGAATAGATAGAGTGGACAGGATAAAATTGTTTCCCTTGGTGGAGAATTCTAGAACCGGGGACACAGATTCAAGATAAGTGGCAGAAGGTGTAGGGAGGACATGAGGAAGAACTTTTTTATGCAGAGGGTAGTGGGTGTCTGGAATTCACTGCCCAAGTTGATGGTAGAGGCAGAAACTCTAAACTCTTTTAAAAAGTACCTGGATCTGCACCTTAAGTGTTGTAAACTGCAGGGCTATGGGCCAGGTGCAGGAAGGTGGGATTAGAAAGGGCACCTAGGTGTCCTCGGGCTGGCATAGGCAAGTTGGGCCGAATGGCCTCCTTCTGTGCTGTGACCTTTCTATGGTTCTATGTCCCAATTCCACAAGAGCTTGTATTAGTGATGAATTTCCTGGATTCCTCACCAATCTGTTTCAGGCAGATAAAAAACTGGATGAATTATTATCCAGTCCTGTCTCGAGTGAGAGACCAAGTGGTCTTATAAACCAGTCTCTGATGAATTGAAGCCCTTTTTCAACCAAAGACACAAAATGAGCAGTCAAGATGGTATTCTAATATTGGGTGCACAAGTAGTAGTTCCTTCACAATGAAGGGAACCACTCTTAGTAGAGCTACAGAGTGCCCATCCAGGAATCTTAAGAATGAAGACAATCACACAAAGTTACCTTTGGCAATTGGGAATGGATGGTGATATTGAGAAGGTGGTTGAACACTGTGTGCAAAGCCAGCAGCTACAAAAGTTGCTGATGGCATGCCCATTATACCCTTGGGAGTGGCCTGGTAGACCGTGGGTGAGTTTGCACATAGATTACATTGGTTCTTTTCTTAGAATCATGGTTCTACTGATTATAGATGCTCATTCCAAGTGGTTAGATGTTTATGAGGTTAACACAGGTGCTACTATAGAAAAACTACGCCAAAGCTTTTCTATCCATAGATTGCCAGAAGTAATCATCTCAGATAATGGTACTGTGTTTAATAGCGTTGAATTTCAAAGATTTGTCAGCCTAAAGGGTATCAACCATGTGAAAACTGCACCATACCATCCGTCATCTAACTGGCTGGCGGAAAGAGCAGTACAAACTTTTAAGGCAGGAATGAATAAGGTAACAGGTGAACAAAAACAGAATTACCTGGAAAAACTCAGCAGGTCTGGCAGCATCGGCGGAGAAGAAAAGAATTGACGTTTCGAGTCCTCATGACCCTTCGACAGAACTTCAAACAGGTGAATCCTTGGAAACTAAACTTGCTCGTTTCCTATTTCACTATGGAACAACTCCAACAATCTGACAGGTGCAACACCTGGAGAGTTATTGATGAGACGCCGTCTTCAAACAAGACTAAGCCTGATACATCCCAATTTAGAGGGGAAGGTGGAGAAAAGTCAAAGGAACCCAAAAGTGACTCATGATTTGCATAGTTGTGAGCAACAATTTATTGTTGGAAAAGTAGTAAATGTAAGGAATTTCGGTGGAGAACTGAAGTGGTTACCTGGTAAAGTAAGCTCTGTGACCGGACGATTGTCATACCATGTGGAAGTGGAGGGCTGGATCACCCATAAGCATGTGGATCATTTAAGAAGAAGGAGATATCCCAACAAAGTGATGTTCCACCTGCAATCATTGCTGAACCTGTGGTTCCTGTTGAAGTTGCTCAACCAAGGATAGATATGCCCGATGTCTCTCTCAGAGCGGAAGACACTGAACTGCCTGTGCCTAATGAGGTACCTGATGTTAATGTGGTTCCAGAGAATGTGGTTCCTTCCAAAGAATTGTAAATTGTGAAGTTACGATGTTCCATACGGATCAGGAAACCACCTGAAAAACTAATTTCATGACCTGTGTAAACATTGTAATGGAATGAGATAAATATTCTTGTAAATACAAAATGTACAGAAAAGTTAAAGGGGGAGGAATGTAGTAATAATGGTTCTGATAAATGTAGGACTGTAGCTTTAAGAGTAATCCTATGTTGTAAGATCAAATGATCTGTCTAAACCAGTCAGTTAGCAGCACAAGGAACCCCTAGGAGGGAGTTCTTCTTTAGTTATATAGTTAGATGCATACATGTACCTTCTGCTGCTGTATTGCAAATAAAGTTCAATGTTTCCACCAAGAAAAGTTGCTTGGAAAATCAACTCTATAACATGCTCTTACCATCATGACAGGCTTCCGGGCCATGTTGGAAATCTATAGAAACAGGCCAGGCAAGATCTTTGGAATTGCTGACTTCAAGACTGAATTTTCTAGCCTAATTGTGGTATAAAACATAATAAGGGCAAAGTCGAAGTTATTCATGTTCCACTTAGTTTTGAGGTTGGGTCGGTTTCTTTGAATTGCATTCATGACCCTGTTGTTGTCTCGAATATTGATGCCTTTTCATTTAATAAGTCATATTTCTGTGGTCCAATTTTTGATCTATCAGTTTTCTGATGTCATCTGAAGATGGTAACCCTGTTGTGACGTGAAACAAAGGGTATTATCAGCTTAACAATGCTGATCTTGGACATAAAAGGATCACGTAACAAGGCCTGCATTATTGCTCATTTCCACCTGACCTTCACCCACCATGTCACTTACAAGAATATTCACAGGCTGCTGCATTTTATAATCTTGCTGTAATCAGATTGCCCTGTTGATCTAGAAATAGTACATTTGTAATTTTAGCTTCTGTGCACTTTTCTATTTCTTCTTTCAAGTATCACTGTTAATTTGCATAGGCGAATTCCTGCAGATGTTCTAATTACAATAAAGAATATACATCCTGTAGAAGCTGCAAAAGCACTGAAAGGGTTAGCACATTTCCTGTGCGGTTGTGACAGCAGTTGTATCTGTATCTGTTCGAGTCACATCAAACTGCGTCCTACACAGAGCAATTTGGGGTGCAGAAAAAGTAGAAGGGTTGATATAACCAATAAGCATAGTGTACATTAGCTGTTTGTGCAGTCAGGATGCACAAGAGAACATTTAAAAAGGTTTATTTTTAGCGTTTCTTTCTGTGCTTATCTCCAGCAAAAAACAATCAGAGATATTTAAACCTTTGTTTAGGTTTATAAGAAAATCCTCTAAAAGGATCCAGTTGTGATTTTAACAAGCCGGCATTCCTAAAATCAGCAGGAGACAATGAGACTGAAATTACATTTACTCAGGTAGCCAGAGACTAGATTTAACAGCTAATTGTTCTGTTTACTAAGGCTTTATTGAGGTAAAAAAAATGCAGAAATTATTAATAAAAGCTTTGTACTTTTGTACATCTTTATGTTCATTTTATATTTTTGATTAGAGAGCCTACAAGAGATGCTTGATTTGAGAGCTGCTTCTTATGTTCAAAATTTAAGTTTTCTGATATATGGGTAAATGTGAAGCAGGTAAGTCTAGAGGAAATTACGCGATGTGTGGTCTACCACAGATAATGATGAGATAAATGTTTAAATTCTTGTGTACGCACATTCTATAAGGCTGCACACAGCCTTTATCCCTTCATTACTGGAACTGGTTACAAAATACAGGAAATCAGATTTCACCGAATTAAACCTTGCTTTCATGTCCACCCTGTATCCATTTGAATCGTGGTTATGGTAGAGAGAGTGAGTCCAAAATTAACAAGCCTCAAGCATTAAGATAAAAGCAAAATATTGCAGATGCTGGAAATATGAAATAAAAACAGAAAATGTTGGAAAAACTCAGCAGGCCTGACAGCATCTGATAAGAGAAAAACAGAGTTAACATCTCGAGTTCACACCACTCTTCTTCACAGCTCTGAAGAGGTTCAGGGTGCCATCAACTGTGCTCACATGGCACTCAGACCTCCCTTGCAACAAGCGGTCAATTATGTCAACCGCAAGGGCTTCCATTCGTTGAATGTGCAGCTGGTGTGCACCCACCACAAACGCATCCTGCAGGTCTGCGCAGTTTACAGGAAGTGTTCATGACTCCTACATTCGGCCACAGATCCCTGACGTCTTCCAGGGTCCACAGAGGCTGCAGGGATGGCTCCTCGGGGACAAGGGCTACCCGCAAAGAATGTGGTTGATGACACCCATTCAGCGGCCTCAGACTGCAGCAGAGCAAGGGTATAATGAGGCTCAAGCAGCAACTCGCAACTTAGTGGAGCAAACCTTCAGGGTGCTGAAAATAAGGTTCCGGTCCCCAGACCGGTCTGGTGGAGCCCTACAATGCAGTCACAGAGGGAGTCACACATTGTCATCACCTGCTGCTCCCATTACAACCTGGCATTGCAATGAGGAGAGGAGCTGGCTGAGGACGAGATAGAGGAGCTGGAAGTCTCCTCCGATGAGGAGGACATTGACAGAGATGAGGGTGAGGAGGTCCACAAAGGAAACGATGAGGCTCTCGCACTGGCCAAACAAGGCAGGCACACTAGGGAGGCCCTCATAGCTGATAGATTTGTGAAGAATGATAACGACATGCAGTAAGGTCAGTCTAATAGATACTCACATTGCATCTATGAATGTTTGACTCCAGTCTGGCTTATGGCAGCACACATATCATCTGTGATAAGGCTCCTGATATGGAGATTAGGTCCTTGAGGACCTAATAGTCACTCGATTCCAGAAGATGATGATGAGTGAGGACACTCCATAGATCTTCACATAGTGTCTAAGAAGGTTTGACTCCTGTCTGGCTGAGGCAGCTCGCTTGTGCTCTGTGATCAGGGTCATATCATGGAGACGCAGCCATGAAACCTTAAAAGCATCTGATGCTTTGTCTGGCTTCAGCATCTGGCCCCTTCAGGAGTACAGCGACACTGGTCACAGATGCTGACAAGATGGAGCCCTACTTTAAAGGTGCTGAAAGCACGGGAGAGAATGGCGGATCTCTGTGTCGCCTGCCCACGACATTCTGGCAGCAATGACAAGCACCGTCAAGGTACAGGCATCAGTAATGTGTCCAGGCAGTGAACATTATGCACAAGTGGTTAACACCCATGCCCCGGCTGTGCAACTACAGCTTCTTAAGGTTCCTAAGCCTGCCGCCATGTCTTGGAGCTCCCCAGGCATCCACAGAGGAGGTAGAGGCAGCCTGCTGACTGCTACATCCTGTCCGTGAAGACCTTGGCAGGCATCCTCTGGAGGACCAAGACCTGCAGGGCCTCGGCCTGCTTTCGGGGTCCTGCTGAGTTGCAGTGGCACCGTCCTCGGCCTGTGGAGCTGGAGCTTCTGGGGTCACAGGAAGGGGGGATTCGGATGGGCAGGCACATCTGGAATCATCTGGGTGCATGGTCCAGGGGTGTGCACCTGCTGATCCTCCTCCCAATGGATGCCCAAGGGCTCCTGGCTCACTTTTTGAGGAGAAGGGGAAGCTGGAGTGGGATCACCTGCCCTGCAGCCCTATCGCGTACACATGATTGGAGACGATGGAGGCTCAACCTGTGCAGCAGTGCAGGAGCGGCGTCCTGGACCAAGGTCTCCATGACGGCTGCCATCCTACCAGTGTTGACCTCCGTGCGTTGGCATGCCAGTGCTATCATCTCAGCCTGAAGACGGATGGACTCCTCCATCATGCCTTGTAATCTGAGGAATATAATGGACATCCTTTCCTGATTTTCCTGAGCTTGCCTTTGCAGCTCCAGCAGCTAAAACATAGCCAAGTCCAGAGGGCCATCATCTGCCTCTGGCCTCCAGCAGTTCTCCGAGTTCTGGATACCCGGAAAATCCCTGCTGCCGCCGCCTGCTGTGGATCAGAAAGTGCAATGTACTCACCACATTGTGATCCCGAGGCTACTGTGAAGCTAGGTCCCACTGAGGTGTGTGTCTCTCTGCTGATAGACAATGTGGATGAGTGTTGTGATAGGTCTTCAATGAGGGTGCTTCAGATTCCTCTCCAGAGGTTTCTTCGGGGCTTGAATGGAGGCCCTGGGTCATGGGCTCTGTCAGCTGTTTCCCAGATGTAAAAGCAAGGGGAGATAATTAGTGCACAGCATGGTTGTCTGATGGATGTGGCACTGCTGGATCCTCACTTGGTAGAGCACTGCCAGCCTCACCCTCAGCACAGGAATGGTCTAGATCCTCAACAGCCAGCTGGATAGCTGCTTTCAAAGTCCATGAGGACCTTGATTTCAGGAATTCCTCCACCGGTCTGTGACTTCTCCCTCTTGTTGTGTGCCAGGTTGTCCTGCATGAATAGAGATAAGCAGGATGCCTGCCAGGCCAGATGAAAAGTATGCCTGGCATGTATGGGTGATGAGTGGTCCCATAGATGTGCTGAGGACAATGAAGGTGTGTGCGAGAGCGTGAATGGGTGATGCCCCTTGAGCTGGCAGTGAGTGAGATCCCTGTGGATGTGTGATGGGTTTGTGAGTGCGTGAGTTGACAGTGATGAGACGAGTGATTTACCCTGGCGGAACGGAGGTGGTTGACTGTCCTCTTTTGCAGGACGTTGACGTTGACCACCACTGCTACCACATCCCAAGAAAGATTGCTGATGTTGCTGCCCCTCCTGCGAACAGGATGAGGATAGAGGGTATCACGGTGACCTTCTACTGCATCCAAAAGGCACTCAAGGGACGTGTCATTAAACCTGGGGCTACATTTCTTTTGCCTTTCTGGGCCATGTCTTCCATGCAGCAGTACTGGGCTGGAAACAGTGAGGTGTGTGTACGTGGCTGCACTTTAAATATGGCGCCCAGCATGACGAAGCAGCGAGGTGATGGCGTGGCAGACGAATAAGAACCCAACTACCATTGAAACGGCATGATCCTGAGAATGCATAATTAATGCGGTGGGATTGGGATGATAAGGCGTGAGAAGCCGCTATTGCGCCCGGCGGGTAAAACGTCATTTTCTCCCACTACCGTACTTAGTGCAAATCTGGGATAATTCCACCCATAGGTAATTTGGCCCAACCAGTCTATGTCAGTATTTATAAGGCACACACATCTCCTCCGAACCAAATCAGTTCCTCTATCCCGCCCTGCCCCCATATCTCTCTTCCCTTCTCCCTCATGTATATGAAATTCCTTAAAACTGCCAATGTTATCTTCTTCAACCATGCAATGTTACAGCAAATTTCACATTCTTGTCACTCTGCAAAGAAGTTCCTCCCAAATTCTTTACTAGATCTATCTATCAGTGGCTATCTTATTTTTGTGCTACATTTTCCTGGTCTCATCCACAAGTGGAAATAGCTTTACTAAATCCATCCTGTCAAACCCCTTCATAATTTTAAAGACCTTTATCAGGACTCTTCTTGGTCTTTTGTTTTCCAGAGAAAGATGTCCCAGTTTGCTTAATCCTTCCTGTTGTTGCATCCTCTAAATTCCAGTGACACCTTTAGTAAATCCTATATGCACTTTCTCCAGTTCAACAATATTCGTTTTGTAATATGGAAATCAGACTGTACAAAGCACTCCAATAGTGTGACCAAACTAAGGATCTTTCTACATTTAACATTATCAGCCTCCTTTTGTCATCTTTTTCTTCAGTACTCTTCTTATTTTGTCTGGATCAGCTTCTGTTAAAACTATCAATGATTTAGTATTCCCAGACCAATTTACCCCTCTACCTCATTTAGTTTTTTTACCTACCAAGGAAAAAGTGACCTTATTCTTCCAACCAAATAGAACCGCCTTACATTTGGAAATTTTGAATTTGATTTGCATTTACCTATCTACTCTGCAAGCCTGTTTATGTCATCCTATATTATTAGGCATACTCTTTAATTTGGTGTCATCTGCAAATTTCAAAACCACACATCTGAAGTCTGAGATTTTATGTATATGGTAAACAACAGTAGTCCCAGCACAGATCTCTGCATGTCACCACTTCCCACTTCCAACATCCTGTGGAACTTCCTTTAACTTCAAACCTGTTTTCTGATTTGTATTCATCTCTCAATCCATTCTGTTACCTGACCCCTGACTCCACATGACCTGAACTTTGACAGAAGCCCCTTACATGGCACTTAGTCAAGATCCTCTGATCATTCATATTCAACACATCTACTGTATTGCCCTTGTCTGCTCTTTCCGTTACTTCTTCAAAAAATTCAATAAGGTTGGTTAAACATGACCTTCCATTTAGAAATCCAAGCTGAGTATTTTTATTATATCTTTGTCTTTAGATGTATTGTTATCAAATCTTTTAGCAGAGATTCCAATAGGTCTCCTACCACTGGCATACTGATTAGTCTAAAGTCCCTGAAATAGTTTTTCATCTCCATTTTTTGATTATAGGAATTAAATTTGCTGCTCACCAGTCCTTTGGGACTAATATATATATAAACACACATATACATATAAATATGTATATTTATATTCTGATGGGGGTCGTTCGGATTCGAGGCATTAGCTTCATTCCTCTCTGCAGACACGGTCAGACCTGCTGAGTTTTTCCAGGTATTTTTGTTTTTGTTCTAGGTTTCCAGCATCCGCAGTATTTTGCTTTTATACATATAAATGGTTGTTTGCCATGCCTTCCACTCTCAGGAACAGGGCGAGAAGGTAGGGCCCGAGTCTACCTCAACTGGAATGAAAATCAATGTTAAAGTGCTGTAATACCTTTCTGACTTCCTCTGCTATTGTCATTTCCTCTTTGTTAGCCTCATCAGGGAAAACTGAGTCAAAGAATCTATTCAATATCCCTGCCATTTCAGTATCACCTCCTGTGAGTTTATTGTGCTCATCTCTGAATGGTCCTATCCCCATCTAAATTCTCCTCTCGTGCCCACAAAATATGTTACAATTTATTTTTCATATTTTCATTTCGTATTTTCTCCTTGCCTTCCCAATTGTCTTTGTTTTTACCTTTTTCTTAAGCTCATCATATTTCACTGTCATCCTTTTCCATAATGATTATTCAACTAACTTGTCTATTTTTATATTTTATTATTCCATAGGGGCAACTATTTAAACACTAAACTTGTGCTTGAGATCTTGTCATTCAGCATATAACCAGGGGCAGCATTTTTCCCCCGTTGGGTGGGTTGTGTGGGTGCGGGTGCAGGCCGGCAGATTTCCGACTGGCACCCCCAATTGGGGGCACACCACCATTTTACGTGGGCGGGCAAATTAAGTCCCTGTGCAGGTTGGCAGGGGGTGGGTGGGATTCCCTGAGCCAGTGCGTGAAAGAGCGCATAGATCTCCCTGAGGCAAAGTGCTGTCTCCGGTAGCTCAGCTCAAGTTTGAAAACTTTATTAAAGGGAGAAAAAAATATTCCTGACGTGTCCCCTCATGTGACAGTGTCACATGAGCAGGGACATGTCAATTACTTTTGTTTAAAAATTCAATACACGTTTTAAATCTCTCGTGAATTCTCATCCCGCCCGTGGATGAGATTTCATGTTTTTTCTGAAGGTTGCCTGGGCTCTTCGCCTGCCCGCCAACCTTAAGGTTGGATGGGCAGGTCCAATAATTGGGTTAATTACTTGTTCAAAGGCCTTAAAAGGCCGCTGACAGTTTGGTGAGTGTGCATCCGAGTCGGCTGCGTGCCCGCTGAAATGGAAATCTAAATGACCCGTGGTGACATCGGGACGCACACCCGACATCACTGCGTGTCATTTTACGCGTTGGCGAGCGGGCCACGCCTCCCACTTACCGACAGGAAAATGCTGTCTCAGGATAAAAACAGAGATCCAGGTCTTCACTCCCGGGTCAGGTGTGCAGAGACGGGTGAATTTCTGGCTCTGAAAATATGACCTTTAAAAATGGCTGCCCGCAAATCAGATTTTTGTTCTGGGGGTGGTGGGCTGGATTGGAAGTTGGGCCTGCCACCCCCGAAGTGAATGCGGAGGCTGCCGGGTGCAGAGGCAGGCTAGGTAGAAGGTCTGTCTCTGTGCTCCACCATTTCATTTAAGTTACTTTTAAAAAGATGAAAACAAAAACAGCTCTCCAACCCTCACTCCTCACCTCCTTATCCCCCCCAAGCACACTCCATGACAACCTTTGCCACTTCATGTTCCCCACCCACCCCATGGGCCCTCATACCCCTATGCCAACCCATGACCTATAACACACCCCCATGTTCCCTCATGCCCCCTCTGCCAACCATACCCCTCTACCCAGCCCCCATGGCCCCCCATGTCCCAATGCATCCATGACTACCAGTTCTGGTGGATGGATAGGTGTAGATGCACTTAAAAGGGCTCACCACTGTCGGGTGAATGTGGTATTGTACCAGTGCATTCTGTCGCTTGAGTTTCATCTTCCACCTTTGCAGCAGATGCACAATGGGATGAAGGATCATGATCATACTGAAGTACTCGTTGGTCCAATTGGTTCATTACATCTTCGGTGAGAATAAGTTTACTCTCTCCCTCCTGGACATCTTCCTCGGATGATCAGCCTCTGTGAAGAGTGTCAATAAATTGCTGCTGAAGTCCCAATCCAGATCAACTGTCAGTTGTACAGTTTGAGGGGCTCAGATTTGGTATGGTTGTTGAATGTCTGTTGATTGACATCCTCTGCTGCCTTGATGAGTTTGAGAACTACACAGGCATTTCGGCTCAGAAGAGTAATCCCTGATTGTTAAGGACATATAATGTTTCCTGTTTCTGTTTGTTCTTGTACTTTGACCTGAAGCTTGTTCCCTCCTGGACCATATAACTAGGTTGTAGCTGGCTTCAGCCGTTGTGTTACTAGCCATGGTTCTTTATTGGATAAGACTGTCACGCTTGCCCCTGTACCCAATTTGAAATTAGTGACATGTCCATTGACACAAATATCTGATTCCAGAATGTCTATCTTGGGTCTTTGATCTCACCCAGGAAAGATTTTTGTTTCTCTTCTTGTTGAGATTCTTCAAATTCATTGATGGCCTTGTGTGTGAAGATTCTCTCGCTATCCCCTGTATCTAGAGGTTTTAGTTCTGCACATCTTTCCAATGTGTCCAAACCGTTTACAATGAAAGCATTCTGCAGTGCTTACAGGACACTGTTCATGCCCGTGGGGCTTTTTGGCACCACGGCATTGGCATGGTTTAATGGCATCTTGAACTTTTGTTCCATGAGGTGTCTTCTTCCCTGGAGTGTATTTGACATTCTTTTGTTTAATGAGTTGTGCCATCATTGGGGTTTTCTGAACCACGGTTTCTCTTCCCCTCTGAGTATGGTTCTATTTCGGACCTCTGTTTGTCTTACCAACTCTATCACCTGCTTCAAAGTTAAGTCATCTTTCGATTGCAATGGACAGTTTTAAAATCACAATATTTGCAACCTTTAGCCAGTCGATACAAGTTGTTGATAAAGGCATCTACTATTTCACCTGGTTTCTGGACCCTTTTGTTGAAATTAACCCTTTCTAATATTTTGTTACTCCATAAATTAAAATAATTATTGAAGTCAAATTTGTCTGATGTTTCATTATTTCTTGCTATAACATCATCTGCATTTACTCCAATAAAGACAGTAATGTATTGACTAGTTCTGCCTCGGACATATTATCCAATCCAGAAACTATTCAGAATCTTAAAAATCCTTTCCTCGGCAGTGCCCAATTCTGTGTTTGATTCGATCCTTCCATATGCCCAAATCATTCAGGCAAGGTGAATTTGGAATCCATAGCTGCTTTAAGTTTCCAGGAGGTTTGCTTTGTTTTCTTTAAAACTTCTCTTGCATTAATTGAGTTTTCCCAGGCTGACCAGTCTTTCACAAATAATTGCTGCGGTCGTTGACCCTTTTTGGTAATCGTGCCTAAACTTTGCAGAGTTTTTTTAACTAATCGCTGCAAATTACTATTGAGTTCTGTTCACTGCTTTCCTTCTGCTGGAGAATTGTGTTTGAGCAGCTGATATTTTTTTTTCACTCGCTGCCTTCCTTCTTCTCTTCCTAGGCCCATGCTATTGGCCTGGATTTTTGCTCCCGAGGTGAGGGTGCAGAGGCAGGAATTCTCCCAGCTTGCTGCACCCACCTTAGGAAAAATTGCCCCAGAGTGTAGGATCTCAATTTCCTGGGGTGGGGGTGGGGAGGGGGGGTGGTGCGGTGCGGTGGTAGGTAGCAATGTAGCGATGTCTGGAGTTGGGCATGCCACCCCCAGATGCAGACTGGAGACGGCCATAGGTGCTGCCAAATGCCAAGGTGGGCTGTTTAAAAAGCCTGCCTCAGTTCTCTGGGACATCATCCCAGTTATTTTGTTAAATATTAAACATTCTAAACCTCACCCTCAGCCCCCACCCACTGCCAATGCCCTGCCTGTACCCCTCCACCCATCCCCAAGTCCCATGTAACCCTTATGCAAACTTAGTGCCAAACCATACCTGACCCACCCACAACCTTTTGCCCTTACATCTCCACACCAACTCGCAATCAGAATCCACCCAGACTTCAGGGGTCATGTTGAGAAGAAACAAAATACATTTTAAAACATCTATCACACCAAAAAAAGACTCTCATGCATGAAAGCCCATTCAATACATTTAAATACCCTCTAATACTTAATCCCTTATGAAAACAAACATTTGTACTCATAACCCCACATCAAAGTCAGCTAAACATTTAATAATGTCTTGGAGCTGTCAAGCATACTGGACTTACATCTGCATCTCCCCTCCCACCACCCCCCCCCCCCACCGCCGCCCCCCCCCCACCACCCCCCCACCCCCCCCCCCCACCACCACCCCCCCCCCCCACCACCCCCCCTACCCCCCCCCCCCCCCCCCCCCCCCACCACCCCCCCCACCCCCCCCCCCCCACCCCACTGTGATAATAATAGATTGTGGAAAGCAATCAAGTAGTAATAATGCTATAATCATAGCTCTTAGGATTACGTCAATAAGCACGTATGGAAACCGAAAGCAGAGATTTTTTTCAACTCATAGGCACAGACAGGCTGTTTTTTTTCAATTTTATGAAGGGCTGGCCATTTAAATAACTTGGCAGTTTGACAGTTTCACAGACCTTATCCAGCCTATACAAGCATTAACATCTACTCTGAAAATTTGTAACTCTAACACTGTGGGATAATGCCCTTGCTCCAGCTAAAATGGGGTCCTTTTGAACTCAGCACTAAGCTTAAATGTCCCTGCTGAGTTCAGGTTTTCCTCAGGTGTGAGTCATGTCCCGACCCCATTGCCCTACTGGCAAAAATGGGATTTGTTAGAAATGGGGCAGGACTTCTGAATCAGGAGTCCCAGCGCCATTTTGGATACATCGCAGAGTCTCCATGACTCGGGGAAAATCTAAGCTATTGTAAATGATTCTCTTTCCTCAGACACCGGCTGAATTTTTCCAGCTCTTTGGAGATGGGCTGGGATGCAGAAGAACTAGCAACGTGGCAGATGAAGGCATCAGGAAGAGAGCCTGATGTCTACCTGCTGTCATGGAATATTGCCAGTGGCAAGAGCCTTAGGCTATTAATTTCCCAATTAAAGGGCATCTACTTCCCCCGCCGGCTTTTACGGACATCAGAGGGGCTGCTTCCACGTAGGGAGGCTGCCAGGTAAACTCTGGTAGTCACCCAATTCCTCAGGAAGGGGGGATCCCTCGTTGATGGGTTATCCATGGCCCACGGAGGGACCTCCTGGCAGCCATGTCCCTGCCTGCCTGTCTGATGACGGGTCATCTTAGACCTGTTTCTTTTCAAAGATGCAGTCTGACCTGCTGAGTATTTCTTGCATTTATTGTTTTTATTTCAGATCTCCAGCATCTTCAGTATTTTGCTTATGTATTACAGAAAATAATGTGACCAATCACTGTGACCGAAAGCATTATGCCCAATGATGATTAAGGGTGCTACTCAGATCACAAAAATCAGAAACCATGCAAGTTTGATTTTAATTTAGTCTATAAGGACTTGGTTGTTATGATACACAGATAATCCACATTTTGATACAAATACCTTTAAGTTGAACATTCTCCTGAAAGCTTTCAACAAATTAAATTACTTCAGATAAATGGCTCTCCCCATAACTATTCAACTTTAGATAATTGAAAGATTTTCTTTCAAAAAAATCTACCTCCAATTTACTTGTGCAATGCAAGTTTCTCCTCTAATTCTAAAACAATTACATTGTGATTACATTAAATTTGTGCTCAGCAACAGAATTTGTTTTTACTTTGCTTTGAGGGAGATGCACCAGAAATCACAAATCTTACAAGGCAACAAAGAAAGTTTAGGACAAAAACAGAATTACCTGGAAAAACTTCTGTTGAAGGGTCATGAGGACTCGAAACGTCAACTCTTTTCTTCTCCGCCGATGCTGCCAGATCTGCTGAGTTTTTCCAGGTAATTCTGTTTTTGTTAAGAAAGTTTAGGCCTTGTTGATATATTTTAGCCAAAAATTCACACCAGATATTAAAGAGGGAGATGAGGCAAATATTTGATTATGGCATATTATATGCATGTTATAATAATTGTTTTCAAATAATTTCCAACAAAACACTTCAAAAGGACATGGGTTAACTGTCACTTGCTGAGAAGTTACTTAAAAGTTTACAATAAGTCATCAGAGGCTACTGGGGCATGGTGCATTGATGCATTGGAACCATACAGTGGTTCAGTGCAAGGTCACATCTACATTTACCAAGAGCCACATTCCAGAGATTCCATTCAGCATCTATTGTGGAACAGCTGACCAGCAGAATTCAACTTGATGGGAAAGTGTGTCGGGAGGTTTCTTTAATGGGCGGCTGATCCACAACGGCAGTTTTACATTTGAGCTGGAAGTTGGAACTCTGCCTCCTATTGTGCCAGTAATTTCGCAAATACGAGAAAAGCATAAACCATGGATATGAAATGCTTAATGTCCAGGGATCCCAATTTGAAAAGCTATGGATTAGAGAGAGCCTTACTCAGCTGAGTACTGCTGTGCTTGCAATTACTTGACCTTTGACTAGGTGCTTAAAGTGAGAAAGCTTTGCGGCTGAACACTGATCAGCATAAAATCATCCCAGACTTTTTGGAAAGTAGCAATTTCTCGCATGTTGTGAATCGATAGAATGAAACCCACTCTAGGCGGTGTACAGCAAGGAAAGAATTCATTCCCAGAATCACAAGCACTCACTGGTAAGATAAACTGGAAGGCTAAATACCAGATGTATGGAATAAGTAAGGACAGAGTCATCCACATGTAATTGCACTGACTCTGAGCCAATTGTAACAAAGGACAATTCTTAAAAGAGTTACGTTCCCGTCCAGATGTTTGGAAAAAAAGATAACTGACCGCAAGCAGGTTGATCAAAGTACACAACTGCAATGGTAATACATTGTGAGTCCACTGTATCTTTTGAATAGTCAAAGATTTGAAGATAAGATTAAAGCTGAAATTATTTGAGTACAGTATAATTAGGACTGTTGATTTCCATTTTTTATCACATAGGAATACTGAATTCTTGACAATGTAATTGGGAACTATGGGCTTGATAGTATCTGCCCTTGCTTGACTGAAAGCAAAAAGGATTGTGCTGTTGGGAAAGGAGTTCTGAGATTTTGACCCAGCAGCAGTGAAGGAACAGAATCGACCTAGAATTTCACTGAGTGCAGTAATGGGCATGAAAAATGACGTTTTACCTATTAGCCGCAATGACAGGCCTTTGTGCTGTACTGCCCACTTCCCGAATCATTAATTATGCAGCCACAGGAAACACGCCGTCTCGCTGGCGGGCAGCCTCTGAATCGCCCGCCATTCCATTACCTCACTGTTTTCTCACTCCAGGCACCATTTCTAAACTGCAGCCAAACACACAGCTCTCAATGCTTGCAGCCCAGGACTGCTGCACAGAAGACATGGCCCTGAAAGCCAAGAAGAGTTCAATAACCTGTCAACTGGATTGACTTTTGGAGGCCCACCCTGATATCCTCCACCTTTGCTCTGGCCACAGGAGGTCCAGCAATCTCACCACTCTGGCTTGGGAGGCGGTGGCAATGATAGTCAGGGCCAATGCTGCACAGAAGAGGTTGGCCATTCAGTGCAGAAAGAGAATAATTAATCTTGTTCGAACTGCCAGGGTAAAGCAACCATCTCATCACTCTAAACTCACACACTCACAAGGCCATCACACATTCACTGGCATCTCACTCACTCAAGGGACTTCACCACTCACTCTCTCACATGCACTCTCACATCTCCATCAGGCCTCATCTCCTCTGGAGACTGCCTCCTCAGCCCTCACTATCTTGAGGTCTTGAGATCTACATGTGCCCCAACACATCCTGGGATACTCCCCTTCCCCAGTACAGCCCTCGCCCTGCAGCCGCCTCCCTTGCCTGAGGCTACTTCTCCCCCTTCCCCAAGCAAACCCTAGCACTGCAGCCATTGACCTGCTTTATGGCTGGTCTGGTAGATAGAGACCTGCCTGTGAGCCCCCTTAAAAGTGATGTGGTGCTGCCTGAGAAGCCTAGCGCTGATGACAATGAGTGCTGCCAGAAGCAAGGTAGGCAAACAAACCTCAAAGTCCTGAGGGAAGTGCAACTCGCCAGGTGCAATCACGCTGACGTGCCCAAATGAGCCAGCATGAGGAGATGATTCCAGTGAGCAGGGCTTGTAATGAGATGTTAAAGTATTGAAATTAGGGTCCCAACATGCGGCAGCGGGAAACGTGGCCCGCCATTGACGGGAAGAGTGGGCAATCGCAATCTGGTTTCACGATTGTATGAAACCGATTTTTGGCCTTCTCGCCATATTGTACACTCAGGGCACCAAACATGCCAATACACGTGGAAAATTCGGGCCATAGTTCCAATTCTGCACGGTGTGTAGCCTGGAGGGGAACTGGAGGTGGTGGTGTTCCCATGTGTCAGCCGCCCTTCTCCTTGGTAGTAGAGGTTGTATCTTTGGAAGGTGCTGTCATAGAATCATAGAACATTTGAGGCACAGAAAGAGACCACTTGGCCCATTGTGTCTGTGCTAGCCAAAAAGTGAGTCATCCAGCCTAAACCCACTTTCCAGCATTTGGTCTGTAACCCTGCAGGTTACAGCACTTAAGATGCATATCCAAACACCTTTTAAATGAGTTGAGGGTTTCTGTCTCTACCCTTTCAGGCAGTAAGTTCCAGACCCCCACCAACCTCTTGGTGAAAACATTTTTCCTCATCTCCCCTCCAATCCTTCTACAAATCACTTTAAATCTATGCCCCCCCTTGTCACTGACTTTGCTGCTAAGGTAAATAGGCCCTTCCTATCCACTCTATCCAGGCCCCTCACAATTTTGTACATCTCAATCAAATTCCCCCTCAGCTTCCTCTGTTTCAAGGAGAACAGCCTATCCAATCTTTCCTCACAGCTGCCATTTCCCAGTTCTGGCAAACTCTTCATAAATTTCCTCTGTACCTTCTCTCATACAACTATATTCTTTCTGTAATGAGGTGACCAGAACTGTGCACTGTACTCAAGTTGTGGCCTAACTAATGTTTTGTATAGTTCCAACGTTATATCCGTACTCTTATATTAAATGCCTCAGCTAATAAAGGAAAGGATTCCATATGCCATGTTAACCACCTTACAGACCTGTCCTGCTAACTTCAGGGATCTGTGGACATTCACTCTAAGGGCCCTCACTTCCTCTACAACTCTCAGTATCCTCCTATTTATTGTATATTCCCCTGCTTTGTTTTAACTCCCCAAATAAATCAACTCACACTTCTCTGGGTTGAATTCCATTTGTCACTTTTCTGTCCATCTGACCAGTTCATTGATATCTTCCTGCGGTCTACAGCAATCCTCCTCGCTATCAACCATGCGGCCAATTTTTGTGTCATCTGTAAACTTCTTGAACATTCCCCCTATATTTACATCTAAATCATTTAATATATACCACAAAAAGCAGGGAACCTAGTACTGAGCCCTGCAGAACCCCACTGGAAACAGCGGTCCAGTTGCAAAATACCCATCAAGAATTACTCTTTTGTTTCCTGCCACTGAGCCAATTTTGTTTCCAACTTGCTACGTTCCCCTGGATCCCATGGGCTTTTAATTTTTTAACCAGCCTGCCATGTGGGACGTTGTCAAAAGCCTTGCTAAAGTCCATGTAGACCACATCAACTGCACTACCCTCTTCAATCCTCAAAAAATGCAATCAAATTTGTCAGATACGACCTTCCCTTAACAAATCCATGCTGACTGTCCTTGACTACTTCAGAGTGACGGTTTATCCTGACCCTCAGAATTGATCCCAATAATTTGCCCACCACCAAGGTCAGGCTGACTGACCTGTAATTATTCAGCCTACCCCTCGCTCCCTTTTTAAACAAAGGTTGGACACTAGCAATCCTCCAGTCATCCAGCACCATACTTGCACTGCAAGAATTCACCAAAGCTCCTTAGACAGCACCTTCCAAGCCTACAACCACTACCACCTAGAAGGACAAGGGCAGCTGATAGATAGGAACAACACCACCTGGAAATTCCCGTCCAAGTCACTCACCATCCTGACTGGGAAATATATTGCCGTTCCTTCACTGTCGCTGGGTCAAAATCCTGGAACTCCCTTCCTAACAGCACTGTGGGTGTACCTACACAACATGGACTATAGCGGTTCAAGAAGGCAGCTCACCACCACCTTCTCAAGGGCAACTAGGGTTGGGCAATAAATGCTAGCCCAGCCGGTGAAGCCCACATCCTGTGAATGAATTTTTAAAAAATCTGTATCCAGTGAGGATTGGAAAACTTGGTGGTCAGACCCTCCATTATTTCTTCCCTGACTTATTTTAATAGCCTGGGGTACATTTCACCTGGTCCTGGTGATGCTAAGCCCCTTAATATTTCCTCTCTCCCTAAGGAGGCTTGGCGAGTTGTTGCAGTGCAACTTCCATATGGTATATACTGCTGCCACCATGCACTGATGGTGGAGGGAGTGAATGTTTAATGTGGTGGATGGGGTGCCAATCAAGCAGGCTGCTTTGTCCTGGATGGTGTTAAGCTTCTTGAGTGTTGTTGGAGCTGCACTCATCCAGGCAAGTGGAGAGTATTCCATCATACTTGTGCCTTGCAAATGATGGACAGGCTTTCACGGGTCAACAAGTGAGTTATTCATGGGTCCTCATGGGGGCCTAATCTATCATTTTAAACTGAGGGCTGATGTGGAAACCATGTGACAATGTTAGAAATGCAGGTTGTTTTAAGAGTAAACCTGTACAAACTTCAGAGTGAATTGCAAGCAAATGATGCTCATTGAAGCCAGTACTTAAGAGCTGGGTTTTTCCCCAGAAAGAGAGTTTTTGCTTCTGGACAGGGAAAAGATCTTGAAGGGAAGAGTGGAAACTGGTATTTGTACTGAACTATAGTTTAACAATAAAAGGGTTGTGATTCACAGAATGTCTTCAGCTGTCTGATTCAGTAGATGGATATCCATCTATTAAACACAGTGATGGCTTCACTCCCAGACTAAACCTGCCAGGAGTAAGAGCCAGGGCTAGAACAGTCTGAGTAAGAAAAGATTTTTAAATGTTTGTTTGGTTTCCTTGTGAGCCAAGAGAAGTAGGAGTCTCTTTTGGGCCCCAACAGGAAATTATGGGCCTTCCATGTGTACCAGGCTTCTATCCCTCTGCTGCGCAGGATTTTCCTCCCAGAACACTAACCTTTCCAGAGATGGTACCCCTGAGTCACAGGCAGTGGTCTCCTGCCACCTGATGTTAATGGCTTTCCACCAATTTCCCAGCCAGCAAGTGACATATGAATGAAACCCAGTCTTTACAATCAGCTGAATCTGCCTGCTGCCACACTTTGCCAGGTTCCTACCTCAGAGTTCCACATTTCACCATTCCATGCATTTTTCCATGAAAACCCCAAATCAGTGGCTGTGATTCACTTATAGCTGTTCATAGTTAGCATTACTATTTATTGGTGACTTTCAAAATATGGGATTTTCCAATATTTTTTTACTGCGAATTGCATTTGGTTATTGTATCCGATTTATCATAAAAATGGCAAACTAGCTCCCTTGTATAAGATTTAAACTCTTTAGTTCTTTTACTACCATTAAAAATTGGAATAAATTTGTTATGCAGGCGATTGTACCTAAATAGAAAGGCCATGTTTGTTGCTCTGTTAAATAATGCAGCCATAAGCTTAGTGTGAACAGACTGTATTAGATAACAGACTTGTCATTGCAGATTTTCTTTAATTTGATGCTAATACTGATGGCCCATTAATATGAGATCTTTCTCTGATAGCTGGCTGTCTGCAATTAATAAGTATTAACTTTTAAACTTTCAGAACAAACTAAAACTCCAACTCCTAAAAAGATATTGTGATTAGAAAATTAAAATTATTACAACTGGAGCCTGACATACTTTAAAACTAGCGTACACAATATTTTTCAAATAGCTTTCTAGCTGAATAGCTGGTAGGAGACAGAGCTGTATCTGGACTCTGCAATACCATACATGAATAATAGCCAGCTGGTCCCAATAGGAAAGCTATCAAGTTTAGTTTGAAGATACTACTATCAACATACTGCTGTTTGTGGCTTCAGTTCACATTGGTGTGAGGTGTACTGCACTCAGAATGGGTTCTTTTTGTCTGTTCATGTAAGTGGTACATTTCCATTCCCCAGCCTTGACTTATCCCCTTTAACTGCTGTTGTACACGTGACATTATCACACAATTTGTACTTGTTGACTTAAAAAGATAAGGGAGCTGGGTGGGTTAATAAACTAACAGTAGCAACTTGTAGAAGTGTGAAAGGTCAGACATTGTTAACCAAAGTAAATATCATTTAAGCAATGCCGTAGGAAAAAATCAAAAGGAACTGCAATTAACAGCTGGTTTCTTTTTCCCTGTTCATTCTCAATAAGATCTCTGTGAATTAAATTGGACTACTGCCATCGGATCAAACAAAACTGAAAATGCAACTTGCATTTTAGAGAGAGGTTAAAAGTCGTCGTCTGGGAGACTAATTCATCATTGTCACTTCACTTTTACATAGAGTACCTACAATCAGCTTCTGTCTAATATCTCTTCCTTGGCAGACAGCCTGACTCTCATAAATTCTACAGGAATCCCTTGGCTTGGGATACAGTTCTTCAGTGTCCAAGAAAAGCCCTTTAATCTCCTGAAACAAGCCTTTTGAAACATCGCTCTATCTCCCAAAATGCAGGTGAAGAATGCAACGCAAGCAAATGAAATGATACTTGTGCCAACCCAGCAGTAAAATAAAGTCATTCTACCAAAGCACCCCCTGTAGTTGGCTCCCACATTTTGAATCATTTGGCTGCCTGTTTTGGCTCCTGAAGATTGTGTAATGTGCCAGATTGAAAACTTTCATTTCTGTTGCAGCAAAACTTGAAAGAACTTTTTTCTTTAAAAACATTGCGGCATGAAGTGGGTAAGTCCTTGCCGAATTATTTTGTATTTTTTTCCATGGGATGTGAGCATTGCTGCCAAGGCCAGCATTTGTTACACATCCTTAATTGCCTTTGAGAAGGTGTTGTTGGGCCATCTAACTAACAAACACCTTGGGATGAATTAGGAAGAAGCGAAGGAATAGGCCAGGTTTCCCAGGGAACAAAAATAAGTATTTGTTGGCGATGTAGGCTAAGATTTCAGCTGCTGTGCAAGAACATTGCTTCTTATTGAACGTCTCCATACCACAGGAATTCCTGTGTCCACAGTACAGGAAAAGCCCAGGGAGGGGAGGTGAGGAGGGAGGCAACTGTCCTCATGCAAACACCACCCCCAAACCCCCCACAAACCACCCCCCCCACCCCCCCTACTAAACAGCCCAGAGGAGTCTTGCTTCAGCAAGCAATGAAACTCAGGAGGAATTGAATGTGCATAGTAGTGTTTTCTTTCCATTATAAGTAGTGTTTTCTTTCCATTATAAGTTAACTGTGAATAATGAATGGCTAGTTGTGAAACTGATAATGTTGATTATTTAGCAAAACAGCCCCACAATGAATATGTTTCCATACCTTTATCATGGTGTATTACATTTTGGACAGACAGTGTATGCAAAGGAAGATGTTTAAAGACACAAAAGAACAAGCTGGTTAAGGACAATTCAGCAACTTGAGCCAATATTGTCTATAGCAAAGGTGTTTACAATCATCCGAGATCAAGGATATGAAGCCAGGAATAAATCCGCAAGCCTGTTACAAAAGCAAACATAAACTATTGTGAAAATGTACTGTGGATCATTGAGTATCTGGAACAGATTATCTGAACATTTGCCTCATTGTTGTTTGTGAGACCTTGCTGTGCACAAATCGCATGCCATATTTCCTCACATCACAAGAGTGGCTACATTTCAAAAAATCTCCATTACCCTTTGGAACATTCTGAGGTAATGGCAGGCACTACATGAATTCAAGTTCTTTCTTTAATTTCTGTGGTGGGCCTGGTAGACTCTATACCAAAATGGGTGGCTTTCAACAATCACAACTTGTATTTATAAAACAGTTTTAGCCTAATAAAATCTTCCAAGGTGCTTCACAAGTGCATCATAAAGTAAAATTTGACACCAAGCCACATAAGGAGATATTAGAACAGATGGTCAAAAGTGCCATCAAAAGGGTAGGACTTATAGTGTGTCTTAAAAGAGGAAAGAAACATAGACAGGCAGAGAGTTGTACGGAGGGTATTCCCGAGCTGAGTCTTGGCAGCTGAAGGCACAGACGCCAGTGGTGAAGTGATTAAAATTGAGGATGCTCAAGAGGAAAGGCTAGTGACTATCTTGGAGAATTGTGGGGCTGAAGGAAATTACAGAGACAGGGAGGTGCAAGATCATGCAGGAATTAGAAAACAAGGATGAAAACTCTATACCCTTTAGTGGCAGATCACACCATTGGGTAACTTGTAGAAAGTGTTCAACAGTACTCTACAACGAGGCAATATACGCATAATGGTATGGCTGAGACCAGGAATTTATAACCCTGCTAAGAAATGATAAGTCCAAAATTATGTTCAACTATTCAGTGTTGCAGCATTGGAAAGCTTGTGTAATTAGTTCTAGGAGCAGCATTCAGGTTCAGTATATTGCTCATACTAGAGTTGGAATATGCTAATTAGTATCACAGCAGTTTCATTGATTTGTTCCATCACAATGATATGACATGTGCATATGTGATATCAATCTTTAATTTCATTGGCTAGTCATATATATATAGAATTGCTTTAAAGGGCTTTTAAAAAGTGCGCAAAAACACTGACTTAAGATGGCTGCTACAGTTCACCCGGTGTCTGGTATTACAAGCTGGCCAATTTCTGGAAGGTTCCAATATGGATTACAATGAAGACATTCCAAGGGCATCTCCTATGGAATTTCACGCCTGCTGATGTCAAGAATTACTTCAAAGATTAACTGAAACTGCACTGGCCCTCACCATTTGCATTTCTATAAAGCTACCTTTAAGCGGAGACAGAAAGTCTACCAGGGTAATGGCTATATAGAAGGTGTCATTCCTATCTTATCAAGATGAAGGATGGATCATTCAGGAGTTAATGCCTGGGATTTTAAAGAAAGTAATCACCTAGGCCATAAGAATAAGCAAGGTCAGTCCAGTCATGAGCTAATCAATTACCTTCTAAATTCACTATGCGAGAAATGTCATGTGACCATAATAACCATTTTGAAATGTCTTTCAGTACAACACCTAAGTTTCTAAAAAAAGAGTCTGGAAGAAATCTGCCAATGGAGCAGTAACACTATCTCTCTTCCATTCTCTCATGTTCATGTATCTCTGATACATTTTGTCAACTACCACGGAACTAGAGAAATTCCATTGAAAAGAAGTGCAGGTACAATTGCATTGACTTTTGGAAAATACGGTTTATGACCTAAAAGAGCCTATCTCCAGAAATTTCAATTTACATAGCCTCAACTCCACTGGAATTTCAAGACCACCATGGAAAATTCTGCCTCAACCACAGATAGCAGTGAAAGACTCATAAACAGTGAACTCTCTATTTTTTCCCTTTTATCAGTGAAGTTTATTTTGGCCAAAGAGCAAAACATACTGCAGAACGTGTGTGTGTGTGTGTGAAGGTGGGACGTGGGTTTAGCTTCTTAAATATCTTTATACCCTTACATGGGTGGGTTTTTAGCTTAAACCAAGCCCTTTTGCTAAAACCCAAGAAAGCCTGTCAGGCTGAGCTCTTTGCATTCAGCATGTAAATGGTTAAGCACAGACATTGAAATAATACCTTCAATCTTATAAATTTCAAAAAACCCTGTTACAATCAAACAAATAATGGGAAAGAAAGGGTAAGTCCTGACACATGTCCTCCCCAGTCGTAACAGCACCAAGCCTTTCTTAAAGGTACCTTATGGCACAATTAGAGTACTTGTTTTTAACATATGATTACAGAGACCTTATCCTCAGTGCATCTGAATTCCTTTACTTTGAGGCCAGTAACTGAGAATGCACAATGGAGGTAAGTGACATGCAGTGAGGAGGCTCTTTTGGGGATATTTGAGTCAAGGCTCTAATGAAGTCAGGATGCTGAGTGGCCCTGATGAAACCCAATCTGAGCATTTGCCTAAACATTCTTTTCTTCCCTGATAAAAAGAGACATGCGGGCAAAGCTTTTTGTCTTGCGCTCATCAGGACAGATTCACAAGAATACCAAATCTCAAGGGGAACAACAATTTAAGCTACATGAAAAGAGGGTGCAGTATAAATTGCTGTTCCCTTTGAGATATGGTATTCTTGTGAGTCTGTCCTGACGAGTGCAAGACAAAAAAGCTTTGACAGCATGTCTCTTTACCCAAGTTCTACTCAAGTTCTGTACTACCAACCAACTATTTTTTTATTCATTCATGGGATTTGGTGTTACTGGCAAGGCAAGCATTTATTTCCCATCCTTGATTGCCCTTGAGAAGGTGCTGGGGAGCTGCTTTCTAGACCCACTAAGTCTAGGTGGTGCAGATAGACATATGGTGCTGTTAGAGAGGGAGTTCCAGGATTTTGAACCAGTGACAGTGATGGAATTTTGGAACAGTGTAAGGCAATATATTTCCAAGTTGTAATGGTGTGTGATTTGGAGGAGAACTTGCAGGTGGTGGTTGTGTTCCCAAACTTCTGTTGCCCTTGTCTTATAGGTGGTAGAGGTCATGGCCTTGGAAGTGCTGTCAAAAGAGTCTTGGAGTTGCTGCAGTGCATTGTTTAGATGTGCATTGGTGCCACTGTGCTGGTGGTGGATGGAATGCTGATCAAGTGGGCTGCTTTGTCCTAGATAGTGTTGAGATTCATGAATATTTTAGATCTGTTGTTTAGATTTGCTAGCGCAAATGATTCTTGCCTCTTATAAGGCCAAGTCTGAATGTTACCCAGGTCTTGTTGCATTTGGACATTAGCTGCTTCAATATCTGAGGAGTTGTGACTGGTATTGAACACTGAACATCCCCACTTTTGGCCTTATGATGGAGGAAAGATCATTGGTGAAGCAGTTGAAGATGGTTGGGCCTTGCACCCCACCCTGTGGAACTCCAGCAGCCTTGTCCTGGGGATGAGATGATTGGCCTCCAATTACCACAACCATCTTTCTTTGTGTTAGGTATGACCCCAACCAGTGGAGAGGTCCCCCCACCCCGATCTGCCTTGATGTCGAGGGCATCACCCTCACCTCACCTTTAGAATTCAGCTCTTTTGTCCATGTTTGAGCCAAAGCTGCAATGAGGTCAGGAGCTGAGTGACCCTGGCAGAACCCAAACAGAGAATCAGTGAGCAGGCTATTGCTGTGTACATGCTCCTTGATAGCACTGTAGGCAACAACTTCCATTACTTGACTGAATAGATTAGAATAGAATAGATTGATGGAGAAGTAATTGGCCAGATTGGATTTATCCTGCTTTTTATGGACAGGCTGTACCTGGGAAATTTTCCATATTTTCAGGTAGATGCCTGTGTTGTAGCTGTAGTAGCACAGTGTGGTTAGGACTCTGGTTAGTTCTGGAGCACAAGTCTTCAGTACTACAAGGATGTTGTCAGGGCCCATATATTCTTTGCTGTCTCCATTGCTATAAGCAGTACTTTTTCTATTATAACTCGAGCACCTTAACCTATCAGGTAGCTGGATTGGTGGCTGTGACTGATTAGGTATCTATTTAACTATCCAATGAGATGGTTGTATTTTTAAGATACTTTTCTTCCAAATCTGGCAGAGTTTAAATTGTCTTTCAATATATACATTGCACTAAAAGTGGTAGAAATGCTTCTTGTTCTTCTTAGGCACTCCCTCAGGATAGAGGATGACTTCTTGCCACTCCAGATTGATGAGTTTTGAGATGGTTGATAAGTCCAATGTGTGATCTACAGACTCTGCCACATGCAGGGCAAGTGGTGCTTGAGGGATTGGATAGATGGGTTTTATGGAGGTTTGTGTGCTCCCTCAGATGCCTCATCTTTGCTTCTGTACGTTCCCGAAGTCTCTTGATATGTTCAGTGCTTTTCTAAAAGAGCCTTTTCCACTTTGACGGGTCACAAGGCCGAGTCTCCCATGAGTTGGCAGGGATGTTTAACCTTTTCGAGGGTGCTTTGAGCCACCCCTAAAGAGTCTCCACTGTCCTCCTGGAAATCTCCTGCCACAACTGAGTTCCAAGTAGAGTCTGGTGTCAGGCAAAGAAACAACATGTTCCACCCAGCTGAGCAGGTTTTGAGCGATTGGCGCCTTGATGCTGGACATGTTGGCTTGGGAGACTGTTGTTGGACCACCTTTCTTGCCACCGAATTTGGAGGATCTTGTGAAGGCTCCACTGATGGACTTTTCCAGTGCTTTGGAGGTGCCTGCTAGGTCATCCAAATCTTCACAGCATAAAGGAGCATGGGGGCTTCACGATCAAAAATGAGCTTGTCAGTGACTCTCCTGTGGGATAAACCAGTGCCTCATGAATGCTCGGCTCACCATAATAAGGAACCAGCATGCATATGCTCCTACACTGGAGGCGATAGGCAAAACCAAGGAGAGATTCTACACTGATCAGGAGCAAACCCTAGCCCAAGTCCCAGCAGGTGACAAACTGATCTTCCTTGGAGATTTCAACACCAGAGTCAGAAGGTCATAAATCTCTGGAATGGTATGATAGGCAGGGAAGGCACAGGGAAAGCAAACTCCAACTGAGTCCTTCTCCTGATGAAATGTCTAGAACAAGACCTTATCATAATCAACACCCTGTTCCACCAGCGAGACAAGCACATAACCTCATGGCAACATCCACAGTCCAGACACGGGCATCTGCTTGACTACATCCTTGTTCAAGCAAGGGACCACAGAAATGTCCACATTACCCACACCATGACAGCTACTGATGACTGCTGGACCAATCACCACCTTATCTGATCCTCCATCTCCATTTACCTAGCCTCCAAACAACAGAGGCAACAGAAGCAATGCCGCAGGAAAATTAACATTGAAAGCCTCAAAGATCCAACAAGGTGACCCTTCTCAGTCAGCACCTCACTGGCAGCCTCTCAACCTCCAGCCATCAGGAGTTAGAGCATGCCCATTGTGCCTGCTCAACTCTAAAGTCCACCATAACAAGCACTGGCAAAGAGGTGCTTTGCCTCCCTACCAGAAAGCATCATGAGTGGTTTGATGAATACGAAACCTAGTCAGATGTAAGTGCAAAGTTTAATTTGACTAGAAACTTCACCACAGCTCAAGAGAAAAGCAACAGTCCTAGTGATAGCTGAAGGCAGTGGTACAGCACAAACTAACTCCCAGCCCCCATGACATACAGAGCAATTGGTGGGTAGAAAGAGTGCAGAAGATGCAACAATTCACAGATACCATTGACATGCACGGTTTCTTCAGTGCTGTCAAGACAATCTATGGCCCAAACACTCTAGAGCCAAGCATGGAGGGGAGCTCCTCAAGGACAGGGAGACAGTCACTGCTCACTGGAGAGATCATTTTGTATAACTCCTTAATCAAGACCCTGTCTTCAACTCAAAAGTCTTCAACTCCATTCCTCAATACCCTATCTGGCTTGGTTTTGGCAATACCCTAATCCAGAGCAAAGTTGAAAAAGCCATTCAGCAGCTGAAATCTACAAAGTTTCTGGTAGAAATGCTAACTGATCAATGTCTATCATTTTCACATTCACCCTATTTATATCACTTTTCCATACCTTTAGTTTGCAATAAGAATATTTTTCTTTCCCTCTAATTTTCAAGTTAACGATTAATACTGACATGCCAGAAGCCCTCTTACCCAAGTGCACATTTATTAGGTATAAACCGAGCAATAGCAGGTGGGAGTGTATGGGATCATAGGGATTAGTGTAGGCAAGTCTGAATCTGTCCACGCCTGATATCCACACACACACTCACCTTCCAGGTATGAAGACTGGATATTGATCAGGAGCAGGAGCCCAGTCTGATTTCCTCTCCACACCACCGTCCCTCTCACTGTCCCTGGAGCTGAGGGCAGTTGTAGCAGTGAAGCAGGTGAGACAAGTAATTCAGCAGAGGCCAGGGATCAAACCTGGAATCTTCCTGGTCTGCATAGCTCAGTACCACCATGGGGATTGGAGTTGCCAATTGAGCCACCAAGAGACACCTCCTATATAATTGTTACACAACACGGAAAGTGTAACTGTTGCCCAACCTAGTGTACGGCGCCACTGGAAACAGTGAAAGTCGTTGTATGCTGTCCATTAAGCATACTATTTATGTCCTAAATACCAATTTAAATCAACCCCAAATGAATCATTCATCCTCAATAAAGACTTGAACACAGTTCCAAACTTTCGTAACCAGAAATAGCAGGTCTTTTACTGTAAAATTTCTCTCTGCCGACTAAACTGCCACCCTACAGTTGGGAGCTCAGTTTAACCAGGATGTAATTGTGCGTGAAGTCAGCAGCATCTGTGAAGCAGTTAATTAGGCACAGTGAGCCAGAATTTGCTGGAATGGACCAGCTGTCATCATCATTTTGTTCTAAGGACTCTTGCACACCTGAGACTCACTGGGTTAGCATAAACTTATCTGAATAAATTAGTGTTGGAAAGTAAAAACAGGAAGTTGGGAGTGCACCATTCTCTATGTGTATTCCCGTTTTGATCTTATCAGTTTCATCATAACTGTGCAATGTCGGTGCCAGAATCCATTCATAATTAACCCATCTCATCAAGGTCTTAACAGGGCACAAAACTGATACAGTTATAAAACTACACAATGCAAATTGTTTTACCATAGCTACTACTGTTCTCTGATATCTGTTTTCCAAATCACCGTGTTATATAAAGGCACTTTATGTAATTCATAAATTAGATCTCAGAACTAAATAAATCAAGGTGTTTTTGAGATGAATTCATCTCTGCAGATAGTACAATTTTATGAATTTAATCAAAAACAACTGGATGCCTTAACCATGTGCTCCTCTTCTGTGGAGAAATCTATCTTGTACCTGAGGGTTGCTATTATTTTTCTTTATTATTCTCCTCTGAATAATGCCAGGATCAAATGATATCAGGTACAAACTAGAAAGTAATTTTGCTATTCAATTTTCTGCAGAATTTTGGCTCAAAATCTGCAAACCATATCTTTAAATAAAGCCAATCATTAGATGCCAACTTCATGGAGACTTCATGAAGTATTCAATTATATTGAGTTATGCAAATTAAGTTCCTTCTGGGCATATAATTAATCCATTAACTTCTCTTATGTTTATCTCATTCTGTTTGTGGAACCTTTCCATGCACTATTTCGTTGACAAATTTGTCTATATAGCTGACAATGCTTCAAAAGTAATTCACTGGTTGTAGAGTACTCTATGGCATTAAAGGGGTGTTATAAGATGCTATGTAAGTGCAAGTTATTTCATTAAATTTTAAAATTCATTATTTCTTTGCATTTTTAATGAAACTGCCTTTTTCCCTTTTGTTCTTGAATGTTTTGGGATTTCTTCCCCAGCCATCACTGCCACTCCACTTTCCTCTCCTCCTTTAACAGTCACGTTAAGTCCCAACTAAGCTTTTGGTGTCCCTCTGAATATCTTCTTCTTAGCTCAGCAGCCATTTTTTTTATTACTCTTCCCCGAAGTACCTTGGAACATTAAACGCACTACATAGAAGTAAGTCATTGTCATCGAAAACATTTTGTCCTGTGTAAATCCACAATTGGGATAACTTAAATTGGCAAGGTACATTATCAGTAACTGCACAAAGAGTGGCTCCAAAAATTACAATAATACTTTTCATTTATATTAGTACAGAATAACCAAGAACTGCATATCATTATCTCAAAATCTAGGAATAGAAAGCATTTGCATAGTTTATTTAAACAAAGTATTTTCTTAAACCTCACCTCAATAGTATGTCTTACATATCAGTAAATAGATTACAATATTTATCCTTCCCAAAATTAATACTTTAGTGAAATTATCTTTACATTTTGGAATTACCAAAACATATTTTGTAAAAAGCACATAATTCACTATAATGCCTGACTTTTCCAGTGATCTTTTTATATTATAACTCATGTAGCAATATATAAAGCATTCTTTAATTTGTTACCATGATCATGTAATTATTATTTCAATAATAATTGAAATAAGATTCCTATCCCTGAAAGAAAAACACTGTGAATAGCCCTACTATTCACAAGAAAATAAAAAGACTCATATTTATATAGAACCTTATTACTTCTTTCAGAAACATCTCAAAGCACCCAACATTTAATAAACTACTTGGAAGAGCAGTTGCTATTCTTAAGTAAGCAACTGCAGCAGACATTTTGTGCATGTCAGATTCCCACCAAGGACAATAAGACCAAAGACAAGTTAATCTTGAGGCATAAATTGAAGGAGGGACATTAGCCAGGACACAGCAGAAACTTCCTGTTTAAATTCAAATAGTGCTGTGAGATTGTTAATGTCCACATGAGTCACTAAAACAGGCATACGGAACTTCATGTCAGTGCCCCATCCAAAGTATGGTTTCTCTTGCATATAGTTCAAGGGATGAGAGAGCCCAAACTTCTCAGTATATTCAGCTCCAGTCGGAATATAATATCCGGTCTGAAATAGAACTTAAAAGAAGTTGGACTTTTGCCTTTACTAAAACAAGTAACAACTTAATGTTTCCTTGCAAAGCTTACAGTTGTTGGTTATTATTAACAATAATTGCAATGCACATATAAGCATATGGGGGACATTTTCAGGATGGCAACCTGTAACTAATGGAGTGCCACAGGGACCAGTGCTGGTGTCTCAGTTATTTACAATATATATTAATGATAAGGGAAGTAAATGTAATATCGGCAAGTTTGCAGATGACACAAAAATAGGTGGGAAGGCAAGTGGTGAGGATGACACAACGAGTCTACAGAGGGATATAGACAGGTTAAGTAAGTGGGCAAAAAAGTGGCAGATAGAATATAGAATCACCGAATCACAGTGCAGAACAGGCCCTTCGGCCCATCAAGTCTGCATTGACACGTGAGAAACACCTGATCTACCTACCTAATCCCATTTACCAGCACTTGGCCCATAGCCTCGAATGTTATGACATGCCAAGTCCACATCCAGGTACTTTATAAAGGATGTGAGGCAACCCACCTCCGCCACACTCCCAGGCAGTGCTTTCCAGACCGTCACCACCCTTTGGGTAAAAATGTTTTTCCTTACATCTCCCCAAACCTCCTGCCCCTCACCTTGAACTTATGCCCCCTTGTGACTGACCCTTCAACTAAGGGGAACAGCTGTTCCCTATCCACCCTGTCCATGCCCCTCATAATCTGGTACACCTCGATCAGGTGTCTTCTCTGCTCCAACGAAAACAACCCAAGTCTATCCAACCTCTCTTCATAACTTAAATGTTTCATCCCAGGCGACATCCTGATGAATCTCATCTCCTCTGCACCCCCTCCAGATCCTTCCTATAATGTGGTGACCAGAATTGCACACAGGACTCCAGCTGTGGCCTCACTAAGGTGCTATACAACTCCAACATGACCTGACCTCCCTACTTTTGTAACCTATGCCTCGATTGTGGGAAAATGTGAAGTTATGCACTTTGGCAGGAAGAAAAGAGGAACTGAATATTATTTAAATGGAGAAAGACTGCAGAAAGCTACAGCACAGAGGGATTTGGGAGTCCTTTTGCATGAATCCCAAAAAGTTAACATGCAAGTTCAACAGGTAATAGGGAAGGGAAATTGAATGTTGGCTTTTATTTCAAAGGGTATAAAAATAGGGACATTTTGCTAAAACTATACAAGGTGCTAGTTAGACCACAGCTAGAATACTGTAAACAGTTTTGGTCCCCTTATCTAAGAAAAGATATACTGGCATTCGAGGCAGTCCAGAGAAGGTTCACTTGGTTGATTCTGGGTATGGAAGGGTTTTCTTATGAGGAGAGGTTGAGAAGGTTGGGCCTGTACCCATTGGTGTTTAGAAGAATGAGAGGCGACCTTATTGAGAAATATAAGATTTTTAGGGGGCTTGACAGGGTAGATGCTAAGAGATTGTTTCCCCTTTTGGGAGAGTCTAGGACCAAAGGGCATAATCTCAGAGTAAGAGGGTGCCCATCTAAAACAGAGATGAGGAGGAATTTATTCTCTCAGAGGGTACTTAATTTGTGCAATTCTTTACTGCAGAGGGCTGCAGAAGCTGGGTCATTAAGTATACTCAAAGCTGAGATAGATAGATTTTTAATCAGTAAGGGAATCAAGGGTTATGGGGAAAAGGCAGGAAAGTGGAGTTGAGGATTATCAGATCAGCCATGATCTCATTGAATGGTGGAGCATACTCGATGGACCGAATGGCCTACTTCTGCTCCTACATCTTCTCCTACGCCTTATGGTCTTATAATGATACACCTTCTTCCTTTCCACCATTTTTTAAATGATTACATAGATGGGTCACAACTAAACTGCTGATGATGAGTAGAATAAAGAGGCAAACACATTTCTGCAGATCTAGAAGGCAAATCTGGGTTTTAAAAAAACACAGACACACCCAACAACGTAATCACTTTAATAAATCAACATAGCAAGCAATTTTTCAGAAATGCTTCCAATTTTCCAGATGGCTGGTTAACTATGCTTTATCATGGTTAAAGTAAGTGAGAGTTAAATGCAACTTCTAATAACCATTAGCTATAGTAAGGGGACTGCAGCTATCAGTACCATGAGCCAGATGGCCATATTTTAAGTCAATATATTTCGGTTGTGCAACAGCTTTGAGAGATTTACTGTTTTAGGAAATGAGGGCCTGGAGCCTAGAATATGTAGAAACTAGTGTCAGTGATCTTGTTTAGCTGATGATAATGAGACCACAGACCCTTCTGTGAAGTCAAAAGATTCAGACTGTGAAAAATTCAATAGACAATTTGTATTACTTGCACCAAGCTCACTGATTATCATAGCTCTGTTGCCCACACTACATTGCATGAAGCTGACACATGGCAATCAGTACGATGCAATTAGGAAGGTAATAAAGCCTTGTTACATCTTCATAGGGTTTTCAGGCTGAAAAAATCATTTCAAAAGCTTTATTTCTATTCAATGTAAACCAAGTCTAATATTTTTCAGTGTTGAACCTGTTTATGTCTCTTCCCCTCCCTAATTCTCACCCCTTCCTCACATCACCCTGGGCCAATTTCGCTTCCTACAAATCCTCACTGAAAACAGTCCCAGACACAACTTAACTCCCTTTGCCTCCAGCCATCAGATCGATTGATGCTTTTCCATCTGGTGCCAGGAGTAATGCCATAAAGTTTTAAAGAAATTAAATCACCTCCCTGCCCCCACTCCAACACTTCATCCCAATGGCACATCCAGGCATGCCTTTAAACATTTAGATTTAATTAACCAGCTCATTCTATCCCCATATATCTTTTATCCTCATCTGCTATTGATATTATTCAATGATTAAAGAAACAAAAGGGTGAATAGAATTAAGGATGCAGGCAACAAATTAGGATAGTTCCGGAAAACTCTTCCCGAACTTTACAATGCATAATCACTCTTTCCTTCTGATGCAGGCAGCATGCCACTGTGGTCACTCCTGCTCATTAGCATGATTGTAACTTGCAACCAGCACTAAATACACTGTTGAATGGTTGCATGCCCCAGCAGGGGGTCCAAGTTCATGCTAGGCTGGCACCACTAGCCTGCACTACTTAAATCCAGCTTGCGCCTCTTAAAGGGGATGTGCATTCTGGCCGCTGTAGATTTTGAAAGTGGCTGGGGTAGAATCTCCGAGCAGGAAGAATACTGAATAGTGGCACAAAAAGGCAGAGAGTAAGCTCTAAGCCAATGCAGCACTGGAGGCCTAGGTGTAGAGGGAGGACAGGAACAGAGAAGTCTGCTATCCACAGAAGACCAGGAAATCTTCCAGGCTGTGGGTACAGATCACCATCACAGTCAATATCAGCAGTGTCCCAAGGACCTGGATGCTGTGCCACAAGAGTTTCAAAGACCTCACTCAAGTACTCAAGGTCAATGTTGCCATGTCCTCACAAATGACCCACTAAACCTCACACACTGCCCAATTCACCACTGTCCACTTGTCATACACCTCATAGCAATGTCCAACAACCACAATTCATTCCTTACCTTTATAGCTTCACCTTATCCGCACCTATTTAGGCCTCACAAAACCTCATACCCACATCTCACAGCTTGTACACACTTCTGGATAGTCATGACAGCCACATCACCCATACAGATTGTTCCACACTGACTTGCACATTCACTCTCTCTTGCAAGACATGGTAGAGCACAGCCACAGCCAAAAGTACATAATCAGCAGGGCACAGGCATGAGTCCATGTCCTCACCCCTATGGAAGTGTTAGTGTTTGCCATCATTGGAGTAGCCATGACTGAGGACATTGTCAGCTGTGAAGCTGAAACAATTGGAGATGACATAACGTTCAAACCTAATCCTTTTTCTCACGTCCCACTTTCCCCTCAGCCCACAATCTTTACTGATTTACAAGCTGCAGACAATCTTCTGTGGAAGCTCAGACTGAAGTTAAGCAAGCTCAAATTCCTGCCAGGTAAGTTCAGCTTGCTGCCATTAAGCCAGTGTGCAAAAGGGCATGCAGGATCTCACAACAGTCCAGCAACATGTCCTCCAACACATTACTAGCATTGCTGAAGCATTCCTCTGGGGGACTGTCAGTGACTCTGCAGAGAATAAACTGATGTCCTCTTTCAGATGACAACATTCATCCCCCCATTGAAGGAAAAAACTATTCAAAATTGTCAAAAACCAGCAAAAACCAGCATTACTGGCACCAGTACTATTCAAGTTCCATTTTAAAGTATGCACAAGACCAGTTCAGGCAAGTTTTACTGGTACCAGTCATTTCCAGGTTTTACTGGTTTTTCCCTCTGCCACTCCACCAGTGCCCTTGTTGTTGCCTGTCAGCCAGCCAGCGGTCACAGGTGACCTTCTAGGCCCAGAGCTGTCCAATGTCATCTTGCAAGGCCATCATGTCTCTCTCAATCAAAATCAGCTGCTTTCCAGCAGCCATGCTGCAACCACTGGGGTAGCACTGATTAGGAGTACTAGAACAGTCCCTAACACTAATACTAACATTACAACAACTGGGGTAGCACTGATTGGGAGTACTAGATCAGTCCCTAACACTAACACTACAACTACTGGGGTAGCGCTCCATAGGAGTACTAGGACTGGTAAAGGCACATGAAAGACAGGCACCAAGGAAATGCACAAAGGTGATTAGATGGCTTCTATATGGAATATTGAATGGTACTATTTATAAAGTTGGTTCAGAATGTTTGTTTTGTGTTGGCTTCTATTTCAGCATTGTGGACAAGTAGACACTATGATGTCAGTAACAGAGGGAAAGTAAAGCATGGGACTGTTGGTGAATGGGGAATTAGGATGCTGTTCACTGGCACTCCAGTCAGATGAGCTGATAAAGGACAGACCTGTCAGAAAGGGGATGTGTTGGTTGCTGGTTGCCTCCTCCCTCCCTCCTCCTCCTCCACCTTTTCCTTCTCCTCATACTCAACTGTTCACTCCATACCTGATGGCAAGATCTGTCCCCTCATGATGACAAGGTTGTGCCAGGTGCAGCAGACCACAGAGAATTGTGATACACACTCTGGCAAGTCTTGCAGGGATTCTCCAGAGCAGTCCACGCAGCAGAGGTGTTGCTTAAGCACCCCAATGCTCCATTCTATAGCATTTCATGAGGCAGCATGACTCTTATCATATGCACATATGCATGGGTTGTTCACAGGAATCATGAGCCAGGTGGTCAGATAGCCCTAACTGGTCTGTAGTCACCTTCTACAGGGTGGATTGATGTAATAGCTCAACTGTTGATGGTGCAACAGCCAGCCACAGAACAACATGCATCATGACGGCTGCCATGGTGCGAAGAATATGGTAGCACACCAGCTGGATGCGGAGGGGGTAGAATTTCTTCCAGCTGCAGTACATCCCTATATTTACATACAGTGCTTGCAAAGCACCCTCTGTGCAGTCAATGGCACAATGCACCAAAGGGAAGTCTGCTAACTTGGCAAAGCTGCATGCTCACTCTGTCTGCTTCTCTCTGGTAAGAGAGTGAAATGCATTCAGTTCTCTTGGAATACAAAGTGTCAATGACCTCCCTCACACCGCATTGGTCGGCAAACTGGGAGATGTTGCAAAAATTGCCTGCCCTTGCTCCTGTCATGGTCATGGTCACCTTCACAACCATTGGCAATGCCATCCTTACCCTGCTATAAGGCTGCAGTTCTGACTGCAGGTGACAGATTTCAGAAATATCGCACACACTGTTCCTCACTGAGGTTAAGATAGGAGAATTGCTCCCCCAGGGCCCTGGTGGATATTGCTTTCTGCTAAGAATCCTTCTCCCCCATCCTCCTGCTCACCCCTCTTCCTGTAGCCTGGTCCTCTTCTGTTCATTCCTTCTGTCATGCTGAAAGCCTAGAGGCGGCAAGTGGTCTGAGCAGAAGCTTTGAAGTGAGAACCAAATCCTTCACCATGTGCCACACCACTCCAACTTAGTTACAATAAAAACTTTCAAGCACTAACTCAGCAACTGCTAGTAGAAAACATTCAGCTACTAACCTGAAAGTAGTTGATGATCCCTTTTATCAGCACTGGTGGGGTTGGGTGGGTGTCCTTCATGCTGTTGAAGATGTGTTCAGATGCATGAGCTTAAGAGAGGATGTTAGGTTGAAAATGACACCACCACAACTTTGCACTTGTGGCATGAACACCATTTTGGTACCAAAGTGGGGCCTGTAGAGATGAACATATGGACACTGCAAAAAGTTTTCACATGCTTGTAAGCAAATAAATCATAATGAATAACACACATGTATATGTATATAGTCTCAATTTTTACCAACATTAAAACAAAGGCTAATCAGTTTTTAAATTGGTAATTCTTATTTTTTAAACGTTATCCCTTCATATTTATATGCAATATTATACCATCAAGCCTAGCAACAGCAGTCATTTCATTTTTATTTAATCATGTCTGTCTTTTTTACAACTACGCTGACATCTGGTTTCCTTTAAAAAAAGTCTTGAAGTTTGGTACAAATTGCTGCTACATGCACTTTGAGAATGGGAGCCCTAAGGCTACAGTGTGTGGGAAGTTCAGGTGTAGTGCAAGATGCTCTTTTGAGGTTAAGAATTTGAAGTACAGTCTTAAGCGCAATCAGAGTATGCATATAGGATAGAGAGCCTTGTAATATTTTGCAGTGTTATATCTGTCCAAGTCAAATTCTATCAGATTGTAAAGTTGTGACATGTTTCACTCTCAAGCCTGCTCAAACCTCATTTTGATGGACAGAGAGTACATATAAATTGGGACATTACTTGTAGCATAATCCACATCCTAGTAAGAAATCTAATACTAATAATCGCTTGGTAGTAGTACTAAACATGACTATTGCTTAAAAAAATGGGGGACAGCCATTCCCTGCTTCATTCCACATGGCAATGCCTTAACCAATCAGGGTCAACCTGCCTGGTTTGAATTTAAACAAAAGCTTGGCAGTTTACTGTTCTCTGTTGCATTCTCCATGGCAACGCTTCTATCAATCAGAGTCAACTGAAAAACTAATTAGTATCTTCTTCTCATGCAGCATGAATTGTTCCCTTTGGGATATGGTATTTTTGCCAATCGGTCCTGATGAGTACAAGATGAAAAGCTTTGACAGCGTGTCCCTTTTTTCAGCAAAATTCAAATTCCACACTGCACTTTGCCACTGGATTTTTCATATAACCTTTCAGCCAAGTTTTTTTTGTAAAAGAGTGTTATTTTTCTTCACATAATGGTAATGGTTTCTTCAGTAAGTCATGATCAGTGTATTGACAGACTTCAAATAAAGGCAGGAGTGTCGGTAACCAGAAAGCACAGGTTTAAGAGAATTGGCAAAAGAACCAGAGGGAAGATGAGATCTTTTTTAAAGCAGTAAGTTATTATGATCTGGAATTCATTGCCTGAAAGGATGGAGGAAGCAAATTCAATAATAACTTACAAAAGGGAATTGGATATATACTTAAAAAGGTAAAAATTGCAGAGTGGAGGGTAAAGAGTAAGGAAGTGGGAGTAATTAGATAGTTCTTTCAGAGAGCTGGCACAAACACTACTGTGCTCCAAGAATCTTTCTTTTTTCTTTTTTCCTGCCATCACAAGGTATTGAGTTCCAGCAAAAGCATAAAGTCTTCATTTCTTCACACATTTAAACACATTAACCTCACAGTGAATCTGTACATCAGACATTGTGAAAAATGTGTGCTACATTGACTTACACAATGCACCAACTGTAGTGTTTTAGTAAACAATAAGACCGCATGAACACTGCAAATGTAGTATTAGCATATTAATTCTTATTGTTCCCTTTCATATTATAGGGACCCGTTAGCTTGCAATATGTAGAAATGTCTGCTGCTAAAACTCCCTTCCAAGTACAACAAAGGTCTTGGCCACATGAAACTGAACTTCACTAAACCAGTCAAAAAAAACAGAAGGCACTATGGGGGGGATGTTCAATTGTGTCTTCACCAGATGCTGGGATCACAATGTGCAATTATCTCACACAGGGTCAAATTGGGGCAGGCAGTACACAACGTTCATGTTGCCTGCTAATCAACATGATTATAGTCTGCAGTCTTACACATGCAGAGTGCTGACTGCCTGCATGCTCAGCAGAGGGCCCAGATGCATTCATGGCTAATAGATAATAGAGACAGCCTGAACTTTTTAAAGACAGTCTGTCCCTCTTAAAGGGGAGGTGCACTCAGGCTACAGCAGCTAGTGGGAAAGTGTCAGAAAGTCTTTGATGGAAGGAAGAAGACTGCCAATGGAGCAGCAGGCCAGAGAGAGAGCTCCCAGTTTCTCTGATGGAATGCTGGAGACCTTAGTCCAGGAGTTTGAGTGGAGGAGAACGGCCATAGTTCCAAACAGACCAGGAGTCCCTCAAAGTACACCTTAGAAAGGAAATGGGAGCAGGTGCCAGGGAGGCTGGTTCCTGAGTATGGCCCCGAGGATCTGGCTGCAGTGCCAGAAAAAGTTTAATGACCTCACAAGGATGGTTGGTCAGTGAATTCATCTTTAAATCACATCTCCTCCCCACTGGACCGGCAACCTCACACACTGCTCAATGTGCCACACTCTCATCACTCATCCATCAGTACAGGACTCATGTGTAGCATTCAGATCACCTACACATACTTAACAATGCTGCCAGCCTCACATTCACCTCTCACTGCTTCTACGTATTTCCAACTAGCAAAGGCATATCAATACTACCAAATTGCTAATTTAGGTTGATTTTTCAATCTAATTCAGCATTAAATTGGTTTAAAATGTTTGGGTTTTTAACTCACAGACACCTGCTACCTGTTATGTCTTCTGGTTCCCATAAGTTAGAAATAGTCACTCTTCAGACTCAAAATGCTGGAGCTTGATCAAGTGTATTTTGCTGCTCCCAATGTGGCTAGTGGACTGACAGACTGATACATTGGTACTCAGCACCTGACTGCAGTGCAGCAGTAAATATGGCATCTCAGGATGTATATTCATGTGAGAATTAACTCTTAGTTCTTTATGAATAATATAACAATATAACAGCCAACATTAGTGATAGCATGCTTTCGACTAACAGACCTTCAAACTCCTTTTCAAAATCCAGCGCCATTCCCTTCTGAATCTGAAACACTTTCCAAACTCATCCAGAAACTCTGAACATAGGGTTCACTCTGCAACAGTAAAACACCTCACCTGGAAGTCCCATGGTAATCCAGGGAGATGACGGCATAACCATAATGTCACTGGGCTGGCAATCCAGGGACCCAGGCTAATGCTTTGGGGCATGAGTTCAAACCCCAACATGGCAGCTGGTGGTATTTAAAGTCAATTAATAAATCTGGAATTGAAAGCCAGAGAGTAATTGTGTCATGAAACAATTGTTGACTGTTGTAAAGACCCATCTGATTCACTAATGTCTGTTAGGAAAGGAAATCTGCCAACCTTACTTGGTCTGGCCTACATGTGACTGGAGATCCACAGCATTGTGGTTGACTCTTAACTGTCCTCTGAAATGGCCTAGCAAACCACTCAGTTGCAGTAATTAGGGATGAAACAAATGCTGGCATTGCCAGTGATGCCTGCATCCTGCAAAAGAATGTAATTAAAAGAAATACCTTTAAGTAGTGTGAGTGCATAGGCCCCTCATGCTGATGAATGCTTATTCACTTAGGAGTGATTAAGATGGGGTAATAACAGGTCCTGTTCGTCCAAAATAGCAGGTCATGCTATAGCATGATATATATATCAACTATAGGGGCTATCAGAAACTGCCCACTCTGCTTGCTCCCAATGCACGCAAGGTAGGACCACGCTAACACGTTTAAAATCATACCATGCTGCAAGGGTCATGCCACAAGTGGCTGGCAGCACTCTATTTAGAGGTCTGGACTTCTGGGGCAAGCACCAATGTCACAACAGAGGTGAATTTTGTAAGCTGTATACCTAGCAAACTAGCAGCCAAGTGAGTGAACCCGAGTGTTTCCTTGCAGCAATAATCAAAACCAGACTTTAACTTAGATCTGGAGCCACACAAATCCACAGTGATTCAAGTTGGAAAAATCTAAGTATTTTAGAATGAAATTTGAATTCCTCAATTTGGGTTACTTCCAGTTTTGAGTTTAGTTTGGATGAAATCCCTATCTTACCGTAGATCTTCTTAGCAGGAATTGCAGCCTGCTTCCATTAACTTTTATCTCTCTATCTATGGCTCTGTCCCAGTATTCTCAGATACATTTGAGTTCACTGACATTTAATAAGTCAGATGAAAGGAATGATATTGTGTTTATCGACCACGGCTTATTATTGTATCAACTGTCAGCTCAGCCAACCCTGTAAAGGACATAATGGTTACTGCTGTGTGTTTGTATGCTTAAAGTTTATTATTTCTCCATCTCCTTCAAGCAATTTGGGTCGGGGGCAAGAAGGAGGTTACTACTTTATTTCCATGCACAAATCACAACAATGTCAGAGTTAGCCAGTGTCGTAATAAAACTATTATGGCAGAGTCACCTAAAATCTCTACTATTGTGTTCGTAGTGTGTTGTTTACAATTTTACTTTGGATAGAATTGGAAAAGGAATCAAGCATCCGTTGAATCATAGAAACATTTGGCCCATCTCATCTTGCTAGCTCTTTGCCAGAGCAAGTAACATTTGTCTCACAAATGTGCCAGGCAATGACCATCTCCAACAAGAGAGAATCTAACCATCTCCCATTGACATTCAAAGACATTATCGTTGCTGAGTCCCCACCAACAAAATACTGGAGATCACTATTGACCAGAAACTTAACTGGACCAGCTATATAAATATTGTGACTACAAGAGTATATCAGAAGCTGGGAATTCTGTGGCAAGTAATTGGCCTCCTGGCTCCCCAAAACCTGTCCACCACCTAAAAGGCACAAGTCAGGAGGGTGATAAAATGCACTCCACTTGCCTGAATGAGTGCAGCTGCAACACGCAAGGTGCTTGACACAATCCAGGACAAAGCAGCCCCCTTGATTGGCATCCCATCCACCATCTTAAATATTCACTTATTCCACCACCGATGCACAGTGGCAGCAGTGTCTACCCACTACAAGATGCACTGCAGCAACTCACCAAGGCTCCTTCATCAGCACCTCCCAAACACACAACCTCTACTATCTAGGAGGACAAGGGCAGCAGACATATGGGAACACAACCACCTGCAAGTTCCCCTCCAAGCCACACGCCATCCTGACTTGGAAATATATCACCATTCCTTCACTGTCGCTGGATCAACATCCTGGAACTCCCTCCCTTACAGCACTGTGGGTGTACCTACACCACATGAACTGCAGTGGTTCAAGAAGGCAGCTCACTTCCACCTTCTCAAGGGCAATTAGGGATGGACAATAGATGCTGACTTTGCCAGCAATACTCACCTCCCTTTATACCATACAACAGTTTCTGCCACAACCATCCACTATGGAAAGTGATTATGCTTCAACAAGCCTTTGTAAAGATTTTTCCCTCACCTTCCTCCTCAGTCCCTTAGTTAACATTTTAAACTGATGAGCTCTCCTAACAAGAAGAAATAGTCTTTCCCAATTTACTCTCATCAAAAACCTTCAAAATTTTAAAAGCCACCATTAAATCTGCTTGTAGCCTTCTTTGCTCCAGAATCACATGTTTCACTATTCTTTTCTTTCCCTGGTACCATTTTATTGAACCTATGTTGCAGACTCCCTATCTCCCTATGGTTTTAATGCTCTTTCTACAATGGGGTGCCTGAAATCCCACAAAGCGCACTAGCTGTTAACAAATTAATGTCTTGTGTAAGTTCACTAGTGCATCTTTACTCTTGTCCTCTGTACCCTTATATAAAACACCAAATTCTATTCTTTATGATTTTATCTAACAGCATCCGAGTATCCAGGAAATGATGTAAGTGAACCACTTTGTCTGTTCATCCATGTTCTTCAGCGATTTTCAGCAAAAGAGATGCAAAAGAGATTAGCTCCAAAAATGTGTCACCTTAAATTGCAACCACCACTTGTCTGCTGATTCTGCGAACCTGACTACAAATTCCTGAAGTATTTTATAGTCTTCATCATTGCTTGTTAAGCATCCTACTTTTGTTCTGTCACTCAGTTTAGGGTAAATTCCTTCTATTTTCTTCATTATTACTTGGTATCCCCGAGCCATGCATCAAGGTGGCTGAGAGGCTGAACTGGCAACCTACTCTCAAGCCTTTTGTCTGTGTCACCTGACACTGACTGTTAAGTAGTAAATGTGCTGTGTCACACTGTGCTATCACCTCATGGTTGTCTCAGTCTAGTTAGGATCAATGCAACCCACAGCATGATAAAATAATTTGCTTTACAGTTATGTCACAAAATAAGACACATTTAGAATAGTAAATAAATAATTAACTCTGTATTATATAAAGCATAATCATAATTCTGTAATTTCGCTGAACATTTAACATTCCTTGGAACTTTCACAATCTTTTTACTGATGTTTTGTGTACTGCAGTTGTGTTTCTGCACAATGTAGTTTTTCAATACAAGACGAGATCTTTACTGGGAAGCAAGGGAGAGAGGAATTGTGAGTTCTGGGTGTATAGTTGGTGCAGGGCTAAGCAGAAAGCAAGAGCGGTAAGATTTTAGCTCTCTCAAAACTCATTCACTTACACAGAGTTAAGTTCAATCAAGCCTGTTAGCAGGAGTCTTACCTCAGCAGCTTTGGTCATATCAATGAATTTATTTCCTACATTGCAGCCAGGAGCTGGGCACAATGCTCCTGTCATTCACCTCCAAGCCACCTCTGACCATTCTTGCCAGGCCCTTTGCCTTGACACCTGTCTCCCATCAGCCAGAAATAGAACCTCCGTTCTCCTGCTGACCGCCTGCACAAAAATCTTGAGGTCCTTATAATGCTCATTGTAACTGTATTCTCCACTTTCAAACACAAAATGCTGCAGAGATAAATTGTACCTCCATTTTAAAAGGTACAGACTGTCTTCAAATGACATTAAGGCCACCCAGTTTTCCACCTCACTCCATTGTGGAGCCATCTAGAACCAGCAAGCATCACTGACAGCTCACTCAGCAAAGTTAAATAAGATAATGTAGTGGGGTGTGGTTGGGGCCGTAAGTGGATGTCCTACACTCTTCATGCATGTTATGGGTATGAGTTGGATTTGTTCAAAATTTGAAATGTGTGTTGTATTTCTGTGCACTGTCTGTTCTGTACTGCTCACAAATGCAAATTGTGAATGACTATTGCTGCATACTGTACCCACTTTTCCCCTTATCCTATAGGGCAAATAAACATGTGTGGTAGTTGGAGATGTTCTTTCATTTCCCTGTAGATAATTCTCCCTTGCACGCTATGTGAATCTTTTTAAGCAGATAGGCCAAGAATAGCTGAGCAAATCACAGGAAATGCCAAATTATCCAGGAGAAGACTAGGAGTTAATGAAGCATTTAGAGACCTCAAAGAAAAAGAAAGGACGGAGTTTAATTTTTAACAAATATTTATTTTTAAAAATATCATTATGTATTTCTCTTATCTGTTTTATATGCAATTATGAAAACAGCATCCCTGTTACTGTGAAACTTGACTGGTAAAGTTTTTTGGGTTAAAAATTCCACGGATGGTTCTTGGAATCATCCCAGATTTGCACTAAGTGCAATAGCGGGTGGGAAAAATGATGTTTTACCTGCCAGCTGCAATGGTGCCTTTTCACGCCACATCGTCCCAATCCCGCCTCATTAATCGTGCATTCCCGGGATACACGTTGGGTCACCGGAGGTGCAGCCTCTCATCTGCCCGCCCTGCCGTCACATCAGGCCTCCAGTAAACCAGATGCCATATTTAAAGGCTGCCCCTGCAGAGAGCTAGCATTCTTCAAGGGATAGGAAACTGCTGCGAACTGATGGCCTGTAAAGGGAGGAAACATGCTGCCGGCAGATTTAGCGACACCTCCCTTGAGCACCTACTAGACGCAGTGGAAGCCCGCTGCAATGTCTTCTATACCCGGTCTGGGTAAAGACCAGCAAGCAAGGTCACCAATCCAGCATGGGAGGTGGTGGCAGCGGTGGTCAGTACCAATGTCCTGCAAATGAGGACAGCCACCCAGTGACGAAAGAGGGCACTCTGTCATGCCAGGGTAAGTCACTCTGCTCGTCACTCTCAACTCACACACTCACAAACCCATCACACATCCACAGGGGTCTCACACCTCAAGGGACAACACCACTAACTCTCACACAGACCCTCGCATCCCCATCAGCCTCATATACTCTCGAGCTCGCATCCTCATCCTGTCCATGGCTCTGCTCAGCACACAAACACGTGTCCTGCTCACACTCTCTCACTCTGTTTTAATGCAGGAGTAGCTGGCTCACAACAGCAGGGAGAAGTCCCAGACCGAGGGTGGAGCGGCCCACAATAGGCCCCTCACTCACTTTGAAAAGCGTACCATTGCGCTGGCTGGTGAGGACATGGGCCACGTCTGCAGTAATGGTGAGGTTGTCGGTGAACACCCACGTGAAGATCCTGCATCACATCATCCCTTTCTCAATGCAAATGTGATTCTGCTGCCATGCACTAATTATCTCTACTTTGGTTCACTGGAGAGCTCTGCCAAGTGACCGACACCCTCAGCCAGCCAGTCCCTCAGCTACATCCACGTCCTCACTTCCAGCCAAGAGGACATCTCCTCCATTGAAGAACTGAAAATAAGCAGCCTGGAAGACCTGTCACAGCACTTACCCACACTATCCACCAGCACAGAGACACACACCTCAGTAGGACCTAGATCTAGAGCAGGCTTGGGTTCACAATCTAGTGGTCACCGCATGGACATGTGTCCTTAGCAGGAAGAGGCAGGTTCAGCTGAGCTCCCCAGCACCCGGAGGACTGCTGGGGAAGAGGCATCTGTGAGGTCCGAGTCAGATAATGAGCATCTGGATTCGGCCTTCCAACTCATCGTGGAGAGTCAGCGGAAGGTGAGAGAACATCACACAGAGCTGTTGGAAGCCCTCAACAGAGTGGCACATGAATCGAAGGAGTGCGTTCACCTCCTCTCTGATAAAGTGATGCCCACATGTGCACGTATGGAGGTCTGCATGAGAAGGATGGCAGATACCATGGAGGAGACGCTGGTCTAGCAGAATGCAGAGATGTGTGCAGACTTGCACTCTATCATGGTAGCCATGGCTGTGTTCCTGCAGTGGCAATGAGACAGGGAAATGAGGCACCTCGAAGTCACTCCAGGCACTCCTTCCCTCAAGGAGTGAGGCAACCCGGAGGAAGGAGCAGCAGCAGCTGGACACCCCTCGGTCATCCACTCAGGAATCTCAGAAGCTGTCCACCCCCTTTGAGTCCATTTTGCCTGTGACTTCCTCAACCTCGTCCACTGTCAGCACAGAGGGAGCAGCTGGCCCAGGAGGAAAACCAAAGCAAACCAGGGCCCACAGGTCTTGAGTTTCCAAAGGACGCTTTGCGAAGTCATCGGAGGCAACAGGGCCAACCATTGCACAGGCTGTCTCTACTCCTGTTGCAGATGTCAGGGCAACACTTAGAAGAAGTGGTAGGCCTAGAAAAGTTAAGAATTTGTGATCAAAAATGGTTGCACAGGTGAACACATTTTGTCACTTTATAATCTGAAAGTATCTTCACTTTCACTGAATAACATGTAACTTTGTCTTTCAGCTTCATTGACGGGCTTTGCAAGTCCACCCCCTGCATTCCCCACCCCCCACTAGCAGTTCAGCTGCGCACAGCTGGCCCATGAATGATTCTGGACAGAGTAATGTGTGTGTGGCAGGGCCTTTCAGAGCCTTGTACAAGCACACTCCCATGCACATGGATCCTTCCTCCATCACACTCCCCTCAATGTCCTGAGCATTTTGAATGCTGCCAGTTGACCCTCTGAGCTGACCTGCACCTCGGTTCACCCACTGATCATAATCCCAAGCAGCTCCTGTTCCTGCCCAACACAAGGCTCCTTTCACTTTTGATTTTAGAAGCATGGTACTGGTGAAGTTTGTCTTTAGCACCCCGTCCATTCCCCTCCATAAGCCACCCCTGCCCTTTCCCTCATCACTGTTGACCGCCACCCACCGCCCCCCACCACCCCCCCACCCCACCAACCCATCAGCATCACCGTCCACCTTCCCACCATTCACCTACCAGCCAGAGCCCTTCTTCTTCAGGGATATCTAGGGGCTGGATGTCCAGCTCGGCATGCGGCCACGTGCCCGATAAGTAGGAGCGTGAAATAGCACCTGGCGAGCGTCCCGACATCATCGCGCACTCACAAGATATTTCAGTCAGCAGGCACACCCGCCAAAAATTGAGAGGGCTGTTAAGCCCATTAATAAATTAATTAAAGTGAATTTTTCCCTTCCTGTCAAACCTTACGGTTGCTGGGCGGGCGAGAAGGACAAAGCGGCCTATGGATTTTTGAGGAAACTTCATCCACGGGCGAGATGAGGTTTCCGATGTTAATTAAAAATGAAATAAAAATTTTAAAATCTCATTTTTAACATGTTCTGCTCATGTGACATGAGGGGACTTGTTTACCTTAATTTTAAAACCTTTATTTTTATTGTTATAAATCGTCAGCTCCCTGAGACAGTTTGTGCCTTCCGGGAACTTTCAGTGAGCCCAACCCCTGCATATGCGCTGACTTCCACACTCGCCCTCCCACCCAGGCAATGCTGAGTGTTTCAACATGCGATACAATCTGGCTGGCCGTTAATTTGGTCAGCCAGCAGGAAATTGCAATCGGGGCCCAATCGCGGGCGGTGGTCAGTTTCACGGCTGCTGTGCCCGCCCGACGAACTAAAAATCCTCCTGCAGGTGAACGTTCACATTCCCTACTTCCCAAGAATATCACCCCCATCCACATTGACCTCTCCAACCTCCTCCTTCCCAGCCCCAGTGTCCATGTCTGCCTCTGAATCCCCATCAACCACCCTCACCGTCCCTTCTACCACCACCGTTGCACCCTCACCCTCCCACCCTACTGGCTCACTCTGTGATCTCTCATTCTCACCATTGTCTCCTCCCACCCCCACCCCCACCCTCATTTCACTCCCCAGGAGGCAGTCATCAACTCCACAGACCCCTCCCTTGCACGTTCACCTGAATATCCCCCCCTTATTACTTACTCCATCCTTACTCCTTCCTTTACCCACACTCTTTCCTCCACCCTTACTCCTTCCCCCATGTGAACTCCTTCCTCCCCAGATTCCTTCCCCCCTGCAATCTCCTTCCTCCTCACAAGACTCCTTCCCCCCTGCAATCTCCTTCCTCCCCACAAGATTCCTTCCCCCCTGCAATCTCCTTCCTCCCCACAAGACTCCTTCCCCCCTGCAATCTCCTTTTTCCTCAGAAACTCCTTCCTCCCCTCAGACACCTTTCTCCCCCGGAAGTCCTGCCCCACTCCAAAATCCTACCTCCCCTGAAGTCCTGCCCCCCCCTCCTTCCTCCTTCCTTCACCTGGACTCCTTCTCCCCTCCAAACTCCATCTCTTCCACCTTCCGCCCTCCTTACACCTACCTCCCCAGTTGCCGCATTCCTGCCTGTTACACCCACCATACTCCCTTCCCACTCTCCCAATCTTACCTTCCTCTGATCCCCCGACACCATCAATCACCCCTCCCAAACTCACTCCCGCGCCGACACCATCGTTCCCCCAACCTCCCAACTCACCTCCCCCCACTCCCCCAGTACACCTTCCTCTCCCACTCACAGCTGGACCACCCTCTCCACCCCGTCGATGATCCGTAGCAGATCATAGCCAAGACACTGGTGTCCTGAAGTAGATCCTCAATGGTAACCTTCCACCTTCCAAATGCTGCTTCGCGGCAGAACTATGTCCATCAGAATCCACACAACATGCGAAGCACGTTCCTCCAGGGTCTGGTTGCTGTAGATCTCCAGCATCTTCTGCTCTGCAGATGTCCGCGATGTGAGCAAGGCCCTGACAGTAAGTCCCGACTCCCACACGTCACAGTTGTCAAGACATGTTCTGCAGCAGCGTGTTTTCCCACTGAGGTGGGCAGTAAATTTGACACGGGGGGATGATTCCAGCGAGCAGGGCTTATGGTGATATGCAGGTGTATGAAAATGAAGTTCCTGATGCGTGGTTGCAGTAAACATGGCCCACCATTGGTGGGTGGAGCGGACGATTGCAAACTGGTTTCACGACAGTGTGAAATCGAATTTTGGCCTTCCCGACATATTGTCCACTCACACCCACTATGACACCCGACGCCAATGGGCACAGAAAAGTCGTCCTATGTGTGAACTACACTTGGAGCTGCTGACTGGGTGAAAGAGAAGCATTATCCAGGTGCAGTATTGCATGGTAGATTGCACCACAGCACAGCAGCACATGGTTCAGAACCACGGCTGCCAACCCTCCAGGGTTGCCACGGAGTCTCCAGGGAGTAAAGACTAATCTCCAGGACACTGCTGCGAGCAACCCTGGATAAATATCATGGGATCATTTAAAAATAACTGTTTTTTAAAAAAAATTCCTTTGAACCCTTTGGTTATTAATAATAAGATTCCCTGAGATGGGAAAACAGGCTGTTTGACAGTCAAAAATCGCAAAGGGTCTGCCCACATTTTCATTGACATGTGAAGGTTGTTCACCACAGTTATGGACATGTCGGGCGATCGCTGTCAGGAGTGTGGGCGACAGTGCGTTTGGAGGCAGGAGGTCATGTGATGGCACATAGGGGGGCGATGGCATAGTGATATTGTTGCTGGACTAGTAATCCAGAGTAATTCTCTGGGGACCTGGGTTTGAGTCCCACCACGGCAGATGGTGGAATTTGAAATCGATAAAAATCTGGAATTAGAAGTCTAATGGTGACCATGCAACCATTGTCGATGTTGTAAAAACCCACCTAGTTCACCAATGCCCCTTTGGGAAGGAAATCTGCTTACATGTGTCTCCGGACCCACAACAATGAGGTTGACTCTTAAATGCCCTCTGAAATGGCCTAGCAAGCCATGCAGTTGTATCAAACCGCTACAAAGTCACAAAAAAGGAATGAAACCGGACAGACTATCCAACATTGACCTTGGCACTGGAAACGACAATGGCAAACTCAGCCCTGTCAACCCTACAAAGTCCGCTTTATTAACATCTGGGGGCTAATGCCAAAACTGGGAGAGCTGTCTCTCAGACTAGTCAAGCAACAGCCTGACATAGTCATCCTCACTGAATCATACCTTACAGATAATATCCCAGACTCCACCATCGCTATCCCTGGGTATGTCCTGTCCCACCAGCAGGACAGACCCAGCAGAGGTGGTATACTTTCGGGAGGGAGATGCACTGGGAGTCCTCAACATCGACTCCAGACCCCATGAAGTCTCATGGCATCAGGCCAAACATGGGCAAGGAAACCTCCTGCTGATTACCATGTACCGCCCTCCCTCAGCTGATGAATCAGTGCTCCTCCATGCTGAACACCACTTGGAGGAAGCACTGAGGGTGGAAAGGACACAGAATATACTCTAGGTGGGGTCTTCAATGTCCATTGCCGAGAGTGGCTCGGTAGCACCACTACTGACCGAGCTGGCCAAGTCCTAAAGGATATAACTATTAGACTGGGTCTGCAGCAGGTGCTAAGGGATCCAACAGAGGCAAAACCATACTTAGCCTCATCCTCACCAACCTACCTGCCGCAGATGCATATTTCCATGACAGTATTGGTAGGAGTGACCACCGCACAGTCGTTGTGGAGACGAAGTCCCACCCTCATATTGACCATACCCTCCATTGTGTTATGTGGCACTACCACCGTGCTAAATGGGATAGATTTCAAACAGATCTAGCAGCTCAAGACTGGGCATCCATGAGGTGCTGTGGGCCATCAGCAGCAGCAGCAGAATTGTACTCAAACACAACCTGTAAACTCATGGCATGGCATATCCCCACTCCAACATTACCATCAAGCCAGGGGATCAACGCTGGTTCAATGAAGAGCGCAGGAGTGCATGCCAAGAGCAGCACCAGGCACACCTAAAAATGAGGTATCAACCTGGTGAAGCTAAAAAATAGGATTACTTACGTGCCAAACAGCATAAGCAGCAAGTGATAGACAGAGCTAAGCGATCCCACAACCAACAGATCTGATCTAAGCTCCGCAGTTCTGCCACATCCAGTCATGAATGGTGGTGGATAATTAAACAACTCACTGGAGGAGGTGGTTCCACAAATATCCCCATCTTCAATTATGGGGGAGCCCAGCACATCAGTGCTCCTCCGGAGGTCCCCAGCATCACAGATGCCAGTCTTCAGCCAATTCAATTTACTCCACGTGATATCAAGAAATGGCTGAAGGCACTGGATAGTGCAAAGGCTATGGGGCTTGACAATATTCCGGCAATAGTACTGAAGTCTGGTGCTCCAGAACTTGCCATGCCCCTAGCCAAATTATTCCAGCACAGCTACAACACTGGCATCTACTCAGCTATGTGGAAAATTGACCAGGTATATCCTATACACAAAAAGCAGGACAAATCCAACCCGGCCAATTACTGACCCTACTCTCCACCAACAGTAAGATAATGGAAGAGGTCATCAACAGTGCTATCAAGGAGCACTTGTTTAGCAATAATCTGCTCACTGATGCCCAGTTTGGTTTCCACCAGGGCCACTCAGCTCCTGACCTCATTACAGCCTTGGTTCAAACATGGACAAAAGAGCTGAACTCCCAAGGTGAGGTGAGAGTGACTGCCCTTTTCATCAAGGCCGCATTTGACCGAGTGTGGCATCGAAGAGCCCTAGCAAAACTGGGGTCAAGTGAATCGGGGGAAAACTCTCCATTGGTTGGAGTCATCTCTAGCATAAAGGAAGATGATTGTGGTTGTTGGAGGTCAATTATCTCAGCTCCAGGACATTAATGCTGGAATTCTCAGGGTAGTGTCCTCGGTCCAACCATCTTCGGCTGCTTCAACAATGACCTTCCTTCCATCTTAAGGTCAGAAGTGGGGAAGTTCACTGATGATTGTACAATGTGCAACACCATTCGTGACTCCTCAGATACTGAAGCAGTCCATGTCCAAATGCAGTAAGACCTTGACAATATCCGGGCTTGGGCTGACAAGTGGCACACAGATGCCAAGCAATGACCGTCTCCAACAAGAGAGAATTTAACCGTTGCCCCTTGATGTTCAATGGCATTACCATCACTGAATTCCCCCACTATCAACAATCTGGGGGTTACCATTAACCAGAAACTGAACTAGACTAGCCATATAAATACTGTGGCTACAAAGGCAGGTCAGAGGCTAGGAATCCTGTGATGAGTAACTCACCTCTTGACTCCTCAAAGCCTGTCTACCATCTACAAGGCACAAGTCAGGAGTGTGATGAAATATTCCCCACTTGCCTGGATGAGTGCAGCTCCCACAACATTCAAGAAGCTTGACACCGTCCAAGACAAAGCAGCCCGCTTGATTGCCACCACATCCGCAAATATTCACACCCTCCACCACCGACGCACAGTAGCAGCAGTGTGTACCATCTACAAGATGCACTGCAGGAATTTACCAAGGCTCCTTAGACAGCACCTTCCAAACCCAGGACCACTACCATCTAGAAGGACAAGGGCAGCAGATAAATAGGAACACCACCACCTGGAAGTTCCCCTCCAAGTCACTCATCATCCTGACTTGGAAATATATCGCCATTACTTCACTGTTTCTGAGTCAAAATCCTGGAACTCCTTTCCTAATGGCACTGTGGGTGTACCTACACCACATGGACTACAGCGGTTCAAGAAGGCAGCTCACCACCACCTTCTCAAGGGCAACTAGGAATGGGCAATAAATGCTGGGCCAGCGAGCAAAGCCCACACACGTGAATTAATTAAAAACAACCTCCAGGACTATGTCCAACCAGAATTGGCAACCCTATTCAGAATAGTTGCCATAAGATTTTGTTCAGTTTTGCACTTCTGGCAGTTAAGAACAACAAAAAGTGCTGCCCTTTGAGGATTAAATCATCTCGGTGAAGGTGAGTTAGCAGCTTGACTGTAACACATTGAGGCATAGCTTCCTGCAGCAAACCATTGGTCAACTTCCCTCTTGACAGTCACTGGTTTTACAAAATCATGGCCAAGCAATTTATTCATGAAGATCATAAAAACAAAAAAACTGCGGATGCTGGAAATCCAAAACAAAAACAGAATTACTTGGAAAAACTCAGCAGGTCTGGCAGCATTGGCGGAGAAGAAAAGAGTTGACATTTCGAGTCCTCATGACCCTTCGACAGAATGAAGATCATAATGGCAGACCTGTACTGTTAATATTCATGAAAGTGTAGCTTCTGTCTTCCTGATAACATTTTAACTCTTCATTAAACATAAATATAAATACCAGCATGAACCAGTTGGACCAAATGACCTGTTCATTTGCTGCAAATTCTATGTATTGACAACAACAGTTGAAACATATTTTCAGTGAATTAGCAAATCACAATCCTTTTTGTGAAATTTACACGTAGGCAACAGTAAGGCCCAGCCTGATGGTGTTTTTTTTTGTTATTTTAAGATTTGAACAGTGTTGTGAATGCTGTGCTGCTGTATTGTGGAGAAATTCAGTTTGGAGTACTGCGCCTAAGGGATGCTATTACCAAGGGATAGCGTGCCCCGGCTTCTCCAGAGACCGCGTTCCTCATTTCAACTGGGGATCTCAAGGTGTTGAAGTGCTCAGGTGAGGCAGTTCCCCAAAGGGAACCAGGGAATACTGCCAGCTGACTCAAGCTGAGCTTTTCTCACGCACCTCTAAGCATTTACTGAGCAGCACAACCAGAGGCCTGAGCGCAGGCCGCGTGCCTGTCTTCTCAGGGGAATGTGCCAGATTGTGCAGGAGGGTGGAAGAAAAAGAGGAAGAAGACAGAGAGGTCAGGGAATACTGGCCCAAATCTTCTGATATGGGGACAGTCCTCCCACTCATACGCCACTGATGCGCCTCAGGACCCTGAGGAAGTCTCTACGTATGCGCATCCGCGTTATTTACTCAGGAAATTTAAAGTTCCTATTGCTGGTTTTACCCTGCCTGGACTGCTTTGTGATTCCAACGACAATGGAATCAGATGGCCTGAACCAAGAACACTTAGATGCTTGCACTATACCTACCCTGATTTGTACAAGGATTTACTTAGAGTTTTTCATAGCAGATATAGAACCAGCAAAGCTCTAAGTAAATCAGCTGTCAAAGTACTCCAGAGCCCACAGCAATGTTCAGCCCCCATCCTGGCTGTGCTCCACCTCCCACCAGCCCCTTCCTGGCAGTGTTCACCCCCACCCCTACACCAACAATGTTCCCACCCACACACCAACCCGGTCCCCGGCAATGTTCATCTTCCTCCCCGGCAACGTTCACACGTCCCCAGCCTCTGATGATGTTCAGCCTCCGAGACCCTGGACAGTGTTCATCCCCTCACCCCACCCCGGATTGTGTTCAACCCCTCCTGCCAACCCCGGACAGTGTTCATCCCCTCCCCCCACCCGGGACTGTGTTCAACCCCTCCTGCCTTCCCAGACAGTGCTCAGCTCCTCCCGCCAACCCCCTGCCAAACCCCCTCCTGCCATCCAGACAGTGCTTACCTCCTCCTTCCCTCTGAACAGTGCATATCCTCTCCTGCCCCCTGAACAGTGCTCACCCTCTCCTGCCCCCTGAGCAGTGCACACACTGTTTGCCCCCGAACAGTGCTCACCCTCTCCTGCCCCCTGAGCAGTCCACACACTGTTTTGCCCCCTGAACAGTGCTCACCCTCCCCTGCCCCCAGAGGCAGCCCCTCCCTCCCCCCAGACCCTCTCCCACAGTTCTCACCCTCTTCTGCCCCCCAGCTAGTGCTCACTCTCTCCTGCTCCCCCAACAGTGCTCATCCCGCCCCACCCCACCCACCAAGACATGCTGACCCCCCTCCTGCACTCCCTCTTCCGACTCACCTTCCAGAATCCCTAGCTCCTGTCTTGCCAATGGAGGAAGACGCTGCAAAGTCGTGGAGTGTAGGGGAGGGGGTTGGGGCGAAGGGTTGAGAATTTTTGTGTTTTCATGAGGTGAAGGGTAGTGAAGAGGTGACGGAGAGCGAGGGGGTGGAAAATGTCGGGGGGGTGGTTGCAGAGCGAGGGGTTGAACACTATCATGGGGTGAGGTAGGGTGGTGAACAATTTTGGCAGTGAGAGAGGGGGATGAACATTGACGAGGTGAGGCGGGTGAACATTGTAGAGAGATGAGGGAGGGTGAGCACTGTCAGTGGGGTGAGGCTGTGTAGTGTCAGGGTTGACAGCTTCATTTCAAACAATGTGAGTCAATGAACTGAAGACAGACCTTAAGGGGCATGTCTCCTGTTCATGATGAGAAAATGGATCTGACTGCACTGGAATTATGTCAGACAATTTGTCTCCTGACTATGTTCGCCCCTGCATCCCTGCTGGAGAAGGTATTGGAAGGTGCCAAGGCTCCAGCGTAAAATGGTAAATGGACAGATTAAATTGGAGGCAGCATCAGACTGACACTCACCAGAAGATCTTGGTCAATGTGACATGTTTTTACATGTCCTTTCCATTGAAAATGTACCCATCTCCTAATGTGTTCTAATGAATAGATCAGTGACCTATGTAAGTTACTACGGTGCAAATGAGACCGTCAGCACCATCAGAATATTTGCCAGTAATTTCCCCTGCCCTTTTCCATGATTTCCCCCAATCAAAGTCATTTTTGGAAATATCACACAGGGAAAAGCACAGATATCATGAAAATTATATAATGGCATTGAGTATTCAAAGGACTAGGATGATTTAATTGGCACTGAGTTTATCCAGGGGCATTATACAATCACAAAATAGGTAGCTGTTTCTCACACAGAAGGAGAGCATTATATCTGTGCTGGATCTTTGCAAAGCAAATTCCAATGCTCCACTCTCCACCCCCACCACCACCACCACACCCCACCCCCACCCCCCCCCCCCACCCCACCCCCACAACCCACCCCACCCCCCTGCCAATATGTTCCTCTATTTCAAATAATTAACTATTTTTCCCTTCATAGATATAATAACATAAGACCATAAGAAATAGGAGCAGGAGTAGGCCATTCGATCCTTTGAGCCTGTTCCGCTTTTAGATGAGATGATGGCTGATCTAGTTGTGGCCTTAACTCCACTTTCCTGCCTGCTCCCTCCCATAACCCTTGGCTCCCTTGTCAATCAAAAATCTCTCTAGCTCAGCTTTAAATATATTCAATGACCCAGCCTCCACTCCTCTCTGGAGAAGAGAATTCCAAATACTAAAAACCCTCTGAAAGAAGAAATTCCTCCTCATCTCCATCTTAAATGGGAGACTCCTTCTTTTGAAACTGTGACCCTTAGTTTTAGATTCCCCTATAAGAGGAAACATCCTCTCAGCATCTACCCAGTCAAGACCCCTCAGAATCTTATATGTTTCAATAAGTTTACCCCTCATTCTTCTAAACTCCAAGAAATATAGGCCTAACCTACTCAGCCTTTCCTCACATGACAAACCACTCATGCCAGGAATCAGCTTCCCATGCAAGTATATCCCTCCTTAAGTAAGGTGACCAAAACTGTTCACCTTGGTGAGGTCTTGCTAATACCCTCTACAGTTGTAGTAAGACTTCCTTACTTGCATACTCCATTCCTCTTGCAATAAAAGCTAACTGTTTTGCCTTCCTAGCTACTTGTACCTGCATGCTGACTGTTTTGTAATTAATGTACAAGGATCCTTTTGTACCATAGCATTCTGCATTCTCTCCATTCCTATTCTTGGGAAGGGAATGGTCAACCTCACATTTTCCCATGTTATACGCCATCTGTCAAATTTTAATTCACTCACTTAACCCATCTATATCCTTTTCCAGGCTCTTTGTATTCTCCTCACACCTTGCTTTCCTACCTATCTTTGTATCATCAGTAAACATGGCTGCAATATGGTCCCTTCATCCAAGTCATTAATATAGATCATAAATAGTTGAGACCCCAGCACTCATCCCCATGGCACCCCACTAGCTACAGTTTGCCATTCTGAAAATGATCCAGTTATCTTGATTCTCTGTTTACTGTTAGTCAGTCCGTCCTCTATCCATGCTAATTCAACACCCCCAATACCATAAGCTCTTATCTTGTGCAGTAACCTTTTATGCGGCATCTTATCGAATGGCTTTTGAAAATCGAAATACACTATGGCCAGAAATTTCCTCCCGTCGGGGTGGTTGTGTGGGGGTGGGTGGGGGCAGGCGCAAAGCCAATCGGCGCCCCTGATCGGGTCCGTGCCACCATTTTAAGTGGGCGGGCCAATTAAGGTCAGCCCATCATGATGCGCGCTCGGAAGCGCTGAGTGCTTCCTGTGCAGGCGGTGGGGGGTGGATTCCCTGTGTGGTTCCCTGCATTCTTTCGCACTCCCTGAGGCACGGAGGTGCTTCAGGGAGATTTGTTTCACTGTTAAACTTTTAAATAAAGGATTTTTAAACTTCTGAAACATGTCCCCTCATGTGACAGTGTCATATGAGCTGGAACATGTTAATGAATTTTTGGAAAAAATTTTACTGATTTTTTTAAACACTTCGTGAAACCTCATCCTGCCCGTGGATGAAGTTCCATGAAATATGCAAAGGCTGCCTGGGCTCTTTGCCTGCCCACCAACTTTAAGGTTGGATGGGCAGCTCGTTTAATTGTTTTAATTAGTTTTTAACAGGCCTTAATAGGCCTTTGACAGTTGGCCGGGCACACAGTCGAGTCGGCTGTGTGCCTGTCAAACTGAAAATCTAAATGATGCACGGTGATGCCGGGATGCCCGCCTGATGTCACTGTGCGTCATTTTATGCATCAGTGAGCAGGCCCCGCCCCTCCGCTTGCTGACGGGAAAATGCTGCCCTACATATACTGGTTCCCCTTTATCCACCCTGCTTGCTACATTCTCAAAGAACTCTAATAAATTTGTTAAACATGATTTCTCTTTCACAAAACCATGTTGACTCTGCCTGATTGTGTTACGATTTTCCAGGTGTCCCGCTACCATCTCTCTAATAATGAATTCCAGCATTTTCCCAACAGCAGATGTTAGACTAGCTGGCCTACAGATTCCTGCTTTCTGTCTCCTTCCTTTCTTGAACAGATGTGTCACATTTTCAGTTTTCCAATCCACTGGGACCTTTCCAGAATCTAGCAAATTTTGGAAGATTACAACAAATGCATCCCCCATCTCTGCAGCCGCTTCCTTTAAGACCTGAGGGTGCAGGCCATCAGGTGCAGAGGACTTGTCAGCCTTAAGTCCCGTTACTATTCCCATTACTTTTTCTCTAGTGATCATGGTTGTTTTATATTCCCCCCTCCCTTTGCCTTTTGATTTTCTACTATCCTTAGGGTGCTTTTTGTGTCTTCTACTGTGAAGGTGGATACAAAATACTTGTTCAAAGCCTCTACCATTTCCTCTTTTCACATTATTAATTCCCAGTCTCATCCTGTAAGGAGCCAGGGCTTACTTAAGCTACTTCAAAAAGGCAACTCACCATATGCTGCAGCCATCTACCCTGCCATTTTTACTGTGTTTTCTTAAACAAATTAGATTTAGAAATATCACTCAATGATTATCTGGAGTTATATCAAATGGTTTAATTGGTTAACCTATATATTTAATGCAATACATATATCTCCCCAGTAGCAGTTTAAAACACAGCCCCCATTTGTAGAGAGAAAAAAATCTGAAAATTCACCAATCACTTACCTATCTGTTCAGCTAATTAATGCTTCCAAGTTTCAGCTCTCACATCCCACTGCTGGTCTCTGGCTCCCTTTCCTGGGCCACTCCATTTTTGTAAAATGTCAGAACATCACCTTTCCTGTCACTGCACCAAATTCCCTCACTTACCAAATTCCTAAACTCATACTCTGTCTCGAGCTGCACTCAGTCCCAAGCTGCTACTTCATACTTGCTAACTTCATGTGCTTAGCAAAATCAACTGCATTTATACTAGTTGAAGTTCTACAGAGCCTGGGCAGGTACTGCTGGTTAGAGAAACCAAGTCTAATTAGCTACTTCATTAATTAACTGTAGCTGCATCTCCAGCAGGGACCTAGTTTATCCCTGACTAAGGCCTAGTTTTTGCAGAGTCATGGAGACTCCATGGCTTATCCAAAATGACACTGGGAACCCAGTCCAGAAGTTCTGCTCCCATTTCAGACAGATCACATTTTCACCTATATGGGAAAGGGAGCGGGACTATTGCTGAGTTCAAACAGATTCCATTTTCGCTGGAGCTAGGGCCTTATCCCTCAATGTGTGACTTAAGAATTTTTAGAGTCAGTGTAAATAATCTTAAAGGGCAGATAACATCTGTAGAACTACTGAATTATTTAAATCCTCTGCCCCATAAACTTTGATAAAAAGAACAGTCTACCTGTGTCTGTGAGTTGAAAAATTCTGTGCTTGCAGTTTCAATAGATGCTTATTGGCATAACTCATCATTATAATATTATTAATGATTAACTGCTTCCACAGCCTGTCATCATCACAGTGGGGGGCGGGAAGTGTGTGGTGGGTGTGTTGTAAGTTCACCGTTTGACTAACAGCTCCAAGGGGTTACTAAAGGATTGGCTGTCTTTGATGGGGGGGGCGGTGGTGTTGTGAATACAAATGTTTTTTTAAAAAGGGATTAAGTACTTGAGAGGGTTTAAATGTATTGAATGGGCTTTTCTGGATGGGACTACAAGGGAACATGGGGATGAGTTCCTTGGGGAGCCAAAGGTTGGCATAGAGGGACTGGGAGCCATTAGGGTCGATGGATGCGTGGTCTGGTGTGTGTTGGCATGAACGAGCATGAGGAATGGGTGGGGCATGAGGGTTGTGGTGAGAGATAGAGGGACTAATATTTAATATTAACAAAGTCCTAAAGAACAGAGTAGGGTTTTTAACCAGCCCACTTCAGCATGGCAACCACTGTGGCTGCCTCTGATTTACATCTGGGATTGGATGGGCCTGACTCAAGCAAACATTACTCCCCAACCCCTACAAAGATTCTGCCATTCAGGTCACTTCTCTCCAAGGTGTATGTGGCAAGCCCCAAAATTTCTCTGAAGAAGGGTCATACAGACTCAAAACGTTAACTCAGTTTCTCTCTCCACAGATGCTGTCAGACCTGCTGAGCTTTTCCAGCATTTTCTGTTTTTATTTCAGATTTCCAGCATCTGCAGTATTTTGCTTTTTACCAAAAATTTCCCAACCCTGCGTACCTGCCTTGGGAGGGAAAATCCAAACCTAAGACTGAAAGAAACTCAACCTTGACAGTAAATAGCAGTTAAATGCTAAATTCAACCATGTCTAGGTTTTAAAAAGAGATTAACCCTTAAAATTCCCTCACTTACCAAATTCCCAAGCTCACACTCTGTCACAAGCTAATACCTTTATGCTTGCTTACTTCACCCCAACCACACCTTGTGGCAAAAGATTCCAAGCTCCAACACTCCTCTGTTTAACAAAATTTCTCCTAAACACTCTCCTCTTTCTCTTTGTATCATTTTCAAAATGATTGCTTCTCATTACTGACTTCTCAAGCAGAGAAAATATCCTTTCCCTATCCACCATATCAACACGCTTTATAATTATAAAAATATCTTTTAAATCTCCTCTTCTCTGTTCCTATAGAATGGGTCACAGTACCTAAAAGTTTTTCCTCGTAACTAGCTTCATATTCCTAGCATCAGCCTGATGAGTATTCTCTGTATTCTTTACATGACTCCAGTGTTCTTTTTATAATGGAATGCCTACAATTGTACACAGTACTCTAGCTGTAGCCTGACCAGTGCTTTGTTCAATGTAGCACCGAGGAGAATTTTAACCCCAAAAACAGTGGATATAGTTGGGTGGAATGTAAACAAATATAAACAAAACCAAACCAATCTCAAACTCCACAGCTTCCAGTTTCAGAGAACGGTGGGCAGGCAGCCAACTCATTCTCAGGAGGCAGGTTGCTCATTTAAATATTTTAATGAGGCTGTGTGCCTCAGATTTTATCTTTCCTCCAGGGTTAGCACTGGTCCGCTGGGTTCCCAGGCCTTGGGAAAGTTGTCAACCAAAAGGAGGTAGGGAGTGCTGCATGGAAAGGTAAGTGCCTTTCTAGCACTACTATAGGACCAGGCAAAGCAGAAGTGGCTCCTGCTAGCCCCCCTCATCACCCTCCCCCCGTTAACCAGCTTTCTTTCCTGCGATCAGTTCAGTCCCCTCACAATCAGAATGCCCTTGCAAGTGTTCGGACCTGTTCTCTGTGATCGTATTCACTAGATGATCCCCAATCATTCACCGCAATCTCTAAACCCCTCCCCATAATCACCAACCTCTCCTTATGATCACTGACCCCCTCCCCATGATCAGTGACTCCTCAAGATTACTCAACAACCCCATGATCACCTACCACACCGTCACCCCTGTACGCTTCTCACCCCTCATGATCACCCTGCTAGTCACAATGTACTCACTCACATCGCAGTCACTGCCCCAGAAGCAGAAAATATATCTGCTCCTGCATTGCCACCTCAATGGCAAAAACCCTCACCCAACAGAGAGGTAAACTCATCAATCAGGTTGACTTCCAGACAGGGATCCTGTTGAAAATAAACCATAAAGTCATCCCTTGTTGAAGCTATTATCTGCTAATGGCCACCTGCACCCTTCCTGCTCACAGCAAATGCTGCAATTCAGGAAAATCCTAGGAAAACAGCGATGCTGAAGACTGAGGCAGGAGCTGTCCTGTCACTTAGGTGAAAGGCAAGTAGACTCACCAATGCCCTGTTGTTCACACTTGAAGTGTAGGATTTACATTTTGGGCTCTTGCTGCTATGTGCATGTAATCCGGGATAGCATGTTCTGGGCACAAACAATAAATTTCCACTGCATGCCCATGCCCATTTCAGGGGGCAATTAAAGTCAGTGACATCAGATACTTTGTTGACAGACAACACTATCAAAAAGCTTTATTCACAGATCACCACAGAAATAAACTGCAACAGTGTGTTGATGGAATCAGATCAAATAACACAGTGGTTTTGAACCAGTTTATGAAGGAATTTAACAGTCAAACTACTAGACTAAGTTCTCTTGAATGGTTGAAAGATCTGCAAAGAAAATCTTATGATGGAAGGAGGTATTGATGAAGCAGCATCACTTCTCATAAATGCTACCTGATTCTTGCTGGTTACTACAGTGTGATACCTTAGATCAATATGTGCAGCTACTGATAAGTACAATCAAAACTACAATCAAAATTGTAACAAACTGGTTTGTCAAGAAGGAAGTCCAACCCTTATACCCTAAAGCCCTTTGAAATATTGTCTTGCATTTAAGATGTTAATCTGCACTTATTTGAACAATGAGCAGCAGCTCTATACCGCAAAGGTAAGGGGATTCCTATGACAACTTTTGGAGGAAAACAAGTATTTCCTATTCTTAGAGCTATTCTAATTGTATACTGTAGACTATACTATATAGTCAAAAATACCAAATTTGGGACAGAACCTAGACCCTGTTTAAAATGTTGAATGGTAATACAGTTTTCAATCATTGGAGTTTTTAAATACTGCCAGGACTGAAGGGCTCCAGGCCTCATTACAGCCTCTGCCCAAACTTGAGCAGAAGAACTGAATTCCAGGGGAAGGTACTAGCGTCTACATTTGACATCAAAACAGCATTTGACCAAGTGTGGCCTTAAAGAGCCCTAATAAAACTGAAGCCAATGGAAATCAGTGGGAAAACTCTCCTCAGGCTGGAGTCATACCTAGCACAAAGGAAGATGGCTGTGGTTGTTACAGCCACTAAGCTCAGCCCCAATAAATCACTGCAGGAGATCTGCAGAGCAGTGTCCTATATGCAACCATCTTTAGCTGCTTCAGCAATGACCTTCCCTTGGCATAATGTCAGATGATGTGATGATTGCACAATGTTAAGTTCTATTTGTAACTCCTCAGGTATTGAAGCAGTCTGTGCTGCATAGAGCACGACCTGGACAACATTCAGGCTTGGGCTGATCAGTGGCAAATCACATTTGTGCCAAGCATATAGGAAACAATGACCATCTTCAACAGGGTAGAAGCTAACAATCTACCCTTGACATTCAATTACATTACCATTGCTGAACTCCTCACCATCAACATCCTGAGGGTTACCATTGATCAGAAATTGAACTGGACCAGCATATAATTTCTGTGGCTACAAGAGCAGATCAGAGGCTGAAAGTTCTATACTAGGTAAACCGCTTTTTAACTCTTCAAAGCCTTTCCACCATCTACAAGTGAGTAGTGTTATGGAATATTCTCCACTTGCCTGGATGACTGCAGCTCCAGCAACATTCAAGAAGCTCAACACTATTCAGGACAAAGCAGCCTGCTTGATTGGCACCCCATCCACCACCTTACACAGTCACTCCCTCCACTACCAGCACACTGTAGCAACCCTGTTTACCATCTACCAAATGGATTGCAACAACTCATCAAAGTTTCTTGGACAACAGCCTCCCACTGAAAGCACAAGAGAACATCACTACCTGAAAGTTTCCCTCCAAGTCACAAAGCATCTTGACTTGGAAATATATCATCATTCTTTCATTGTTGTTGAGTCAAAACCCTGGAACTCTATCGAATAGCACTGTCGGTATACCTAAACCCCACTGACTGCAACAGTTCAAGAAGGTGGCTCACCACCACCTTGTCCAGGGCAATTAAGGATGGGCAATAAATACTGACCTTGCCAGCAACACACATCCTATGAAAGAACATCTAAAAATACCATTGCAATATTAATTAACCTAAAATTTCTGAATATAACCAATGAAACCCTACAGTCATACCAGAAAGCAAAAGCAATTATTCTATATAAGTTGCAGTTTCCACCTAAGACAAGGTTTGATTCATTTTAATATACTTTCGGGAAGCTCCTTGTTAATTAACTAAATCTCATTGAACACCACAAATATTACATCAAAAGACCATTGCAAATCCTGATGGTCTTGTGAGTGAAAAGCATGATATGGTATAATCCTGATTTATATAAACTAGTCTGTGCAGTGTTAACTGATCTGAGCCAAGGTGTGGAGTACTTCTATTGACCAGAGTATCCTGCAATAGAACAGGGGAAATAAATCACCCAGGAATGAGAATGTTTCCAGGGATGAGGAGCTTTAATTCTAGAGAAAGATTGGAGAAGTTAGGACTGTTCTCCTTGGAGGAGAGAAGGTTGAGAGGAGATTTAATAGAGGTATTCAAAATCATGAGGGGTCTGGACAGAGTAGGTAGGGAGAAACTGTTTACGTTGGTAGAAGGATCGAGAGGCAGAGGGCACAGATTTTAAGGTAATTGGCAATAGAAGCAATGGCACTATGAGGAAAGGCTTTTTCACGCAGCAAGTGGTTGGGATCCGGAATGCACTGCCTGAGAGTGTGGTGGAGACAACGTCAATTGAAGTTTTCAATAGGGCATAGAATCATTGTGGGAAATGGAAGAATGTGCAGAACTTATGGAGAAAAGGCAGTGGAGAATCACTAGGTGAATTGCTCCTTCAGAGGGCCAGCACAGACATGACGGGCCAAATACCTTCTGTGCTGTAACCATTCTATAATTCATTGTTGTTAGCAGTGCTGGAAAATGTGTGCCTGTGCACATGTGTGTGAACAGTGAGGGAGAACAGGGTCAAATTTCAGTTCTGAGAAGATTCTTATTGGACTCAAAATGTTAACTGTTTCTCTCTCCAAAGATGCTGCCAGACCTGCTGAGTTTTTCAGAACTTTCTGTTTTTATTTAACATTTCACATCGCATGAGCAAGCTACCAGACAGTTGTGACCACCTATGAGTCATGACTTAGCAAAAGTTTGGAGAGAAAAGGAGAGAAAATGAAGGAAAAGGCATGATAAAATCAGGCCTGTGCACTGCACTACTGATGCTGCACTTTGTTCTCTCTCTTGCTGAAATAAAATGAGAGACTATCCTACCTGTTTGGATACTGTTCAATCTTTCACAAGGTAAAAGGAACACTGTATCATACATTCTGCAACACATTTTAAAATCATTTCTTTATAACACAGCTTCCAGAAGAAATAGAAAATGATTCCCTTTAGTGATAGCTGCAAAGGGTTAACAGACACTAAACATATGGATCATTAGCGATTCCCAAATAGAATCAAATCTGTTGACCTTGCAAAAGATTCTCTTCACTCTGAGTGAAGTAAGTGCTGTCACAGCCATTAATAACCAGTCATTACAAGCTAATAACTCAGTCACACACACCAGGTGTGATTTTCACATGCTTTAAATGGACACAGCAGTGGGCTTTCTGTGAGCTGTCAAGTTTCAGTTATAAATAGTTCTGGAAATCTCCAAATGCACCCAATTGCTAGATTAAGATAGATTATACAAATTGCACATCAGATGATTTCAGCTGACAATATGACCTCTTTTCTAATAGGTTGGGGTAGCCTCTTGTCTTTGTTGATGGGTTTTTAATTTTAATATGGCCAGCATGAAAACAAGAATAACAATTTAAAGGAAAGTATTTTTTGTATCTTTTGATCGATACATACTGGTAGAGGGTTGGTACGTAACAATGGATGTACATTGCAGTAACTTAAGTAAAACTGCTCATAACACCCATTTGGCCTCACTCTGGGCTTCTGCAGCACCTGCAGATTTACAACTGGTTATTGTGCAGTAGAAGAACCTCATCAAAGAGGTAGGTAGACAGTGAAGTGAGATTTATCAACTGGTCAGACATTACAGGATTAATTGATTAATTTGGTATCTTGTTGTCAATGGAAGAGCATACTCTGGGCATGTTTTTAACAGCCGTTACACCATGCTTGTGAAAGGTTCTGGCAGTAATTAATGACAACAGATCCTGCTGGGACAATTTTATGTCAGATTATTGGTAAATAGGACATGGAACTTTGATTGAATTATAAGTAACATGTATATTGCTCATTCCCCAGTAAATACAGTTTAAAGCAGATCTGAAATTGTGTTATTCTCCTGCTGCATCTGATAGAGTACATACAGAATAAGTATTTCCTCTCATGAAGGAATCAAGAACAAGGGGAGATATTCTTAAAAGTACAGCTAAACTATTCAGGAGCAGAATCAGGAGCAAAACCTTTTCATACAAAGGGCCATAGAAATTCAGCACACTCTCTCCAAAATAGCTGTAAATGGTAGGATAATTGGAGTTTTCAAAACTGAAATAACTAGATTTTAGTTAAGTAAGTGTATCAGAGGATATGGAGCAAAGGCAGGAAAATGGGGATGAGATCCAGATCAGAAAAGAAAAAAAATACTTGCATTTCTTAGGCAGCACCTTGGGATTGAGGACGATTTGCTTCCGCTCTGCTTCGATGTGTTCTGACGTGGCTGCTAAGTCCAATGCACAATCGATAGGTTCTGTCACATGACGGGCAGGTGGTGCTTGAAGAGTCAGGTAGATGAGTTGTTTGAAGTTTGTGCGTTCTCTCCGATGCCTCAAAATGTCCTCTCCGTGTTTCCAACAAAGTCTCTCAATGTGATCAGAGTCTTCCTAAATGAACCTCCTCCATTTTGGTCAGACTCAAGCCAAGAGACTCCTGTGAGTCAGTGAGGATGTTTGATCTCTTCAGAGATGATTTGAGGACATCCCTAAAGCATTTTCGGTGTCCTCCTGGACACGCCTCAACCATAGGGCAGCCCATGCCGCCCGACAACGTGCCTCAACTGCAGAGGAGCCCTTAACCCTGCCCCCCAACCCCCCAAATGCTCCTTAATCTTGAAGCCCAACAGGTGGACCCAGGCAAGCACTCCACAACATTACTGTGCACTCACCTCTGAGTTCCCCTCAAAGTGCAGCCTGCCAAGTGCACGCCTTATATATGCTGCTGTGAAACACGTTGGCATGGAATCACTTTGACGTAGGCGGACGATCCAGCTTTGAGGGGGGGTGGATTTGCTGATGTATTACAATGAGGTTCCTGACATCCAATGGCTGGGAATGCAGCCTGCCATCGATGGGCTGAGTGGACGATCACAAACTGGTTTCACGAAGTCGCAGAACCCATTTTTGGCCCCCTCACCATATTGTCCGCTCACACCACCTAACACGCCTGACACCAGCGGGCACGGAAAATCCCAGTCGGTACCTCTTACAGTACTTCACTGCAGTGTCAGCTTAAATTATTGTGCTCAAGTCCTTCTAACTTAAAGGAGAGAGTGCTACCAATTAATTCACAACTGACACAATCAACCATGGTCCACCTGAATGACAGAGCAGCTTTGAGGAACCAAATGGCCTACTCCAGTCCCTTATCTTCTTATGATCTATACTTAATATTAAAACCACTATGTTCCTGCTTTTTAACCATTTTTTTTTCTGTTATAAACCCTTTGAGCTTCATGTTCTGAATACTTTGAAGAAGGCAGAATGGGGCAATCAAGGTTAAATAGTGATAAAAATGTTACTGCTTTATATCATATTTTTCACTCAGATTAACCAGAAAACCAAGAAATGTATGCAAACCGTATAGAACTGGATATAGAATATAGGGAGAGGGAATGGCCAAGTAATCTCTATCAACCTGGCTGAGTTAGACAGGTAAGACTTGACTTTTAGAAATTCAGCTCTCAGAATAACAGACAAAGGCACACAGATCTTAGTAGCTGAAAAGTTTTTTTTTAAATGTCAGCAGCATCCACCATCACTGAAAGACCTGTGGGTTACTGAGAAAAACTTGCTCAATGAACTAAAAACCAAAGTTAGTGAGACTGCCGAAACTGAAAAGGTCAGTGAAGGTACATGTGGCATTTCAAATGTGTCTGCATAAATCTGACATTTAAAGAATGAGCTGAGCTAGATGGATTCTGCAAATACAAGAAAGCTTTGCCAGACAAGACAATCTATATTATAAGTATTGCTTTTCAAGGATGTTTTAAGAAGTATTTGGAGAGAAAGCAAAATTAACTTAAATCTTCATCAGTGTTCGCGTATTCATTTTTAGAATTTTCCACTTTCAAGTTTAAAAGTCTGCACAGAAAATGCTGGAAATCTATTGTGGGTCACTCAATATAGAGAAAAGACATATTAACATTATATTGAGACCATTCATTAAAATTCCCTTTCTAATGAAGTGTCTCACCTGAAAGATTCAGATCTGCTTTCTGTTTTCCTACATGTTCTGTTCTTATTTCCAATTTCCAGCATTTGTTGCCTCTGTTTATAGTCTAGAAATTAATGCTGCTATGTTGGTGGGTGGATGTTTAACATGTTTGCATGACAGTCCTTTGTTCACTATTCCAACAGGAAAGTAAACTTGGTAAGCTCAATAGATTTAAGGATTGCCTAAAAAATGATTTTATTAAAAAGGCATCTTATTAACGATCATATAAGAACCCGCAACCAGTATTAATTGGAAAGGAATCATAAGCTGTCATCATCGACAGCAATGGACGAAAACGTAAGCATCATCATTTCAACAAGGATATATAAGTTATCATCTCTGCTAAAATAGCAGATATGGAATGTCTTTAAGCATTGTCTGCTAATATTGTTAGAGTAATTTTGATGTTGCATAAACCTGACTTGTATTCCCTTGAGTATAGAAGGATCTGCACCTGAAACATAAATTTGTCTACTCTTCCCACAGATACAGTCAGACCTGTTACATGTGTCCCAGCATTATCTGTTTTTGCTGTAACCTATGGATACATTTTACTGAACCAAATACCAACAATTCACAAGTGGCCAGCAGACACATCTATCTCATGGTGAATTAGATAGTTGTGATTAATCAGAAGCCCATCAGATTTTGCGAAGTTGTAAAAATGTTAATGGGAAACACTCATCCATATTAAGAAGCTTAAGTTCCCTCTGCTTTCTACATTCACAGCAGAAGCAGCTCCCTGTGGAGCTGAAGAATTTGGGAGGAGGAGAGGAGAGATATTTATGGCTCATTAATATAGTAAACATAGTCTCTACTCATCCAATAGGATACTTATCCCTGAATCAGAGCCATATATCCTATTTAGCATTCCTAGTTGTTGTTTAGCACACTCAAATTAATGAGTGAGATTCTTCTTTAAATATTTTTCATTTTAGCTGTTAGAAATTAAACAATCTGATTCCAACAGTAACAAGAGCTTGAATTTATGTGCCACGTAAGTTTGGAAGGATTGGGGAAGTGACAATGATGCAGTTTACAAGGTATTTTTTGACAAAGCTTTTAAAAGTGAGGTGAGTTATGAAAAGCATGAGAATTGCAGACTCTTGACTGATACTGAAGATTCTACGCCAATTGTGGATTAGAGGAGCTGGAGGAGGGGAGGAGTGCAGAATGCTCAGGAGCCACAGGATACAGAGTATGAGAAGATTGCAGGGGTAAAATGGAGAGACAATGTGGAGGAATTTATAAACAAGAAGAAGTTTGAAATAAATGCAGCAGTGGATGGGGAGCCATTTCAGGATATGAATGATAGTTGAATGGGGACACAGGATAGAGTTCAAGCAATGGAGTTCAGGATGAGCTGAAACCTTTGTAGGATGAGGCTTGATAAGCTCAGAAGCAGAGCACTGGAGAAGCTAGGGCTAACCTTGCCTTTGTGCACTGTAACACTGGTAACTGCGAAGCAGCAACCCATTCCTCGTTTTTATTTCTGGTGAAGTCATGAATCAGGTGTGGATGAGGATTTATGCAGGTAGGGAAAGATGGGAAAAGATTAAGGTGGCCGAAATTAGTAGTCCTGTTGATAGATCTCGATTTGAGATTTGAAGCTCAACTCATGGTCAAACAGAACACCTGGGCTACATGTTGTCAGGTTCTCTCTGAACAAGCAACTGATGGGCAAAACATTTCTAGCAACAACCAAAATTAATTGATGTGATTTGCCAATGTTGAATTGCAGAAAATTTGGACTATTCTATAACTTAATGTTTGACAGACAGGACAGAAAAAGTTGAGTCACAAATGGCTGTGGAATGGTGATGCTTACAGGCAATGTTGCTCACAGATGTTGAACATGAGGGAGTATACATTGAATAAGAGGGACTCAAGGATGGAACTTTCAGGCATGGGAAGAGACATTATTGCATAAGATATGTTAGCTTATTAAATGATAAAAAGAGTAGTGCTGTTATGGGTATGAACAACAAAAGATGCAATGGAGAAGAGGATAACTCTTTGAGAATGATGAATAGCAATGAAGCATCACGGTCACAATCTCACACAATGACTTCCAAATTTGTTGGTGCTGTGCCCATAATGCTACAGGCCTAAAAGGTCAATTAAGCATCCGTGCCGAGTGTACATCACCTTCCACAAAGGTTCTCGGTACAAAGGTCCAGGGCCCACTCCTGAAACCAGCAGATGTCTCTTTGCATATGTAAATCGGAGACCTAAGGCCTATTCAGGATTTCGTCCTGAGGTTCAGTAGCTCTGAACAACACCATTGCTGTGCCAGTTGCATTCAGGATAACCAGGTCTGCATGCAGCCTAACCAGCAGGCCTTAAAGAGACTGCTGGAAGCTGCCGCCAAAAAAAGAAGTTTTGTAAAACATACTTACCTCCATTTGGAACCAGGAAGACCCCCCCCCCTCCCCGCCCCAAATTTACAGCAATCTCAAAGGCCATTGTCAGCCCACAGAGCATTGCTAACTCCTCCCTCCGTAGCTTTAGTAAATTTAACAAATGGGCAATTCAGAGCCAGACTGATAGGAGAGCTAGATGTGAAGCTGGGGGGCTATGGCATGTTCCGGAGCTAATAGAGGAAAGGGAAACTTGAGGTGGGAACTATTCGAAGGTCCAGAGTACACTTTTTAAGGAGTATTTTTATGACAGAGAGAGGAATCCCAAAGGAGATGGGCAAGTTAATGATGAAGACAAGCACTGGGTTAATGATGAGTTGAATGAACAGGAGCCGAGTCAAATGGAGGTCAGTCAAGATTGATTTGGAAATGGAACATATCCATCAAAAATATTGGAACTGAGGCAAAATTGGGAGATGCACACCCCCAAGTAGGGAGGATGTTTTGCTGTTTCAGTGTCAGCTACTCAATCCCTTCCAAGTCATACACCAACCTGACTTGGAACTATATAATTGCTGTTCTTTCACTGTCGCTTGGTCAAAATCCTGGAGCTCCCTCCCTAACAGCACTGCGGGTGTACCTACGCCACAGGTACTGTGGCGGCTCAAGAAGGCAGCTCACCACCACCTTCTCAAGGCCGATTAGGGATGGTCAATAAATGCTGGCCTAACCAACAATGCCCACATCCCATGAATGAATTTTAAAAAGACACTTTCCTGCTTTAAGACATTCCAAACCTACTTCTTTGACAAAACATCTCCCTATGTGGCTCATGTTTTGTTTTATGGTGCTTCTGTGAAGCATCTTGGGAAGTTTTATTATGTTAAAGGTACTATGTGAATAGAAATTGTCGCTGCTGTTGCTTAGCCTTGTGTTTATATCCTAACCTCTGCTTTTTTCCAATCATTTCAGCCACTTGGAATTTCCAGCTGTGCAGTAGGAGAGGAGAACTATCCTTCCAAAGTTGTGCCCATCTTATAACTTCCCAAGTATCAGCAAAGAACTTTGCACCCCAGGTGATATAAATAGTGAATTAAAGGGACCTGCATAGGGTGACTCAGTCAGCACAACAGCAAATAGAAAGGACAGTCATGAAAATGATTTACACCCTTGCTCTGCTGAAGGGGACAGAGGTGCAGACACTTTCGGGACCCAGAATTCTAAGGAAAAATGTTTTCTCTGCACCAGTCAGTGCTGAAGTCAGTATGGGACAGACTGTCATAGAAATAGCAAAAAAATACTGGAGATGGTGAAGGCAGCCTCTTCCATCTGGGTGCCTGGTGTTGACACTCTGTAGTCAACTATGGAATGCGTGATAATCTCAATGGATGCACTAACTCCACCATACTTCTATTTTACAAGGTTGCAGTACTGCGCCCCTTGCCATTTTAGAGTCTGCAATATAGGAAAAATGTAATACTTAAGTATAATTGAACTTCCTTTTTTTCTAAAAAGATTGCAAAATGTGAGCTTGCCATGGATTAAAGTCTAATTCTAATGGCACAGTAATGAGCCACAATCAGACCATTAAGTCCCCAGGTATAATATTTGATTGGAACAGAATTAACTGCTCTCAGCCGGGTTGACAGTGCTGTCATTGGACAGGGTTCTCACTTATTATGTGATGAGCCTACTCGATATGCATGTATGTAAGGATATGATCACACTTAGTTGTAATTGTCCAATTTAGGTAATACTCTTTATCCTATCTACATAATCAGAGAAGGCACCTGGTTGACATCCTCAGATTAAAACATATGTTAATTTTCAGACTCAAGAGGTGCGAGAAAGAAAAGCAACAGCAGTTCTTGAAGGTAAAATTCTGAGCCCAGTTTAGCAAAGCTTTCAGCACGTGAGAAGAATATGTCGACTTAGAATATGAGACATTAGGATTTCAAACCCCTTTCAGGACTAAGGAAAAATCATGGGATATAAATCCATGGCCGAAATCTTGCCCCCACAGGATATGAGGAGGGAGGCAGGTGGCCTTGGGAATTTAGCAGGTTGGCATTAGAACCAATACCCAATGCCTTCTCACCTTCACTGGAAGTAATTTCTGGGCTGGGAGGCCCATGGTCGACCTTCCCACCCAATCTCCACTTCAGTCCCTTCAGTGGTCAACTAATGACCACTTAAGGGCCTTTTCCCCCTCTCCGCAGCTATCTTCCCAGCTCCAGGTGGGCCTGCCGACATGCAGCCTGCATAACTGGTAAAACTCTGTGGGCTGCATGTCAGCTGGAGGTGTTTGTTGGGGGACCTTTGATCTACACTTATTTGTGCATGATCTAGGGCATGGACATGGGGCAGGGGAGTAGCCATTGACAGCCATGCCCCTGCCCTTGCTGCTGATCTCCATGGCCCCCCTCTATCCTGTGAACCCCCAAACCAGGAGATCCCAACCCTCTAAACAGCACTTCCCTCTTTCCTTGGTCAGTCCACGGTCCTGGGATGACAGGCACGTTGCTCCAGCAGCAGCCAGAGCCTCCTCCATGCCACTGCCAAGTGCAAGAACTGTCAGCCTCTAATCGGCCAGCAGCTCTTGGCGGGTGGAAAGTTGTCTTCCGGGGTCCTCAGTCTGGAGGAAGGCCCACCACTGTCCACTTAACTGCCTGATGGGCAGAAGATACAGAGGGTTTTCCTCCTTAAAATCAGCACTGGTATCTCGCCACTTTTTCAGGCAGCGAGCGAGACATCCGCCAAGAACGGAAGATTCCACCCTATGACTTTTCATATGTAACTAAAAACCAGGATTTCAGTACGGTGAATCCAGAGGGTATCTTCCTGGGTCAGGTCCATTACTGTAGATGCAGCGAGTTTCCACTACTGAGTTCACCACTGAGGAGAAGGTAGGCAGGAAGTGGCTGCTGCTGCAGTTGACCAGGTTCATCAGCTAAGATATCCCCTACCTTTCATTTTAGAGCAGTTTTAAAAGTAGGGAATGTCCCTGAATGGCACTGCTGGCCAAGACCTCAATCTTTGATTCAAAGCAGTTGATAAGTTTTTACTGTGTATACATTAAGGAGCGTGCCAAAATTTAGTTTCCATTTCAGTACTTTCAATTTTCACAATTATCTGAATTTTTTTTAAAAATACTGTACAGCTGCTGGCTGATGATATCCCCGTCTTCCAGTGGCTAGCTGGGCTGCACGGCCTTCACCCTATATCCACCGGCCCTCCAGCCAGGCTCCAGCCTCCCTGTTGAACACCTGCTCACTCATCCGCATCACCGCCTCCAGATTACCAGCCCAGAACAGGGCCTCAGCCTCAGCCTGATGCACAGCCACACTCTCGGAATGGTGCAGGCCGTCTGAGTGGTCGCATTGGATCTGGGTGGCAGTGGCAAGGAGCGGCCAGGATCTGGCCTGGCCAGCCTAGTGCAAGTACTCGGGCAGGCTGCTCAGGCCCAGGCCAATGTCCACAAGCAGGTCCTTGTGCGAGCCCTGCAGTGGCCAAATTAGCCTGGCACCCCAGCACGAAGAAACTCTCCCAGATCAGGGTACAGACCATCCAGCAGCCGCTGCCACCAGAACCACCCCCAGTCCTGTAAGAGTGTTCCTGCCCTTTTAAGGAGGATTTCTGGCAGCTTCCTTTGTGCTCTGTTGGGTCAGATGTTATTCAGTTTTTTCTCAGGTGGCACTTGCTGAGTCTGTTGCAGTTGCAGTGAGCAGGAAGGAAGGAAGGCAGTGGGCAGCACTCTGTAGGGTAAGAATGTAAACCAGCTTTTTTACATGTTTTCTCGCAAAAAAATTATCTTTGTTTAGCACGCTCTTTTCAGGAACACATTCGACACGCTAAATGAGGGATAATGAAAATCTACCAATGTGGAAACTGTGATTCACCACCCTGTGTTGATTTTACTGGCTGCTAAGGCAATTTTGGTTTTTATCACATTGTATGTCACCTAGCAATGCTGAACAATTGTTGCACATAGGGAGGAGTTACTGGGGCCTTATAAAGACATAGAGGGCAGAACTCCTGGAGGAGCCTGGGAACTGATATGGGAACAGAAAAAAGGATCGTTCCCTGCCTCACTGAGCAGAACCGTGTTCTGCTCAATTTTGCAACTCTCCAACCAGAGATCTGTCATACATCTGTGGCCCCAATCAGGTCTTTGGAACTAAGACATTCTCTGTAGGTCTCATCTTCCAAGTAGATGTACCTGTTGTAGTGTGGCCTTGTCACCCATTAGTGATAGAGTTGATCTACAGACAACTTTCTAAGTGGAAACATTAGGTTTATTCACAATATAGCCAACACCAACTACACGTGTGCTTTCAACTCCATCTCTATCTCTACACCGACTGTGAAGGTAGCCCGTGCTGCTAACTATTGGTTTGCACAGATCATGTGATCTTACATCACAAGACTATTCTTAAAGGTACAGTTCAACATGTAACAAAACCACAATTACTACATTCATCCCCCTTTAACTTTGTTGTACATATTGTATTTACAAGGATATTTATCTCATGACTTTATATAATTTACACAGGTCATGAAATTTACAAGTTCAGTCTTTCAGGTGGTTTCCTGGTTCATGTGGAACCTTGCAGCTCCACAACTTCAGATTCTTTTTCAGGAACCACATTCTCTGGAACTGCATGAACATCAGGTACCTCGGTGAGCACTTGCAGTTCAGTGTCTTCCACTCTGATAGAGACATCAGACATGCCAGTCCTTGGTTGAGCATCTCCAACAGGGAACACTGGTTCAGTAATGTTTACAGGTAGAACCATACCTTGTTGTGATATCTCTCTTTTTCTTAAATGGTCCACATGCTTATGATCTGGTCTTCCACTTCCAAGTGGTATGATAATGGTCTGGTAACTGAACTTACTTTACCTGGCAACCACTTCAGTCCTGCACCCGAAATTCTTTACATATACTGCTTCTCCAACAGTAAATTGTCTCTCACAACTGTGCAAGTCATGCGGAGATTTTTGGTTTCCTTGACTCTTCACCTTCCCCTCCAAATTTGGAAATATTAGGCTCAATCTAGTCCTAAGATGGCATCTCATCAACAATTCTGCAGGTGTTGCTCCTGTCGCCATGTGTGAAGTTGTTCTGTAGCAAAAAGGAAAGCATGCAAGCTTGGTCTCCAACAAATCACTTGTTAACTTCTTCATGCCCACCTTAAAAGTTTGAACTGTCCTTTCCACCAGTCCGTTTGATGATGGATGATGTGGTGCAGTCTTCACATGGATAATACTGTTGAGGCTGGTAAATTGTTGGAAATCAGCACTCGTGAATGCCGTTATCAGATACGACTACATCTGGTAGTCCGTGGATGGTGAAGCTCTGGTGTAGTTTCTCTATCAAAGCGGCCAATATTGGTGACTTCACCTCATAAACATCTAACCACTTGGAATGGGCATCTATAATCAGTAGAAACATGGTTCCAAGGAAAGGTCCGATGTAGTCGATGTATAAGGGCACCCAGGGTCTACCAGACCATTCCCACGGGTACAAAGGAGCTGCCACCAGCAACTTTTGCAGCTGCTGACATTGCATACAGTGCTTTACCACATTTTCAATATTGTCATCCATTCCTGGCCACCACAGGTAGCTGCGCGCTACAGTCTTCATTCGGAAGATCCCTGAATGGGCACTATGTAGTTCGACTAAAGGTAGCTCCCTTCCCTTTGGAGGAACTATTACCCATGCACCCGGCTGAAGAATGGCTTTATTTCATTGGAGACTAGCTCTGGGACCAATCATGTAACACTTCGTCTCGCACTTGAGAAAAGACTGGATCCTGACTCATCCAGTCTCAGATCTGTCTGGCATATACTGGCGAGGAATCTAGAAAATTTACCAGTAAAATGAGATCCTGTGGAACTGGGATATGTTTGTCATTCTCTTGTAAGGGCAGGTGACTCAGGGCATCAGCATTTGCGATGTGAATGCCAGGTCTATGTACAAAGGTGTATTCGTAAGCCGCCAAAATTAGAGCCCATCATTGTTTTCTTGCTGAGGCTTTGGGTGGTATAACCTTTTCCTCACTAAATAAACCCAATAGTGAATGTGGTCTGATATAACCATGAAATGCCGGCAGTCCACGTATTGGTGAAATTTTTTACACCAAAAATGTCGGGAGACCTTCCTTTTCAATCTGAGAATATCCTTTTTCAGCGGTGGTAAGAGTCCTGGATTCTTAGCCTATTGGCCGCTCTGTGCCGTCGTCCACTCTGTGAGATAGTACCGCTCCCATTCTATAGGGAGATGCATCACATGTTAGCACCAAGTCTTTCATCTAGTCATAATGCACTAACAGATTGGATGAATGTAACAGCTGTTTCACTTTCATGAAAGCTTCTTTTTGGGGTGCCTTCCAAGACCAACGTTGGTTCTTTCTTAGAGGTGAATGCAGAGGGGCCAGAACTGTAGATAAATTAGGTAAAATTTGCCCATAATAATTTGTCATTTCTAAAAATGATTTAGGTTCAGAGGCAATCTTGGGTGCAGGCGCCTCTCTTATTGCTTTAATTTTCTCTTCAACTAGGTGTAACCCTTGAGAATCCATCCAGTGGCCCATCTATTTGATTACTTTCCTTGTTTGAAAAGTGTATTTTTGCTTTTTCAGTCACACCCCTGCTTGTAAAAAGCATTTTAGGACTTCTTCTAGGTTAGTCAAATGTTCCTTTTCAGTGAACCCAGTTATCAGCACATTGTCTAAGTAGACTACAACCTGAGGTAGTCCCTGCAGTAAGCTTTCCATTGTTCTCTGAAAGATGGCACAGGCCAGGAAACACCAAAAGGCAAGTGTGTATATTGGTACAACCTTTGTGGGTATCAATTGTGATGATTTCCCAGGAAGCATCATCCAACTCTAATTGTTGATATGTGTGACTCATGTCAAGCTTTGTATATATTGTCCCCCCTGCTAGCTTGGCATATAGGTCTTCAATTTTTGGAATGGATTACCAGTCCAGTTTGGCTGCTCTGTTGACCGTTAATTTATAGCACTAATTCAGATGCTTTGGTCTGGTCTAAGGACAGGAACTATGGATGCTGCCCATTCTGAGAACTGAACCGCTTTTATGACACCTAACCTCTCTAGCTGGTTCAGCTCAGCTTCAACCTTCTCTCTCAGGGCATATGGCACCGGTTTTGCTTTCATGAAGCGCAGGGTTGTTTCTGGATCCAGGTAAATCTTGGCCTGCAGGCCTTGGATTTTTTTCCCAGTTCATCCTTGAAGACAGTGGCATAATTTTTAAGCAGCTCTGGTAGCCCACTTGCTCTCAACTGGAAGATTTTTGACCAATTTAATTTAATCTCCTTTAACCAATCTCACCCAAGAAGGATTGGCCCTTCACCTACTACCACCATCACAGGTAGCTGCGCCGATTGGTTTCTGTAGTGGACAGTTACTCTGCTGAAACCTTTTACTTGAATTTCTTTGCCTATGTACATTTTCAACTTGGCTGATGTTTGTTCCAAATTTAATTGATGTTCACCATTACTTAAATATCTGAAAGTGTGTTCTCCAATTACAGTAGTGGAAGCTCCACTTTTGCTGGTTTACCATTCACTTGTACTGTAACAAATATTGGCTCTGCCTTCCCAACTTTCAGGTTAAACAATGAATAGATGTCAGGATTTGTTGTTTCAGTCTCTTCTGTACTCTGGATTTCATTGGGCTTCTTCTGTTGTTTGCAAGCCTGCTTAAATCTCTCTTTGCACTGTCTCATTATATGTCCACTTCTGTGACAACAGTAACATTCTGCTTTTTTAAATCGCTAAAAGACCGATTGTTTCCACATAAATTAAAGTTGTTCTTCAATTTAGCTGCTAAATTATTTCTTATTTTTCGGTTAGTGGGGGCTGCTTCCCACTTCGCAACAGGGTCTTGCATTTTTGCGCCACTTTCAGCTGACTCTTCCTGCCTGATTTGGAGTATGGTGCCATTTTGCGTCCCTTGTATTGCTTGCGAATCTCTTACAGCGCTTTCCATCATCAGTGCATTTCCAAAGCCTTCTCAAAATCCAGATTCACTTCAGCCAGCAATCTTCCCTGAATAGTGTCTTCTTTCACACCACACACTAAATGATCTCTGAGCATGTTGTTCAGAGTCTCAGCAAACTCGCAATGTTCTGTTAGGGGAGGATTTTTCCCTCGTTGGGCAGGCTCAACCTGGGCGAGGACGGTCGGGAAGCTGACCACCATCAGGGCCGGACCGCAATTTGACACTGGTGAGCCAGTTAAGGCTCGTTCAGCACTGCCTGTGCTGGGGTGGGGAAGAGGGTGAGCGCAGGTGCGCGCTTGAAAATCTCCGAGGCACAGAGCTGCCTCAGGGAGATGAACATTTTTCAAAATAAAAAATATAAAGACATTAAAAATGTTATAAAACATGTCTCTTCATGTGACTCTGTCACATGAGCAGGGACGTGTTACTAATTAAATTTTAAAATTTTTATATTATTTTTATTTGCTGTTGGAAGCCTCATCCCGTCCATGAATCAGGTTTCCTAAAAAAATGTAAAGGTCGCTTGGCTTTTTCGCCTGCCCGCCAACCATACGTTGGACAGGCGGAGAAAATTTTCTCTCAATTAACTTTTTAATAGCCTTAATTAGTGCCCGCCGACCGAAATATCGTGTGAGTGCACGATGACATCAGGATGCTCGCCCAATGTCATCACGCTTCATTTTATTCTCGGTCGGATCGGGCGCGTGTCTGCCCGCCGAGCTAAAAATTCCCCCTTAGTGGCTTCAAAGTTGCCACATAGCTAGCAATTTCCTCACCCGGGGCTGTATTTCGTGAACCGAACTGCAACCTCTGCATCGTGGCTGAGGGCTTGGCTTAAAAATGTCCCTTCACGAGGTCCACTAATTCTGCAAAATTCTTTGAATCTGGGTCACTGGGTGCAGTCAAACTTCGAATCAAATTGTAGGTTTTGCTCCCACAAGTACTCAAGAGGATCCCTCGCCTCTTCTCTTACCCCATGATTTTGTTCGCTTGAAAGAAGAACAAAAGAAGAAGAGTGTGGGGTGTTCCATATACTGAGACCAATTGTCTGTGCTTGGCTCAAAGGAGTTGATACTGCCAAATTGTTGCATTTTGGGTGAGTACATCTTCTGTTATTTTAACAAACGTTAATAGTCACAATCGCTGGGTGAGGTACAGTATCAATTCTGTTTTATCTTAATTTATACTCGTCGCCATTTTGTTGTTGTATGGTCTTGTCACCTATTTGTAATAGACTTGCTCTGCAGACAACTTTCTAAGTGGAAACATTAGGTTTATTTGCACGCAGCCAGCAGCAACTGCACGTGTACGTTCAACTCTATCTCTTTCTCTACACTGACTGTGGAGGTAGCTCACACTGCTAATACATTGGTTTACACAGATTATGTGATCACAGGACTACAGGACTATTCTTAAAGGTACAGTCCAACATTTAACCAAACCATAATCACTACAGTGCCTTATGACATTTCACTGATCCAGTCCTTGCCTAGCTTCCAATTTAGTGATTGCTTGGTCACTATTTCAGTTTGGATGGTGGAAGACAAATGGTGAAGACTCAAAAGTTTAATTCTTTAATTAGCAAAAAGAGGAGCATTTGCACAGAGCAAGAACTTGCAGAGCATGACAGAGAAATGCAGAAAGTGCACACAGTGGCCGAAAATGAAAGTTGCATCTTATGTGGGCAAAAAAATTGTGAAAAAGTCTTCAGAGTATACATGCTGACGATGGGAGAAGAGAACAACAGATGGTCTGGAGGGACAACATGGAACTCTCTTTAAAAGTTCCAATGTCCTTGTAATTTTTCTGCTAGGGGCGACAAGAGACCCATGGTGTTTGAAGCAAATTCATGAAAGAAGTTTTTTTTTTACTACATAGGTTTTGTATGAAGTACTTTGCAGAGCCAGTTCCCTGGTTCTGTGCACCAAGGAGAGCAAGCACAATGTGATCACATAATTAGGGGGCAGGATAAGTGCCAACTTCTTCCTGGTCTGCAGTTGCCTGCCCTTCTATACTTAGTGAGCCAAAGTGCATGTGCCGATTTCCCAAAATTAGGGACCTGGATTTAATGCAAATATATTTAAATGAACACATACATATTTTAATGGTATTTATGCCGTGTTTGCTCTTTTCCTTTGTGTGCTAATCTGGAACAGGAATATGGGATGTGGATACAGGAGGTCATAAAGGGATATTTTATGACAACTGTCATACCATTTTAGTGCACAGACCATTTGCAAGATTTCTGAACTTTTCAACATAGATTTTTTTTTTACAAATGTGAGCAATTTTGTTTCACTCTGAGGTCATGTCTGGTTTTTTTTAATATTTTAAGTACAATATTTAATGATTTGAGTTGGAGCAAGATGAAAGGAGACATATGCCAGGATGATCAGCAGGCCCCAAACCACTCTAAGTAAACCAGGACAACTAATTCAGTTTTAGATAAGAAGAAAGAACCTGAATTTATGAAGCATCTTTTATGAGCTCAGGACATCCCAAAGTGCTTTGCAGCCCATGAAATACTTGTGACGTGTGGTCACTGTTGTAATGCAGGAAACTCAGCATCCAATTTGTGCACAGCGTGGTGCCACAAATAGCAAAATTACCTGACTCAATGATCTATTTTAATGACATTGGTTGTGGGATAAATGTAGGCATAAGACGGGGCGAACTCAGCTACCCTTCATGAAATTGTGCCATGGGATCTTCCACATCCACCTGAGGCGGGGCCTTGGATAAATCTCTCAGAATGTGGCACCTCCAACACTCCATAGGGAACAAAACAAAGTTTTATAATCTGCAGCCTGCAGGAAGCCCGCAACAATGGGACATCACTATACACGGTTGGCAAGATCACCATTTCCTTCAAGTGCAATGCTGTGAATCATTACGAACACTTCAATATCATGAACTGTGTTGCCTGCATATAAAAAAAGTGGCTGTGTTTGTCCATATGGCCAACACTTTTATTTTCCTTTGCAATGAATACCACAGTTTACATGCCAAATACCAACACTTTGATGCATTTCCCAAAGCAGAGATTATCACCAATTGCTCCTATGGATCCAACCTGAGTGCAACAAAGGTTTCAGTTGTACAGAATCATCTTGACCATGCCCTGCTGAGGTATAGTTATGTATGAGAATGCAGTGGAAGTACTGTGAGGTACTGGGTTGCTGGGTAAGAGTGAGCAATAAACTGGGAACAGATTGATAGGGTACACTTCTGTTAGTTTATCTTCCCCAATTCATTCAAGTGTCCCATCTTCTCCTGTATTTTTTTCTGGATACCGTAGACATCATAGACAATCAGTTTGGCTGCCGATTCCTGCCACTCTCTAGGTTTTGCTGTCCTGAAATGGCAAAAAAGGGAAAGCCTCCAACTCATGAAGAAGAATAGTCACTTTGTCATCCATCGTCAGAGTGTGGGGGCCTCTGCCACATGCTCAGTTTCCACATTGTGCTGTCTGTCCTTTTCAATTTCACTTACCAACTCTCCCAAAGCCATTCTGCCTTTGCAAAACCTAAATTCCACTGTGTTCATTTTTGAACCTTCAGACAGCCTCTAACAAGCACTTCCCTCAACTTTATGTGGGCACATCTTTAATTTTGGGATGTAAGAGTTGCATGCTTCAAATTCCATCACAAACACATCTGTGTCAGTCATGGCTTGGTTAGTAGCGCTCTTATCTTCAAATCACAAGGTTATGGGTTCAAGTCCCACTCTAGCGCTTGAGCATGAAAATCAAAGCTGATGTTCCAGTGCAGTACTGATGGAGGTGCTGACTTTTGGTTAGATGTTAAACTAATTGGGGCCCATCTGCCTATGTAGGTGATGGTAAAAGATTCCATGGCATTCTTTTGAAGAAGGCCAAGGGGGCTACTCCAGGTGTCTTGGCAAATAATTGTCCCTCAATCAACATCACACAAACAGATTATCTGGTCATTTTCATGTTGCTGTTTGTGGGCGCAAATTGGCTGCAATGTTTTCTACATTACAACAATGACTACACTTCAAAACTACTTCATTGGCTTAAAGTACATTGAGATGTCCAGTATTTAGGAAAAGGACTATATAAATGCAAATTTTTCTTGTTGTCCAAGATTCAAGATGAACAGGGAGCATATTTAAATAATTCGAATGACCTGACTGCTGAATCTACTGAGATTAGCTCTTCACTCCACCAGCAAGAATGTGTTTAATCAAGCAACACATTGCAACCATTTTCTTTGGGATTATGGAAACTTGCCCTCAATCTACCATTAAAATTACAGCAAATAAAACTTGTATAAAATATGAAAACTATTTATGTGGATAAAAACTCCATTATAATCTTGTATTTTCTTATGCAAAAGTCAACCTTTTTGACAGGAACCTTGAACATTTTGGAATAGATAAGCTTTCCCTCACTGCTGAGCTCTGAAAGCAGCAATTTTTCTTTCAATATGCAAATTAACTCTAATGCTCAACAATAATGCACAGGCAAATAGATAACATTTTGTGGTCTCCATAAATTTCCTACAATGTGCCTACTTGGACACACAAACACAAGCCAATATGTGGAGCAAGTCTCTTCTACTGGGAGCAGAACAGTTCAATTATTTTTATGCAAATTCACGGAGTAATATGTTGACAGCAGTATTTTATAAGGTGTTTTAAACATCTGGGGCAGGATTTTTGAGGTCAGCGTGCGGGTGCAGTGGGCAGGCCCAGGAGCAGGTGGGAAGCAGTGATTAACAGCAATTAACAACAAGCCAGCGTGAAACATGCACTGAAAGGCTCAGTGCTGCTAGGGTGGGGGGTGGGATGAGGGTGAACGCTGAAGGCTGTGCTTGCACGGGGGAGTGCGCATTGAAAGCTCCAAGAAATTTAAACCCTGAAATAAAGATATGGAAATGCAGGAAAAAATGTCTACACATTTGACTCCATCACACGAACATATAGATTATAAAAATTCTGTCAAAACATTTTAATTTTTAAAATTAGTATTGGAAACCTCATCCCGCCCGTGGATGAGGTTTCCTCAAAAATGCAAAGATTACCTGGCCGATTCGCCCAACTGCCAACTGTAACATTGGCTGGGCAGTGAAAAATCGCGCTTACTTAATACATTAATGGCCTTAATTGGCCTCTGAATTATTGGCGGGCATGCTGTTGACTCTCACACGCGCCCGCTGACCGAAATATTGCACAAGTGCACAATGACGTCAGGACACTTGCCTGACATCGTTGTGCACTATTTTAAATTCTGGTCTCAGAGTGCAGATCTTGCATTCCAAGTCCATAGTCCAAATGCCCTTTGCACACTTATCCAAACTCTATTTTCCATTTCTGGACCCTAGGTTAGAGTCGCAAAAATTAATTTAAACAATGCCTATATGGGCCTCTGTGAAAATATCATAATATTTGCAATTTGACAAAGAACAAAGAAAAACCCCTTCAGCAGAATTAATATTTTAGTACCTGAGCCAGACAGGTCTGCATTGCCATGATAAAAGCAAAATACTGTGGATGCTGGAAATCAATGCTATCCTTGTTCTGCTATTGTCACATCCTGTTTTCTTACCTTTACGCCACTATCAGCACCTTTTTTAGCACTAAACACTACCAGTAATACTCCCTTTGTCCTTCAGTTTGTGACATCTTTGTCAATCCCTCCTTTGTCCCCACCTATCACTGGTCTTCTATCCAGCTCCACTGCCCCACTCCCCTTAAACAATATAAATTTCATCACATTTCCACTTCTCTTCAGCTCTGAAGAAGGGTCATACGGACTTAAAACGTTAACTCTGTTTCTCTCTCCACAGATGCTATTAGACCTGCTGAGTTTTTCCAGCATATTCTGTTTTGGCTTCAAGTCTGCATTGCTGTAGTGCACGGTTGATGACACACCAGTCAGCCTGGCTCATAATACAATCTGAAGTAGATCTATCATATTAAATAAAGCCATGAAATAAAGAAGCATAATCAAACAGATTGGAAAAGTGCACGTGGGAACATGTGAAAAAGAGCCCTGGGCTATGATATGTATAGTTGGATATTGAATGTAGGAACATTGCCAAATGTTAGATGTTCAGGGGGGCTTACAAAAGCAACTGCACAATTGTAGCAATAATAAGTAAAAATCAATCAGCAACTAGCTGAAAGCAGTTGATGATTCCTTTAAACAGAGCCAATTTTGGAGGGCAGGGGAGCCGCATTGGGCATTCCCACTGCCAAACGTGTGTTCAGCCATGTGTGATTAAGAAAGGACATTGGCTGGGGTGTTGGGTTATCATCAAATCAGCATTCTGCGCTGACTGGCATCATAGCTTGCCTATACATGCTTCCAGTGCACATTCACTGCATGCTTGCTAGTGCTCTCATCAAAACGGTATCCATTGCACCTTGCACTAGAAGTGTGCACGCCCACCACACCATTTGATTTTGGACCTCTAAGGCCAGCCATATTGCCTCAAAAGTGGGGACTATGTATCCAAATTTTGTGGCTATCAGTGCTGTTGTTGGGCCTTGCTGTATGCAAATTGGCTGCCATGTTTCCCTACATTACATCAGCTCCTACACTTCAGTAAAAAGTTAACTGGCCGTGAAGCACCCTGGGATGTCCTGAGGTCATGAAAGCACAACATAAGTGCTCTTTTCTTCATGGTCACAGTCATGGTACAGGATTTATTTTTAAATTAGCCTAAATCATCTTTTTTGTGGAGTTTTAAATGGGGTCTTTTCACAACCTTGAAAATAGCTATTCCTTATATAAAGAAAACCTTTTCCATCATTTCTGCCAATCCATAAAAATGCTTCATGCAGTACATGTGACTTTTAAATGGCATCAGTGTACAGCATATCAAAAGTGCTTTGAAAAATAAAAATGTGCTCAACCAGCAGTTTGCCTTTTCGCAAGCCTGGTAAACATTGCTTTGGTACATTACAGAAACCCTCTCTAATGTTCCTAAGTACTTTAAAACACATTTGCAGAAATCACTAACACCGACCTTTCACCATCATCTTCATAGAAATGCCCTTGGATACTGGCAGTGTACTTTTGTTTCAGATTAATATGCGTGAAGCACTGCATTAGCTGATACAGCTCCACACTGCACGAATCCGTTCAGACCATAGTGATAAAGCAAACACAGTATTGCACAAGGGAGCCCTATAAATGGAACAGAACTAAACTGGACAAGTAAACTACCATTAGACCTACAGTTGTTAATGATGACCTGTTAGCTTCCATCAATGTCAGCATCATTGCTGACACCTGAACCATATAGACTGCAGCCAGTTAAGTTGAACAATGTCTTACTGCAAGAAGCCAAAGCCAAGTTTGGAGGAAGTCCTTCAGGAGTCGTAATGACAGAAATCTCCTCTCAGTAGCTTGTGCTGAGTTTACAGGTCAGAAATAGTTACTTGCTATTAGCCAGTATCAGAACAAATGCAGATACAAAACTAGTTTGGGTTTTGCTTAAACTGCTACTTGAAAGAGTGGCAACCTCCTATCTGATTCCCCCTTAATGTTTTCCACACTACCTACCATCAATGCCTCTCTTGACAGTATGTTGTACAACCTTTTGGGATCTCTGCCACTCTCCAATTCTGGCCTTTTGCGCAGCCCCGATTTACATTGTTCCACAATTGGCAGCCATGCCTTTAGTTGCCTAGGCCTGAAGCTTTGGAATTCCCTCCCGCGACCTCTCTGCCTCTCTTTCTTTTTTTAAGATGTTTCCAATATCTCCAAATGTCTACAAAAGGACTTGGAGAGAGGGCAACAAGGGAATTGATTAAATTGTGTAAGGAGCTGTACACTGAGGGAGAATGGCCAGAAGCCTTTTCAAGGAGCACAATGGTCTCACTGGAGAAGGCAAATACCAGGAACTGTGAAGAGCATCGCACCACAACCTTGATTACACTTTTTTTCGTTTGTTCATGGGATGGGCATTACTAGCAAAGCCAGCATTTAAGTTGCCCATCCCTAATTGCCCTTGAACTGACTGACTTGCTAGGCAATCTGAGGGCAGTTAAGGGCAGAATTTTTCCCTTGTCAGGCACACACCCAATCTGAGGGGGGTATATAGTGGGCGATGATGTCGGGCAAGCATCCCAACGCCATTGCGCACTTGCACGATATCTCGGTCGATGGGCGTACGCAAGAGTCGGCTGCGCCCCCGTCGACAACTATGAGGCCTATTAAGCTTCTTAATCAATTAATTGGATTGAATTTCTCGCTGCCAGTCCAACCTTATGATTGGCAGGCCGGCGAATATGCCAAGCGACCTTTGGATTTTTTGCGAAACCTCATCCACGGGCAGAATGAGGTTTTGACCATTCATTAAAAAAAAACTTTTAAAACTCTTTTTTAACATGTCCCTGCTCATGTGACAGAGTCACATGAGGGGACATGTTTTCCTTATTTTTCCAGTCTTTATTTTTCATGTCAAAAATTTTCAGCTCCCTGAGGCAGCTCTGTGCCTTCAGGGAGCTTTCAGTGAACGCACCCGCGCTCATGTGCTGACTTCTGCCCTTGCCGTCCTCCCCCAGCACCCATCATAGTCGGTTCAGCTGCTGCTCCTGGGCCTGCCCGCCACAGTAAAAATCCTGCCCTTAAGACTCAACCACATTGCTGTGGATCTGGAGTCACATGTAGGCCAGACCTTGTAAGGATGGCAGATTTCCTTTTCTAAATATCATTACTGAACTAGTTTCTACAACAATCAATGATAATTTTGTGGTCACCATTGCTAAGACTAATTTTCAATTCCAGATTTTATTAATTAAATTTTAATCCCACCACATCCCATGGTGAGATTTGGATCTATGTTTCCCAGAGCATTAGCCTGGGCCTTAGGATTACATTGCCACTACACTACTGATACCTCGATCCAAGGTAATAGTAAAGATCCTAGCAAATAGATTGGAAGCCAAAGCAAGCCATTACATTAGGTGTACGTTAAATTCTGCTCTGAAGAAGAGTCATACGAACTCGAAACGTTAACTCTGTTTTTCTCTTCACAGATGCTGTTAGACCTGCTGAGTTTTTCCAACATTTTCTGTTTTTACCTCAGGTTTCCAGCATCCACAGAATTTTTCTTTTACATTAGATGTGATCAACTTAGCTTTAGGAAGGAACTAGACAGATTATAGCAGTGATGAGAGTGTTAAATGAAAGTACCAGCAAGAAGTGTAGAACTGCCTTGTAGATTATGAAAAAGCTTTCAACTGGATGAACTGGCAAAAGCTGTTGAAAGTGTTGAAAGCAATCAGAGCTGATTGGAGTGATTATTGTAGCTCTGTACATGAGACAGTCTATCGCCATCGGGACAGTGTATTGTGAAACTGAAACTGGTGGAATCGGACAGAGTGAGACACATCTGTCTGCAATCACCATTGCTCTGTAATATCTATGCAGAAGCTATGATAAAAGAAGCACTAGATGAAGTAGGAGGTTAATTAGTGAAGGTAGTGAGATTTGCAAACAACCAGGTTCTAGTGGCTAGCACAGCAGAAGATCTACAGATATTAACGGATAAAATGAATGAAGTGGTGAAAGCTAACAGGATGAAAATTAATATAAAAAAGATGAAAGTTATGAAGATTGGAAGAAATAATGGTGGGAAAGCAGAGGTCAGGCTAAATGGTCAATAGCTGGAACAGGCACTTAAGTCACCGAGAAGCATCTTGTCAGAAGATGGTTACTGCCATAAAGAAATCAGAGCTAGAACAGCAATGGCAAAGAAAGCATTCTCCAAACTTGGAGTGGGTCAGTTGGAAAGGACATAAGACTTTTGAAGAAATTCTCAGGATGATGGAGGAGGAAAGATCGTCAGTGAGTATCATCAAGAAAAGGCAACAAAGTTGGGTTGGTCATATTCTAAAGCATGAGAACTTGCAGAAGGAGGTGATTGAAGGAAGATTAGCAGGATGTTGACCAAGAGGAAGAAAGGGAATGATGATGTTACGCCATGTGAAATTGAAAATGGGAGGCTCCTGTGAGCAACTAAAGAGGAAAGCCCAAACGGCGAGGGGTGGAGAATTGAACAGAGGAACTGACATTAGGCAGATCACTATTACACTTAGAATCTCCTTACATGGCTCAGTGTCAACTTTTGTTAGATATCACCCCTGTGAAGCACGTTGAGACATTTTTATTACATTAAAGGCACTATAACGAGTTGTTGTTTACACCTTCTGTATAAGACAGGACATTCCAAACCGTACACGTACCTTCTTACTTCTAAACTTGAGTCTGTGTCTTCACTACATGTGTTTGTAGCACTCAAACCTGTTAACAGAATTCAATTTATCCAATCTCCTACGAACCTTGAATATTTGACTAACATTTCCCCTGAGCCTAACCTTCTCCAAAATAACAATCCCATGCTCTTCAACTCTCCACAGAACCCAAGTGCCTCATGCTGAGTTCTGAAAAAGAGTCACATTGGACTCAGAACATTAACTCTCCACAGATGCTACCAGACCTGCCGAGTTTTTCCAGCAGCTTCTGTTTTTATTTCAGATTTCCAGCATCCACAGTATTTTGCTTTTATTGCCTTATTCTAGATTACCAGTGTGGTCACTTGTTTCTTTATTATTTCCAACTCCCTGGATGTCCTTTAAACAACAACTGGAGATGTACGTAATACTCTAGGTGTGGTTTTGCCAGCACCCAGTAAAGATTCATTATTACCTCCTAGGATTTGTGCTCCAACCCACTCACTATAAATCCCGAGATCTAGTTTGCTTTTCATATTAGCGCTAACTGCTGCATATTGGTTTCAGGGAGCAGCTTTTTCCTGTGCTGTTACTCACTAACAATGAAGGTTACATTCTCATGGGTTATTTTCTTTCGCTGATCCGTTGGGTAGAAATTTGGGTGCACCCATTTCTGAATACTTGGAGGAGTGCAGAATGACATCACTGTGCCTGAACAGTGAGGCCCGAGGCAGCCCAATATTGGGCCTTGGGCCTTGGGCCTTGTTTTTATCAAGCCAATGTGACAGGAATACACAGCTGGTGAAGGGTCAACAGGTAAGACAGGGCCAGGTTGGAGGGAAATAGAGACCTGTAAGTTCAAGGTGGGAGGGAGGGGCAGTGAAAGGCTGCCCACCTTTTTTAAATGTGGGGCAGGAATAACACTCCTAGCTCTTTCAGCTTCACGTTCAGTTAAGTATACTATAAAAACTTATCAAAATCCCCTTTTCTATCATGCAATGGGACCCTCGCAACCAAACATTAGGTCTCTTAGTTGCATTTCAAGTGTGAGCAACTACCCAACAATTTTTAGCCCTTTCCTAATATGTCAGGCAACATATTGGGGATTTAGTAAGCCCTTTAACACCTGAAAAACTGGCACTGAGTAGCTGAATTTATAGGCCACTAACTCATATTTATCCACAATAAATATAATCTTTCACTCATCAGCTTGTTTTCCCAATCTACCAAGATCTATTTGACTTGTCTCTTTATTATATGAAATGAACTCCTGCATTAAGTGTTAACAGCAAAGGTAGACAGATTTGTTATTGGCCCCGGCTCCAAATCAATTATATACATTGTAAATGACAACAGTTTCACCATTGATCCTTCTAGCCATCCATTAGTAATCCTTTCCATGTCAACATAGCTCCAATCCTTTGCTTACTTTGATTTAGCCAATTTTCTATCCATCTCAGAAACTTGCCTCCTATACTATGCATTCCTTACTTATACACCAATAATCGTGTTGCACAGTTTCAAAAACTTTGCCCAAATATAAATGTTTCCCATCAATAGAATTTCAGTCATCTACAGGTTCATCATTTCATCAGAGTAAATTTCTCCCATTTTTCCACACAGGTATCCTCTTTTGGTCATTAGCTTATGTATTATCCTGTAGTGTCCCTAAGCCCCTTTTCAATGATTGGCACATCTTCAACTATTCCATTTTCTAATAATTCACTAAAAATAATGGCAAGCTCACTGCTCAAAATCTGCTTGTCTAAAGTTGAATGTTCCTAATGCATTTATCCTCTGTTCCATTATCTGATAACAAAATTCCTCTCCAATCCCTACACCTGGTCACCTATAGTAGACACTCACAGTTAATTTACATTTCCTCATGTCTGTCATGCCAATTCTTTCCACCTTAGCTACAGTTGGGCCAGATAGGTCTACCTCCATTGTAATCAAATTCTCTGTCATATAAAAGGCAGCAAAACCTCCCACCCTTAATTTGTCTTCTCTATCTTTACAAAGGACTGTAATCGATATTTTAGTGCCAGAGGTCTCGGTGTCGGTTACAATATAATATCCTATTCCCAGGTCTTTCATATTAATCGTAAAATCTCTAGCATACATCAAAAAAAATTTAAAGCATCCATTTTCCCCTACTTGAGGTACTGATATGTAGATTTGTCAGTGATCCAGACATCCCTCAAAATTGGTGCCATATACTGTAAATTTCGTTGTTCAGGTTGCTGTTCCTAATTTATGCCAAATGTTCCTGGTTTCCTAACTGGGATATGCTGCTATGAGCAGAAACATGAATCAAGTACTAAGAGCTGATCCAAGGCCTAAAGTGACAGCACCTTCACCATCAGCAGGGTTTCTTAAATTATCTTAAATTAGAGAATCCCTTTTTGACTGCGAAGATTATTGTCAGTTTCACTATTGTGTGTGATCTATGAATTCAGGCCATACCAAGTCACTGCATTATAAATTATTAATAATTCAGGATCAAAATAATTATTGGCTTTCATTTCTAAGGATTACAGGGTCATAAAATGAGATAAGCAATCTAACTTTATATTTGTAACTCATTGAAAAGCCCTGTCTTTGAGCACAATGCAAATCGATATTATGGAACGCTGATTTTCTCCTGAGTAGATGAGCTTGTAATGTTTGAGGTATATGTACATCAACTTACTCAGAACTGATTAGAATTTCAATAATTAATAAGCAAATTAAAGCAAAATTTGAATCAAAGTGATAAGAAAAGATTTTCAAAAGCAGGAGTTGATAATTGTCTTCCAACTGTTTTCAGTGAGGGTGAAAAAGGAGCTGCGCACAAGTCTCACATATTGGGTGGCAAGTCCAAATGATGCAAGTCACTTATTCCATAATTTAATCCTTATTTTACACCATTCAAAAGGTGTCTATGATGTAGGTGCACCATCTGGGCTATTAGAACATTATTTGGGATAATTTTAGAGTAAAAGAAAGGAGGGGGAGGAATTTCTGAAAGGAGATCAAGGGCAAAATATTGCGCTCATTGGGCAGGTGTACGCCTGACCCGAATGAGTGTAAAATGATGTGCAATGACATCACGCACTTGCGTTATATTTCGATTGGCTGCGTGCCTACTAAGGTGGGTTTTTACAATAATTGACAATGATTTTCATGGTCATCATTAAACTTTTAATTCCAGATTTTATTGAATTCAAATTCCACCATCTGCCATGGTGGGATTCAAACCCTGGTCCCCAGAGTGTTACTGTGTGTCTCTGGATTACTAGTCTAGTGACAATACCACTACGCCATCACCTCCCCACAAGAAAGGGTTCCCTTTGTTGTTAACTGCCATTCTAATCTCACGTTCTCTCTTTGCCAGTCTTGTTTTCTGTTCATTTCCTCTTTCAATATAACTTATTTAGCTTGGTTCTCGCATCATACACTTTTTGTTTTATTCTAGGGACAAAATGGGTGACATATGTTTGACGATAGAGGGCAAGGCTAGAATACTTAATATGCTCTTTGTATCTGTGTTTACTAAGGAACAGGATGCTGACAAAATTTTGGTAGAAGCAGAGATGGTAGAGGTAACGGATGGGGCAAAAATTGATAGGCAGGGTGTGCTGGAAAGTCTGGTTATGCTTAGAGTGGATAGCCTGGTCCGATGACTTGCATCCCAGATTGAAAAAGGAAGTGGAGGGTGTAGATAACGGAAGGGCTTTCCATAAAAATTCAAACTTTATAAAAAAAGGGAAGGCGCCAGACGTTTGGAGAGTGGCAAATATGACACCCTTGTTTGAGAAAGAACATTCCTTGTGACTACAGGCCAAAAATTTGAGTTAATCAAGGAGATCCAGCATAGATTTCTAATAGTCTGGTCATGCTTGACTAATCAAATTGAGTCTTTTGATGAAGTAACAGAGAAGGTTAATGAAGGGAATGGAAGGAATGCTGACTGCAGGGATTTTAAGAAAGTGTTTGCTGAAGTACCACATGAAAGGCTGGTTAACAAAATTGAGGCTTATGATTAGGAGGATCAATGTCAGCTTGGATAAAAAATTGGCTTGAGGAGGAAAAACAGAAAATCATGATAATTTGTTTTTCAGACTGGAGGATGGCACACAGTGTTGTTTTTATATTTATATATATATTGGCAAATATTGAGGATGATATTGATCAACTGCAACAGGATATGGATGACGAACAGAATGGGCAGGCTAGCGGCAGACAGAATTTATATGTGTGAGATGATGCATTTTGGCAGAATGGGTAGGGATAGGCAATTTAGACTTACTGACAGAATTCCAAAGATTGTACAGGAGCAGATCAACCTGGAGGTTCATGCACATAGGTCTTTGAAGGCAGCAGGACATGTTGAGAGGCTAATTACCAAAGCATATGAGATCTTCGGCTTCATAAATAGAGATATACAAAAGCTGGGAAGTTGTGCTGAACATTTATAAAGCTCCGGTTAGGCTACCACTATAGCTCAGTTCCACTCACCATACTTTAGGAAGTAAGCAAGGGTCCTGGAGAGAATGCAGAGGATATTTACCAGAATGGTTCCGGAGATGAGGGATTTTTGTGACAAGGTTGGGTTGGAGAAGCTGGGTTGTTTTTCTTGGAGCAGAGAGATTGAGGGAGATGTAATAGAGGTGTACAAGATTGACAGGTTTAGATAAGGTAGATAAAAAAAAACGGTTCCCATTAGTTGATGGTACAAGGACTAAAGGATACAGGTTTAAAGTTTTGGGCTAGACATGCAGGAGGGATATGAGGAAGAACTTTGCTTACACAGCAGATGGTAATGACCCAGAACTGGCTGTGACAGTGGTGGAGGCGGTGACGATCGGTGATCTTGAAAGGAAATTGAATGGGTACTTGAGGGAAATAAACTTGCAGGGTTAAAGGGATAGAACGGGGGAATGGGATCTACTAGATTGCTCTACAGAGAGGCACATGAACTCAATGGGCTGAATGGCCTCCTCCTGTGCCATAATAACTCCATGACTTTAATTTTCTGTCAAAATAACAATGAGGCTGATGGTACTCACCCTTATTTATGTACAAGTGCTACAGAAACTTCAGGTGAGGGGCAGATGTATGCTTAAATATCAGAATCCAAAGGTCAGTGTCAAATTTAGCTTTGTGAAAATGGCATCTCATTTTGCAGCTCATTTTTGAATGACATTGAACAACATAAAGTTGCTGCACTTGCACAGTAGGTACAAACTAAACTCCCCACAGGAAATCAAGTCTTGTCCCTTTCAGTCTAAGCACCCCGGTGCTGTAATTATTAAAATGCTGCCAGTGAACTTCTCTGACAATGAAAATTATGTTGTAGAGTGTGATGTCCCATTCTTTTGGGTTTTATTTGGAGATTATTAACTTGTGCAATATATATTTAAAATAGTTTTACTTTTCATTTGTCTTTTTTCCTCTCTCAATCAAATCTTTCTTTCTCTGTACTTGATCTGATTTAAATTTACACATTCTAATTTACACTTCCTTTCTAGCCGTTCATTTCAAAGACATTCAATTTGATTGGTTAGGCGGTACAGTTGCTTGCCCTGTTCACATGGGTCCCAGGTGTCTGGTTTCCCTTGCTGTGACGTTATCAGTTCGCACCTTCACCCACTTGTCACGCAACATATTTACTAACCAAAATGTGCAAGAGCAAGTCTAACTAATGGCTGATGCCATTAGATACACAGCCACTGCAAATTATAGCTCACATTTCCAGTGTGGTCATAGCTTTAAGACTTCACAGACTTACTTCACTGGTGTATCAGTATCTGCACAAACTGTCATCCATCGTATCCTGTTCTGTACAATGATACAGCTTTTATATCTTTTCTACCAGCATTAATGACTCGAACGCAAGTTCTGTCGAAGGGTCATGAGGACTCGAAACGTTAACTCTTTTCTTCTCCGCCGATGCTGCCAGACCTGCTGAGTTTTTCCAGGTAATTCTGTTTTTGTTTTGGATTTCCAGCATCCGCAGTTTTTTTGTTTTTAATCTATGTTTTGTTTGGATCTGCTGAACTTAACCCTCCTCCCATTTTATTGATCTAGATCCTTCTCCAGTGTTTTATTGGTACTGCAGTAAACTTTGTGTTATTCAACAGTGTAGTAAACCAGAGTTCTCCACTAACTGGAATTTCTGATATTCCCCAAATACGAATCATCACTTTACCAACCAGAAGCAATTACAAAGTTATCCAGAATCCATACCTGTATACGGTATTATTTCATACTTTAGGTTTTAATGTATAGTTGAAGATTAGAAGTAAGAAGAATACTGTTCTTTACTTCCTGAGTACTTATCTATTAGTTCATACTGCAAGTACTGCATTGTATTCCATTGGTAAATGGAACACTCCATTAACCAGTATTTTTGATTAACCAGCACCACCAATTCCCTGCGCATGCTGGATCATGAAGACTTTATTGCAGCCTGCTTCGTTGAATGGAAAATAACTAGAATTTAGGAAGAATAAATATCTGCAGATGGAAGGTACAACAAAGAAATAAGAACAAGGATAGCAATGGGAAAGGCTGCAGTTAGTAAGAAAAGACAGCTGAATAAATTCAAGAAGCAACTTGCAAACAGCTTGATTTGGCGGGGAGGTTTTGTATGGAAGCAAGACTTGGACCTTATGGAATGAGGAGACCAACTTGCTAAATAGCTTTGAAATGTGGCTTTGAAGGAAAAAAGGATTAGCTGGACAGAGAAAGTAATAAATCTCAAATTACTGAAGAGAGTGAACAAACAAAGAGATATGCTGAATGTAATGACGGCCTGAATTTTTCAGTCAGCAGGCGGGCTTGACGGGAGTGGACGGGGCGGGTGGGGGGGGGGGGGTGCAGTCACGGAGCCGACCACCGCCTGCCATCGGCTCCACATGCCATTTTATGCGGCGGGCCAATTAAGGCCCAGCCAGCATAAGCCATGAGCCATAGCACTCAGCGGAGGAAGGAGAGTCGGGGCCAGTGCTCTTTCACACATGCGCACGTAAGAGTGCTTCAATCTCCCTCAGGCACGGAGCTGCCTCAGGGAGTTTGAAGCACTTTCAAAATAAATGAATAAATGGTTTGAAAAATTAATTAAACATGTCCTTTCATGTGACTGTGCCACATGAAATGGGACATGTTTTTATATTTCGGAAAAAAAAATTAAGTGGTAGAAGCTTTAGGAAATCTCATCCTGCTCATGGATGAGGTTTCCTAAAAAACGTGAAGGCCGCTTGGCCTTTTCGCCTGCCCGCCAATCGTAAGGCTGGACGGGCAGCACAAACAATTACATTAATTAATTCGTTAATGGCCTTAATAGGCCTATCAGTTACCGGTAGGCGCACAGGCAACTCCGGCGCACGCCCGCCGAATGAAACATTGTGAGACAGCGCGATGATGTCAGGATGCATGCCCGATGTCATCGCACGTCATTTTATGTGCCAGCGTGTCAGTCCCGGCCCCCACATGCCAACTGAAAAATTCAGGCCACTTCTTATCGTGTCCATGGACAGTCTACACATGGCCCAGCCAGAACTGGACACATTTTTGCACCTTGTTGTTGAATTCGGCAAGATCTGCAAAAGTGCATGGTTCCTCTAGTGATAGACATTGCAGGAGATGTTGCATAGTCAGGCCACGAAAATGCAGAAAGACTGTGCAGGGCACATCTTAAGAGACGTTATGGAGAGAGGATTTCAAGGAAGAAGAGGAAGAGAATATCACTGCTGGGTGGCTTAAAAAGTGAAGGAAGCTATTTGACAATGAAAAGACTGGCACAGAATAGAGTCATGGAGAAGAACATGGGCTAATTTATGCAGTGTGCTGTGGTCCCTACTACACCACCACCTCCTCACCCTGGCTAAAAAAGTTGGAGAGCCAGGCCAGGGAAGAACGACTGCTCCACAGTTACTTAATAAACAATTGGCCATCAATAGGCTGGAGGTGGGATTTCTGCCCTTCATGGCCATGAAGTTCTGTCTCAGAGAGCTACCAGCCAATCAGAGGCCAGCTGCTCTCGATCTACCCATAGCACCAGTGGGAACGATGACCACTGCCACTACTGTATTCAACCAGCGAGGAGGTGAGCTGTGATGGATTGGAACTTTGTAAGTATCCAGGAGTCGGCAGGGACTTTGGGGGCCAGGGTTTGAGAGGTCAGAGGACAAGGGCAACCTGGGGGGAGGTTACACCTTGGGAGAGCCTTTCAATGTGCCCAGGGAGCCAGTTAAGGAGGCCACCGCCAACCCCCCCCCCCCCCCACCACCCACCCAGCCACCCACCCTCAACCAACAGCTCATGCAGGGAAACCTACCAGGCTAGCTATGCCAGCAGCAGCAGCATGAAACACTTAAGTGGGTTTTTAAGACTCACTTAAGAGCTTCATTTGGCCAACTGGGAATGGATTGCCTGTCACCATTTCCGCTGCTGGATTTAAAGTGCCCCCTGCTATCATCCATTAGCAGGGAGCATTAAATCCAACCCTATGAGCCAAGCAACTGCCTTTGGGCAGAACGCATGAGTCTGATTCAGATGAAATCTGTTCTGTCTGTTTAATTTCCTCCTGTCCCATAATTTATCCCAATGTCCTAGGAAATTGAAACCCTTCTTTCTACACTTTTTAAAGCATATCTTAATGTGTCTTATTTGTCCCGCCCAAACAGCAAGTCACAGCAGAAATAATCCCCAGATTACCACCCTCATGTTTTCACACTTCAATCTGAAAGCTAACTCTTGAAACTTTCTCTGCAAGACCTCCTACTTTTTAGTACATGATTGAGTCACCGCATGAAGACACAGTTTATTCAGTCACTTGCTTGACATAAATGTTTGCCTGTTAGATCATTGTTACTGCCACTCCAGTTAACATCGGCTGACAACATAAAATGCGAATCATGACTTTCCTGCATGTGGCTGAAGGGCTCCAGGGCATAGGCCACTGAGCTATGTGGAAGTTAAATGTGCGTGATGTTCTGAAAGAAGCAGCATTTCCACTGTGGTCAGGAAATAACAAATGGGGAAAAAAGGCAAAATAGGGCCTTGTACACAAGCATATAGAACCATAGAACACTACAGCCCAGAAAACAGGCCATTCGGCCCTTCTAGTCTGTGCCAAAATACTATTCCGCTAGTCCCATTGACCTGCACCTAGTCCATAACCCTCCAGACCTCTCCTGTCCATATCTCTATCTAATTTATTCTTAAAACTTAAGAGTGAGCCAGCATTTATCACATCTGATGGTAGCTCGTTCCACACTCTCACCACTCTCTGAGCGAAGAAGTTCCCCTTAATGTTCCCCCTAAACCTTTCCCCTTTCACCCTAAAGCCATGTCCTCTCGTGTTTATTTCTCCTAATTTAATTGGAAAGAGCCTACTTGCATTTAGTCTGTCTAATACCCCTCATAATTTTATAAACTTCTATCATATTTCCCCTCATTCTTCTACGCTCCAAGGAATAAAGTCCTAACCTGTTTAATCTTTCCCTATAACTCAACTCCTTAAGACCCAGCAACATCCTAGTAAATCTTCTCTGCACTCTCTCAATCTTACTGATATCCTTCCTGTAGTTAGGCGACCAGAACTGCACACACTACTCCAAAGTTGGCATCACCAATGTCTTATACAACCTCACCATAACATCCCAACTCCTATACTCAATACTTTGATTTATGAAGGCCAGTATGTCAAAAGATTTCTTTACAACCCTGTCTACCTATGACACCACTTTCAGGGAATTATGTATCTGGACTCCCAGATCCCTTTGTTCCTCCGCACTCCTCAGTGCCCTACCATTTACTGTGTATGTCCTACCTTGGTTTGACCTTCCAAAATGTAACACCTCACACTTTTCCGCATTAAATTCCATCTGCCATTTTCTGGCCCATTTTTTCAGTTGGTCATGATCTCTCTGCAAGCTTTGAAAGCCTTCCTCGCTGTTCACAACGCCTCCAAACTTGCTGATCCAATTCACCACATTATCATCCAAATCATTGATATAGACAACAAACAACAATGGTCCCAGCACAGATCCCTGAGGCACACCACTAGTCACAGACCTCCAGTCTGAGAAGCAATCATCCACTACCACTTTCTGTCTTCTCCCACACAGCCAATTTCGAAACCAGTTTACAACCTCTCCATGGATACCAAGTGTCTGAACCTTCTGAACTAACCTCTCATGTGGGACCTTTTCAAAGGCCTTACTAAAGTCCATGTAGACACCATCCACAGCCTTCATCTACTTTCTTGGTAACCTCCTCGAAAAATTCTACAAGGTTCGTTAAACACCACCTACCACGCACAAAGCTATTCTGACTATCCTTAATCAGCCCTTGGCTGTCCAAATAATTATATATCCGATCTCTCAGAACACCTTCCAATAATTTACCTATTACTGATATCAGGCTCACTGGCCTGTAATTACCTGGTTTACTTTTGGAAGTATATGTGCAAGGGTCAACTGGATGTAGATCATAACTATTTTCCTTAGCTACTTTTGTCCGACAGCATCGACACCTCGCTGTTTTATTTTTCTGTGGTGCTGGTTTCCCTTTGGTCTTATGCCTGTTGCCACTATTGGTGTGAACTTTGACAATTCAGCTATTCAACTCCAGAGATGGTGGTCAGCATCAAGACAGACCATGAGTTCCTGACCTCACCCAAAAATTCAGGGAAACAGTAGTCACTTGATAGCAACCAATAGCAAATCAAAAGCAGGGAAACCAGGAATCAATGTTCAACTCCCTAGCTCAGCTATTATCCCCAGCTTTGGCCATTTGCTTGAAATCTGCTAACACAAAACAGACCAAGATTGAACAGGAGTTATTCACGAGTGAAACCAATGGACTACTGTGGAGCTCACCATGCATGAAAATCTTAACAGGATATCCTCTTTTTGCACCCCCGCCGCCACCTTGAAGACTGAAAGTGAAGACCAGCAAATGAAGCTTTACAATTAGAAGCAGGTATAGTTCCTAATGCTTTGAGTAGTACATTGACATGGATCAGTTTACATCTACTATTCCTTGGTCAGTTATGATTTATTGTGCATGTAAAGGTGAAAATTACAGGTTTAAGTTGAACAATGATGGAAACACACCACTTCAATTGTATTCAAGGAATAATCTGATTGCTCTTAGCGGTCACAGAAGAATTAACATTTCTAATTCTGAAATTACATCTATATTTAAGTTTTAAAAAGCCTCATCATACAACAGGTAACTTCACAATTAGGGTCACATATTCCCTGAAAATACAGCCTGAATTTTTACTCCGAGTCAGGACATTTCCTGGCTGCACAAACCCAACCCGGGGAAAGTGCCGCAGAAGATGGGATTTTTGTTCCAGGTTGGAGGGGCTCTTTGGGAGTCAGACCGCAAGATCCCAGAAGGAGTGCGGAATCTGCCAGGTATAGAGGTAGGCTGGGTAGAAAGCCTGCCTTGGTGCACCAGAACTTTGCAAAGATTTGTTAAAAAGCACGAACACACAAAACATTCAGCTACCACGCTTTATACCACCCCCCACATGCTCCATGCCCCATCCATGCCAACCCATACCACTCAATCACCTGCCAATGGCCCCTCAGACTCTCCATGCCAACCTATGCCCCTCCACCCACCCCATTGCTCCTCAGACCTTCCAAGCCAACCCATACCCCTCCACCCACCCCCATGGCCCCTCATATTCTCTATGAGAACCTAAGCCACTCCACCCACCTCTTATGGCTCCTTATAACTTCCATGCCAACCCATGGCCCGCCACCCACCCCCATGACTCCTCATACCTTCTATGCTAACTATGCCCTATACCCACCCCCATAGCACCCCCTGTCCTCCATGCAAACCTATTCCCTTCCCCACTGTGCCAGTCATACTGCTATGCCAACCTATGCCCTCCACCCATTGGCTCTTTATGCTAACTTAGTTCCAAATCATCCCAACGCATGCCCCACCCACCCATCACTCTTTGCCCTTACACCTACCATGCCAAGCCACCCTGTATCCACCACTGACAGACCTTAGAACGTTATTCAATCTCAGCATGTCTCCTAAGTGAATACTGCAGACCTTTTAAAAAAAATCTCATTCATGAAAAGCCCATTCACTACATTTAAATTCTTTCAACCACATAATCCCTTATAAGAACAAACATTTCATTCAAATGCTGAATCCCTTATAACAACAAGCATTGGAATTCATAATCCCACTTCAGAGAGTCCATAACCATTTGGACCTGCCAATCAAAGTGAAATGAAAGGCATCCCACTGTGATAATGGAAGGTTGTGAAATCAGTCTTGCAGCATTAATCCAGTAATTGTAACACTCAGTCTTAGGTCAACAGACAGAGTGAAATAGCAAGAAATGATTTAAAAAACACTCTACGCAGTTTGTTCGAAGATATAAAAGGCAGGAGTTTTACATGCCTCGACATCTAAACATTCCTCTTGAAAGCTACTTTTTGACAGTTCCTCTTAACAGCTCTCTTGACAGTTCCAATGACTTTATGCATTTTTATGTATAATCTTGTCTAATTTTAACAACCCCTAACCTCTCCCAAAGGTATCCCAAAACCATATGCAGAGGGTACGCCACCTCTCCAAAGGACTCCATGAAATTTAGACCTGCTCCTATCAGGTCTAATCTGCACATATCATGTTTCCCACTCCTGACTAATGAAAATCAGACATGACTGGAGACAGCTGCCTCCACAAAACTTACATGTACAAATTCTAACCCAGCCCCATTCCCACCCCCATGAAAATGTTAGATGCCATATTCGGGGGCTCTCCATCATTGCAACAATCCAGGCCTATTTTGCCCTGATCAGGAGGCTGTGCACCAGAGGCTAATTTTTAAAATTCTTTCATGGGATGTGGATGTCACAAACAAGGCATTTGTTGCCTATCCCTAACTATCCTCGCAATGAGTGGCTTGCTAGGCAATTTCAGAGGTCAGTTAAGAGTTAACTGCATTGCTGTGTGTCTGGAGTAATATGTAGACCAGACCAGGTAAGGACGTCAGACTTCCTTCCTTCAAGGTCATTAGTGAACCAGATGGGTTTTTTAAACAATTAATGATAACTGTCAGAGTCACCATTACTGAGACTAGCTTTATATTCCAGGTTTATTAGCGGAATTCAAATTCTACCACTGTGATGGGATTTGAACCCATATCCCCAGAACACGAGCCTTGGTCTCTGGATTAGTAGCCCTGTGACATAACCACTATGCCACCATCTCCCTCTATATGTTAAAAATTATTTACATTTAAAAAAAACGCAGGTGGTATTTTTCATTTGATTTTGTGAGAATGAGTCTAATGTTTGGCTTAATCCTGCAGTGTTGTTTTTAAAAATTGCAGAGCACATCCTTACTGATAACCTTTACTGCTCCAGTTTAGTATCTCAGGAAAGGGGCTTTGTAATGAAGTGTGCTTTTGTGTGTGATATCTCAGTGGGACACAAAGCTGGAAGAGAAGTAGTAGCAGATGCAATGTACTTCACTGTCGCAGCTCCATAATTCTCTACAAAAACAGGCAACCTGTAAAGGCCTATGGACCGAAAGGAAGCTAAGCAAAACTCCACAATATTTATTCACATAAGTCTTCACATTACCATGGCATGCAGCCCTTCCCCCAAAAGCTAGCAGCTTAGAAAGCATTGTGTCCCATGGATCATTTCTATTATCCCTCACCAAACCCATTCTTTACCTTTTATTTATCCAGTTCCTTGTTGTATAGGCTTATTGCCACAGTTTTAACTGCTTTGTTGGGAATTTGTTTGAGTATTTTAGGTGAGACAAGAAATTTTTCATCTCGTTTGAAGCTAGTCAAAGTTAAATCTGTATCCTCCAGCTGTATGGTCAGTCAAAGTCAAATAGCTCGCTTACATTTTCATCCCCTATCACTTTCAATTGGTTTGAAATCTAAATCATGCCTTCCCATCTTTTCCCCCAACAAAGAGCAGCTTAGCTTTTGAGTTTTTTCTCATAACAGGTCCAACAACTTATAGTTATCCTTGTTAGTGTCACAGAGTCATTTATGGCACAGGAGGTGGCCTTTCAGCCCATCGAGTCCAGCCAACTGCCTGAGGAACAAAACAGTGAGCCCCGCTCCTTTGCTCAGTCCCCATAGCCTTGCACATTTATTTCCTTCAAGAGTCCATACATTTTCCTTTTGAAATCATTGTTTCCGCTTCCACCACCTGTGTGGACAGCAGGTTCTAGGATAATACAACTCACTGTGTAAAAAATTTCTCCCTCAAATTTCCCCTGCATCTCTTGCCCAAAACCTAAATCGGACAGTGATTGCCATTCCTTGGAAGATTCGACCCATTATCCCAATCAATATTTGCGTAATTAAAGTTCCCAAGTATCACCACTCTATAGTCCTTGCATATCCCTGATTTCCCAGAAATGTTCTGCTCTCCTCTCACTATTTGCAGGCCTATAGAATACCCCAAGTAGTGAGATCTTATCTTTTTTGCTTCCCTTTTGCTCTCCTACAAATCCTCTCCAATTCATCAATGTCATTTGAAAGGTTGGGTGCCCAAAATGGTATAGAATATCCTAGATAAGATCTCTTTATGGTGATAAATATTAAAAAAAAATATTTTGAAGTTTGGCTGAGTATTTGATCAGCTTTATACTGATTAAATTTTCTGTGAACAGTCAATAATAAACTTAAATCCAATGTGTGCACAATTGTTGTATCCTGTTCCAATATGCATTACTTAACATTTTTCTAAAATAAAAACACTTGTCATTCCTTAGCCCATCTACTTAATTGTTCTAGCACTCTTTGAATACTGTCCATCTCTCCTATCATTTGAGTACCAAATTTATATTTGTCAATTCTCAATGATGCAAGCAAGGAGTCAAACCCAAATTTATTCTTCAAATGATGTGGAATTAGAGGGTGATGGCTAATTGGACCAGGGGACCCAGGACATAATTCAGCCCAATTTTAAGTCATACATTCTGCCCTTATTTTTAAGTGTCCATTATAAATTCCTATCTCCTTATTTATAAAGAAACTGCAGCCCCCATGCTGCTGAACTTCTCCATCTAACTTCCAAGGCCACCCACCCCAACACCCCATAATAATCTTAATGTTGATTCATTTAGGGGAAGCTAGATAAACACCTGTAAGAGAAATAAATAGGTCATGCTAATAGTCAGGTGAGTGCTGACCAGAGGATTGTGGAGCATAAATACCAGCATAAAACTTTTCAGCCAAATGGCCTCTTTATATACATAGAAAGCACATCACAGAAAGTTATCACATTTCTTACATCCTCCACCTTTGAAATCAGTAAATACAAAGGGCTGATAACAAGATTCTATAGATCAATGCTCATTCTCATTCTCCAGTGGTACCTTTTCCATTTGACACCTTTATTCACCATCGGCTAGGCAGTTTTCACCAATAATTACTTCCTATTAAGTTTCTGAGTTCTACTTTCTAAAAGCCTCCTATGAAACTTTATCAAGTACCATTTAAAATCCAAAATAGCCTCTGGATAAGCCCTCATCCATTTACTTAATTTGAATTCTACTGCAGGTACTCCTTCATTACACTTCATAAGTACTTCATTGGCTGTACACCACTTTGGGACATTTTTTGGTCGTGAAAAATTCCATAAAATGTAAGTCTTTCTTTCAATATTGGTCCCCTTTAAAACAAGCTTCTATATCATCTCAAAACTGCCTCCACCACAGATATTAAGCTAGATTGGTCCCTAACTTTTCAGTTCATATCTTGAACATCAGGATTTTGGTGATTTTCCGTCCTTGAGTGCATATTATACATGTATGCGGTTCTTAAATATATTATCCAACATTTTGTACATTCTAAAATTCTACAAGGAATGGAAGTATCTGGCCTGGGTGCCTTGTAGACATTTAACCATTGTGTTCATCAGCAGATCTCAACCAGGGTGGTAGCAAGGGTTCTTCAAATGGATTAAGCATCATGGCATAGCCAGCAATCATTGCTGAAAATACATACTTAGACTTCAGGCAAAGATATCAGTTGTGATATGTGAACAGTTCAATCTTCTGTCGTGGCTCACACATGAATGAAGATCACTTCAGACCACCATACAACTGCCAGTCAAACAGCCAGCAATAAGTTAAAGTCTTCATGAGAGAATGAGAAAGAATAATGAAAAAAAAATCCACTGTTAGGGAGGACCATGGACATCTGGTCAGATTTGTGGATGCATTTTATCTCACCACTGACCAGAAAACATCCCTTATATATGGAAAACCTCCAATGCTTCTAAAACTTAGCCAATAAATTCAAAAACAAAAAAATCATTAGACTAGATAAATGTAGTGCTTGGTTTCAAAAAATAAATAATGCTCGTGTCACAGTGTTATATTAATGCAGACAAAAATCTGGTTACTAACAGCCTGTACATGTCTACGTCCACTTTATGCACAATGCACCAATTTCACATGTGGCAGAGCAGATGCAGAACTAAATTTTCCTTTGTAGCGCAATGTGGCAAAAATTTGTTATGGGCTCAATCCAGGAGGCTCGAGGCTTAGCAGTAATTGGGCCTCAGACCTTATTGTAATATTAATGGCATGCTGGCAACACCTATCAAACCTATAGACAGGCACCTGCTTTCCAAGATCGAATTTGGGCCTGCTGCCTCATCAGTGGCAACCCTCAGGTATATCAAGGGGGCAGGGAGATTGGGAGTGGGATGGGGCATGGGCAGCACCAGCCCACAGAAATCCACATCACATTAAGCATGGAAAATATACTTACATTTCTGATGCCAGACCTTTAATGACCACTGGTTAGACCTTGCATAGATCAGTGTCATGGACACTTTAATCACAGTAAATGGTTCATCTCCAAATAAGAACCTTCTGGAACAATTTGTGTTTTAAAAGACATTGTCCCTTAAAGGTTAATGCAGGACTCTGATTGCTATTCCTGAGAAAAACATCCTTTTACAAGAAAAGGTAATTAAGCAATTTTAAAGAAGCTGGAAGCCTGGTGGACTGTGTACAAAAGGTTTCACATGGTAGAAGCTATGCCTGGAAAAACTGCGTTTAAAAGTTGGTTTTGCTTTGATAAGGGAAAGGACCAATTGCTTGTACAAGGAAAACAGCAACCTTTTTGCAGTCCAGAGCCAGTTCCCAGCCAAAATTGAATATAAGCTGCTCCTAAATTGCTACATGCTGGAATTGAATACCTGCAAGTGTTCCTCAAGTCTGCCTGAAAAGCAGTGCATTAGTCATCGACTGTTTTGCAGATCAGCGCTGAGACACCAAATGTATAACTCGGATGCCATTTCAAACACTCCACCATCTTTCCTTTTCACCTTTGATGGTGTTCCTCTATTTTTATTATTTTTTTGTTTTGTGTGTGTATGTGCATGTGTGAGTGAGAGAGAGAGAGAGAGAGACACACACACACAGTTTTAGAGTACCTCGAAGGAGTAATTAGTATACTTTCATACTCTATTTTGTATGTTAATAAGCTGTGCCTTTCTATGCAACAAAACTGGTTATACAGTAAACTAATAAGTTTGTTGTTTATTGAAAGAAGCCTGGTTAAAGTCTCTTTTATTCTGGGTAACAGTAGCTAAGGTAAATGATTGGCTATTTTGGTGAATGAATCAAACTTTTAAACTAATGGTGCGACCTGTGGAATAGTGAGGCAAGGTCCACTAATGCCTGTTTCGCTCTACACTGCCAAAATTCCTGCAGGGATCCTGAAATAAACATTAGGCCCTTTACTTACAGATGGAAGAAGCCTAAAAACTGTTTCAAGTGGTGTCACGCACTCCTGGGAGGCTACCTTTGCCATTATGGTGCTGCCCGTAGTGCAGGTAAAGATAGGACATGTGATGTCACAGCTTGAAAGTTTCCTTATTATCCTATTGCATGCCCTCAAAACAGGTGCAAAAAAAAAATGTGATTTTCCCTCATCCCCACTTCAAGAGGGGCCGTGGGGGGGGGGGGGGGAATACAATTCAGATAATTCACCATAAATCAGAAAAAGATGGCAGTAACACAACTTCAGATTCAGTAACAGAATTTATATACATTTATTATGGCTCCATACAATAACAGCAAAGATTGTTCTTGTGTCTTTTAATGTACACTATCAGGCACTTGTCTATGAAACAATATATTTAGTTACAGCCTACATTATTGAAAGGATATAAAGTGGTGAAACTTTCAAGTACTGCTACAGTCTTCACAGCATTATTTACATGCCAGTTTCAGGTTTTTGTTGGTCTGCGGAACATCCGTCAAAAGAAGGGTCAGCTTTGTGCAAATTGGTATTTTTCAATTTTTTTTTAAAAACTTATTCCTATTGCAACTTTTATTTATAAACTGGATGCAATAGTTAAGTCACATTTAACTTGATAAGTTAATAAATGTAAGTACTTAAATTTCATTAATGATTCATAAAAGTAATGTTTATTAAAACATTTTTTTAAAAAAGTTTAAGTGCAATTAATTTTCTATGTTGAAAAACAGTTGGTCCAATGATGCTTTCTTCCCTCTTCCTAGGGATGCTCTGCTGACAGATCAGTCATTTACATCAAGCAGTACTTAACATCCATTAGTTGTACTGAAGAAAATAATATTGGTTTATCAAAAGCAGTATGATCACTAACTTCTAAATAAACTTTATATCCAATGTATGGTTACATATAGCTATATCTGAAACAATACATCTTTCTGTTACATTTAAAATATCTGAATAACTCTATTTCATAATATACTTTTAACAGTACAAATCTGCAAAAAATTCAAAGTTAAGACTTTGTATGCATAGGTAAGATCTGCACATTTCACAGAGCAATCATTTACAATTAAGGTAGTTCTACTCAAAGCTTTCTGAGCTTCTATAATAAGATGACCAATGAAATACAGTTATGAAACTGTATGAGCATCTAGCGTAACACTTTGTGGTACTTTAAATTTAGTATAACATTAAGCAGAATGAAAACTTGTATAAGAAATTTGATTGTTAAATAATTGATCAAAAAAAGTAACAAAAAAAAACTTACAACTTTACATTAGTCCCTGCGCAAAAATCCACATCAGGCAAAACTGATTAAATTTAGAAAACTCTTATACTTTTGAGTTTGTTGTATATTTACAAAAAACAGCAAACAACATCACTTAATAGCACCCCCTAGGATGTAAAAATCTAACTGCGTACATACAAAAATCTTATTTTAATCCAGTTAATATATATAAAAAAATCTGAACGTGCACGATGCCCCTAATTTTTTTTCTGTGATTCTGTAAACTCATGATGGGAGGGGAAAAAAGACAATCTCATGTGACCTGAAGTACTTATTTCTTTAAACATAATTCAAAAAAAACATTAACAATGTAAATGCAGATCTTGTGATTTTTCATTCTTAAACTATGTACTCATTAAATATGTCAGTTTATGACCAAATAAAACCCTACCATAACACTGAATGTCATCTGATCTAGCTGTCAATTGTGCGCTGTAACAAATTTAATGAGTTGAACAAGTATTTGCACCTTTTGGTTGTTTGCATTGCCAAAGAATGCGTGACTGTCACATTTTAGATTTAAGATGCAAGTCATTCTATTGAAAATATTCAAAGTTTTTTCTGCCATCTCTAGTGATCTTGGGACTATAGTCATCAGAGGTTCACCCATTACTAGGTCTCCACCACTATGAAAACTGCCAGTAACTACAGCAATTCTCATCTCCCCATCAGCAAAGTGACTTGCCTTTGCTCGAGGTACCTCCATAGCAGCTCAGCTGAGATTGAAAACTCAACAATTTTTTGGAGGGGAGAAGGGAATGGAATGTGGACCTTGGTGTTCCAACATGATATGCATTGGCTTAAGTACTGTAACAGTTACCACAGCTGTGAAAGCAGAGAAGGGAGAGAGAAGGGAGACCGAGAAGGGAGAGCGCAAGGAGTGCGAGAAGAGATCGCGCGCGAGAAGAGGGAGCGCGCGAGAAGAGGGAGCACGCGAGAAGAGGGAGCGCGCGAGAAGAGGGAGCGCGCGAGAAGAGGGAGCGCGCGAGAGAAGAGAGCGAGAGAAGAGAGCGAGGGAGAAGAAAAGAGCACGAGAGAAGAGAGTGAGAGAAAAAGAGAGAAAGGTGAGAGAGAAGAGAGAAAAAGAGAGAAAAGACGAAAGAGAGAGAGAGAGAGAGAGTGAGAAAAGAAATAAATTGAGTGTGAAAGAAAACAAACAAATTTGGGTGCATCTTCAAACTTTATATCCAATGGATTACAGTTAGAATGCAACCACTGTTATTATGTAAATAACACAGCAGCCAATTTCTGCACAGCGAGGTCCAGCAACCAGCAAATGAATGAACGACCAGGTAATCTTGTTTTGCTGGTTCTGGTTGAGGGAGAAATGTTGGCCAGGAGAACGTGCTGTTTTTCTTTGCATACTCCCTTGCGATCTGTGACAGCCACCTGAGCTTGCAGATGGGGCCTCAACACAACACGTCTCTTAAAAGATAGCACCTTCAACAATGCAACATTCCCCACTGCTACACTGAAATGACAACCTAAAGTATGTACTCATATCTATAGTGTGGGTTGGACCCACAGCCTTCTGACTTAGAGCTGAGAGGGCTACCTGAATTAAGCTAATACCCTGGGTCCTAAGCAGCCACAATTTGGTGTTATGAGGGAAAACTAGATCTGTCCGAACAATTGAATGAATTTGTCAATAAGCTAGGATTACAACTTGGGTACCATTCCTTGCGGACAAAACCTGACAAAATTCCATACAAGTGTCTCTGCATGATCCTCTCACTCAATGCCATATTATAAAGATGCTATTTCTTCCCTACCAACAGCAACAGAAATGTTACAGGTCTTACTTGTGCAGAACACTATACACAGTATGATATTGTCAGAGTGAAAGTAAATGGGTTAGGTTGACTTCTTCACACAAAAAAATCTGCACCTTTGATATATTTGGGGTATGTGCATTCAAGGAGGACTAGATGTGGCTATCTTAGAGATGTCATGCAAGCATTTGGTGGCAAGTTGAGCATAAGATGATCTTCTACAGGGGAGCACAGAGTGCCTAAAATGCACTCCACTATCCGTTTGGAGAGCTGGAGTTTCAAACTATTTGTGGACAAACAGGTTAGAACATTAAGATAAAAGCAAAAAAACTGCGGATGCTGGAAATCCGAAACAAGAACAAAAATACCTGGAAAAACTCAGCAGGTCTGACAGCATCTGCGGAGAGGAACCCAGTTAACGTTTCGAGTCCATATGACTCGTCACCAGAACTAAGGAAAAATAGAAAAGAGATTAAATATAAGCTGGTTTGTGGGGGGGGGGGGATGTGCTAATGGTGACATTAAGGATAGAAAGCAGGACGAGCAAGGGACAGATTAGAACATTGTTCATCCTGATGAAACATGGGACTAAGTACCCTAAAACAATACTATTAAGAAGCTGAAGCGCGTTACATGTTAAGAAAACATTCTACACCATAAACACACTGGTACTGAGCCTTAAAAAGTGCATCTATTATACTTGCATGTTTCAAAAATTTTGGGACCTAAAAGAAGGGTGCCAATCCAGTATAAAGCAATCTACCACCTAAAGAAGAGGCTCGAGCTTCTTCAGCTGACACTCAAATCCCTTGCACTGGGACAAGATCAGGCTTGTAGAGATCCAATTTTAAAACATACTACTTTGAAATTAATCTGTAGAGATCAAGTGCTGGTTGCATGTGCTGGAGCCACAGCCAGAAACATCTTAGCAGGATCTTCTCCTGTAGTCAGTCAAATAGTGCCAAGTAAAACATCTGCATTTGATTGAAAATATTGTTGCATAGGCCATCAAGGTTAACTTCCTCAAGGACAAGATGTTTCTCAACATCAAGGCAGATTGTGGTATTGTGACAATAATGTTTATATCTAAAACTGAAGAACTAGGTGGAAATCTAGTATGTCAGTGCCAAATAAATAGCTTTAATTTCAGGGCTCTTTGATTAGTTTTAACAGAGGGCACAAACAGAAGCTTATACTGAGGTGGTCAAGTGGAATCTTCATGCTGCCAGCATTTTGCCTTGGCCTTATGTTTGAGAGGAAACATGTTAAAGAAATGGTACAATCTCTTAAAGCTGTAGCCTTATAATGGCAACATTCCTCCATGTGGTGCTCCTCAGACTGCAGAGAAAGCAGGCGCAATAATCAATTTATGGAGATTTGAAACTACAATGAGTGCTACAAATAAAACATTTGCCACGAAGATAACAAAATTAATTTAAATAAATTAAGAGTCAGTTTTAAGATACAAAAGCGTGTAACTTTTGTCTGTTTTTTTTAATAAACTAGGAACCTCAAATGTTAAAAACCAAATTGCAACTAATTTTCAACTTTGCAAAGTCACAATCACCATGGACAGTGGAAAAGGGAAGAACCTTGGACTACTCTGACATAGTCTTGAATTTTTATAGAATGGTAGTGACAGGTTGGTATATGCGGCATTCCCATGTTTTCAGAGCTGGTGTGGACATGGTGAAGGCCCAATCAAAAGGATGGCATAGCTATTTACTGTATGTACAATGTAGCAATGTATTGGAAATATAAAAAAACACACTGCAAACACATTGCACTTCAAAAAGCAAAATTGTACATCAAAGCTTATGTATTTTAGAAGAGTCTGTTTACATTTGAACTATATGCCATAACATGTATTACAAATCTCTTGAAGCGAAAGTAATATTTGAATATTAAACTCTTAAGGTCATTTTAACCTAACCTACCCAAATGGAAACCTGTAGGATTTGGATCAGCCACCCATTTTATACCATGTCTGATATAACCTTCCACCGAATTCACCAGGCAGTGTAATATGGGCAGCCAATGTGATCCAGTTTCCTGCCAGGTGAGTTCAGTTAAAATCTGCCCACATGCACCCCACTATTTGTTTCCAAAGGGCAGTCTTTAAAGTTGACAAAAATTAATGTATTCAGATCTTGTAAGAGTTGATTTGTTTTTAAATTCCTTGTGTAATGTGTATTTGGAAAAGGTCATGTGCGTATAACTTCTGCATGTTGGATCATGGCTTTATTGTTAGGAATATTTTGAAATGGGCCCATTATCTAAAGTCACTCACTAAAACCAGCATCCCATGTACAAGCTACTACCATTACAAGCCCAGTGGTATAAGAGAGAGTCAGCAGCAACAACATATTAGATATGCAGGCAGCCTGTCCTAAGGCTTAAAGGCAGAATTATTAATACAATTATGTGCTACTACAAACTGGCAAGTTTTGAAATCCAAACTTAACAGCAGGTCAGTCCTACTTGTCAGAGATGAAGGACTTGCCACCATCATATAATGGTGGTGTTTTAAAATAAAATGGCAAGTGTGTTAATTGCACTGAAATTTTCACAATACAGTACTGGATTTGTGAACAGAGTTTGTTACAGCCATAGTCAACAACCAGATCAGGTCCATGTAATGCTCATAATTTAAAAGAAAATTGTTAATTAAGCACACAATGCACATATGTTTGAAATGACATTCTGTAGTGAGTTTGGCACTTTGTAACCAAACAGTTCCAAATTCCAGAGGCCTTATCTAGAGCAGCACATAACCTGCAAACATTGGGCAAACATCCTGTGCAGGAAAATGTTCCATGCTGCCAAGTATGATGAAAGGGAAAAGGGAGCATTTATCAAGAGAATTCAGTAAGGGTGAAGGACATCTTTGGACTGCTTTTCCCAATTCCTGATGTCAATCCAGTCTGGGTGCCTTCAGAGAAATCTAGTTTAATGAGAAATAGAAAAACAGTGTCAAACACAAATAGGCACAAACCTATTAAACTGTTGCAAATTAAGCCAAGTGAAACTAATAATTATAATAATTCAAATAGGGCATTATCCTTACACTTGACTTTAATTTTTCAACCACAGGTCAGGGGCATTGTTTTTTTAAAAAAAAATCAGAACTCTGATGAATTCAGGTGCTGGGCAGAAGAAATCAAACTAAACCCCTTGCTAAAGAGAAATCCAGAGCTTGTGTCAACCAGCTGAGTTTTAATTGCCCGGTTTTAATCAACGCACCATTGGCAGCTGTGCCTTCAGCTACTAAAGCCCTAAACTCTGGAATTCCCTCCCTAAAACTCTCTGACATTCAACTCTTTTTTTCCCTTTAAGACACTCCTTAAAACCTACCTTTTTGACAAAGCTTTTGGTCAATTGCCCTAATCTCTCTTTATGTGGCTCTGTGTCAAATTTTGTTCGATAACATAGTTGCTTTACAGGAGTGTTAAAGGCACTACATAAACGCAAGTTGTAGTTGTATTAAAAGTCAATTCAACATAAATAAGAGCTCTCATTTAAGATCATAATAACCCCATTACAGTAAATTCTACAAATCAAGGATTGAGCCCAAGACTATTCTAATCCCAAGGATTTAATCAACTGCTATAAATGACTTGAGCTTTGCCAAACACAATCCATTAATTACTCTAGCAATTTCCATAGTTATTCTTATATATAGAATGTGCTCAAATATATATACATTCAGCAGAAGTATTTGCTAAATCATATTTGATAGGAATTGTTTACCTGCAGTAAACTAATTATACACATTCTATAACTAATGTTTAATTTCTTAATATATAAATATGGGATTAATTAGAACATACAAATAATATTGCATATCATGCAACATGAAGTTGCATCACTTCAATACTCAAAATTTACCTACAAATATACCCACTGAACAAGTTTTTGATTTATATATGCAGGCAGTGCATCTTAAATCAAGTAGAAAGGAGATACTACCATGTTCCATTGTTTTTAAAAAAAAGTTTATGAACGGGGAATAAATTGAAATGTTCTATGTACAAAAGTACCAAGCAGACTTCACAGGAGGGGTGTACAAACTCATGTCCCAATCCTCTGTGGTGGCACCATCCAAATAAATGTGGGCACACTGTCTGAAGGAGAAAATGAGCAAAAGCTTTCTTCCCTACATGTGGCTGGGGGAAGGACGTTACATATAAGGAAAGAAAGAATAAAAGATCAAACTTGCATTTATATTGGTGCTTTTCATATCCTCAGCATGTCCCAAGACACTTCATAGCCAAGTGAATTACTTTTGAAGTGGTTGTTTTGGTAGCTAATCATGGCAGCCAACTGCACACAGGAAGATCAAATATGAGATAAATCGCCAACTAAACCATTTTGGTGAGACAGAAACGACACCGTAAGAACTCTTTGCTCTTCTAATTGTGTCATGAGATCTTTCATATCCAGTTGAACAGGAGATCGAACCTTGATTCTAAATCTCAGCTGAAAAACCACATCTCTGACAATGCAGCCTTGATGCTGGTCTCAAGTGTCAGATTAGTTGCTCAAGTGTGCAATGGGACTTAACTCACACTTTCTGAGACAAAGTGACACCAACACAGAACATGGGGGAGTTTGCCAGTCCATTAAAAACTATAGAATAATGCACTATGACCAAGACAAAGCAAGACACAAAATGAAATGTTCTTTCAGTGTGTGGTGGGATAAAGTTATCTTAATTCCGACCTAGAAAATGGTAGCAATTGTTTTACGTTCAGTGATTTTTCACAGGTACAAAAGGGATGCCTTAGTTTTGTAAGCATATATTTCTCTGTCAAAGCTCTGAAATTTTGTTTCTTTACTCCTACATAGAGCAAGGCACTAACTGATACTTTAAGGATGGAACAGCACCCACTCGAAAAAAGATTTCAGTTTGCACTACTGATATGAGATAACTTGCAGCATATGCATTACAAAGCTAAAAAGGACAGAATTACAAATTCAGAAACTGCAGTAATCAGTTCTTTACAAAAAATTTTAACCAGATGGTACGTAATTAAACTGTCCAGGTGACTTACCTACCAAATGCACCAACCGGATTCCAGCTCTGATCTTAATCTGCTCCTCTGAGCCTACAGCAAACCACGGAGTTCTTCCTTAAAATATGCAGATTGGGGTCCGATGACATTATCAAATCCCAACTGCAATTTTGTATGTGCGAGTGGGAAAGCCATGGTAGCTTCCCATCAGGTGGACTCAGGTCAAGACAGGAGTGGAAACAGAAGAAGCTATTAAAGTTTTTTATTTTCCATTGTAAGGCCAAGAGGGGCACTTCTGTTCCTCTGGGCCTCAAGCAAAGTTCAGGCTTCCTCCTGCTTCAGTCCTGGTGGACAGGCAACAGGTTTCCAATTTCCACAGACCGACAGCTGCTTCCCTCAAACTGCCGCTGGGCAGTAGGTTCCTACCCGTTAAATTTCTCCTTCCATTCTGCTCCCACCCCCCTCACCTCCCAACGCCTACAATGGTATTTTTTCCCCAAATGCTGATTTTACACAAGATTGTGTTCATTATATAGTCCCATAATAGTGTATTAAAGGCATACTCTGTATACAGCATCCCATTACCAATTCCATTTATTTTCACAGTCGTCCCTAAACTGACAGTGACATTTTAGAATCTTAATCTCATTAACATTAATAATCAAAGTGAAAGCATGCAGTTTTGGTTTGAGATCTAATACCCACCTCGCTGTAAAATTTAGCCAGATACCCAGCTGTGTGTGGATGCCTTTGCACTGTTTGAATAGCAGTCAAAGTTAAAATCTAGAGTATCGCCATCCATAAGATCATTACGAATAATGGATTCAACATCACAGTCCAGCCTTTCAATGAACATATCGTCCAAATCACTAGGCAGCCTCTCCTGACTCACAGCAGCAAGATTCATTCTTCCGTAACCGCCATTACATGGATCCATTGCATTTACTTGCAAAGACATAGGCATTTGTAGCTGACTTTTTGGTGCGGACGGATGCCGGATATTTGAAGGATGAGCCATGATGCTCACTGTTTGAGGTAAGGCACGGCCATTTATTGTGAATGAATGCTGACTATGTACTGGATGTTGCTGGATGCTGGGGTTCATCATCTTGGTGTGAACTGCCTGATTGGTATATGTTGTGGGGATCATCATATTTTGACTGGCCATCCTACTATTAGCTTGTGATACCACAGTATCTACTTGTGGCAGCATATCACTATGAGGCGGGGAGTCAGAAGTTAGTAACTCTTTAAGGAGTCCTGTTGGACAGTTATATTGGGTAATCGGTCCAAAGCTCTGTTTCTTTTCTTGAAAAGTCTGCAAAGGAATTTGCTGTAGGGGATTCATACTGCTTTGAGCATACAGGCACTTTCTGTAATCTGGGGTCTGTGAACCAATGGCTGTGTTCTGAGGTGGAAAAGAATAGCCAGTACTTTGCTGCATTAGTGACACTGATGAAGGCTGGGTAGATGCTACCATTGATGAATTTGGGGACAAAAGATTTAAGTTATCCAAAAGATCCTCCATTACATTTTCAGTCATGGAATTGTTCATAGAACTAGTCATCTCACTTAGACTTGGTAGCGTTGATGCCATTTTACTTGAGGTACCAGGGTAGACTAAGGGTGACATTTGATGAACCTCACCATCCCCAATATCTTCTTGTTCTGGCATAATAGGTGAAAGCCTTCCACTTAATGTGCTAGCATTTGAGCCAGTTCTCGTTCTGAAAGTGGTCCAGGCATCAAAGTCATCATTACTGTGGGAATTGGGACTTCCAGGCCATTTTGAGAATTGTGTTCCCGGACTATCAGCGCTGCCATCTTGGCCCGCCTGAAGTGCAGCCTTTTTTTTAGCTGCTCTCCCTCTGCTTTTAGCAAACTTGCTGTTGTTATCCATGGAAGCTGCTCGTCTCCTTGGAGATTTTCCACTCTTTCCCCCTTCGGGATTCAGCATCCACCAAGAACTCTTGCCAGTTCCTTCATTCTGAACTCTTACAAACTTGCTGTGCAGTGACAGATTGTGACGGATTGAATTCTACAAAATGAAATACAAATCATGGAGTCAGAACCATTTCTTCTGTGCATAACCATTAATAATTTGCTATGTAACCACACAATTTCTTTTGAAGTTCCTTCCTAAACAGCCCCAAATTGATGGTGGTGGTGGGGTGAGGAGGGGAATGGGGTAAGTAGGAGAATATTCCAAATTAGCCATCAAATCATTGGGGTACAATATAGTTTTGCATTTTTTACAGCTAGTCAAGCAAACAGAAATGACTAGAAGCAGACCCTCTAGTCTGCATGCCCAATTGCACTACATAGCTACAGACCAGTACAAAAAACTTTACATGAGTCATAATATGGTTCACTGATTAAAAGCTTAGTTTTCCAAGCCAGTTATTTTGCAGGAGGTATTTTGGAACTAAAATTGTGGGGTAATGCAGCATTAATATAAATACTGTACATATATACATGCAAACTCAATATACTTTCCTACAAATCAGTTCACTATACATTTTGCTAATCAATGGAACAATTCAAAATCAACTTATTCTATACTAGTTAAAAGTCCAGAATAATTTTCATTTTTTTCTATGGTTTTAACAGTTATAATAATGGGCTGCCATGAGGGTGGAACCCACATTCATTATGACAGAAACATCATAACCTAAAAAAGTTTTTTGCTTACCCCACCCACCATAAATATAGGTCTCGAGCAACATATTCCTAGTGGCTGGAATGCAGACCAAAGTGGGGCCAGGGGACATGGGGACGCGCAGGGAAAGAGAAAAAGTTGGTAGTAAGTTTGCATTAGTTTTAATCCTTTGGTTAATTACACTAAAATTGTTCATGATCATATGCCTATTTAGGTTTTTAAGTTTGTACATTAGTTCGGTGTACATGTGGAAACTGACAAAAAATGACACCAAGCTCTACCCCATCACTACCCTTCCCAATCCTTCAACTGTCTTGTCTGACATTTAGCACTGGATGAGCAAAAATATTGTCTTCAGCCATTGTCCTCAGTCCCCACTACAAATTCCATTTCCCAGCTGACTACTCCATCCCTCATTCCGACAGCCATCTGAGGCCGAGCCAGACAATTTACAAACTTGGTGACAACATTTGACCCTAATATAAGCTTCCAAACATGCATCCAAACCATCAGTAAGACAGCCTATTTCAGCCTCCATAACATTGCCCAAATCCAGCCCCGCCTCAGCTCATGTGCTGCTGAAACCCTCAGACTTGCTTTTGTTGCCTCTAGATTTGACTATTCCAATCCATTCCTGGCCAAACTCCCACTTCAAATCATCATGAACTTGAGGTTATCCAAAACTTAGTCTGTGCTTTTACTGCACTAAGTCCCATTCATCCGTCAATCCCTGCATTCACTGACTTACAGTGGTTTCCAGTAAAGCAACTCCTCGAGCTTAAAATGATCATCCTCATTCTCAAAGCTCCCAATTGCATCATTACTCTCTCTCCCTCATCTTTCCAGCCCTACAGCCCTCTGGCATGTCTGTTATTTCACTAATTCTGGCTCCCATTCTCCCTCTATTTCCCGGGTAGAATTTTCTCCCCGTCAGGGGGATTGTGCGGGGGCGGGCGCGCAGCCGATTGGCACCCCTGATCGGCTGGGTGCCGCCATTTTACATGGGCAGGCCAATTAAGGCCCGCCCAGTGTGATGTGCACCTGGAAGCGCTTTGCGTTCCCTGTGCGGGCGGGGGGGGGGGGGGGGGGGGGGGGGGAAGAGGTGGGGGTGGTTGCCTGAGTTAGGTGTGCGTGAAAAAGTGCAGAAATCTCCGAGATTAGTTTTAAGTTTCAACATTTTATTAAAGTGTGGTGAAAGAATTTTTCCTAACATGTCCCCTCATGTGAAACTGTCACATGGGGCAGAATTTTCTGCCCAACGGACGGGCGGGCCCGACCCAATCTCCGGTGGGTTGGGAGCCGATCCCCGCGTGAGGAGCGGGCCCCGCCACCATTTTAAGTGGGCGGGCCAATTAAGGCCCACCCAGCGTGACGTCCGGTGGGAAGCACTATGTGCTCCCTGTGCAGGCGGGGTGGATTCCCCAAATGCGAGAGTGCGCTCTTTCGCGCATGCACACGACAGAGTGCACATCTCCCTGAGGCTAAGTGTTGCCTCAGGGAGACCGCTTATACTTGTACAAACATTAAAAATAGAAAAATAAAAAAACCTTAAGATGTCCCCCCTCAGGTGACAATGTCACACGAGATGGGACATGTTAATAAATTTCACTCAAACTTTATTAAAGTTTTTTAAACCCCACATGAAACCTCATCCCGCCGGTGGATGAGGTTTCATGTTTTTCCAGAAGCCCACTGGGGCTCCTGGCCTGCCCACCAGCCTTAAGGTTGGACGGGCAGGTCCTTTAATTATTTTAATTATCCTGTCAATGGCCTCAATTGGCCATTGACAGGACGGCGGGCGGACAGCTGATTTGGCTGTGCCCCCGCCTTCCTGAAAATTTAAATGGGGCGGGATGATGTTGGGGGTTCCCCCCGATGTCATCCCGCATCATTTTGCGCATTGGCAAGTGGGCCCCACCCCCTGCTTACCGACGGCAAAACTCAGCCCATTAGCTGGTACATGTGCATTCATTTTAATAACAATTTTTCTGAAAATTTTAAATCATTCATGAAACCTCATCCTGCCCGTGGATGAGGTTCTATGAAAAATGCGAAGGTCGCCTGGGCTCTTTGCCTCAGCTCAGCTGATTGCCTTAATTGCTTTTTAACAGGCCTTAACAGGTTTTTGACAGTTCGGCAAGCGCGAAGCCGAGTCGGAAAAAAAATCTAAGTGACGCACGGTGAGGTTGGGGCACACGCCCGACGTCACCCTGTGTCATTTTACGTCTCGGCGAGCGGGCCCCACTTCCGCTTGCCCCCCCTTTCTAGGCACTTCTTAAAACTTCTCTACAACAAAGCTTCTGATTGTCTGCCCTAATATCTCCATGTGGGTCAGCATTAAATTTTGTTTAATAGCACCTCTGTGAAGTGCTTTAATGACATTGCACTGTGTTAAAGGCGCTGTATAAATGCAAGTTTTTGTTATTGTAGTTTCAGATGTGCCAAAATTGTGTTAAGCAGACTTCAAGTGCAATGTATAGCAAATGTTAAAACCAGTATTATGCCACTACAACCCAACTGAAAAATAACAACTGATTTTCAGCATCCAGGAGAATAAAGGAGTTCATGTCCTGCTATCTTCTATTACTCCTCCATAAAACAAGGGAAACAAACAGCATGAATATCATAACCTATCTCCATGAACAATGAAAAACTTCCCTGTTGTGTTAAAAATCTGAATTCAAATCTGGTCAAATGCCCTATATCTAGTCACCAACAGGAGGTAAAAAAGTAGATTTTGTGAAGAATTATGCACACGATGAATCAACAGATATCTTAACTGCTGGCTAATGCAGAAATTCATCAACCTACATTAAAAGAAAAGAAAGACTTGTATTTATATAGCAAATAGCGCTTTATTGCCAACAAGTACTTTCAAACTGTAACCACTGTTATAATGTAGGATTCGCTCCAAAATAGAATTGATCACCTATCCAGTAATTTATGGCTTGTCTATAACAATGTTCAAATCTTCAGGCAATATCTTATTTGGTTTGCTTAGTGTCATCGGGACTAGTCTCTAATGTTTAACAAGGGGCCAAAAATTTAAGCGTCTGCTAAACATTCTTGATCGCAACTAATGTATACTACCATTTTGTGGAACCTTTAATGCAACATTCACTCCTCCTCTCCTTATAGATAAGCATAGACTGCTGAAAATTGTTGTGTCAGTATGTGGAAAATAAGATGCTGGTTCTCTATTTTTAAGAACATTTTACACAGCTCTTGAGCTCCAAGATTTCTCTTTGTTCTACAATATGCAAAAACATTAGCAGCAGGACCAAGGGCATTAAAGTAAAGTAATCACTTATGGAATGAGGTCCACTGAGGTCACAACAACATTGCCTTATCTACACATAGTTAGCTGTTGATGGTGTATGTGAGTCTCCCTTCGCTTTTTAGCAAAAACAATTACAGACACCTACAGAGGAGCCCTGGCTCAATCTGCAGTGGTTAGATCAATGGGCGAGTTACAGGTCATGCTTCCAGCTAACAGTGCTGTCTCCTGGTGCTGCCAAACAATAAAGTATTTTTTTCCTAACAGGAAAAGGTCTGCAGGGTTGCTACATAAATTCCTGTTTTTCAAGCGCTGACCATAAATGAAGCTGTAATTTACCAACCTGGGGGAAAAAAAATGATTAAGAGGTAATCTTATGAAAATATGTCCCGTTGTTAATGATGTTGTGTCTGCTGACAACTCCAGACACAAATACAAACCCATGAATGTCTAGCTTCTCCAAAGGAACTTGGCAAGAGAGATAATCTGGCTGACAGGTTTTTGCATTTTTCTCACTTTCCCTGTTGCATTCCACCTTAGATACATAGCCTGCCGTGAACTACCACATGGGACAGTTGGGACTTTAAAAAAAAATCTAATTATAGATGTTTCCACTTGCCTAGTTCGTACACAACAACTATGGAATAATATATGTTGCTATTAATGCTTTGACAACATAAAATCAATTAATTTAAATTGGGAATGCCAAAATTTCCTTGCTGGATGCCAAAATATAATTCAGAACCCTACCTGAGCAAAAATAAAAACGTAAAATGACTTTAAAACCAAGTGTACAACTGGCAGCAAGGATAAACTAAATGTAAGCATCAGTTTCATACTGTACCACTGTATTTATACAAAAGCAGCATTGTTCATGATCAGGGTAGAGATAAAAAGGGGATGAAGAACAGCGAATAAAATACATTGATTCTGACTGCTAACCTTGTTTCAGGGCCAAATTCTTTGTATATTTTCATTTGATTCTGTTATTGAGATAACGCACACTACCCACAGACAAAATTCAAGTCTGTACTGGATGTTTTCGAGAATGGCATGCAAAATTTGGGTTGCACAGTTAAAATCCTTCATGGATGAACTTCAATGACTCAAGGACTATTCAAAATAGCAAGGAAATTTTTGCTGCTGAATAGAATTATTATTGAATTCTTTATACTTGTTTTCAAGTAATCTCAACTCACTTATATACATAATGTCAATTCCGTCTACCAATTTACACTCTACCAAGATGGACATAGGAACATAGGAGCAGGAGTAGGCCCATTCAGCCAGTCAAGCCTGCTCTACCATTTAATTAGATCATGGTAAATCATCTACCTCAGCAGGACTTTCCCCATATCCCTTGATGTCATTAGTATCCAGAAATCGATAGATTTCTGTCTTCAACATGCTCAATGATTGAGCTTCTACTTAAGCATTTACTAAAAAAGGAACCTTAACCCAGTAGTACATGGTCAATGCACTGTTACAGATAGTCTTTTAGCAGTGTTGTTAAAGGACCACACAAACCCCAACTATTCTGATAGGTAATCAAGATTTCATGCTACCAATCACAAGAAGGGCAATTCTAGTGCCCTAGTCACTATAAAAAAGCCTGAAGTCCCTAATGCACTCAGTTCTCACTACTTTCATGGATTAAAACAAATATACAGTAATGAAAGTCACGGGTCGAAAACTGACACTATTATTACAAAGTCATGATAAGGTCATCAACCTTAAATGTTAACTCTGTTTCTCTCTCCACAGATACTGCCTGACCTGCTGAGTATTTCTGGCATGTTCTGTTTCTTTTCATAACTTTGTTGTGTTCTTTAAAAGTAAATATTAAAAAAAAATCACCTTGGGATTGGGCCAATCAGCATTCTTAAAATTAACCCTGTCTCCCAACATCAAGGGGTAGAAAGTCATTTAAGACAGTGGTGCAAAAGGGATGATATTGGGTTGACCACCCATTATATTCAGTGTCTGATTTTCTGCCCATTGACTGCAATGAAGTTGAATTACAGGCGTGAAGTGTAATGGACAACCAATCCAATGTCGTCCACTTTGCACCACTAACTGAGACTAATTTTTAAAACCATCTCTCTTTCTTCCACTGAAAGCAATGAGACAGAAAGAAAGGGCAATACTGTCACCCAAAGTTAAACTTGACACCCCGCTGAGGAGTCGAAAGAAAAGACAACCCAATTAAAAGCCCACAAGACTTTTAAATAAATTCTCATTACAAAAATAGCTATTTTTCCTCAAGATCACTTCAGGATAAGATTATCGCAGTAGCTGAGTATTTTTAAAAGCACAGAATACACTTAATACAATTAATCATATACTGTATTGCATAAAATAATCATCACCTAGCATTTAAGTGTTCATAGTGCAATCTGAAGACATAAGAATATCAAAAGTAACTCTGAAGTCTGCTGTTAAGGCAACTTGAAAGCGTTTTTTCTGTTGCCTACAGATTTACCTCAAGCTGTTAATTACCAAATAATTCTCATTGCTACTTATATCCAAGAGGTGTTTGTATTGCTATTAGTGAAAGACAGGTGGAATCTCCAGTTTGTCATTTATTTTCTCATTATTTCTGCTGCAAAATCTTTCTACTTATGTAAGATTGGTAATATTTTGTTGGAACAGCTTTATTCTAAAACTAGTTTATTAAAGTCCATCAGCAATAAGATTTATAATAACCACACTGTTCTCAGCAAGTTACCTTGAAGAAAGACTTAAATAAATGTTAATCACAAAAATTATTTTAATTAGCAGTGTTTTCACACCAAGAACATTATTGCTAATTACATAAAATCATTTTAAAATCTAGTGCCAATAAAAATTGGAAAACAGAAACTTAGACAGCAACTACAGCAAGTTATCATCTAATTAATTGGAACTTAGTTACTGTTCATACACTTTGGTTGATGACTGATATGGAAACAGTTTAGACAGAAAGTTTCAGCGTTTGCATTTTGCCAAGGAACTTTTTTTTAAAAAAGGTTCAAAAACACAAAACTAAATCAGAAGATTAAAAGCATACAAGTTACGTAATCTTACTCCAGAAGTCACTCCTGTAACTAGATAATCCTATCACTCAAATAAATGAGGACAAGGCTGGAGCACACGACTCATTGATCAGGATTACGGAAATATTAATTCTCCACAGCTAATACATTAACTTGCTTAAAGATTGCATTAGGTAACTCACTACATTCTTTTGCAGGCCAATACAAAGGAATGCATTGCCAGTGTTACAAACTGTGCTGTTGGAACAAAGTAAGCAGACAGCCCAAGGAGTGGTAGATTATTTTAATGCTCAGATGAAAGGTCAGGGCCTGAAATGTTAACTCTGTTTCTCTCTTTGATGCTGCCAGACCTGCTGGGTATTTCCGGCATTTTGTTTTTATTTCAAATTTCCAGCATCTGCAGTATTTTAGTTTTGATTTAATGTGCAGTGATTTCTATATGATAACACAATAATGGCATACCATACATGTGACCCACCCTAACACATTAGCCCAGAAATTGTTGGAAAGGTAATGGTGAACTCATAGCATTTGTCATTATAAGTGTGTAAAAAAAAAGGAATTTGTGGTGAAGAAGAGCGGAACTAAAAACTATTGGACAACATGCGCCACTCTGCCATTAGCCTCATCGAAACTAAGAAAATTACCATCTTGTCGTAAGCCTTTCCCAATGTGCATCATAAAAATGTTGCAATTGTGCTGTTAATATGAATTAATCTGAATGCAGCACTCGTAATTCATACTATAAGAACCCCATTAATTATGTAATTTGTGGTCCTGATGTGACATTCAACCTTGGAGGCCCAGAAAGGGCACAATGAAATTGTGCAGTATCACTCCCTCAGACAATAGTGTCTGGAAGGATTTTAAATTTTATGTTTTTTTCTTATCTTCCTCATTTTTCTTATCTTTCTATATCTAATTTGACTCTAATTCCCTCCATTTTCTTCACTGTTATTTGCTCTGCTTTCCTTATAGTTCCTTGGTTAAGGAGATAGACAATTAGACCAGACATCCACAAGGTCCCAGGTGCCCCGTTGACCTGCATTTGCAGCAGTTTGCTACACAATAGTACAATCTGAAAGATCAATTTTTAAAAAATCCACAGTGTTTCCCACAAGATCTGCCAGTCCTACAATTTCTAGGCCATCGTGTTAAAAAAAAATGTAGTGAATGATAACACAGAAGTGCTGCATGTAAACCTTCAGGGACATTTTCACCAAGTAAATTTTACGAGGAAAAAATAAAAAGATTGGCATCTTTGGATTATAGAAACACTAATTTTTATAAAACTGCACTGTCATTTAGCGTTCTGCTCACATTGTGACAATTTCTATTCACAGAACATTATAACCAAGATACTGCCAAGATACGGAGCAAGATATTTGCAATATAGATTGGAGTAGTACCACCGTGATCACACAAAGTGCATGCAAATATGGGGTCTAGGCAACTCAAGCCAGAACCACCAAATGGGACAAAGAGAGGGGCCAATGCACAAGGTCCCAGAGTCAAAGGAATGGAGAGCTATTGGGGTGGGGATGAAGGTGCTGGTGAAGGTTTTAGGGCTAGAAGAGGTTAGAGATAGAGATACAGTGAGGCAAGGGCATGTAGGTATTTAAGCATGACAACTTTAAAGTGGAGTGGAAGCAGGAGTTGATGTGGGATAGAATTCGGGTACAAAGCTTTAGGTGAGCTAAAGTTTATGGACAGCAGAGTAGTCAGCCAGGAGAACACTGGAACAATCAAACAACAGGAAAAAAGCAGAAAACGGCAAATGCTGGAAATTTGAAATGAAAACAGAAAGTGCTGGATTACTCAGCAGGTCAAGCAGAATCTGTGGACAGAAACACAGGAGTTAATATTTCAGGTCTATGAACAGTTAAGTCTGATGGTGACAAAAGCATGATTGAGGATTACAATAACATACAGATGGAGTTGGAGCCGGGTTAGGCCACATTAGAGGTTGAAGTAGATAGTATTTGTCATCTCCATATTTAGCTGGAAAAAATTGCAGCCCATGACAGACTGGATGTCAGAAAAAGCATGGGATAGCACACAGGGATTGGGGAATTGAGAGAGATAGAATGGGGCATCAACAGTGTACATCTGACAACTGACCTCATGTCTACAGGTAATGTCACCAAGAGGCAGGCCATAAATAAGGAAAAGGAGGAGTCAATGGCATGGACGACAGAAGAGAAGCCACTGCTGGAGGCAGGGAAATAGGCCGAAGGAGACCCACCAAGTGGGACAACAAAGGCAAAGCATTGAAGGAATACTGGCATAAAACGACCAGGCTAAAGGGAGGTTGAAAATGACAAGAAAGAATATTGTCCCATGGTCACACACTCAGACAATGTCATTTTTGGGTCCAGCTTAGTAATGGTCCTTCCTGACGGACTCTCTCTCTGCTCATGGAAGAATAATTTTGTCTGTGCTTCTGTTTATATTGTGTTAAATATGGAAGGATTGATCAATTCTTCCTTTCCCCATTTCCTTGTGATTTGTATTGCTGTACAAGAATTGGAACATAATTCTTTCCGCTCACAAGATTATACTGAGATGCACCTATCATTAAAACATCACTGTCTGTGGAAGTGTTTTAATAGGTGCGCCAAGTAAGAGTCATACAAGATTTTGTTTTAAAATAGAAACTGGAATTGCAAACTTTTCTAGCTTGAAAACGTTCCCTTGCTAAAGACTGGCTCGCCTTGTAGTCCATATTTATTTCAACTGAAGATCATCTAAAATTGGTTTTTAATGAAATCTAAAGTCTTTGGGAGTTAGATATAAATGGTTGTTGTGAATAGCAAGCCTATTACATTAGAAAAGATCATGCATTGACAAGGGAAGTGAACTACTAACTGTATTTGAAAAATTAATGACAAAATTACAGTTCCATTTAAACTACAGATAAATACTTTTTCTGAATAGTACAATATAACAGTTCTTTCTGTAATGAGATTTTATGTCAAAGGCAGCACTTAGAAACAAGAACCTTCCATGGCACAGCTTAATTAAAGATCTGGAAAACTTCTGTATTTCAGTTAACATTATCAAGTTGAAGAACTGACAGTCATAAATGAATAAATTCTAAGTTCTCAGTCATTTACAAGCATTGCCAAGTAGTGCTTTGAGATTTAGTCTGCACAAATTAAAAGATGCACAAGTAGAGTTGCCAACTCTAGCTGGGTGTATTCTTGGAGGATTCAACACTGGTTAGAGACTGGGAATTTCACCTGGGAGTAACACCTCTCAACTTCCAAAAGCCTGTCCACTATCTACAAAGCACAAAGTCAGGAGAGTGATGGATTAATTTCCACTTGCCCGGATGAATGCAGTTCCAACAACACTCAAAAAGCTCAACATCAGGCAAGGCAAGGCAATGCACTTGATTGACAACCCATCCACCACCTTAAACATTCACTCCCACCACCATTGCCATACTATGGTTGTAGTTTGTACCATCTACAAAATGCACTGCAGCAACTCGACATGACTCCTTCAACAGCACCTTCCAAATCTGCAAACCTCTACCACCTAGTAGGATAAGAGCAGCAGACGCATTGGGAACAGCACCAGCTGCAAGTCACACACCAACCTGACACAGAACTATATTGCTGTTCCTTCACTGTTGTTGGATGAAAATCCTGGAAATCCCTAAGAGCACTGTGTGTAAGCATGCCTACACCACAAGGACTGCTGTGAGACAAGGCGGCGGCTCACCAACACCTTCAAGCGCTATTAGGAATAAGAAATTTTAAAAATGCTGGCTTTGCTCATATACGATGAACGAATAATATAAAAACTTGACCTCCCACTTCAAACTGTCCAGTCCTCACTCTCCAAGGACTAGGTCATGGCCATTCCATGGCCAAATGGAAAGTTCATGACTGCTAGTGAAACAGCTTTTATCCCTACACCCAATATTTTTATAGCTAATACATGAATGTGTTCAAAGAAAATGAAAAAAAAGTTTTGTTTATTATCCTTATGCTTTCTCTCCAGTGTTGCTGGTAGCAGTGCCCTGGAGACTTATCTTCAATTCCTGGAGACTCCAGGATAATCCTAGAGGGTTGGCAAACCCAAATTCAATTAATCAGCATGGCTTTCCTTTCTGTCCTTCCAAATTCCCTCATTATTGAAAGGCCACACCCAACTTTTGAGTGTGGGTGGAGGAGGTGTGGTTGTTTTTCTCATACTTAGATCAGTAGTAATTGCACACTGTCATGACAAAGTTTTTCCTTTTGTTAGCTTCTTGGCTGTGTTTTTAAACAATATGAGTGTTTGGACTAAACATATGACCCAACTGAATTAAAATGATATTTATTCCAGTGAGATATATAATCTGGTTCCAGGTCTCCAAAAGGTAGAAACTACATGAAATGCAAGTGAGGCAACGATTATGAGTAACTCAAACTGCTTTGCTCCTTCCGAAGATAAAGATGTGTAGCGTAATTTATACAACAAAACTCCTCATCCTAGTCACTGGGTTTCAGCATCACTTTGTCATAGGGCAGGGAATTATTCCAAACCATTTTCAGTTTAGGAGATTTCTGCATTTCTTTTGCTCCACCAAGACTATTTTCAAACTTGACTAGGTTTATTATAAGGTTTCCTAATTATTTGGTTTATCTCCAAAAACAAATTACTTAAGATACCTGCAGTAATTACACCACAATTAACCTTCTGCTGTGATCAAGCACTAAGGACAAGAGGGACAACAGTTACCTCAGTATAAAAACTGGGATTAGCCTGCCTTCCTTTCTTCTTCCAATCATCTGCATCTCTTTGCGGACCTTGCTTCCAAGGAACCATTCTGTTGGTGTGGGCCTCACCCAATTTCCCACTCTTGCCTCTGCATCATTGCTGCCAGCTCTGGGTGGGAATCAGTCAGTGCAGAGAAGTGCAAATGAGACCTGGGAGTTAAATGGGCTGTGCTTTATGCTGAGAAGTCTATGGGGTTGTAGGAGGGAGGCAGAGGTTTCCCTCCTGCCGCTCTGTCCAAATGCAGCCAGAGTTAAAATAAGAGCTCTAGGTTCAACATTTCATAATAGAATTCTATGCAGGAAACTAGCAGATGTATCCCCTAGGACAATGATTGGCCAGGAAGATGACACCATCATTATGAATACTATACAATAATGTTGCCAAAATACTCACTGTTTCAAACTATTCTTTTATGCTTGCATTTGCATCTGCTAAATATATTGAAGGACATATTCTGGCATGGTTGGAATTTTCTTGAACATGGCCACTATAATGGAAGACAACAACTAGTAGACCAGGACTTTCCCGTTAGCCTCAGGGGGCAAAAAAAGAGACCATACAGGATGTGAAAGTCAGAACAAACTGATCAGGAAACAAATTGATCAGTACCTCTAGAGCTATCTTAGATAATATAGAACATCCACTATTAGCATCCACCTTTGTAACCAGGTTTGCAGCTTTTGACTAAGATTTTTCTCCTTAGGTTAATAAAACTGAATTGTTTGTTGTGAAAGTTAGTCTTGAAAACAATCTGCATAAAAAAGTATTTTTCTAAATACTGCAAATATTGAAATTGACACCCACAAAGCCACCATCAGAATTTCTTTTATATACATAAACCAATTGCAAACTGAGGTGGCTCACCACCCTCAAGGACACTTAGAGATGGCCAATAAATCCTGGCCTTGCCAACATTGCCCACAACCCATGAACGAATATAAAAATAAATGGCCAAGATTCTGTCAATTCATACGTTTGACCTGGCCACTTCGAATTGTGCAAAGATTACCTGCCTGATGTCTTTCCTCGACTTATGGTACTTGTGGAGTAATAAATGCAGTAATAATTGTGGGCAGGACTACACAATGGATCAATCAAAACCAATGATTACACTTCAGAGAGTAAATTATTGTCTGTGAAGCAGTTTGGGAAACCCAGCAGGTAAAAGGAGGCCAGAACAGTTAAATCAGGTTGAGTGCATTTATTGTACAGCTTCTGAACAAGGAGGCACAGGAGTAGTTCCTCCAGGCCCACCATGCTTACCTCTGTACTCAGCCCCCACAATCTGTCCACTCCTAACCATCATCGGATGCCCCCACAATCAGAGCCCACCCTGATGACTACCCATCTCCCCCCATAATCCCTCCAATCCGCCCAGAAAACTTAACTGTTCTCAGCTCAGCTGAGGTCCTGTGCCTCAGGCTTTCCCACCAATCCTATGCTTTTCTAATCAGGCTCGCCATTGGGCAGGAAACCTACAGAAAAAAAATTAAAAGGTGTCCCGCAATTTTTGACTGCAGGACCTTTGGAAAATCTGGACTTCCGGGTTTCACATCAGTAAGTCCAGACCCCCTCCCTCACACCCCAAAGGTAAAATCAGGGCCTATGAGCTCCTGTTATTGAATTTCACGCATGGCAGAAAAATTTACCTGCATCTAAATTCTCCAAACCACTCACAATCCTATCTATTATCATCCTTCAAGTCAGTGATGAAAATCCTAAACAATATGGGGCCAAAATGTGGTATGCCACTAATAACTGCTGCCACCCAGATAACTCACTGTGCATCAGCCAATAGCTAATTTAGTTTGACATACTGCTATATGCTATGCAGTAGCTTTTCATGTCAGGCAGCATTGTTCAGCCTCCTGAAATTCGTTGTTTGGTCCCTATCTGCTAGGTCTTTGATCCCTTCAGAGAAATCTAACAAATTAATTAAGCACAATCTTTTGGTCCTGAAACCATGTTGATCATCTTTAACTAACCCCAGTCTCTTAAGCTAATCTCTTCAACGATTTATCTTCACAGTTTCAAAATATTTTGCTGAAATCAAGTAAAAGCTTACAAGTCTGCGCACTGATGGTTCATCCTTATCCTCTTTTTAAAAATATGGGTCATATTTTCTCCTTTCCAAACCTATTTCAGATTGTGTAGCATCACTACACAACACCGTGCTATAGAAAGTTACAGGAAACTGGTAGCAGTGCTAAATTTTGGACTGGTAAAAGGACAATGGGGGTTAATTTCAGCAAGGGCTCCCTAATTATGTGCTGCAACTCTACCACAGGATCTGCACAAAGCTCAAGAAACAGTCTGAAAGCCCAGTAAGTCTGTATAACTGCAAAAAACAAAGTCCCCAACAGATGAGTTTGCTATGTCTATTTTGTCTTCAATTATTCAGTAGGGCCTACATTGTTCACTTTTAAAGCAGAGTCTGTACAGAATGTAACTTGCGATTTATTTGATATCAGAATACTATCTCGTCAAAACAAAAGAGTAAATTCAGTGCTCCCATGGTGAAGTTAGGGCTAATTTGCTGATTTGCCAACATACATTCCCATCAAGCACAGTTCCCTGTTGGGAGAACAGGAACACTAAATTTGCTTTACATGGCCATTTTATATTACATGTCTCCATAGAGTTTTGTAACTGGATGTCAGTGGAATACATTGATGTCAGTGGAATACATTGCTGGTATGCTGGGATTACAACTTAAAAAGGCACACTCACCACTCGTTTGCGTCATTTCTCTGGGATTTCCTTGCATCGTGTGTCAAAGTTACAACAAATAATCAGGAGAACCCTGACAGATATTCTGCCTCAATCTGTTTATTAGCTGAAATATCACAGTAAATGGTTTAAGTGACACTGTAGATTAAAGTACTGTATAGGACCTGTGCATATGTGTGATTTTATAGCAATATAGTTTACATTTAGTAACTTACATTGGGCAGTATTAGCTTCTATACAACAAGATATTGGCCAGAATTTGGCGGGGGGGGGGGGGGGGGGGGGGGGGGGGGGAGGAGAGAGACAGGAAGCCAGCCGCCACGCACGATCTCATACGGGCAGGCCAATTAAGCGAGTGGCGGCGCTCAACACTACCTGTGTGGGCCGGGGCAGGGGGGAGTGGGCCTGGCGTGCAGTTCACTCATGTGCGTGAAACGGCGCTTCAAACTCCCCGAGGCACGGAGCTGCCTCAGGGAGATTAAGGCACTTTTTAAAAAAATTAATAATGACAATTAAAATTTAATAAAACATGTCCCCTCATTTGACGGTGTCACACAAGATGGGACATGTTTTTAATTTCAAAATAAAGTTTTGATTTAATGTATATGAGCTTTAGGAAACCTCATCCCGCTGGCGGATGAGGCTTCCTAAAATACGTAAAGGCCGCTTGGCCTTTTCGCCTGCCCGCCAACTGTTAGGTTGGACGGGCAGCGTAAATTTCATGTTAATTACCTTGTTAATGGCCTTAATAGGCTTTTTAATTATCAGCGGGTGCACAGCTGACTCTGGCGTGCGCCCGCCGAACAAAATATCGCATAAGTGTGCGATGATGTCAGGATGCACACCCAACGTCATCAAGTGTCATATTATACTCAGGCGTGTTGGGCGTGCACCCGCACGCTGAACGTAAAATTCTGGCCATTATGTTCATTTATTCAAGATGGTCTGAACAACTTTAGACTGGATCAATTGGTTAGCCAGATGTCTGTGTTCATAAACAGTTCAATAGAAGGACAACCATACCTCAAGTTGAAAAAAGAAAACAAAACAAATCAGAACACAGGTTTTCATGCGATTGGAAATGCACTTGAAGAAACCTGTCCCACAAAGACCTTTCTCTGAACAGTATGCAACTAAAAAGCCACACATTTCCTTTACAGTAGGGCTTAACTACATCCCACAGGAAACCCCTACATAGGAGGAAGCTGTCCTCCTGTGAAAGGAAGGGCAAAGCCCACTATTCCTACAAAACTGTAAAAACAAAAGTCCCCAATGGAGGAGTCCGGTATGCCTGTTTTGTCCTAAATTATGGAGTTTCAAAATGGTTATATTGCTAAAAAAAAACTTTCCAAGTGTTTTTCCCCCTCAGAGAGCCTATGTTATTCCCCTTTAATGCAAAGTCAGTAAAAAGAGTCCAACTTCGACTTCATTCAGAATGTTGTCACATACGACAGGGTAAATTTAGCACTGCCATGCTCACAGCAAGGGGTTGCGCATCCCACTGAATTTACCCTACACTACATGTGTGTGTCAGGTTTTGTAACTGAACATCAGTGGGATCCTTTACTTGATATGCTGTGATTACGCCTTAAACAGATAATGCACACCAGTCACGGTGAGTACAAGGTCAATCCTTTCTACAACACTAATCATAAAACAGAAATTAAAACACAGAAGGCAGTCCTTTGAATTGTCATGTTTGTACTAACTTCTCATCAGAATCATCCATACTAATCCCATCACTCTGGCCTCTCCCTATATCTGTCACAGATTTATTTTATATTTGGGTGAATTCTTGTCAATAGCATACAATTGTTTTAAGATATTTGTATGCCAGTTGTGCAATTTGCTTACTCTTATAAGTCTTTGACATCAAATGTATATACTTGAATTATTTCCTTTCTGTACAAATGTAGCTTTTTGAAATTTTAACATAGGTCAATCTATCCATAGAGCTATACAGTGTACTGTGGATTTGACAGTAAAGTGTGTGACAGAGTGGTATAGTAGCATTGTAATTCTAATCAAAATGCTGCAACCTGCAACAATGGAAAGGATGAGTTTTTTAAACTCAACTGTACTTAAATAAAATTATACTGAACATCGCTTCATAAGAATATAATTTACATATTAGGTCTTCTTTTACTGTAGTCACAGCCTGGTTATTTCTAGAAGATACAGTTATTACCTCTAAAAGTTATGAACATAAAACTAAGTTGAATAATTAGTGAGGGGGCATTGGTGGAGAAAGTGGGAGGGTAGATCCAATGTGGTACTTTTGTGCTCCATATGTCAACAGCAATAGTAGACTTGGAAGAGAAATTACCAAAGTGACCCACTGAATTTAACCCAAGTTAACGCAGTTAAACAAAGAGGGAACTTGCATTTATATAGCGCCTTTCAAGACCTCGGAACATTCAAAATCTTTTAAAAGCGAATGATCACTGATAAAAATCTAAGCTACTGTGCCAGCCAATTTGAACACAAGAAGGTCCCACAAAAGCAATGGAACAAATGAAGAATACTGAACAGGACACCTGAAGAATCCCCTACTCCCTTGCTTTTCCTTAAATTTTATCTCGAGATCCTTTACGTCCACCTGAGCGGGCAGATGGGACCATCTTCCAAAAATGTAGCATTCTATCTAGATTATGTGGTTAATTCTTTGGAATGGGACTTGAACTTTTGAACTTCTGACTCAGAAGTGAGAGTGCTATTACTGAGCCAAGGTTTCCACCTAAGGAAGAGAAGCAGTGAGTTCAGATAACCACTGAGGTAGAGTGCACCAAGTCTATGGAGAGTTTCAATAGCAAGCAACTGAATTTGGCAAGGTGAAATGACAGGAGTATGGGATGGGGGTGGTCTGGGGTCTGTGGGACTGCAGAGCTCTCAACAAACATTGCTGTTTATGGAGGGTGTAGAGAGAAGCCAGCAAGGAAGAAATGGGAAAGGGCAAGACTCATGGTGATGAAGGAAAAGATTAAATATTTCAGCAGTGGTTGAGGAACACATAAGGGTGTTGATAGGTAATGTTGAAGAAGTGAAAGAAAAAGCTCTTGGCAACTTACGGAAAGTTGGACAGCAGTAGAGATCAGGATCAAACAGGACGCCAAAATTCCACTCCTCCAGGGTTAGTTTGAGGTGCCAACCACTGAAGTTGATGGAACGAAGGCCAGAGATATGTAGTTGCTGGCAGGAGACCACGAAGATGGTTTTAATTTTATTAACATGGAACTGAAATAAATTTCTAATCATCTAGGAGCTGATGGTCATCAGTTGGAGAGCACAAAAACAGCATCAAAGTTGATGGTGTAGACAGAGTTTAGTTAGTGTCATCAGCATTTATGAGGGTACTGGTTGCATGCTTCCAAATAATATATGAAGATGCTATATAAATTCCACATGCTACATTACTCTAAGCTCAATAACTCCATATTACATTATACTAAAAGATGTGGTCTCACAAAGATTGACAACTTCCTGAATCTCTAAACTTCTAAGCAAAAAACTAACCACCAATGAAGTAATTCACTTGCATATTCTCCTGAACTGTGGCCGTTTCACAGCTAATTCTTATTCCTGTGGTCAGAATGATCCATGCTCACTTTTGCAAGTTCAGCTTCTATGCCAAGAACGACAGGCAGATGCTATAATTAAGGACTCAGATCCAAGATGGAAATATTTAATCTTACTGAACTACAAGCAACGTTACACTGGAATAGTTAAATTATTTTTATTAACATGAAACTGTCAGAAGACAAAGATCACTAGTGTTGTGTTTCAAAGTCTGTTAAAATTAATATTCACCTGGCACAATACAGTAACAAGTAGAATACATTCCTTTGCTTGAAACACAAAACTCAACTGCATGCAAGGAGTGAATGTATCATCCCTAATGCCCGTTTTAATAATCAGTAGTCTTAATCAATTCCCCCTATAAATGTATTATTATTTTCACATATAGAGACTGATGAGGATTTTCACTTCTCCCTTTGTAAAAGCAAGTTTCAAATGGACAATATGACAAATGGAAGACAGAGGCATTTTCCAAATGAACATGGTTGGATAACAAAAGAGGTTGTAAACTCAGAGTAAAAACAGCAATGAGGTAATTGGGGTAGGTAGGAATTACCTGTCATATCAAAGATTTTCCCTTGACTGGCTTCCAAGCTCTTTAAATAGTGTGAAACCAGATGCAAAGTACCACAGCCTCCTCACCTTATCTTGACAAGCACTTGGCAAGGTGTGAAAAGTCAAAGTAAATTCCTGTCCTTTGCATTTTAGTCACCATGTTTAACAACACCTATAGGTGACCTCTGCTACCAGACCAACAGCCACTCGAAGGTGCACAATCGCAGGCTCAAAATAACTTTCCTTTTGTCTTTATAAGGAATGGGCCAGGCCTTCAATGGACACCCAGGGAAAAATATTCCAAGAACTGCAACTCGATGAACTGTAGGAAGGGGGGAAAAGAGCATGCATTCCTTTCCTACACGGACCGAATGTTGGCATTTAATCCACTGACCACAAATGTCTTTAAAAAAGTTACTCCATCTGGAGCATACATGTGAGAAAAGTGGAACAACTAAACAGACTTTGCCTATTCAAGCTTTACTGCTTGGAAAGTATTTTCCCACCAATGCATCAGCAGACACAACATTCAACCCCAACATGGGTTCAATGTGAACTCAACATCGTTAACACCGTCAATGCCGTGACCACTGGCGTAACCTTTCAGGATTCCTCTCCATTAGCAAAAGCACTACCGACTCAAATAAGCACATTATTGCAAAAACTAGACCAAGAAAGTACAGGGGTGCATTGTTAATATCCTGCAGTTTATTTTAGTTGTATAATAATGCCTTCAGCTAAAGCTGTAATTTTTACATTCCTGTAAGCACCATACAGGGCAGATTCAGATCTGACCCACCCAATAAGCACCATTCACATTTTTGTCCACTACTAGCTTCAATAAACTGTACTCCCAAAATAGGTTTGTTTTACAATAAAGGTATGATAGAGCCAACTGTGCAATAAATCAGCCTAATAACCAAAAAGATTGAGACATGCTCATGAGGGATATGACTATCGGTTACTGTGAAAGATCAGAGCGGTGGAGGATTTTTACAATCAGCTGCACTTAAGTGGACCTCACATAGAGATCCAGATCATCTTTGAAAAACAAAGATTAAATATATATGTCAAAATCCCAAAGAGAGTGAGAGTGTGTGTGGAGGAAATGATAACACAAACCTGTTGGGCTTGTTTCCTTGTTATCATTTATACCTAATTTTTATTAAAGCGACATCCAAAAAAGACTCAAAAAAATTACTTGCGTGTCATGCAAAACAAATGGGATTTAGGGAAAAGTATTTCAAGTAAGAGGCATTTATGGTCATTGCGTCAGTTCAGTTCAGTTGGTAGCACTCTCACCTCTGAATCATATGGTTCCAGGTTCAAGTACCACCCCGGGTTTGAACACAAAAATTGAAGCTGGCACTGCAGTGTAGTAATGAAGGAGCATTGCACTGTCGGAGATGGCGTCTTTTAGAAAAAATGTTAAACCGAGGCCTCACCGCCTGTTTGGACAGATGTAACAAATCCCGTGGCACTCTATCGAAGAGCAGGGGAGATATCTCCAGTGTCCTTGCCAATATTTATCCCTCAAATCAACATTTCAAAAACAGATTATCTGGTCATTATCACATTGATGTTTATGGGAATTTGCTGTTTGCATATTTGGCTGCCAACATTAAAATAGTGACTGCATTAGTACTTCATTGGCTACACTGAAATATCCAGTGGTTGTGAGAAATGCTATATAAATGCAAGTTTAGTGGATTACAAATGGAAACAAAGTGGACCACTGATTTATAAATCAATAGTTTTAATATTATTTAGATTGTAGTAGTGCATAGGTCATAATGGAACTTAGCAATCTAAGAGCAGTCAGCAGACCCTGGTTAAACTGCAGATTGACAGACATCACAGCACATTGACAGAGTTCTGAGCACATGTGCATCAATGCACACGCTAAGCTTTAGAGGGCAGGTGGAAGGGGGAACAACAGACTTTAAGTCAATGTCTAAAACATTTTTCAGTGTTGGCCATACACTCATCAAGATAGGCAGACATGGCAGAAATAAAACTACCCCATTTCTACAAATTGGTAATGAAAAGCAGAAATAGCAAAACCATAAACATTTCCACCCTCGATAGATGTGTGTCGATCATTAACCTGAAGTCACATAGAAATAAGCTAACTGAATACACCAGTCATCTTTGTGCTGATTTTGATTACCTGTTGTAAGCTATTGGTTACATTAAAAGAGGAAACTTTAAATGCTAATAATGCAGACTTTCTGCATATCAACTTCTTGGACTGAGATTTCAACAAAACATCCTGTCCAGTAGAGCCCCTCCCTGATGGTTCTTTCTGCACAATTAAAAATTTTGCCTAAAGCACATGTCACAATTTAGAAGTGTCTTTTTGTGGATTGGTTCAAATTTTCCAAGAACCAGTGAAAAAAAAACTTAATATCCGCCTACTGCCCTTGCCTATCACCATATCTTTCACAAGTTGCTATTGTACCCCAGCTCAAGTGTGAACAATAACACGACTCATTGCGAAACAGAAAATTTAAATTTGAATATAATCCGATTATAATTAAGATTATTATTAAAAAAATGAATGAAATGGAAAAGTGAATTCCATCTACCTGCCTTTCTCGTTTCATGACATGGAGATTTTTATTTTTTTAAAATTTAACTGCAAGAGAGAGACAAAACCTTTCCAAGCAATTCCAAGCCAATGGTTAGTGCATCATGGCACAGCATTCATTAAGGAACTGTAAAGGTACATTATTATAAAAAATGCAAAGTAAAATGCAACCCAAGAGCATTGTTTTAAAAATAATGGATTCTTATATACGAACAAAGACAGTTATTCATTTCTTCAAGTCATTATTTGTTCTAACTTGCATGCAATAGAATTCTCCTTACAATAGGCAACTCAATTTCCAGCCTCTACTAATGTAATTTGACAATTTTAAGTTAGAACATACTGAATTAACAGCCCGAAGTACTTGCAAACCTGCAGGAAAATGTATAGATTTTGCTTGCTACCTCCTCCTCTTGAGCAGGAAGCAAGGTCAGAAATCAATTATAAGCATGGACCTACTTTTCACTGGCCTTCAAAAAAGTGGATTATGAGTGCACAAAACAATGCAATGACACAAGACCACGCAGTCATCATTGGATTGATTGGCTATCCACAACAAACGTGAAAATAATCAGCACTGAATATATAACAACTTTTACTGCTATGCTGTGCATGAGGTATTTAATGGGCAATGTTTCTTTTAAATATAAAAATATGCAAAACAATCTACAACAACAATACACAATAAAATGTTATAATTAGAAACTGGCCTAGAGATAACTGAAAACTGCTTTAAGTAATTGGTAAGAAGAGATACTATGGGATTTAACAAGAGATGTGTTGCAACACACCTGAAAATGTTTCCCAACTTGCCCCTAGTGATGGGTGCAACAAATCAACCTCATTGAAATACACTCAAATGAGTGATGCATAAACCTGCTGTTCTAGCCAATGCAGAATATTTCTGTAACACTTATGAATAAATATTTTCTGTTCAGGAACAAAAATTAGCAACTACAATATCTGGGAAATAAGTAATCTGGATTCAATAGTGTCATCCAATCCTTCAGAGCAAGAGACACACTTTAAATACACCAAGGGAAACAGCTAGTCGAAGACCAATGATACATTTTTTTAAAATCCCCATATGTTCATATAATAGCTTGACACAAATGATTAAGAAAAGCCTCGATTTTAAAATTCTCAACCTTATTTTGAAATCCCTCCATGGCCTCGCCTCTCCCTAACTTAGTCTCCTCCAACTCCACAGATACTGAAGCAGTCCATGTCCACATGCACAAGACCTGGACAACATTCAGGTTTAGGCTGACAAGTGGCAATTAATATTTGCTCCACACAAGTGCCAGGCAATGACCATCTCCACCAAGGAAGAATGTAACCACTTCCCCTTGACATTCAATGACATTACCATCGCTGCACCCCCACCATCAACATCCTGGGGGTTACAATTGACCAGAAACTGAGCTGGGCTAATCATATAAATATTGTGGCTACAAGTGCAGGTCAAAGACTGGGAAATCTGTAGAGAGTAACTCACCTCCTGACTCCTCAAAGCTTGTTCACCATCTACAAAAGGCACAAATCAGGAGTGTGATGGAATACTCTCCACTTGCCTGGATGAGTGCAGCTCTAACAACACTCAAGAAGCTGGACACCATCCAGGACAAAGCAGCCCGCTTGATTGACACCCCATCCACCAACTTAAACCTTTGCTCTCTCCCCACACCCATCCTCCCCATCTGTGGCAGCAGTGTGTTCTATCCACAAGATGTACTGCAGGAACTATCAAATCTCCTTTAATAGCACCTTCCAAACCCGTATCCTCTACCTCCTTGTAGGAGGAAAGCAACAGACGCATGAGAACACCACTAGCTGCAAGTTCCCCTCCAAGCCACACACCATCCTGACTTGAAATTATATCACCATTCCTTCATTGTCACTGGATCAAAATACAAAATTCATTCCTGACAGGGAGGTGGTGGTATGATGGTAATGTCACTGGACTAGCGATCCAGAGGCCAGACTAAGGACAGTTCTAAGGACATTGGTTCAAATCCCACCACAGCAGCTGAATTTAAATTCAGTTAATAAATATGGAATTATAAAGCTAGTTTCAATAATAGTGACCATGAAACCATTGTCAATTGTTGTAAAAATCCACCTGGTTAGTGCCCTTTAGGAAAGTGAATCTGCTGTCCTTGCCTGGTCTGGCCTACATGTGTAGCAATGTGGTTGACTCTTAACTGCCCTCTGAAATGGCCCAACAAGCCATTCGGTTGTATCAGTTACACGGCCTAAAAGGAATGAAGTCGGACGGACCACCTGGCATTGACCTAGACACCGGAAAGAATGGCACATCCAGCCTTGTCAACCCTGCAAAGTCCTTCTTACTAACATCTGGGAGCTTATGCCAAAATTGGGAGAGCTGACTCACAGACTAGTCAAGCAACAGCCTGACATAATCATAACTCATGGAATCAAAAAGTATAGTCAATGTCCCAGACGCCACCATCACCAGCCCTGAATATGTCCTGTCCCACCTGCAGGACAAACCCACCAGAGATGACAGCACAGTGGTATACAGTTGGGATGGTATTGCGTTGTGAGTTCGAAGCATCGATTCTGGACCTCACGAAGTCTCATGGTATCAGGTCGAATATAAGCAAGGAAACCTCCTGCTGGTTACCATCTACGGCCACCCCTCACACTCTCAACTCCTGCATGTTGAACACCAATTTGAAGAAGCACTGAGGATAGCAAGGGCACAGGATGTACTCTGGGCGGAGAACTTCAATGTCCATCACCAAGAGCGGCTCGGCAGCATCACCACTGACCAAGCTGGCAGAGTCCTGAAGGATGCAGCTGCTAGACTGGGTCTGCAGCAGGTGGTGAGGGAACAAACAAGATGGAAAACCTACTTTACCTCATTGTCATCAATCTACCAGTCACAGATGCATCCGTCCATGACAATATTCATAGAAGTGACCTCTACACAGCCCTTGTGGAGACCAAGTCCCATCTTCAAATTGCGGATCCCCACCATCGTGTTTTGTGGCACCACCACCTGATAAATGGCAAACAGATCTAACAACTTAAAGCTGTTCATTCATGAGGCACTGTGGGCCATCAGCAGCAGAATTATATAAAGCACAACGTGCAACCTCATAGCCCAGCATATCCCTCAGTCTACCATTATCATCAAACCAGCAAATCAACCCTGGTTCAATGAAGAGTACAGGAGGGCATGACAGGAGCATACTTAAAAATGAGATGTCAACCTGGTGAAGCTACAACACAGGACTACTTTTGTGCTAAACAGCAGAAGCAGCAAGTGATAGGCAGAGCTCAGCAATCCCATAACCAACAGATCAGATCCAAACTTTGCAGTCTTGCCACATCCAGTCATGAATGGTGGTGGATAATTAAACAACTCACTGGAGAAGGGAGCTTCACAAATATCCCCACCCTCAATGATGGGGGAACCCAGCACATCAGTGTAAATGACAAGGCTGAAGTATTTGGTACTACTGGCTGAAGATGGTTGCGAGTGGATGATCCATCACGGCCTCCTGTGGAGGTCCCCAGCATCACAGATGCCAGTCTTCAGCCAATTCAATTCACTCCATGTAATATCAAGAAATGGCTGAAGGCACTGGGTAGTACAAAGTCAATGGGCCCTGACAATATTCAGGCAATAGTACTGAAGACTTGTGCTCCAGAACTAGCTGTGCCCTAGCCAAGTTGTTCCAGTACAGCTACAATACTGGCATCTACCCGGCAATGTAGAAAATTGCCCAGGTACATCTTGAACTCAAAAAGCAGGACAAACCCAACTCAGCGAACTACTATCCCATCAGTCTATTCTCAATCATCAGAAAAGTGATGGAAGGGGTCATCAACAGTGCTATCAAGCGGCACTTACACAGCAATAGCCTGCTCACTGACACTCAGTTTGGGTTGCGCCAGGGTCACTCAGCTCTTGATCCCATTACAGCCTTGGTTCAAACATGGACAAATGAGCTGAACTCCAAAGGTGAGGTGAGGCGGGGTGAAACTGCCCATGACATCAAGGCAGAGTGTGAGGCGGGGTGAAACTGCCCATGACATCAAGGCAGAGTGTGGTATCAAGGAGCCCTAGCTAGAGTCAATGGGAATCAGGGGGAAGCGCTCCACTGGTTGGAGTCATACTTAGCACAAAGGGTGACAGTTGGGGTTGTTGGAGGCCAATCAATCATCTCAGTACCAGAGCATTACTGCAGGGGTTTCTCAGGGTACTGTCCTCAGCCCAAACAACAGCTGTTTCATCAATGACCTTCCCTCCATAATAATGTCAGAAATGGGTATGTTCGCTGATGATTGCACAATGTTCAGCATCATTTACAACTCCTCAGATACTTAAGCAGTCCGTTCCCATATGCAACATGGCCCGGACAATATTCAGGTTTGGATCATAAGTGGCCATTAACATTCACGCCACTCAATTGCCAGGCAATGACCATCTCCAACAAGAGAGAATCCAACCATCTCCCCTTGCCATTCAATGTCATTGTCATCGCTGAATCCCCCACTATCAACAGCCTGGGGATTATCATTTCTCCAGAAATTGAACTAGAACAGCCATAAATACTGTGGCTACGAGAGCAGGTCAGAGACTGGGAACTCTGTGGAGAGCAACTCACCTCCAGACTCCCCAGAGCTTGTCCACCATCTACAAGGCACAAGTCAGGAGTGTAATGGAATATTCTCCACGCCAGGATAAGTACAGCTCCAACAACACACAAGAAGCTGGATGCCATCCAGGACAAAGCAGCCTGCTTGATTAACACCCCATCCACCACCTTAAAGATTCACTCCCTCCATCATCAGCACACAGTGGCAGCAGTGTGTACCATCTACAAGATGCACTGCAGTAATTCACCAAGGCTCCTTTGACAGCACCTTAATCCCGTGACCTCTACCACCTAGAAGGACAAGGGCAGCAGATGCATGGGAGCATCACCACCTGCAAGTTCTTCTCCAAGCCACACAATATCCTGACTTGGAACTATATTGTCATTCCTTCACTGTCGCTGGATCAAAATCCTGGAACACTCTCCATAAGAGCACTGTGGGTGGACCTACACCACATAGACTGCAGTGGTTCAAGAAGGCAGCTCATCACCACCTTCTCAACGGTAATTTGGGATGAGCAACAAATACTGACCTAGCCAGTGATGCCCACATCCTGTGAATGAAAAAAACCCTCCATATATACGTGCTCCTCTCTTTCTTACCTCTTCAGCATCCTAATTTTAATTCTTCCATTACTGTCAGCCGTGCCTTCAACATGATGGGCCAAAAGATCTATATTGCATCATTCTAACTCTGATTTTAAAGTTAGGCAATAAGAGGTGGAAGCTATTTCCACTTCTTCTATCTTACAGAATTTCTATACTTTATTTGAAGCATTTGGATTTCCATTGCTTAATCCCTTAAATCTTGGTACTTATTGGTTACAAAAATCAGGAAAAGGGGCACTTTTTTTATTCTTTCATGGAATGTGGGTATCACTGGCAAGGTCAGCATTTGTTTCCCATCCCTAATTGCCCTTTGAAATGACCTAACAAGGTCAGTTTGAGAGCAGTTAAGAGGCAACCACATTGTTGTGGGTCGAGAGTCACATGTAGGCCAGACCAGGTAAGGATGGCAGATTTCCTTCCCTAAAGGACATTAGTGAACCAGATGCGTTTTTGCAACAATCGACAATAGTTTCATGGTCACTATCACTGAGGCTAGCTTTATATTCCAGATTTATTAACTGAATTCAATTTCCAACAGCTGCCATGTAGGATTTGAACCCATGCCCTCAGTACATTAGCCTGGGTCTCTGGATTACTAGTCCAGCAACAGCAACACTACGCCACCATCGCCCCTGTAAAAGAAGGTTGGTTGATGGACTTGATGGATTAGGGATGCTGGGCATTTTGAAAAACATCTGAAATTCAGCAGTTATTGGAACTGACTCAGACACTAGATGAAAAGGAGGCATAGGAAATATAATGTTATATTGGTGTTTTAGTGGGTGGTCTGAAGATATTCAGCTTGATATCTTCTGTTAGTGTATCGGAAGAACATGGTTACACTACATTTGTGTTACTCATGCTTGGTGCCATTACTAGCTGCAAAGCAGAAAAAAAAATGTTCAAACTTCCCCTAGTTCCAGCATTCTTCAACTCTGAACTGCACAAAATGATCAGATAAAGCATATAATGACCTATAGAGAACTTAGTCACTGCTCTGATGAATTGAGAGAACAACTAGGTTTGGAACGGCGTGAACCTACCCCAAATTGTAAAAAGCAGCCAATATTCAAAATTGTTTTTGCTTTAAAAGCACATATTCCAAATTTTATTGGTTTATAATTTGTTATTCTGCTAATAGTATCACCTGACTTGACAGAAGACAAAAGGTAAAGTAAGCAGTGAACCCATGTGTGCAGCAGAAAAATAGTTCACAAAATCGGCATCCCTTCTACACAAATATAAAATTCTGAATGTCTCAAGAACACAGTAACTTTTATTCTTGACTTTCAACCACATAAGTCTTGGCACGACAGATAGACCTAACATGTAAATATCATTAGTGAAAGGTAAGAGTGAAAGAACATAAATTGCATCAATGTCATGAAATGACTTCCACTGGTTTAGGTAATGTCTATGCAGAAAGTAGATATTCCTGGAAATTTTCAATGTCAGACCAGTATAAAGCTATAGCCACACAAAGAGAATAAAATCTGGAAGTAATTCCTCCCATAATTTTAGGATTATTTTTAGAACTTGAGCTAAACCAAATCCAGGAAAAGCAAATCCAGGAAAGACTTCATACAAAGAGTTGCAAGAATGTAAAACACATTGCCCCAGAGGGCCTTGGATGCAAATTCAGTTCGTGTTTAAAAAGGGTTACAGATAAGTAGGAAATAAAGGTATTAGGGATACAAGGAAAAGGCAGTGAATTGGGATTAAAAAGGTTGCCATGGCTAATATTGAGCCACCTCAACAGATGTTCTACTTCTGCACATATGCCCCTAAGGGACATAAATAGACTAAGATTTCCTTTTCATTTTTCTGCCTCTTTTATTTCTCCTCGAGCCATTGACAGATAGATGTGGCGAAGATTATCTATAAAAATTGGAACTGCTATCAAATGAATCTGTAGTTCAACTAACACCACACAAAAAAGGGTTTTCTATTCATTATTTTGTCCAGCTTCCAATATGTGTGTTCAATACACAAACATTCAAATGTGTTCTTTCCCAAAGCACCAATTCTTCATAATTCTATAGTGGGGGGTTCATATTAGTTATTCAGAGCAATGTGGCAGCCAGCACCTCACTTCCTAACACTATGCGTTGGCAAATATAAACACTCTCACCAAAAGCTGCTAATGGCTGCCATCTGAGGATGTAAAATATTCCTTTGAAACTTATGTCTTCCTTGGCCATAGAACTATAAAAGTAAAATATTAGGAGAAGTAAATATCTGAAGATTGCTCTGTGCCTTAAATACAAATTTCCCAAAGCCTGGAGTTAGTTGGTTAAGAGCAAATTTGCAAATGACAGGAAAATTCTTAGAATTAAAAGAAGTATTTTTGTAACCTGTTTATCATGATGCACAAGTTTTGCGCAAGGAAAGAACCTATGTTTTGAAAACAAACTAGGTTGACTTAATAAAACACTAAAAAGGCAGGTTTTAAAGAGGAACTAATGTTAATAAGTCGTTAATCTTTTCCCAAGGAACCAGACCAAAAGGGAGCTAATTCCCTGAGATTTTATAGCTACAAAGCATGTAAAATACAGGCATGTCTGCCTCCAAATATATTGAAAGCATTTCAAGATCTTTGTGTATCATTATTATACTACAGTGTATAAGACAAGAAGAATTCAGTTCAGTGCAAACTTTCATCTCATGATGCTGTAAGGCAACAATAAGAAGAAAAGGAAGATTGGAGATGGGGTGGCAGTTTGTAAGACAAAGGGTCAATTTTTTTTTGATGAGGGGTTGAAGATGGCAGTCTTGAAAGAGGCACGGAGAAAGCATTTGAGGAGGGAACCATTTAAAACATCAAGTAGCATGGGGTCCAGAAAAGGAATTGAGAGATGAACAAGAATCTAAATGGAAATGCTATGGCACTGGAACCCAAACTTGGTGGGAAAGAGTCAGGGTGTGGGCAGGTGAGGACAAACAGATGGTGGCTCAACAGATGGTCTCAAGCTTAATGACACAGAACTCCATGAGTTTAGTGATCTTCTTACTGGAGGCTGGAAACAGTAAGGAAGAGTCTGTAAAGCGATAACTGGCAGCGGGAAAAAGAAAACTGGAGTTATATTTGTTCTCCAGAATGACTCTGAAATAGTGGGCTATTTTTTGTGGAGTGAGTTTCAACAGCTCTTGATGTGGTTAATCTAGCTAAAGCAGTTAACCACTAGAAATGCTCATGTTTGTACTTCTTGGACTTAAGCAAGGAAGATAAAGGTCAAATCAGCGCAGTGACTGGGTTGACACACTGCAAAATACTAATGTATGTGGGAATGTTATTAATGAGAAGTAGAACAATAACTTGATTTTGAACACTATGTTAATGTTAAGTTTCCAAGGTTACATGTGACCAGGTTACCACTCTTCATCAAAACAAATCTTTAGCTCTATGAACATCCATAGAGAGAATATTTTCACTTGCTGCACTGACCATCCTTATTGGAGTGACTGACCATGTGGGTAAATTTCTGGGTCATTTTGTGTGTTATATACCTGCACCCAGCAGGGGGGTGGTGGCAGGAGAACCAGCGTTGCCAATTTTGATACTACTGAATGACTTTCTAAGCCACTTCAGGCTGCAGCTAAGGGTCAACTGTGTTGGTGTGGGACAGGAGTCTCAAATAAGCCCAGGTCTTTTTCTGTAAAAGGGCATTAGAGAGAATCAGTTGGGTTTTTATAACAGACCAACAGCTTCATGGTCGCTTTTATAATGTCAGCTTTTTACTTACTTAGGATTCTCACACTGGTTACTACTGAAGATTTCTGGATTACTAAATCAGTAACCTAACCACTATGCTGCTGCACCTATAATTATGGCCCTAGGTCTTTATTTATAGTTTTCGATAATTAAAGGAAGCATTGGTGATTAGTTACAGTATTAAAGTATGGGTTTGTGCTATCAAAAATGGACAACTGCCAGTGACAATACAATGTGTTTGTGGCAGTTAGGCAGATTACAAATTTTGAACCTTTAAAACAAAACACAAATTGCAAGGCATTCAGGGGTACTGACTGAAGCAGCTACGAACAATCATACCACATAGCCCAAACCATGGCCACAAATCTCTGATTACCAAGGCAATCTGGAGCGTGTTACTTCATAAACGGAGCATTACACTAGTTTCAGATCACATTGTCTCTAATATCTGATGGATTATGAAACCACAACCACTTATAGGTCTGAATTTTTCCCTCGTCGGACGCACGCGATCAGCAGGCCCGGGAGCGGGTCAGGAAATGGGCTCCTGACCGATCGGCCCCTGGCCACAGTAATTGGCCAACCAGAGTGAAACATGCACCGAAAAGCTCAGCGCTGTCGGTGGCAGGAAGGGGTGTGCGGAAAGAGGGCAGTGCACAATGTCACCGCAGGCGCAGGCGAGTGCTTCGAGAGAGCTCTCTGAAGGCAGACAGCTGCCTCAGGGAGCTACAGACCTGCAAATAATAAAATAAAACACATAAAAGCTGTAAAAAAAAAATGTCCATGCAGCACAATCAAGCAACTGAAAGCATACCCCAAAAATACTGCCCCTAGATATCTCTTTTTATTTTATTTCTTAACGGAGATTTCATCCTGCCTTTGGATGAGGTTTCATCAAAAACGTAAAGGCCGATTCACCCATCCGCCAACTGTCGGATTGGATGGGCTATGAAAACTCACTGACAATTGCGCCATTGATGGGCTTAGTGGCCCATGGGCTGGCTTCCGATTGCTACGCGCACCTGCTGAGCAAAACGTCACGGGAGTGCACGATGACGTTGGGATGCGCACCCATCGTTATCTCACTTGGGGCAGAATTTTTGAGTTGGCGAGCAGGGGCAGGGCCCGCTCGCCGACACGTAAAATGACGTGCGGTGAAGTCAGGCGTGCGTCCTGACATCACCGCCCGTCATTCAGGTTTCCAGTTCGGCGGGTGTGCAGCCAACTCGGCTCCGTGCCTACCAAACTGTCAAAGGCCTATTAAGACCTGTTAAAAAAACTAATTGTAACAATTAAATGAGCTGCCTGTCCAACCTTAAGGTTGGCGGGCAGGCGAAGAGCCCAGGCGGACTTCACATTTTTCATGGAACCTCACTCACGGGCGGGATGAGGTGTCATGAAGTGTTTAAAAATGCAATAACATTTTTTTAAAAAATTCATTGTCATATCCCAGTTGACACTGGGTGACACTGTCACATGGGGGGACATGTTTTAAAAGTTTTTAATTTCTTTATTTAGATGTTTAAAATTTAAACAAATCTCCCTGAGGCACCTCTGAACCTCAGGGAGATTCTGTGCTCTTTCGCACACAAGCGTGAAAGAGCGCAGGCCCCGACTCAGGGAATCCCCACACTCAGCGCTTCCAGGTGCGCGTCACACTGGACGGGCCTTAATTGGCCCACCCTACGTAAAAAATGGCGGCGTGCCTCCAATCGGGTTCGCGCCCACCCCCACACAAAGCCCCGACGGGGTGGAATTTTCTGCCCTTGGTTTTATGCCCATTCAGGCTGGGTGCGCACCCGCTCATGGAACATAAAATTCTGCCCAGAATTTAAGTTGCTTAACAACACAAATGAGGCTACGTCTGGCAGATGACCATAGCCCTAAGTCAATGCTGCAGACATTTTATTTTCTTCAGCTTCACACTTCACACTAAGGTTGCAGGTATGGACTGATAAGTGGCTACAGTTTTAATAATAAAAACAAATTAAGTTTCTTCTTATTCATGAGTTGGAGCCACACCCTGTACTGAGGTTGGGATCTGTACATCCCAGCTACACACTAAATCACCACAACAGAACATTAAATGAATCAGGACCACACCCAAGGCTTTGTAAATTAATGGGTGGAGAATAACCCAGATTTGCAATCAGAAAAAGGTGTGTGTGCGTGGTTTTAGATGAAATGAATTAGGACAACGCCTCAAACAGAAGTTTATAACTGAGTCTTTCATCAGCAACATATGCAGTGTGACACAAATGTCCTTTCTGAGCAGGATTTTTTCACTCCTATTCCTCTTGTTTGTATTCATTCATTGATTAATTTATTGCTTTCATTCTTCTCTACAAATCTAGCTCTAACAACAGCTCTATTTCAGCATTATTCTGACTGGTGTAAACTTGTTTCACTTTTGTTATCTGTCTTCCTGCACAGTCTTTTATCTATTGATCTCTGGCAATACAAGCATCGCCTCATACCAATTTCTGCTGGACAACAGAATAGTTTAATTTCTTAGCACTCTATAAGCACCTCCCATGCACCACAATAGGAAGTATTCAGATACTAAGTGGATCATTAATGTTAATTAATAGTTTAATAAATGGCTGAGCCAGTCCCCATTTTTTAAATTAATTTATTTTCTTGTGGCTCCCACAACTTGTGGCTTTCTGAATTATTCAAACCTCTGGCCTGTGGTGATTATTGGGGGAAGTGATTAAGTGTTAAATAAACTGTGCTCCTCTCCACAGATGCTGCCAGACCTGCTGAGTTTTTCCAGGTATTTTTGTTTTTGTATACTCACAGTGATATGGCTCCACACTTATTGCAATGTTGCTGCATCGCCTATTCCAATAATGCTCAAACCAACCCATTAATCCAAATTATGTAAGAAGGCACAGAATGGTAACTGGCTATGAGCATACTCTTCCACAATCTACCTTAAAGTGGACTCTATTCTCTATCTCCAAAAGAGAATTTAGGAGAGCTCCTGTTGTTTCCCCACATCAGAAATCGCACCCATCCTACCAGTGATTCCCATGAAATAGCTATTTAAGGATTCACCTGCAAGGCTCAGAAGCACCTTTGTGTGAAAGCAACTGAAGACAATCACAGATCACATGATAATTACAAAGCATCTTACTTAAAGCAGTTTCAGGAGAAAGAAAATACTTGCATTTCAATACGGGTTTAAACTCCATCACGCAAGCTTTTTACAACAAAATGGACAATAACTACTATTCTGGAGTGGTTCTAATTCCTTCATAGACTGGAGAGCACATTTTACAGGAAACCTCAAGAGGTCAAAGAGTTAACAACATGATAGATCTAAGCTATGAGTAACAGGAGGTTTTGTGGTTTACAGTAGATAGAGAAACAAAGGATTATATTGAAGTAAAAGGGAAATGAGTTCCTCATGGAAATGTTTTCCCCTAGGAATTTACCAATCCCATCTGGACACGATGGGTGGAATCTTCTGCTCTCACTAGCGGCGAGCTTAAAGGTGGGAAAAGCACGTAATCAGGCAAGGTGGTGGCATACCGGAACTCTGTCACCTTCCCAGCTTCACCAGAATTAAGTTCCATGAGGGAAGGTTCATGGGTGACCTTCCCCCACCACTGCCATCAATTGAGGCCCTCAAATGGCCAATTAATGACCACTTAAGGGCCTCAGCCCACCACCACTGGTATGAACCCAGTGATAGGCAGGCCAGTCGCCATATGGCATGCACAGCAGCTAAAACCGTGCCGCCAGTTGGGGGTGGGGATGGGGTCAAAGACTTGATCAAGGGACTGGACACTGGCCTACACCCCACTCGCCATGACCCTCAACCAAAGAACCTGAGGCCTGGGTTGTCCACGATTCTGGGACTCCGGTGCCTGTCCTCTGATTGGCCGGTAGCTCTCAGTAGGTGAGACCAAGGAAGGCCCACAGAACCACAAGCCAAAAACAGGAGGCAGCAGTGTGGATCTCTCATTGGCTTACCAGTCAACAGGCGAGAACCTTGACACCTCAACAAGACTCCACTCAATGAGTGGACCAGGGTGCAGGCTAACCAATTCTATCCAAGGCCTAAATAATACAACACCTAACTACAGAAACATCTCTTTAACCATGGACTGCAGTGGTTCAAGAAGGCAGCTCACCACCACCTTTTCAAGGGCAATTAGGGATGGGCAATAAATGCTGGCCTAGACAGTGATGCCCACATCCCATGAATGAATTAAAAAATACAGGATACCATCTTACAGCCAAACTAACCATCAAAAACGTAGGGATTAATTTTCCTGTCCATCAAGGCTGAGTGTTATGGAACAGAAAAAAAATAGATATAGACCCTAAATACTAGGTTACCCCTTTTGAGTACATGGGCAGGAGTGAAGGCTGACGAAGTTTGTACTGAGTGTTGTTATATAATGCATATTTTGTTAATAGTTAAGATAGGCTCATGCTGCTTTGAATGGACATCCAACCAAATCTAGATCCAGCGTGGCTAGGAGCAGAGCAGTACACAAAAGGTAAATTTAAAGGACAAAAAGACAATTCATTCAGCAATTTTTAGGCCATATCCGCCCCAATTCTAGTTTCCTTGTCTGTGGGCACTTAAGTTCTTTGTTTTGAATTTCTTTCCTTGCCCCCAATGCTAATACTGTCATTAATGGGTTTCTTAATGAATGTCACTCATCAGTTGCTTGCAAGAAAAGCAGATTCATTGAAAGACAAGTCGGGGTGCCTAAGACATGCTCTGTGCGCACCCTCTGATACCTACAGTTAGAGGTAAGATATCTTGCTTTGATAGATGATTAATGCATGCAGAGGCTCAAATTTTGTAGGCAGGCTGTGACTGTACATGGGATGGCACATATGCACGTGAAGGCATGACTAATTGATCTGACAGATGGCACATGTGTCACTGGATGAAAGCAGGATGCCAGGGTGATCAGCAGCTTGCAAAGCCTGATTAACTGGACCCACACAGAGGCTACTGACCATATCCGCAGTCAGCACAACGTCTAACTATAAGAAACTGATTATTGAATGTATCTGTTGTTGATATGCACTACAGAGCTCACTGAGCCACTGACAGTATGCTAGTCTAATATAGTCCCAAGACAGCCCTTCACCATCTTCCTGGCATGCTGCAACATGAACCTATGGAGTGGCACAGCGGGTTACATTATTTGCAAGCACCTCATGCAGCATCTCCTCAACTTAGCATCCATCAACCACGTGTAGCGACATTCCTGCACAGTGGGTTTTCTTTCTCTTGTATTTTACTGTGCAATTCTCAATCCCTTGTTTCCGTAGCCTGTCCATTTAACTTTTACTTACACACGTGTCCACTCCATCATATGTGGCCAAATCTGCACCAGGATTGGTGAATAGTTATGCAACCCAGTAAATGAGTGCAGTGAGCACTTTACTATTCTGCTGAGATTAGTGCCATAGGGAGCGGAGTCGGCCATTTAGCTCCTTGAGCCTGTTCTACCATTAAATGGCTGGTCTGTGGCCTAATTCCATATACCTGCCTTGCCCCATATTCTAATTCTTAACCATCCATTAATCAGCAGACAAAAAATCAGGCCATAGCTGAGAAGGCATTCTAGAAGTATCTGAAAGCAGCAAGCTGCATTTTGGACTGACAGTGAATCTACCTTCATTCCACCTGTGTGTGGTCACTGTGCCCCCACAGTGATAAAGTGATAAAACTGAAGTGTATATTTTCAGATTGAGATTCTGATCTTCAGCTCTGCTCAAGGCCTGTTGAACATTTCACCATGACTAGTCCTTACCTATTAGGATGAACAAGTTAGAACTCACTCTTAAGAAGGACAAAAACAGATAGTTAACAAGAGTGTGGAACTTTCCCTGAAAACCAGGAAGACCAAAAATTCACCTACCAACACACACCAAATGTATCAAATCCAACACCTTCCATAGAGATTCATGAAGTGCTGGAAAATATCTTTCAGTCCCTATATCTTGGAAGATTTTTATACCAAAAAGCTGAAATTGATGAAGAGATACAGCACTGAATCCAACATGCTAGTTCAGCCCATGATAAACTGCATACTGGAGCCTGAGAATGGTGATAACAGACCTGACACTAAACTCAAAATCTATCGGGCAGTGGTAAAGCTTAGAGAACTTATGGAAGCCGTATCATTTTTTAAAATTCATTCATAGGGTGTGTGCTTCTCTGGCTGGGCCAGCATTTTATTGCCCATCCCTAATTGGGATGGTGGTGGAGAGCTGCATTCTTGAACAGCTGCAGTCCAGGATTTTGACCCAGCGACAATGAAGGAACAGCGATATATTTCCAAGTCAGGATGCTGAGTGACTTGGAGCGGATCTTCCAGGTGGTGGTGTTCCTATCTATCTGCTGCCCTTGTCCTTCTAGGTGGTAGTGGTCGTGGGTTTGGAAGATGCTGTTGAAGGAGCCTTGGTGAATCCTTGCAGTGCATCTTGTAGATGGTTTACACTGCTGCTACTGTGCGTCTGTGATGAAGTGAGTGAATGTTTGTGGATGTGGTGCCAATCAAGTGGGCTGCTTTGTCCTGGACGGTATCAAGCTTCTTAAGTGTTGTGGGAGCTGCACTCATCCAGGTAAGTGGGGAATTGTCCATGACACTCCTGACTTGTGCCTTGTAGATGGTGGACAGGCTTTGGGAAGTCAGGAGGTGGGTTACTCGTCACACGATTCCTAGCCTCTGACCCACTGTTGTAGCCACAGTATTTATATGGCTAGTCCAATTCAGTTTCTGGTTAATGGTAATCCTCAGGGTGTTGATAGTGGGGGATTCAGTGATGGTAATGCCATTGGACATCAAGGGGCGATGGTTGGATTCTCCCTTGTTGGATATGATCATTGTCTGGCACTTGTTTGGCGCGAATGTTACTTGCCACTTGTCAGCCTAAACCTGGATATTGTCCAGGTCTTGCTGCATTTTGGACATTGACTGCTTCAGTATCTGAGGAGTCATGAATGGTGCTGAACATCGTGCAATCATGATGAATATCCCCACTTCTGACCTTATGATGGAAGGAAGGTCAAATACATGGTCCTAGAACAACAACATCAATGATTTCATAGAGGATATTGCGAATCAAGTGGGAGAACAAAAGAACAAACATAAGCATCCTTCAGGACACAGATATGCCAAGTAGAGAAGCCATGATAATCTCACATCAACTGAAATGGATAGCATATCTCAAAACCTCAAAGAAGGCCTGTTCTATTAATATCAACACATGGGAAATGGATGCCCAATCGTGACCATGGTGTCAAGACCTACCAACCAAAAAGGACAGCCACTGAAAAAGGACAACGAGACTGACAGAAAAAGGGGGCAGCTGCTCAAGGCAACATTCCACTACCACCTCTACCGGCCAACAACCAATGTCCTCACTATGGGAGAGCCTGTAAGACCAAGATAGGGCTAATAAACCCACAGCCAACAATGACATCTCACATCCACCTAACCAACTTCAAGAAAGAATCATCCTTGACACAATGGATTGCCAAAAGAGAGAGATGACTGGCCCTACAAGATCTATTGTAGAGCATTATTAACACATCATTCTTTAAGATGGGTTTTGTTCCAGCGTACTTATTGTTCCAAATATTAATTAGGGAATTGCACTACATTTTAATCAGCATAAAACTCTTTCAATACAATGTTTGTACTACAACAATAATCCTATTTTCACATTTGTTTTGCTCTTTTTCTCTCTCATGTGCAAACAATCAAACTTCACATGTGTGTGCCACTCTGAACAAACTATGAAGTAAGAAGCCCTAATACCTCAAAGAACTTTATGCTTGACCCAACCCATGACTGACAATGCTTATGCACTCAGAAATACTTTCACCAAAGTCAGTGAAATCGGATTGAGTCTTCCATCGTGCAGAGCAACAGTGAGTGCTAAATGGCAGTCAGTACAGGTTAAATGTAAATAGAGGTTACAGCAAGTTAGCTATTTCACTCCACAAAGGGTTTCTGATCACCTACCTGGTAATCAAAAGACACATCAATCCCTACTGCAGCTGTCAATGTCAGTATCACTGCCAGTAACACAACAGCCAAACACTTAGTGAATGACTGCTAGAATACCAAAATGTGAGATTGAGGCAATGCTTGCAAGGCGGTGCAGGGGAGGAAGATTAACTTCTTCAAAATCGAAGCTAAAATAAATTAAAAATGTAAATCTTCAGTAACCAGCTTAGTACCACAGGTTAAACATTGTTCTACTATACTACTTGCCTTGCTGTTAAGCACATAAAGCTAAAATGACAGGCTGTATAGGCCAACCACATCCCGCCACAGATTTCCTGTTCTGCTTTTTCCTCATTCATCACTCTATTTCTCAATAAAATGAACTTCTTGGCAGTGTTTGGGTCGTGATAACGCCACTGGAGCAAAAATAGAATTGAGATTTACTCTTTTAGCCTTGTAAAAGACACAGACAATAGCAGATTTTACAAACCACCATCACCTTCTCAAGGGCAATTAGGGATGAACAATAAATGCTAGCCTAGCCAGCAAAGCCCACATCCCAAAATGTTCTTTTTAAATCGCCAAATGAGTAAATCTTTTGCTAAAGTAACACAATTCTGAGCATTCACAGAAAGTAAAAATGTCGCCAAAGGGAGGGCAAAATTATTTTGGACATGAATGCTATGAATTACCCATGATCAATTCTGAACATAAAAAAAAGGAAATATTCATTTTCACCTACTGAAATGATTGCAAGATATTTGATTGCGAACAACAAAAACCCATTTTCTGAAGCATGCAGTGCCACCCACTATCAAAACTTAAATAGCAACTTCATATGTTATAGTAATATTTTTAAATTGTAATATTTTAAAATTGTATCTACTCAATGAAAGTCAAGGGGTGAAATCTTGTGCCTTCCCATGTGGTGAGTTTGGTGGTGGAGGAATTTGATCAGGCAGGAGGGTTGTGGTTGGGGACCCTGCCACCTTCCTGCCTCCACACCAATTAAGTCCAGAGCAAGGCGGCCCATGGACAGCCTTCCTGCCCTGCTGCCAATAGAGGCCCTTAAGTGATTAATTAATGCCCACTTAACACTGGTATTAACCCGGCAATGGGCAGGGGAACTTGCCATGTGCAGAGCTGCTTGTGGGCTCCTGGTGTGAAATGGGGGCCATGGCATCCCTCGTTCAAAGGCTCATGAGATCAGGAAGGGGGCTCCCCTGCTGAGAACCATGCCCCCGCCCTTGATGATAACCCCCTTCTCACAACCCCCCCTAATGTCATCACTCATCTTTCCCCTAGGATCCATAAATGATCCTAGAGGGTCAGGCAGGTGCCGTATTGACAGCAGTCGCTGTGTCCTTGGAGGTGCTGCCACTCAAGAGCTGCGGGACTAGATTGGCCGGCAGCTGTTGGCAGGTGGGACTTCCACCCCCTGGGATGACTAGCCACTAGCCTGTCAAGTACCAGAGCAGAACAAGGAATAAGATGTGATGAACCTTGCCAAAGGAAAGATCCAACAGTGGGCTTCCACCAGCTCTCCAGCCAGCGGCTGAGAACCCCATTGCCTCCACAAGATTCCGGCCAATATCATAACAATATCTGTGCTAGTGACTGTTTAATGAGAATTTAATGGTTCCTTTATCACTTTATAAACTTATCATTATATCCAACTCACTTTTCTCTACATTCTGTGCATGCAAATTTATAATATCTTGAATTTGACTAGAAAATCCAAGAACAGAGAGTAATTTTTTTTTGGAACAACCCTGACCACAAGAAAAAATATCAAATTCTGTGCTTTGTGCTCATGTGTTGAAGTAAATAACTGACCATCCATTAAACTTGGATTTGGAAAGTTTACAAAATGGACCAGTTATGCTAAGTCAACAATCCCAAATAGTAAGTAGTACCTTATCAATCTTATGCTGAGGAACACGCAATGTAAAGATCTCACAATTTAGAAGTCCTACTGGCTGAAGTTATTTTCTCCAATTATTTCTTCCACCCAAAAAATGTAAGCAATCTGTAAGGTAGGCAAATACTCAGGAGAAAATTGATATTTTTGTTAATATCATTAAAATTTCATTAAATCTTTTGGACCAAATTACTTCCCAATGTCCAACATATAGATTTTTTTTAATGGTTCAATAAAACAGTTTTGGAAGAACCTGCTGTCTGTAATAGCTTCTGATCTGTTCACTGCGAGTCTTATTCACACATCAAGTCAGAAAGTTTTCACCATTTTTTAAATTTGAAAATCTCCAAGTTTCAATGTTACAACGGGCCTAATCTTAATAGATCTGCACTTGGTGTGAGGTAAATAGTAGTATAAAGCTGATTATATGTACTGAATGTGGAAATCTTTTTAGTATTCATGAATCAAATACTATCTTGTGTTTATTCCTAACCATGTGGTAATCGAACACCCCATTTTGTAGGGTGGTCACTGCCAAATAGTACAGAATGTACTACTTTGCTAAGCCAATTCTGGCTTCTGTTCCAGTTTAAGATGTCCCTGGAGTGTTTCATACAATTCTGTCATTTTCGTAGCACCTGCCATTCGCACTGAAGCTCAGTCCATGAAACAAACTCAACACAACTGTACTCCTCTTTGGGAGGAGAACGAAACTTGGACCTCCTAGTACCACAATCTTCACAAGTTTATATATTATAACAGTATGCCTATAACACAGCCATGAAGAAAGCTAATATGAAATGTTATGCTAGTTGCAAAAAGCTACAGATACATCAGCTGGCATCATATCTCCCACACTCATCCATTTACTTGCAGGAGTGCATCAGACTTGAAAGAGTAACAGTGATTGACAACAGCATAAAGTAGATGCAAAGGTAATATATGCTCTAATTCACTCGCTTTAAAAGTATTTTTTCTAAAATTTTACTCTTACATCAAAATTCACCTTTGGGTGATACGATAAGGAAGAGTTATCAATGGCATGTGCTGGGCCGTAACTTCTTCAGAGTGGCAATCAGCGTCGGATTGCCATTCCGTACCCACTTACCTACATCAAATTTCTTCTGTGCGTGTCTCACCTGACCTTCCAACTTAGGCAAGCACAAGGCAGCACAACTGTCTCTGAAGTCCAGCACCATCGAATTGAAGGAGGACATGCCCCCTTTTTTATGGCACTAGCTGCCGTAAAGCAGGTATGTTTAAGGATCCCATTGAAACTGACAAGCCAGGGAGATGGTAAGTGCCTAAGGTAAATGAAAAGGATTTGGGGGTGTTTGGAGGTCGGGTGGGGATTGGGGGAGGGGGGTCAGACATCAGGAGGGGGTTGGGGTGGGGGTCAGACATTCAGGCATGTTGGGGAGGCTGGACATTGGGAGGGGGTGGAGTGGGCCAGACATTGGAAGGGGGAATTCCAGGGGTGGGAGAGTCCCCTGGGGGGGTCGGGGGAGTCCCATGGGGTTGGGGGGGGATCTGACTGGGTCTTTATCATAGTTACCCAAAAGTTAAAAAAGTTTTAATTCTTCTAACCTTTTCTGGGTGAGTATTGGTATAACTCCGGCGGAACCATCCAAAGTTTGCAGTTTAAACCACATTTTCGGATGCAGCAGGACAATTGTCCAGAGGAAGTGTGCACTTCTGGGCAATTGCTGTGCAAATCCTTACCTGGGAACTTCCCAAAGGGATTTTCCAGCGCATCTTTGGGGCACCCCCCACCCCATCTGGCGCTGGGGAACTCGGAGGTTATGACCCGTTATCTCCAGGTACAATAACTGCAAACCAATGGCAGTACTGAAGAACAGGTACTGCAAGTAACCTCCAACTAGTGGACTTGAACTGAAAAGATGTACAAATCTTCCAATTTTCTTATAACATTAGACAACCAGGAAAGCCAGTAGGTTTAACAGTTGTGTCGGTGGCCAGAATACCATTATAATTTGACAGAAACCTGCAAAGGGTCATTAATAAGCTAGGTGAGTGGGCAAACCAGCAGAGAGAGTTCAATGTGGGAAGGTGTGAGGTCATCCTTTTTGGATCCAAGAAAAATGGAGTATTTTCTAAATGACAAGAGGTTAGAAACTGTGGTGGAGCAAAGAGATTTAGGCATGCACATATAGAAATCACTAAAATCTACTTGACAAGCACAAAAAAAGCAGGTAATGGAATATTAGCCTTTATCTTAAGCTGACTGGACTGCAAAGCGATGGAAGTTTTGCTACAGTTGTACAAAGCTCTGATTAGACCATATCTGGAATGCTGCATTAAGTTCTAGACACCTCAGGAAGGATAAAATGGCCTTTGGAGGGAGTATACTGCTGATTCACCAAATGATACCCGGGCTGAAAGGGGTAAATTAGGAAGGCAGTTTGCATAGATAAGAAGGTTAAGAGGTTATCTAAATTAGACTTTGAAGATCATTAAAGAATTTGATAGCTTCTCATTAACTACCCCATTTCTTGTGGGGTGACCAGAACAAAAGGGCATAACATTAAAATTAGAGCGAGGATGTTCCAGGGAGATGTCAGGAAGCAGTCCTTCAGACAGAAAGAGAGGTTAGAAACTCTCTCCCTTAAAAAGCTGCAAAGGCTAGGATAATTGTAAAATTATAGAAAGTTAGGTAAGGTATTAAGTAATATGGGAGAAAAGACAAGTGAATGAAGTTTAGTTTTTTTAATTCATTCACGGGATGTGGGTGTCACTGGCTGGGCCAGCATTTATTGCCCATCTCTAGTTGCTCTTGAGAGGGTGGTGGTGAGCTGCATTCTTGAACTGCTGCAGTCCATGTGGTGTAGGTACACCCACAGTGCTGTTAGGAGGGGAGTTCCAGGATTTTCTCCCAGCAACAGATACAGATCAGCCATGATCCAACTGAATGGCTGTAAATCCTACACCTATTCTTATGTTCTCCTCCAAACGTCATGGTGCTATCTTCACACAATAGGACAAGCATCTATCTCCAGACTTCAGCCAATTCTAACCATTTCCAAACTGACCTCTGGGAAAAGCCAAGTATCTGCTTCTGAGATGGGAAAGTTAATGCAACATCAAAGAGCTACATCTTACTAGCCCACTGTGAAAAATGTCGATCTCTGGATGACAACATCTTTCAAAAATTTGCAAGATGAACTTGAACATCATAAAGCTTTAAGTGATTTATAAACCCAATGTGGGTACAAGACTATGCAAGGCATTTTGTTTGTTACTACCGGCTCAAAAAATTACAGGTTTTATTACATTAAAACACTGTATAATTTGATTACTCAACAGAAAACCTTAAGAATGTGCAATTTTTTTCCCCACTGACAGCCAAGTGCTGAACACAAAACACAAGTTGCCTGAAAACCAGGCAATGGAGTGTTTGTAAAGGATACGCAGTGCTTCTAAAAGATATACGTGGATATTAGTTAATCACAATTTCAAAGGGTTTAAGCTTCTTCAATGAATTACTGCTATGTAACTGTTACTAAGGAAGGGTTTTTATTATATGTAGTTAAACTATTTTATTTCCACCAATTCTCTTCATGGTCCAGTCATAGGATAACTGGCATTGAAGTAAGGCCTCACAGATTATAAAAAATATTTTGTATCATGAGTTATGAAGGAATTCAACACCCTCCGTAAGACATAACATAGAAGGATGTTCAATGACGCATCATTGCGTACTGAATTTATACCTTTTTATTTCTTAAGTAAATTTTAATAAGTGTTTCAAGAACATTAGGGCTGCTTGAATAGTTAATATTTGTGAGATTCCAATTATTAATTTTAAAGAGGGATTATTAGATTCAGCAATATCTTAATGTTGATTTTTTATTTGCAAATATGAAACTGCTTCTTTAAAATGCATTTTGCACCTTTTTGGTTCTCCCAGATCTACATCAATTTACGAGATATATATTATAAAAATAAAATGAAGCCCTATCAATCCATTTTGCATTGAGTTTCTAAATTCAAATATAATTTAGAAATAGCAGTGTTCCCAGTACTGAGTCCTTAGGCACCCCACTCAGTACTTGCCCCCATCTTCAATATAACCCCTTTAACATGTATTCTTTGTTCAATTCCTTCTTTCATAAAACATGCTTTCAGAACTATGCTAATGCAATTCCAAACTGTTAATACATTTTCTACTGTTACCATTTCTTTGTATAGTCACAATCAAGGAAAATGGGGAAATAAGACATTGTAGAATTACAATTTATTTGCAGTGGTGAATTCAAGATATATGCAATGTGTTGGTATGGCTCAGCAAGTTCAACCGCTGAACAGCAGCACCATACAGGTTAGCAATGTTGATACTGAATCAAAGTCTTTGCCAAGTTTTCCATTCTCAGTCACAACTGGAGTTCTGGTACTAAAGCTAGACTTGTCGATCCTAGGGTACAGAAAATAGGCCAGGATTGCTGCTTCGGAGCCCTATCCAACAAATTCTGTTTTAAGTACATGTGAGAGTGAAGGCGGTCACAAGATTGGGGCCAGTTGCAATTTTTCTACCCGCAGTTCCTCACTCCAACAGAACTCTAATGCTCACTGTAGTAATGGCACACATCATCTTTGGAGGTTGACTCCAGCAAGGAGGCAATATCTCAAATATGTGGTACAGCAGGAAAGGTGCGACTGAAATTTGGAGCCACAAAATTTGACAGAAATAAAATCATTACATGCTTGGGAGTGTAGAACAGCAAGACAGGGTAATGTGGCTGAAACAAATAAAAGGTCAGGAACAGACTGCTGACCTCCATACCCTGCAGAGAAATGCCCAATATCCAACTCTCCAGTTCTCCTATGAGGCCAGGTTCAACATGTGAAAGACTGTGAGCTCAAGTGGATACGCTACCCCACCAATGACTCCAACACAAACTACTATTGCAGCACTCCATAAGTATGCAAGATTATTTTCACTTCTCTCCAGAGACTTTTCACCACCATATTGGAAATCCCCTAAATGAGGAACAAGCATGCACAACCTTAATAATCACTGGGCTTCTTTACACACTGCAGTTTTTTAAATTTTGCAAAGCAAATTGTATTTAACTCTTGAACTTGTATTTCACCATGACGGTAAAGATTTGTCACATGGCTAATTTAGTATCTACTTGCCAGGAACAAGGTAGAGATAGGGAAGAATTTGTACACTTCACAGATGAATAGTTTATGCAAATCAGAGACCGTTGAAATATATTCAACGGTCTTTCACCACAAGTGTGAGGGTACAAATAGGTTAAAACCGTAAAAACTAGAATGAGCAAACTGGACAAAAAGTGCTCCTATCGTGCTACCTTACTCTGGTGAAAAATCGCTATACGAGGACAAATAGTTTACAGAAACATGATCTAATGTAAAGAATCTCTGAGTGTAAAAGATAAAGTACAAAAAAGGATTAAGAAGCGTTTGACAGAATTTCTATTATCTTCCTCACCACCCAACTCCTTTACCAGTCAAATCATGTCCAGGGCTTTCCAGCTACACAGCTAGCCATTCACTCACTGAAGGTACAAATTAGTGTGAAAAGTAAGAATGCGACAATATGGTAAATGAGTTTTGTAATCACTGTCAACTGTAATCTTTTTAACACTATGCAGCAGGAAGAATGGAGGCACTTTCAATCCCCAAAAATGAGTGGATTGGATTGGAGTGGCCCCAAGATTTACTGGGGTGGGAATTCCAAGTGGTGGGCAGGAGCTCTGATCAGATGGATTAGGTGTTTTGGAGGATGGTGGGTGGGGAGGTTGGATAGAGAGGGTGATAAAGAGAGAGAGAGAGAGGGTGAGAGAGAGAGAGAGAGAGAGAGAGGGTGAGAGAGAGAGAGAGAGAGAGAGAGAGAGACCAACCCAATGCACTCATTTTTGGGATTAAACGTGGCTCCATTCTTTCTGCTGCATGGTGGCAAAAACATTACAGCCGACAGCGATACAAAACTTGTTTACCATATTGTCTCATTCCCACTTTTCACACCTTCAATACCTCTAGCCTCAATTACTCCATGGGAGGAATTTTATGGCCTCGTCATGCCACTGGGAGGGGCCATAAAATTCTGCTCCATGCTTTAATCATCAGCTTTCCACTCTTCAAATTGGCAGCTCATGCACAACTCCACTGAATACATCCTATCCTGACCCAAGTTCCAATCATCCAATGCCCCTGCTCTCATCGCCCACTGGCTCCCCAAACCCAAGAAACATTTAATTAGGTCCAGAATGGGCAGTGCCCATAGGGGTGCAGTCATTCTGTCTCTCTTCGGCAGTCTTTTCCTTGCCTAAATGGCCCTGGAAAGGGACTATGCAGTATCCACTGGTATGCTTGATGTTTTCTGCAACCAGTGGCACTGCAAGGTATAAAAGGTATTAGGTATTATACACATTGCATAATAAATCATTGTGCAATTATCAAAGTTCCTTTTGCTTTCATTGGGGCTTTGTTGCTTATTTTGGCTTATTTTAATTTGTTTTTGCCATGCACTTCTTTCCTGCATTAGTGGTGCCCTAAAGGGGGCACTTGTGACAATTGGGTTTCTTTTTAATAATTCTTCCATGGGGTGTGGACATCTCTAGCAAGGCCAACACGTTACCCATCCCTAATTGCCTTTGAGAAGGTGAGCTGCTGCCTTGAACTGCTGCAGTCCATCTGGTACAGTTAAACCTGCAGTGCTGTAGAATCCAAGTCAAGTTAGTGTGTAGCTTGGAGGGAACCTGCAGATGGTGTTCCAATGCATCTGCTGCTCTTGCCCTTGCCCTTCTAGGTGGTAGAGGTCATGGGTTTGGAAGGTGCTGTGAAGAAGTATTGGTGAATTGCTGCAGTGCATCTTGTAGATGGTACAGACTCTCCACCACTGATGCACAATGGCAGCAGAGTGAATGTTAAGGTAGTGGGTAGAATGCCAATCAAGCAAGCTGCTTTCTCCTGCATAGTGTCGAGTTTCTTGAGTGTTGTTAGAGCTGCACACATCCAGACATCACACTCCTGAACACAGATTTGGAAAGTCAAGATGTGAATTATTCTATTATTTTTTCTTTATTCTTTCATGGGCTGTGGGCATCGCTGGCAAAACGCCCTAAATGCCCTTGAACTGAGTGGCTTGCCATTGCAGCTATTAAGAAGTAACCACCCAGCTGGGGGTCTGGAGTCATATGTAGGCCAGGCCAGATAAAGATGGCAGATTTTCAAATGAACCAGATAGGGTTTTACAACAATCAATGATAGTTTCATGGGTCACCATTACTAGTTTTACAATTCCAGATTTATTAATTGAATTTAAATTCTAGCAGCTGCTGTGGTGGGATTTGATCTTATGTCCTCAGAGCAGAGCCTGGGCCTCTGGATTATTAGTCCAGTGACATTATGACCATGCCATCATCTCCTTTCCTCACAATTCCCAGTCTTTCACCTACTCGTCACCACAGTATTTTATGGTTGGTACAGTTCAGTTTCTGGTCAATGGTAACCCCCTCAGGATGTTCAGATGGTTAGGTTCTCTCTCCAGAGATGGTCATTGCTCGGCACGTGTGGCATAACTTGCCACTTATCAGCCCACGCCTGAATGTTGTCCAAGCCTGCTGAATACAGACAAAGACGGCTTCAGCATCTGAAGAGCTGAGAATGATATTGAAAATTGTGCAGTCGTCAGCGAAAATCCTCACTTCTGACATTATGATAAAAGGAAGGTCATTGATAAAATTGGTGAAGATAGTTGAGCCTAGGGCACTATCCTGAGGAACTCCTGCAGTGATATTCTGGGAGAGACATGATTGGCCTCCAACAACCATCTTCCTGTATGCCAGGTATGACTCCAACCAGTGGAGAGCTTGCCCCCTAATTCCCATGGGCTTCAATTTTGCTAGGGTTCCTTGATGCCACACTCAGTCAAATGCGGCTTTGATGTCAAGGGCAGTCACTCTCACCAAGATAACTGTAGGTGTACATAAAGGATGGTCATTAGCAGATCAAATGAAGAATTTTGGAGCAATTTTGAGAAAAAATGTGCACCAACTGTCATTTTGAAGAGGGTTGAAGCAAATATCATTGGCACACTCAAGGGGACACATGATGTATAAAGGGAAGAGACATGAAGACACCATGGAAAGAGGCAATTACAATGAGAGGAGGCTCATGTGGATTATATACACTGACACATTGGAAAGAATGGCCTGTCTATGCTGTAGGTTCTATCTAGAGAATATCTCAATTTCAACAGCACAAACATGGTGCTTTTGTTTGGTTCCCAGGAAAAACACTTTCTCCCATTTTCTTTCATGCCATTCTTCATTTCTGGTCAGAACAAGCCAAGCAGAAGAATTTCCCTAAACAAAAACAGAATTACCTGGAAAAACTCAGCAGGTCTGGCAGCATCGGCGGAGAAGAAAAGAGTTGACGTTTCGAGTCCTCATGACCCTTCGACAGAACTAGAAGAATTTCCCTCATGCCTCTCTGGCACTCACCATGAGGAGGTGCTAATGAGCAGCCTGGGGAACACCCCATCCCATTATTTTTCACTCTGTTAGTGCTTCCCTACAGTAGCACAGATGAGATCAGCAACCCAGCAGGTGGATGACTGCAAGCAATCTCCTAAAAGACATGGATGCTGGAATTCTGTCTGGCTTAAAAATGTGACTTTAGAATGGAGTGTCTCTGATGAGTAAAAATCCAAAAGTTTTCTCCCTTAGTTAACAGTTAATACAACTGAATGGACAAACCTCAGTCTTAATGCATGCAACAAAATGCCAGTGTTTACAATATACAAAACATCAAAGTCAATTTAAATTACAGTCAGCTCAACATAATTAAATGTTGAAGAAGAAATAAACAGCAAACTCCATTTGGATAAACCACAACTACCCTCCCATTTAACTACAAAAGCCACCAAAAACCCAAGCAAAATTTGAGGAATTTTTCCCATAAGACTGAAATGACAAGCACAAATAGGAGGTTACTTAAAGCCCAACAGCTCTGCGTTCAACTGGCTCAGAGAAGTTGCTCAACCGCAGCTAGAGTCATCAAATATTTGAATCAAGAATAGTCCCTGCTCTTTCCAGATGTGTGTATTGATGAAGTCTACAACTAATTTCAGCATTGCTCATCCATGAAATGAATCCATGTAATCTCTCACCGTGTGGAAAACTAACGATCATGAAACTTAACACACTAAAAGGAGCAACAGACAAGTCCCTGTACTGCACTTTACCCTCTGCCAGGCTCCTCCTACAATTGGTATCTTTGTAGTTCAAGATAGATATGGATGTTCTTTGAACATTAACGAACAAGGTGCCAAGTTACAGAACATTACACATCTGACTGGGAATTACCTGCTCCAGTATTTTCTGGCTTCGTGCCTGTGACGTCATTGTCTGTCAGTCATTTACTGAGTCAGAAACTACCCACATTCTGAATAGACAGCATTATCCAGTGCTGCACATTCCTTATCTCTACATACATTCCAACAAGGTCACCTCCATCCCCAAGGTTACTGCTATTTAGTGTTAACCTCCTGTACATTTAAGAAAAACATTTTGTAAATTTACTTTTGAAGCAACTGCACACCAAAGACATTTCTCTCATCAAACTTTCCCAACTTCTGCATACACCAGACTGCGCTGAGTCAAATAGAAATGAAATAATTCTGGTTCATGGGTCAACCTTTTGGTACTGTTAATGAAATGGAAATAATTAGTAACCTACAACGAGGTACAGTGTCAGCCATTACACAAAGCATACTGGAACGTCTGTTGGGAGACAGTAATGTGGATGAAGTTAACAAGGAACCTCAACTTCTTTTAGTATTATAATTTTGTGAGGACAATTTTAATCAATAAATCATTACTTACTTTAAGCATTTTATTTGTTCATTCCAAAGCTAGTTTAAACATGTCTGAGGGTTTGTGCAATACCAATGCCGTGGATCAAATGTCCATTGCAGAATCCAATGGAAATAGAAATGGGAAGGAAAATAAAAATTCTTCCCGTGTGTGTGACTTTGAGCTTATTGCCATTTCAATTCTCCATTCCTCTTCCACTACCTCGCTGTCTTTGGTCTTCTACATTGTTCCACTGAAGCTGAAGGAACAACACTTCAGCTTTCCACTAAACATGACCTTGACAACAGATCCCAACATCTCTCTAGTGGCAGCGGCTGTCAATGAGGGGTGTGGTGAGGGAACAGGTGTAAATATTTAAAACGGAGAACACAGCCAAAGCACGACTGGCAGAATGATTGTCACTCTTGGGCCAGAATTTTTCCTGCATCGGGCGGGCTTGGCGGGAGCGGTGGCGGAGCCGACCACTGCTCGCGATCGGCTCCGTGCCGCCATTTTACCCGGGCGGGCCAATTAAGGCCTGCCCAGATTAAGACACGCTCAGCGCTACCTGTGTGGGTGGGGCAAAGAGGGAGAGTCAGGGCCAGTGCTCTTTTGCGCATGACTGTGTCACGTGAGATAGAACATGTTATTATTTTTCTGAAAAACTTTTTATTTCTTTTGTAAAAACTTTAGGAAACCTCATCCCTCTCGCGGATGACGTTTCCTAAAAGCCGTAAAGGTCGCTTGGCCTTTTAGCCTGCCCACCAACTGTAAGGTTGGACGGGCAGCGCTAACTTGAAATTAATTATCTAGTTAATGGCCTTAATAGGCCTTTCAATTATCAATAGGCGTGCAGCCAATTCCAGCGTGCATCGGCCAAACGAAATATCGCAAGACAGCGCGATGATGTCGGGACGCACACCCATCATCATTTTACGTGCCAGCCCCACACACCAACTGAAAAATCCTGGCCTTGGGTATCAACCTGCTTTTTTCCCTCCACAACATTCCTAAGCCAGTGGAACCTGCACGGTCTTGCCAGTTTTCCCCTTTCTGCCCATCTTCACTTAACTTATCCACACACACAGTTTCATACACATCTCTTAGAGTTCTCTCATTTTACCTCCTATCTCCTGCCAATATACCATCTACCATTTAAAAGTTGTTTAAACTCCTGTACGCACATCCCCCCTCCTTTCCCTTGTTCGGTTACTTTTTAAATGCTGTTTATCTATGATATCTCCCAGTTCTGAGGTAGGGTCTTAAGCTGTATCTGACTTTCCTTTCCCATTCTCGTGGAGTCGTGCCCCATTGAGTATTTCCAGCAGCTTTTTCCGTTCTTACATTTCCAGCATCTGCATTTATACTGCTTTTGGTTTAGAAAACTCTTCCATTTTTATTTTCACTCCCATGTCAATATAATGAACAAAAATATTTGTGGCTAAAGTGCTTATTTTAAGAAAAACTAATACATCTGAGGTTTGTTCTGGATGTTGTGTGTTGATGCTCATAGACCTATCTCAGGTCAAAGTCATAGGAAGGGACCAAGATGGCTCCAAACGTAATGCAAGACCTAATCTCCACTTCAGAGTACAAGATTGTGTGACATATCATATTAAAGTTTTAAGCTAGAAACTAATGTTGAACATGCATTCTTGTTTGCCAAAAATAAGAATTTAATATCAATAAGTTCTGGTTGTTTATTTGATGCTGTTATACATCACTGATATCCTTCCATCTGCATGAGATGATGGGCACGCAGCAAAATCAAATCTTTTGGGTACGGGGTGGCTTCATGTGGTGTACTTTTGCTGATTGCTTAAGAAACCAGTGAGAAGAAAATTCAGCCACAAGTGCTGCATGTGAAGTGATTATCAGATGTTGCTGTGGGTTGTTTGCAGTGTTGATGTCTGTTGCCAAGCTGCTGTAGCCACTCATTGTCATAGTGGCACATCCCAGGTCTCAGGTGACCTCACCATTTTCTTCTGTCATCAGCTAGTCTCTTCCAGGTGCAACAATCAATGTTTAGGACCATCACGTCACACTTGTAAGCATCCTTGAAGTGGAGTTAACATTTCAAGTCTGTATGACTCTTCTTCATAACTAAAGAGAAGTAAAAATGTGGTGAAATATTTACTGTTTAAGGGGAGTGGAACAGGTGAAGCTGGATAGAAGGCCAGGGATAGGTGAAGGCAAAGGAGATTGTGAATGATGTCATAAACAAAAGGTCAAAGGGATGTTGATGCTGGTGATACCATTTAAAGGTGACAATAAGAGTAGAATGCGGGACGAGCAAGAGAAAGATAGCCTAGTAGGGGTGGGGTGGCGGGAGGGGGCGGTGTGGGAGAAAAGATCAAAATAGGCCAGAACTTGGGAGATAAAAACAATGAATGGAAATAAATTTAAAAAATAATAATAATAATAGAAATAGGCGGAGAAAAAAATATATATATTAAAATTAAACACATAAATATTTGAAAAAAGGGATCAAAAAAGGGGTGAGGATGGAGGAGAGAGTTCATGATTTGAAGTTGTTGAACTCAATGTTAAGTCCAGAAAGCTGTAAAGTGCCTAGTCGGAAGATGAGGTGCTGTTCCTCCATTTTGCATTGAGCTTCACTGGAACATTGCAGCAGACCAAGGACGGACATGTGGGCATGACAGCAGGGTAGTGTCTTGAAATGGCAAGCAACAGGAAGGTCTGGGTCATGCTTGCGGACAGACCGAAGGTGTTCCGCAAAGTGGTCACCCAGTCTGCATTTGGTCTCTCCAATGTAAAAGAGACTGCACTGGGGGCAGTAAATGCAATAGGCCAAATTGAGGGAAGTGCAAGTGAAGCGCTGCTCCGCTTGAAAGGTGTGTTTAGGCCCTTGGACGGTGAGGAGACGGGAAGTAAAAAGGGCAGGTGTTGCACCTTCTGTGATTACATGGAAAGGTGCCGTGGGAGGGGTTTGAGGTTTTGGGGGTGATGGAGGAGTGGACCAGGGTGTCCCAGAGGGAAATGTCCCTACGGAATGCTGACAGTGGGGGGTAAAGGGTGGTTTGGTGGTGGCATCATGCTGGAGTTGGCGGAAATGGCGGAGGATAGTCCTTTGAATGCGGAGGCTGGTGAGGTGAAAAGTGAGGACAAGTCAGACCTGTCAGACCTGCTGGGTTTTTCCAGCAATTTTTATTTATGTTTTGGATTTTCAGCATCTGCAGTATTTTGCTTTTATCTTGAAGTGAGGCTTGAGCATCCATCTGGCTCCAGCTACCTTGCCATACAAAAAAATCCTTAGTTATGCGATTGACCTCCAATCTGCAAACTTGCCCAAGCCAGCAAAGTCACCTCTACTTGATGAGTGCCGACATACTTGGGAGCTTTGCCTCTGAGAGGATTGTCACATTTGTAATTTTGTCCTTCGATGAGAATGTGCCACAAACAGCAAAAGTTGTTGAGCTTCCTTTCTTGATAGTTACAAGTCGTCAATGTTTCACAATAATGCAACAGGGTACTGAGAACACAGGATCAAGATTCAGGTTGCTGAAGCCCAAGAGTCAGCTTGATGTTAGTCCATGCACATTTCATGAGTCGACCAAAGGTGGTAGCTGCTTTCCCTGTATGTATATAGAGCTCTGCATCAAGAGGCAGACTGTATGTTACCATAGACCCAAGGTAGCAGAATTTTTCAACCACTTCCAGTGGGGTGTTACTTACTGTGATCAGTATGTGGAGAAGTCCCACGACAGATGTATAAGAGAGAACAATTTACAGACATAGGGGGTGATTTTCCATGTGAGTGACCAGTGCAGCACCATCAATATAGGAGGAGTTCTGATCAAGATGTGCTGCGTTTTTGACTTGCAAGATGGCGCAGGAGGGAAGGTAGAATGTGGGCTGGGCAGCAGCAAGGGTCAAGGAATTGTCCGGTAACCCAGGGCCACGGGAGAGATATGGGGTGCGTGCATGGGAAGCTGGACCATGGAGCCCTCATTGTGCTGGGGAGGATTGGGCTCATTGGTTGGCTGGCCTGGTTTTCAAGAGATGGGATCGAGGCGGGAGGCTGGTGGCCGAGCGCAGGATCATAGCATAGATAAGCAACAAATTGCAGCGTGGGGTGTATGTTTGAGTACAGGTGGTTTGATTTGGTGGTGAAGTAGGGATTTTATCGAGGGGGTTTATTGCTGATGTGGGGGCTTTCTGAGGGTTAAATTGTTGTGGTGGAGGTTTAATTATATAATACCCACAAGATATATATCAAGGAGAATTTTCTATAAATAGGCTGTTTTTACTTCTGCACTACATTTCATTACTATATGACCAACATTTTTTATTGCTCTTCAGAACACAAGCAGTTAAGTGTTTCATAAAAACTCAGCTTATTTAAGCTCCACCTACTTTTTTGCATAAATTGGAACATATGAACAAATGCAGCCCAAACATAATTTTGTAAATGCTACTGCTGCAGCAGAACATCCTCAGGAAATAAGAACTTAATCTTCAAGAAATGTGTAAAAATAATGATCCTACAGTGGTCATTCACAGTTCCACAGCTCAATGTTTATACAATAGATACAGCACACGCAGACAGTAACCAAAAATCAAAAACTTTAAAGTAAACTTTCACTTAAATTTAAAAATTTTAAAAACTACAGTATTATACAATTATAGTGGTGTTTTGCTATTTATCTTAAAATGTATTTATCTTAAGCCCTCCATTATTTAAAATTTTTTTTGCCCTTAACCTGTTCCCACTTCAGCACAAAGCAGAGACTGATACCACTGATAACTTTCGCAGTCTGTATAGCTTCATTCTACAGCAGCCTGTGCATTTCGCAGTCTGTATAGCTTCATTCTACAGCAGCCTGTGCATTTCAATTATGACCTTCTTTCTCATAGTTCTGTACCTATAAAACTAGCTGCAGAGCTTATGGGAATCAAACTTCCCATTTGGTCCATCAAGCCTGCACCAGTGCTTTCCTCCACCCTACCCGCACAGGAGTTACTTGGTTTGATTTTTTTATCACTCATTCATGGGATGTGGACGTCGCTGGCTAGGCCAGCATTTACTCCTCATCCCTAACTGCCCTTGAGAAGGGGGTGGTGAGATGCCTTCTTGAACAGCTGCAGTCCGCGTGGTGTAGGTACATCTACAGTGCTGTTAGGAATTCCAGGGTTTTGAACCAGCAACAATGAAGGAGCAGCAATATAGTTCCAAGTCAGGATAGTGAGTGGTTTGGAGGGAACTTTATAGCAGTGGTGTTCCCATGTATCTGCTGCCCTTGTCCTTCAAGATGGTAGTGGTTGTGAGTTTGGAAGGTGCTGCCTAACCAGCCTTGGTGAATTCCTGCAGCACATCGTGTAGATGGTACACACTGTTGCCACTGTGTTTCAGTGGTGGAAGGAGTGAATGTTTGTGGATGCCAATCAAGCCAATACCAATAACCTTTTCACTCTCCATAGCGTTTCTTCAATATAATCCCTTTCAAAAGAACTTATAAATTCTGTTTTAACAACAGTTTATGGCAGAGAATTCCACACACTTATATTTAAAGAAAATGTTTTCCCAATTCTCATCAAAATCTACGGCCAATCAAAACAAAGTAACCTTCAGATTACTGCAACCTACTAAGGAAAGTTCCACCTCTGCTGCATGAAGCCAGTCCCTATTTAAAGCTACTTACATCAATCACTTACAGATGGACATTCCAGTTTACATAGTGAACAAAAAACATTTCTTCACAATATAAAAATTTTCATTGGTGCGCATCAAGAAAAGAAGTTAAGACTGCAGAAGAACGAACAAAAATACTGACAATGTTCACTACTAAAACATTGACAACAGCTGCATTGATGACATGGTCATCATGACACTTCATGCATGGTCAAATTCACCTGAAATATTCCAATGCATACTTGTTTCCTGTTCACATTCAGAACTGAAAACATTGGGGCCTTCAATGCACAACTCCCAGTTGCAGGGACCATGCATGGGCATACTTAGACTGTCAATTTTATGCCAGCATGGCTTTGGATGCTCATCATTACAAAATTGGGAACATATCTCGGGAAACTATCAATTGCAACAGACTCAAAGATGCAAGACCCCTCGTGCCCTCTGCAAAAGCTAAGGCATGGGAATGGGCTTCAAAATAGAATGATGCCAAATCAAGTTTTAAGGAGGTAAAAGAAAAAATTAAACTTACACAACTCAAAACTTAAAGTCTAATCAGAAAGATAAAACCTTTATAGAGATCTACCCACAGCATGCAACTGACTCAAAATCTTTTGCGGTGGGTGTGCATATAAAAAACACTCCTACTTAGAACTCTTGTGCAATGAGCATCATGGCACAATTTTTTTAAAAAAGCATACAGCAACAAACTTTTGTCTCTCTACACTTTCAATGTAATTGTCCATAAATTAACCAAAACAGAAACAACACCACAACCCACAGTGATAGTTCACACAAAAGCAACATTTTTAGGGGTATATCTGGGAGATCTTTTTTGTACGATTGAGAAGTATATTAAAAAGTAATTTAACAATTAAAGACAATGAAGCACCTCCAAAATGTTATCTAAAATCATCTTGCAGAGCTTCTTCCCAGTAGCTGCCAATTCCTTAAGGAATGAAGGTCAATCAAGATAGCTTTTTGATTTTTCTTTGTAATCTTCAAATACTAGTTTCAATCAGGGCATGGAGTTAACACTGTCAAATTCAGTGCTGAGTACGCTATTGTGAAATGAAATCAAAATTGTAACAGTATTTACTATGCAACCTTCTCTGTTAAAATTACATTCCACAAAAAACAAAATAATTGTTCTAGGAAAAAGTAACACACCAGTCGGAATCTTCCCCCTTAGGAGATGAGCAAGGAGGCAGGCAGGCTTGAGAATTTGACGGGTTGGCATCAGGACAATATCCAACGCCTTCCCATCTCCACTCCATTTGAATCCTTAAGTGGCCAATTAACTACCGCTTAAGGGCCTCTTCCCAGCTCCAGGTGGTTGCCAACATGTGGCCTGCATGATCGGTAAACTATGTGGACTGCGTGTCAGCTGGAGGGAGGGTGGTCCCTCAATCAACTAATTGGTGCACGATTGAAGACACGGACATGGTGCAGGGGGTTGCTGCGAAGAGTGGGGGTGTCCTTCCGGCAGCAGCCATGGCCTCCTCTGTGGCACTACCGAGTGCAAGAGCTGCCAGCCTCTGAGTCACCAGCAACTCTTGGCAGACGGAAAGTTGTCTTCCAGGGTCCTCAGTCTGGAGGAAAGCCCACCACTGTCCACTTAGCTGCCTTATGGGCAGAAGATATGGCGGGCCTTCCTCCTCAGAGTCAGCGCGGGTGTCTTGCCATTTTTTTTTCAGGCAGCGAGACACCTGCCAAGAACAGAAGATTTTGTCGACCATTAAAATTTGGCTTGAATTCAGCTAGCTCTATGGTCAAAGAAAGGGTGAAGTATTGTTGTTCAACTGTCAGGCATCATCTACCGCAATAGAACATAAACACTGGAACAGTCCAACGGCTACAAGTTATCCCAATGCAAGGATAGCCATTTGTGGATCAGGAAGTAAAATACCATTTTCATTTAAGGTTTAACTTTAATTTTACCTGTAACAATAAGAATGTATAGAATCAGAGCCCGATACAATACAATTTTTGCAAAATTTCATTACAATATGTACCAAGGCGCTCCAAACAATGATGCCAGCAGCGAATAAAGCCACGCACCAACAACTCTGACAAGATGAACCCAACTGATAGTAACAAATGTAAATGCAACATCGTACAATGCAATTTTAAAAAGTCACTTAACAGTATGAGCCAGTATTAGGGGGACAGAAGACATTAAGCAGTTAGGTTACAATATTACCTTCAGCACCACAATCCTCGAAATTCAGAACTATGAAAATTCTGGTTTAATTACTATTATCTTTTCAGGACTGTGCTTACATGCCATGTGCCCATACCAAAACTACCTAAACTAAAATAATCACTTTGGTCTCTTCTCATTGAATTGATAGCAGGTATACAGAGGAAGCTCAACGGGGCTCTGCTTAGTGGAAAAAAAAACTAATGCTGCTGGTTAACTTCAGTTAAGTGTATTATACAGGATCAACTCACTGGTGGTTTTATTTTTCCATAAGCCACGAAATCCCATTGTGTATCTTGTAAAATTAGCCAGTGTATAGTATAAACAAGTTTAAGAGCTTTTCTTAAAAAAAGATCGACACAAGCCATTTTATTATATAGCATGGAAGACTAATGCACAAGCTAAGTAAAAGTTGTTACACTTCTCCCCATCCATTCTTCCCCAGATTTTATGCCTCGCCTTTCTAGGGCCTCATCTGTGGGCCATGCCTCATAGGTAAGCATAGTGAATCACAGTATGCGGGTTATTCAATAGAATAGAATTCATGGGCTAAACTCAATTTTTTCATTCTCCAACACCTATACATGGGAATTCTTGCAATGGCTGTCAGAGCGCAGTCAGTGACAGCAACTCTTTTTCCTCTCTTGCGGTAGTCTGAGAACATGGTGACCAATTTTGTCAACTCACCCCACCCCACACCACTCCCCACTCACCTTATCACCCCAGCCAAGATCAACTAATTCAACATGAAGCAGGGATCAAAGATGGGGCTTTTGTTAATTTAAGTGTCAAAGCACTACATCAATCATTAAGTCCACAATAATCAATATAGCAACATTCCAACTGTCCATTATAACCAGCTGACACACTTCTACAGTTCAATTCCAATGATGAAGAATAACAAACTAATTTTCTTTGCCAATAAAATGACCAGATTTCAAAAGAGAAAAAAAACCTAATTTTCTGCAAAATTAATTTGAACACAAACAAAGCAGGATCAAAAGTCACTTTCATATACCGAACCATTACAATGCATTGCTATTCTTTTTCTGAGTTTTTTTGGAGTCAGTGAGATAACTACATCACACTGAATAGAAAATAAATATTCTCACAGTAAATAGAGAATTAAAAACTAAAACTGAGTGAAATTAAAAATAAAGTTGAAATTCACTGAATCAATCTACTAGGTTACATTTCAAGTAGTTTTTTTTTAAATTCATGAGAGAAGCCTTTATTTTTCAAAAAGATAATCAATTAAAATATCCCACCCTGCCACAAGGACGGGCTACCAAATGCAAAATAAAATTGCTGATTTTTTTCACTGTCATTGTAATCACACACAAATGGTGCTTCCCAGTGGGAACCTGAAGACCTGCTTCAATCACATTATCTGTTTTTTGTTAAGTGAGTTTGCTATACATATTACAATTTGCATATAAAATGATGGAGTTTAACACACGCCACTGTCTTGGAGAAAAGCAGCAGATTTGCATAGAAACCTAGCTCTCAAATTTATAGGTTTGGAGGGAGATAACAAAAAGGGCAGAATAATGTCAGGCAAAAAAAGTAGAGCAGGAGAGAGAAAAAGGGAGAGGAAGTGAAAAAAGAGAAAGAGCAAGAAAAAGAGAGTGCAAGAGAGAAAGCAGTGAAAGGTGAGGACAGAGGGAGGAGTCAGAGGGCAGAATCTCAAATATACAGGAGAGAGGAGAGGGTGTGTTCTCATGTGCTTGGTGGGGAGACAGGAAACTTTTGTGTGTAAGGGGACGGCCAGTGAGAACTCTTTCGTGTGGAGAGGGAAAAAGCTGACCAAGAAAAAAAAACAAATAAAGAGCCACAACAATAAAGCCTTTTAAGCTAGTTCTTTTAATGACATTCATTAAAAGCAGCTTCGTAGAAGTATCAATGATTGAATCATAGGACTATGTAGCTCAAAGTACAAATAGCTGAAAAACTCACTGTCCAAGCCTAAAGTCTCTCTCACTGACTCAAGTTCAGCTAGCTCACATGAAAACTAAATAATAAACCCTTATTCAACTTCAAGCCAGTGCATAGAGAGTTCTCACACACAGGCCAGCAGACAATATTAAATGTGCACTAATACAGAAGTATGAAAAGCTTGCTCTCAAATACGAGATTTGGGCCACCTGTGTCTTTGCAACTTGTACTTTCAGTCAAATAACTTTTCATTGTCTTTACATTTAAAAGAAGGAACATAGCTGTTACAGAATTCCCATAACCATTAAAAACACTAACATTTACTTCATTCTAAATTGTCACACTGGTGTATGAAAGTATCAATGGATTCCATTATAAAACAAAAATGAAGATTACCCATAAACATTTATTGGAGTATAGGGTAAATGAAGTAGTTTGCCCTTCAAATTGCCATTCAGCAACTTCTGCTAAAAAATTATTATATGTAGACTTTGGGTGTGGACTAAATAGTATAATATTAAAGGGAATGCAGAAGCAAGGAAAACTGTGGCGTTCACATACACAAATCTTTGAAAATGACAGGACAAGGCGATGAAGCCATTAGAAAAAAAAGCATTTAGGGTCCTTGCCTTTATTATTAGAGGAATGTGTACGAAAGTAAGGAAATTATGCCAAACCTTTATGGATAAGGCCTAACCAGCGATTTAGAGTACTGCATCCAATTCGCGGCACCACACTTCAGGAAGGATGTCAAGAGCTTATTTACTAGAATGGTGCCAACGATGAAGGAATTCAGTTAAACGCTGAGACTAGAGAAGCTCCTTTCAGCAGAGGGATATAAGGGGAAATTTAATAGAGGTTCTCAAAATTATGAAGGATTTTAATCAAAGCAGGAGAAACTGTTTCCAATGGCTGATATTACAGGCTGACAATGCATTCATTTTTGTGCTGGTTAATAGGTAACATTTGCTGACAGATTTACAAAGCTACAATAATACTTTTCATTTTTATAAATAGACATTTTATTAAAATTGACTACTTATTATTAATTTTCAATTGGGGGGGGCGCAGGGTGAGAAGGAGTGATGAAAAGAAACATTCAGCAATTACAGAACATAGCTTCCAGTTTTCTAACTTACACAATGGGAACAATATTACTGGTCCACATAACTAGTGGGTGAAACTCCTTCCTGGCAGTGTAAACTTTTAAAATTAAATTATCCAAAATATTTACTGTGAAAAAGGTAGTGTTGTCATATTTCTCATGTGTACTCCCAAGGCCCAATTTAAAGGTTTTCTATCAAATGAACCTGTATTAGTCATCCCTCTTGTAAAATTTGTCAGCCATATAATTGTAAAGATTTTCCACAGTAAAAAAAAAGCTTGGTGAATCTTGTCGAAAAGTCAGGGATGGAGAATGAATGACTCACTGCAATGGTAATATTAGACTTCCACCATCAGCACATCTGAACAGGAAATTCTGTCTTACACTGATAGGGCACCAGCATTTCAAACAAGGCCTTCAACAGTAAGAGTATTAATACTCAGATTGCACCATTAGGGAGTAAAAACTTAAATGAGAAAATATATAACTATCCCTAGTAAAACCACAGTGACAACTTTTCCCCTGTAAATAAGAACAAATTTAATACCTTTTTCCAAAATCCTACAGCCTATTAAATCATCATTAAATTATATTTTGTTCAAAATCACTTTCATCGTTGTTACTAATCAAAATGAACTGCATTTAACCTATACCTAGCTACACAGAATACAAAGCAGATGGATAGTGGTCAACATAAAGGAGGGATTGCAGACTGCCCACACTTTACAGAAACCGCTCAATTTTCACTTGTAGTGGCTTCAATTGGGTGTTTTCTACGATGGTCATCTGATCCGTAACCCTGATTGTGCTAAAGCAGTAAGTTGAAAAATCTACCACACTGATTGATAGAAGGTCGTTTGTGTGCCCTTCCCATCAGTCAGACTTCGGACACCACAAACTTATGCAAATTTTCAACTGCACTTTTTTAAAATGCATAATGAAACAAAAAAAAAGTTTTGCAACCTGCAGAGAAATTCTTGACTGCTGTCAGCGAGTCTTCACCTTTAACATCAATGTTCAGGCACTTATTCAGAACATATTTTGTAAGGTTGATAACACTTGTTGGAATCAACTAATGTTCTGAAAAGTTTTAAGGCGCACCTGCTGTTTATGAAACAGCACTGATCATCATATTTGGTTTCAATTAAATCATGCCCTCTGTGATCATGCTCTTACTAAAATTACATTGCATATCAATGTAGATGACTATATTATCAAATAAAAGGGATCAACTTCTAAAATTGATACTTTACTACACCGTCCTGAATAGGTGTGTTTATCACATAACTCCCGCACTTCCTTTTGGGAGAACGAAGAAGTTATTTTTTTTAGCAGGGGGAAGGCGCAACTTGCATGTGAAAGTGACATCTGATTGGCAAAATTAAAAGGAGAACTGAAACAAAAACAGTGTAAAATAGTCCCAGAGGGTGTATTATCACAAATCACCAAACCCTTTAATGTACTGCACTAACAGGTTATCTAATTCAATTGAACATTAGGTAGGTAACACCAACATTCATCTCCTCAATCACATTGTAACTGTAAATGCCTTAATGAGTACCAACAAGCAGCATCGTCAAAAATGGTAGGATTTAAATTCCAAAACCATGTGGTTGGGTAACCAATACTGTGAGACATTAGTGTACCAGCCCATTATTCTGAAATATTAAAACTTATAGTTTTATACATTCTTATAGATTGAACAGGTATTTATAAAATACATAAGATTAACATGCTTTAGTACCCAATAACCTTATTTGGTTCACAACACACCTTCTTTGAAAATTTACAGTTTAACATATTTCTCTTCATCTTTAAACTCCACAGGGTTCCTATTATTTGAAATTTTTTAAATTTCAAAATGATCTTATTTCCTCTTTTCTTCCACTCTTAAAATGTTTCCAAAAAGACCCAATTCAGTGTATGAATGATAAAATATTAAATGGCATAGATCATGAAGACCAGAGGCTGAATTCAGCCAATTTTTCAAAGTTCTGACTGCATCCAGGTCAGCAGTGGAAACTCCACAATCAGTTTCAATCTTCCAAAGACATAGAAGAAAGAGATACACAGGTCCCTTTCCTTAAGATGTTAAATGGGAAAGGAACAGGATTGGCTGCGATTACAAGCAAACACCCACTCCAAAAAGTCAATCTTTATCATCCAGGCTCGCACAACAAGAACAGACAATTGGTTAAGGTGCTGGAAGTCTGTCAATGCCCATTGAAACATTCCAACAGAAGTCACCACCTCCAGGAGAGTTGGGGGCGGGGGAGAGGGGAGAAGAAGAAGAGAGAGAGAACGTGGTGGAAGAAGTGAGGACAGGAATGTGTCATTCCCTTTTGCAGGCTAATTTTTGAAAAGAAAAAGCACAGTCAAATGCACTGTTTTGTGCAGTAGAAAAAGGAGCAGGTTACACATCCAATCATGTGCCATGAAACTATTCCAAACTCCTCTGAGACTTAACAGTAAAACTGATTGAGATGAAACAAACAAGATAGCCTGTGCACAGGGTACAGTAGCTTAAAAGTAGTGCAGAGCCCGTTTTGGAATACATTTCTGTAACCATGTTCCCCTTCACTGTTGGCAATGGATTTAAAGCCTTTTGAGCCTTTCCAAAGGCTGCAGGGATCTTGCATTCCTTTGTGGTTTTCAAACCCTTACATTTTAGAAGTACAAGATGCATTTGGCTTTAAAAGATTAGCTTCTGTTGAAATTTCCTCTTCTGACAAAACTACAGATCTCCTATCTGCAACACAGATAATACAGAGTATCACAACCACAACAGGTTTTCACATGAAAGATCAAAGCTGACCTCTCCTAATGCCCACTCAAAAGCAGCATTACCACAGAACTGGCGGAACATTGGCTGCCTTCATCTTTGCAACGTTTCTCATGTCTCCTTTACCCAAGTACACCAGGCCTACCCCATAAACTACTAAATCATCCATGCCACAACTTATGTCATGTATGCTGCCAGTGACATCTTATCAAGTACCAGAACCATACAGAGAACATACTGTCTCCAAAAGATAGCTCCAGATGGTAAGTAATGTGATATTTCATTTATATTACTAACTCTTTTTGAGGGGCAAAGCAAAAAATTGTTTCTAAAGAGAGCTCCAACATGAATCAGATAGGGAAAAGTTCAAATATAGGGGCTCAGGAATTTAGCATGGGCTATATGCGATTAATGCAGCTATACCACTATGTTTATGCCAAACCCACAAGTCATCATAGCCACAGTAATCTCCACAAAATTCATAATGCATTAACATTTATATGAAAATGATATTAAGTAATTCTTGTGGTGCACTAATGGTTGTAAGAGATCATTGTGTTGCTGTTCTAATCAAGTAATAAAAAAAATGCTCCATTTGTGGTCAGCTGTGGCTCAGTTAGTAGTACCAATTGCCTCTGAGTCAGAAGGTTGTGGAGTCAAGTCCCATTCCAGGGCTTGAGCACAAAAATCCAGGCTGACACTCCATGCAGTACTGAGGAGTGATGCATTGTCACATGCCTCTCAGATGAAATGTAAAGCCAATGCCCTCTCAGCTGTCCCAACTCTCAAGTGAATATAAAGGATCCCATGGCACAATTTTTAGAACAGGAGTAGTGGAGTTATCCCCATTGTCCTGGCCTGGGCTGTCCCTAGGGGGGTGCGGGGCCTGGGATAAACAACCACCCCCCCCAACCCCGTAACATTTTTACACAAGTTTCCTTGGGCTGGGCCCGAGTGTGTGTGTGAAAAGGAGCACTAGCAGCATCCCAGCTACTGAGCACTCGATTACAAGCAGGTACCGCACGATTGACTGTGATGACTGTGTCGCACGTAAAACTAACTTTGCTTCCAAGGCTGAATATAACTGTTGGCTCTCCTTTTGTTAAGGAGAAATCCATGATCTCTATGGGATTCCATTAGAACATTTTCATTGACACACCCCAATGGGAAAGAAAGGTCAGAATTTTCCAGCCCCTCATGGCAGTGGAATCTTCCAGTCCTGCGGATGTGAATGGAGATTTCCAGGGGAGGGTTTCAAAATTCCGGCCTTCCAACTTTTTTTATAAATTGCAAATACAATGCAATAAATAATTTCACCTTTTTTTTAGAAAAAGAAAATGACTGCCCATCTTCCAACGTTAAGCAAATGCTAATTGCAAATGTGTACTGGAGGAAACATAAAATAATAAGTGGAGGGTTTAAATTGCCCGGGACAGAAAACATACATAGTGAGTGACTTACCCCACAGGTCAGACGCTGTGTACTGTACGCCCACTTTTTAAAAAACATTAACTAGTTCGGAATAGTTCATCTTGTCCCTTTATGGTGAATGAGAGTTGAATAAAATCCGTTCGATGCTGCTGCCGCCGAGGGTAGTTTTGGAGAGGGGGTACCTGCTTCACTTATTTGCTTATATCAACCAGTAAACACTCATTTTGAGCTTACGAGTGTGAGAGACAGATAGCTGGTATGCATCTGACACCGTGATATCAAAGTGCAGGGCCCCCCTACCAAAGTGCACGGCCAGGGGCAGCCATCCCGATTTGCAGTCCCTATAACATCACAGAAACAGACTATTTGACCATTACCACAATGCTGTCTGTCGGAGTTTGCTACATGCAAACTGGATACAATATTTCCTACACTGCAACAGTCGTTACACTTCAGAAGTGTTGTAAAGCACTTTGAGATGGCCTGTGGACTTCAAAAGTGCTATATAAATTTCTTTCATTTAGTCAATTCAAATAGCTCCCAAAGTGTAATAATTACAAATTTAATCATTCCCAAAATCCAGATTTTCTAAAATGCAGACTTGGATTAGTTTGATAAATAAAATATGAAAGTTTTAGTTGCTCAAGAAAAAAAAATACAATTAGTATATATAACAGTGAATCAGTCATTATGTTGCATACAGAAAGTCAGCATAAAGCAAATCCACCACACCTCCCTCCCCCCCCCCCCTCCCCGAGTCCACTTAGGATGCTATAGGTATAGAAATGGCTATCACTTTGGAATTTGGAAGTATTAGAAATGGAAAAATCCAATCACACACAAGCTGGAGACATAACAGAATGACAGTGCCTGAATAAGGAATGTATAGCATACAAAGTAAATATATTATAAATGCTACTAACTTTCAGTCAACAACCACAAGCCTACACGTTTCTTCCTATTGGGCTACTTCAAACCTATCTATCATAAAAGGTGGTGTGGCAGATTGAGTGTGACTACTGAATCCAAATTTGACACACAGCACAGTTTGGGAATACAACTAATGTGTCCAAAATAACCTTTGAGGGATCAGAAAGGCAATCTATTGCTATTCAAATATCCTTCCACTGGATTCTGTGGTACAAAGTTTTACGTGAACTTGTCTTTTCCTAGTTGCAATGATGCCTTGTGTTAAGTGTGTCCCTGTGCCTTATTCTAAGCCAAGTGCTCAAATTATGTTGGTGCATGGGGGAAAATAGTGCCTAGGTTTGCACATGCTGCATCTCAGCATATTTCCATACTTTTTTGCCCCCATTTTTTGTGAATATGCTCAAGTATGGGGGTAAATTTTCTCCACCGATGGCAAAGAGCTTTGCAGCTGATGTGTACAGTGCATAATGTCAAGCCCAGTTTGCTGCATGCCCTATTTTGCAAAGTCGCACCACATACAAGTATGGGCATCATTTAAGATGAGTTTATTAGTGAAGCCCTATGCCAAAACTAGCAACTTCAGGACATTATCATCATGTTTAATCGGGGATCAAACCTTAAAAGGCAGATCATGGTTTTAGCAATTGCCCCCCTCCTTTTAAAAGACATTGTCATGACGCTCCTACTCAATCAATGCAATGCCATGTGATCTAGATGAGAAAGGGGGATTCATGAGTAAACAACAAAGGAACGATACCCAAGGTGTTTGATCCACACTGGGAGCCAATGTTTACAGACCTTTCCCCGCTTCATGTGTATCTGAATGTCTAAAGAACAGCTTTCACTGTCTCCACTTCAAAGCAAGGGTGGCACTTCCAGTCAAAGTCAAGGCAACCCTATCATGAAGCATCTTTTCAAGCTAGTGCAGGGAACAGCTGCCACATCTGGCAATCTACAGTGCACACATTAACAAGTGAAAAAAAAACAATGTTTGCAACGTAAATATTGTCCCCCATGGCAAGACGGCATCAGCTGGGCAGGGTGCAAAGATTTCATCGGGTACTAGGATTCCCTCAACTGCAAGAAAATTAAAATGGCATCCAAATGAACAGAGCTCCTCCCATCAATCACATGGTCTACATGAACTAAAAGGGTGCAGAGCATTCAATTAATATTCAGGAGGGGTCTGACCACAGAAACATTGTGCATGTCAATGTTTTTTTTTATCCACGGAACAGCCATAATGCCTTTATTATGTAGTAATTCACATTGTTTGTGTATTTTGAAGAGGAGAAAACACTCAGGAGATGGCTCTCAGGATAACAGGACTGATCGCTGCACCCATGTTTGCTCCACTGAGAAATTCCAAAAAAGCAATGGAGCACCTCAGCCGAGAAGTCTTACATTTACAGTTTCTCAGTTACCATCTCCAGCAGAAAATGAATAATTATTTGAAAATTGGTGATGGCTGTATAAATGGAGCCTTCCAGAATATGCAACAATGCATAGCTTATAGTCTGACGGGCCAAACAAAAAACGTGGCGCAAAATTGAGGAGCAAACTCACCCTTGTCTACTCTTGCTAGCAAAAAACTTGCAGTCAGGTGTGACAGGTCTAGACAACAGCATGGGGCTGAAATCAACTGCTTTACTGGGAGGTCACTTACAGCCCCAAAAAAGTTTATGTTCCTTTTGCACGAGGCAAGCCTTCAACTTTTGACAGTTTTACTGCACTGGTCCACTTCTATCAGCACAAGTTTCCCTCCGTGACAAGCTTCAGCTTTTTAAGAGCTGTTGCCAGGATGGATTTCATGTTGCTAAGTCAATTGTGTTAGAGGCTAAACTCTCTAGGCAAGAGAGTTTCCAGTCAGAAATTATGGCATGGCAACCCATTAGATGCCAGTACCAGTGAGCCTTCACCAGAAGCCAATTAACTCCATTGTTGCCAGTGCTGCAAAATCAGTGTTAGTAGTCAAGAACCATTTGTGTCAAGAACTGTAGTGTACAAACAGACGGTCTTCCCACTCTCAAACTGATATAAGACATGATGCAACCAGTAAATGTCCCCAGCCCTTATGACAGGAGTGTCATTTCATTGTGAAATCAGTTTCCCTTGTCAAATTTAATGAGCTTACTCTGACAAAGAGAGATCAGGTTTAAGCAGGTATGGGTGATATTGCTGACTGACATCCAACTGCTAAATTATACAACTACAACATGTCCCTGTAGCCCAAAATGATCTGAAATAAAAAATACAGCAACCATGTTGGTGTGCCTGTCACTATCTTCCGTGCCATTTTTAAAAATGGCAATTTAATGCCATAAAATTGAAAGATCTGCATGCAATATCAATCTTAGGCAATATTTACAAAATAAAACTTGCCCGTTTCCAAAACTGGTAAAAGCATTATCTTGGCTATTTTGATAGATGAATATTTTTTAATTATTATTGGTAATGTTTATACAATACAGACTTTCATATCATTAGTATTATCCATATGCTGTACAATTGTTAGAAATATTTGCACAGCACAGATACTGGCAATTATTGGTAACATTGGAGAGTACGCATGAATGGTGGCACAGCCAAACCACTTAGGCCGGATTCATAGGAATTTGGCAGGGTAAAGTCAGAAGGCAAGAAATTCTATTTTCCATAGTTGTTTCAAGTTGTAAAAAATTACAGGGAGTTGAATGGCAGATGCTAAGGGCTTGTTGCTGATACCATGGCTGCTGCACAAACCAATTGCTCACAAACACGGGTGTACTAATAGGCATTCCCTTGGAATGTAGTATGACTCCAAAAAAAAAGCAGCAGAAGCAACACAGAGCAAGGCAAGTTGGCAGAAGACAGGCTCTCAGCAAGGAGCCCTGTATGCCCAGGTTCTCAGGGAGCAATTGTCTACCTGAACCTCTGGAGGTACAATGGGCTGGATTTAAAGCTGCCCCAGTGGGGGAGCATGGGCACCGGTTGGGATAGATGGGGGATTCTTTGCCCCAGCAAGGTCAATTTGGCTCATGAAAAAGCCAAATTACATCCATTATCCCTGAGACAACTGCAATTTTATGCTGGCTCAGGGGTCAAGATGGGATGGGAGGGGATGTCACACACAACTTTCTTCCTGCCACCCATGGGTTTGCGAACAGCCTCCCGGGGCAATCCCTTGTTTTTTTCAATTCATTGATGGGATGTGCATGTCGCTGGCAATGCCATGTATTGCCCATCACTAATTGCCCTTGAGAAGGTGGTGGTGAGCTACCTTCTTGAGCTGCTGCAGTCCATGTAGTGCAGGTACACCCACAGTGCTGTTAGCAGTTCCAGGATTTTGACCCAGTGACAGTGAAGGAATGGCGATATATTTCCAAGTCAGGAAGGTGAGTGACTTGGGAGGGGAACTTCCAGGTGGTGGTGTTCCCATGTGTCTGCAACCCTTGTCCTTCTAGGTGGTACTGGTTGTGGATTTGAAAGGTGGTGTCTAAGGAGGCTTAGCGAGTTCTTGCAATGCATCTTGTAGATGGTACACACTGCTGGCACTGTGTATCGGTGATGGAGGGAGTAAATGTTTGAGGAAGGGGTGCCAATCAAGCAGGCTGCTTTGTCCTGGATGGTGTCGTGCTTCTTGAGTGTTGTTAAAGCTGCACTCACCCAGGCAAGTGGGCAGTATTCCATCACACTCCTGACTTATGCCTTGTAGATGGTGGACAGGCTTTGGGGAGTCAAGAGGCAAGTTACTTGCCGCAGTATTCGCAGCCTTTAACCTCTTGTAGCCATAGTATTTATATGGCTGGTTCAGTTCAATTTCTGGTCAATGGTAACGCCCTGGATATTGACAATGAGGGATTCAATTATGGTAACACCATTGAAAGTCAAGGGGTGATGCTTAGATTCTCTCTTGTTGGTCATTGTCTGGCACTTGTGGCATGAATGTTACTTGCCACTTGTCAGCTTAAGTCAGGATAATGTCCAGGTCTTGCTGCATTTGGACACGGACTGCTTCAGTATCTGAGCCATCATGAATGGTAAACATTGTGCAGTCATCAGCAAACATACCCACTTCTGATCTTATGATGGAAGGGAGCTTCCATTGATGAAGCAGCTGAAGATGGTTGGGCCGAGGACACTACCCTGACGAACTGAGATGATTGACCTCCAACTAGATATGACTGCAACCAGTGGAGAGTTTTCCCCTGATTCCCATTAACTCCAATTTTGCAAAGCTTCCTTGATCAAATGTTGCATTGATGTCAAGGGAATTCGCTCTCACCTCACCTTGGAAGTTCAGCTCTTCTGTCCATGTTTGAACCAAAGCTGTAAGGAGGTCAGGAGCTGAGTGGCCCTGGCAGAAACCAAACTGAGCATCAGTGACCAGGTTATTATTTAGCAAGTGCCACTTGTTAGCACTGTTGATGACCCCTTCCATTACTTTACCGATGATCGAAAGTCGGCTGAAGGGGCAGTAATTGGCCGAGTTGGATTTTTCCTGCTTTTTGTGTACAAGACATATCTGGGCAATTTTCTACATTGCCAGGTAAATGCCAGTTGTAGCTGTACTGAACAACTTGGCTAGGGGCACTGCAAGTTCTGGAGCACAAGTCTTCAGCACTATTGCTGGAATATTGTCAGGGCCCATAGCCTTTGCAGTATCCAGTGTCTTCAGCCATTTCTTGAGGTCATGTGGAGTGAATCAAATTAGCTGAAGATTGGCATCCGTGATGCTGGGGGACCTCGGGAGGACGCAAAGCTGGATCATCCACTCGGCACTTCTGGCTGAAGATGATTGCGCATGCTTCAGCCTTATCATTTGCACTGATGTGCTGGGCTCCCCCATCATTGAGGATGGGGATAATTCTGGAGCCTCCTCTACCAGTGAACTGTTTAATTATCCACAACCATTCACGACTGGATGTGGCAGAACTGCAGAGCTTAGATCTGAGTCATTGGTTGTGGAATTGCTTAGCTCTGTCTATCACTTGCTGCTTATGCTGTATGGCACATAAGTAGTCCTGAGTTGTAGCTTCACCAGGTTGACACCTCATTTTGAGGTATGCCTGGTGCTGCTCCTGGCATTCCCTCTCACACTCTTCATTGAACCTTGGCTTGGTGGTAATGGTACAGTAGGGGTTACACCAGGCCATGAGGTTACAGATTGTGGTTCAGTACAATTCTGCTGCTGCTAATGGTCCCCAGTGCCTCATGGATGCCCAATCTTGAGTTGCTAGATCTGTTCAAAATCTATCTCATTTGGCACAGTGATAGTAGCACACAACACGATGGAGGGTAACCTCATTGTGAAGATGCGACTTTGTTCCATAAGGTCTGTACAGTGGTCACTCCTGCCGATACGGTCATAGACAGATGCATCTGTGGCAGGCAGGTTGGTGAGGATGAGGTCAAGTATGTTCTTCCTTCTTGTTGGTTTCCTCACCACCTGCTGCAGACCCAGTCTGGCAGCTATGTCCTTTAGGACTCATCCAGCTCAGGTCAGTAGTGGTGCTACCGAGCCACTCTTGGTGATGGACATTGAAGTCCCACACCGAGTACATTCTGCACTCTTGCCATCCTCAGTGCTTTCTTTTTTTAAAAAATTCATTCATGGGATGTGAGCTTCGCTGGCTGGGCCAGCATTTATTGCCCATCCCTAGGCAACTCACCACCATATTCTCAAAGTTAATTAGGGATGGGCAATAAATGCTGGCTCAGCCAGCTAAGCTCACAACCCATGAATTAATTTTTAAAAGAGGAAGTACTGAGGGTGGCAAGGACACACATGTATTCTGGGTGGGGGGGTTTCAATGCCAATCACCAAGAGTGGCTCGGTAGCACCACTACTGACCGAGCTGGCTGAGTCCTAAAGGACATAGCCACTAGGTTGCTTCTGCTGCAGGTGGCGAGGAAACCAACAAGAGGGGAAAACATACTTTACCTCATCCTCACCAACCTCCTCAAAGTGGTGTTCAACATGGAGGAGTACTGAGGGATGGGGGCTGGTTGTGCGGTGGCAGAGGGCAGTACAATGGTAACCAGCATGAGGTTCCTTGCCTATGTTTGACCTGATGCCATGAGACTTCATGGAGTCCGGAGTCGATGTTGAGGACTCCAAGGGCAACTCCCTCCTGACTGAATGCCACTGTGCCACCACCTCTGCTGGGTTTGCCCTGCCGGTGGGACAGGACATACCCAGGTATAGTGATGGTGGCATGTGTGACATTGTCTGTAAGGCAGCATTCCATGAGTATGACTATGTCAGGCTGTTGCTCGACTAGTCTGTGAGACAGCTTTCCCAATTTGGCACTAACCCCAGATCTTAGCAAGGGGAACTTTGCAAGGTCGAAAGGGCTACATTTGCCGTCGTCATTTCCAGTGCCTAGTTCCGGTTCCCTTTCTTTTAGTTGTATCAATCCACTAAGAGTCTGAGTAGTTTACTAGGCCATTTCAGAGGGCATTTAAGAGTCAACCTGTAGGCCAGACCATGTAAGGACAGTAGATTACTTTCCCTAAAGGATATTAGTGAACCAGGTGGTTTTTACAATTGACAATGGTTGCATGGTCATCATTAGGCTTTTAATTCCAGATTTTTAACGAATTCAAATTCCCCACCGTCTGCCATGGTGGGATTTGCACCCAGCTCCCTGGAGCATTGCCCTGGGTCTCTGGATTACTCGTCCAGCAACAATAGCACTATACTACTACTTCCACACTCTGACTGAGCACTTCCGGGGAGCCAGCAGCAGGCAAAAGAATGGCTGCTGAAGCTTAGCAGGAGAAGGAAGCAAGGGAGCAGCCTAGCTGGGAGACTGCCTGAGCAGTCCATTGTTGGCTGTAGTCATCATCAATGATTTCAGCCCCACTGCTGGTCACAGCCTCAGCAATGGGCATCCCAACAACAATTCCAGAGTTTCCTCAAAGAGGTGAAGAACATGCAGTTAGCTTCTGCAGCCTTCAGTTGGGCAACAACCCAGAGGAGGAAGTGTTTCAGTTGAGTGTGGTAAAATCTGTTTGGATGATGTGTCTGTCATGGTTGAATAGCTGGCAGTGTGAGCAAGGTGTGAGATGCAGCAGCATTAAGCAGGAGGGCAAAGTGAAACACATGTATAGCTATGAGTCCTGGTTGATAGAGATTGTTAGTGAGTGCGTGATGACTTGAACAGTGTCTGTCTGAGGCTAGCGTTACAGTTGGTAATTGATGATATTTGAAAATGCATTCACTGTCCTATGTGAGGTCATTGAACTTCTTGTCGTACTGCATCTGGGTACTTAGGGCTTGACTCCTAGCTTTGTAGGTCAATGCCATCTGTTCCCATTGTCATTAGTTTGTAGCTGGAGAGCCTCCTTTACCCTGCAGCTCCTGTTTTCCACCTACTCCACCAAGGTCTCCAATTCAACGTCCAAAAGCACTGGAGCCTGCTCTCTCCCGTGTTATGCCATTCTTCACTATTTTTTAGGTCAGATTCATTTCCTGTATGACTGCCAGCACCTGCTCCAGCCACAATTCGCCTCCCCTTTAAGAAGTCAAGATTAGCTTTAACTGGTGCTGGCAAGATAGGATTACCGGCCCCCTGATGAAGTGTGCAGCCAATGAAGAGCATGGTTAGTGCTGGCTGAGCAAAATAATGAGTTGGTAGGCAAGCAGTTGGCATGCTAGCTGCATTACAGTGAACATGTGCAGGTTAATCACATATTGCGATCTTTGCTTCTGTTTTCAGGAGTTATCCTTACTGTCTGTTAACCAATCTTAACAGAAAAATCTGTGTAAGTGCCCTGGACTGAACTGATCTTTGCTAACCATCGGCTTAAACATTGTGTGTGCAGGCTTCCCTAGCTTCTCCCTCCTGTCCAACCTCAAGGCCTTTCCGGTCTTAGCTTCTTCACTTTATATATTCACAACTTCAGGACATCCCATTTCCATCCAATTAAATATTTTGAATTACAGTCACTTCAATGGTCAGAGGGAAGCCAGAAAGCCAATTACTCACAGAGTCCCACAAATAATAATGATATAAATAACCAGATAATTTGTTTTAGAGGATTGATTGAAGGATAATGCCAGCCAGAACACCAGGAGAACACGTATGTTCCTTTTCAAATAATACCATGGAATTTTTTACATCTACTTGTGAGGAATAAGAAGGCCTCAATTTAGTGTCTCATCTGAAAGACAGTGTCTCTGACAATGTAGAACTCCTTCAGTACTGCATTAAATGTCAATCTAGCTTATTAGCTCAAGTCACTGGAGTTCTTGAACCATAACATTCTGAGCCAGTGGTAAGAGTGTGACCACTGGGTCAAGGTTGACATAATACACAACTTTTTTGATGTGGAGGGACTATAAATTGACTATGTACAGGAAGTTAAGTGTCAATGTTCATTGGATCATTATTCTTTCCATAGCCATTTGAAAACAAAACATTTTCCTTTACAAAGATTATAAAGGTAGCTAGCTATCCCACACTAATTTAGAAGTTGATCACAATAACTTAAAAATTAAGACTAGTGGTGGGAAGACTAGAGGACTCTGCTTGCAGTTGAAACAGAGGCTCATAAATTTCTACGGTTGGAACGTGGGAAGTACTCAGATCTTTATCATGCGAACACAAGAACTGAAAGTATGATTTGAATTAATTAACCTCCCATGCATGTGATGATTGCAAAAGATGAGTCAATTGTCAGTGAGTAAGTATGGTACTCCACTGAGTTTGTGTGGGTGGAACTGCCAAATGGATGAAACTGGCTCAAATCAGATAATCTCACCTGATTACAGACAAAAAGAAACAGGTTTGAGAAGTGTATCAAACCTAAAATTCCAATTCTGGGCAAGTCAAGCCAACTCAACTATTTTCAAATTGAACCTTTTCTGGATAACTGACGAAGCCAAAGATTTTTGATTGAAAATAATGAGATAGTAACACATACTAAATCACACAATGTTAAAAATGTGTACTCAAAATGTTCACAGAAAGTTAACTGTTCAACCTGATTTTTGCAACCCAAATTTACAAACTGAATTAGCTGCATGCACATCACCACTTAATTCCAATTATAGCTGTCAACTGTGTAGACATGGGTGCGTCCAGAACCACAGGGAGCTGTCAGACTGAAGCCTGATAGCTCCACATTTGTTAACCAATTTTGTGTTATATCTGTGCAATTAGAATGGCGAGTGATCACTTTCCACTTAAACCATAACCTGAAATAAACCTGACAGCTTCACTTTTATGTTGCAATTTTTAACTTGCTAGAAGGAAACTAGAACTAATTGGCATTAGTGCTTGAATTTCACCAGGAGAGGGAAAGAATTTGGCTGATCTATGCGGGGGTTTTGGCGGGGGGGGGGGGGGGGGGGGGGGTGTGTGTGTGTGTGTGTGTGTGTGTGTGTGTGTGTGTGGCAAGATAATTTGCAGAAGAGAAAGTAGGTTTCTCCCTAAATGATTCAAGCCCACATGTTCACAGAGATGTAGCATTACTGTCTGGACAGGCCACCTAATCCTTCTGGCTGAAGGTAATATGAATGTGGGGGTGAGGGAAATTCACTGAAGACAAAGCTGAGAAGCAAAGCGCTCTATCATAATTGCAACTGTAAATGGTTAATCATGAGAATAGGACTAAAACCACAACTACCTGAGTAACTGAATCAGTTTGAGTGAGACAAGACACTTTCATGTTCATTTAAACCGCTGATAAACTGAAATATAGATACAGTGACTCATTGCAGCTAACATTCTTCCTCCTGCCCTCACTTCTGCTGCTAACACACCTAGTCCTGCCATCATGATTGACACAATATAGCAAATTTGTTATCTATTACATTTTTTCTCCCTCTTCTAAGTGCCATACATTTGGCAAGGTTTACTGAAATTTGTAACAAAATCTAACAGTTTTGTGGGGGAGAAGACTGTTGGCTCACCTAGACCATTTTTCCACAGTATTCCCTTGGTACATTTCTAATAACCCCACATGCCACTGATGTAATTTTTAAAATCACAAAGCACACTTCTGCAGAACTAAAATACCCTCAATTTAAATATATTGCGATGCAATAGCAAATCTTTAATGACACTTCTGATCACCAACAGGTCCAACCTTGCTACCAGTGGCACCATTCAGTCCTATGATCCTGTAGCCAGATACAAAACAAAAAAAGAGGTGTGCTCATTGGCCTTTCCTTACTAGTACACACTAATTCTTCAGATATTTAGTGGTCCTAAATGTATCAGTAAGCAACAATATTACTAGACTCGGGAAGAAGGCACCACAACAAACCATTCCAGACTAACTGTAATCATTGATAGTACTCACATGCATATCACCTTATTAGAAGCAGCAATAAAATTGTCTGCAAGGGCTATATTTGAAAATGAAAATAGCATATTCCATCAATTAAAAAATATACACCTACACTCCAGACGAGGGTCAACTTTAATACTAAAACATTTAAACCTGTGTCAGCTCATACTTAGCACATTAGCCAATCAGTAACTCTATGAATGCTAATGCTTTGCTGATTGACACTGGGATCTACATTACTTCATGCAAAAATAATTACAGAAAATAACCTGAGAGTATACATCTATCTACAAATATAATATTTAAACAAATGATATTTTAGTTAAACCTGGGTTGCAATTAATTAGGAATAGTTTTTAAGTTTTAATTTAGCTATTAAAAAGATTTGAATTTTATACCCAAAGTAAAATCTAACAGTTGTTTTCTGTAGGAAATATAAAAGGGAAAAGAACCTATCAAAAAAGATTGCAATCATAAACTTTGCAAGCAATTAACCATTAAATATAAGCTGTAGTTTTCAGAACAGGTGTATTTTCAAATGTCTTTTATTAGAGCTTTGGATAAATTTCTAATTAGAAGAAAATCCAGGAAATTTTCTCAACTCACAATAGATTGGGGAAAGGAAGGGGGGCATATTCACACAGAAATGCTTCTTCTTAAGTGTCCAATGATTATACTTTTAGGAATATGTTTCTTCTTACACCCACTCCAATATGATAAAAGGGAACTTAAAACACCGAAAGACAAAAACAGTTGTGCTGTAGTGGAGAGGCCATGGCTCTGAAATGCCACCTCAAATAATAAGCAGTTGATCAACACACTAACCCTTTTTCCAAGTTCAGTCAAGACTGGTAGAGGTCTATTTGGGGGATGGGCGAAACAAGCATAGGATAAAGAAAGGTGAAAGATGCGTATTTATTTAATTCTGCTAGCAGCTGTTCATTCAATGTCAGAAGTCAGACAGCTCTACTTTGAATAGTAGTGCTAGTATAATGCAAGTTATATTTGTAAATGTTTATTTTAACGAACTCTATTTATGCTTGAATAACGTGCTAGAATACAATTGCTTTAACAAATGTTGTCAGCTACCAGTTGCTCTGATTTGCAGATATATCATTCTCTTGAATCAGATTTTAAAATATAATGTAATAGTGGAGAAAATAAAATACAAAATTATACAATATTTTACCAAATCATGTTGTATTGTACAGGTAAACTGACTTGTTTTGTAAATTTTACACTTAATCACTATTGTAGTTTTATTCCTCTCCCTTAATGAGCATTCACAATAACCGCTCAGATTTCAAGACTCTAGGGAACTTTTATAGAGAAGTTTTGTTTTGTCTTTTTCTGTGATATGCACTCTTTTCAAAGTAGAGTCAGAAAGAACAGATTGTGTTCTCCCACGTAGATGTACAGAACTAAGGGTCAGTGTATAGGCACATCAGTGCCAAAAGGAAAATAAAAATGAAAAAGCAGATTCAGATAATAGCACAGTAATCTGATTAGAGACCTCCAGCATCACAGTGTCATTGGCTAAAAATCAGTATTAATCCACCTAACATAATGTATAATAAACGGAAATCATCAAAAGAAATACAACAACGTCACTGAATGTAATTAGCTGGTATTTAATATTCTGTCATATTTAAAATGTTAACACCTTTAGTAAAAACATTTCACAGGTGCATTAAGTTCAGCTGGAGCCACCCCACATCTGCACCTGCCATGGCTCCAAAACAAGTGAGTAAGAAGGGGGATATTTTGTAAAAAGTCCCATGTATAAAAGGTCTGTCAGTGTTGTAGTTTACCATACAGGTAATTCCCACCTATACAATATAATTAATATTCCAAGCTGCCAGTAACGTAAACATTGAATAGTTCAAATGGGTTCAAATGAGTCAATTCTGAAAAATGTGTTATTTTCCAAACTATAAGGAAATGCATCACGGCTTATTGTGGCTGTTTTGCCGGAAGATGTAAAAATAACGAACCGTTCCGCTAGCTGCTGCTGTTTTTTTTTTGCTCTCAACAAAGGGTATAGCACAATTCATTTTACAGAAACGTCAAATTCATTTCCATTCTGATATCAAAAACAACACTGCGACACAAACATAGAAAATAAAACTACGAAAACACATGAAACTGTTCCAAGTTGTTGTAAGTCACGAGAGAAAGCGGAAAGCTGACAAAGGAACAGGTCACAATCTGAGTCTAAGTGTTTCTTATTTATCTAAGCCTTTTCCTTCGCTGTGTTATTGTCCCCAAACAATGTTACCCCCCCCCCCCCCCCTTCTCCGAAACATGTGTAAAAATGTATAACCAGCGTCAGATAGGTTTCCAGATGAAAGGTGATTTTTTTAAAAATCGAGGTAACTTTCAACGACTCGAGATCTTTGCGTAACTTTGTTTCTGTCAATGAGTCACCCTCTGCCTGTCACTGGATTCACCGCTCCCCAAAACATCAAGCTCGCCTTCCCGGAATGATCAATAGTGCGCTCCGTCCAATCGCTGGCGGGGTGACAGAGTCGAACCAATCAGGTCAGGCCAAGGGCGGGACAAAGCGATGGTAAGCAGGTTAGGGTGCAAGCATCAGCGACAGACGCGTGCGATCGTGATTGAAACAATAACATTCAGGGACAGACTGGCAGATGCGCCCAGCGGGACTGGGGCGTGATTCATCCGACAACTATGATTTCCACAATCGACATTACAAAATGACGAAAAGAAAAGCACACCCCCCCAATAAAAAAATCAGACCAGACAAAGCAGGGCTGCAAGACCGTTTCCGCTCAAAATTTAAAACAAGAAAATGTGCTGTTTGAATATTGCATTACCCTGCCCCAAGAGTCCATAGGCAGGCATTTGACAGAGTACAACTTCATTTATCTCTGCACTCTGGAACGGTGCGAGGTGCAAACTTTGACTTGAACGCGGGGTGGTCATTTGAAAATCACACCAACCAACTGCATTTTTTGAACAGGACGTATACAGTTGGGTATTTCAGCAATTTTTGTTTCTGTAAATTGGGCGCATGTTTTACTCAAGCTGAGCTTCCTCAGCTAGCCCACTGAAAAGAGGTCAGCTTACAGGCTACAGATTGTCTCTCTCTTTGGAGATGCTGACCGATCTCTGTTTTTCCTGCAATTTCGATATATATAGGATATCTTTAAAATACGACAGACACTTGTTTCTAAAGGCTGTTAAGGAAGACTACCTGTTGCGCCGGGATCTAGCTACACCATATTGCCACGCTGATCTGGATTGAACTAAAACTTCATAGGAAAACCGATAGCCACTGAACAATTAAAATTTACTCCAGAGATTTCCGATATTCTCTTGTTCACAAAAACCTAAACTAGCTAAACTAAGGCTAGTCCAGTCCCCAAGTATAGTTCACCCCCCGCCCATACAAAAAAGGACTTTGCTAGCGATACAGAGTATCCCCCACTCACCCATCTCATGGCACCAAAACGCTCTATTTGGTTTAGGGAATTTAGGACGTACGTCAGGCAATATCGATTTATTTACAAGTCACTTGTTTGCCAAGGCTATGTAAGTTTTGACAATAATGTGACATAAAAAGGCAGCGCATGTTTAACAGCACAGTATTTCCTGTCTTTATTAGAGTGCTTTCTAAGTTGTTATTTGGGGACATGGGAGATGATTTTTTCAGCTTTCATTTAGAAATCCATCACGAAACTGTCAACGTCCCTGAGAGCAGCGCGGATCTCATCCGCTTGCGTAATGGACAATTCCTTGATTACTTCAGTAGCTCCACTAGAATTGTTTTGCTCACACATGTGGTATTCCATTGAACACAGCGTTCTTCCACACTTTAAAACAGTTGGTAAAATATGATAAAATTGTAATGCCTTATCTCAGTGGGCTGTACAATCTATGATTAGTAGTAAATCATTAAAAGCTCAGGGTTTTATTTTACACGTATTTCACTGTACTAAAAGCGGAATATTTAAGCACTCAGGTCATTCCTATCATCCCCATCAGACTTCCTTCCTCCTGGACAACAATTGGCGCTAAGTGGACTTGGAAAGTATATTAATCTTACAATATTTGGGAACGTGGATTTTTCTTTTACAAAACATCGTTAACTCTGAATTGGTTGTATTTAATATTTCTGTACGTTTATGTATATATATCTAAAAAGTTTAAAATACAAGTTCGTGACTTAAAAAATAAATATTATTTTGTTCCCACCTTCCATCCAGCAGAGCTGTTGCTGTCTCCTTTATCTTTGAAGTAAGGAACGCTTCTGACCATCCAGTCGTAAATCTGGGACAGGGTCAGCCTCTTCTCCGGGGAGCTCTCGATAGCTTTAGTGATGAGGTCAGCGTATGACAGGTTCCCCCAAGCGTTTCTCCGGGACGAGCTGCTCTTCCTCTGGGCTGCCGAAGCGGCTCCAGCCGAGGGGACTTGCTGCTGCTGCTGCGGCTGCTGGTGTTGGTGCTGATGCTGCTGCTGACACGGGAAGTCACCGCAGCACTCGAGACCCAGAACAGCGGGTTTCTGCTCAAAGTCCTCGTCCTGCTCCTCCAGCACGAGAGCCGGCGACACCGAAGCACTCACCCGGCCGGCCCCTTCCGGGGTCAGGCTGAACTCACTCTGCCCTTCTTGTTTCACCGAAGCCGGCGACGAAGCGCAGCTGAAATCCGGCCGGGGTAAAGGCCAGGTGCACGAACGGGGCCGGGATTGCGGCTCGAAATCGGGGTCGATCTCGACGACCTGTTGCAGCGGCGGTGCCTCGGCCATGACTGGAGTTTTGAAGTTTGTTTTCTTCTCTCTCTCTCCCTCCCTCCTCCCCCCCTCCCCGCTTTGCACAACACACGAGGAGTAAAAAGAGAGAAAAGTTACTTCGTCACTTCATAAATGGGCAGAAGAAAAATAAAGTCACTTCTGTCAAAAACAAGTCCCCCAAAAAAACCGATCTCCAACAAACACACACAAAGTAGGAAGCGAGCGATCTGGTGCCACACGTTGACAAAGCACTAATAATAATAATAATAATGCTCATAAACCTTCATGACCCTGCCGTACCATTTGTCCTACTTTCCTTCTCCCTGCACAGACAAGCGCTGTATTGTACTCCGGGCCGAGCCACCTAACCTGATGGTTTTGCGTTACAAAAGAAGGGAGGGGCGGAGACAGCTTGCTGGGCAGCTGGATACTCCAATCACAATCACCATTCGCCCAGCAGCCGGTGACTTGCGGCCAATAACGCATCGGAAAAGGCGGGAACCTTCCAGCCCTCCCCACCCCGTTTCAAGTTAGGTTGGTGAGGAGGAGCTTGTTGCTCAGAAAAGTCCGCCCACCAACACGAGTAAACACATGGCGGGGAGCTTACTCACATAAAAACAAACACACACACACACACAGCCATTTTGACAGCTAAACTGGACTTTATTCCAGAAAAATACAGCAATAGAGAGAGAGGGGGGAGATGTTTTAAATCCCCATTAACTAAAAGAAACGTGTTGAAAGCATAAAAAGCTGGCGTCGCAAAATGCAATCGGGGGTGCTGTTTATTCAGTCGTGAAATTAAAGTTAACAGTTGAACTAATTCTAACTTTGCTAGAAGTTCTGCGACTTGAATCTAACAGAGATTTGGAAAGTGCGTGATAGTCCCCAAGACTGAACGCCCTGTTCTTTTGCAGACCTGTTGTATTTCTGGAACAGTGGTTAACCGACATCAAATATTGACAGATTTCTTCCCCCACCGCCCCCCCCGCCCCCCGCCCCGAGCTAAAAACTGAGTCACTTCCACACCAACAAACGGACCAGACACTCGGCTGCAGTTCTGAAATTAGTTCAATCTGGAGTTTGTTTACTTGGAGTATATTCTGCATTTTGTGGATTAGAACGGAATCCCTGAGTTCAACCTGAGTTCACTCTAATTTTGTCACCCATATCAATATGGTTTGCGCTCCGCCCCTCTCCCTTTGCACCAGACGCTATCTGTTGAAAGGATGGTTAACCTGTAAATTCGAGAGATTTGAACGCACTGAGTAAAATAGAAATGTGATTTATTTTTTAATAATAGTCATTCACAGTGATTTTGGACTTCAAAGGAGGTTGGAAGAGCCACAATTGATGTAATCAGTTTGCATATTTTGGCTTCGTTTAGAAGTTTATTCTAAAGGAAAGCGCTGAAATTCGACACGATATTCCTTAAATGCTGAGTTTTTTTCCGTTCTTCATAGGAACTACCATGTCAGGCCAATGCATATTTTCTTCCGTTAACAGCATGTCAATCAAACGATTCCATATGAGTAATCTACAGCAATCCTACAACAGTGTTTTTAATCTGTGCTGGGGACCTGTGGCTCCACCTATTCGCAAACCTTTACAGTGCCATTTCCCAGACTGCAAGCAGTGCGGCTGGTTACTTGTACATCTGCGCCTGTATTTGATTCTGGATCCGTACAGAGGTCAGGAATACTAACTCAATTAAGATTACCCTGCCTTAAATAAGAACATATTGTTTTAAAGGATGTTCATCCTAGAAGATAAGATAAAGGGGCTAAAACATTATACAAAATCATCCCGCACATGGAACTAATTTGATATAACCCACATAATTTGTGCAAAAAATGATGCTAAGCATTTTCAAAAATATTTAAAATCGGGGGCAGAAACATTGTGTGCCATCTGGGGCATGCAAGAAGTGTGCCAAATGCCACAGAGAGAGAGAGAATTCATGGGAGCATCTTTATCATTTTGAGTCATTTTTTTTCCTAGCAGCAGGTATTGGATTAATGTAGCTAACGCGTCTTCAATGATAGCTTAATAAGGTTAACAATATTAAAAGTTTATTATAAAATTTAATTTAACAATTTAATATGGCCATTAAATAACATTTAGTACATACGTGTTGCAATATTTAAAGCTGCAGGTCCCACAGCGTTATTCAAAAGGCCATCATGTTATTTATTGCTGCTAAATGAGAACCTCCCTATATTTTTACAATTAACCATTGGTTACCTTTGTTGGTGCCACCTCTATTTCCACAGTTTTTCAGTCTGTTTGCAGATTACATACAATGAAAAGTAATTTTGTCACCTGAATGATTGTTTTCTTCAAACTTCCCTTCTGCTGGAAGTGACTTTCCCACTGATGTTAGCAAAACTCTAATATCTTGACATTCTTCATATATATTCTAGATAGTGAATTTCCATAGACAGTTCCACCTTGAGGGCTTCACAGCCAGATTCAGTCCTGTGCTTGCTTGATGTCCACATACCCATGCTTACCTGGCATAGGTCAGTGAATAATTTGAACTTCAGCTTCCCAATTGTCGTGTGACACACACTACCTCCCAGCCTGCCCTAGCTGAGATCAACTAAATCAGCAAAGAACACGACAACGTTATTTACAAAATGGCGATAAAATTATGGATATCCATATGGATATAATTTTAATCTTTGTGAACATAAACATTTGCATTATGAGCCTGTGCAACACTGTCCTTCTTAGTTCATATTTATAAACTGAAATGTCACCATTTACACAATGTGTGAATTCTCTCTTAGCTGTTTACTCTCTTTCACTGGCAACGTGCATAGCTAGATTTGTTGAGGTAAAAGGAGTGCAGTAACTCCTTTGTCCACAGTCAATTTAAAATCACAGATGTGGGAAAACTGTGCTGGTGTGTTTTCAGCTCACCCTGATTATACCTGTACAGCATTTCAGATTTTTCACTCATGTAAATGAATATTTGTGATGGACTGGGCTACAGTGGTCGAGACATTCATCTTTCCACCTTCAGGACTTGGATTCAAATTCAGCCCAGGCAGTTCCTATGCTTGTCGGCTCATTTACAAGAAGTGAGGTTGCGCAGTTTCAAAACCAGGCTTTAGCTGGATGGGCCCCGAGCACAAAACTGTCCTTAATTTGTAATTTAATTTCAAAATGTCACAGAATGGCTGAAGTGGAAATATACAAAACATTATCTTGATGTATTAAGGAATGCATTTTGAGGTTGGGGCTGAGCTAGGGAAGAATTGCAGTAACGCTTTCCTCTGGTATATGGTATAACCAGCCTAAATTAGGAAATTGTTCCATCCCTTGGCACTAACTTCAATGATTTCACTCACCTCTTCCCTCCTCCACAAAACAAGTACAAAAAATAATATATTTCTAACCCCATTGCACTTGAATGTTTTTTTAAAATTATAAAATGGTCATTCACAAGAGTAATGCCGGCTTACTAGCGGAGCCCTTTTTATGTTCATTTCTTCTTCTTTCTTGGCTGTTGTAATGTTCATGTGCTCCAGGTGTGTAGCCAAGAATGTCTATTTGCTCAGAACTTTGTTTTCAGTTTGGTACGTGTTTCCAAGAAGAACATTGCCTCTTCTGTGTTTTTTCTAAATATAGTAATTTTGAATACAGTGGGCAAGAGTTCTAGATTTTATTGGTCCAAGAATGCGTTGTCACTAATTAACTGTCAATTATTGACAGATTGTGCCCAGCAATCTGGATCAACACAATTACAAAAAAGTAGTTTTGTAGCAAATGTTCTGGTCTTGCTAACAAATAATAACTTGTACTTATATAGTCTTTAATGTAATAAAAATGTCTCCAAAAGCACTGAACACGTACTATCAGAGAAAATTTGAAACCAAGCCTCATAAGGAATTATTAGGAGTAATTTAAAGGATTAGAGAGAGGATGGGAGCTGGAGAGGTTTAGCGCTTAGGCAGCTGAAGGCATAACCATCAATAGTGGTGAAATGAAAATAGGGAAGTTGCGGGGGGCTGGTGTGGCCAAGAAAACTTTGGAGGAGTGCAAAGACCTGAGAGGGTTGGCAGGTTGGTGACAGAGAGGAGCAAGGGCATAAAGGGACCTGAACACAAAGATGATCATTTTAAAATCAAGACATTGCCCATCAAGTGCCAATGTAATTTAGCTAGCACACAGGTGTTGGGTGAACTGGGCTTATTGTGAGTTAGGATATGGGTAGCAGAGTTTTGGATAAGCTCTAGTTTACAGAGTGTGGAAGGTGGGAAGCTGGCACAGAGAGCATTGGAATAGTCAAGACTGGAGGTAACAAAGGAATGAATGAGTTGAGCCAAGCAGAGAATGAGGCAACTGCTATTACAGAGCTGGAAGTAGATAATCTTGGTGTTGAAGAGGATATGGTGTTGATAGCTTTCCTCAGTATCAAATAGGATGGTGATATTGCGAACAGTCTGGTTCAACCTTGGACAATGGTCAGTGAAGGGAATGGAATCGGTGGCTAAGAAATGGAATTTGTGGCAGGATTTCCATCTTCGCAATATTTAATTACCTCCATGTTAATCAAGTTATGCTTTCTTGCCTGAGACAGCATTCAAACAATTCATTGGCTTTTGAATAAATACAATTGCCTTCGGACATTTATATTTTCAATCATCATTCAATCCATTGCCTGATATCTTAATGTGCACTCAAGATCTAAGTTTGATCCCTGCTTTTGGTTGCATTAACTAATCTCAGCTGGGCCAGCAAAGGAGCACTATATTTTGCTCCTAGTACCCTAGACAAAGGGAAGCTATCAATCAGATGCCAAAATCCTGCTTGCTATCTAGCCTTCCTGCTCAAAACACCTGTGCATATTAGGTTTGGGCATGATGCACCCATGATAAAAATTTCTTGATGAGACTCATTCTCAAGGCATGAGCATGAATAATGATGTCTTGGGTGCGGCATTGATGAGCATTACTCCAGAAATGAGTCAATATCCTTCAGAGACAGAACATTAGAAAATGGCCAGGAATTCAATCGACTAACAAATAAATGAAACTAGTTTTGAAATGTTAAATGGGCCTCCTGGTTTCTTTTCCAACAGGAGTAAAAGATTTTTCACCTCTACTGAGGTGGTAGTGGGTCTGTTACATTGGCCTCAATGTCCTTTGGCAAGGGATCTCACTCCTATTCATTGTCTAGTGACCCCTCCTGGAAAGTGTCCATATGTCAATGTTAGGGGCTGGCTTTAGCTGTGATGCTCATCACAACAAAGCAGCTTGTTGACATTCACCGTTTTGGTGTACATATAAATAATAGCCACTTGGATATGTTATTGGAAGACTGCCAACTCTGGAGCAACCGCATCCTCATTACACATCATCACCTTCAGGAGACAAAGCAAGAAAGTAGAAGAACATTAGAGAAAAAAGCAAAAATGAAAATATTATAGATGAGTGAAGTAAAAAGCAGCATCTACATTATCCAATGTTCATCAGGCATCTACCTTAGCAATGATATAAAATAAAAAATAAGAAAGACCATCACTACAAGGAAAAACACCAAAAGTAGAAGTGAAGTTAATGCAAAGCTTGACATGTTCATACAAGAAGCTCAAAATTACTAAAAGGAGCCAGTGAGGTTTAAGACTTGCCTTAGGGCTGCAGGAAGCTATTACCATTCCACCACACACCATTGTAGCACTAAGTGCACAGCATGAACATTCACGATGTGTCATCAGTCAGTCTGACTTAGTCATAAAAAACATAAAAACTACAGGTCCTTGAAAGACTGGAGTTGTGGTATTTTGAAGTGAGGAAAGGGAAGGGCCAGGTTTTGACTTGAAGTCTCTTCGTTGGATTTAAGCTTGATCTGTGGCAATGAGAGGGGTAGAGGTCAGTGAGATATGTTTCATCTAAGCGATGTAATTAATCTTAATGCTGCAGAGCATGGTTTAAACAGGGACCATTGCATATTTAAGAGAAAATTGGATAACTGCTTGAAACAGAAGAAAATATAGATCTATTGATGGGGGGAGGGAATTCATTTTTTGATTACTCTAGCAAAGCGCTGGCAAAAGAATGATGGACGAAATGGACTCATAGAATTGTTACAGCACAGAAGGAGGCAATTCAGCCTATTGTGCTCGTGCCAGCTCTCTGCAAGAGTAACTCAGCTACCATAGTCCCACCCTTTGCCCATGGTCCTGCAAATGTTGCTTTTCATGGGGCTTATCCAAATCCCTTTTGAAAGCCACATTTGAATCTGCTTCCACCAGATTCTTAGACAATGCATTGCAGATCTTAACCACTTGTTGTCTAAAAATGTTTTTCCTCATGTCATCATTTGTTCTTTTGCCAATCACCTTAAGTTGATGTCCTCTAGTTCTCAGCCCTTCCGCAATCGGGAATAGTTTCTCTTTATCTATCCTGCCTAGACCCCACGTGATTTTGAACACTTCTATCAAATCTCCTCTCAATTTTCTCTACTCTAAGAAAAACAACTACAGCTTCTCCAATCTAACCACATAACTGAACTCCCTCTTCCCTAGAAACATTCTGGTAAACTTTCTCTGCACCTCCTCTAAAGCCTTCACGTGTAGTGCCCAAAATGGGACACAATACTCAGGTGGGAGAGGCCAAACTAGAATTTTATGAAGGTTTATCATAACTTGCTTTTGTGCCCTATGCCTGTATTTATAAAGCTGAGGATACCATATGCCTTTTTAACCACTTTCTCAACCTGCTCTGTCACCTGGAACAATTTTTCCTTCTATGCTATGACAGTACTGTCCATTACAGTTCTGCATATTGCATTTTAATACCACTCCCCCGAGATCAGAGATGGAGGAGGGCTAGCTTCCTAACTCCCCTCAATCAAGCTCAGGGGGGAAAAGGTGAAGGCCAATTGAGGCCCTTAAGGGGCCACTTACGAATTATTTAAGGGACTCGTCCCACCACCGCTGGTCTTCAACCAGTGATAGGTGGAGGACTCACCATCTGGGGAGACCACTTAGCAAACCCTGTCAGGTTTACGATTGGCATACAGGAGGGGGTCCCTTGTTGACAGGAACTCTGTGCCCAATTGAGGAACCTGGCATTGGGGGGGGAGGGGGGGTGGTGGAGGGGTGGGGGGCATGGTGGGAGGGGACCTCTGAAAGCCATCCACCTGTCCTTGCTTCCAACCCCCCTCCAATCTTTTGCCAGCAACTCACACCCTATTGCCCCCACCCCACCTATATTCACCTCTATCTGGGGATACATCACCAATCCTTCCTGCAGGCCCAGGTGTGGTACCGGCAGTGGTGGTGGAGAGCTGTCAGCCTCTGATTTGCAGGCAGCTCTTGAGGGCGGGATTCCAACTGTACTGGGGTCTTACTCCGACAGGAGGCCCAACACCGTCTGGGCAAGTGCTTGATTGCTTCATAATTGCAACAGGCCTCCTGGAGAGAAGCAACACAGGGCTCCCACTGTTTGCCCAACTGGTGGGCAAGACCCCATTGCACTCATTAAATTCCACCCATGGTCTGAGACAAACAAAGAAACAGTGCACCTTAATGCTATGTTAGCAATAAAAGCAAGACATGTATCCTTAAACCTTTGAACCTTTTCTAAACATAAGATTATTTTTTATTATAAAAAAAACAACTATTTGGACTTTGGTTCCCCAGTGCTCTCCACCATTGCAGTTTTGGATCTTGTGTAGACAAACGGTGGAGGTTGATTGCTATGATTAGTTAGCAACTCCATTATCATATCTTATGGCTACCCAGAATGGTAGAAGTAGAACAAAATGGATCTTGGTCTTTCTTCGTTTAGCAATTCCTCTGTTCCTACGAGAGAATAACAATGACAGCATTGGGGATTTGGTCGGGAAATGACACTCCATTTCACAGTAGGAGGCAGGAGTTTGTAATTTAAAGCACTCCTAGTGGTTCAGTTTGTAGATGCACTGAAACTAGCCATGTATGTTTGCTATTCTCAGCCAAGGCAGGGGAGGATTGCTACAATTGCCTCACTGTGCCTCAGCAAATGAGCAAAAAAAAGAGGAAAGCTCCTGATCACCATCCAGTGGACTGGAGGAAAATAAACATTTTCTAAGTTCACACATGGAGAATGGCTAGAACCAGCTGTGTTGGTGTTGTTGGTGTTGGTTGAACAATACACAGGAAATTCAATACCTTCAGAAAGAATTGGGTAGAAGAAATTTATCAAGCTGAGTAACTGTAGGCATCTTATCTGAGGTGCTTCCCATTGATTTCTCTTTAAATCAAAGGAACAATACATATAAGCAGAAAAATAAAAACATTAAACCTACTCCAAATTCTTTTTGAATAACTTTTATTTTAAAAGGTTCCTCAAAGCTATAATGTGCTACAAAGAATAACAATAAAGAAATAATCCTTTTAAAAATATTCATTTTGGTAGGTTGTCCAGTGCCGTAGTAAACTGACATATGAACATGTTGTGATAAAAGTGGGAGAATACTGTGTGGCCATGACTCCTTGAACAATGTGTCCCTGCCCTCAATTGCACCCAGTGAGACTCAGTTTGAGGCAAGCCACTTTGCATATGGAGTGAATAGCCCACGGTCCCTTTCATCTCTTGCTTTCCGGCCATTCATAAAGCAGTATTTGCAGAGCAAATATCAACTTATCCTTGGCCATTGAGAGCACATGGTGATCTAAAGACCGTGATAGGTAATCACTTTTTTTAAATTAATAGTTGGGAGGAAGGGATGCAAGCTCATTTTACCTGCCCCCATGCTGTTTGCAAAGTTAGCCATTTTGTCTCAGAGGTAGGCTATTTGCCTGTCCTTTTGGCACCAGAAAGGGTTAGATACTTTCAAAATGAAGACAAAAAATAAGATTTTTAAAGTTCTAGTATATTTATTTTGAAGTTATCTTTCATCACAATTTCTCCTTTTAATCAGTTAAGTATTATAGATCAGGGTTTAAGCTGCTATTTAGCTCACAATTCTTTTGATGTTATGCAGCTGCAGAATCATGCTGAAATCATTCCATAAGAGAGCAACAGAATGCATCCAATTTAGTTTAAACTAAATTGTGAAGAGAACATGGAAGAATTAATGTAGAGAGAGGGCAATTTTCTCAAGATACTTTAGGTGCCAAGGTGGAATCTGAAGCAGCGATAACAGTATAGGCCATGTTTAGTGCAAGACAACATCTTGGTAAAAGAATTAAAGCTTGCACTAAAATAGCTGTCCAGAGGATCATTAAAAGCTGATTGATAACTAAATTGCCTACTAGCTGTCATTCTGCACAACATTTTAGTGACTAGCATTTGATCTAATACTCTCCTCCAACAGCTACCAACTGATTGAAATTAAACTAGTAGTTGCAGAGGATTTGAAGAACTACTTAAAGGTATTCACCTTTTGCTGTATATTTTTGTGTCGGTAGTTTGACGAGAACCTTTGAAACACATGGAGTGACTTTCTGGGACTTTTTGTCAACACTTCACCAACATTTATTCTGGAAATTCTCTGGATACGTTATTAAGTAGTGTGACTGCTGTGCTACTCCACCTTATTGGACAGCTTATAAAAGTAATCAGGAGAAAGGTTGCGAGTACCTTGCTAGCAGTCCCCCTTGGTCTGCAGGAGCAATGGGAGGAGGACATGAGGCCAGGCAGAGCACCACAGCTGGCACAGGAGGAAAGGGACAGGAAAGTTAGGTGGACTTCTTCCCCGCACAGGTACAAGACATTCCTTCTCCTCTGGACCTCCTCCACCAGGACCTCCAGTGCCATGTCTCAAAACCTGTATTGGTCCCTGAACAATCCAGAAACTTGCTGCTATGTGTCAGTCAGCCAAGTCCACATATTCAGTGGAGGTCAGATCATGAAGCCAACATATATAGTATTGCTCCACAAAAATTGGGCCTAATCAGTCTGGAGAATTAACTGTTTCTACTTGTTTCTGGTTTATCACCTTTAGGGATAAGTGGGAAAATGTGAACTTGTTCAGTTTGGCAAGAAGAATAAATGAGCAGCATATTATTTAAATGGGGAGCAAACTCTGAGGTACAGAGGATCTGGGTGTCCTAGTACATGAATCACAAAAAGTCCGTATGCAAGTACAGCAAGTGATTAGGAAGGCAAATGGAATGTTGTCACTTAATGCAAAGGGAATGGAATATAAAAGTAGGGATGTTTTGCTACAGTTGTATAGCGTTTTGGTGAGACCACATATTGAGTACCGTGTACAGTTTTGGTCTCCTTATTTTAAGAAAGGACATAACTGCATTAGAAGCAGTTCAGAGATGGTTCATTCAACTGATTCCTGGAATGAGGGTGTTTTACTATGAGGAAAGGTTGGATAGATTGGGCCTATATCCATTGGAGTTTAGAAGAATGAGAGGCAATCTTATTGAAACATATAAGATCCTGAGCGGACTTGACAGGATGGATGCTGAAAGGATATTTCCCCTTGTGGGAGAGACTATAACCAGGGGACACAGTTTAAAAATAAGGGGTTGCCCATTTAAGACCGAGATGAAGAGAATTTTTTTCTCTCAAAGGATTGTGAGTCTGTGAAACTCTCCTCCCCAGAGAGTGGTGGAGGCAGGGTCATTGAATATTTTTAAGCCTGAGTTAGATTCTTGATTGGCAAGGGAGTTAAAGGGTATAGAGGATAGGAAGGAAAGTGGAGTTGAGGCCACAATCAGATCAGCCATGATCTTATTGAATGGTGGAACAAGCTTGAGGGGCCAAATGGCCTACTCCTGCTCCTAATTCGTATGTTCGCATGTTTGTATGTAGCAAATTATGATGATCATCAATTAGGCCTAACAGTGTGTGCTAAAACCAGGCTTTCAAACACTTTTGTCTTATAGCACAGGCCCCATGTAGCTCCTGTTTCTACCCTTTCACTAAAATAGCCCCCAGAATGAAGGATATTTCAATGTAAACACTGAGAACCATAGATCTAAACAAAAGGATACAACTGGAAGAGTCAGAAATCAAGAAACAACGAATACATTTTTTGTAAAGCGGACCAAGAAAATAGTCATTAAATCCAAGTCAGGATTTAATGAGGAAAATATAAACTATACAGATTGCAAACATGGTCAAAAACAAAGAGAAGCATACTGTGGATAAAGCTGAAGGCCACCAAGGCTGTGGGAAATAGAAGGGAAAGCCATGATAAAGAGCGACTAAAAATAAGACACTGACAAATGGAATCAACACTATGATAAGAAAACCAGAAACTATAGGAATGAAAGGGAAATGTAAAAGAGAGAGTGGAAAATAAACGACATGGTTTAGTTCCCACTGTGTTTAAAAATGAATACTGCAATAAATTTAATTTTGAACATTGTAAAGATATATCATATGTACCTGTCACTTTTTTTATAACAATGAATCACTTGGCTAATGCAAGTCCAAATGCAGTTTCAAAATTATTGCTTTTTTACAACTGTTACTTTTAGTGTATTTTATTCCCTCCTATTACTTTAAGGATGCTCCAAGTTGTGTACCTTTCCATAACCAAGATAAAAGCAAAAAACTGCGGATGCTGGAAATCCAAAACAAAAACAAAATAACCTGGAAAAACTCAGCAAGTCTGGCAGCATCTGCAGAGAGGAACACAGTTAATGTTTTGAGTCCGAATGACCCTTCAACAGAACTAAGTAAAAAAAGGAAGAGAGGTGAAATATAAGAAATATGGTTTAAGGGGGGGAGGGGGGATGGGGGGATGGGACAAGTAGAGCCAGTGATAGGTGGAGATAACCAAAAGATGTCACAGACAAAAGGACAAAGAGGTGTTGAAGGTGGTGATATTATCTAAGGAATGTGCTAATTAAGGGTAGAAAGCAGGACAAGCAAGGTACAGATAGCCCTAGTGGGGGTGGGGTGGGGTGAAGGAATCAAAAAAGGCTAAAAGGCAGAGATAAAATAATGGATGAAAATACATTTAAAAATAATGGAAATAGGTGGGAAAAGAAAAATCTATATAAATTATTGGAAAAAAAGGGGGGGTTGGAAAGGGGGTGGGGATGGAGGAGAGAGTTCATGATCTAAAATTGTTGAACTCAATATTCAGTCCGGAAGGCTGTAAAGTGCCTAGTCGGAAGGTGAGGTGCTGTTCCTCCGGTTTGCGTTGAGCTTCACTGGAACATTGCAGCAGACCAAGGACGGACATGTGGGCATGAGAGCAGGGTGGAGTGTTGAAATGGCAAGCGACAGGGAGGTCTGGGTAATGCTTGCGGACAGACTGAAGGTGTTCTGCAAAGCGGTCACCCAGTCTGCGTTCGGTATCTCCAATGTAGAGGAAACCGTATTGGGAGCAATGAATGCAGTAGACTAAATTGAGGGAAGTGCAAGTGAAATGCTGCTTCACTTGAAAGGAGTGTTTGGGCCCTTGGATGGTGAGGAGAGGGGAAGTGAAGGGGCAGGTGTTGCACCTTTTGTGGTTGCATGGGAAGGTGCCGTGGGAGGGGGTTGAAGTGTAGGGGATGATGGAGGAGTGGACCAGGGTGTCCCGGAGAGAACGATCCCTGCGGAATGCCGCCAGGAGGGTGAAAGAAAGATGTGTTTGGTGATGGCATCATGCTGGGGTTGGCGGAAATAGTGGAGGATGATCCTTTGAATGCGGAGGCTGGTGAGGTGATAAGTGAGGACAAGGGGGACCTTATCATGTTTCTGGGAGGGAGAGGAAGTTGTGAGTGCAGATGCGCGGGAGATGGGCCAGACACGGTTGAGGGCCCTGTCAACCACCGTGGGTGGAAAACCTCGGTTAAGGAAGAAGGAAGACATGTCAGAGGAACTGTTTTTGAAAGTGGCATCATTAGAACAGATGCGATGGAGGCGACGGAACTGAGAGAATTAGATGGAGTCCTTACAGGAAGCGGGGTGTGAGGAGCTGTAGTCGAGGTAGCTGTGGGAGTCGGTAGGCTTGTAATGGATATTGGTGGACAGTCTATCACCAGAAATTGAGACAGAGAGGTCAAGGAAGGGAAGGGAAGTGTCAGAGATGGACCATGTGAAAATGATGGAGGAGTGGAAATTGGATGCAAAATTAATAAATTTTTCCAGGTCCAGACGAGAGCATGAAGCAGCACCGAAGTAATCATCGACATACCGGAAAAAGAGTTGTGGGAGGGGGCCGGAGTAGGACTGGAACAAGGAATGTTCCACATACCCCATAAAGAGACAGGCATAGCTGGGGCCCATGCGGGTACCCATAGTCACGTCATTTATTTGGAGGAAGCGAGAGGAGTTTAAGGAGAAATTGTTCAGTGTGAGAACAAGTTCAGCCAGACGGAGGAGAGTAGTGGTGGATGGGGATTGTTTGGGCCTCTGTTCGAGGAAGAAGCAGACAGCCATCAGACCATGCCAGGTGGGGGATGGAAGTGTAGAGGGATTGGACGTCCATGGTGAAGAAGAGGTGGTCGGGGCCAGGGAACTGGAAATTGTTGATGTGACGTAAGGTGTCAGAGGAATCACGGATGTAGGTGGGAAGGGACTGGACAAGGGGAGAGAGAATGGAGTCAAGATAGCAAGAAATGAGTTCCATGGAGCAGGAACAGGCTGACACGATCGGCCCACCGGGACAGTCCTGTTTGTAGATTTTGGGTAGGAGGTGGAAGTGGGCCGTCTGAGGTTGGGACACTATCAGGTTGGAAGGTGTGGAAGGAAGATCTCCAAAGGAGATGAGATCAGTAACAGTCCTGGAAACAATGACTTGATGTTCAGTGGTGGGGTCGTGGTCCAGGGGGAGATAGGAGGAAGTGTCTGCGAGTTGACACTCAGCCTCTGCGAGGTAGAGGTCAGTGCGCCAGACAACGACAGCACCACCCTTGTCAGCGGGTTTGATGACAATGTCAGGGTTGGACCTGAGAGAACGGAGTGTAGCAAGTTCAGAGAGAGACAGGTTAGAGTGGGTGAGAGGAGCAGAGAAATTGAGACAACTAATGTCACGCTGACAGTTCTCAATTAAAAGATCAAGAGAAGGTAAGAATCCAGAGGGAGGGGTCCAGGTGGAGGGATAATATTGGAGGCGGGTAAAAGGATCCATTGAATGGGGAGAGGACTCCTGTCCAAAGAAGTGAGCATGGAAACAAAGGCAGAGGAAGAAGAGTTCAGCATTGTGCCGAGCCCAAAATTCATTGAGATGAGGGCGTAAGGGTATGAAACTAAGTCCTTTGCTGAGCATTGAACGTTCAGCATCGGAGAGGGGAAGGTCGGGGGTATGGTGAATACACCACCGGGGCTGGGATTGGAAGACGGGATGGGGACAAAGGGACAGGCAGGGGTGGAGGGTCCTAGATGGGTGTTGGTGTCGATGAGTTGTTGGAGCTTGCGTTCCTTTGCACCTGAAAGAAAGAGACAAAGTTTCTTGTTGAGGCGTCGGATGAGACAAAGAATAAAATGAAACTGGGGGCATGGGCAGCTTCGAAAAACAGTGCAGTGGTGCTGCTGGAGGGAGAGGTCAAGTGCGTTCATGTGGCGGCGCATGGTACTGAGTGTGGATCTCAGAATGCGACGAGAATAGCAGTCCGAGGAGCGTTGTATGTCCCGGAGATACCTGTAATCCTGGATGGTTCGAAACATGAGGGATGGAACTTCAGTTGAAATCCATGTGGGGTAAGTCGGAGACGGAGACACTCACTGAGGAAGGAAATATGGCTGTGAAAGCGGGTTTTAGTAAACACCTTGTCAAACACCCTGGTCCACTCCTCCATCACCCCCTACACATCAACCCCCTCCCACGGCACCTTCCCATGCAACCGCAGAAGGTGCAACACCTGTCCCTTCACTTCCCCTCTCCTCACCATCCAAGGGCCCAAACACTCATTTCAAGTGAAGCAGCATTTCACTTGCACTTCTCTCAATTTAGTCTATTGCATTCATTGCTCCCAATGCGGTTTCCTCTACATTGGAGATACCGAACGCAGACTGGGTGACCACTTTGCAGAACACCTTCGGTCTGTTCGCAAGCATTACCCAGACCTCCCTGTCGCTTGCCATTTCAACACTCCACCCTGCTCTCATACCCACATGTCTGTCCTTGGCCTGCTGCATTGTTCCAATGAAGCTCAACGCAAACTGGAGGAACAGCACCTCATCTTCTGAGTAGGCACTTTACAGCCTTCCGGACTGAATATTGAGTTCAACAATTTTAGATCATGAACTCTCTCCTCCATCCCCACCCCCTTTCCGATCAGCCCCTTTTTTTCCAATAATTTATATAGATTTTTCTTTTCCCACCTATTTCCATTATTTTTAAATGTATTTCCATGTTTTATCTCTACCTTTTAGCCTTTTTCAATTCCTTCACCCCACCCCACCCCCACTAGGGTTATCTGTATCTTGCTTGTCCTGCTTTCTACCCTTAATTAGCACATTCCTTAGATAATATCACCACCTTCAACACCTCTTTGTCCTTTTATTTGTGACATCTTTTGCTTATCCCCACCTATCACTGGCCCTTTATGTAGCTCTACTTGTCGTCCCCCCCCCTCCCCCCCCCTCAAACCAGTTTATATTTCACCTCTCTTCTATTTTCACTAAGTTCTGTTGAAGGGTCATTCGGACTCGAAACGTTAACTGTGTCCCTCTCCACAGATGCTGCCACACCTGCTGAGTTATTCCATAACCAAGACTTGCTTCCAGGTTTTTCTCAATACCACTTTTGATTCAGCATTTGAGGGGCATGAAGTGATTTACCCTCCAAATTTTCTCTCCTTCCAGGGACGTGTCTATTTGCCAATTGATATTGACAAACTTGAGATTGGGAATTTACCATGAAAATAACGACAAAGGCAAATGCACTCCATGGCACATCAAATTGGGCTATTAATATACCGCACAGCTTTAGGGTACATTAAATGTTAGTCTTTGGAAATCATTCTTGATTAGAAACATAGGGCTGTATTTTCTGGTTTTCAGCAGGGTGAGGGAGGCGGAACAGAAAGCAAGTGGTCAGCCAGCACCCACCGCCTCAGCACGGCAAGTCAAGCACTGGATGGCCAATTAGTGGAAACCTAGTGGGAAGGCGGCAAATTTGCAATGTGAAGGGGTGTCTCTGCACCCAATCAGGCATCTAAGCTGGGAGGGGAGTTATGCTGTGAACAGAAAGTTGGTAGCAGCCACCAATTTAAAGGCTCATGCCCTTTCAACCTCTATTTCTTATGGAAGGTTCAAAACAGTGAATAAATGTTGTCAAAAAACATATCACTGCTGCCACCTTCATCAGTAGACTCAGTTGCAACATGCAGCCATTGGCAGACCTTTTCTTCCATCCTTGTGCCGACTCTGCCTACCTGGCACAAAGGACTCTCAAACTTATTCCTGTCGCATGCCCAAAAAATGCCCCAATTTTCTCCTTCGCAGAATGAACTGAAGCTCCAGGCATATAAACCCTTTTAAAAATGTGGATGGGCATTCAACAGTATTTGTTAAAGTCCGTTTGAAAGAACTCATTCCACTCATTTGGTTCTTAGATGATTATTTGATTTTTTTTAAAAATGTAAAAAAAAACTGGGTCTTTAATAAGCTCAATAGCTTATTAATTGGTTAAAATGGTGGGCATGCCTCTGCTGTCCTCACCTTCTGTAATACTGGGGACAACCTTGATAACATTGGATTGCCAACCTGACAACGTCATGTGGTATTTTACATGCATCATGCATGCCAGGTTGGGGGGGGGGGGGGGGGGGGGGGGGGGCGGTTGGGGGGTGGGGGGGGGGGGGTGGTGGTGTGTGTGTGTGTGTGTGTGTGTGGAGAGCAGGGAGGCCTGCCCTATTTTAGATTGTAAATTCCAACCCATAGAAACTTATAGTTCAGGAGGCCACTCAGCCTATTGTGCCCGTGCCGTCTCTTTGAAAGAGCAGTTTTGCTTAGTCCCACATTCCTTCTTTTTTGCCTGTAGCCCTGTAAGTTTCTCATCCTCAAGCGCCTGTCCAACTCCCTTTTAAAATTATGGAATCAGCTTCCACCACCTTTTCAGGCATAACATTCCAGATCCTGACAACTCTCCAAGTGATTTTTTTCCCCCTCATCTGCCCTAAAGATCTTTTTGCAATGGTTTTGAATCCATGACCTCTAGTTATTGACCCACTCACCAGAGGAAATATATTTTCCCTATTTACACTATCAAAACCTCTCATCATCTTGAAATCCTCTGTCACACCACCTCTTAACTTTCTCTGTTCTAAGGAGAACCCTTAGTTTTCCTACCTTTCCTGACAACTGAAGTCCATCATCCCTGATGACATCCTGCTAAATATTCCCTGCACTCTTTTTATTGGGTTTAGATCTTTCCTGAAGTGTGATGCCCAGAATTGTCCACAATACTCCAGCTAGGGCCTAACCAGTGGTGAATAAAGTTCTAGTATTATATATTTTCATTTATGTTCTGTCCCCCTATTTATAAGTCCAAGTACCATGCGCTTTTTAATTATTTTAACCCTCCCATCTTTAAGGATGTGCGAATATGTACACTAAAGTCTCTCTGCTCATCTATACTTTTCAAAATCGCACAACTTATAGTATCTGGTCTTCCCATGTTAGTCGTCCCCAAGTTTAACACTTCACACTTCTCCACATTCTGTTCCATTGCCTTGTTTCTGCTCATTTCATTATCCTGTCCGTCATCCTGAGGCCTATAAAAATCCATGTCACTATCTACTACTTTGCCAAGTTTCACAACATATGTAAGCTCTATAATGCCTGCTTCTTACACAAATCAGGTATTTTAAATTGAAAAAAGAGCAATAGACCCAAACTGACCTTGGGGAACACCAGTACAAACTACTTCCCAGTCTGAAAAATATTCATCCACCATCTCCTTTCTCTTCCTGTCATTGAGGCAATTTTGTATCATAACACCACTTTTCCTTTAATTCTATGGGCTTTCCTCTTCATAAAAATCCGTGTGGCACTATATCAAGTGCCTTTTGAAAGTTGATATGCACAATACTTACTGCATTACCTTGATCATACTTTTTGCTATCTTAGAAGAGTTATTATGGTTCACAGTTATTTAATAGACAAAATGCAGCATTGCCCTTGTGTAAGACATTGTAAAAATGTGACGATGTTTGTGTCATAAAGATTGGGATTATGATTAATTTTCCGAAATTGCTAATCTTTTGGCAGGTCTGGTAGTTTAGGAGATTTGTGAAGAAGAATCAGAGGCCAAGTCCAGCCACCCACATCCAAGAAATCAGTTTATAACAGCACTATTAAAGGCCTAAAAATAAGCCTGTGCTTCAGTCAGGGAACTCTGCAGACCTTGGGGAAAAATAATTTCCAAAAAAACAAGGGAAATAATAAAAGTAATCTTCTATTACTAAATGTTGTATGAATATGTTGTTGAATATTGAGAATGCTTAGGTGTGGTATACTGAGATGAAATAATACTCCTTTTATTATATGATCGCCTTGTCATATGCCAAATAAGTATCTGTCATAAATGTTTATGCTTAGGTGCAGGTCTTTGCCAAGAGATGAGAATGCTGCCATGGGTTTAGGCGTGTCACAATCTGAAGTAATTTGAACAGAATTGACGTAAAATTCTCTTGTTCATCACCACTGTTTAAAAAAGTCTGGGTTACATATTTATTTCAATCAGACATTTGTAATGAGAGTGTAACCCTACAAAATTGCACTTGATCATTTTGGTCAAGGGTGAGTCAATTAAAGTATAGTGAGGCTACTAGCAGCATAAAAATATTTTTTTTTCCATAATTGCTTTATTTTATGATGGTCAGTTTCACTTTCTACTGGTCAAAAAACAACATTATGTCATTTCAGGTTTCTTTTAACTTCAGAGATAGGCACTCCCATCTGTAGGGATAAAAATCCAACTTTACAACAAAAGCATATGAGGAAATGTACAAAGATTTAAAAATAAAACAAATGAACCTCTTACCTATAAACATTCAAATGATTTCTTCTGCCTAGTGTTATGACGTGGCAGGTGATGTGTGACAGGTGGACCAAATCTACAAGAGAAACTTGGCCATGCTTTCACAACAGTTTTGCAATTTATATTTATTACAAGAAGATTTGTGCACTGAATTCAGAAGTAATGAGTCCAATGATGCCTTCGGAGATTTTATAAACTAAGTTAAAGCATTTATTATCAAAGGAAAAGATTTCAAGCACACACATAAGATTACAGTCACTCCACACTATAACAAATCCCAAAATTCTTAATTAACCTGACTCTCAGCTACACACCCTCTTTAAGGGAACAGCCCAAAATAGATTTTAAAATAAATAATCAAGCCAGCACCACAGCACCCACTCGACAGTGGAGTTCCAAAGGCTTTCCTCCAAAGGCTTTCCTCCACCTTTGATTACTGGACACAGCAGACTTCTGCAAAAGTGGCTAGAGGCTTCCCCAGGGTGGTTTTACACACTCCTTTTAGATCTTACATGGCTTCCCTAATATAGCCTTTCATTCTTCTTTATATATGTTTCTCTCTCTTTAATCTGTAAATTCCATTGTTTTATATATTTTTGGAAATTTACTTTTCCTGTAATATAAAAATCTTTCATGTTGCCAGTATGGTCAATACCTTTGAGAAAAATAAACATACTGCTTGGCCTTGCTTATCTTGCTAGTTGCAAACATCCTATCATTCCTTTGAAACCTAACAACCCCTTCACTTATCTAAGAACGTAAATTTCCTTAATACCCTACATGCCAAGACCTCATCCATGTTTACTCATTAGCATTTCAAATGCCTTTCACTCCTAACTTCTTTTGATAATTTCAAGCTTGCAGTCTATCTGACTCTAATTCAATTAAAATCAGCTACATTGAAAACCATCCACACTCAGCCCCATAAACCTATTTTACAATGAACTACAATAACATAATGAAAAAATGTTAGTTTCATGACACTGTGAAAGAGTGAAAATGGCAGCGTAAATACTTATATGCACTGAAAACAGCATCAAATATAATTTTATCATACCAATTTCAGTATTATGTAAAAATGAACTTTCACTTATATAGTGCCTTTCATGTTCTCAATATGTTCTGAATGTTGCTGCATGGATCTGTTGTTTTGTAGGTAAATATGGTGGCCAATTTACACACAGCAAGATCCCACAATCAGCAATTGAGATAACCAGTTAGTCTGCCCAGATAAGGATAGATGTTGGCCAGGACATTAATAGATCTCCCATGTTTTTCTCTGAATAGCTGATAGGACTATTTACATCTGCCTAAACAGAGTTTAGCAACTTATCTGAAAGACAGCACTTCTGACAGGGTAGCACTCCTTTAGTACTGCACTGAAGTCTCAGCCTGGATTTATGTTCTAAAATAGAGCTTGAACTGACAAGTAAGTGTAACCACTGTGACATGCTGACGCATGTACTGTGGCATATAAGTAGGGCAAGTAGCCTGATGTAGTATTCCATAACTTTCCAGGCTTAACACACATAGTACAATTTGCTACACAAGTACCACAATTTTGCACAAGCTTGGAGATGGTGAAAACACTTTACATTTATTTAGTTCCTTTAACACAGAAAAAAAATCTCAAGGTGCTTCACAGTGCAATTAGGAAAAACAGACAAACAGGGAGATATTATGAGGGGGTCACCAAAAGCTTAAAGAGGTCAGTTTTAAGGCAATTAAGTCTTAAACTGGGAGAGGAAGGTGGAAAGGCAGAACAGTTAATGTTGGGAATTCCAAAGGGCAGATCCTAGGTCCTGGGGAAAAGGGAGGGGGAATTGAGCAAGAGGCTGGAGTCAGAGATTGCGTGGGTTGAGATGTTTGAGGAGGTTACTGAGATAGAGCGAGGTGAGGCTACAAAAAGATTTAAACTCAAGGATAACAATTTTAAGTTGAAGCTTTGGAATCAGGGAGCCTATGTGAGTCAGGGAGAATAACATTATGGGAAAGCAAGGCATGATGCAAGTGTTTTGGATGAGCTGGTGCTGATGCAAGGTGGAGAACAGTGGCAGGCCAGGATAGTATTAGAATAGTTGAGTTTTGAGGTAACAATGACATTTATGAGGAATTCAGCAGAAAATAGGTTGAGGCAGTGTTTGGGATAGAAAGGTTATGAGGTTGAATAAGACATTGAGGTTAATAGCCAGTTAGTTTTGTCTAAGACAGTGACCAGAAAGGGGAAAAAATCAGTAGTGAGGGTACAGAGCATACAACAGGGGCTGAAAACAATAGTTTTGGTCTTCTGAATATTTAAAGGGAGTTTGAACCACGTCAGCAATCTTGATTTTTTACATTTTCATGTCCTATGCCAAGTATTCAACTTACATGGCACGAACATCCTAATCCAGGACCACATGGGGGGAAAGATATTTGCCCACTGTGAGGCTGACTCCTCTGCTAGTGTTTTCAGTGGCAGATCAATGGGGACTGAAGCCCTCTACAACCTTTCCCCCCTTTGCCACAAGTTTACCTCACAGCTAATATTGGTGGTTCTCAGGTTGTTTGGAAAGCCAAGTCTTAATGAACTGACAAATGGTCATTGGCCTAAAACACTAACTCTGTTTCTCTCTCTCTCTCTAAACAGTTGCTGCCTGACCTGCTGAGCATTTAAAACTTTAGCACTGAACTGATGAAAAATGTCTAGAGGACAGTACAGACAAAATGATATCAAAATAGTCTCAGAAAGAAACGTTATTCCATACAAGTAGCTGATTAGTCATGATTCTTTATTTCATACAAAAAGACATTTTAAGCAAGGATCTACACAACATAACCGTGACCTTATTGTCATGCCATGGGCAGAACTTCCCGTCTGTAACTTCCAGCCACAATACAGCAATCTTTAAAAGTCAAATTACTTCCCAGTAGAGAATGTCAAATTTTTTTTTTAAACTATCTAAACATGAGTTACCATTTTATAGTCAATTGTAATGGGTTACATTCATCTAGATCTGCCTGACATTTTACCAGGTGACTTTCAACCACAAGTATAAAGAACATCTTACTCACTGTGGAGAGTTTTAAGCACTCTTTTACTCATGTGATAAACATATCATTCACTGAGGAAAAAAAAAACACCTTAGTGTGATGCAGATCATGAAGGCTTACAAAGCTGAGGATAGGCCACTGAAGGCACTTGAGGTTTTTAATGGTCACCTTAAGATTGAGAACCATGCAGATCAACCTGACTTACTAGAACACTTTGAGTTCGAAAAGGATGCATTATCCTGAAATATAATGCAATAAAAGTCAGCTTATTAATTACACTGTGGCACTTAGATTTTATATTGTACCACACAGTTTGGCAACTGAGGTTCAACTATAAACAGTTTTGGTAACTTATTATTTACCTGTTAAATATAACAACAAGTTGGAATGTAGTTACACTTGAAGGGAGATTTTTTTTTTAAACAAAGATAATCCTTGGACCATGCTTCTTATCTTTTCCACAAACCCCTAAAGCCAGTCTTTAGGTGGCATATGGAGATTTCATGTTGTGCTATGAACTGGTAGAATTTAGGTTCTCATCTCCAGTTCCGGACAAGGAAGAAAAAATATACAAGGAACGTTACCCAGGATGTTCTCTCAAACCTCAGTCAAGATGGAAACTTGGTCACACTGTAACTTAAACAGAGCTTACACACAAGTTAATCTTTTAGCCAGAGTGATCATAGGAGTAACATTTTAAAGGGGAAGAAGCCAACAAATAGAGTTGAACCAAACAAACATAGGCTTGATTCCTGATCTCAGCTGAGCAGCAGTGATGTACTTGGGTTGACATGTATTCCTTGGTTCTCCAGCTTCTGCTCATTATGTAATGGCATCGGTTGAAAATGTGGCTGTGCAGACATCTGACAAGCGCAGGCATGTACTTCTTTCAGCCTTGCACACAAAGGATGATAATTTGACCATCAATGACAATGATGAAATGATATTCTGCCATGAACCACTGTCTTGAAGAGATGAGGAGTAAAAATTGAAGGAAAAAACATCAGCATAAAATAAAATGGAAAACATCTAAGTGCCTGTCATGAATAATGTTTAGAGGAACATTGGCATTAAGAGAAGGTCCTTATAATTATTAGATTGCCACCCGTCTCCTTGTTTTGGAGCATGGCCAGGAGCAGTCCTTCTGAGATTTGAAATCAAGGCAAATCACAACCAATGCTGAAATAAGAAACAACTTGGCTGATGCAAAGTATTTTCTGGCCTCGTCACTTAGGTTTATGATCTCCCCTGTGCGTTATTTCTCTTTCAGATCATCCCTGAACTGCTTCTGATTTGTAAATATTAATTTGTGTACATCCCTGCAGCACCTCCTAGTGAAACTATTCATCCCCAACACCTCAGAAACCAAGATGGTAAAACTTGAATAGTTCATGAATGGTAAAAGCCTTTCATCATATAATCGAATTTTCAAACTGTTCAGTTCCGTCCCCTTTCCCTGCTTATGCACTTGCTTCAAACTATTACATCTCTAAAATCTTCCAGTTCTGATGAAAGTTCACCAACCTGAAATGTTAACTCTATTTCTCTCTCCACAGATGCTGCCTGAATTGCTAAGTTTGTCCAGCATTTTCTGTTTATATTTCAGATTTCCAGCATCCGCAATGTATTATATTTTTCCAATTCTACTCTTTTATTTCACTTTACTACACGGCGAACAATAGTATGGGGAAAGGTCTCCAGGAAATTAGTTTAACATCATTTGACATCTCATAGATATCCTTCATCATTGTTCACTTAGGTATGATTTAGCTACCACTAACAGCAGAGCCTTTGCGAAATGAAAAGAGCAAACAAATATACATTTATTGACACTTTAAAGTTCTCAGTATCATTTCTGCACTATTTTTAAAAGTAAATAAAGTACTGGGTATTGCACATAGCAAAGAACTGTGGTATACCAAGTGCCTTGAAGCTGGTTACAGATCAAGACTGATAGAAGCTTGGCATGACTCTGAAATTGGTGAAAGCAGCATATTAGAAGGAGATCTAAATAGAGGTGGTGGGTTCTTTTAGAAAATAAAGTCTGTGAATGAAAACTGTCATAGTGTCTCTACATTCAAAATGTCAATGAAATTCTATCAATTTTTAATACAATCAGAAAAGCATCTGATCAATTTTGTTCAATTTTATGTAGGAAGAATCTCCTCTTTGACTTATTAAATAAAATCTACATTTACTGTGAGTTCAATTATATGTGCAAATACCAGCTGTACTTGTTTGCAGCAAGTTATTGACCAATTTTCCTTGTGTACTTGGTACGGATACAAGGGATCAATTTGTGCGGCCTACATATTCAGTTTAGATCATTTGTAGTGGAGACAAAGGGTCACAGGTTACTTAGCTGAACAAGTAAATGTGTAAATGTTATCCATACCAAACAGCTGTTATTAACATGAATATAAAGCACACAATTAAACTTAGTTAAATATTCAAAAAGGCAAAATGTTTTCTTTATAATGGCATTTTTTAAACAGAAATGACTGCAGAACTTGCTGAAGCAAAATGGAGAGCATTTATAGTTGCTTGGCAAGATCAGTGGACTCAATGAAGACCAGAAGTTTAACCTATGTTCTTCAGAAAATCATGATTGTTTTGGATGCAGGCAGGTCATCCCCCTTTTGCTCAATTCTTCCAAGATTCCAATATTACTGTCTCCCCATTCTAGAGTTTAAGAAACAGTTGTTAACTGTATTGACATACTCAAGAGTTCTTTCCATTTGGGTATTTTCAATGTATGTTGGGATGTTCAGCACTATCTCCCTCTACTCACTCCTCCCGCTAATGATCTAATCTTATCATGTATCATTCTCCAACATTTGGCCTAATGATCTGTGACAAACACTAAATGTTGTCCTTGGCCTTTTCTCTTTACACATCTATGATCAGGGAATTTCATACTGTAGTTTACCCCATTAAATTATTTTGACATATAATCATGCAGCACAGGAGGTGGACATTTGGCCCTTAATCCCTGGACTGTTGCTAGGCAAGGGAACTATTTTGACTTCCCTTTCACTCCATGTTTTAACGCTTTTCCTCAAGCAGTCATCTAATTTCTAAATAAATATCACAATTGACTGCTTTAACTGCCCCTTGTAGCCATTTAAGTTGGTCTTTCTAGTTTTTCCAAGTTCCCTACACTCGTATAAATTATATTTATTAGCTCAATATAATGGAAATAACGTCTATCATTTCTTCATCATTATATTTACCAGTTACCACACATCAATCACTTTATTTTGACATTCATTATAAATGCATCTTGCTTTAGCATTTGCCTTGTTAATCTTGTAATTAGTGGTTTGGCTTAACAGTCCACATAGCACGTGATGCTATATCCTGGCACTGTCCTGAGATCAATTATCCGGCCTGCTCGATCTCCTTCACCCTTTCATCCTGAACTACATGGGTTGCTTATTCAGCAACATAGACATTTTTTTTCTCACAACTTTTATCACCTCCCCTCCTGAAAACATAAACTGTGCAGGGGTAGTTTCATGGGCACGGATTGCCCTGTACTACCCTGGCTAAGATCAGCTGATTCAGCATAGTTTATTTTTTGCCTAAATGGCTCATTCAGTCAAGAGACAAACTTCTTGAGACAATGGGTGAGCCATCAGTATCTACTTGTTCAGGTTGTATTTGTAGAGTTCAATTTTCCAACTTTAGTATTGCAGCAGTTCTAAGCAATGTCACATTCAGGGTAACTGGATATGTGGGGAATTTGAAGATTTTCTAAGTACTATCATGAAAGGTTGGATTGGACATTATTATTGGCACCACCGTTTTCAACACTTTTGGGACTGCCAGTCAGCCTCTCATCATTCAGGTTAGAAGTTTTCAGCACATTAACTTATCAAACACCAATATCAAACACTTGGGTAAGTGGTACCATGTATCACTTTTGTTATATCTTAAGAATATGTTCATAGCTCAAGGCCCAAGGATTTATCTCCACCTGAATTAGGACAAGGTGCAAACATAGCCTAAATTATAAGGGCAATTTCTCTCTGTTCGTTGGAGCTATTTTTCAAAATTATCAGTACAAATTGGGCATTTGGTGACTAAAGCCTGCTTATCTTGCACCAAGTCCCAGTCACCTATTACCCCTGTGCTGCTGACCTTACATTGGCTTCCGGTCAAGCAACAACTTAATTTCAAAATTCTGATCCTTATTTTCAAGTATCTGTATGCTTCTCCTCTCCTTATCTCTGTAATCTCCTCCAGTACAATGATCCACTAAGCTTCCTGTGCTCCTCCAATTCTGGCCTCTTGAGAATTCCCAATTTTAAATTGCTCCAGGATTGGGGACCATGCCTTCAGTTGCCTAGGCCTTAAGCTCTGGAATTTCCTCCCTCAACCTCTCCACTTCTCGTTCTTCCTTTAAGATGCTCCTTAAAACCTAACTTCTTCGACAAAGCTTTGGCCATCTGCCTTAATATTGCCTTATGTAGCTCAGTATCAAATACTCCTGTGAAGTGCCTTGGGTCATTTTATTATGTTAAAAGGAGTTATATAAATACAAGTTGTTGCTAATGTTGAAGGTTAGCATAGACATCTATGTTAGTAAGTTTGAAACAGATTTTTTTAAGTGAAAATAACAAACCCCCACTTGCAAAGAAAATGCATTGCTGCAGTCTTACCCCTGGCAGGTCGTGACTGGAGCCATTTCTAGAGGGAGAATGTACTTTTGAAAAAAGAAAGCAAAAAATATGAGCAGCCTTATAAAAGCCTGCTCAAATTGGCATCAATACTGTTCCAAAACTATATGCGGAAAATCAGGAGCAGGTGCGATTATAAGCAACCTCCCTTATTTACATAAAATACCCATAGGAACAAAGAGCCCTATAGTGAGAAATTGCCATGTATTATTTTTCAGAAAAAGTGGGAAGCTCACTGCCATATTGAAGTGTTGTGATACAGAAACTGGCATGGCAGCAATTTTGTGCAGTCTTCTGTAGCATTAATGAATATACTAGAGGCAGTGGTTCAACTGTGATAGTTGAACATCAATTATAACAAGCTGAATTTTATTAAACCCTTATCTTGGCTTGATCTGTGACAGAGTTAGTACAAAAAGCAAAATTTACATTTATATTAATACCTTATTACATCCACAGGGTCATCCCCAAACTCTTTACAGTTAATGAATCGCTTCTGAAGTGCAGCCACTGTTGTTTGGTAAGCAAATACAGCAGCCAATTTGTTCACAGAGAGGTATGACAAACAAATTAAATAAATGACCATATAAACTGCTTTTCTAGCGCTAGTTCAAGGAAGAACATTGACCAGGGCACTGGGAAAATTCTTGCTGTTCTTCAAATAGGGTCATGGGATGCATGTAAGGCCTTAGTTTAATGTCTAATCTGAAAGATAGCACCTCCAACAATGCAGCCTAAACTTTGCACTCAAATCTGTAATGAGGCTCAAATCCATAACCTTCTGACTCAGAGGCAAGAATGCTACTAAGTGAGCTCAACTCATAGAAATCCTGATCACGAGAGCTGGTTGTGATCTGTTATCACACATTTCTAATAAAGGTTACAATGCCTAGTCCTCAAGAATATTTTCATTAAATTTATGTAGTCTTTTCATCTCAACTTATGATCAGCATTCTAACAGCAATGGCTGAGGTCACAAGATTCAGTAAATTCCTTTAACAAAAGCGTGTAGCATATCAAACCATGACGCTAAAGACTGCTCATAGGACAGATACAGTGTATTAGTGTTTGCTTCGTTATCTCAGTACTATGGAGTTCTGTGAAAATACTAGTCAGAATTTTTCAATTATTATTGCTGTATCTGGAGTTCATAACATTCCAACTGCACAGCTGTGCATTAGTCTTGCTTTTCAGTTACAAAATGTTCTCAATGACATGCAAAATAACTGGAACAGCATACTTAAAAGTAAAACGATACCTAATAAGTGACAACAAGCATATATTGGTTGACAACCATGGTTGTGTTGGTGAAATCATGATCACACCTGCCAAATGTCCTATTAACATCCTATTACTTTTCTATTGGCATAGTTCCACTACATCTGAAGTACTAGTTTTGTTACGCTTAAAGGGGATAGAAAGTCTCCCAACTCAAAGTATTCCCCCATTATATATTGAGAAAAATATCACCACAGCAATTATACTTTTTGAAAGGACAAATTTTTACCTCATATATTTAATTTCTAGGCATTTTTTTCCTCCTCACTGTTCAGCCACATGATGTAATCAGTTTGGGGTACATTCGGGCTGCTCTGTTGAAAGCAATGGGACTATGACTTTGGACTGGCCTGGAACTACCTGATTTTGGGAAAAACATTATAGGCTGGATGTAAATACAAAGGAAGTAATTTCAACAGAAAGAATTTCTCTTGGGCTTTTAGCAAAACTAAGTACATACATTTGAAATTCATCTTACAATAAAGAGAGATCTACAGCATTTGATCAGCATGGGTCAACACATTGACTGCTGGAATAAATTTGTCCATTTGATTTGATTGTGACAGACACAAATCTTGTTAGCACAATTCCATGATAATCCCTCGTCTTGATTGGATTAGACAGAGACTGACAAGAAGTAGGCAGCAATTGACAAGCACAATGGAATGGTTACACATTATCAGAACAGGTCCATTACAGAAATGGTAGTTGTTACTATCTTGGAAACAATGCACCTTTGATTCCTATTTCAAAATGGCCAGATAGCATACTGTGAACAAGAACCTGATGGAGAAAAAAATTAACGGCTCAGACATCACAGTCGTAATGATGGTGAAGCTGTCAGCATTCACCATCATTTCCTTGTGAAACTGACAGATTCTTTTGGCTTCTGCATCTGCAGAGTTAAATGTGGAAATGCAGAAGTTTCTGTCAATGATTCCCTGCTCCTCCACAGGGTGCTTTGTTGAAGTCCCCACAATTGGAAATCTTTAGAAATCACCAAATGGACAAAAACCTCCTCTTTTACACTTTAATATCATGTTAAAAGAAAGTCTGAAAATAAAGTGTAACTGAGTTTTTACTGGCATGTTAAATCAGAACTATTGCTGAGCAACCTCTCTGACTCAGAAAACTAATTCCATATTTGCGTAATGCCAAATTTTTCCATTTATAATTAAAAGTCCATTTTTAATATAATAAAAATGCTTGTCAACCTTTTTATATTTCAGCTTCTAATGTGTATGGCCCAGTATTCATTTTTCTCCCTATAAAATTTAGAAAAAGTGAAGAATAATCAATGCATTTTACTTCCTGGGTTGCTAACTATGAGAATTCTTCAATATGATTGGCTGCTTACCGTGTTTGATGACAGAACTGTTGCTTGATGCCTGAAGATCCCCTAGACTTGGCACTACATTCAAATTAACACCAGGAAAATGAAATAAATGCCACAGATATTGTTGGAGATCTGTGTGCAGCTTTCTCTGACATCAACAGCGAGTGCTGTCACTTTGCCACTAACCACGAAATGCCAGCCATTTAAATGGTAGTTTTTACAATTGTACGTAGATGCAGTAGCAACACAATATTCAACTGACACAAATGGTAGGAATTTTCTTTAAAACATAGATTCAAATCAGATAAATATCTACTATATGAAAGAGAAGCCCCCATTCCTATTTCCAGGCAGCAGAAATGACAATGGGAAACATAAGCAATGCCAGCAAATTATATAACATTTCAGCAAGTGTCCAGTACATTCATATAAGTACAGCAATAATTTGTTCTTACTTATTCTTAAACATTCTTGTCACCAATTCTTCTTACACTTATTGGTAAAAACAATGGGCCACAAATTGTTGTAAAAGTGTATCTAACAGAGTCTGCCATTAGTTAGACTAAACATTCCTGTCACCAATTCTTCTTACACTTATTAGTAAAAACAATGGGCCACAAATTGTTGTAGAAGTGTATCAAAGGGTCTGCCATTAGACTCAGCCTTGCATGTTTCAGTTTTTATAATTTTGTGCTGCAAGTATGGGCTGGTAAGATCAGAGTGAGAGAAACTGGGCACCTGGGACCTGAGTGAACAGGTCAACCTTCAGGTTATCCCCTAACCAATCAGATTGAAGGATTTTGAAATTAACAGTGCAAGGATTGAGAAGGAACTGTCAAATCAAGTACAGAAAGAAATAAGCACAAGTAAATAAGGAATAGATTAAGAGAGAAAAGAGAGACAGAAAGATAAAGGTAAGAAAAATTCCAAGTTTTACATTTTTTGAATAACTAATAAGATGAAGGAATGAAACTCCACATTTGGAATAGTTAATTTTCAGTGCCAAAGAGGTTCATTGACAGTAATTAACACTTAGCACATTGTTCAAAAGAAACCCTGACTACTAATCCAGGCCTAACTAAACATGCACAAACCTTAAGTGGCTCCAAAGCAGGCTCCCTGTATAATTTCAGACCAGCTGTAACCTTCCACGATGGGTTGAGTTGTATCTATTGTGCAAGTGCAGCAACTCCACACAGTTCAAAGGTGAAGCAGATAGCAAGATACCATTTTTGTGAAGCTAACAGCAGAGAGCAATTTTTGGATTGCTGTGATTAAACCATACATTTATTTGCTTCATCATTACTCTGACAGCAAATTATTTGTTTGTCTAGGCTCAGTACATGTTAAAGAAGGCAAAGAAAATTCAGTCCTTGGTGGCTCAGTGTTTATCCAGTGAGCATAAAGATCTGAACTATGCCAGATTCAATCCCTGATCTGCAACAAGATAGCTGGTCTCAGCTGGGATGATGGTACAAGTACAAGAAACAACCTCAGCACCCTTAGGGAAGGGTCCCTAGTGGGAATATGCATGCAAGGACATCAGGTGAGAACAGAACAAGCTTTGGCTGTGATCTAATCTGAGGCTGAATAGCTGATACTGATCAGCATTAATGCTCAACCATGAATAATAGTCAAATAGGCATAATATCAGAGAGCAACTGTGTAACCCTAGCAATGTAAGGAATTAATACCCTCATGGAGGGGAGAGAGAAAGTGGGAAAATAATGGATTTATTTTGGAAATAGAGTTGTATAAAGGATTTACATTAGTGATGGGGTGTGAGAGGTCTTTCCTGTTTAGTTTTACTTTTAAGGAAATGTCTTACTCTTTTGATACTCCTCCATCATAACTGAAATGCCCCCTAAAACCCATTGGACAGTAAAGCACCTATTTTGTCTTGATTACATCTCCATGAAGCACCTTGGGACATTTTCTATATTAAACACATATTGGCCTTGATTTTGTGGATTTTGCAATTAGTACTCAATGTTATTAAGGAGTAAATTGGACACAACATCTGATGTCGCTATATACACAGTTACACATGGCAATCAGATAGTTACCTTGCCACTCCACATGTTTCATTATGTTGGTATTTTGTTAAGCGATTCAGCATTCAAACACATGAAGAGTGTCAAGTTGTGGTATTTACCCACTAGATACTCATTAAGAATGCCACAAAAAGAAATTATCCATTCAAGTGTGTAAAGTTTAACAGTGAAATAAGTCTTAATTATTCCCCAACAATCTCTCAAGCATTGAAAATTTACTTTTAAGTGTGGAATCTCATTCCTTCAGATTTTAATGATTGTTGGAGATTTAATAAAAATTAAAATCTTAAATTCTTTGTCTCCTTTATTTCTCACTTTTAATCCCAATTATGTTTTCCTCTTTATATCTCATTTTTTGTACATGAGTTTACTTTTAAATAAATACTGATACTGTCCAGCTTAGAGTTGGTGTGCCTCTAAGGATTATCCACTCTGACTGGTTGAAGAAACATGCTGTTGCTTGCCCTGTTCATACGGCTCCCAGGTGCCCTGTTGGTGGAATTGTGTTGTACTGGACTGCCAATTATTGTAAACTGCCAAAAGCCCTGTACCATAATGAACGTTGAGCACAACCCATTCACCGCTGACTGCAAAATACCGGCCAATTTAAATCTTAATCGTTGTTGCCTATCTCCATCAGTTAGAACAATCTCTGAAATAAAACAGCTTCTTGAGTACTGACAATTAACTTACCAGTTTAATCTACTTATGCTCCTTGTTAAGTGTCATCAGGTAGCAAGTTTTCCACATTATATTCACAAAGGTCTTTTATCTGAAAAGTCGTTCAGAATACAGCAAAAACCAAAGAATTTGTAGGCAGACACTGCTTTTATCTTAATATGAAGAATAATATTTTGTAGCTTTATAACTGTTCAAGGCCACTTTCATGCATGCCAGTTACTAAGTTTCAACATACAACCACAACTAAACCACAGGAGTCTGAATGGCTGGGTCCAAAATAGAGGTATCTTCCTATTAACACATGTAAAACATTGGAACCAACATTTACACTTAGTGTGGTCTTTGAATTGACTAAGCTATTTTTCATGAACAAAGCCAAAAGAGGTTAAATTGGATAGCTTCCCACAAAAGACGCAAGGATTGCGATGCTCAATTAACCCATGCCTGTTGATTTCAATGCAGGCACCAAGCCAACTTTGCGCTGCCTGCTCATATGAATGATTGTTGCATGCAGCCAATGTTAACCACACTATTCAGCAGGTGACCCAAAATCATAAACATGCTAGCACTAATTAAAAATCAGTCCACACTGTTAGCCGGCAGCACCTTAAGGGTTAGAGCAGGGCTGACAGTTGGACTGGAAGTGAATTTGACCTGGGAAACAGTGAAGAATGACTTCAAGGTTTTCAAATGCTGCATTGGAGACCTTGATAGAGGAGGAAAGGAGAGATGTCCTGTATCCAGAGGGGGCCAGGAGCAAGTTGAAAAAGGAGTGGGTGCCGATAGTTGTGGTGGTGTCAAGCCCCGAAAACTTGGATGCAGTAATGCAAGAAGTTCAATGGTCTCAGACGAAATGGTTTAGCTCAGCGAATGCATCTTCAAATGCCATATCCCACCAACTGCACCAATAGCCATTAGTCAAATCACCACACTCCCATCACTCACCAACATTCATACATTTCACCACACCCTCACATACTTAGCACAGATGTACACTTCACACCTACATCTCAAAGATTGCCAGACTGTCAGATATTCCACCATGACAGCCTCATCAACCATCGATATTCTAAGACACTGACTCACTTTCATCTTTCTTGCAGGTGAGGCACAGAGGCAGCAGAGACTACCCGTAGGGGCACAGACATGCCACTATTATGACACCCACTGATGAGGCTGTGGGTGTCCTTACTGAAGCGCTGACACCTCACACATTGTTCCTCACTGAGATTCAGGTTAGAGAATTTCTTCTGAACACCCTGGGCAGATATAGCCTCCTGCTGAATGCCCTGCACCACCAACACCTCCATCCACGCATCCACCCCCACTCCTCCCTATTCCAGTGGCTTGTCCTGTTCTGAGTGGCTTCTGCAAGTCATGCTGCATTCCAAGGGGAATAACTGGAAGCAGCCAGCTTGCGCATAACCTTGAAGTCAGAAACAAGTCCTTCAGCACCTGACATATCACTCCCTGTGCTCTTTTGCAACTTGAGCTCGAGTACTTGCAGAATAGAAGCAAAAGGCATAAGAAATTAGGTAGTAGGCGATAAATCTCTAACTGTTACTGGGTGGGAGTTTTTTTCTTCTTCCTTCTTTCGGCTAAACACTTGTTCAGCTGTGCGAGATTCAGAGAAGGCATCAGCTGGAGCATTCAGCTCCAACACAGCACTGCTGGCATCAAAAACAATTGTGATGCACACTGATTGGCATCACAATCCGCCTGCTCTGCATACGTGCATCAAACATTCATTGCATGCATGTTAATGCCCACACCAATATGGCATTGGGCAGGATTCACCCCAGTGTGCATACACAGCAGACACTATTTTGGAGATGTAAGAGCACGCATGGCATGGTAAATAATAGGTGCTAACAAGTCCAATTTCTCACTCAAGGAACTTCCTTTGAAATTAAAAGATTACCTACCTTCAAACTTGATCAAGATATGGTAATGAAATGGCATAGTTCACCTTTTACGAGTCAAAACATATTCCCTTCCTTTTATCTGCATCCAATTGTGTTGAGACTAAGATTCACTGCATACATTCCTATTCCAGTTCATCATTTTGCAGGTAATTGAAGCTGTGGAAACCCTTCCTTCTGAGTTTTTTTTCTCTCCTAGAGCCCTAAATGTGAAACGTCATTTGTTCTCGGGGAAATATGCATACCTCGCAAGGTCGCATAGATTACCCTTTCTAGTTGCCCGGAGAAGGCGACTGGCCTTGAACAATTGATGGTGTTTCAAATGTGGTGTAAGAAATTCCAGGATATTACACGAGATGAAGGATTTTTTAAAAATTCATTCATGGGATTTGGGCTTCGTTGGCTGGGCCAGCATTTATTGCCCGTCCCTACTTGCCCTTGAGAAAATGGTGGTGAGCTGTTTCTTGAACCACTGCAGTCCATGTGGTGCAGGTACACCCACAGTGCTGTTAGGGAGTTCCAGGATTTTGACCCAGCAACAGTGAAGGAATGGCAATATACTTCCAAGTCAGGATGGTGAGTGGCTTGGAGGGGAACTTCCAGGTGGTAGTATTCCCATCTGTTGCCCTTGTCTTTCTAGATGCTAGTGGTTGTGGGTTTGGAAGGTGCTGTTGAAGGAGCCTTGATGAATCTCTGCAGTGCATCTTGTAGATGGTACACACTGCTGCTACTGTGCATCAGTGGTGGAGAAAGTGAATGTTTGTGGATGCGGTGCCAATCAAGCAGGCTGCTTTGTCCTGGTCGGTGTCAAGCTTCTTGAGTGTTGTGGAAGCTGCACTCATCCAGGCAAGTGGGGAGTATTGCATCACACTACTCACTTGTGCTTTGTAGATGGTGGACAGGCTTTGGGGAGTCAGGCGGTGAGTTACTCGTCACACAATTCCTAGCCACAGTATTTATACGGTTAGTCCAGTTCAATCTGGTCAATGGTAACCTCCATTCTTCTTATTTCCATTTTTGATGATACCCTGGATTCTTAAATGCCTGTGGAATTTATTACTGAGAAATATCTAAATGTTTATGCTGATAGAGAAAAAAACTAGCTCAAACTAACGGGCTTGGTTTATTTTTGTCTTGCCCATGGCATGTAAAGTGTCTTATGTCTTTCTGGCAAATTATCTCATTACACATTATAGTCTTACTGTAAAATTAAACAGCATGAGTTAGAATTCCCTCCACTTAGTCTCTCAAACTGCATCTTCATTAGTCTACGATAAAATTTAAAATACAAAAACTTATTTAAGTACATAGATGATCACTAAAAGTGTATTCTCCTAAAATATTTCTTCAGACTGTAGCACCACCATGTGGTGAGTATTACTATGGGGATCATTACATTAACTTGAAAGAAGGAAACATAATTTAGGCACCTAGGTGGCATACACGTTGCAACATCAATACACAGACCCACAACGTCTTGAGACACTAGTGTCTGCTTACAGCCCATCATATTGTTAAGCATCAGGCTATTCTTCAAGAAATAATTCACAATATGAAGGTAGAGAGAGAAGAATATCAGACAAGTCTCCCTCATGGGGGAGGCAGTGGCATAGTGGTCTTGTCACTGGACTGATAATCCAGAGACCCAGGGTATTGCTCTGGGGATCCAGTTTCAAATCCCAGGGCAGATGGTGGAATTTGAATTCAATGAAAAAAAAATCTGGAATTAAAAGTCTAATGAAATCATTGTCGTAATAACCCATCTGGGTAATGCCCTTTAGGGAATGAAATCTGACATCCTTACTTGGTCTAACTCCAGACCCACAGTAATGTGATTGACACTTAAGCAAGTCACTCAGTTAACTGCTTAAAAAATTAATAACCACCCAGCATCACTATAGGTGTACCTACACCAGAGGGACTGAAGTGGTTCAAGAGGCAACTCACCACCACCTTCTCAAGGGCAACTAGGGATGGGCAGCAATGCCCACATCCCATAAATGAATAAAACAAAATCCCATGGCTGATTCAAACCAGCAAAGACGAGTAGTTCATCTGCCAATCAATCAGTGCATAATCTCAGAGAAAAAAATTATATTAACTTGGCATTTTATTTATTTACATATTATAGCTTTTTTTTTAAGGCCTGCTGAACATTTTCCATTTTTATAAATGACAGATATAGAATCATTGAACCTTATAACATTTGGCCCATCATGCCTGTGCCAGCTCTTTGAAAGAGCTGTTCAATTTGTCCCACTCCCTAGGTTTTTCCCCATAACCCTGCAAATTGTCCTTTCCAAGTACATGTCCAATTACCCTTTGAAACTTTATATGGAATTGATTCCACACATTCAGGTCATGCATTCCAGATTCCAACAACCTTCTGAGTGAAGAAAGTTTTCAATTTCCCCCTAGCTCTTTTGCCAATTATTTTAAATCTAAGAATTATGATTACAGTCCAGACCTGCTTGCCAGAGGAGATAGCTTCTCCCTACTTACTCCATCAAAATCCTCATAATTTTGAATACCTCTTTTAAGTCTGTGGGACATTTATTTCTAAAATCTACTCACATGAAATTAAAAACAATAGTGTTCACTGTGATGATACAATGCTACATTTTGAATGGCAGCATAGGAAAGCACTGGTGCAAATGCTATGTGGTGAAATCCAATCACATTCCAGTGTCAGGACATTGTAACCTGATGAAAAATTGAGAGCTGAATGTCTTCACTACAAGGCAGTATAGTGCTCAAAACTTAGCAAAAGTCTGCTTGTGAGTAAATGATCAAAAAGTGATTTTGGAAATCTGGTTGAATACCTTTGAATTATAATTCCTCAATAGTATAGAGAACACCAGGCTAACATATTACTGTTGAAATGGCACATAAAATATTGTATTATGTGCTGGTTTTTCACAAGGCAAAGGATATAACAGTATTTACTTATTTTGGAACAATATAATAGAGATAGTGAATAATTACCGTTAAGACAGTTGATCATTATAGCTTTATGCAGTAGTTCATGATAGTGATCTCTATAATGCTTAATATGATGCCAGAGTCATTTCATATGAATCTAAAATTGATGGCTAAAGCTGCTACAGTCCTCCTGTATGACACGGTGTAAATCCACATTCACTCACTGTATACCAGTTATTGCTACTGAACACAGTACTTGCTATTTGTTCTAAATAGCTCCCCCAAGAAACTGAAACAAGTATTCTCAAAAGATAGCTTAAAATCATGTTTCCTGAAGTAACAGGCTGAATGTGTTGGTTACACTCTGCTCCCCACCCAACATAAGGCTGGGAGGGGGAAGAAACAGATATGGTCAGATTACCCTATTTAAAATCAGATCTTTGGCTATTGGTCAAAGAGAAATCCATAACGCAGACTACTCTATCATCTCTAATGGAAGATTATGGTACAAAGTGCCGCAAGTGTAAAAGACAAGATTACTTTTAAGTTTAGCATTCACAGTTAAGGGTTGCAAATAAAAGTAACCTTTCTTTCCCTGTTAACTATAGAATACACTTTGCTTCAAATCTTTCAATTTTCAAAAGGGAAAGAAAACAGATCAAATTATGCTAAACTATTTAACAATTGGTTGTGGTTTTAAAAAAAGTTAGGCCCAAGTAAAAATGTGACTACAGATTTTGCAATAATACTTCACTGAAGCAATTCAGATAAATAATACATACAAAGAAAATCTTATTGTTAATTTGTATTTATTTTTCAGCATAAAACAGTGTAAACCAGTCAAAAGTACTTCACTGGCTCTGTAACACTCTAGGTTGTCTTAAGGTTGTGAAACATGCTATATAAATTCAAGTTCTTTCATTTATTTTCAACACCAGGGCTATAATGTGAACATTTTATGTCATTATTTTATATACATTTTTGGATGGAAATACTCAGCCGGAAGGAACAGAATTAAGGTAACCAACTTACAGCACATTCAGAGTTATACAAAAGTTTATACCTGTACAATGTCATAAAAAAGTAAAAGATTTCTGCTGTGCAGATTTGTTTTACACAATACCAACCTTCAATCTAAAGAAATCATTTCAGTTGATGTATACTTCACTCTCTTTCAAAATGTCTTCTTTTTCATGGAAATACTGGCGAAACCAATCAATGTGTTCGATTTTCTGTTGTACCGTTAGGTATGGATTCTTAGATAACCCATTGACGACCAGCTCCATGAAATGGCGTATTGGTCCTTGCTCAGGGAATCCATTCAAATGTTTCTCTAGAAATATGTGTTCATGGAATTCCACACCCTCCTCTGCTTCTAGTCCTGAAATACCACCATAAATTTTAAAGATGGTTAGCTATTTGACACAAGCAAAAATTATTTGCCAAATTAATTTCTAACACTGATGTGAGCACTTTGTTAACTTTGATAACTCTCACTGTAATCCTCTTAAAAAAATAAACTTTACCAGCCTCATTGTTAATAGGAAACAAAACTTACCAGCCTCATTGTCAACAGGAAACTGCCTGAGTTTTCCTTCCTTTGTCCAGCAGATCATCTCTTCAAATCCATTTCGAGGCACTTGTTCAGTAATAGCTGCTATTTGACTGGCCAGTTCGGTATCCCATAGCGACAGCAAAGGCACTGAAAAATGTAATTTCATCAAACTGTTATACAGGCGGAGGCAGGACACTCAAACATGGAGACAATTAGTAATGAATATTTACCTTTATTTTTACATTTATCATGCAGCCATTTTAAAAGTGCAATATTATTTTAACAAATAGCAAGTTATTGCATTTGACTTGTAGGGTAATCTAGGGATGGTAACGGGAGAAGAGATGAGCAGGAATTCTGTTCCTGTGCTACCAAAACAATAGCTTAACAGGCAAACTACAACATTCCTTCTGTTTGGTTTGGTCGTTTCTCCTGCTAAAATTGGTTTTATTGGCTGTTCAAAGATAAATTGGATTAACAATATTTTTCTATAACTTGGACAGCCAGAATTGCAATTAGTAAATATGGCAGCTTTAAAAATAAATTTAAAAAGTTAAATAGTAAATATCCAGAGAGAGGAACAAAGTCCTCTGATTACGAAACAATCCAAGAATAGTTTGTTCCATAATATTGCCCGTCTTCAGTCCATATGCTGCTGAAACTGTCATCTTTTCCTTTATTGTCTCTAGACTTGACTATTTCAATAAAAGCAAAATACTGTGAATGCTGGAAATCTGAAATAAAAACAAAAAATTGCTGGAAAAACTCAGCAGGTCAGGCAGCACCTGTGGAGAGAAAAACAGAGTTAAGGTTTCAAGTCTGTATAACTCTTCTTCAGAGCTGCTGCAATGCTTTCCTGATCAGCCTCTCAACGCCCACCTTCCATAAACGTAACACACTTTATCCAGCACTCTGCTGCCCATATCCTCACTCACACCAAATTCCGTTCACCCAGCAACCCTATTCTCTTTGGAATACATTAGTTCCTGATCCAATAATGTCTTAATTTTAAAAATCTCATCCTCTTGTTCATATCCATTCATGATCTCACCCTTACCCATCTTTGTAACTCCCTCTCGCCCGACAACCCTCCAACTCTGGCTGCTTCTCCATAAGAATTTTATTTGGAGGTGTTGGAAACTTGGAACCCATGTTAGTCAGCAAAGGTAAAAGTGATGGGTCAGCAGGACTTGGTGTGGGATGGTAAACAGGCAGCAGAGTTTTGGATGAGCCAGATTACAATGCAAGGAGGATGGATGGAATGCTGACCAGGATGGCTTTGGAATAGTCAAGTCTGATAGTTTCAGCAGCAAATGAGCTGAGGCTATGGCAGAGACTGGCGGTAGACAATCTATGATAGAGAAGATACGGAGTTAGAGGCACAGCCCACAGCTGAATTGGATACTAAGGCTGAAAACTGTTTGGTTCAATCTGAGACAGTGACAGGGAGGGGGCGTAAAATTGTTGTCAAGGGCACAATATTGCCTTGGGAAGGGAAAATTCCCCTATATACATTTTCTCAATAGTCAGTAGGAATGCCAATCATTTTTACCCATCAAATTTAAAAGTTGCCATATGCAGCTGGAAGAAATCGTCACTGTCTCAAATAAAGTGGCATTCAATTACCAGCAGAAACTAAAAAGAGCTTATCTACCATCTACCAGCTATCCTTTCATTCTGAGTAACCACATTATGGCATGAGGAATTGAAACAGAGATTCATGCAAACACTTCACTCATGCCCCATTTATTTTATAGACAGCAATACAGATGAAGAAGATGGAAGGCCATCTACTTTGGATGCCATGGTTGCAAATTTGGTCTAGCTACAGGTTAGCCAAGTTCTCCATTATTATATAATACAAATACAATATTCACAGTGCTACATATACAGAGCTTTCCTCCCTCCCCACACCACCACTAGAGATGCTCAGAACTTAGAAACAAAGTTGTAAACAATGAAATCTTGAGCATACGCTTCTGAGTTCTGTGCCTCACTGTCGGATGAATCTAGAACACAAGCACATTGATGTATAACTTATAACTGCGATAAGGAAGGGCAATTGAGAGATACTTTTTTGCCGATGCATAAATAATAGATAGGTTAAGCAGAAACATTTGGCTGCTAAGGCAGAACTCACAGACAAGAATACATACATAGTAAAGTTTTTCTTTATTGATTCATGGGATGTGGGCATCACTGACTAGGCCAGCATTTATTACCCTTCCCTAATTGCCCTGTTTAGGGGGCACTTTTAAGAATCCACCACATTGCTGTGGGTCTGGAGTCACATGTAGGCCAGACCAGGTAAGGACAGCAGATTTCCTTCCCTAAAGGACATTTGTGAACCAGACGAGTTTTTACGACAATCGGCAATAGTTTCATGGTCATCAGACTTTTAATTCCAGATTTTTTTTAAATTGAATTCATCTGCCATGGTGGGATTTGAACCCAGGTCCCCAGAGCACTACCCTGGGTCTCTGGATTACCAGTCCAATGACAGTACCACTACACCATCACCTCCCCAGGGAGGAGCTGCAACAGATTCAATGGTGACAACACGATGAGGCACAAAGGAACGTGAGCTGGATGGCATCTCATCAATTAAACTCAAATATTTCATTTTAAATAATAATTGAGTGTTGCTAAAATAAACACGAAAGGTAGTCCAAAAAAACTAACCGGTTTCTGGCACATCTTCTGATTCACTAGGGTGTATAGGAAAAATGTTTAACTTCTTCCCAGTATATAGTCCCTTCCTAAATAGAGAAAATAGGGAATGCTATGATGTTTATTCCTTGGTAGGCAAAAGGGATAATGTTGCTTCATGTATAACTCATTCATTGATCCAGCAATGCTTCTATAAAAACCACTACAATATAGCATTTATATGAATTTTTAAGAAAAATATAGGTAGAGTATTCGTCCAAAGTAGCTCCCAGCATATTGTCTTAAAATCATATTACATGTTGCTTCCTAAATTTGCTACCTCTGGAAATTTGCCATTTTGGGTCTCCCGCTTCTTTCAGTTGCTCAAACGACAAAAATTACAGGGAGAAAGAACTTGCATTTAGCGCCTTTCATATTCTCAACATATCCGAAAATTCTGATTCTAGGATAGCTCAGTGTTCTTCACAGCCAATCAGATAGCTTTAAGTGTAATTATGTTGCAGTGTAGGCAGATACAGCTGCTAATTTGTGGCCAGCAAAGCATGCTTTAATGGTTTTGGTTGAAGAATAAATGCTGGCCAAGGACCTGGAGAACATATCTGCTCTCCTTTGAACATTGTCATGAGGTTTTTTACATCCAACTGAGAAGGCAGGTAGGACTTTGGTTTAGCAGCTCATTTGAAATAATGCTTTCCTCTCAGTGCCGCACTCCTTCAGCACTGCAATGAAAAGCCACCTGAGATCATGTGCTCAAGTTTCTGAACTGGGACTCGAACCCCAGATTTTCTGACTCAAGAGGCAAGCTGCTACCACTCAGCCAAAGCTGCACACAGAATGACTTTGTTTGCACCCCATCTGAAGTACTGCATTCGGTTTTGGCCACTATACTTCAGGAGTGATATATTGGGGCAGATTCACTTTAATACCAGGGATTAATGGGTCAAATTATGAGGACAGATTGTATAAATCTGGCTGGCATTTCCTGGAGTTTAAGGAGTGGTATAATCAATATGTTTAAATAATAAAAGGATTCATTAGGGTAGATAAAGAGAAACTAGGCCATCCAGGAGTGAAATCAGGAAGCATTGTTTCCACACTAAAGCAAGTGAAAATATGGAGTTCTTTCCCCGAAAGGTGTTGCTGGGTCAATTAAAAATTTTCAAGACTGTGATCAACAGATTTTTATTTGGTAAGGATATCAAGGGATATGAAACAAGGGCAGGTAAATGGAGTTGAGATTACAGATTAGCCATAATTTAATTGAATGGCAGAACAGGCCTACTCCTGTTCCTATAGATTAACTTCAATACGGCAGCATTTCAAACTGATTTGGGGCACCAATGTGAAGTCACCCATCCCCAGCAGGCTTTCTCCCACTAAGTATGCAGCAGAGCTAAGTTGATGGTGTTTTTGTGTTCAGCTGTAAGAAGAACGTTACCACTATATGTTTGATAACTTAATCCAGAAATAGTATAGTACTTAATTTTCATCTCATCCCCCTCTGTGCATACCTCCCTCTGCCCCACGCCATCATCCCTACACCCTTTCCTGATCTGTTTTCTGGAGATTGGAGGGTAAATTACGATCATCACCCTGATAAAACAGCCCAAAATAGATGTTTGCAAGGTTTCTGGAAAAGCCCTATTTAGTGTTTTTTTTTAACGTAAGTCATAAAAAACTAATTTAAATAATTACATAGGAATCTGAAGGTAAGCTTGTAACTTACCATCATCTTTTAACAAAGATCTACTAGCAGCACAATACCCTTTTAAAATCAAAAACATTTTCCTCCACTATCTGCACCGCAATCAGTTATATGTCTTACAAAGCTCAAATCACATTACCTCTTCCTCATTGCATTAAATTCATTAGTGACACCTCGATCAGGAACATATCCTTGTCCATCTTCATCAAAGCAGATTTGATTAGTGGATCTCGACCCAGCCCGTGCAGCAGGACGCTTCCCAATCTTCATCTTCGCAATAATATCACTGAAATCAACATAATTCAAATAATTTTTTATGTAATGTTTCAACAAATTTGCTTAAGCTAATACTCCATTTGCTTATCTCAGTCCTACAGCCTGCAATTTAAGTATTTAGGTTTTAGAAATGTAAATTACACAATTCTTGCAAGTAATTAACAAATAGGGTCAACAGAGAGTTAAGCAGCTTTACTACTGATCCCAAGGAAATCAATTTACTATTTTTACAGAATTTACCTAATTCCAAGATTTGAACAAACAACAGAAAAACAAACAAATTGAACTGGTTGTCAGAATTCTGTGTCACTGCTAACAAAACATGCAATACCAAAGAAACCTCTGCTCTTTAGATTAGGAGAATAAACTCCCGCTTTTATATAACAGCTTAGGGGAAAATAAATATTAGGGAAAGAGACATGTCAAAAGCGTATGGTGTCTTTTTTTAAAATGGTGATGATACGTACAAGTGGCACAATGAAGTGTGCTGATTTGCAACTATATTGTGCTTCTAAACAAATGAAAAATTCTGTCAAATATTTCTAGACAAATTGAACATTTCTTTAACAATTGAGCAATAAACTGTGAATGCAACCATTACTTCTTCTGAGTTGTAGAAAACTTGCTCTGTGGCAGACTACTCCTGCAAAGTCTCACAAACAGGGTTTGCTTCACAGGAACGGATATTCAGAAGATACCAAGTATTTCCTTTGTTTTGGTTTTGCAGCTCAGTCAAAACTATGGTGCTTCTTATTTTTTTTTAAAACAATCCTTCTTTCAGATGAGATGTTAAACTAAGGCCAAGTCTACCCTCTCAGGTGGATGTATAACATCCCATGGCATTGTTTTGAAGAAGAGCGGGGAGTTATCCACAGTGTCCTGACTAATATTTATCCCTCAATCAACATTACAAAAATAGATTATCTGGTCGTTGCCGCATTGCGGTCTGTGGGGAACTTGCTGTGTGAAAACTGGCAGCCACGTTTCCTACATTTGCAACAATTGTGGGGTTTATTAAGTTATATTTTGGAGCTGTAGCTTTAAATTTAGGGAAAAAAATGAAGGGGGTCACATAACCTATTCTGAAGTCTGCCTGACAGGAAGCTTGGATGGTTTGATTGTTAGAGGTCAAAGGAGGGCTTAGATTGTTTTACAGGGAAGAAGGTGCAAAGTATTTGCTCTTGGAGAAGTTGGCATCAGTGGACCAAGTCTCCCAAAGCCCCAGAAAGGTGTTAAAGGTATCAATTGTAAATAGTTGTGCTGTAGCCTATCCATTTACTTCTAAAAAGAAAGAGAATTGGGATCAAAAGTTGCTAATTAGTATTTCTAACTGGATGTAAGGTTAATGCGTTTCACGTTGCCATGGGGAAGAGGGTAGAGGAAGCCATTTTTTAGGTCAGACTTCCCTACAAATCAATTAATATCACCAACGGACAGAAGAGATATGTGTGGTCAGCAGAGAGAAAAGGCTAATGCAAAAACAAAATAATGTAGATGCTACAAATCTGAAATAAAATCAAAAAATGCTGGGGAAAAAAGCAGCAGGCCAGGCAGCAGGTGTGGAGAGAAAGAGAGTTAATGTTTCAGGTCAATGATCTTACATCAGAGAAAAGGCTGCTTGACTCTGCGAGGAGGGAGACGGTTACTAGTCAATGAGACACATCTTGCATGCCTGGCGATTTGTTCTGGCATGACCGGGGGTAGAATAATCATTGGAACAGGTTTCACTGCTGCAGGTGGATTGAAGAAACCCACTGAAAACTGAGGAAAACCCGGAGTCATTCACACGAAGTTACTACTCGGTGAAACAGGGCTATGGAAACGTATTGGAAGCTAGGAGCAACTGTGGATTGTTTGCTAAAATGTCTTTAATTCCCTGGAGAGTGCAATGGGTGATAAGTATACAATGGGAATGTCACTTTCTGTAGTTAAAGTGTAAGATGCTTACAAAAAGAAAATAATGTTCCGTCAAGTTTTTTTTAGTCATTTGTTACAGGAAACATTTTAAAATGTGAAATCTTGTTGGTCATTCTTTCAGCTATTAAATGGAAGTTCAAACCTCTTTTCAAAAGTTATTGGGCTCTACAGAGATCATAACAATTACAACAGTGACCACATTTCCAAACCAGTGATCCCTGCCACCTGGAAGGACAAGGGCAGCAGATTCATGGGAACACCACCACCTACAAGTTCCCCTCCAAGATACATGTCATCCTGGTTTGGAACTATATCACCGTTCCTTCTCTGTCACTGTGTCTATGTCCTGGAACTCCCACCTAACAGCACTGTGTACTTACACCACATGCAATGCAGTGATTCAAGAATGTGGCTCACCACCACCTTCTCTAGGGCAATTAGGGATGGGCAATAAATGCTGATCTAGCCAGAGACATCCACACCCCATGAAAGAATTTTTAAAAAGTACTTAATTGGCTGTAAAGTGCTTTGGAACATTCTTTGGTCTTGAAAAATGCTAAATAAATGCAAGTCTTTCTGTTTTCAATCAATAAAAGCAGAACATTGGTATTAATCTGAAACTGTAAAATAGCATAGTTGGCAAAAGGTTTCCCAGTACTTTATTCTGAATGGATATTCCTTCATTCACCTGTTTCAATACTTAATGCGGCTGGATTATCATAGATTGTTAACCCAAAAGGGCGCTAATAATTCCGCCTGCGAATTAACCAGCCAGTCACAAAAATGATAATTTCCTGAAGATGCTGAAATATTTTGAACATTTGGATGTTTAACTAATCCACTAACTGCATCCTAATGGGAGCTTTTCTCCAATCGCCTTCTAGAAATAAGATTTTGAAAGTTTATATTTATCAAAGCCAACCCCAAGGTCTATTCATTAGTAAGCAGTATTGGAATGTTTTTGTAGAGGAAGAGCAGTGGAAAATTTTGATTTGTCAGCCTTGGTTCAACTGGTTCACACCCGACTCAGAAGGTTGTGGGTTCAAGCCCCAGACAAGGTCTTTATATTCTTTGTGGTTGTTACCACATTGCAGGACTGGGGGAAGTATTGCACTCTCGGAGGTGCTATCTTTTGGAGGAGATGTTAAACCGACCTTCCATTTTCCTTCTCAGATGGGGGAAAATGATCCCATGGCGCTAAACAAAGAAGGGAGGTCTCCCAGTGTCCTGGCCAACACTTAATTCCTCCGCTGACATAATTAAGACAGTTTAATTGTTATTTATCACACCGTCCGTGGAGTCTAGCTGTGGAAAAACTGGCCACTGCATTCCCTACAATAGAACAGAGTATACTTTAAAAGTAACCTATTGGCTGGGAAGCACTTTGGAATATCCTGAGGTCTTAAAAGGTGCTATATAAATGCAGGTTCCTTTTTTTCATTTTTCTTTACGATCATGAGATCAGATAGTCTGGAAGAGTACTATTTGTTCAAATACACCTGCATTTTATAGAAGAAAATATTGTCCTTCTTGGAATTTTAATTGGCTTTTTTTAAAAAGCATGGCATTTAATGAACAAGCAGCGGCCAAAGTGATTTGAGAGTTAACGGCAGGGTTGGAACTTTGAACCATCTCAAGAGCATCCAAACCCTGGGAACTATGTACATGCTGAGAAATCTGAAGCCCCAGCCACTAATGTTGCTTCCCAGGGTTCCATTGTTCTATATGGGCTCACAGGCCCAACTGAAATCCCAGCCCATCGCTGTTGCTATTTATTATAGAACCGCTCTGCTTTGCGCCTCTTCACTGATTCATTGGAATGATCCAGCAAAAAAGAGACCCTTTTGAAAATGTTAAATTCAATTAAGGACAGATTTTCTTCAACAAAAGAGTATCCTGAACAAAAACACCCACTGAACATTTCTTCTCTTCTACATAGAAATATCCAGTAGTTACAACACAGAAATAGGTGATTCAGCCCAACCAGCATGTCAATAAACTGCATCACATCGAGGACCTGACGAGCACCCATAAAGGCCAGATCACTGCTGGAAATTGCTGCTATGTGCAAGTTTGATTTATAATTTTAGAAAGTGCATGAATGTCTTAATTATTTTTCATCATAGTATAGAGTGCAAAATATTATGGCAATAAAGGAATAGCACTCTGAACATAATTTTATTTCAGAAAGCATACAAGAACTAATACATCACCAGAGGCTGCTTTTGGATGCACTGACCACCCGGGAAAGAAAACTGCTCTTTAGAGGTCTTTCAGGTCAGATGTACTAATTTACTCCGTCGCATCATTTTAAGACACTGCAATCTGGCTTGACTAGGATTAACAATCTCGTTGTTGTTTTTGAGTGTGCTATTGGTGACAGATGGTCAAATGAATCAGGTCATAGTATTACATAGTGAGGGACTCATAACTGATCTTCAACTAAACCATCAGTAACATTCTGGAGATTGAATTCAGGGTACGTCAAATTAGACTCGGCTTTAATAAGGTAACCTCAATCATTATAAATAAAGTTAAAAGCAGCTAGTTGTTTTTTGTAGCTTTGCGTTAGTTTTAACTTATCTTTAAATCATCACATCTTCTCTGGTCTTAGTGAAAATCAGCAGTGAATTTGACACCCGTTTAAACAACATTTTGGAGTTTATCACAGATCTTGACTTTTGCTAAAAATGATGAGTAACACAGTCACTACCTGCTTGCAATGTTAAAATAAAGCATATTTAGTACAATTTAGAGACAAGTAATAACTATCTAAAAATCCTATATAAAAACATATTATAATGCTGACGCCCACTTTCTCTGCAGGATACAGAATGCTTATACACAGAGTGCACCACCTTAGTTCCATATCTCTTGTAGTTATGGCAACTGAAGGTTAAATAAAATTTTAATTCAGCCTTTAGGGAAACAAACAGCAAAAAATGTCTGAAAATGTCAGCGTTGCTACAAGGTACAATTTATGCCAAAGGATATTGTTGCATTTTACTTTAGCTAAATACCTCTCATTCTCTGTAAGCAGAGACATCTACTGGCAACAGATCAGCTTCACTCAAACTTAAAAAAAAATCCTCTGGAGGTAATCACCATTCATGATGAAAAGTTGCTAAACTTCAGCAAGCCTAAATATTTTGTAAGTAGGAATAGTTTTCATTCTTTAGAAAATCATAATTTATCTCAAATTCTCAAGTCCATCTGGGAACACAGCCTGTACTATGGAGAGAAGAAGCAACTTGCTTATAGACATCAAAATGTCTCCTCTTGTCAATCAGAAAAACAAGTTGCCACACAAATAGCATGTGCCAATCTGATTTTCCATTGTATCTTCTGTTACTACCCTCTTCAACACAGCTCAGATTAGACAAAATGGAGGAATCAAATCTATGTTCCAATGTTCAGTATCATGTTACATTGTCAGACTCAAGTACTCTGGGGGCTAAATTGGAAAGCCCCTGAAAACAGGCACAGGGAATACAAGGTGCAATTAACCTATGCCTGTTGATTGAGATGCAGACAGCACAGCATATTTTTGATGCCTGCCCATTAGCATAATTTCTGCACGCAGCCTGCATTAACTGCACTGCTAATTGGCTTCAAGAAGAGGGCCAAAAATCCTAACTTACTTTGCACCGCTAAAACTTAGCCTGCACCTCTTAAAGGGGAGGTACACTGTGGCTGGAGCAGGTGGTGGGAGCCAAGCAAGAAGTGAATCTGGCGTGGGAAATAATGAGGAATGCAGTACATGGGAGGGAGCGGACTCCAAAGTTTTCAGATGCTACACTGGAGGTCTTGGTGGAAGAGATGTGAAGGAAAAGAGAAATCCTGAATCTGCAGGTGAGTGGGGAAGGAGGCCCTCCAGACACACAGCCTAAAGGCAATTGTTAATTGCAATAATCGTACGTGGAGGGAAGAATGAATGTAAAGCCAGCCTGTAACTTAAGTCAGATTTGTTGTCAGGCCTGCAGGGTAATAAACACATTTATCCAATTCCCACTCCCCACCCAACAGCCAGTGTGAACACCTTTTTATACTCTTGTAATGAAGCCCTAATACTTCCCCAATTGGGAACAGCTGCTCTTGAATACAAACTTTAAGTATGTTAATCTATTGCAGCACAATGCCAACTTTAACAGCAGTGAGCAGCCAGAATCAAGCCCTGAGGACCTGGATGCAGTGCCTCAAGAAGTTCAATGACTCACACAAGTGCTCAAGGTCAGTGAATATATTTTCAAAGCCATATCCACCAACTGTACGAGTAGCCTCAGGCACTGCTCAAATTACCACACCCCCATCACTCACCTACCAATAAACTCCATCAATCAGGACTCACACTGAAATATGTATGCTTCAGCTGACCCTTTCCTCCTCATTGTTGCAAGCTTCACGCACACCTCAAAACTTACACAAACCACCAGCTATTCAACCATGACAGCCACAGCCAAACTGATTGCACAACACTCACTGGCAGATTTCCTGCTCTTTTGCAGGACAAATTAGTGCACAACTGGAGGCCACCGGAGATGACAGTCACTGCATTGCCTGACCCTCTTGTAAGTGATGGTGCTGGTCATTATTGAACAGTCATTGCTGATGACGGAGCCAGTGACAGGGCTGAAACTATTGGAGATGATGGTATCCTCATATTAACCCTCCTTCTCGCATTCCACAATATTTTTGGATTTATAGGATGCAGATGGTCTAAGCATACACCTTTTACTTTTTCTCCTTCTCTGCACCACTATCTTATCTTTGTGCCTTTCTCCTTTCAAATGCCCAAGAGGTACAGCCTGATCTGGCAGTGGAAGACCACCAAGAAGAAAATGATGAAAGTAACATAGCACCATTACTTGATTTGACAATCAACCACCAGTTCAGATACTGCATATATCATAGAGCCTAGCTTAGAGGTGGGATCTACACATGGTGAGACACCAGGCAACCAGGGAAACTGGCAAGGATAGCACACATGCCAGCTTGCCAGGGGGCAAGGTCACATACAGGTTTTGCTGCAGAGGTCTCAGATGAGAACTTTGATGGGGCAGGCTACAGAAGAATGCTGATAGTGATGTACAAAATTCTTAGTGCGTTGGGAAGCCTAAAGAAAAGTCCATGGAGGAGTCCTCCCAACTTGCACATGGCTTTGTGCAGAGCTTGCAGCCAATTCTTTTCAGCATGCAAGTGTTAATCAAATCCATTTGCACACTTTTGGACCCAACCATTGTACAGAATCTGATCACCGATGCCCATTACCGCACAAGCATGAGCCACTCAACATCTGGGTGCTGCATAGAAGGTCAGTTTGCTGCCACCATACCTGTGGATTAGTATTAACAGGGACTTGCAGGATATCACTGTAGTCCAGCAATCTGTCCTCCAATAGATTACAAGGATTGCTGAGATGCCAACCTGGTGGAGTGGATGGCTCAAAGTAGCACAAACCTGCTAATCTGTCTCAAGAAGACAGCATTCTCCCTCCCACCCTGTCTTGCAGTAGTCTGTCAGCCAGGCAGTCCAAAGTGATGTTGCTGAAAGCGAGATGGTGCAATCCACAGTCTAGAGTTGCTGGAAGCCTTTCCCTAAGCTATCTGCAGCCTTTGCACTGAAATTCAGCTGCTTTCCACTGGCCATGTTGTAACCACTAGAAGAATGTTTCTCAGGAAGACAGGCACTAAAAGAATACATTAAGGGGAATAGTTTACATTTGTGTGCAGTGTTGTATGATTTGATCCATAAATTATAAATACATAAATTGGAATGTTTATGTTGTATGGCTTTTATTTTTATATTCTGGACAAGCCAACGCTGTGATATGTCACAGAGAAGGTTAACATGTGGGACTGTTTTTAACTGGAGAATTAGGATTGGGATTATTGGTATTACTCTTCTTCTTCTTGCTTCTCCTCCTCATGCTCCTCACCATATAGCTGGCAGCAGAGTCTGTCCCTCATGGCGGCAACATTCAGCCGATCACAACAAATCTGGCACCTGTCTGGTGACTATTGCATGGCTTCACTGGAGTAGTTCAAGCAACAGAAACATAGCTTCAGCATTCCAATGGCCTATTTTATCACATGGCAGCATAGCTTTCATTACACGTATGCAAGAGTTGTACACCAGTCACGAGCAGATAATGTTAGCACTTAAGCAGCCACATTTTGCTTTGCCGTGGTATTTCAAATGTAGTATTTTAAAATTTATCTTTTATTACTCATTGGATGTGGGCGTTGCTGACTAGGCCCACATTTATTGCCCAACCCTAATTGCCCTTGTTCAGAGGGCATTTAAGAGTCAATCACATGTAGGTCAGACAGCAGATTTCCTTCCTAAAGGACAATAGTGAACCAGATGGGTTTCTACAACAATCAACAATGGTCATCATTAGACTTTTAATTTCAGATTTTCATTGAATTCAAATTCCACCATCTGCCATGGCGGGATTTGAACCCAGGTCCCTAGAGTATTAAAAACAAAAACAGAATTACCTGGAAAAACTCAGCAGGTCTGGCAGCATCGGCGGAGAAGAAAAGAGTTGACGTTTCGAGTCCTCATGACCCTTCAGTTCTGTTTTTGTTTTGGATTTCCAGCATCCGCAGTTTTTTGTTTTTATACCTATAGTATTACCCTGGATCTCTGGATTACGAGTCCAGCGAAAGTACCTCTATGCCATCACCTCCCTTGGCGCAGCAGACTGCCACAGAATGGAGGTATCATGACTGCTTCCAGGATTAATCTGCACAATTCATTGCCTTAGGTCACAAAATTGCTAGATGTTGAGAAAATGGAATCCCATTCATTTCCGGTTTACAGAAGAGTTTCCATGCAGTGCCTGCATAGCGATGTGCATGCAGTCACTGACTGCACCATGGGGAACGCTACATCCTAGCAAAGCGACATGCTCACTCTGCCTGCTGGTTTGTGGCATGAGAGAATGAAATGTGGGCTGCTTTCTTGGAACAGAGAGCTTCAGTGACCTTTTTTATTCAACAGTAGACAGCAAACTAGAAGATGTTGCAAGTATCTCAGCTCCAGCCTAGAAGGAGCCAGATGCATTAAAATTCATCACATTTGTCACCTTCACAACCACTATCAATGTGGTCCTTTACCTACTCTGAAGTTTCAGTTGTGACTGCAACTTCAATCAGGATGTTCTTACTTAAACACAGACATCTCACACGTTGCTCCTCACTAAGATTTAGGTAGCAGAATTGCTGCCTACAGAAAGCACCAAATATTTGTAGAATCATAGCAACAGCCAGAAGAATACAACCAGCAACAAACCTGTAACTGATTGATGATCCCTTCAAATAGTGTTGGTGAGGTGGTGGTTGGGGGGGTGGTGGTGGTCCTTCCAGTTGCTGAACATGCGTAAAGCTATGCAATCTTAAGACAGTGCTTTGGCTGGTGCTGTCTGCTAGTGTCAAATCACTTTTGCCCGCTGATTAACATGATCTGCCTTCTCTGCAGATGTTAGCTGTGCATGCACTAATATCCTCATCAAGATAGGGGAGGCGGTGGCATAGTACTATTGTCACTGGACTAGTAATGCAAGGACCCAGAGTAATGCACCAGGGATTAGGGTCAAAATCCCACCATGGCAGATGGTGGAATTTGAATTCAATAAAAATCTGGAATTAAAAGTCTAATGATGACTATGAAACCATTGTCAATTGTCACTCACTAATGCTTTTTAGGGAACGAAATCTGCCATCCTTACCTGTCCTGCCGGCAGGACAGACCCTGAGATTCTTCGATATAAACTCCAGGCCACATGAAGTTGCATGGCATCAGAACAGATGTGGGCAAGGAAACCTCCAGTTGATTATCATGTATTGCTCCCATCCTCCTCCCCTGCCTACTCAGTAAATCAGTGCTCCTCCATGTTGAACACCACTTGTAGGAAGCACTGAGGGTAGCAAGGGTGCAGAATGTACCCTGGCACAGGGGCTTCAATGTAGCACAGTACAGTCATAGCTGGTGGATCCTAAAGGACATCGCTGCTAGACTGGGACTGCGGCAGGTGGCGAGGGAACCAACAAGATAGAAAAACATACTTGATCTCATCCTCACCAATCTGCCTGCCACAGATACACATGTACATGATAGTATCAGTAGGAGTGACCACCGCACAGTCTTTGTGGAGACAAAGTCCCATCTTCACATTGAGGATATCCTCAATCCTTTTGTGTGGCACTAGCACTGCATTAAATGGAATAGATTTCAGTCAGATTTAACAAATCAAGACTGGGCAACCATGAGGCGCTGTGGGTCATCAGCAGCAGCAGAATTATACTCAACCACAATCTGTAACCTCATGACCCGACATATCCCCCACTCTACCATTACCACCAAGCCAGGGGATCAACTCTAGTTCAATGAAGAGTGCAGGGGGGCATGCCAGAAGCAGCACCAGGCATACCTAAAAATGAGGTATCATTCTGGTGAAGCGACAGCACAGATATCAAACAGCACAGCAACAAGCGACAGACATAGCTAAGCAATTCCACCACCAATGGATGAGATCTAAGCTCTGCAATCCTGTCACATCCAGTAGTGAATGGAGAAGGAGGCTCCACAAATATCCCCATACTCAGTGATGGGGGAGCCCAGCCCATCAGTGCAAAAGATAAGGCTGAAGTATGTGTAACAATCTTCAGCCAGAAGTGCCGAGTGGATGATCCATCTCGGCCACCTCTGCAGGTTCCCAGCATCACGATGCCAGTCTTCAGCTAATTTGGTTCACTCCACGTGATAAAGAAACAGCTGAAGACACTTGATACCGCAAAGGTTATGGGCCCTAACAATATTCCAGCAATAGTACTAAAGACTTGTGCTCCAGAACTTGCGATGGCCCGAACCAAGCTGTTCCAGTACAGCTACAACACTGAAATCTACCCGGCCATGTAGGAGATTCCCCAGGTATGTTTTGCACACAAAAAGCAGGACAAATCCAACCCAGCCAATTACCACCCAATCAGTCTACTCTCAATCGTCAGTGAAGTGATGGAAGGAGTCATCAAGTAGCATTTGCTTAACAATAAACTGCCTACTGATGCTCAGTTTGGGTTCTGCCAGGGCTGCTCCTGGCAGACATGGACAGAAGAGCTGAACTCCAGAGGTGAGCTGAAAGTGACATCAAGGCAGCATTTGACCGAGTGTAGAATCAAGGAGCCCTCACAAAAAATGCAGTCACTGGGAATCGGGGAAAAACTCTCCATTCCAGGACATCGCTGCAGGAGTTCCTCAGGGTAGTGTCCTAGGACCAAACATCTTCAGCCTCTTCATCAATACCTTCCTTCCATCATAAGGACAGAAGTGGGGATGTTCGCTGATGATTGCACAATGTTCAGTACATTCGCGACTGCTCAGATACTGAAGTAGTCCATGTCCAAACACACAAGACCTGGACAATATCCAGGATTGGGGTGAAAAGTGGGGAGCGCAGTCAGGGGTTGGGGGGCAGGGTGGGAGTGGGCGTAAGCGCAGTCAGGAGAAGCAGGTGGAGGGGCAAAGGAGTGCAGGCGGCGGGGGGGGCCAAAGGAATGCAGGCAGCGGCGGGGGGTGGAAGGGGCGCAGGCGGCGGGGGGGGTGGAAGGGGCGCAGGCGGGGGGGTGGGGGAGGGTGGAAAGAGCACAGGTGGCGGGGGGTGAGAGGAATGCAGGCTACAGGAGGTGGGGGGGCGAAGAGAGCAGGCAGTCGGTGGGGTGGGAAGAGGAAGCAGATGATCAGGTAGGGGGGGGGGGGGGGGGGGGGGGGGGGGGGGGGGGGGGGCGCAAGGCTATGGGAGGAGCCCAGTCAGGGGAGTGCAGAAGAGCACAGGTGGTGTGGTGGGAAGTGGACGCAGTCCGTGGGTGGGGGTGGATCACAGGCCGTGTGGTGGTGGTGGTGGGGCTGGGGGGGGGGGGTGCGCTAGTGCTGGCAAAAACGTCAAAACGTCAAGTTCAGTCGGAAAAGTTATTACTGTAGCTAAATGGATATCCTGGGTTTTGTTTGACATGTTAATATGTTAATTGTTTTCAGACAGAAAGGTATATTACAAGGAAGGGGATAAACACATTAAAATTCATCCATCACAAACTTGTGACCTGAACAAATGGCTGTAAATTAAACAAAAATGGATGGCTATTTCATGGTTATCACTTCATTTTTAAACTATATTTACAAATTAAAATTGAAAAGCCAATCGGAACTCTTATTCAACACTTGATCTTTAGAAATCCAACTGTACAAATTAAACCTTTATACAAAGCAGCAAAATAAACTGTGGCTGTAACAGTTAATGCAATAGAAGGGTAGAAATCAAGCCTCCACCCACAATTTCCGAACAGTTAAAATTCTGGTCTTGGGTGTGATTGGATTTTATGTTTTCCTACACAGAAGGAAGAGTTTGTTTTCATATAAAGGGGAAGCCAGAGGCCTCACTACCTTGCAGCTAATTTAAGATTTAATCAGAGAAACCTGGAAGCAGGTCATTTGTCCAACCTCTCTGCTGGGAATACCATGAGGGGATCTGAAGGGGTGGGAGGCAAATTAATAAAACAAGGATTTAGTTCAGCAAAAACTACACAGACCATTTTCAAGTTATATAGCTAGGCACAACTGTCAAAAGCTATGCCATTGAACAACAACGTACCCAATGTTGGTGACATCTCCATTTTTCTGGGCTTCAGTTTCCGACTCATGCTTCCTGAGCTGTTTAAGCAGTTCTGACTCAATCTGTCTCTTATTGTAGGGCATGGAAGATGCAACAGCCGAAGCTGCTGCCACAAGGTCCGGATTTAATGTCTCCTTGCTAACAAAAATGAAAAAGAAACAATCCAAAGATTAGGCTTTGGGAAAGGCAAGAAAAATACAACCTTACTCCTTTAGCACAAATCTCTTTGCCCGGAAATACGGGATTCCTGATCTCATCTGGGACAGCAGCTGAAGTAATACGTTTGGCTTCAACATCCCAATATGGGCAATAAAGGAGGGGGCAACAGCCTCCTTACTGATCATTATCCAGTCACCTTCGTGGAAAAGGCGCATGCAAATGTCAAGTGGATTAAGCTTGGCTGAGATATCCGGAATTGCTAGCCTGTCAACGTTTTGTCTAGGCTTACACTCAGGTAAGGTACCATAACAATGACTGCAACTTCTATTGCAATGCAACACCAGTATGGCATTTTTCCCAAAATATAAATCTGGGAGCTGAAGCAAGTGAACAGGTTCTATTTTGCTGCATCACTCTCCTCCTAATTTTAATCAATGAAACTGCAAATTATAATCATTCCAATTATAAGTTATCTATAGTTATTCTAATTATAGTTATACATACTGAAATGTTTAAGATTAAAACTATTGCTTCAGAAATCTCCATGCCTATTAGCACCCTATTCACCTCAATTACAGTTCTCCTTCTCCAGGCAAACACAAATATATTCACTTTGAACAAGATTTTTCAAGTTTCAGCTGTGAAAACATTTGTTAGTCATTGTGTCAGTAAGACACAGGCAGCAACTGTTATACAACACTAGTAAATTCATTGTCTTTTGAGAGTTTCTAACATCAATCATCCTTTACCATTGACTCTTGATGTCTTCAGTGGCTTTCTGAAACATGCTGGTTGCACTCGCCATGCTTTCTGGTTGAACCTTTGCTTGATCCTTTAGTCGCTGGGTTCTCAAGGCCTGGAACTTTCTCTTTGTGCTGACTTCTACTTTCATACTACCAATTATGTTCAACAAGTCATTCTTCCCTGATGCAGCAGCCTTCTTTTCTTCTGAATCTTTCTGCTGTGCAGGGATGGAAAAATGCTTTGATTCATCATCTTTACTGAGCACAGCAGAACGAGCAAAGATATGCCTTTGGCCAGTTCCAGTCAGCCTGCAGAAATTAAAGGACACAGTATAATCGTAACCATTATTATTAATGCAGAGGAGATTCCTTTCCTTTTTTTTTAATCCCAGCTTACAATTCTTCCTCCCTCCTGCCACTCCACCCATCACAATTTTTATTTTAAATGTATTGTGTTACTTTCAAAACACAGTTCTATTAATTGCAAAAAAAAATGAATGTTAAAAGAAATTATGGAAGTGCAATAAATCTGTCCAATAGAAAAAACATGAAACCTCATCTACTTGCGGAATGAGGTTTCATGTAGGGTTTCAAAAATTTTAAGAAAGTTATTATGTAAATTAAGAACATGTCCCATCTCATGTGACATTGTCACATAAGGGGGACATGTTAGGGACTTTTTTTCCATTTTTAATATTTTTCAACGGAAAAGCGATCTCCCTGAGGCAGCACATAGCCTCAGGGAGATGTGTGCACTCTCGCTTTTGGGGAATCCCCGCCACCGCACAGGGAGCGCACAGTGCTTCCCATCGGACGTCATGCTGGGCAGGCCTTAATTGGCCCACCCACGTAAAATGGCGGCGCAGCCTACTTCTCCGGCAGGAATCGGCTCCCCACCCACCAGAGATTGGGTCAGGCCCACCTGCCTGACAGGCAGAAAATTCTGCCCATGGAGTGATTTAAACATAAAAATTAGAATTTTAAATTTGAGGTGCTATTGGACCGAGAGCCAACGTAGGTCCGTGAGCACAGGGGCAATGGGTGAATGTGATGTGAGTTAGGATAAGAGCAGCAGAGTTTTGGAACAAGCTGAAGTTTTCAGAGTGGAAGAAGGGAGGCCCACCAGGAGACCATTACAATAGTTGAGTCTGGAGGTAGCAAAGCATGGCTGAAGGTTTCAGCAACAGATTTTTTACTACACATTTGTTCATAGGATGTGAGTGTCGCTGACAAGGCCAATATTTGTTACTCAGTCCTAATTGCCCTTAAAAAGATGGTGGTGTCACCTTCTTGAACCGCTGCAGTCCATATGGTGTTGGTACATCCAAGTGCTGTTAGTGTGTTCCAGGATTTTCACCAGTTGGGCTGAGATGGGGCAGATGTGGGAGACATTACAGAAAAGAGGTAGGTAGTCTTGGTAATGGAGAGGATACAGGATAGAAAGCTTGGCTCAGGGTCAAACCGCACACCAAGGTTGTGGTTCAATCTCAGACAGTGGCCAGGGTGTAGAGTGAATCAATGGCTAGGTAAGCAGTGACAATGAAGAAACGGCAATATATGCCCAATGGTGTGCAACTAGAAGGGAACCTTGTAAGTAGTGTCCCTAACATTGCTGCTCTTATTCTTCACCGTGATAATGCTCAGATAAAGGAACGGATTTTCTGCAGTATATCTTGTAGGTCATAAATAATACAGCCAGAGTGAAGGGTTGATGAAGGGGTGATGAGCTTCCAGCAGGAAACAAACTGCTCTGTTTAGGATTTGAATTGCCAGGCAAATTGCGCATCTTTGATCAGACTTTTGATTCTAGCTTTGTAGATGGTGGACAAACTTTGAAGAGTCAGAAGGTAAAGTACTTCTTTCAGAATTTTTTTTTACTATTCATCAAGGGATTTGGGCATCACTGGCTAGGCGAGCATTTGTTGCCCATCCCTAATTGACCTTGAGAAGGTGGTGGTGAGTTGCCTTCTTGAACTGCTGCAGTCCACATGGTGTAGGTACACCCACAGTGCTGTTAGGGAGGGAGATCCAGGATTTTGACCCAGTGACAATGAAGGAACAGCGATATATTTCCAAGTCAGTATGGTGAGTGACTTGGAGGGGAACTTCCAGGCAGTGTTGTTGCCATACATCTGTTGCCTTCTAGGACGTAGTGGTCATGGGTTTGGAAGGTGCTGTCGTCCTTCTAGGACGTAGTGGTCATGGGTTTGGAAGGTGCTGTCTAAGAAGCCTTGGTGAGTTCTTGCAGTGCATCTTATAGATGGTACACACTGCTGCCACCGTGATGGGGGGAAGTGAATGTTTGTGGATGGGGTGCCGATCAAGCAGGCTGCTTTGTCCTGGATGGTGTCAAGCTTCTCGAGCATTGTTGGAGCTGCACTCATCCAGGCAACAGGACAGGATTCCATCACACTCCTGACTTGTGCCTTGGAGATGGTGGATTGGCTTTGGGGAGTCAGGTGGTGAGTTACTTGCTCCAGGATTCCTAGCTTCTGATCTGCTCTTGTAGCCACAGTATTTATATTGCTAGTCCAGATTAGTTTCTGGTCAATGGTAACCCTCATGATGTTGATAGTGGGAGAATCAGTGATGGTAATGCCATTGAATGTCAATGACCAATGGTTACACTCTCTCTTGTTGGATGTGGTCATTGCCTGGCACTTGTGTGGCACGAATGTTATTTGCCACTTGTCAGCCCAAGCCTGGATATTGTCCAGGTCTTGCTGCATTTGAACATAGACTGCTTCAGTATCTGAGGAGTCACAAATGGTGCTGAACATTTTGCAAAGATCAGTGAACATCCCCACTTCTGACTTGATGATGGAAGGAAGGTCATTGATGAAGCAGCTGAAGATGGTTGGACCTAGGACACTACCTGAGGAGCTCCTGCAGTGATATCCTGGAACTGAGATGATTGACCTCCAACAATTACAGCATATTCCTTTGTGACTCCAACCAGCTAAGTTTTCCTCCTGATTCCCATTAACTCCAGATTTGCTAGGGCTCCTTGACTCCACACTTGGTCAAACACTGCCTTGATGTCAAGTGCAGTCACTCTCATCTCACCTCTGGAGTTCAGCTCTTTTGTCCATGTTTGAAGCAAGACTGTAATGAGGTCAGGAGCTGAGTGAACCTGGCGGAACCCAAGCTGAGCAGGTTATTGATAAGCAAGTGCTGCTATCAAGCAGCACTTCTCATTCTCAGTCTCTATCTTGTTGTAGCCACAGCATTGATATGGCTGGTCCAATTCATGTTCTATTCAATAATGTTGATAATGAAGGGACAATGGCTGAACTTTCTCTTGTTTGGATTGGTTATTATCTGGCTCTTGGATGTTAACCATGTCTTGCTGCAGGCTAGAATAAGCTGCTTCATAGTTGAGTGGAGTTAAACACTGTGGACTTTTAAGAGAAGAGCTCCAATCCTGACCTTATGATAAAGGGTCACCCATGAAATAGCTGAAGGAGGTAGGCCCAAGGATATTTCTCTAAGGAACTCCTGCAGTGAAAGTTCCGGAACTAGGATTCTTAGCTTGACATCAGAACCTTCTGTTGACTGCAGCCGCTGAAAGATTTTCCCTCATTGACCTCAGTTTTGCTGGAACTTCCTACTGCTATACTTGGTCAAAGGGTATCCCAATGCTGATGGCATCTGCTCTCACCCAAATTAACTTAAGTTGCTCTTGGGGCTTTGTTCCACAAGTGCCTCAAAGTTCTTCTACTGTCTTGGCTAACAATTCTTCCTCAATCAGTACCACCAAAAAAACACATTAACTGGTCTTTTATCTCACTTATTTATTTATGCAATCCTGCATGTGGAAAATTATCACCATTTAACATAGCCCATTTTTTAAAATATATATGACTAGATATTTTCATGTGATATAGAACCAATCCATCAGAACAAGTCTCCTCTGAAATTCTCTCCATTGGTAATATTATAAACAATTTAAACTGATCATAATTAAGTATTTCATGAAGAAGCTCTGAAGCTTGACCAATGTTTATTAATTTGGAGCAAGTGAAACCAGGGTATGGTGCTTTACTTTTTTACCCTGCCCTTATTCTTTGATTAAACTATAAAACATTTCTAAACCCATCACACCATTTTGTTACAATAAACCAACCCATACACCCTAGATTTATATATTCCTACTATTTTAACACGAGTTTGTAGCAATGCTCCAAAAACTATAATTTCATTCAGCACGCTCTACCTTAGCTGGCAAATCGATGTGCTGTCAATACTACATTTTCCCAGAAATTAAAAGAAAAAGACTTGGATTTATATAGCACCTTTCATGACCTCAGGACATTCCAAAGTGCTTTACTGCCAATTAAGTACTCTTAAAGTGTAGTCACTATTTTAGGAAAAGCACGTAATTTTGTGCAGATAATTTGCAGATGGCAGGCCCTCACAAACATCCATGCAATAATGACCAGATAACCTGTTTTAGTGAAAGTGAATTAAGAGTTAAATATTGGCCAGCACACCAAGTTCACTGTTATGGGATCTTAATATCCATCTGTGAGAATAAACAGGGCCTCAGTTTAATGTCTCTTCAGGAAGACAGCACCACCGACAGTGCAATGCCACATCAGTCTAAATATGAACATATAAATTAGGAGGAGGAGCTGTCCACTCAGCCCCTTGGGCCTGTTTTGCCATTCAATATCATGGCTGATCTTACTGTAACCTCAATTCCACTCCTACCTACCACCAATAACCCTTCACCCCTTTGTTCATCAAGAATCTAGCTAACTCTGCCTTAAAAATATTCCACCTCCTTTTGAGGAAGAGAATTTCAAAGACTCACGACCCTCAGAGAAAAAAATTCTCCTCGTCTCATCTTAAACGGACAACCCCTTATTTTGAAACAGTGACCCCCCTAGTTCAAATTTCTCCAGCATGCTTTCCACATCCAACCTGTCAAGGCCCCTCAGGATCTGACATGTTTCAATCAAGTCACCTCTTCCTCTTCTAAACTCCAGTGAATACAAGCCTGGCTTGTCTGTCCAACCTTTCCTCATAAGACAACCGGCCCATTCCTGGTGTTCGTCTAGTAAAGCTTCTCTGAACTGTTTCCAACACGTTTATTTACATCCTTCCTTGTCTCGACCTTTGTGCAGAAGTCGTGGATTAGGACCTGTAACCCCCACCTTCTGGCTCAGGTGATAATGCCCCACCACTGAGCAATGGTTAACAATTAGGTTAGGAATTTCAAAATCCTCTCCATCCAATAGCTGATCCGTGTTACAAAGAGTGTAAAGGTGGCTATTCAAATCCTTATTCCTGAAAGTCCTGGTCTGGTTGGTTAAGGGGGCCATTCGCACATGAGTAAACGTTCAAGGTACAACAACAAACCTTCCGATATCAGATAACCGCTGAACAGGTATCATCCCCCCCGCCCCCGCCACGCCGCGCCGCCGCCGCCTTCTCCTCACCCGCATCCCTGTCCCCGCACAGCCGCCGCCGACTTCCCGGGGCCGCCGAGCCCGGTTACCCCGCGTTTCAGCACCGCCGCCGCCCGCTGCATCCCGAAGCAAGGAGCTGGAAGCCCGGAGGGACACGCACCCGGACGGTAGCTGGTTGCACCGCCAACCCCGCGTCGTGCCGGACCCGCAATCTCTTCCCTCCAGACAACAACTCTCCCTCCGCCTGCAGTTCCGGCTCTACGTTCTCGCCGTGCAGGTTCAGCTGGGTTTCAAGGCAACTAAATACAGCCCTCTAGACAATAAATGAGGAGTTGCAATTAGTATTTCTCCTTGATATGATATTTGGGAAACGTTTTCTATACTTAGGCCATGTTTTTGAACTTTCCAACGAACTGTCATGACGTAAAGTTTGAATTAAAATGCAGATTAGCAAGGACGTGTTCAAATGTAAATGTTCTGGCTACAAGAGCAGGTCAGAGGCTAGGAATCCTGCGACCAGTAACTCACCTCCTGGCTCCCCGAAGCCTGTCCGCCATCTACAAGGCACAAGTCAGGAGTGTGATGGAACACTGTCCGCTTTTTTGGATGACTGCAGCTCCAACTACACTCAAGAAGCTTGACAACATCCAGGACAAAGCAGCCCACTTAACTGGCACTCCCTCCAACACCCATGCACAGTAGCAGCAGTGTGCACTGCAGGAATTCACGAAGGCTCCTTAGACAGCACATTCAAAACTCAACCACTACCACCTAGAAGGACAAAGGCAGCAGGTATATGGGAACACCACCACCTGAAAGTTCCCCTCCAAGTCACTCACTATCCTGACTTGGAAATATATCACTGTTTCTTCACTGTCGCTGGGTCAAAATCCTGGAACTCCCTTCCTTACAACACTGTGGGTGCACCTACACCACATGGACTGCAGCAGTTCAAAAGTACAGCTCATCACTGTCAGGCAGATATAATAATTGTCATAGTGTTATTGGAATTTATTATTAAGTAGAGTAATAGTGGGGTCTGTGTCTATGTGTGTGTGATTAATTGGATTAAAGGCAGCTGGTCTGAAGGCTTTGATGTATTAGAAGATAAACTAAATTTGAAATGTTATGTAGGTGGACATAGGTGTAAAAGCAATATTTGCATTTTTTAAATAAACCAGACTAGATTGATTTTCAAAGGACGGGTAAAATGTGTCACTTAGCCAGGTGAAGTTCAGAAACAGTGTGTTTATTTTTCCCAAAGGTAAAATTGGTACTATGAGAGATTTTTATTATCAGAGGTAAAGTCCAAATTGATACTATGAGAGATTTTTTATTATCAGAAGTAAAGTCCAAAGAAATTTGTGTACAAAATTATGAGGGGAATAGATAGAGTGGACAGGATAAAATTGTTTCCCTTGGTGGAGAATTCTAGAACCAGGGGACACAGATTCAAGATAATTGGCAGAAGGTGTAGGGGGAACATGAGGAAGAACTTTTTTATGCAGAGGGTAGTGGGTGTCTGGAATTCACTGCCCAAGTTGGTGGTAGAGGCAGAAACTCTAAACTCTTTTAAAAAGTACCTGGATCTGCACCTTAAGTGCTGTAAGCTGCAGGGCTATGGGCCGGGTGCAGGAAGGTGGGATTAGAAAGGGCACCAGGTGCTGTAACTTTTCTATGGTTCTAAATAGTGAAACAATGGGAATTTGCATTCAAAGGGGAAAATATGTATATAGGAACGAAGGTTATGTATTAAGGCAGGCATTCTAACATCTAAACAAGTGTGAAAAGCCTTCAGCATCTAGGTCTCAAGCTGCTGTCTACAAAGAACTTAAACATAAGAGGGTTGCTAACTCTGGTTTGCTGTATTGCTGGAGATTTGATAGAACACAGAGCATTCAATCAAATGGCACTGCTCAGGGTGGAGCTTAAGAAAGCAATTAGGAGAGCAAAGAGGGGATACGAGAAAGCTCTGGCTGGTAAAAGTAGGGAAATCCTAAGATATTCTATGAGTATATCAAAGGGAAGAGGATAACCAGGGAAAGAGTAGGGCCCATAAGGGACCAAGGGGGCAATCTATGGGTGAAGCTAAAGTGTTGAATGAATACTTCACATTCACCTTCGCCCAAGAGAATGAGGATGAAGGTATCGAAGAAGGGTTGTAGAGATAAGCCAGGGAACTACAGGCCAGTGAGTCTCACATCAGCGGTAGGGAAACTATTGGAGAAATTTCTGAAGGAGAGAATCTATCTCCACTTGGAGAGGCAAGGTTTGATCAGGGATGGTCAGCATGGCTTTGTCAGAGGGAGGTCATGCCTAACAAATTTGACTGAATTTTTTGAGGAGGTGACCAGGTGTGTAGATGAGGGTAGTGCAGTTGATGTAGTTTATATGGATTTCAGCAAAGCCTTTGACAAGGTCCCACATGGGAGACTTGTAAAGAAGACAAATGCACATGGAATACAGGGTAACTTGATAAGGTGGATTCAAAATTGGCTTAGTTGTAGGAGACAGAGGGTGATGACAGAAGGATGCTTTAGTGTCTGGAAGCCAGTGTCTAGTGGCGTACCACAGGGATCTGTGCTGAGTCCCCTATTATTTGACATTTATATAAACAACATAGATGACTATGTGGGGGGTAGGATTAGTATGTTTGCGGAAGACACAAAGATTGGCTGGGTGGTTAACCTTGAGGTTGAGTGTCTTGGGCTACAGGAAAATATAGACGGGATGGTCAAATGGGAAGATAAGTGGCAGATGGAATTTAACCCTGAAAAGTGTGAGGTGATACACATTGGAAGGAGTAATTTGACAAGGAAGTATTCAATGAATGGCATGGTACTAGGAAGTTCTGAGAAACAAAGGGACCTTGGCATGTGTGTCCATAGATCTCTGAAGGCGGAGGGGCATGTTTGTGGGGTGGTGAAAAAGGCATCTGGGATACTTGCCTTTATCAATCGAGGCATAGATTACAAAAGTAGGGAGGTCATTTTGGAGTTGTATAGAACCTTAGTGAGGCCACAGCTGGAGTATCTTGTGCAGTTCTGGTCGCCACATTATAGGAAGGCTTTTCTTTCTGGGTTTGGAGGGGTCTGTGCCATCCAACATGGACTCTCTGCTGCTGTCCCTGCTCTGCACTTGTGAAGTGTCAGATCCAACTGAAAAGCCAATTAGCTTTCTTACTGGTCCCAAGTTTCTAAACCTCTGCTGGGTTCATACAATAAAGGAAAGTTTTCATAGAATGCTAGAAACTACAGCAGAGGAGGAGGCCATTTGAATCCCCACCTCCACTCCCACCCTGATTCCAGTGCCAGTGCTTGTTTTATATCTCTCTCCTATCACTCCATTGTCTCATATCATTTTATATTCCCTCTTTTCAAATATTTATTCCATTCCCTTTTGAATGCTTTTTGAGGTCTGTACCGCTATAGCCACTTGTGGTAAGGTGGCCCAGCAAAATGAAGATGCAGCAATTGAGTGATCCATGCACCACCATTCTGGAAGATTCCCTGGAAATCTGGGAGGATAATTGTACCCTCCTCCCTTTCCCATCCAGCTCCCTTTTCTTTCAACTGTCCCTCTCCCTGTCCCTTTCTTGTTCCCCATCCTTACCATTACAATCGCTCACCGCCCCCACCCAAGCCCATTGAAGACAATGAAAAATAAAATGGGGTAATGTAAAACCAACTGCTTACCCCCTGTTTGCACTGCTGTCAGGATGAACTTAGCCCTCAATGTATGCAGTGACACGGGAGATTGACTTATCAAACTCATAAAAAGCACCATTGTGGAAAGGTGCAGCTTGATCATGTTTTAGTGATTTGAGAAGGGAGAAAACACTTGTAATAAAACAGCTGAACTGCTAGTCACCCCCCCATCCATCCAAATGATAGTGACAGACACAGAGCCAGGAGACATGAAAATTCACATGGCGATTTGTGAATCACCAGCTCACTTACAACCCTGGCCATTTTCCTGGAGGCAGGATGGGGGAGGTGGCAGGTATACATGCGTATAGGTGCTGTGTAGGCAATTAAAAGTATTTAAGGCCTAATTTCAAAAGCTAAAGGGAATTTTCCAGTCAGCCTCAGGGTTCCTGAGTTGTCGGGAATATGCCAGCTACCTCGAGGAAGATTTCCAGCTGCATACTGGTGGGGATTGGGGTGATGGCAGCACTCCAGGCAGGCTTTGAGGCCCTCCCTGCCTGCCTGGGTGCTGAAGAGGCTTTTATTTAACATTTTAAAAAGATTGAGAGAGGGTGCTTCCATCTTGAGGTGCCCTCTCTCTTTTCCCTACCTACGACGGCAGCCTACTGCTTCTTCCATGCTGAAGGGCCTCCTATTGGCTCTCCAGATTTGTAGGCCTGCCCACTGTCCTCAACTGGACAGTGAGCCCACCTGTAGGCCACTAAGAGACGAATTTGGGGAAAATCATTACCAGGTGACTGTTTTCTCCACAGTGCGAGCTTCTGAACTCCATTTGACCCTAATCTCAGGGTTCTGAAGCCTGTGGGGAAAATCTTGCTCAAAAACTGGACAAGAAAACAGGAAATAAGCAATAGCAAATCTGCAAGGCCGAGGCTGGGTTGTACTCAAACTATCATGTTCCCATTCAGAAGAAAGATCGGACATCCAAACCAAAAGCTCCATGGATAACAAAAAAAATATAGATTAAAATTAAACAGATAGAGGTTTATGACTTATCTCAGGTATCAAAATAAAGTAGAAAAACAGGCACAATGCAGAGAATTTAGGAGGAAATTGAAAAAAATATATATAAGAAGGTCAAACAGAGACAAGGTGAAAATATAAAAGGGAACTTAAAAATTTGGTATAAAAGTAAAAAGAGAGTTATAGAAATGGTGGCCAGATTATGGACAGAGGGAACTTTTCTCCTGGAGGCAGAAGACATGATTGATATACTGAAGGAGTACTTTGCATCGGCAGTGAAGAGTATAAATTTAATCTCACAGTAGTAGGCACTTTACAGCCTTCCGGACTTAATATTGAGTTCAACAATTTCAGACCATGAACTCTCTCCTCCATCCTCACCCCCTTTTTTATTCCCTTTTTTCAATATTCATTTTCATTTTTATTTTTTATCCACTTATTTTTATTTTCATTTATTTTCATTTTTATTCATTGTTTTATCCCCACCTTGTATCTTATTTTCAATCTTTTTTCCCACCACCATCCCCTCCCCCCACCCCAACCCCACAAGGGCCATCTGTCACTTGTTCATGTTGTTCTTTCCAGAGTGCTTACCCTTGTCCTGCTATTATCACATTCTGCTTCCTGACCTTAATGCCACCATCAGCACCTCCTCTAGCTAGTACCACTATCATTAATAAAAACAAAAAACTGCAGATGCTGGAAATCCAAAACAAAAACAGAATTACCTGGAAAAGCTCAGCAGGTCTGGCAGCATCGGCGGGGAAGAAAAGAGTTGACGTTTCGAGTATCATTAATACTCCTTTGTGCTTTTGTCCATGACATCACTAGCAATCTCTCCTTTACCTCCACCTATACTGGCCTTCTATCCAGCTTCACCTGCTCCACCCCCCTTAAACAGTATAAATTTCATCACATCTTTACTTCTCTTTAGCTCTGAAGAAGAGTCATATGGACTCAAAATGTTAACTGTTTTTTCTCTCCACAGATGCTGTTAGACCTGCTGAGTTTTTCCAGCATTTTCTGTTTTTGAAAAGTAAAATAAACTTGGTAACTACAGGTCAGACAGTCTAACATCTGTGTTGGGAAAACAACTGAAGACTATTGTCAAGGACAAATTTAATTCTCAGTTGGAGAAGCATGGACTAATAAGGGACATCCAGCTTGGATTCCTTTCTTTCCTGTCAAGTCCCCTTAGGATCTCATATGCTTCAACAAGATCACCTCTCATTTTCCTAAACTCCACTTGCATATAGGCCCAACCTGTCCAAGCACTCCTCAAAAGATAACACCCCTCATCCCAGTAATCAGTCGAGTAAGCTTCTCTGAACTGCTTCTCACATAATTATGTCCTTTCTTAAATAAGGATACCAAAACTGTACACAGTACTCTGGGTGTTGTCTCACCAATGCCCAGAATAACTGTAGCAAAACATCCCTACTTCTATATTTCATTCCCATTGTAATAAACAACATTCCATTTGCTTTCCTAATCACTTGCTGTACCTGCATACTAACTTTTTGTGATTCATGTATTAGGACACCCAGATCCCTCTGTACCTCAGATTTCTGCAATCTCTCCCCATTTAAATAGTATTCTGCTTTTCTATTCTTCCTGCCAAAGTGGACAACCTCACACTTTCCCACATTATATGTCATCTGCCAAATTTTTGCTCACTCACTTAACCAATCCATATCCCTTTGCTGCCCCTTATATCCTCTTTCCAACTTACTTTCCTACCTATCTTTGTGTCAGCAGCAAATTTAGCAACTATACATTCAGTCCCTTCATCTAAGTCATTGATATAGATTGTAAATAGTTGAGGCCAGCACTGATCCCTGTGCATCTTGCCAGTACAGGGGTGAGGTCATACAATGTTACGGAGGTGGAAATGGGGTCTCTTAGATATGGCATAAATTAGATAAACACAATTTCCCTTTCACAAAGTCATGTTGACTCTGTCCAATTACATTGAAGTTTTCTAAATGCCCAGCTATAACATTCTTAATAATAGATTCCAGCATTTTCCCTATGACAGATGTTAACCTAACTGGCTTTCTGTCTCCTTCCTTTCTTGAATGGAGGGGCTTATACTCAGAGGGATGAAGTTACAGGTAGTGCTGAGGTGGAAATAGGCTGTCTTAGAGATGGCATAAATATGAGGTCCAATGGTCAACACAGGATCAAATGTGAAAGCAATGTTGTGAACACACTGGCTTAATCTCAGACTGGAGACGGATGGAGTTGGTAGTTTGTGAACAGAGTTTGGAGCAAGGACTAAAAACAATAGGCAGAATTTTCCATTTTTGAGACCCACTGCAGGAGTTCCTCAAGGTAGTGCCATAGGACCAACCATCTTCAGCTACTTCACCAATGACCTTCCTTCCATCATAAGGTCAGAAATGGGGATGTTCGCTGATGATTGCACAATGTTCAGCACCATTCACGACTTCTCAGATACTGAAGCAGTTCATGTCCAAATGCAGCAAGACCTGGACAATATCCAGGCATGAGCTGACAAGCGGCAAGTAATGTTTGCGCCACTCAAGTGCCAGGAAATGACCATCTCCAACAAGAGAAAACATAATCATCGCCCCTTGACATTAGATGGCATTACCATCACTGAATCCCCCACTATCAACATCCTGGGAGGTTACCATTGACCAGAAATTGAACCGGACTAGCCATATAAATACTGTAGCTACAAGAGCAGGTCAGAGGCTAGGAATCTTGTGGTGAGTAACGTACCTCCTCACTCCTCATAGCCTGTCCGCCATCTACAAGGCACAAGTCAGGAGTGTGATGGAATACTGTCCACTTGCCTGGATGAGTGCAAATCCAACAACACTCAAGAAACTTAACACCATCCAGGACAAAGCAGGCTACTTGACTGGCACCATATCCACAAACATCCATTCCCTCCAACACCAACACACAGTGGCAGCAATGTGTACCCTCTACAAGATGTACTGCAGGAACTCACCAAGCCTCCTTAGACAGCACCTTCCAAACCTATGAGCACTGTCATCTAGAAGGACAAGGGCAGCAGACACATGGGGACACAATCACCTGGAAGTTTCCCTCCAAGTCGCTCACCATCCTGATTTGGAAATATATCACCACTCCTTCACTGTCGCTGGGTCAAAATCCTGGAACTCCCTTCCTAACAGCACTGTGGGTGTAACTACACCATATAGACTGCAGTGGTTCAAGAAGGCAGCTCACCAGCACCTTCTTAAGGGCAATTAGGGGTGGGCAATAGCTGCTAGCCTAGCCAGCAACACCCTCATCCCATGAATGAATAAAATAAAACTAAGTGCAATAGCTGGTGGGTTTCGCAACGAGTGTCCCGCTGGGTAACATGGCAGGAATTCGCGGCCAATTTCACACTCAGAAGCTCATTAACTGTGCTTCAGCAGGTAGCTCTCTGAATCACAGGACAGGGCGGGCACTGATTCGTCCACCCCCCCACCCCCGCTTACTTAATGAAGTTGAAGTTCCGGGCACCATATTTAAATGCCATCCAAACACACACATTCACTCTCTCCAGCCCAGCTGTGTGGAGGAGACGTCAAGAAATGGCTGTGTCCAGGAAGAAAGCTGCATCAAGGTTCAGCAATGACTCCCTTGAGACCATCGTCCATGCAGTCTGCCAGCACCGGGATGTCCTCTATCTGAGACCTGTTTCCCGGAGGCCCATCAGCCTCACCTGGCCGGCCTGGGAGGTGGTCACAAGGGAGGTCAGCTCACTGGCCACCTGCCCGAGACACATAATCCAGTGCAGGAAGAGGATGAATGATCTCATCTGCTCTGCCAGGGTAAGTCTACCTTCAACTCACTCTAATCTCACACTCTCATATAGGCATCATGCACTGAAATGGTTATATTGCTTAGGGATCTCACACAATGAGCGGAATTTTCTCCGAATTGCACTAAGTGCGGTAGCCGGCTGGTAAAATGGAGTCCGTCCCGCTGACAAAAATGGCAGGTTTTCACACCACATCTTCCCGAGCCCGCCTCACTAATTATGCATTCCTGGAAAACACGTCATTTCCATGGTGGGCAGGCTCTCATTCGCCCGCTCGCCATCACCCCGCAATTGCATCACACCGGCTTCCGTCTTTAAAAAGCAATCGCCAGCAAAGCACTCACCGCCACCAGCTCACCACTGCTGTCCGGGAGATATGGCCAGCAAAGGCAAAAAGACTGCAGCCCCACCCCCTGCTTCAACAATGGGTCCCTCGAGCGATTGCTGGATGCCGTGAAGGCCCGACAGGATTTGTTCTACCCCTGCTGCTAGGATGGGTAGCAATGTCACCAACCCGGCTTGGGAGACGTTGGCAGCGTTGGTCAGCACGAATGCCTTACAGGGGAGGACAGGCATCCAGTGCCGCAAAAGGATGAATGATCACCTCCATCCCGCCAGGGTAGGTCACTCTTTTCATCACTCCCAACTCTCGCACTCACAAACCCATCACACGTCGACAGGGCCCTCACTCACTGCCAGTGCAAGGGACATCATCATTCACTCTTTCACGCACACCGTCATTGTCCTCATCCCGTCCATGGAGCTACTCACCACCCACACGGGCCAGGCATACTTATCATCTGGCCCACCAGGCATTCTGATACACTCTCCCCATCTGTATCCATGCAGGCCAAACTGGCTCACAACAGGAGGGAAAGGTCACATACAGGTGGAGGGATGCTAAAAGTCAAAGTTCTGACATAATTTGAAAACAGAGCCATCCAGCTGGCCATCGATGATCGGGACCAGTCCTGTGCTGACGGTGAGGTCGCGCTGCTCTACCAAGTGAGGCTCCAGCAGTGCAACATCCATCAGAAAAGCATGCCGTGAATGATATGTCCTCTTTCACAGGCCACTGCCATGCACTAATTATCTCCCCTTGCTTTCGCAGGCATATCTGCCAAACAGCCGACAGAGTCCATGACCCAGGGCCTCCAATCAAGCTCTGAAGAACCCTCTAAAGAGGAATCTGAGGGCACACTCCCTGAAGTCCTGTCACAGTGCTCACCCATACCCTCCACCAGCGCAGACACACACACCTTGGTGGGACCTAGCTTTAGAGTAGCCTCGGAATCACAATCTGGTGAGCACATTGGACTGTCTGATTCACAGCAGGCAGAAGCAGGGACTTCCCAGGTCCCCGGCACTCGGAGGATTGCTGGAGGTCAGAACATTGCTGAGTCGAAGTCAGATGATGAGCCTCTGGATTCGGTCACGTCACAGTTGCTGGAGCTGTAAAGGCAAACTAGGGAACATCAGAAAGAGATGTTTGCTGCACTCCTCAGATTGCAAGGCACGATGGAGGATTCCATCTGTCTTCAGGCTGAGGTGATAGCGCCGGCATTGCAACGCACCGAGGTCAACACTGGCAGGATGGCGGCCACATGGAGACCTTGGTCCAGGTCATCACTCCTGCACTGTTGCGCGGGCTTAACTCCATCGCTGATGCCATAGTTGGTCTCCAACAGTGTGTACGCGAGATGGGTGCTGGGCAGCTCAATCTCACTCCAGCTACCCTTTCCGCTCATGGAGTTCGCCAGGGACCCTCGGGCACCCATCGGGAGGAGGATCAACAGGTGCACGCTCCGGGGCCATCCACCCAGGTGACTCTAGGAGTGACTGGCCTATCTGAAACCTATCTTCCTGTGACCTCAGGAGATCCAACATCACAGGCCAAGGAGGGTGCCACTGCCACACAACAGGACCCCAAAAGTAGGCCGGGGCACTCCAGAGGAAGCCCACCAAAGTCATCACAGACAGGGCATCACAGTCAGCAGGCTGACTCCACCTCCACTGTGGATGTCTGGGAGCACCAAGATGTAGTGGCAGGGTTAGGAAAGTTAGGTAAAACTAGTTGCACAGCCTGACCACAGGTGTTGATCACTTGTACATACTGTTTACTATTGTCAATAAACTAAGAATGTCACCTTGCCTGTGGCTCCTTGTTCTGATGAGCAGTGTTCTGTCACTCAGATGTGAAACCTTTCTGCACAAGATAAAAGGCAGGTGTCTCAGTCCAGGGCCTCTTCCCTGTGCTCTGTGCAGCCTCCAGGCCATAGTGATGGTCCAGCCTCACACTCCCTGGAAACACTACTGATGCCTGCACCTCAGTGGTGCTGGTCATTGCTGCCAGAATGTAGTGGGCAGGCACTACAGAGTTCTCTCATACTCTCTGCACCTTTAAGGTGGGGCTGGCCCCCATCACACCGGCATCTGCGACCAGTGATGCTGTGCACCAGCTCCTGAAGGGCCGAGGTGCTGAAGATAGGCACAGCATCAGATGCGTCTAAAATTTCATGGCTGTGTCTCTGAGATTGCCCTGATCATGGAGCGCAAGCAAGCTGCCTCGGCCAGACAGGAGTCAGACATTCTCTACGTGAGGATCTATGGAGTGTCCTCACTGCATGTCATCATCATCCTCCACAAATCTGGCAGCTGTGAGGGCCTCCCGCGTGCACCTACCTCGTCTAGCCCGAGATCAGGGTGAATCCAATGGCTCTGGCTGTCCCGGTCCCGGGCGAAATGCACAAAGTTGTGTGCCAGGGAGAAGATGGTATCCGTGACCTCCTGGATGCATTTGTGGGTGGTGGATTGTGAAATCCCACAGAGTTCACCTGTGGAGCCCTGAAAGGAGCCACTGGCATAGAAATTGAGCGCCGTAGTCACTTTCACAACTACTGGCAGTGGATGCCCTCCATGTCCCCTTGGCGCCAAATCCTGCAGTAAGTGGCAGATGTGAGCCACCAGGTCTCTAGACATGCACAGTCATTGGCAACACTGGTTCTCAGTCATCTGCAGGAATGGCAGGCGGTGTCTATATACCCTGGGTGTCACTCCTGGGAGCCCCTGCTGCTCCTTCTTCATGAGGTTGCTGCTCCTGTCTTTGAGCGGCAAGATGCCTCAGTCGCTCTCTCCTCCGTCTTTTATGGTCTCTGTAGGCCATCAGCACACAACTAGGTCACCAGGATCCATGATCCTGATGTGGTCCTCCTGCAGCATAAGAGAGAGAGAGTGAGCTGTGGTTATCATGACTGTACTTAACACCTTTCCTGGTCCTGGGTGACGGTCTCTTAATGCTTCCTGGAGGGTGCTGGTCACCCTTTGGATGGCCAGAGATGAATGCGCTGCATGGCTGCCCTGTCAACATGCGACATGGGAGACACTGGCCCGAAACAGGATGCTGAGATTGCAAGGGGCTGTGAGCGCCTCCAGCAGTGACTGCTCCCTGGCCAGCTTTGATGAGGAAATTGTACAACGTTTGCAATCCAACTGCTCTGTGGTCCAATAAAGTTGTGGCGGACTCGAAGTCTGTGCAGGGGGTGGGGAGGGGTGGGGTAAGGTATGGAACGCTTGGTGGCCCATTGGTGCGTCCACGATACTTGCACGGGAAGGTAGGCTCAGAGCCTGATCTGTCTTAGTTACAGAGGCATAGTCAGTATATACAGCTGTCCTAATGCATGGTCACTTCCCTCGCTTACCCTGTCCCCCACCTCGATTACCTATGCACAGGATGCAGAACCAGGGCAGTACTTGACCCCACCTCCTTCTCAGCAGTCGCCTCTGAGGCTGGCCAGCACTTGCCCCCGGACACCATTCCCCCCCCATCAGCAGTCGCCTCCGGGGCCAGGCATCAGTCTCCCCTGCCCCTGAGGCTTGTAAGCAACAGGCGAGCTCTGGAGAACACTGCTGTTCACTCACCTCAGTTCCCCCAAAGTGAAGGCCGCCACTTGCAGGTTGCCTGCGTGCTGTTGTGAAACACATCGGCGCGCTTTCTCGCCGACATGGACGGACGATACAGCGGGGTCCCAAGAGCCTGGTGGGCTGGCCTTTTAATTATATTCTAATGCGTTACAATTAGCTGCCGTCAACTGATGGTGGGAAATGCGGCCCACCATCGGTGGGCTGAGAGGATGATTGTGACCTGTCTTCAGGCTGTCGTGAAGCAGGTCACGCCATATTTTCTGCACACGCCACCTATCACACCCGCCACCAGTGGGCTCGGAAAATTCCGCCCAATATTAGTGGGGGAGACACCAACACTGATTGTTTCACGGGCACTTTAACGTCACCAGCATCTCATCTATCATGCTGCATAAACTCCATCCTCAGCTCTTACGGGGAAGGACTCAGCATACACAGCAGGCATGCATGATCCCGACCTCTCCTCCATCTCTTCTCATCACGTTCCATCCATTTGATTCATGCAGGTCAAGCTTGCCCCTATCAAGAGAGAGAGATCCAGGCTGCAGGATGGACGGCTGTCATGGAGGAGCTCTCCAGATTCGAGGACGATGCCACTGAATTGGCAGGGAAGCACAGAGATCACTCTTGTGGGGAAAGCGAGATCGGCCTCTCCCAGCAAGCCAGTACGGCTGAGCCCTCCATGAGTTGATCACATCCTGACATTTCAGTGAGTGACATGCAATGTTGCATTCAGCCTGTTCGTGGACTAAAACTATCTGCTCTCTCTCTCTTACAGGCGCCAGCAGGTCCAGACGGACCAGCAGAGCCAACATAAACCCAGCCCACCTCAGAGAGGCTGATGAGGATCCATTAGAAGGAGACTGCACCCTCCACCAGAACTGAGACACACACCCCGGTGGGTCAGGGTCACCTTCTGCGAACAACTCACGGACACATCTCCACAGTAGTCGGAGGCAGTGACAGCCCAGGTCTCTGGCACTCAGAGGACACGCACCTGCTGAGTCCTAGTCTGATGATGAGCCTCTGGAAACAGCCATGTCACACATGCTGGAGAGACAGCGGAAAATCAGGTAGAGTGTGAGAGGCAGTCAACAGATTAGAGTGAATGATGGAGGAGGCCATCTGTATTCTCTCTGATGTCATGGCTCTGACATACAAGCACCTCGAGGTCTCAATGGGAAGCATGGTGAACACCTTGGACTCCTTAGTCCAGCAGATCTGCCGGATTTGCACTCGGAACTGCACTCCATCACTAAAGGCATTGGTGGGATCCATCAATGGCTAGCTGAGGGGGTTAGGGGACAGGCACCTGGACCTCCCTCCAAGAGCACCTTCTCCTCAGGGAGTTAGTCAGGAGCCCTCGGGCAACCACAGGGAGAAGGATCAGCAGCTGGAGACCCTGGGGCCATCCACTTAGGTGACTCTGTGAGCGTCCAGCCAATCCCAATCCCCTCTGCCTGTGACCCCATCACCTCCAGCTGTACAGGCTGAGGATGGTGCACCTGCTCCACAGCAGGACACCTAAAGCAGGCCAGGGCCCTCCAGGTCTCGGCCCTCTAGAGGACATCCACAAAAGTCATTAAAGACAACAGGGCAAAGCAGTCAGCAGGCTGCCTTGACCTCTACTATGGATGTTGGGGATGCACCAAGACATCGTGGTAGGGTTAGAAAAATTAAGAAACTTTGCTATCACTTCTGGGTCATGTGTGTTCAATCAGTGTTTATATCATGCACCTTTGTAAATACATTTGCTGTTCATCAGAATGGCCTCATCATTTGAAAGTGTTGTGCATATGCATCTATCTCTTATTGCGAGGCTGAGCCATAATCCCACTCAGTGTTCTCCTCCCTTTGTGAGCCTCACATTCATGTGATGTGTAGCTGACTCATGATAGTTTACTGTTGTGTTATGTTAGGGAGATGTGTCAAAGTCTTTACTGAGAGTGTCTGCAAAATGCGCTAGTAACCTATACTGCTTACAAGACAGCATGGAGTTAGAATTTAACTGCTCACTAACCTCTGAGGGTTAGCTGCAATATTCTCTCAAAATGAGAAGGCTGCCTTTATTAGTAGTGCCTGTAGTCATGGTGCTCTCTCCAACCATGCGCACATCTCAGTGTCTGCTAAAGGCATCTCGTAAAGGTGGCAACTTTCATTTCCCAGAGTGCATGGATACAGGGTTCTCCACTGACCTCTCCAAAGATTAGGGCTTAGTGAATCATAAGGATTGAAGGTCCGAATGCTGATCTTGCTCCCGATATTAGTTGTTGTAAAGGCCTTTCAGGCCTTGGCACTAAGGGACAGAAGGAGTGAGGTTGTGTCCCGTTGCCTGTACCTTACTCCTCTTGGAATCTTGTGGTAACCCATCCCCCTTGTGCCACACTAGCACAACCACCCCTCATGTTCAGGAGGCTGCGTGCATCCTTTTCCATTCATACAGTTCAATACCCATTCACCAACTTCTGTGTCTGCGTTGTAGTCTTCCATGTTGGGCTCAGCTTCCCCAGCTTCGGGACTTTCCCACCTCTGCCTGCCATCATCCACCCCAGCCTCCAACCCCACCATAGCCCATTTTCCCCCATGTTTCCTTCCCTCCCCCCACCAACCCCACTGTAGCCCAATGTTTCCAGGTCTCCATCATCCTTCCACCACCCCCCCGATCCCGGTCACAATGCTGGTTTCTGTCTCAGAGTGCAGCCCTGCCTGAGACCTGCAGAACACACCCTCCCAGAGCATGGAGGAAGCCAGTGAGCAGACCAACCCTACGCCCCCACCAGTATGGCGTCTCACTGGTATTTTTGGGAAGCTGGAGCAGTGCTGCTGCATGTAAGATTCAAATGTTTCACTCACCTCGAAGTCACGAGTAAAGTGAAGGTTGACAGCTGCATGCCACTTATTCCAAACGTGATTTAGACAGGTCTAATTTCCCACTGGGAATGTGATTCCAGCGAGTATTGTTTTTAATGAGTGTTCATGACATGGTAATGCATATGAACATACAAACAAAAGAATTAGGAGCAGGAGTAGGTCACTCGACCCCTCGAGCCTGCTCCACCATTCAATAAGATCATGGCTGAAATGAATGTAACCTCAACCCCACATTCCTGTCTACCCCCGATAACCTTTCACCCCCTTGTTAATCAAGAATCTATCTAGATCTGCCTTAAAAATATTCAAAGACTCTGCTTCCACCATCTTTTGAGGAAGAGAGTTCCAAAGAATCACTACCAACTGAGAGAAAAAAACTCTCCTCATCTCTGTCTTAAATAAGTGACCTCTTATTTTTAAAGAGTGACCCCCTAGTTCTAGATTCTCCCACAAGAAGAAACATCCTATCCACATCCACCCTTTCAAGACCTCTCAGGATCTTAAAGGTTTCAATTAAGTCGCCTCTTACTCTTCTAAATTCTAGTGGATACAAGCATAACTTGTCCAGCCTTTCCTCATAAGACAACCCACCTATTCCTGGAATTAGTCTAGTAAACCTTCTCTGAACTGCTTCCAATGCATTTACATTTTTCTTTAAATAAGGAGACCAGTACTGTACACAATGCTCCAGATGCGGTTTCACCAAAGCCCTGTACAACTGAAGCATAACCTCCTTACTTTTGTAATCAATTCCCCACACAATAAATGATAACATTCTATTAGCTTTCCTAATTGCCTGCTGTACCCGCATACTAACTTTTTGTAATTGATGCACCAGGACACCCAGATTCCTCTGAATCTCAGAACTCCTCGATCTCTCACCATTTAGACAATAAGCTTTTTTATTCTTCGTGCCAAAATGAATGATTTCAAATTTGCCCAATATACTCCATTTGCCCACTCATTTAACCCATCTATGTTGCTTTGTAGCCTCCTTATATCCTCTTCATAATTTACTTTCCGACTTATCTTTGTGTCGCCGGCAAATTTAGCAACATTCCTTCAGTCCTTTCATCCAAGTCCTTTATATAAATTGTGAATAAATTGGTTGGTTTTAGGCCCCACTGGAATTTACTTTCCATTGAAGTCAGTAGAAGGCAATATTGGATCATATTCCTGATATGGATAAAAGAGCGCGAGGACAGCGGCGGAGACACAGGATAAAACTGAAAAAGTGACGTCACAGGAAAGCTGTGACCTGATTGGTTAGTAGGAAATCTGCACCAAATTTGTAAAAAAACACGCAAAGCTAATTAATAAATTATTTAACTAAGTAGAGATGGCTGGGCAGGTGATGTGCTGTAGCTGTATGATGTGGGAGCTGGCAGATCCCATTGCGAGCCGCAGTGACCACATCTGCAGCAAGTGTTGGTTCCTGGAGAAACTCCGGCTCAGAATTGATGAGCTGGAGTCCGAGCTCCGGATGCTGCGGCACATCCGGGAGGGGGAGAGTTACCTGGACGCTTTGTTTCAGGAGACGGTCACACCCGGTAGATTAAGTACTTCAAATTCGGCCAGCGGTCAGGGTCAGCAGGCTGTGACTGCAAGTGAGGCAGGTAGAGGGATCCTGTGTTCAGGAAGAGAGGAGCCTCAGCTCTTGACTTTGTCCAACAGGTACAAGGTACTTGCTCCCTGTTTGGATGAGGAAGAGGGCTGTAGGGAGGATGAGCCAGCTGACCACGGCACCGTGGCACAGGAGGCCATTCAAGTGGGGGGAGCAAAAAGACAAGTGGTAGTTGTAGGGGATTCTATAATCAGGGGAATTGATAGCATCCTTTGTAAGCAGGATCAAGAGTCCCACATGGTATGTTGCCTGCCCGGTGCCAGGGTGAGGGACATCTCTGACAGGCTTGAAAGGATTTTGGAGAGGGAGAGGGAGGATCCAGTTGTTGGTGTCCAATTCGGGACAAATAACAGAGGTAAGACTAGGAAAGAGGACTTGTTTGGGGATTATATGGAACTAGGAACTAAATGAAAGAACAGGTCCTCAAGGATTATAATCTCCGGATTACTACCCGAGCCATGTGCAAATTGGCATAGGGACGCAAGAATAAGGGAAGTAAACATGTGGCTAAAGGAGTGGTGTGGGAAAGAGGGGTTCCATTTCATGGGGCACTGGCATCAGTATTGGAACAGGAGGGATCTGTAGCGTTGGGACGGTCTCCACCTGAACCAATTTGGGACCAATGTTCTAGCGAAAAGGGTAAATAGGGTGGTCAACTGGACTTTAAACTAGAAAGTTGGGGGGGATGGGTAAAACTCCAAGAAGTATGACTAATGGGAAACAAAGCAGCAGGTTAGCATGTGGGGGGGCTGGATTCAACTTCATGGAAAATTATGAAAAAACTGAAAAGGAAGGAGAGCCCAGGAGAGGCTATTAAAGTCTCCAGAACACAAAATAGGACAGAGTGTTTGGAAAGGGCTAGGAATCTAACTTCAAGCACATCAGATAAAGGGATGATAATGAGAAGGGGGACGGGAAATACAGGACTGAAGGTGTTGTATCTGAATGCATGCAGTATACGAAATAAGGTAAATGAGCTTGTGGCGCAGATTGAAATTGGCAGGTATGATGTGGTGGGCATTACGGAGCCATGGCTGCAGGGGGATCAGGACTAGGAGCTAAATATCCAAGGATATACATCCTATCGAAAAGATTGGCAGATTGGCAGAGGGGGTGGGGTTGCTTTGTTAGTAAGAAATGAAATTAAATTGATATCAAGAAATGATGTAGGGTCAGATGATGTAGAATCTGTGTGGGTAGAATTGAGGAACCGCAAAGGTAAAAAAACCATAATGGGAGTTAGGTACAGGCCTCCGAACAGTAGTCAGGATGTAGGGCACAAGATACACCAGGAGATAGAAAAGGTGTGTAAGAAAGACAAGGTTACAGTGATCATGGGGGTTTCAATATGCAGGTAGACTGGGAGAATCAGGTTGGTAGTGCATCCCAAGAAAAGGAATTTGTGGAATGTCTACAAGATGGCTTTTTGGAGCAGCTTGTGGTGGAGCCCACTAGGGAACAGGCAATTTTAGATTTAGTGATGTGTAATGAGGCAGATTTGATTAGGGAGTTAAGGAACCCTTAGGAGGAAGTGACCATAATATGATAGAATTTACCCTGCAATTTGAGAGGAAAAAGCTGGAATCAGATGTAACAATATTACAGTTGAATAAAGGTAATTACAGAGGCATGAGGGAGGAGCTGGCTAGAATTGACTGGGAGATGAGCCTAGCAGGAAAGACAGTGGAACAGCAATGGCGGAAATTTCTGGGAGTAATTTGGGAGACACAGCAAAAATTCATCCCTAGGAAGAAGAAGCATACTAAAAGGAGGACGAGGCAACCATGGATGACAAGGGAAGTCAGGGACAACATAAAAGCTAAAGAGAAAGCATACAATGTGGCGAAGAGCAGGGGGAAGCCAGGGTATTGGGAAGCCTACAAAGACCAACAGAAGACAACTAAAAAAGAAATAAGGAGGGAGAAGATTAAATATGAGGGTAAACTAGCCAGTAATATAAAAGAAGATTGCAAGAGTTTTTTTAGATATATAAAGGGTAAGAGAGAGGCAAAAGTGGACATTGGGCCGCTGGAAAATGACGCTGGAGAAGTAATAATGGGGAACAAAAAAATGTCAGAGAAACTGAATAGGTACTTTGCGTCAGTCTTCACGGAGGAAGACACGAGTAACATCCCCAAAATGCAAGAGAGTCGGGGAGCCAGAGGTGAGTATGGTGGCCATTACCAAGGAGAAGATGCTAGGAAAACTGAAAGGTCTGAAGGTGGAGAAATCACCTGGACCAGATGGATTACACCCCAGAGTTCGGAAGGAGATAGCTGAAGAGATAGTGGAGGCGTTAATGGTGATCTTTCAGGAATCACTGGAGTCAGGGAGGGTCCCAGAGGACTGGAAAATCGCTAATGTAACCCCCCTGTCTAAGAAGGGAGTGAGGCAAAAGATGGGAAATTACAGGCCGATTAGCCTGACCTCGGTCATTGGTAAGGTTTCAGAGTCCATTATTAAGGATGAGATTTCAGAATACTTGGAAGTGCATGGTAAAATAGGGAAAAGTCAGCATGGTTTCATCAAAGGGAGGTCATGGCTGACAAATCTGTTAGAATTCTTTGAGGAGGTAACGAGCAGGTTAGACAAAGGAGAGCCAATGAATGTTATCTACTTGAAATTCCAGAAGGCCTTTGACAAGGTGCCGCACAGGAGGCTGCTCAGTAAGATAAGAGCCCATGGTGTTAGAGGCAAGGTGCTAGCATGGATAGAAGATTGGCTGTCTGGCAGGAGGCAGAGAGTGGGGATAAGGGGGTCCTTCTCAGGATGGCGGTCGGTGACTAGTGGAGTTCCGCAAGGGTCAGTGTTGGGACCACAACTTTTCACTTTATACATTAATGATCTAGATGAAGGAACTGAGAGTATTCTGGCTAAGTTTGCAGATGATACAAAGATAGGTGGAGGAACGGGTAGTATTGAGGAGGCGAGGAGGCTGCAGAAAGATTTAGACAGGTTAGGAGAATGGGCAAAGAAATGGCAGATGGAATACAATGTGGGGAAGTGTGAGGTCAAGCACTTTGGAAGGAAGAATAGAGGCATTGACTATTTTCTAAATGGGGAGAGAATTCAGAAATCTAGAGTGCAAAGGGACTTGGGAGTCCTAGTCCAGGATTCTCTTAAGGTTAACTTGCAAGTTGAGTCGGTAGTTAGGAAGGCAAATGCAATGTTGGCACTTATTTCGAGAGGACTAGAATATAAAAGCAGGGATGTGCTGCTGAGGTTTTATAAGGCTCTGGTCAGACCACATTTAGAATATTGTGAGCAATTTTGGGTCCCGTATCTCGGGAAGGATGTGCTGGCCCTGGAGAGGGTCCAGAAGAGGTTCACGAGAACGATCCTAAGAATGAAAGACTTAACATATGAGGAGCGTTTGAGGACTCTGGGTCTATACTCGATGGAGTTTAGAAGGATGAGAGGGGGATCTGATTGAAACTTAAAGAATACTGAAAGGCCTGGATAGAGTGGACGTGGGGAAGATGTTTCCATTAGTAGGAGAGACTAGGACCCGAGGGCACAGCTTCAGAGTAAAGGGAAGACCTTTTAGAACAGAGATGAGGAAAAACTTCTTTAGCCAGAGAGTGGTGAATCTATGGAATTCATTGCCACAGAAGGCTGTGGAGGCCAGGTCATTGAGTGTACTTAAGACCGAGATAGATAGGTTCTTGATTGGTAAGGGGATCAAAGGTTATGGGGAGAAGGCGGGAGAATGGGTCGAGAAACTTATCAGCCATGATTGAATGGCGGAGCAGACTTGATGGGCCGAATGGCCTAATTTCTGCTCCTATGTCTTATGCTCTAATGGAAAACCCGACCCACCATCAACCCGTCACGAAAGTGGTGAAGGGAAAATTCCAAATTGAGTTCCCACTAGCGGTAATCCGATTTTTGGTATCTCTCTAAATTTTCTGCTCCCGCCCACCACCAAACCCACTGCTGGCAGGACCAGAAAATTCCACCCAATGGCTCAAATTTTTAATTGGAACAAATTTCTGCTCATCCAGTACTGGATGTCAGATAAGTGGTCTGATAACTTAGCAACAATAGAGGTGGTAAAATAAGCTGGGTGCCTTCCTCATACATGTGAAAACTAATGCTGTGCCTTCAATGATGTCGTCAAGGGGCAGCATGTTAATGAGAAATAGGATGGGGCCAAGGATTGATCTTTGGGGGACACCAGAGACAACAGAGAGGATTGATGATGGTACTGCTGTTGCTGTTCCTATGGCAACTGTTCTAATTGAACCCACCCATTGGGTACTCATGATATGGTGCAAAGGTTGGTTTTAGACCCCGCTGGAATTTACTTTCCATTGAAGTCAATGGAAAGCAATTTTGGATGGGGCTTTGTTGTTCCACTCCCTGCTGGGGGCTTCCTGCCTCTCAAATTGGATTAAATCACTCATTATGGATCTACATGAAACAATAGCCTTTGAGCTACATTGGAAGAAAAGAGCGGGATTAAATACAAACAGGAAAAAGTCATAATTTGTTCTCACCATTTCCACAGCACTTCCTCATAGTAAATCACATTTTATGCTCCAGTGGCTCAACCTGCAAAATGTCTCTTAAAAAATAAACCTAACCAGGCAAAAGAAACATTGTAATTTATTCTTATTTACATAAATCACCCTAAGTGCCAAGGGTTTTTTTTTTTGAAAAAAGGATTACAAACTAGGCCGTGGTCACAGCAACATAACACCAATTCCTAGGAATTATTTTCTAAGCTGTTTCTCAGCCAGAGGACTTAATCATGCAGCAATCTGATTATAATTCGAGTTGTGTACTTCAGCTCAGCAGACTCCTTAATCAACCCATGCACAGAATCAGTAAAAGAATGTTTAATGCTGTCAAGAGAGATTAGCAAAGAACTGCAGTCACAATCTCCAAAACAATGGTTTCCCCTCAATGAATACTCCTTTTGGACATCATATACCCATAAAGGATAAATAACAGGATAATCAAATATTAAGGGCCATGAGTAATTAATATGATAGCAGAGAAATTGGAGGATTTAGAGGAGTTTTGATTCCTGGTATAAACAACGTACATATATATTGGCACAATGTTGAAAAATGGCAGGATTGGAATCTAGCCTATTAAAATGTCTCCAAATTGATCATGTGTTCTACAGGTCTAGAAGATAAACAACAAGATAAACTTTCAAAGTAGTGTCTTTTGTGTTTATTCATGCTGATTCTTATCTTCTAGCCAGTTACAATCCACAAAGAGGTTTTATCTAGAATTTCTACTGGGTTGCAATCTTTTATTAAAGATTTCCTGAAAATCCATCATAGAATTTTCCACTGTCCACTTGAGATGTCAATTCCCCCAAAGGTCAAGGAGGCTGAGCAGGCAGGATCGCCTTGCCTTGTTCCCCCATAGGCTTTGTAGACTTTGTTTATCTCACTTTTTGGGTTGCTTTTTAATCCATTCAGAAGCATGTTTGTTTAGTTTCTGTATAAATTTATCCCAAATGGTCAGGAGTATGTCCTAAAGGTATCCATCCTCGATTGAAGTTTCATAAGTGCAACCCCCAATATAACTGAGTTTTTATTTCATTCCCTTTTAAAGTTATATTCCTAATTCGTGGTGCCAATTAAAATCCCCATTGGTATGATCTTTCTATTTGTTCCTTATTTCTTCATAGAGCAACCTGTTTTTTGTTGTTTTAATCCTAATCTATAACAACCTCCTTAGAATTAACTTCACATGCTTTTTATTACACATATGCAACTGGACTAACTCACTAGGAAGGTTATCCTAACTACTAGGACTACTTCCTTCAGCTCATTGGTTTTCTTGATAAGTAAGTGGTAATTCTGTGATGCTCTGCTCTTGGCATGGAGCCTCTCTAGAGGGAGACATAGATTAGGTCCTGTAGAGTTATCTCTAACCTGCATTCATGTCTCTTGAGGCTTTGTGCTGAAAGAACTCATTCAGAAAATTGGCCCCAGTAAATAGGTCTGAAATTTCCTGTGGAAATGCAATCAACAGTTTCCGCTGGACTCTTATGCAAAGAGTAATTCCCATTGTTGATAGCAATTTACGCCAAATTTTCTTGCCAATTTTCCGATCTAGTCTGCCTTTCTTGAAAACTCTAAACCTGTGTATATTGTACTCATCTTCATCATTAGGGGCAAGCTATGCTGCTAGGATAGTTATTTTATAATAATTCCCAATTGTCACACTAAGCTTAAGTTCAGTCACCTTGTTATGCATTGGCATCAGACCTGGTTTGCAGAATGTTCAGGTAGTCTGTTACACATTTAATTTAAACGTTTAGAAGTAAGCTTCTAGCTCACAGAATATTTTAATGTTTCATGTTTGGGGATACAGGTCTATGCAATTACATATCCAGAATCGTGCAGAGCCTAGATGCAGCACTTCCAGTCAGACTGGTTTTGTGTTAAGGTGAACAAAATTTATTTTTAAGTCTGAACTGTAGAGCAAATGCAAAAACAGAACCTGACTTCTCAGGAGCAAATTAAGAATTTCTACCTGACTGGAATCGAACTGCCAACTGTAGTACAATGCATCTTTAATTGGTTAAGCTTATTCTTCAAAATATTTGTTTTCTTTTTTTAATTTTTCTAGTATTGATATAATTAATGTTATTTTATGGTCTGTTTTCTTTACCTATTTGCTTGCCTTAACTAATTTAAATCATCCCCTAATACTGTTCTTACCATTTCAGCAAGGACAATATGATTTGGATGAAAGTAACAATGTGCAAAACAGCACAGGCTGGTAGACCCTTCAACAATCTATCCCATTTCGTAATGGCCTGACTACCATGAACTTCGAAAAAACAGTATTTTAAGATAATTTGATAATGATGCACTCACTTCTCAGGCATTTAGAACAAAGAACAAAGAAAAATACAGCACAGGAACAGGCCGTTTGGCCCTCCAAGCCTACGCCGATCATATTGCCTGTCAAACTAAAACATTTTGCACTTCCGCGTTCCGTATCCTTCTATTCCAATCCTATTCATGTATGTGTCAAGCTGCCTCTTAAACACCACTATCGTACCTGCTTCCATCACCTCCTGTGGCAGCAAATTCCAGACACTCACTACTCTCTGCGTAAAGACCTTGCCCCGCACATCTCCACAAAGTTTTCTCCTCTCACCTTAAATCTATGTCCCCTAGTAATTGACTCTTCCACCCTGGGAAAAAGCTTCTGATTATTTACTCTGTCCATGCCACTCATAATTTTGTAAACTTCTATCAAGTCGATCCTCAACGTCCGTCGCTCTTGTGAGAATAATCTGAGTTTCTCCAACCTCTCCTCATAGCAAATAACCTCCAGACCAGGCAGCATCCTGGTAAACCTTCTCTGCACCCTCTCCAATGCCTCCATATCCTTCTGGTAATGTGGCGACCAGAATTGCACGCAATATTCCAAGTGTGGCCTAATCAAGGTTCTATACAGCTGCAGCATGACTTCCCAGCTTTTATACTCAATACCCCTGCCAATGAAGGCAAGCATGCCAAATGCCTTCCTGACTACCTTATCCACCTGCGTTGCCACTTTCAGTGACCTGTGGACCTGTACACCCAGATCCCTCTGCCCGTCGATGCACTTAAGGGTGCTGCCATTTACTGTATAATTCTTACCTGTATTAGATGCATTACTTCACATTTGTCTGGATTAAACTCCATCTGCCATTTCTCCGCCCAAGTCTCCATCCGAACTATATCCTATTGTATCCTTTGACAATCCTCTTCACTATCTGCAACTCCTCCAACCTTAATGTTGTCTGCAAACAAAATTAGCCCAGTTATATTTTCCTCCAAATCATTTACGTGTACTACAAACAGCAAAGGTCCCAGCACTGATCCCTGTGGAACACCACTAGTCACAGCTCTTCATTCAGAAAAGCACCCTTCCACTGCTACCCTCTGTCTTCTATGACCAAGCCAATTCTGTATCCATCTTGCCAGCTCACCTCTGATCCCGTGCGACTTTACCGTCTGTACCAGTCTGCCATGAGGGATCTTGTCAAAGGCCTTACTGAAATCCATGTAGATAACATCCACTGCCCTTCCATCGTCGATCATCTTTGTCACTTCCTTGAAAAACTTGATCAAGTTAGTGAGACACAACCTCCCCTTCACAAAACCATGCTGCCTCTCCCTAATACGCCCATTTGCTTCCAAATGGTAGTAAATCCTGTCACAAAGAATCTTCTCCAATAATTTCCCTACCACTGACGTAAGGCTCACCGGCCTGTAATTTCCTGGATTATCCCTGCTACCCTTCTTAAACAATGGAATAACATTGGCCGTTCTCCAGTCCTCTGGGACCTCACCCGTAGCCAGTGAGGATACAAAGATTTCTGTCAAGGCCCCAGCAATCTCCTCCCTTGCTTCCCTCAGTACTCTGGGATAGATCCCATCTGGCCCTGGGGACTTATCTACCTTAATATTCTTCAAGACACCTAACACCTCTTTTTTGATCTCAACATGATCCAGGCTATCTACATACTCTTCCCTTGACAAATCAACCGCTAAGTCCTTCTCTTTGGTGAATACTGATGAGAAGTACTCATTTAGTATCTCTCCCATTTCTTCTGGCTCCACACACAGTTTCCCACCTCTGTCCCTGAGTGGGCATACCCTTTCCCTGGCTACCTCTTGCTTTTTACATATGTATAAAAGGCCTTGGGATTTTCCTTAATCCTGGTTGCCAATGACTTTTCATGATCCCTTTTAGCCCTCCTGACTCCTTGCTTAAGTTTCTTCCTACTTTCTTTATATTCTCCATATTTCTTTAGTGTTATTGCAAAGTTAAAACACATTGTGCCACCTCTAAATTTGGCATATAAATTGAATGTGAAAATCCAAGCTGACTTCAAAGGAAATTGGAATGAGGCTGCCTTTTTCATGCACTCTGACGCTATTTTGGTCCAGGTAGAGCCCTGGCGCTGGATTCAGGCTATATTTACGTCATAATTGCAACATCAGTACAAACCAAACTTGCTTCCCTCCTAAATACAACAGTTAGGCTCCAGCTGTAGTTCAAATGCACCCTAATACATTTAGACTTTTATAAATGCCAACACTTAAATGCTTCATTGGAAAATAAGACGAATAGAACAGTAATGTTGCACTGTTCTCTGATAATCACTTTGCAATTGATACACTACCTCAGAATAACCCCTTCTCTTAGATTTGATTATCAGTTTGTTTGCATGTCTTTCAATTTTAAACTGATGTTAACATGTTTTTCTCTAAGGGTTATCAAAGTAATTGCCTGACCTATTCAGTAACTCAAAGTACATAGTTGTTTGTGAATGTTTCATTTGGCTTAAAATAACAAAGACAATGAATACCTTAGATTCATAAAAAGCACATAATGTTAACTGAACAAATACATTTAGAATATATTATTTTATTATTTATAATTCAAATCTGCTCCAACGGTTAATGGCCAATTTGTCCTTTCATGCAATCATCTGAGTGAGAAAAGCAACAACAAATAACACTTCCAAGAAGTTAAAACTCTAGACATCCTCGCGGACCTGACACAATCAAGCAAAAATATTCCAAGATACCAGTGCATAATTCAGCCCAATATGTTGCATTCTCATTGTCATAATACAACTGGAATCTTCACTCTCCATAGAGTATTTGTCAATTTATGCTCCAAGCTGACTCCGTCCTGTCCGCATCAAATGCATCCCACCATGGGACCTCTGATTTTCACATTGGGCTCCTTTCTTTTGTCTTTTCTCTATTCCCCATTTATTACCAAGACATGTTGTAGTAATCTGATGTGTAATATGACTTTAAGACAAGTGTTGTAACATAAGATCACATGATCTTAATACCCAATAGCAGAGTGGCGCGGGCTACCACTGTGAGAGAGTCTTGAGTTAAATACTGAAGAGTGAAGACAGAGTTTTGAGTTGTGAGCACACAAATGTAGCTGCTGAGTTTCGTTTGTAAGTAAACAGCGTGTGTTTATTCTAACAACGATCTACTAGTATTCTCTGTCTCTGTATCAACTCGGTCACCCGAGACAAGTGTGCAACCCAGATCCTTTAGCCCCAGCAAACCAAGGGCACTGCATCTGTTATGCTTTACTTTGAGATTGCTTTGCTTGAGAAATCAGTTGCACGCTTATCTGTCGGCAGGTGAGTCGATTACAATATACTGCAGATACAGAGACCAATATTAAATGAAACACATGCTATTTATTCACATAGATAACAGAGCACTAACACGATGCATGCATCTCCAATCAGACCCTACTCCAGGCTAACTTAACATGGTAGCCCACGCTCCACAGCTATTGGGTCTTACAGTCACGTGGTCAATCTTTTCACACTCTCTTAAAGGTTTATTACACCTCAAATTACCACAGGATCTAACAAACTGGCGACGAGAGTAAAAGCACGATAAACCCCGGAAAAAACGAGGTAAAAAGCCAGGAAGGATGAAAGAAATCAGAAGAACCGAATGGTAGTTGTAAGTAAAAATAAACAAAATTTCCTCCTTGATCGTTGAAGTAATCCCCTCAGAGCATGCCACAATTTGGAAGAGTGGAGTCTTTCAATCCAACCTCGGACAACTAGTCTCATTATGTTGAACATTCTTCTCCCAGGCAAAAGACATTGCCGGGGGAGGAGAAGAGGCGTGCGATCCTTCTGTCCACATGTGGGAGTAAGACATAAGGAATAATTCGAAATCTGTTGGCGCCGAGTGCCCCAGACTTGAAAAGTTTTGATGACTTAGTGAACCTCATAAAGAATAATTTCCAGCCCAAGCCATTGGTGACGATGCAATGGTTTAAATTTAACTCAAGAAATAGAGCTGCAGGGGAGGCAGTTGCTTGTTATGTGGCAAGTCTGAAGCAATTAACTGAATATTATGAGTTTGGTAAATCTATCAATGATATGTTTAGAGGTCGTTTGGTATAAACAAAAATGCGATTCAGAAGAGATTAGTGGCTGAGACTAATTTAGATTTTCAGAAGGCATCGGAAATCGCTTTGGCAATGGAAGGTGCAGTGAGAGACTCAGAAGCCAAATGTTGGGTGGGGAGCCTCAACCAAAATGAGCGCAAAAGCACAGAGCTTTACTCAGAAGTGCGAAGCAGCCACCACTAGCTGACAAATGAAAAGGGAGCAAAAACATGGCATAATAGTAACAGAGATAGAAGCAGACAACCTTGTAATGAACCACAGTTCAAAAAGATTGAATGTTTCTTCTGCCATCGAAATGGACACCTCATGAGACATTGTAAAGATAGATTCAGGCAGACTTTCAGACAAAGCAAAAATGCAAAGCGATAAATAACATTGAAAAGCCTGAAGTAATAGATTCTGATATCAATTCATTATATAATTTAAAGGTAGGAAGAACAGAGCCTATCCATGTAACCACGAGAGTGAATGAGAAGCCTATCAGAATGGAGGTGGATATTGGTGCAGCCACTACAGTGATTGGTGAGCATTGTTTTAAATACCTGAAAAAAAGAGAACGTAAACTGAATTTAGAAGAAACTGATAACAGATTAAAAACTCTCACAGGAGAAGACGTACAAGTCAAGGGCATATGTAAAGTACAGTATATTGTGGAGCACAAACAGTGAGATTACCCTTGAATGGTAGTAGCAGGCGAGGGACCTAGTTTCCTGGCTGAATCTGGCTGAAAGAAATTAAATTAGAATGGACAGAAATCCTCCAACTGAGAACTAATGGGCTTTCAGAGCTACTACAAAAATATGCCTCAGTTTTCATGAAAATTGAAGGGTTACAAGCAACACCAAGATTCATGAAGGCAAGACCTTATGCAATGTGAGATAATGTAGGCGCTGAACTAGACAGATTAGAAAAAACTGGGAGTGATACAACCAGTACAGTTTTCAGTGGGCAGCTCCAATTGTACCTATTCTCAAACCTGACTGAAGCATTCGAATATGTGGGGACTATAAATTAACAGTCAATAAAGTGGCAAAATTGGACAGACACCCCATACCAAAAATTGAAGATTTATCCTCTAAATTGGCAAGTGGAATGGCTTACACAAAGTTAGATTTGAGTCATGCCTACAAACAATTGGAATTAGAGAAGGCATCCCGGAAGTTTGTCACCATAAATACACATAAAGGATTGTACCCGTTTACCTTTTGGCATATCTTCTGCTTATGCCATATTCCAAAGAACCATGGAAAGTTTACTACAGGGATTGCCCCACATTGTAGTTTATTTAGATGATGTTCTCATGACTGGACTCACTGAAAAGGAACATTTGATCAACCTGGAAGAAGTTCTGAAACATTTTTTGCTGATTGGAGTGAGATTGATAAAGGAAAAGTGCATATTCCAGGCGAAAGAGGCAACTTACCTAGGTCACAAGGTAGATTCACAAGGCCTACATCCAGTTGAAGAAAAAGTGAAAGCCATTAGAGAAACCGAAGTGCCAAGGAATACATCCGAACTGAAATCATTCTTGGGGATGATCAATTACTATGGATGTTTCTTGCCTAATTTGTCGACAGAACTGACACCACTGCATTACTTGCTCAAAAAAAAACCAGAGATGGGCATGGCAAACACCACAAGAAGAAGCTTTCACAAAAGTGAAACAGTTGTTACAATCATCTACACTTGTAGTACATTTGGACCCAAAAAAACAGAATTGAAATTAACGTGTGACCCATCACCCTATGGACTGGGAGCAGTGCTTTCCCATCGAATGGATGATGGATCAGAACGACCTATAGGATGTGTGTCAAGAACACTCAGTACTGCAGAAAAGAAGTACTCTCAAATTGAAAAAGTAGGTCTGGCAATCATTTTCGGTGTTAAGAAGTTTCATCAATATGTATACGGTCATTATTTTACTATCATATCGGACCACAAGCCATTATTAGGACTATTCGGGGAAGACAAGGCTATACCCCCTATTACCTAAGCAAGTGTACAAAGATGGGCGCTGATCTTGTCAGCGTATGAATATACTTTTATTCATAGACCCGGAAGTCAAATTACAAATGCAGATGCACTCAGTCGTTTACCCTTGTAAGTAAAAGATGAGGATGTTCCAATTCCTCAGGAGTTCATTTTGTTATTGAGCTTCCTGGACTCATCACCGATAATGTGCAAGACAAATGAAAGATTGGAGAAATCGCGGCCTAAAGTAAGAAATCAAGTTCTTCATGGTTGGTCACAAAAACAAGAATCTGAGGAAATGAAACTGTATTTCCAGAGAAGATACGAGATAACCAGTCAATCTTGGTGATAACCAAGAAGGTATTTTATTGTTGGGAGCTCAAGTGATTGTTCCTCTAAAAGGACGAAAGCCATTGTTACTTGAACTTCACAGTGCACATCCCGGAATTTCCAAAATGAAGGCAGTAGCATGTAGCCAAATGTGGTGGCTGGGAATGGGTGAAGAAATAGAAAACTTAGTGAGATGTTGTATGCAGTGTCAATAAGTACAAAAATTACCTGCAACAGCCCCGTTACACCTCTGGGAGTGGCCAGAAAGACCATGGGTATGAGTACACATCGACTATGTGGGACCTTTTATGGGAACAATATTTCTACTTATCATAGACGCCCATTCAAAATGGATGGATATATACAAAGTGAGGTCACCCACATCTTCCGCTACAATAGACAAGCCATGACAAAGTTTCACAATTAATGGACTACCTTAAGTGCTCGTATCAGACAATGGAACAGTATTCATGAGTGCAGAATTTAACCGTTTTACAAGCCTCAACGGCATTGTTCATGTGAAAACATCTCCATACCACCCTTCTTCAAATAGGCTCGCTGAGAGAGCAGTTCAGGCATTCTATCTGGTATGAAGAAATTGTCTGGAGATTCAATAGTGACTAAATTAGCATGATTTCTTTTCTATTATAGAACCACCCCTTATATGACAACAGGTGTCACAACTGCAGAATCGCTGATGAAGCGTTGTTTCCGATCGAGACTGAGCCTAATCATGTCAAACTTGAGGGGGAAAGTAGAAAGAAAGCAGGAAAGTCAGAAAATTAGACATGATTGTCACAGTCGGGACAGAACATTTAATATAGGAGAGAAGGTATTTGTGAAAAATTTTAGACGAGGGCCAGCATGGTTGTTTGATGAAATAAGTGCCATAACCAGACCTCTTTCCTATCATGTGAAAGTCAAAGATCGAGTAGTCAGGAGACATGTGGATCACATAAGAAGAAGAGAAACCAAATACTCAGAAATGGTTCCACCAGTGTTGAAACTGAATCAACATCTCCTGTTGAAAGAACTCAACTGAGCACAAATGTGTTTGAAGGGCAGACTGCACCTGAAAGAGTCAAAGAAACAGAGTTACATGTACCTACAGAAGAACCAGATGTTCAGACAACTCCAGTAAAGAAGGTTCCAATTCAAACTTCAGAGGCTGTAGAGCTGAGACATTTTACACACATAGGGAAACCCCCAGACTGACTTTGTAAATACTTGGCGTGTGTAAATAACTTGACATATTGAAAAATTACAAAATATATTTTTCAGTAAAGGGGAGGGATGTAGTAACCTGATGGGTAGTATACTTTTAAGACAAGTGTTGTAATGTAGGATCACATGATCTTAATACCCAATAGCAGAGTAGCATGGGCTACCACTGTGAGAGAGCCTTGAGTTAAACACTGAAGAGTGAAGACAGAATTTTGAATTGTGAGCACACAAGTGTAGCTGCTGAGTTTCATTTGTAAATAAACAGCATGCGTTTATTCTAACAATGATCTACTAGTGTTCTCTGTCTCTGTACCAACTTGATCACCCTGAAACAAATGTGCAACCAGATCCTTTAGCCCCAACGAACCAAGGGCACTGGATCCAACACATGTCTGTCCTAATATTAGCAAGTAACCACACCTGAGTAACTTGAGATTCCACGTCCATTCATGTGTTTGTCTTGTCAACTGCTCCGGACCTGGTCCCATCACTTCTTTTTCCCCTCCTTTTCTCTATTATTTTACTTCTTTTCTCTTTAGCCTTCCTAGGCCCTTCTCTCCTGTCATCATGCTTCCTTTCATTTATCCCTCTCCAGTACTCTGCCCTCAGCGCCATTTGACCTTCTTATTCACCTGCTGCTTTCCCAGACTCTTAGATAAGTCTACAGCTTCTCCCTGTGTCTCTCATGGCAGCCTCTGAAGGGCCAACTGAAGCAATTGTTGCTGCCTCCTTTGAAGCAGCAACATGATGTTAGTATAGAAGCTGCGGCTAATGCTATTTTTTCCCCAACCTTCCCACCCAGCATGCTTGCTGAAGGCTAATCTTGCCAGTCAACTTCCTGTCCTATTCTGACCCTTTGGACGCTACCAGAGAATCAGCTATCAACTCCACTTTCCACATCTCCCTTCAGAATGCCCACTCACTTGTGATGGATTTTCGTTCCTGAGCTTATTGTGGATGATTGCATCGACATCATGGTCTTGACAGTAACTTGACCAACAGGTGATGACACCTCCCGATTTATTGAAGCTTCCCTCCCTGGCTCTACCTGTCATCACTTGCCCCATCTAGACAATCGCAGTAGCAATGTGACTCTTAGCACCAAGTCACTCGTTTACCTGTCCTTCTACTCCTCTGTCACCTTCTCCTCCTTTGGACATCTCACCTTGTTCCACCACATTTGCCTCTCATTTAAATTCCACATTATCTACCATCCACCAAAGCGTCAAGGCAAGCTTTTCACCAAGATGTCACTGCTGCCCTCCCTGAACTGAACAACTTCCCAGCCTCAGTGATTCCATCTTCTATCTTAATTCATCACGTTTTCTCTCCTCTGAGTTCCCTGACCTCATATCCTCCCTTAATCAATCCTTCCTGAATCTGCTCTCCTATTCTCCCATAATCTCCCTGAATTTACAGCCATCTCCTCAACCTTGTCACTTCACATGGCCTCTCTACTCCTATCGGGTTAATCACAAATAAGGCCATTTGTCATCACTTCTTTGTCTCACTTTCCACTCACATCCCCAAACCTCCTCCTAACCTCACCCCTTTCTGTACTTGCCCTGGAAAACAACTACCCCAGTTCAGTTACAATTGCTCCTTCAAATTTGCCGTGGAACGCTCCAAGTAATTGGACTGTGCTGTACCACCTGTCCCTTGTGGAAAAATTTATGCAGAGAAACACCTTTGATCACGAGTCCATCAGGGAGTGGTTGGCAAGTAATGTCCTAGAGGCCCTGTGGGAAAAGGAGAGGGTGGATCCTGTCGGATGGTTCCCCGAGCAGACTGTCAAAGTCATTTGGCAGCATGCCTCACCGCCAGAACTTTCCAACAAGCACCAAAATGTAGCTTGGCTGGTGGTGAGAAAGGCCCTCCCCATCAGATCCTTCCTACACGCCAGGAGTCTCACCCCCTCTGCACGTTGCCCTCGAGGTGGCTGTGGTGGAGAAGAGACCATTGTCCACCTCCTTGTGGAATGTGCCTTTGTAAAGAAGGTCTGGAGAAAGATGCAGTGGTTTTTGTTGAGGTTCATCCCGAGCAGTGCTGTGACACAGGACTCTGTGCTCTACGGGCTGTTCCCAAGAACACACACCGAGACAAACATCAACTGCAGCTGGAGGATCATCAACTTGGTGAAAGATGCTCTTTGGTCTGCCTGAAACTTGTTGGTCTTCCAATGCAAAGAATTTTCCCCGACCTAGTGTTGCAGACTGGCACGTTCCAAGGTCCAGGACTACGTGCTGAGGGACGCACTAAAGCTTGGGGCAACCGCTGCAAAGGGAATACACGATGAATGATAGGACCCTGGGAAGTACCAAGAATCAGAGAGACCTTGGTGTGCATGTCCACCAGTCCCTTAAGGTAGCGGGACAAGTAGATAAGGTGGTTAAGAAGGCATATGGGATACTTGCCTTTATTAGCCGAGGCATAGAATATAAGAGCAGGGAGGTTATGCTGGAACTGTATAAAATGCAAGTTAGGCCACAGCTAGAGCATTGCGTGCAGTTCTGGAATCCAAATTATAGGAAGGATGTGATTGCACTCGATAGAGCTGCAGAGGAGATTTACCAGGATGTTGCATGGGCTGGAGAGTTTTAGTTATGAGGAGAGATTGGATAGACTGGGGTTATGTTCCCTGGAGCAGAGGAGATTGAGGTGTATAAAATTATGAGGGGCATAGATGGGATAGACAGGAAGGAACTTTTCCCCTTGGTGGAAGGATCAATAACCAGGGGTCATAGATTTAAGGTAAGGGGCAGGAGATTTAGAAGGGATGTGAGGAAGAATTTTTTCACGCAGAGGGTGGTGGGAATCTGGAATTCACTGCCTGAAAGGGTGGTAGAGATAGAAGCTCTCATAACATTTAAGGAGTATTTGGATGTGCACTTGAGATGCCATGGCATACAAGGCTATGGGCCTAGTGCTGGAAATGGGATTAGAATAGTTAGGTACTTGTTTGACTGGCGCAGACTCAATGGGCCAAAGAGCCTTTTTTTGTGTTGTAGACCCCTATGACTCTATGACTGTATGACTATGACAACTGTGTACCCCTGTGTACAGCCCTCATTTCTTTTGTTCTTTCATGGATGTGGGTATTGCTGGCTAGGCCAGCATTTATTACCCAGCCATAATTGCCTTTGTAAAGGTAGAGACGAGCTGTCTTCTTGAACTACTGCAGTCCATGTGGTGTGGGTACACCCACTGTGCTTAGAAAAGGAGTTCCAGGATTTTGATCCAGCAAGAGTCAAGGAACGGCGATCTAGTTCCAAGTCAAGATGATGTGCAGCTTCGAGGGGAATTGTATGTTGTGGTGTTCCCATGCATCTGCTGCCCTTGTCCTTCTAGGTGGTAGAGGTCACGGGTTTGGAAGGTGCTGTCTAAGGAGCCTTGGTGAGTTGCTGCAGTGCAACCTGTATATGGTACACACTGCTGCCACTGTGCATTGGTGGTGAAGGGAGTGAATGCTTGTGGAAGGGGTGCCAATCAAGCGAGCTGCTTGGTCCTGGATGGTGTCAAGCATTTTGAGTGTGTTTGCAGCTGCCCTCATCCAGGCAAATAGAGAGTATTCCATTACACTCCTGACTTGTGCCTTGTAGATGATAGACAGGCTTGGGGGAGCAGCTTTTGACCTGCTCTTGGAGCCACTGTATTTATGTGGCTTCAGTTTCTGGTCAATGGTAACCTCCTGAATGTTGGTAGTAAGGGTTTCAGTGAAGATAATGTCATTGAATGTCAAAGGCAGGTGGCCATTGCCTGGTGCCAGTATGGCACGAATGTTACTTGCCACTTATCAAGCCTGAATATTGTCCAGGTGTTCCTGCATTTAGACATGGACTGCTTCAGTATCTGAGTTGTCATGAATGGTATTTAACAGTATGCAATCGTCAGCGAACATCCCCACTTCTGACTTTATGATGGAGAGAAGGTCATTAATGAAGCAGCTGATGATGGTTGGGCCTAGGATCCTACTCTGAGGAACTCCTGCAGTGATGCCCTGGGAATAAGATGATTGACTTTCAACCACCACAACCGTCTTCTTTTGTGCTTGGTATGACTCCAACCAATGCAGAGATTTCCCCCTGATTCCCCATTGTCTTCAGTTTTGCTGGAGCTTCTTGACGCCACAAGTGGTTGAATGTTGCCTTGATGTCAAGGGAATACACAAGAGGTCAAAATCAGAGGAATGCAAAGATCTTGGAAGGTTGTGGGACTAGAGGAGGTTACGTAGATAGGGAGAGATAAGCCTATGGAGGAATTTGGTCTTGTATATAGCGCCTATAATGCAATAAAACATTCCAAGGCACTTTACAGGAGATTAATCAAACTGTCACAACTCACTGGGGATAGTGTGCTGCAATATCAAGCCCCACTGTTCCCTGAGTTGCGACAAAAGTGAAAAAATTTGATCAAAGCACCAGATTGCCCCAATTCTACCTGTTTAATTTAGGTTAACAGAATACGAGCATCAGGTTTGTAAACTTAATAAGTAGATAACTGTTTATTGAACAAACTGTTGTTAACCAACGGAAAAGAAAGAAAAATGAACTGCTAATTTCTAACTCTATAACCTAAACTGCACCTTCTTAAATCCCTATACACACAAATACAAGACACATAAGACACACAAAAAACATGGATTTTAAGGGTGGGATAAAATAGTTCAATAGCACCAATTCCAGAGTACAAGATTCACTGGGCTGATTTTGATTGATGTCTTCCAAATTCCTTTCAGTTCTTGTTGATGACACAAGGTAGTCTTCCAGCACCTTCGGTATTTAGTTCACTGGTTGAGCACTTGCCTTTCAATGTCCCTAACAGTGTTTTTCCACTTTGCCTCTTGACAAGGGTTTTCAGAGAGAGAGCAGGTTATAGAGATATGAGAAGAAAAAGCCAGCTAGCTTTTATTGTGGAATTACTGGAATCTTCCACACACAGGAGAAAGCTTTTAGGTCTTGTTCCTTTCAGGTAAGGAGCTATTCTGCTGCACTGCTTCTCACACAAAACCTGGTTACCTGATCAGGAGCCAATTAAAATGTTGTTGCCAGCCAGCTCCCTTGGTCCAGGTCTCCTTTGTGGCACCATCCTGTATTTCATGGCACAGTCTGTTCCAGGACTGCAACATTGTATACATTTCTCATCCCGTTCCAGTAGACATGTCTCTCAAACTGCAGCCGTTGTAATTTTAATCCCCAGACCAACAGAAAATAAGAAAATATGTTTACAACAGTCCAACAGAAATAAAATGATATGTTCCATACAAAACAAACTTTGGCACTGAGCCACATAAGAAGATACTAGGACAGATGACCAAAGTGTTGGCCAAAGAGATAGGTGTTAAAGAGCATCTCAAAGGAGGAGAGAGAGGTAGAGAGGTTGAGGGAGAGAAATTCCAGAGCAAAGAGCCTAGATCAATACTGGCATATACCTGGCTATAAGGAAAATTGCCCAGGTATATTCTGTACACAAAAAGAAAGATAAATCCAACCCAGCCAATTATCACCCCATCAGTCTACTCTCCATCATCAGTAAAGTAATGGAAGGGGTCATCAAGGGTGCTATCAAGCAGCACTTGCTTAGCAATAACCTGTTCACTGACGCTCAGTTTGAGTACTGCCAGGACCACTCAGCTCCAGAACTCATTTCAGCCTTGGTTCAAACATGGACAAAATAGCTGAACTCCCGAGGTGAGGTGAGAGTGACTGCACTTGACATCAAGGCAGCATTTGACAGAGTGTGGCATCAAGGAGCCCTAGCAAAATTGGAGTCAATGTGAATCAGGGGGAAAACTCTCCGCTGGTTGGAGACATACTTAGCACAAAGGAAGATGGTTGTGGTTGTTGGAGGTCAGTTATCTCAGTTCCAGGACATCACTGCAGGAGTTCCTCAGGGTAGTGTCCTCAGCCCAACCATCTTCAGCTGCTTCATCAATAATCTTCCTTCCATCATAAGGTCAGAAGTGGAGATGTTTGCTGATGATTGCACAATGTTCAATACTATTTGTGGCTCCTCAGGTACTGAAGCAGCCTATGTCCAAATGCAGCAAGACCTGGAAAATATCCAGGCTTGGACTGACAAGTGGCAAATAACATTCGCACCACACAAGTGTCAGGCAATGACTATCTCCAACAAGACAGAATCCAACCATCGCCCCTTGATGTTCAATGGCATCACCATCACTGAATCCCGCACTATCCACATCCTGTGGGTTATCATTGACCAGAAACTGAACTCGACTAGCCATATAAACTCTGTGGCTACAAGAGCAGGTCAGAGGCTAGGAATAGTGCAATGAGTAACCCACCTCCTGGCTCCCCAAAGCCTGTCCACCATTTACAAGGCACAAGTCAAGAGTGTGATGGAATACTCCTCACTTGCCTGGAAGAGTGCAGCTCTCACAACACTCAAGAAGGTTGACACCATCCAGGACAAAGCAGCCCACTTAATTAGCACCACATCCACAAACATTCACTCCCTCCACCACTGAGCACAGTAGCAGCAGTGTGTACCATCTACAAGATGCACTGCAGGAATTCACCAAGCCTTCTTCAACAGCACCTTCCAAACCCACGACCACTACCAATGTTTATGCTGTCAGGCAGGTAATTTACAATGTAACTTGCTCTGGGCTAGGGAGGGAAAAGTAGTGAGGCTGAATTCACATTCCTTGCTAAAACTGCAGGTATGTAAATTACAGGTCGGCACATGGTGAAATTCAGCTGCATTATTTTCTTACAATCAAATAGTCTTCAGGCACTGATGCCAATTTTAACTCACTCTGACTTGCATAAACCAGTCAATAGTGGACTCAAATCGGCAGCGGTGCTGCTTACATTCTTGGATTGCCTGCTAACAGGTGAATGAAGATTGTGCTGCTACTGGCATTGGGGAGTGATGAGTGTGGGGAGATTGGATGTGGAGGCTGGGGAACCATCAGATCTCCCAAAGTGCTTTGCAGCTAGTGAGGTACTTTTTTTGAAGTAAAGTCACTGTTGTAATCTCAGAAAATTGATTTGATTGGCATGAGCCAGTGCTTTCAGAAGTGGATAAAAGCAAAATACTACAGATGCTGGAAATCTGAAATAAAAACAGAAAATTCTGTAAAATCCCAGCAGGCCTGGCAGCATCTGTGGAGAAAGAAACAGTGTTAACGTTTCGAGTCCGTGTGGACTTCTTTCAGAAGTCGAGTCGAGACACGGGCTCACAGAATTGTCTGACTTTAAATCCGGTCGTAATTTCCTTAATGGAAAGTTTCCAATTTTAGGAAGGACATGAAATTGAACAGATTTTTTCATACCATTTGCAGTCACCAAGCCAAACAGGTGCTTTCTCTGTACTCCTTGTAAATAAAAAGATTTCAAATAAATGTCGATTTCCATATTCATTTTAAACATGCAGATGTTTCACAATCCTTTTTTTTGGCAAATTGAAGGCTCCATGGTGATAGGCTGGTAATCGAGGAAGCAACTCCTCCCATCAGCGAGGTGGCAGTGACTAGCAGCAGCATGTTGTGGGTACACATTCTTTTCACCTCAATTCTGAAATTAAAGCCAGGCAAAATAAATAGATAAGCAGGAGCAAAGACCTCTGCAACAGCTGCAAGGAGACAGAACTGTAAGTGGAGACCCGTCATCTTTCACCATTTATTTGAAGACTGTTTGAAATGACCGTGGAAATGAGAGATATTAGGGAGGGGTGGAGGCTGATTCATTTTTGAATGATTTAATACTTACCCCCTCCCCCCCCCCCCAACCCAGCGAACTGACAATATTTGCATCAAGCCATATAAGCCAGAGGGTGACGTTGATAGCCTATAAATAACTCGCTTTCCTTGAGGTTGCACAGCCGCTGCTTCTGAGAGCCAGCTCCGCCTAGCGCAGCTCACTGTCCCCGACGCTAGGCCATTTTCCACTGTAACCCCACAAAGCTTCTCAACTTGTGCAGCCAGAACAATATACTTCTGTTTTCGAAAGTACCGATACACCGCGTTGCTCCTCCCGAAATCTGCAAAAGTGGTCGAATTTGAGATTAACGCAAGACAGTTTGTCCCAGCCCCACAAATATAATTCACTGGTTATTTTTAAAAGGGCAATTTTATTCCATTTCAACCATATACTTCGAAAGTATTTTCATTCGTGTGCAATTGATGATGCGGGGGTGGGAGGAAGCGGATGATGGTGGAAGAATCAGCCTCACTTATTGGTGTCTTGAAGGCAAGAGAGAGAGCTCTCTCAATTGCCTCTCAAACGTTTTGGGAAAATGTATTTGACAGTGCATGATGCAAACGCGGAAGAGGTGGGGAGGAGGCGGAAGTTTGCATAGCGACAGAGGCATTGCTACGGTGCAGCCTTTGGGATTTCGTGCAGCAAGGTGATCGCTCCGGCGAAATAAGAAAGGAGGCTGCTCCCAGCTCCAGTTACTGGAGCACAGGGTATTCTGTCCATGTGAGGCGGACACATGTGGGTCAGTGCCTTAACATCATACTGTCTGGCTGCAGAAACTATATTCTAACTGCTGTGCCCTGAAGGACCGGTGGTAAGGATTTTGCATTGCACATTCTGTCTTTAATTTTTTGAAAAACATCGTTGCCCTTTTTTTTAATGAATGCGAACTTTCACACTTGTTGTGCAAGCTCAGCTGTAGCCTTGTAAACTGTGTGATCTGTTGCCAAACTTTAGGGAATACGTTCAATATAAAAATATTTAAAGGAGCGATGGTGTCACTTCTGTGGATGGAGTAAGCGCCACGATGTTTCTGAAGTTTAATTTTAGTTTTCAAACGCAGCTTTCTTCTCTCTTAAATTGACCACGAGGCTACCGTGTGTTGTAGTGTAAATTTGTCATGCACTTTTTTTTTGGGGGGGGGGGTGCGTGGACAGTTTTACTTTGCTAAGCTAAGAACCTTCTGAAATGTTTAATAGTTTACTCCCCTCCCACACTATCACAGCACAGGTAGCCTAGTTATTTAAAAATATCCAGTCGAAGATGCACAGAAGCCACCCAGGGTGACATAATTGCATTTGATTTTAATTCTGGAGTAATTCTCACACATTGCCTTGTGCTTGCAGCTTTATTATCCTTGTCTTTGTGTTGCTATTCCTCCTCCCCTTTCTCCATTCTGAGATGGGATGGCGTAAAATTGTGGAGGTGGAGTGAAAGGAGCACCTCAGTGGAGTGGGGGAGGGGGTTGTCCACCTGCAAGTTTCAATGTGCAAAACGTTGGGGAGGAGGGTTGTGAAATGGGTTGGGGGGGGGAGGTGGAGAAACATCTGAAATTTGGGGACTCTTCAAACTCTCAAACACCTCATTTTTGCCTGGATCAGTTGTTTGGGGAGAGAAGTTGGGTCTGACTTGCTCAGAATGCAGCAGTGGCGTAAAAGTAGTTCTTTACAATCTTTACAGATAGGCAGACTGTCATAAAGGTAAACAGGAAAATATTGGCTAGTGCATTATGGGCATTTAAGCTGTGCTGGCATTAAAATGAGTATCCTTTGTATTTTTAGTGAGGAACTTCAAGTCTTTATCTTATCTCACATCATACTTCAATGCAAAAGAGAGCAGGCTGCATTGTAGGTGAAGGGTCATGAGGACTCGAAACGTCAACTCTTTTCTTCTCCGCCGATGCTGCCAGACCTGCTGAGTTTTTCCAGGTAATTCTGGTTTTGTTTTGCATTGTAGGTGATGTTCAACACACCTCTATCAACCAGTACTAGCAAAACCAATAATCAGGCAATTTTCTTATTTAGTGTTTGTGGGACCTTGCTGTATGTCAATGACTGTGGTACTTCCCTACAGTGCAGGAGTTACTATTTTTCAAAAATGACTATTTGGCTGTACAATGATATCCCAAAAATATATTGATATTTCATAAATGTAAATCTATCTTTCCTTATGTTTGCCTGAAACAGAGAACCCATTCCCCCACCTCCTTTCCATGTGTGGTCATTCTTTCATGTACTTCCTCCCCAGCCTCCACTGCCTGTCATATCCTACTTTAAAGGACACTGAATTTTTTCCTGATATTTCCCGGGAAAGAAATCAAGCAGTACCATTAATATCTTTATTACCCTTGTTCTCTTTCATTTGAGGTATAAAGGGTGCACTAGGAAGAAACTTCTGTGTGTTTGGAATTTCTTTCACCAATTCAATGCTATTATGGATTGACATTGTTAATTTTGGCACATAGGGATTCTTCTGAACACTACGAAGTGGTGAAGCAGCCCATAATGTTTTTAATTGAATTGTGATGTTTGAGTGAATCTTAAGAAGATAGTTTGTGGGCCTCTTTGATTTTGTAGGTATTGCCTCATGGTTGGAATCTATTTATCATAGCTGCATCTTTCAACTGCAAGCGAACCACTTTTACAAGGCCTGATAATGGGTAAACAGCATTTTTGCAGATTAACCATTAAGAGTTTAAACATATTAGGGATTCTTGTGCTAAGCAACAAAAGTTACCTAGCAACCACCCTGCTTTGAAAGGAGGAGAGTTCAGTAACTGATTAGGATGGCCCCAGAATTTGGAGTCAATACAACAAACACATGTCTTTTTCTTTGCTGCTTGGAAAGGATATTGTATCTCCCATCACGTTGCTACAAATTGCACCACCGTAATCTGCAGCAAGAATATTTGACAAATAGCTTCTTCCTTAAAGGCATTCTTTCCTATTTATATTGTAGTAAGCAGGACCACCAACATCTAATAGCCCATATGATGAACAAGGATGCCAGAGACTCCTTGAAAAAAATAAATGGGCTAGAAGAGCAAAGAGACATAGGGGTGGAAGTTCACAAATCATTCAAGGTCGCAACACAAATTAACAAGACTGTTAAATGCAACTGAGGAGGTGTTGCCACCCTGCCTTTGAGCCAGAAGCTGCGAGTTCAAGACCCACCCTGGGATGTGATGACTAAGAAGGCGTAGTGATATTGTCGCTGGACTAGTAATCCAGAGACCCTGGGTAATGCTCTGGGGACCCAGGTTCAAATCTGAATTCAATAAAAAGAAACCTGGAATTAAACGTCTAATGACGACCATGAAATCATTGTCGATTGTTGTAAAAACCCACCTGGTTCACTAATGTCCTTTAGGAAAGGAAATCTGCCGTCTGGTGACTCCAAACCCACAGCAATGTGGTTGACTCTTAAATGCAGCCACTCTGTTGTAACAGACCGCTACAAAGAGACAAAAAAGGAATGAAACCGGACGGACCACCTGGCATCGACCTAGGCACCATAAACAACAACGGCAATCGCAGCCCTGTCGTCCCTGCAAAGTCCTCCTTACTAACATCTGGGGGTTAGTGCCAACATTGGGAGAGCTGTATCACAGACTGGTCAAGCAACAGCCTGACTTAGTCATCTTCATGGAATCATACCTTACAGATAATGTCCCAGATACCACCATCACCATCCCTGGGTATGTCCTGTCCCACCGGGTGGCAGGGATAGTGGCACAGTAGCATACTGTCGGAAGGGAGTTGCTGTGGGAGTCCTCAACATCGACTCCCGAGCCTATGAAGTCTCATGGCATCAGGTCAAACGTGGGCAAGGAAACCTCCTGCTGATTACCACGTACTGTTCTCCCTCAGCTGATGAATCAGTGCTCCTCCATGTTGAACATCACTTGGAGGAAACACTGAGGGTGGCAAGGGCACAGAATGTTCTCTGGGTGGGGGACTTCAATGTCCATCACCAAGAGTGGGCTCGGTAGCACCACTACTGACCGAGCTGGTCGAGTCCTAAATGACATAGCTGCTAGACTGGGTCTGTGGCAGGTGGTGAAGGAACCAACAAGAGGGAAAAACACACTTGATCTCATCCTCACCGACCTGCCTGCTGCAGATGCATCTGTCCATGACAGTATAGGTAGGAGTGACCACCGCACAGTCATTGTGGAGACGAAGTCCTGCCTTCACACTAAGGATACCCTCCATTGTGTTGTGTGGCACTACCACCGTGCTAAATGGAATAGATTTTAAACAGATCTAGCAACTCAAGACTGGCGTCATGAGGTGCTGTGGGCCATCGACAGCAGCAGAATTGTACTCGAACGCAATCTGTAACCTCATGGCCTGGCATATCCCCCACTACCATTACCATCAAACCAGGGGATCAAGCTTGGTTCAATGAAGAGTGCAGAAGGACATGCCAGGAGCAGCACCAGGCATACCTTAAAATGAGGTATATACCTGGTGAAGCTATAGCATAGGACTACTTGCGCGCCAAACTGCAAAAGCCGCAAGTGCTAGACAGAACATTGTGCAATCATCAGTAAACATCCCCACTTCGGTCCTTATGATGGAAGGAAGGTCATTGATGAAGCGGCTGAAGATGGTTGGCCCTAGGACACTACCCTGAGGAACTCCTGCAGTGATGTCCTGGAACTGAGATGACTGACCTCCAAAAACCACAACCATCTTCCTTTGTGCTAGGTATGACTCCAACCAGCGGAGAGTTTTCCCCCTGATTCACATTGACTCCAGTTTTGCTAGGACTCCTTGATGCCACACTCTGTCAAATGCTGCCTTGATGTCAAGGGCAGTCTCTCGCATTGACAGAACTAAGCAATCACACAACCAACGGATCAGATCTAATCTCTGCAGTCCTGACACATCCAGTCGTGAATGGCGGTGGATAATTAAACAACTCACTGGACGAGGTGGCTCCACAAATATCCCCATCCTCAATGATGGGGGAGCCCAGCACAGCAGTGCAAAAGATGAGGCTGAAGCGTTTGTAACAATCTTCAGGCAGAAGTGCCGAGTGGATGATCCATCTCAGCTTCCTCCGGAGGTCCCCAGCATCACAGATGCTAGTCTTCAGCCAATTTGATTTACTCCACATGATATCAAGAAATGGCTGAAGGCACTGGATGCTGCAAAGGCTATGGGCCCTGACAATATTCCGGCAATAGTACTGAAGACTTGTGCTGCAGAACTTGCTTCGCCCCTAGCCAAGCTGTTCCAGTACAGCTACAACACTAGCATCTACCCGGCTATGTGGAAAATTGCCCAGGTATGTCCTGTACACAAAAAGAAGGACAAATCCAAACCGGCCAATTACAGCCCCATCAGTCTACTCTCAATCATCAGTAAAGTAATGGAAGGAGTCATCAATAGTGCTATCAAGCGTCATTTGCTTAGCAATAACCTGCTCACTGATGCTCAGTTTCGGTTCCGCCAGGGCCACTCAGCTCCTGACCTGGTTACAGCCTTGGTTCAAACATGGACAAAAGAGCTGAACTCGTGAGGTGAGAGTGACTGCCCTTGACATCAAGGCAGCATTTGACAGAGTGTGGCATCAAGGAGTCCTAGCAAAACTGGAGTCAATGTGAATCAGGGGGAAAATTCTCCGCTGGTTGGAGTCATACCTAGCACAAAGGAAGATGGTTGTGGTTTTTGGAGGTCAGTCATCTCAGTTCCAAGACATCACTGCAGGAGTTCCTCAGGGGAGTGTCCTAGGGCCAACCATCTTCAGCTGCTTCATCAATGACCTTCCTTCCATCATAAGGTCAGAAGTGGGGATGTTTACTGATGATTGCACAATGTTCAGCACCATTCGCGAATCCTCAGATACTGAAGCAGTCCACGTCAAAATGCAGCAAGACCCGGACAATATGCAGGCTTAGGCTGACAAGTGGCAAGTAACATTCACGCCACACAAGAATCAGGCAATGATCATCTCCAGCAAGAGAGAATACAACCATCACCCGTTTAATTAAAGTTAAGAATGCTGCCCGTCCAACCTTAATGTTGGGCAGGCGAAGAGCCCAGGTGGCCTTCACATTTTTCATGAAACCTCATCCATGGGCAGGATGAGGTTTCATGAAGGATTTATTAATTAAATAAAATGTTTTGAAAAAATTAATGGACCCATGTCCCAGCTCATGTGACAGTTTCACATGAGGGGACATGTCCTTAAATTCTTTTTTTTTAACCTTTCTTCAATGTTTCATAAATGAAAGTATTTTCCCTGAGGCAGCTCTGTGCCTCGGAGATTTCTGCACTCTCGCACATACCCTGACTCGGAATCCACCCACTGGCCTTCACAGGGGGTGTACATTGCTTCCAGGTGTGTGTCATGCTGGGCGGGCCTTAATTGGCGCAGCCCTGATCGGGGGCATTGATCAGGTTTGCAACACCCCCCCCCCCCCACCCAATTGCAGGAGGGTGGGGGGGGGGGGGGGGGGGGGGGGGTGGGGGGGGGGGGGGGGGGGGGGGGGGGGAGGGATTGGGGATTTCTGCCCCAGGTTTCCACCAATATAATTTTGATGCCAATTTCCATAGTAAGCTCATGACTGCTGCAGGCATGGTTCAGAAATGTGGGAGATGTGGAGAAGGGTGGTGATAGCAGCTGCTCTGGAATAGTCCCCAGGATCAGTATTGAGAGGGGTGAGTGGGATGGGAAGGAAAGTTGTAAAGATTAGCCTCCAGTGTGCACACTGTGTGAGAAGGTAAGCAAGAGAGTACTATAGAGCAGGTGGAGTTGCTCCTCCTAAAGTTTGAAGCAACAAGTGCCTCCATGGGCCATTCAGAGGATGTCAGGAGAGGCCTAGTGGAAGTTGAGCCCAGTATGGCGACAGCTAAACAAGTCAATTGAAGAATACTGAAGGTTAAGAATTTGGGAGGGCAGAGTACTTGAGAAGGGTGAAAGGAGGCATTATGATAGGAGAGAAGAGTATAGGAGGGTTAAAGAGAACAGAGGGTAAAAAAGGAAATAGAAATGATGGGTTTGGATTGGCATCCAAATTGTGCATGAATGAACACAAAATTGCATTTTAAAAGTTTAAAATCACCTTTTTTAAGAGAATATAAGTAATGATCTTAGCCAAACAATACATTTAAGCATCACAGTAGTGTAATGGCACAAGCAGATGAGTATTGTTGCATGGGCTCAAACCACTTCCTCTCATTATTGTTGGACAGAGATGTGCTAAATGCCATCACGACAACAGCGTCATCTAATCGTGCAAAGTAAGAAAAATTAAATCATCCCAAATGCTGTGTGATGTTCTGAAGGTTTTTCAAGGGATGTAATTTAGGACGGAAGCTCAGGATTAATGCGCAAATGAGAAAGCTTAACTTGAGTTAGCTGGTAACAATAAGCGTATTTCTGTAAATGTAGAATAAAGCAAGTATGCTAGAAAAAGCAAACTTGCATCCATGTAGTGTCTTTCATAATCACAAGAAATCCCAAAGCCAGCCAGTGAAGTGCTTTTAAAGTGTAGTCACTGTTGTAATCTAATGTCAGTAAACACAGCAGTCAATTTGTTAACAGCATTGAAATAATCACCAGATGATCTTTTTTAGTGATGTTGGTTGAGTGATAGAAATATTGGCCAGGGCACTGGAAAAATTCCCCTGTGCATCTTTTATGTTCACTATAGAAAGCAGTTGAAACCTCTGTTTAACATCTTATCCAAAAGATGGCACTTCTGACATTGCAGCACTTCCTCAGTATGACACTGTTGGCATGGATTATGTTCTCAAGTCTCTTCTGCAGTACTTGAACCCTCATAGGCAAGAATACTACCACTGAGCCAAGGTCTTATCAACATGGAGACTCCAAGCAATCACCAGTGTAACCCCATCATGTACCCAAAGGAAAGATATTCAATGTTTAAAATATATTTGTGTCGTTGCCCATTACACTGATATTACAATGGACATTGGATTTATCAGAATTAGATTAAATTCAAAAGAAAGAAATCAAAATTCACAGAAAATTAAATCTAGATAAATTCCACTAAAAATAATTATACTAAATTATTGTGTATTACTCCAGATCCTCTTGTTAGCAGCATAGTTAATTTAATAAGGGCATTTTCAATGTTCGCTTTACAAGCAATTTTACAAAGGTTTCTTCGTTTTCACTCAGCAGGTGAGCTGTGCCTAGATTTTTGAGCATATATTTATAGCTTTCAAAACGGTTATAAATGAAAGAAACTCTTATTCCCATATCTTCTGACTGGTCTTGTTAATGAGAAGAGATAGGTTTTGGTGGAGATTCACTGAATTGGTGAAAAGGACTAAGGAAATTTGGGTGCATTGTAAAAAAGAATTTCCTCCACCGTTTACTTAACTTGTGCTGATTTTCAGGTCCAGTGATGGCTTGGCTATTGAAGGGACTGCAGGGGCAAGCTAAATCACATGGTCTGAATATTCAGGTCAGCCAGGTTAATGTTTCTTCTAATAATGCTTTGAATCAGAGGCTATAGAAACAGATTAACTATTCACGTTGATATGTAGAACCTTGGAAATTTGGCCTGTGGGGAGAAATGCTTGTCCAAAGCTACTGTTGGACGATATGCAAACAACTATCTTTGCTTTTCACATATAAGTGTGAGAGTATCAAAAGGTGAAATTATGGGTTTTCATTTTAAGAAAAGTGTGAGCACACTAACTTCCACATGCTTCTTGAGAAAACTCTTGCTCTTGTACAACATAAATCCATGCACCTTCCTGAGCATATGGCTACCCTGGAATTAAACTTATTGCAGAAAATTAGATTACTGTTCGGTTTGATTGTGGCCAGAAGAGTCAGTGAATCCAATACATGGGAAAAGGCTAGAATCATAGTCACTTGCTATGCTGCAATTTCTGTTTGGCCCATTATGCATATGCTATCCTTCTACTTTTCAGATTTTTGGCCATAGTGATGCCAGAAATAATGTGACTTGTAAGCTCCTGGTTCCCTCTTTCTGTTGAACATATGACGAGTCAGCTGCGGAGAGTTCCACAATGTAGCTGTCTATATTTAGATCCAAAGGCTTCGGAAGGTTTTTGGTTCTAATGTACTTACGCTGGTCATGTAGGCTTGCAGCAACTACTCAGAATCAGCTACAAAAGCTACCCATTATCTTCCTGTGGAATCTGGCTTGCCATTTGCTAGTACTGACCTGAATTATTCCTAGTGCTTCTCATGTATATTCACAACCTTGTTGATATATTTCTTGGCTGGAGTTTAATACCAACACTTCTTGATGGACCTTATTAAAATTGATAAAAGTTGACTACGTTCCTTTAATGCAAGTAAACTCCACCTCCTTTCTGAAGTGGTGAATGCTAACTTCCACCTATATATCTGGACTGCTAATGTAACATTTGTTCCCAGTACTTTATCTGCTTTTGTAAATATCTGTGAGCGTAGTTCCATAGAAAAACAAATCAAAGTCCCTTTGTTCAATCATAAATGTCAATTTTTTTAAAGAATGCACTTTGCCATCAATATCCAAATATTGAAAAATCAAATGTTTAGAAAAGATGATCAATTTAAAGTAAAACTTAATATAAGTAAACAAGTATGAGGAATAGGACTACATCCCTAGATAAATCCTGGATAGCTTGTTTAAATATTACCTTTTCCAGGCTCTGTCATGGTGCCTGCAGTCATGTATTCAGTACAATGGACACAAGGTGACATAGGCCAAGGGCATTGCGTCTGTTTCTTAACATTTGTCGTCAACAGAATTGATATGGTTCCATAACAGACGTAGGTTGCCACTGGGTGTACTCGTTGCAGAAAATACATGAAAGAAACTGAGAAAACAGCACATGATAATGTATTTGCAATAAGCCTGAATTGATGTTAGAAACTGTTTTAAAATTATCTTGCCAACAATAGAAATTTTAACATGCTGACTCATTTGCCCTCCTTGATACATTAATGAAACATGAACTTCAATTAGGTTAACTTTAGATGTATCTTCCACCTATTTGCTGCCGCCTTTTAGCTTCTCCCTTTTTTTTCTTGTCACCACAATGCTGGTTGATCGCCCTTCTCCATCTACTCCTGTTAATCACCCGTTCTGCTTACAATCCTGCTGTGTTTAAGTCTCTCGCCACCACATCCTTCCATCAGGTCTTAGGTCTTTCACTTCTCCTCCTTCCTGGCAGTCCCATTTTCATCTTTGGCCTCACCACATTTCCTCCCTCTGTCTGCAACAGATGACCATACCGTTTCAGTCTCTTTTTGGCTACTTTCTTCAATGCTTCTGCAATCTTCACTGATCCCCTAATGTACTGGTTACCAATCTTGTCCTTTCTCATTACTCCACACGTCCATCTCAACATCCACAAATCATTAATATCCAGTCATTCTTTCTTTCTCTCTTCTCAATGTTGCCCACGTTTCTGCACTATATAACAAGGCTGGTCTCACAACTTTCTTGTCGATTCTTCCTTTCTGTTTCAGTGGTGCTTTTCAAACAGACAACACTCCACTGCACTTCTTCCAATTACTCCAACCAGAGCTAATCCGTTGCTCAATTTCCATTCCTTTACTTACATCTTCTGCCACCACTGACCCCAGGTACTTGAAACTACTCACTTTCTCCAAGTATTCACCCATAATCTTTACATCTTCACTCTGATCCTCTTTCCTAAGCTCCAACCTGACAGTCCACATACTGGGACTCTGGTCTACTGATCTTCGTACCACTGTCTTCCAGTGCTTTTCTCCAGATACTCAGCATGTTGTAATCATCCCCATCACATAGCTTAATGTCATCTGCAAACATTATTGACCACGGCACTTCCTGTCTCTCTTGTTCAGTTGGAACATCCATGACAATCAGGAAAAGGAAGGGGCTCCATGTTGATCTTGGTGCAACCCTACTTTGGCTTTGAAACTCCCACCCGCCCCCATCCCCCAAACTGCTTCTTAATGATGTCTAACACTCCTTGTACGTGTTCTGTAAAAGTCACGCATACTTCTCCAAATTCTAGCACGTCTCCAGACTATTTCCTAGACACCTGGTCATAAGCCTTCTCCAGATTGATGAATATGGTCTTTATGTTGCTTTGATCTCCCCATTATTTCTCCATCACTTGTCTCAAGGCAAAAATGGCACCAATGATGCTTCTGGGCATGAATCTGAACTGACCTTCATAGGTTTCCACCATTTTTCTCAGTCTCTAGCCCATGACTCTCTCCATATTTTGAATGTATGTGGCAGGAATTTAATTTCACAGTAATTTTGCAATCTTGAATATCCCCCTTTTCCTTTGAATATTGGTACTGTTATTGTACTGTTACCTAAACAGAATTCTATGACTAACTGAATGAACATTTCCATTTTAGACTATCGCCTTTTGGATTTATTGAGTAAGTGAGCCTATACTGGATATAAAACCAACATGCCACAGGAAAATAAAGGACTGCAGCCTCATGTGCAAGGTGCTATCGATCTCACTGCAGGAGCTACAGGTAATGGAAATTTGTCACTTTTTAAAGAAAGAAAATACATGTGCAGGTATGTTTGTTACAACAGTAACTACACTTCAAAAGTACTTCATTGACTGGGACATCCTCTGCTCTTGAAAGGTGCTATAGAAATGCAAGCCGTTCTTTCTCCTGGTTGGGAAATTGCCCATTCAATCTTCTGCTGGATTTTGTCTCTGAAGTGCAACATTGGTACATTTTCAGCCTCCCTTCTACTTTTCCTCCACACCTCAGAGAATGGAGAAATTGTTTGGCCTCTGCAACAGCTATCCACAGGAACAAAGCATGTGGAGTAGCACGGTGACGAGCCCATGTCCTCCCACTCCTTGGCTCCTGCATTTTGTGCTGCACGTAATTATGCAATATGTTTACTGTTTTTGTGGTGCTAGTAGGAACAATTATAAATGTTTACATTTTCTCTTTTTTTCCTGGGCTAGCAGTGCGAAACATAGAGAACAGTCCATGCAATTACTTCTGATCTAAAATGTATTCCCTCCTTTTTCCTTACTCCAACATGGTTCAAACAACAACAACGTGGTCTGGGGGGAATCAACCAGTTGCAGATTATTTACAACGATATCTACTGAAGCACAACCAGTGGGTTGTGGGAAGGTGAATGGTAGAAATGTTGTGTCTGTTTTGCCCCACAGTTCCTTAATAGACCAATAGGTGCTACTGTTGATCGGAACTGTTTACAAGCTAGGAAGTGTACTTTTGAAACACTTCCACGATGGTAGAATTTATTTCCTGCAACAGCTTTCCTAACTCTTGGTAACCTTCTTGTTTTAAAACCCAAATGTGGGGTCACAAGTTCGTTAATCCTGGTTTACATAATTTTTATCAGCCCCTTCAGCCTTTTCTGCTATTCAATTAGATCATATCTGATCTGCACTTCATTTACTGATCTTTGATCCACATCCTTCAATACCCAAGACACAAACTACAGCTGATGCGTAACTTTCCTGCTTTCGTTTTTTTTTTGTATTACTTTTTGTACCTGTGCATTTCTTTTCTTTTCTGATATTATGCATTGCCGCTGACCGGGAGATCTAGGCCCATTATGCATAATTCCAGAAAAGAAATGGGCAGGTGCCAAAAGCAATCAAAGAGGCTACTGAACCATGGGCCTTTATCTCAAGCCATTTGAAATACAACAGTGAGGAGGTTATGCACCAGCTGCCGCTGCCTGTGAAGTTCTTACCCGCCCGACAATACTGCCCTTTCTTCCGTGATCTTCTGATCCTGGCTGACTGAGAAATGTGCAGCACAGTGTTTCCCATCGAAGTCCAGCGGACCATAGAAGAGTCGGGGGAAGAAGATGACATGCCCTCTTTTTATGGCACTAACTGCCATATTCAGGTAAGTTTTTAAAGGCCCAGTCTTTTAATGAATGCGTGTTGGAGGGTGAGTGGTCAGCTGGGTGAATATGTAACAAAAGATGCTGGAAAAACTCAGCCGTCTGACGGCATCAGTGGAGAGAAAGACAGCTAACGTTTCGAGTCCGTATGACTCTTCTTCAGACACTCTTCTTCAGGGTGAATATGTAGTCTGGTTGGGGTGGGGGATGGGAGTCAGGTGGTCGAGAGTAGAGTAGTCTGGGTCTGTCAGGGTTGGTCGGTGGGGGGATGGTAGTTGGGTGGACATCAGATTGGGGAGATGTCTGGGGTTATCAGGTGAGGGGTGTAGTTTGATGATTGGCGTTGGTAGCGGATATCAAGGGTTTTGATGGTCAGTTGAATTACGGAGCTATTAGACCAGGTTTTAAACTGGCTAACATTTCCTGGGTAAGTGTGCAGGTGAGACACATGTATCTAGCCCAAGTACTCCACCCTAAGCTCAGGGTCAGAGACATCCATGGAGTGTCCCGGGCAGCAGGAAATCAGCTCATCGGAAGTTTAAATTTCCTGGGCAATTCCCACGTAGGTTTGCACGTTACGATTTCCGCTGGATTCTTAACTGTTTCCTCACGTACATTCCATCTCCAACGATCTGCAGACTGGGAGATTTGGGCCAATATTTTGAAAAAGAAATGCATTAGCTGAAAACTGAGCTGTTCTTGCACTGGCATTGTCACAGCCATGAATAAGAGGCATAGCTAGCACTATTTGATTTGCATTTGGAAGATTCGGCCCTCCCGTGTCCTTTTAAATGGAGATCATCTTTGTGCCAGCACAAGTGTAGACATGCAACAATGATATTGGAGGGAGGCATGTGGTTTGTGTAATGTTTTCATCTTAACTATGCATTTGCACTGATCTGTGGGATTTGGACTTATGCTAATAAGTGGACTGATTTCTCTGCACTGCAATACCACAGCAATATGCATTAGTTCAGGGACATGCGATCGTTTCAATTATACTGCAGCTGGCAAAGTGTTGCTCTAACACCAGATGACCTGGAGATAGTGGGGGAACACTGATAGTATATTTGGCAATGTTGTATAATCCTTTTGGAATAACTTCAGTGCAAATCATAAAATTCCATAAAATGCACATACAAACTGTAAACCTAAGATGACCTAAACTGGGCATTTTAGCTTTTCGCAGTTAACTACCTGGATTTGGGCCAATTGCTTTTTAATCATATGCTCTTTTTTCTTTTCTGCAAATAGGACCCAGCTTTGTGATCCCATATTAATTAAGCTCCCTGTTAAATGCTTTCCAACCATTATATTGGTGGGCTGGTGTCTGTAACTGAAGTCGCAGCAATGAAAGATTGGTCTGTTAGCCAAGCAAAGTGAATGAATGGAACAGTGTAGCAATAGATTCCAAATTATTGAGGCAAAGTGAAATATAGGAGCTGCTGGAAATCTGAAATAAAAACAGAAAATGCTAGAAATACTCAGCAGGTCAGGCAGTGGAGAGAGAAACAGTTAATGTTTCAGATGGATAATCTTTCATCCAAAATATTGAGGTCGTTTATTAAATTTACGCATATTGTGATTTGCAGGTGGAGTTGCTTGTGTTTATTCGGGGCAACCCTTTGATACTATAAAAGTGAAGATGCAGACCTTCCCTTACATGTACAAAAATGTGTTGGACTGTGTTGTAAAGACATATAAGGAACGTGGCATTCGGGGATTCTACCAAGGCACTACTCCTGCCCTAATGGCTCATATGTCGGAGAATGCTGTGTTATTCTTGTCGTATGGGTTTTGTCAAAGAATAGTGAGGAAACTGTCTGGAATGGATAGCAAAGCTGAGCTCAGGTAAACAGTCATTTAATTCATATTTGAATCTAGTTGCTTGATGAATAGCTCTCAGTCTTGTGTTAAATGAATTTTAGGTTTGGATTGACTTAAACCCAAAACAGACTCCAGCAAATCAGATGAGAAGACTGATGCCTGAGAATGTTTAAAAATTGAATATGTGGGAGTGATAAGATGAGGTGATGTGGTCTACCGTGCTGGGTAATCGTGCAGCTAGATATGGGTTTAATTCTGCTGTGCAGCTGAGTTTCCAGTCTCACCTTTCTCATTGTGATGAACCACGAAGCAGAGCTAGGTTCCTTCACATGGCGAAATGCAAAACGGGAGGGGAAGTAATTAGTTATCGGAGTTCACTCACCTGAAGGTACTGAAAATAGTCAAAGCAGTAAGCTGAAGAGCAATTTTCCCATTGGCCCTCTTCACTGAAAGAGCTGTATAGCCCTAGCAGACCAGAAGAAAGATGTTAGAGGGTCTCCTGCCCTCAAATAAAATTGAAGTAAACCAATCAAAGGTCCAGTTGAGGGCTTCAAATATTAATATAAGCAAAACTACAGTAATTTGTTATCTGTACCCCAAAATTTTAGTTTTGGAAATAACTGTGGGGAAGGTTTTCCTTAGTCATATATGCTGTGAATTTTGAGCTTTTCTGGTGTTGGTGCATATTATTATGCCCACAACATCAGTTAGCAAGTGCCAACTGCTGAAGTGCCCCTTTCCGGTGCAGGAAGACATCCACACTCAAAGGCTGACGATTCTTGTGGCCTGATCACGTCAAACTTTAGCACGTGAAAATCGTATAAATGAATAATGCTACTGTGCAAATCGGTGTATACTAGCTTCAGAACTTGCTGCTAATGAACTACAATTTGTCTTGATGAATGTGCAGGTTGTGGTGGGTTTTTTTCATCCATTCACCAAGAAGTCATGTCTCTGAATTCTGCCACACATTGCGAGCATGGGAATTATAATTAACAACTACTGTATAAAATGGATTGGTCACACTAGAGAGGGTTCAGAGAAGATTTACAGGGATGTTGTCAGGACTGGGAGGTGTAGCTAGGAGGAAGGATTGGGTTGGGCTGGGGTTATTTTCTTTGAAAGAGGAGACTGAGCGGAGGTTTAACTGAGGTGGATAAAATTGAGGGTCCTAGACAGAGGTCAGTAACCAAGGGACTTAGATTTAATGTAATTGGTGGAAGGATTAGAGAGGCGTTGAAAAATTGTTTCACACAGAGATGGTGGGAATCTGGAACTTGTTGCCTTTTTCAAGGAGCACAGATGGGCCAACTGGTTTTAAATCTCAATGATAAAGATTTCAATTACTCCCAGGTATCCATTACTCTATATCATAATTTGTTGATTTAATATGTGGACAAAGACATTCTTGTTATTGATATTTAAGCTTATGTATATTTTGACATGACCTATTATCCTGATGGTGCAGATCTTTGCAAACTCCCAAAATCATTTATAAGGGAATTTGTGTAAAGTGCATTATTGTATAGTTCAGTCTCAATCAAGTAATAACGGCTATTGGTTTAAAATAATGCAAAGAAAATATATTTTCTTTTAAGTAGAAAAATGTAAAATGTCAGCAGTGCCCTCATGTTGAGATTATTCATTAGTAAAGGTTTTCTGAAATCGAGTGATGGTCTCTAATGCTGATGATGAAACGTCATCATTTGTTAAAAGCCTTTCATTTGGATAGACTTCAATGGAGAATACTGACCCATCTATGAAATAATAGTTACAAATGAAGGGAGATGGTTTCAGATCAAAGAATTTTGTGAAAAATAGGTAAACCTTACATATGATTGGAAAAGTTTGCATTCCAAATGTTTTGTGGGGGGGAAGACACATTGTTTTCCAAGGAGGGGGATGGGGTATGGTGAAAACACTCCAGCCCTGAACTTGTCCAACCGTTGAAGAATTTTCTAATCATTTGCTATTTCAGTGATTTACAGAAAGCAGCTTCTGGCTCATTTGCATCAGTATTTGCTTCATTGGCCATTTGCCCAACAGAGCTGGTCAAATGTCGCCTCCAAGCAATGCATGAAATGAAATCCTCAGGAAAGCTAGAAAAAGGACATCCCAGGTACGTCCACTTTTTTAAAAAAAAAAGTTTCTTATTTTTAAAAAGCGTAATTCACTCTTTAAAAAGTACAGTCACATATCGGAGTCCTGCCTTTAATATCCAGGTTAAAGTTGAACTAGGTTGTATGAAAGTATGTTGCACATTTTAAAAATCAGTTATCAGACCAAGTGTTCCCACTTCCTGCCACCTCAACGTGAGGACTGGGCAAACGTTTCCCAGTTTGCTTGTTTGTGCCACTATTTAGTAGCTGGTGTAACTTTGTAGTTCCATGGTGTACATATAAAACCCAACTTAGATATAAATTTATGCCTGAATGTGATTCCTATTGAGATGGAGTTCCTATCACTAATTATATCTAAAATTTGGGCTGTTTGTGGTGTGTTTAGGCTGCAATGTGCTGTACCTTGAAGTGAGAAGTTAGGGGTGTTTGTCCATTATTCACCCAACGGTAAGCAGATGATTTCAGTGTCACTATCATATGAGCTGTGGTGTGTAGTTGGCACTTCTTAAGAGCACCAGAAGATGGGGGAAATTAGAAAGCTTTAGCCCCTGCTCCATTTCTATTGAGTGACAGAAGATTAGCACCAGCAGAAGGCCGAGAGCAAGTATGGAGGTGGTGTGTGTGATATGTAACAAGTTGAAAGAATGGAGAGGGAGGGGAAAAACAAACTTAACAGGAATCATAAATGAGGAAGAATAATCTCCTTTCTGGCAAGCAAATGGATTATTTTTTCCTTGCAGGCTGGGGGAAAGACACCCAAGTAGAAACCTGACCCTTTTCCCACAGTGAGAAGGCCCTTTGAGCCTTCTTCCTGCTGAGTTTTTCTAGTGTTTTCTGTTTTTATTGAGTCCTCTTGCTCTGTTTAGTTAACAAAGCAGTGTTTGCAGATGATAACCTGCATAATGTCTTAGCTGTGGAATGGTTTGTGACACAAAGAAACCTAAAAGGGGGTAGGGAGAGAGAGAAAAATGCTTCTCTTTGTGCAGTCTCCTTTTGGGGTTTTTGGCATGTCTTGTCATTTCATTGGGTTTTCCCTTCTGTACAGTATTTTACTATTCAGTAACATGAACCCTGAATTGTGTGCAAACCATACAGGGAAGATTTTACAAAATCACATTTGGCAGGCAGGGCACCGTACCCACTGAAGTTATATATCAGGGAATCGTAGGACGCTTGCTCACAGATTTCCATCCATTAACTTCAATGGAATATAATTGGCCCTTGCATGCCGACAGCACACATTACTACAAGTTGGTTGCAAGGCAAAATGAAAAGGTTTCAGAATGGACTGTCCTGACTGCTGCCATTAATAAAACAATTCCACAAAGCTGAATTGTGGGTTTACATTCCTCCATGAACTTCTCAAACTTCTCTGCATGTATACTTGTCTATGGCACGCCTACGCTGGGGTAAACCACTAAGATCTTGCATTGCTGTCTGCTTGCAGTGGAACTAATGACTTCAGATCATAGATTGAGACGATTGCGTTTCCTTCAAAAAAATTAAGAAATTTAGTGAGGACTGTACCTTTTTTCTGGATTGTAACTAATTGTGTACATTCTTGCTCTTTCTCCACAAGGGCTACTAATGGTTTAAAAACATGTTTTTATGTGAAATACCCAAAAGGAATGTATGACATATGAATTATGTTCATCTTAGACACCGAAGAAGTAAGAATTCCTGTGCTTACAATACTTAGTGGCACATTTTAAGGCTTCGTTAGAAGCTGCAAATTGAGGGAATGACGATCTTGCTACAATCACTAGAGAAATTTTCACCCCTAGATCCTGTATATAAGTCTGTCCAACATGGTTTTGTTTTTTAAGTCATTGACTTATCAAAATCTGCAATCTCAAAATACTGACAGGCGCTGTAAGCCAACCTATTTAAAAATGCTTGTTAATGCTTATAAACGTGTTAACGCAATAGTGATTTTGAAAGTTGGCATCTTTTGAAATGTGCATCAAAGCTGTGATGTAATCATAAGGTTGCTGTTACCAAGCACTAATTTCATTAGATATAAGAGAGTTAGCTTTATATGATGCAGTGAATTTTGTCAGTGCTATTGATTTCCATCATGCTGTACCACAGATTGAAGAGATTGAGTTCTGATCTTCTTAACCATCAAAGAAAGATAGCAAATAAAATGCTACAAGAGGAGAAGATAGCTTTGGGGTTACATTGATCTTCCTTAAACCTGCTTTAAGAAGAGTTATTGGCAAGAGGTCTGGGAGCAGGTTGTGGTGCAGGATGGGAGTAAATCTTTTTCATTATGTATACGTTTTGCTGTGTGACATTCTTTAATAAAACTGCATGTGAATTCTGATGTAGATTATGGTAGCGGCAAACTATCAACTGTATTCTGGATATTAATTTCAATTTATACGCATTTTTTCTCCCTTTAGCACAGTTTGGGCAGTGATCAAAAATGTTTTGAAAACTGATGGTCCTCTTGGCATGTACCAAGGTCTATCGAGCACTTTGATGAGGGAAATGCCTGGCTACTTTTTTTTCTTTGGTGGCTATGAACTCAGTCGCACCCTTTTTACTACCAGAGGCGGGTCCAAAGATGATCTAGGTAAGTACCTGAAGTGAGGTAAGGGCGGGCAGTGTTTATTATAAGAATAGAATTGCAAGCTAGAAGCAGATTGAAACCAAATGATTACTGTTCTTAACTGTTTGTTGTAACAGGAATTTCAAAGTGATCGATTCACAAAATTAGTAGTCATTATTTGGAAACCAAAAGGCTGAAATCAAAAGTTTAACGTATCACCTATTGGAGTGTGATGGTTCATAAAATTAGGAGGAGCAACATTCTTCACTTGTATTCATTATTATAAGATGAACTTATCCTACAATGAAAATGTCAAGGGGCATATCCTTTTGAGGTGTCTTGTAATGGGTGTCTTGAGGAGGTCACAGATGTTACTAGGCTGGTGCATCTATTGGATTTGACAGTTTGTCACATTAACCCAGAAATTGGGTTCTAAAGATTGCTTTACTCGTTGGGCAAACAAGTGCAGCTGAGGAAACTGAGGGCAGACTTGGAGTTTGGTGACAGGGGGAGTTTAAAGTTTTAATTTTGTTTTTAAATCTAGTCTGTAATTTACAGTAACTGGAAAGTACTGTGTAAGCAGTCTAAGGTTTTTTTTTCTTAGCTTAGACAGGGTAAACTCTCTCTCTGCTGTGAGAGCTGAATAGTTAATTACCTAACTGGTTGAATCTGGTTACTCTAGTCCTAGTTCAGTTGGCTATAAATACAGGCCTCTTTAATGCAACCTTGGCAAATGGAGTGCAGACTTGGAGTTTGGTGAGAGGGGAAAGTGAGGGGGAGGTGGTGTTTGTTTCCTTTTTCTGTCTTTCTCACCCTTTACGAATTGGTTCTTGCTCTACTACAGGGAAAGGAGCTAACTGTTTGGTGAGTGGCTAAGGTCTATTCTATTCCTAAGGTTTAATAATTGGTGGTAAAGTTTATAAAATATATAAAAAAGCAACATAAATAATTACTTAATTATATTATTCACCTATTTAAGACACACTAAAGATGGCAGAATAGGTGATGTGTCAAGGCCACAGCATGTGGGAGCTCCTGGGTAACATTATGATCCAGGGCAAACACGTCTGCAGTTAAGTGTTTGTAGCTCGAGGGACTTCATTGAGTTGGAGGCTGAGTTGCAGACTCTGTGACACATCAGGGAGGGGGAAAGTTACCTGGATGCTTTGTACCAGGAGGCAGTCACACCATTTATGATAGGGTCTTCTGATTTGGTCAGTGGTCAGGGACAGGAGGGTGTGACTGTGAGTGAGGCAGGTAAGGGGATCCAGATGGCAGGAGTGTGAGCCTCTGCAATGGTCTAATAGGTTTTCTCCGCTGGTTTGGATGAGAGCGGAGACTGCAGCAAACTGACCGTGGCACAGGAAGCTATTCATGTCTGGGGATCAAAAAGGAATGCAGTGGTAGTAGGGGACAGTATAGTTAGGGCGATTGACACTTCTCAGCAGCAAAGAACGAGAGTCCAGACAGCTTTGTTGCCTGCCCGGTGCCAGGGTTCAGGATATCTGCTCGGGTCTGGAGAGGAACTTGCAGTGTGAGGGGGAGGATCCAGTTGTCGTGGTCCATGTAGGTACCAACGACATAGGTAGAACTAGGAAGGAGGTTCTGCATGAAGAGTGAGGAGCTAGGTACTAATTTGAAAAACAGAATCTCAAAAGGTTATAATCTCTGCATTATTACCGGAGCAGTATGCAAATTGGCAAAGGGTACATCAAATTAGAGAGATGGCTGAAAGACTGGTGTGGGAGAAGTGGGTTTCAGTTTGTGGGACACTGGCACCAGTACTGGGGAAATTGGAGACTGTACTGCAGGGATGGTCTACACCTGAACTGTGCTAGAACCAGTGTTCTTGCAAATTGCATAACTAGGGAAGTAGAGTTTTAAACTAAATAGTGAAGGCAAGAGATCAAATGTGGAAAGATGTGGTATATAAAATCGTAGAGACAAGGTAAGAGGAGAATAGTAATATGGGAAATGAGGATCAGAGAATGGCAGGAAGGGACAGAGGTGAAGAAAAAACGTAAGAGTGCACCAAGAATCAAAACTAGATGTCCCAAAGATAACAGAAAGATAAAACTAAAGGCTCTATGTTATGAATGCTAAGTGCATTCAGATAAAATAAACAAATTGATAGCGCACATTGAATAAATATGGTCTTATAGCCATTACGGAGATGTGGCTGCAGGATGACAAGGATTAGGTCCTGAATATTGAGGGATATATGACCTTCAAGAAGAATTGGAAGCTAGGTAAAGGTGGAGGGGTAGCAGTGTTAATCAAGGGTGGAATTTGTGAAATAATTAGAGATGACCTTGGTTCAAGAGGTCAGGATGTAGAATCTGTTTGGGTGGAGATGACGAATAGTAGGGGAAAGAAGTCACTACTGGGAGTGGTCTACAGACCCTGTAACAGTAACTACAATGTAGGACAAAATATACAAGAAGAAATATTGGGTGCTTGAGTTAATGGGATGGCAATAATGAGTGACTTTAATCTACATATAAACTGGAAAAATCAGATTGGCAGTAGTAGCTTGGATGAGGAGTTCATTGAATGCTTTTGGGATTGTTGCTTAGAGCAGCAGGTTCTAGAACTAACCAGAGAGCAGGTTATATTAGACTTGGTATTGTGTAATGTGACAGGATTAATTAATGACCTCAGGGTAGAGGCACTCTTAGATAGCAGCGACCACAATATGATTGAATTTTACATCCAGTATGAAAAGGAGAAGAGTGGGTCTAAGACTAGTATTTTAAACTTATATAAGGCCAACTATGAGGACATGAATTCTGAGCTAGCTGAAGTTAACTGGGATACTAAGCTAGGGGATAGATCAACAGAGAAGCAGTGTCAGACATTTAAGGGGATTTTCCAGTACACTCAGAATAAGTATATTCCTGCTATAAAGGAAAATTCTAAATGGGAGGACCCACCATCCATGGTTAACTAAAGTAGTTAGGGAAAGCATCAAACTTAAGGAAATATAACTGCGCAAAGATGAGTGGCAGGTCGGAATATAAAGAATGGCAGAGAATGACTAAAAGGTTAACCAGGAGAAAGAAATTAGACTGAGAGGAAGCAAGCTGGAAACGTAAAACAGATAGCAAGAGTTTCTACCAGTTTTTAAACAGCAAAAGAATAGGTAATTTGAGTGTTGTTCCTCTAGATAGTGAAAATGGAGACTTAATAGTAGATAATAAGGAAATGGCGGATGAAATTAATAATATTTTGCTGTCTTCACAATAGAGGACATTCCAGTAATAGCTATAAATCAGGAGATGGAAGGGAGAGGGGAACTTAAGTGAAATTACAATCACTAAAGAAGCTGTACTGAGCAAACTGATGGAGCTGCAGGCTGACAAGTCTCCGGGTCCAGATGGACTTCATCCCAGGGTCTTAAAAGAGGTGGCTAATGAGGTAGAAGATGCGTTGGTAATTTTCCAAAATTCCCTAGATTTTGGAAAGGTTACATCAAACTGGCAAGTAGCAAATATTCAAGAAGGGAGGAATGTAGAAAACAGGAACCTATAGGCCAGTTAGCTTGACCTCTGTATGGGGAAGGTGTTAGTCAATCATTTAAGGAGGTTATAAATGGGTACTTTAAAGAGGTAATTGGGAAGAGTCCCTTGTGAAAGGGAAATCATGTTTAACCAGTTTATTAGAGTTCTTTGAAGGAGTAACGTGTGCTGTGGATAATGAGGAACCTGTAGACATGCTGTACTTGGTTTGCCAGAAGGCATTTGATCAGTTGTCATTTCAAAGATTATTGCAGAAAATAAAAGCTCATGGTGTAGGGGGTAACACATTGGCCTGGATAGAGGATTGGCTGGCTGGCAGAAAACCAGTATGCATTAATGTGTCTGTCTGATTGGCAGGATGTGACTAGTGAGGTCCAGCAGGGGTCCATGCTGGGGCCTCAACATTTTACAATTTATATCAATCACTTAAATAAGGGGAGCAAAGTCATGATAGCTAAGTTTGTAGATGACACAAAGATAGGTAGGAAAGTATGTTGTGAAGAGGACATGAGGTTGCAGTCAGGTATAGATAGGTTGAGTGGGCAAAAATGTGGCAGATGGAGTATAATATGGGAAACTGTGAAGTTGCTCAATTTTGTAGTAAATGGAGAAACTACTACAGTATTCAGAGACGGATCAAGGTTTTCTCGTGCATGAGTCACAAAGTTAATATGCAGGTACAGCATGTAATCAAGGCGGCTAATGGAATGCTATCCTTTATAACAAAAGGAATTGAACTTAAAAGTAAGGATGTTATGCTTCAGTTATGAAGTGTATTGGTGAGATCACATCGCAAATATTGTGTGCAGTTTTGGTCCATGTGCATTGGAGGCGGTTTACTGGATTGATGTCTGGAATGAGCAGGCTGTATTATGAGGAAAGATTAGACAGACTGGGCTTGATTCCACTGGAGTTTAGAAAAGTGAGGGGTGACTTGATTGAAGTATATAAGATGCTGAACGGTCTTGAAAAAGTGGACATGGAAAGGATGTTCTTCTTGTGGGTGAGGCCGGAACTCGGTGGCCTCAGGAGGCAGTGTGAGCAGGGTCACTGAATATTTTTAAGGCAGAGGTAGATAGCCTCTTGTTAGGCAACAGAATCAAAGGTCATCAGGAGTAGATGGGAATGTGGAATTCAAAACACGAACAGATCAGTCGTCATCTTATTGAATGGCAGAGCAGTCTCGAGGGGCCGAATGGCCTACTTCTCCTATTTCATATGTTTGTAACTCTTTAAAAAATCCTTTTTTGTGGGACCAATTTAGATTATCGTCAATTCAGGGCAACATTTTCTTTGTCTACAATAAACACTCTTGGATCAGGTACTGGTTTCAGAAGTGATGACCTTGCCTCAGCATTTGGTGAGGGCACACACTAATAGCCACCTTCCTGATGCATCCTCACAATACAAAGATTTCCTTTCTCAGATGAGGAATGTTCCAAAGTTAGACCTGTTGGTGGAATATTCCAACAGGAAGCTCCCATGTTTTTGCTCCAGGACTGTAGAGTCGAATATCCTTGGCAAGTGCTTCATCTCAGAGAATTACCAGTTCCTGTATGTATTCCCTCCATTTCCATTCCTTTCCAGAATCCTGTGGAAAGTACAGGCAGATAAATCTCAAACATTCAAACAACAGATTTAAGAGTCTAGAAAACCAAGTTGTTGGATATTATAAAAATGAGTGTGGTCTGACCTCCCCACCACCCCTCACCTTAGAGACAAACTTCAAATTAGCAGGAGTTGATTCTGGTTGCAAAAAAAAAAAACTGACTATTTAAAGCTGGTCCTAATTATAAGCTATGACACATGAAAAAGAAGTTCCAAAAATGCTCTGAACCCTTGAGCTGCAGGCAAACCCAACTTTCCTTCACTGGAATTAAAAGCTTTGGGGTGAGGGCGGAATTGAAATGTTTACAGCATACAATTGGTGCCCCCTCAAATTATATTTTCCCTTTTAAAAAATGCACTTTTATACTTCATGATAATTTAGTTATTTGGATTTTCAGCCATTATTTTCCAAATGCTACCTACAGTCACTCTATCCAACCTCTTTTCTTCCCTTCCCTGAGTTCAGAAAAAATGTATCTCACCTAATTTTCTTTACTCTGAGATTCTTTTCCTTCACATTTCCCAGTTTATACTGATTATCACCCTCTTCCTCCCTCAATTCAACCCGGTATTCTTGCACTTCCCCACGCCCTGTTCAATCTGATGCTATTTTCCCTCTTGCCCTCCCCTATCTCCATCTGCCTCGATTTGTGCTAGTACTCCTCCCCCACTTCCTCAGTTAATGCAGGTACTTCTCACCACTCCTCTTCCTTTCCCCATCCCCTAAAGCACTGCTCAAAGTTTCTGCCCTAATCATTGATAGAAGTGGCAAATGGATGACAGAGTACTGTAGCTAATAAAATTATTCTGGCTGCTGTGGACTGCAGGTGGAAACCATTTTTTTTTTTGCACACAATTCCTGTCTATAAACTGCAGTTGTTAGCTAATTGTCATAACCAACAGTACTCCTGAGCTCTACTGAGGGGAAAGAAGCTGCTTTGTGCTGAGTTTTTAAATCAGCAAATACTGATGTGGACCGAAGTTACAAAATGGTGACTGTTGACTTGCACACTGTAGTACGCTTATAGTTAGACTGGAAAGATGAATCTCAGCTGTGTAGATTCCAATCGAGCCAAGCTGTTTAAGGCTTTCTACTCAAGTAATGGAAATCTAATGACAAAATATTCACAAAGCTCAAAACTGAAGATATTTTTTCTTTAATATGGGGATTAAAAAAACAATGGGGTACAATTTGACTGTGCAGCAAAGTGTAAAACTGGCAATTGCAACTTGGCAGCCCGTTTTACATCTCTTCCGATTTGAAGCCAATGGCAATAAGTCAAGATCTGCTCGCTGATCCTCCCAATCCCCTGCTGTCCCAATCCCCTGCTGTCAAGTACAAATTGAGAAAAAAGATCAATTTGGCTCAATATTTCTAGATTTTTTTTTGGGCACGGGATACTGGCAAGGTCAACATTTGTTGCCCATCCCCAACTGCCCTTGAGGAGGTGGTAGCGAGTCATCTCCTTGAACTACTGCAGTCCATTTGGCCTAGGTGCACCCACAGTGCTGGTAAGAAGAAAAATTCAGTTTTCTGAAGGAGAAGGGCAGCCAACCTAAAGTATTCTTTTCTAAAGGTAGAAAAACCAAAATCAAAGACATTTGGAAGGTTAGATTAGCAACTGTTTTAATCCAACTTGGTAATGGCCCCCACAGCAATATAGTGAAGAGCTCTTAATGATTTGTTTTTTGTTATTTCTATAACCTTATCCTTTTAAAAAAATATACTTAATTGATATAACGTTAACTTTGTGAAAGGATGATTGGCAAATTTTCTCTAGTCTTGCTCAAGGCATTTTTATTAATCAACATGCCCTCTAGTAATCTTGTTTGAACAATTATGATCTAAATCTACAAAATGATGCATGTAAATCATAGATTCAGATGAGCTGTGTCTCTGCTAGGAACCTTCACTGCTGGCCACAGTGGACATTACTGTTTTGTATCATGTTGGCAGGCATCTGCTTGTCCCAAGGCATAAGGTGCCTAGAGTCAGATGGTGGTAGGGCAAGGTCCTGCAATTGGCTCACTTCGTATTTACATTTTCTAAATGCCTAGCCTTTCAAGATGGGATGTAGGCTATAATCCTAATCTGAGCCCTAAAGTGGGACCCACTTATTGCAACTGAGCCATGGGGGCCCAGGAACACTGGCAGTTGGGAGTCTTACCAATGCATTTGCTCCCTTCTCTGCTGGCAGCTGGAGCCCCTATGCCCTACACAACCTCATGGAATCCATGACATGAAGCTTGCTCCATGTAGTCAAGGATTTTGCGCTCCAGAATCTTTTCTCCAATTAATACAAAGTTCTTGTTCAGTTTTTCTGTATCCTTAATAACCAGGTCCAACCTGGAATTGTCCTTAAAAAAACAAGATGGACAGAGTTGAAGATAGGCAATTCTGGGCAGCCTAATTCTGAATATAAACCAAATCAAAGTTTTATACAAAAGGCCAATAGTCTTCCACTTTCCCCTTCTGGAAGGCATCAAGACAATAACACCTAATGTAAGTATACTTGCAGTGGGGAGGGGGCTGAAAAGTAATCACGTAGCAACTGTTTTGACATATTACATCAACTGATGTACCCTCCTTTTTATGCAATTAAATGGGGTTGGGGGAGTCGATGGATATAGAATAGTGTTTTGTGAAAGAAAAATGCAAATTACCTCCTTTTGTAGGTTTGTCTTCAGTCTTCAAATGAAAAGCACCATGTCAATCTTAACCAATTCAGAACAAAATACTAATATAAATGCTAGCATTTCCAAATGTACATTTGTGCCTTCAACTGGGAAAATATCCTAATTACAGGAGATGTACCCTTCACACAAATATTAATTAGGTGATTGTTCCTTGAAATTGTTAGGCAATCTGTTTAGGGTGGTGTTTGTGGGTGATGGTTTGGCTTACACAAGCTGCAGATATGAAGTGCTCTCTGCATTGACTAACTCTGCTTCAGAAATAAAAATAGTAAAAAAGGTAAGATTTCATTTCTCCCACTGAATTTCCCTCAACCCACCACCCCCCCCCCCCCACTAAATCCTTCCTTGTGTATTTTCATTGTTACACATTTTTAATCAAAGCAGCAAGTGAGCAAAACAGTGGATTCTAGCACTGAGCAGGCACTAAACGCTATTGCCTAGAATATATTACCTGAAGTATATAAGGCATATCTTTTTCCAAGCGCAGACTGCATTAAGCTTAGACTGCACATGACTGTGGCCAGCTGCAAACTGCTGTAATCCACCAGCGGTATGGCAGACAAGTTGAAGGATTAACGGCTGGTGGGATTAAAATGCTGTAGTAACCCAAACAAAATAGAATGAGTAAAATCACATATCAATAACTTAAAATTATTGAAGGGAATGAACAGCATGAAAATGTGGAAGGAGTTTGAGGGACCTGTATTGTGATTTCAATTTTGAATGTTGCCATGGTCATAAAATGATGAATCACTTGTACAATAAAATCAAATAGCCTCGATATGTACTTTTTAAATTAAAAAAAAATATTGTGAAGCCTCTTCAGGATAGTGATTGGAGAGAAAAATCTACTTCTCTATCATTTGCTCACTAATGAAATTAAATGCAGAGAACAGTAAAGTGATATACTTTGGTAGAAAGGACAAGGATAGACAATTGAAAATAAAGGATATAACCAAAAAGGGGGTGCAGAAGCAGAGGGATCTGGGAATATATGTGCACAGATTGTTGAAGCTGGCAAGACAGTCTACACCTGAACCGTGCTAGGGCTAGTGTTCCAGTGAGTTGCCTAACTAGGAAAGTAGAGGGGGCTTTAAACTAAATACTGGGGGCAAAGGATCAAATTTGAGAAGATGTGGTAAATCAAAGTGTAGAGGAAAGGCAAGAGGAAAAAGGTATTAATGTGGGAAATGATAGACAGTGACAGGAAGGGACAAAGTACAGGGAGTACAAATCTAAGTAAATCAGCAGATAAGGCTAGAGATTACAAAAATAAAAATGACAAAACTAAAGGCTTTGTACCTGAATGCATGTAGCATTTGAAACAAAACAGTTGAACTGATAGCGCAAATAGAAATAAGTACGACCTGTTAGCCATTACACAGACACGGCTGCAGGATGACAGATTGGGACCTGAATATTGAAGGACGTGACATTTAGGAAAGACAGGAAGCTAGGAAAGGTAGATGGGTGGCTCTGTTAATGATAGTATTAGCACATTAGAGAGGCATAGCCAAAGTTTAGGAAACCAGGATGTAGAAACAGTTTGAGTAGCAATGAGAAATGATAAAGGCAAGATATTGCTTGTGGGAGTGATGTACAGACCCCCTAATAGTAACCATAGAGGTTACTAAAGGAAGAAATAATGGGAGCTTGTCAGAAAAGTATGGCAATAATAATCAGGGATTTTAATCTGCATAAAGACTGGGAAAATCAGATGGGCAAAGGTAACCTAGATGAGGAATCCATAGAATGTTGTTGGGGTAGTTTCTTAGAACACATTCTGGCACCAACCAGTGAGCAGGCTATACCGGACCTAGTATTGTGCAACGAGGTAGGGTTAATTAATGACCTCTGTGAACGTGACCCAGGTAGCAGTGATCATATGATTGAATTTCAAATCAGTTTGAGGGAGAGAAGAGTGGGTCCAACACTAGTATTTTAAACTTAAAAAAGGGCACATGTGGGCATGAAAGCACAACTCACTAAAGTGAACTGACAAATTAGGAATAATCAAGGGATAGATCAATAGAGATGCAGTGGCAACATTTAAGGGAATATTTCAGAATACACAATGGGTACAATCCAACGAGAAAGAAAAATTCCAAGGGCAGGACCCACCATTTGTGATTAACAAAAAAAAATAGTATCAAATTTAAAGAAATAACATACAATTGTGCAAAGATCGGTGGCAGGTGAAAAGATTGGACAGAATATAAAGAACAGCAAAGAATGACCAAAAGATTGATGATGAGGGAAAAATTAGAGTAAGAAAAAAAGCTAACTAGAAATATAAAGACATTTAAGTAAGTTTCTCTAGCTATTTAAAGAGTTCATAAAGTGAGCGTTGGTTCTATAGAAAAAGTGAGTCTGGGGAATTTATAATGGAAAATGAGGATGTGGCAGATGAATTTAACTCATACTTTGCATCGGTCTTCACTAGAGAGGGCATACGAGAAAGGAGCAGGAGTAGGCCATTCAGCTCCTTGAGCCTGCTCTGCCATTTACTAAGATCATGGTTGATCTGATAGTAACCTCAAATCTGCATCCCACCTACCCCCAATAACCCATCATCCCCTTGCTTACCAAGAACCTATCCACAGACTCTGCTTCCACCACCTCTTCCGGTGGAGAGTTCCAAAGACACTCAATCCTCCAAGTGAAAAAAATTCAGCATTTTTTAATTGGGCAGCTCCTTATTTTTAAACAGTGACCCCTAGTTCTAGACTTTGCTCAGTAGGAAACATACCACCCTGTCAAGACCCCTCAGGATCTATTGTTTCAATCAAGTCACCTCTTACTTTTCTAAGCTTAGCCTGTCCAACCTTTCCTCATAAGACAACCCACCCATTCTAGGTATTAGTCTGGTAAACCTTATCCGAACTGCTTCCAACACATTTACATCCTTCCTTAAATAAGGTGAACAATATTGTATACAGCACTCCAAATGTGGTCTCACTAGTGCCCTGTACAACTGAAGCATAACCTCCCTACTTCTGTACTCAATTGCCCTCGCAATATATGATAACATTCTATTGGCTTTCCTAATTACTTGCTGATACAAGTAACATCCCAGAAGTAGCTGTAAATCAGGAATTGGAAGGGAGGGAGGAACTCAAGAAAATTAGTCAGCAGGGAATTGGTACAGAGCAAATTGTTGGAACTTCAGGCTGTCAGGTTCTTGGGTCCTGATTGACTTCATCCTAGGGTCTTAAAAAAAAAGTGGCTAGGGAGATAGTTGATTGGTTTTAATTTTCCAAAATTCCCTAGATTTGGGGAAGATTCCATTAGATTGGAAAATAGCAAATGCAACACCTTTATTCAAAAAAGGAGGGAGACAAAGCAGGAAACTACAGGCCAGTTAGCTTAGTCATAGGGAAATGTTAGAAGCTATATTAAATATGTTATAGCAGGGCTCTTGGAAAAATTCAGAGTAATCAAGCAGAGTCAATGTGGTTTTGCCAAAGGGAAATCATGTTTAACCAATTTATTGAAGTTCTTTGAAGAAGTAACATATGCTGTGGATAAAGGGGAACCAATGGATGTACTGTATTTAGATTTCCAGAAGACATTTGATAAGGTGCCACATCAAAGGTTATTACAAAAAATAAAAGCTCATGGTGTAGGGGGTATTATTAGCATGGATAGAAGATTAGCTAGCTAACAGCAAACATAGGGTAGGCATAAATAGGCCTTTTTCTGGTTGGCAAGATGTAACGAGTGGTGTGCCACAGGGATCAGTGCAGGGGCCTCAACTTTTTACAATTTATATAAATGACTTGGATGAAGGGACCGAAGGTATTGTTCCTAAGTTTGCTGATGACAAAGGTAGGATAGTAGATGTGAAGAGGACATAAGGTGGCTACAAAGGGATATAGATAGGTTAATCGAGTGGGCAGAGTGAGCAAATGTGAAATTGTCCATTTTTGGCAGGATTTTTTTTTTTAAAATGATCCAAATAGGGAGAGATTGCAGAGCACTTGAGATAGAGGTATCTAGGTGTCCTAGTGTACAAATCTCAAAAGGCTAGTATGCAAGTACAGCAAGTAATTAGGAAAGCTAATAGGATACTATCATTTGAGGGGAATTGAATACAAAAGTAGGGAGGTTATGTTTGTTATACAGGGCATTGGTGAGACTCCATCTGGAATAGTGTGTGCAGCATTGGTCTCCTTACTTAAGGAAGGATATAAAAATGCATTGGAAGCAGTTCAGAGAAGGTTTACTAAACTAATACCTGGATTGGGCAGGTTATCTTACGAAGAAAGGTTGGACAGGCTAGGCTTGTATCCACTGGCTAAGAGTAAGAGGCAACTTAATTGAAACAAAGATCCTGAAGGGTCTTGAGAGGGTGCATGGAGAGAGGATGTTTCCACTTGTGGGAGAATCTAGTATGAGGGGTCACCCATTTAGGACAGAGATGAGGAGAAATTTTTTCTGAGGGTAGTGAGTCTTTGGCACAGTCTTCCTCAAAAGGTGGTGGAAGTAGAGTCTTTTGAATACTTTTAAGGCAGAGATAGATAGATTCTTGATAGGCAAGTGAGTGAAAGGTTATTGGGGGTAGGCAGGAAAGTGGAATTGAGGTTACAATCAGATCGGCCATGATAATATTGAATGATGGAGCAGGCTCGAACACCAAGTGGCCTATTCCTACTCCTAATTTGTATGTTAGTTGAGAAAGTGGTTAATAAAGCATATGGGATCCTGGGATTTCTAAATAGAGGCACAGTACAAAGGCCACGAAGTTATCTTTAGCCTGAATTGGAGTAGTGTGTCCAATTCTGGGTACTACACTTTAGGATGTGAAGCCTTGAGAGGGTACAGAAAGATCTTCAAGAATGAAGAACTTCAGTCAAGCAGAGATTGGAGAAACTGGGACTGTTCTCCTTAGAAATCATTGAGAGGAGATATGAACACAGGGGTATTCAAAATCATGAAATCTGAGAGTAGAGCCTGGCAAACACTCACTGTCCTCTGGTTGTTGGCCCTTCTATCAGTGACTTCAGGTGATTTGGAAAAGCAACAACTTGAGGAAAAGCTTTTATGTAGCAGATGGTTAGAATCTGGAATGCACTGCCTGTGTGTGGTAGAGGGAGCTTCAATCAAAACTGTTAGAAGAGAAATGGATAATTATCTGAAGTTAAATTTGCAGGGCTAAAAGGTGAGTGATAAAAACAAAAAACTGAGGATGCTGGAAATCCAAAACAAAAACAGAATTACCTGGAAAAACTCAGCAGCTCTGGCAGTATCGGCGAAGAAGAAAAGAGTTGATGTTTCGAGTCCTCGTGACCCTTCAACAGAACTGAGCGATTCTTAGGAAAGACCTGCTGAGTTTTTCCAGGTAATTCTGTTTTAGTGTTGTAAAAGGTGAGTGAGTTGCTCTTGCAGACAATGAGGGCAGATAAAATGGGCTAATTGGCCTTCTGTGCTGTACTGTAATCCTTCTATAATTCAGCTGTTTGAACTTGTAGAATGTAGGTACCAATGGCAAGGCCAACATTTCCTCCCCATTCCTAGATGCACTGAGAAAATGGAGGGGGAGGGGGCCATCTTCTATAGAATAATTTACCAGTTTATCCTGACCTTATAGGGAAGTACCTTGCCACTGAGCAGTTCTCCGCTGACCAGGTCCTAGATTGGTGTACAAAGATACTGTGTGTATCTAAAAAAATTCTAAATGCATCTTTCCACTTTGATATGTCTCATGCTCAGGTGTAGCTGAATACATGAGGTGGAAGATGACTTGATCTGATGCTGCTGTACAAGTTAACCAACTAATTGTGTTTCAAAAAGGTCCTATCCCCTTGATGGTGAGTGGTGGTTTTGGAGGTGCCTGCTTGTGGATTGCTGTTTATCCAATCGACTGTGTAAAATCGCGTATACAAGTCCTCTCAATGGCAGGCCAGCAGGCCGGTTTCTTTAGTACTTTCCGAAAAATTCTTATAAAAGAAGGTAAGATTTGTCATGTTAACCACATATGCTTTCTACTTGCATTTTCCCTCCTACCACCCACTTTTGGCTTACAATTGTTATTCCATAATGACAAGTAGGCGTAGCTAGAAGCTTCTAGCGCAAAACAGGCAAACTACTAAACATTGTCTAGAATTGGGATTCTGTTTAGAATGGTCAAAATTTTCTGCCCTTTGTTTTGATTTGGTACTTTTCCCCCCAATTCAATTTCACATGGTCAGTCATTCCACAGTATTCGAAGCTGTAGTGATAGTAATGTTGGGAAGGATTAAGAAAAGAGGGGAAGCCAACTGTGGAGGTGCCCCATGCATGAGACCCAGTCTAGGCAACAGCTTTAGCTGATACTAACCCAACAGGGTCAATTGATCTAGCCAAATCCTGTTTTCTATTTTGTACAAAATTTCTCTTACAGCCTCACTTTTATACCTTTTTCCCCCTCGGTTAGTTCACTGTGGCTAACGTAACTTGAACTTCTCCTTTTAGTTGTCTAAGATTGTAATGGGTATTACTATGCAGCAGCCTTTGTGTATTTGAACAGCTCCAGTCATTCAAGCTTTCCATCCATCCAGGTTACATTATATAGACTTGAGTGGATGCATTGTTAAATCACCATCTCCTTTCTGGCCTTTTTTAAAAGTCAGGTTATTGAAGGTTTGAAAAAGTGTATACCATGGTCAGATGAGTAAAGTGCAATATATCTGCATACTAGAGTTTGCAGAGGATCAGTATCCAGAGTTAATGGTGGGGGTATGGAAACTAGTGGGGTAAATATTGTGACCTTCTGTACTACAGGCAAGGAGGAGAGGGGTGGTGGGAGGAATCCAGTGTTCAGAGTAATCCATATATTTGGTGTGTTTGTAGTAGGAAAACCAATTGTTGGACAAACTTAAGGATTTAAGAAAGCCAAACTGTCTGTTCACAGGAGTGCTACCATGTTCTAGAACATGAATGGACTCAGCCCCAACCTAAAAGACCATGAACCTGAAACTAATAGAAAGATGAGAGTGGTTAAAATAATTTGTCCTGTTTTGTTTTTATTGGGGTGGGGAGAGAGAATAGAGAAACTTATCTTGAAGCAGGTGGAGGTAGTGAGGTAAGGGCACCAAAGAGCAAAAAAAAAAGTCAACATAATGTATGAATATCCATTTGGACCTCAAGAATATAAGGGAATGTGATGGGTGGCAACTTGAATTCTTCCCATCCCCATAACTTAAGAGCTTTGGAATCTCCATAGCAATCCATGGCCAGAAAACAAGCATACATTACTTTGGAACATATGATCTTGCAGCTTAGTCAGAAATTTGGTTTCAGCTAGGACAGGATTGGGGAACTATATATTCTAGGCTTTAAGTTTTCAGAAGTAATAATGCTACATTGCTCCCTTGGATTTCTAACAAAGGACACGCATTTAATTTGAAAGATAAGATTTGATGACTGCATTTAGATTAAATTGTTACAAGTTTTGTGACAATATTGGGTGTCCAATCAATTACCAAATAGTGAGGGGGGAAAGAAAACAAATTTCGAATTAGTTGTTATTCGTTATTATGACCAAGTTTAACTGGGATGACCTGTGTAGTCAAAATGGGAAAAGTGCACAGAATATCTTTCAGAAATGTAAAAATGTTACAGGTCCAAAGTTCTAGATGCGATTCTGAAGAATTGAACTATGGTGATTTAAATTAGAGGATAAACAAGTATTAGGCTGCAAACAAGAACATTAAAAAATTGAAAGATTGATCAAAGAAGAAAGTTGACAAATGAAAGCTAGATGGGGTGCAGACTAATCCAACTTGGAGTAAGTTGTTCAAAGTCTAGAGACTGACTTTAAAAAAGGCAATAAGCTTTTATAAGCACATCAAAATCAAGGGTTGGTTAGCAGTATGCTAAGAGACTATTCCAGCTATTCATAAAATTAGTGAAGGGAAAGCTGCAATGGTACCAGCACAATGCAATACTGGAAGGAGTATTGAAAGAGATTAGTGCACTTTGATTACAAAAAGGTACAAGTGCAAATTTTGCAAACTTAAGAGTATGCATGCTGAAATCCCCATTGTCCAAAATATGTATACATATAAGCAAAGGTTATCAATTTGCTGAAATCAAACAAGCAAATTTTTAGAGAAAACAAAATTCCCCCCAAAAAAAGACAGGTTAGTGGATTCGGATATGCAGGACAGAGAGTACACAAGGTAGTAAATGATTCATTTGTACAAGACGGATTAGACCATTGTTAGAATGCATAATTTTGGGCACTACCATTTCATGGAGAAGGTATAAAAAAAACCCATTCATTAGATAAAAACTTAAGGCTATGCAGCAGAGAAGGTTGGCGAGGCATGAAAGAAGGTAACAGTCTAGAAATGTTAAAAATTCAGTGCAAATAAGCATATTATATGTAGGGCTAGAAACAAATGGGAAGGTTGAGAATTTTCACAAGTGATTATAGTACACAAGAGGCTGCTGAAGCAAACCATTGAAGAAGGTCAACCTTAAACAAGGGGGAAAAATTAGGCAAGCAGATAATTTTGTGAGAATCAGCATTTGCATAGCCAAGAGAAGGACCTCATTCTACTGCCTTGCCAAGCAAGCTCCTCGATTAGAATTGTATATATTATGCTAATGTAGTAAATTGCCATTGTTACAGCCTTAAGTCAAGAACATGGAGTGGCAGTATCATCCGTTAAATGGAGCTGAATTAGCAAAGAAAGTAAAACAGCCATCCATTAGGGTTGATGTACATCTGCATCAATTAGATGCTAAAAATGTTAATTAGGACCACTACTTATAAACATTTCCGGAGCCTAGTTAGTGACTTCAGTGGGCTATATAGTCCAGATCAGGATTATGCTTTAGACTGCATTTATTAAATCTGCACGTGCCTACCCTATTCAAAACAAAGCAATTCTTGTGAGTACGGTATAATACTTCAGGTGCTGGGCTAGTTTAATATTGGAATAGATCAGACAAGAGCATGACCCATGCTTAAAATGTCGAATCTAAAAACTAATTCCTGAAGTATGCATCCTCAGGACATGGTAGCATTTGCTGGACCAACACCTGAAACAGATGATCTGGTCATTTATTTCATTGCAGTTTGTGGGATCTTGCTGTGTACTCTGTTACAAAGCAGTGACTACACTTTAAGTTAACTGGCCTCCCCAAAACACTTCGGAATAAGTCTTAAAACAGTCTGGCATTTAACTCGTGCCTCAGTTATCCTAACATATGCATTGAAAAATTTTTGCCCTGGGTTTGGTAGGTGCTTATCTAGCATAACTCATAAGCAGCTTCCATGCTCAGTTTAATGATTCAATTTGTGATTTTACAAAAGTGAGAAGAATTTGGGAAAACAAGAATTTCTGTTCCAAAAGTTAAGTACTGTATAGGGCAACAACTTGTTGCACTGTCAACAAGGTATCTCCACCTAATGCTTCAGCATTAAAATGGCCCTAAAGTTTCATTTTTCTTTACCCACAGGTTTTAAAGCCATATATTCTGGATTAACACCAACAATGATACGTGCGTTTCCTGCCAATGGTGCATTATTTTTGGCCTATGAATTGAGTAGAAAAGCTATGATGGATTACATGAGTGACTGATGGAGATTGAGAAAGATTGAGAAGCCTTAATCCCAAGAGTTTGAGCTGCAAGAAGGAAAAGTATCAAATTTTAGGAGCTAGCTGGAATACTTGGTACTGTACATGGAGAAGTGCATAAAGTAGGTGCAAAGGAATTCAAAAGCAGCTGAACTTAATTTAACTTTCAAGCAATATTAACTTAATTGTTGCCAAATTGAACTGTTTTGTAAAAATTAAAATTGTGTTCCGTTTCCAAGAGAAACAAATCAAAGCCCTTTGCTCGTAAGCAAATCTTATGTTGTGAATTCAAACTTAAAAGGGGCACAGGAAATAGGATGGCAGCTTAAAAATAATTCAGCCACAGGCATTCCTGACACTCCACTATCACAAATCTCAAGCTGGAAGGGAAAAGTGTGCTAATTTTCTTTTTAGTAAAAGAACATGGAGAGGAGTGGGTGGAGTGTGTGACGTAATAGGCAAAGCAATACCACTCCTATTTCAGTACACTTGGCTGGTTGTTAGAAGCTGCCTTTCCTCACTGCCCCCATTTTCAAAATGGATGCCATTAAATCAGAAAGATATGCATCTTTCTCGGGCTGTGTTTATTTTATACTATTTAAAACACTGCATACCTGAAACTTGATGCAGATAGTAAAAGGTATCACAGAGTGGGGCTCTAGTGACATTAGTATATTTGGCAACATTAGAGAAGCTATCAGGTGCAAATTGGTGTTTCCACTGCAAAGCTCTTTTGTGCAGTCATGGCAAGCAGGATGCCCAATACAGTTTGGTATTGAAAAGCACAACTACGTCACTTCATTTCAAAAAAAGTGCACATACCTATTGTACTTGTCCTACTTCCCAAATGTTGCATCTACTTATATGTAGGAAAAGAGCAGGAACTGGATCCTTTTAACCTTCTGTAAACATTACCAAGTTACAGTATCACAAGTCAATTCTATTAACAGGAAAACATGTCAAACATTATTTGCTACTGGTAACAATGGCTAGGAGGAATCCCAAAATAGGAAATCAGTATTTTACTATTTATTGAAGAAAATTTCAAGAACTCTACATAAAAATGGATTCAGTGATAGATGCATTTGATAACTACTGACATTTAATAGTTGAACAAACATTACTAAACATGTAGTTCAAGTATGGGTGGTAGTATTTAAATTTCATATCAAAACATGAAGTGTGCACAAATTCCATTGGAAGTAATCTAGGCTTAAAGTTTTGTAACATACAGAAAAGCCACTTCATTTTAAGCAGATATGAACAGTTGGATCACTTAAGTATTAATAGGATAATTACATTAATGTCTGTGCTGTACAAGTCTCTTTTGCTCCCTTCGCTCCTGCAAGTGCAGTGCTATTTGTGGTTGGAGTCTTTCACCTGAAGAACACAGTATCTAGGTGTTTCAGTGGTACAATTCAATACTGCACAACTATGATTAAATACATTATCCGGCTACTGAAATATCACTGAAAGGACAAATCATTTCAACAAATCATAGCTTTTCAAAGATCGGGGGTGCAGGCTTTTATTAACCCTGTCGTAACATTGCTGACAGCTCATGTTCCTTCTGGAACAAAAAGTGCTACCTGACAGGTGAAAATCAGTTGTTTTCTTTCATAAGTAAAAAATATCCAAGGCTAATTCAGTCCTGGGATAACTGATAATCACACCCTCTTTCTGATGAGGTAAATACAACACTGGCAACTCAAAGGAAAGATGGGCTGGAAAGAGGTGGAGGTGAAGAGTAGGGTGGCCTGCAGCACCAGAACGAAGACTATTTGACCATTTTCCAACAGTTTTTCCTTTAGTTACAAAAGTCTGAAGTTTTTGAACATGAATATTTTGCAGCAAGTAGAAGTTCCCATAATATTCCCCCCCTCCCCAAATGAAGGCAGTACCAGACTCCCATTACAGTATTTACATTACAAACTGCCTGGAATCATTCAAAACCCATTCTGTTCCTGAGGTGGTACTAGCTTAACTGGAATCAGGATCATCAAAATTCACCTCCACTGCAAATTTTTCACTGTAGATCTTCCAGGTTTTTGGCTTGTGTGGGTTGTCAAGTTCATCTCTAGACAAGTAGAGCCTGGACAAAATTTTAAAAAGAAACAAAACTATTTTAAAAACATGAGCAGAAATACTTGTCAGAAACTGCAGAATTGACTGCCAAGTAAATCCAATACAGATCAACTCAAAAACGCTATTTCACTTGATCTTGTGCTTTTTTTTTTCCCCCAATAGGGGTTCAAACCTTTTGACAATAAAAATGTGATTTAGTAGTCAATTCCAAGTGAAAGGTGAATTGCTAATCACATTCCCATAGCATTGAACAAATGTTAGCAACAAAGATGTTTGAAGTTGCAAAAAGGGACCTTATAAGTTCCTCACTTGATACCTGTCTGAAGAAAATGGTCAAGAAAACCAGCTAATGTACTTGAATGAGTATACAGCAATCAAAGTTATTCAAACCAACAGCATTTATTTATCAAAATCAAAACCACAGAACACTGAACACCTCTATGATCATAATTTTACCTTTGTGTCCAATATTGTAGCTAAAGTCCCCCGACACATGAAATTTGGGTTGGAATATTGTGGAAGTGGCCTGAAGCTTGATTTCAGATATCTCTGGTGCGAGATAGGGTAGATTATAAAGACACAGTCAAACAGCAATAGAGTGGAGTATTTGCAACTTTCCCTCCTTCAAAAATGTACCAAGATGCAAACATAATTCAATTGCTTTATTCCTCCTTGCCACCCCTCACCATCTTCCCCATCATCCACACCCCACTTGAAGTTGGAAGATACTAGACACAATTGGCCAGTAAACCTATAAAAAGTTGTTCATTTAAATTATGCTAGATTTCCAGTAGACTATACAAGTCTTCCTGAAGAAGAATGAGAAAACACTTCTGCCACTTTTTAATTGGATGAGAGCTGTTGAATGCAAATGCCTCTCTCCCCAGCAAAATCACAGGTAATGATTTTAAAACATCAAGCCCAAAACCTGGTGAAGAAGTAGTTTCAGAAATGATTTACATAGCCTGATTAACCATATGTCATGAGAGTTAGTAGTCAGCTTGCTCATCACCTGCCCCCTTCAATACATGCTTAAAACTATTCTTAATTCAATAACTATAATTTGAATTTACCTATTATTTACAATGAAAGATGTGTTGAACCAGAAGTAGAATGGGCAGTCATCATAACCTTTAGGAAGGCCCTGGATAGTAGAAAAGGAAAAGGAGTTTTGTAAGTCTTTTTCAAGTGTTTAATTTTAAAAATTGTAGAATAAAGTAAACAAACTTACCCCACTAGACTCAAATCTGACTTTAACATCACCGCTCACTTCAGGACCATTCTCCAAGCTAATTATAGCAGAGTTACTCCCAGCATCAAAAAACAGCTGTACAAAAAAGAAGTTTAATGTATCTGGAAAAAGTAGGTACTGAAATATGTTCATAACTTTAGCACCATTTGTATATCTGTTTTTAAACATTTGAAGACTTAAATTACAATCTAGGAAAGTTGGCTTTCCTCATGTAAAACCTGCAGTAGAAGTCGTTTATTAGAGCATCAATATATGATGTGGACCAGCATTAATGGGCAACCAGGGAGGCATAGAAATAATATCAAAGAAGGGTTTGTGCCTGTACACATACACTAAGTAGACAGGAATAAGTGATGGCATACAGCAGGTGATAATGAACGAGAAACAATTTTGTTGCAATAAAGAAAAGCAGCTGGTGGAGAAGCACATAATTAAATGAGGAACTGAACACCTCTCTTTCTTTCCTCAAGTGAAAGGCGTTATAAAAAAAATGCTCTTAGCATTCAAATTTCTAGATTCTATACACCTCTGAATTTGTAAAGCAGCCAAGGCACTGGAATGTCCAAGTTGGAAGGCATGACTGCCATGATTTTTACTGGTCCCTTTGTCTTAGCTGAAGCAGGCAAAAGCACATGGCATACCTGCCACACCTTAAATGCCAAATTTAAGTTGGTCCTAATAAATACAACGTTTAAAAAGGGATTGCTTAGGTTAATGAGGCAGATGCCTACACATAACTGCCTCGGATCGCAATCTAAATCAAGTCATCTTTGGTTAGGTTCATTGCTGGCTAAATTAGTTCTTTTTTGCCACTGCAGGAAGCAATTCAAACTGATCAGTATTAAAAGGATATTTTATTTTCCCTTATGGTAGCTTATAGAGACAAAAGCAGGCTGACTGTCCTTGTTCTTCAGCATCTTATTCTGCTGTGCCACCCCTCAAACTGGGGACACCTTCCATCCTGTGTGATATTACCACCATGCTAAATGGGTTGGATTTAGAATGTATCTTGCAGCTGTAAACTGGCATCCATGAAGAACTGTGGGCCATCATCGGCAAACCATGACTTGTAACCTCATGGTTTGGCATATCCCTCACTCTTCCATTGCCAAGCCACCAAGGGTTCAACACTAGTTTAATGTGTAGGAGAGCATGTCAGGAGCAGCATCAGACCTACTTTAAAAAGAAAACAAATGAGGTGCTACAACACAAGAATACATGCGTGCTAAACAGCAGAAGGAGCATGCTATAAACAGAACTAAGCATTCCAACAACAGATCAAATCAAAACTCTGCAGTCCTGCCACACCCAGTCATGAATGTTGGTGAATCAACTAATGGGAGGAGACGGCTCCACAAACATTCTCACCCTCAATGATGGGGGAGCCTAGAATAGTACAAAAGAAAAAGGCTGAAGCGTATCCAATCATCTTCAACCAGACGTGCCCAATGAATGATCCATCTCTGCCTCCTCCCAAGCTCCCCAGTTCAATTCTCCTCATGATATCAAGAAATGGCTGAACACACTGGACAGAGCAAAAGGCTGTGGGCCCCAACAACTAGCCATCCCTCTGTCCAAGTTGTTCCAGTACAGCTACAACACTGGCACCTGCCCAACAATGTGCAAAGTTAGCCGGTTATGTCTTGTCCACAAAAAGCAGGCCAAATACAATCCAGCCATTTATCTCCCCTTTTGCCTAATCTCAATCATCGGCAAAGTGATGGGTAGATCTCATTGACAGTGCTATGAAGTGGCACTTGTTCAGATGGGTTCTGCCAGGACCACAATTCCAGGCTATGTTACAGTGTTGGTCCAAAGACTCAGGAGTTGACTTTCACAGGCGATAGGAGAATGGCTGGCCTTGACATCAAGGCAGCAATTGACCGAGTGTGGTATAAGGAGCCCTAGTAAAACTGAAGTCAATAGGAATCGGGAAAAATTATCCACTGGTCGGAGTCATACCTAGCACCAAAGTACGTTGTGGATGTTGGAAACTAACCATCTTAACCCAAAGATATCGTTGTAGGAGTTCCTCAGGGTAGTGTCCTAGGCTCAACTTCAGCTGCTTCAATGATTTTCCTTCCATAAAGGTCAGAAGTAAGGATAATCCCGATGTTCAGTTCCATTCGCAACTCCGATACTGAAGCCGTCTGTGTCTGAATGCAGCAAGACCCGAACACCATTCAGAAATACTCTCCACTTGCCTAAATGAATGCAGTTCCAACACCTGAGAAGCTGGATACCATCCAGGACAAAACAGTCTGTCTGATTATTTAAAGGTGGTGGAGTGGGTGCCATTCACTCCCTCCCCCATATACACACCATCACTACCATGTGTATTATCTACAAGATGCACTGCAGCAACTCAAACTCCTTTGACAGCACCTTCCAAACCATGACCTCTACCACCCAAAAGAACAAGGGCAGCGGGTACATGAGAACACCACCACTTGCAAGTTTCCCTCCAAGTCAAACATCATCCTATTGGAACTAGATCATGGTTCTTTTACTGTCACTGTATCAAAATCTGAAACTCTCACTAATCACACTGAGCACGTAGCTACTGCAGATGGACTGCAGCAGATCAAGGTGTCACCACAATAGGACAGATCAATGCTATGGTAGTAATTGAACAGTTGTCTCCTTCCAATCATAAAATTAATTGGAGTTGTCATCAACAGTGCCATCAAGTGACACCTATTCACCTATAACTTACTTGAACAGTTTCCTCAGAACCACTTAGCTCCACATTTTGTCACAGCCTTGAGCCATCCTTGAACACGAGTTGAAATGCCAGAGCAGAAGCAAGAGTAGCTACCCTGAATACCTAGAGCCCTACCTAATAAAGCTTGGATAATGGGGGTGCAAGCAAAAAACCCTTCAGTGCTTGGAGTCATGTCTGAAACATAGGAAGATTGTGGTGATCAGAGACCAAAGTTATCACTGCTACAGGACAGGACTGCAGGAGTTCCTCAGGAGAGTGTTCTCAGCCCAAACATAATCAAGTTTCAAAGACTATCCATCCACCTTTAGGCTGGAAGTACAGGATTTTCACTAAATATTGTACAATTTGCAACTCCAATAATGTCTTCTTATCAGAAGCTTAACTGGATCAGTAACATCAATACCAAATGGCCACAACAGTGGGGCACAGCCTGCACAGTGAGAGATATGAGCAGTTCACCATTTGATCACAAAGCATCTCCGGCATCAACAAGGCTCAAGTCAGGAGCATGATGCAATAGAGACCAATAACCTCAATTGGTGTAGCTGTAGCAATGTTCATAGCACAATCTGGAACAGAGAAGTTTGCTTGATCAAAACTTGTTATACTGGGGTCAATACCATGGCTTAAGTAGATTTTGCTTCACACTTATATTCTACAGTACTGTGCCCAGTTTTGGCCCCTATATTCAGTGTGGTAGTGGCTTTGGAAAAGGTCCAGAGGAGAGCTACATGACTAAAGAATCTCAGCTACACAGAACAGCTCAAGGACCTTGGTCTATTCAAAAATTATTTTAAGTCTACACTGCCTTAAAAGGGCTGGATAGCATCCCTATTGATCGCCAGTTTATCCGATCAAGGACGATGATAACACATTTAAAATTTCCCTCAGACTCTGGTTTAAAGTCTTTTCAAAAACTTTATTGGCCCCAATTTTAATCTCTTGCAGAGGCAAAAAAATGAGAGTCTACAGGGCTAAGGGGGGAGAGAAAGTGTTTAATCATGATGATCAGGCCACCATGGTGTGGGAGAGGCTTGATAGCCCAACTGGCCTCTTCCTGCCTTCAATGATACTTACCAGTTCCATGACATTTAATAAGGTGCCACAAAGGTTACTAGCAAAATAAGAGCTCATGGTGTAGGGGTTAACATATGATCCTGGAAAAAAGCATTGATTGGCTAATAGGAAACAGAGGGTATGGATAAATGGGTTTTTCAGGTTGATGAGCTGTAACTAGTAGTGCCACAGGGATCAGCACTGGGGCCTCAATTATTTACAATTTATATCAATGACTTGGATGAAGGGACCGAACGTAAGGTTGCTAAATTTGCTGGTGACACAAATATAGGCAGGTAAGTAAGTTGTGAAGAGGACATAAGGAGTCTGCAAAGGGACAAAGGTTAAGTGAGTGGGCAAAACTTTAGCAGGAAGAATAGAAAAGCATATTATTCAAGTGGAAAGAGATTGCTGAACTCTGGTACAGAGAGATCAGGGTATCCTAGCACATGAATCACAAAAGGTTAGTATACAGGTACAGCATGTGATTAGAAGGCAAGGAGGATCTTGGAGTTTACAGGAGAATGAAATATAAAAAGTATAGAAGTTTTACTGCAACTCTAAAGGGCCTTGGTGAGACCACATCTGGAGTACTGTGTAAGTTTTGGTCACATCATTTGAAAAAGGATATAACTGCATTAGAAGCAGTTCAGAGAAGGTTCATTTGACTGATTTCTTGAATGAAGGGGTTATCTTATGATGGAAGGATGGACAGGTCAAGCCTATATCCATTGGGGTTTAGAAGAATGAGAGGTGATCTTATTGAAACAAGATGCTGAAGGGACTTGACAGGGCAAATGCTGAGAGGATGTTTCCTCTTGTGGGAGAGGCTAGAACTAGTGGACACAGTTTAAAAATAAAAGGTCTTCAATTTAAGAGAGATGAGAAGAATTTTTTTCTCAAGATGGTCGTTCATCTGTAGAATTCTCTTCCCTAGAGACTAGTGGGAGGCTGGATCATTGAATATTTTTAAGACCACCATGCAGCATCTTCAAAGAAAGGACAGGACTGAAGAAATTCAAAAAGACAGCCAAATCCCAATTTCTGAGGATCTGGGTGAAGCTTGCAAAGTCATAGTTTTGCCTATCCCTAGTTGTCCTGGCCAAATGCAAGCTTACCAATGTAGGCTAACACCATGCCAAACACAAATTTGTGGGAAGACATTCAAATTGTAACACTAAAAAAATCCTGGAACTTGCTCCTTACACTACATGGACTACTGCAGCAGCTCATGAAGGTGGCTCACCACCACCTTCAAGGACAATTAGAATGGGCAATAAATGCTGACCTAGTCAGCAATGCCCACATCCTGTGGGGAAAAGAATTCCTAAATGACACTGGTTGGTTCATTATATTAGATCACATTTATGAGTAAAAATGCAAGACAAACATTTATGAATAGATGCTTCAATTCAACTTGAACTCCTTCTCTGGAAAGAAAAACATTTTAGTGTAATAAATTTGAATAGAAACCAATACCGTTAACCAGCTTTCCTGACCTTTTGTAAGTTGTTATAGGTTTTACCTTACAGTTTTCTTGTGTTGCACAAACACACTGAAATACGAGCACCTTCTTGACAATGATTTCAACTTTCAGGTCACTGCCATTGTTTCTACCAACGCCTGTATGAAACAAAATGAGCTGGTCTTTATACAAATGTCATTTTTTTGTCAAATTTGATAATTCCTATGATGAAAGGAGTCATGTACATATAATTACACATTACATTTGAGATTATTTGTGCTAATTTACAAAAGCAAGTGCTATTTGCCAGGGGGAATAAAACCTGAAGCATTAAAGCCATGGGGCTAAGCTAACCCCAAGAATAGAGGGTATTCAGCATTTCGACTATTATTTCATCATCCAGATATAACAAAATTTAAACTTGCTCAATCTGAGCACATTTAATAACTATGAAAATTTGCAATGGTAACAGTCATACCACCTTGTGGCTCCAAAGACCTCACCTATCTGAAAATTAGCCAACCATGTAAATTTGTAGATCAGAAACAGAATGAATATTAAACATCCATTTGGCCACCCAGCACAAGCTGTAGAATACACTGGGAGGGAAATGGGCTTTCTGTTCCTATTCTACCTAAGTCTTGTGTGACTACTGAATGCATAACCCTTCCATTCAAAATAGGTTTCTGGCTTCTGATATATTGGGCGGAATCTTCCATTCTGGAAACTAAGTCTGGTGGCAGGCGGTAAAGTCAGAGCGATTCCCACTGGGCAGCGGGATGGCTGAACACGCGCAATCTTCTGCTGTTCAGCTCATTTATGGTGCATCCACGAGGAGCTCAGCGAATCTCATAGGTGGACGGTCAGGAAGCCTCCTGCCCCGCCATTACCTCATGGGGCAGAAGGTCCTGCGGCCATATTTAAATGACACCCACTCACTCAATCACTGCGGGCCAGGAACTCCAGATTCTGTATCAGTCATAGTAAAAAAAAAAAAGGACAGAGCAACCATTGGCCCCATGGCTCAGCAAAGCCTCCCTGGAGACTCTCCTCCAGGCCATTAAGGAAAGGCGGCAGGTCACTTTTCAAGGGACGGGGGCAGCAGGCCCTCTCCACCTGACCACTCTGGTCTGGAAGGAGGTCGCTGGGGTGGTTAGCACCCTTGTGGCCAAAAAAAGGACTGCCCTGCAGTGCAAAAAGAGAATGAATGATCTACTGTGCTCCTCTAGGGTAAGCCACAGACTACTCACAGCAAACTCTCACTCCCATAAGAGCATCAGGCAGTCTAAGGGCTACTCTTCACAGCAATCTTACACACAACCAGTAGATGGGACATCAGCACTGAATGCGTATCAGCCACTATTAGCTCTCCACCTATTAATTCCTGGACAAACGGATTCCCTCCAGGTGCCCCTTCTCCTCAAGGGGCCATCGGGCACACAAAGGCAGGTAGAGCACCAGCCATGCACCTTGGGTGCTTCCACCCAGGGCACTTCAAGGTTGACCTGCTACACCAGCTCCCCTCTGCCAGTGGCTCCATCAAGTCCAGCAGATCAGGCCAAGGAGGGTGCATCCGCACCTGAGCAGGAGACCTTTAGCAGGCCGGAGCCCTTAAGGCCTCAGACCACCAGAGGACACCCGCTAAAGTAATCTGAGATGACAGGGCATAGTTGTCAGTAGGCTACCTACACCTCAGCTGTGGATGGCAGGGCTGCACCTTCGAAGCCCATAGGCTTCCATGCCTCTCTGCAGGAAGATGTAATGTCCGCATTTAAAGCATCAGGTCCTTCCTTGGTGATTTGTCATTCTCTGCACACATAACGTTGAACTAACCAAGTCAGGATACAAAGGGGACCTTACTAATCCCACTTTCAGTCAAGTGTTTGTTTGATTCAAGAGGTGTGATCTCATCTTGATGAAGCCATTTCCTGAACCTCCACAATCTTTATTTGGACCTGCGTGTCTCCTTAGGAAGGCTTCAAGTGGTCCTTAGGCAAAGGCACAGCACTCAACTCAATGAGGAATTCATTGAATGACAGGACTTTCATTGACTTAGGATAAAAAGACAGTAATGGCCTTTGAGAGCTGTACTGTCTTGAGGACTGATGCTCTCAATGCTGTGCAAATCCAACTCTAAGGCTGCTGCAAGGTTCATGCAGGAACAAACTCATTCGCTGTTGTGTCAATAGTGACTGCTCAAGGTATTGCCCTAATGCAAAGGTCATCTAGGACAAACTGGTCAGGCTTCATGGTGGGGGTTCCAAGTGGTTGCACCTCAACAAACAGTCATCCTGGTGAGGTGCGAGGACAAAGCAAACAAATCAAAACCTTACTGCATGATCTAGATGTTAACGGTTACTGCTTCTTGACATGCAAATGATGATAGGGTTGGGGGAGGGGGGGTGGTGGTGCAAATGCACAGTAGCAAACCCCAACATTCTGCATTGAGGAGAACTGGAGAGGAGACATGATGCTCGCACAATGCTGCTCCCTATTGAGCCACCCATCTGGTAATGCCTGAGAATAAATGGTACGAGTAGCCGCGCCATCTTATTCAGGTGTCGGACTGACATGAGTGCATTCCTGTGTTATTTGGATTTCCTGCTGCTTAGAAGTTACCATGCATGCTGACTTAGTGAGGGCATGGGTGAAAGGGCATTGGATTGCCTAAGGACGTGTGTGAAGGGAGTGGTGTTCAGTTTTCACAGTGGCCGTACGTTGCCAAGGCTACTCAGCTAAACGTGGTTTAAACCGTCCCAAGGATGATCCCATCAAGAGGGCAGATAGTATTTCCATAATCGTTATGAGAACATTGAACTTTGGAGAGAATTTATTGTTAAGATAAAGGAGGATGAGGCCTTCAAAGCAGCAAAGGTGAAAGAAACTAACTAACTATTTTGAGAATTTAGCTGCATTTATTCCTGGAATCTTATAGCCATCAGGTTGTCATAGGCACATCTACCAGTGCAATGGCCTCTTCATGTGGCTCGCCTACATCCTGGCCCTCAAATGCATCCCCTTCAACATCCTCCTCTGAGGCGACATCTCACTCCTCTATTTCTCCCTCAGGCAACACATCACCACCACCTGCCCACCCCCCCCCCCCCCCCCCCCCCCCCCCCCCCCCCCAAGCACCTCTTTGCAGCACAGGATGCAGCAGACAATGATGATCTGGGACATTATCTGGGGTGAGTACTGGAGAGTCCTCCCTGACCAGTCCAAACATCAGAAACACATCTTCAAGAGGCCTATCTCTTGCTGTATCAAGGATCTGTTGGCAGATAGAGTACAGCTCTCTCTCTCTCCCTGCAGCAGCACTATATAGATGGCGAATGGGCATCAGCAGCCAGGTCTTCTGGGGGTATCCCTTGTTCCCAAGGAGCCAGCCCTGTAAGCACCTCAAAGATCTCTGGCACCTGCAAGTGTGTCAAGATGCTAAGAGTTGAAAGCGCTCCCTGGATACCTACAACACAAACATGCAGGTTCTGCTTTATGTGATCACAAATTAGCTGAACATTCAGAGTGTGTAAAAATCCTTTTCAATTGATGAATCTCACTGGTTGCTGCCAGGGAACTCTCAAGGCCACCTGTGCAGCCGATTGCACCCTGCACTTGCAAGAAACCAGAGATCAGCAAATCCCACAGCTCTGGCAGCCTGGCTTGCTTTATCCATGAGGAACTGGGCAACCAGGTGAGTTTTTTTGAAAAGGGCGTCTGTTACCTCACTTATGCATTTGTGTGTTGCCAAGTGGGGGATACCTCCAAGATTCCCAGTGGAACCCAGTGAGCCCATTGGCACAAAAGTTCAGTGTGAAGGTTACCTTCAAAGCCACCAGCATGGGATGCCCTCCAAGTCCTTCGCAGCATCAGTTTTTCATGAAGGTGGGGGCAAATATGAGATACCACATCCCTGGACAATGAAGGCACCTGCGGCATTGTCTTTCACTCATCTCCAAATAAGAGCAGCATCTCGTATAAACCCGCAGTCAGGTCACTGGTCTTTAGTTGAATTTTCCCCTTCTTCGGGAGCATCTTTGACTTCTTGAGGCCCTGATCTGTCTTGCTGCACAGATTAATGTTCCTCCTGATTCCTCATTCAAATTAGAGCTATAAACAGGCAGGGTTGCCTGCAGCCTGCATTTTCCCCTCCTTTGCAACTGTCAACTGAAACATGAGAGAATTCATTGCAACTTTCCCTTGATTGGTTTCCCTACATTTCCAAGGTAGGATGCCAGTGCAAAACCTTTGGCCTGGCCTCTGTCTAGACGTGGTATCCCAGGCCACCCCCTGCAGGCGAGGCACATCCTGCAGGTGCACTGGTGGCTGAGTATCCCCCTCAGACATGACTGTACATTCACAAAGAGGGTCTTGATCAGGGCGAATACAGCCATGTGTCAGAACCCTCCATCAGGCAATTGTCAGCTTGCCTCCATGCGCCTAGACCCACTATATAGAAAACATTGCCTAAAGTCATGACATTATTACAAGGCTTTGTGCCTTGTAAGCAACGACCATTAAACTGGGAATATTGAGGCTTGCAGTATGCACGTAGCTTTTGTTAAGTACTGCAGACCTTGAACAATTTAACCTCCATCCCTTTTTACATGCCTCTGTCAGGAACAGGTGGCCAATCACACTATCCCAAATATAGCCCCAAAACTTAAAGCATTCTCGCATGAATGTGCACCATTAGTCAAGGAGCAATGCTCCTTCAAAGGGCATTTGACCCTTGAAACCAGTACTCAGCTGAGCCTTGTTCTCTATAGCTTGAGCAACTAATTAATAGGGTATCCCTTCGCTTGGCCAAAAGAATAATCCTGAACTCCTCCCACACACTTTGAGACCCCTCCCATATTGTGTTTTTCAATGCTCATTTTTCCAACTGCATCATTACTCAATAAAGGCAAAGATGGTGCTGCTAATGTTTGAGTGTGAACAATACCTTCCAACCTCCCTGTCACCCACCAAGTTCCTGCCGCCATCCACCACTGTCACCGCCTCCTAATTCCATTCTTTCCTTCCTGTAACCACCCAGCCTTCCCATTACCCTTGACCCCATTATTGTTCATGTATACATTCCTGTTCCCTTCAATGTTGACGTCCCCATGCCCTTTGTTAATCCCCTTCCCCTTAGAGGCCACCTTCACACTCACTTTGAGACACCCCCCACCCCAATCCATGAGATCATCCAATACCCATCCGTAACTTTAGAATTCCCAACTTACCAGATCCAAATGCTTCCCCTGAATGTGACTGTGCCTCTGTGTCCCAGTACCATGCCTTAAACCCCCAGGACCAAATGCCTTAGTTGACTGGCCACACCCTACACACAATTCTAAATACGATCTTCCCACACCCAAGACCAGGACATGCATGCCATACACAGCCCTCCAACAGGCACCCCCCAGGAAGGTGCAGCCTCATTCCCCATGGACAGTATGGCCTCATTCCCCACACAGTCTTAAACATGCCCCCGGTACAGTCTTTCATCCTTCCCCTCTGGTTCTTCAACCTCCGCGCACCCCACCTCAAGTCCTGCCTCTGTCTTGCCTCTCCCTGTTGGTCATGCCTCCTGTGCCCAGCCTTGACACAGCTTGTACGATAGGTACCCAATATATTTCAATAATGGTGTAAAAGATGAAAGCAGCATCTACTGACCTCCAAGCTGGGGATGAAGTGAAGCTTGCCATGTGCATACAACTTATATACAGTCCTGAAACAGGATGTTCTAATTAGCCACTGGCAGGGAACTTTTATGGAGGGTGAACGTGATTCCAGCTTTGTAATAAGCATTCATGACATCCTAATGGATGCAAATGGGGATCCCGACAACACACAGCGGGAAGCTCGATGCACCTTGAAAGTGGGGATGAACAAAATTCCAAACTAATTTCCCACCATCAGGAAACTGATTTTTCCATCCATGCCAAATTAAGCGCCCCCACCTGCCACAACTCCCACTGTGGGCTGCAGCAGAAGATTCCAACCATTTACTACACTTCCCCTCTGACTAATATTTCCGAGGGAATGCTAGGCTACACTACCAGACATGCTGTCTTTCAGATGAGATATGTTAAACTGACACTGAGGCCCAACAGATGTAAAGGATCTTGTGACACTATTCTGAAGAACAGCAGGGGAGATCACTCTGTTATCCCTTAGCCATCACTTGAAAAACATCTGATCATTACCACAATGCTGTTTAGGAAAGCTTACTCTGTGCACATCAGCTTCCATGTTTCTTATATTAAACCAGTGATCACACTTCAAAAATATATTCAATTGACTGTAAAGCATTTTGGGGATGTCCAGAGGTAGTAAACAGCACTATATAAATACAAGTCTTTTATTAAAATCTTTTGAATTTCAAGCACTTAGAAATTAAATGCTTCAAAAGATGCCTGCAAACCAGAAAAATAATCTACAAGATCCTGTAGATTACCCAATTCTGCAGTGCTAAACCAGCCAGATAAAGGATACAGCAAATAAAAACAACATTTAGATAACAGAAGTCATACTGTCTGACTGCTTCAAAGCACTTTGTAACCAATGGATTATTCTCTGAAGTTTAGTCATTGTTACATAGGCAACCACTGCAGCCAACTACAGGCCAGTCCGTTTAACCTCAGTGGTGGTGAAAGTTTTAGAAACAATAATTCGGGGCAAAATTAATAGTCACTTCAGCGAATGGGAGTTAATTAAGGAAAGCCAGCATGGATTTGTTAAGGGCAAATCATGTTCCACTAACTTGCTTGAATTTTTTGATGAGTTAACAGTGTGTTGAGGAGGATAATACTGTTGATGATACGTACACGGACTTCCAAAAGGCATCTGAGTTGGTGCCACACAACAGACACGTGAGCAAAGTTATAGCTCATGGAATCGAAAGGACAGCAGCTACATGACAATTCATTTTGGTAGGAAGAATGTGGAGAGACGATATCAAATAAATCAACAGTGACTGCACTTCAGAAGTACTTCATTGTATGCAAAGCATTGTGGGATGGCCTGAGTTCACAAAAAGGCTTTAAATAAACTCTGGAGAACTGACATGTGTGAACTCAAGTGGCAACCTTTGAGGGAAGTTCACTTTTGAATTCTCAAATCGATCACCATACAAAAGGAACAGGTAATCATTTCAGTTCTGCCTAAAAAAAAGTGCTTAGATAAAGCATTAGTTTCATAAGCTTAGACACAATAGCATTTAGATATATATAAAGAACCATAGATATGGAATAACTGATATGGTGCCTTAACTCTAACCATAGGTAAATGCTTAAATAGCAAAGTGCCTAGAGTATATACTCAAGTCCTGAATCATTATCTTCTGTCTGAGGCAAGGATGCTATTAACCAAGCCAAGCAGATGATGTTCATTAAACAAAGTAGTTTTGGGATAAAAGTAGCTCACCGTGAATTGAATAGATTCTAATGCTCTTCATTTTTAGCTTCTTCTGCGGTGGGGTTTGCCGTTTGTACTCATTCTTCATTACTTCATAATAGCCAACATATCTACTCTGTAAGGCAAGAAAAGTTTCAAATGCTATGCTTCAAGACACACCCTTTAGCAACTTGATTTTCTATCTGTTAGCTATGTTCCTCTCCACAGATGCTGTCAGACCTGCTGAGTTTTTCCAGGTGTTTTTGTTTTGGATTTCCAGCATCCACAGTTTTTTGCTTTTATCTTGATTTTCTATCCACTTGCCCCTCAATTTGTAAAAGAAACATTCAGAGCACAGTTACACTATTTGTGTAACAAGATTTAAGAGGCCAAATTATGTTTGGACAATACATTAATAAATTGTTCCCTCCAGCCATAGCTTCATGAATTGCAGTAATTTAGGCCAGGATTTTCTAGTAACAAAAGTTCCATTGATGTTCAGCAGGAATGGGCAGGACCAGAAAATCCTGGCCTTCATGTGGGTGGGTCTAAATTTTGTTATATTACCCTCAACATTTTTCAATCTTGTTAATACTTGGGAAGCTAGGGTTAAATACAACTCTGGTACGCAAGTTAACAATTTAAATTATCAGGAGAAAGGAGTTTTGTGGTGGTTAATATGTAAAATGTTGAGCCAAATGTGAAATTCCAGACATTCTAATACGTTAGGCGTGGAGTTACACGCACTCCCTCCAAAACAAAAAAAGGTGGCATGATAAACATAATCTAGTTATTTTACATTACCTGGGAGGGAGTTTCCACCCCTTGAAATTTTGAGCTGACGCTCGTATCAGTTCTTCTTTCTCCAAAGTAGTCTAAACTTTCCTATTAGAAAGGGGGCAAAACGATTACAAGGTTGCAGTTCTTTAATACAATTAGAGTTCAGACACTATCCTCAAAATTTTAATAGATTAGTTAAGACTTTTTACACACTAATATTTAAAGTTCACAAAACTCTGCAAAAAAAAGATAAGTTTACCTTGGCATTCTCAAATTGATCACTGTCAATCAGCCAGGTACAGACCATTGTTCCAGTCCTGCCTAAAAAAAAAAATCAGATAAATTCATAGTTTAAGGCCAACCTGACAGTAGAATTTGAGAGCTAAGGTTATGGGATACCCTAAAAGTGTACCTTAACCCCAACTAGATAAAATGGTAGCTTCACACACCAGGTCATTATAATTGTGATCAAGAATGCCAGTTAGCACCACCAGGAAATTGTGATCGACCAGCACTTAAGGCCTAATGTGTGCAATTGATTATCTTGACTTAGAATCTGAGTTTATATTTATGCATTAATTAACTGCCCTTTCCTCCCCCACAAGTTACTACAAGTTATAGTCCTATAACCAAAAAGCCATACAAGCATTTTTAATTGTGATTTTTAATAAAATCATGACAATGGTCAAAGCATTAATGTTCTAGATAAATGTTTTGTAATCATTGCAAGATTATGGTCCAATGTTAAATTATCTCAAAGCTAGATTTAAAAATTCCAATAATCATTTACACAGCAACATGAAGGTGCTGTTTTACATTTAAAATTTCCAGTGGCCACTGATGAACAATGGAGCAATTTTACATCCTAGAGCTCTGTAATCACAAGAAGCTCAGATTGCACACAGATTGATGAGTATAATTCCAGTTCTCTGACGCACATTCGCTGCAAGCATGATTCCTTCTTAGAATTGTTGGATTACCCCATATTCAGATCCCTTACCTGGAAATGCATTTTCAGCAGTTAATACTAGATGAATAGAATTTTTTTTTCCCCTAGCCAGGGGTGGGTGGGGGGTAGCAGAGCTATGTGTTCTCAAGTCACATCTTAAGAATACATAATTTCATAGGAGTATAAAGTTACAGAAAGGGTACTCAAGAGTTATTCTTAAAATAGATCTTATTCTAGCTTTAATTACATAAAGCCCTCCATACTAATCTTTGTTCCAAAACCTTTCCCAACTTTTCCCATCTTTGTCACAGGAATTATTATTTTTTTAATTATGCCATTTCAGGTTTTTCCCATGTTCTATTTTTCTAAAGTTTAATTCTTAGCAAATGCAGTATTAGTAAACCTTTTCAATTTCGTTTGAAAATGTAGATTTTTTTTTAAATCTTCCCATACAAGATGTGACCATTTTATGGCAAGATTCTTTGAGGTCTCAAAACAGCCAAACTCTCAAAATGTTGTTTTTACTGACTGCATAACATCAGAAAACAACACTGTGCGAGTGTCAATCCAACAAGAACATCATCGTTACTTCTGCATTGAGGTGGAGGGCTAAAATTGATGCCAAAACATCAAAATAGGAATACAAATAGTAATTTAGTAATACAGAACTTGAGTATTGTCGAAATTTTTCATTTTGTACTCATTAGGACAATTTGCAAGAATACAAATGTAAGGGAAAATAACAAAATTAAACTGAATGAGAAGAGTGCTGATTGGTTGGCAAGTGAGCTCTGACTGGTAGAGGCATTGCCATGGAGAATGCACCAGTTGATGGTGACTGAAAGTTAACCGCCAAGCACTGTTTGACATTTCAATCAGGCAGCATGACCGATTCCTCAGAGCAATGCCTTGACCAATGCACCAGCAAATGGCCATCACTTATTTTGTTTAGCTGAAACAGGTGCAATGCGTGTACATGTTCTGTCGGCAAAGAACAGGGTCCTGTATACATGTAGCTTCCAGTAAACACAAATGCACTGCACTGCAAGCCCGACTGAATCTTAAATTCATTGTCAACATAATTCTTAGCATGGAAGATAATTTAACAATTGTTGTGCAATTATGGAACCACATCTAAATGTTGGACAGTGCTGAGTTTTGTAAGTCGTCTGTACCTTGCCCATTGCAAACAGTGGAAGGGACATGCTTCTTGATAGGATCTGCTAGTCTTTGGGGTGTACAGCCTGAATACCTAGCATCCCACTGGTGCAAAATTCACATACCGCATTACTCATCTGAGATAGGAGGATGTCTTTTGGCTTGATGGCAGCATTCTGTTAGTGGCAAACACCACTTGTGTTGCTACTGCATAGTAGCAGTGTGAAACAGCTAGCTTCATCTTTTGTTCAAATGTGGCATGTGAATTTCAGTGATGCTGGGTATGAGGTGTAACGACCAGTCCCTGGGCAAGGTCCCCCAATTTATTAACTTCTCAAATGGGACCCCAACTTTGTTGTGCTCCCAAGTAAGGCAGAATGAGCAAGCTCCCCTTTATTCAACCACCCACTCCCCCCATCCCCGTCCCCTCAGTTGGCGGCAACTAGGTTGATTTAAAAGGGATCCCTTCCCCCTGTCCAAATGTATGTGTTTTTTAGAAGGAGCTAATTTAACCAGCCTTGAGTCAAAGAAAGAGTATGTTTATTAGTTACTAAAAAAGAGAAAAAAAATGCAACACATACACACAGATCAGAAATTAAAAGTTAAGATATACAAATCAGTCTTTGGCTTGTCCATGAGGAGTGGATGGTGAAATATGTTGGCCATTATTTGGGTTATTCTGGTAGAGCTGTCTTTGGCAGTTGATTTGGAGACACTTGGGTCTGCAGGTTGGCTGAAGAAGCTGTCCCATTTCCTTTTTGATTGCGGCTTAGCTGCTTTAAGTGCCCACACGGGCAAGAGCATCTTTGTCTGCAACTGCAGGGGTGACTGGTTGGCTCTCTTGTTGCTGTCTCCCACAGAGCACGCCAGCAAATGAGCACCCTAACACTGTCCTGCAGCTAACTTTTTAACCCATTTTTCCCTGCAAGGGGAAAAAAAACCTGTCTTGCAGCCAGAGAGACTGTTTTCTTTGATCTCCGGCCATGTTACACATTGAGATATGAATCAACAGGAGATGGATTTTCGATGCCCACTGAGACATGGTTCAGTCTTTTGTCTCTGTAACCACAGGAGATTAAAGTTCAGTCTTTTGCATCTTTCCTTTCTCCCTTTTAAGTGTCTCTGCTTGAAGGAGGCCATGACACCTTTTCAGGTGTGACATTCCATGTTCTCTCAGGACAGGTCTGTCAGTTTAATCCACATAGGAATTTTCCAGAAAGTAGTCACTTGGTATTTTCAGCCATCTTTTACTCAGTGTCCTTGTTTGTCTTTCTTTAAAAAATACACATCTTCCTTAAAAAGTTTTATATGCTTGTTAAGCAATTCATGGCTGTAATCAGCTTTTCATGACAGTAGGCCGTATGTCTCAAAACTGGTGGATCATATCAAACAGCCTGTCCCTTCCGCTGTTCGCAACGGGCAAGGTACAGACTGTACCTAACCATCCTGTGCTTGCAAAACTCTAAACAGTATCCAACGTTAGATGTGATTCTGCGATAGGACAACATTTACTAAATAATCCTCAGTGTGCTAAGAATTACACTGAAAACTAATTTAAGATCATCAGTCTTGCAGTGTGGCACATTTGCAGGTAATGGAAACTACATATTAATACAAATGGCCCTGTCTTTTGCAGACAGAAAGACCATGTACACACATTGTGCCCATTTCAGCTACACAAAATAAGTGACAGCCATTTGTCGGTTCATTCCTGAGTGCAATGCCTTGACCAGAGTCAAGCTGCCTGATTTAAATTTCAAACTATGCTTGGCAGTTAATTGGCAGTCACCAGCAACTGGTGCATTTTCCATGGCAATGCCTCTCAAGTCCACTTGTCAACCTATCAGCACTCTCTTCTCATACGGTATAAATTTGTTTTCCCATACATTGGTATTCTTGCGAATTGTCCTGATGAGTGCAAGGTTCAACGATCTTTTCTCCAAGCAATACTCAAAATAGGAACAGGAAGCTTTCTAGGTAAATAATCCATTATCAGAAGTTGGCATTCATTGATGATTGTATAATAGTGTGCAATTTGCAACATTTTCTCCAAATTCTGATGTCTAATTTCTGACCCTCTTGTGTGGTTAACAAAAAAAACCCTATAAAAAGGGGAGTTGGATGTTGGAGTGCTAATATGGACTTTTCCTTCACAAATCAAAAAAAAACGCCAAATGCATCAATAAAAGACAAGTTTTATTAAAGCATTAAAGCACCTAATATTTGGTGAAACAATAATTCTCCACCCAAATATTCTAATGATTTCTATGCATCTAGCTGGCCATTATTTGCTTTCTCGTACCTAGTCTCTGCATGAATTCTCCTGCTGCAAGCTTATTTTAAGCTTTGATCCTCCAATATTTAAAATCAGTTTAAGAATCCAATATTCATCAAAAAGTCACTAAACTCCTGTGAACCAGAACTTCAGTAACACTGCATTGAACTTTGAGCCCACCGATAAATCATTAATGTTTGGTAAACAAATATTTTACTTTATTACACACTGTTTAACTATGTGTTAATACTACTTAGTGGCATTAGGTGCTCCTTTTTGGAAATCTACCTCAATCCATGAGCAATTGGGTGGAAGTCATCAAGTCAAAGTTGTGATTATCGTTATTTATTGAAACAACAAGAGTTTCAAATTATTTAAATTCACATGTTGGAAGATGTTACTTTTGTCTTTTCAAATTTAGAAACCACTGCACCGAACACACGTGTCACATTTGAGTTATGCCCAGTATAATGCCCAAATTATTTTTAACCTGCAAGGCTCTTTTTTTTTTAAGCCTTGCCAACATTATTGCCTCCCAGCTCAGTTTCATCAAGTGACACTGCAGGCAAGCTTTTTGTTCCCCTCTAGTTTCTAACTAACCTATTTAGCTGCTTTAATTTTCCTTTGTCGGCTATCTTCACAGGCCTTGCTCGCTTTCCTCTTAAAAGAATCTCTGGTTACGTCACAAATCACCCCTCTGTCCTTACTATTTTATTTGTTCCCAGTTGGATGGACCTTGCTCCCACCTCAAGCCAATGCAACTGCTGACCCACACATCAGTTAGGCCAAAGGCCTTCCCTAATTTCAAGGCTACCCAACATCCTTTCTTCCCTCTAACAATTAAGCTTCTCAGTAGAGCACTGCACTGAACAGTTTAGATTATGTACTCAATTCCTAGAGTGCAAGGGTTCTGGGTTACCAAGTCCCTATGAATCAGAGTGCACCTACATTGGCCAAGGTCTTTAGTTAAACAATAACATGGCCCCAGCACTCTTTCTGCAGGTTATTAACAGAAGGTTCAAACCCAAATTCTTTGTGCACAATCTAGATTGACACTTCAGTGCAATGTGGAAGGAGTGCTGCAGTATCAGGAAAATCATCTTCTAGACAAGGTGTTAAACTGAGGACCTACCTGCTCTCAGGTGAGTGTAAAACATTCCAATGAAACATTTGAAAAGGAACTCTGCTGTTCATGAAAGCTTTGTGCATAAATTGGCTGCTGTCTGTCTACACTAAAACAGTGACAGCACTTTGAAAAGTACTTAATATCCAGAAGACATAAAACTTTATAAATTCAAACACTTTACTTTCCCACTATAGCAATCGCAAGTCTGTTCTTCATTACAGGCAAATGGACAGGCACTACAGTGCAATAAGACATAATTATAAACCACATAAACCCATCAATTCTCCACCACTCCTTAACCCCTTTAAAATAAAATTGCAACTGTGCAGATACATTTGGGCAAAAAAAAAGCCCACCGTCAGTTATGCTAAATGATCCCATCTATTCTGCTGCAGGCTGCCCAGGTTTTGTGGGGCAGAATTGTCTAAGACATGCTCCCCTAGAAAATTGTGAAAAAGTGATTCATTCTCATTGTGCGCCTTGGCATTTTATAAAAGAGATAGAATTTTAAAAACACATTTGCATTTTCAACCGACCAAACCAGACTATTTGTCCCAAAGTTATCTGCTACATTTAACTTCCACAAGCCCAATAATGGCTAAAGTCCCCACTGAATCTAGTTCGCAGAACAATTTTATCTTTCAGGGATTCTTATCTACAATCCTCACATTTCATACCAACACTTGCCCATCTCTCTCCTCTTTACCACCCAGCAATTCAATCTGGCTTTTGATTGAGGGAAGAGGAATGCAAGTGATCTACTTCCTGCACAGATCATTCAAACTGACTTTCCTTTCTCCCACATTGCAAAACAGTGCTCCCAGTTTGTCACCATTAACAATTCTCCCCCCATTTCTTTCCTCCAGTCTTAAGGGTATCATTGCAAACGAAAAAGACTCACATTTATATATCGCATTCACAGCCTCAGGGCATTGCACTTTACACTTAATGAAATACTTCAAGGGTGGTCAAATAGAAGTCACTCCGCAGTAGACTGCAAATAAACTGTTATTTCACCTCAATTTGCAGCATCATTTAAGGAGTAATGCACATGATACAGGGTCTCAATCTACACTTTATTTATTAGCGCTGTTTGACAGGTGAATCAGACTCTCAAAACTGCCCATTTACTGAACAGTGTCACAAATGCAACAATAAAAAAAAATCCAAGCACTTCTCAAAGAAAGATACAGATGAGTAAATATTAAGAGAACCTCTGCAGAAAAGCATCCCAAGAACACAAGAAATAGGAGGAGCAGACCATCAAACCTGCTCCAGCATTCAAATCGATCATGGCTGATCTTAGGCTTCAACTCCATTTTTCCACCCACTCCTCATATCCTTTAATTCTCTGAGACACCAAAGATCTGCCTATTCCAACCTTAAATGTATTCAACGATGGAGCATCCACAACCCTCTGGGGTAGAGAATTCCAAACATTCATAACCCTTTGAGTGAAGTAATTTCTCCTCATCTCAGTCCTAAACGATTGATCCCTTATCCTAAGACTATGCCTCCGTGTTTTAGATTCTATGACCAATAGAAACAATCTCTCAGCGTCCACCCTATCAAGACCCTTCAGAATTTTGTAGGTTTCAATGAGATCACCTCACATGCCTCTCAACACCACAGAATATAAGCCCAGTTTACTCAGCCTCTCATCATAGGACAGCCCCCTCATCTCAGGGACCAATTTAGTGAGCCTTCACTTTACCACCTCCAATGCAAGTACGCCCTTTCTTAAATGTGGAGACCAAAACTGCACAGAGTACTCAAGATGCAGTCTCAAAAAAACCATGTACGACAGTAGCAAGACTTCGTTATTCTTGTACTCTAATCCTCTTCAAATAAAGGCCAACATGCATTTTGCCTTCCTAATTGCGTACTGCACCCGTATGTCTTGTACAAGGACACCCAAGTTTCTTTGGACATCAACATTTACCAGTTTCACACCATTTAAAAATCATCCTGCTTTTTTATTCTTACAAAGTGAATAACTTCACGCATCCCCACATTATACTCCATCTGCCATTTTGTTGCCCACTCACTTTGCAATCTCCGTGTCCTCCCCATTGCTGACCTTTCGATCTAGCTTGGTATCATGAGCAAACTTGGATACATTACTTTGTCTCTTCATCCAAGTCCTTAATATAGTTTGTAAATAGTGGAGGCCCCAGCACTGATCCTTTCAGCACTCCACTATTCACTGCCTGCCAATTTGAAAAAGCCTCGTTTGTGCCCACTCTGGTTAACAGATAGAAAAATCATCTATCCATGCCAACAAACTACCTCCGGCTCCATGAGCCCTCACCTTGCCTATTAACTTTGTGCTGTGCCTCATCAAATGCCATTTGGGAAAAGCAGGTATACTACATCTACTGGTTCCCCTTTATCTACTCTACTAGTTACATCCTCAAAAAACTCCAATAAATGTCAAACAGGATTTCCCTTTAGTAAAATCATGTTCTAATCATACTAGGCTTTAAGTGCATTAAGATTTCCTTAATCTTCAGTCTCTTCAGGCTGCTGAGAGATGAACATTTTTCATGTTAATTAGATCTGGCTATTTAGGGGCAAGAGCAGGAACCACTTTTTCCGCACACTGTGGTGGCAATCTAGAAGTTTCTCATCCAAAAACACTGGATGCTGGATCAATTGAAATTTTTAAAACAGAGATCAATAGATTCATATTGGGTAATAAGTAAACAGATCAAGTGTGGGTAAGTTGAGTTGAGGTGCAGATCAACCATGATTTAACTGAATGGCAGGACAGACTCAAGGGACTGAATAGGTTGTTATCTTCCTAGGTCAGGGGCAGATCTGAAAATAGCAATTGGAGACAAAAGTTTAGACCTTCATTGAGGCCATGAAAACAGCAATTATTGGATTCCCTCCCCCATCCAGCTATAAAAAAGGACATTGTGTAGAACCTGTAATTTAAAAAATCTGAATTAAATGTAAAAACGTCAACTGTTAAACCAAAAAGTCTCCTACCTTTACCACCTTTGCAATGAATCGCTATAACATTCTTCTCATCAGCTGCCATCCAATCCCGAACATTAGCTGTAAATTTCAGCATGTCCCTGATGTATAAAGCATTACAACTCTTGAAAGTTCATACCAGAAGGCAATGCAAGGTAGTTAAAAGCGTTTTTGTTTTTAAAACAAGAATACTTTCACCTCAATTAGGCAAAATAACTTACTCCAAAGCAGGCACGTTGTGGTCATCAATGAAAACTCTTTCCACTCTGTAATGAAAGAATCTGGGATTGTAGCCTTTTTCACCTACCACAGAAACATCTCCGTTAGAATCAGATATTGAAAATCATTAAATAAATAAATGGTGTTAACCTACTGTGGCCAATTGAACTTTTAGAAATCATTTGCCATGTTTAATTCTCCTTAAGTCCTTGCTGCCACCTTATGGTGCAACAGCTCATATTATTTGGAAAATAGTTTATTCCTTTTGTCCCCTCCCAACATCTCTCAAATACAACTTTTTCTAGACTTTCAGAGAAAGAAACAAATGAAAGAGTTATACAAGATGATCTCCAATTTTAATGTTGATTTAAGATGCATTTTTATTCCCCAGTCGGGTCAGTTTCAGCTTAGGAAAAAATTCACTTAGTGAGCTTGATGGCTATTTTTCAGACTAAAAGATGATAGACAGTGGTGTGACCCAAGTGTCAGCGCTAGGATCACTGCTTTTTTATTATGTATATTACACATATAAATGACTTGCATAAAACAGTAAAATTTCAAAATTTGCTGATGTTACCAAACTCAAAGGATTAGCAAGCTAAGGATGATATAAATCGCCTGCAACAGGACAGATATGCTAGTAGAATGGGCATACAGGGAGCAGGTGGAATTTAGTAGGGAAGTGCAAAGTGATGCATTTTTGGCAGGAAGGTTAGAAAGGCACAATATAGACTCAATTCTAGACTGTTCTAGAGAGTGTGCAGGAACAGTGTCAGGGTTCATATGCGTAGACAATTGAAGGTGGCAGGTCATATTGAGGGTGTAGTTAGCAAAGTATATGAGATCTTGGATTTCATAAAGAAAAGCACTGAGTACAAAAGCAGGGAAGCTATGTTGAACCTTTAGTTATGACCTAACCAGAGCTGTAGAGAGTATTGTGTTTGTTCTGTCACCACATTTGAGGAAAGGTGCAAGGGCCCTTGAGGGGGTGCAGAGGAGATTTACCAGAATGGTTTCAGGGATGGAGGATTTTAGTTAGGTTAGATTGCAGAAGCTGGAGTTCTCCTTGGAGCAAAGGAGATCGCCAAGAGATTTGATAGAGGTGTACAAGTCTATGACAGATTTGATAAAGTAGACAATGAAAAGCTGTTCCCATCAGCTGATGGTACAAGGACCAAGGGACACATAATAAGGTTTTGGGCAAGAGATGCAGGGGGAACATATTCTCAATGGCAAAAACAGAATTACCTGGAAAAACTCAGCAGGTCTGGCAGCATCGGCGGAGAAGAAAAGAGTTGACGTTTCGAGTCCTCATGACCCTTTGACAGAACTCGAGGACTCAACATGAGGACTCGAAACGTCAACTCTTTTCTTCTCCGCCGATGCTGCCAGACCTGCTGAGTTTTTCCAGGTAATTCTGTTTTTGTTTTGGATTTCCAGCATCCGCAGTTTTTTTGTTTTTATATTCTCAATGGCTCCTGAACATGAAGAGGAACTTCTTTTACATAGCAAATGGTGATGACCTTGAAATCACTGCCTATGAGGGTGGTGGAAGTGGAGACAATGATTTCAAAAGGAAACTGAATGGGCACTTGAAGGAAATAAGCTTGTTGTGCTAAGGGGATCAAGCAGGCAAATAGGACTGGTTTGCTCTGCAGAGTGCAAGCATGGACTCCTTCTGTGAGATAAAATGATGATGAATCACTTTGCTCAAGTGTTTCCAGGAACTATAGCAAAAAAAAAAATGGGACTACAGGAGGAGAAATATTTACTGTCAGCAAGCAATAGTGTTAAGAGAACACTGCAAATCACAAATTATCTGCAGCATGTAATGACAAAAAAACATTCAAAATACTTGGAATTATAAGATTGGATTATCTATTTCTCTATAAATGGCATTGCTTGGACACAAGCACAAGGTTGCACTAACAATCACATCATGAACCAAGGGTTAGTGAACTAGAGTTCACAGATCACATCATGAAAGGTTAGTGAATTGAATTCAATGTATTGTCCAGCTTTTCTCCCTGCCTCCCCACCCCTTTCCATAATAAATGTACTCAGCCAACTTTAATGTTAGCAAAGCAATTTTCATTTTATTCACATCAGCTACAGTGGTTTATTAGAAGGCCTTGCAGAGTTGTGACAGCAGAGAAATTCTACTGCAAGCTATCATAAAGATTATTTGCATCTCCTCATTAAATTTTGCATAGCCCAATTTATTGGAGTTTAAAAATGGACTTTGGTCAGCACACTCTTTAGTAGAAGGGTTTACAGTTGCTTTGTTTTAGCCCCCGTAGTGTTTGGCTGATCAAATTAACAGCTTCTTGCAAGAGGGTGGGTACATGAACTACAAACTCCAGAAACATCCCAAGTAGTATTGGCAACAGTTTAATTTCCAACAAACATAACTGCAAGTTTTTAGACTGGAAAAGTAGACATAAGTTATGATCTATAATGGTAGACCCATCAGGAGCCATTGAAAAGATATTATCTAAACGTTAAGACATGTGATGTGAAAATCTTCCTTTGATTTAAAGGATGCTGCTGAAATGATTCACCTTCAGCTCAGTCTAGTTTCAAACTTCAAGCTGCTATAAATTGACATATGCCTCCTACAGAACCTGCATCGTCATACATCACATCAGTACCCTTGTGGATGGATTCACTGCAATGTCATGCTGCAATCCTGGGTCAGGATTTAGAAGTATGGTTATTAGTATTCAGAATGAACTGTAAGCTTTGTCAGCATGGTATATTTCGCTTTTAACAGGGGGCAGGGGTACATGGTTGGAAGCACCTGCAATTACCAGACCAAAGTATAAAAAATAATTTTTAATCCTCTGGCACACTATTCCAATTCACAGAATCCATTACCCCACACACTCTTGAGGGGTAGGACGTATCTACATTTTACTTCAGAGTTGCAACAACTCAATATAGACAAGAACACAAGGCAAGTGTAGGAAAAAAAGCGGGGTGGGGGGGAGCTGGAAAATGCTGGAAAAGGATAAGAAATTGCAGTGACAAAGATTACTTAAATGTCCCACTATAGTATGGCACCCAGAAGTTTTAGTGTAATTTTGTTTACTATGCTTTCTTATTTGTGATCAAACCAAGAGACTGATTACACTTAAACATTTCATTTTGACAACACTAAGCAGTTCCAAATTAACCCTTCATTTGCTACAGATCTCAGCAGATCATCACCTCCCTGTTTCACTTATTTTGTTTAGAAATATTGATCTGAGGATGTGGTCAAGGCCACATTTGTGGTCCAATTCTAACTGGACCAAGATTTTTGTCAGCTTTCTCCCTCTTAACCACTGCTGTCCTTCTGCTGATCATGCTCCCATAAGTGGTAATAGGAGAGGCCTTCCAAGATATTAACCTAGTGACAATGAAGGTATGCTGATACCTCTAAATCAGGGTAATGTGCAACTGGAGGGAAACTTGCAGCTGATGTTGACACAACATTGTTGCTTGTCCTTCCTAGTGATAGAGGTTGCAAGAAAGGTGGCTACTATCAAAGTAAACCTTGTGAATTGTTGTGGTGTATCCTATAAATTGTACAAACATAGGCCTCAGTGTGCCAGTGGAGGTTGGTTCCATTATTAACCCAATGGCAATAGCTGAACTATTTTGCCCTGGGATGGTGTCAAGCTTCAAGTGTTGTCGCAGCTGTGAATGAGGAACATTTTGTCACACTCCTGAATTGAGCTTTTTGTTGGTTGATATGTTTTGAGTAGTCAACAGATGACCCACTCATTGTACAATATGCACCCTTCACTCTGTTCTTTTAGCCAGTGGCAATATGGTTGATCCAGTTGCACCCAATCAGGGGATGACCTGGCCAAAATGCTGATGGTGCTTTTGAGAGTCATGGGGAGATGGTGTTTTTTTTTTCTTGTTCAGGATGTTTGTCACTTCTATGGAATGAACGTTACCTGCCACTCCCAGGTTCTGCTGTAGGCCAACCATAACTGCTCATCAGTTATGAATAGAACGGAGCACTGTGGAATTGTCAACCAGTTCTATTCCTGATCTTTTGAGGGATAAACCAGCAGACAATGGATAGATTAATGAATTCCTGCGGGGATGCCTCAGGTTTGCGATAACAGACTTCCGACAATCACAAACAACTTTTGAGTTAGTTATGACTTCAGTCACTGGAGGATTTTTCCATTACTGATCTTAATGAGGCTAGGGCTACATAGTGCCATACTTGGACAAGTGCTATATTGGTGGAGAGGCAGCTAGTTGTTTCACTTTCCTGCTGGCATGCAGCTCTCCTGTCCATATCTGGATCAAGCCTGTGAAAAAGTAGTCTGAATGACAATGCTTCTGGTGAAGCTGTGGTGAGCATCACAAGCAGGTTACTGTGAATAGGTAAATGACTCGAACACTTAGGGAGATCAATAGAGTGGTTAATGACCATGAGATTTACACTTCGCTTTTTGGGTAAGACATGCTGGGCAAACACCACTTCATCCTTTATATTCTCAGATGGTCATGCTACCTTGGCCTTCCAAAATTGAACTTAACCAAATTCTAAGAGTAAGTTTTAAAGGATTCCAATGGTTATAACCTGGTTCTTTCCTCCCCCTGCCCATGGAAAAAAAAAAATTCTGTAAAGAACAATTAAGCAGGGTTTACCCGGAACAACCTTTATACAACGGATTCGAGCAAATGATGGACTCAAGCAGAGGTTTATTGAAATGATAACTTGTGAGTGCAAATCCTGTATGATTTATGCATTTGTAGCCAGGTGTAACAGGTGGAAAGACGCAACATGCCTGAAAATGGTAAGCAAGATATCAAGCAATCTATGCTGCATAGATTTTGTTTTACCAGAATACAATGGTGTTTAAATCAAATTGATCACTTAATTTATCTGATTCAAATTTCCAAACGCTACAAGTGAACACCCTGATAGAATGATCTTTCCTGTCACCCCTGAAGCCTTTTATTATAGTTAAGTTTGACTGTACATTGTTTGGAGCTGTTTTAAGTTCCAGAGCTAGGTGAGTTTTTCCTCCAGAGATAGCCAAACTAAAAACTATTACTGGGGAAATTTTAGGCTTTTCTGCCCAGTGTTTCTTTTCTGCAATAAATAGTCAAATTCTTTCCCAAATTATTTTTGTTGCTTAACTTTCCAAGAGATTTTAGAAGCAATTCATAAGTTAATATTTGACGAAAAGCATAAAAACCTTTATAAATCTGCCCGATAGAAAAAGCCATATACCTTGTGTCATGTGTAAAGATAAATGTGACTTAATTGATGTATGACTTAATTAGTGCACCTTATGAGTAAAAGATTTGCTGTGCCCCATTAAATTACCTTCTCCAAATATTACACCGCATTACATCAGCAGATTGTCGAACTTCATCTAGTTTGCTGACATTGTGCTGTGGAAACACGCTTACTAAAGAGCAAACTATGTTTAGATCAGTTTTTTTCACTTCATATATGGAGTTTGAAAGACCTTGATTCAAAGTGTTCCTACATGATTCAACATTTTCCACAAGCATATTCACTCCATTTTTTTAAACCTTCTAAAGGACATACTTACTGCAAAGATTATAGACTTTATAGTGATCTTTATGCTTGGTGTCAAAAAATCTTGCAACTTCCTGTGAAAACATTCTATATTAGTGACTTCTTAAAGTAAAATATCTACAATGCTTTAGAATCTGCTCTGAAAGTAACATTTTGCTAAGAATCAGATCATCATGTCACAGTATATACATAGAATAAGTTTCAATGTACAAAATTGACTCAAGATACAATAAGTTGAATCCTAAATGAAATGTCACTATACCTGGTTTTGTTGCCACACATTCATTCAAGGCATTTTATTTAATGTCTGCAACTTTAATAGCAAATTATACAAGTGGAGAATCGCAATTCTATTTGGTGGACACAATTACCCTCTGCCTGTGCTACATATAAGTACTGAATTCACATTCTTACACAGAAGGCAAATGGCAGACAGTAGACAGACAGAATTCCATCACTATAAGGAAGTGCCTTATGTTCAGTCACTTCATACAATAGAAGAATTGAAACAAGGAGATCACTGAGCACTACTACAGGTATAGGTTTGCCTTGCATGATGTAGTACACTTTAGGAAAGTGAACAAGCAGAGAAAGAGAGACATATGTGCAAAAGTGCCCAATAAAAGTTATTGCTCCAATTGTAATCATTATTTTCTTCCCCAAACCACAGCAGCCATCTTGCACATAAATTTCCCAAAAATGAGAGATAAATGACCAAATAGTTTGTGGTAGTTTTGGTCAATGGATGAACATGTTCCAATTCTGGCCAAAGGTCAGAGACCTGAAACTTGAACTCTCTTTTCCCCACATATGCTCCTAAACCAATTATTTCCAGCACTTTCAGTATATATTCCAAATTTCTGGCATCCACATATTTGGCTTTAACATTAACTTGGGCATAGAAAGAACTCTTCACTCTTCAAAAGACTCAAATAGGGTACTTTACACCCACTGAACAGGCAGGTGAGGCTTCAGTTTAACATCTCACCTCTAGCAACACAGCACTGATTTTATAGTAGCCCAGATTTTGTCGTGGCATGGATAGAAAAACTATCAGCATTTGCAATCCTTATCCACTGAAGCTGACAGCAACTCCTGTGGGATCCACCACATTTGGAATAGTGTGGAAATCCAAACATTGCAATCAATGATTCTATGCTCCAGAGGGTGCACTGTTTAGGCACCCAGATGGCAATCAATGGGAAAATCAACTGAATTAACAAGAACTTCACTCATATAATAGTCTTGCCGCAAAATCCCTGGAAAAAAATGCTATCCCTTGTTGGATGAGGTGTGGCTGCATTTTTAAATAGCATAACAAGGTCATAATTATTGCCAAACACCCTCATTAACCCATTGAAGCTAATTTTATATTTGTGGACTGTCAAATTTCTCCATGATAAAAAAAGTTCAGCATTTCAAAAATGTGAACTTGATGTTTCTTTATTTTATTTTCCATCTTAATCCAATAATTTATTTTGCTATCTGTAAATTTAATATCCTATTAAGTGCTGTTAACTTGGCTTGCTGTGTGTGTAGACATTTCCATGTGATTGACTATGCACCAACTAGCTAACATTACTGTTGCTCCATGCCAAGGGATCCCCTTGACTTGGCACCAGATTTAAACTGTCAGGAAAGGGGAAGACCACACAGAACACTAGATCTGTGGGCAGCCTTCGGAGGTCAGCAGCAAGCACTGTTGATTGACCACCAACTAAAATCAACCAATTTTTTTTTATAAATAAGGAATTTTAGGATTAAAGTCAGTACCTGCTAATCCCCTTTCTTCAAAAATAGCACTGTGCTGCTCAGACATCAATCCAGTTCTCTCAAAAAGATTCACATGGTCCTAAATTGCATTGGAAGGGGTGCAGAGGAGATTCACCAGGATGTTGCCTGGGATGAAACATTTAAGTTATGAAGAGAGGTTGGATAGACTTGGGTTGTTTTTGTTGGAGCAAAGAAGACTGAGGGGTGACCTGATCGAGTTGTACAAGATTATGAGGGGCATGGACAGGGTGGATAGGGAGCAGCTGTCAGCTGTTCCCCTTAGTTGAAGGGTCAGTCATGAGGGGACATAAGTTCGAGGTGAGGGGCAGGAGGTTTGGGGGGGCGGGGGGGATTAGGAAATGTGAGGAAAATCATTTTTACCCAGAGGGTGGTGATGGTCTGGAATGCGCTGCCTGGAAGGGTGTTGGAGGTGGGTTGCCTCACATCCTTTAAAAAGTACCTGGATGAGCACTTGGCACGTCATAACATTCAAGGCTATGGGCCAGGTGCTGGTAAATGGGATTAGGTAGGTAGGTCAGGTGTTTCTCACGTGTCGGTGCAGACTCGATGGGCCGAAGGACCTCTTCTGCACTGTGATTCTGTAAATCACTTGCTTCTCATGTGTCCAACATGTGCCCCAATGCTCCCCGTCTCTCTATATTTTTTTGAACTTCATCTTCAACTTCCTCAATCATTTCTCCAGGAAAAAAATATTTATGATTACCAGATTCTTTCATACGAGGAAGGCCATGTTGAACTTTTCATTAGCCAATATATTCTCTGTTCAATCTCCATACAACATAATGGCAAACACATCCAAAAAAAATTAAAGTGAGCATTAAAAATACTTGGGAGCTCGGAACAGTGATCCTTATCTTTTGAAAGCACTCAAGCTTTCATCAAGATAGAGAGAGAGAAACTCGAGGCATACATTCCCTTGAGGCACACTTCGTGGGTGTAGAAGTAAAACTCTACTCTGTTGAACATTTAGTCAGGCAAAAGTCAGCAACCCAAGAAAAACAAAACCATTTATTTTCATGTACAGTAACGCAATTACTTCAAGTTCTTTTGATTTAACAGTATCTAGGTTAGAGCCCAACTTTGGCTTAAGCCAAGGCTCTACAAAATTCTCTTTGGCGGGACCACTAGGGAAAACAATAAAGTTAACATTGTAATCTCTTAATCAAAAATTAAGAACAGGGCCATTCTTCCACCCCACCCCAACTCCAAGTACATACATGACGACATCAGGGAACAATTGTCATTGCACATGCTTACATAAAAAAACCACCAACCACCATCAGTTCTGCCTTATCCAAATATAAGGTTGCTCGATATCAAAAACCTCATTTGGTGTTGAGACAAGTTGTCGCTTAAAAAGTCTGATCACACAAAAAGCACAAACTCAAGTAAGTCAGAGATAAAGAATGTTCTGTTTGAGACAAAACTAGTTACAAGTGAAAAGTATGTGATGTGTGGAAAATAAAATTCAGAAGTCACCAAAATTCATTCACTGAGCTACTGGGAACGGATTGCAGCAAGTAACACAATCAATCGCTGACATGTCCAACAATGGAGCATGTAGAGTTTAAATGTTTGAGCAATACATGAACAAGGTTACGAGGATTAATAAAAATGCTCCTCCAACATGTGAATAGCTTTAGTACATCATTTCAACAACAAGTGGAAGTGCTGAAACACAAAAAACTGGCAAGAGCCCAGGAAGCCATCATTTCTCTGCACCTAGCAAGAGTATGGAGATTAAAGAGAAACCTACAGAAGACTACGAATGCTATTTATTACTTTGAAGGCAAGCATAAAAAGCACAAAAGTTCAAACATATTCCTGTGCCAAGGAAGCTTTAAAATACTGAAATCAGCAATGAGAGAAGGGGAAAATAAATCCTACATATGAAAATCCAGAATAAACGGCTTATATATTCATGAGCTGGATATATAACTGTTCTTGCAGCAGGTAAGGTTGTGCCAGCCTCTTCTCCCCAGGCACACTCTTCATTTAAACTATGAAGTATTCATTTATGTACAAGGCTGAACAAAGTGTTTAAAAGTGTGTTTCGGCAAGGGGGAACTGAATATTTTGTGCAGTCAGACATGATTCTGTTCAACAGATTAACCACACCTTTAAGCCATTGGTTTCTTCATGTACTGTACATATGCACATTCAGAATTACGTGAATGCTAGATATTACAGTTAACAGTAATTGTCCCTATCCATTCCCTTCATAATGAAGGAAAACATTTACATGCGCTAGTTACAAAATTATAGTTACCCAACTAATCAATAAAATATAAAAACAGAAAATGCTGGAAATACTCAACAGGTCAAGCAGTATCTGTGGAGAGAAAAACAGAGTTAATATTTCAGGTCCATGGCCTTTAAGTGTTCTGATCTCTGTTTCTATGACTGACCTGCTGAGTATTTCCAACATAGTTCTGTTTTTATTGCAAACTCCCAGTATCCAAAGTATTTTGCTCATGTATTAGCAGCTAACCATCAAAACTGCTCAGGAGTTCCTCAGAATAGTGTCCTAGGCCCAACCATCTTCAGCTGCTTCATCAATGATCTTCCTTCCATCATAAGGTCAGAAGTGGGGGTGTTCGCTGATGATTGCGCAACATTCAGCACCATTTGTGACTCCTCAGATATTGAAGCAGTCCATGTCCAAATGCATCCAGGCTTGGGCTGACAAGTGGCAAGTAACATTCGCGTCACACAAGTGTCAGGCAATGACCATCTCCAACAAGAGGGAATCTAACCATCGCCCCTTGACATTCAATGGCATTACCATTGCTGAATCCCCCACTATCAACATCCCGGGGGTTACCATTGAACAGAAACTGAACTGGACTAGCCCCATAGATAAAAACAGAAAATTCAGAGCTCTGAAGAGTCATGCAGACTTGAAATGTTAACTCTGTTTCTCTCTCCACAGATGCTGTCAGACCTACTGAGATTTTGCAGTATTTTCTGTTTTCATTTCAGATTTCCAGCATCCACAGTATTTTGCTTTTAGTCATATAAATACTGTGGCCACAAGGTCAGGTCAGAGCTAGGAATCCTGCAGCGAGTAACTCACCTCCTGACTTCCCAAAGCCTGACCACCATCTGCAAGGTGCAACTCAAGAGTATGATGGAATACTCTCCCCTTGCATGGATAAGTGCAGCTCCAACAACACTAAAAGAAGCTTGACACTATCCAGGACAAAGCAACCCACTTGACTGGCAGCCCATCCACAAACATTCGTTCCCTCCACTGACAAATAGTGGCAGTATATGCCATCTACAAGATGCACTGCAGAAACTCATCAAGGCTCCCTTAGGCAACATCTTCCAAACCCATGACCACTGCTATCTAGAAGGACTATAGAAGAGCAATAGATACATGGGAATGCCACCACCACCTGGCAGTTGCCCTCCAAGCCACTCACCATCCTGACTTAGAAATATATCACCGTTCCTTCACTGTCACTGGGTCAAAACCCTGGAACTCCGTCCCCAACAGCATTGTGGATGTACCTGCACCACATGGATGCAGCGATTCAAGAAGGCAGCTCACCACCACCTTCTCAAGGGCAATTAGGGATGGGCAATAAACACTGGCCTAGCCAGTGACACCCACACCTCATAAATGAATAAAGTCATAAAGACATTACATAGAGGCTCGAGTGCCCTTGGTAATTTCAGGACTATTTCAGTAAGTCTTCCAGTTTGGAGGATCTGTAAAATCAAGTTTCTTCAACAGTCCAAATTGTATTGAGATGCACATGCATTAATGACGGCAGCGTTCCATCTTTTACATAATGAATGCAACAGACATGGTGGCATCACCACAGTTTAAATTTGGTCATGATTTATAACAAAAACACCCAAAGAATTGAGATTTATTTATTTAATTTCAAAATGTTCTTGTGATGTGACTATGCTATCAGGGCCCTGAGGAGGTGGCGTTGGGCATTCTTCATGAACGTCTGCTATCCTTGCAATGGTAGTAGGTAGATAATTCCAGGAAATGGAGTAGCAATGATGAAGGAAGCAATAGGTGTACAAATCAGAATAAGACTTGGAAGGGGGCTTGCAGGTGGCTGTGCTTATTCTTGGTGCCAATGCTCGCAGGGTTGGTACTGGCTGTTGAAGTAAACTTGGCAACTTGTTGCAGTGCATCCTATAGATAGTATGTCAAAGTGAAGAATAGATTTTAACGGCAGAGTACCAAAGTGACTTAAAAACAAAAAAACTGCGGATGCTGGAAATCCAAAACAAAAACAGAATTATCTGGAAAAACTCAGCAAGTCTGGCAGCATCGGCGGAGAAGAAAAGAGTTGACGTTTCAAGTCCTCATGACCCTTCAACAGAACTCAGAGGTGAGCTGCCTTCTTGAATCACTGCAATCCATGTGGTGCAGGTACATCCACAATGCTGTTGGGGATGGAGTTCCAGGGTTTTGACCCAGTGACAGTTGAAGGATCATGAGGACTCGAAACGTCAACTCTTTTCTTCTCCGCCGATGCTGCCAGACCTGCTGAGTTTTTCCAGGTAATTCTGTTTTGGTATCAAAGGGACTTTTTCATCCTGAATAATGTTGAGCTTTCACAAAAGGATAACAGTAAGGGATGAATTGGGGGTGAGGGGGAGGGTGGAGAGGAGAGTCAGGAAAATAGCAAGTTGTCAGAGTATCCAGCCACTACCCAGTTCTTGTAACCAGTAATAATGTAGATGGACCAATTAAGCTTCTTGTCACTGATGGTGGTCAGTGGAAGTTTTCATCTGAACAGTTTCATTTTGGAATGGTCATTCTCTGGCTCATCGCCCAAGCCCAGATTTGTTCATACTCTGGTGGGGCTGCTTTTCTTTTTAAAAAAATGTAGTTGCAAAATTGAGCTGAACATGAAATGGAGATAAATCGACCCATTATTGGTTTAATGTGAGGAAGAAAAATCATTAATGTAACAGCTGGATCAAGAATGCTGCATTGAGGCATACCAGCAGTAATGTACTGAAGCCACAAATGACTGGGTTACAATAACTACAAACATTTTCCTGTGACTAGATAGGACTTCAGCTAACAAAAGGCTTGACCTCATCATATCATCGGTTTTGCTGGGCTATATTGGTACCCTATGCAGTCAAATGTTGCCTTAATGCAGAGGGCAGCTATTCTCAGTTCTCTAGCATTCAGCTGGTGTCTGGATGCAAATGGTTCTGGTGGACCCTGAACGGAGTATTGATAAGCAGGTTGGCACCATGTATTACTTATTCCATTTATTTGCTTATAATTGGGAAGAGGCCGATATGAGCATAATTAGCTGGGTTAGGATTTGTTCAGCTTCGAGTAGAAAATACTTGGGCAATGCACTATATTGGAAGGTATATCTTGGTTGTAGAATAACATATTCTCCTCCCTAAGCCATCAAACTTTTGTGCAGAGGCAGTGGATGCTCATGCAAACAGGATAAAATGGAGCAGCCAATATCATACAAAGTTCTGGATACAGCATTCACAAAAACTACTCCCAAAAAAAAATTGGAATGAGCACAGTCGTGAATGAATGTGCCCTTGCCCCATGCCCCAAGTCAGTTCAGCCAATTTGCCTCAATAATTTTGAAAGTATGCTTCAGTAGTAAAAACCAAGCCATTCACCCAATAATACTGAAGAAAAATTAATAAGCTTGATGGATCATCTGCTCTTAGGCAACCAGAAGTGGTCATCTCATTGGTGTTTTACAGCTGGGTTGTACAGAAACTTTCCCTTGTGTTGGCAGACCTGAATTTCATCACCTCTGCAAATCATGACACAGCTGGTACACAAGAAGTAGTTATGTCTTGCATGGCAAGACCTTTTGTGGTTAGAAGTGTGCAATGCTAAAAATGGCAACCTACATTTGCTCTGCATTTCACATGCAGATCAACATTTCCAAAATGCAGTGGAATAAGATCCTAAGAGGACTACCAATTGGAAAATCCCTCAAATGCCTTATATAACTGGTAGAGTCTCAATGATGGTCTTAAAAGTAAGGCAAATCCATCACATTTGTTGAGCAGATATCAACACACTTTTTAAAACACCTAATTTTCTGAATCTAACTTCATTTTAGGGGTCTAATTTCTCTCCTTATTTCCATCCATTCAGTTTTGCTTTGGGACATTCTTCAGCATAATATTTTTAAAAACATTGAGAATCAAAATCAAGAAACCCTATTTGGACTAGATTAAATTAAACATTCAATTGTACAAATTTCATGACCTGGGGCTGGCGATCCAAAACACAATGAGGGAAGCAGAGCCAATGGGATTAAAGTTTGACCCGGATCAATTCTTCAACTATACAATTCCTTAAAATTTGCACATCCTAGACAAAAACAAAAATTTGAAAGCCCAGGCAAAACAATGGGTGCAGCAAAGGACAAAAATTGCACGTGTCTCAGAACCAAAATGTACAGTGCCAAGTAGTGGACAAAATGACTTGTAACATGCTAATTTCTGATCCCTGATACAGGTCGGACAACCAAAAGGGTGAGGGGATGGAAGAGGTATTGGGGCAGAAGAGGATGATCACCATCCTACCTGCATTTTTCTTGTTCTTGCTTATTCAAAGCATAGCAGTTGTCAATCTCTTTATCCAATGATAGGAAAGGAAACAGGCTCAAAAAGAACTCCCTTCAAAAGGAGATTTTGTACAAAAGAGCAAGTCCTTTTAGACACAAGGTAAAACAATATTATGAATTATCCTAACTTTTCTCCATCATGGTTCCATAATTGGCTAGCTAAAAAAAAAGCACCGTTTAGTTTTCATTCTGATATTTATGGGGAACCTTCAAGGACTTGGGAATTTGAATGTTAATGTACGAGATCATAAGCACAACCCATTGTTGGGCATCAAACACCAATAAATCTTAAGCATTGAATTGAAGTGCAAAGTAGATGAGCAGCAATATCTACACTGTAGAAACCAATTTGCCATCTAACTTTGAAAAGATATCTGTATAAAAAGGCAAAATACTTGACAGATTAAATCAAGAACTTTGAAGCAATTATAACAGAATTCATAATCACTCCAGTTAAGTATTTTCCCCAGCAAACTTGCTTATAAATCCAAATGCCATTTTTCTACTAGCGTTTAACCAAGATGATGATCTACCTCAAAAGATTATGGGGCTTAACACGAGTTCCCATAACAGAAAGAAGAAATTTTTGTTCGTTCCTTTATTTTTCAAATTGCCCCAAATTTTGGAGTGCCATCTGATACAACCAGCATAAGTTTTGTTTAGACAGCAATCTCACTCCCTGCCAGTCGTGTTTCAAAATACAAAATTGCTTTGTGTACATTTCTTCACAAAATTTTTTCATAAACATGGACTGTACCAGCTTGTGCTCAATGAATGGCACAGCTTGGAAAAAAGGTTTGGGGGTTGTGGGATGGGAAGATAAAGACGAAGAAGAAATAAAAGTCAGTTTCAGGAAAAGCGGGATGTTTAACAGCACTGAAAATTAGACCACGCCTCTTCCTAGGGTAGGGAATTTTCTTGCTTCCACAACAGCCCCCCCCACCCCGCCACAAGTTTTCTGTCTTTCCTGTCCCATTCAAAATTGGACAAGCCAATTTAAAATGCCATTGTCAGAGTTTTCCCCTAATCAGTTCTGTGCTTGCCACTGCAAAACAGAGTTAAAGCACCACAACCAGGTCTGACTCCACATCCCTAGTCTGGAGCAGAAGCAATTTTTAGATTGCTGGTAATTTGCAAAGTTCATTCTACAATACAGAAAACCATACCACATTGGAATAGTTTGACCTTCAGCAAAATATATACACACTCCATATAACTAGGCAGTGGGACCTGGCGAGACGGTAGAGTTGCCATCAGAAGAAAACAAATGTAGGAGAAGAAAGTGAATGCAGGGCAAGTGGAATTGTTCAATTTTAAAATGAATATTGCCATTATTCAAATAGTTTTAGTGCTACAATGTTGAGATGTTTCAAAAACATATGGAAGCTGAAAACAGAGGTGAGGAGAGGACAATTTTCCCTAGAGATCTTGACATTCACAGGAATTGCTAGTTTAAAGGCTGCTATTTGGCTCTCCTTCGTGCCAAAGTCAACCCGGGATCCAGACAGATTACAAATTGTGTTTTAGCTAGCTTTTAAGTCAATGAACAAGCTTTTGGTTCCAATCAGATTGATTGTTTCAACATGGTTTGAGTTGTAGGAACACTTATTCAAAATGTTTTTTTTAAAAAAAAATCAATATTTGGCACCAAACCCACAACCGATAAGATAGCCCGTTGGTGTAGGGAGAGAATTTGAGTTGGTGTCAGCCATCAACACGTTCAGTTCACTTCCATTGCATTCATATTCTATTGCATGACTGAAAAAAAAATCAGCAAAAATCTTGTAAATTTTAATTTCTGTAGATTGTGAATCACCAGAGCAATGAATACAAGGAACTCAAAATTCAGAGTTAAAAAAAACCAAAGCCAATTTGTGCTAAGGTAAATTCGCCATTTATTGCACTTAAATCATAGGAAGTTTACAGCACAGAAAGAGGCCACTTGGCCCATTTTGTCTGTGCCAACCAAAAAAAGTCACCCAGCTAATCCCACTTTCCAGCATTTGATTCATAGCCCTGCACTTGCATCTGGAAAATGCATATAGTGCAATTAAAACATTAGTTTCCACCAAAACAGATCAACATCTGCTCAGGTTTCTTTGATTGATCAGCCCGTTACAGGTCTTTTGTGGATCAATTATAATTCTGAGAACAGCATATTTGCTTCACTGCTGTTAGGGCTAGTAGCAATTTAGACCAAGCTACTAAGTAGAATTCACTTTATTCCAGTACTAACTAATAGAATATACAAAGTACCCCAAGTCAGCTAACTTTCTGAAACACATAGGCTCTTTCTTTCTCTTAGATCTTTTCATTTTAATCCAGTCACAAATCAAACACTTAATCTTGCCATCACAAGAGCTCTAACTGCCAGACACAACCTACATACAAATAAATGAATATGAAGCACACGTGTGCTCACACGAGCAGGCAAAAGATATTTTTTGGTCAAATATCCATCAATATGGAAAAATTACTAAAAAAATGCAATAGGTGGACACAGAATTGATTTGATCCCAAACTACAATAAATTTGATCATCCAAGACAGGCAAAATACCAAATTTGTTTTGAAACCAAACAGGTCAGCAAGTAATGCACATACCATATTTCACTTTCACCGCTAAAGACAACAAATTCTTCAGAGCCTTTTAACTTAGTTGCCCATAATCTAAGCAACCATCTCCACGGAATCCCATCAAAGCATCGGGGTGATGTAGAAAAAAAACTAATTGTCTAGAAAATAGATTCCATCTAGTCCACCCCACCTTTCATAATATTATATATCAGCAAGACATATCAAAATATCATAAAGTTTGCAGAAAGTTTGCATCATTATATAATGTTAAGACAGTATTGCATATTTGCTCTACCTACAGGTTCTCAAGACGAAAAGGAACCAGATCACAAAAAGCCAAGACTTTGATTGAAAAATTCCAATGTCCGGACCAAATGAAAATTTTTATTCCATTCTAAGTTAGTAATTTTTCAACTCACTGATCAAGACCTTTGAGATGTATTTTAGTTTTGGGGATAAATTTTGCACTAGAAGCATCAGCATTGGTGAATGGAAAATGTGTTAGTCGCCCCAAGTACACCTAAATCGGGTATCGCTCACTAGATGCTGAGTAAAAGCTCCCTCTACCTGGCTCAAGCTAAGAACAGATCTATCCATAGATGGAAAATTTTTCCACCTTACCCAAGTTATATTGGCAATATTGTGCCAAATTGGAAAGGTTTTGTAGTGGTCAACTGGGCCCAAAAATGACTCAAACTAGTTTTATATGGGTACTGGATAATTAATCAATCAAATGCAGGCACCTTTGCTAAAGGGAATCCTTTTATTGTGTACACATTTGGCACATGTATTGCTGTGCATTCCAGCTACATTAAAATCCAGTTACTGTTCCTAATCCAATTGAAAAGGGGGTTAAATCTCATTTTGTTTTTTTTCCCCTTCTATTTCTTGCAGCCACTTTGTTGATCAGCAAATTGTATAACATGAAAATATCAGCTTCATCCAAAGTTCACGAAGAGCATGCACAATAAGTTACCCAGAAAATACATTTAAAATTTTATTTGTACCATAGAAAAAACTTAATCCGGGCACTAATGCATCCTCTCTCAGGTCACTGGTGTATTTCACTATAATCAGGTCCAGAAACAAAGTCTAAAAAAGACCCACAACTTTCATACCCCCAAAACATGAGAATGACTAGGAGAAGGAAATAAAATAGCTGAGCCAGACAAGCAAAACTAGATGGTTAGATATCTCAATTTAGAAAATCATATGTTTCTGGTTGCTTTAAATGTATCATATTTTCATTAAGAGTTATACCTCAATTGGATTTCTGTAGAGCGACTGCTTCCCAGAGGACGGGAATGACATGGCAATGACTCGATCTGTAAACAGCACACAAGAGAAATAATAGACTCTAACAACCTCAGATAAATGTTCCTCATATATCCATCACCATTGTATGGTGCACTGGATCAACTAACATTGTTCCAGAGATATTGACGTGGGAGGAGTTAGCACAAGTTCCATTTTATAACTAACTTCAACTGTGTTACTGTGGGAATGCTAGGTCTTCCCAATCAGGAGAGGAGTGATTCATTCCAAGGCTGCTCTTACACATGACAGTTGGTTTCAAACAAACAAAAGACTGGAGAAAAGTTGACTACTCCTTTAACTACAAGTGCAGGGTGGGAGCTAAAATGTTCTTTTAAAAAGCAAGTGCTTACTAGCAGGAATCTACAAACCAGTAATGTAAGTAAGATCCAAGTCAAATCCATCCTTTTGATAGCGCCTTTTATTTTCAGATACCTGTATATTAAAAGGAAAGTTTATCAATTCTCTTTCAGTACAATATTATAATAAATGCCACTTATAGGTACAGTGTCTCAAATCAAGCTGTCCAAAACCTGGAGTTGTTCAAAAACCAGACATTTTTAGAACATGCCGTGCAGTCTTAATAGAAAAAAATAAGAAAAAGAAACTTACCTGGACAATTTGGCTAGGCGCTGCATTGGCATGGTGTGGCACCTGATTGGCTTTGCTGCTTGCACCGGTTTATTCCCCTGCTCAAAGTGACCCTTGACCCCACCCGACCCAATTGGCCCAAACCGCCCAATCAGAAATCTGGTAAGATCAGAAATCTGGCATGACCTCAGTCCAGAGGTTGCTGGTTTTGAGACACTGTACCTGAACTATATAGCTCTATAAAACAAGTGTAAATAAAATACAAATGTTCTGATGAAGGGTCTACACTGGACACGTTTAGTTGTCTATTCACTCCGCAGGTTCCAACCTACTCGCTGAATATTTCCAGCGACATTTTTTTGCCTTGTTATATAGAAAATATAATTCAGTTAGTTTAATCTTGTTCTAGGGTTTCTGGGAACTAAAAAAGTGCGGGCACATGGATGTGCAAAACAAAAACGTGCATGGCCTTCCAAATTTCTGTAAACAGGAAAAATCAGCCCCAAGTTGATTACAGGGAGGAGCACGAATGCAACTGAAAAAACAGGGTAAGTGCAGGAAATGGGTGGAGAGTAGGTAGCTTAGTTGAGGAGTGAACATCAACGCAGATTTAACAAGCCAAATAATTTCTTTCTGAGCAGTGACTTCAATGATTTCATTCGATCACAATCTGTCACTTAATGAAATTCCAGGCAACAACTCATTTAACACCTCTTTCCACAAAACCACATTCTATGGATATACTCTACTATTAGGGATTATCCCCAACAATAAAAAAAAACTACCTAGAAAGCTCTGCTCCAATCCATAAAACAATGATTACCATAAGACTATAAGACATAGGAGCAGAAATTAGGCCATTTGGCCCATCGAGTCTGCCCCACCATTCAATCATGGCTGATAAGTTTCTCAACCCCATTCTCCCGCCTTCTCCCCGGAACCTTTGATCCCCTTACCAATCAAGAACCTATTTATCTCGGTCTCACATACACTCAATGACCTGGCCTCCACAGCCTTCTGTGGCAATGAATTCCATTGATTCACCACTTTCTGGCTAAAGAAGTTTCTCCTCATCGCTGTTCTAAAAGATCTTCCCTTTACTCTGAGGCTGTGCCCTTGAGTCCTAGTCTCTCCTACTAATGGAAATATCTTCCCCACGTCCACTCTATCCAAGCCTTTCAGTATTCTGTAAGTTTCAATCAGATCCCCCCTCATCATCTAAACTCCATCGACTATAGATCCAGTCTTCAAACGTTCCTCATATGTTAAGCCTTTCATTCCTGGGATCATTCTCGTGAACCTCCTCTGGACCCTTTCCAGGGCCAACACATCCTTCCTGAGATACGGGGCCCAAAATTGCTTACAATATTCTAAATGTGGCCTGACCAGAGCCTTATAAAGCCTCAGCAGCACATCCCTGCTTTTATATTCTAGTCCTCTCGAAATAAATACCAACATTGCATTTGCCTTCCTAACTACTGACTCAACTTGCAAGTTAACCTTCAGAGAATCCTGGACTAGGACTCCCAAGTCCCTTTGCACTTCAGATTTCTGAATTCTCTCCCAATTTAGAAAATAGTCTACGCCTCTATTCTTCCTACCAAAGTGCATGACCTCACACTTGCCCATGTTGTTCCATCTGCCACTTCTTTGCCCATTCTCCTAACCTGTCCAAATCCTTCTGCAGCCTCCCCGCCTCCTCAATACTACCTGTTCCTCCACCTATCTTTGTATCATCTGCAAACTTAGCCAGGATGCCCTCAGTTCCTTCATCTAGATCATTAATGTATAAAGTGAAAAGTTGTGGTCCCAAAACTGACCCCAGCAGAACTCCACTAGTCACTGGCCGCCATCCTGAGAAGGACCCCCTTATCCCCACTCTCTGCCTCCTGCCAGACAGCCAATCTTCTATCCATGCTAGCACCTTGCCTCTAACACCACGGGCTCTTATCTTACTGAGCAGCCTCCTGTGCGGCTCCTTGTCAAAGGCCTTCTGGAAGTCCAAGTAGATAACATCCATTGGCTCTCCTTTGTCTAACCTACTCGTTACCTCCTCAAAGAATTCTAACAGATTTGTCAAGCATGACATCCCCTTGATGAAACCATGCTGACTTTACCCGATTTTACCATGCACTTCCAAGTATTCTGAAATCTCATCCTTAATAATGGACTCTAAAATCTTACCAACGACCGAGGTCAGGCTAATCAGCCTGTAATTTCCCATCTTTTGCCTCACTCCCTTCTTAAACAGAGGGGTTACATTAGCGATTTTCCAGTCCTCTGGGACCCTCCCTGACTCCAGTGATTCCTTCACAATACAAATATTATCTTCATTCAGTCTTTCCTCCAAGGTTAAAATCACCAAGACCAGTCTGTACCACGCTAAGGCTCAACATACACTGCTTGTGAAAAATCTAATGAGGTGCATCTTGTTATTCCCTCATGGCTTCCCACACCCATGCAGCAGACATCCTAAAGACACCAGTTTCTTTAAAGCGCCAACACATAAATGACTACAGCAATAGCAACTCCCTCCATACAATTCCTTGCCGGTCTGTTCTTACAACTACAAACGTTTCCGCAGAGAATTTAAGTGATGCACTGGAGGAATGTTTTCATTCAGTATGCAGAATCAGGGAAGTACTGCAGAATTACATTAATCTGAGTATAACAAATGAACCTCTACATTGATGTTTATTTTGTAATGTATTCTGGGCAGCTGAATTAGAGAATGGGTTAATTTAAAATAAAGAAAATTGTGGAAATATTATATGGTCAGTTGATTAAACAGTGGGTTTCTGAATTTTGACAGAAGTAGGAGCACTTTAGTATAAAGAAATGCTGTGGCAGAGAGAAAAGGTGCAATACTTTAAGTTTAACGTTTTTACCTTTAACAAAAACAACCCTCTAGCCAGATGGAACATTGCTAATTTCAATAATTGTTGTGTAGTAGTTGCTTTAGTAAATAAAGGATTGCAATTGCAATTTTAAAAAATCAACCTGCTTCTCTCGAAGGGAAAAAAACACAGCAACATAGAACCAGCTAAATCCACACGCACTTTATTGTGACCAACTAGAACTATAGTGGAAAGTCAAAGTAACAAGCACAATTACTCAAACACTCCAAAATCTAAAACAGTAAAATTAAACACTACAATAGGCAGCTTGTCATATGAACAGTAGGTGGAAGGACACAATTTGTCTTCCAGGGCTTCTACTCTGCAGCACTGAGAACTTATTTTCTTAGTTGTCTAGGCCAATTGAAGGACTATCTTCCCATCAAAGTAGTCCAGGGAGGAAATCAAACACTACTTTCAAATACTGTGGAAAGGATAAGTTTGGGAAGTTACAAAATGAAATGCAACAAAAACTATAGTACTTCACCTCTGTAACATTATCTGTTGCCACCCATCCACCGCAGAACCCTCTTCATGCTTAAATCACCTGTAATTGATTGCTCCCATATTCTCCTGTTCAACCCCCATCCTCCACAGTCCATGACCTCATTCGGTCCTACACCAAATGCCACTTTTCAAAATTCCTGCTAACCTACAGCAGGCCTTGCCTTGCCCTGTAACCTTCACATTCATTCAAGAATTTATCCTTAAGTTTTAATCTAATTTTAAAACTATGAAATCTTTAGTTTTCAAGACTTTCAGTTTGGTCGAGATGAGTCTCTGCCCAAAACCTTAATCGGTTCATAGTACAACTCGCGGATCATCATGTGCATAATTCCAGATCCATTAACCTCCTTTTGTACTGTAAATGTTCTATAATTTACCAAGAAATGCTTTTGCAAATTTAATATTGTAATGACATTCCCACACCATTCACAGCCCAGTTAGGGAGCTTAGCATATTGGCAGAGGTTTGGGGACACTAGTTTTAAACTGACTTTTAGAAAACTGTACCAATGTGACTCTCCTGCTATTTTAGAGGTGCTTCTAATACAAACTCACCATTCTTCTGGTGGCCTTTTCCAGATGTTTTTTTTGTGAGGCAAGCCTGAAAATTCTAACCAAGATGACAACTCGAAGCACTCGAAAGACAGTCACCACCCTAAGGAACAAAGTTTATTAGTGGAATTATCTATCCTTTAGAAATCTAAACTTCCCTTTTGCAATAAGAGTATATGAATCATCAGCAGAAAAAAATATATTTCTGGTGACCTTTGCTACAAAACACAGGTTTAAAGCAAGATTGTCTAAACATCATCCAAATTTTTATAATGTACAATTTAAGGATTTCAAATACCTTGCATAGATACATTTTAAGTGACTAAGTTCCTTGTAATTGGTCAAATCATCAAATACCATGTTCTCAGCTGAGATCGCCGAATTACATAGCAATATCAATACTCCTTGGAAAATAAGTGTCTGAATGGGGTAGAGGAGCAGAGGAATCTGGGAGAAAGATACATAAATCACTAAAAATAGCGATGTTGGTTAATAAGGCCATCAAAAAAGGCAAACAAAGCACTGGGGTTCACTTCTAGAAAGACAGAATTGAAAAGCAGAAGTCATGCTAAACTTGTATAGAACCTTGTTGGGACCACACTTTAAATACTGAGGGGAGGCGGTGGCATAGTGGTATTGTCCAGACACCCAGGGTAATGCGCTGGGAATGCTTCCGGGTTTGAACCCCACCACGGCAGATGGTGGAATTTGAATTCAATAAATATCTGGAATTAAAAGTCTAATGATGACCATGAAACCATTGTCAATTGTCGTAAAAGCCCATCCAGGAAATCTGTTGTCCTCACCTGGTCAACATGTGACTCCAGACCCACAGCAATGTAGTTGACTCTTAAAAATGCCCTCTGAGCAAGGGCAATTAGGGATGGGCAATAAATGCTGGCCTAGCCAGCATCAACCACATCCCACAAACGAATAAAAAAACACAGTTCTGGTCTCCAGATTACAAAAACGATATAGAGAACTGGAGAAGTTGCAAAAAAGATCTTACTAGAATAATTTCAAGATTAGGATGTTATAAGACGTTATACCTAATCAGCAAATATTCAAGAGGGGTAACCTAAATAAGATCATGAAAAAGCTTTGATAAGGTAGCATAAAGGTGATGTTCCATTTGGCAATAAGGAATTCAGGAGGAGCTTCTACCAAGAGAATGTTTCTAATTGGAACCTAGCTTCATGAGGGTAGTTGGGGCAAAAAGCACAGATGTATTTAAATGGTAATAGATAAACATGGAGAAAGAAATATTAAAGAATATGGGGCTAGAAGGCAGTTAGTGAGGAGCATAAACACCAGTTGGGCCAAACGGTTTGCTCCTACACCCACTGAAATTATGGTGTCTCCACTAAGGATATCAGTAGGCAGCTAATATTTAAGTAATTAAAAAAGAGGGACTTTAGGTACCATGAAACGGGATATAGCCCAATTTATGATACCTGAGAAGATTAGCGAAAACTCGCTGTAATATTTGCTCCAGTTTTCCCTGTTGGCTGACCGACATTATTCCTTCTTAATTATATAAAGGAGATCAGAAACTGAAAGTCAGCGAAAGTTCCAAGACATATTCTACCAGTCCACATAGCAGCCGGTTGATTCAGCACCAGTAAACTATTAGGAACGTGTTTCAGGAACAATTCCTTTGCTATTAAACTGCTTCACAAACACTTTTTCATTCTGCACCACCTTCCACTCCCTAGTTCAGGATGTCAATATCTATGTAGTCAGCTTGTTATTAGTAGATTTCCCTTGCTTTTAAAAAAACACAGTTCATGGCACTCCCCTCAGAATGCCAGAAGTTCAAAATACACTCTAGACTTTACCCCTAATCTAGCCCAGCACTCCAGTAAGAAGTGTTGAAGGAACGTGCCTTTGTCAGAAATGTTGCTTTACAATGAATACATTAAACCAAGGCCTCATCTTGTCTGCTTTTATGTTTCGGGAGGTTTTTCAATAGATTTCAGACACCATTATTCTAAATCCTCCCAAATAGTACAAAATAGTTTAACTGGTTATTCATCTCACTATTTTTGTTGGGTCTCACTGTAAACAAAATTGGCTGCCATGTTTGCCTACATAATAGTTCCTGTACTGTTAGCACCTTTCAGATTCCCTATGTAAATACAAAGGCCAAGCATCAAAGTCTGTCTTATTCCTACCAGTTATAGTTTTATCAAAATTCACTGGAAACACTAGATACATACAAACATCTTAAAAGTGTGATATCAATGAAGCTTGAGACTCTAACTTGTGAGCCCTTCTAAACACCCTTGGCCTCCAATTTCTGTTTCATCAAAAAGCTGATGAACCCTGAACAGTTTAAATACACTAGCATAGTAGTTCCACGCTTGGCAAACCAATTTTTTTCTTTAAATTCAAAATGCTTTTGCTCTCCTTCCTCGCCCCTCAAACATCCATTTGTGCATTTTTAAGTTTTCCTCATCTGTAAGAGTTAAGTACTGATATCATTGGGGTGTGGCATCAGTCTACAGCTCAAAAGAGCAGAATTAACAGGTAACGAAATATCTACAGGTAAATCAGCTGCTTTAACCAGCTCCCATGTGGATCAATGGTCTCTATTTAAAGCTGTGAGATTTAAAGAAACACCCCATAAAAATAATGCTACTGATCAAAATGTAAAAATAGTCTTGAAAATTCTGCTACATTTTAAATCAGTTGTGCCTATGTTAAGTTGTGTGGCTTAAATGTATATCACTATACCTGGGAATGAGAGTTGCTCCACTCAAATCAGAAAAGGCATATACCATTGTAATAACCTGGGTAACAACCACAATAACTGCATCCAAAATATTTAGCTTGGAACGAAAATATACACGGAACCTGCAACAGACAGATTGAATATGCAAATCACATTATTGTAGGTTTGTAAATTTTAATTTAATGGACGAGTAGTTTTCATTTCTGTCTCCGTTTGCTATGTGCTTTCAAAGCTGGCACAGTTTGGACCTGTGTGTTACTTTTACAATATCCAAGATGTATATTCTGGGACAATTATTTTTTTTAAAAACTTGTTTATTGTCCATGATGAGGAAAATGGTTTACCACCATAAAAACTGTCAGGTAAAAATCAAAGAATGAAGAATATACCATGTGCAGATAAAGTATGCTCACTACAACTGCACAAGAACATTGCTATTTTCCTCCCATGCCAAGAATTGCCACTTCAGTCAGCCTTCAGTTCATCAATAAAGAACATTGCAGCTGCCATCTACACTACATTGGGGAGACCAAATGCAGATCGAGATTGCTTTGTTGAATACCTCTGTTCAGTCCACAATATGATTTGCAAGCTTCTGGTCACTTGTCAGTAGTTCTCCACCCTACTCCCAGTCTAACTATTCAGTCCTCTACCTCCTGCGCCAATGAAGCTCAACACAAGCAAGGAACATCCTCATCTTTCAATGAAGCACTTTACAGCCCTCCAGTCTAAAACTCTGAATTGAACCCCCGCTCCCATTTTTCTCAGACAGTAAACACTAGTAATGATCCTGCTGTAACCATCTGCACTTCCTCAAAAAAAAACTGCGGATGCTGGAAATCCAAAACAAAAACAGAATTACCTGGAAAAACTCAGCAGGTCTGGCAGCATCGGCGGAGAAGAAAAGAGTTGACGTTTCGAGTCCTCATGACCCTTCAACACAACTGAGTGAATATTAGGAGAGGGGTGAAATATAAGCTGGTTTAAGTTGGGGGGGTGTGGTTGTAGGGACAAGCAAGCACTGATAGGAGCAGATACTCAAAAGATGTCACAGACAAAGGAACAAAGAGGTGTTGAAGGTGGTGATATTATCTAAATGAATGTGCTAATTAATAATGGATGGCAGGGCACTGAAGGTACAGCTCTAGTGGGGGTGGGGTGGAAAGACTAGCAGGGCATACAAGATTTACCAGCCTCCACATTCAAAGGATCATCCTTCGCCATTTCCGCCAACTCCAGCATGATGCCACCACCAAACACACCTTCCCTTCACCCCCCCCGGTGGCATTCCATAGGGATCGGGGACACCCTGGTCCACTCCTCCATCACCCCCTACTCCTCAACCCCTACCTATGGCACCTCCCCATGCCCACGCAAAAGATGCAACACCTGCCCCTTCACTTCCTCTCTCCTCACCGTCCAAGGGCCCAAACACTCCTTTCAAGTGAAGCAGCATTTCACTTGCATTTCCCCCAACTTAGTCTACTGCATTCGTTGCTCCCAATGCGGTCTCCTCTACATTGGAGAGACCAAACGTAAACTGGGCGACTGCTTTGTAGAACACCTGTGGTCTGTCCGCAAGAATGACCCAAACCTTCCTGTCGCTTGCCATTTTAACACTCCACCCCGCTCTTTTGCCCACATGTCTGTCTTTGGCTTGCTGCATTGTTCCAGTGAAGCCCAACGCAAACTGGAGGAACAGCACCTCATCTTCTGATTAGGCACTTTACAGCCTTCCGGACTGAATATTGAATTCAACAACTTTAGATCTTGAACTCCCTCCTCTATCCCCACCCCCTTTCTGTTTCTTCCCCCTTCCTTTTGTTTTTTCCAGTAATGTATATAGATTTTTCTTTTCCCACCTATTTCCATTATTTTAAAATCTTGTATGCCCTGCTAGTCTTTCCATCCCACCCCACTAGCACTGTACCTTGAGTGCCCTGCCATCCATTCTTAATTAACACATTCGTTTAGATAATATCACCACCTTCAACACCTCTTTGTTCCTTTGTCTGTGACATCTTTTGGTTATCTGCTCCTATCAGTGCTTGCTTGTCCCTACAACCACACCAGCGCCCCCCCACTTCTCTCCCCCCACCACACCCCCCCTCCTTAAACCAGCTTATATTTCACCACTCTCCTAATATTCACTCAGTTGTGTTGAAGGGTCATGAGGACTCGAAACGTCAACTCTTTTCTTCTCCGCCGATGCTGCCAGACCTGCTGAGTTTTTCCAGGTAATTCTGTTATTGTTTTGCACTTCCTCGGGGCCATCTTTTGGTTTTTTTTTTTTTAAAATTGTCCTATCACCATCCCATTCCACATTGCATCATCATCCCTTCTGTCATCTAATCTTTCCTGACAGTTAAATCTTTAAATCTCAAAACTTCAATTCTGGTGAAAAGTTATTGACCAGAAATGTTAACTCTTTCTCTCTTCAAAAATGCTGCCAGACGAGCGTATTTCCCGTTTTTATTTAAGAATGTTGCAGACTTCAAACCGACAATAAAAAGATAGTCTGTACTCCAAATCACTTCAAACAACAAAACAGCGAGTGAATGAACAACAAACCATAATGAATGAATATCTTGCTAAATGTGCAGCTGAAAATTCTTGGAAAATGAGCAACAAATGATTTAAGACACACCATTTACTGCAGGTCAATGGTGAAATTGCTGTAAAATATAGATTCCACAGGACTTAGCGGGCTACAATTTAAGAGGGAATTGACTTTCACCTCACCCAATAGCCACTGAAAAAAATTTATAATGAATCACACACTAACTTCGTCTAGCATTACATTCCTTTGGCAAGAAATCGTCAATAATTGTATATAATTATGCAGGTCCTTCATGCTATCTGCATCAATATGGAAATGCTGTGAAATCTAGGTTTGATTGAGGATGAAGCAGCTATATATAAAAAAATAGTTAGGCGTGTAATCCTTTTAGAAATGGATTTTGTCCATCAGCATTGGGGAGCTGAGATTTATTTCCAATAGTTACAAGTTTTCCAACTCCTTCCCATTCCCCAATCCTTCCCAACATTTGGACACAAAGTGGATTACTCTCCATGTAAATTTAGCAAATCATCTAACAGCAAGACTAAATGTTAAAATATTAATCTTATCTTAAAAAGAAAAGGTGCTTACCCTTCAACAAAGATTCGAAGAAGAACATCAATAGCAAAGAAGAAGGATATAGCCAATGATACTCCTACAATTCCATGCTTAAACGGCTTACTTTTATTTGCTGTTGACAAGTCCACAATTACAAGAACAACATCAACAATTATAAGAACGATACCAAAAATCCTGCAAACAGAAGGAAAAATAGGAATTGGTCAAGTTCCAATTTTCTTAAATACTTGCAGATTCCATTGAGCTGAACACAGGAATCTTGGATTCTGTAGGGAAATGGGAGTAAAACTCGGTTGGAGTGCCAGCAACATCTGAAGGCACACTGGATGAAAGGCCTCCTGTGTCTCAATTCCTAAAGTTCATAAATTAAATAACATAAGTGATAAAGATTGGCCCAAGTTCCAATTACATTTTCTGCAACTTGTTCATTCAAAACTTCAAGCTGCAGTATAGAACAGAGTAAGAAGTTACTGAAACTTAAATTTTCATTTACTGAATGGAGTCTATGCCCTATCCTGAGAGGCAGGGGAACTACTACCTTTGTTCCCAGCCCTGCTTTAAGAAGCTAGGATAACATTGCAAGAGATAAAATGAACTCTTCATAAGAGCTTGCTGTACTATTTTGGCCTCATTTCAATGATAAAAGTAACTGCAAGTTGATGCAAATAAAAGGACAAGTTTCTTGTAACATTTTATTCCATTGGAAAGCAGTCCACATAACTCTTTGAAGTTCACAAGGGGCCAATGTATTGCACACCAAATGAAATATAGTTAAAGTGCCACATGAAGTTTGGTGGGGAGAAAAGAGAGATTCGTTTAGTATGCAATCACAGTTGTGGTGGTTTTATAAAGCATACACTTTGATAGTAGTCAGGTAATATGATGCCACACCAAACTATTTCTAATGCTTTAGGATTAGCTACGCAACACAGTGAAACTTTAGGCTTCTTTGACCAGGTTTAGAATGAACATAGAACCATAGAAAAGTTACAGCACAGAAGGAGGCCATTCGGCCCATCCTGTCCATGCCAGCCCAAGGACACCCAGGTGCCCTTTCTAATCCCACCTTCCTGCACCCGGCCCATAGCCCTGCAGCTTACAGCACTTTAGGTGCAGATCCAAGTACTCTTTAAAAGAGTTTAGAGTTTCTGTCTCTACCACCAATTTGGGCAGTAAATTCCAGACACCCACTACCTTCTGCATAAAAAAGTTCATCTTCATGTCCCCCATACACCTTCTGCCACTTATCTTGAATCTATGTCCCCTGGTTCTAGAATTTTCCACCAAGGGAAACAATTTTATCCTGTCCACTCTATCTATTCCCCTCATAATTTTGTACACCTCAATCAAGTCACCTCTCAGCCTTCTTTGTTCTAAGGAAAATAACCCCAACCTATCCAATCTCTCCTCGTAGCTACACTTTTCTAACCCTGGCAACATTTTTGTAAACCTCCTCCACACTCTCTCCAGAGCTATTACCGCCTTCCTGTAATGTGGTGCCCAGAACTGCACACAGTACTCCAGTTGTGGCCTCACCACTGTTTTATACAATTCCAACATTATATCCTTACTTTTATATTCTTTACCTCTGCCAATGAAGGAGAGCATTCCATATGCCTTCTTTACAACCTTGTTTACTTGAACTGCTGCCTTCAGGGACCTGTGTACTTGTATGCCAAGATCTCTCACTTTATCCACCCCTCTTAGTATATTCCCACTTATTGTGTAATCCCTGTAACTGTTTGACCTCCCTAAATGTATGACCTAACACTTCTTTATGTTAAAATCCATCTGCCACTTTACCGCCCACTCCACCAACCCATCTATATCTATACCCGTAGTGTTTCTATGATTTGGCTGCTGAATTACTTAACTGATGTGGTATGCACAAATGAAAATATTTGTATTAACTGTGCATTCTACATAAAAAACTTCACTACCACTCCATACCCCCACACTCGAAACCGTAAATTCAAGCAAAAATTCAGCAATATCGAATACAAGTTAATACCAAGCCCATCCCAAGAACAGTTTTCTGTCCCTTATTCAAATGGAGAGATGGTGGTTCAGTCACTGGACTAGTAATTCAGAGGCCCAGGGTAATGCTCTGGGGGACACTGGTTCAAATCTCGCCACAGCAGCTGGTGGAATTTAAATTCAATTAATAAATCTGGAATAGGAAACTAGCCTCAATAGTGGCACACATGACAACTCAATTGTTGTATCACCAACATCCAATTGGGAAGGGAATCGATTTTCCTTACCTAGTCTGGCCTAGACTCCAGACCCACAGCAATGTGGTTGACTTAACGGCCCTCTGAAATGGCCTAGCAAGCCACTCAGTTCAAGGCCTATTATAGTTGGGCACCAAATGCTGACCTTGCCAGCAACACTAACATCCCATGAAAAAATAAAGGATTCAAATTCAGTAATTGCTCAATTAGCATTTTGATACATTGGAAAGTAAGCCTTAGAGGATTGAATAAAACAAAAAAACGAACATTTACCCCCTCCCCAACTTCAGTTAGAGCATTTTGGTAAAGACACACCTTCTGCCACCCCTATAATGTCATCCATCTCCATGCTGCTGAAACAGTCATTCATGCCCTGGTTGCCTACAGACTCAGCTATTGCAATGCTATTCTGGTCAATCTCCCAACCAAGTCTGAACTAAACTAATCAAAATTCCACTGCTTGTATCCTAACTTGTACCAAGTCCCATTCACCCATCAACCCAGCCAGTGGTCTTGGTTCTATATTGTGCCCTGGTGCAGCCACTTTAAAAAGCATACCCTGTTATTCAAATCCCTCTACTGCCTTGCCCCTCCCTATTTCTGTAATCTATATCAGCCCTACAGCTCTATATCCCTCCCCCACCTCAGACATCCCCACACTTCTCCTATTCTGGCCTCTTGCTCAGCCCTGGTTTAATATCGCTCCAGCAGGGGCCTTTGGCTGCATAAGCTTAAAGGACTGCAATCCCATGCCTAAAACTCTACCTCTCTCTCCACAAGTCATTTCTTAAAACCTACCTCTTTAATCAAGCTTTTGGTCACCTGCCCTAATAACTGAGGTCTTGTGGCACAGTGGGTAGCATGCCTACCTCTGAGCCAGAAACTCCAGGTTTGAGTCCCACCCTGGATTCGAGTCCCACCCCAGGGCTTAATGGTCAAGGAATGCACATTGTGCAACCAGGCAGATTGAACATTAACCTGCAAATTCTTCCAGCACATGCCAATGGCAGGCAGTGAGGAGAGATTTCTGGTCAGCCATGTGATGGAAAGAACTTTGAAGGCTCTACCATCAATATCCATAGCTCCAGACGATAACGCATTTTTAAAAAGTGCACATCGCCACAGCAACTGAAACTTGAGTGAGCTGCAACACACCACCACCAACTGTGACTCGGTGTCATTTTTTTTCCTCCTGAAAATGTTTCAAATCATTTCTTTGAAGTACCCTGGTATGTAACTACATTAAAGGTGCTATATAAATGCAAGTTGTTGAAGCACCACCAAATTACGAGATAAAACCATCCCATCTGGCAGCCAGACTGATAATCAGTTTGGACTGTTTTGAAGGTCTAGTCCACTACAACATGACGTCACTGTTTCAAATATTTGCATAATTGTCACAAAGGTGGTGATGTGCCACAGCACCATTTACCATCTTAATGGGAAGCAACTAGCTCAAGTGACAAATCACAAATGCAGTGCAAGGCGCACACAGTACGGTGACATCAAACTATGTGCAGGAAGAAAGTTAAATAGATGGTGATTCTAAATAGTTGAAAAGGTTAATTTATTAGTTTAATAGCAATATAAACAATTGCGTCATGGTTTGAGAAAAATTGAAGTTTCAAATTGTTTCTATAGTTTCATTTAAATCGAGTACACAGGTACTCTTGACTTCAAAATACATTACAAAATGAGAGGTAGTGGCCTACTTACCGAAACCAGAAGGACATTACATAAGGTGCAATTGTTTTCTTGATCTGACTGCAACAGAAAGTATACAAATAATGCATCAAATACTTTTAAGTTCCATTTTCTATTGTATTACAGTCATTGCAAAATAGTAATTTTCAGGTAGTCAACTGCGCTATAGACACTAAAAAGGACATGAACATTCTTTCGGTATTGCACTGGTGAACATATTTCTGCTATTCCAGTAGAAAATGTACAAGATATTCTGGTCCTAACTAATGCATATGCATTCCAAGTGTATTATAAAAGGTCCTTTTTTTAAAAAAAAACTATACTCACAATCACTCTTTCCTTATGCTTAAAAATGTTATCCAAATCGCATTAAATAAACAATATAGTCAAAATCAAAAAATTGACACCACAATATACTTACGTTTTCAGACCTCAGGTGCCACTATTTGCCACCTGATCAATAAAGTTATATTAGATCGTGCCAGCCATCAGCTTTTAAAGCATTTTACAAGGGGAAAAATGCATTTTACCCCTGTCCACTGGGTGACATGGACAAAAATCAAATCCCAATCAGTTTTGACTGGATGGTAGAACTAAAGCCCCACTGTAATTGCAACAGCTTGAAAGCAGAATGTTTTCAGATAAGCTGATTTCTGATACATTTGTACCCATTTGGTAATGTGCCCACACATTTATAGTTATGCACCTTATGTCAAATTGTAGCTTTTAACTATAACTTCTGTGGCAATAAGAGTCAAATTTAACTGATAACCTGACTAACTACCAGGGAACCAGGATTTAAATGTTTGTGCAAAGAAACTTGTTAAAATGCAGTTTAAAAAATACTCAAAGAACATGCCCAACAGTTGTGTCACATGCAGACATATGTAACAGTTGTAAGAAGGTCGGGTGTTGTGGTGTGTGTGTGTGTGTGTGTGTGTGTGTGTGTGTGTGTGGCTGGTGGGGGGGGGGGTGGGGCGGCAGGGGTGGAAATGTGGTGATGAATACAACTTTGAACTTCATGGCCAAGAGCCCATTGCCTTTACGGCTATTGGTGATACTAACCACTTACTAGAATACATAAAATATTGTATGACTTCCACGTGCAGTTATTTTTTGAAAACTGAAATGGGTCAGCATTTTTGAATGTTTCAACACTGAAGGTGGTTTTTGGGTTGGACAATAAATATGTTGATATTACAAACTTTCATTATGCTCTTGGAAAAGTCAAGTGGATGGAAAATTGCCGAATGGCAAAAGTCAATAACTCCAAAATTACCACTACAAAGATTTTAAGATTATGGAAAATCAATATTTCCTTTCCTAAGTTTTTGCATAGAGCAAATGGCCTGCCTCTAGTCTAATAAAGATAGAGAAGGGCCAAAATATAAAACCTGCACTAGATGGAGATGTCCTGCTACATGACAGCAAGTTGTGACTGGGTAATATTTTGTTTGGGGAAATTATAGGTTTAGAGATTGAGGTAGCTCAGTACTTTGTTTAAAAATACAAATTCTGTTTACATAATAAAATGCAAACTTCAAACATTGTCTATTGAGAAAGACTGTACTCAACTTTTTAACTATGCATGTAGTGTTAAGAAATGAAAATACATTCCAAGTATTTTTGCCATCAATCTCAAAAGTAGATTTGAAAATATTTGCTAAATGGGGGAAAAAATCTATTAGATACCTGGATATCTCGATTAGTTTATCAAATTTAATTGCACAAGCAGAATCATATTGTATTTTATAAAATAGGACACACCATATTGGCTGCGAAAGTATTTGAGAAACAAAGCTTTTGCATTAAACCCTGGATGATTTTCAGCTTTAAAAACATGAATTCAAGCCTTTAATCCAGGAGTAATATGAAGTTTTTAATTCCAGTCTTAGGCTTAAAAAAACTAAAAAGTTAGTTCAATCTGGGCCCCACTGCTTTTCAGGATAATGGTGCTTTACATGGAAAATGGAAGAATATTTACAAGACACTTCCAAAATTATCACATTGAAAAAAAAAAATGTGCATTGCATGTACTAATCACAGTAAGAGATATTGGTCTCAAAAATAGAAGCGAGTTAAGGCAGTAAAATGGTTGGAACAAACCACTGAAAAAAAAAAACACTGAAGAAAAACGTGTTATCCATTACAGATTTCAAATAATTGATTTATTGTTGAGTTTGATACAATTGAATGTCTTGTTCAGCCACTTCTGAAGGCATTGGCGTGGAACTAGAGCCACATTTAGGCCAGACTGGGCAAGTACAGGTGTATTCCTTCTGTAAAAGGATATTTGTGAATCAGTTGTGTTTTGAGAATTAGACAGCTTCATGGTCCACTTTTTCTTTTAAAATTTCAAAAATCAGAATTGAGATTTTCAAACTGCTATGATGGAATTTAGTTTCATGTTCCCTGGATTATTAATTCAAATTTCTGGATTATTTGTCCAGCAACATAACCACTATGTTACTGCACCCTGATATGAGGGAGGAAGGAGAAATCTTTGCTATTTTATCTTCATATTGCACATGATTCCCAGAGGACAAGTTATTATTGTAACAAATTTAACCTAAGAACATAATGTACAGGACTTGAAGAGATCACAGTTCATTTCACCAATCCTCAGGCTTGCAGAATCAAATGCACCTGAATTTTGGCTTAAGGCCTTCAAAAAAAAAATCAAACCAAGACTTATAGGCCCAGGATAGCATGTCAGAGGCAGTTGGATTCTTTTCTCTCCTTCCCTTTTAAAAGTTATTACTATTAACCAATGTTCCATGTTATTGTTCACTGGGAGTCTGGATGAAGTGCACCATCAGGCTAATGGATAATTGGACTAGAGCTAATTTGCTCTTAAAAGAAAATCAAAAGCGAGACTAAGTTTCCATTATAAATTCCCATGTCCAGATTTATAATGGAAAATGCCTGCAGTAGTCACATCATCCTACCAGCGCTAGCACTATAGTTTTAATACGAGAGAGAAAGAGAATGCATCGCCACAGAATGACAAGTGGAAACTGCCCCACAGTTGGATTTTTAATATAAAAATGTTCCATAGGCAGAATTGAAGTCAAATTCCAAGCCACAATGGCTGGCAGTAGCCATTGATCTGGGCCAGACATACTATTGGGTAACTGGATTAATGCAAGGTATCCAGTTAAAGGCTAAAATATTGGAGTTGCACTGCTCAGCACATTTCAGCAACCTTTTAAGTAACTACAAAACAGCACTTGTCATTGCATTAGCAATTCCTTGGATAAACAGAATTGCAAGTTCTAATTACATATCAACAAAAAAAACCACAAAATGCTAGAAATGTTCAGCAGGTCAGACAGCATCGGTGGAGAGAAATAGAAACCTCCTGTTGGTCACACTGAATTATCAGCTAGTTTGCCCAATTCTTTATAACTTTAGTAGTGTCCTGCACAAGGCAATGGCAAACCACTACAATATTTTGCCAAGCATAGGTATAACTTATGGACCAACACATAGAAGTCCATGGTTGCCAATGCCCTCTTACTGCATTGAAGAGCAAGAGGCACAATGGGGCTGGACCTTTGACCTTGAACGTGAAAAGGTATAGTCCCCACTGATTTGGTGGTTTAGCAAGTCTTAGAAAAATATAGAAAAAAGCAGCATAGTTCACAATACAAGGCCATGACATTTACTTTCTAGTGGTCAAGTTTTTACACTCATTCAAATCACAGCTTCAAACAATGTGTAGGCAGATGGGGGCTTTGGGATCAAGAACATCACAATGCTCAACAAAAACCCATTATGTTGCCCTCATTGATTTTCAGAATCCATTTTGTAGAGGTGAATAGCTCTGGTTCAAACTGAATTCAAGGACTTCAGCATATAATATTGGCAGACACACTAGTGAGGTATTGAAAAGATTGTTGCACGGTCAGAGGTATCACATTCAAAAAAGACATTGCCCTGATTCCAGTGGTTTAGTTCAATAGTAAGCATCATACTGTACTGTTCAGAGAGCAGGAAGTCTGCCTGCTGCCTTGGCCAATAATTGTCCTGCCATTAAAAATAAATTAACCTCATGTGTTGCTTGTAGGACCTTGCTGTGCACAGAACTAATTACACACCAAAGTGGTTCATTCAGAGTTCACTTGAAAGGGACACAATATGGCATTATGGAGAGCTTGGCCTAAATAGCCAAGTGGTTATGTTACTGGGCTTGTAACCCCAAGATCAAGAGTTCAAATCTCACAATGGCAAACTATGAAACAATGTAACTTCATCTGAAACAGATGGAAACAGGTTTACTCAAAAGAGTATCAAGAGTTCAAATCTCACAATGGCAAACTATGAAACAATGTAACTTCATCTGAAACAGATGGAAACAGGTTTACTCAAAAGAGTATCAAGAGTTCAAATCTCACAATGGCAAACTATGAAACAATGTAACTTCGGGGCTTGGCCTAAATGGCCAAGTGGTTATGGTACTGGGCTTGTAACCCCAAGATCAAGAGTTCAAATCTCACAATGGCAAACTATGAAACAATGTAACTTCATCTGAAATTATGGAGGTGGGGGTGGGGGGTGCAAGAATGTTCTCCAGTTGTAAGATGCAAGGCCCATGTAGGGATAAATTGAGACTTGCACAAGGACAACCCTTTTTGTTTTAAAAAAAGAAATAAGGCAAGTTTGACCACCACCCCCCTTCCAACTGAATGTCCTCAGTCAGGTGTTGGATGACACTTCGAGTGTCAGAACTTTTTTTTTTAAATATAAAAGAGCGGAGGTTTTTCCTAAAGGTATTGCAGAATTGTGTTTGGCAAATATGTTGTTGTTGGCATTACCTGGTGATCTATTCACCATCTTAACAACAGGCTGTCTAATGGGATATGGTGATGGGCAACACCAAGCAAGGATTTGGATTTTACACAGCTCAAAATACTGAATATATGTGTTTTATACAAAGATACAAAGTAGTGTCTGGTCCAGGACAGTTATATGATGGTTAGGTGCAGCAACAAAGTCATATATTCAAGGATCGGCACTCTGCACAAAAGGAGATGTTCCACACTGCACCTGACAGAACTACTTAGTATGCATCCGTCCATGCTATAGGGAAGGCTACTGCAATGCACTCACATTTTATGGCTAGCAGCACCCCTCTCCTACCCCCAACCCACCAAGACCATGAGGAGTTTTTGGTATGTGCAATCCATCCTGAGGGCTCAAACACATGTGCTCTGTATACCAGCTGAAGCTCATAGGTAGCATTCCACCTGAATCATAAAGTTGTAAGTTCAAGTCCCATTCAAGAGACTCAAGCACAACATTTGGAAGTACATGCCAATGCAGTATTGTGGGAGGACTGACTTTCAGATAAGACGTTCTACCAAGGTCCCATCTGTCCTCTCAGGAGGACAAAGTTTCCATGATATTCATCCTGTGCTTCATCCTGTGATCCAGCCTAGCCAATGTATATCCTTCAACCAACATCACTAAAACAATTATTGCAACAATGACTATACTTAACTGGCTGTAAAATACTTGGCATGCACCAAAGTTGTAAAAGGATTTATAATATAAAACACAAGATTTTCTTTTTCATGAATTTTAATTGTCCAATGGTCAATTAGTGACTGCATTTTATAGTGAGGAGTAAGACTTTAACTTAGTATTAATTCCACCTAATATGTCTGGTGATGACAGATTGGGTCCAACAACAATCTGTTACCAACGTCAATACCTAAACCAGACAGTTTGATATACCCAGAATCATCTTGGCTGGACAATTCAAGACGTTGATTAGCTACATGGTTTTCATTGTCTGAATCCAGTAATACTCTCACACAAGGCAGGAACAGAAAGGTTCCAGAATTGATTTTTACCAATAAATATTTAAGCTCTCTAGGCTTGACAAAGACACAAAAAAATCAATATTGGGCAAGCAAACTACCTCCGCATAACTCAGCAACTTGGTTTGGAGACTCAAACTTACAAGTTTCTACACATCATAGCTGACTAAGACAGCATTAAAATATATACTTGTAATTTTTTTTTTAATTCGTTCTCTAGATGTGGGCTTTGCTGGCTGGGCCAGCAATTATTGCCCACCCTAGTTGCCCTTGAGAAGGTGCTGGTGAGGTACCTTCTTGAACTGCTGCAGTCCATATGGTGTAGGTACACCTACAGTGCTGTTAGGGAGGGAGTTCCAGGACTTTGAACCAGCGACAATGAAGGAACAGTGATATTTTTCCAAGTCAGGATGGTGAATGGCTTGGAGGGGAACTTCTAGGTGGTGGCGTTCCCATCTATCTGCTGCCCTTTGCATACCCAGGTGCAATACAGAACTTGTATTCAGTCCACAAAAAGAAACAGACACTAAGTGCAAAAGCATGTAATCAGTCAAATTAGAAAGAGAAACAGACAGCCAGATCATATCCATCGTAACCCTCTTCATGCACCCATCAGCCATGGCCAGGCTGGTAACATTCTTGCTTTCGGATTACAAGGTTCTGGGTTCAAGTCCCACTTAAGGGCCTTCAGCACAGAAATCAAGGCTGACACTCCAGTGCAGAACTGAGAAAGCACTGCAGTGTCACAGGTGCCATTGTTTGCATGAGATGTTCAACTGAGGAACCATCTCCCTGCCTGAGTGGATGTAAAGAATCCTATGGCATTATTTCAAAGAGTAATGGGGTTTATCTCTGGTGTCCTAGCCAATATTTATCCTTCAAATCAATATCAAAAACAGATTCTGATCATTATCACAAGGCTGTTTGTGGGAGTTTACTGTCCTCATTCCCTACATTACAACAGTGACTACATTTCAAAAAGTACTTCATTGGTCTTAAAGTGCTTCGAGACATCCGATGTGTGTGAAAAGCACTATCTAAATGCAAGTCCTAGAAACATTACTTTATCAGTAACGTTTATAAATGTTAAATGTGTGTTCACTGCCTATGGCTTTGTTGATTCTCTTCCCACCAAAATTCTTAGTAATCCACTTTTCCCTCCCTCAGCTTCTTCCTACTACATACATTGGAAAACACGTGTTGTGCTTTAAATACAAGAAATTCTGTTTTTGTGTTAATTATGCTGCTTTTTTCAGCCTCCTTCATTGCACAAAAAGTTAACTGAAAATATTATATTAAAGACTGTGTACCAAAGTATTAAAAAACTTACAATTAACAAACATTTTAAAGGTATTGTTTCCTGTTGACACATTTTGAAGAATTAAAAATCACACTTACTTATACCAGGTGTCTGGTCCAATACATTCCATTTTCCCATCATCTATTTGCACTTTGGCTTCCATGTCATCACTGAAACTGCAGAATAAAATCAACATTCCAAGTATTGGTACAGCCACTGTATACACAGCCTCCAGTGTAATAAATACTTATAAGATTAATGTCAACGCCAATCTCAAAAGTATGTGGCCTGGACAAAATGTGTCTTCGGGATACTGTATGCTTAAGCCATAAATTGCAATTCACTTTCAACACAAGTTTACAAACACAAAGGCTTTACATTGCAACAGCCAGAGTTTTTTTTAAAAAAGCACGTGGTAGTTGGATTTTACTGGCAATTAGTTCCACAAAATCAAAAGGGAAGCAGAGTGCAAAAAGCACACGTACATCAGTTGTAAATACATTTAATAGATTAACCAAATAAAAGGCCAGAGGCAATACAAGTACTTAGGAACTCAAAAACACGATTATGGATTTTCTTTACCATGCTAATTAGACCTTGTTCAATACTAAAGTCTGGAGCTAGAGCCAACTGGAATGAGGTATGCTTGCAATATTAACAGCACACACAATATACTAAAACCAATTCATTTTCAATTGGGGAGGTAAAAAAAGCAAACAAGATCTCAAATCCTTATTCATAATACAAAAACTAATCTCAAAAGGATCTAAATTACCATCTCACCTTTTTAAGTTTCTTGGTCACGATAGATTGTTGTATCACTCAAGTCATCAAATCTAAGCAAGACTAGGTGTACAATAAACAAAGAGGGGTTGGACTTAGTTTGGGGAACAACAATAAATCAGGTGTCTTTTGTTGTTCATAAAAACTGGGCAACACATCCAGTTTTTATAGAACGAGCTCGTATCACTTGATAGAGAACGATGGAGGATAAAATTTTCTTTTCTTGACATTCAGTCACTGAGTGTATGCAAGTGACCACCTGAAAAAAAATTGCTTGCTAAAGTCACTTCACCAACCACAAGGAGGTGAGCAAGTACAACTTAGGGCAACTTACACTTTTGCATGACAAATCCCATAACTACTTTCCAGCCTCAACTGGGCTGTCACTTTATTAGTAGAAAGAAACATGGGGTTGTTTTTAAGAGGTTGCGGGGGGGGGGGGGGGGGGGGGGGGCTGCGGTGGTTGGTGGGGGGCGGGGGTGCAGTCAAAAGTGTCAGGTTTCATTCTGTACAATGAAAAGGATCCAGGAAAACCAGGAGCAAAATAACATTACCAACATTTCCAAGGTAAGCAGTTACTGTGACCAGTCAACTCCAATTTCATATATTCAGTAAATTAAGTTTAACCACACGCCACTTCTAGCCCTTCTACGTCAGGCATGAGGAGAGGAATTGGATCAATGGTTTTGTTTGGCAAAAAAAGCAGAGGGATAAATTTCAGATTAGGAAGATGTGAAAAGCACTGAATATCAAACTGGATAATTTTGCAAGCTAAATGGCGTTATCCTGGATGCTTCTCTCTGCTCCTCCTATCACTTTAGCTTTACAGTCAAATCCAGTAATCTATTCAAGCAATTTATCAGTCACCTATCTTCTTTCCTATTCCTATGCCTTTGCTAACCCACTTCATTCCTGCCAAGCCTAGCAATGATGAAATAACATACATGAAAGCTGTTAGACACAGATTTAAGTCATGCTCTTTGGAGCTGCAACCTGATCCATGGGAGGCAGAGAAAAGGCTAGGGAGGGGCAGGGGAAAGAGCATAAAGTAGAAGTGTGCTAGTAAAAAAATTGGTTGCCAGCAAACACCATGTTTCATCACTGCTAATAACATAAGGAAGCTAGTTTCAGGAACTATTCAAGATATTTTGGAGAGTGTAAAAGCTATGCTAATGTTTAGCACAATACGTCCTGTAAACACCATCACTCTGATGATCTCAGATTCTATTTGGGTGTCAAAAGTCACTATCCCATCTTCAAGTGGCTTTTGTGAAAAACACATTTATTAAGCATTCACTCACCCATCAACATCAAATCCATGGTTGTATCTGACAGCTGAAATGTTGTAGTCACTGATCCCCATTTTGCTGTTTCCACAATCAACACCCTGAGCATAAAAATGATATAGAGAGTTAAGAAAAACACGTTACAGAAATAAATTTAAAAATCAGCAAAATGATGGAAATACTAACATCTGATATCATTGCCCATTCTTCCCTCCGCCCCAACTCTTTATATTTCCAGCATCTCTATGTCAAAAAATAGTTCATTTTTGAAACACGGCACAGTTTAAATTAATACAGATGCACTGAATTCAAATCCATAAAAAATCTAAACCTTAAGTAATATTCAATGTTATGTCACCAAGTCTAGGGTATGTAGACAAAAAAAAAGGCAGTTTTAAAGTGCAATACAGAAAGTAATGCTGTGGTGTGTTACAGATCATCCAGAGAGTCAGAGTTGCTGTAGCAACATGCACTTTACATGAATGTTGTAACCTGGAGCTATGGATAGTGATGATAGAAACTCCAACTTTCTTTCCATCACATGGCTCACCAGGAATCTCTCCCTCTCTTACTGCCTACCATTGGTATGCATTGAAAGGATCTGCAGGTTGATCAACCTGTTGGGCCATGTTAGGAATTCACCTTCCTCGGCCGTCAGGTTCTGGGGTGGACATCAATCCAAAGCTCCGAGGAAGGGATACTACCCGCTGCACCACAAGACCTCCACAGAAAGTAATATGTAGGCTTTTTAGTTAAGGGCATGTGTATATTGTTTTTATTTGAGAAGAAAAGCTAGATGAAAAATTAAATTAATGAGGCAGCTTTCTGCAAACCACCTGCCTACCGAATACACAGACCATATAAGCTGCAAGCCATAAATCAAGTCTTAATGATAAAATCAAAACAGATTTAATTTAGATTATAGAACGTTGCTCATGGAAACATGGAAATTCTGTTCATTCTGTCTAGTATTACACTTTATCTGGTGGACCAACATTCATGCAGCAGGGAGGTTTAAATTAAGTTATGCATTCATGGAATAGGTTTGTACATTTGCAGCATGGAAGAGCGTCTATGTTCATCACAACTTAAAACTGTACAGTACTATGTGAAAGTCTGAAGCACACATCATATAACAGACTCTTGGTGGAATTATTTTAAATAAGTGGCGTTCACCATTTTTCAAGCAATGACTCCACCTATCTAATTCCTACCTAACCCTGATAACTTTCACCCCCTTGCTTATCAAGAATCTAACCACCTCTACCTTAAAGATATTCAAGGACTCTGTGTCAACCACCTTTTGAGGAAGGGATTCCAAAGTCCTACAAACAAAAAAAAACTTATCTTCATCTGTCTTAAATGGGCAACTCCTCATTTTTGAACAGTGACCCCAGTTCTAGATTCTCCCAAAAGAGGAAACATTCTTTCCACATCCACTTTGTCAAGACCCCTCAGGATCTTAAAGGTTTCAATCAAGTCACCTCTTACTCTTCTAAACTCCACCAGATACAGCCTAGCCTGTCCAGTCTTTCCTCATAAGACAACCCACTCAGTCCTGGTATTAATCTAGTAAACCTTCTCTGAACTGCTTCCAACATATTTAGATCTTTCCTTAAATGAGACCACCAATACTGTTCACAGTACTCTTAGGTGTGGCCTCACCAATGCCCTATATAATTGAAGCATAACCTCCCTACTCTTGTATTCAATTCCCCTTGTAATAAACAATAACATTCTATTAGCTTTGCTAATTACTTGCTGCCAAGGCACTACTAGGGCCTTTTTTGGCACAAGGGCAATATTAATAAATTAAAGTTATCTAAGAACCTGACTACTATACTGCAATGTAACTAGTAAATGGTCCTGTATAGTTTTTCCAAATTTTAAATAAGTGAAAATGGATTTGATTTACAAGTGGTGGACCAGATACTGATTAAAAACATTTATTTTTTGTAATAATCCCATTTTAGCAGTGTTAATAAAGCTGCACAGGAAGCATCTTCACCACGTGGACTGCAGCAGTTCAAGGAGGCAGCTCATCACCACCTTCTCAAGAGCAACTAGAGATAGTCAATAAATGCTGGCCTAGCCAGCGAACCTACATCCCGTGAATGAATAGGAAAGAAAAACCCCCATCTCCAAGCAGAGATGGGGGAGCTATTAAGCAAATAACAACAGTATATAGGGTATGGAGGACCAGAGCTTAACGTGAAAGAGAAAATAGGAAAGGCTGCAGCGCTTGTAGTAAGGGAGGTGCAAGTCATTTCAGGTAACTCAGGTCTCAGAGAGACACCTTGGAGCTGGAGAAGTAGAGAACATGGGTGGCAGAAATTGGAGAAGGATTTTGAGTGATGACAGAGAAGCCTTGAAAATATGACAAGGGTTTTGAGCAAGCAGTGGCAGGAGGGCAGGAAACTGTACAAGGTACTTGAAGATAGCATCTGGAGTTGGGGGCAAAGGAGAAGCAGAAAGATGCAAGTGATCACAGCTACACCACCAGAAGTTTGGACAGGGTACGTGATGGAAGGAATAGCTCATTAGAGTTGCTATCCATGGTTCAATCTGTCCAAGAGATTCAAGAAGACTGCACTAATACTGGCACTCATGATTTGTTAGGTTCAAAGGCTAACTAGTTTAGTGTAATATAGAGGGAGAGGGGACAAGAAAACAAATTTAAAATGCACCCAGCTTGCGTGCACAGCCTTAATACACTCAAAGGTCACATGGTGCTGCCACTAAGGAGAGGAGGATGGGCAAGCAATTTTCAGCATGCATTTGAGTAAAGATCCTGAGGTGAGCAAGATACCATTTTAGTAAAAGGAGTTGAACCCTGCATGAGGAACAGCCACCTGGAGGATCAGTAAGGGGTCAATTCCCACTTAAGATACCTGTTAACACTAAATCACACTAAAACTACACCTTACACTACACAGTAATGCAAAACAATTTTCCTCACAGTAAATTATCAAAGTAACTTACACAGGGTGATGCCAACAGCCAGTAACTTCCTCACAACAGAATCATAGAATGGTTAAATGACAGAAGGCAGACATTCAGCCCGTCATGTCAGTGCTGGTGCTAAATGAACAATAGGTCCACTCCCCCACAACCCTGCACATTCTTCTTTTTCAGATAATAATCCAATTCCTGCTTGAATGCCTCAATTGAATCTGCCTCTACCACACTCTTTGGCAGTGCACTCCGGATCGTAACCACTCCCTGCATGAAAAATTCCTCCTCATTGTTTCTTTCGCCATTTACCTTAGATCTGTGTCTCCTGGTTCTCAATTCTTCCACCAATGAGTACAGCTTCTCCTGTCCTGACTACTCATGCTTCAGGATACCTCTATCAAATCTCCTCTCAGCCAAGGGAAACAGTCCCAACTTCATTAATCTATTTATCTGAAGTTCCTTATCCCTGGAATTATTCTTGTGAATTTTGTGAATGACTCTTATGTAATGTCTTTGCTCTAATGTCTTCACATACTTCCTAAAGTGTGCTACCCAGAGCTGGACACAATGCTCCAGTTGAGATCAAATACAGGTTTTATGAAGGATTATCATTTCCTTGCATCTATACTTGGTGCCCCTACTGATATAACCCAGGATGCCATATGCTTTATTAACCACTTTCTCAATCTGTCTTACCACCTTCAGTGACTAATGTACATTTATAACCAGGTCCCTCTGCTCCATGCACTCACTTTAGAATTGTACCTTTTAAATTATCTCTCTGCATTCTTTCTACCAAAACAGATCACTTCACACTTCTCTGCATTAAATTTCATCTGCCATTTGCCCACCCTTTTCGACATTCTGCACCATCTTCCTCACAGTTCACAATGCCGCATATCATTTGCAAATTTTGAAATTGTGACCTGTAAGCCAAGATCTAGGCCATTACTAAAAATCAGGAAGAACAAGGGTCCCACCGACACCCGAGCTCCACCATAAACTTTCATCTGGTCTGAAAGACAACCATTCCCCACTACTGTTTCCTGTCCCTCAGCCAATTTTGTATCCATGTTGCTTCTGCTCCTTTTATTTGCCCTTAACAAATCTGTGCTGGCTTTCCTTAATTAACCCTCATTTGCCCAAGTGACGACAATTTTGTACTAAATTGTTGTTTCTAAAAGCTTTCCCACCAGATATTAAACCGACTGGCCTGTGGTTGCTAGGCTGATCTTTTTACCCTTTTTTGAACAATAACATCTGCAATTCTCCAGTCCTTTGACACCACCCCAGAATATAAGATGGATTGTAAAATTATGGCCAGTGCCTTCACAATTTCCACTCTAACTTTCCTTAGTATCCTTGGATTTGTCTCATCTAGTCCTGGAGACTTATCAACTTTTAAGTACAGGCAGCCTATTCAATACCTCATCAATTTTAAACTCTTCCAAGTATCTGAATTACCTTCTCTTTCATCAAGACCCAGGCAGCATCTTCTTCCTTTGTAAAGGCAGATGCAAAGTATTCATTTAATACCTCAGCAATGTCCTGTCTCCATGTGGAAATCCCCTTCTTGGCACCTAATCAGCCTCAGTCCTTTTACTATTTGAGTATAGAAGATTTTTGGGTTCGCTTTTATGTTAGCTGCCGATCTCTTCTCACACTCTCTTTACTGCTCCCTCTGAAATTAATATTCAGCCTGGTTCTCAGTTGTATTATCCACCTGACATCTGTCACAAGCACATGTTTTCTTCTTCGTAAATTTCTCTCTCCTGTTATCCAGTGAGCTCCGGAATGGTTTTCCCTACCTTTTCCCTTTGTGGGAATATACCTTGCCTGTGCCCAGGCTCCTCCTCTTTAAAGATAGCCCATTGTTCAGTTACAATCCTGTCTGCCAACCTCTGATTCCAGCAACACCAAGGAAGCAAGCAACCCACATTAAGCTCTATTCCAACAGCAGGCAGACTGGGACACAGGGAGAATATATACCCTTTTAAACAGGGAATTGTTAAACAAATGGATCTTTTGCTTCATTTGAAAGGAGAAGTTCAATTATATAATGTACTCATCTCTACAGTACATTTAACAGAGATGAAATTTCCTGAATGTTGGTTTAAAGCAACATTTTCCTCAACTTTACACTGGAATGTTAGAACAAGGAAAAGGGCAGCAGACACATGGGAGCACCACCACCTGGAAATTCCCCTCCAAGTCGTTCACCATCCTGACTTGGAAATATATCACCATTTCTTCACTGTCACTGAGTCATAATACTGGAACTCCCTCCCCAACAGCACTGTGGGTGTACCCTACACCACATGGACTGCAACGGCTCAAGACAGCTCACCACCACCTTCTCAAGGGCAATTAGGGATGGGCAATAAATGCTGGCCTAGCCAGCAACACCCACATCCCACGAATGAATTTTTAAACTTTTTTTTTTAAAAAAGTGCTCAGCATTAAACATCACTTGTTTAAAAAAGAAACAAAATCATTCCTTAGCCAAAGGCACTGTTCATTAGTAACAACATGAAACAACATCTTTCCATTACCCAAGGGTACAACTATTGGTGTCGCATTAGTACATTAGTGTGGAAGGCCAAGTTAGCATCCACAACATCATGTGCAGTTTTTTTTTTAAACCATCACCTAGCCAGAAGGAAGATTTTTTTTTAAAAAAGTAAAATGTTAAGAGCCACTGTTGTGCAACTTAAGAGCAGCAAAGAACTGTGCTGGGGTGAGGGCAGGATTTTTAAAAAAAAGTTAGCCCCTTTCATTTCCATTAGTTCCCAGAAGTTAATACCTCTGGCTACAAACTATTCCTTCAGCAAATATTCACATGCATGCTGTCCACACTTGAATCACAATATTGCTAAAATTCATGTAAAAAAAATGGACTCATTCGCTTGGAAAAAAAAAGCAAAGCAGATCAGAAAAATCAGCAGCTGTAAAACATCAGCTATGGTAGCCAAAGATGCAAAGGATTTTCATTACCTTACCCAGTTTTAAGTGTTTTCAGCAATCGTGAGTTTCTGCCAATATTCAAATCACAGCCAAAGCCACAAATTTCCTAATCTTAAAAATTGCATTAAATACATAGACTCCATATAGAACTAGTCACTGTTAGGCTAGTGGGAAAGTCTGTATCTGAAGTATTAAGTTGGCTTTGTAACTGCATCAGCATTTTAATAGGACAAAGGTTGGGAATGAAAAACACTTCATAGCACACAGTTATAAACCAGCCCTGTTTTTCCAAAGGATTGCAGACATAGCAGTTTCCAAAGCTTCCTCTAACATCTGCCCAGTCATGATTTCAGCTGACTGCCTCCTTGGACAGCAAACATTTCCTTTGCTTGTAAAAAAAAATCCAACGCACTAAAAAAAAATCCACAATGCACTATTATCTAACCAATTGGAACCATCATTTTCAGCCTAACAAAAGTGCACTATCCTTTGCTCAATTAGTGGGTTACTTGTATGAAATGGTTCCGAATTCATCTGGTTTCCCATGGCAACGCTTAACATCTGTCAATATTTGCTGAGCAGCATTTCCTCATCAGAAGCAGTAGCATAAACTTCTATCAACAACCCTGAATGAGACAGGAGTAAAGGCAAGCAAACATACAGGAGACGCAAGTAGGCAGAGGATATGGGTCAGAAGCCGTGCTCAGGATCAGGTAGGATGTTGAAATTCAATAGTCTGCTTCAATTTTATATCCTCTCCCCAATTTCAGTCTCTATATTCCCCAGTAATGTCCTTGTGCTACCTTGCAAAAAACCAGTATCAATCCCCTTCATCCCCAGCAAACACTTGCTGCAATGTGTACTATTACAGGATACACCGCAACAACTGGTCAAGCTTCAACTCAACAAACTACTGAAATGGCCCCTATCAATGCTGTGACATCTAATAGAGTAGCAATACTATGGCTCAAAGCACAGATCATCCAAATATGTGTACACCAGAAAATGTCTACAGAGGACAAGGACTGCAGCAGTTCAAGAAGGTAGCCAGACCACCACCATCGCAGATCGACAATAAGAGCATCCTTACCAGCATCAGCCATACACATATCAAGAACAATTTTTAAACCCCCCCTCTTAAATCTGATTATTGACAAAGACACGAATTGTGAGGAGTAGGCCATTCGGCCCCTCCAGCCTGCTCACTTAGTAAGATCATGGCTGTTATGATTTCAACTCCACATTCCTGCCTATCCCAGATAACCTTTAACTGCCATGCTTACCAAGAATCTACCTACCCCTGCCTTACAAGATATTCAAAGATTCTGCTTTCACTGCCTTTTGAGGAGGAGAGTTCCAAAGACTCTCAACTCTCAAAATATTTTCAGACGCGTGGATAGATAATTGGACAAAGATGACAGGTGATGGATCAGATGTGGGGGATTGTGCATATAGCGGACGTAGTTAGATGGAAAATTTCCGAGACAATATTAACAAGTTTTTTTAATTATCAGTTATATTTTCAATAAGTTATGCACAAGTTTAGAATAAATTGAGAAGCTAGCGGAAAATGCAATTTAGGTATCTTAGTGCTTGTGGAGGGATAGTTCAGACTGGAAAGGAAGAAAAAGAGGAGAATTGGAGCCATAAAGAAGAAAGGAGGTGGCTGGGCAGCCGTGGGGGAGGGAGATCAGCTGGGTTTTACAAAAGTCCAACAGCTTCATGGTCACTTTTGTTATACTAAAGGGGCTCATCAGGGTAGATGCTGAGATAGATGATGTTTCCTCTCATGAGGGAGTCTTGAACTAGAGGAGATGGTTTAAAGATAAGAGGTCTCCCTTGTAAGACAGATGAGGAGGAACATCCCTCTTATATCCCAGATGAGCCCCCAAACTTTGTCACAATTCACTGGAGATAATGTGCTGCAATATAAGCCCCACTGTTCCCCGAGCTGCGACAAATGTGAAAATGTTTGACCAAACCACCAGATTGCCCCCATTCTCCCTAACTGTTTAATTTAGATTAACAGAATACGAGCACCAGGTTTGTAAACTTAATAAGTAAATAATCGTTTATCAAACAAACTGTCATTAACCAGTGGCAAAAGAAAGAAATATGAACTGCTAATTTCTAACACTATAACCTAAACTCTACCCCTTTTTAAATCCCTATATACACACATGCAAGACACACAAAAATATGGACTTTAAGGATGGGATAAGACAGTGTAATAGCGCCAATTCCAGAGTGCAGGATTCAATGGGTTGATTTTGATCGATGTCTTCCAAATTCCTTTCAGTTCTTGGTGATGACACGAGGTGGTCTGCCAGCATGTTCAGTATTTAGTTCACTGGTTGAGCACTTGCCTTTCAATGTCTAACAGTGATTTTCCCCTTTTGCCTTTTGACAGGGGTTTTCAGAGAAAGCAGGTTAGAGATACAAGAAGAAAGAGCCAGCTAGCTATTGTTGTGGAATTACTGGAATTTTCCACACACAGGAGAAAGGTTTTAGGTCTTTTTCCTTTCAGGCTAGGAGCTATTCTGCTACACTGCTTTCACACAAACCCTGGCCACCTGGTCAGGGGCCAATTAAAGTGTTGTTGCCAGGCAGCTCCCTTGATCCAGGACTCCTTTCTGGCACCATCCTGTCTTTCATGGCACCCTCTGTTCCAGGACTGCAACATTGTATATATATATATATATCTCTCATTCTGTTCCAGTGGACATGTCTTTCAAACTGCAACCATTGTAATTTTAAACCACAGTCCAACAGAAAATAAAAGGATATGTTCTTCACCACAGTCTAACAGAAATAAAAAGATATGTTCCTTACAGCTGAGTTAGACAGATTTTTGATTGACAAGGCAGGCAAGGGTTAAGTGGGACAGGCAAGAATTTGGAGTTAAGGCCACAATCAGATTCATGATCATGTTGATTGGCAGATCAGGATCAATGGGCTGAATGGCCTGATCTTAATCCTAACCCTTATGAAATTATGAAATATAAAAATAATGGTCAGGAAAAGGCACTTATGATGGCTGGAGCATCATTGCCAGACACTTGCTGCCTAACAATCCCCTGGCAGAGGCAATAATACAATGGTGGGGGGAGAAACAGGGTCAATAAAGGATACCAAAATTTCAGAAAATTCCTCTCTAACCCACCCACCCCCTTAACAGATCAGAACCTGTCCAGGAGAACATGTGCACATTAATCCATTTACCTTATGACTCAATCTCTGCTCCAGTGAAGAACCAACCCAGTTGCTTCTTGAAGTAATGCAGAATTGTCATGCATGGTACCAGTCAGCAACACATTTTAGAGGCTCAATGCTCTCTGGGCAAAGGTCAACTGTCTAAATGTAGCCTATTCCTTCCCCTGTGCAGTCTCATTGTTATATTTTTTTAAAAACCTGGAAATACAAATCAATCACTTCCTTGGTTTGATTTGAATTCACATGGATTACTAGTCCAGTAACAATCATGACACTTGTGTGTCTGTTTTAAGACATGAGTTCACGGTAGAACATAGAGTACTAATGGATCCTAAACAAAGGAACAATTTGTCACACACAGCAAGTTGGAAATTGCTTAATGCCTTGTGACTCCTTGCAGCTCTCAGGCCTGATAGATAATGGTCTCTTGAAAATAAAGAACTAAGAACTTGTCAAAAGCAGTAATCTACTTTCAATGTTCATATAAATTAGCTACTGCCGGTGGACTAATGTCATTGGAGATCTTTACAACCCATTAAAAACTAACTGGAATGGATTAGAATGTAAACTCAATAATCTAGAGAAGATCAAGGCTGCACATGTAGGTAGACTACACAAAGTAGATATACTACAAAATGGTATCCAAAAAATAAGCATGTTCTACTTAATGCAAGTATAAGTAACAAAAGTAATTTGTGCTACTTCAGTGAGCCACTAGTCCTCATCGTACCAAAGGATTAAACACTTTTCTTTTGCATTTGTAAATGAGACAGTGTTCGGTCACAAGGTCTGTTTAGATTTAAAATGCAGTTTGCAGCTGAAATTGGTTGCAGGAGCTTCTTATTTCCAGAGATTTTATGGTTTGCGTAAGTAACTGCATTCATTAATTGGAACCTTACTTGTTGAAAAGATTTGACTAATTAGTAACGGTAGTTATTTCTCCTGTCCCTCCCGTTCGTGATGAAAACGGGTTTGTACTCGAAAGAGTTACACCGCACCAAATTCGTGTCATGGTTACATTTAGTAGCCCATAACACGATGTTGAGGAAAGAAAAATAAAAAGGGGAAAATATTTTTGCAGCCATTATACTCCCTCGCAGGCTGTGCACCATTCTTAAAGATAGTTCCCAAATAGTTCTTTGATTTAGACAACATCGTTAGCACTTGTTGGGACTTTACAATTAGTGAAGTGATATGAGTATAGGTGTAAAAAATGATCTCCCCATCAAAATACATAGGTGACATTGTGTTTCCTTCCCTCAATTCATTTGAGGGAGAGAGAGAGATTCTTACCTTCCAACTAGCCCACAACATTTTCAGCCGTGCAACGTTGCCTTCCAGTTTGTAATCTTCTTCCATTTTAGTGCATTTGGCACTACTACCGAATCCTTCCATAATCAGCCTGGCTTCCCTGTACTCCATAGGACAGTTCCTTTTAAAAGACAGTTGTACATAAGGGGTGCGGCAGAGAAGAGAATAGTTAATTCATAATAGAAACACAAACTGAAGAAAAAAACAACCGCAGTGAGAACGGATACATTGTAGTGTTGTATAAATAAATACTCTTCTTCCGATAAGAGTCCTTATTACGTTCATATCCATCATAAACATTAAAATAGCAAGAAACGTTTAACAATGGTCTTACCTCCACAGAACCTTTTGACAGAAACAGTTTGAATAATGCAGTAAAAAGGGCTGCGTTAGAAACAAATTTTAGCCTTATAATCTTGAGTGGGGAAAATGTTGAAACGGTATATAATAGACTTCTAGAAAGGAGCCATTAAATTCAAACTATTAAGCCAAACCTTGTCGAATGAAGAGAGCAGCAGTGTCAGGACACGTCTCACGAAGTGAGGAGAGGGAAGCAAATGAATTATGAAGACCCCATATAATTGGTTTATTTTTCAACAATTCAAACCTTATTCATTACTTGTTTACAAGGCTTCTTATAACGTTATAGTGACCTTTCTTTAAAATCAATGTAATCTATGGCACATTTCACTTAAAGTGAATTTGATAACAAAAATCCAACAATTTCATAAATTGAACGAAAAGTTTCCAGTAATTGCAATAAACTTATCAAAGAATAAGAATTTATACTACAGGAAAAATAGGTGCTGATTGGTTGGCAATTTGACTCTGATTGGCTGAGGCATTGCCATGGAGAAAGCAATGAGGAACAAAAGGCTCTCCAAACTCCTGGGTGATTCAGAAAAGGTGCAAGTGTTGAGTATATTCCTTTTGTTTGCAGATAATGGTCCCAGTGTATGAATGTATGTCACTTCTAACAAGTGTAAATGAGCCACATTACAAGCTCAGCTGATCATCTTAAGTTGGTTATTGGTGTAGCTATTAGCACACTTGGGGTTGTTTAGTAAGTGCTGTCCAATTGCAGAATTACATTTAACAATAGACATTTTGTTTTGGATTTTAAAAATGTGGGAAGGTTGAGATTAGTCTGTTCTCTGCCTGTTACATACAACAGGAGGAAAACACCATTTGATTCGATCTGTCAATTGTTGGGATGAACAGCTGATGCACCTGACATCTCACCAGCAGTGAAATTCATACATGACACTTCTCAATTGTGTGGTAGACAGAATGTCTTTTTGGACTGATGGCAGCATCCTATTAGTTGAAAATACCACTTATGTAGCCACTGCAAAGTAACAATGTGAAATGGATTGCTTAACCTGTTGTTCAAATTGTTGAGATATTTTGCCTTCCCAGGGTAATTTGAGATAGTCCAGACACTTTTCAAGTCCAAAAGTGGCACCCTTTGGCCCATTTACAAGTTTGTGTGATACACAGCAAGCAATTATCTGATCAGGATAGCCATTGTCCCTATTTCAGCATCAACCTTGTCAGGTGAGCAAATGGCTTGGGCCCTGTTTAGAAGATTGATGATAAGGCCACTAGAACATCAGGAAAAGGAGCAGGAATACACCACATGGCCCATCGAGCCTGCTCCACCACTCAAAAGGATTGTGGCTGATCTTCAGCTTTAACTCCATTTTCTCACCCACTCCCCATATTCCTTAATGCCCTGAGATACCAAAAATTTGTCTATCCCATTCTTAAATGTATTCAAAAATGGAACACCCACAATCCTCTGGGGTAAATAATTCTAAAGATTCACAACCCTTTGAGTGAAGTAATTTCTCTGCATCTTAGTCCTAAATGATCAGCCCCTTATCCTGAGACTGACCCCATGATTTAGATTCTCTGACCAGCAGAAATAATCTCCCAGCATCCACCCTATCGAATTTTGTAGGTTTCATCTCTCATTCCTCTAAACTACAGGGAATATAAGCCCAATTAACTCAGCCTCTCATCAGAGGACAGCCACCTCATCCCAGGGACCAATTTAGTGAACCTTCGCTGTACCGCCTCCAATGCAAGTATATCCTTTATTAAATGTGGAGACCAAAACTGCACACAGTACTCCAGATGTGGTCTGACCAAAACCCTGTACAACTGTAGCAAGACTTTGTTATTCTTTTACTCCAATCCCTTTGCAATAAAGGCCAACATCCCATTTGCCTTCCTAATTACTTGCTGCACCTGCATACCCACATTTTGTGTTCCTTGTACAAGCACACCAAGCTTACGAGTTTCACAGCTTTTAAAAATGATTTTGCCTCTCTATTCTTACAGCCAAAGTGAATAACTTCACACTTCCTACATTATACTCCATCTGCCATTTTTTTGCCCATTCACTTAAACTATCTACATCTCTTTGCAGCCTCTCTGTGTCCTCCCCACACCTTATCTTTCCACCTAGCTTGCCATCATCAGTAAACATTACTCTGTCTCTTCATCCTAGTCATTATACAGATTCTGAATAGCTGAGGCCTCAGCACTGATCCTTGCAACACTGCACTATCCACTGCCTGCCAACTTGAAAATGCCCCATCTATGCCCATTTTCTGGTTTCTATCCATTAGCCAATCCTTCATCCATGCTAACATATTACCCCCAACTCCATGAGCCCTTAACTTGCCTTTTGATTTTTTTGTGGCACCTTATCGAATGCCTTTGGAAATCCAAGTGTACTACATCTACTGGTTCCCCTTTATCTAGCCTGCTAGTTATATCCTCAAAAAACTAATTCATTTGTCAAATGAGATTTCCCTCTTTTAAAAACTACATTGATGTGTTCATAACATATTGTGCTCTTCTAAATGCATTGTTAAGACTTCCTTAATAATAGATTCCAGCATTTTCCTAACAACTGATGTTAGGCTAACTGGCTTTAGTTCACTGTTTTCTCTCTCCCTCCTTTCTTAAAAAGCATTGTAACATTTGTTAACTTCCAATCTAATGGACTGTTCCCAAATCAACGTAACTTTGGAAAAATCATAGCTAGCGCATCCACTATCTTTGCAGCTGTCTCTTTTAGAACTCTAGGGTGTAGGCCATCAGGTCCCAGTGATTTGTCAGATTTTTGTCCCTTAAGTTTCTCCAATACCGCTTCTCTGCTGATATTAATTTCCTTAATTTCCTCATTCGTTTTAGCTGCTAGGTTACTGTCTATTTCTGGTATGAAACTTGTGTCTTGTAGTGTGAAGACAGACCACTCTTATAGTGACCATTCTTATAGTGCATGGAGCTATACAGATCCCAACATGTATATTGATCAGTGAAGTTAGGCTTGCAGTAGGCAGTAATGGAGAACCCATTAACAGATTTTTCAACTAGCACATAGAGGAAAGGGAGTGCATTAGACTATTCCATCTCAAAAGTGAATTTTAGTGTGGGTTTGAGTATATTAAGGTGTATAAGGAAATCCTTACATGTGGCTCAAATTCAAAGATTGCAAACATCATGTACGTATCGGAAATATGCACAGGGTAGGATGTTAGGGCTCATTCTATCAAAAATGTGTTCCTTGTGAAAACTGACAAAAATGTTAACAAGCAAAGGATCTAGAGGGGATCCCATGGCAACTTCACCTATTTGGGCATAATTTTTCCAGATGTACAACATTCTTGCTAAAAAGGACAAATTCAGAAACCCACTCCTGTCATTTCAGGGTATCCTTTGCCCTATGTCTCCATAACTATTTTCAGAAGGAAAAAGACTTTTTGTTGAAGCTTTTTGTCCTGCACTCATCAGGACAATCATAAGAAAACCAATGCCAGGGGAAGTAACAACTTTATATGTATGAAAAGAGAGTGCCGATAGTTGGCAGGTGGACTCTAATTGGTAAAAGTGTTGCCAGTCAGTGTATTGATTTCAAAATAAATCTTAATATTTAAAACAATATTCATGACATGCTTCAAATTCAAGTGCTTTGACACTATCTTTTAAATTTACTCTTGGAATGGCGCCACTAGCACGGCTGGCAGTTATTGACCATCACTAGTTGCCCTACTAATGGTAGGTCTTCTTCTTGAACCACTGCAGACTGTATGGTGCAGGTGATCCTACAATGCTATCGGGTGGATAGGTGTATGATTTTGATCTAGGAACAATGGAGGAATTGTGCTTTATGTCCAAGTCAAACTGGTGCAGGATTTGGAAGGACACTTGGAGATGATGGTGTTCCCATGCGCCTGTTCATTTGTCTTTTTAAATGTGGTGACTCTGAGTTTGAAAAGTACTGCCAAAGGAGCTTTAGTGAGTTGCTCTAGTGTATTCTGTAGCTAATACACGCTTCAGCTATGGTATACACCAGTTGTTGATATTTAGGCTAGTGGATGAGGTGCTAATCAAGTAGATTTATTTTTCCTGGATGGTGTCAAGCTTCTTGCTTGTTGTTGGAACTGTATTCATCCAGGCAAGTGGAGAATATTCCATTCAACTCTTGGCTTGTATGTTGTAGGTGGTGGGCAGGCTTTGGGAAGTCAGGAAATGACCCATGTGCCAAATGGGTACCCAGCCTCTGACCTGCTGCAGTAGTCACTGCATTTACCTGGCTGGTGAAGTTTTGGTCAATGATGAACCCCCAAGGATATTGATAGTAGTGGATCTCGTGACAGTAATGGAATAGAATGTCAAAAGGCTCAGTCCAGTTGGAGATGGTCATTGTCTGGCACCTGTGTGGCTTGAATGTTACTTGGCACTTATTAACTCAAGCCTGCATGTTGTCCAGATCTTTCTGCATACAGGTGTAGACTGCTTCACAATCAGAGGAATATGAATGGAATGGAACACTGAACAATCATCAGCAGACAGCCCCATGTTAGATTTTATGATGGAGGGTATCACAGAATTGTTACGGTGTAGAAGGAGGCCATTCAGCCCATCGTGTCTGCACCAGCTCTCTGAACATTTTAACTTCTCCTGCCTTTTGCTTGTAACCCTGCACATTGTTTCTATTATTAGATAAGTTTACATTCGAACTTTACTGCTGGATGCATAAGACACACATGTCAGGAGCAGTGGCAGCAGCTTCATATACTATGAGGACAGCTGAGTGTAAAAAGTCTTCATTAATATACTGCCTTTCAAGATCTTAGGCCATCCCAAAGCACTTTACAACCAATTACGTACCTTTGAAGTGTAGTCACTTGTAATGTAGGAAACACAGCAGCCAATTTGTTCAAAGCAAGCTCCCATAGCCAGCAATGTAAAAATGAACAGATAAATATTGAACTGGACACCAAGGAGAATTCTCCAGTTCTTCTCTGAAGTGGTATCATGGGGTCTGTTGTGCTCAGCTGAGAAGGCTGACATGTGATCTCGTTCAAAGAACGATACTTCTGACAGTGCTGCAATCCTTCAGAACTGCACTGGAGTGTCAGCTAGACTTTGTGCTCGAGTCTCCGGAGTGGGACTTGAGCCCTCAAATTTCTGACTCAGAGGCCAGAGTGCTACCATTGAGCCTTGGCTGGGTTAATGTTCAGGGTGTAAATCTTTCCCAGAGCTTCAGCAGTCAGGGAAGCACTGGCCAATACCAGGGAGCAAGAGGGAGAAACAAGCAAGCTCAACATTAAATACATTGACAGCTTTCTGAAGCAAGTAGATAATTGGTTGATTGAGCTGTAAATAAATTGTGATTTGCAGGAAGCAGAAGGAATGGGCTATATCAGCAACAAAAGATGCCTCTATTTAATTAGAAGCAGGCTGCAATTTTACTGCAATAAAAACCACAAGTACTGGAAATCCAAAATAAAAACAGAAAATGCTGGGAATACACAATAGACTTGAAATGCTGGTAGGTCATTAACAGTATAACATTGTCAAAAAATGTTTTTCCCCAAACAATTATTTTATTTTGAGGTCGCTGACAGTAGCACTGTTTCTTGACCAACCTGAATCCTATTTAAATAACATTACTTTAAATAACGTGAGATGACCTTGGATTGCTAGATTAATAGATTGTCCAGCTGTAACTGTTGCAGGAAAACACTGGCATCTACCTGACAATGTCCTGTCCACAAAAAGCAGCACAAATCCAGGCCAGCCAATTACTGCCCCATCAGTCTACTCTCGATCATCAAAGTGATGCAAGGTGTAGGTCATTGATGAAGCAGCTGAAGATGGCAGGTTTCATAGAGTGGCCAATTTTGCACTCCATTGATTTCAATGGAGAGAGAAATGGGTTGGGGTGTCAAAACAGAGTTTAACCTGATCCCTAAAATTACCCCTAAAATCCTTGAAATGTGAATATTGAGTTTTCCAGAAATGTTGATTTTTGTCACCTGTAGAGATAAAAGTGGATTTTATGAAAGAACTGAAAAGTTATTTTGAAAACCATTGGAAAAATGGTTATGAATTTCTCATACTTGGAAGATTTTATTGGAGGTTGCACTTGTAAGTGTAGTTACCCCAATGTAGTCATTCTGTGTTTAAAATTTTAGCTTAGACATTCATCACAAGATAGTCAACAGTAAATTCCTGTCTGTGTAGCAATATCTACCCTTTTGTATTTTTTTTACAAGATGTGGGCTTCACTGGCTAGGCCAACATTTATTGTCCATCCCTAATTGTCCTTGAGGAGGTGTTGGTGAGCTGCCTTTTTGAACCACTGCAGTCCCTGTGGTGTAGCTACACCCACAGTGCTGTTAGGGAGGGAATTCCAGGATTTTGACCCAGCGACATTGAAGGAATGGCAATATATTTCCAAGTTAGGATGGTGAGTGGGTTGGAGGGGAACTTCAAGATGGTGGTGTTCCCATGTGTCTGCTGCCCGTGTCCTAGATGGCAGCGGTCTTGGGTTTGGAAGGTGCTGCCGAAGGAGCCTTGGTGAGTTGCTGCAGTAAATCTTGTAGATGGTGCACACTGCTGCTACTGTGCATCGGTGGTGGAGGGAGTGAATGTTTGTGCATGTGGTGCCAATCAAGCGGGCTGCTTTGTCCTGGTCAGTGTCAAGCTTCTTGAATGTTGTTGGAACTGCAACCATCCAGGCAGTTGGAGTGTATTCCATCACTCTCCTGCTTGTGCCTTGTAGATGCTGGACAGACTTTGTGGAGTCAGGAGGCAAGTTACTTGCTGCAGGATTCCCAGCCTCTGACCTGCTCTTGTAGCCACAGTATATATATGACTAGTCCAGTTCAGTTTCTTGTCGATGGTAACCCCCAGGATGTTGGTGAGGGATTCAGCGATGGTGGTGCTATTGAATGTGAAGGGGCGATGATTAGATTCTCTCTTGGTGGAGATGGTCATTGCCTGGCACTCGTGTGGCATGAAAGTTACTTGCCACTTCTTAGTCCAAGCCTAGATATTGGCCAGGTCTTGCTGCATTTGGGCATGGACTGCTTCAGAATCTGAGGAGTTACGAATGGTGCTGAACATTGTGCAATCAGCGAACAGCCCCATTTCTGACCTTATGCTGGAAGGAAGGTCATTGATGAAAAAAGGTTGAAGATGGTTGGACCTAGGACCCTACCTTGAGGAATTCCTGTAGTGATGTCCTGGAGCTGAGATGATTGACCTCCAACAACACAACCATTTTCCTTTGTGCTAGGTATGACATCAAACAACAGGGAGTTTTCTCAGTGATTCCAATTGTCTCCAGTGTTGCTGGGGCTCCTTGATGCTACACTCAGTCAAATGCGGCCTTGATGTCAAGGGCCGTGACTCTCACCTCACCTCCGAAGTTCAGCTATTTTGTCCACGTTTGAACCAAGGCTGTAATGAGGTCAGAAGCTGAGTGACCCTGGCAGAACCCAAACTGAGTGTCATTGAGCAGGTTATTGCTAAGCAAGTGACACTTGATAGCACTGTTGATGACACCTTCTATCACCTTACTGATGATCGAGAGTAGATTGATGGGATGGTAATTGGCCTTACTGGATTTGTCCTGCCTTTGTTGTACAGGACATACCTGGGCAATTTTCCACATTGCCGGGTAGAGGCCCATGTTGTAGCTGCAGTGGAACAGCTTGGCATGGGGCACGGCAAGTTCTGGAACACAAGTCTTCAGTACTATTGTTGGAATATTGCCAGGGCCCAAGCCTTTGTAGGATCTAGTGTCTTCAGCCATTGCTTGATATTACGTGGAGTGATTCGAATTGGCTGAAGACTGGCATCTGTGATGCTGGGGACCTCCGGAGGAGGCCAAGATGGATCATCCACTTGGCATTTCTGCCTAAAGATTGTTGTGAATGCTTCAGCCTTATCTTTTGCACTGCTGTGCTGGGCTTCTGCACCATTGATGTGGGGATATTTGTGGATCCTCCAACAGTGAGCTGTGAATGGTGGTGCACAATTAAACGACTGGATGTGGCAGGACTGCAGAGCTTAGATCTGATCAGTTGGTTGTGAAATCACTTAGCTCTGTCTATCACTTGATGCTTATGCTGTTTGGCCCGCAAGTAGTCCTGTGTTGTAGCTTCACCAGGTTGACACCTCATTTTTAGGTATGCCTAGTGCTGCTCCTGGCATGCCCTTCTGCACTCTTCATTGAACCAAGGTTGATCCCCTGACTTGATGGTAATGGTAGAGTGGGCCATGAGGTTACAGATTGCGTTCGAGTAAAATTCTGCTGCTGCTGATGGCCCACAGTGCCTCATGGTGCCCAGTCTTGAGTTGCTAGATCTGTTTGAAATCTATCCCATTTAGCACAGTGAAAGGGCCACACAACACGTTGGAGAGTATCCTCAATGTGAAGATGGGACTTTGTCTCCACAACGACTGTGCGGTGGTCACCCCTACCTGTCATGAACAGATGCATCTGTAGTAGACAGGTTGGTGAGGATGAGGCCAAGTATGTTTTTCCCTCTTGTTGGTTCCGCAACCACCTGGTGCAGACCCAGTCTAGCAGCTATGTCCTTTAAGACTCAGCCAGCTCAGTCAGTAGTGGTGCTACCAAGCCACTCTTGGTGATGGACATTGATGCCCCCCACCCATTCTGCACCCTTGCCACCCTCAGTGCTTCCTCCAAGTGGTGTTCAGCATGGAGGAGCACTGATTCATCAGCTGAGTTGGAGTGGGGGGAGGGTGGTACATGGTAATTAGCAGGAGCTTTTCTTGCCCATGTTTGACCTGATGCCGTGAAACTTCATGGGGTCCGGAGTCGATGTTGAGGACTCCCAGGGCAACTCTTTCTTGACTGTATGCCAATGTGTTGGTGGGACAGGACATACCGAGGGACAGTGATGGTGGTATCTGGGACATTATCTGTAAGATATGATTCCGTGAGGATGAGTATATCAGAGATAGCTCTCCCAATTTTGGCACAAGCCTACAGATGTTAGTAAGGGAGGAATTTGCAGGGTCTACAGGGCTGGGTTTGCCATTGTCATTTCCGGTGCCTAGGTAGTGCCGGGTGGTCTGTCCGGTTTCATTCATTTTTCTTGACTTTTTAGCCATTTGATACAACTGAATGGCTTGCTGGGCCATTTCAGAGCTCATTTAAAAGTCAACCATATTACTGCAGATCTGGAGTTGCATGTAGGCAGGTCCTAAAGGATATTAGTGAACCAGTTGGGTTTTTAACGACAATCAACAATGGTTTCACGGTCATCATTAGACTTTTAGTTCCAGATTTTTTTTTTAAAAATTGAAATTCCGCCATCTGACATGGTCGGATTCAAAACCATCCCCAGAGCATTACCCTTGGTCACTGGATTACCAGTCCAGTGACAATGCCACTCCCCAGAGCATTACCCTGGGTCACTGGATTACCAGTCCAGTGACAATGCCACTACATCACTGTGTAAGTAAGTTATTGTGATTGTTAGCTTTTTGAGAAAAGAATACAATAATAAAAATTTTAAGACTGGAGCAACCAATTTAATTTAGGGGAGATGGTGGTGTAGTGGTAATGTCAATGGACTAGTAACCTAGAGGCCCTGGGGACACAGGTCCAAATCTCGCTATGGCAGTGATTGGAATTTGAATTCAATTCATAAATTTGGAATGTAAAGCTAGTGTCGGTAAGGGTGACCATGACAACTATCATCAATTGTCGTAAAAACCCACCTGGTTCACTTATGGTCTTTAGGGAAGGAAATCTGCCATCCTTACCTGGTCTGGCCTACATGTGAATCCAGACCCGCAGCAACGTGGTTGACTCTTAACTGCCCTCTGAAATGGCCTGTGCAAGCCATTCAGTTCAAGGGCAATTAGAGATGGGCATCAAATGCTGGTCTTGCCAGTGACACCCACATCCCAAAAATGAATAACAAAAAAATAAGAAACACAGGTTGCTATTCTTTTTGCTAGTGGAATAGGCCATGGAGCATATTACTCTCTGCACTCTCCATTGGGAAAATAATTGGATGGGATAATCCTTCATTAGGACCTCAGCTGGCTCAGCGCTCTGGGGATGGTTTGCATTACATTACCTCTCAGTTCTGATGGAGAAAGCAAACTGGCAGAAACAACATTGTTGATGCAGTTATGACCTAGCTTCAGATTAAAATAATGTCGTCACCAGCTTTATACCTATACAATTGTTAACAGATAATTGTGATTGTGTTTTTATATATATATATATATATATATATATATACACATATATATAGTATTTGCATTTTATGAATTTCCAACCTAATTTTGTTGTGGCCCTAGGCATTGGCATTGTATAGGGGGTATTTAAATAAATATATAAAAGACCATAAATACATAACAGTTGTTCTCACTTCAGTCAAGAAATGTGCTGTTTCAATTGACTCTAAACTGATCATTAGGGACTGAAGTAGAATCATTTATCCCAGCTGCTTTGAAATGTAATCACATGGAAGAAAGTAGAAATTTTCCAATAATATGAATTGTTTTGGCCATTCCTTTCAATGATTAAATGGATACTGAGTCAAGTTTGATATGCACCTTTCTCAGTTTAAAATATATGGGTATGAGCTTGATGAAATTGTACATCTGTGAACATGGATTTTTGCACAAGAGATGAAAATGTGCTCTCACTTGTCAAAATATTGCAAATGTTTTGTCACTTTAACATAATGAGCGGAAGATCTCTATTACTGGAATGTGATGAAATAATTTACTCCAGGGACTTTAATTTAAACCATCTGGTTTCTTAAGCACAGTAATATCAACAACTTTAGTGCCATTCTTATTCATTTAAGTCTTCAAGTACAGACAGCGCTTCGAGAATACCACAACTAGCTGAGCTATTGCCACAGTTCGGGTGAGTTTTGTTATCATTCTTTGATCGCTGCACAAATTATTTTGAATCAAGCTAAGCTTTAAATCATGCCATTCATGAAAATGCACAGTTTTTCTAATTTACTGAAAGCGTTTCAATTATTTGTTTGCATTTTGGTGTCATAGCTATTGCAAAACATTATGATCTAGCTTTTAAGCTTTCAAGAATCAACTTCAGCAATTTAGCAAATCTGATGAGTAGTAATGTTACAGTCAAAGAAAACAATAGCTACAAGTTGTTTATATTGGCATAACGTTACTAATTTCAATACAGTTTAGGAGTTAAAGGTACCACAGAAGTTCCTGTTCAACGAATGAATGGCAATGTATCTTGTACCTCCATGTGTTGAAATAGATCAGCTATAAAATGGTTGTGAAAACTGCTGTCAACATAGGTTGAGAATGAAAAGGTTCACTGTTAGCTTTACTTAATTGTGTGCTTTTTATACTAAACTGTTTTACAGCCAAATCATGCTGCCTTCTGTAATGCCAGCTCAGATATTCTACGTAATTTATTAATAGCAGAAGCATTTGATCTTGTCTTCTCTAAATCCCTGGTAAGGTCATATTTATTGCCCAGTCTAGTTGCCTGATAATTTAGAGAAATCATATGTAGAACAGGCCAGATAATGATGATAGGTTCCCATTCCTAAAGGATATTACTAAATAAGTTGGATCATTACAACAATCTGACAGCTTTGCTGACACTCCAGTGCAGTTCTGAGCGAGTGCTGCACTACTGGAGGTGCCGTCTTTCAGATCAGGCATTAAACCAGTGCCCTTTCTACCTACTTAGGTGAGTGTAAAAGATCCCATGGCACTATTCCAAAGAAGCGGAGGGGAGTTAGCCCCATTGTCCTGACCAATATTTATACCTCAATCAACATCACAAAACATTCATTGGGCATTATCACATTGTTATTTGTGGGAGTTTGCTGTGCATATATTAGCTGCTGCATTCCAGTATTACAACAGTGACCACACTTCAAAAGTTCATTCATGGGATGTGGGCATCATTGGCCAGGCCAGCCTTTTTTGCCCATCCCTAATTGCCCTTATTCAGGGGGCATTTAGTTCTGATGAAGAGTCATATGGACTCAAAATGTTAACTGTGTTTCTCTCCATAGATGCTGTCAGACCTGCTGAGTTTTTCCAGCTATTTTTGTTTTTGTTTCAAAAAGTACTTCCTTGGCTGTTAAACACATTGATATGTCCAGTGGTCTTTTTTTCCTTTCATGATTATTTATGATGCTAGTTCATAAGTCATTATTAAATTAAATGTAAAGGATTCTCCCTCACAAATACTCCTGGATAATAGGATAACTGTCATAATTGCAGATCTAAGGATATTTTCCAATACTCCCAGGATACCCCTCAGCCAAGCTTCAGACTCCATTCAAAATGCTGCTAAACATCGAGACCACATCCCAGCCTGTCAGATTCTGAGGCAATCTCCAATGCTGATAAATCTATCCTTAATAAAACTATTTGCCTATTATAAAACTTTGATGCCCATTAGCTCAATTACTGAACCTATAATGGCCCGGATTTCAACGGTGAAGCAATGGCACTTGCCACTGACCTCGAAGAAAGTTGCTCACAAAGATCTGGTGATCTTTTTTCCCTTTCCCGATGGCAACTTAAATTTGGTGCCAAGTGAAGCAGATCTCCAAGCAACCAGCAGCAGTGACATCTTCAAACACATCAAGCAGGCAATCACATTGAAGTTTTTTTTTATTATTTATTCATGGGATGTGGGCATCACTGGCCAGGCCAGCATTTATTGCCCATCCCTAATTGCCCTTATTCAGGGGGCATTTAAAAGTCAACCACATTGCTGTGGGTCTGGAGTCACATGTAGGCCAGACCAGGTAAGGACACCAGATTCCCTTCCCTAAAGGGCATTAGTGAACTATTTCTTTTTACAACAATGGTTTCATGATCATCACACTTTTAATTCCAGCTTTTTATTGGATTCAAATTCCACCATCTACCATGGGTGGATTCAAACCCAGCTCCCCAGATCATTACGGGTCCCTGGATTACTAGTCCAGCAACAATACCACTGTTCCATCATCTCCCCAGGTATTCTCATGGACAACAAACCAGGAAGTTAAAGCATTGATTCCCCTTCAGCTATTAAAGAAAGATTGTATTTACATAGCACTTTTCATGACCACTGGACAACTCAAAGCAGTTTACAGCCAACGAAGTATTTTTGAAATGTAGTCTCTGGTGTAATGTAGGAAACCTGGAAGCTAATTTATGCACAGCAAGCTCCCACAAGCAGCAATATGATAATAACCAGTTAATCTGTTTTTGTGATGTTGATCAAGGGTTAGATATTGACCAGGATACCAGGAATAACTCCCCTGCTCTTTCTTCAAAATAGTGCCAAGCACTCAGAATCATGGAAGTTTAATGGCACAGGAGGAGGCCCTTCGGCCCATCGTGTCTGCACCGGCTCTCCAAATAAGCATTATGACCTAATGCCATTGCCCTGTCTTTTCCCTGTACCCTTGAACATTGTTTCTATTCAAATAATCATCAAATGCCCTCTTGAATGCCTCAAATGAACCTGCCTCCACCACACTTCCAGGCAAACAGCCATCGAGCAGACAGATGGGAGTAGTACTGAAAACATATACCCCAGAACTAGCTGCGCCACTTGCAAAGCTGTTCCAGTACAGCTACAACACCTCATCCATCTGGCAATGTGAAAAACTGCCCAGGTATGCACTGTCTACAAAATGCAGGAGAAATCCAACCTGGCTAACTACCACCCCATCAGTTTACTATCCATCATCAGCAAAGAAGATGTTGTCGACAGTGCTATAAAGCAGCTCTTACACAGCAATAAACTGCTCAGTGATGCTCAGTTTAGGTTTTGTTAGGGCCACTCAACTCCTGACCTCATTACAGCCTTGGTCCAAACAAATACAAAAGAGCTGAACTCCAGAGGTTAGGTGAGAGAGACTGCCTTGACATCAAGGCAGCATTTGACCAACTGTGGCATTAAAGAGCCCTAGCAAAACTGGAATCAGAGGGAAAACTCTCTGTTGGAGTCATAAAAGAAGATGGTTGTGGTTGTTGTAGATCAATCATCTCAGTTCCAGGACATCATTGCAGGAGTTCCTCAGGGTAGTGTCCTAGGTCCAACCTGCTATATCAATGATCTTCCCTCCATCAGAATTAGGGATGTTTGCTGATGATTGCACAATATTCAATACCATTCAGGACTCCTCACATGCAGAAGCAGTCTATGTCCATATGCAGCAAGATCTGGACAACATTCAGGCTTGGGCTGATAAGTGGCAAGTTACAATTGTGCCACACAAATGCCAGGCAATGACAATCTCCAACAAGAGACCAGCACTTGACATTCAATGGCATTACCATCACTGAATCCTCCACTATCAATGTCCTGGGGGTTAACAATGACCAGAAACTGAACCGAGCCAGCCATAAAAATACTGTGGCGACAAGAACAGGTCAGAGACTGGGGATCCTGCAGTGAGTAACTCACCTCCTGACTCCTTTAAAGCCTGTCTACCATCTACAAGGCACAAGTCAGGAGTGTGAGTGCCCTCAGCCATTTCTTGATAACACGTGGTGTGAATCAAATTGGTTCCAGACTGGCACCTGTGAAGCTGGGGACCTCTGGAGGTGGCTGAGATGGATCTTCCACTTGGCACTTCTGGCTGAAGATTTTTTTAATTCTGTTATGGCATAGCCAATGGTAAATGCTGAGTTGTTCAAATCAGGGGGAAATTTGAGCCAACTGCCACAACTATTTTTGCAACTTGTATGTTTCAGGTTGTGGGATTTGAATTCAGTAGTAATAAGACCACCGAGCCTTATTGGTTTTTAGAAAACTAGATTAAACATTTATTAATAAGAGAAATGATTTTAAGCACATACATATGTCTACAAATTACTACTAATAACTTTTAAATCCCCTAATTAACCTGACTCCCGGTTGCACCTCTGTTAAGACAACAGTAAGACGTGCCGATTTTAAAAGACCCAGGCAAAGAAACATGATACCCTGAACATTCCAATTCAAAGTGAGTTTTCTTAACTTCAGTTCGTTGTAGGCAGCAGCTTGAGGCATAGATGCTGAGGGATTTTCACACTTGTTAGATCTTAAAATGCCTGCCTTTACACTCAACCTTCTCTCCTTCATACATATTTTCCCCTTTGAATGCAAATTTCCATTGTTTCACTATGTCTTGGGACTTTACCTCCCTGATCAAAAAAATTTATCATAGTATCAATTTCACCACTAATCTTTGGGAAAAATAAACACACTGTTTCTGAACTTCACCTTGCTAGGTGATATAGTTCACCCCTCCTTTGAAAACAATCTAATCTGCTTTATTTAAAAAGGCAAATGTCCTTTTACACCTTACATTCTAAACTTCTCCCATGTCTACCTACTTAACATTTCAAACCTAGCTCATCTTCTAATACATCAAAGAGTTTAGACCAGCTGCCTTTAATCCATTTAAGTCTCACACACACACACATATATCATTATTTTGCAATAAATTCCAGTAACATTTATTATATCTTCCTGACAATTATTTCATCGGATGTGGGCATTGTTGGCTAGGCCTGCATTTATTCCCCATTGCTAATTACCCTTGAGAAGATGGTGATGAGCAGCCTTTTTGAACTGCTGCAGTCCATGTGGTGTCGGCACACCTTTAGTGCTGTTAGGGAGTGAGTTCCAGGATTTTGACCCGTCGACACTAAAGGAAAGGCATTACATTTCCAAGTCAGGATGGTGAGTGGCTTGGAGGGGAACTTCCAGGCGGTGATGTTCCCATCTGTCTGCTGCCTTTGTCCTTCTGGATGGTAGCAGTTGTGGGTTTCGAAGGTGCTGTCTAGGAGCCATGGTGAGTTGCTGCAGTGCATCTTGTAAGTGGTACACACTGCTGTCACTGTGCATCAGTGGTGGAGGGAGTGAATGTTTGTGGAAGGGGTGCCAATCAAGCAGGCTGCTTTTTCCTGGATGGCGTCAAGCTTCTTCGGTGTTGTTGGAACTGCACTCATCCAGGCGAGTGGAGAGTATTCCATCACATTCCTGACTTGTGCCTTGTAGATGGTGGACAGGCTTTGGAGAGTCAGGAGGTGAGTTACCCACCATAGGATTCCTAGCCTGTAACCTGCTCTTGTTGCCACAGTGTTTATGTGGCAAGTCCAGTTCAGTTTCTGGTCATTGATAGGATCCTCCAGGATGTTGATGGTGGGGGATTCAGCGATGTCAAGGGGTGATGGTTAGACTATCTCTTGTTGAAGATGGTCATTGCCTGGCACTTGTGTGGCAAAAATGTTACTTGCCACTTGCCAGCCCAAGCCGGGATATTGTCCAGATCTTTCTGCATTTGGATATGGACTGCTTCAGTATCTGAAGAATTTCAGGTGGTGCTGAACATTGTGCAATCATCAGCAAACATTCCCACTTCTGACCTTATGATGGAAGGAGGTCATTGATGAAGCAGCTGAAGATGGTTGGGCCTAGGACACTCCCCTGAGGAAATCCTGCGGCAATGTCCTGGAAATGAGATGGTTGATCTTCAATAACCACAACCATCTTTCTTTGTGCTAGGTATGACTCCAACCATTGGAGAGTTTTCCCCCTAATTCCTATTGATTCCAGTTTTGCAAGGGCTCCTTGATGACACACTGAGTCAAATGCTGCCTTATGCTATCTATTACCTCACCTGAGATTGTTGCAGATGCTTCAGCCTTACCTTTTTCACTGATGTGCTGGCCTCCCCATCATTGAGGATGGGGAGATTTGTGTAGCCTCTTCCTCCCTATGAGTTGTTTAATTGTCCACCAACATTCACAACTGGATGTGGCTGGACTGTAGAGCTTAGATCTGATCTGTTGGCTGAGGAATCGCTTAGCTCTGTCTATTGCTTGCTGCTTATGGTGTTTGGCATGCACCTCATTTTTAGGAATGCCTAGTGCTGCTCCTGGCATGCCCTCCTGCACTCTTCATTAAACTAGCATACAGTGCAAATGTTTGGAAAGAGGTTCTGCCACTGGAGGTTATGAGTAGGCTGCTGACTTAACCCCCTTAAACTCAACCCACCATTGGGAAGCCAAGAGTTCAGCTCCCGACCAATTAAGTCACCCAGCCCGCCACATTTTCTACTCCCAATGATCCCATGAAATTATGCCCATTGAGCAGAGTTTACTTGGTCCCTCTACAGAGGCACTTAAACTTCATTCAATAAAGTAGATTTATAACTTGCCTCTCCGGAGCTAAAGCTGATATTGCAGGTTAGTCACCTATTATAAAAACTGCCCAATTTTTATTTGATTCAAAGAAATATAATTCAATTGAGAAATCAATTCTCAACACCAGTTTTACATTTGGGTAGCAAGTTGATAATCTACTCCAATGTGTCTCATCAGAGGTTGAAAGATGTAGAAAATCAGAGGTCAGGTCACTCCATGATACTTTTGTTACTGATGTTTTTTAAGATTAAAATATATTGTTTGTAGGTAGCCAGCATTGGATGCCATGATGCTACTGGCCTTTCTACTTTTCTTGGATCAAAGTTTAGCAGCTCACAGAGGTTCGGTATGTGTGTCCAACAACAATCTATTACCTTTTCTGAATTAATTTTTCTAAAAGGGGTTTGCTAAATAATTAATCATTCTCAGGATATGGTATCACTAGATAGGACAGTATTTATCGACCATCCCTAATTGTCCATGGTGAGCCTTCTTCTTGAACCATTGCAATCCACTTGGCAAATGTTTTCTTGTGATGCTGTTAGATAGGGAGTTTCAGGTGGTGGCGATGAAGAAACAATGATTTATTTTGAAGTCAGGATATTGTGTGGCTTGGAGGGGGACTTGAAGTTGGTGCTGTTTCCATGGACCTGCTTCCCTAGCCCTTCTAGGCAGCGGGGATCATGGATTTGGGAGGTTCTATCAAAGAATATACAAACATGCGAAATAGGAGCAGAAGTCGGCAATCTGGCCCCCTCGAGCCTGCTCTGCCATTCAATAAGATCATGGCTGATTTTTTTGTGTTTTGAATTCCACATTCCCATCTACCCCTGGTAACCTTTGATTCCCTTGCTTGACAAGAATCTATCTACCTCTGCCTTAAAAATATTAAATGACCCACCTCCACCGCCTTCAGAGGCAGCAAGTTCCAAAGTCGCACAACCCTCTGAGAGAAAAAAGTTCTCCTCATCTCTATGCTAAAAGGGCAACCCCTAATTTTAAAACAGTGCCCCCTAGTTCTGGACTCATCCAGCAGAGGAAACATCCTTTCCACATCCACCTTGTCAACACCGCTCAGGATCTTATATACTTCAACATCACACTTCTAAACTCCAGTGGAAAAGCTCTTGATAAGTTGCTGCAGTGCATTTTTCAATTGTTATAAACTGCAGCTATAACATGTCAATGGTAGATAGAGTGGGTCTTGAGATGGTGAGTGGGCTGCCTATCAAATGGATTGCTTTATCCTGCTCCGAGTTGAGTTTCTTGAGCCTTGTTGGAGCTGCAGTCATGCAGGGAATTGGAGAGCATTCCATCACACTCCTGACCTGTGTCTTTTAGAAAGGCTTGAAAATCTTAAATGGGACCTTACTGGATCATGTGGAATGTTAACAAGATGGACATTAGATGACAGTGGATTTGGGTAGTTTAAGCAGGAAGTAATGTAGCAATTGCATTAGCATTTTCATGTAATCCCTATCTTTATGCATTTGGCTTGTGCTCAGTCCCCATTGGAACTTGGAAGTCCTGTATTGTACGTGTTTCCCCTTTATGGTAAAGATCTTGAGAAGGGAGGGTAGAAGGGTTAAAAGTTGCTGCAGTCAGGAGATGATGAGAACAACCTGCAGCACTCTCAGTTAGCTGCTGTTTGGATCCTTCTGACCACCACAAGGGGAGAGAGAAAGAGAGAGAGGAAGACTCTTCATCTCCTGTTTCTCCAGAGGGAGATAGAGGGCTTGGACATGTAGAGCAGCATGTAGGTGGCTGCAACATTTGATTCCCAGGATGAATGCTGTGGGTGCATTTGGAATGATTCCCACTGCAAAAAGGGGCCCAACTGCCAGCAGATCATCTGGGACATTGAGGGTTGATGCTGAGGCCTCATTTTTAAGATTAAATTTTTTCCCTTCTTGAGGATACCAACCAGAGGCCCATGGACGTGTTTTGTTGGGGCACAGACCTGGACCAGGTTTCTATAGATAAAAACAAAAAAACTGCGGATGCTGGAAATCCAAAACAAAAACAGAATTACCTGGAAAAACTCAGCAGGTCTGGCAGCATCGGCGGAGAAGAAAAGAGTTGACGTTTCGAGTCCTCATGACCCTTCGACAGAACGAACGTTCTGTCGAAGGGTCATGAGGACTCGAAACGTCAACTCTTTTCTTCTCCGCCGATGCTGCCAGACCTGCTGAGTTTTTCCAGGTAATTCTGTTTTTGTTCCAGGTTTCTATCCTGCATATGAGCATGGGAGGAAAGAGGACACTAGCTTCTGTGTCTCAATTTTTCTGTTGGACCTGGACTCCTATTTTCTTTGGGGTGGTGGGTTTCTGCCTTTGTTTTATTGGTTTGCAGTTTAATTTTCTTGGTGCCGGAGAATACTTTGTCAGTATCTGGAAAGAATTACATAGACTGTTTCTGTGCTGTAACATTCTATTTGGCCTGGCTGGTCTAAGCCAGTGTTTGTGCTCCCTTTGAGCCTTCTCCCACCTTACTTAATCTAATCCTATCAACCAACTCTATCCTTCTATCCCTTCTTTCCTCATGTATTTAGTTAGTTCCCACTCAACTTCTCCTCTCAAACTGCAGCAAGCCTCAGTGGAAATTTTGCAATTTACTTTTTAACCTACATTGAGTGCACATTATAATGTAAGAGCTGCAGCAATGACTCCCCAGACACAAGACAAGGGTTGATAGTACATTGGTGAAGTTTGCTCCAGGTTTATGTTTTCCATTGCAACAGGACGATGAAAGATGCCCGATTGAAGTCTCCAAACTTCGACATCAGCTACAAAGTTTGCAGAATCAATTCCTGCTGGGCGCTTGGCGGCTGAAGAATGTAAAAGAATATAATCTCTACTGGATAATGGAAAACAATAAAACAGAAAAGAATGAACAAGACACTGAATTACAACCCAATGCTTCACATCCGTTTGCTCATCGCCATGGTAAATACACAAATATAAGTAAATATGTTCTAAATAAGAAATGAGAGGTCCAATTTTCAAAATGTCAGCCATGAGGGCCTTTAACAGAGTAACTGTACATTTAAGGTGAACAAACTTTGAATATTAAATAAAATGTAGTTTCCTCAGAATACCATTGTGATACCTGCTGCTAGTGAGGTTTCATAAACCAATCAGTCCAGATCTATGTTTGTTACATCTTGACAACTTAACAACAAGAATTGAATACCTTGTAGGGAACAAAGTAGTCTCAAGTGAAGATACCCTGTCAGACACTTCATAGCTCAGGCTCAGGGGTCACCTGTTTTACCAGCACTTCCCTCATTGACCTGTGGCCTGGATCCCTCAACAATCCTAGGCCTCTTCCAGGATGCTTTACTGGCAGCAGCCACCACCCCCCCGGTGGCGTTGCCGGCAGTAGACAGCTGCTGCTTCTGATTGGCTGACAGCTCTTGGCTTGCACGATTTCCGCCCACGGGGTCCTGAATCCCGGAGAAGGCCTGACACTGGCCAGTTAAGTGCCTGACAGGCAGTTCTCTAACTGGTGGACAAGACCCCCATATCCACTATCAAATTCTGCCCCTTGGTACTGGAGATTGCCCAAATTGAAGTAGATGGGAACAACATTTGGCTCAAAGACATATCTTCCCCAATACACATGTTAGAAAACACATTTTGTTGGGCACCACCAATAGGCTCAATGTTCCATCCAAATCTGGCAGGAGATCTGAAAATGTTGTGATGAGAACAAAGGAAAGCAGAAACCAACCTTTAACAGGGTTACAAGTGAGGTCCACAGAGTACTGCACATGTGTTACTCAACTGAGCACATCGTTAATTATTTTAAATCACCATCTTTGAATCTTTGTGACATAGAGCAACAATGAAATCAGAAATAGCAGCTGTGGCTGCTGTAACCAGAGACAAAAGATAAGCAATCAATACTAAACAAGTCTATGCAATGGCTCCTGTAGGTGAAAGGTTGTTATGGGGTTTATGTGTAACCTGGGCCCAGAGTTTCATGCTTCCAACCATGTTGGAGTGGAAAATGGTGGATGGGACCCAATTCCAGGATTCCACCTGACCTCCACCGCCACTCCATTCCTGACGCCCTCAATTTTTGGTGACCTTTAAAGTATCAGTAACAGAAGATCTAAGTACTTAACACCTATTTATCTTATGCAAATAAACATTGAGCCATTGACAAAACAGATCACAGAAAAAATAGCTTACTATACTATCATAAAGCTGTCAATCAGGCAACGGTTTCCCCTTTCCCCAGCTGTCAAAAAAGTAAAACCCTTTATAGGATCCTGGGCTCTCAGCCAAGCATGCATAACGAGGCCTCGTTCTGTCACTGCTAGTATTCAACCAGCGACAGGTGGGAGACCGGCAAGCAAACCTGTTTTTGCTTGTTGCCTCCTGAGATGGGGGAGAGGGGGTGGTGGTGGTGTCCCTCGTTCAAATGCCCTTGGTGCCTGATTGAGGGACTCGGCATGAAGAAGTGGAGGCCCACTGAGAGCCAGCCCCCTGCCCTTTCTTGCGACCCTAATCTCATCCTCATTGACCTGTGACCTGGGTCCCTCAGCAATTCTCGGCCTCTTCCTGGCTGCTTTGCTGGCAGCAGCCATCACCTTCCCGGTGGTGCTGCCAGCAATGGCAAGTTGCCGCTTCTGATAGGCCAACAGCTCTCAGTTTACAGGAGTTCCTCCTACGGGGTCCTGAATCCCGGAGAAGGCCTGACTCTGGTCAGCTAAGTACCTGACAGGCAGTTCTACAAGATCCCATAGCCACAATTAAATTCTGCCCCTTGGTAATTGAAGTAGATTACAATCGGATTATCCTAACCTCTTGTGCAATCTCTCTGCTGGTTCAAACATCGAGAATTTTTCAACCTCCTTTACACAGGAGTGATGTTATTTTCATTCAGTTTAAAATAACGCCTCATCTCAATGGCCATGATAATGCTTGTTGACAATGTTTCTGTGCACACTGGTTGGATTCGGTTGTAAAGTGATGCTCCACCTTCTCAATCTATCCAAACATTGGAATCACTGCAAGGCAACATCAGTGAATTGCTCAATGACTTCTCAGGTCTTACTTTGTTCCTGGTTACATCAATGTACTTTGTGTATCAATGATTGGGTAATAAAGTCATGAGCCAAATCTCCCAGCAACCAGCCTTTAATCAGTCCCATTATATTGAAATGCCACAGCCAGCAGGAATTGTGTCCCCAGGCATTGTGCATTCACAAGCAAAATTCCTCATTGTGTATCACAAAGTTACAAAAGAATACCAAACAGAAACACGTTGTGAAACCAACTAGATGTTTTTCTATCCCATAAGTAATGATTTCAATGTGCCCATTCCGTTTCCATATGTCAATGGACAGAATTTTACAGCCCCATTGTGGCGAGGGTGGGGGGGTAAAATGTGTGAGCTATTCAAAAGTCCATTGACTTCAGCCGGACTGTCAAATCCGCCAGCGTAAAATTCCACCCATTGTCTCCTTTTCCCTCAACTACTGAACCAACTTTTCTTAAAATGTAGACATTTGTCTGCTTCTATGACTAACTCTGGTTATCCATAGCCCTTGTATAAAAGAATTTATCCAGCTTCTTGTCCTGAATTTCTAACATTTACATTTATATCTAAATCCTTCTGTTATAGATCCCTCAATCATTGGCAATATAGACAAAGGGGTAGTGGGTGAGAGTGTGGATGTTCAAGCAACTCTCAATGTCTCATTTTTAGTTTTAATCGGACCAAACTGTCTTTGAAAAGAACATGCCTTAAATCACTTGATAAGGCACAGAAACAATGAGCTGAATTATCCCAGAGCTGCTGAGGTGATTTTGGTGGCAGGGCACCGAAATTTCAATGGAATCATGTCTGGCAGGCTCCGCAACATGCTCCCACCTCTGAGCGCTTTTCCAGGAGGCGGCATCTACCCACCTGGCAGTAGTTAATAGGACATTAGGACAATTCTGGCAATGGGTTATGGTTTTCCCAATGGCACACAGCCCCAACCCACTGCAGCAAGCGGCCGGCAACGCAGTGGAGGTGGCTTCAAAGCGGGAGGCCTGGGGTTTGAACTTTTTGAGGTCTTTTATAAATTTGCAGGCAGGAAGTAGCAATGTTCCGGTTCCCCTAAGCAGAAGGCATGTCACTGCAGCCACTTCATAGAGACTGATGTCTCTGCTAATGTAGCTCCTGCTCCAATGGCAGCCACTCCACTCCATGGCGTAGCTGCCTCTCTTGCTACTGGACCCTCAGCAATGACCACACTGTGAAGGCAGCTGGGAGCCCTACCCACGGGCAGCGCTGAATGGACTTCACAACGCTGGAACCCAGCCACCGTCCCAAATTGGAACTGTTTCTTACTTTGCCGTCTTCGTGAAGATCGCGCCTGATGTCTCACCATGGCCACTTTTGGGTTCGTGACACAAAATTGGCACTTGCACCAGGATCAAAACCCACCAATTAAGGAAAACTCAGCCCAATTAGTCAGTTCTTCAATTCCACCAATGAAAACTGATTAGTTGGGCTTGCACTTTTAAAAGTTACCTGGGATATTGCAATGAATGGCAGCAAAGTTATTGATAGCCTAATGATATAAAACTTTTGGAATGCCCTGCCCTAACATAAGAACATAAGAAATAGGAGCAGGAGTAGGACATTCGGCCCCTCAAGCCTGCCCCGCCATTCAATAAGATCACGGCTGATCTGCCCCAGGCCTCAACTCCTCTTTTGTGCCAGCTCCTCATAGCCCTCAACGCCACGATATTTCAAAAATCTATCTACCTCCTCTTTAAATACTTACAGTGATCTAGCCTCCACAACTCTCTAGAGTAGAGAATTCCAGACATTCACTACTCTCTGAGAGAGGAAATTCATTCGCATCTCAGTTTTAAAAGAGTCTCCCATTATTCTGTATCTAAGTCCCCTAGTTCAAGATTCCCCCACTAATGGAAACATCTTCTCAACATCTGCCCTGTCCAGCCCCCTCAGAATCTTGTATCTTTCAATAAGATCACCCCTTATTCTTCTAAACTCTAATGAATAAAGGCCTAACCTGTTTAGCTGTTCTTGATAAGCCAACCCCTTCATCCCAGGAATCAGCCAAGTGAATCTCTTTTGAAATGCCTCCAGGTACCAGTATATCCTTTCTTAAATACGGGTACAAAAAATGGACACAGTACTCCAGGTGTGGCCTTACCAAGGTACAGTTGTAACAAGTTTTAAACTCCAACCTCCTACCAATACAGGCCAAAATTCCATTTGCCTTCATAATTACTTGCTGCACCTGCAGGCTAATCTTTTGTGTTTCATCCACAAAAACACTCATCCCTCTGTGCTACACTTTTCTGGAGTCTGCCTTTTGATCTTTCCTACCATAAGACCAAAAGACGTAGGAGCAGAAGTAGGCCATTCGGCCCATCAAGTCTGCTCTGCCATCCAATTAAATCATATCTGATAATCCTCAACTCCACTTTCTTGACTTTCCCCCATAACCCTTGATTCCCTTACTGATTAAAAAACTGTCTATCTCAGCCTTAAATATACTTAACGACCCAGCCTCTACAGCCCTCTCTGGTAAAGAATTCCACAGACTGACTTCCCTCTGTGGGAACAAATTCCTCCTCATCGCTCTTTTAAACGGGTGCCCCCTTACTCTGAGATTATGCCCTCTGGTCCTAGACTTTCCCTCAAAGGGGAAACAACCTCTCAGCATCTACCCTGTCAAGATCCCTAAGAATCTTATATGTTTCAATAAGATCACCTCTCATTCTTCTAAATTTCAATGAGTACAGGCCCAACCTACTCAACCTCTCCTCATAAAAAAATCCCTCCATACCTGGGATCAACCGAGTGAACCTTCTCTGGACTGCCTCCAATGCCAGTATATCTTTCCTTAGATAAGGGAACCATAATTGTTCACAGTATTCTGGGTGTGATCTAACTAGTGCCTTGTATAGTTTTAGCAAGACTTCCCTATTTTTATACTCCATTCTCTTTGAAATAAAGGCCATCATTCCATTTGCCTTCCTTATTACCTGTTGAACTTGTATGTTAGCTTTTTGGGATACATGCACAAGGACTGCCAAATCCCTCTGTGCTGCAGCCTTCCGCAGTCTTTCTCCATTTAAATTATATTCAGCTCCTCTATTCTTCCTGCCAAAGTGTATAACCTCACATTTTCCCACATTATATTCCATCTGCCAAGTTTTTGCCCACTTACTTAACCTGTCTATATCCCTCTGTAGACCCCTTGTGTCATCCTCACCACTTGCCTTCCCACCTATTTTTGTGTCATCCGCTAACTTGGTGATAGTACATTCACTTCCCTCATCTGTCGTTAATATATATTGTAAATAACTGTGGCCCCAGCACTATTCCTGTGGCACTCCACTAGTTACAGGTTGCCATCCCAAAAATGCCCCCCTTATCCCAACTCCCTGTCTTCTGTTAGTTAGCCAATCCTCTACCCATGCTAATATTCTACCCCCAACACCATGGGCTTTTATCTTATTAAGTTGCCTTATGTGCGGTACCTTATCAAACGCCTTTTGGAAATCCAAATATATTGCATTTACTGGCTCCCCTTTATCTATTCTGCTTGTTACCTCCTCAAAGATTTCTTATAAATTTGTTAGGCATGTTTTCCTCTTCATGAAGCCATGCTGACTCTGCTTGATTAGATTATGTATTTCTAAGTGCTCTGCTATTACATCCTTTATAATAGACTCCAACATTTTCCCAATGATAGATGTTAAGTCAACTGGCCTATAGTTACCTGTTTTTGTCTCTCTCTTTTTGAATAAGGGTGTTATATTAGCCATTCTCCAATTCTCTGGGTCTTTTCCAGAATCTAAGGATTCTTGGAAGATTACTACCAGTGCATCCACTATCTCTGTAGCTACTTCCTTTAATATCCTAGGATGGAACCCATCAGGTCCAGGGGATTTATTGGCCTTTAGCCCTATTAGTTTCCCCAGTACTTTTTCTCTAGTGATAAGTCATTGTATTTATTACCCCCCACCAACTTTTGCCCCTTGATTATTTAGTATTTTTGGAATGCTATTAGTATCTTCTACTGTGATGACTGAAACAAAGTATTTATTCAACTCCTTTGCCATTTCCTGCTTCCCCATTATTATTTCCACAGCTTCATTTGCTAAGGGGCCTATGTTCACTTTGGCCTCTCTTCCTTTTTATATATTTAAAGAGGCTCTTATTGTCCATTTTTATATTACTTGCTAGCTTACCGTCAAAGTTTATTTTCTCCCTCTTTTTTTGGTCATCTTTTGTTGGTTTTTAAAACTTTCCCAGTCCTCTGGCTTACCATTAACCTTTGCCACATTGTATTGGCCTTAACTGCCTTGGATAACCATGGTTGGTTTATCCCCTTCCTTGAATCTTCCTTCCTCACTGGGATATATCTTTGTTGAGAGTCGTGAACTATTTTCTTAAACATCTGCCATTGTTCATCAGCCATCTTTTCTGCTAAACTGTTTTCCCAGTCGACTCCAGCCAACTCCGCCCTTATTCCATTGTAATTATCCTTATTTAAGTTTAGCACAATTGTTTCCAACCCAAGTTTCTCACTCTCAAACTGAGTGCTAAATTCTACCATTTTATGGTCACTGTTTCCTAGGGAGTCATTTACTCTGAGGTCATTTATTAAGCCTGCCTCATTACACATTACCAGATCCAAAATAGCCTGATCTCTGATTGGATTCACAACATATTGTTCTAAGACACTGTCCCGAATACATTCTATGAATTCTTGCTCATGTCTACCTCTGCCAATTTGATTTTCCCAATCTACATGAAGATTAAAGTTACCCATGATTAATGTACTGCCTTCTTTACATGCCTTCTTCATCTACTGATTTATTCTCTTAATCCTGCAATATAGCTACTGTTAGGGGGCCTATAGACTATTCCCACCAGTTTCTTCTTCCCCTTGTTATTTCTTACCTCCACCCATATGAATTCTACATCTTCCGATTTAAGATCCTTTCTTGCCATTGTACTTATTCCATCTCGTACTAACAAAGTTACCCCCAACACCCTTTCCGTCCTGCCTATCCTTTCAAAAAGTCACATACTCCTGAATATTTAGTTCCCAGTTTTGATCTCCTTGTAACCACATCTCCGTAATAGCTATAAGATCATACCAGTTAACCTCTATTTGTGACATTAATTAATTTATTTAGTCCCAATTACAACTTGCATTTAAGTAAAGAGCCATTAATTTTGCCTTTTTACCATTTTTTCCCATTTTGACCCTATATGCTGCTGTTTTTTTATATTTGTACAGTCTGTCCCTTCTCACTCTGGGTATCATTTCCTAAATAGCTGCCCTGCAAGGCTGCCATGTCCTTTTGCTTTGTAAACCTACACATCACCATTCCAGAACCCTCCCCAAAGTTTATGACCTCACACTTTCCTACATTAAACTCCATCTGCCAAGTTTTTGCCCACTCATTCAACCTGTCTATATCCTCTTGCAGATTCCTTATGTCCTCATCACAATATGCCCTTCCACCTATTTTTGTATCATCAACAAATTTGGATATACTACACTCCGCCCCCTCTTTAAAGTCATTATTATAGATAGTAAATAACTGAGACCCTAGGACTGATCCTTGTGGCACTCCACTAGTTACGTCTTTCCAACCTGAAAAAGACCCATTAATCCCTACTCTGTCTTCTGTGTGTTAACCAATCCTCAGTCCATGCTAATACATTACCCCCAATACCGTGAGCTCTTATCTTGTGCAATAACTTTTCTTGTGGCATCTTATTGAATGCCTTCTGGAAATCTAAATACACTACACCTACAGGTTCCCCTTTATCAACTCTGCTTGTTTTATCCTCAAAGAACTCTAGCAAATTTATCAAATATGATTTCCCTTTCACAAAATTATGTTGACTCTGTTTGATTACGTTAAGCTTTTCTAAATGTCCTGCTATTTCTTCCTTAATAATGGACTCTAGCATTTCCCAATGACAGATGTTAGGCTGACTGGCCTATAGTTTCCTGCTTTTTGTCTCCCTCCTTTCTTGAACAGGGGCGTCACATTATGCTTTTCCAATCTGCTGGGACCCTCCTGAAATCCAATGAGCCCTGGAATATTTCGACCAATGCCTCTACTATCTCTGCAGCCACGTCCTTTAAAACCCTTGGATGCAAGCCATCAGGTCCTGGTGACTTGTCTGTCTTTAGTCCCATTATTGTGTCAAATACTTTGTCCCTCATGATAGAGACTGTTACAAGATCTTTCCTTCCATTAGCTCCTTGCTTATCTGATATCTTTGGAAGGTTTATAGTGTCCTCCACTGTGAAGACCAGTGGAAAATATTGATTTAAATTATCTGCCATTTTCCTGTTCCCCATTATCAATTCTCCAGTTGCATCCTCCAAGGGTCCCATGCTCACTTTAGCTATTCTCTTTCTTTTTATACACCCGTAAAAGCTCTTGCTGTTTGTTTTTATATTTCTTTTATATTTCCCTCTTTATTAGCTTTTCAGTCATCCACTTCTGGTTCCTAAAAAAATTCCCCATCCTCTGGCCTACCGCTAGTTTTTGCTGCTTTATGTGCCTTAGGTTTTGATTGCATACTCTCCTTGACCACCCTTGTTAACCACAGGTGGTTCATCCTTCTCATCGAGTCCTTCTTTTTGACTGGGATAAATTTTTGCTGAGCATTATGAAATATCTGTTTAAATGTCTGCCACTGCTCATCCACTGACCTTCCCCTTGGTCTATTTTCCCAGCCCACTTTCGAGAACTCTTTCTTCATACCTCTGTAATTGCCCTTATTTAAGTTGAGGACACTGGTTTGAGATCCAAGTTGCTCGCCCTCAAACTGAATTTGAAATTCTACCATGTTGTGATCACTACCCCCTAGAGCATCCTCAACTACAATATCTCTTATTAATCCTACCTCATTACAAATCACTAGATCTAAAATAACCTGTTCCTGGACAGGTTCTGAAATGTATTGCTCTAAGAAACAATCCCTGATGCACTCTACAAAGTCATCTTCCATGTTACCCCTACCAATCTGATTTTGTCCAGTCAATATGCAGATTAAAATCACCCATGACAATTGTAGTGCCCTTCTTACATGCCTACATAATTTTCCAATTTATACTTTGTCCTGCAGTGAGGCAACTCTTCAGGGGCCTATAGACAATTCTCACCTGTGAATTCTTTCCTTTGCTATTCCTTATTTCCACCCAAACTGATTCCACATCACGATCTATTGTACCTATATCATTACTCACCACCACACTGATACCTTCCTTTATTAACAAAGCTACCCCACCTCCTTTTTCTTTTTGTCTATTTTCCCTGAACATCGAATACCTGTGAATATTGAGTTCCCAGTCTTGGTCACCCTGCAACCACCTGTCTGTAATAGCTATCAAGTCATGTCCATTTATTTCTATTTGTGCTGTCAACTCATCTATTTTGTTACAAATTCTGCATGTATTCAAATAAAGAGCATTAAGCTATGACTTTTTACCATTGTTATTCATCCTGGTTCTAATTTCTGCTGCACTCTTCTGCTTATACTTTCTGCCCCTTCCTGTCACACTTTGATTATCACTCGCCTCTTCACCTCTGCTCTCTTGCTTATTTTTGATTATCTAAAATTCCCTTCAATTGAATTCCGCCCCCCACCCCCCACCACTAATTAGTTTAAAGTCCTATCTACAACCCTAGTTATATGATTCACCAGGGCACTGGTCCCAACGTGGTTCAAATGAAGCCTGTGCCAATAGGTCTGTCCTTCCCCAGTACTGGTGCCAGTGCCCAATGAATCAAAACCTATTTTTCCCACACCAATCTTTGAGCCACGCATTTACCTCTCTAATCTTATTTACCCTATGCCAATTTACACATGGCTCAGGTAGTAATCCAGAGATTATTACCTTTGTGGTTCTGCTTTTTAATTTAGCCCCAAGCTGCTCATAGCCCCTCAGCAGAACCGCTTTCCTAGTCCTATCTATGTCTTTGGTACCTATGTGGACCATGACAACTGGATCCTTCCCCTCCCACTTCAATTCCTCTCCAGCCAGAAGAGATGTCCTTAACCTTGGCACCAGGTAGGCAATACAGCTTTTGGAATTCTCTGCAGAGAACAATATCTATTCCCCTAACTATGCTATGCCCTATTAGTACTACAGTTATCTTTTCTCCCCCCACATGAATCGCACTCTGTACCACGGTGCTGTGCTCAGTTCATTCATCCTCCCTGCAGTTTGTGCCCTCGTCCACACCAGGAGCAAGAACCTCATACCTCTTGGACAATGGTGCTGGCTGAGGCTCCTCCAAAGCTAAATTCTGGATCCCCATACCTGCCTCACTCGCAGTCATACCTTCCTGTCCCTGACCACAAACCAATTTGATATAATTAATCTAAGGGGCGTGACTGCCTCCTGAAACAGTGTCCAGTTAACTCTCCCCCTCGCTGATGTGTCGCAGTGTCCACAGCTCAGACTCCAGCTCATCCACTCTGAGCCAAAGTTCCTCGAGCAGCCAACACTTGCTGCAGATGTGGTCACCGCTGGGCGCACCGGTGTCTACCAGCTCCCACATGCTACAGCTGCAATGCATCATCTGTCCAGCCATCTCTATTCTATTTAGTTAATGAATATGGATGTTACATATTTTACAAGTGAATTTCTTAACTGTATTCTTCAACTGTAATAACGGCTCCTGAGTTAAACCACTTGGCCAATCAAAAGAGACAGGAAAGAGATACCCACGAATCACCTACCTGTTTTCCTGTGACAACACACTTCAGGTCTGATAGTTTGAAACAGGTTGAAGGGACTCTCTGCCGCCGGTTCTTATCTCCCGCTGCCGCTGACCTTTTCATGCAGGTCCGCTCTCTGTGTGCTGGGGTGTTGGAAGCAGATTCAATACTGTAGTAACTTTAAAAGGGCAATGGCTATGTTTTGTTGTGTGGTTTGGGTATAGGTGGGTGTTTTGGGGATTATCTATGCTCCCAAAGTATGCTACTTCAGTCTCAAAACTATTACTTTTTATTTACAGCAACTATTTACACATTTGGATCTCTGCATGAGGGCGGAGCCTCTATTCCTTCCAGATGTCTCTTGCTTCTCAGTCATGTGATCTGACAAAATAATTGGAAACCTCTTTCAAACAGCTGGCACAGGCAACATGTGCTGAATGGTCCCCTTCTGCACTATATGAATTTATACACTCAACAACTGGGCTTCCGGCTTTTTTGTCCAACAAGACTGTTTCTCTCTTTTTGCTTGCTTCATTTGGATATTTGGATCAATAGAGTAATAATGGGCTCCATATCCGATAGCAGCCAATAATAGACATTCATTAATTGGCACATGAACTCATGACCCAAACAGAGAGGCCCTTGGACCTTTATAAATTCACCTTTGGCTTGTGGAATGAATCCAGTAAGCTACAGGCACAAAGTAGGCACCATAATTCAGCTGGCATAGGGCTTTCAAATTTCAGCTAATTTGGATACTGAGCCAGTCTGTGGGTAAGCACAGGTAATGGATTGGGCATGAGGTAAGTGGGGGGAGGCAAAGAAGAGGTGGGTGAGCATATACTGACAGCGACTGCAATGTTAATATGGAGGCAGGAAGAGGACCTAGCTTGACATTAAGATAAGCTTAAGAAAAATTGGTTCCACTTGATTAGCCTGACGTAGAGTCTAAAAGAACTAGCCGGAGCTTTTGCTGTCTAAACCTGGGCCCCCCAGCGAATTTAGCAGCAGTCTGAATGCAGAACAAATTGGTCATTGTTGCACCTGCTCTATACCTGTAAAACAGAAGCAACAATGTTGAATTTAAGCCCCCTTTATCTCCAATTGAGTGCAGCCAATAATACCCAAGACTTTAGAGAAGGTACTTCTGTTGCAGTTATGCAATCTCTCCCCTGTTTCATCTGGGGAACTTCCTTTAGCAAAGCTTCTCCATTAGTTTCAGATCTGACATTCTAGCCATGTAGACCCTTTTCTTCATATGCGGCATACAAGAGTATATCACTTGTGGCTCCAATTGCCCTGCTCAACACTGCCTTCATCAAATAGTTTGTTGGGAGACAATGGAACAAATGATGGCTTATTAACTTCTGTTCTTACATGCACTGATTATAATACAAAGTTCCACTTTGTGCAGATTGTTCTGATATGTACATCAGTGGCGAAACCACAAGTGGATATTACAGAATTAAGCCAAAATCTATTGCTGAACCATTTCTTGCATACTGTGATATGTCAGATGGTGGTGGATGGACAGTTATTCAACGACGCACTAATGGCAAGGTGAATTTTAACAGGTAAATGAAGTATGTTAATGTCAAACTAAACCATAGGGAGACCTTCCTGGTGATTCTTAAGTCATTCTACTTGTTCTTTTTCAGAGGCCGGGCTTTTGCATGTTGGTGGTTACCCCACCCACTGGCTGGAAATTCAGGGACAATGTTACCTCCACTGGCCCTGGAAGCCACGACTCAATTTTATGTTATTCAGGCAATTAGTCGCCTGCAGTCGTGACTTCCAAACCTCTGAGGCAGGATGTCCCGCCTCCAAAGCTGCCAGCCAATCAAAAGCATGGAAGCTCCTCAAGCCCAGCAGCGCCACCAGGAGCAGTGGCCACTGCTGGGACTGCAGCAGGCACCGGACCAGCGATGATTGAGGAGGCCCAGAGAGCACATAAGTGGATTTGGGACACACTGGGATCAATCAGGCAGACTCTAGCGAATGGAGAGAGAATCGATCATAAAGACAGGGGAGATCTTCCAGCAGGGGCACCCCTTGCTGCTTGGTGGAGGGTGGGGGGGAGGGGCAGTGGGGGGGAGCGGGGTGTGGAACATGCCAGCAAGCCACAGGTACCCAATCAGGAGGGACCCTGTTTCTACTCCCCCCTCCCGCCCCCCCACTTCCTAGCCTGCTCTGGCCAGAGCTTCTAGTATTCCCAATTTTCCTTTTAACCTGCTATCTTCTTTCTCTTATTACCAGGTCTTTTCTTTTCAAATGAGAACTGCGCATTTATTATAAATTTCTCACCAGTGGGCATTTTACAAATGACCGCCATTTATGCATGTCTGTAGTTTTAAAGTGTTTCTAACTGTATATTGAATGATAAATAAAACAGAATATAATTATGAAATATAATTATAATATACAGAAACCCTTTGGCTTATATTGCATATTTCTTCCAACCATTAATATGTGGTAAAATAAAAAGTGTCTTCACTGGACCCCATTTAGAATTTCCTCACCATACAAATGTCCAAGACATTAGTGCTTTACTGATGAATATTAATTTATCAGTGGTACAGCCAATCTGCACTGCTGAATGCCATTTTATTTTCACAAGACAATGCATTGGTGCATTTAATACTACTATTAGTCTCAGTACATGTTAGTTGCAAATAAAGTCTTATTTTGTTGCTGCATCCTTAGTGGTACACTGAGTGTAAAATGTCTCCACTTAATTGTAAAATTGACTCTCAACTAACCTTATCTTTTACTAAGTACTGCTGCCGAAATTAAAATATTTTTTAACATCCCCTCTTTTATGCCGAATTGTCGGTCAGGATTTTGAATGACTCACATGATTCATCAAAGTAACTTAGCGCCCTCACTCAAAGTGAGTGTTCAATAATTCACTTCCCATTAACTTTAATTGTACAATTGAGGTAGGATTCTATTTACATAAAAGCATTCAAGTATTATTAATGTTATGATTATCAGGCAAATCTTCAGCATCAGGGAATTATTAGTTTATTAGTAAACTAATAATTGTTCTCTCAGATCATAGAAATCATAGAACGTAGCAAAATTGTGAGTGTAACAAATATTTGACAGTCATTACTTCTAGACTCAACTAGACCAATGTACTCCTGGTTGGCCTCCCTCATTCTACCTTCAAGAAACCTGAGGTCTTCCAAAGCTTTTGCTGCCCTTGTGTTAACTCACAGCAAGTCCCATCCCACTATCACCCTTGTGCTCGTTGACCTACATTGATTCCCTGACAAGCAACATTTTAATTTTAAAATTCTCATCCTTGTTTTCAAATCCCTCCTTGGTCTAGCCCCTCCCTATCTCCTGTAATCTCCTCCAACCCCACCCTCTGAGATATCTGTGCTCCTCCAATTCTGGCCTCTTGTGCATTTCCCAGTATAATTACTCTACCATTGGTAAGGGTGCCTTCAGTTGCCTGGGCCCCAAGCTCAGGAATTCCCTCTCTACACCCCTCTGCCTCTCTCCCTCACTTTCATCCTTTAAGACGCTTCTTAAAAGCTACCTCTTTGGCCAAGCTTTTGGTTATCTGATCTAATATCTCCTTCTGTGGCTCAGTGTCTTACTTTACAATGCTCCTATGAAGAGCCTTGGTATGTTTCATTGCATTTAAGGTGCTATAATAATGTAAGTTAGGTGTTATTGAAAATGATTAGTCGTAAACTGCACTTAACTGAAACAAAGACAAAAATTATTGGAAGTGTCAACAGATTTTGCTCTTCAACAAGATTTAAGTTATCTTTGCTATTCTTGCAATTCATACTTTCTTCAGAGGCTGGGATGACTATAAATCAGGCTTTGGATCATTTCAAGGTGGGAAAGATGAATATTGGCTCGGAAATGAAAAGATACACCAAATTCTGGCTGCAGGTAAGAATATATTCAACTTTGAAATGTTGAATCAGCCCTAACGAATGTAAAGGATAAAATACAGCTTGAAAACATTTTTAGAAACATTAATAATCACAAAATAGACATTTTGACCACTGATAAATTCCTTGCAGGAAAGTATTTAATAAAGATTGACCTCGTTGATTGGAATGGAGAAAAGAGGTATGCTACCTATGAAAAATTTAGCATCTCAGATGAAAAGGTAAGAGAATTTGAAACTTGTCATGGATATTGAACTTATTTTCAATTGCCAATGAAGTTATCACACCATGAATGTAGCACTTTAGTTAAATATGTACGTTGTTTTGTTATTTAAACCAGGATAAATACAGGCTAACATTTGGAACCTATGGTGGAAATGCAGGGGATGCATTGTCTGGTGGTTTGATGCCACAGGTGCAGTGGTCAGCTTCTCACAATGGGATGCAATTCAGCACATCAGACCAGGACAACGACAGATACCTACAGGGGAGTTGCTCTCAAGAAAATAAATCTGGCTGGTGGTTTAACAGGTATAGAGTTACATTTATTTATGCAATACTGTGTATGAAGGTATATATACAGACTCTTTGCTAGAAAGAATAATTGTGGTTGGAAAATATAACAGGCCATAATTTTCTATCCAAATAATGGTGAAGCTCATGTCAGTCACCACAGCAAATTATGGCACATCATTTTTATTTGTCTTTGTACCCAGTGACCATTTCAAACAGAATTAAGGTTGATGTAACAGATCATGCGTAATCGCTGTCCACATTATGCTGCCCATTATTTCAGAGTCAGCCTCCCAGTTTCCTTTACAGCATTAATGTAACCTTCCTATTTTTGCACCCCCTGTACTGTTAAAAGGGCCATCCAGGGACATCCACTGGAAGTGCACAGGCGTGGACATTAGGTGAAGACAGGACTCCATTTGGTTTTAATGTCCCATAAAATCATAGTAATTATACCACAGATACAGATCATTCAGCCCATCACACCGGCAGCAGCTCTCTGCAAGGGAGTCCCCATCCCCATCCCCTGTCCCATCCCCACACTTATTTTAAAAATTTTTGAAATAGCGATCCATTTCCCTTTTTAAAAGCAGTTACAAAATCCTGCTTCTCTATGGTTTTAGGTAGGGCATTCTATGTCCTAACCACGTACTGTATAAGTAAAAAAAAATTGCCCAGACAAAGTTAGGGTAAAGCAAATTTCCCTCCGAGAATATTAGTGATTTGCAGGCATAATAAGTGTTGGGATCTGGAGCATATTAAGCTCCACCTAGTGGTAAGAGTATACAGCTGTAGGCATGACTGTGTGACAGAATGCTGATGCCCATATAAAACATTCACAACAAATTTAATGTAAACAGCTATTTAACTTAGGCAGCCTTTTCTTTGCCTTTAAGTCAACAAAACCTCAAGTCAATTGTTCTTTGTTGGTAGAACCAGTAATAATGAAACAATTTCATCATAACTTCAGAATTGTTGAGGACAAAGAGGATTAGAATTGTTTTGTCCTTTTAGTACTGAAATGCAATAAAACCTGTTTAATAACTTTATGGAAAAGCCACTGAACTAACTTGAATGATAAATTAATGATTGAGACTTAAATTTTTCTTTAAAACAATCTATCTACCTTCTGTTTCAGTGCATTCATTAGTAACCAATTCCAAAGTTCCAGATTTCTTGCAACTTATTTTATTTTATTTAACCTGAAGACTGTGGGACACTATCTGTTGCATTTTGTTGCAGAGGTTTAAGTTCATCCCAAACAGAAGTGATGAATGTTTTCTTTCTTATGGGTTGCAAGAGCCTCAAGCAAAGTATGTTTGGTTAGCCTCAGTCTCATGTGCATAGCTCAAGGAATGTGCTGTTGCATCATTTGACTCCAAATTACCTCACTCAAAGTTATCACTGACAGATCGAACGGAAATGTGATACACATGCAGAAGGGGCTGTGGCTGTAAAGTTGACCGGAAAGTGTACTGTGGTGGCAGCACAGAGGGAGCTGTATCAAGTATTGAATTTACACTGTAACAGAGCAGAAGTGTATGATTCCAAACCTGGGTGGACAAACTAGATATAGTTACTCATCGCAGACATCTCTTTTTCTCTCTCTCCCACACAAATTGTGTTCAAGAATTAAACAAAAGTTGTTTCCAGATTAATACATATGAACTCTCAATGCTTGAACTTTTGAGAAGGTGGGGAGGGGGGAGGAATAGGTCAAATTCTAGATCCTAAAAGAGCAAGATTCTTAAATAAATAGCTTTAAAGGCAGAAGGACAAGGGCAGCAAATGCATGGGAACACCACCACCTTCGAGTTCTTCTCCAAGCCACACACCATCCTGACTTGGAACTATGTCACTGTTCCCTCACTGTCGCTGGGTCAAAATCCTGGAACTCCCTTCCTAACATCACGGTGGACGTACACCACATGAACTGCAGCATTTCAAGAAGGCAGCTCACCACCACCTTCTCCAGGGCAACTGGGAATGGGCAACAAATGCTGGTCTAGCCAGCGACACCCACATCCCGTGAATGAATAAAAAGTGAAAAATTCAGTTTATTTCACTCTGAGAACTGAAGGGGCTAGAAATTCATCTGAGGTGGGGATGCAAAATAGGAGATATCAGATTGGCTGCCCGCATTGGAATTAAATATCAGGCACTGCGTACAATGGGCAATCAAGCCAACATCACCGTTTTGCATCATAGAGGAATTTCTAGCCCAACTTGTTTGTTTGAAATAAATCTGATAAATTTCTGCCTTTATGCTGATCTTCTTTAAAATCAATCTCTTTAATTGTTGTTCAAAATCAAAGATGCCATATGGCCAACCTTAATGGAAAATACTATCGACGTGGCAACTACACTGCAAAACATGATAATGGAATTCTCTGGTACACCTGGACAGGATGGTGGTACTCTCTGAAATTCACAGCCATGAAAGTCCGACCACTCTACTTCTTTTCAAGTGCTGGAAGCGGAGATTATGGCAACAAAATTGGGTAGTATTCACTTGACAAGGAACTGGATCCTTAATATCACATGCCAGGTTACTTAATCCAAATAAGAGAGAAATACTATGGAGTTAAACATTTGTATTTTGTAAACTGTGTCATCGTTAAATAGACTATAGCTAACTTTTTGTATTGTGACAATAAATTACTTTATAATTTTGATGACAAAATGGCAACCTGTGTCAGTCCATTTTAATTAGCGGAATCAACATTCTGCAAAAAAAAGGATAAAAAGGGGGCGGGGGTAATTTAACTTAACAGATACCCATTTTATGACAATGTTTAAGGCCCACTTGATATTCGGGTGGACCTATAAATGAGCGACTAGCCTGGTCTCCTGAAATGAGCTTAAAGCTACCTAAGGGTGGAAATCGAAATCCCATAGGAACAAATGCAGGCCGCCAGCAGAAATGCACAACCTTTTATTTTTATGGACCGAGAAGAAGCATCAGACCCCGACCCCATAAAACTCCAGCCCATTCCCAATGCCCTTTTGATGCTCCGTTCCCAACATCAGTTTATAACCTACTAGACCTGTCCTAATATCCAGCTCCACATGAGAGGCAGCCGATTTCCGGCCAGCGACCTGTTTTTGTAGCCACAGCTCGCTGCCAATATTTACCAACTCTGTGACTGTCCTGGACAGAAATCAAATTTACTGGTCAAAGGTCTTCATTATCCTGAAACTAATATCTGAAAGATATTCAGGCATATATTTTCATACTGTATTAAATGTGACATTTAAATCAATATTGAGCACTTGCATATTTGAGGAAACATTCAAGTAAATCTTTAGGGTTTAAATCATGTTGATACTGTGCTCAACTGAGCTTTTTAACTGAAAATAACATTTATTTCTAATTGCCATATAAAGAATGCCTTAAAGCATTGGAATTCGTGAAGTATTTTTGAAATGAATGTGAATGCACTCGATCTGAGAAAGAAGAATTGACTGATCATTTGCATATACTTGTCCTCTTGTGATTGACTGACTGAAAATGCTTTGTATAATAAGTATCACAATAAAATGCTCATTTGAAATAATCAAAAGTCTCACGGTATTTAACATTGATAAACATTTCTTCTCTCTCATAAAACTGGGAATTGCAAATTCTGTTCATCCCATGTGTAATGCCGAACAACGTTAACTCTTAGACTCTTAGTAGATTGCAGTTACTTCCAGTCCCTTTGGGTTGACCATATTTCAGCTCGCATGCTGAATTGCTGAAATTAATGCTAATATTAACTTATTAAAGCTATACACACGTTAGAACATTTTACTGTACCATTAACCCTTTACAATTAAAATAAAACAGTGTAAATAAGTAAACTCATATGGACATGTAATTCAGTTCATTCTGTATTTTTCCCATTCTCTCTCCACAACCTCCTCCCCCCACCCACCCCCCCCCCCCACGCCCCCCCCTGCCATTCTTTCTTTCAATGTCACACCTAATGTTAGATCTACTCTCCCCCTTCAGGTACCATGCCCTAAGAAGGCATTGGCAACCATGGACTTCCATGTGTTGGTCCATGTTATGCTTGGCAAGGTACTGCAATAGCTTGCTGTTGCCTTCTGCAGGTTCTGGCTTATGAGGAGACTCCCCCATTCTGACTGCTTGCCATAGGTTTTACAAATTGATACTCAAATTGGCCACATTATGAACACACCTTCCTTGGCGATCGAGTACCAGAGTGGGACTTGAACCCAAAGCTTCTGGTTGAGAGGCAGGGTGCCACAAGAGCTCCACATTAGATCTACAACATATAATAAATACTTATTTTCCAAAAAGCTAAAACCCAAAAAGGCCATTATTTTAACAGAGTAACCACATTAGCCATTTTACAAATATTACAATTTATATATTTTAAAAGTAATCAATACGTTACTAAAAATCTGTGGTGAATCACCTATAAATATTTATTTCAAAAAGGTGTGCGGTTGTAAGAACGCACCTTACAAAAAATGTTCAGTTCTTTGGCTTTAATAATTTGTTGGCCAGGGGCTGCAGCCGAACTGCTGACATAGGCAAAAGCAACTTTTGACCTGAAGTAACCTGAGTTCAGTCACTGGCCTGAGCTGGCTGGAACCGGTTTGAAGTAACTGAGTTTCGTGAAGAACAAAGGGAATGTGATAAGACACAAGTCCTTATTTAGAAAAGGAGTAATGAGGTCATGCTACCTAAGTCCTTGGGACAGAGCCAATGTGAAGATGCCACAGACAAGACAAGCAAGCCTAAACCAATGGGAGAGAGACAGCACAGCTTGAAGAGATAAGATTCAGAATAAGAGTGGAGAATCTCGGGCGTGGAGCCAGCGAAGACTCCGGAGAACATCACAGAAGTGGAAGAACCTACGTCAACAACGTAGAGACGACGTCGAGAGAGAGAGACAGAATGGAACGCCTGGCCAGCGTCAGCTCTCCTCTTCGGGTATTAGCTTTTATATTCTGTGACCACTCAGGGAGTGTCAGAGAAACCTAGTGGGTGGGTGTTTAGATTCTAGGTTGGGTATAAAACTGTATAACCTGCTGTAAACTGTATATCTATATATAACCAGACGCATATGATCTTATAAAAACAAAAAAACTGCGGATGCTGGAAATCCAAAACAAAAACAGAATTACCTGGAAAAACTCAGCAGGTCTGGCAGCATCGGCGGAGAAGAAAAGAGTTGACGTTTTGAGTCCTCATGACCCTTCGACAGATTGTGTTTTTTTATATGATCTTATGATGTGAATAAAGTGAATTGAGAGTAAAGAGCGATTGACTCTTCTCCTCTTTGTACTAAGCCAATAACCATTACCGGTGACCTCCGGTCAACAGATTGTTTTCCTTCCTATGTATCTTGTATGTTTGCAATTAGTTGCAGTACAGAACATGCACAGGAAGATGCAATTTTGATCAATGAAGACTTGGAAAATACAATTTAGGGAAGATATACAAAGAATCTTCTTTCTAGTGTTCTTTTCCCCTCTGATTTCACCTGTACACCTCCACTTCTGAGGATCATCGTTCATGCAGGGGACTGGCTAGTCCAAGAAGATAATCAAACTTGGACCTTTCTGGTCTGTGTGACTCGATGTGCATCCTAGGCCATTGGGAAGCTCATAATTATCACCAAATCCTTTATTTCTCTATTCTTCTAAGCCCTTCTCTGCCATACACCATTCTAGGTCCAATGCGATGGATGGGTGACCTTTCATCAATCGCCTACTAATATTGGTCAGTAGCTGCCTTCTGAAAGATATGCAAGAATAGTCTATAGTGACTTGCCTTTTCACTTTTCCCTTGCGTTTTGCAAAATACCATACGTGTAATTGGCATCACTCCCCATCCCCACACACCTACCCCCACCCCCCCACTCCACCATCAACCTGACAGTTTGAAAACTCTTTATGCAGAATTCCATTCCTGGTCCATGCTCCAATGGGTTAGTGAACCATCATGATATACGACACAAGAAAAGCTGTATCGCCCACATTAAATAACATTCACTAAAAATTTGATTTGGCAATTATTTGTGTTCAAAGATGTCTTTATGTTTTCCCCAAAACCAAAATTGGAAGAGCCACAGACTCAGTTCCTGCCCCTGCTTGCTCCGGAAAGTTGGGAAATACCAAGGGAGATTTGAGGCCAGTACTAGACATAAACGATATTTGCTTTAAGAAAAGTGGAGGGGAAATCAGATAGCATTTCAATATAAATGCTGCAGGATTCCATACTCCATATTTTTAATACTTGCAGAAAACTTCTTAAATTATAAACTCAATTTGATTTTCAGGATGTGCAATTTTAAAATGGCATAAATTGATTGACCTACACCTGTGCAAGTACACGTACTACTAACTTCACATTGGAATTCACAGACTTGGAGTTAATTGCAAAGAGAAACGTGTTTATAATTCAGTTAATTAAAAATCATGGTCTAAGCTATCACTTTGGTGTAGAGATATTTTTTGTCCATTTGATGTTCAAGTAAAATACTTTATAATTTTAAAATGTATGGCTTCAAAGTTGAACTGTATTTATATTTATTTTTCAGGATTCATTATTTCAAAAAGTAATCATGGCATTTTTTTTTTAACCAGGCGATATCCAAATTGTGGGATTTTGCAGCTTTAAATTTTTTTGGTTTTCAACCAATTTATTTTAATTTTTTCATAAGAGTATCAGAAAGCATTATAATGTATGATACAACAGAGCTGAGCAACATACTGCACATATTCTTCATAATACACGAAGGTCAAATAAAGGATGGCTAATTTAACCAGGATAATAGTGTCTGTCCATTTTGTTGTCATACTAAACACACAAGCAGAAGGTCTGTTAGTTCCATAACAAAGTCGGTGTATTAAACACTACTGTCTGATCCTTTTTGGGAAAGGAGAGTGATTAATTGGCGTGTAAAGGGAGAACAAAGGGGAAGAAAGTTGAGTGCAGGATTTAAAAAGTCTCCACCATAAATTCAAGCTAAGGGACAAATAAACTGATGGCACACCTATGATGACCCTCAACGCTTGTTAATTCCTCTGTCTCCCATCCAACAACAACTTGTACACACACAGTGTGTCTCTGTTCTGAGAAGCATCCCAAGATGCTGCACTAAAGACAGAGAAACAGACACTGAGCCTTGGATAGAAATATTAGGAAGTGTGACGAAGCCTGGTTAAAAAGAAGGATTTTGAGAAGACTTTTAAAAGAGAAGAGAGAATTTGGGAAGAAAAAGGCTTTGGATTAACGTCCCTGTAACCAGGCCCAAGGCAATTAAGCATCTACAGCCAATGGTAGGGTAAAGGAGGGAGGAATGTTCAAAAACCTAAAATCAAATCACCAAAAGGCATAACAATTTTGAGTTATACTTAGAGTTCACGTATTAAAATGTATCTTATATGATTTAAGATTCAAAGAACAGAATCCTAACAAAACATGTCTTTCATGTAAAACGTCACTAGAAATCACAGCTTTAAAAGTATCATATTTGAGAGCTTTGCAGCTTGGAATTTATTTCTTTAAATGAAAGTCACCATCTAGAAACTCAACTGCATTGTTAAAACCTTTGCACATTGACCTCTGATGTGCAAATGTACACAGAAATTCAGCTAACACAATGCGCATTAATAAAGTTATTTGAATATGTAAAGTACCACTATGTCTAGATGGATCATCAATGTCAGTATGCACATGGTTGCGTACAGGTTAACAGTCCATCCTCCAACTCTTTTCAGCAAAGTTTCCTTTGAAATCCTGGGACAAATTTTCACGGGCCCACATAGATTGGCTTTGAAGTCGGTGTAGCAGTAAGATTACTGTCCACACAATTTTCCCTGAAATTTTGTCCTTTCCATTGCGATGGTGTGTTAAAAAACGGAGATTGGATTGTACCCCTATAGAATTCAAAGTTGGAGAATCTAAGATCAACATAAGAGGCAAACAGAAAAGAAATGCTCTTTCCTTCTGGATCCATTCTCATTCTCAAGAGAAAAAAGATTCATTCAGTGAAAACTACCTCTTCACTGTTCGCAAAATAAATTTACTTTTACCAGCAGTTGTAATAGATGCTCTTGGATTGAGACATGATGAACAATTACATTGCACAGACATAAGATGTTTTTTATTTTTCAAGTTCCTCAGATCACCAGCTTTTCATTACTTAAAGTACTAGTGTCCTCTTCATCCTCGTTCACATGTGAACTAATGTGTGCTGGCAAATCAATTATCCACTGCTCTGATGCAGTTAACTCAAAACCAGAATTGTCATAGAGGAGAAAGTTAGGATCAGAAGGGAAACTTTGACAACGATCTTGTCTGTACTGATGACGAGGTAATGGATTGCTCTGTGGATACCTGCAATTAGAATAGTTCTCAGAGTTGGGATCACTGATTTTAGTAGTCAACTTATATCGGTTAGCTGGTGTGCTTGACCTTCTCTTGCCTGTACAGGTTTCTAAGTCATTAAGAATACCATTTGTTGTTTGCTGATCACTTGCCTGCTCAGCTTTACAAGTTCGAGCTCCAGTTTGACTACCTTTCATCTGATATTTTGAGGTCTCCGGTGTGAGTGCACTGCTATTGCGGGCATGAAGTTTTGCTGGGCTAGCATTGTTAAATCTGGACTGAGCTGCAGTTTTATCACCAATGAATCTGTCAGTCACAGTTGCTGTCCTACAAATAGCTCTGGAGTGTGAGAGGGATGGAAGCTTCTGTGTGCAAGTGGACATGCTTCGTTCTCTGTAGAACTTAGCAGTTTTGCATTCATTGAAGCTAGACGTTCTCCTAAAGTTAGGGTTTCTGCCATACCCTCTGTCATACATTTCTACCTCAGTTAACTTTTCGCAATGCCTGAACTTTACTGGCCTGTTTGGAAGTGTTTTATTGCTTCCGTCACAAAAAGGTATTGTGCTGCTTATTTGTTGTGACTGGTACGGTAGGAAATAGTCACCAGATGGTTCTGGAAATGGCGCAATCATATAACCCAGCCCATGGTTAATTTTTTCTGCTTGTTTGTAGTAAATTGATTTTTGATCCAAAAACGGAGATTTAATACGAAACCTGTTCATGTTACTTTCTGCATCGTTCTCCTTGTCCAAACAGGGTGCAATAACAGTGCTGGAATTAACTCGCTCTACTTCTGTAGCCGGAATTCCTGTTTCATTAATGATTGTATCATCTAGTGGATGCTGTGTTACATGATACACTTGAGTTGCTTCCGTTATCCCTTTCTTTTTCATTTCTTTCAACTGTTGATGTGCCAAACGGTATCCAAATATTGGAGGGATCATTTTCTGAACACTTTGTTGCCCTAGGTTTTCCTCAGCTAACGTGTCCTGATTTGAAATGAAATTCTGGCTCCTCCTGTAACTTAAAGGGATACTCATACCATCCTCGATGTGAAGCGGAGGATCATTGTCAGGTAAAAAGTCACATTGATAGCTTGGGTCACAGAAGTTCCTTTCACCTTCAAGGTTCTTCCTGAGATTGTGTTGAGATACTGAACCTTGTCTCACTGCAGTATTGAAGTTCTGTGTCTTACGTGATAGTTTTGTCCGTATAGTGATAGCAATGGTGGCAATGATTATCACCAAACAGAGAGAAATGCCTGTGATCGTCACTATATTGCCTGTGTTATATGCTTCCTTATGAACTGTTCCAGGAAGTCCAAATTTCTGCTCTGTAACATGAAAGAAATTGAACGCTTAAGTAAACAAACGGACTTTAGGAACACAGGAACAAGATTAGGCCATTCATCCCCCTCAAGCCCACGCTGCTATTCAATTAGACCATGGCTGACCTGAACTCTATATACTCACCTTGATTCCGTAACCCTTACTGAACAAAAAACTCTTCAATCTGTTTTGAAATTTTCGATTGGCCTAACCACAAAAGCTTGTCAGGGGAGAAAGTTTCAGGTTTCCTCTATCCTTTTTGTGGAGAATTGCATCGCAGCATCACCCGTGTACAGTTATAATTTTAAGGTTACGCCCCCCCTTGTTCTGTACTGACCCACCAAGGGAAAGAGTTTCTCTCTATTAATCCTATCAGCTCCTTTAAGCATCTGAACCGACTCAATTTTTTTTTTTAATATTCTTTCACGGGATATGGGCATCACTGGCAAGGCCAACATTTGTTGCCCACCACTAATTGCGCTTGAACTGTGTGGCTTGCTGGGCCATTTCAGAGGGCAGTTAAGAGTTATCCACATTGCTGTGGGTCTGGAGTCACGTGTAGGCCAGACCAGGCAAGGGCAGCAGATTTCCCTTCCTAAAGGACATTAATGAATGAGATGAGTTTTAACGGCAATCAATGTTAGCTTCATGGTCACTATTATTGAGACTAGCTTTCAATTCCTGCTTTTATTAATTGAATTTAAACTCCACCAGCTGCCATCTGAACCCATGTCTCCCCGGAGGATGAGGCTGGGCCTCTGGATTGCCAGTCCAGTTCTAGTCCAATACATTACCATTATGCCGCCAAATCCCCCTTAATCTTCAATATTCGGGGGGAGTACAAGCCTATTTAATGAGTCTCTGGCAGGATTTGGTGTGATTATTTCTATTTTAGTCAAGATAGGCAATTACAATCAAAAAAATTGAGGCAGTGCAGCTAACTGTGCTACCAAACATGCCAAGCACGTGAAATTAAATATATCAAAACCAATTCTTTAATCAGATTAAGTTTTTTCCCTATCCTACACCTTTAGCCTCCCCTCAGCCTACCCACCCCCCCAAATTTTTGTTTGGTATATTCGCACACTTTTTTCCTACCCCTTTGAGGAATGGCAGGGAAATGTTGGAAGGTTTATCAGGCTGTTCACCAACCTGTTGAACTGCCTCATGAACACTCCTTCCATAGTTAACAAGTCTGGAATGGGATCTAAACTTGGAGCTTCTGGCTTGGGGGCAGGAGTGCTATCCAATCCCCCGCCACCCCATTAAAAATAGAGAAAGATATTAAAGGGAATGTAGAATGTGCAGGGAATTACATTACAATAGGTAGATTCAAATTGGATTGGCACCAGTGGACACTTCCTGCAGTGAAATTTCTTTGGTTTCCTACTTCTTAATTTTGCATACCTTCCCAATAATTTAAATTCTCCACCTAATATAAAATATTTAACTTTCCCTGCCTCTTATTTCACTTATCGCAAGTTTCTGTGATGCAAGTGGTGTCAGAAACTGCATATTTCCACACTTACTGGGATTGTTCTCAGAATAGTGAAGGTTAGCGGGAGATTTAATAGAGATGTTCAAAATTATGAGGGGTCTGATAAGGTAGATAGGGAGAAATTATTTCCCCTGGCAGGCAGGTCAGTATCCAGAGATACAGAAATAATTTGACGAAGAACCAGGGGGGAGATGAGGGTAATTTTTGTTTTAATCAGTGAGTTGTTACAGTTTGGAGTATGTGCCTGAAAGGTTGGTGGAAGCAGATTCAATAGTAACTTTCAAAAGTGAATTATATAAATAATTTTTAAAATTGTAGGGTTATGGAGAAAAAGCAGGGGAGTGGGATTAATTGGATATCTCTTTCAAAGAGCAGGCACAGCCACAATGGCCCAAAGGGCCTCCTTCTGTGATTCTATATTTCTACTTGTAGTCTGTTCCTTTTTATTGTTCTCAGCATTTTTTTGCTTTGAATTTTCTCCCTAACCTCTCCTGACTTAATGCAGGCACACAATGAATTTAGTGCCACCTTGGTACCTTACCCAATAGGGGTCATTTGCCTACACATTACAGCCACTGCGTTTAAAAGTAATTCATTAAATGTGAACTACAGTACGTTGAGGTTTTTGAGTGATGCAATAAAGAACTATATAAGCAGGAATATTACTTTCTACTCAAGAAAACTATTTTATCTTCAACATCAGTTTCAAAAACCACTCATTAAAATCAATTACAATTCTCCTTCTATCCATGGCCAAATAGCCCTGAAAGCAAACTAGCGCAACTTCTGCAATTGTCATTTTAAAACATAGCCTGTATACTTTTACATTCCCTTAGTCGATCTACAAACTTCTGTCCCCAGTACCATTTGTTTCCACGAGGAGTCCCATATTTCTCTTTCCTTAGTTCAATTTCCGTTTGTTCGGTAGCTCTTACCTCAGCCTCTTAAAAAACAACAAATTGCAACTCTCACATTATCATCCCACGTGGCTCTTTATCCAGGTTTATCACTATTAAGTCCCTTATCACGATAATTCATTGAGCTTCATCCTACTCTTCTGCCTGCTTTACCGTTATATACGTAAAAAGCACGCAAGTGAACAAGAAATATAATAAGGCAAATGTTTGACAGCTTTGAATGTTTTCTGAGGTGGAACATTTACATTTGATGCTTTTACTCACCTGCGCAATCCACAAGTGAACAAGGGGAGACTTCTTTCTCTTGGCCGCTACAAGCAATTGACCCTGAGAAGGATACAATGCATTGTCGGTACCTTTCACGCAGTCCGTCACCGCAAGTGACACTACACGGACTCCATGAAAGCCAAACACTCCCTCTTTCTACAAACATGAGAAAATGATTATTTTACTTTTCTCTGTGTATTTATTAAAATGAATGTGCTTTGTCTATTGACACTGAATGTTTCTTTTGTTTCCTTGCCTAATATTTCTTGAAAATATTTATGTTTACTTGAATAATTATGCTTTGGGGTTGCTTCATGTTTTATTCTATTCCACAGGATTTACAAAACCCTTTTAAGCAACCACCAACCCCCTCCCACCCCCACAACTTTCCCAAAAGACTCAATGGGTAAATTCACCATTTTAATCCCTGATGACTGAATCATGTGGAGTTAATTGATATGAAGCGGAGTAACAATGGGAGCACACTTTGGACTTAGGTTAAGTCTGTTAGGAAAATAAGTTAGGGTGCTCATGCCTCGTGTAGTGACCCTTGTTCAAAGTACATATGCAAGGATAGTGAGTGGCAATAGGTCTGGGCTCAGGTGTGATATTGCTGTGATCAAATCACACTCACAGTTCACACTCACATGTGATTTGAAGGAAGGATTCAAACTGTGTTCAAATACAAATGATTGGTTTCAGAATTGAGGGAATAAAGAGATAAAATCAGAAAGAGAAATGGAAGAAGAAAAAAAAATCAGTTTGTTTTCAAATTTTCTCACTGACTACATGTGTTTATCCCATGAGTAGATAGACCAGGGAATTATTGGCTACATGACCTATGTGTGAAACCTGTAGCGTTCCACATGTATATATGGGTTAGACTACACTTTGGGGACTGGTCTGCATCAATGTCTATCACGATTGAGTATATAAAGAAGTGTAAATACTGTGGACAGCATTGGTACAAACTAAAGCAACACCATGTAAAGGTCTTTTGTAAGTACTATGTGAAGGCAATTTTAGTATATTCATAATGCATTGTGTAATAACAAGTTCAGTGCTAAAAACTTGTGTGATGTAATAGGGATGGCCTGCATGTGCATCTCCTATCACACAAAAGAGCAGCCAGGGTGACCTCTGGTGACCTTATTTCCTCATTCTCAGAAAGTGCCACATCTCCGCTTATTGCTTTAACCTGACATCCCGGCTGTGATCCAGATCTCACCATACGGTGAATCATCAGTGGTTGGCACAGCATGTCGGTGACCTAATAAACAGTGCCAATGGGTTGGTAAGAAATGAATTTTTCAACTCACTCTTTCATTCATTGATTGATTGTTCTTTAAACTGATAGATTATTATTGATAACTATGGTAAAAAGCACAGTAGCCGGACCAACCAATGGTGATAAGTTTACTATTACTACAACTCCAAAAACTTATATTTATATGGTGCCTTCAATGTAATGAAATGTCCCAAGACACTTTGCAGGGGTATTATAAAACAAATATGACACAGCCACATGAGGAGATCTTAGGTCAGATCACCAAAAGCTTAATCAAAGAGGTAGGTTTTAAGAAGTGTCTTAAAGAAGGAAAGTGAGGTAAAGAGGTGGAGAGGTGTAGGGAGGCTCATACAATGCCAATATATTTTCCACAACTTCCAAATGAATTATGCTAAAAGAGAAATATTACATAATTGCAATATAATAATTTGTTAATACTAGATAACTGCAACATGATAAAATCAATAATAACCATGTTGAACTTGACAACACAACAGCACTTATAAAGGGTTGGAGCAAGGCAGCTACAGCACAGCTTAGAAATATTAACAGAGGAATGTGTTTGCATAACATTTTTATTACCTGCTATTTTATTGCATACCTCTGCTAAAATAACACACAAAGACAGATCATATCAATGCATTAAGTATCCATCCACTAATATCCCCAACAGTACAATCCAGGTTTATATTGCAACACATTAGTTAAGTGTAGTTAGTGTCGGTGCTACACTTGTCTCAGCAGCTGTCAGTTAAGAAGTGGAAAAATTGTCAGGATCCCTTTATCCAGAGACCTCTTTGTCTGCCATTATCCAGAGTTTAAATGGTCTTTGGAAGGAATGAGACTCCAAATTTGTAAAATTGCTCCTCCAGGGCTAGAGAGGTTGTTCAATAATAATTATGACTTAGTACAACATTTCAAATTCAGTTATTCTGATTCAACAAGGCTTAACTTTTTCATTTTTTTTACAGTGCAAGTAGTGAGTGAGTAGTTTAAGTTCACAATAAATCAATGGTTTCTAAATTATTTGTAAGCCCCTGCTGAGAGGTTGTGCTTTTGGGATCTTTGGTGATTTCATGCTCCTGCTTTCTCATAATGTTAACTAACCTTCAGACACTCACTGTGTCACTTACACAGCTTGGCATTTGGACAAAGCAGTGGATGGAACCGCAGTAAGAATCAGAGCCATTTGAAGAAAAAGAAAATCAACAAAAGGAAATGTAACCATATATTTCTTTCAAACCTGATCAATACTTCCCCGTCCCTTTAAAACTCAGTGGTGAAAAATAACATTGCTGCAACTTCAATTCATGAATTACAAAGAGAAAGCAGATCATTACTGCATGCTTCAACAGGTGCACTACTCATTACTACAGCTTATATATACATTTACAGATGGAATAATTTAGAAACCATTGATTTGTTGTGAACTTAAACTACTCATTCACTACTTGCACTGTAAAAAAATGAAAAAGTTAAGCCTTGTTGAATCAGAATAACTGAATTTGAAATGTTGTACTAAGTCAATTATTATTGAACAACCTCTCTTGTCCTGGAGGAGCAATTTTACAAATTTGGAGTCTCATTCCTTCCAAAGACAATTTAAACTCTGCTGATTTTAAGTGTTAAAGTTTTGTGTTCTGACATTTGAGTTTCTACCTTAATCTCAGGTGTATGCCCCAATCTTTATTTTGCGTTCTGTGCAATTACTTAAATGTGACTTATATTCCCTACTGTTTAACTTGGGCTTTGCTGTCTGTGAGACTTCTGCTAGCTGATTGGCTGATCAGCCTGCCAACTACCTATGCTGTAGCTGGATGATATAGGTCCCTTGTAGAAGGTGCCAAATTCAAACCGATGTGGCTAAGGTGAGCCTACACTAAATAGCCAAGTGGTTATGGTACTGGGTTTGTAACCCCAAGATCAAGAGTTCAAATCTCATAATGGCAAACTATGAAACAATGTAACTTCATCTGAAACAGATGGAAATGGGTTTGTACTCAAAAGAGTTACACTTAACAGCCTGCTAAATCTTTGTGGGCAGCCTTTCTCCAAGGCTAATGGTGACCACTGTCCCTTCACCACTGACCACAAAATCCAGGCCAACCTAACACACTTGCCAATTCTTGGGAGAACAAACAATTTCAATCATAAACTTTGAGTTAAGTACATCAATGTGGTAGTTTTTAAGGTGTCAAATCAATGCGGGACTGCGTTATAGTTATATGGTGGTTCAATGGAATTTATTAATATATTATTACTTTTATGCATAATTCAGCAAGTTTAAACAAATTATTTAATATCTATCACTGCGCAGTGTCCCCCTATCTTGGCAACAGGGGTAAGTGGTTGAATAAATTAACAGAAAGGGAAAAGCGGAAGCATTCGGAATTATACGAACCTGCGTATCTCTGAAGATCAACACAATTCACAGCCTTGGTGGAAGAGTGGCTGTGATTCACAATGCTCACGTATTCGAAGCAGTAGTTATTTTTCCCAGTGTCAAAGACGGAGCAGTTGAATTCGGTTTTATTATCCCTGGGGCGCAGCCACTTTTCAGCTACAAAACTATCTCTTGCAAACGAAGCCCCTTTCCGGGCTTTATACACAGAAATCTTGCCTGGTGCACGGGCGCAAGGTGGTGTCACGATACCAACCTCTGCAGACGATTCACATGTTGCCGTTTTCAAATGATCGACAAGCAGCTTATACCCAACAATTTGGGTAAATACTACTGGGTCTTTTGATGAGATCACTGAGTCGGTATTCGGAGATCTCAGTGAGATCGTTATGAAGTCATCTTGGCTGAAATCAGTGCAATCAAATACCACCCACTGAGAATTAGACAGCTCAATTTCTTTATTTATCGTTTTCTTTAAAACTTTGTCCACATTATAAGCTCCAGGTTCATTAGGATAAATCCTTGTAACGTCTAGAAATAACGTCAACGTATTTACTTTCCACGGGCACAAATACTCCTCAGTAAATACTTGGATCTGGAAGTTGCTCTGTGAGTCCGTTTTCCCGGCCACTTTTGTGTGAAAGGCTGGCCATTTGACATGCAATATGTCAGTTGTCCACTGGGCGGTGCCGTTGCTTGTAAAATCTGTGACTCGAAACTCAAAGTTGCCAGCGTAATTGAAATGAAAGCACTCAAACTCCACAGAGCTCTGGGATCGGTTTCCAGTGATCGCTTTTGTGGCGATAGTTCGGTTTGTGTTAATGTCGACGAGCGATACGGTTAAATTTTGTAGGCTTACATTGCCCAGTGCTTTATAGTCAACATGGACAGTCTGGTTGCTCAGAGCCACATGCCAAGGTTGTCTCGAAAGTCGATATTTGACTTCGGCATAAACAGCTGCAATAAAAGAGATGATTTAGATTTATTCCACAAAATGTTTGCATTTAAGGGCCAATTATACAGCCAGCTTGCAAGGGTTTGGACGTACAGATAGGTACCTGCTTCCACCTAAGGAATGGCACATCATGGTGGAATATTTTCAAGGCCGAGCTGGATGGATTCTTGATTAACAAGGGCGTGAAAGGTTATCGGGGGTAGGCAGGAATGGAGGATTGAGGTTACATTCAGATCAGCCATGATCTTATTGAATGGTGGAGCAGGCTCGAGGGGCCGTGTGGCCTACTCCTGCTCCTGACTGGTATGTTTGTTTTATCACTGATAGAGACCCTCAGGTCAAAAGGATGTGTGAGGTTGCCGGTGCAGGAATTTACATGCAAGGTAAAGTTAATTGAGGACAAAGGGCAGGCAAGTCAAATGAGGGGGCAAGGGGTAACTGAATTGAGTTAAAGGTTGAGGTCATCAAGGGCATTCAGTTTTATGAGCAGATTTATGAATGGATTTTCAGTTCCAGGCAGAAGGCAAAACATGGCCACTTGAACTCTAGCCCATAACGAAAATGAAAAGTTATATTGAGCTTATTGTAGTCTCTTAACTGGATTTCAACACCCAAGGTTGCTTTTAAATACTTGTCCATATTATGCCCCACTGTATAAATGGTAAGATCTTTGCACGGTCTACAGTATGTAAAAATCAACAAACTCGTAAAATGAAGTAAATGACAGATTAACACTTGATCTGATTTTATACATTACTAAATAATGTCTAATCATGGACAGTGAAACTGGTTCAATGGAAACCAGTTCCATCACTGAGTACAAAAACAAAATACTGAGGATGCTGGAAAGCTGAAATAAAACTGAAAATGCTGGAAATATCCAGCAGGTCTGGCAGCATCTGTGGAGAGAGAAGCAGAGTTAACATTTCAGGTTGATGTACTTTCATCAGAACTGTTCTGATGATTGACCTGAAACCTTAACTCTGCTTTTCTCCACAGATGCTGCCATTATTTCTGCTGGTTATTTCCAGCACTTGTTAAAAAAAATTATTCCATCATTGAGTAATTCATTACACACAGTTTTGTATACACATTTAATTGAAATTTAGTAATTGAGCGGCAGATTTCAGAAACAGTAACAACATATAAGACTTCCGGCATTACCGTAGAAAGGAATATTAAGGGGAATAAACTCTGGGCCAAGGGAGGGAGGCCAGGAGAGGTGACTGAAGGCTAGGTTGGAAAGGTAGGTTTTGAGAAGATACTAAAGTAGGAAAGAGAGGAGGAGGGAATTAGGGAAAAAGTTCCAGATAAGAAGACTGAAGTGACAGACAGCACCGCCACTAATGATAGGGCAAAGGAAAAGGCTCTTGAGTGAGCCAGTGCAGATACGATGGGCTGAATGGCCTCCTTCTGTACCATAACAATTCTGTGATTCTGTGGGAGGTACACAAGAGACTGGAGTTGGGGAAACAACAGGTGCAGGAAGAGAATTATGGTTGGGGAAGGTAAAGAAGCACAAAGTCATGGAGAGATTTGAAGATGAAAGGAACTTAAATTTAATGTACTAGTGATTGATAAGGCAGTGAAGGTCATTGAGGATGAGAACTCAGTGCAGGACAAGGAGAAATATCGTTGCGTTTTGGACCTGCTGGGGTTGTGTCAACAGGCTCGATAATAGAGATAGAAAATACAATTTAATTGAACTGAGCTTTCAACTGGTGTGAAATGAATATATTGCTATAGGAAAAAATTGGCATTTTTCAGGTAGTTGTTTAACAAAAATATTTCACACACTTTAAAATGATTCTAAGTTTGCTTTGAATCATAATTTTAATGTGTGCTAAATATTCATTAATAATCATGTGTGTATTCAGTTGCCAGTGTGACTAATTCAATAATTCATTACACTAAACAACATAAAATAATGTATTACTGTCACAAGTGATAAGGAGGGTGTAGAATGATGCATGACTAATTCTGCATTACATATTTTCCTGAAACCCTTCAAATTCCTCAAATTTATGTCGCTAAAGTATCAGTTAAAATAATTGGATTAAGGTTGTGCTTTCCAAAGGAGATAAGCATAATGTTATATAAAATTATATAAAGTAGCTTAACATAATAAAAAAATCATTGTCAATTCACTTTGCAATTGGATTTTATCATAATTTCCAACACTAAAAAAGGATTTAATTGTTTAACATTAATACTCATTTGTTAGCAGGAAAGCTGCTGTAGGGTGTAGCAGAGAGTTACAAAGAGGCTATAGTGGTCACATCTGAAGCACTGAGAACCTGATTTCTCTAAAATGCATCTTTCTTAAAAAATAGAAATTTCAAACTCCAAAACCTTAACCTGAATTTGACTTTATTATCAACTGTGTAATCTTTAGAATGTCATAATGATGTATTTCAAACAGAAGGTCATTGCTCCATTGTGAAAACCCATGTGCTCATTCTTCTGTCTCATGAGATATTTTTGGATTATTCTCACCTAATGACCAAGAATTCTGAAAGAATTGTCCATTTCCTATTAAAAGCTCTTAAAAGTTTTCTGTTCGGCCACCTGGGAACAATTTGTTTCATTACTTATTGAAATACTTAAAAAACTGATTTTTAAATTCCAAACTCTTAATTCTTTTAAGTTTTAAATTGACCAGAGCTTTAATTAATGTGTGGTATCCATACAGCATTTAAGAATTATGTTTCTGTTGATCTTAAATTGGGGGTGTTGTATGACTGCAATTACTTTGTGTTCATTTGCTCTTAACTTGATGACAATGTCTGTGAGATTAGTTTATAGTGTAACACCTTTAGCTGCAGTGAAATTAGCACTGTTGAGGAACAAGAGTTGATAAGAATTTATGAGATTTTCTTCATTTGCGCTGTATTTTGTACTTTGCATAAGTTGTCCATAGTAAAACATAAGCATTACCAATGTTCCCAAGTTATTATTCACACAACAGATACAATATATAAAAAAATTTATATAGTGACTTTCATGACCTCAGCATGTTCCAAAGTGCTCTACCACTAAAGTGTTGTCACTGTTAAACACAGAAGCCAACATGTGTGCAACATGATTACAATCAAATTGTCTTTTTTTTGTGATGTTGATTGAGTAACAATTATTGGCTAGAATGTCTCTGCTGTCCTTGGAAAGAGAGCCATGGGGTCTTTCACATCAACCTGAGAGGATAAATGGGGCCACAGCCTCCTCTTAGCCCCATCACTCTCTTCAGGTATCATGGTACTGAAAGGGCATTGGGCTTCTCAGATTGGTCCAAGGTACTGCAAATGCATTCTGCAGACAACTGACCAGGGAACTCTCCCAATCTTACTACCTGCTATAGACAGATGTGGCCTGTCTGCCTCTCTACCTTATCAATGCACCTTCCGTGACCAACAAGCCCAGCCAGGGCTTTGAACCTAGAGCTTCTGGCCCAAAGGTAGGGACGCTACCCACTGCGCTACAACAATTGGTCTACAATTTATTGTGGCACTTCAACTCACAACCTTCTCACTCAAGAGGCAGAGTGCGCTACTGACTGATCCACGGCCGACACCGAATAACGTGGCGGCCTGTTTACAATGCAGTACAGTGGGAATTAAAAATCCCCCTCTTCACTAGGTAACATTCTAGCCTTGCTCGAATATGCCGCTTTGCTTCAACCTCTTTAGATATTGTTGAACATGCTCGGCCCGAATGGTGCATATTCATGTGTCCCTTGCGGGATTCTTGGAGCACTCACCGTATCCAGAGAGAGCCAGCAGCAGCACCTGTGTAAAACCTGAGAGACTTGGAGCCAGAGGATGTTTCATTCCGAACACTGGTGTAAACTCGGGTTCTCGCTCGTCATGTCCCTCTCTCACATTCAGAGCCTCATGATTATTGGAATGGGATCGTCCCACACAAACAAACCCTAAAGAAATGACAACCGGGCAAAACGCCTAACTTAGAACAAACACGTTAAACATACCATAGTTACTCTTATAATATAAATCAGAAAAAGTGATAAAATCAGGAAGATGGTGTCTATCATTCAGTCTATCAAATAAATACTTGAAGATGTCAGGCGCTATTTGTAATTCGATATATTCTTCAAAATTCAAAATTCACTTTGTCACTTGGACCGTACTCTTCCGACAGCCCAGGTCTCTCTCTCTTTCTCTCTCTGGATCTCTCTGTACCTGACAGCCCGAGTCTCTCTCCCAGTCTCTATTTGGATCTCTCTGACTCTGAGTCTGTCAGCCCGGATCTCTCTCTGTGTCTCTCCCTGAGCGGGTTTCTCTCTATCTCTGTATATGACAGGCCGGGTCTTTCTCTCTCAGACAGACAGTCTGTCTCGCTCTCTATCTCTGTTTCTGACAGTCCGGTTCTCCCTCTCTATCTCTGTATATGACAGGCCGGGTCTCTCTCTCTTACTCTGTATCTGACAGTCTCTCTCTCTCTCCTCTGTATCTGACAGTCCGGGTCTCTCTTGCTCTCTCAGTGTCTGACAGCCTGGTTCTCCCCTCCCTCTCTCTGTATCTGACAGTCTGGGTCTCTTGCTCTGTATCTGACAATCCAGGTCTCTCTCCCTCTCCCTCACTTTGTATCTGACAGTCTCTTTCTCTCTCTGTATTCGACAGTCCGGTTCTCTCTCTCTGTATCTGATAGTCCAGGTCTCTCTCTTTGTGTGTATCTGACAGTCTGGGTCTCTCTCTCTCTCTCTGTATCTGATAGGCCGGATCTCTCCTGCTGTGTCTGTATCCGACAGCCCAGTTCTTTCTTTCTGTATCTGACAGTCTGGGTCTCTCTCTCAGTATCTGACAGTCCGGGTCTGTGTGTGTGTGTGTGTGTATCTGACAGTCCCGGTCTCTCTCTCTCTCTATCTGACAGTCCGGGTCTCTCTCTTTCTCTCTGTGTCTGACAGTCCGGGTCTCTCTCTCTTTCTCTGTATCTGATAGTCCGGATCTCCCTCTCTTTCTCTGTATCTGATAGTCCGGGTCTCCCTTCTATCTCTGTATCTGACAGTCTGGGTCCTGGGTCTCCCTCTCTCTCTCTCTCTCTGTTTGACAGTCTGGGTGTCTCTCTCTCTGTATCTGACAGTCCGGGTCTCTCTCTCTGTATCTAACAGTCCGGGTCTATCCCACAGCCTCTATCTGAATCTCTCTCTCCCTATCCCAGTCCGGCTCAGTTCTGATCTCCCAATCCCTCTTACCCCTGTGTAGTTGGACCAGTACAGCTTGCTAGTTTTTCAGTTCTTCAGCATGGGGAAACTTTTTTTGGTTAAAGCGGGACTATAATGGTGGGCGGTGACCTGCGAGCTCTTCCGGCCCGAAGTGAATGACATGAGGGAGTGGATTGGTGATGCTGCAATGTCCGCACTGGAGAGAAGAAAAGCCAAACTCCAGGTTTTAAATTGTTTTTAAACTCACTTATTTAAAAATAACAAGAGGACAAAAGTGGAGGAGAAGGGAAAACAAAAGATAGATGCAGATAATGGTTGGAACTGAGTTACGAGCACATTCTGGTTTAGACGAGGAATTCCAGAATATTGGGTGCTGAAAGCCCAGCCAATGGCGGGGCGAAGGAAGAGGGGACAGAGAAGATGTCAAAATTGGAGTTCTCATAAGGTTGTAGGGCTGGACGTGGTTACAGAGATGGAGGAGAGTGAGAACATGAAGGGAGACCCACGACACGAGGATAAGGATGAAGATGTTATTTGAGGAATTGGGAGACAGGGAGCCAGTGTGGTTCAGTGGGCATTGAGGCCAAGGGCGAAAGAAAGAATTTGCTTTTCTACAGCATCTTTCACAAGCTCAAGACGCCCCGAAGCGTTTTACAGCCAGCGAAGCGTTGCTCACTGGCTCTGCTATTGAAAATATAGCTAGCAGTTTTCACTCAAAGTTCCCACAAACAGCACGAGGTAGTGACCCGTCTTCCACCTTCCCCCGGAGGGACAACTGTTTGGCCATAATACCAGGAGTGCCACCTTACATCCAGCTGAAGGTTTAATGTCACACCCCATGGCAGCATCTCTTTGAATGCGACTTGCTATGAGAAAGGGCAACAGGCAGATAAGGATGAGCTGAAGTGTCTGGGGGGCACGTGATGGGAGGGTCATTGGAAAAGCTGGTGCTGGAGGTTACAGGTGTTTTTTTGGCAGCAGGTGGGCTGAGGTGGAACAGGGACAGGCACCATTATGAAGCCCGGGAGTAGGCAGACTTTGTGATGGAGGGAATATGGATTTGGACGCTCAGCCTCAGGGTCAGATAGGAGCCTGAGGTCACAAACAATCAGCTTGAATCAGAGACAGTGACCAGGAGCAGGAAGGAATTGGAAGCAAGGTTCAGACATGGGATTACATGAGAAGGTGGGCATAGATTTGGAAGGAGACAACACACATTCAAGGAGTTTGAAGAAATGGGGGTTGGAAATGATGTTGTCATTTGCAAGGACAAAGAAGTGGAGGGTTGAGTTTCTCGATGTGGGTGATTCTGAAAGGGAGGGAGTCAGTGTCCAAGGAAAGGGAATAATTTACAATGTCAGCTAAGGGATTAGGATGGTAAAAAATTTTAGTGGGAAAGGGGTTAAGAGAGCAGGAGGTGGGTCTCATGAATCAGATGAGCTCCAAGAGGACATGAGGGGAGATAGGACAGAAGCTCATGTGTTCATGACTGAGACAGGTGGGAACGTTGGACAGCAAACCAAATTTCCTTCAAAGGGTTAACTGAGAGAAAGGAGAAGCAGAGACAAGTCTCAATGTTAGTAGCAAGGAAGTGTATGTGCTCTTGTTGTTGGAAGGAAGGGTGGAGAGGCAGGGAAAGTGGCTCATGGAGACAGTTGGTTACAGAGAAATAAAGCCAGAGTTTATCTCTGCATTCCCAAATGATCCTGGAATAGTGAGTCACAATTGTAGAATTTCTGAGTTGTGGACTGGCCACCTTTTCTCCTTCCAGTCAGGATACTAAGCAGTGAATTATTTTCACTGAAACATTGTTAACTGGTTTATTTTAATTCAGAGGAAGTTATTTTTAATTATTCCTCAATCTCAGTTTTGTCTATTAAAATAGACTATATTTTCAATGAACAAAGTGGTCAACAACAGTTTCAGATTGCTGGCAAGAAATGCAGATGTTTTAATCACAGTCTCCATTCCCCTGTGAATTATGCAATTCTTGGCACACAGCAAGAACAACAATTTGACATAATAACAAGGACTTAAGCTCCAAGTTAGAAAATGTACATAGCTTCCCCAATGGTTCAGTGAGTATTTGTACCATATGTAGTACCAACCTACGCAAACAGGAATGTTCAATACGCAGTCCTCCATCAATGTGGTGGTCGAGGTACAATCTGCTTGTGTCTTCAAAATAGGATTATTGCTCTTCCTCCTACATGTTATCAGTAACTTCTGCTTGAAAAGTCCATGGCTGGATTTAGAGTGAGGACAGGATCTGACTGTGTTGCAGTCAAATAGTATGGCAACTTTGGGTGTCTGGACTTGCTTATCGAAAAAAAAAAACAAGTTGACAAAATACAGGTGCCCATGAATCATACTTCAACATAAGTCACTACTTTCAGAAGAAGAATAAGAAGGGGAGAGACTGAAAAGGGGAAATAAATAATTACAGGGGGTTGAAATTAAAATGTCTTGCTGCCATTGTTAAAGTCATTGTTAAATCATTTGGTATATGTAAAATCTAATGTCTTGTTATTAGAACAGTGGGTGAGGAATAATTATTTACTCAAACTTAAAAAGCAATTAACAGTGTTAAATAAAAATAGTGTACTAACTATTTAATACAATGGTACAAGAAGAAAAGCCAGCCAAGCCAGGCCAGAATGATCTCAAAAATCTGCCTAAAGAATCCCTGCTTGTCTATTTCACTGGTCCCTGTCAACTGGTATTGTCCTAACCCAGTAAGTGGAATAAACATGGTCTATACCTGACAAGGATGTAGTCAGGATGAAATATTGTGGATGCTGGAAATCTGAATTAAAACAGAAAATTGCTGGAAATACTCAGCAACTGTGGCAACATTTGTGGACAGAGAAACAGAGTTAATGTTTCAGGTTGATGACTCGTTGTCAGAACTGATAGTATTTAGAAATGTAGCAGGTTTCAAGCAAGGCAAAAAAAATGGGTGGTGGGTTGGGGCAGGGAAAGAAGTGGATGTTGAAGGAAAGAAAGACAGAAGGTCAATGATAGGATGGAAAGAATGAGAACACTAAATGACAAGAGATGACAGTGCATGGCAAAAAGGATATAGTCACAGTTTAATAATTAGCCCAATATCCTTACTGTTAATGAGAATAAATAGTTGCTAAAATATCTCAAATTTAACTCCCTTATGATTGTCAATTTGGTTTAGGCCTTTGATTTGTTAATTCTCTCACTCTCAGACTTGAAATTGAGTGATTTTTTTAATGTAAAGCAGTCAGCCAGGGGCTCTGGGACCTTAGAAATTGTATTATATTCTAGCTAAATTAGCTATGCAGGAATCTATCACAAAGCCTTTTAAAAACTATTTTCATAAGTTGCTTGTGGATGCTTCCAAAGGTGAAGATACACCCTTTGTTCTTGTCTCATGGTTGCTCAGAGGTGTTTGCATTCTATTCTATGCTTAAAGCTGAGACTTGTTTCAGAAATGATATCAGCAGTGCAATCATCATGATGGACACCATCAAAGAGGTAAACATCTGTTGAATCCTGAGGAAGCTGTACTGCTGGAAAGTGTTTTATTCATGCCAAGTACATTTTACTTATTTCTTCAGTGATAGCTGTCATTTTATTTATTACCGTTATTTGTTCAATAATACTAATTCATGGACAGAAACAGGACTGGGGGAGAACAAGGAACAAAATTTGTCATCAATAATTCAGCAAAAATGTATACCCAGGTTAAAAGTGATACATCATCACTTCATACACAGCCAGTATTCTGCTATAATTAGCAAAGACAGGAATTTCATCCTTCACATGTCAAGTAACACGTGTAAGAATGTAATTTATAAAAATCTAATCCCAGTGGCCACTTGCTGAAAAGGTTCAAAAGTTTCAAGCTTCTCCCTACTCCTACCAATTGTAAACTATGGTTCAGAATCTGATTCCAATTTTAGCAACCAATTAGAATTCTTGAGATAAGTTATACTTTATGCTTTCAGGCATTTGATTCTGATAAATTGTTGGTTTGCTGAAAAAGTATTCCTTCTTATTTCTGTCTTCACCACAGAAAAGTAACAAAATGATTAACATGCTTCCTTGTGCTTCAGATCTCTCCAGACACAACACATTTCAGGGCTTGTTGTGAATATCATTTGCAAAACAAAATTGTACATTTGACTTTTAAAAAACAGAACCATAAAAACTTAAATATCACAGAATCATAAAAACTTAACTATCACAAAGATGGGTATTGTATTAAAATAACAATTTTCTATGCTTTCCAGATTTCAAATTATACCTAAATATGGAAACTATATGGGAACTTTTACTTGTTATAAAAGGATCAAAAACCTTCCTTTATTGAATTAATCTTCCTCAGAACCTCAGTCTCTTCAGTCCTTACAAGCAGCTCAGTAATGACTGCCTCGATTCCCCACAAGGCAGAATGCAAACCTCCTCCCGGCATATTCAACATAAACATGGTTGTGATTAGGGACTTGGTTGTATAGGAATCACAGGAAGAATACCACATTCCACCATTCTATGTGATTGAGAGTCCAAGTGCCATTGCAACATGCTGTGAAATGGAAGTAACTCAAATAAAGTTTCCAATATCTTTTTTTAAAATCACCTTTACAAAATTCAATTTTCAGTGTTAATGACCAAAAGACACTCACTTATATAGCGCCTTCCACAGGCTCAAGAAATCCCAAATTGCCTTGTCAATTGAGTACTTTTTGATCTGTAGTCACTGATGTAGGAAACACAGCAGCCAATTTGCACCCAGCAAGACTCCACAGAAAACAATGTGCTAACGACCAGATAATCTATTATTGTGATGTTGGTTGAGAAATGGTGTTATACTGACAAAGAGCATGGGATCTCCCACCAGTTTTATGACAAACATTTAACACCATGGGATCTTTAATGTCCAAATGTGAGAGAAGACAGGATGATAGTTTAATGTCTCATCCAAAACATGGCATCTCTGATAGTGCAGGCACTTCCTCTGGACTGCACCGGAGTGTCAGCCTAGATTTTGTGCTCAAGTCTCTGAAATGGAGCTTGAACCCACAATCTTCCAACCAGAGGCACGAGAGTGAGAACAATGAGCCATGGCAGATATGAAAAAATCCTAATCTACTTATAAATACTTTTTTAAAATCAAATTCATCTGTTGTAACATGACACCATAAAAAAATGCAGTTTTAGTGGACTGATCATCCTTCAAAACAAAAACAGAATTACCTGGAAAAACTCAGCAGGTCTGGCAGCATCGGCGGAGAAGAAAAGTGTTGACATTTCGAGTCCTCATGACCCTTCGACAGAATTTGCATTCGAGTCCAAGAAAGAGTTGAAATATAAGCTGGTTTAAGGTGTGTGTGTGGGGGGCAGAGAGATAGAGAGACAAAGAGGTGGAGGGGGGGGGGGGGTGTGGTTGTAGGGACAAACAAGCAGTGATAGAAGCAGATCATCAAAAGATGTCAACGACAATAGTACAATAGAACACATAGGTGTTAAAATTAAAGTTGGTGATATTATCTAAACGAATGTGCTAATTAAGAATGGATGGTAGGGCACTCAAGGTATAGCTCTAGTGGGGTTTTTTTTTATATATAATGGAAATAGGTGGGAAAAGGAAAATCTTTATAATTTATTGGAAAAAAAAGGGAAGGGGGAAACAGAAAGGGGGTGGGGATGGGGGAGGGAGCTTACGACCTAAAGTTGTTGAATTCAATATTCAGTCCGGAAGGCTGTAAAGTCCCTAGTCGGAAGATGAGGTGTTGTTCCTCCAGTTTGCGTTGGGCTTCACTGGAACAATGCAGCAAGCCAAGGACAGACATGTGGGCAAGAGAGCAGGGTGGAGTGTTGAAATGGCAAGCGACAGGGAGGTTTGGGTCATTCTTGCGGACAGACCGCAGGTGTTCTGCAAAGCGGTCGCCCAGTTTACGTTTGGTCTCTCCAATGTAGAGGAGACCACATTGGGAGCAACGAATGCAGTAGACTAAGTTGGGGGAAATGCAAGTGAAATGCTGCTTCACTTGAAAGGAGTGTTTGGGTCCTTGGACGGTGAGGAGAGAGGAAGTGAAGGGGCAGGTGTTGCATCTTTTGCGTGGGCATGGGGTGGTGCCATAGGAGGGGGTTGAGGAGTAGGGGGTGATGGAGGAGTGGACCAGGGTGTCCCGGAGGGAGCGATCCCTACGGAATGCCGATAAGGGGGGTGAAGGGAAGATGTGTTTGGTGATGGCATCATGCTGGAGTTGGCGGAAATGGCGGAGGATGATCCTTTGAATGCGGAGGCTGGTGGGGTGATAAGTGAGGACAAGGGGGACCCTATCATGTTTCTGGGAGGGAGGAGAAGGCGTGAGGGCGGATGCGCGGGAGATGGGCCGGACACGGTTGAGGGCCCTGTCAACGACCGTGGGTGGAAAACCTCGGTTAAGGAAGAAGGAGGACATGTCAGAGGAACTGTTTTTGAATGTAGCATCATCGGAACAGATGCGACGGAGGCGAAGGAACTGAGAGAATGGGATGGAGTCCTTACAGGAAGCAGGGTGTGAGGAGCTGTAGTCGAGATAGCTGTGGGAGTCGGTGGGTTTGTAATGGATATTGGTGGACAGTCTATCACCAGAGATTGAGACAGAGAGGTCAAGGAAGGGAAGGGAAGTGTCAGAGATGGACCACGTGAAAATGATGGAGGGGTGGAGATTGGAAGCAAAATTAATAAATTTTTCCAAGTCCTGACGAGAGCATGAAGCGGCACCGAAGTAATCATCGATGTACCGGAGAAAGAGTTGTGGAAGGGGGCCGGAGTAGGACTGCAACAAGGAATGTTCCACATACCCCATAAAGAGACAGGCATAGCTGGGGCCCATGCGGGTACCCATAGCCACACCTTTTATTTGGAGGAAATGAGAGGAGTTGAAGGAGAAATTGTTCAGTGTGAGAACAAGTTCAGCCAGACGGAGGAGAGTAGTGGTGGATGGGGATTGTTCGGGCCTCTGTTCGAGGAAGAAGCTAAGGGCCCTCAGACCATCCTGGTGGGGGATGGAGGTGTAGAGGGATTGGACGTCCATGGTGAAGAGGAAGCGGTTGGGGCCAGGGAACTGGAAATTGTTGATGTGACGTAAGGTGTCAGAGGAATCACGGATGTAGGTGGGAAGGGACTGGACAAGGGGAGAGAGAAGGGAGTCAAGATAACGAGAAATGAGTTCTGTGGGGCAGGAACAAGCTGAGACGATCGGTCTACCGGGGCAGTTCTGTTTGTGGATTTTGGGTAGGAGATAGAAGCGGGCCGTCCGAGGTTGGGAGACTATCAGGTTGGAAGCTGTGGGAGGGAGATCCCCAGAGGAGATGAGGTCAGTGACAGTCCTGGAAACAATGGCTTGATGTTCAGTGGTGGGGTCATGGTCCAGGGAGAGGTAGGAGGAAGTGTCTGCGAGTTGACGCTCAGCCTCCGCGAGGTAGAGGTCAGTGCGCCAGACAACAACAGCACCACCCTTGTCAGCGGGTTTGATGACAATGTCAGGGTTGGACCTGAGAGAATGGAGTGCAGTAAGTTCAGAGAGAGACAGGTTAGAATGGGTGAGAGGAGCAGAGAAATTGAGACGACTAATGTTGCGCCGACAGTTCTCAATGAAAAGATCAAGAGAAGGTAAGAATCCAGAGGGAGGGGTCCAGGTGGAGGGAGAATATTGGAGATGGGTAAAAGGATCCGTTGAACTGGGAGAGGACTCCTGCCCAAAGAAGTGAGCCCGGAGACGAAGACAGCGGAAGAAGAGTTCAGCATCATGCCGAGCCCGAAATTCATTGAGGTGAGGGCGTAAGGGTATGAAACTAAGTCCTTTGCTGAGCACTGAACGTTCAGCATCGGAGAGGAGAAGGTCAGGGGGTATAGTGAATACACGGCTGGGGTTGGGATTGGAAGAAAGGGTGGGGACGGAGGAACAGGCAGGGGTGGAGGGTCCTAGATGGGTGTTGGTGTCAATGAGTTGTTGCAGCTTGCGTTCCTTAGCACTTGAGAGAAAGAGAAAAAGTTTCTTGTTGAGGCGTCGGATGAGCCGAAGGATAAAATGAAACTGGGGGCACGCGCAGCTTTGAAAAAGGGTACGGCGGTGCTGCTGGAGGGAGAGGTCGAGTGTGTTCATATGGCGGCGCATGGCACTGAGTGTGGATTTCAGAATGTGACGGGAACAGCAGTCCGAGAAACGTTTTATGTCCCGGAGATACCTGTAATCCTGGGTGGGTTCGAAACATGAGGGGTGGAATTTCAGTTGAAATCCACGTGGGGTAAGTCGGAGACGGAGACAGTCACTGAGAAAGGAGATATGGCTGTGAAAGCGGGTTTTAGTAAACACCTTGTCAAACACTAGGAGTGAAATGGAAAGCAAGGAAGGTGAGCAAGACAACAGAGAGATACGGAAATCTTGTCGCAGAGGAACAGAACTTCTTCAAGGAGGTAGGCATTTCTTGAAGAGCAGTGGCAGTCAATTAAACACAGAGATAAAAACAAAAAAACTGCGGATGCTGGAAATCCAAAACAAAAACAGAATTACCTGGAAAAACTCAGCAGGTCTGGCAGCAATTAAGCACAATACTTTGATGATTTTGAGGAAACCAATTACACACTATTTCCATGCCTCGAGAAACATTTTGTTACTTTTTTTATGTGGTAGTGCAAAAACTTGACTGTATTGCAGTAACCACAGGGAGTGAGGTAGCACGAGACTATCTGATAAATGGAGAAGGATGAAGGGAGAAGAATTTATATTTCACAAAGAGTGTCTAACTAGTACAGTTAAATACAAAACTAGAAGAATACAATTCTTAATTTGAGAAGGCTCAGATCTAGAATATAGGGCTCTGTTTTAGTTCCCCTACATGGTGGGGAATATTGAGAATGTAGAAAACGTCTAGATGATAGCAACCAGAAAGATGCTTCATCTGAGGACTCTTAGCTATCAGAATAAGTTCAGGGTACAGTGGGGCTTTTCCCCCTACTGAAGATGCAGAGACTTTGAGGAGATATGATTAGACTTCAAATGGTGGGCAGAAACAATTTTGTTAAGTGAGCACAGACAGAAAGTAGACAGGCTTCATTACAAAATATAAAAAATAGAATTGGGTTAAATGACTGGATGTACTACTTATCACAGGGAGTGAAAGACATCTCAAATAGATTGTGGAATGTAGAGTGAGTGTGAGTTTGCTGCATGCCTTGAAAAGGAAGCTGGATGAGTTCATTCAAGTCATAGGAAGTTGACAGAATAGCTGCGGCATGCAATATCACAAGCTACAGTCTCCTGAATCTTGTTCAATTGTCTTTGCGGAATGGAATTTTCCACATACTTTCCTATACTGGTTGGAGAATTTTCCACCAGCTTTCTGCCTCTCTCATGGCATGAGTTGGGTTGATGATGGATGAAGGTTGCACAATGGAGAAGGCTTGATGAATCAGTTGGATCAGGTCTATTCCTGCCCTTTCCATTTGTTCTCAATTTATACTTATCACTAAAATTTTTAACCGCCGCTCCCAGCCACATATTTAACCAGCATTTTCAAAACATTTAATTAGACATCACTAACTGCTTTTACTGGGTACCTGTGTATCCATGACTTTGCGTGTGGAAGGGGTCTAATACGGTCTCACTTGAGGCTTGTTCATTCTTAATCAGTTCTCACCACTTTCTCGCTCATCATCTGGTCAAACAAATTACATCTTCATCATCGATACCTCTCAGCACGCAAGTTCGAAGTGCTTCAAAATTCAAAAGACACAAATAGACTGGACAAGATGTCCACGGATGGGCAATGCCTTCATCATCACAGAACATAAACGCTTAACCACCTACACATTCTGGTCACAGAACTTGGAATTCTTTTTTGCTGACAATTTGAAAATGATGATTTTGTTTTGCTGTGTAGACAATTTTTGCTTCTCTTTTTTTCCTTAATACAAATGCTCCCCTTATAAAAGTACCAATGCAAGTAGATTTAGCAGCTGTAAACTGTGACTACTAATTAAAGTTGCAAATAAGGAAAAAAAAGCTGATTATATCCCCAAGTTTGATGGCATGCACTGGTGTGTTGCACTGGATAATTGTGTAAGTTTTTTATTTGATTATTGATGCAATTTTCTGGTGGACTAAGCTCTGATCTTTAATGCTTCAGTCAAGAATCTTCCAGACAGGGGTTGTAAGGAAATGCAAATAAAGATGGAGGTAAGTACAAATTTTTATCTTAAGGATCTAAAATGTCTCCCTCTCCTCCCTCCCACCCAGCCCACTCAAGAAAAGTTGTCAGACTGTTTTAAATATATGCTGTCAATTTTAGACCTTTCTCCCCATAGTAGCATGTTTATCACTGAAACTAATTGATTGATCTGCACCTGCTGCACATACCATTTATTTTTCTGCAATAAATACAACGCATCACAGCAAAATGGGAGTGTAAGAGGACATATTTTACATAATAGATTCAAACGTACGAGTTCACACTGCCATACGGGAGTGTTGCCTGATAGAAGCATGTAACAGAATCTCCAGCCGTCCACTGACCATTTGGTTGGAAAATCATGGGCAGTGTACCCCCAAATTTCCATTATGCCCTACAAGCAGGCGAGACTCCCGGCCAATGGCACCAAACTTATCAAAAGCGACTTAAGTACATGCCAGGGAAACTTAATAGCCACCTATAAAGTTTAAACCCATGTCACCTTAATTAGCAAAGATCTCAAATTGCTAACATGAACAAACCTTGGTATTCTGATACACAATGAATGCTAAAAACAACTCCTTTCAACTTCCAGGCTCCAGAATTGAAACACTGAAAAAGCTAGCAAATACGAAAAGGGTCTGAATTTCCTGAGCTTTGAGAACTGATTGCCAGCACTCATTAGGGGGGGTGGTGTGGCAGCAGTCACAGGTGACCACAGGGCTGCAAGTTAAACATGCCTACTCTTCTGTATCATGGATAGTGTAATACTGCTGCTCTAATTACATTATCAATCTGGTGTAATTTATCGACTAATTTGACTGCTTAGCCACACACGTGTCATTCACGGCTTAAACGACTCGCTGGCCCATCTCTATTCGCCTTTTTGAATTTTGTTCTTGATCCTCAGTATATTACGGGAACAATACTAAATTCATAGGTTCCTAATCAGGTAAAGATAGTAATTGAAAATCAGGCACCAAATAGTTACAAATTAGAGCTACAGGAGTGTTTGTCATTTATAGGTAATAATGGGTCAATTTTAAAAATACCAAAAAACATTTTATTCCTGTGTCCATTCCATCCTCTAAAATCCATAGTCTGCCAGTTTGAAAGCTTAACCCACACGCTGCAGAGTAACGACTAAATCCTGTAAAGGTTTTGGAGATTCAACAGATCCTTTGCTGGTTCTAAAGTCCTCTTTCACTCAATCTTGTCTACATTTTATTTCTGTATCAGCTCCCCTTTCTCCTTTTGTCCCATCCCTACCCTTTGTGCTTTGGCTTGATCTAAGTATATAATTTCCTTTTCTTTCTTGTCTATGTCCTCCCCCTTCTTTTGATTTCGAATCTCTCATACATTTCTCCCACAACCTTCCAATTGATTCTGCCACCTCTAAGGATTTTTTCTGATTACTTCCTGCCTGTCCCTTTACACTGGCTCAAAAATAAGAGAAAAAAAACGAAAGCAGTGACAAAGAAAATGCAACAAAAAGAGAAATGCATCAAAAAAGGTAGTGTAAAAAACAAAGAACATACAGGGGAAAACTATCAACTGAGTAAGTCAGAATTAAATTAGGGAAAAACACAAAAAGCTAACCCGAAAGAATGCAAAAACAGTAAAGGCAAAATAGTGTTTTGATGATAGCTGAGAACATAAAAATGTTTAAAAATATTGTCAGAGAGGAATTTTGATATATCAGGTTTAAAAAAACCCTTGACACTGATTACTGTTGGAACATGAAATAAGGACTTCCATTACTATAACAACATGATTGAAAAGAACCTTCATACAGCGCATAGGGAGCTAAGAATTCAAAATTGTGGAATTCTTCCCTGATAAGATTTTAATTTGACTTCATTAGTTTGGTTTCCATCAGATTTGAATTCAGAAGTAAACCACTTGCATAATGCTACAGAAAAAATCTGGTTCAACTCAAAGTAGAAGCACAGCTAGGGCCAGAGCTCTTGCTTATGCCATGAATCCACATACGAAGTAGAATCCAAACCTTCATTAAATATCACTGGCTGGACTTTTCTATGACGCGCTTGTTTTGAAGTCTGAATTTTAATGCATGACATCCAGAACTCAATGGTCATCCAGTAATCCTGTGATACACTGCGTATAGTTCAGTCACTGGGCTCCAAGGAAAACACAGAACAGTTTTTCACAGGTGAATTTTCAGTCTTGCGTCAGGAACAAATTTGGGTAAAATCGCAGACTTTCAACAGAGTCATCACGACACAGGTGGCCGACTTTCTCTGCTAGCAGCAGTCTGGATGAACAAAGTGAAAAGGCAAATGTGGAATAATGTTTGGTAAAATGTTCAAACGTACAATTCTGAAGCAATTATTTACCTTTCTTTGGCCAGGAGTACAGAAATGCCCACGAGCTTAGCATACTCTTCAGAATTAATAAAACCTTTCTCTGACACCTGTATGTAGAAAGAAAGGGAAAACATCCTTGAGTTTGCTAGGCAACTAGTTGGCTGAGCAATATAAAAAAATGACAAAAATACCTGGTAAAACTCAGCAGGTCTAGCAGCATCCACGGAGAGGAGCACAGTTAATGTTTCGAGTCCGAATGACCCTTCAACAGAACAGGTCATTCGGACTTGAAACATTTACTGTGTCCTCTCCGTGGATGCTGCTAGACCTGCTGAGTTTTTCCAGGTATTTTTGTTTTTGTTTTGGATTTCCAGCATCTGCAGTTTTTTGCCTTTATTAAAAAAAAAAGAGCTTGAATACCTATGCTCTGGTGGTTTATTAAATGTGCTGTGCATGCTGGAGGGACAGTTCTCTACATAAGAAGTTTCTAATTTCAACCATATCGTCAGGCAAGGGTGTCCAGAAAATGGGTATTTTCCTCTAGGGAGGAAAAAAATAAGTAAAGACAAATTACCTTGGCGTTTTTGCCACCTCTTAATGGGTTACTGATTAGGTGCAGTTTGCATGCTTATCTTCCTAGATAGGAACAGGCATACAGGTATGTAGAATGGAAGGGTTATAGGATATTGAAATATGCTTTAAAAACCTGGTGCTCTTATAAATTTCTGGGGGTAGAAATTCACCTCAGGTGACAGTGGTAAACAAGCAGCACCAGATTAGCTCAGCATCCAGTATTCAGTTCCACTGCAGTCAATAAAATGGAATATCAGATCCTGTGTATAACATGCGGCAAATCCAATATTTCCCATTTTTGCATTACCACCGAGGCTAGTTTCTACATGCCCTATGAGTCACACCAACACTTATTCATGCATTTTTGTGACATCACCGTGCTTATTTATATGGCATCATTCATGTGATTAGGCTGGTGTCATGTCATGGTTCATTTCTTGTTGATCACTGCCCCTATTGAATAGCCTGTAGTTGAATATTTAAAACTTAGGCTGTTTAAACATTATTAGTTTATTGTTTATTAAAAGGAAGATTCCTTACAGTCTCCACTGCTGAAGCAATCATTTCATCTTCATTGTGGGACTGTAGCTGAACTACCATCACTCCACTGTCAAAAATACGCAATCTGCAGGAAAAATAAATTAGTTTTAATAACTGAAACATACCGTTACATTTAGAAAAGCTTACAAATAATAACTGTGTTCTCCATATATTCTGTAAACATATATCAAATTTTTATAGTAGCTCTCTTCACCAACCATTCACTACCAATCCCTGGCCCATTTCCTCCCCTCTTCTGAGGCTGTAGACTCTTACTTCCATGCAGCCCTCACTCAAATTGTGCGAGCCTCAATAGTCAGCTAGTGTCAACAAACTATTCAACCACAAAGGTCACTTTTAATAGGCATCCAGATAGGAATTACTGTACAGGACCAGGAGCTTGAACACTTACTTCTTTCCACCTCTATCCGCAACACGTAACCCCTCCCTTCCACTCAACCCACCCCCAACAACCCTCACCATCTTTTTGGCATTGAAACCAAAATGCTACCCTGGCTCAACAAAGACCAGATAATGAAGCAAAGCTTGTGGTCTCCATTTAATACACCATAAGATGCATTTCATTGTCAGTATGCTCTATCACAAATGCACCTTATTGCTAAACAAAAGTTGCAAACAGCCAAGTACTGAATCTACAACCATTTCTTTTCCTTCTCAGGATGAGGGCGGCACTGACATTTATTACCATTCTTAGTTCCCCTTGTTGCATTAAAAGTCAACAGTGAAGCATGGGAGGAGACACATGTAGAGTTGGCAAGTTGCTTTCCTGAAAACACTATTTTTTCTTACTTATTCATGGGATGTTAGATTCACTGACAAGACCAGCATTTATTGCCCATTCCTAATTGCCGGTGAGCTGCCTTCTTGAACCACTGCAGTCCATATGGTGTAGGTACACCCACAGTGCTGTTAGGGAGGGAGATCCAGGATTTTGACCCAGTGACAGTGAAGGAACGGCAATATATTTTCAAGGCAGGATGGTGAGTGGCTTGGAGGGGAACTTCCAGGGGTGGTGTTCCCATGTATCTGCTGCCCTTGTCCTTCTAGATGGTTGCTGTCATGGGTTTGGAAGGTGCTAAGGAGTCTTGGTGAGTTCCCACAGTGCATCTTGTAGATGGTACATACTGCTGCCACTGTGCATCGGTGGTGGAGGGAGTGAATGTTTATGGATAGGGTGCCAATCAAGTGGGCTCCTTTGTCCTGGATGGTGTCAAGCTTCTTCAGTGTTGTTGGAATTGCACTCATCCAGGCAAGCGGAGAGTATTCCATTATGCTCCTGACTTTTTTTTAATTCAATCACGGGATATGGGCTTTGCTGGCTGGGCCAGCATTTATTGCCCATCCTTAGTTGCCCTTGAGAAGGTGATGGTGAACTGCCTTCTTGAACCACAGCAGTCCAGCTGCAGCTTATCCCGGGCAAGTGGAGAGTATTCTATCACACTCCTGACTTGTGCCTGGTAGATGGTGCACAGGCTTTAGGGAGTCAGGAGGTGAGTTACTCGTCGCATGATTCCAAGCCGCTGACCTGCTCTTGTAGCCACAGTATTAATATGTCTAGTTTGGTTCAGTTTCTGATCAACGGTAACCCCTAGGATATTGATAGTGGGGAATTCAGTGATGGTAATGCCATTGAACATCAAGGGGCAATGGTTGGATTCTCTCTTGTTGGAGATGTTCATTGCCTGACACTTGCGTGGTGTGAATGTTACTTGCCACTTGTCAGCCCAAGCCTGGATATTGTCCAGGTCTTGCTGCATTTGGACATAGACTGCTTCAGTATCCGAGTCGTTGCAAATGGTGAACATTGTGCAATCATCAGTGAACACCCTCACTTTTGACCTTCATTGATGAAGCAGCTGAAGATAGTTAAGCCTAGAACACTACCCTGAACAACTCCTGCAGTGAAGTCCTGGAACTGAGATGATTCACCTCCAACAATTACAACCATCTTTCTCTAACTCCAAACAGCACAGAGTTTTCCCCCCCGATTCCCAATGACTCCAGCTTTGCCTGGGCTCCTCGATGCCATAATCAAACAAATGCTGCCTTGATGTCAAAGGCAGTCACTCTCACCTCAAAGTCTTAGTCAAAAGAATAACTAGGAATCCTGTATTTAAAGAAGTACTGTTGCAATAAAGATATTAATTTCTGACACTATGGCATCATTGCTTTGGCTAGCACGTCATGGGGCAATTTTGGAAATGCTGTCAAGTAGACAACAAAATCAAAACACCAACTAAACCTTAAATACTGAATTTCGAGCTCAACATGACGCTGACTTCTTCTGTAACCTTTACCACTGTCCGGACTTCTTTGGCCAAGAGTCATCCCCAGCACAGCAATCCCCATCTCTTGTCTCCAGAGCTCTTTTTCCAATTGGATGCCACCCTTTCACCTTCTCTTGATCTTTTCATTGGGAACTGCCCATGTAACATCAGCTATCTCAATTTCTCTGCCCTCCTCACTCACTCAAATATACCACCCTCTAAACTTTAGCACCCTGTTCTTTCTGGTCTAACCCCAATATTTTCATTAAACCTACTGATGAGGACAGCATTGCTGTTGTTTGGCAAATAGACCTCTATCTTGCAGAGGTTGAACATCAACTCTCAGGCACCTTCTCCTAATTCCCCCTGAACATGACCCTATAACCGTATATCAAACCATTGTTTCTCAGATCATCACCATCCTCACCTCCTCTGGAGACCTGACCTTCCACCGGTTCCAAACTCAGTTCCCAACCCTGCACAAGCTGCTTCTATCTCCTTCCCAAGGTCCACAAACATGACTGCCCCAGCAGACATATAGTTTCAGCCTATACTTATCCCATGGAACTTATTTATTCCTATTTCATTTATTTTTCTCTCCTTCCTCCTACATCCCAATCACTCGAAATAGCTCAGTTGGGAGAGCGTTAGACTGAAGATCTAAAGGTCCCTGGTTTCGTCAGAGAACAGAAAATCTACTGGCTTGAGCGTCTCCAGCAGCTCACTGTATTTCTCTATAAGTATTTGGATGTGCACTTGCGATGCCATGGCATGCAAGGCTGTGGACCTGGTGCTGGAAAATGGGATCAGGATAGTTAGGTACTTGTTTGAACAGTGCAGACTCGATGGGCCGAAGGGCCTTTTTTCTGTGCTGTAGACCTCTGACTCTAACCTACACCCACAACTCTTCTGACCTCCTCAGCCATGTTAACAATTTCCAGTTTCCTGACCCTAACCATCTACTGTTTACTATGAACATTCAGTTCCTCTACACCTCCAACCTTCACCAATGCCCACTACTTCCTCTTTGAACGAAGGCCAACCAGTCCTCAGCCACCACCATCTTCACCCAGCCGGACCTGTTCTTAAATTGAACAACTTCTTCTTTGACTCCACTCAGTTCCTCCAAATAAAAGGTGTCGCTATGGAAACGAGTATGGATCATAGCTCTGGGATATGTGGAACATTCTTTGTTCCAGTCCTACTCAGGTCCGCTCCCTCAGCACTTTATCCAGTGCATTGACATCAGTGTCGCTGCTTTCTGCTCTTGCCCCGAACCAGAAAATGGCATCAATTTTAATTCCAGTTTCCATCCTTCCCTCGCCTGGTCCATCTCCAAAGCTTCCCTTTCTTGACCTCTCTATCTTCATTTCTGGGAACAGGCTGGCAAGTGATATCTATCAACCAACTCCCTTGGTTATACTTTCTCCCACCCCATCTCCTAGTGACGACTCTGCTCCATTCTCGCAGTTTCTCCATCATATCTGTTTTGATGATGCCACCTTCCACACCAGCACTTCTGAAATCTCTCCCTTTTCCCTCAACTGAAGATTGTCTTCCACTGTGGTTAGCAGGACCCTCAACCGTGGCCGAGTCCCAATTCCTGTACTTCTGCCTTCACCCCTTTCCTTCACCACAAGATTTAAAATATTTGCCACCATTAATCTTTATGATCCAGCAGTGTGGAAATATCACAATGATTGGTAGCACAAGCCATATTTTCAGATCAGAATGCTCATCTTGTTTCAATCATTTCCTAATAGTCAGTTTAAACAAATGTTCCCATTGAATTGCTCTGTTCAACATACAATCCCCACTTCAAGGTAACACTGCTTTCATTAGCCCGTGATATAAAACAGGATATGCAAAATATATGCACGAGAAACCAAGTTGATACAATGTAAAGTCTGCTGAAAGGTTCATAAAACTTACTATGGAATGAGAAACTATGTATCCCTCCTGACAACATTATGACACGAAAGTTTGAGAGAGAGAGACTGGTATAAAAATCTCATATGTCTACTTGCCTCATTGGTAGATTCAGAGCCTCAAACATTTTGCAAGCATTCACTAGATCTTCTGGTGAGAGAAGCTAATGGAAACAAAATAAAATGTGATAATTGGAAGTTTATTTGTAAATGTTATAATAAATAGTAGAGGCTGTAAAATAAAAAAAATGGGGAAAAACAGTTTGCATTACTTTAATTTTGCGGTAGACAGCAAAATCTAAACACTGACCAAGTGCCAAGCACCAAATTTCAAGCTCAAAAAATAGTCATTGAGGTTTGAACAATTTCATTTGACACTGCACGTCCTCAGTTCAAATAGTTTTCCAATTTAATGCAACCAAGTACCAGCCCACCCTGACTTCCTCCAGATGGTGAAAGTTCCGTTTCATATCTTTCACCATTTCAGTGACCAAGAACCAAAATTGTACAGAGAAGCAGAATTGTTATGTTAATGGCCTGCCTTCAAGTCATGGGTTCAGAATGTCGCACTTTCAAAGCAGTCACTTGTCAAAACTAAAAGCAAAATATCACAGATGCTAGGAATCTGAAATAAAAAAGATAATGCTGGAAACACTCAGCAGGTCAGGTGGCATCTGCGGAGAAAGAAACAGAGCTAAAGATTTAGGTTGACAGTCTTTTGCCAGAACTGGAAAAACAATCATAAACAGGGAAAGATTGAAGGGGGTGGAGTGGGGGGGACCAAAAAGGAAGATATGTGTTAAGTTAGAAGGCAGGAGGGCAAACAAGCAGGGCAACAGAAAGTTAAAATAGATAAACAGAAATCCTGTCGAGCACAGCTTCTTCTTTGCTTTCAAATTTCCAGCATCTGCAGTGTTGTGCTTTTGTGTAAGTGCTTAATTCACTGCTACTTCCCTTCCTGGAATGCCCAATGCTCTTCTCTCTGATGGGATTTGTTTCTTTCTTATCTTGCTCATTTTCATTGCTTTTTGTTTCTCGGCTCATGTTTGCTCTCCTGCCTTCCACCCAATCACTTCTCCCCTGCCCCGCCCTTTCCCTGCCCCTGTGCTCATTTAAAACCTGTTATATCTCTTTTACCAGTTCTGACAAAAGGTCATCAACCTAAACTTTAACTCAGTTCCTCTCCCTCCACATCATTTGCTACACTTCTCAATCCCATAATGGCACCTTAATCAATTCAAATGGAAGGAGTGAAATCTGCAATTGATCTGTCCTGAAAATTTATACTCATGTCCAAAAGCTAGTGCCAGTTTTAACCTGTTCCACATTATACACACAAGCTAAATTTGATCTGTCTTAAAGCTATCACATTTTGTGCCATTACCTCCATGCCTCGCGCTCGGTTTGTCAAGCAATAAACCTCTGTCAGTGCCATCATTCCACCTTGTTCCTGTCAAAATTTGAGAGTGATTTTAAAACATTTTCATACAGAAAAAGACCGGGATATGCAAATTCTTCTCATGACAGATGCTGCAAAATACCTCCCTCTTTCCAGTTAATGTAAAGCTCATCTAATTTAAGAAACTGCTTTAGTACAGTTACATTTTCTCTTAACCAAGACAAACAGTTAATTCACAAAATTATTCTTCATTATATTAGTGATATCCGTGATATTCACAGTAAACAGGAGCAAATATTGTTTAGTAGAGAAGCACTATAGCATACTACAGTGTATTTTTCTGCTACTGTCTTGAAACGTTGTGTAACCTTACTTAGCTTTTGAAGGCTTGAGGTCAAATTGCTGCAAACAGGCAGGTCGTCTGGTAAATTAGAGGATAAATCTCTCTCAGCAGATTGGTAGTATTTATAAATCCTTGGCTCCGCTCCAAGGGGTATAAAAACTAACAGGATATAACTGGGGTTCTTTTTGTTTAATGTATTACAAAGGCAAATGCTTTTTAACAAATAGAGTCAGTGAAGTGTGATATTTGCGTGTCATGCACAAATCCTGTATGCCTTAACTTGCTGCTGATTCCATTGAATTTTTGGAGGATTTAGGCAAATGAGGACAGAAAAATGCCCATGGGCACATTGCACATGTGTGGATAGGCATGCTTCAATGAAGTAGCAAATTTTGTGGGATTTTTATGAAGACAGAAACACTACACATTGCAACACAATGTGGAGGGTTTTTCCTTCGTCAGGCAGGTTCGGCCAGGGCGGGCGGGAAGCCGAGCGTCGCCCGCGATCGAGGCCGGACCACGATTTCACGCTGGCGGGCCAGTTAAGGCATGCCCAGCGTGAAATTAGAACTCTGTGCTACCTGTGTGTGGGGATGGGGCGGGGAGGAGGAGGGCGAGCACGAGCTTCACACATGTGTGCGAGTGCTCGCAGGTAAAGCTCCCTGAGACACAGAGCTGCCTCAGGGAGATGAATATTTTTCAAAATAAAGATGTTAAAAATGTTATAAAGCATGTTCCCTCATGTCACACGGGGCAGAATTTCCTGCCTGTCAGGTGGGCGAGCCCGGCCCAATCTCCGGCGGGCAGGGAGCTGATCCCCGCTGAGAAGCGGGCCCCGCCGCCATTTTACATGGGCGGGCCATTTAAGGCCCACCCAGCGTGATGTCTGGTGGGAAGCGCTATGCGTTTCCTGTGCAGGATGGGGGGGGTGGGGGGGGGGGGGGGATTCCCCAAAAGCAAGAATGAGCTCTTTTGCGCATGCGCACGACAGAGCGCACATCTCTCTGAGGCTAAGTGCTGCCTCAGGGATATCGCTGGTACTCTTATAAATATTAATTGAAAAATATAAATTCCCTAACATGTCCCCCTTATGTGACAATGTCACGTGAGATGGGACATGTTCATAATTTACATAATAACTTTGTTACAATTTTTAAAACACTGCATGAAACCTCATCCCGCTGGTGGATGAGATTTCATGTTTTATCTATTTCCTGCCCACCAACCTTAAGGTTGGACGGGCAGGTCCTTTAATTATTTAATTGATCCTTTCAATCGCCTCAATTGGCCATTGACAGGTCGGCGGGCTCCCAGCTGATTTTGCTGTGGCCCTGCCTTCCTGAAAATTTAACTGTGGCGTGGTGACGTTGAGGGTTCCATCCGACATCATCCCGCATCATTTTACGCGTCGGTGAGCGGGCCCCGCCCCCTGCTCACCGACGGCCAAATTCTGCCCATGAGCAGGGACATGTTACAAATAAAATTTTAAAATTTTAATTTTATTTTTATTTGCTGTTGGAAACCTCATCCTGCTCGTGGATGAGATTTCCAAAAATGCAAAGGCCGCTTGGCCTTTTCGCTTGCCCGTCAACTGTAAGGTTGGACAGGTGGCAAAAAATTTCTTTGAATAACTTTTTTAATGGCCTTAATAGGCCTTTTAATTGTCGGCAAGCGTGCTGCCAACTCCTGTGCACGCCCACTAACGGAAATATCGTGCAAGTGCGCGATGACATCGGGACGCTTGCTCATGTCATTGCACGATATTTTACGCTCGGTTGGGTTGGGTGCGTGCCTGCTGACAATTCTCCTCAATGTGTTATTTTGTACTTCTCTCTCTGCTGGCTAGAAAGTCTAATTGATGTTAATTAAACACTGAGTAAATTAGTATGCAGGGTCAGTTATCAGCCTGGAGACATTGTGGTTGCAGTATTTTCAATTGCCTGATAGTTTGGCTATATGTCCCAAATGCCTGCTTTTATCTCTTTATACTATTTCCAAGAGTGGAGCACAGAAGTGTGCTTTAAACATCTGAACTGCAGTGCACCCTATGAACTATGAAGGTCAGAAATTGTCTGCATTAGTAAAAAGTTTTAAAATACAACTCATAATTTCTTATATTTTGTTATGAAACTATCTACGAAATACTTCAGGACATTTTTGTGCAGTTGTTGTAATACAGTGCTACCCAGAAACAAGTATGGCTATACTGACATGTATTTACATTATTTAAAAACTGCCTGACTCATTGCTCATGAAATATGGGTAAATATACATCAAGCACGTATATTTACTTAAAACTCCCATCACGCTTCAGTAAGCAAGGAAGTACAACACTCACAATGATCACAAAAATACTCTCAGACTGTTTTCCTTCTTACTAGTTTACCAACAAACTCTTTAGCCTCTTCTTTGGTTTAGTGTCAATTTTAGCTTGAGTTCTCTCCTTGGGGTGTTACATGACATCTTTATAAAGGTGCTTTACAAGTGTAAGTTGTTGTTGTAACATACTGGTGCCGAGTGTATAATTGCGAACTCCTAAATTTTTTTCATGTCCAATCATTCAATGTTTTAATTTGACATTCAGGAATTACTGTACAGAATATTTATCACAGGGGCGCGATAAAGCAACTAAGGAGCATTATTTACCTCTACTGGCACTTGCAACATTCCTGCTAGCTGCTTAGCCAATTGCATGTGGTAATGTGTTCCGGATCCGTGTGTTTCTCTGGTGACTGGATTAGCTATGCCCATGCTCAGCAAATAGGACTTGAAACGAATAGTCTGTGCAACAGGGAACACATGTCTTTTCATTTCACAGCACATAAAAAATGCATTATTTTCGTACTGTGGCTCATATCACATGACTGCATGAAATCTGAAGTACAAGTGGATAAAACTCTAATATAACATTTTTAAAAGTATACATTTTTGGAAAAAAAATGTGTCCATGGGGTTCAGCTGACAAACAGTTGAAAACTGAACTAGTAAACTACAGGTAATGAGTACAACTCATCAACTTGCCATTTATGCCAGCCTACAATTATTAGTGGAGCAATTCTCAGACAGCTGGATTTTGACTATGAAATAGCATATTTAATTTTTAGCCAGAGACCTGATAATCCTGAAATTCAAATGAAACCAACTCTATCACCTTGCAAAGATGAAGTTCACCTGCTCTCCAGGATGGCTGCTGTTTGTGGAGATCAGCAAAGCAGGGTTGAATAGTAAAGTGTGAGAATAGGTGAGCATACCTTTGATGGTAATGCAAAAAAATCATGCTCAAAAACTGGATGGGTGACACGGAGCCCATTAAAGGGTAAATTACACATGATATGTGGAAGAAGCAGTCCTAATGGGCCAACTTTTCTTGCCTATTTTGTCTATGAAGGAACCTATGTTACTTAAAAATATACATTAAAAGGAAATATTTCTAGTGATTGTATCTGCCTGCAATTTTTATTTTCCTGAAAGTATCATTGATTTAAGTGAGAAAAATGGCTGGAACTCTAAGAATGTTGATTCACCAATCTATTTTAAGGCTTAAATCTCAAACCAGCACTTAATAATTAACAGCCTGTCAGTTTCTCAAACCTGTTCTCCTTTTGTTGTCCTGTGGTTTTTTTTTAAAAGAGTCCATTTCCCCATGATTGTTTGAAGCCCCGCACCTTAGATGGTTAAGCCACCCCACCCAGCTCCTTCATCACCCCCACCCCCCTCCCCCCATTCTGCTCTAATGTTCTAGGAAGTAGAGTGAAAAGAAAATTGTTGCAGAACAAAAAAAAAGAGGAAAACAAAAATTGAGAGAGAGAAGAATAAAACAAAGGAAGGGGAGATGAAAGTAAGGGAAGGAAGAAAAGTAAATGTGGAGAAAGATGAAAATTAGGGAGATAAAAAGAAAGTGAAAGGGAAGAGAAGGGGAGAAACCGAAGATGGAAAATGTGAAGGAGAATGAGATAGAGATGGCAGGGGAGAGAGAGGCGGCGGGGGTGGGGTGTGGTTAACTGTGAAGATCTAGACAGAAACAAAAGGGGAGGAGGAAAGAGGAAAAATAGAAAGAATAGCAACAGAGATAAAAGTGAAGGAGGAGAAAGGTTTTCTTTTTGCTGGTTTACCACTACCAATAGCTAAAGAAGTATCAAGATTATGTTTTTGGTAGCATCCAGTGCAGGAAGGTTTGCAAAACACTAAATCAAATAGTTTTGTTCAAATTTGTTAAGAATACCAATTTGTTTCAAGAGGTTTTAATTGAAAATTTGTGAGCAAGCACACAGTTTCCCTATGATTACTTTGTTAATGACTGTGCTTACAAGTCCAGCTGAAAGTGGGAGCATGAAACCTGGTTCTGGGTCCCTGTGATTCAATGCTAGGTTTTTCTTTCTGCCCTGATAGTCTTGCCTCAACTTACGCCCCAGTACATCCTCATTAAGACTTGGATGTTATCAAAAAGCAATTGAATCTTATTCACTGCTTCAAATTCCATACTGCCATCTTGCATATCGAAAAGAAGTGATAAAGTTAAGTCAATGAGATCCAAGAAAGATAGGCAGGGAAATATATGTAGTATTCCAACAAGGGGGAAAGGAAGGGCAACCAAAGCCAGGGCTCGTTGGATGATGAACGAAATGGAGAATATGATGCATCATAACCCTTTTTTCTTTTGTTTCATGTCAGGTTAATTCTTCAAGTGAGAAACAGACCAAATGCAATAAGTTAAGGGGGTGGGGTGGGGAGGAGTCAAGAGGGTAAAAAAGACTGCCAAAGAGAGAATATGAAAATAGAATGGCAGCTAATGTAAAGGGGAACCCAACCATCTTCTGCTGGCATGGAAATATAATGTGGGTAGTAAGCTTAGAGGCACAGGGCAAGGCTAGAATATTTAATGAGTAGCTTGTATTGGTGTAAGAAAGAAGGTGCTGACAAAATATTGGTAGAAGCAGAGATGGAGGTAATGGAAGGGGAGTAAACTGATGGATAGGATGTACTGGAAAAGGCTAGCTATGCTTAGAGTAGATAAATCGCCTGATCAAAATTGAGGAGGGCTTGCCATAATCTTCCACACTCCCCTAGATATAGGGGAGGTGACAGATAATTGGAAAGTGGCAAATGTGACAGCCTTGTTCAAAATAGGGTGTAAGGACACTCCCAGTCACTATAGGCCAGTCAGTTTAATGTCAGTGGTGGAAAGAGTTTTAAAAACAATAATCAAGGAAAGCATTAACAGGCACTTGGAGAGATTTAAGTTAATTGAGAAGAGCCAGCACAAATTTGTAAAAGGCAAATCCTATTTGACTAAGCTAACTGAACTTTCTGATGAACTAACAGATGAGGGGAATGAGATGTTTGTTGACTATATGGATTTTAAGAAAGCATTTGACAAAGCACCATATAATAAGGTGGTTAACAAAATTGAGGCTCATGGAGTAGGAGGGTCAGTACAAAGGCCATATTTTTAAAAAATAAAAAATACTTGGATATTGGAATACAGAGTGAAATTTCAAAATTTATTGATGATACCAAACTTGGAAGTCTGGCAAACAGTGAGGATGAAATTAACTGCAACATGACAACAGGCTAGCTGAATGGACTGACAAATGGCAGAAAGAATTTAGTACAGAGAAGTGTGAGGTGATATATTTTGGTAGAAGGGATAGGGACATTATGGATTTAATGGCATAATTCTAAAAGGTGTGCAGGGACAGAGGGACCTAGGGGTTCATGTGCATAGATTTTTGAAGGTGGTATGAGATAGTAGTTAACAAAGCAGATGGGACCTTGTGCTTCTTTAGTAAAGGTATTGGGTACAAAAGCAGGGAGTTACACTAAACCCTTACAAGCTCTGGTTAAGCCATAACTAGAGTATTGTATCTAATTCTAGTCACCACACTTTAGCAAGGATATGAGGCTCCATGAGAAGGTATGGTGGAGATTTATCAGAATGATTCCAAGGTTGGGGGAATTTTAAATACAAAGTTAAGTTGGAGAGCTGGGATTGTTCTCCTTGGAGCAAATGAGATTGGGGGAAGGTTTGTTAGAAGTGTGAAAAACTGACAGGTTTGGATAAAATAGACAAAAAAAGCTGCTCTCACTTGTTGATGGTACAGGACTAGGGACACAGATTTAAAGTTTTGGGCAAGAGATAAGGGGGAGGTGATGGTGATGGCAGGAAATGAGAGGAAGAACTTTTATTTAAACACAGCCAGTAGTAATAACCTGGAACTTGATGCTTACCAGGGTGGTGGAAGAAGAGACAATCATTGATTTCAGAAGGAAATTGGAGGGGCACTTGAGGGAAATAAACTTGCAGGACTATGAGCATAGAGTGAAGAAATGGGACTAACTAGATTATTCTACAGAGAGCCAGCATAGACTTGACGGAGTGAATAGCCTCTTTCTGTGCCATTATGACTATGACATTGAACAAAACAGAAATACAAAACTACATTTCTCTTAAAAGTTAAAGTTAGGTCTTGTTCTAGCAAATTTGAGGACACTGTTAAAGTTCTTATGCTCGTTGAGACCAGTTCAAATATGATTAACACATTATTATGGAATCAAAGGATAAAACACATGATAAACAGAGATTGATGATAAAAGCTGACTTCCCTTAGAGAGAAATATAGTTCTACCTTCTTATTCCATGCATAACAGCCTTTTTTTGCTTGCAACTCTGTTGACTAAGTAGATTATATCACCAAAAGAAGCACTTGCAACGATTTCTTGGCTGGGCTATTAGACTGGTAATTTAAGCAAAGTTTTTCTCATGTTTCACTTAATCATGTCTAACACACAATATTTGATCCTGGATTTGAGACTAACACTTTAGAACAGTGCTGAAGTAATGCTGCATTGTTAAGGGTGTTGCCCTCCAGGTGAGATGTGAAACAAAGTCCTATTTTCTTGTTCCAGTTGTTTTCGTGAGCATTAATGAATGACCCCATGGCACTTAAAGAGTAGGGAGGATTTCCCAGTGCCTTAGCCAACGTTTCTCCTTTAACCAACAGCACACAAAACATATTAAATTGGCACTGTTTACACTGCTGTTTGTGGGATCTTTCTGTGTACAATATGGTTTCTATATCTGTCTATATAACAGTGGTTGTCTGCTAAGAGACCTATGATATTCTTGAGCAACATGACAGATGCTATCAAAGTATTCTTTTTTTCTTTGAAGTCAACTAAAATCCTAAAAGTTTGTTAGGCATATTTCTTACCTCATCCTCAGAAATATCACCTTGCTTGTCTTTGATTTTATTTGCTATTAATTTTGACAAATCAACCATCTCTTTGGCCTAAAGAAAAACAGATTACTTAGTCCACTCTGAATACATTCATCAGGAAAAAAAACACTTTAGAAGAATTTAAAATAGTAACCACCATGAATGAGCAGTGACACAAGTTGTACAAGATGAACACTTAGCTTTATTACTGACCATTAACAAGCTTTCCTTTCAAACTAGCCATCAACAATTACTAGTGTGCACTGCTGCGATCCACATCCAAGCTACGTCTCTAAATAAGGAGTGCAGTCTCATTATAATTGCTTCTACTGATATCCTCTTTTTTGATTCTTGACAAGTTTTTGTTTAGGGTTTTCTTTTGCCCCCTCAAACACATACCACTTGCAGCTAAGTGAGTGAGTGGACAGCCACAAAACCTTGGGAATGCTGTTCGCAGGAGCTCTCCGACAGTTGCCCATGTGCAACTATTCCTGAGTTATTTTGCTCCAACTGCTCCACCCCCTCTTAAACAGTATAAAATCCATCACATTTCTCCTTCTCTTTAGCTCTAAAGAGGAGTCATATGGACTCGAAACGTTAACTCTGTTACTCTCTCCACAGATGTTGCCAGACTTGCTGGGTTTTTCCAGAATTTTCTGTTTTTCTTTTAGATTTCCAGCAACTGCAATATCTTGCTTTTATCACTCCAAATGTTCTTGTCCTCTGTGTGGAGGACCTTAGGCTCAACAGGACCACCATGACCCCATTATAACTGGGTGAACACAAACTGAACTGGACTGAGTCATATAAATATTGTGGCCACAAAAGCAAGTCAGAGGCTGGGAATTCTGCAGTGAGCAACTCAACTCCTGACTCCCCAAAGCCTGTCCACCATCTACACGACAGAAGTCAGGAATGTGATGGAATAACCTCCACTTGCCTGGATGATTGCAGCTCCAACAACACTCAAGAAGCTCAACACCATCCAGGACAAAACAGCCCTCTCAATTGACACCCCATCCACAAATATTCACTCTGTCCAACACCAACGCACAGTGGCAGCAATGTATACCATCTACATGAGGCACTGCAGCAACTTACCAAGGCTCCTCAGACAGCACCTTCCAAACGCGCAACCTCTAGGATATAGGTAGCAAATGTATGGGAACACCGCCATTTGCAAGTTCACCTCTAAACCACAGACCATCTTGGCCTCAAACCATATTGCCGTTCTTTCAGTTGCTGAGTCAAAATCCTGGAACTCCCTTCCCAACAGCACTGTGGAAGTACTAAACCACATGGACTGCGGTGGTTCAAGGAGGCAGCTCACCACCATCTTTTCCAAGGCAATTAGGGATGGGCAATAAATGCTTGCCTCACCAGTGACTCCTTTATCACATGAATGTATTAAAAAGCAGATAAGGCAAACTTAGGGCCCCAATTTTTATGGCACAATACCTAGGTGATGCTGCCACCTATTAATTTTCCTTATGCTTTTAGGTCTTTACTTTGTGTTGGAATTTGAAAAAAAAATTGGGCTGAGCAAGAACACATATACATAAAAAGAATCAAAGCAGCAGCCAGGAGACTGCAGTGATAATGGGCTTTGATGAAGATAATTTCCAGGTGGTGGCAAGTGACCGTCTCTGCCTGCTCCTCAGCTAAGAGTCTCAAGAACTGTTTTAAATTCGTGGCTGAGAAGTCAGCATTGCTGAAAAGGCCAGTATTTATTGCCCATGCCTAACTGCCCTTGAGAAGATGGTGGTGAACCATCTTCTTGAAACACTGAAGTCCATGTCATATAGGTACGCCCACAGTGCTGTTAGGAAGGGAGTTCCAGGTTTTGACGCAGCGACAGTGAAGGAACGGCGATATATTTCCAAGTTAAGGCACTGTATAATTTGGAAGGGAACTTGCAGGTGGTGGTGTTTCCATGTGTCTGTTCTCCTTGTTCTTCTGGGTGTCAGAGTTCGAGGGTTTGGAAAGTGCTGTCGTTGGAACCTTGGTGAGCTGCTCCAGTGCATCTTGTAAATGGAACACACTGCTGCCACTGCGCGTTAGTGCTGGAGGCAGTTAACATGGCGGATGAGGTGCTGATCAAGCAAGCTGCTTTGCCTTGCATGGTGTCAAGTTTCATGAGTGATTTAGAGATATAAAAACATTTACTAGTATTTGTTTATGAAAGTTTCTGCTTTTCAACAAGGTACAGTAAGTCCCCTTTTAACATTACCCCATTTAACATTGGTAAGTTAATGGGACCTGTAAACCTGTTGAGTGTTGAAGGATTCGTTTTAACATAGCTTCTCGCGTGACCTGATTGGTGCCATTTTTGACCGGCCTACCCCACTCTCTAACTCTTGCGGCCGCTCCCCATGCCCAACCTGTGATCTCTCCCCGTGCCTGAGCCTCCAACTTGCACCCTCTTCCCCTCCCTGACCCTCCAGCTTACAGTCTCTTCCCCTCCCCAAACTCCGGCTTGCGGCCGCTCCTCATGCCTGATCCGCCGACTTGAAGCCCCTTCCCCTCTCTAACCTCTCCCTGTGTCTGACCTCCAACTTGCAGCCTCTCCCCCATGCCCAATCCGCCCTCTCTCCAAACCTCCTGCTCCCTGGCTTGCCCTCTCACTGGTTCCCTCTCCTGACCTTTGTTCCTGTTCAAGATCCAGATACGATCTGATGCTGGAGCTCTGGGGGTTGTGAAAGTGAGAGTCCCAAAGATGCAGGAGGGCCTGTTGGGACATGCCAAGCTGGGACTGTTATAATCCAAGCTTTTTTTTTAAAATTGGCTGTCGAAGCTGCTCCTCCTGCCTCGCTGCTCAGCTTCACAGGTCTTGCTCATAGTGCGGGTTGAGGAGAGGGAAACGTCGAGCAGGAGCATTTAAAAAAAAACATGGATTATAACAGCCCCAGCTCAGCACTCCTGCACCATTGGAACGCTCAGTTTCACAACTCCAGAGTTCTGGCTTTGACTTGGATCTGGATCTTGAAGGGGATCTCAGGTTCAGGAGAGGTAAGCAGTGAGAGGGTGAGTCAGGGCGCAGGAGGCTTGTGAGAGGCTGGGTTGGGCACAGTGGGAGGCCGCAAGTCAGAGTTGGGGAGGGGCCACAAGCAGGGGAAGGATCTGCAGCAACCAAGAAGATCAGGGAGTGGGAAGTTCAGAAAGCTGGATTGGCAGCAAGCTGGAGGTACTGTAGGTAGAAAGTTACTTTTTTCTTTTATATTTTTAAATCTATTTTATTTTATAAGTTATTTCATTTATCAATGTAGGAATTTAACGTGTTAAAATTTTTCAAGTTACAGGGTATAATGTTTTAATTCTTTTTTCTGACAAGGTCCTAAGAAGATAACTCCAGTTTCAACATTAATCTGATGGGAACCGCAACTTTAAGTGAGGACTTAATGTAGTCACTTCAGTTTGTGTCAAAATTATGTCTTGCTTCCTCAGAGGTACAATAATAATTTTTATGTTTGTTCATGAGATATGGGCGTCACTGGCTAAGCCAGCATTTATTGTCCAACCCCAATTGCCTTTGAGAAGGTGGCGGTGAGCTGCCTTCTTGAACTGCTACACTCCATGTGGTGTAGCTAAACCCACAGTGCTGTTAGAAAGGGAGTTCCAGGATTTTAACCCAGTGACAATGAAGGAACAGCAATATTTTTCCAAGTCAGGATGGTGTGAGGCTTGGAGATGAACTTGCAGATGGTGATGTTCCCATGTTGCCCTTGTCTTTCTAAATGGCAGCGGTCATGGGTTTGGAAGGTGATGTCTGAGGAGTCATGGTGCTATCTATTTGTGTATGGTATCCAATATCAATTAATGTGCACATTGCTTTCATTTATCACTCATCAGCTTATTTCTCAAAGTCAAATGCCAGTTGTTTTCAGGTAATGTACAATCTCATTATAAAATGATTAGGATTGTTGGATAAGGAAGCTTACCTTTTTCATTAGTTTACTGAGGTCTTCGAAAGCCTGGAAATCAAAGAGGAAAAATTAGCCTTGCAGTTACAATTCTGCTTACAGCAATCATGATCATAAAAACATTTGACTATTTGAAACATGTACTGAAGTGACTATCCTGTTGAAAAGCAGAAACTTCCCTAAACAAATACAAATAAATGTTTCTAAATCTCTATTTTGTCGTGAACAATTGTACAAAACTTAAAAGGCTTATGGCAATTAAAACACTAATATAGGGCTAATAGAATGTTTAACCAGGTAGCCAAAATAAGTCAGAGGAAGTAGTGATCAAAATGTAGTGCTCAAGTCAAACCACACCTTGAGTAATATTAGCAGTTCTGGTTACTGAGAAACAATGGAGACACTCAAATGCTTGACACTGCAGAGAAAAGCCTCGAGGCTGAACCCAGCATTAAGGGTCTGTGTCATAAACAAAGGCAGAAAAGGTGGGCTTTTCAGGTGGAAAATAGGCATCCTAGAAGTGATTATATAGAAATTATGAGTCACATTTTCTGAGGTCAACAATTCCTCGCGTGAAGTCTTAAACCTTCAGAGGCGGAGGTACTAATAACTGAGCCACCCACATGTGCCAAAAGGAACCACCTCTGATACTGCACTGGAGAGTCAGATAAATTTTTTGTTTTGGAAGTGGGATTTGAACTCTCAACCTTCTGACTCGGATGCAGGAGTGCTACCAACTGAGCCACAGCTGGCAATGCCACAACATAGTGCTATAGGAATCGAGCAGGTAAACGGGACCTCGGTTTAACGCCACATCTGAAAGTCAGCACCTCCAACAGTGCAGTGCTCCTTCAGCATCGAGTTTTGTGCTCAAGTTCTAGAGGGGGACTTGAACTCAAAATCTTGTGAGTGCCATCAACTCAGCGACCATGAGCGACTGAACAGCTACCCTAGCCAGCACAGGAGTAAATGCCCTGCTAGATGTTCATTTGGATAAATAGTGGAAGTAGGGCAATGAGGCAGAGGTTTAAACTAGTAAAGGGTAACCTTTTCATTGATATCAGGAGGGTCTTCACTGAGTGATCAATACTTGAAATGGATATTTAGGCAGACTGATGGAACCAAATACCTTTGAATCAATTAAGAAACAATTGAATGTGATAACAGAGGAAAATGTAGGGTTATTCTGGATGGGTTAATTAGAATGGGCCGAATGGCCTTCCTCATTTGGCAGTATTGTGTGCTCATGTGCATAAGGCAGCATTGCAGGAAAGTGTTTAGTGAAATCTGGATGCAAGGCACCTACTTACCAACCACATTAAATGAAAATGGTAAGATGTTGGGACTAAAACTACTTCTGACATGCTTGATATTTGCATATTTTGAAAATTAATGGTATGCAAGTGCAAAAAAACCTAAATTATAAAACATAAAGGTGACCATCAAGACAGTCACCGATAAATCAATTAGGGAATTCAAAAGAAACTTTATACCAGAAAATGACGAAAATGTGGATTGAAATTGAGACAAATAGTAGAGTTGGATTTAGGAGGTATTTAGTACATGAGGGAAAAGGCAATAGAGGATTATGCTGATAGAGTTAGATCAGGAAGCATGGGAGGAGGCTAGTGGAATATTATCGTTTATTGTGAGGGGAATTGATTACAAAAATAGGGAGGTTATGTTTCAGTTGTACAGGGCATTGGTGAGACCACATCTATTTCTTTATTTAAGGAAAGATGTAAATGCATTAGCAGTTCAGAGAAGGTTTACTAAACTAATACATGGAATGGGTGGGTTGCCTTATGAGGAAAAGTTGGACAGGTTAGGCTTGTAGCCACAGAAATTTAGAAGCATAAGAGGTGACTTAATTGAAACCTTTAAGATCCTGAGGGGCCTTGACAGGGTGGATGCGGAGAGGATGTTTCCTCTTGTGGGAGGATCTAGAACAAGGGGTCACTGTTTAAAAATAAGGGGTCACTCATTTAAGACAGATGAGGAGAAATTTTTTCTCTCCGAGGGTTGAGAGTCTTTGGAACTCTCTTTCTCAAAAGATGGTGGAAGCAGAGTCTTTGAATGTTTTTAAAGTAGAACTAGATGGATTCTTGATTAACAAGGGTGAAAGGTTATCAGGGGTAGGCAGGAAGGTAGGGTTAAGATTACAATCAGATCAGTCATCATCTTATTGAATGGTGGAGCAGGCTCGAGGGGCATAGTGGCCTGTTTCTTGCTGTATATTCCATGTAAATGTTATGTCATTCAATGTAAGGCAGCATAATCACATGGTAAATAATTCAGAATTAAAGGAAAAATATTGACATTTTGACATATTACATTGTGAAATGCTTTCCATAAATGTATTCTTGTTCTACATTTAACACCTAGCAAGAAAAAACAAAGCATAAGCACAATATTTGGACGGGAAATGTGTCTTTCATTATGCTTCCTCAACAGGAAGAACAACTTACAATTGTTTGGTCCATAGTAGCTCCAACTAATATTCACAATTATATTACAAAAATAAACATAAAGCACCTTCAAATCAGAGGGAAGTTTGGCACTGATGAAATATAAATTGTGCAAGTGTGAAGTTTTTGAATAGGACAACTAATAGTAACTGTATTAACAAACACCAGATCCCATTTGGAATCGGGGAAAAAGCCATTTACATCTTTCCACAATAACAAGGAGCTTGTACTAAAAGGTTTTAGATGGAATTCTCCACAAAGTATCATTGTTTCTATTACTGCCACATGGGAAGCTTTGCATCCAATGAAGTACTTTGTGATGTATAGTAAGTGTAGTAATTTAGGGAAATGCAGCAGCCAATTTGTATACAGCAAGCTCCTGCAAACAGTAATGAGATAAACGACCAGATAATCTGTTTTAGTGATATTAGTTCTGGGATACATGTTGGCCAGAAAACTGAAACCGCTCTGCTTCAAATAATGTCATGGGGTCTTTTACATTGACCCAAGAGGGCAGACAGCACCTAGGTTAAGTATGTCTTCTGAAAATCAGCAACTCTTGACAGTTGCTCCTTCAGTATTGCACCGAAATGCCAGCTTTGACTCTGTGCTCAAGTCTCTAGAGTGGGTATTTAAATCCACAACCAACTGACTCAGAGGTTGCTACCACTGACACTGTAAGAAAATTAGTCTTGTGGTTTATGCTGGACTGCTTCATTTGGTTTCACTATCCATGAATGCCAATCCTAATAATATTTTGGCTGTACTACTGAAATACAGGTTGTTCTCACCCATGATTGCTGAACAAAGCCCATAGGGTGCAATCACACTGAAAGCAAGGAAAATCAGTGGAGGTGATTTCAACAGCTGGTTGCCCATTTGTGTCAGGTAGTGAATGGCCTAAAAAGAACTATTGATATCCACCCAAGGAAAGGCCCATAAGATTTGGACCTAGAGGAGAAAAAGTTCACCTGGATCCACAAAAATATTGTGGGTATGCTCGATACTCCAACTATGGAATCAGCTCCTTCCACCCAGGTCCACACTGTCAACAAGATTCATAGAATAGTTTCTGCACAGGGGGAGGCCTTTCAGTCTGTAGTTTCCATGCTGGCTCTCTGCAAGAGCAGTTCTGCCGTCCACTCCTCCCATCCTTTCTCTGTAGCCCTCCAATGTTTCTTCAAGTGTTTATCCAATTCCTTTCAAAAGCTACGACTGAATATACCTCCACCATACTCTCAGGCAGCACATTTCAGACCCTAATTACTTGTGTAAGAGGGTTTTTCCTCATGTCACCATTGGTTCTTTTGCTTAAATCAATGACTTCTGGTCCTCGAACATTCCACTATTGGGAACATTTTCTCCCTGTCTTTACTCCTCGTGATTTTGAATACCTCTATCAAATCTCCTCTCAACCTCCTCTTCTCAGAGGAGTATAGCCTAATTTTCTCCAGTTTATCCACCTAACTGAGCTCCCACGTCCCTGGAACCACTCGTATATCTTTCCGCCACTTTCTCTAAAGCTTTCATATCAAACCTAAAGTTTTAGACCACTTTCTCAACATGTCCTGTCACCTTCAATGGTTTGTGCAAATATATGCCCAGGTCCCTCTGTTTCTGCATACCCTTTAGAATTGTGTCTCTGTCATGGTTCAACTGGTAGTAGTCTCACCTTACTCTCGTCAGAAGATTGTGGGTTCACATCCCACTCTAGGACTTCAATTCAAAAATCAATGCTGCACACCAAGTGCAGTACTGAGGAAATGCCACACTTTCAGATGTGGCGTCTTTCAGATGAGACATTAAACTGAGGCTCTGCCTGCTCTCTCAGGTGGACACAAGTATTGAAGAGCAGGGGACTTATCTCCAGTGTCAACCGGAATCACTAAAAACAGACTGTCTGGTCATCATCACACTGCTGTTTGTGGGGTCTTGCAGTGCACTACCTTGCTGCCACGTTTCCAACATTATAACAGTTGCTACAATTGAAAAATGCTTCATTGACTGTAAAGCACTTTGGGACATATGGCGGTTGTGAAATGCACTATATATTTTATATGCCTCTCATTATTCCCACCAAAACATTTCACTGCACACTTCCCTACATTAAATTTCATCTGCCTCATGTCTGCCTATTCCACCAGTCTGTCTATGTCCTCTTGAAGTCTAGCATTACCCTCCTCAGGTTTGACGATACTCCCAAGTTTTTATCATCTGAAAATTTGAAATTGCCTTGTACGTTCAAGTCTAGGTCATTAATATATATCAAGAAAAGCAGCAGGCCTAGTACCAACCCCGAGCGAACCCCACGACATACCTTCCTCCAGTCCAATAAAGCCACTACTCTGTTTCCTCTCACTCAGCTAAATTCACATCCATGTTGCCACTGTCTCTTTTATTCCATGGGCTTCAACTTTGCTGGCAAGCTATAATATGGCACTTGATCAGATACCTTTTAGAAGTCCACATACAACACATCAACCCTATTACTCTCATCAAACCACTCTGTCATCTCATGTGGTTTTGTATGGGAATGAATTGGTTTCCTGTTTCCCCAAACCAGCTGCAGCTGCCTCCCTGACCTTTCAACAGTTTTGGGTAAAAGTGAAAAAATCTTTACCCCATGCACTCCCCAACCCCAAAAATAAAAAACAGGGGTGAAAAAATTACCTCCGCCCACCTTCCGTGGCGGAGATGATAATGCCGTTCCGCATTCAGAGAAATCAAAAGAAAGCCAAAATGACATCAATTAGAATTCTTTGTGAACAGTTTTTGTTAAAAGTAAAATTTTGTTAAAATGAAATAAATAAAATATAAAAACAAAATAAACTTTCCAACTATAGCTTAGTTAGAAATAAAAATACTGCGAATTCACTTGAACATGGTTGGCTTCTGAATCAGCTATTGTGCAGTCCACTTGTGGCTCAACACCAAATGTGGAGTATTCACCCTTCTAACTTTGTAGCTTCGGAGAAGCTATGCAGCCTCACAGTAGTTGATCTTACTCGCAAGTAAAAGAATAAAATTACACCTCAAATTTCCCATTTCTGAAATGCTAATTTCTTATCCTCAGCCTTGAGAGCAAGATCTAGGGTGCTAGGGTGCAGCTTAGCTACAACATCTATTAGAATCTCCTATTTGTGACAGAGTAAGCCTTGTTGGAATATTTTTCAAATGTAAATTTCAATGTAACAAAATGTATAATGGAGCTCAGCTGAAGTAATCAATCAAAAGGGGGCCGGTCGAATTATGAGAAGCTGGCGTTCAAAATTACTGTCCTGTTTACCTGAAAGTTTGCCTTAGAAGGGATAAGAACACTAACTTATTGAATTGAGACCAAATACAGTATGTAGTCAACATCTTAGACAGTAGGGGGAAAATTTGTACATACGGGTTTAATTTTAGAATCAGCATTCCAAAACAAATGGTAACTTAGCAGGGTGATGGACCTGCAAAGTCCGACCGTGTTTCAATGTGCTTTTGCATAATAAAATGCAGATGACATCAAATACACGGTGCTTCTGCCACTGACTACATGTGGAAACATAACCTCTCCGCCGCACTTTATTCTGAGAGGAAGGGAGTCCTGTTTTCTCCTAGGCCTTGAGACATCCTGACAAATTCAAAAGTCAGTATTAAATAGAAAAAATTGTTGCAGATAGGCTTGTAAAGCACAGCCCTGCTGTAAAATGCACAGCAATGTAAAAGCACCTTTAATTCCTTGTACTTTAGACAAAATGCAACTGGAGGTTCTAGGCAACCTGCCTTTTGGGAATTCCTCAGACCTATTCTAGCAGTGCGAGTAAGCAATCAAATCTTTTAAATATCTGACTGTATTTACTGAAAGCAATGTAAAGCTTCTCTCTTAAACTGCGAGGTACAAATTATAATTATGTATAGAAGTCATATTCTGAGACCCAAGTGCTCCTGGCTATTTATACTGAAAAAAAAATCAGTATCTAGTATTTCGATATTACATGATATTTTAAAATATATACTCATGGTCATGAGCCATAAGGTCATCCTTATTTGTAAGGGGTGTGGCTAAACATGCCCAATTCTGAATCCAAATTGCGCTCTCAAGTGTAAACATTGTGATCTACAATAATGCGAATAAAAATACTAAAAATTCTTCCAGATGATAAGCTGAAAGGCCCTGTGGAAAGTTCCAGGACTTTAAAAAAAACATGCAGTAGAATAATCTACTTAGCATTGTTTCTCCAATGGTGGAATTGTTCAGAGAAACTCTGGGAACAAAAGGGAATGGGCACACACCTAACAGGAACTTCCTGTGATAAACAGAATTGAACTGCAGGATTCTTATCAGGGACAAACAGCTCTGACAGGAAACCTCTACTAGAACCTGGGGTCTCTAAATATGACATAATTCATCCGTAAAATCAAAGTCATTTGTCATAGCCAAAGGACTTGAAAAGAAATTCAAAAAACAGTATTTTTTTGCAGTGGAGTTTTGTGTGTTTTTTTTGAGGAGGGCAGAAGGAGAAATTATGCTTTAACCCAATATATAGTGAAATGTGTCAATTCATTTTGCTGAATACAATGTCATTGTTTCAGCAGTGTATGAATTATACACGCCCCTAAAACAAGAAATGAGTTTACAAGACTTTAAAAGCAAAATATTTCCAGTGAGAGGATTAAACCAGATTTTGTTTTATTCAAATTAAGTCACAGAACTATGGGATTCAGTTTTTAATATGCGAAATGTATGGTCTGCATTATAATCTGACTTCTTCTCTGCTGATTTATGTAACTCAAGAATTGAATAATAAGAGTTACCTGACTCTTCAATCATAACAATAAGAACACATGTTACATAACCAGTGCACAGTCAATACATTAAAAAAAATAAAATATAAAAGTGTAGAAATCTGCTACAAAGCAATTCTTTTTTTGTAAGGCATAGAATTAGGTCCTATTGTAAAGGTTTCTATAATTTCCTTCAACACATTGTAAAGATTTTGATAATTCTTATAATAGAAAAGAAAACTGGAATCCTCTCTTCAGCAAGTCCCATTTTTCTTTGGGAGCATGTTATTCTCCATTTTCAGATTTATTTGGCCTTCAGAATTTTGCTGCAGACATATAGAATGTTCCCAGTGACCATCATAGCCACCTAGCAAGTGTTGGTAGGTGGTACACTTGGACCCCTCCCCCCCTTGCATTCCCTCATCTGAGAGAGAAACCCCACAGCCTTCATTCTGTGCTGTTTGGTAACAAGAAAGGCTCACTCTTCAAGGTTATCAGAGTGATCGATAGCAGTTAGCATTACTGACCTGACACTCACCAGCTGCTTTGCCAGCTGAGCCCCAGATTCACCTGCATCACTGACTTAATATTGGGAAAATCTCTCTAGATTATAGATAAAGTACTAGGTTCTGTAATATAGTATGGGTTATGATCAACCAGAAATTATATTTCAATAAAATGTTTTAAATAGCAATCTCTGCAAACCTTTGTCAATTCCTTAAAGACAACCTTCATAGTGCAGCAAGTACCTTCTTAGGAATGCGCAATGTAACTGTCAGGTTGCCTTAGTGTCAACATGAAAATATCCAGAACGAGCTGATACATGAATCACTACAGCTTTGGGATGGAAACATCTGTACCTTAAATTTACTATTTTTAGTTCTGTACTATAGCATAATATAGCATCCAAATCAGGGAAGCACAAACTGAATCTGCAACAAATTTATCTTAGCTTGTACTTTTATAATACTCATAAAACAAAATACAAACACTAAAAAAGTGTACTCATATAAATAACATTTCCTTCCTAAATATCAGACATCTAATCTGGCTTTTCAGGATGAAACAATCTCAGGAGATCTGTTTTGACACAGCATTCACACCAGCATTTGACAGGAAATGGTTTCAGCGGATCCAGACGGATGGCTGGCCTTGAACATTTTGCAACAACTTACTTCAGAGATGTTTTTGTCAGTCTCCTTTCGTTTTTCCTCCAGCTTCCTTTCAATACCCACAATTCCAGCAGCCCTCACTCTTCCTGCCTGTAAAATAGGAAACTTTTATAAATTTCACATGAAAAGTGGGCTATATTCTATTCAAGTTTTTGTTCTCTTGCAAATGCGGATACTTCCTACCAAATGTAATTATTAAAAGCTCCCACAGGAAATGAACTTTGAAGGAAACTCAAGTTATTTTTATTAACAGCAGTTGAGATATCAGTCTGGCTTTTGCGTCACTTTTTAAAATGTAATCATTTTCGCCTCTGCTATATACTGTTCCTTCACTGGGACTGATGTCAAGCAACTTGCTCCTCAACATCCAGCAACACTGTTCTTGTGCCAGTGACTCTAGGTTACTTTTTCCCCTGCCTGAAGAAAGTACAAAACCTATGATTTGCTTTTTCCTTCATAGGCATAATTGAAATTAAGAACTCATTCTGCGTATGAAATTACAGCGTTGGATTATTTCTCTATCACTCCATGGAATAAAATCATATAGCACAGAAAGAGGCCATTTGGCTCATTGTGGCTGTGCTCGGTCAAGGAATAAGCTACCAGTTAATCTCCTATTCTTTCCCCAAAGCTCTACAAATTTTTACTTTTTGAAGTATACGTTTGTTTCTTGTGGCAATGCTCAGGTTAAGCCTGACGTTCTGTTTTATTAATACAGAAACATTATTTCAAGTAGTGAACAATGCATTATTCTGAAGTGAAACTTTGTGCCTTCGATGCCACAAGGTCTTTGCAGAGAGTAATGAGGCTGTGAAATTCACTTCCATGGTTAATAATTGGGGTAGGTTGGATTGGTGGATGAAGAAAAAGGGGTTGAAGGAGGATCAGAACTATTTGCTCACATGGAGGGTAAATGCTGCCATGTGCCGATTGCGTTGAATGGCCTGAACCATGAAATATTCTTTTAATACTTAAATAATAAATGTGGTTGATTGTATTTACAATAAATAACATACAAAACCGATATCCATGTACAATTGTTTCGGTATAAAATAAATTATGTATATCAATCAATGTCAATTACATACTTACTTAAATCTTTAAAGCCCACTTTCTTACAGATTCAAGTGCACTAAGTGAAATAAGATTGGGCAGTCTGGTTGCCAGTAGGTGTATCTAAGTGGATCATTTCATCCATTATTATCAAGTATTCAAACTCAGTATAAATATTAAAATAGCTCTGCTATTTAAATTGTCTTAACTATTAATGCATTTTTAAACATTTTTTTTAAAAATTGTATTGTTGTAATTTTCTCCCGTTCCACATCACCATTAAAGCTCAAAAGCGAGGTGAGAGTGGCAGGAAAGTGGGTGTCCCAGTGCTTTCTCAATTTTAAAAATTTACATCAAACCTAGGCAAGAAGGATAGCACAAAAGGTGTTCTCGCTCTCAGATGAGAGAGCTCTAAATGAAATGACCCAATTCCTAATGGATATGACTGCACTGAAATGAAGTACCTGTCATTGTCAATTTGTCTGAAAAGGGCCAACAACTCATTTGAAACAAAGGTCAGCCGAGATTGAAATCAAGGTACATCATCATGGCATTCTAAAACTGCACCTTACCAAATTCATGCTGTATCTGGAAATATTTTCATTCTGATGAACAACACAAAGATGCACTACTTACCAACACTTGCCAGTGCAGTAAGCAAACCAATCCCTCCAACACACCTCCCCCATCCCAAGTTTCCTTTCCTTCCTAATTACCACTGCTCACCCCGCCAACCATCTCTTCATTTAAAAAGAATTGTATGAGACTAGTGCTGGATGCAGGCAGATCTTATATCATTTTTCATACAATCAGTTACAGTAGACTTTTTGACTGATCACAATAAATCAGGGCAGAAATTTCCACATTGATACCTACTTGCAATCTACTGGGTGACTGCATAGGCTGAGATACTGAAATATGCTCCCATCGCTTCTGAGACAATTCTTCTGACAGTCGCCTGTAAAACTTTAACAGCAATGTTAAACATTGATCATAGTTGTTGATAACCACCATTTCACTAATGCTATTCTCAGATACTTCATAACAATTTACAATTTGAACTACTACAACAAAATTACAACTTGTATTTGTGAAGTGCCTTAAACATAATAAAACAACAGAAGGTGTTTAATTATACCACATTCGGGGGTTTGAATATGCCTTACAAAGCTGTTAAGAAATCTTAGCTGCATACGCACTAGATATCCCCAAATATGATTCCCAGCTTTAGGCAATCTCATCGTGTACCACAACTGACATTACTTGTGTAGAAAATATCCATGTGAACAAGGGCGGGGGCAGGATTGGGGGTTGACTGTAATTTTCTCCCTCGTTAAATAACCTTCCAACACACTCTTTAGGCTCATACATAAACAAGTTGTCTAGATAGGTGGAGCAAAGGTACCAGTTAACCACACACCAGCAAGAATCAGCACCTTTGAGGAGGGATACCAGAAATGGAAAAAATTGTGAAGGGTAGAACGTTAATCATATATACACACAGTTGGAGCTTGCAGAGATGAATTCAAGGGTTTCATTGATCGGTCGACCTGATAGAAAACTGACTTTCTGCTTGAAAGCTTTTGAAAATCACAAGCTTATCTATCATTGCCCAGCGTCAGTTTAAACCTTGAATGTATTAGGATTTATACAGAGATCCAGCTGTCCAACAGATTTTATGTTCAAACTGGGACATTAAAAAAATGCCATTACTTAGAGTCATAATCACAGAGGTCTGCAGCACAGAAAAAGGCCCTTCAGCCTATTGAATCTGTGCCAGTCAAACAAGTACCTAAGTATTCTATTCCCATTTTCCGGCACTAGGCCCATAGTCTTGTATGACACGGCATCGCAAGTGCACATCCAGATACTTCTTAAATGTTATGAGGTATCTGCCTCTACCACCCTTTCAGGCAGTGAGTTCCAGATTCCCACCACCCTCTGGAGTTAAGTATATTTAAGCCATGACCTAATACAATGGCAGAACAGGTTCAAATAGTTGAATGGCCAACTCCTGCTCCTCCTATGCTTCTCTCATCTACTTTCAATTTTAAATTATTGTATAAGGGTCGATTTTAACCTTGTTTTCCAATAGGATGCTGTGGTCAGGGGAAGCTTTGGCTAGCTCGGTTTGGTACTGCAAGCCAGTTTTAAACTATAAAATTCAGGAGGCGGCACAAGGCTTAAGTAGACAACAGGACTTGGTGGCAGTCAGCAGTGGGGCCAGAAAAATCCCTGGTAATTATTAAAGTTTAACTTTTCTAGGAATTCTTTGTGAGCAGGGAGGAGCAGGAATGGTCCCCAAGGCTCTCCATGATTCTTCCCAACCTTGGCCCTGTCTCTCCCAAAAAATCACTAACCATGCTAAGGACCATTCCATTGGATCTCCAGCATCCTCGGGCTCCCAACCACCAGCTTCAACATCACTTCTACTTTGGGCAGGAGGCACTATGTATGAGGAATTAAAATGGCCTGGATCTACCTATTGGCCTGCCTGCCGCAAGCACCCAGAGTTAAAATCAACCCTTTAATCTCCGATTGATCTTTCCAGGCACAATTTGGTTCCTGTGGGAGCAAGCTCAGAAATGATAACTTGCAGAACGGCATTCCTAAGTATCGAAACTGAAAGGCAAATCCATCATCACTTCTGCTGGGCAATAATTAGAAGAAAATGTTGCAAAATTTTAGTGATTACAAGGTTTCATTTCAACAGCAAAGACTAAGTTAGTTAAAATTAAAAAGAACTGCTCCTATAATGAACAAAAACTTCCTTTAACCACAGCTAATGAACACTGTCCCTGATAAGTAATATGCTAAGTCGCTGCAAGAATACAAGTCTTCTTAATGTACACTAGATAACATGTCTACTCCACAAGCTGCTTTGTACACTCCGTTGTCACAGGAAGATGAGAGCAGACAGAGGTTCCCTGTACTTAACAATTAGTCTTGCCAAATAGTTTTATATTGCTGTGCCAGATTTGTTTAGAGTTGTGCTACACTGCCTTAGGCATCCCCCCCACCATCCCCCTCAACCCCAACAGTCAACTTCTTCCGTCTTAGTGCTTAGAGGCAGCAAGTCTGATGATAGTTCACAAGACACTTAATTACAGGGTTTCTGTTGCCACTGGAACAATACAATATCAACCAAGATTTATTTCTGGAGAAATAGAATACAAAACCAGGGAGGTAATGTTAAATTTATCTAGAACTTTGTTTAGACGACACTTGGGAGTATCGTGTGCAATCTAGTCTTCAAACTATAAAAAGATACTGGAATACAAAAAGAGAATTTAACGAGCTGTTAACAGACTGGAGGGTCTAATTATCAAGCAGGCTGGGCTTTCCCTGAAAATGAGAATTCTTTTTTTTAAAAATTTATTTACAGTATGTGGGTATGGCTGGCAAAGATCAGCATTTGTCAATCCCTAATTGCCCTCGAGAAGGTGACATTGAGCAACCTCCTTCAATACTACAGAGGGGCTTGCTGAGGCATTTCAGAGGGCAGTTAAAAGTCAACTGCAATGCTTTGGGTCTGGAGTCACAAAAGCCAGGCTGGATAAAGGTGGCAGATTTCCTTCCCTAAAGGACATTAGTGAATCAGATGGGGTACTAGCTTTTGTTTTAATTCCTGATTTATTTAATTAATATAAATTCCTCACTGCTGATGGTCTCTGGACCATCAGTCCTGGCCTCTGAATTACTAATATAAAATAAGAACAAAGAGGGCTGGAGAAACTCAGGAGGTCAGGACGTATCTGTGGAGGGAAACAGAGTTAACATTTCAGGTTGATGACCTATCAGTTCTGACGAAAGGTCATCGACCCAAAACAATAACTCCACAGATGCTGCCTGATCTGCTGAATTTCTCCAGCCATTCTTTGCTCTTACTTCAGATTTCCAGCATACGCAGTATTTTGCTTTTGTACCTCTGAATTACGAGTCCAGTAACATAACCACTATGTCATCGTACTCTCTAATACTAAGAAGAATACTGACAGATGTCTTTAAAATTCTGAAGGCATCCAGTAGTGTGGGAAGAAACTGCTTCCACTTGTGGGAGAGTCCAGAATAAGGGGGCATAAATATAGCATAACAGCTAGCAGATCAAGTAAAGAATTTTGAAGGAATTTCTTTACACAGATGGCGCAAATAGGTAACTCACTGTCACAAGGAGTGGTGGAAGAAAATAGCACTGATGCATTTAAGATGAAGTTTGATACATACATGAGGGGAAAAAGTAAAGAAGGAAAGATTTATACTCAGGACTATTGAGAGGATTGAGGTGTAGTAATATTAAAGGGGCAGAAGGTCTAAAGGCTAATAGTGGAATAAGGGCCCTGAGAGAAATTATTCTGGCTTCTCTTAGCGATACACTAACAAATGATAGTTCATTTAAACATGACACATGTATTGGCTGGATGTGCATGGGAAAATGTAGTTTAATTGCAGTAGTCTGATTGATAGCAAGAGGTGAGGTGAAGGGTGACTGTGTTAGGTCAATTTTGACCTTTGGAAGTTGAGGAAGAGAGAGAAGCCTGAATAGGATATAAGATATAGGGATAGGAAATGAAAAATGCTAGAAAACAGTTTCCTCGCAGTCAGCAAAGGCTGACTCTTCGTTCAAGGTCACGTCAGGCAAGTTGGATGTTTGGAACCAAGTGAATTGCTTAGAGATTTTAACAAATGTCTATAAAATCATTTAGCTTAAAAGGGGAACAGCTGTAAATAAACAAGAGAGCAGCAGAACAACATGGGAGAATGAGGCAGCTCAAAAACACAGGCAAATAAATGCAGCTGAAAAATGTAAGCCAGGGAAACATTGCTGAAAAACACAGGGCAGTAGTCACCAATTGCAAAATACAAGCAAGAGCAGGCTGTTAGGAAGATCAAAGTTGGGAGTTAATTATGTGGGAACAATAGATTATGAGGTGTAAGAAGGAAAATAGCTATAATAGGTTCTGTGTTACAGAGGTATTAATGTGACATAACAATGTTATAGTATATATGTATTACAGTTGGGAATTTTGTAATGATATATAAAACTTGTCTTAAATCCGATTTCGCTATGTGGGTGGACAGCTAACTAAATACCACTGATACCAATTGAAGTTCTTAGGTGTGCTAATTGAGGAAAAATAACAAACTCTAATTGATAACACTAACAAACTTGAAACAAACAGACTCGCCAATGGATTTCAGAATCTTACTCTTAAACTAAACAAGATCTTCACTTCATAGATTCAGATATACAAACTGCTTTTACATATAATTTTTAACACAATATTATGAAAAGGAATCAGAGAAAGAGAGTAATCATAGCTGTGAGCAAGATTCCCCCCACCACTTTAAGATATGGCACAACTATTCCTTCCTTGAGAAAACATGGCAATGTTCAGCTTCTTCCACTGCTGGTCTATAATTGCGAAAGAGAGGGATAAGCATGTTTTTGAGTGATTTGCTCTTCTGGGAATCCAACAACCCAACAGGCATTTGGAATTTGCAATGCACATTAATTATGCCTATGAAATTGGACCCTACATCCTGCCTGCTCACCAACCATGGAATATATTTTCATTTATTTGGTAAAACCCTCTTTCAAATATTAACAAAATGAAAAAAAAAGTGAATTGTTTTACACAACATTTTAACAGTCAAAATTATAGTTACCTCAATCTGTCCGTGTTCCTTGAAAGACAGTTTGACGTAAGAGTACTTGCTGTTCTGATACGGACCAGGGTCTTTGTTGGGAGGAATTGGTTGAAGATGAACTACTATTTTGGCACTGGAAACAAAATATAAGGGTTTTGTTTTTTAGTAATTTACTTGGTCAAGTACCAAGTGCAGTGTTATAAATGTAAATGTTATACAGGCAACAGATGGTCTCAATGGCATCTCTTCATCCACGTTTAGCCAGAAAATTACACAATTCAATTAGGGACTAAAAGACAATTTCTCCGATCATAATTAAGTAATGACCTCAGAATGAAGGCATCCCTAGGTGGCAGAGACATATGATTGAATTTTACATCCGGTTTAAAAGGAGAAGAGTGGGTCTAAGGCTAGTATTTTAAATTTAAATAAGGGCAGCCATGTGGGCATGCAAGTTGAGCAAGCTGAAGTGAACTGGTAGACACGTCTAAGGGATAGATCAATAGAAAAGCAGTGGCAGACATTTAGGGAATATTTCAGAATACTCCAGATAAGCATATTCCTATTGTAAAGAAAAATTCTTAGGGGAGGATCCACCCATCCGTGGTTAACTTAAAAGTTAAGGAAAGCATCAAACTTAAGGAAAAAGCACATAACCGCACAAAAATGAGTGGCAGATCAGATGATTGGTCAAAATATAAAGGACAGAGAATGACTAAAAGGTTAATCAGGCAAAATAAATTATAGTATGAGAGGAAGCTAGCTAGAAATGTAAAAACAGACAGCAAGAGTTTCTACAGGTATTTAAAAAGGAAAAGAGTAAGTAAATTGAGTCTTGGTCCTCTAGAGAGTGAGAACGGGGAGTTGATAGTAGATAATAAGGAAATGATGAATGAAATGGACAAATATTTTAAACATTCCAGTAATAGCCATAAATCAGGAGGTGGAAGGTAGAGGGGAACTTGGTGAAATTATAATCATCAGGGAAGTAATACTGAACAAACTGATGGAGCTGCAGGCTGACAAGTCTCCAGGTCCTGATGGACTTCATCCTAGAGTCTTAAAAGAGGTGGCTAATGAAGCAGTAGATAATTGGATAGATTCTGGAAAAGGTTCCATCAAACTGGACATTAGCAAATATAACACTCTATTCAAGAAGGGAGGGAGGCAGAAAACAAGAAACTATAGGCCACTTAGCTTGACATCTGTTGTAGGAAGCTGTTAGAATTGATCATTAAGGAAGTTATAGTTGGGCACTTAGAGAAATTCAAGATAATCGGGAAAAGTCAGCATGGTTTTGTGAAAGGGAAGTCATGTTTAACCAATTTATTGGAGTTCTTTGAAGGAGTAACATGCGCTGTGGATAAAGGGGAGCCCGTGGATGTACTGTATTTCCAGAAGTCATTTGATAAGGTGCCACATCAAAGGTTATCGTGGAAAATAAAAGCCCTTGGTATAGGGGGTAACGTATTAACATGAACAGAAGATTCACTGGCTGGCAGAAAGCAGAGAGTATGCATAAGTGGATTGTTTTCTGATTGGCAGGTTTTGACAAGGGGAGTCCTGCAGGGGTCTGTACTGGGCCTCAACTTTTTACGATTTACATCAATGACTTGGACAAGGAAAGTGAAGGCATGATAGCTAAATTTGCAGATGACGCCAAGTTGGTAGGAAAGTATATTGTGAAGAGGAGATAAGGAGATTGCAGATGGATATAAATAGGTTGAGTGAGTGGGCAAAAATCTAGCAGATGGAGTATAATGTAGCAAAATGTGAAGTTGTTCACTTTGACAGGAAGAATAAAAAAGCAGAGTATTACTTAAACGGAGAACAGCTGCAGAATTCCAAGGTGCATAGGGATCTAAATGTTCGAGTGCATGAGCCTTAAAAAGTTAGTATACAGGTTCCATAAGTAATTAAGAAGGTTAATGGAATTATGTCCTTTATAACAAGAGGATTTGAACGTAAAAGGAAGCTATGCTTCAGTTGTATAGGGCATTGGTGAGACCACATCCTAATATGTGTGCAGTTTTGGTCTCCTTATTTAAGGAAGGATGTAAGTGCATTGGAGGTGGTTCAGAGGAGGTTTACTTGATTGATACCTGGAATGAGCGGGTTGTCTTATGAGGAAAGGTTAGACAAACAGCTTGTTTCCCCTGGAGTTTAGAAGAGTGAGGGATGACTTGATTGAAGTGTATAAGATCCTGAATGGTATTAACAAGGTGGACGTGGAAAGGATATTTCCTCTGGTGGGCAAATCCAGAAATAGGGGGCACTATTTTAAAATTAGGGATTGCCCTTTTGGGACAGAGATGAGAATTTTTTTCTCAGAGGTTTGTGCGACTTTGGAGCTTGCTGCCTCCAAAGGCGGTGGAGGTGGGGTCATCGAATATTTTTAAGGCAGAGGTAGATTGATTCCCTTACCTAACAAGAATTAAAAGTTATCCAGGGTAGATGGGAGTGTGGAATTCAAAACGCAAGCAGATCAGCCATGACCGTATTGAATGACGGAGCAGGCTCAAGGGCCTGGATGGCCTACTTCTGCTCCAATTTCAGATGTTCATATGATTCCTCATTTTCTGTTGGTTGTCTCCAAAAAAATGCTCAACAATGCTGGATATTTCCCCAGAAGGAAGAAAAAAAAATCAGGCTGCATGGTTCATAACAAGTAATTATACAGGGATAATGAAAGAACGTTCAAGGTATGCTATTGTCCCACTCTTCTCGGCATGGGACAAATATAATACAAAAGGGTGTAAGAAAAACTGAACCACAGAATTGTTACAGCACAGGAGGTAGCCGTTTGAACCATTGTGGCTGCGCTCTCCATTGCTGCAATTTACCTAATGCCACTTCCCTGCCCTCTCCCTGTAGCCCTGCACATTCTTCCTGATATTAACTATTAATAAAAAGAAGAAAAAAAGAATTGAAATATAGGGCTAGAAATTCTTCTGCTTGCGAGAAGCACACAGAGCCCATAATGCAGTCATAGTAAGTTAAAACACAAATAGAATATTACAACATTTTGTCTGTGAAACCGCAACATTAAAAAACACACAAACTGTAAGCCATAGAACCACACAGGTTTACAGCTCATAAGGCCAATCAACCAATCCTATCTGTGCTAACCGTTGGCTGGTTTAATAACTTACATTTATATAGTACATTTAATATAATGGAATGTCCAAAGTCACTTCACAGGGGAAGATTATAAAATAAAATTTGACACTGAGCCACATGAGATGATGTTAGAATAGGTTGCCAAAAGCTTGGTCAAAGCGCTAAGTTTTAAGGAGTGTCTTAAAGGAGGAAAGAGAGGTGGAGAAGTTGAGAGAAAATTTTGGAACTCAGGGTCTGGGCAGCTGAAGGTACCAATGGTGGAGCAAAGAAAATCTTGGGTAAACAAGATGTCAGAATTAGATGAGTGCAAAGATTTCGGAGGGTTGTAGGCTTGATGGGGTTATAGAGATAGAGAAGGGTGAGGGCATGTGGGGATTTGAAAATAAAGATTATAATTTTAAAATTGACATCTTGCTGTGCCAACGTTGGTCAGCGTGCACAGGGGTGATGGTAGATGAACGGGACCTAGTGTAAGTTCGGATATGACCAGCACAATTTTAGATGAGCTTAAATTTATGGAGGGTGGAAGATGGGGGGTCTGCCAGGAGTGCACTGGAATAGTAAAGTATAAAGCTACCAAAGACGTGGATGAGGGTTTAGCAGCCAATGGGAGGGGCAGAGTTGGGTAATGCTACTGAGGTGTGAGTAGGCAATCTTAGTACTGGCATGGGTATATGGTCGGAGGGTCAAATATGATACCAAGATTGCGAACAGGCTGCTTCAGTCTCAGATATCTGCCAATGAGAGGGATGAGTCGGAGGCTAGGAAACTGTGTTTCTGGTGGGAACAGGAGAAAATGGCTCTAGTCTTCCCAACGTTTAGTTGGAGGAACTTTCTGCTCATCCAGTACTGGACATCAAGGCAAGCAGTCTGACAATTTAGAGACGATGGATCGAGAGAGGTGGTGGTGAGTTAGAGCTCAGTGTTGTTATGTGGAACCTGATGGCACCAAGAGACAGTATGCAGATGAGAAACCGGAGAGTCCAAAGAGTGATCCCTTGGGGTACTCCAGAAGAGTAATAGTGCGGGAGCAGGAAGAAACACCAGTGCAGGTGATTCTCCAACAAGGCCTTGTTTCACATTTTAAATGTATCAAATAAAACATTCTTATTTAAAGAAAACAATATTGAAAACCTAAAATGAAGTTGATGCCGAAAGTACGTTGTTGATGTTACAATTGTTTTTTTTTAAATAATGGAATGATAAGGGTGCCATGTCACAAAACTTCCCCATCTGACTGCTGGAAATTATTAAATATCTCAAATCCAGACTTGAACAACAAACCTGACCACCTGCTGTATTATTAACTGCGCATCATGTTTTATCAACTTTCCCTCCTCTCTCCCTCCTTTTCCGGAAAGTCATCATTAATCTAGGAAAGTCAAAGATCAACAGCCAAAAGATTGCAGGCCCTTCCCAGAAGAATAATAAACTAGTCTCATTAATTACTGTAAAACCTTTGTTAAAGCACACGCTTCCTAGCAAAACAAGACCTTCAGTTCCTTCCACTGCCAAGAGAAACACACTGCACTATCCTTTTAAGTATGAAAAATACATAAACATAGAATCTCCTGGAATAAACACTGTCTATTACTATTACTATTCCAAATTGGAAATAATGTCTCTGGAAATAAGAGTATTTTTCTGGTTTTGATTTCAATCCTCATCGCTTCACAATGCAATTCATCCATTTCCATTACTTTTTTCCCCAGAGATCTTTGGGAGTTAGAATATGGTCAGATTACTTAAGATGTAGTTAAAGGCCATAGTGATTCCACAGAACTAAATAGTGGTTAGCAAAACCATAAACTACACACAGCCCATCCATTCAATACAATAATACCACATTTCTGAGAGTATATTTTTATACTGTAACTCTGTAGAGTACAGGAAACTCCAGAAGGTTAATCTTCAATTTATGGATAAAAGTTTGAACTCACAAGAAAAATCTTACTAAGAATGAATTACAGCAATGGGAGTGATGAGCTTTCAAACAAGTTACTCCTTACATGTGATAATTCATTTTCCATTTGAAGTAGCTTATGGTAACATTAAGTATATTTTATTTCTCTAACACCTGTTCTATTTCAAACTTAAACTCTCCTTTTAGGTCCTTACCCTATCACCGTTTCACATCTCTCCCCCCACCTCCTCCCACAAAACAGGGCCCTTTATAGGAACATAGGAACAGGAGCAGGCCCTTCGGCCCATCCAGCCTGCTCTGCCATTCAATTTGATCCTGGCTGATCGTCTACCTGAATGCCACTTTCCCACTCTATCTCCATATTCCTTGATGCCATTGGTCAGTAATTCCACAGCACAAATTCACCACAATTACACTGGGGCATTAAAGGGTTAAATTATGAGGGCTGGTCGCACAGATTTGGTTTGTATTCCTTTGAATATAAAATTGAAGTGTTAAGGATAATTAGAGGGTTTGATAAGGTAGATAAGAGAGAAACTATTGGTGGGAGAGTCCAAAACAAGGGGGCACCTTAAAATTAGAGCTAGGCCATTGAGGGGCGATGTCAGAAAGCTTTTCGTCCCACGGGTGGTGATGAAGATCTGGAACTCTCTTCTGAAAAGCTGTAGAGGCCTGGTCAATTGAAAGTTTCAAAACTGAGGTCGATACATTTTTGTTAGGTAACGGTATTAAGGGTTATTGGACCAAGGCGAGTAAGCGGAGTCAAGAGGCAGATCAGCTATGATCTAAATGAATGGTGGAACAGTCTTGGGAAGCTGAATAGTCTATTTCTGTTCCTAAATTCCCAACACCTTGTATTAAATGGTTCCTTTAACATAGTGAAAACAATCAAAGATTTGCAGGTACAGAACAGGACAGAAACTGGCACTGAACCAAAGCAGGAGACAACAGGACAGGTTACCAAATATTTGGCCACACAGGTAGGTTTTACACTGCATCTTCAGGGAGGAGAAAGAGAGGCCAACAGTTTTGGGTGCAAATTCCTGAGCTTAGGCCAAGACAGCTGAACATATGGACACCAGCTTGAGGGAGCAAAGGAAATCGAAGATGTACAAGAGGCCATAGTTGGAGGAAAGCAAAGTTGTCTTGAGGGTTGTGGGGCTGGACAAAGCGACAGAGATAGGGAGGGCAAGGCCACAAAGGGATTTGAACATGAGGATGAGAATTTTAAGATTTAATCTATTCTCATTCTTGGCCTTGCTGTAAGAATTAACACTGATGTACCGCAGAATTTTAGATGCCCTGCCAACTCAAGCTCAATTATCCATCATATAATGCAAAAAAAATGAATTGTTCCCAGGGTAAGTATGCTGGCTGCTTTGTGAGAACCCAACATGATTTGCTCTGCATTCTCCCCCATTATCACCCTTTACCCTGCACAATACCCTCTCCCAGCACCCAACACCTCCATCCCGGGCGCGCTTCATGTCAGAACTCCAAGAATTCCGTCATTCGATGATATATTAGTTGCAGCAATAACATGCTGCACAATCACTGGGCATGAAATTCCAATTTCTGTTCATTTTACTGGGGGGAGAAAACAAAGTCTGGCATTTCCAATTTTGTGCTAAAACTGACCACTTTCAGTAAAATTATCAACCTGCGGAATTCCACGTCGCAATTTTTAAAAAAAACACATCACGTCATTAAAATCATTGGTTATTTAGATTTGAACATCAGTTTTACAGGGCCATGGAAAAAGATAGAGAAGGTGGGTTAAAGGAGACCAATGTCTCAAAAGTATTTGATGGTAAAGCCTGACCTTTTTCCTACTCCAGCTGCCTGTTCCTCAAAGAATATAATCTGTGACAAAGGCAGAGCAATGCAGCAATCCTGTAGGAAAGGAAAGTAATTTAGTGAAAAAATCCCAGCAGCATTTTTAACTGGAACAGTGTGACTTGCAAATTTACGCTCAGCATTTTGATTTAGCAAAGATTAAAATACCAAATTATACAACAAAATGCTAAAAATGTATAGAACACACTGCGCACCTACAAGGTAATGAAGATAAACCTGTATATTGAAAATTGATGAAAAATGGCATTTTTAATGTTGACTATAATTTTCAATAACATAGCCTCATACCAATGTTATGTCTTACTTTATTCAAGCATGAGTATGTTATTTTTGAATTTTAATCTACTTAGCATGATTACTGTAACTTAGAATATTTAAAAATCTAGACTTTACATTTCATTGTTAACATATTAGAATAACTAAAACACTTCTTGCCAATTATTTGTGTGTGCAATTGTCAGTTTTGATTGTTCTTATTGGAGTTTTTCAAGCTAACTATCCTTTCTACACTCATGTGGAAAGGATGGATATACTGAGAAACTACAGGCAGTACTGACAGGTAGTCAGTTGAAGAAGTAAAGAAATATCACCCGGGTTAAAACTGTCCCTCCTAGGGACCAAGGGCCTCTGATCTAACCAGTGTAGCCACAAACCATTTGAAATGAGGAGAAATTTCTTCACTCGAAGGGTTGTGAATCTTTGGAATTCTATACCCCACAGGATTGCGGATGCTTCATTGTTGAGTATATTTAAGGCTGAGATAGGCAGATATTTGGCCTCTCAGAGAATCAAGAGATATGGAGATCAGGTGGAAAAGTGGAGTTAAGGCCTATGATCAGGCACGAACGTATTGAAAGGTGGAGCAAGCTTGATGGGCCATAGGATCCACTCCTGCTCCTATTTCTTATATTCTTAAATCAGCAACTCACCACTGTCGGGGAAGGGGGTGGGAGTCGAGCATGGTGTTGTGGGGGGGTCGGGGTGGGGAGCGTGGTAGGCAAGAAATGCACAATTAAGCCAGCTGAGGGTGAGCATGAACCATAATTTCCCATTCAACAGAACTTCATTTTCTTGGGTTACAAAACTTGAATTCATTAAAATCACCTTTTGTTTAAAGAGGGAAAAATAAAGTTTTATGAATAAAAAACTTTATGATTCTTCGTATGAAATTATACACTAAATATTTTCACTGATGCTCGGACCAAGTGGTGATGATCAGCTATTTGTTGATATCTCCCAGCAATGAGGGAATAAATCAGGAAAAATTACAATTGTTGTTCCTCGTTCATGTTCTCTAGAAGTGTTGCAAATCTTATGGTTGATCCTTTTTGTAGTGGGTATCCCTGAATTCTGAAACACAAAAGCATCATCCTATCCACTTTGACGTGGCAATATGAAAGCTCAGCTGTACAGACTGGCTAAAGCTTGTATCAAATTGGCAGAGTTTGAAATGTATATAATGTTTCAAATGGCATCCTCCTCCAACATCCAGTTGGGCGATACTGCCCTCGCCTGGTTCCATTCCTACCTATCCAGTCATGGCTAGAGAACCGCCCATTCCCACACCAGTAACTCTGCAGTCCCCAAAGGATCTATTCATGACTCTCCATTTCTCCTCTACATGCAATCTTATCAGAAGTCAAATATAATATGTTAGCAAATTACAGTTGAACCTATTTTCAACAGACTTACATGTTTTTTTTGCTCTCTCCACAGTAATCTATGCGTGCTAAGAAGAAGAGTCCCCAAGTCAAACTTTGTCTGCAATAAAGAAATGAGTACATTTAATGGAAATGACATCAGATATGGGCTCCACAACACTAATAGGTCTCCAATGGTATTGCCCCTTGCAAGTGAGAGTTTATACAGGAATCAAGGTGTTAGGCCAAGGACACTGGTGATAGTACTCAGAAATCTGGCCATACTGGGATGGAATCGTGGGTTGGATGGGCTCTCGGGATATGGGAAGGGGCTTCCAAGTTTTATATTTTAAAAAAAATCACAGACACACAAAGAGTCCAGAACATATTTTTAACTGAATATATAACATAAATCGAAAGTGATAGATTGTTTATAGAGAATTGATATTTTTAGTTAATGTTGATTTTTCTTATCAACCTGCCCCCCAAAAAAACCACAAACATCTGTTTTTATTTTCATTGCTGTCTCTCACATGAAAACATCTGTTCACACATGCTTCCTCTGTTGTTCTGACACATTCTAAACAAATGAATTGCAATTGTGCTTTTCTGTATAAATACATAATTGCCTAAAATAAAAGTTTGGAAAATTCAATTTCTTTTGAAATCTTTTAGAAAACGTAATGAAACACTCAAAGCCTCACAGGAAGTGGGGATATACCTTTGCAACCTTCAAATTCAAATCAGAACTTCTGAAAACTATACTTGCTCAGAACACATAGATGTGATTGAAAGTTCTCACTTAATTGTTGTTGGGGAAAATATTCAGTCAAAGCCTGGACTTTTGACACTGACTTGAGGCTAGAATGAAGGTATCAAAAGAGAGAAAAATCAATCCAGTAAATAAATTAGACCATGTTGTTGTGAAATAGGTATTTTTGAAATTTTAAATTTTGTTTAAACTCTCACTTTGCAAATAAGAATTTCAGGTAATGAAATAGATCAAAATAATCATACCAAGGTTGTCAATTCTGTTCCATAATGGCACCTGGTGGCCAGAACAGTAATAGGCTTTCACACGAATGTGAAAATCCCATTAGAAATGCCAAAAAATCAATAGCATAGGGCAGGCATTACCAGCTCACCACCACCTTCTCAAGGGCAATTAGAGATGGGCCATAAAAGCTGGCCTAGCCAGCAACGCCCACATCCCATGAATGAATTTTAAAAAATAGATACAATTAATATTGAGAAACCCATAGGCAAATTTGACAACACTGAAATGAAAAGATGACTGAATATATATTTATAATATATAATAAATGAAAATGTTCAATTTAGGGCAGGAAATCATGAAGGTAACAGGTTTGTGCTTAATTACTCAATTTTACAAAAAAAATATTTAATGTAGGCTTATTTTCAAGTTGAACACCTAAGAAAATGAGTCCCATCTTGTTTGGGGAGATGCCATACACAGGCTTAGTACTTTTCTTCAGGGAAGGAGAAAACACATATCCATGCTAGCTGCTACCCACAGGTATTTTTACAAACTTCAAGGCACTTGCCTACTGTGGCATATGCAGGGATCCAAGAGAAAGCTATACCTCAGCAACTTTAATTACCTCAGAAAAGTGCTTTAAAAAACATCATTGTGTCAGCAAATCCAAGAGCCTCATACCGGAGCTTCTCCAGGTTACATGAGACCCATGCTTCGGGAACCAACAGTGCCTAGTATCAAAGAATGGTATAAACCACTCTTATTTTCTAGCTGCTGGCTTAGGTGGTGCAATCCCATTGCTGTCCCAAAAGGACAGGCTCAATATGCACCTTTCCCACTGACAGAAAAACGTGGGAGCTGATAACAGCATTCACTGGGCTTTATTTGTCAAAGACCAGGTCTAGGGAAAGTGACAGGATAACACCACACTCTGGAACGTACGATTGAAATGCACCATTGGGTCCCTGAGAATTGACGGCACAAGTACCGAGCTCCATGGCAAACTGGCAACTGGCACAGGCCCGTCAGCAATTAGTGACGTTACGGCACACAAAAGCCAGACAGAAAAGAGGCACGTGTGCACTGACACGAGAGGGGGCATGCCAAGGTTGCGCTGGCACTATTGCCTTTACCAGACACAGATAAGTTGGGCTTTGGTAAACTGTCCCCATCTTAGCTGCAGGTCTAACCATATCTGGCAGTTTTACTTCCATCTGGTCATGGGCTGTAGGCATCCAACAACCAGAGGGCAACACAAAAGCATCTTCTAATTTGGTACCAGTGACACCACTGCCCCTCAGATACCACCACCACCACCCATTCAGGTTACATATCCACCAAACATGGTGCAATGCCATGGCAATTACCCTTTTAAATGGTAAAACATACAGATTTAATTTTTAAAAAATCATTAAATCTTTTCTGAAATGTTTGATGTTTTTATTACAGTTCACCCATGTAAGAATTAGACCTTAGTTGCTATCAGTGTCTGTGATTTCTTCTTTTCGCCCCCACCCCCATCACAGCTCCAACTTATTAACCCATGAAGTAGTTCTGGGGCTGCAGACTGGGACAGACCAGGCCTGACTCTACCCTGGGACTCGGCTACACTCTCGGGCCCGCAAACTCCAGCCCATCCCCGCTCGCATTACCTTGTCGTCACCATCGTACAAGCGGACTCCGCGCTGCTGTATCACCAGAGTCTCGTTAATCTCCAGCAAGCCGCTCGCCCACACAAACCGGTCCATCACCGACCAGGACCTGGATCCAGAGCACCAAGGGCCGGCTCACTTCCTGGAGCAGCAGCGCCCGCGACACCACCTCCTCCTGGACGCTGAGCCTTACAGCAGCAGCGGCGATTCTCCCACTCACTGGAACCCCAGTGCCCATCATGGCCCTAACTTATCCCACTTGGGGTAAAACAATTTTCTTTTCTTTTTTGAAAAAAGGGTGACCTAATAGAGCTCTTTAAAATTATGAAAGGTTTTGATAAGAGCGGACACAGAGAGAATGTTTCCTCTTGTGGGGAAAAGCAAAACTAGAGGTTATCAATGTGAGATAGTCACCCAGAAATCCCATAGGGAATTTAGAAGAAATCTCTTTACCCAAAAAGCATATATGCATTTAAGGGGAAGCTGGAGAAGCACATGAGGGAGAATGGAATAGAGAGTTTTTAAAAATGTATTCATGGGATGTGGACATCGCTAGCTAGGCCAACATTTATTATTACCATTCCCTAATTGCCCTTGTTCAGAGGGCTAGACCAGACAAGGAGAGCAGATTTTCTTCCCTAAAGGACATTATTGAACCTGATAAGTTTTTACAACATTAACTCCAGATTTTTATTAAATTCAAATTCCACCATCTGCCATGGCAGGATTTGAATCTGGGTCCCTTGGGTCTCTAGTCCAAGCAACAATACCACAATGTCACCTATCATTAGAATGATAGGTTTAGAGGAAGAAAGATGGGAGGAGGCTTGAGTGGAGATAAACATCAGCATGGACTAGCTGGGCCAAGTATCCTGTTTTTGTGCGGTATGTTGTATGAAATCCTATCCTAAGTAACATAATTTCTTAAAGTATAAATAGAATTTTGCAGCACAAAAAGGTCATCATGCATGCACTGTTACAAACATACAAAATAGGAGCAGGAGTAGGCCACTCAGTCTCTTGAGCCCGCTCTGCCATTCAATAAGATCATGGCTGATCTGTTTGTATTTCAAATTCTACATTCCCGTCTACTCCTGATAACCTTTGATTCCCTTGCCTAACAAGAATCTATCTATCTAGCTCTGCCTTAAAAATATTCAATGACTCTATCTCCTCCACCTACTGAAGCAGAGTTCCAAAGTTGCACAACCCTCTGAGAGAAAGAAAATTCTCCTCATCTCTCTCCCAAAAGAGCAACCCCTAATTTTAAAATAGTGCCCCCTAGTTCTGGACTCACCAACAAGAGGAAACAATCTTCCCACCTTGTCGAGACCATTCAGGATCTTATACACATCAATCAAGTCATCCCTCACTCTTCTAAACTCCAGTGGAAATAAGCCAGTCTTTCCAACCTCTCCTCATAAGACAACCCACTCATTCCAGATATCAATCTAGTAAACCTCCTCTGAACCACCTCCAACGCATTTACATCCTTCCTTAAATAAGGAGATCAAAACTGCTTACAGTATTCGAGATGTGGTCTCACCAATGCCTTGTATAACTGGAGCATAGCATCCTTACTTATGTTTAATTCCTCTCATAATAAAGGATAACATTCCATTAGCCCTCTTAATTACTTGCAGTACCTGCATACAAACTTTTGTAATGACTCATGCACTGGAGCACCTAGATCCGTCTGCACCTCGGAATTCTACAGTAATACTCTGCTTTTTAATTCTTCCTACCAAAGTGAACAACTTCATATTTTCCCACATTATACTCCATCTGCCAGATTTTTGCCCAGTCACACAACCTATCTATAACTGTCTGCAACCGCCTTATGTCCTCTTCACAATATACTTTCCTAACTTTCTTGGTATCATCTTCAAATTTTGCTACCATGCCTTCACTCCCCTTGTCTAAGTCATTGATATAAATTGTACAAAGTTGAGGCCCCAGCACAGAATCCTGTGGAACTCCACTTGTCACATCCTGCCAATCAGAAAAAGATCCATTTATGCATACTGTTTTCTGCCAGCCAGCCAATTCTCTATCCAGACTAATATGCTGCCCACTGCACCATGAGTTTTTATTTTCTGCGATGACCTTTGATGTGGCATCTTATCAAATGCCTTCTGGAAATCCAAGTATATCTATAGGCGCCCCTTTATCCACAGTGCATGTTACTCCTTCAAAGAACTCTAATAAATTGGTTAAACATGATTTCTCCTTTGCAAAAACCATGCTGATTCTTCCCGATTACCTTGAGTTTTTATATGTGCCCAGCTATAACCTCCCTAATGAGTGATTCTAACACTTTCCCCATGTCAAACATCAGGCCAACTGGCCTATAGTTTCAAAAACAAAAATTGCTTGAAAAACTCAGCAGGTCTGACAGCATCTGTGGAGAGAAAGACAGAGTTAATGTTTCGAGCCTGTATGACTCTTCTTCAGAACTAAAGAGAAGTAAAAGTGTGAAAAATATACTGTTTAAGGGGGGTGGGCCAGTTGAAGCTGGATAGAAGGCCAGTGATAGGTGGAAGTAAAGGAGAGATTGCAAAAGGTGTCATTATAGGCCTATAGTTTACTCTTTTTCTGCCTCCCTTCTTGAATAGAGGGGTTATATTTGCTACTTTCCTGTCTGATGTAACCTTTCAAGAATCTAGGGAATTTGGGGAAATTAATACCAAAGCACCTACTACCTCATTAGCCATCTCTTTTTAGACCCTAAGATGAAGTCCATCAGGACCTGAAGACTTCTCAGCCTGCAGCTCCATCAGTTTGCTCAGTACTATGTACCTAGTGATTGTAATTTCACCAAGTTCCTCTCTCCCTTCCACCTCCTAATTTACAGCTATTGCTGGAATGTCTATTTGTATCTTCCATAGTGAAGACAGCGTGAATGTTTATTCATGGTTAAAATTGAGAAAACTGTAATAGTGATATTACCACAGAGAGTTCTTTGGTCTCAATTGTATCTTAATGGCAGGGACACTGCTGTGTTGAAAGTGCAACACAGATGCACCACCAGTGAAAGTGGAAACAAAATGAGGGCACAGAGTGCAAAAGCACATGGCCCTGGGATGTGGGGATTGTCCAATGAGGAGCAATTGACTAGACCACTATTGAGTATTCCCTGGAGTTAGGAACAATGGGAGGTGATCTCACTGAAACATATAGAATTCTTAAGGGGTTTGATAGGGTAGATGATGAGAGGATGTTTCCCCTGGCTGACAATTCCAGAACTAGGTATCATAGACACAGAATAAAGGGTCATCCATTTAGGACTGAAATGAGGAGAAAATTCTTCGCTCAAAGTGTTGTGAATCTTTGAAGTTCTCTACTCCAGAGAGCTGTGGATGTTCAGTCATTGACTATATTCAAGACGAAAATTGATAGGCTTTTGGATACTAAGGGAATCAAGAGATATGAGGATATTGAGGGAAGGTGGATTTGAGACCAAAGATCAGCTATGATCTTATTGAATGGCATCTTAGGCTTGAGGGGCTAAATGGTCAACTACTGCTCTTATTTCTTATGTGTTCTTAAGTGATTTGAAAGCATTATAATTCCTTGGTTGAGCCGTAGTTAGTATTTTAGGGTAGATTTTCATCCTTGCTGCCTGATTGTTAAGTATCTTCTGAAAGGGACAGAGAAGAAAATCTTGCATGAAGGATTGCAGGTTCCTTGCAGAAACCACAATATTTTCCTTCCCTTTAAATAAATGGAGTAAAATCAGTTATGTTCTGTTAATGGTGTGTGATCATCCTGGTATGATTTCCCTCACTGAATTTTGCTCAACCGGTTGAGCAAATTTAACCAGCTGTGACCAGATAGGAAAAATTTTAAGGCTATTGACTGATTAAACATTTACAAACTGATACCATAGATGGAAGTTATGAGGAAAGATTAAAGAAACTGGGGCAGTTTCACTCCCTTGGAGAAGATGAAGGGGAGATTTGGAAGAGATATTCAAAACTATGCATAGATTTAATTAGATGAATTGAGAAAAAACTGTTTCCACTGATCAGTCAGTCTCCAGAGCACCAAATGAATCAAGAAAGAAGTTAAGAGAAAGTATTTTATACAAAGATTTGTGTGGGTGGGGATTGCCCTACCAGAGAACAGGGAAAGTGGGATTATTTGGGAGCTTTTTTAGAGAGCATGTGTTTTTGAAGCCCACTCAGGGAAAGTAGAGCTCCTCACAATTAACTGAAGAACATAACACACTGGAGACATGTGGTGTAATTTGCTCTAAGCACTTTAGCATATTAGATAACACATTTGAATTACAGTCCTCTCTGAACTGTTTCAACATTGTCATTAACTGCTCATTACAGATAACTGTATTAAAATGGCAGAGGCAAGAATTTAATATTACCATGTTAAAAATAAGAGAAAGAATTAACCTCTAAAGTCTCAAGTTACACGTAAATGTTTATGCATCAGGTCACAGAAACAGATGTGGGATCATGAATATTGTCTTCAAGCCCATTGTACACTGCCTTGCAATGCCACTTGGTTGCTGAATATTTTCAGATATGATTTTGGACAAACATCAGAAATAATACTCTGGATGGGTGGGTTTGAATTACAAAGCAGAAATGCAATTGAAGGCCTCAAGAGGTCATAACAAATGAATGGTTTGTTCGGTTATTTGATCACTAAGTTTGAATTGCTGCCATCTAGTGTCGATTTACAGTATGCAGAATTTTTAAACTGGTCTGATAGCCTTTCACTGCCAATAAATATGAAATCATCCAAACCTCAGTTCTTCTGCTTCCTACCCCACACAAAACTCTGCTCACACATCACTCCTGTGCTTGGCTAGTCCTCATGGGTTGATTCACCATAAGTAGCTATTTAAGTAGAGTAGACCATTAAAAAGGAAATGGGATAAATATTTTAAAAGGTTCTGAGAGGAATGGGGTTACATGAGGGTCAGCATTGGGATAGGCACCAGGGACAAATGTCTCCTCCTGCATTGTAATAATTTATTTCAACTCTTTCTTGGACTCGAACCCAAGTTCTGTCGAAGGGTCATGAGGACTCGGAACGTCAACTCTTTTCTTCTTCGCCGATGCTGCCAGACCTGCTGAGATTTTCCAGGTAATTCTGTTTTTGTTTTGTAATAATTTATCTCATTTATATTCATCGCTCCTTTATCAGGTTTGAGCTTAGAGAACGATCTGGAAATGTTGCTGCTGAACTGAGTTTAAGAAGCCTGTGAGAAGTACCCCAAAGACAAAGCACCATTATATGTTATCACCCTCTGGTAGCTGGGAACCTACTCCCACGAGGGTGCAGCCATTTTCTACTGCTCATTTTCTGCTGCTCGATGCCTGAACGCTGTTGATATTGTGATCCAGCTTATGTGTCAACTTGAAAGTAAACACAGCCTGCTGGCGGAGCCCACTACTCCTTGCACAGTCACTGAGGAATCCTTACAGGAAGCGGGGTGTGAGGAACTGTAGTCGAGGTAGCTGTGGGAGTCGGTAGGCTTGCAATGAAATCCCTGCACAGTCTCTCAGTTTGATCTGTGCTGACCGGTTTTGAACGGGTGAAGTCCAAGCACAGTTTGGCATCACCACCCACAAAGCGCACTCTGACTAAGTCTCCTGCAGTTGTCATCTTCAGACGGTGAGGTCCAAACAGAGAGAAAAAGACACGCAAATATTTGCATATCTCACGTGCTTAGAATATTAAGTGCTCAAACCAGCAGGATTGCTTTCAATCAGAGTTGGCAAACCTGCAAGAAGGAGCATGAGGATGTATTATTATTATATATGAGGATGTATCATGTTATTAAAACAGAAGGAAGACATTAGAACGTCACGCGCTGAACGTTCCATTATTCGCAACACCACATTTCATTCTCGAGCCCCCTGACGTTCCAATTCCTGTGCAACTTCAGCACATTGTCACCGTCCCCACCACGCCCCCCCACAATCTGCGCCTGCTCACAACTGGCCAACGCTGTTTGGGTACCTGCAACCGGATTGGTCAGTTTGAGTAACTGCGACCGGATTGGTCAGTTTGAGCGAGCACAGAGGAGAAGCTCAGCCAATCATCAGAAGGGAGCGAAAATCAAACGAAAAACCAATTCACCCGGGAGAACGGCAAACCGCAGAGCTGGAGTGAACGGAAAGGGAGCTTTGGAGATATTCTGTACACAGTGATATGGCAACCGCTCCTGCTCCTTCTCCTTGGACCGTGGGGAAACCTCTGTCTTATGCAGGTATTTCATTTGGTGCTTTCAGGGAGAAAGGCGACCGGTTTGCACTGGGTTAGCTATAAACTGCTCCTAGATTGGAATGAACTCCCAATAGTTTTTATTGCTGTGGCTTCATTTAATCATTTTGTCAGCGATTCATGAGAATTATAAATATGTTTTACTGACAGTGGCACGTCTGCTTTTTCCTCCTCTTCCTGAAGAACAAAAGCGCAAGAAATTAGAAGACTATATCCAGAGAAAGAAGTCTGCCAACAATGTGGCAATCCAGGCCAGGAGCCGTTTGGAGAGCAGGTGATGATCTTATTTACGGTCGACCTGTTATAGTAAAGTCACACTCCTGTCCTGCCTACACCTTCGACATTTCCAAATCCAGTTTTCGGGAGGCTTGCCAGTTCAGTTGGATCTGCCCTGCAGTTTAAGGTGGTGGTGAGAGGAATGGGCGGGGGGAGAATCAGATCTGTAAAATGGCCAGTATTAAATTTGATGGTTATTTCTAATTCTTCATAAAAGTATTTATTATTGCACTTTTAATTCAATGTCACGACATACTTTTAATTGTGGGACTGACTGGTGAAGCATTGGAGATCTCAGTCTATCTCAGTCATACTTTGGAGTATGTTTGTTACATGCAAGTGCAATGTATAAAGATTCATTAGTAAATTTTTGCCCTTATTGGTTTGGACCTTCCCTCAGACTTTTAAAGCTCTTTCAATATATCCCAACTGTACTACCTGCCAGTATGTCAATCTTATGCTGCAACTAAATTTGAAGACCTATACATCTGAACTGTCATAACCTGCCCTTTCTCTTTAGAGATGCTGTGTATTTCTAGCATAGAATTATAGAATAGCTACAGAACTGTGGGAGGCCATTCAGCCTCTTGTGTCTGTGTTGGCCCTCTGCAGAAAACTGTGAGCCCCACACCCTTGCCTTTTCACTGTAGTCCTGCAAATCTTCACTTCAAATAATTATCCAATTCCCTTTTGAAAGTATGAGGTAATAGAGAGAGTTTAAGTAAGTTGCATGTGTACTTTGGTATGTTAGGAATAAGGTATATCTTTAAGTTTAATTTGTATTTCTGTATTTGGGTTAAAAGGATGAAACCTGAGTTGGATGCCTGTATCATTCTCTCTCACGTGCAGGTGTGCACATGTGCATGCACACTAGTTTGAGTTCAGTTGGTCAGTGTGCTCTAAAGTTGAAAGGATTTGCCAGTAGAAGCAGTATAGGAGAGGGACAGATAGCAAGTCCCAAACTAAAGTTAAAACCAGCTGTTAGGAGAAGCTGGACTGGATGGAACTGCAGGAAGCAGATTTCCCCAAAGAACAGAAGAAGAGGGATCCCCGAGAAGACCTTGTAGCCAAAGGGAACAACAGGACCTTTTCCATATTCCTGTTTAAGTGAAGTTGAGAGTGAGGAGCAGAGACTCTAAGCTTAAAGGGAGATACTGCAGGATGCAGATATAAGCAAAATAGCCTTTCGCGCCCAAAAGATCCAAGGAGCCAGCTGAAGGTCTTTACCACGGGCACGTGAAGCAGTGGTGTTCTGTTGGCACAGCTGAGTTTGAGAGTGCATGGAAGGAAGCTTGAATGAATATAGCGATCCAGGGGAGAGGAACATCGGAAGGAGAGTTCGAAACCCTGGAGGTGGACCCTTGTGCGAGGCGTCTGGGAGAAGATTCCAAAGTGAGTTCTTCGAAAGTGGAGATTGGAAGCCCTGCGTGAAAGGTGAGTTCAGTGAGACCAATTGGCTCATGGTGTGACAAGTGTCTGTGGGGAATTGAGAAGTCCATAACATCTATCAGGGGTGGCATCTGTCACTTGGTTTCAGTGTGGTATGTCTGACAGGTCACTTATTGGTTTCCATGGACTGTGTACTTACTGTGAGCATTAGAGTATAAGATAGCTTTTATAACTTGTTTTATCCTTGCAGATCTATTTTATGATTTGGCAGGTGGTATTTGCCAGGCTGACCAAATCCACAAGGGGAGCTTGGCCATGCTATCACAACAATTTTGTGATTTTGTTTTTATTTATTACTTATTTGTATTTATTACAGCCTCAGAAGGCTGGTACACTAAGTCAAAAGTAAAGAGTCCACTACCACCTTTAGAAATTTTAAAGATTAAATTAAAACATTCAAAGGTTGTATTCTTTTGTTAAAAGTTCATCAGCTGACTCCTGTGACTCTGTTCTGTAGCCACTCTGCACATATCTAAACAAAAAATAAAAATTGGGATCTATCAAGCCAGGTTCCACCGTGGGATTTGACTTGTCCAGTAGTAACATCAGCTGGACTCAACAAAAGCCATGATTGAATTTGCCTTCATCACACACTCAGATCCTAACTACTTGATGTGTTTTAAAAACAAAAGAAGAAAAAACTTACAGACACAAGGTTACACTTATAATAGTTCCCAAATTTCTACTTGACCAGACTGCTAACTACACAGCCCCTTTTAAGGCAAGTGTCAAAATAGATTCCAAATTTATAAAGTCATCCAGCAATTTTACCACAAGCACCCACTGGACAATGGACTTCCAAAGGCTTTCAACACAACTTTGGTTATTGGAACAGCAAACTTCTGCAGGATGGTTAGAGGCTTTCCCTCTCTACCCAAGCCTGTTTCACACAGTCACATTTCCAGAGCTCTTACGGCCACCTCACACGGCCTACCATTCGCCTTTAAATATATTTTACCCCTTTTGATTTGTAAATCCCATTGTTTCCACTTGTCTTTAGAAGTTACTTTTCCCAGAATATAAAAATCTATCTTGTTCTCATTATGGCCAGCACTTTCGGGAAAAATCAACATAATAACCTTATTTATCTTGCCAGTGGTAAACATTTCCAATGTCCCTTTGAAAATCAAACACTTCTCCACTTATCTAAAAATGCAAGTTTCATTCACACAGTCACTGTTGATATCTCACTCTAGCTTACTTGTTTCCTTTCAAATGTCTGTTTTATACCTCACCTCTTTGATAATTTAAACCTTGCAGTCTTACCATCTCTAGTTTAATTAAATTAGCCACACACACAACCATACACACACACGTAAGCCTGCTTTAAAGTATCCTGCAATAATATAAGGAAAAATATGATAGCACCTTGACAGTATATATCTGTAAAGGTATAGTTGTGGTTGAAAGAGTAATGTAATATAGTTCATCTTTTCCTGTTTAAGGTTGTATTCTTTTGTTAAAAGTTCATCAGCTGACTCCTGTGACTCTGTTCTGCACATATCTAAACAAAAAATAAAAATTGGGATCTATCAAGCCAGGTTCCACCCTGGGATTTGACTTGTCCAGTAGTAACATCAGCTGGACTCAACAAAAACCATGATTGAATCTGCCTCCATCACACACTCAGGTAGTATATTCCAGATCCTAACTACTTGATGTGTTTTAAAAACAAAATAAAACTTTTCCTCATTCGGTTCTCTTGTTATTCATGCTAAATTTTAATCTCAAGCCTTCTGCCAATGGGAACAATTTCTCTGTTTACTCTGTCCAGTCACCTCATGATTTTCAACACCAAGCAACTCTCTCTTCTCAACCTGATAAGGGTGATAACATATAATGGTGCTTTGTCTTGACCTCTGGGAATCCCCACTACATACTATTGTCATGCTGAGTAAAGACATGTCATATTCATAACTTTGCACAAGGACTGAACTTGTATGGAAGCTTCTGGAACTGTCATTTATTTGTTTAACAGCTCACCCTTGTCCAATTTAAGGGGCTGCCAAGGTATCAGGTGACTTTTGCTTATTCAACACAGACTAGCAAGCTTCTGGAAAGTTCTGAATTGAATAATCATGGGTGGGGACCTCCCCCTGGAATGGACATACCAAGACAAATGTTATCTGTGACAATCACACCTGCCATTGTTTGAAGCTTACTCAAAACACAGTCAATGGACTCCTAGAAATTGTCTAGGTTTGCAGTTCAACAAAGGAACGAGACCAGTTATCCACCAGTTAAGGGTAAAAGACCACCATCTATCTCCTATTGTATATTAATGGCTTTTTAGCTTTAAGCCATTTTGGGTGGACATTGGCTGTTGACCACATGACTGAAACTGGCTCCTGATACTTGGATCCTTTATTAAGTTCCAATATATTACTCCCTATGCCCAAAACCCAGAACAAACCTGAACACTTAAAAGGCATCAGCTGCAGAGAAAAGCTGTGTCATATTTGCCTTTTTATGAACTATCTTGTCAGTTGGTCTGAGAACCAGACTCTGAAACAAGCTACAAGTCATCAATCAGCCAAAGTACTTAACCTGTTCCAGTTTCAAACTTTATCTGAGAACAACCTCTTAGATATTTGCCTACAAGAAACTTCACAACCTGCTGTGACCCCTTTGCTTTACAAAATCCTTACTTCAACTTTAAATCATCAAATCCATTCAAGAAACTATCAGCCTGCCACCTGGGAGACTGGAAATCGTAAATGAGCATAAATTAGCTGTAATGTTTAAAAGTGCACAATCTTTATCTATATCCAATCTTCATGTGTGCATGCAAGAGACATGTTTATTCGGGGTAAGTGTGAGAGAATAAATAACCACCTTTACTTTGTACTCAAAGCTTGCTGCTGAATTATTTAATTCCACATTCCAAGAATAAAGAAGGACACACCTCTTTCCATACAAAACATATTGATTACGGGCAGTAAGAGAGCAAATGCATTCTGTCCGTGACTATCATCTACTTTGAAAAACAACCATTCACTATTTCTGTTTCCTGTCACTCAGCCAACTTTGTATCCATGTTGCCATTTTCCCTTTTCCATGGGCTTTAACTTGGCTGACGAGCCTGTTATGTTTATCAAACACATTTTGGGAGTCCATGAACACATTATCAATCCTCTATATTACTTCATCACTCAATTTAACACAATTTGCCCTTAACCAATCTGTAGGCTTTCCTTAATTCACAATTGTCCAAGTGACTGCTAATTTTGTCCTGGAATATTGTTTTTAAAAGCTTTCCCATTACTGAGGTTAATAAAATTGGATGATGGGACTTGGGAGCAGGAGTAGACCATTCAGCCCTTTTAAGCCTGCTCCGCCATTTGCTGTGATCATGGCTGATCTGATTGTGGCCACAACTCTATTCCCTTGTCTCAAAAATCTATCTACCTCAGCCTTGAGTAAGTTCAATGACTCAGCCTCCATTGCTCTTAGGGGAAGAGAATTCCACAGACTAACAACCATCTCGAGAGAAAAAAATTCTCATCTCAGTGTTACACCTTATTTTTAAATTATGTAGTTGCTGGACCTATCCATGCATTCTTTTTTGAACAAGGGGGTGACATTATTAAATTCACTCGTCCTCTGCCACTACCTCTGTAGCCGAGGAAGATTGTATATTTGAGTCCATCTGATCTTGTCCTGGTAACCTATCAGCTTCTGAGTCGTCAGACTTTCTAAGACCTCCTCTTAATCCATTTTTAGCCAATCCAGTGTCTCACCTAACTCCTCTTTCACTATGACTTTGTTAGCAACATCTTCCTTGGTAAAGACAGATGCAAAGTATTTATTTTGTACTTCAGCCATGTTCCCTGCCTCCATGTGTACATCCCCTTTTGGTTCCTAATCCGCTAAACTACTCCTTTTCTATCTTTTTCCTATTAATATGGCTACAAAAATCTTTTGGAATCTCTTTTGTTAGCTAATAGTCTCTGCTAATAGACACTTTCTGCTTCCCATTTCTTTATTCAATTCCTCTCTAAACTCTCTATGTTCAGCCTGGTTCTCACTTGCATTTATCAACCTGATTTGTCATATGCACCCTTTTCCTAATTCATCTTAAGCTCTCTCTCTCTTTCGTCATCCAGGGAGCTCTGGTTTTGTTTGTCCTACCTTTTTTCCTTGATTGTACCCAAGTTATTTCCACTATAAAGGCAGTTTTGTTATGTGGCACATTTCCAATGTTTAAAATTTTCTTTTAATTGTTTCTGTAGAATGTTTGGGTAAAAAAAATCCCATTTCACAGGAACACAAGACCACAAGAAATAGGGGTTGAAGTAGACCGTATGGCCCAGTAAGCCTGCTCTGCTATTCAATACGATCATGGCTGATCTTTGGCTTTAACTGTACTTCCTGCTCACTCCCTATATTCCTTGATCCACTGAGATACCAAAATCTGTCTATCTCAGTCTTAAATATATTCAAGGATGGAACATTCACAACTCTTGGGTAGAGAATTCCAAAGACGTGCAACCCTTTGAGTGAAATATCTCATCTCAGTCCTAAATGATCAGCCCCTTGGCCTGAGATTGTACCCTTTTAGATTCACCAGCCATGGGAAACAACCTCTGTCTATCCTGTCAAGCTCCTTTGGAATCTTATATATTGCAATGAGATCACCACTTATTCTTCTAAACTCCAGAGAGTATAGGCCCAATTTATTCATTCTCTCAGAGCACAAGAAATAGGAACTCTGAGGGTTTTAGATTTCCTGACCAACAGAAACAATCTCTCTCTGATCTCTCATCATAGCTCAACATGCTCATGCAGGTACACAATCTAGTGAAGCTTTGCTATACTACCTCCAATGCAAATAAATCCTTCCTTAAATATGGAGACTAAAACTGCACAATGTTCTAAGTTTGGTCTCACCAAAGCACATAATGATTACAGTAAAACTTAATTCTTGTATTCCTTGCAATAAAGCTCATCATGCCATTTGCCTTCCTAACTGTTTGCTGTACCTGCTTTCAAGCTTTGCGTTCCTTGTACAAGCATATCCAAGTCTTTCTGCACATCTACATTTAAAAGTTTCACGCTTTTTTTAATTCTGTTTTTCTATTTTTATGACCAGAGTAAATAACCTCATACTTCCCACCTGCCACCTTATTGTCCGCTCACAGCTTGCATTCCCATCTAGCTTTGTATCATCAGAAAACTTAGATCCATTACTCTCTGTCTCTTCCTCTAAGTTGTTTTAATATAGATTGTAAATAGCTGAGGCCCCAGGACTGATTCTTGTGGCACTCCACTAGTTACAGCCCACCATTAAGCATATTCAGTAACAGTGTCCTGTTTTTGGATTTCTTAAGTTAATTATTCCATTCGGAGGAAAATGTGGCTTATTGGAATGATGATGGCATTTGGTTTTGAAGGGATCAAAATGGAAATTACTGTGTAGAAACAGGCTGGTCAGTCCAACTAGTGCATGTTGGTGTTCATCCTCCACACAATAGGTGGCCTTAATCTCAAATTTCTGCCCTCTTTCCCATATCCCTTTATTCCCCCTCTCCTTAATTACCTATCTAAACTATTCTTAACTTAACCTATGGTTCCATTAACTTCATTACAACCCTCTGTTTCTCTGTTTTAAAAAAATTTCCAACTTTTGGTCCTTGTATTTTTTTTGCTTATTTATGCTGTGGAGGTAATTCACTTGCATCCAAAATGAGTAGTATGATATTAGCATCTGTGTATTTGCTGATTTGTTGATTCCATTCAAGTGACCTCACAAGTACGTGACCCGCTGATATCATATGGCTCACCATAACTTAATGAGCGACAGCTTATAATTGCCACTTTTATAATCTCTCCCTCCCCTCATGATGCTGTTGTCATTATGATGTCATAACAGTGAAAATATCTTTTAAAAATAAATTTTCCCCTTACAAATATTAAGTTACTTTTAAATGCTAATGGTGCAAATACAAGTTTTTTTTTGTAAGCTAGCTGATTTTGAAAGAGAAGCAGGTCCTGCCTACAATGCCTTTCTGATTATACCGATCACACTCATTTCTTTTCTTTGAAGGGTGTACCTGAGAGACAAAACTAACTTTGAGAAACTCCGGTCTTCTAAATGGCAGGCAGAAGCGACAGTGAGTACTGGATGGAAAATGTAGAATACCTCCTATTAATGTGTTGCCTATTTTTATAAGGTAGAGGTTGTGTTTTGTAGCTTCTATATTCAAAAGCTTTACATTTACACTTTTACGGTCATACATTTCATTGGTAAAGAAAACCAAGAGAGCTCACTGCTCATTTGAACAGTACGATGGAATCTCTTGTATCCACCAGAGGAAGTGTCAGCCTAGATTATGCTTTTGACATTTAGCAATATTAGTTTGTAAGGAATATTAGTTTATAAGGCACGATAAAAATCTAAATGGTGTTTTGAACTTTATGCTTTATTTAACACTTATAAACAGAACTTGAGATGAAAATTGCAAGGTACTTAACAAATTCAGGTTTTTGACCTTCTGACATATTGTAACTGCCAGCAGGCCAAAGGGCCTTGGTGAGACCATACCTAGAGTACTGTGTACAATTTTGGTCTCCTTACCTAAGGAAAAATATACTTGCCTGAGAGGTAGCGAAACCAAAGTTCACCATACTGATTCCAGGCATGAGAGGATTGACCTATGAGGGGAGATTGAGTAGAATAGGCTCAGATTCAAGAATCTAGAAGAATGGGAGATGTTCTCATTGAAACATAAATTCTTTAAGGGGCTTGATGGGATTGATGCTGGGAGGATGTTTCCCCTAGCTGGGGAGTCTAGAACTAGGGGTCATGGCCTCTAAGCAGTTGGCCATTGAGGACTGTGATGAGAAATTTATTTAACTCAAAGGGTGTGGATCTTTATAATTCTCTACACCAGAGAGCTTGGGTACTCAGTCATTGAATATATTCAAGGCAGGCATCGTTAAGTTTTTTGGGAGCTAAGGGATATGGGGTTATTGCAGGAGGTGGATCGGCCTCAATTGTAATGAGTTGCAGGGCAGAACGGCCTACTCCTGCTACTTCTTACTTTCTTAGAACATAATCTAAACGTGAACGCGGTCCTTCGATGGAGCATATTAATTTTACTATTGATATTATTTTATGCATTCCATCACCTGGCTACAAGATTTGTAAGGATTTCCATGTCCTGTTTCATAAGCTTCTTTGCAAGCCATAAGATAACAAAAATTGACGAAGCTGGCAGCTAGATTTTTTTAAATTCAGATTTTCCTCAGACCCATGAATAAATTAGGCAAAAATAGATTGCAACTCTTTGGACACACTTCAACTGAGGTAAAAATAATTTGATATCTCCATCTAAGTATTTGCTTCTCTCCTTCACTTTTTTAAACTGATTCTCAAATGATAGGGAAAACATTTTATTTCGAGTAATAGTGCATCCATTTAGCTGGGGAAACGCACAATTGGTCCAATGTGCCTCATCAATGAGAGTCCTGTGAACGGATCTGGACAGCTCTGGGCCACTGGCAATGATGGATATGTAGAAGAGAGAAAAGGAAATTCAAAGGGATGGGGAAATTGTAATGTATTTAAAATGCAACAGTAACATTTTCTCCTGACTTTCTCTTTTAGGTCTCTGGAGGGAGAAGAATTGACTCAAAAAAAGCTATTTACAATAAGCCTGTGCTAAATAGAACCATATCCCAATCCTCTACTCAATCTGAACCTACTTTATTGAAGGAAAGGGCAAACCCATCTATCGAGAATACTAATTCAGCTGCTAATGAAACAGAAATGCCTGTTGAGCAAATTGCTCAACCTGAGAAACTGCTATCATCTGCCCAAGAGGACAATTTGAAAGTAGAACAAAAATTGAAAGGAAATAACAGTGTAGCTATTAACAAAACCAAAGTACCTGCTCAACAAAATGCTGAGTCAGATAAGCTGACATTTGGCCAAAAGAACCATTCGAACGTAGAACAAAAAGCAAAATTGAAGAGTCAACCAAAATTGCAAAAGGTCACCCTCAGCCAGTCCTTTCTTGCAGTCAAAAATGAGCAAGTTAAATTAATGATTACTGAAAAGAACAATAGACCAAAGCTGCCTAATTCTACTTTTAAGAAGCCTGTACCAGGCTCGTTTCGTGGTAAGATTGTCGAATCCAAAATCCAGTCCTTTCGATCAGGTTCTCAGCAAAAGGAGAGGAAGCAGGAGAAATCTGATTTAGTGACGCAGGCCTCTGTTGCAGAGATGCCCAATAAAGAATCTAGAGGCATGTTGCACAAGCCTAGACCAAAGGGAGTGGAAAATATGCATCCTGTTAGGAGGACATTAAGTGTCATACCCCATAGTAAACAAAAGAGCTTACCTGCAGCTACTGGCCTCTGTACTGAAAGCAGCCAGAGACCACTTGTAACTGATGTGCTAAATATAAAAATAGATTTTAAACAAGGAGGCCATGGTGACTCTGCAATTGTAGCAACGCAAACAATCAGTGCAAAGAAAACTACTCTACCACTCCAAAGTTCCTTCAAAGGTGTACCTACAAGGCACCCAGCATGGAAACTTTCCAAAGTTGGTGGCAGTCATAAACCTATGAAACAGAAATGGTCAATGGAAGAAAAGAGGTAATTTTTATTTTTTTTTTCTGATCATTGTAAGGGTGTAGCATCTGATAATCATGTTCATTGATATAATTGATGCCCTGAAGCATTGGGATTTTTTAATTCATTCACAGGATGTGGACGTCACTGGCTAGACCAGTATTTTTATTGTCTATTCCTAATTAAAAGAGGTGAAAGTTTTCTTTTGTTTTGTATTTGGACAGTTCTCAAATTGAATTAAGTACAAACCTGCATTATATTCTCAAATCTATCACTTTTTTTTAAACACAGGGCTCACATTTGTTTTGATGGTTTAAGATGAAGAATTGCCATTGCAAATGTGTTCATTATTTTGCCCACCATTTGGGAAATTGAATAACTGAAACTGAAATTACTGTTCATTTGTTACAGAGAACTTTTACTTTTTGGATTTTGGCGTATTTTTCCTGAAAAAAATATTAAAACAAGCATTGTAGAACATATTGTCTGCGCAGTGAAGAAAAATATTTACAACTTGTTTTTGTTTAATAATGTGGATAAATATATTTTTTATATTAACATGAGAGCTGTCAGGATTGAACCTTGCAGTACCAAAGATTTATGATGGCTTCATGTAACATTTGTTTGACATAATTTTGTCCTGAAGTGGAACACAGCTAACACAATCAACAGCATCAAAGGGAAAGTTAGTAAAAAGACCAACAACCACACCTTTGCAGAGAAAGAAATTTGTGGAAGAACCAGTGAAATCACTTTGGACGACAATTGTTGAGGAGGAAAACCAGAGTGAACTTGTGAGCGAAATCAACCAGACTCTTTCTGAGTGTCTGAAACGGATTAATGAGGTAAAATTGCATTTAGTTCCTTCCCTTCTGATAGGAAGGAACTAAATAATTAGATGGCTTTTGAGAATGAAAACAACAATTCTGAAGACTTGAGAGGAAAGATTAGAGCAAAGTATCAAGTGAGATATGAGATGAAGGCACCACAAAGTATCAAGGTTCATGTGTTGATGCAAATAGTCATTCGAGAGTACCAATTGGCCAGAAAAGGCTTATTTTCTTGACTGCCAATATTCAACCAACAAAATATTGCTATATAAATTTGGTGGTAGCCAGCTGGGACATAGTGATCCCCTGAACATGTCATTCCAGTGTGCTAAAATTCTTCCCATGCATGCCCTTTTCCCCCTCTTTCTGCCCCCCGCCCCTCCCAATCACTTCTGAGGAACTCCGAATCATATATCAGAAATTATCCTGAATCTCTGATGTCATTTTAATGGCAATGGGGGCTACCTTAAGGAGTGGGGTCATTTTAAATGTCTGGGATCCTGTGATTGCAAACTCCAACTCTTATCAACTGCATGCGTCGATAGTGAGGCTAAATATAATTTTAATGGTTGCTCAGCTTCATTGTAACAACATTCTGTGAGGAAGGTTCCTATAAAGGGGGAAAGGATTTAGATTTCACTTATTTCTTTATGCTTCCCAAGAGATTACAGTTTCCATTTCCTCTTTGACTTTAATTTTTCCAAAATATTAGGTGATTCAAGAAGTTTACGTAAATCGGGCAGTTTGCTGTTCAATCCTATTGTAGAAATTTCCTAAAGTATATTTCCAGAGAAAGGAAAGCATGAGTGTGTTTTTTCATTTTTTGGGCTGGCCAAACCCACAAACTGGAACAAAGAAGTGGATTTTGCAGATCTGAATTTTTATTATCTCTGCAGGGTTGCCCAAGTGAAGATTGTTTGCAAACTCTTCAAACTTTCATCGCGAGTGTTCCAAAGGCTAAGAAGTTTGCAAGGTACTGGATCTGTCTCGCACAACTTGAACAGCGCAAAGGATCTGTCCATGACGTCATGACTATTTATGAACAAGCTATTAAGATAGGGGCACAGGTACTGAAGACTTTGGCTGCCTCTTACCTTATTTCTCTATATTCCTGCAAACTAGGATAGAAATGGAACATTTTTCACTTTAATTAGACACTCTACAAATTCTTGGGTGGCATATTAGCTTTATCACAAGTGAGAAAGACCCAAGTTATGACAGACTTATCTTATCAGTAGGGAAATTTTAGTTTGTCCAAGATCTGTGTATTATATTTTCTACTGTACCAGCTTACGTTTAGGTTTTTTTTATTATAATCTCTCCTCTTTATTCCTGTACCATGCTGTTCAGATATGTGTTGGGACAAAATAAGACAGATTTTTATCTGGTCTTGGCATGATTGCGATTCCCTTTAACTTGATTACATGGGCAGAATTTTCTGCCTTCTGGGCAGACAGGCCCAACCCAATCTCCAGCGGGCAGGGAGCCAATCCCCGCTGGAGAAGTGGGCCCTGTCGCCATTTTACATGGACGGGCCAACTAAGGTCTGCCCAGTGTGACATCCGGTGGGAAGTGCTATGTGCTCTCTGTGTGGGCGGCGAGGGGATTCCCCAAATGTGAGAGTGTGCTCTTTCGCGCGTGCACACATCTCCCTGAGACTAAGTGCTGCCTCAGGGAGATCGCTGACAGTTCTAAAAGCATTAAAATAGAAGAAAAAAAATCCATAACATGTCCTCCTCATGTGACAATGTCATGAGTTGGGACATGTTCACAATCTACACCGAAACTTTATTAAACTTTTTAAATCCCTACATGAAACCTCATCCCGCCAGTGGATGAGGTTTCATATTTTTTCTAATCCCTGCCGGGGCTCCTGGCCTGCACGCCAACCTTAAGGTTGGACGGGCAGGTCCTTTAATTGTTTTAATGATCCTTTCAATGGCCTCAAGTGGCCATTGACAGGTCAGCGGGCCAGCAGCTGATTTTGCTGCATCACCGCCTTCCTGAAAATTGGGATGATGTCAGGGATCCCCCCCACCCCCGACGTCATCCCGCGTCATTTTGCGCGTTGGCGAGCCGGTCCCACCCCCCTGCTCGCCAACGGCAAAATTCAGCCCCATGTCTTTAACAATTAGCTATATCCAGTCGTGCTTTCCTTAATGCAAAAGTTCTTACAAATACTTCAGATATTTCCAAAGAGTTGTAGATTGAGGGGAAGAGCCAAATTATATTCGAACAAAAACAGCTCAGTTATGTGTAGGGCTGAGAGTTTCTTTTTGAACTGAGTTAGCAAATGTAAAGCAAACACACCTCTGCAACCCATTGGAGACGTTCTTAAAATGAACTATTAAAGTGAGTTGATTTAAATTTTGAGAGCAGTTAGGCTAATAAGCTCCTTCAGTTAGAGAAGAAAAGATTACAGCCTAATTTCAACATTTTTGCTTTTAATTGAACTCAAGCTGCAAATTGGAAATTGTGCTAGAAGTACTTAAATTGTGACTTTTGTTAGTACCGTTGATTAATTTAAACAATTGTAACAGTTTATTTCTGTTCAAATAGTTAATTAACAGTATTTTAACTGTATTTTTTAATAGTTAATGTTTCCAGCCTAAATCAAGCTTGTCAAACATAAGTTACTATGAAAGCACAGGATTCATTCAATATATTAGTAATTTGTAAAAAAAAAGGCTGTGATGCATTCAACCTTTAGGAAGCCAAGACTTGCCTATGAGAGTAATGTAAAATGCAGGGGCAAAGGATCATTGTTAATGCCAAGGGTTTATGCTAAGCAAAATTATTTTAAAAATAGTGTGAAATGCATATTTTTAAATTGTATCTGAATAGCAGTAATGCATTTTTTTCTGCAATTAGCACTGTTTTTTCCCCTCACCCCCCAACCTCTGCCCCACCCACAATAAACTTGAGTTTTATTAGTGCATTCAAAATTGGGCCCAAGGAGTCAGCACCACTAGCAGATGGGAGGGAACTGCACAAGACTGAATGCTGATGTGCCTATTGGTCTTCTCTTTTCCTTTTAGTATGCCCAGAGGTATTGCTGAGGCAAGGAAGCTGGCATGATAACCTATGATTCAGTTACCGGTAGCAAGAAAACTATTTATTTATTTATTGTACCTTTGGAATAGCTGCAAGTTTTTTAAATGAAGTGACTTTCTGTTGATCTCCTTACATCATCAGCAGATTGTCATGGGTCGGTACAGCACAACTACTGAGCCATGAAGAACACCTATTTCATTCCTTTTGATGTATTTGATCCAATCGTATTCATTAATTGTGCAGGGGTTTGGTTTTTGTCCCTAATCGTTAATCGTAATGAATTATAGAGCACTTTTTTGAAATAGTTCAGTTCCTTTGTTTTTCAGCCTGCAGAAGAATTGCGTAATACACTTGCAGATATTTTGAAAAACACCAAGACTCCCAAGAAGCCATATGATGGTGAGTTGGCGCCTTCCCCAAGAGACCATTCTGGACAGCTGAGTGTTAACAGACAATTAGTCCAAGAGACACTGCCAGGAAGCCGATTGTGCTGCTCCCCTGACTCATATGCATGTACATTTTCCACCTGGAATCAAGATATAGTGTTCAGGAGTGGGTGATTTTTGGTGGGTGTAGATCTCTCTGGATTCATTTTGTCAGCTGTGGCTTAGTTGGGTAGCACTCTCACCTCTAAGTCAGACTTTTGTGTGTTTAAGTCCTACTCAAGGACTTGAGCGCAAAAATCAAGACTGACATCCTGCTGCAGTACTGAGGAAATGCTGCACTTTCAAATGAGATGTTAAACTGAGGCCCGGTCTGTCCCCTCAGCTTGCCATTTGTTTCAAAGGACGGAAGGGAAATTATCCCTGGCATGATGGTCAATATTTATCCCTCAATTAACAATACTAAAACAGATGATCTGATCATTATCACCTTCCTTGTGTACAAATTGACTGCCATGTTTTCTATGCTTCAAAAATACTTCATTGGCTGTAAGCACCCCAAGACGTGGTGAAGTCATGAAAGGCAAATCTTTGCTCTTGTTGCCACTGTGGCTGAGACCAACTATTTTCTGATCTCTGTTTTAGTACAATACAATTGGACACATTGGCCACTGAGCCATTATATGAACCAACAACTGATTTGATACAAGTAGTTGCAATAATTCTCCACAGAAGCGTATGCAATGTAGTGCTCAAATAAGTTGTCTGTAGCATTGCACCCTCCCTTTATTTTTGATTATTCTGATAACACTGCTGTACTGTGCAGGGACAGAGGCACCTGGGGTTCATGTGTATAAATTTTTGAAGATGTGTTTAGAAGTACTGGTAGAGTGGTTAGCAAAGCATTATGGGGTCATGGGCTTCTTAAGCAGAGGCATTGAATTTAAAAGCAGGGAACTTGTGCTGAGCCTTTATAAAGCTCTGTTTAGGCCCCAACTAGAGGATTGCATCCAGTTCTGGTCACCACACTTTTGGAAGGATGTGAGGGTCCTTAAGAGGGTGCAAAGGGTATTTACCAGAATGGTTCCAGGTTTGGGGGATTATATCTACAAGGTTAGATTGAAGAAGCTGGGGTGTTCTCCTTGGAGCAAAAGGGAGATTTCTTGGAGGTGCACAAGATTATGACCGGTTTGGATAAAGTAGACAAGGAAGAGCTGTTCCCATTAGCCAGTGGTGCAAGGACCAGGGGACAGAAATTTAAGGTTTTGGGGCAAGAGATGCAGGAGGATTGTGAGGAAGTTTTTTTTTTTTACAGTCAGTGATAAATAATCTGGAACTTGTTGCCCATGAGGGTGATGGAAGCAGAGACAATCAATGATTTCAAAAGGAAATTTGAGCATTTGAAGGAAATAAACTTGCAGGGCAATAGGATAGAGCAGGAGAATGGGACTATCTGGATTGCCCCATGGAGAGCTGGCATAGATCCTGGGCCAAAAGGCCTCTGTTAACGTAAGTGATGCCATGACAATGCTGCTGATCCAGTTAGATATCCACCCATGAAAGGTTCGCTATACAATTTGAAGAATCTTTATTTCACCTGAAAGTGGGTTTGTTTTCCATAAAGTTTCTCATTGGGTGCCAGCATTCTCGTTTCATTATTTTTTTGAAGATTCCCTTTTATAAGGTGTGTTTGAAACTGAATTCCCAAAAAAGCTTTGAATTCCTTAGCTCATAGATTCCTGCATGATTTGAGCACTGACTAAATTATAATATCATTGGAGTATATTGTGCTGATAACGAATAGTCCTTTGTGAAGGCCCCTTTTCATGTACTGTGGTAATCCACAAATTAATTTCTGATTATGGTGATAATTATTCCAGGGATTACGCAAAAAAATTGCATGTTTTCTAGGGTGACCACTAGCTTCTGTTATGTTTTCTCTCGATTTTTCCTTCGAGTGAGGTGGATATTGAAACTGTGAATGGGTTAACTTTGTCTGAGAGGAGCCTGATAGTGAATTCAGTCCCTTTAATGCTTCAGATTAGGCAGGATTTAAGGGGTACAAGCTTATTCAAAAGTTCTTGTTTTTTAAAGTTATGCAAGAGACAAAGTTTAAGAATTGCAGTGCAACATTATTACAAGTTTGTGATGTGCTCCTTGTCTCCATAGGAATGAACAAAACTGAAGATGATGGTGCACAGAAAGATCCAAAACTGGAAATGTATTGCATGACTGAACAGGAAGTTCTTCAAGAAAAAGGAGTGGACCTTGAAGATAATGGACCGACGGCTTCTAAAGAGGAAATTGTATACTGTACAAATGATAAACAGGATCTCCCTCTAGAGGGGCAAGATGTGTTTATTGCTGCAATTGATGAACACACTGTTTCCAGAGAGAATGAAGGAGATCCCTCAGCTATTGAACAACAAGTTTCCTGTCACAAAGGAGCAGACCTCACAGCAGATGAACAGCAACTTTACACAAAGCAAGAAGTAGAGCCCACACCAGGACCAGAACATTCTCCTCCTGCAGAGCATGTGGTGGATGAAGTGGATGGTACAGAGGGTTGTGTTGAAGGTGCTTATGAGATAGAAGACATTAAAGTTGCAAATATGAAGACCCCTTTGAAGCAAATACTGACACCAAGTAAAATAGAAGATAGAGGATCATCTGTTAAGTATAGTGTGAGAGCAACACCCAATATCCAATGGTAAGAAAAGTCTTTTTTTAGCTGCTGTCTTTTTTTAAAAGCAAGTAATTGTGCATCTTTTCTTTTGGAAATAGTTCCAGGGATGCTTAGCAAAGCTCTGCAAGATGGCTAAGTGTTTGAATAGTTCAGCTCTGTAAAAGACTCTTCATTTATTCTTATTTTATTCCATTACTTACATTGAGAGGAATATTTTAAAATCGTATTCACTTTGTAACTCGTAATTTAGTACTGTTCATCTTATAACCCATTGAATCTTCTCTCCTACAGTGCTAAAAGTTCAGTTCAGATGGAGAAGAGCAACTCTGCAATTAAAGATTTGAAGTTTCTGACTCCTGTAAGACGTTCACGACGCATTGAAGGAGTATCTTCCCAATTGCCGTTGATGCTGCTGGACCATGACCCCTGTGTTTCCTCATTGGAGGATCTGAAAAATTTGGGAGAAGGATCTACTGCTTACTCATTCAGGGTGAATAGTGCGCTGCCAGAATGAGCCAACATTTCCAATGAATAATATGGATTTTCTGTTGACTTTTAATTAAATGCACCTTATGTTCCAAAGCACCATTTAGTCAAAATACAGCGCACTCTCCTTCTGCATAATTGTTTCCTTGCCATTTCTAAACACCCAACAACTTGCATTTTATAGATAATAAAAAATCTCAAAGTGCTTTACAAGTGTTAGCAAACAAAATTTGATGCGGAGCCACATTTAGGCTAGATGACCAATGGCTTGGGTCATTGTTTTTGGGAGCTTGGGGTCTAGGCAGCTGAAGACAGCCACCAGTCACAGAATGAAGAAAATTGAATGCTCGACACCAGCGTTACTCAAAAGTGCTTTAGTGTACTGTAGTACAACAAAAAGAGCTAGGAGTTGAAATCACAACCAGATTGTCCAATGCTGTGGCTATTCCTTCTAGTTCGATTCTAGCTGAAGGTATCTGATAATTAACCTTTGCTTCAATATTTTAAGAAAAACACTTTTTAATAGCTAACGATTTATGCAGTAGCAATCCTCTTCTCACCCCACCCACACAAAATAGTCATCTTTAGATTTATGGGCTAATTCTTTAAACATTAAAATTTGATATGCACATCTGTAATCTCCAAAATATGCAACATATGGTCTTAAGGTATTGCATAAGAGATTGTGTTGGGGACAGTCATGGGTAACTATAACAAAACTAATTTAAGAGTTTTTAAAATTAATTTATCTCAGTCCGGAATTGAGCTGGAGTGAACACTAATTGAAGAAAAACATGTCTTCTCGGACTAATTAATCTCTCCAAAATAAACACTTTGTGAAGTGTCTTTTGTTTTTAAAAAATATTGCTTTTTCACTTGTGGCATAATGTAATTTTTTCAAATTAATAAAACAATGCATTTCTATACACGTTTATACTCATTGCAAGCTTATGAAGTAACAATCCAAATGAGCTTTTCACTCAAATAAAAATGTTGCTTTGGCTTAGAATATTGGATATCATTTTTGAAGCTTATTTATCTTTTCCATGTATTGTACTTGTCTTCATTAAATGGTTATTCTGTTACTCTTGGATGAAGAATTTTCTTTTCAGTATTGCTTATAGATATTTATCTGATGTTTAAACAAAAGACAGAAGTACTTTTTCTTCCCTCTGTACCCCTACCCAGTACACTCCAAAAAAAACTTTATTGAAATATCCATTGGTCCAGGGCAAAGGGGTTACAGGTGAGTTACTACACGCTCATCTTACAGGCAGTATATGCAGGGAGAATTGGAGAACCAATCAATTTAGGAACACTGAGAGGAGACCCATCAAGCCAGCTCCTTCATATATATGTTCAATGCACTCCCCACCCCCTTGGATTTCAATCCACATTGCTCCTTCTCATTGAACTTCCCATATTGTTGCACATTAGGATCAAAAGATTTCTGCTCCTTGATATTATAAATATGCATATGTTAAGGAGTAGGCTTGTGCATTTGTTCTAGGTGTTAGTTTGCGCTAGGATCGATGTGCTCACCTTGTTCTGGAGTAATTTGGCTTAGTAGCAGATTGTAATATTCTTTTTCTGGTCAGTTTAAAACTAAATTGATACAACAAATATTTGTTTTTTTGTGTATAGTACCATTCCTGTATTTGATCTAAGCTTATTTCTGTAGTTTTTTGACTCAGCATATTAAATACTGGTTTATGTCTCCTTTGATTCCTTGTCCTCAAAAAGAAGCTCCAACTTTGTCTCTAATTCTGTAGTGATTCAATATTAAGGGGACATGTTGGGGGCTCAAGTGGGGGGAGAAAGTGCCAGGTAAGTCATCTGTTGTAAATTTGATTAAAAATATTAGGCAGTTATCAGAAAATATCACTGTCCATTGTTATAAGTGATTAAACAGCTCAGCAATCTTCAGTGTCTACATGTGTGCTGTTAAACACGGAAATTGAAGTTGCTGCCAGATACCACACTGCTTCACGCTGCTGTGGCAGTCTTCAGAAAACTCAAAAGAACATAAGCAATTGGAGCAGAGTAGCCCACGTGGCCCCCTTTGCACCTTTCAAAAATATGGCACTTTTTTTTTTACCTGAAACATGTAATATGGCAAAAGTGTATAATGGTAAACATCGTTGCAACATCACAGGCCAAACTTCCAAGGCTCGGTTTTACTTACCCTGGAATGCAGCTGCGCATTTTTCACCTGAACTCCTGACTCAGGCCGGGTGAGCAAAGTAGTGCAGCAGGTTCCTGAGGAATTCAGTCTAGCCCCCTTTTTACAGCACTAGCTGCTGTAAAGCAGTTAAGTTTAAAGTCCCAGCTACTTTGAGAAGCCAGGGAGAAGATAAGTGGGTAGGATATGTCAGGTAATCAATTGGGGGGGGGTTAGGCGGTTGAGCGTTAGGTGGTTGGTGGTAGTCAGGAGTTTGGTTGGGGAATCAGGTGGGGTGGTCGTCAGGAGGTTCAGTCGGGGGAGTCAGTACTAATTTTTCTTGGGTAACTATTCTGCTAAGACAGTTGGAACCATCCAAAGTTTCCAATTTAAGTTGGAGACTATTGGATGGTTCTCAGTGTAGGACAATTGCCCATCAGAAGTTTGAATGTCCTGGCTAATTCCAGCGCAGGCCTCGCATGGGGACTTCCTGAGGGGGTCCCCCAGTATATCTTCTGGGGTAAGTCCTGGATATGACCACCCCCTATGCCCCTGCTGCTGCCACTGCCGAGATTGGAAGTTATGGACCCAGGAGTTTTAATATAGCCGCCTAATGGCATCTGCTAATAGTTAGATTTGACTTTGCACATTTTGGTTTTCAAATTTTTGAGTGCTGAAAGTGAGGTATTAATACTCCAACGAGGGAAACCAGGCACCTGGAACCAAAATGAACAGAACAAACAACTGTGTATCTCCCTAATTATTTAGAGAGAATGATTATAAAATTCAGCATTGAAGGACTGGTAAGGAAGTATCAGTTAGAATGGGTGAATTCAATCTCAAATTAGGTACAGAGAGAAGAATAAAGTGAGGGAAAATAAACAATGGAAAAGCATAAAAATAATCTACAAATTACATTTTTAAAATCTCCAATAACAAAACCTGCAGGAATGAGACTGCACAATTGTAAATTAATTTTTAACGCCAGACAAGTTAATTGACAGTCAAAATACTGCAGATGCTAGAAATCTGAAATGAAAACAAAAAATGCTGGAAAACCACAGCAGGCCTGACAGCATCTGTAGAGAGAGAGAAAGATTAAGTTTCGAGTCCCTATGACTCTTTTGCAGGTCTAAAGGGAGGCAGAGATGTGGTGAAATATATACTGATTAAGGGAGGTGGAACCAGTGGAGCTGGATAGAAGGCCAGGAGGTGGAGACAAAGGAGAGATGGCAAAAGATGTCATGAACAAAAGGTCAAAGTTGTTAATGGTGGTGGGACAGGCTAAATGGTACTAATGGTGACATTAAGAAAGCAAAATGTGATAATGGCCGGACTAGGGTAAGCACTCTGGAAAGTGACAGATGGCCCTAGTTGGGGTGGGATAGGGGGAGGGGACAGGGGTGGGAAGAAAGATCGAAAATAGGCTAAAAGCTGAGGATAAAACAATGAATGAAAATGGAAATAAATTTTAAAAATAATAGCAATGAAAATAAGTGGGGAAAAAATTAATAAAATAAAAACGAATATGGAAAAAAGGGGGATGAAAACCAGTGGGGGGGTGGTGTGTGGATGGAGGAGAGAGTTCATGGCCTGAAGTTGTTGAACTCAGTGTTAAGTCCGGAAGGCTGTAAAGTGCCTAATCAGAAGATGAGGTGCTGTTCCTCCAGTTTGCGTTGAGCTTCACTGGAACATTGCAGCAGACCAAGGACGGACATGTGGGCATGAGAGCAGGATGGGGTGTTGAAATGGCAAGCGACAGGAAGGTCTGGGTCATGCTTGTGGACAGACCGAAGGTGTTCCGCAAAGCGGTCACCCAGTTTCCAATGTAGAGGAGACCGCATTGGGAGCATCGAATGAAGTAGACCAAATTCATGGAAGTGCTCAAAAACAAAAATTGCTGTAAAAACTCAGCAGGTCTTACAGCATCTGTGGAGAGAAAGAATTAACGTTTCAAGTCCAGGTGACTTTTCTTCAGAACTAAAGAGAAGTAAAAATGTGGTGAAATTTATACTGTTTGGGGGGGGGCAGATGAAGTTGGATAGAAGGCCAGTGATAGGTGGAGGTAAAGGGAAGATTGCAAAATATGTCATAAACAAAAGGTTGAAGGGGTGCTGATGATGGTGATACTGGCTAAAGGATGTGCTAATGGTAACATTAAGAGTAGAAAACAGGATGAGCAAGAGACAGATGGCCCTCGTGGGGGTGTGGTGGGGGCAGGGGACGGTGTGGGAGCAAGGATCAAAATAGGCTAAAAGATGGGGATAAAACAATGAATAGAAATAATTTTTTTAAATAATAATAGAAATAGGTGGGGGGAAATGTATATATAAAAATTTAAAAATAAATATTTGAAAAAAGGGGATCAAAAGGGGAGAGAGTTCATGATCTGAAGTTAAGTCCGGAAAACTGTAAAGTGCCTAATCGGAAGATGAGGTGCTGTTCCTCCATTTTGCGTTGAGCTTCACTGGAACATTGCAGCAGGCCAAGGATGGACATATGGGCATGAGAGCAGGGTGGTGTGTTGAAACGGCAAATGACAGGAAGGTCTGGGTCATGCTTGCAGACAGACCAAAGGTGTTCCACAAAGTGGTCACCCAATCTGCGTTTGATCTCTCCAATGTAGAGACCACCACATTGGGAACAGCGAATGCAGCTTTTATCACATTTTGCTCTCTTAATGTCACCATTAACACCTCATTTAGCCAGTACCACCACCATTAACAACTCATTAACAAAAACAGAATTACCTGGAAAAACTCAGCAGGTCTGGCTGCATCGGCGGAGAAGAAAAGAGTTGACGTTTCGAGTCCTCATGACCCTTCGACAGAACTGACTCGAAACGTCAACTCTTTTCTTCTCCGCCGATGCTGCCAGACCTGATGAGTTTTTCCAGGTAATTCTGTTTTTGTTTTGGATTTCCAGCATCAGCAATTTTTTTGTTTTTATTAACAACCCTTTGACCTTTTGTTCATGACATCTTTTGCCGTCTCTCCTTTGCCTCCACCTATCCAGCTTCATCTGTTCGATCCCCCTTAATCAGTGTATATTTCACCACATCTCTAACCTCCCTTTAGATCTGTATAAAAGTAATACAAACTCGAAATGTTACCTCTGTCTCTCTCTCCACAGATGCTGTCAGACCTGCATTTTTTGTTTTGGTTTCGAAGTTAATTGACAGTATTAACACATCTTTAAAAGAGTACTCAGGCTGGCATCAATATTTAACTTTGTGGCAAGTTTCTTTCATGTCTGCCTTATAAATACAGAAAATTCACGCTATTCAATGCAATGCGATTGTGAGACAAACAGCTAGATGCCGTTTTACGCTGAGTTCATGGTACAAAGCAACGCAACTCGAACAGCAAACTTTGGGTATTTGAGTTTAACGGTGCAGCCATTGAGCATAACGCTGAACCCTCTCCACATAAACAAGAGTGGAGTTAGTCTGGCCGTCATTTTGACAATAACATCTGAGTCACTTGTGTCAGTGAATGAACAAATAACCCCTAGCACGTGATGATGGTAACACCCGCAATAGCCTCGGTTGCGTGTTCGTGTTATTTCCGGCTCATGTAAAAGTTGGGAAGTGGTTAACGAGTGGAGTAAGAGTGGTTTAATGTTTTATGTAGATTTAACTAACCGGTTCTCTTGAACCAAAGTAGCATTGGGGATTAGGAGCCCGCTGTTGAATAGAAGACGCTTTGTTACTCTGTATCGGACTCTAGGTAGGTTGCATTAACCAGCTGCCAGTGCCAGGAATTCCTGACGCCTCCACAGGTCCTCCCGAAATACGGTTCCACCCAGGGGACAAATAGGAGAAACAAACAGCAATTTTTAACATCGGGAGATTTTTAGATTGGTCATAGCAGCGGTGGGTTATTGTTACAATCCATCATTTCAACTCGAGTTTATTAAAATAGTAGTTCATGTCGTCTCCTTAACAAAAAAAGCTACTCTATTGTGTACCTTCCATCGACGAAGGACGCTTGTGAGCTATATACTCTATTGATATCTGCCCAAAGCCAACTATCAGTACTGCTCAGTCTTTAACAAAAACAGAATTATCTGGAAAAACTCAGCAGGTCTGGCAGCATCGGCGGAGAAGGAAAGAGTTGACGTTTCGAGTACTCATGACCCTTCAACAGAACTGCTTTTCAGTGACCTACTGCTCAGTCTTTGTTGTCGAGTGATTCATTCTAACCGCGGGTGGGGGGAGGTAATGTCTTCTTTGAAAATCCACCCTGAACCAACTTTATGTAGCTTAAAAAATCTGCCGTAATTAATTTTAAAGCTTTATGCAAACTAAGGGAAACCGAAAACACAAGAAGCACACAAATTTAAGATTATGCCATGCATAAATATTGTCACTTAAAGGAAAATAAAAAATCCAGGTTGCATGCTCTAGTCGTCCAAGGCTTCTGATCTCTGCCACACACACAAAAAATAAATCGATACCAATAGATTCACATACGTGTTGGTAAATAGTATATTTATGTTAGTGTTCAGATTGACTCTGGACAAATGGGTATATTTTAATGGGTTAAAATCAGGCCCCGTTAGCTTTCCTCAAGTTCACTATTCGAGACATATAAATGTGATGATGCAGGCACAGACAAAAAATAAGCACCTATCATTTGTTACCTGTGATTAGGGAGATCAAAGCATTCCCCATTCTCCTTCCCTTTGGATACCGAATGACTTGAATGTCTGCTAGTGTAAACGACACAGTTTTTTTTACATCTTTTATGCTCTCCCCACCCCCACTAGAGCTATACCTTGAGTGCCCTACCATCCATTCTTAATTAGCACATTCGTTTAGATAATATCACCAACTTTAACACCTATGTGTTCTTTTTTATTATTGTTGTTGACATCTTTTGATGATCTGCTTCTATCACTGCTTGTTTGTCCCTACAACCACACCCCCACTCCACCTCTCTCTCTCTCTCTCTTTCTCCACCCCCCCACACACACACACCTTAAACCAGCTTATATTTCAACTCTTTCTTGGACTCGAACTCAAGTTCTGTCGAAGGGTCATGAGGACTCGAAACGTCAACTCTTTTCTTCTCCACCGATGCTGCCAGACCTGCTGAGTTTTTCCAGGTAATTCTGTTTTTGTTTTTGTTTTGGATTTCCAGCATCCGCATTTTTTTGTTTTTATTACAGGTTGTGTTTACTCGGGTGGATTTATTAACAAGGCTTATGGTCAATACAACCCCAGATTCACTGGAAAAAAAAGTGATTTATTTATATGTAGCAAAGCATAAATATAAGTTCTAAAAGCAGTAGTAACTTCTGCTTGTTTGCTTTGTACCCATCAGTTATTTTGTTACATGAACAAATCACTGGTTTCAGGTTGCCTGCTACACGAAAAGAACAGGATGTCAAAAAAGCAAAATTCATGTTGCTCTAATCATATAAATATTTAATTCAAAACTAGAGAGAAAGGGGAAAATGGGTATATCCATTTTGACAAGTTGCTGGAATTTCACTGAAAGACAAATGCTTAACACTTATTTTTCTTCATTGATGCAATGCTTCTTGGTCAAACTTAATAAATACTGAGATTCCACAGGCCTCCGGGGTGGGGAATTCAAAAATTTCATAATCATCTGAGTGAAGAAATTCTCCCTCATCTCAGCCCAAAATGGCTGACCTTGTCCTGAGACTTTATGCCTTAATTGTAGACTTTCCAGCCAGGAGAAACAGCCTCTCTTCTGACAAGTCCTCTCAGAATTTTGTATATTTCAACAAAATCACCTCTCATTCTTCTAAACTCCAGAGAGTATAGTCTTACTCTACTTGATCTCTCCTCATGGACAATCCTCTCATCCCAGGAGTCAATCTAGTGAACTACTGTCGCACTCCACTAAGTATATGCTTCCTTCAGCATGCATGGAGACCAAAACTGTACATGGTTCTCCAGGTGTGATCTCACCAAACTCCTGTACAGTTGTAGCAAGACTTTCTTTTATACTACAACTGCTTTGCCATAATGAGCAACATACTATTTGCCTTCCTAATTGCTTGTTGTATCTGCATATTAAATTTCTGTTTTGTATACAAGGTTACCTAATTCTCTCTGAACACCACATTGAATAGTTTTGCATCATTAAAACAAAATAAAAATGTATAAACAAATAAAAGTTATAGTAAAATGGTGCAAAATGGTTCATTGGTTAACACAAAATTGCAATTGTTTTCCAGACGAGTATTTCATGATGGACACTTACACAGTACTAAAGGTTATTGGAGAAGGTTCATTTGGTAGAGCTCTTTTGGTCCAAGCACACAATGATAGTCAGCACTATGTAATGAAGGAAATTCATCTTTCAAAGGTAAATGTGATGTGAGCATGTTTTAACTTTATTTCATGGAGACATTAGTTAAGTTCCCTGTGTTATATTTTATATTTTTAGCCCCTACATTCATCTAAAGCGAGGGATATCATCGGCTCTGTTCTCAAAGTTCCCGCTGATTGGATTGAGAATTAAGTTCAATGGGACTTGAAACTGCACAATTATCATTTGTGGCAGTGAACGTTTTTAGAGATGGCAATTATCATCTTTGCTTTGCTTATAGGTTTTAAAAAAAAAAGTATAATCTGTTCTTGAATTTGGAGAGAAATCCCATGATCATCTTTGGAAAGTGCTATGTGACCTGAACAGAGCAACCAGAGCTCTGTTTAATTCTGATCTGAAAAGTGGCATCTTTGACTATGCAGAAGCCCAGTTTATGGGCTCAATTGTTGTATCGGGGTTTGTACCCCTGACCTCCTAACTGAGATGTCAGAGTTAAGAATACTTTCATAGCAATGATTCACGTTAGCACTAAGTAGAGGATGCACACCCTTGTTATTGCATGTGATTTAAATACATGATGCATATCTATGCAGTTTATGATGTAATTGAACCAAAGATGAAACCAAACCTAATGCTCTTAACATCAGACTATCTCTTAGAAAACTTCAGTAAAACATGCATTTTCCAAAGGTCAGAGTTGTTAAAGACCTTGGGTATTGTTTATTTTTCGCAGAATGACAAAGTGGTATCTCCTTTTTATGCTACTTATTTAGAATCCCTCTGGCCTACAAAGATCAAGAAGAGAAGCCATACTCCTTGCTAAAATGAAGCACCCCAATATTGTTGCATTCGTAGACTCATTTGAAGGTGAGTAAATCATGGAATTAATTGGTTTATCTATTCTTCTTACTTTCTTGGCCAATGTTCCTCTTTATCCTGATCCCAGTGTTCGTGCTGCTATTTGCCATCTTCTGAAGAAAATGCCTTGCATAGTATCTACAGCACAGAAACAGGCCATTCAGCCCAACAGGTCCATGCTGCTATTCATGCTCCATTTGAGTCTCCTCCCATCTTTCTTTAAAACCTTATCGAAATATCCTGTTCCTTTTTCCCCCGCATGTGTTTATCTAGCTTTCCCCATAAATGCATCAATGCTATTTTCCTCAACCACTCCTTGTGGTAGCAAGTTCCACATTCTAACCACTCTGTAAAGAAACTCCTCCTGACTCTCTTTTTGGTTTTATTAGTGACTATCTTGCATTCCTGGCAAGGGAAACATCTTCACTCTGTGTGCCCTATCAAATTGCTCCATAATCTTTAAAACCTCTGACAGCCACCCCTCAGTCAGCACTTTTCTAGAGAAAAGAGCCCCAACTTGTTCAATCTTTCCTGATATGTATAACCTCCAAGTTCTTCTATCATTCTAGTAAACCTTTTTGTATGCTTTCTCTAACCCTTTCTTATAATGTGGAGATGAAGACTTATTGCTGAGGTATAGTTTTAAGCTGGTAGTTGTACTCCAATACCTTGCTTTAGGGGCCATTCTTTGTGTGTCCCCAGACACACTGTCCGTATTTGGTCAAGCCGGCATGGTACCAAATCCCATTACTGTTCTGACACCCACATTCCTAACAGGGATAACTGATTAGCAAGAAGAATCCTGTCAATTTTCCCCTTTCTAACCTGGAGCACTGAGATTGGTCACAGCAGTACTCATGTTATTTGACTGACATCAGAAAACTCAGCAGAGAACAGGATTGAACCTGATGTGTGACTCAGGTACTCACTTCCTTAACCATCTGAGCCATCAGGGATTAACATGTAACACATGGATCAGTATGTGCCTTCATAAGAGTAACAGAGTTAGCAGCCTGGATCATCTGGTGTTAACTACCTGCTACAAAAACAGGAAATGCTGGAAAACTCAGCAGATCTAGGAGCATCTGTGGGGCGAGAAACCGAGTTAGCATTTCGAGTCTGTATGACCCTTCTTCAGAGCTCTGAAGAAGAGTCATACAGACTCTAATTGCTAACTCTGTTTTTGTCCCCACAAATGCTGCTAGACCCACTGAGTTTTTCCAGCAGTTTATGCTTTTGTTTCAGATTTCCAGCATCTGCAGTATTTTGCTTTTAACTACATGCTTATCAGGGAAGGGGCAGAAAAAGGCTGAAGTCCAAATATTCCCACTTTGTGTCCCAAAGCAGATCCCAGTGAACAGGGTCAGTGAATGTCTTGCTTTCAGAGCCATTGCACGAAAGCTGGCATACCAGGGTGATCTAGAGACAGTGATGCCTTATCGGCTGCCTCTGCTAAAATGTCACTGACCACTTGTGCGCACCCCAAAATGTGCATGGGAAATTGTCTTCACAGGATCTGGTTCAGCAAAGACATGGATGCAGAGTTGTGACAATGCTGCAAGGTCGTGTAAGCTACCATATAGCTTAGGATTGGCATGGCCAGTGATAGATAGTAAAGTCAGCTGTGATCTCTTACTTGGCACCACCTTCTTGCAGGCATACTTCAATGCTGGCCAAAGGGATGATGTTATGGAATAACACAGAGGATGACTGCACTCCCAATCATCTCATGTAGGATTATCTCATATTCAGCAGCCATCTAATGGGATTGAGTCCTGAGTTGCTCTGTTAATTGTCTGTAGGACTATTGCCTGGAACTTGAGTTTATTTATTTCTTGCCCCCTCATGTCCATCCATAGGCTGTTAATGTTTGAGTTGCCTTTTGCAATGTTCCAAAGGCTCTTGTTGTGCTGCCATAATTGCCTACACTCATTTAAGATTATTTTGTCCACAGTTTTCCACTCCCGCCAATTGTATACAACATTTGTCGAAATCTAGTCTTGAAGCCGCACTACCGAGCTGACAGGAAAGTTAGTTGCCAACAATTCACTCCCAGTTCTGGCTGCCTGAAACTATTCTGGCATGAATTACCCCAGTGGTGAAACATTTATCTCTATTATGAAATATGATGAAGGAAGCTAAGCTAGTAAACAGGGTAAAAGGAATAATTACAAACTTTACAAAGTATTAATGTTTCGAAAGGTGATTGAGATGGCTTATTTTATTTTTGCATGCTCATTATAGCACATTTTGTAATTAACGTGCATTATGAAAGTAAGATGTAAGAGAAAGTAAGGGCACTCCAAGTAAATGAGTACTATTTCTGGGGAGCCCCTTATTTCTGTATATATTTTCCTTTTCCCTAAATATACTTGTGCTATATGCGCTCCACATAGACTGGGAAAGGTTTCTTGTTTAGTCTCCTTTTTTGTTGGCATGTTTTGTTAATCTCTTTACCTTCTCAATTCTGTATTTTTTTCCAGTTCTCTCGTGCTATGAATAGGTTTCAGTAATTATCCTTGTACAGCAGCAATCATCTATTTATATACAAGATGCCAGAACTAAGATCTGCAGCTATCAGGAAAGACTAAAGCACTGGGGCTCTTTTCTCTAGATAAGAGAAAATTCAGAGGTGAAATTCTGCAAGAGTTGATTGCATAGACATGGAGAAGATGTTTCCAGTTGCTGTGGAGTCTATAAATAGGGGCAGTAAAATATAATATAATTCTTTACAAATTCAATAAGGAATTCATAAGAAATTTCTTTCTTCGGGCAGTGACAAGAATGTGCAATTCACTACTAAATGGAGTGATTGAAGCGAACAGCATAAATGTGCTTAAAGGGAAGCTAGATAAGCATGCAAGGAAAGAAGAAATGGAAAGATATGTTGATAAGGTTAGATGAAGAAGGGTGGGAGAATACTTGGGCGGAGCAAGACATAAACCTGTTAACCCCACAGACAAATAACAGTCAAAAAAGGCCTAGTTCTGTGCTGTACATCCTATGTATTTGTAATTTGTGATAAAATATTGTCATTTTGCACAAAAGAATCCTGCGATTGTAAATTGTTGTCTCAGGCACTATTTGATTTTGGATTTCACTATCCTACACACTATATACATAGTTAATGTTATGATATCTTTTTCTATTACAGCTGATGGGCACCTTTATATCGTGATGGAGTATTGTGATGGTGGCGATCTCACGCAAAAACTTCTGCAACAAAAGGAAAAATTATTTCCAGAAGAAATGGTATACATCTTGTCGTGAATGAAACTCAACCCTAATCCTAGAAGAACAGAATTCACTTGTGGTGAATTGTTTTGTGTCCAGTTCCAGCTTTCCTTGTGGGCTGTCTGGAAATGGGTGCCCTTTAGATTAAACCACAGGAAACCAGAGGGCTGGAGGAGCACCCCCATCTCACTCAAATGCCCAGATTTCACCTGCATCTTCTGTTGGTGTAGGCTGCATTCTGTCTTCAGATGGAGCAGCTCCCCCCCAAGTATTATTCAGCCTTTAGAGTACATAGATTATTTTAAAATTAACCTGAACAATCTGAAGTTTTATGATATATAGGATAATTACCTCTGTAACATAACTTCCACAGAATTTATGGTGCATTTTTCATGAAGCTATAGTCTAATTCTACTGTTACATTGCCAATAGGGGAATGATTTTGTCAACCTGTTTTCAACAGGTGCTGAGCCTATTTGTACAAATTTGTCTTGGAATGAAGCACATACATGACAAACGAGTTCTACACCGAGATATCAAATCCAAGGCAAGTATTCATTTTTACAGAGAAAAATATATTAAAATAACTGTTAGACTTTACGAAATTAAGAATAGTCTAATGATTGTTTGATTTCTGGCTAATCTAATGGGATTTATGAAGTTTGGCTTTGTCATGAAAATTCTGTGTTTTGACATCTGAAGTTAATATTATTTCAAAACATCAGTGTTATTATTATTTATCAGTATTATTTATGTATCAGTGGTATTTAACTAATTTGTATAATTCTCCCCTTAATTTGTATAATTCTCTATCTTAATGGAGGTGTTAGGCTACTTTAGGTAACTGCCTCCATTAAAGTAAGACGGAATTCATTAATCAGCAACACCAACTGTAATTTCTAGCTTCTCGTGAATAAAGTATTGTATTTATTTTGTTTTGCATTAATCATATCTTCAAACATGATTTTGTGACGTTTTGTGGAAATCAAAATGATACTTAAAATTATTGGAGGAAATCTGAAATGGATATTACACCCTTCAGTGACTCAGTATGTAACTGCATCACCCAGTTTTTTTTTAACCAAAATACATGAGACGAAAGATCACAGGCTTTGACCCTTGATCTGTGCTGAGCTAGCTAACTAGCCTCAATTGAACTGGAAGTAGGATTGCTATTCTATTCACTGGCCAGCTTATTCTTGTAAAATTGTGCAATCGCCCATGTTTTGTTTTCAGTATGCTGTGATCTCATTAGCTCTGTCTCAGGACAGTCATTACAGAACAATTATCTTATTGCTGTGTTATGCATTCATTGTTGATAATTTGCAATTTATTTATCAATAATCGTATCGGTAATACAGTTATCTTATAACCAGTTTCTAATGTTGCTAATTGATCCACACTAACCACATAATACCATGCAGATATCAGATCACTGGCGGAAAAGATTCAACCCACTTTCAAACTGGAATAGTTCATCAGACCTTCATTCTATTAATACAGCACCTCTTAAATTTTGTTCCCTGGCTTGGGTTTAACCTCTCCTTTGATAATCTAGGTTCACCTTGAGTACTGTAGCTAAATTGGGTACTGCAGCTCTTGCTGCATAGCATCTTCTCACCAGCTCCTCTACCCACATCCGACCCCAAATTTGTTCCTGCCTGATCCCAAATGCAGTAGTCTGCTTCTTGGTCACCCTGATCTGCACAGAGATAATCTTCCTGCTCTTGCCCATCTTGTGAAGATATGTGCAGAATAAGAAATGAGTGGCCATTTAAACATGTGTCAGCCTGGACCCATTGGTATTACTGTTTCCTCCACGTCCAAATATTGTGGGTTTGAGTTCCACACCAGGACTTGAGCACAGATTCCTGTTCTAGCACAGTACGAAGGTAATGCTGCATTGCTAGGGGTGCTGTCCTTCAAATGAGACATTGTCTGCCTGGGATTTTGTCTGTATGAATAGAAGGACATTAAAGGTCCCAAGGCACTATTTGAATAAGAGTTGTGTGTTTCTCAATCAGCATCACTAAAGAACCAGCGAGGTGATTTTCATTATGAGCAGAATTTTATGCCTCACAGGCGAGCCCGTGCCCCACCTGAACCTACATGAAATAGTGCGAGATGTCTTTGGGTGAGCATCCCAACGTCATTCCGCACGCGAACAATCTTTAGGTTGGCAGGCACGCATGGCTGTCGGGGCTGCACCCACCAACAATTAAAAGGCCACTTAAGGCCATTAAAAAGGCAATTGTTCACAATTTTACATTGCCCGTGTGATTTCACGCTTGTTGCATGGGTGGGCAGCCCCCTTTTAATGAAACCTCATCAGATGGTGGGATGAATAGGGTCCGCAGCATTGCCATTGTGAGTAGTGAGGAGTTTAGGATGTAGTTTGCTGCTGGTTGCTTATTTGAACATGACAACTCTATCTCTGTTCTGAGCTTCAGTCTTAGCATTTCCAGGCTTCATTTCAGGACTCATCAGTGTCTCCAAGGCCCCCATAGTATTTTGACCGAGTGGACCCTTCCAGGTATCAGACAGCCTTCTGTAACCCTGGTAATGGGGATTGTGGTTTCTGCTGGGGGCACCTCCTCTGAGGAGGAAGAGAGGGGAAGAAGAGAGAGGAGGCCAGGTGTCCCAATGCAGCATTGCAGGGGAACTTGCTGTGGGAGGAGAGACTCAGGCACAAGGGGCGCAGGGCCAACAGGGAGTCCAAGGCCTAAGGGGCTGCAGAAGACACCATTATTCTGTTGTCAGAGTTTACAGGCAGCGATGTAGCTACTTCAAAATGTCCGAGATGCAATGCTGAAGGAAGCTCTGCCTCTCCAGGGAGACTGTGCCTCCATTTTTCAGATGATTGGGCCTGAGATCACCTCCAACTGGTTGGCTGGACGCCCCATGCCAGTGGCTCTGAAGGTCACAGTGGCCCTCAACTTCTATGCCTCTGGGTCTTTCCAGAGGCCTTTGTGGAGTGTCCCAATCAGCTGTCCACAGTTGCTTCAAACTGGTGACTGATGCTCTGTTCAGGTGGGTAATCACATTTATTCTTTTCTGAACAGACGAGGTCAGCCAGGCTGAGCGAGTCTGAGGGTTTGCGAGTCTGAGTGATTGCTGGGTTCCCCTGTCTCCAGGAAGGGTGCAATTGACTGCACACAAGTAGCTATCAAGGTGCCAGCAGGTCAGCCGGGTGCCTTTGTCAGCAGGAAAGGCTTTCACTCGATGAATGTCCAGATAGTGTGTGACCACAATATGCAGATTCTGCAAGTCTGTGCAAGATGCCTTGGCAGCTCCCATGACGCTTACCTCCTTAGACACTGACAGGTGCCAAGGCTATTTACTGCTCCAGCTTGATTGGATGGATGGCTACTGGGTGACAAGGGCTATACTTTGAAGAGGTGGCTCGTGACGCCTCTCTGCCAACCAAGAACAGAGGCGGAGAAGCGTTACAATATGAGTCATGTCTCCACAAGGCCAGTGATAGAGAGGACCATAGGTCTTCTGAAGATGTGCTTCCAATGCCTGGACCATTCAGTGGGAGCACTACAATACGCTCCAGAGCGGGTGTCACTGATAGTGATTCCGTGCTGCACTCTTCACAATCTGGCACTGGCAAGGTGGGACCCACTGGAAGCAGAGGATCTTGAGGCATCTCCACAGGCCACAGAGGATGAATCCAGTGGTGATTCAGAAGAGGGGCCCAGTGAGGAGAACACTGAGTGCCTGGAGCAGACTTCTGGATCCTTCAGGGAGGCAGGGACATCAGGGACGCTTTGATCCAACGCTCCTCCAGCTTGGATGCCAAAGATCTGCTTCCACCTCATGCCAGGGCTGCCGCCTCCATCCTGGATGAATGAAATGATCCTTTCATTTGAACCCGAAGTCCACTCAGTGCCTGTGCAATAAAGTTTAAAGCCACTCAGGTCCAGCATTACACACTGGCGTGCCCTGCATCTACAAAACAATTGAAGCATACTGAAGCCATTAAGACAAAAGCAATATTTATAATATGTTGACACCCACATCAAATGAACATAACAATATATGGTGTTAGTGGTCACATCGGTAAACATATTAACAAAACATGGCAGAACAGAAGTTCACCCATAAGACCATAAGACATAGGAGCAGAAATTAGGCCGTTCGGCTCATCGAGTCTGCTCTGCCATTCAATCATGGCTGATAAGTTTCTCAGCCCCATTCTCTCGCCTTCTCTCTGTAACCTTTGATCCCCTTACCAATCAAGAATCTATCTATCTCCGTCTTAAATACACTCAATGACCTGGCCTCCACAGCCTTCTGTGGCAATGAATTCCATAGATTCACCAGTCTCTGGCTAAAGAAGTTTCTCCTCATCTCTGTTCCAAAAGGTCTTCCCTTTACTCTGAGGCTGTGCCCTTGGTCCTAGTCTCTTCTACTAATGGAAACATCTTCCCCCACGTCCACTCTATCCAGGCCTTTCAGTATTCTGTAAGTTTCAATCAGATCCCCCCCTCATCCTTCTAAACTCCATCAAGTATAGACCCAGAGTTCTCAAACGTTCCTCATATATTAAGCCTTTCATTCCTGGGATCATTCTCGTGAACTTCCTCTGGACTCTCTCCAGGGCCAGCACATCCTTCCTGAGATACGGGGCCCAAAATTGCTCACAATATTCTAAATGTGGTTTGACCAGAGCCTTATAAAGCCTCAGCAGCACATCCCTGCTTTTATATTCTAGTCCCATTGAAATAAATGCCAAAATTACATTTGCCTTCCTAACTACCGACTCAACCTGCAAGTTAACCTTAAGAGAATCCTGGACTAGGACTCCCAAGTCCCTTTGCACTCCAGATTTCTGAATTCTCTCCCCATTTAGAAAATAGTCTATGCCTCTATTCTTCCTACCAAAGTGCATGACCTCACACTTCCTCACGTTGTATTCCATCTGCCACTTCTTTGCTCGTTCTCCTAACCTGTCCAAATCCTTCTGCAGCCTCCCTGCCTCCTCAACACTACCTGTCCCTCCACCTATCTTTGTATCATCTGCAAACTTAGCCAGGATGCCCTCAGTTCCTTCAACTAGATCATTAATGTATAAAGTGAAACATTGTGGTCCCAACACTGACCCCTGCGGAACTCCACTAGTCACCGGCCGCCATCCTGAGAAGGACCCCCTTATCCCCACTCTCTGCCTCCTGCCAGACAGCCAATCTTCTATCCATGCTAGTACCTTGCCTCTAACACAATGGGCTCTTATCTTACTGAGCAGCCTCCTGTGCGGCATCTTGTCAAAGGCCTTCTGGAAGTCCAAGAAATCCATTGGCTCTCCTTTGTCTAACCTACTCATTACCTCCTCAAAGAATTCTAACAGATTTGTCAGGCATGACCTCCCCTTGATGAAACCATGCTGACTTTGCCCGATTTTACCATGCACTTCCAAGTATTCTGAAATCTCATCCTTAATAATGGACTCTAAAATCTTACCCACGACCGAGGTCAGGCTAATCGGCCTGTAATTTCCCGTCTTTTGCCTCACTCCCTTCTTAAACAGGGGGGTTACATTAACGATTTTCCAGTCCTTTGGGACCCTCCCTGACTCCAGTGATTCCTGAAAGATCACCACTAACGCCTCCACTATCTCTTCAGCTATCTCCTTCAGAACTCTGGGGTGTAATCCATCTGGCCCAAGTGATTTATCCGCCTTCAGACCTTTCAGATTTCCTAACACCTTCTCCTTGGAAATAGCCACCATACTCACCTCTGCCCCCCCGACTCTCTTGAACTTTGGGGATGTCACTCATGTCTTCCATTGTGAAGACTGACACAAAGTACCTATTCAGTTCCTCCTCCATTTCTTTGTTCCCCACTACTACTTCTCCAGTGTCATTTTCCAGCGGTTCAATGTCCACTTTTGCCTCTCTCTTACCCTTTATATATCTAAAAAAAACCTCATGCAATCTTCTTTTATATTACTGGCTAGTTTACCATCATATTTAATCTTCTCCCTCATTTCTTTTTTAGTTGTCCTCTGTTGGTCTTTGTAGGCTTCCCAATTCCCTGGTTTCTCACTGCTCTTCGCCGCATTGTATGCTTTCTTTTTAGCTTTTATGCTGTCCCTGACTTCCCTTGTCAGCCATGGTTACCTCGTCCTCCATTTAGTATGCTTCTTCTTCCTAGGGATGAATTTTTGCTGCGTCTCCCAAATTACTCCCAGAAACTCCTGCCATCGCTGTTCCACTGTCTTTCCTGCTAGGCTCATCTCCCAGTCAATTCAGGCCAGCTCCTCCCTCATGCCTCTGTAGTTGCCCTTTATTCAACTGTAATACCGTTACATCTAATTACAGCTTTTTCCTCTCAAATTGCAGGGTAAATTCTATGGTCACTTCCTCCTAAGGGTTTCTTCACCTTAAGCTCCCTTGAGCAGTCCCTCTTGTGCTTATGGTGCCATTAAACTTACATTTATGAGTGCTGTGTCTTGGTGTCCCCCTGTCCCCTTGCTGGCAGCGGCAATGGAGGCAGCCTGCTAACTGTGCTGTCCTGTTGGTCTTGATGACCTTGACGGTTGTCCTCTGGCCAGTGGAACCTGTGCTGGTTCTGGCTAGGAGGGAATGGCCATTGTCATGGCTGGCATCTCCCCAGTCATCGCAGTCTCATCCGATGCCACGCTCACTGGTAGAGGAGCAGAGAAGTTGCTGCTGTCATCCAGAGTGCCCAATGAAGAGCCCGCAGAGATGACAAGCAGGTTGTGCACCAAGGTGAGGTCACTCTGGACCTCCCTGCTCACCATTGATGGACAGGCACCTAGCTGGGATGCTGGGTGCCTCACCCATCTCCCACACTGTCAATGACTACCTGAGGTTAGTGCCTGTGTGAGGGCTTGTAGGTCCAAGCACAACCCCTGAAACCCCTGATTCTGTCCCTGGAGCTGCCTCTCCATGAGAGTCGCCACTCTCTTAATGGAGAAGGCATTGCGCTCAGCGATGAGGGTCAACACAGTGCTCATGCTCCGCCTGGACTCTTCCACAACAGAGACCATGGCACGCATATCCTCATGGATCTCCACCAGATCCTCCCGCACATCCCGTTGGACATCAGCATCTGCAACTCCAGAGGCTCAGCATCTGCCTTCGGTTCAGCATGATCCTGGTCTCCAGCAGTCCTCCGACTGCTGGCGCCCTGGGCACTCTCTGCCTCTTCCTCAAGTGAGTAGAAGTGCCCTCACCGCTATGCACTGACATTCTAGCTGACGATCTAATGTCCACCGAGGTGCTGGGAGGGGCTGCGACACAGGTGCATCTACAGTCCTGTGGTCCTCTGGCATCAAGGGTGTCTTTTCAGGGTCCTGCTTTCAAGTGCGAGCTGATGAATCTAAGGGAGAACAATGACATGTCATTAAAGTCATCACACTGTCACTGTGCATGCCAGGCACCCTGGTGAGGCAATGGAGATCTGCATTATGGTGCCATCGTCTTTCAATGATCAATGAGGTCACCGGGTTTAAGGCCCCCAATAATGATGATACTACACAAGAATGTTTGCACAATCCAACACCTTCAACTCTGTGCACTGCATTCTTATCTTTGTCAGAGACCTCTGCCTCTCCACGACCGGCTGATCGAGGTGGGTGGCAACACTCCAGCTCCAAGTCATCCATCTCGTACCTCGTCAAAATTAGGAGGTTTGGGGGCCTGAACTTGACCTCTTGATGGTATTATGGCTTCTCTTCTGAAAGGACAGAGGAGCATTGATTAGCCCACTCTCTACCTGCAGCGTCATTGCAGCCTGGCCAACCCCACTTGAGGAACACCTTGCAGGACACATCCAAGTCGCGGCCCTCAACCCGTAAGGCGCTCAGGCCAAGCGCCAGGCCTCACCCCCTTGGCCAGCTTCAGTAACAGTTGACACTCAGGCTCTAACACCCCTGAGCTCCACGGGGGCGGCCACTCCTTAACACTTCTCCACACTGATCCGTGGAACTCGCTACTCACCCTTGCCAAGCACAGCAGGTCGTTCAACGTTTTGCGGCACTGCACCCATGTGCACTGCACAACATCCTGGCTGCTGACCCCGGCTGCCACCTCCTCCCAGGCCTTTTTGGTCAGGTGTGGTGGCCTCCTGCCATCCCTGGGTACGAGGGTGTCCCGCCTGACACCCACCTCCTCCACGAGGATCTCGAGGCACTCGTCCAAGAAACAGGACCAAGTGCCCACCCGGCTTGCCCTCCCGCTTGATGTTTCCAGCCACTAGTGAGGCTGTTGTTCCAGCCTCCTGGACAGACTCCAAAATTCTCCCCTGGCAGCCTTCAGGGAACTGCCTCTGTCAGTTTTAAAGTGCTCGCCAGGTCGCCATTGGACCCAGCGCCCCGACAGACTCCCGCCCCCCCACCCGGCCCTTCCCAACCTTTCAGAAGACTCGTTTCACGCTGGGTTGACCTTAATTGGCCATCCAGCATGAAATCGCGTTTGCAACATGACCACAGCTGGGAGCACACACCAAGTGTGAAATTTAGGACTGTGTTCGTGAGCCCCATGTACATCATCATAACCAGATTAGAGCTATGTAGATTTGTCCCCAGAATATGTTTACCTAACTAATGGACCTCACTGGAATTGTACTGCAAATGTACCACGTGGATCTAGGGAAGGAAAGTGATTTGCTCAAACCCCAGGTACTCTCACTATTTGAAAGAATAACATCAAACTCAGTGAATTAATGCTACATGTAATAATGTGCATGTTAGGAGGTAACTTATGGAGTTTGGTAACATATCAGTACACAGTCTATATACAATTCATCTTTGTTGTCTGATTTTAAATTACAGAACATATTCCTCACTAAAAATGGAGTGGTGAAACTGGGAGATTTTGGATCTGCACATCTACTGAACAGGTAAGATTATTAGTGAATCTCTGATTATTATTTGGTTGATGTGTTTTAGCATAATTTTATGTTTGAAAAACCCTAACAATCTTGTAAGTAACACTTCAAAGCCACTATGTATGATCTGATATGTTTTTAAAAATATTTGTTTGCTGCCCAATGTCATTTTTCTTTCCTATCTACAGTCCCATGGCTTTTGCTCACACCTATGTAGGAACGCCTTACTACGTATCTCCAGAAATTTGGGAGAATAAGCCATACAATAACAAAAGGTACAAACTTAATTACGAAAGAGGTGACAGATTGATTAAGGATGCTGTGTAGAGGGCATGTCACACTCCCAGCACTGGGATAGATTTTGATTTTTAAATTCCAGCTATTAACCAGCAACAGATAGGTGCAAGTAAACAGATTAATTCATTTAATTTCATAAAGGTTGCTATTGACAAGTATTATACTCACTGGGGTTTTTGCTTTTGTACTCGTTAGCTGCAGTTTTAGGCACAACACTTCAATGGGTGGAATACCATGGGATACGTAAGCACAGAAGCTGAAACTCCAGTCACTACTTTTTTCAATGCATGGAGGTATACAGCAAAAAACTGGATTTTCTTTAACAGTTAGAAACATAATTCTGGAAATGGGTTTGCATTGGGTTATTACACTTTTTGTTAACCTTGGGGACATGGGCTCAAATTTATTGTTAGTTTTGGGAGATGGTAGGGAAATGGGAATGTGTAAAACCAGCCTGAAAGTGTGGCCTAAATTCAGCTCAGGCAAGGTATATCTTCCAATGCTAAAATTTCTATTTCTATTTTTGTTTCTGTGCAACCACCATTAATTTACTACTCATTAAAAGTGATATTGTTATGCAAGATGATGAATGTGTTTGTATCTTGTGGAATGAAAACTGAATATCTTTGTTTCGTTATTGAGGCAGTATTCTGCTTATCCAGTTGAGATAACTGGATTAAGTCACTGTCTTCCACTGTGTCACATCCATACAAGGAGTCTTGGTGATGAGATGATTAGCCAGTGACTCTTGCTGGAAGATGCACGTGTGGATGATGGTTAAGAACAGGCTTGTCCTTGACTGAGATTCTCCATACAAACAAAGAGCCTAACTACACTCCCTATTTAGGCCTCTTTTTGATCAAGGTGCTGGATGATTGCTGGTACCTCTGTAACTGTACTCCAGCAAGAATCAGCAGCTTCAGGGAAGAAAATGAGGCAAGGTATTTAGACAGTGCTCACGCTCGCTCACAGCACCTTTCTTATAGCAGCAACTGTAAGGAAGATATATTTATGTCGACAAGAGTGTACCATTCAACCAGTAAAGATAGAAACAAGCATTGCTGTCTACTTTCTATTTATTTTTTATTTTTTATATTTGTTTGCAATTCATTCACAGTAGAATCTGCAACCGAATAACACCAAATCTACCATTTGTACCTTTGCAGTGATATTTGGGCCTTGGGCTGTGTCTTGTACGAGCTCTGCACGCTACGGCATCCTGTAAGTAACTGTTTTTTTTTTTACAGAATTTAGCACTGTCCTCTGCAAGAACAACAGTTTATATAGCACCCTTAATATAATGAAACATCCCAAGGTAAATTTTAAGGAATTTCTTAAAAGAGGAAAGCAAAGTAGAGAGTTGGAGAGCTTGCGGCCCAGGCAACTGAAGGCATGGCCACCAATGGAGGTGCAGTTAAAATTGGGATTACCCAAGAGACCAGAATTAGAGGAGCACAGATACCTTGGAGTTGTGGGGCTGGGGAAGATTACAGAGATAGGGAGGGATGAGGCCATGGAGGGAATTGAAAACAAGGATGAGAATTTTAAAATCAAGATGTTGCTTGATGGCCAATGCAGGTCAGTGAGCACAGGGTTGAGAGGGGAACAGGACTTGTGCAAGTTAAAACAGGGGCAGCAGAGATTTGGATGAATTTGGTAAATTTACAGAGAGTAAAATGTGGAAGAGCAGCCAGGAATGCATTGAAATAATTAAGTCTAGAGCTAACAAAGAAGTAAAACGAGGTTAGGGTAGCTGGTAGAGGTTTTAAAAAAAACAGAAACCTCTTCAAATTTAACTCTTGTAGGGATTGTCTTTGAATACAGAATCTCAGGAGATGGTTTACAATGTGGAGAGATCATGAGAGAAATGCAGAAAAGATATATCATTCAGCCAAATAGCTATTGCTTTTTGAAAAAAAATCTTTTATCTATCACTGCATCTCCTGCCAACACAAGATGGCAATCTGCGCATGCACACTTGTTCACGCATGCTCAGAAATCTGTTGACATCATTCCACTGTGCCCAGTCTGCCAGTACCAGTCTACGCATGCACGATTAAGGGCCGTATGCAGTGGTGACATCAGAAGGATTGCACATGCGTGAATTTCAAAATTCAGCGGTTCCTGGGGAATGTGTCAGTTGGCACAGGGCATCCATAGAGAGTGTTAGGCTGTATTTATGGGGGTCACCATCTGCTTCTTCTCACCCCCAACCCCACCCTGGGTAAACACTCTTGGGGAATCCCCTGTCAATGCTTGCTTATGTAACGGCTATTGTAATGGCTAATGGCATACCACCATATGCTTTCTCTATGCTTTTTGGGTGGCAGACAGAGTACAGTTTTCACGGTGAAACTCAATGATTTACTAACACTGCTTGTTCCACAGGCAACTCTGCAATCATTCCTTGCAAAAATGCACTTTTTTCAAGCTAACTGGCTGTATTAATTCTGGTTACAAGCAACTGTGATTTATTCCAGCATGCTGGTAATTAAGATGGAGAGAGTGCAGTGTCTTTTCTTAAATATGTGTCTTTCCTTTATGTATGTTTTAATTTAAACAATCCACAATGGATGAGTACAAAGTAATAAGGTTTCACATTTCTTTCTGAGTGCCTGTTAAAAGGGCGCCACTGCCTAACTGTGATGATTTCAGCAGCACCATCTTTGAACCTGGCCGCTGTCCACTCAGGTGCTCCAAATGACGTCACAGAGCAACACCGTCGAACTGAGCATTGGCAGGAAACAGGCCTTTATCTGTACAGCATCTTATTTTTTCAAATTGTCTTGGAACGCTCCACTGAATGAATTCCTCTAGAAGTACAGTGCATGTCATGTTTTAGTGTTATGTTGTGAAACAGTAAATTTTTTTTTTTATAGATTGTGAAAATAAATGCTTTCAACTCTTCTTTTTTGTCAGTTCCAGTCCAATAGTTGGAAGAATCTCATCCTGAAAATCTGCAAAGGGACCTACACTCCAATTCCAAGGCACTACTCCTATGAACTTCAATATATCATAAAACAAATGTTCAAAAGAAATCCAAAGGATCGTCCCTCTGTCAGCACTATTCTTGCTAGGAATTGCTTTGCCAAGCTTATTAGCAAGTTTTTATCGCCTGAGGTGAGAAGAAATCCATTGTGATTGATTCATGAAATATTCTTTTTAGACATTGACCTGTACATTCCAGCATTTGGGGATTTATTTACAATGCCCATCCTTTGCATAGTTTTCCTTCTTATCTCATTAGCTCGTGCTTTTTTTATGTTCAACCTGTTTTTCTAGATGGTAAAGAAGGAGTTTTGTGAAGTAAAAACCAAAAAGAAGAAAGCAGCACAAGATAAACCCAGGACAATGCAGAAAGGTATTAAAGAATTTCAGGGAATAGTTATTGGGAAGTTATGCTGCACAATATTCTACTATACAAATTGTGAAATTAATCCATATACAAGTTTGCAAATTTCAATCCATTTCAGCCAGTGTACCAAGCAAATATGAAGATGTCTCCTCCAGCGCAGGTGAAAGTGAATATATGGTTTGTATGAACTCTTGGTAAATATGCTCTAATATTTAAATACTACAACATGCAAGGTACATATTGCATGTAAATGTTTGAACTGCAGACATTAGAACTTAATTGTGGCTGTGATTCCCACTCTTAAGTATTATGTGATCCCTGTTGGATAGTGTGGTTTTGTGCCAAGTCGGTGGGAGATTTATGCCCCCATTTGAATAGCTCTTGATGTTCACCATTTGGACCTGCACTTCAAGAATTACCATTTGGTTGAAGTACTGGAGGGACATTTTCAGCATTTGAGAAGAGATGTGGAGACATTTTGGGAGTAGGAAAAACTATGAAGAAGGAAAACTGCATTGTCTATGTATTGCATTAGTCTTTTGAACTCCATTGAGACCCTTAGTTGTATTAAAAGAAATACTTTAGCATAATCACTTGACTAACATAGATTATCATGCATCATGAGATAATATAGGGCATTCTCTGATCAACTCCATTCTATATCATTGCTTAGGTGTGCTTATTTTTCATATCACTATTATCAATCAGATTCCTCCAAATGGATTAACTTGTTTCATACCGTTAGTATAAGCATCATTATGGTTTAGAAACATTAAACACTCATTGCTGCCCAGTTAATAAGGGTAAGACTGTACTTAATGAAGTCAGCAAGGTGATTTTCTATGGAGAACATTTGTAGTAAACCAGACTACCCACTATGTGTAATTTGGACTTGCCCAAATTACTTATCACTGAGTTTACTGGCATGGAGTGAGGGTAGGATTCACGCTAGTAAGTGGATAGTGGAGCTTTATTTTCTAATGTCACAACAAGCTCCACATTCTGCCATATGATTGCCATACCAGGACAATGCTGCTGAAAAATCAGAAGAGGTGGGTAGAACTAGAGGGGATTTGTGGCAGTTGATTTTGGAATCTGTGCTGATACGCTGTAAATTAGGTACCAAATATGTACTGATACCCATATCTGTTTGCTATCCAATCTATAAAATAGTAACAACACTATTACACTCCAGTCCTTCAGTTCCATAGGAAGAATTGATTTCTTGTTTTTTTTTAACTTGTGTTGGTGTTTTTGTTCATTATTTCTTCCCTTTCCTTTTTTTGTGTGTGATGTGATATTACATTTTAAAGAAAACTACAGAGGCATCCGCAGATATTAGAAAGTGGAACCCAGCAGAAGGAGAAAGCATTGCCAAGGGCCTAGCTCAAAAAACATTGGAAGAAACAGCTTCTCAAATGGAAGGTAAAATAGCTCATTAAAGTGAAAGATCTGCTGCTATTTCCATTATGATATTTCCAAATGTGGCAAGTTGTCCTGGTTTAGCACCAGCAACCTTCATGAACTAGAAAGCTTCTGCTGTTACTTCCCATCCTGATGCTAACTCTGACATGTATATGTTACATTATTTTGCTGTAATTCATAAACGTCTCTTCATAATTGAAAGTAGTTTGCATGGTATACTTGGCCTTCTCCACTTTTACATCTTGGCATCCTTCCTTTCCTGTTGCTGATTTTACAGTTCTATTGTGACTTTTATAATGCTGGAAATGTAATTCAATGAATTATTGTACATATTTGAATAGAGGCAAGCTGACCTGATTGTGTGTATGCAGGTTGCAAGTAAACAATTATTCAGGATAGAATTAATAGTCGCATGAAAAAATTTGGATTGATTCTGAAGAGTCAGCATGGATTTGTTAAAGGAAAATCATTTCTAACTAATTTGCTGGAGTTTTTTGAAGAGGTAACATAAATGGTTGATGAGGGCAAGGCTGTGTGTACAGTTCTGGGTGCCACACTATAGGAAGGATGTGAATGCATTGGAGAGAGTGCAGAAGAGGTTTACGAGAATGGTTTCAGGGATGAAACACTTCAGTTATGAGGAGAGATTGGAGAAGTTGTGACTGTTTTCCTTGGAGAGGAGAAGGCTGAGAGGAGACTTAATAGAAGTTTTCAAAATAATGAGGGGCCTGGACAGAGTTGATAGGGAGAAACTGTTTCCACTTGTAAACGGATCGAGAACCAGAGGGCATAGTTTTAAAGTGTTTTCCAAAGAAGCAAATGAGAGGTGAGAAAAAACTTTTTCATACAACGAGTAGTTAGGGTTTGGAATGCACTGCCTGGAAGTGTGGTGAAGGTAGGTTCAATTGAGGTATTCAAGAGGGAATCGGATGATTATCTAAATAGAAAATGTGCAGGCTAACAGGGAGAAGGCAGGAGATTGGTACTAAGTTAAAATGCTCAGAGAGCCGGTGCAGACATGATGGGCTGAATGGCCTCCATCTACACCTTAACAATTCTGTGATTCTGTTGGTTACCACAAGGAGTATTTATGCAGTCCTTTCTCTCGAGTTTAAATGAATAAGATTAGAATCCATGATAGAATAAAATTTACACAGTTTGTGTAATTAGCAAGCCTGATGAACTGCATTACCTTTTTTATGTTCTGTCCTTCTGTGTGTTCTCCTGTTACAATTTTATATCCTGTTTATTTATTTAATTACCAGTAACACCAAAAGGGGACCACGTGATAATCCAAAGTGGCAAAGCCTCCAACGTGCTCAGTCGAAAGCAATGGAATGAATTTCCTCCAGATACAGTGTTAAACATACTTGAAAATGCAAAACTGACATCCAACATGGCTGTTGAGGATGTTAGCATCGGTAACTTCCATTTTCCCTGTCTTTAAATTTTGCAAAGTGTCTTTTTTTTACAGCAAAGTTCTGATTTATTTGGTGATACTGACTTGTTGATATTTATTAGGTAATCATGTGACAGTTTATCATAAGAATAATCCTCGAAAACAATGGAGCCAACACCCACCTGAAACAGTACTGAATTTCTTAAAGAATATTAACTCGAATTTGGCTTTTAAGACCTACACAATAGATAAAGGAGGTAAGAATTTGGTTTAAAAAGTATTTTCAATTAATTACTTTAACTTCTCTTTGATTGGATGGCTGGTAAAATTATTGTTACGATAAACATATTTTTAAGTATATTAGAATCTTCGTAGTTTCTCTGATTTTTCTGTTTTCCCAGTGGTTAATAACTCCAGGTCAATATTTACATTCCTCTGAAAATCAGCTACCCACCTGGTTATCTATTTCTGAAAATAGTACTAACGAACTTGATCTAATTTAAAAAGAAATATGATGTGACACATTGATTGTATAAAATGTATTCTGGTAAATGTTTAAATATTTGCAATGTGTATATTAAATATTGTGTGTTATATATTTGTATAAAATATAGCAGTTTTGTAAATTTGTATAGCACTGCAAACCAACGATATTTTATGTGTGAGATCATGATATAGAAAGATAAAACACGGATCCACTTATATATTTTCTCCACCAGATGGAGCAAGCAGCTTTTAATAACAATAAGTTTTAAACGTGTCATCTCTCTATATAATTAAAATAATTTACAATACATCTGCAGAGCTCAGAAAATCTTGTATGGCCTGACTTTAAGAGTCATTGAAAAGAAAATAGAGAAAAAAAAAATTCAAATCTTATTCACTGAGAAATAAAGCATCATGCCACAAAAAGGAAATGAACATTCCTGAGTTGAGTCCCTGGCCATTATATAAATCTCAAAAAAAAACATTTCTAGCAAAATAAACAGAAAACAATTCTGGGGGAAAAAAACCTACCTATCCCTCCTTTCAATATCTCCATCAATTTTTGTTAGTGCAAGCAGCTTTGCTCTCAGGTCCTCAGGCATGCCGTCCCATCTGCTTTTACCTCAAGCTTGGATGCATACCTGAGCCTTGTGTCACAACACTTACCTCTGCAGATGTATAACCTGAGTGTTTTGTGAGCCTCAATGTTGCTTATTTGCCCGCCAGTAGGACAAACATGCATGTTTGTGATTATCCACTACCTGCTCTTCTTGTCTGCGCACAGGCAATGCGATGCTGCGTTTTATTAGCCACAGTGGCAGTCACTATCTTTTCCAGGCCCAGCACCGAAATGCACCACTGATGGTCGCCTCTGCCACAATCAAAAAAATAAGGCAATGCAACAACAAATGGGGAGGCGATGGCATAGAGGTATTGTCACTGGACTAGTAATTCAGTGACCCAGGATAATGCTCTGGGGACCTGGGTTTGAATCCCACCACGGCAATAAAAATCTGGAATTAAAAGTCTAATAATGACCATTGTCGACTGTTGTAAAAACCCATCCTCTCCTTTAGGGAAAGAAATCTGTCCTTACCTGGTCTGGCCTACACGTGAGTGAACTCAGTCGTCACAAAAAAAGGAATGGATTAAGATAATTTACAGTATATCTGAATTTAAGAGTCATTGCAAAGAAAATAGGAAAAAACATTTTCAAATCTTATTCATTGAAAAATAAACCCGGCACCCTAGGCGTGCTCAACCCTGTCGACACTGCAAAGTCCTCCTTAGTAACGTCTGGAGGTGAGTGCCAAAATTGGGAGAATTGTCTCACTGACTAGTCAAGCAACAACCTGACATAGTCATCCTCACGGAATCATACCTTACAGATAATGTCATCAGCATCCCTGGGTGTGTCCTGTCCCACCCAGCAGAGGTGGCGGCACAGTGGTATATAGTCGGGAGGGAGTTGTCCTGGGAGTCCTTAACGTCGACTCTGTAACCCATGACGTCTCATGGCATCAGGTCAAACATGGGCAAGGAAACTTCCTGCTGATTACCACATACAGCCCTCCCTCAGCTGATAAATCAGTGCTCCTCCATGTTGAACATCACTTGGAGGAAGCACTGAGGGTGGCAAGGGTGCAGAATGTACTGTGGGTAGGGGACTTCAATGTCCACCACCAAGAGTGGCTTGGTAGCACCACTAATGACCGAGCTAGCTGATTCCCAAATGACATAGCTGCTAGACTGGGTCTGTGCAGATGGTGAGGGAACCAACAAGAAGGAAAAACATACTTTACCTCATCCACACCAACTTGCCTGTCACAGATGCATCTGCCCAGGGGAGTAGGGGATACACCAGGCCATGAGGTTACAGGTTGTGGTTGTATACAATTCTGCTGCTGCTGATGGCTCACTGGGCATCCATTGTGAAGGCAGGGACAGAATCTTCAGGTAAGGATTTCAGTAATGAAATCTTCACAATGACCTCCAACATGCATCTGCCCATGACAGTATCGGTAGGAGTGACCACCGCACAGTCGATGAAGAGATGAAGTTCCACCTTCGCATTGAGGATATCCTCCATTGTATTGTGTGGTATTACCACCGTGCAGGTATTCCCACCATGTGCCTCATGGATGCCCAGTGAGCCATCAGCAGCAGCAGAATTGTATACAACCACAATCTGTAACCTCATAGCCTGGCGTATCCCCTGCTCAACTATTACCATCAAGCCAGGGGATCAAACCTGGTTCAATGAAGAGTGCAGGGGGGCATGCAGGAGCAACACCAGGCATACCTAAAAATGAGTTGGCAACCTGGTGAAGCTATAACAGAGGACTACTTGCATGTCAAACAGCGTAAACAGCAAGTGATAGACAGAGCTAAGCGATCCCACAGCCAACGGATTAGATCTAAGCACTGCAGTCCTGTTGCCCTTGACGTCAAGGCAGCATTTGACTGAGTGTGGCATCAAGGAACCCTAGCAAAACTGAAGTCAATGGGAATCAGGGAGAAAACTCTCAGCTGGTTGGAGTCATACCAGCACAAAGGAAAATGGTTGTGGTTGTCGGAGCTCAGTCATCTCAGTTCCAGAATATCACTGCAGGAGTTCCTCAGGGTAGTATCCTTGGCCCAACCATCTTCATTTGCTCCATCAATGACCTTCCTTCCATCATAAGATCAGGAGTGGGGATGTTCACTGATGATTGCACAATGTTCAGCACTATTTGTGACTCCTCAGATACTGAAGCAGCTCATGTTCTAGAGCAAGACCTGGACAATATCCAAGTTTGGGCTGATAAGTGACAGGTAACATTTATGCCACGCAAGTGCCAGGCAATGACCATCTCCAAAAGAGAGAATCCAACCATCGCCCACTGATGCTCAATGGCATTACCATTACTGAATCCCCACTATTAACATCCTGGGAGTTACCATTGACCAGAAACTGAACTGGACTAGTCATACAAATGCTATGGCTGCAAGAGCAGGTCAGAGGCTAGGAAACCTGCAACGAGCAACTCACCTCCTCAATCCCCTGTCCACCATCTACAAGGCACAAGTCAAAGTGTAATGGAATACTCCCAACTTGCCTGGATGAGTGCAGCACCCACAACATTGAAGAAGCTTGACACCGTAAAGGGCAAAGCAGTCCGTTTGATTGGCACCACATCCACAAACTTTCACTCCCTCCACCACTGACGCACAGTAGCAGCAGTGTGTACCGTCTACAAGATGTACTGTAAGATTTCACCAAGGCTCCTACGACAGCACCTTCCAAACCCATGACCTCTGCCACCTAGAAGGACAAGGGCAGCAGATAGATGGGAACACCACCACCTGGAAGTTCCCCTCTAAGTCACTCACCATCCTGACTTGGAAATATATCACAGTCGCTGGGTCAAAACCCTGGAACTCCCTTCCTAACAGCACTGTGGGTGTACCTACACCTCATGGACTGCAGCGGTTCAAGAAGGCAGCTCACCACCACCTTCTCAAGGGCAGCTAGGGGTGGGTAATAAATGCTGGCCCAGCCAGCGAAGCCCACATCCCGTGAATGAATAAAAAAACTTTTTATATAGCGTCTCCAAAGTAATAAAACATTCCAAGGCACTTTAAAGGAGCATTATAAAAAAAAATGCTATGGAGCCAAACAAAGTGATATTAGGTCAGAAGACCAAAAGTCTGGTTGAGCAGGTAGGTTTTAAAGGAGAGAAGCTAAGTGAAGAGGTGGTATTCCAGAAGGCTAGGCAACTACAGGTGTGGCCACTAGCATTGGAGCAATTAAATTGGGGGGCTCAAGAGGCCAGGATTGGAGGAGCACCATTATCTCAGAGAGTTATAAGACTGGAGCAGATAAGGATGGGTGAGGCCAGGGAGGGTTTTGAAAACAAGGATGAGAACTTTAAAATCAAGACCTTTCATGAATGGAGTCAATGTAGGTCAGCAAGAACAGGGATGATAGGTGAACAGGACTCAGTGAGAGTTAAGACACAGGCAACAGAGTTTTGGATGACTCAAGTTTACAGAGGATAAAATGTGGGTTACCAGCTAGGAGTGCATTGGAATAGTCAAATCTAAAGGTAACAAACATTACCAGTGTTGATTCTCCCAGCTTGATGGTAATGGAAGAGTGGGGGATATGCCAGGCCCTGAGGTTACAGATTGTGGTTGTATACAGTTCTGCTGCTGCTGGTGGCCCACAGCACCTCATGGATGCTCAGTTTTGCAATGCTAGATCTGTTCAAAATCTAGCCCATTTAGCATGGTGGTAGTGCCACACAACACAATGGAGGATATCCTCAATGTGAAGCTGGGTCTTCATCTCCACGTGGACTGTGCGGTGGTCACTCCTACCAATACTGTCATGGACAGATACATCTGCAACAGGTAGATGGGTAAGGACAAGGCCAAATAGGTTTTTTCCTTTTGTTGGTTCCCTCACCACCAGCTGCTGACCCAGTCTAGCAACTATGTCCTTTAGGACTCAGCCACCTCAGTCAGTAGTGGTGAGACTGAGCCATTCTTGGTGATGGGCATTGAAGTCCCCCACTCAGAGTACATTCTGTGCCCTTGCCACCCTCGGTGCTTGTTCCAATTGTTGTTCAGAATGGAGCAATACTGATCCATCAGCTGAGGGAGGGCAGTAGGTTGTAATCAATAGGAGGTTTCCTTGCCCATGTTTGACTTGAAGGCATGAAACTTCACGGGTGTCTGGGTCAATGTTGAGACTCCCAGGGCAACTCCCTCCCAACTGTATATAACTGTGCTGCCACCTTGCTGGGTCTGTCCTGCCAATGGGACAGGACATACCCAGGCATGATGATGGTGGTAAAGGCAAAATATTGCGGATGCTGGAAACCTGAAATAAAAACAAAAAATGCTGGAAAAACTCAGGAGGTCTGACAGCATCTGTGGAGAGAAAGACCGAGTTAATGTTTTGAGTCCCTATGACTTTTCTTCTGAAGAAGAGTCATATGGACTTGAAACATTAACGCTGTCTTTCTGTCTACAGATGCTGTCAGAGATGGTGATGGTGGTGTCTGGGACATTGTAAGGTATCATTTGCTGTGTATGACAATGTCAGGCTGTTGCTTGACTAGTCTGTGAGACAGCTCTCCCAATTTTGGCACAAGCCCCCCAGATGTTAGTAAGGAGAACTTTACAGGGTCGACAGGGCTGGGTTTGCCATTGTCACTTCCGGTGCCTAGGTCGGTGCTAGGTAGTCTGTCTGGTTTCATTACTTGTAGATTTCTTGGCAGGTTGATACAACTGAGTGGTTTGCTAGGCCATTTCAGAGGGCACCTAAGAGTCAACCACATTACAATGGGTGTGGAATCACATGTAGGCCAGACCAGGTAGGGATGGCAGATTTCCTTTCCTAAAGGACATGAATGAACCTGATTAGTTTTTATGATGATCGACAATGGTCACTATTACTGACACTAGCTTTTAATTCCAGATTTTATTAATTGAATTTAAATTCCACCAGCTACTATGGTGGGATTTGAACCCGTGTCCCCAGAGCATTAGCCTGGGCCTCTAGATTACTAGTCTACCACCTTGCCCCCAAAATGTCCCAGGGTTTAAAGAATTAAATTCTAAGGATAGCTAGCATAAACTTTGTTTGTAATTCCTTAAGTTTGAAAGGTTGAGGAATAGTGTAATTGAATTAATTAAATTGATTAAAAGGTTCAAAATGATAGATACAGATTAACTATTTCAACTGGTGGTAGAACTCAGAACAAAGGGGAAAACCTCAATATTAGATTGTGGCTGTTTAGGGATGATGTGAAGAAGCACTTCTTCACATTTAAGTATAGTGGAAATTAGGAACTCTCTCCCCTAAAAAGCTGCCAATTGAGATTTTCAAGACTAAAATCTATTTGAATTTTGCTAGATAAGAATATCAAGGGATATGGAACATAAAAATTTAGTTCGGGTGCAGATCAGCCATGATCTAATTGGATGATGGGACAGGCTTGAGAGGCTGAATATTCCTGTGTTTCCTATATATAAAAAAAGGAGAGAGATAAGGAACAAACGGGGCAAGAAAATGAGTAACAGACTGGAGCCTGGGATTCAAGAGACAGTTAGATAAGTGCAAAGATGCATTTACATTTTCTTTTCATCTGTAAGCATTATAAGGAGAGATGAACCAGTTGTATTAAAATTAATTGGCCTACTTGCCCAATGGGTATTCTTCATATGCCAATTGTAAATTATTCATGTTGACAGACTGCAACTGTTTTCAGTTCTAATATCACTTGACTATATTTTCACATCATATCAAGATACACTGCAGAGCTCCAAAGATTGCTGTTATGCAATGTTTTTCTGGCAAGCTAAACCTGTTCCACTGAAGCAAAAATTAAGGTGGATTGATTCAATTGATTCACTACTGTTGGACCTAATATACATTAACAAGTAGCAACCACTTCATTTCACCAATGTAGCATTTCAACAGTTTTTTGAGTGTGTAGCATTCTACATAGCGTACTGAATATGAACTCGTCAACATGTTCCAGAAGAACAACTTCTTTCCACAGCAAACCCATCAATAAGCATTTTATTTAGTCAGTATGGATCAGTAGTATTTTTTTTTAAACTTAAAAATGTGTTTAAGATAGATTGGGGCAGAGTGTAGGAGCTGTACTCGGCATATAGTCTGTATTGTACATAAGCCAGGTGCGCTTGTTGCTGGCACAATTGTTCTGTTCTCCAACACTCATATCAATCATCTTGAAGAGTGCAAAAATCTATTCAGAACATTTTTGAAAAAAAGAACAAAAGCAACAGCGCAGATGGAATAAAATAAAAATAAATGGTGATGTTGGAAATATGAAACATTAAAAAAACACTGTATGTACAAAGTAGGTCAGGCAGGGAAAAGCCAAGTTAACATTATGGGTATAATCCTTCATCAAAATGTGGGTAAACACTTTTATCAGTCAGTTTTCTATTCTTGTTTTATGCAACTTTAAGACCACCCTTCACATGCAATTTTTCAGAACTTGTGCTTGAGGTGTTGTGCACAGTTGTATGAATTAAACTTTTTAGGGGCTGAATTTATTATTTAGGTAGAGTTTTTTTTTTCTTTAATGTTTTCCAAGGAACTGGAAAATAAAATACCTCGGCTGGTTGTAAAACGAATCTTGTGTTCAGCTTAGATCCAACTATAGATATTTTGTGTATGATATGACCTACCACTTACACTGGATTTTAACTCATTAAAATATGGCAGCAGAATACACTACAATTTAAAGGAAGCGGGCTCGATTTTCCCACCCCATTGGACATAGGAGGGCTGGCATTACAGTGGTGGAAAGCCTTGAGAGGGGAGCACAACATCTTCCAGCTGCAATGACATATTGCCACTGGGCAGACAACTGAGCCACTTAAGTGGCCAATTAAGGGTCATTCCTGTCCTCCTGTGTTCTGAGTGGACCACCATGTAAACCCTGGCAGCCCCCCACTGGGCTCCAGAGGTATGTGGTGGTGGGGGTGGGTGGGGGGGGGGGGGGTTGCGGATGTGGGGTGCCTCCTTGATGGGCCCATGGAGGGGTTCCCTGGGAGCAATGGTGCTCTCTGTACCATAACCCTCACCCCCCCCGACAATAACCGGGGCCGACCTGCCTGGCTCCGGTTTCCCCCAGACAAGGTCACATCTCTCCACGGTTGCCCCGCCATTGGGGCACCCTCTCCCTGGTGGGGTTACTGAGGCTGCAGAGCTATTGGTCTTCCAGGGGCAGATCACCCTTTTCAATTGGATGGCAGCCTTTTAATTGGCTGAAGTGGGATTCCCTATAAGCCAAAAAATTGTGTGCCTGTGTTGTATATAGGAATGTACATGGCCAAAAAAACATTGCCATTCATATAACTGGTCCCAATATTTAAAACAAATATACTGCCGTATTGCTCACAGGCCTGGTTTGCTTTGTGTTTCAGGTCTGTGACCTTTCATCAGATTCTGTTTCTCTCTCTACAGTTGCTACAATACCTGCTGAATACTTCCAGCATTTTCTGTTTTAATTTCAGATTCCCAGCATCTGCATTTGTGCTTTTGTTTTGCATGTTGTTCCAGCTCCTGCAAATTTGTTGACACCACCTGCCTTTCCTTTTTAAAGTAATTAAATCTAAATGGTCTACTTGTTGTTCTGAGTTTTTTATTATTCACTTATGGGAAAAGGGCAGCACTGGCTAGGCCAGCATTTATTGCCCATCCCTAATTGCCCTTGTTGACAGGGTATTTGAGTCAACCACATTGCTGTGGGTCTGGAGTCACATGTAGGTAGGACTGGTGCAGTGCTTTGTATATGCTATTTTATCTTATTGGAATCTTGTGGCCTATCATTCTGGCTATATAAATCACATGAATGATTTGGTTTTGTAGGATGTGGTAATATTGTGTAAGCAATTTTTAACTTACAAATCTAATCACAGAAGAAAAGCTAATTTTGGCTGATGTTAAATTACCAAAGGATACCACCACGATTGAAAAGTGTGTGTTGGATGATTAGATAAATCACGAGGCAGTGGCTATATAATGCTATATTGAAAACTTGAGTTTTTAAAACTTGCAGTTTGTAGCTAGAGAGGAAGAATGGGGGAGATAAACATTTGATAATTTTGTGATCATATGCAAAGAATGTAAAATAAGAAGATGGGATATGGCTTGACTTTAATAAATGGGCCAAGAGAAGAGTGTATAACGGCACACTTATTACTGAGCATAATTGTATAATGGCACACTTATTACTGCAGGAAAATGAAAGGAACTTCCTGAGGAGCATTGATCACAGTAGAATCATTTTAAAATAGACAAAGATAAGAAATATAGGTGGTGAAAGTTGACTTTGGTGGTAACCAATGGAAAAGAAAATCAGGAGGGGAATAAAGTGGCTGTTGAATGGCTGTCATTCTTTTTGTGGTAACGCTGAAGTTGAATTTGTGACAGAGGGATCTGTTTAATACGAGCCAAAAATTGTTAGACTGCAAGCTAGTTGTGTAAATTTCTAGTGGCAATTTAGATCCAGTGTTTGCTTTCTCCAGTCAACTACTTGGTCTGTGTAGATAAACATCTTCTGTGTATTAAATATTTGCAGTATCTTGGAAACCGATCTTTTGCTATTAATATTTGAAACTATATAACTGACTTTTTTCATTAGCATCAGGAACCTATCTCATTGGTCCACTATCAGCTACCATTGGAAAGACTGATAATGTTGATGGTGAAATGGAAACAATTGAGTTGGATCCAGAGAGGTCGGAGCCAAGATCTGACGATGAAGACACGTAAGTTCAAAAGTTATCAACGTTATTCCAACACACAGCATTGAAAACATTTACAGAGTTTAGAGAAGACTAATCCTCAAAAAGATACTGAATACACCCTTCCCCCTTCCCATAATGATCAATTATGTTAATTGTTCAACACCAGAAACCTTTCACTATACTTAAGAGACTCCAACTCCAATTTAAGCCTTGAAAAAATCAATATGGAGAGAGTTCCTGTTGGTTTGGTTTGAATGCACACTAGCTCCTGGTCAACTCATTCTAGTTCAGAGATCTTAGATCATGAAATAATTGTAGATTAGAAGGCCATTAGGCCCATCTTAATTAATCTATCCAGAAAGACTCAAATGCCCTCCCAATCTACGAATTACAGCATTCAATTGCCCTAGCCATTCTGTAATTTCCAAGCTGCCTCCCTTGATTCCTTGGCCTTTCTAGGTTAGAATCGTTTACAAATCTGACCAATTGCATTGATGCTGTTTGTATAAATTTAGAAACGGTCCTGCTACCAAACTGTGGCCGCTACCCTAGTTAATACTCACCCTTCCCCAGCCACATGATGTGATTCAACCAACATGTACCTGTTGTTTCCCATTTTTCAGTTAGTTTCATATAAATTCTCAAGTAGATTGGTAAGACCTAATGTTTGGAGACCTTGGATCAGGTGCATGGGTATTGCTGCAACTTAACTGCATACTTTAGAAACCTAGAGCACAGTTAAATTTCTTACAGCTTGTTCAGCCAGAATTACTCTGTCCATGAAGGCATGCAGGATTATCTAGAGCCAACTAAAAAGTATCCCATCTCCCAGTGATAGGTCTAATTTCTTCAGGTCTCATTATGATCCAGGCTGGACTAAAATAGACATTGAGATACCACATTCTTATTATTTTGTAGTTGTTGAAATGACTGCTGAATGTCTATTTATTTTTACTGTTACAGAGACTTTGAAGAAGCAGATGAGCCAGATTGGGTGGATGAATTGAAGAAGCTCCTGGAGAATAATCTTGAAAGTGCTGTTCTAACTCAATAAGTAAAATACTGAAAATAAAGATTTGTTTTCTTTTGTGTTCTTTTAGTCATTAAATGTACCTTGTTTGCCAGAAGCCTGGTTGAAATCTTATCAAGAAAATTCAGGAAAAAGAAATAACGTTTTCTCTTTTGAAGTTCTCATTTTAAAGTCATCATTCTGCACCCAACTTTCCTGGAACTCCAAGTTTAATTTCCACCAATCAGGTTTCTGTCCCTGCCATAGTACCGAAATGACTCTTATCAAAGTGACAGATGGAATCCAAGTGCCTGTGACAAAGGTAAACTTATCCCTCCTCATTCTAACTGTAGCTTTTGACACAGATGTCCACCTCATCTTCCTTTAAGCACAACTCTACTGTCATCCAGTTGGGTGGGACTACACTCAACTGGTTCTGTTCTTATCTATCTAATTAGAACCAGGGAATCAGCTACAATAGCTTCTCTTCCTGCTGCTACACTGTTATCCCACATGTCTCCAAGGATCCATCCAGGGCCCCCTCCTATTTCTCATCTACATATGGCTCCTTCACAACATAAGAAAACTCAAATCAAGACAAAAATACCTGGAAAAACTCAGCAGGTCTGACAGCATCTGCGGAGAGGGATACAGTTGACATTTTGAGTCTGTATGAACCTTCATCAGAACTAAAAAATATAGAAATGAGATGAAATATAAGCTGGTAGAGGGGAGTGAGACAGGAGGAGCTCAATAGGGGGCAGTGATAGTTGGAGGCCAAGAAGAGTCTGTCAAAGATATCATAGACAAAAGGACAAAGGGGTGTTGACAGTGGTGATATTATCCAAAGGATGTGCTAATGGGGTAACAAGCAGGACAAGCTAGTGGCAGATGGCCCTAGTGGGTGTGGGGTGGAGGGAAGAGATCAAAATGGGCTAAAAGGTGGAGATGAAACAATAGATCAAAATAAATTTTAAAATAGGTGGGAAAAGAAAAATATATATATTTTAAAATTATAAATTATTGGATAAAGGGGGATCGGAAAGGGGGTGGGGATGGAGGAGAGAGTTCACGATCTGAAATTGTTGAACTCAATATTAAGTCCAGAAGACTGTAAAGTGCCTAGTCGGAAGATGAGGTGCTGTTCCTCCATAAGAAAACTCACTGTTGGTTTTCACATGTACACTAATGACACTGAAGTCTAACTCACTACCATTCTCTTTTGTTGTCTCTTACTACAAACAAGTTAGCAGGGGTGAACTGACTCCTCTCTTTGTTCTACTCCTGATTTGGTTATAACAGAGTTTGAATTTAAAAGGTAGGTGTTATTGCCAATTTAAGTTATATTGAACCATGTATATAGCTTGGTGTAAGAAATAAAGCCATTCAGGTTAAAGTTAACAAGTAAAGAGTTTTAATGCTCAAACTCACAAAGGTAAAGATGCACAAATTATTCACAGGAGAATTAAAATATACAAAAATGTCCATTAATGCAAAAACAATACACACATAATCCTCCCCTGCCCCGAGCAAGCAAAAAGTAATAAAACTCTGGAGAAAGAATATCAGATCTAAAAAAACTTGGCCAAGTAATAAGTAAAGTCAGGAAAAAAATTCATGGATCGTCCAGAGGCTTGTTTACAGATGAAAGGTCCCTTGCTGCAGTGGAGTAGTGGGTCTGCAATCGTGGCTGGTTGATTCAGAATTCTCCTTTAACAACTCCATTTGCAGCAATTAGGTCTTCTGGTGGGTTTTTCAAATCATGAACAGCTCAGTTTTGATGAGAGAGGTTTCAGAAGAAAGAAATGACATAAGGCTGTTACACCTGTGGCAATCTCTCTGACTATTCAAAATCCAAAATCTTCATCTAAGAGCTAGATCATGTAACCACTCTTTGAAGGCTCCATAGACTCTGTGTCTCCATAAAAATCCGCTTGTGCCCTTTGCGAATGCAACATAGTAGCTGCTGTAAGCCCGAGTCCTTTCCTTAGCAAAAGGTGTTCTATGCAAAAAATTCAAAATATATATATATTGATGTTCTTTTTCATTCAAGGGACGTGGGCTTTGCCGTCTAGGCCAGCATTTATTGCCCATCCCTAACTGCCCTTGAGAAGGTGGTGGTGAGCTGCCTTCTTGAACCGCTGCAGTTCATGTGGTGTAGGTACACCCACAGTGCTCTTAGGGAAAGAATTCCAGGATTTTGACCCAGTGACAGTGAAGGAACAGTGATATATTTCCAAGTCAGGATGGTGTGTGGCCTGGAGGGGAACTTCCACGTTGTGGTGTTCCCAGGTATCTGCTGCCCTTGTCCTTCTAGATGGTAGTGATCATGGGTTTGAAAGATACTGCCTAAGGAACCTCAGTGTGCTTCTGCAGTACATCTTGTAGATGGTACACACTGCTGCCACTGTTCATTGGTGGTGGAGGGAGTGAATGTTTGTGGATGTGGTGCCAATCAAGTGGGTTGCTCTGACCTGGATGATGTCGAGCTTCTTGAGTGTTGTTGCAGCAGGCTTTTCCAGGCAAGTGGAGAGTATTCCATCACACTCTAACTTATTTTTTATTCATTCACGGGATGTGGGCTTCACCGGCTGCACCAGCATTTATTGCCCATCCCTAGTTGCTCTTGAAAAGGTGGTGGTGAGCTGCCTTCTTGAACCACTGCAGTCCATGTGGTGTATGTATACCCACAGTGCTGTTAGGAAGGGAGTTCCAGGATTTTGACCCAGCAACAGTGAAGGAATGGCAATATATTTCCAAGTCAGGATGATGAGTGACTTGGAGGGGAACTTCCAGGTAGTGGTGTTCCCATGCATCTGCTGCCCTTGTCCTTTCAGGTGGTAGTGGTCATTGGTTTGGAAGGTGCTGTCAAAGGAGCCTTGGTGAATTCCTGCAGTGCATCTTGTAGGTGGTGCACACTGCTGCTACTGTGCGTCGGTGGTGGAGGGAGTGAATGTTTGTAGATGTGATGCCAATCAAGCGGACTGCTTTGTCCGGATGGTGTCCAGCTTCTTCAGTGTTATAGGAGCTGCACTCACCCGGGCAAGTGGGGAGTATTCCATCACATTCCTGACTTGTGCCTTGTAGATGGTGGACAGGATTTGGGGAGTCAGGAGACGAGTTACTAATTGCACAATTTCTAGCCTCTGACCTGCTCTTGTAGCCACAGTATTTATATGGCTAGTCCAGTTCAGTTTCTGGTCAATAGTAACTCAGGATGTTGATGGTGGGGGATTCAGTGATGGTAATGCCATTAATGCCAAGGGGTGATGGTTAGATTCTCGCTTGTTAGAGATAGTCTGCCACTTGTGTGACACGAATGTTACTTGTCACTTGTCAGCCCATGCCTGGATAATGTCCAGGTCTTGCTGCATTTGGACATAGACTGCTTCAGTATCTGAAGAGTCACAGATGGTGCTGAACATTGTGCAATCATCATCAAACATCCCCACTTCTGACCTTATGATGGAAGGAAGGTCATTGATGAAGCAGCTGAAGATGGTTTGGCCTAGGACACTACCCTGAGGAACGCCTGCAGTGATGTCCTGGAGCTGAGACAACTGATCTTCAACAGCCCCAACCACCTTCCTTTCTCCAACCAGTAGAGAGTTTTCCCCCTGATTCCCATTGACTCCAGTTTTGATAGGGCTCCTTGATGCCAAACTTGGTCAAATGCAGCCTTGAGGTCAAGAGCAGTCACTCACACCCTCCTCTGGAGTTCAACTCTTTTGTCCATGTTTGAACCAAAGTTGTAATGAAGTCAAGGACTGAGTGGCCATGGTGGAACCCAAACTGAGTGTCAGTAAGTAGGTTATGGCCAAGCAAGTGCTGCTTGATAGCACTGTTGATGACCCCTTCTATCACTTAACTTAGGATTGAAGGTAGGCTGATGGGCTGGTAGTTGGCCGGGTCGGATTTGTCCTGTTTTTTGTGTACAGGGCATATCCGGGCAATTTTCCACATTGCTGGGTAGATGCCAGTCTTGTAGTTCTACTCAACAGCTTGGTTAGGGGCACGGCAAGTTCTGGAGCACAAGTCTTCAGCACTATTGCCGGAATATTGTTAGGGCCCGTAGCCTTTGCACTACCAAGTGCCGTCAGCCGTTTCTTGATATCAGGTGGAGTGAATCGAATTGGCTGAAGGCTGGCATCTGTGCTGCTGGGGACCTCTGGAGGAGGTCTGTGTGTCCAGTTGATGATATTATAAATTAATATTTTATACAACACATCTTCATAACACTCTAAACTGTCATACTGCTTGTCTGACTTGAGTACTGGATGAGCGGAAATTTGAGCTCGAGTCGAGCTTCTGACCACACTCCAAACCACCACTAAGCTGCCCTTTTCTACATCTATCACATAGCTTGACTCTGGACTGCCTCAGCTCATCTGCTGCAGAAACCCTCATCTATGCCTTTTTTAAAATTATTCACTAACAAGTTGTGAGCATCACTGGAAAGGCCAGTTGTTATTGCCCGTCAATAATTGTCCTTGAAGAAGGCGGTGGTGAGACAATTTACAAATATGTATCAGCAGGATTCCTGCATCCCCACCAATTAACTGAGAGACTCCGTTCGGGACAACAAGAGAAAAGCTTGCTTCTTTTAACCAATTTCTTCATGGATTTCAACAAATCTTCTGGAAAACAAGGTAAATTGAATGACTAAGCTGCAGCCCACGTGGTGTAGTTGCGCCCACAGTACATGACAGGTTTTAAGCAGATACACAGGAAAGAAAAGGGGCAGGAGGGGGTTGAAGAAGTGAAGGAAGTGTTTGTGATGGGTGAAGGCTGGTGAGATTAAATGACAATAGGGATAATGGTACAAAGCAAAAGGAGCTAATAATGGGACAAGTAAAGGAAACAAAAAATGAGTCTGGGGAAGATATAAATGGCAATAGCAGAAACATCACCAACAGCAGCCATGCAAGAAACAATGAGGGCAGAAGTTAAAAACTGAATCTGTTGAATTCAGTGTTGAGTCCGGAAGGCTGTTAAGTGTGTAATCAAAAGATGAGGTGTCACTCCATTGAGCTTCATTGGAATGGTGTAGGAGGTCGACAGAGAAGCCAATGTGGGACTGGGGGTGAGAATTAAAATGATAGGTGATCAGAAGGTTGAGAGTCACATTCCCAATCTGCATTTGGTCTCTCCATTGTTGAGGAGACTGGCCCATGAGCAGCAGATATAGTCTTTATACTTTTCCCATTTCATGGGACATGAGCATTGCTGGCAAGGCCAGCATCTATCACCCATCCCTAATTGCCCTTGAACTGGCTGGCTCGGCCATTTCAGACTTATATTCTGGCCAGACTATATAAGCATAGCAGATTTATGTTCCTAAAGGGGCAATTTATGAACCAGATGGGTTTTTTTTTACAACAATGGATGATAGTTTCACAGTCACATTATTTTAATTACCATTTAAATTCCACCAGCTGCCACAGTGGGATTTGAACCCCAGTCACCAGTGCATTACTAGCCTGGGTCTCTGAATTATTAGTCCAGTGACATTATCACTACGATACTAACTTTCCCAATAGTGTGCTAAATTGAAAGAAGAACAAGTTAAGTGCCAGTTTTACTTGGAAGGAGTGTTTGATTATTTTGCTCTTCTTCTTTGACAGTCTCTACTCTTCTGATTGGCCAATCAGGGTGACTGACTGTCTCTGTGTCTGTCAGATTCAAGCTGCAGTGCATGTTGGACATTGGAGTTCTGCTGCCTTGGAGCAGCGGCCTTGGCTTTCGTGCACCGAGAGTCTTTGTGACTACAAAGAGCCAGACTGCTCTGCTCTGTCAGGGACTCCGGGCACCGTTCATGAAGCGAGGGAGCCCCGTGGCGCGATTATCCTTTACTCTAACCAGAGGAAAGTGGCAAAATAATTGATACTTAATTAATCTTCCCTTGTTTTATGTTTGTAAGTATTTGAAAACTTTTTGCAGGTCTCGTTTTAAAGCCTGACTTCAGATGAACTGATCTCAGCAAGTGTCAGAGAGCTTTGTGTTGCCTTGTCGCCATGGCAACGCTCTGGGACATACGAATGTTTGGTGCGAATTATTATTGGTCCCTGAAAAAGCAGTTGGTGAAAAAAAGGTTGGAATTGTCACAACGAGTTAGCAAACAGTATTAAATGTATACACCAGAGGAATTAACTCTGTAGTTTACTTTTAAAGTCCTGCAGTTTATTGTTGAGGATACAGGAACCTGCTGATGTACATTTGGAAGAACGACTTGTAGCGAATATTAACAGAGGATCGAGAGCTGGAAGGTGTGTCTTCAGATTCACCCTAATTTTGGAATTCCCTGTTAAGGATTATGGTTAGTAATAATTGGGTTTAATACTAAGAAACCTTAAGTGTGACAGGTGCTCTTGGTTGATAGATTTTACAGCCTTATCTCTCCCTTACCCCGAGCTACATCATATTTTTAATTATGGGATATGAGCGTCACTGGCATGACCAACATTTATTGCCCATCCCTAATTGCCCTTGAGCTTGCTACAATGCTGCTGGCGAGGGAGTTTCAGGATTTTGACCCAGCGGCAGTGGAGTGGCAATATAGCTCTAATTCAGGATAGTGTGTGGCTTGGAGGGGAACTTGCAAGTGATGGTGCTCCCATGTGCCCGATGTCTGTGTTCTTTCTCGGGGGTAGAGGTTGTGAATTTGGAAGGTGCTGTCCAGCCTTTGCTGCACTGCATCTTGTAGATGGTACACACTGCTGCCACTGTGGGCCAGTAGTGGAGGAAGTGAATGTTTCATGTGTTGGATGGGCTGCTGATCAAGGGGGCTGCTTTGTCTTGGTTGGTGTCAAGTTTGTGTTGTTGGAGCTGCACTGATCCAGGCAAGTATCCCTGCATCACACTTTTGTCTTATGCCTTGGAGATGGTGGACAGGCTTTGAGGAGTCAGGTGGTGAGCTACACACTGCAGAATTCACATTCTCTAACCTGCTCATGAAACCACATTATTTATGTAGCTAGTCCAGCTACATTTCTGGTCAATGACAACCCCCAGGATGTCGATGGTGGGGTTTTCAATGATGGTAATTCTGTTGAATGTCAAGGGGAGATGGTTAGATTATTGTTGAAGAGTCATTGCCTGGCACTTGTGTGTCGTGAATGTTACTTGCCATTATCAGCCCAAACCCGAGTGTTGTCCAGGTCTTGTTGCACATAGGCAGGGACTGCTTTGGTATCTGAGGAGTTGCAGATGATACTGAAACAGTGTAACTGTGCATTGAACAAATAACTCTTTCCAATCTGTATTCACACCTTCTATTTTAATTTATTCCCCATTATTGCACTTTCTTCAGTTTTCTGTATGGAATTACCACCTTCTATTGATAATGCTGCTAATTTTCTCCTCACTTTGAAAGTATTGTCATAAACCTTTAACCGTCAACATTTTCAAAAGCGACAAGGGAAAAATAAGAAAAGCAATTTTAAATGTTTACTTTTTGACATACTTAAAATCCCCAACAAGAAGTCATAACCTGGAGGCTTGAGAAGATTCATTTATGGGCAAGAGGTAATCATTAGCAGTTATCAGACGTTAAAAGGATACTTGCACTGTTAAGTACTAGGCTTTCTGTAGGGAGTTTGTTGGACATTTGATGTGAAAATGCATCAGCTGCATGAAAGTCACTGGAAGATTAAGTGCTTTTTTGCAATGCTAACAGTGGAGGAGTAGAAGTAGACCAGCAACCTGTGGCAATTCACAATTCACAAGGTATTGCCTCCTTGACACAAGGTGCTGATTGATTGCACATTGATAGCAACATGTATTGTTCGTTCTTATACCATTACTTTTTCATCAAATTCCAAACCATTATTTTGTCCTACGAGTAGTATTGCTTCTAATTGAACCAGCTTGGGATGGATATCTGTTTATAGTGGTTTATAATTAGGGTTTTGGGGGCGAAACTTGCCCTTTGAGATAGATATAAATAGCTGATAGCAATTTGGTAGCCTGTTTCACACTTGGTCTAGTTTGTTGTTCTAGCTTTTTCTAAAATAAAATTGGTTGGAGTGTATAACCAGCTGCCAATTTGCTATTATTTATTTTATGCTGCTTTTCAAGCCAAATTTCACCCTCTGTGTCAACATTCTCCTCTGGCAAGGCAAAGAGGAGCTTTTGTACATGCCATCTCACATGCATATACAGAACAAAAACAGAAATACCTAGAAAAACTCAGCAGGTCTGGCAGCATCGGCAGAGAAGAACAAAGTTGACGTTTCAGGTCCTCATGACCCTTCAACAGAACTAAGTAAAAATAGGAGAGGGGTGAAATATAAGCTGGTTTAAAGTGGGGTGGGGGGGTCGGGGGGGGGAGAAGTGGGGGGGAGGGGTGGTTGTAGGGACAAGCAAGCAGTGATAGGAGCAGATAATCAAAATATGTCACAGACAAAAGAACAAAGAGGTGTTGAAGGTGGTGATATTATCCAAAAGAATGTGCTAATTAAGAATGGATGGCAGGATATGCAAGGTACGGATAGCTCTAGTGGGGGTGGAGTGAAATAAGACTAAAAGGGCATAAAAGGTATAGATTTAAAAATAATGGAAATAGGTGGGAAAAGAAAAATCTATATAAATTATTGGAAAAAACAAAAGGGAGGGGGGAGAAATGGAAATGGGGTGGGGATGGAGGAGGGAGTTCAAGATCTAAAGTTGTTGAACTCAATATTCAGTCCGGAAGGCTGTGAAGTGCTTAGTCGGAAGATGAGGTGCTGTTCCTCCAGTTTGCATTGAGCTTCACTGGAACAATGCAGCAAGCCAAGGACAAACTGGAGGAACAGCACCTCATCTTCCGACTAGGCACTTTACAGCCTTCTGGACTGAATATTGAGTTCAACAACTTTAGATCTTGAACTCCCTCCTCCATCCCCACCCCCTTTCCGTTTCTTCCCCCTCCCTTTTGTTTTTTCCAATAATTTATATAGATTTTTCTTTCCCCACCTATTTCTATTATTTTTAAATCTATACCTTTTATGCCCTTTTAGTCTTATTTCACCCCACCCCCATTAGAACTATCTGTACCTTGCGTGTCCTGCCATCCATTCTTAATTAGCGCATTCTTTTAGATAATATCACTACCTTCAACACCTCTTTGTTCTTTTGTCTGTAGCATCTTTTGGTTATCTGCTCCTATCACTGCTTGCTTGTCCCTACAACCACCCTTCACCCCCACTTCTCTCTCTCTCTACCCCCCCCCCCCAACCTTAAACCAGCTTATATTTCACCCCTCTCCTATTTTTACTTAGTTCTGTTGAAGGGTCATGAGGACTCGAAACGTCATCTTTGTTCTTCTCTGCCAATGCTGCCAGACCTGCTGAGTTTTTTCAGGTATTTCTGTTTTTGTTTTGGATTTCCATCATCCACAGTTTTTTGTTTTTATATTTTTATTTTTATGCATATACAGAACTCTGGTCATGGCCATCTAAATACTAATTAATAATTAAATATGAATACTGGCAAAAGACAAAAATAGGACAGTAGTTTTCTGTTGTCATTAAAAATAAAGTCTGAAATCATAGTATTCTGGTTAGCCTGGGAACTTCACAAAATTCTTACTGTAACATGTAAAGTTTTACTGTGTCCTGGGGTAATCTGAAGTGGTTTGAGACTGTCTCCTAAACAGTGCCTGCCTAAGTGCAATTTGAACAGTTTGACACCCAAGTCATACCACACATTTTCTGTCAATTGTAACAATGCAATATCTGCAGTAAAGCTTGTCTGTGGGTCAGTTTGCAATTAGAAAAATGTATTTTTCTATTTCAGGTTTCTTACAGATTAACTGCCACAATGGATAAATACGAAGTAATTAAACTCCTTGGTGAAGGAGCGTTTGGAAAAGCTTTCTTAGTTGAAGCTAAAGATGACAACAGGCAGGTTGTAGTAAAAGAGGTTAAAACAGCAAAGGTGAGGCTGAAATCTGAAATAAGTCAATTTCTATTGGATTATATTCTAATGTGAAAATGTTGGTAGATTTGAGATATGTAAATGTTCATCTTATACATCTTATAATTTTGTGAGGCAAGAAAATTGTTTAATGTTGCTAATAACAGAAATTCTTAAAGCCAGTTTGTGCTTTGTGTTTACAATAATTTCTCACTTAACAGAGCTTATTAAAATGTCAATGAAATTCTCTCGAATTATATACTTGATCCATGATGAAGATGATATGGAGCAGATTTGTCATGGTTAAATAAGGCTTAGAATCTTAGCTTTTAGCTCGATAGCACTCTATGGAGATGCAAGTGCAGGCCCACTTGGTACATTTCATGATCAATTGGTAAGATTTGGTAACTCAACATATGGAGAATTGAAAGCAAAGACTGTTATCTGATATGGTATACAACATGAAATGGAGAATACCAGTATACTGCCTGGTGAATTGGGGAATGTATCCTCCACCGGACAAAATGTCAGCATTACATATCACCGAATAAAATGGCAAGTTAAAGAAAACCAAAAAGCTGATAAGGAGTTTATGACCTTCAACAACAGCTTGCAGTTGTATTGCCCCTGTAACACAGAAAATTATCCAAAGGTACTCCAGAGGCCTGAGGAAAAATGAATAGCAACCCATATAAGGATTCATAGCAGAGGTGATCAAAAGCTTGGTCAAAGGGGGTGAATTTCAGGGAGGCTTTTAAAAAAGAGAGGGAGATGTATTTAAGGTGCGTATTAGGGAGGGAATACCAGAATGTGTGGTCCAGGTGGCTGAAGGTAAGGTTGCCATTGGTGGATTAAAGGAAGCGGGATGCAAAGGCAAGAGTCAGGGGAACAGAGTTTGGGTCGGGGAAGTAACATATTTAGGGAGGGGTGAGAGCTTGGGAAGATTTAAACATAAGAATGAGCAGCATAAACATAAGCCATTGCTCTCTAATATGGTAGAATAATTTTGTGTATTTATATGGTATAAAATGATTCTGCACTGACTCCTCAAATAGAAAATATCAGTATTTCTTTCATTGAAAAGAAAATCCATTAGATTTTTGGCTACTTGAGTGGAAAGGTTACTTAAGGCTGGAACTTATCTCTGAAGTGCATTCCATTCGTGGTGCAGGGGGCTGGAGTGGGTGAAGTTAGGAACAGGAAACCCAAGGATGGTTTTCTGATCATCCTGCAATTTTTAGCTACAGAACATCTTGTAGCTTTTTTTCTATGGGTTCCTTGCCTATAGCCAACCTGATTGACAGCTTGACTGTTCAGTGGGAAAGCCTGCATGGCTGATCTGATTGTGACCTCAACTCCATGTCGTCCTGTCTACCTGTTGTACCATTGATTCCCTTGTCAATCAAGAATCTATCTAACTCAGCCTTAAAACTATTCAAGGACCTTGCCTCTACTCCTCTCTATGGAACATAATTCCACAGACTAATGGCCTTCAGAGAAAAAAATTCTCCACATCTCCGTCTTAAATGGGAAACCCCTTTATTTTTAAACGGTATCACCTAGTTTTATTCTCTCCCACAAGGGGAAGACATCCTCTCCAGTCCCCTCAGGATCTTATATGTTTCAATAAGATCACATCTCATCCTTCTAAGCTGCTATGGATACTGGCTCAACCTGTCCAACCTTTCATCATAAAATAAACTCTTCACCCTAGGAATGAGTCGAGTGAGCCTTCTCTGAACTGCTTCTAACGCTATTATATCCTTTTTCATGAGTAAGGAGACCAAGAATGTACACAGTCCTCCAGGCATGGTCTCACCAAAGTCTTGTAAGATTATAGCAAAACGCACCTACTTTATATTCCATTCCCCTTGCAATAAATAATAACATTCCATTTGCCTTCCTAATCACTTGCTATATCTGCATACTAACTTTTTGTGACTCATGTACCAGGACACCCAGGTCCCTCTGTACCAAGTTCTGCAATCTCTCCATTTTAATAGGGTACTGCATTTCTATTCTTCCTGCCAAAGTGCATGATACTCCACCTGTCAATTTTTGCCCACTCATTTAACCTATCTAAATCCCTTTGTAGACCATATCCTCCTCACAATTTACTCTGCTTCCCAAATTCAAATTATCAGCATATTTAGCAACCATACATTCGATCCCTTTGTCTAAGTCATTCATGTAGGTTGTAAAAAGTTGAGGCCCGAGCACTGATTCCCACTAGTTACAGCTTACCAATCTGAAAATAAATCATTTATCCCTGCTGTCTGCTTCTTGTTAGCTACCCAGTCCTCTATCCGTAATAATATATGTTACCCCCTACACCATGAGCCTGACTTGCTGAGTATTTCCAGCATTTTCTGTTTTTATTTCACTTATCTCATGGATTCAATCCTTTCTGCCTTTTCAATTGCAACTTTCCCATTGAACATAGAAACCCTGTCAACAGTGATTAAAAATAGAAACAGTATTACAATTAAGGCATGCAGCCTATTTAAAATATTTAAATAACTAGCCTCCTGACAGCAGATTGGTCACCTGTCTCTTGTCTTGCCTCCGATAATACTGAAAGTGGGTAGGTTTGAGGTAGGCTGGGTTCCCTTTCTGATTTTTTTGCTTTTTAACACCACACCTGAACAAAACGCACCCTTTTTCAGGAGTTAAAATTTTCTGCTTTGTATCTAATGTTCTGTCTGCATTGTTGATTCCCTTCTCATAACTTTTATGATCGTTACTTTAAAAACAAAACTGGTCAAATTTAAAAAGAAAATCTTGTGGTTTGTATTGGTGCACAGTTTAATTTTTTTGTTTGCTTAAGTGAAATAATCCCATGATCCAGCTCAGTTAAGCTCAAATCACAGGATTAATTTAGTTGAAATGGTTGTAACAAAACATATCAAATATGTTGTTCTGCAACTCATTATTCAAAGCTTTCTAACCCTAACCATCTCCCTTTTACTATGGATTTCCAATCACTGTACCCCTCTATCCCTCACCGGGATGCCCTGTGAACCCTCCAATTCTTCCATGAATGGAAGCCCAACCAGTCCTCATCCATCACCACCACCCTCCTATTGGCTGCACTTGTGCTTATATTGAACAACTCCTTTGACTCCACTCATTTCCTTCAAATGAGAGCCCATTTCAGGATTAACTATGCCTGCCATTTTGTGAAATATGTGGAATATTCTTTGTTCCAGTCCTACACAGGTCCCCTCCTTCACTTATTTTTCCAATTCATTATTGACACTAACAGTGCGGATTACTGCTTTGCCCCGAACTGGAAAATATATCAATTTCTCTTCCAATTTCCACTTCTACCTTGCCTTCAATTGATCCATCTCGTCCCTTCCCATTCATCACTTCTCTATCTCCATTTCCGGGGATAAACCACCAACCAATACCTACCATAAAACTAGTCTCTCACAGCTACCTTGATTATTCTTTCTCCTATGCTGCTGTAAGGGCTTTATTCCATTCTCCCAGTTCCTCTGTCATTGTTGCACCCTTTCTGGTAATGCCATGTTCAACATCAGTCTTCCAATATGCCTTCCATTTTCCTAAAGTAAGTAGTTCTTTCCACCAAGGTTAACAAGGACCTTGACCATGTCCATCACTGCTGATACACTGCTGATCTCACTCTTTCCTCTCCTTCCCAGAACCACAATAGGGTTTCCCCTTGTTCTCACCTTCTATTGAATAATGGAAGCTAGTGGGGTGAAACATTCTCCATTATTTCTACCACCTCTAGGGCAATGTCACTACCAAACACATCTTTCCCTCCTTTCCCCCTTCAGCATTCCAAGGAGATGGTTCTCTTGGCAACACCATGATCCACTCTTTGATCGTCCCCAACACTTGCACCTTGCAAATGCAGAGACGCGTTACCTGACATTCACCATCCCCCTTCCCACTGTCCAGGACCTAAACACTCCTTCCAGGAGAAACAGCATCTAGTTGTACTTCTTCCAAGTTAATATTGTGTCTTTGCTGTTCCCAAAACAGTCTCCTCTATATTGAAGAGACCAAACACAGAGCAGATTGGGTGGTCGCTTTGCTGAACATCTACATTCATTTTGCAAGCATGACCCCGAGCTTCCCATTTTAATTTTCCCTTCCAATCCCTCCGACCTCTTTATCTTCAGCTTCCAGCACTGTTCCAGTGAAGCTGAAATGGAAGCTCAAGGAACAGCCCCTTATCTTTCGATTGAGCACTTGACAGCCTTCCTGAGTCATTGAATTCAATAATATCAGATCATAATCACAGCTTCCATTTTTCCAGACAGTGGGTGCTGGTAATAATTATGCTGTTGGCATTTGTAACTTTTCTAGGCCTATATTTTATTTGTAATTACTATTTTATTATTTTATTTGTAATTTGTAATTAAGAAGGCAGATGGAATTTTGGCCTGTATTGCTAGGGGGTTGGAGTTTAAAAAAGGGAAGTCTTGTTATAACTGTACAGGGTGTTGGTGAGGCTGCATCTGGAGGACTGTGTATAGTTTTGGTCCCCGTATTTAAGAAAGGATATACTAGCATTGGAGGCTGCTCAAAAGAGATTCACTAGGCTGAATCCTGGGGTGAAGGGGTTGACTTATCAAGAACGGCTAAACAGGTTAGGCCTTTATTCATTAGAGTTTAGAAGAATGAGGGGTGATCTTATTGAAACATACAAGAGTCTGAGGGGGCTTGACAGGGTAGATGTTGAAAAAATGTTTCCACTAGTGGGGGAATCTCAAACTAGGGAACGAAGTTACAGAATTAGGGACAGTCATTTAAAATGAGATACAAAGACATTTTTTCTCTCAGAGGGTAGTGAATACCTGGAATTCTCTACCACAGAGAGTTGTGAAGGCTAGATCACTGAAAGTATTTAAAGAGGAGGTAGATAGATATTTGAAATATTGTGGAGTTGAGGGCATGAAAGATTAGTTGAGGCCTGGGGCAGATCAGCCATGATCTTATTGAATGGCAGGGCAGGCTTGAGGGGCCAAGTGGCCTACTCCTGCTCCTATTATGTTCTTAGTTACCCCATTATCAGTCCCTTTGACTTGCCCCATCATACGTTTGGTCTCTTAACAACTTGTGCTGTCTACTCTATCACAGATATGCACTTTTATTCTTTCCCCCCTTTTCCCCTTTCCTGCCTCAGTGCTTGCTTAAAACCTGTTACCTCTCTAGTCTTTGCCAGTTCTGATGAAAGGCCAGCAACCTGAAACATCAACGCCATTTCTCTCTGCATAGATGCTGCCTAGCCTGTTGAGTATTATAACTCATTATAGACTTATATTTTTGTGTTTACTTTCAGATGCACTGGAAAGAAAAAGAAGCTTCCCTTAAAGAAGTGACATTTATGGAAAAAATGAAGCACCCCAACATTGTTACATTTTTGGATTCATTTGAAGGTCTTTAGTTGTCTGAAAGAAAAGCCAAATACTGCAGATTTTTAGTTGTCTGCTGATGTAATGTAGTAGTACTCATAATATAAGCCTAGAAAGTCAATTTTTAAAAAAATCATTCATGGGTTTTGGGCAAGCATTTATTGCCCATCCCTAGTTGCCCTTGAGATGGTGGTGGTGAGCTGCCTTCTCAAACCATTGCAGTCCAGGTGGTGTAGGCACACTCACAGTGCTGTTAGGGAGGAAGTTCCAGGATTTTGATCAGCAACAGTGAAGGAACGGTGAGATATTTCCAAGTCAGAATGGTGAGTGACTTGATGGGGAACTTCCAGCTGGTGCTGTCCCCATTTATCTGCTGGTCTCGTCCTTCTAGATGGTAGTGGTCGTGGGTTTGGAAGATGCTGCCTAAGGAGCCTTGGTGAATTCCTGCAGTGCACCTTGTAGATGGTACACACTGCTGCTGCTGTGTGTTGGTGGTGGAGGGAGTGAATGTTTGTGGATGGGTGCCAATCAAGTGGGCTGCTTTGACCTGGATGGTGTCAAGCTTCTTGAGTGTTGTTGGAGCAAGTGCGGAATATTCCAAAACACTCCTGACTAGTGCCTTGCAGATGGTGGACAGGCTTTGGGGAGCCAGGAGGTGAGTTACTCGCCGCAGGATTCCTAGCCTCCAATGTGCTCTTGTAGCCACAGTATTTATACGGCTAGCCCAGTTCAGTTTCTGGTCAGTGATAACTCCCAGGGTGTTGATAGTGGGGGATTCCGTGATAGTAATGCCATTGGCATTAAGGGCCGATGGTTAGATTATCTAATTGTGACCCATATTCCATCACTCTGTTCCTCAGAACATTTTTCAGTCCACTTAGCTCTGAGTCTCTAGTGAAGATCTGCCCAGCCATGAAATCTTGACAGAGCAAACATTCAGCACTATCCCTTCTCCCTTACCTCCCTCTGCAGCAATAAAATGCTATTAGGAGATAGGGTAACTCAGAACCCTTAAGGCATGTAAAAAGGTTATATTAAAACTACAGACTAATGGCCTCAACATTATGGAATTCACACATAATCTAGGCTGACCCTTCAGAGAGTGCTGCATTTTCAGAAGAAGGCCCAAACAGTTAAATATTTTCACTTTCTTTGTAAAGACAGACCAGGAACAGCAGGATTGCTCCTTTGGTCAACACAAGTATTGGTCTCCCATGTCCTGTAATCCTGTCCCCTGCCATCCAACCTGCAACGCTCTTGGGGAACCTCCTTCAACACACCTACCTTCATGTTGGCGGACAATCAATGACTGCCCAATTGTCTGAAGGACAACAGTCACTTCCTTCCAAACCCATGTCCGCTACCATCTAGAAGGACAACGACAGCAGATGCATGGGAACTCCACCACGTGGAAGCTCCCCTCCAAGCCTCACACCATCCTGACTTGGAAATATTTCATTGTTCCTTCACTGTCGCTGGGTCAAAATCCTGGAACTCCATCCCACCCCCCAACAGCACTGTGGGTGTACCTACACCATATGGACTGTTGGGGTTCAAGAAGGCAGCTCACCACCACCTTCTCAAGGGCAATTAGGGATGGGGAATAAATGCTGGCCTAGCCAGTGGCATCCACATCCCATGAATGAATAAAATAAACCTCTTGCTGGCACCATATTAAAAAGGCCTGGGAGTTCGAAATATCCTGGACATGTTTTCTGTTATAGTGTTTCTAACTCATCCTGCCCCCACTGCCTGCACAAAACTTTCCATGATCTGTGGCTGGAAAGGGTTTGTTCAATAGTTCATTAAAATACATTTAGAAATGTACAAATAAAGGAGATATATTTGCTTATAGGATTGACATTTAAAAAAAATGACTTGGGAGTGATTTACAAATGGAATGATTTTTTGCTCTCATTATACAGAGGGGCAAAACCTGTATATAGTCATGGAGTATTGTGACGGTGGTGACATGATGCGTAGAATCAACATGCAGCATGGAGTTTGCTTTGCAGAGGAGCAGGTAAGAACTAAAAACAATCTCTGTACTCATTAATTAGAAATTCTGGTAGAGTGGGAAAGTTGAAGTCCCCAGATTGTTATTGGGGTATGTAAGAGAGGGAGGAACTGTGTCTTTCTTTGGAGTAAACCTGAACTTCTTCCCATGCATCCCATTTCTTTTTAACTCATTCACAGGATGTGGGCATCGCTGGCTGGGCCAGCATTTATTGCCCATCCCTAATTGCCCTTGAGAAGGCGGTGGTGAACTGCCTTCCTGAACCACTGTCGTCCCTGTGCTGCAGATACACCCACAGTGCTGTTAGGGAGGGTGTTCCAGGAATTTGACCCAGTGACAGTAAAGGAATTGCGATATATTTCCAATTGATAGATTTTTGATTAACAATAATGTAAAGGTTATGGGGATAGTGTAGGTAAAAGGCAGTGAAGTGTTCAATCGGCCATGATTGTATTGAATGGTGGAGAAGGCTCAACAGGCTTAGTGGCCTTCTCCTGTTCCTAAGTCAGGATGGTGAGTGGCTTGGAGGGGAACTTCCAGTTGGTGGTGTTCCCATGCAAGTGCTGCCCTTTTCCTTCTAGATGGTAGCGGTCATGGGTTTGGAAGATGCTGCCTAAGGAGCCTTGGTGAGTTTCTGCAGTGCACCTTGTAGATGGTACACATTGCTGCCATGTTCATCGGTGGTGGAGGGAGTGAATGTTTGTGGAAGGGGTGTCAGTCAAGCAGGCTGCTTTGACCTGGATGATGTCAAGCTTCTTGAGTATTGTTGAAGCTGCACTCATCCAGGCAAATGGAGACGATTCCATCATACTCCTGACTTGTGCTTTGTAGATGGTGGACAGGCTTTGGGGAGTCAGGAGGTGAGTTCCTAGGTGCAGGATTCCTAGCATCTGACCTGCTCTTGTAGCCGCAGTATTTATATGGCTAGCCCAGTTCAATTTCTGGTAAATGGTAACCCACAGGAAGTTGGTTGTGTTTATTGGAGGTCAGTTATCTCAGCTCCAGGACATCACTTCAGGAGTTCCTCAGGGTAGTGTCCTAGGCCCAACCATCTTCAGCTGCTTCATCAATGACCTTCCTTCCATCATAAGGTCAGAAGTAGGGATGTTCGCTGATGATTGCACTATGTTCACCATCCATGACTCCTCAGGTACTGAAGCAGTCCATGTCCAAATGCAGCAAGACCTGGACAATATCCAGGCTTGGGCTGACAAGTGGCAAGTAACATTTGTGCCACACAAGTGTCAGGCAATGACCATCTCCAACAAGAGAGAATCCAACCATTGCCCCTTGATGTTCAGTGGCATTACTATCACTGAATCCCCCACTATTAACATCCTGGGGGTTACCATTGACCAGAAACTGAACTGTACTAGCACCACATCCACTAACATTCACTCCCTCCACCACCGACGCATAGTGTGTACCATCTACAAGATGCACTGCAGGAATTCACCAAAGCTCCTTAGACAGCACCTTCCAAACCCACTACCACTACCACCTAGAAGGACAAGGAAAGCAGATAGGTGGGAACACCACCACCTGGAAGTTCCCCTCCAAGTCACTCACCATTTTGACTTGGAAATATATTGCCATTCCTTCACTGTCGCTGGGTCAAAATCCTGGAACTCCCACCCTAACAGCACTATGGGTGTACCTACACCACATGGACTGCAGAGGTTCAAGAAAGCAGCTCACCACCACCTTCTCAAGAGCAACTAGGGATGGGCAATAAATGCTGGCCCAGCCAGTGAAGCCCACATCCCGTGAATGAATAAAAAAAAACAGATGTTGATAGTGAGGGATTTAGCAATGATAATGCAATTGAATGTCAAAGAGAGATGGTTAGATTCTCTGTTGTTGGAGATGGTCATTGCCTGGCACTTGTGTGGCACGAATGTTACTTGCCACTTGTCAGCCCAAGCCTGGATATTGTCCAGGTCTTGCTCCATTTGGACGTGGACTACTTCATTATCTGAGGAGTTACGAATGGGGCTGAACATTGCACAATCATCAGCGAACACCCCCACTTCTGACCTTATGATGGAAGGAAGGTCATTAATGAAGCAGCTGATGGTGGTTGGGCCTAGGACACTACCCTGCGGAACTCCTGCAGTGATGTCTTGGAACTGAGATGATTGACCTCTAATCACAATAATCTTCCTGTGTGCTAGGTATGACTCCCACCAGCAGAGAGTTTTCTTCCAGTTCCTATTGACTCCAGTTTTGCTAGGGCTCCTTGATGTCACACTCAGTCAAATGCTGTCTTGATAGCAAGTGAGTCACTCTCACTCACCTCTGGAGTTCAGCTCTTTTGCCCATGTTTGAACCAAGGCTGAAAGAGGTCAGAAGTTAAGTAACCCAGGCGGAACCCAAACTGAGCGTCAGTGAGCAGGTTATTGCTAAGCGAGTGCCAGTTGATAGCACTATTGCTGACCCCTTCCATCACTTTACTGATGATGGTGCCTACTGGGCGCAATGGAGGCCTGCTGCATTGTTCTCTATCCCTAGTCTGGCCGAAGGCCATCAAACAAGGTCACCAATCCTGCATGGGAGGTGGTGGCAGCAGTTGTCAGTGCCAATGCCCTGAGAAAGAGGACAGCCACGCAGTGCTGAAAGAGGATGAAAGATCTCCTCCAATTCGCCAGGGTAAGTCACTCTTCTCATCACTCTCAACTCACACACTCACAAACCCATCACACATCCACAGGGATCTCACTCACTGCCAGTTCAAGGGACATCACCATTCACTGCCTCACACACACCTTCATCTGCCCTGCAGATCATGTCCTCATCCCATCCGTAGCACCACTCACCACCCACACACGCCAGGCATCCTTCCCATCCAGCCTGGCAGGTGTGCTCTCTATCTGTTTTCATGCGGGACAAGTTGGCACACAACAAAAGGGAGAGGTTGCAGACTGGCAGTGGAATGCTCAATAACAAGGTTCTTACAGACTTTGAAAATAGAGCCACCCAGAAGGCTGGTGATGAGCTGGACCGTTCCTGTGCTGATGGTGAGGTCAGTGGTTCTCAAACAAGTGAGGATCCAGCAGTGCAAAATCCATCGGACAACCACACTATGAGTGAGTTCCCCTGTTCTGCAGTCCCTGCCATGCACTAATTGTCTCTCCTTGCTTTCACAGGCACATCTGGAAGCAGCTGAGTGGGTCCATGACCCAGGACCTTGACTCAAGCCCTGAAGATACCACGGAAGAAGAATCTGATGACACTTTAATTGAAGACCTGTCACAGTGCTTACCCACACCCTCCACCATTGCAGAGACACACACCTTGTTGGCACCTAGTTCTAGAGTAGCCTCGGGGTCACAATCTGGTGAGCACATCTCACTGCCTGATCCACAGCAGGCGGTGGCAGAGACTTCCCAGGTTTCCGGCACCCAGAGGACAGCTGGAGGCCAGAAATCTGTTGAGTCTGAGTCAGATGACGAGCCTCTGGACTCGGTCATACCTCAGTTGCTGGAACTGCAAAGGCAAGCTCTGGAACATCAGTACGGAATGTCTGCTGCACTCCTCAGATTGCAAGGCACCTTGGAGGAGTCCGTCCATATTCAGTCTGAGGGGATAGCGCCAGCATGCCAATGCACCGAGGTCAACACTGGTTGGATGGCGGCCGCCATGGAGACCTTGGTCCAGGACATTGGCCTGCACTGCTGTGCGGGCTGAACTCCATCACTGACGCCATAGTTGTCCTCCAACAGTCTCAACATGAAAGGGATTCGGGGAATTGCGATCTCACTTCAGCTTCCCCTTCTCCTCAAGGAGTCAGCTAGGGGCCATCCGGCACCCATAAGGAGGAGGATCAGCAACTCAACACCCCGGGGCCATCCACCCATGTGACTCTGGGAATGTCCGGCTGATCCAAATCCTCTCTTCCTGTGACCCCTGTAGTTCCAGCTCAACAGACTGGGGAGGGTACAGCTGGCCCACAGCAAGTCACCCAGAGAATGCTGTGGCCCTCCAGGTGTTGGCCCTCCAGAGGATGCCCGCCAAGGTCATCACAGACAGGGCGTAGCAGTCAGCAGGCTGCCTCCACCTCCACTGTGGATGTCGGGGGAGCATCAAGATGTAGCGGCTGTGTTAGGAAGGTTAAGGAGATGTTGTTGCACAACCTTGGCATGGGTGTTAATCACTTGTACATAATGTTCACTATTGTAAATAAACTCCCAAGAATTTCTTCTTGCCTATGGCTCCTTGTTATGATGACCAGTGTTCACGTCACTCAGATATGAAACTTTGGTTCCTGTAAAAGATAAGGGCAGGTTTCTCAGTCCAAGGCCTCTTCCCTGTATTTTGTGCAGACTTCAGGCCAAAGTGATGATCCGTCTTCACACTCACTGGACACATTAGTGATACCTGCACCTTGATGGTGCTTGTCATCGTAGTGCAACACCCTCTGGGGGCTGTATTGCGGTGCTCCACTGGACCTGTCGAGACACTGGAACCTCATTTTCAAAATGCCTATCATTTGCTCCGCCAATGTCCAGGTTGCGGCATAACCCTCGTTATACCGTCGCTCTGCTGCAGTTTGAGGCCTCCGCACTGGCGGGATCAGCCACATCCCCTGTGGGTAGTTCTTTTCTCTGAGGACCCAATCCTGCTGAGACCTGCTGAGGATGTAGGAGTCGTGGACGTTCCCTGGGAATCGTGTGCAGACCTGTAGGATTTGTTTGTAGTGGTCGTGCACCAGCTGAACACCAGCAAGTGGAAGCCCTTCCGATTGACATAGTTGATTGCTTGTTGCCACAGATCTAAACGTCACGTAAGTGATATCGATGGCATCTTGCACCTGTGGAAAAACAGAGATTTGTGCAAGTCCCAATGCTCTTGCTTTCTGGCTTCCCTGATCTCGGGTGAAATGCACAAAGTTGTGTGCCTTTGCGAAGATGGCCTCCTGTGACCTCTTGGATACACTTGTACATGGAGGCTAGTGAGATCCTGCACAGGTCACCTGTGGAGCACTGGAAGGAGTCACTGGCATAAAAATTGAGTGCCACGGTCACACTCACGGCCATTGGCAGTGGATGCCCTCCAGTTCCCTGTGGCGCCAAATACTGCAGCAACTGGCATATGTGACCGATCAGTTCCCTAGACCTGTGCACTTTTCGGTGACACTGGTTCTCAGTCATCTGCAGGAGTGACAAATGCCGTCTGTAGACCCTGGGTCTAGCAAAGTACCTATGAGCGCCTGCTCTGTGGATCTTCAGCTGCATGCATTGCAGGCCCTGCTACCCCTTCATCTTGAGGGAGGTGCTCCTCCCTTTGCTGAGCCAGACGCCTCTCCCACACTCTTCTTCTTCTTCTTCTCTGCTCCCTGTAAGCCATGAGGCATACCGCTAAATCACAAGGCATCATGATCCTGATGTTCTCCTCCTGCAGGATTAAAGAGAGAGACACGTGGGTTAGCATGTGCCCTTAGAACCTCTCTTGGTTAAGTCTGAAGGCCCCTTCACACATGCAGGAGAGTGCTGGCCACCACTTGGATGGCCAGTGTGTCGTGCGGTTCATGGCTGAGTGAAACCCCACCCACCTCCGCCCCCACTCCAATTGACCGATTGGCGGCAGCTTTGGCCACTGGACTATAAGCTGTGCTCTCAGCTCAAGCACAGGCATTCTCCTAACCCGCACTGCAGGGCTGCGCTGTTAGCTTGAACCATAATAAATACTGGTTCAAATCCTAAAAAAGACATTGCAAGGGGCTGTGAGCACCTCCACCAGTGACTGCACCATGGCCACCTTTCACAAAGGGATTCTACAACTTGCCCAGTCAGCCAATTGCTCTGCTGCCCTCTAAAACACACATTAATTTGAAGTCTGTGCCCAGGAGTGAAAAGTTCTGGAGCATTTGGTGACAGTTTCATGCTTTTGATTTGCTTGAGTGGGCAGGAAAGCTTCAGAGGCCCGACCTCAAGCGTGTCAATAGAGCTGCAACTGAACAGTCTCAGCTGTGGAAGAATGCTCACCTTTGACAGGCTTTTCCAAGTGTGTGGCCGTTTCCCTCACCACCCTCCCCTCACCCCCCTGGCATGTGCTTGTGTACTTCCTTCAGTCTGCTGCCTTCCCCTCTGACCACCCCCTCCCAACCCTGCTGTGACCTGCACTGGAGCCCTTGCCCCGGCATTGCATTGAAAGTGAGCTGGGGAAAAGGGACTTGCCTGTGCCCCCAACAAAGGTGTGGCACCTCTTCCTTGACATTCTATGGGCAATGCTGGTGAGCACTGTGCAAGGTTGTGGGTACTCACCACCGAGTTCTCCTCGAAGTTCAGGCGTCCAGGTGCATGCCTTTTAAAGACAGTCGGGAAGCACGCAGTTCTGAAGTCACGCTGACGTGGGGGGGTAAATTGGACGTGGAGGGATGATTCCGGTGAGCAGGGCTTACAATGAGAGGCTAAAGTATTGAAATTAGGTTCCCAATGTGCGGCGGCGGGAAACACAGTCCGCCAATGACGGTGGAGCGGACGACCACAAGCTGGTTTCACAATGGCGTAAAACTGATTTTTGACCTTCTCGTTATATTGTCCCCCCTGCCCATCAGGATGCCCGATGCCAACGGGACCAGATGATTTCACCCTCAGAATGGGGGTCAACATTGATGGCCAATGATAACTGAAAGACTTCTACTCTGATATTTTAACGGCAGATTATGGATTGTGGCTTTTGGAGCTAGTTTATATTTATTCACTGTGATTTCTCCCTTGATCTTTCCATATTTAATTTTTTTAAAAATGCTGTACTGAGCTCCACCTGATATAAATAGGACTTAGGAGCAGGGGTAGGCCATTCAGCCCTTCAAAGCCTACTCCATCATTCAATAAGATCATGACTGATCTGGTTGTGGTCTCATGTCCACTTTCCTGTCTGCACCTCATAACCCTTGACTCTGTCAAGATCTATGTAATTCAGCCTTGAATAAATTAAAAAAACCACCCTCCAGTGGGGAAGCGAACTCCAAACTCTAACGACCCTCAGAAAAAAAAATTCTCCTCATCTGTTTTATTCTTAAACTGTGTCCCCCAGTTCTGGTTTCCCCCACAAGAGGAAACATCCTCCTGGTATCCACCCTATCCAGTCCTCTCAAGATCTTAAATGTTTCAATAAGATCACCTCTTATTCTTCTAAAGGTGTTTGATAAGTAGCCACATCAAAGGTTCCTACACAAGGTAAGAGCACATGGTGTTGGGATAACATATTAGCATGGATAAAGGATTGGAAAACTAACGCAAAGCAGACAGTCAGGAATTCACCAAGGCTCCTTCAACAGCGACTTCTAAACCCATGACCACTACCATCTAGAAGGAAAAGGGCAGCAGATAGATAGGAACACCACCACCTGGAAGTTCCCCTCCAAGTCACACACCATCCTGACTTGGAAATATATTGCCATTCCTTCATTGTCACTGGTCAAAATCCTGGAACTCCCTCCCCAACAGCACTGTGGGTGTACCTACACCACATGGACTGCAGCGGCTCAAGAAGGCAGCACACCACCACCTTCTCGGGGGCATCTAGGGATGGGCAATAAATGCTGGCCCAGCCAGTGAAGGCCAAATCCCATGAATGAATAAAAAAAAAAAATTTTTTTTTCGATGGGTCTTTTTCAGATTGACAAGCTGTAACTAGTGGAGCGCCAAAGGAATCAGTGCTGGGTATTGGCCTAACTTATTCAACCTTTCATCATAAGATAAGCCTTTCATCCGAGGAATGAGTTGAGTAAACCTTCTTTGAATTGCTTCTAAAGCAAATATATCTTTTTTTCAAAAAGGAGACCAAAACTGTACACAATACTCCAGGTGTGACCTTAGCAAGGCACTATGCAGCTGCAATAAAACTTCCCCACTTTAATATTCTTGCAATAAATGTCCAACTTCCATTTGCCTTCCTAATCACTTGCTGTACCTGCATACTAACCTTATGGCCAGAATTTTTAGCTCGCCGAGCGGGCGTGCACCTGATCTGACCAAGCGCAAAATGACACACGATGACGTCAAGAGTCGGCAGCTCACCCGCCGGCAATTAAAAGGCCTTTTAAGGCCATTAAAAAGGTAATTGAAATAAATTTTTCACTGCCCATCCAAACTTATGGTTGGCGGGCGAAAAGACCAAGCGGCCTTTGCATTTTTTAGGAAACCTCATCCACGGGCGGGATGAGGTTTCCAACAGCTATTAAAAATTAAACAAAAATGAAAACATTTAATTAATACCATGTCCCTGCCCATGTGACAGAGTCACATGGGAGGACATGTTTTATAACATTTTTTAAATCTTTATTTTTAATGTTTTAAGCTGTTCATCTTTCTCAGGCAGCTCCGTGCCTCAGGGAGCTTTTCCAGCGCGCACCCGCACACATACGTGAAGTTCGCGCTCGCCCTCCTCCCCCTCTCCGCACAAGCAGCGCTGCCGCTCACTTTTCACACTGAGCGGACCTTAATGTCCCATCAGTGTGAAATCACCATCTGGCCCTGATCGTAGCCGCACCCCCTCCACCCCCCACCAATCCTCCCCTATGTGATTCATGTACCAGGAAACCCAGGCCCCTCTGTACCATTGAGTTCTGCAATCTGACTCCATTTAAATAGTATACTGCTTTTCTATTCTTCCTGCCAAAATGGACAAGTTCACATTGTTCAAGAAGTTCACAAGTTCAAGAATTAGGCAAGCGGCTGCAACCAGTGAAAGTCGAGGCTGGGGGTGATCAGTTGGGGGTAGATGAGAGCGGGCTTTCTATGGCAATTGGGGAGGCTGTGCCTACAAGAAGTTCTGAGAAAGGCAAGTTTAAAAAGCTTGCCTTGGCCTCCCGTGTCATGATTCTGCTGCCAGGCGCAAAGAGTGTCAGACTTTCCCTGACTTGAAGTGAAGGTTATTTTGCTGTGCCCAAGGCCTGTGACTTTTGAACGTGAAGTATGGTCCTGCCTGCGGGAGCCCCACCGACGCTGTCATAAAAACTGCAGTGACTGGGAGCTACATTTTTCAAATTTTAACCCCTCACATGCCACTCTCCTTGGGCTACCATGGTTAAAATCTTGACCATTAGTTTTCATACTTAATTGGTTTTGTGGTCAAAAATACGTGATTGACATTCCTTTTTTCTTAAGGTCTTGGACTGGTTTGTGCAAATCTGCTTAGGGCTGAAGCACATTCATGACAGGAAGATCCTGCACAGAGATATCAAAACACAGGTAAATGTTAGAAGGGGTCAAAACCAGGCATGTAATAAAAATCAGATGTGTTGAATCCTTTTGGAATTGTGGCAGAATTTTTGTGTTGTTTTAGAGAACATTTTACACTCAAAACATTTTATGATCCTAAATATTAATGTATCAAACTATTTAACTAGATAATGTCTGCTTTAAAGGCTCAGGTACTGAATCATTCCCAGTGGTTCTGAACTATTACTGTTACACTCCAACCATTTGAACTGAAGTTGATTAAATTACAGGCAAGCATGATGAGATTATCTAAATTTAATAGATGTCAATACTTTAAGTGAACACCATTATAGGTGATACTATTCTGTGCCTCTCTAGCCATATAACTAAATTATGAGAGTTTTCCGAAGATTCTAAATTCTCGCCTCCACCAATCGGAGTCCACTTGTCAACCAATCAGCACTCTTTTCTCATGCAGTATAAATTGCTCCCTTTACATTTGGTATTCTTGTGAGTTGTCCAGGTGAATACAAGACAAAAAGCTTTGACAGAATGTCTTTTTTCAGCAATACTCATGTTCTAAATTTGTGTGAAACTCCTGTATATTCTGGTCACCACCCATTGTCTCTTTTGTGAATGGTTTATGGTCCCTTTATACTGATTTAATACTATAACTTCTTTTGTTCATATCCACTGTGTCCTGCTCGCTGTTATTGAAGCCCGAATTTTCTGTCATTTTGTGTTTCTTCACTACTTTGATTTCTTTATTTGCTGGTTTCCTTTGGCCCATAGTTTTATATATTTGGTTAAAATATTGTACAATGTACACTTTACACTGAGAGGATGCTTCCAGGCACATAAATTAACATTCAGATAATTGTGCATATTTTGAGAGAAGTGCACATGGATTGGGTGTTCAGGTTGGAGGATAGGATTGAGCAGGCAGTTAGGCAGTTCTTTTACATAAACTGCAGTTGGTTGCTAGCTGTGATGTTTTATAGGCCTTTTGCTCCTTTCTTTGTTTCTCAACCTTTTAGCACCTTTCTTTATGACATTTTGATGATTTAATTTACTTTCCCTCCTTGCACATTTTTCTTGCATTTCACTTCCTCATGCTGTGTAAACTGACCTCCTTGCCAATGCAATTAATCACCAGTAAGCCTGCAAGAGCAAGGGACTGTAAGTCTGACATTTCACTCTTCCTATTGGTAGAATGTTTAACCTCTGTTCAATGCCTCTTTGCTGTGGTCTGGCTACACCACTTCATGGAATTCCAGTGAACTGAACTGCAGTTTATGCTCCTTACTTTATCCTAATATGTATGAATTACATTGGCTCGTATATAAAGATACGTTATAAATTCTTGTTAAATAATTTTATAGATGCCTGCAGAATTTTATATCTAGAATTAAACAATAGTTCTGAACATTGAAAGTGTTAACGACGAGGGCTGTGGGAATTTAAGTTGTGTTTAGCATTGTGAATAAAATAAAATATATTTTTATCCATAGAACATTTTTCTTTGTCATAAAGGAGTGACTGTAAAACTTGGAGACTTTGGAATAGCACGCATGTTGAACAAGTAAGTTTCCACTAACTGAAACTGTTATAGCAGCGCCTTTAAAAATTGTGTTTTCTTATGCAAGTTACCTGATAGAAAGGGTACATTATTAACTGAGCTGTTACCAAGAAGGAGAGACTTCTGTTATGAGCAGAGTTTGGAAAAGTTGGAATTAGTCCTTGAAAAAGAAAAGATATCAGAGATGACCCAGGAGAGGTTTTCAGGATATGTGAGGTTTTGATATGCTAGTAGAAAGAAAAAAAAACCTATTCCCTCTGGTGAGTGGATCAATAAGCAGAGGTTATCATTAGCAAAAGATCGAAAGGAGAGATGAGAAATTCTTTCACTCAGTGTTGTCAGGATCTGGAACATGATGTGAAAAGGTGGTAGAAGCTGATTCCGTAAATAATTTTACAGGACCAATACTTTAAGATAAGGAACTTAACAGGGTTATGGGCAAAAAACAGGAGTGCAAGACTGTGCATTAATGCGCTTTCGCAGATGCAGCACAGGAATGAGGCGCCAAATGGCCTCCTTCTGTGCTGTAATTTTGTGACGACCAACTGCAAAAGTGCACCATATCTCATATGGTTTTGAATTTTCATCTTTGGCTTTTTGTTTTGCAGAGACAATGTTTAAGGTTTAAAAGTCAACCTTCATTGTGTGTCTTGCTTCCTGAAATTTATACGGGGTTATCACCGTGCCTTCACCTTATTGAATGGTGGAAATTTTTAAAAGCTAAGCAAAATTTGTAAAAATCATATTAACAATTATTTATACTTTGTATTAATCTAATATCTTGTTTCTATATAAGTTAGTATACTAATTTAAAACAACATTGAACTACAATTGTCACTTTTTTTTCTTTACTCTTTTATGGGATGTGGGTGTTGCTGGCAAGGCCAGTATTTGTTGCCCATCCCTAATTGCCCTTGAACTGAGTGCCTTGCTAGGCCATTTCAGAGGGCAGCTAAGAGTCAACCACATTGCTGAGGGCCTGGAGTCACATGTAGGCCAGACATGTAGGGTGGGATGAGGCTTCTGGTATTAAATTAAGAAAATATATGGGCAGAATTTTCATCATGTATATGTTCAGATGACCACTTTTGATGCGTGGACATTTTGTTCAGGATTTTAAAATCTTTATTTAATTGTTTTGAAGTCTTCAGCTCCCTGAGGCAGCTCTCTGCCTTCAGGGAGCTTTCATTCAGCGCTCGCCTTCGCTTACATCAGCGCCCGCCCTCCTCCTGCCCCCACCCCGGTAGCGCTGAGCATTTCAGCGCGCGCTTCATGCTGGCTGGCTGTTAATTGGCCAGCCAGCGTGAAATCGCAATCGGAGTCTGATTGCGGGTGGTGGTCAGTTCCCTTGCTGCTCCCGGGCCTGCCGATCACGCCTCCACACCGACCCAAAAATCCTGCCCATGGTCACCGTTACTGAGAATCACTTTCAATTCCAGATTTATTAATTGAATTTAAGTTCACGGTGGGGGTTCAATCTATGTTCCCATGTATTAGCCTGGGCCTCTGGATTACATGTCCAGTAACATTACCACAATGCGCCCCCATCTCTCTTTAAATTCTTTTTCACAGCCACATGGAATAACATAGGATTTGTTGTTTTACTTAAATCCATCATTTTACAAGAGTAGATTTTTAGCTTGCCATGCACCTGGCAATGTGAATGAAATCCCTTTTATAGAAATGTCCTATTTTCATTTCTACCGTAGGGGAAAAATTTCCCCCTTTTAAGTCTGGCTGAAGTTCCGGAATCAATTGGTGGAATTTAACACCCACACCAAACACCATCCCCCACCCCCCCCCCAACCGCCACCAAACATGGCAGGTTTGGAGGTGGGGAGGGCATTTGAATGAATGGGAAGCTACAGAGAGGGGATCCTGAAGCCTTTCCGGCTCTTCCCCCACCCCTTCTGATTAACCTGTAGGCGGGAAGGGTGGAGGGTAGCCTTCTGGCTTGGATGGCAATTGGGGCCCTACTGGGACCTTACTTGAGTGGGAGGGCAGACACTGCCCAGGGAAGTGCCTGATTACCTCAGACCTCGGAACAGCATCAAACCACTTAGGGTCACTTAAGGGCTTCATCCCGCCTGCAATGAACAGGGGACTCGACATCTGGAAAGGACACCCAGCAAACCCTTTCACATTTGCCAGTGGCCTACTGCGATTTCTGGGGGGGTGGGGGGGTTCCCTCATTGGAACTCGGCATTGGGAAGAGGTGGCCATGCAGGAAGCCACCCCTGTCCTTGCTGACAACTTCCCACACCGCAACCCCACCCCACCTCCACTGCACTCTGTTCTGGCCTCCTTATGACTCCCACCCTCCCCACACTCACCTCTGTCTAGGGATCCATGGCCAATCCTTCCTGCAGGCCTAAGTGTAATACAGGCAATGGTCACTGCTCCCGGTGGCACTGCCAATATTGGAACTGCCAGCCTCTGAGTGGCCAGCAGCACATGGGGGCAGGATTTCTGAGCTACTGGGGCCTTACTTGTGTGGGAGGGCAGGCACTGCCCAGGGAAGTGCCTGATTACCCAAGACCTCGGAACATCATCAGGCCGCCTGAAAAGAAGTGAAGTGGAATTCTCACCAGTTCTCCAACATGTGGGTGATAACATTGTTATGCTCATTAAATTCTATCCAATGTCTGTAAAACAGGCATTCAATTTTGTGCTTTTAAACAAGGGGCTCATAATAGGCTCTTTGTACATAAATTTTAATAATAAGAAAATTATGCTAAGCTACAAACCATCATTTTTATTTGTTGCCTAGATACATTTCTAGGCTATTCTGCCGCAAACTCCAGTAATCTGTACTATTACTTCCTATTGTTCTAATTTTAATTTGTCAATGTTACAAACTAAAATCATTGCTGCAAAACTAATTGCCTTGAAATATCATGGGGGGGCTGCTGGGGAGTGGGGGGAGTGGGGGTGGGAGTTGGGGTGAGGGGTTTGGGGGTGGGGTTGGGAGGAGGGGTTGGGGGTCGAGGTGGGGGTGTGTGGGTGGGTTGGGGGTGGGGTGATGGGGGTTGTGGGGGTGGTGGGGTAGGGGGGTGGGAGAAGGGGTGGGAGTTGGGGGGTGGGGGTATGGGGGTGTGGCGGGGTGGGGGAGTTGGGGGTGCCTCCGCCTCCGATGGGCCCAGGGGACTTGCAAAGGAGCTCCTGCCTTCTTGCCAAAGAGGAGTCTGTGCTTCCCACATGGCGTCAGCCACCACCACCCCACCCCCTGCTTAAATTGCTAACTGCTTTCACATCATGTTTTTCTCTTACAAGACATATGGTTTAATGTTAAAACACAAACTGGAGTTCAAAATAGTTTGAAAAAATGTGAAGTAATTTAATTTGCATCATACAATTTTATTAATAATCTTTTTAAACTTTAGTTTTCTTTTCTATTATACCCTTCTTCTAGTACCATGGAGTTAGCACATACGTGTATTGGCACACCATACTATTTATCCCCAGAGATATGTGCAAATCAACCATACAATAACAAAACGTAAGTGTAAAATGTGTTGTCAACAACAACTTGCATTTATATAGTGCTCTGTAACAAAAGCTGGATTTTGTTGTCTAATTTTGTTTCGGTACTCATTCACTTAAACCCAGTCACTCAAGATTTTAAAAATGACTGCAGTTTAGATGGCTAAGCAACATTGGCGGTTTCATCAATTATGGACTGGAGAGAGGTGTAATTCAAACTCAAACAATGCTGACTCATTGAACATGGCAAATATCTAAATGTAAACAGTCAGATATTCAAAGTTCAGGTAGTTCTGAAAACTAATTTCTAAAGTGGTAAAAGGGAAGTTTGGTTAAAATCATGCAAATATGGAGATTATTTGCATGGAGGCATCCACCTCCAACTGTGTCGAGGCAACACACAGAGCATAGGGACCATTCTGTCAAGCAGGTAAAGAATGGCCAGCTCCACAAACAGGGCAGTGGGACCTGCCATCATGGAGTCCCTGGTGATAGCTCTGACAGCACCACGACAGCTCACACTGCTGCAATGGAAGCTCAAACAACTACTATCTTAGCAGAGCCAGAGGAGTGCTGAGGCCCAGTCTCAAGACAGTAGCATTAGTCCCATGGAATAGGCACCTGTTGTTCTCCTTCAGAATGAAATTCTCCACTCAGCTAATTTTGCCTTGTCTGCTCCTTTTGATAAGCCCTCCTCCAAAGGCTTTCTTTTCAACTGCACCTTAATTTCTCAATCCTACCCATTCTATTTCTGTTACTTTCCTCATGCCTAGTGGCTAAATATCCCTCATGTTGAAAGGTGTTCCTCCACATAAAGATTTCTATATAAATGAAAATTTGGGAGACATTTTGAAATTAAAAATGTTTGATTCAAAAACGTAAGTCACAATAACATCTGTAAAGACAGTGAGGCATTTAAGTCTTCTGCTTTTGTTATTAACTGTTTGATTCTTCATGTAGCATGTATATATTGTATATTTTAATAGAACCTGCTAAAATTAGGGTGTAGCATTCTGTGTATAGGTAGAAGCTGTAGTGTTAGGGTGCAAAGATGGTGCTATGTCATTATAAATGTACCTTTGATGAATGGTGAACCATATCTAAATGGAATGTGTTTCAGAAGGGGAGATAATTTTAACGTTAGCTGAGCAATGAATTTACCCAGTTTCAAATTTAACACCTTAAAAGGTGTATATAAGTTAAGCTATGTGAAAATCTTTGTAATAATTCATAACTATGCTGAAATCTGTAAGGAAGAGGATGCACAATCTAATCACAGTTATTTTTGCCTCAGTATTATCTTTTGTATATATAAATTCTTGCCTTTATGTACATATAGTCATTTTTGATTTTTTTTTTTAGTGATATTTGGTCTCTTGGATGTGTCCTGTATGAGTTAGCCACTCTGAATCATCCAGTAAGTACAGTAACTATCAAACGTGGTAGCATAGGAACATTTTTAAGAGCAGCTTAGTGTACTAGAAAACTAATTCATTGTGAATTCAAGAATAAGTGTGTTGACATATGTAAATGTATGCAATGTATCTGCAGGCACTCTAGTGACACTCAGCTATCTATGGCAAGGTAACTTCTTTAAATAATTTCACTTTACCCAGCTTGTACAAGATGCACACAATTAGACAACCTCTGATATTTGGGCCACTATTATTTGTAGGTATACAGCACATTTGCAAGTTTATATGCATTGGAGTAAATTTCTGCATAAGTTCTCTACTATTTCTCCATAACTTTGGAAAAGTTGTGTAAACCTTGAAAAAAACAGCATAAATAGTTTTGGCAAATGAACTAGGAAACCCCAAAGATATTCAGCCCACATTACCATGCATGGTGTCCATGTCAACACAAAGATGCTCCAGATTTTGGCTTAAACCAGGGTGTATTTTCCTTTCTACAGCTCATCTAATCTTTTACATTTGTGTATTTGTACATCATAGGCTAGATAAGGTCACAGATTTGCATTGGTCAATCATCTCCAATGTGTGCCTTGACTTGCAACACAATGGTTCTGCCTGCCCTTATGTATGCTGTTTATATGGTATTGTCAGCATGATTGCAATATTTCACAGTTTATGGGCCATCAGCAGCAGCCGAATTGTACTCAAACACAATCTGTAATCTCATGGCCCGGCGTATACTCCACTCTACCATTACCATCAAGCCAGGGGATCAACCCTGGTTCAATGAAGAGTGCAGGTGGGCATGCCAGGAGCAGCACCAGACATACCTAAAAATGAGGTGTCAACCTGGTGAAGCTATAACACGGAGCTACATGTGTGCCAAACAGCTTAAGCAGCAGCTGATAGACAGAGCTAAGCAATCCCACAACCAATGGATCAGATCTAAGCTCTGCAATCCTGCCACATCCAGTCATGAATGGCGGTGGAGAATTAAACAATTCTGTGGAGGAGGAGTCTCCACAAATATCCCATCTTCAATGATGGGAGAGCCCAGCATTTCAGTGCAAAAGCTAAGACTGAAGCATTTGCAACAATCTTCAGCCAGAATACTGAGTGGATGATCCATCTTGGCCTCCTCCAGAGGTCCCCAGCATCACAGATGCCAGTCTTCAGCCAATTTGATTCATTCCACATGATATCAAGAAATGGCTGAAGGCACTGGATAGGGCGAAGGCTATGGGGCCTGACAATATTCCAGCAATAGTACTGAAGACTTGTGCTCCAGAACTTGCCGCACCCCTGTCAAGCTGTTCCAGTACAGCTACACACTGGCATCTACCCGGCAATGTGGAAAATTGCCTATGTAAGTCCTGTACACAAAAAGCAGGACAAATTCAACCCGGCCAATTACCGCCCATCAGTCTACTCTCGATCATCAGTAAAGTAATGGAAGGGGTCATCAACAGTGCTATCAAGCTGCACTTGCTTAGCAATAACCTGCTCACTGATGCCCAGTTTGAGTTCCACCAAGGCCACTCAGCTCCTGACCTCATTACAGCCTTGGTTCAAAAATGGACAAAAGAGTTGAACTTCCGAGGTAAGGTGAGAGTGACCGCCCTTGACTTGAATGCCGCATTTAACTGAGTGTGGCATCAAGGAGACCTAGCAAAACTGGAGTCAATGGGAATCAGGAGGAAAACTCTTCACTGATTGGACTCATACTTAGCACAAAGGAAGATGGAAGTTGGAGGTCAGTCACCTCAGTTTCAGGACATCACTGCAGGAGTTCCTTAGGGTAGTGTCTTCGGCCCAGCCAACTTCAGCTGCTTCATCAATGACCTTCCTTCCATCATAACATCAGAAGTGGGGATGTTCGCTGATGATTACACAATGTTCAGCACCATTCGCGATTCCTCAGATACTACAACAAGAGGGAATCTAACCATCGCCCCTTGACGTTCAATGGCATTACCATCACTGAATCCCCCACTCTCAACATCTTGGGGGAACCATTGACCAGAAACTGAACTGGACCAGCCATATAAATACTGTGGCTACAAGAGTAGGTCAGAGGCTAGGAACCCTGCAACGAGTAATTCACCTCCTGACTCCCCAAAGCCTGTCCACCATTTACAAGGCACAAGTCAGGAGTGTGATGGAATACTTCCCACTTGCCTGGATGAGTACAGCTCCAACAACACTAATGAGGCTTGACACTGCCCAGGACTAAGTAGCCTGCTTGATTTGCACCATATCCATAAACATTCACTCCCTCCATCACTGATGCACAGTAGCAGTAGTGTGCACCATCTACAAAATGCACTGCAGGAATTCACCAAGGCTCCTTAGATAGTACCTTCCAAACCCATGACCACTACCATCTAGAAGGACAAGGGCAGCAGGTAGATGGGAACACCACTACCTGGAAGTTCCCCTCCAAGTCACTCACCATCCTGACTTGGAAATATATCGCCGTTCCTTCGCTGTCACTGGGTCAAAATCTTGGAACTCCCTTCCTAACAACACTGGGTGTATCTACACCACATGGTCTGCAGCAGTTCAAGAAGGCAGCTCACCACCACCTTCTCAAGGGCAACTAGGAATGGGCAATAAATGCTATCCCAGCCAGCCAAGCCCACATCCTGTGAATTAATTTTTAAAAAGAAGCATATATGTGAGGCTAAAATATGTCTTGTTGCTGGAGTCTCAAAGTCCCAATGCTGGAGTGTAAAGTGGGAGGTGACCTTGCTCCCGAGGGTGGAGGTTCCCTGCTGCAGCATTTTGCTGTCAGCAGCCAATTAACAGGCTGCTGTGGCCCTCCCCAAGAGCTGCAATCTAATCAAAGGGTCGGATAGAGATCGCTGGTGCGGAGCCTTCATCACTAGGGAGAGGGCGCCTCAAAGGTGAGGTGCCCTCGAAGAGAGCTGAGTTTTTCGGTGGGGACATATGGGGCCAGGCAGCCGGGCCCTGCAATCAGTTGGATGGTGGTGAGGCTGTTCTGCTGATGTTGCTAGGGCCCAAGATGGTCATTACCTTGTGGGCCCCTCTTAAGGCCATGGAGTGCCCACCAGGGAGGGTCCCTTCCTGCCCCACATTACCAGGAGCCCACTGAGAAGCTGCCAGTGTTTTTACCCACATGTCCCCATGAGGCGGCGGACCCTCCCAACACAGACAGAATGCCTGCATGGGTGTGAGGTGGCCCTTAATTGGACAATTAACTCAATTGTCCACCTGGTGGGTGGCTGAGTTGCTGAGCCTCCTGCTGCTTCCAATATGCCATGGCAGCGAGAAGATGTCAGGCTTTTTTCTCGATGCCTTACTCTGCCATATTACCAGTCCCCCCCAGTCTCCAAAGGGCTCGGAAAATTACCTTTGTTTTTCTCATTAATTGCGGTTCCTGGCCATAGAGATGTAAAATGGAATAAAAGTAAAATTGATTTAAGATTGAATGTAACAAAGAAAATAAATAGTAGTTCAATCAAACTTGGAAAGTTGGTGTTATTTGTCCCATTATCACTTTATTGTGAAAATAATTTCAGTAAATGTTTTTTTTTCAGTTTGAAGGCAATAATTTGCATCAGTTAGTGGTGAGGATCTGTAAAGGTCACTATGCCCCGATAAATCCCAGATACACCTATGACTTGAGAATGTTATCAGCCCAGTTGTTCAAAGTTAACCCACGTGATCGACCATCCATCAATTCAATTTTAAAAAAGAAGTTCCTGGAAAAGCGTATTAGAAAATACCTAAGCCCTGAGGTATAGTTTTGTTCTTTGAAATTTTATTTGCTGTATAAATTATTTTTAGTAGATCTACATTAGGTTTAATCTAATGCACCTTATTAAGTAAGAATGTTAATGATATTGTCTTGAGGTCCTCATGCAGTGAGATAGTATACATTATATTTTATTGAAAGATATATTACCCTTGTGGCCCAAGTGTTACTATCCACATCTGGATAATTAACTTGAAGACTAGAACTTGCTGGAAAAATTGACAAACTTAATCATAAAAAGCTCCCTGTGAGAGAAATAATATCACACTGAGTGAAATCTTGTTCCTGATTATCATGATTTTGGTCATATTTTCTGACTGTAAAATAAACATAATTCTCTGTGTTTGTATATATTTTTAAAAAAATTGCAGCTAATAAAGGAAGAGTTTAGTCACACGGTCATTCATAAGAAGAAGTCACCTGCATCAAGACCTGCAGCAGCTACCTCACAACCAGGTAGAACAAAGCTGATCTTAATGTTAATCACAATAGGCTCCAGAAATGAGCTAATGCCTCAATATTGTCCCTGTAAAATGGAGTGAAAAGTCATTGGAAGTAATTTTAACTTGTGCAATAGTCAAAAGATCAGTGATAGCAGATTGGCTGCCCGTCTTACATCTCTCCTGATTTTGATTTCCATTAATTTCAGGAACAAAAGCTGTGAAGAACTGATTTTCACTATACCTCCAGTTGCAATTTATTTGCTAAAAGCATCTCCATGACTATCTGTATTTTTGAGCAATTTCAAACTATTATCTTCCCTTTCCCCTATGATTCTCCTTGGAACATGCATACACCAGCTGGGAAAGTAAGAAATGGCCTCCCCTGGGACTTTGATCAATGCTACTCTTGAATAACCCATTTAAATGCCTAAGATTGATAACGCTGGTGAGCTGCTGACACTATCCTGTGGCCCAGTTGCTCTGCATTGTTGTTAATTGGAGCTTGTTTTCGTATAAAGTCATTTTAGAACACAGCTTGGTTTGCCATTTACTCAACAGGAAACTAATATATCTGCAGCTTCAAATCTTATTGAAGCTTTTGGGAAACCTGTTCTCCAAATTGATTTTATTAGCATACCTTTCATATAGGTGCTTTTATTTTTACAAAACTAGGAATTGATGTATTAAAATTTGTAACATATAGTCTGGATATACTGCATGCTAGTCACCTGGGAATTTAAAAAAAAACAAAGTATCTTTGCTAATTTTTTTTATATATTGTGGTCTTTACTTGCAAGCTCCAAAGACACAGAAAGCTAAATGTGAGGTGAAGCGGCCACCAAGGCCACTGATGAATAAAAAGCAATTACCAGCTCATTCTGAATGGAAACCATTAGCAGTGGTCAACAGGCCAAATATCAAGGTGCGATATAAAGAATATGCCTGTACTGATTAACTGTGATTCTGAGTGTATTAATTGTCAGAAACTACCATGCTCTCAGGCAGAATGGAAGTGGTGTGGGTTGGAATTATACATCTGCTGTTTAGAATCTGCATCCATTTTATCCTGGTTTCACACAGGCAGGTCTTAATAGAACTTTGTCCTTCTTTGCCAGCAGCATCCCCCCACCCCCCATGTTAGTATTAGTTAATGTGCTGTGTCAGCTTTGCTCAGTTGGTCACCTTCTTGTCTCTGTGTCAGAAAGTTGTGGATTCAAGCCACTACTTCAGGCTTTGACCATATTAACTGACCTGATATCCCAATGCATAGCTGAAGGAGGTATTCTCAGTCAGATCTATTGTCCTTTGGATGAGATGTTAAACCAAGAACATAGCTGTCTGCTCTGATGAACTCAAGAAAAAAAAAGCCAGAAATTGCAATTATATATTGTCTTTTATGACCTCATACATTACTTGCCATAGAGGGAGTGCAAGGGAGGTTCACCAGACTAATTCCTGGGATGACGGGACTGTCCTATGAGGAGAGATTGAGGAGACTGGGTCTGTATTCTTTAGATTTTAGAAGAATAAGATGTGATCTCATTGAAACTTATGAAATTCTTAAAGGACTAGACAGGGTAGATGCAGAAAGGCTGTTTCCTGGCTGAGCAGTCTAAAAATCAGGAGACGCAGTCTCAGAATAAAGGGCAAGCCATTTAGTTCTGAGATGAGGAGGAGTTTCTTCATTCAGAGGGTGGTGAATCTTTGGAATCCTCTACCCCAGAGGCCTGTTGAAGCTCATTGAGTATATTTAAGACAGAGATAAATTTCTAGGTATTAATGACATCAAGGCGTATAGGGATAGTGCGGGAAAGTGGCGTTGAGGTAGATGATCAGCCATGATTTTATTAAATGGCGGAACATGCTCGAGGGGCTGAATGGCCTATTCCTGCTACTATGTTCCTCAGGATATCCCAAAGTGCTTTACAGCTAATCAAGTATTTTTAAATTGTAGACACAGTTGTAACATCGGAAATGTTAGATGAATGTTACATATCCATGGCACCACTTGAAGAAGTGCAGGAGATTTTCCCATTGTCCTGGTTAACATTTCATATTAAATCAACATGATCAGATCATTCATCTCATTGCTGCGTATGAATCATGTTGGATGCAAAATGATTGCCATGATTGGCTACAAGTCACTACACTTCAAAGTAATTAATTGTATGCAAAGTGCATTTTTAAAGTCACTTTAAAACTATTAATAGTAAGTGGGACTTCAAAGGGAGACTTTGTCATATGTTCACCAAAGGGGATCCATATTGCTTTCCAGAATATTAATACAACGCCTCTACCATAGCCTGTTTGAGATACAAGTTAAACAAAAAATATTTACTGCTATTGGGAAACTCAACAGGTAATCTATTTTATTTCAGGCATGTGTAAGTTCTGAATCTAGGTTACAAAATAAAATCCATAATAACAGTTTTCAATTTTATAAAATATTTTCTCTAGCAATTTAACCATCTATCAGCTGCAAAGCCACCATCTTCCAAGATCGAAGGGCGATATGAACACTACCATGGTTATCTAGATTACATAGAGAGAAGATCAAATGACCACATAACTCCAGCTGCGCCTTATTATAACTTCCTAATTGAAGATTACAGAGAGGGAGTGAATCATGATCCAATCCAGTGGTAAACATCTGTATTTGGTTCCAAATATATTGTAAAAAATTAAAGTTATTTTTGGCCATTAGGACTAAATTGCATTTTGGAAGCAAAGATTTATTTTGTTGTTTTTTTAGAAGCCAATTGAGTACAGTGGTCATCATTTTAGGCAAATTCCTAATCATTAAATGAACATTTAACCAATATTTTCTCAAAACAATTGGACTCGCTTCAATGATAGGGAGAAATCTGCTTGGGAATTAATCCTTAAATACGACCAAGCATGTCCTTCGCTATTTTACCTCCCTGCCTTTGGGAAACAAGTAAATCTGTGAGTGGGGGATGGTGGGCAAGAAGCTGCTCTAAACTGTTCAGTGAAGTTTTGACCGTATACTTTGACATCTATTATATATAATAATTTCTGAGGTGAATACTTGTACAGTGAAATAACATACAGTGATAAAATAGATGTTTCACAATTTAATTTGATTAACATTGAAATGAAGAGAATGCTATGTTATTGAGGTCAGAGAGAGCAATTAACAAGATGAAAAACAGTACCAAGGAAAAACCTTAGCAAACATCACTGGATTATGTTTCAGGCCATATGCAGTGCATGAAGAATACATTCAGAGAAAATTGGAAGCACAACAGTATAAGATTAAAGTAGAAAAACAGTTGGTAAGTGGCTGCATTGAAAATGTTATCGCAATAAAGTTTTTTATGCTTCCTAATGAAAATAATTTTTATCATCCCATTTGTTACGTGTGTTCCACAGGGAATACGTCCTCGTTCATCAGACCCTTGTGAACATCAAATTCAGAATCCAGATGTACAGGCTAAACAATGTGCTGAGCAGCAAGCTAAGAAAAAAGCAGCAAAAGATGAGGTACATTGCTTGATATATTAAAATATGTTTACTTCAGCTAATGAGAGAGTAGCACACAGACCGTTTTTTTGTTGCTCTTTCATGGGATGTGAGCATCACTGGCTAGGCCAGCATTTATTGCCCATTTCTAATTGTTCCTGAGAAGGCAGTGGTGAGCTGCTGCAGTCCATCTGGTGTTAGGAAAGGATTTCCAGGTTTTTGACTTTTGCGTTGACGTGCAGGACTCCCCCATCATTGAAGTTGGAGATATTTGTGGATCTTCTTTCTCACTGGGGATAGTGTACTATAACATCAAGCCCCACTGCTCCCCCAGCCAAGATAAATGTGAAAAGTTTGATTAGACCACTAAATTGCCCAATTCTACCTAACTGTTTAAGTTAATAGAATAGGAGCACCAGGTTTGTAAACTTAACAAGTAAATAACTGTTTATTAAACAAATTGTCCTTAACCAGTGGCAAAAGACAGAAATATAAACTGCTAACTTCTAACTCTATAACTTAAACTCTGCCCCTTCTTAACTCCTATACACAAACACACATACACACATGTAAAACATACAAAACATGGATTTTAAGGGTGAGATAAAATAGTTCAATAGCACCAATCTGGAGTACGGGATTAGATGAGTTGATTTTGATTGATGACTTTCCAAATTCCTTGCAATTTGTTGTTAATGACAGGAAATGGTCTTCCAGCACTTTCAGTCTGTGGTTCACAGTTGAAAAACTTCCTTTTCAATATCTCTACTAGTGATTTCCCCCTTTTCCTCTTCACAGGGGGTTTTTCAGAAAGAGAGCAGGCTACAAAGATATGAGGGATAGCCAGCTAGCTATTCTGGCAGAATACTGGAATCTTATAAACACAGGAGAGAGAGGTTTCAGATCTTCCCTCTTTGCAGGCTAGGAGCTGTACTGCCTGTACTGTTACCACACAAAACCCTGGTAATCTGGTCAGGAGCCAATTAAAATGCTGCCCTCAGACAGTACCCCTTAATTCAGAACCCCTTTCTGGCACCATCCTGTTCTCTTATGACACCCTATGTTCCAGGATAGCAACATTCTATACATTCCTCATCCTGCTCCAGTGAACATGTCTTTCAACTGCAGCCATGGTAGTTAAAGCCACAGTCTAATTTTAAAGTCACAGTCCAAGAAAAATAAAAAATAGTTTCTTTACATCTTAGTTGGTTGTTTAATTGTTTACAATCATTCATGAATGGACATGGCAGGACTGCAGAGCTTAGATCTGATCCATCGGTTGTGGGATCATTTAGTTCTATCGCATGATGCTTTTGCTGTTTGGCATGGAAGTAGCCCTGTGTTGTTGCTGCACCAGGTTGGCATGTCATTTTTAGGTATGTCTAGTGCTGCTCCTAGCATGCTGTCCTGTACTCTCAAGAATGCAACCATTATTACTATCCACAAGAAGGGGGACAAATCTGATTGTGAATACTACAGGGGATTGCCCTCCTGTCTGTCGTGGGTAAAATCCTGGCCCGCATCCTCCTGAACTGCCTTCGTCCGATCGCTGAGGAGGTCCTCCTGAAAACCCAGTGTGGCTTCCCACCATCCCGGAGTACTACGGACATGGTTTTTGTGGCTAGACAGATTCAGGAAGAAAATCAAGAATTGTGCCTTGTCTTCATTGACCTGACCAAGACGTTTGATTCTTTAAAACATGAAGGTCTATGGATCGTCCTCCAACGCTTTGGTTGCCTGTTGAAGTTTGTCACCATCCTGAGACTCCTGAATGACAACATGACCGCCACCGATCTGAGTGGAGGTTCTGAAACTGACACCTTTCACATCCGCACTGAGGTCAAACAAGATGTGATCGTCCCCACCCTTGTTCACAATTCAACTGACTGTCATTGTCTACCCCATCCGAAATGACCTACTACTTGGTGTCAGCGTTCAGCATCGTCTGGAGGGGAAGCTCTTCAACCTTGGTCGCTTCCGGGCAAAAACAAAACTCACTAGTAAAAACTGTGAAATAAGAGTACTGGTCCGAAATGTTTTTTCATTCTGAACAGGCCTGCCAGAAAGCCTGTGATCAGTGTCAAGGAGCTTGGAGGAGGCTGGCATCAACTTGTTGCAGGACTAGTGTTTCGTTTTAAGGTATAAAAGACCAATTCTTATTTCCCAGTTTTTGCTGTTTTTACGTTCTGGGTGCCAACAGGCCTTTTGATGTATCCATCTATCAGTCTTCTTCTGCAGACTGTCCCCATCAGAGCCCTCCTCTGAGTCCTCTGCAGAACTCATGTGCGATGTCACCTTCCGGTGAGCTGACTTGTGCTATCCTCATCTCCTGCCCTGGGATCAAGCCACTGGTTATGCACCATCTTGCCCTGCAATGGAGAGGTAAGTGAGTCAGTGAGTGAGGTGCAATGTGTTTTGGTGATATAGCTGTCATGGTTGAATAGTTGGCAGTGAGTGCAAGCTGTGAGATGTTAATTCTGTGAGGTGAAGCCATGACTGTTAGGTATGTGTCTTCATAAACAGAGATTATTGGTAGTTGAGTGCTGGGGATATTGTGCGTTGAGCAATGTGAGAGACTATCCATCCAGCTGAGGGAATCAACCCTGGTTCAATGAAGAGTACAGGAGAGCATGCCAGGAGCGGCACTAGACATGCCTCGTCATTGGCAGTCCCTTGGAATCGAGGATGACGTCCGTCAGGCTTGGTGAGACTTCAGGTGACTGAGGAACCCAATTCTGGATCCACATGTTCTTCCACAGTGGGGCATTGCAGAGCACCAGCGTGGATGTGGTGGCAAGCTCTCTGAGAACACTTGCAGACCCAAACATAAAGCTGATGTCTCACCTTCTATTGCAGCACAAGCAGAAGCCATCTGACATTTGGGTGCTTAAGTCAAAGCTCAAATTAAAGTCAGGCAAGCTCAGACATCTCACACGCAAGCTCAGTTTGCTGCCATGCTAGCTGATACTGCTGCCGTCATGAACGTACAAGTGTTCACAGGGGCTTGCAGGGTCTCACAGCAGTCCAGCAACCTGTCTTCTAACGCTGAGGTGCAGCCTCACATGAATGGCAGTTCCTCTAATCTGCTGTTCTGTCTTAAGGCTGAAGCATTTGCCTTCCCTCCACTGCTGTGGCCTGTCATCCAGCTAGCCCAGAATGCTGCCTCCTGTGCCAAGATGTTGCAAACCGAAAGTAGGCCTTTTAGGGTCAAAGCTGCTCCAGTTCATCCTCCAAGACGGTCTGCAGTCTATCCCATGGAAAGTCAGCAGCCTTCCACCAGACATACTGCAGCTACTGAGGTGGGAGAACTGAGGCAGGAAAAGGCAGATGGAAGACTGTCACCAAGGGACTGAACAAGGATAATTAGTTGATATTTATGCAGTATGGAATGACTTGATTTATAAGCCTGGCTTTTATTTTTGCATTATGGCCAAGTGGACGCTGTAATGGTCATTAACAGAGGGAAGGTCAGGTGTGGGACTGTTAGTGAACGGGCAGTTGGATTACATTTTCTAATACAGGAGAAAGATGAGCCTATCATGGACAGCCCAGTCAGAAAGGTGTGTTGCCTCCTCAATTCTCCCCTCCTCTGCCTCATTTTTTTCCTTCTCAATTGGTCACTATATAGCTGGTGACAAGGGCTGTTCGCTTCTGGTGGTGAGGTTGCGCAGCATGCAGCAGGCCACCACAAATTGTGACACGTGCTCTGTTAAATACAGCAGGGCTCTTCCAGAATGGTCCAGGCAGCAGAAGTGATCTGTTGTTCAAGCACCCAGTGATCTGCTCTATCACATTTTGTGTACCAGCATGTCTTTTGTTATGTGCAGTCTTCCCGCCCATGTGTAGGTTGTGCACCAGAGTAATGAGGTGTGTCATCAAAGGATATGCCCTGTTGCCCAGTAGCCACCCCGGTTTGTCATGGTGGCTCAAATGTAGATGGCACAGCGAGCAGTGATAGAATGAAGGTATCATGAGTGCTGTTAGGCTACCGGAATTGATTTGCATCATTCACTACCTATGGCCACACGCATGATGGAGGCTGAGGGAGTGGAATCCCTTTCGCTTGTGGTACATCTCACAGTTGACATGTGGCATCCTCAAAGTGACATGCGTACAGCCACTGGCACGCAGCACCATGGGGCTGCCTGCAATCCTAGTGAAGCATGTACTCATTCTGCCGGTTTCTCTCTGGCCACCTTCACAGCTACTAGCAATGTCATTCTCATTCTGTTCTGAGATCGCAGTGATTGCAGCAGGTGCCCAGATTTTAGTGAAGATCTCTTTAGTGAAGAGGAAACTTTTGATGCACTGTTTCTTATTGAGGCTCATAGGGAGATTTGACCCCTGAACCCTTGGAGGATATGGCTTCCTGTTGAGAGCCATTCTCTTCTTCCTCCTCCTCCTCCTGCCCCCTCTTCCAGCAGCTGATCTTGCTTTGTGTAACCTCTGCTCATTCTCCCTGTCATGTTGAAGGCCAAGGGAGATAGAAACTACAGCATCCATAACTATGTGCAATGTGCTCATGGAATCTCCCCTTTTAAACATCTTAATATGTGGTCAAACTCAAAATTCATGTAAAAAGACAATCCATTAAATTGAAATGGGGCGGGCCTAGAATTCCTCACACCACACGCTAGACTTTTCTTCCCCAATACCTTTTGAGGCTAGAACTTTCGTCAATAGGCCTAAGACCAGTTGGAGAATGTTCTTCTTCTCACCATGGCCTCTCCTCGATGAATGGCAAGTTAGTTCCATCTTCAATGAAACTGGAACTCAGTCATAATGTTGCACATTTCAAAGGGTCAAAATCATTTAAATTTATTTGCATTTTCCAGGAAGGGCACAATAAGTTATACTGAAGTGGGTTTTCCATGTCCTGCCCGCACAATCTGAAAATGTATCTTTTGCAGTTAACCTAGAAGAAATATAATTGTAAAATATTAGTTTTCTATTTCTTTAGGAATATTGTCAGCAACTGAAGGAAATCAGGCAGCAGTACCATAATGAGGTAAAAGAAATTAAAGGAAAAATGGAAGTAAAAGAGGTAAGAACGTAGAAATGGAACTATTTGAACAACTGCAACATTGATTTGGCACTTCCTAAATATTGTAGGAATCATGGTCAATCAGAGAACACTCGCTCAACGACATAAATTGAAATACCAATGTACTGTATCACAGAATATTAAGATATAAATTGGTGCCTGTGAACCCAATCACATCATTGATTCCAATTAAAGTACTTTTGCTTCCTGCCTGCAGCATACCAAAATCTGAGACAACATAAAAAGTGTAAAGGAACGGGTTTCTGATTACACCTCTGTGAAATGCTTTGGGATGTTTTATTATGTTAAAGGTGCTATATAAATACAATTTGTTATTTTAGTTTAAACATTACATTAACTTAGAACTTAAGAATATATGATCAAGAGAAAGAGGAACAGGAGTAGGCAATTTGGCTCCCCGAGCCTGATCCACTATTCAACAAGATTCTGGTCAATTTTCTACTCAACCCCACCTTCCGACACTATCCCCATATCCCTTAATTCCCCCAGTAACCAACGTTTTATTTTATTTTAAGGAGAGCCAATAATTAGAGATTTAATTAAAGAATCATTACAAAAACATAGAAGAAAATAAGGAGATAACCGGTATTTTGTTTTATGGGACTAGTCTACAAAGACTATTAAAATGAGAACATGTTTCATATCCGCATGGAGATGTGCTTGGGGTTAATGCGGGAGTGGGATAGTATGCCTGACAAACTACAAAGAATTAGATTAACTTTGATCACTTTTGCAATATTTTTGGCACTGAACTTGAGTATTGCTGAATAAAAGAGATATGCTGTCGAAGCTTTTCGTTTTGCACTCATCAAGACAGATTCACAAGAATACCAATTGTAAAGGGAACAACAATTTATACTGCGTGAGAGGAAAATGCTGATTGGAACTGCCAGACTTGGCAGTTAACTGTTCCCTGGTGAGTTCTCCACTGCAACGCCCCTGCCAATTAGAGTCCACTTGCCAATCAATCAGCATTCTTTTCTCATGCAGTGTAAATTGTTCCCTTTGTTGTTGGTTTATCTTGCATAGCTATCCTGATGAGTACAAGACAAGAAACTTTTTTCAGCAATTTTGGCACTTCTGAGACTTATTTTCCTCACACAGATGTTGGTATGTGGAACAGACTTCCACATAGCATTTAGAACTGAATTAAACAACTTCATCAAAGAGGAACACGAGAAACATCTAATTTGCAAAGGTGATTGGAAATTTTTGGCATGTCTGATTAAATAGTTGAACAATGATTCTGCGCTGCTGCATCTGCTAAAGTGGGTGATGGCAGGGGGAATAATGCCTGTGGAGGACAGCAGGCTTGTAAAGATCAATACAAAATGAATGAGTTAAACTTAATTATCCCTGGAGATACATAGCTTCTCCTTCAGAAGATTGAACAGGAAGAGCTCTTGTTAAAGTGTAGGGTCCATATTTGTAAATTATGCAGCACAATAATTATGCTGAGCCAAATAGTTTTTCTCATTCAATGTTTTCTTGTGTGTTTTTGTTTGAATACAAAATTGCTTTCTATGCTTACCATTTCGGGATTTTGCTCTCTTGTTCATGCGTTACTTTTCTCCTCTTTATTGACCTCTCTCACCATTTACAAATTCTGCTGTGAAACAGAACCATATTAAGAACTCTTGAAGTCCTCAACATGAATAAAATTCAGAGCTCTATATACATCATGGACATTTCCCCTTCTCTAATCCATTGAAACTTAAACATGTTTTAAAATGCTTCAAGGTATAGGCCTGTAGGATGTTCATGCACTTAATTACTAACAAATCATATTATGCTTAAAAGGAACTGATGCTATGTTCTGTGGTGAGTTTTACTATATTTAGTTGGGGGTTCTGGACACATGCTTTGTAGTGCCATACATTAGTCTGCTCAAGCCTTGAAACCACCATAAAGGGATGTGCAAGAAAGAGTACAGTATGACTCTCCCTATGATATCTCCTACCAATCCGTGAGGTGATTTTTAAAATTCTTTCATTGGACGTGGGTGTGGCTGGCAAGACCAACATTTGTTGCCCATCCCGAATTGCCCTTAAACTGAGATGGCAGTTAAGAATCAGTGACTTTGCAGTGGATCTGGAGTCACATGTAAGTCAGACCAGGTAAGGAAGGCAGATTGCCTTCCCTAAAGGACATTAGTGAACCAAATGGGTTTTTATGACAATTGATGCTAGTTTCATGGTTACCCTTAATAAGACTAGCTTGCATTTTTTTAAAATTAAAAGCTGCCATGATGGGATTTGAACTGATGTCTCCAGAGTATTGGGCTTTAAGATTACTAGGCCAGTGATGTTACCACTACACTACCACCTCCCCTAATACAAATTACATAGGGTAAACCCACTTTTTAAGACACTCTGTGATGTAGATGACTATAACATTCTGTGCTGGTGTGCTGCTGTTACAGCCAAATATTTTATAATTCCTGTGAAATTAAAACTGATAAGCATAATGGCTTTGCTCCTTTTTGTGTGCGTGTTACCTAGAATCATCCAGGTATATCAGCTGAGACGTATCATATTGATCGAGAGAAATCTACTGAAGAAGTGGCTGAGCTTCAGGGGCAAAGCAAAGGGAAAGAGCCTGTTAAGGTACTGAAGTTTACTATTGCAAATGGTTCAAGTACCATAGCTGAAGAAGTATTTTTTATTTATTCAGTGTTTAAGCAATGAGATTAAAAAGCTGTGCATTAATTGAACTTTTAAAAATATACAGTTATTTTTGTTACTTAAAGGAGTTAAGGCTATCGGGCAAAGGGAGGTATATGGAGTTAGGTCATAGATCAGCTATAAATGCTGGCCTTACCAGCTCTGCCCACATCTCATGAATCAATACGTTTTTAAAAAAAGTTGACTTTTGATATAACATTGAATCATGTCCTAATATTTTCCTGAAAGTTAGCATAGACTAAAATGGATATTTGGACCTTAAAAGAAATGTTCCAGACTTTCAGATCTTCAACTTTACAATAAATTGCTGCAACAAAATATATGTAGGTGTTAATGTAACACACACCTGTCTGGATGGTGTGATACACATAATGATTTCCCAGTCTCACTTATAATGATGTACTAATGTCCTCGTTGAAAGACAGTGGAATAGGCTCGAGGGACTATCAATTGGTTAGAATGCTGTCGCATTAGATATTCGTATTTGAACACTTATTCTAAATTCTCTTTGAAGCCTGGTCCATCCAAGACTTGTGTATCACTCCCATATGTACAAGGCTTTTCGAACATCTTTCATATAAAAGCCAGAGGAATATTTCCTTGGCCTTCCGAACATGCATGTGACCCACTTCCAGATACTGTATCCGTTAATGATGCTCTAAGTCAACAACCAGGAGTTACAACTTTCCCTCCAATTTTGATTGTTCTCTGATCTCTGCTCAGGACATTAGTACATTATTATAAGTGAGACTGGGAAATCATTATGTGTATCACACCATCCAGACAGGTGTGTGTTACATTAACACCTACATATGTTTTGTTGCAGCAATTTATTGTAAAGTTGAAGATCTGAAAGTCTGGAACATTTCTTTTAAGGTCCAAATATCCATTTTAGTGTATGCTACCTTTCAGGAAAATATTAAGACATGATTCAATGTTATATCAAAAGTCAACTTTTTAAAAAATGTATTGATGTGGGCAGAGCTGGCAGGGACAGCATTTATAGCCATTCCTAGTTTCCCTTGAAAATGTGGTGTTGAGCCACCTTCTTGAACAACTGCAATCATGTGATGATGGTACTCCCATAGTGCTGTTAGGCAAGGAGTTCCAGAAATTTAACCCAGTAACAATGAAGCAACAGTGATATATTCCAAGAATGGTGTGTGTCTTGGAGGGGTGATTGTGGGTAGCTACTGAAGTGGTAGAGGTCCTGGGTTTGGCCAATGATTTCCCTAAATTTTCTTTCAGTTTAAAATAATAAATAGTAACACTTGCGAAATGTGTGTTGGAGATCTAATTACTGCAAGCCTATATGAAGTTATGATTAAATTTTGTGAAAGCAGTTTCTAGCTCAGGTCAAACTTGATAGGAATGCAAATCAGATGTGGAAGTCGGCACACTTGATTTGTGGGGCTTCGGACTGTTAATTCAACCAAGAACATAGGCTTGCAAAATAACACTGCTCTCTGTGTTATCTATCTCTAGCACTTACGTGAAAATAGTAGTGATATTTGCATGTATAGAATTGACACTCATTTTTGTTGCTGCTTAGTACATTATTCTGTACAAATTTCAGCCATATCATTAAAAAAAGAACTGCCCAAGGAATGAGGTATAAAAAAATTGCACTGTTTCTAAAGACTTCTTCCTCCCAAAACTGTAAAATTCAAGGAAAGAGTAAAATATGTTTTGAGAATAGAGCTAAATCTAGATCTAAAGTCAAATGTGGAAATTTAGCACATTATCACAGAAAAGCAATTTTCCTCATGCTCATTATGGTGAAAACACAAACTTCTTGGCACACTTAAATAGATTATATAATGAAATATTCTGTAACAATGCTAACTATTTGGCAACGCAATATCACTGGTGTAGTGTCCTCCATATTGAAATGTTTGTCTAACTCATTCCTTTCATTTTACTTTTTTTTAATTCATTCATTCTTTTACATTTGACAGGTCATGGAGGAAGATCTGAAGCAAATGGGATTGCATCACCAAGTGGAAATGAAAGCATTAGAGCACAAACACAAATTAAAGGTAAAGGTGATTCCTGCCAAATTAAGTCTGCCATTATCATGATAACATACAGAAATGTTTTGCATAACAAAGTATGTAAAAGAAGCATGGTATTGAGCTGTGGGATACAACTTATACCTTGTGACCCATCCAACCAAATAATTCATGAGTGACAAAGCACCAAGTGAGTTAAGATCCCCTATCCCGGTGTCTTTCATCATACATATATTTACAAATGACATTAAAATAATTAAATAAAATTGAAATAACTAAAGCTAGATATGAATTTCAGAAATTAAGAATTTTTTAAGTACACATGTATTTGCAGTTTTTATGCATAGGCCAAGAAAAAAACAAGCTACCAATATGTAAGGTGAGACTGAGGTACATTGGGACAGGTTATAGAGGATTGAAAGTTTAGACCAGAGCAAGTAAATCAAAGCATGTGAAGTTTGGGGCAGGTATTGTTAAATGGTTGTGGAATGTAGAAGGCCTGATTGTGGGGGAAAGAATTATGATGGATGGATAGTATTGATTTCAAACTCCCAAATGTGTTAGAAGAGGGCATCTGGCATGTAGAGGATAGTGATGATATAAACACTCAAAAGCATCCCTTGTATATTGGTTAAAATAAAAGTTCTAGCATGAATGACTGAATGAGGGAGATGCAATAAAGTTTGCTATCCAGCTTTCAGCCTTCTCTAAAACTGGTTTATTATAGTTCAATTGTATTTTGTTTACGTTTATAGACAAAGCAAAATATACTCTGTCTGATCCACCCTTGTTCCCATCATTTACACAAGTACAGTCAGAGCTTGATGGCACCAAACTTTTGTAATACCTCACAGCTTCTTCAGTGATCTAACTCGTAAGTTTACAAATCGAGGTCTGCAGATGATCGAAGTTCTACAAGGTCATTACTGTATTCCACGAGAAATAATTTTATACTTTATAAATTTTTCTGTATCTATGACATACTAACCCATTTATGTTATTGTATACTGGTAAGAAAATGGTGCTGTCTTTTAAATGTTAGATCCAGGGTTCTGTATAAATGTGTCAATATTCTTTGGAACATATCATTGTTTGCAGTGTATCCTCAGTACAGAATAGTTTGGAAATTAATAATCTAACATATGTCATAATGTGCAATACTGTAAACAAGCTTTTCTTTCCCAAAAGGGAGGAATAAAATTTGAGATAATGTTGGGTGACGAGGTGACTCATGAAGATTCCCAAGAGGAGGTGAGGTGAACAATTGTGATGTTTTCTCGAGAAAATTCAATATACAATGAGATAAAATATTCTGTGGAGCAATTAAATAATCATACAATGTATGATATATCAAACAATCTGATGTATTTTCATTTTCAGGGGCCAATAATAAATTAAATAACATAATAATAATTAATGAGAAAAACGCACAAAGTCCTGAATTGCTCTGGGCCTTTTTGAAGGTAGATCTAGATATTATGCTGGAACCCAGAGACAGTGGGCAGAACTTAGTGTCCTCCCCCATAGTGAGTTTGGTGGTGGTGGGGCATTTAATCAGACGAGAGGGTGGCGGGGGGTGGGTGGTGGGGAGAATATCACTGTCTTCCTGACTCTGCCCCAGTTAAGGCTGGGGCAGGAAGCTCATGGATGGCCTTCCAGCCTTGCCGCGAATTGAGGCCCTTCAGTGGATAATTAATGCCTGTTTAAGGGGGAAGCACAGCAGGGGTGATGGATGAATAGGTGAGTGAGTTAACAATTGGGTAGCACAGTTTTGGATGAGTTCAAGCTTACGTTACATTTAATTTTTCAATATGGTAAAAGATTCAGAAAAACATGTTGACGTATAAATTTACAAACAACAATAACGTGCACTTAACTGATGCCTTTAAAGTAAAATATTTGAGAATTCTTTATTCCAGGCCATGTTGAGTACTGTACACATAAACAACTTACATTTATATATAACCTGCCATGTAGGGAAACATAAGGCATTTCACATGACCATTATCTAACAAAATTTGACATTGAGCTGCTTAAGAGATATTAGCACAGGTGATGAGAAGCAGGACAAGGAGGTAAATTTTAAGGGCTGTCTTAAAGGAGGAGAGGTACAGAGGTGGAAATATTTAGGGATGGAATTCCAGAGCATAGGGCCTAGGCTACTGAAGACAGTTGCCAACGGTGGGGTGTTGAGAATGTGCAAGAGGCCAGAATTGGAGGAGAGCAGAGATCTCAGAGGCTTGGAGGGCTGGAGGAGATTACATAGATAGGGAGGGGTGAATTCATAGAGAGACTTCAAAACAAAGATGAGAATTTTGAAATCACGGTGTAGCTGGACTGGAAGCCAGTGTACATTAGCAACTACGGTGATAGGTGAACAAGACTTGGTGTGATTTAGCGTATGGGTAGCAGAGTGTTGGATGAGCTCAAGTTTACGTTATATTAAATTTTTTAATATGGTAAGAGATTCAAAAAGAAATGTTGACCTGGTAGACTATAAACAACAATAACAACACTTTGCACCTATCTGATCTCAAGGTGCTTCACAGATAAGGAAAATGGAAGGGAAAGATCATCAAAGGCATAGGCTTTGAGAATGTTCTTTAGAGGAGGGAGATGAGAGGTTTGTGGAGAGAGTTCCACGGAGTCATACCCTGTTGACTGAAAGCTCTGCTGGGTAAAGGGAGGGCCATGCACAGAAGACCACAATCAGAGAAACAGAAATAATACAAATACTGGCAGTACAGGTAGTGTAATAGAGCACCTTTGTAAACAGAATGATGATTTAAAGTCTGTTGTTCCCTATACCAAAGTTCTAATATAGCTATAAGACTGAGCTAAAAATGGTTCTGTTATTTTTCATGATGAATTAGCACAGCTAGAATTGATGTTAATATGTTTTAGGAATTGGATATATTAAATCAAACATTGACGCATGAACAAGGAGACAACCTTAAACAGAAGAAATGGCAGTTCATTGAGGCAGGAAGTGTTCTAGAAGATCTTGCAAACAAAACGTTAGAAGTAACATCTTCTCAAATGGAAGGTATGTATTAATTTTTACCATCTGCCCTTTATGCTTTTGCTCTATTAATACATTTCTTATTTATGTTATTTGTACAATATAATCTGAATAATTCACTTAAGTCTGGCATTATGTATCTAATTTATATTCTTTTGAGGTGTAACTGTTAAGTTCAAAAAGAGGTAGCTATCACTAGAATAAATGCCTCCCAAACTTTGATGTTTATTGAGTAAAGTAAAACTTGGAAAATGTGTAGAAGTTAAACAATGAGCTAGAACCTTCCTATGGTCTAAGCCATTCTTCAGTAATTCTAGTTCAATGCATGATAATAACTGCATTTGAAGTTCTGGTGATAGCATGAATGTAAAATTAACTCTTGTTTTCTGCCATAGGTTATTAGGTAGATAATATTTATTACAATCTATAATCCTGATTCCCTGGGAAACAGCACTTGTTTATAATGTGTGACTGGAGAACAGTACTACCCACATTGTGATATAAGAGAGTCACATGATAGTAGACTGTGTGTAGACGGAGTCTGAAATAAATCAGCAGGAAGGTAGCACCTAGATAGGACTATACCTTGGAGGTATATATATAGTTGTGTGTGAGCAACCACACAAGCCTCCAGACTTCTTATGGAGACATCAAACAACTTTACCACATGGTGGTAGCTAATGAACGAACCAGAACCCTAGAGAAGCTGTTGAAGGACCTTGGAATCTGACAAACTAAAGGAACGGCATCCTGACCTGACTGGAGTGCTCTGGAACTGAAGACACAGCTAGAGGTCACTTAAAAGAAGTTCTATTGTAGGTGTGGAGGCTGAAAGGGCAGAAGGAAAGTCCACTGTGCAGCTAATGGACTCCACCAGAGCACGGGGAGGTCCATTATGAGTCCCCATCGATTGCAGAGGCAAAGGAACCAGCCAGATGGCAAAGTTGAGCAAAAAAATACAAAATTCAGGAGAAAGGCTGAACTAGCCATTGACAGTATTTAAGGCATTGATCAGACAGAGCAATCCATTTCTTTAATCACTGCTGCCAGCCTGGGTTCAGAGTCAGCGCCATACCACGTGGTGGCTGAGCTCCATTGAAGAGAATCAAAGTTTTAAAACCTTAGCCAGAGCCAGGAATTGCCTTTTAATCAGCATAAAATACTCCAAAAATATTCGAAAGGGCCCAAACATTTGATTTAAAGATTTGCTGCAAAAAAGCGATCCATTTGAAATCAGGCCTATGATCACAGCAGGAGCCTACCAAAACCCAATAAGTGCGGGAAGAAGAGAAGAAAAAAAGTTACTGCAGCACCATCTTTAAAGCAGACGCAACATTTCAAGCTGTATTCCCCTGTGCCGAAAATCTGTCACGGGCAATAAATCAGCCCTACCAGATCGATTTGGGCTGATACAAGGGCCAGACCAGGCACAGAATTGGGGGCTTCAGTGAAAAAGATTTTAAGATATATGATAGCTTCAGGATTACCTAAGAAGACAGAGGTTGAACAAATGAATACACTACTGTACTCAGTGGGTTCAGTCGCTGATGACATCATTGTGAGGCAATGAATAAATGAATCTTGAGTTAAGTTTGAATAGGTTCTGAAATCCTTTGATGCCTATTTTAATTTAAGAAGTATTAAAATTTTAGAGCGAACAAAATGCAACAACTGAGTCCGGCAGCCTTTTTAGTCAAAAGATTTATGTTCTGCAATGTCAGGCAATCTCTCCAGCCCAGTAAGGGGAAGGAGTTTCATTCCTACAAGTAGTAAATTATTGTTTTTAATTTCTCTCTTACTTATCATTCTTTTTCCCTTCTTTCTATTAATCAAATCTTTCTCTTTCTGAATTAAAAACAGAAAATGCTGGAAATACTCAGCAGCTCAAACAGCATCCGTGGAGAGAGAAAGAGAGTTAACAAGCTGAATTTTACAGACACAGCTAAAGTCACTCTGCTGTGGTCAAAAGCAGGAGCTGACTCAGCTTAGGTCGGCAGCAGGATCCAGGGAAGCATAGCCTCAGTGATGACCAGTGATTTGACTCTAATTAACTCTATTCCTTTCTCTGTTGTTCTTCTGTTACTTTCTCAACGTTTATTGGTTAGGGAGATGTTCTGTTGGTCCTGCCGCTCACTAAGATCCCAGGTGCCCCGGTACTCTCCCCGCGTTGCTACCAGCTTGCACTTTCACCAATTCAAATCGTTTTTGAGCTGAAGGTTGAGGGAATAAAGTCTAACAAAGAGGCCATGCTGTGTGATGCCTCACTTCAGTGGATTCTGAGCCACCGTAAACTGTTATGATTGTTACTATATCTGACTTTCTCATTTCTTTAGCCACCTCCAAAACTGATGAGGTTATGGTAATGGATGCAAATGGTCCAAGAAACAAAAATCAGTGGGAACAAAAACCACCAGATACTCTGCTGAATGCACTAATGGCTGCTCAGCTGTCGTCAGTGTGTCTGACCATTTGTGAAGGTAAAATTGCTAAAGAAACATCTTACATTTAGATAGTATGATATGATAAACCAGGATATGTGTTTTTAAAATTATGATCTACATCATGAACTATCACCCAGTGTAACTAATTGCATTTGAAAACATATAAACTATATTTTTACAATAAATATGCTTGTTCATAAGCTGAGTAAAACTGTTTAAACAAAACCATAATTTAGTAAATGCAAAGTATTTTCCTGCAGTTTACACACTGGCCATTGGTGTACAATAATACAAATATATACATCTGATCATTTTTGCAACCACTTATCAGTAATTTAAAACATCATTTAAATACAATGGTTGGGGATCTGACATTAAAATGGCATAACTCATGTAACCTCAGTCTCTGTTCCTTTTTTATATGAGGCAGTATTTCGATTTAGACTTGCATTTATATAGCATCTTTCACAACGTCAGGAATCCCCAGAGTTCTTGCAGGCAATGAAGTACTTTTGAAAGTACCACCACCTGCAAGTTCCCTTTCAAGCCACACACCATTCCAAGTTAGAACAATGTTGCTGTCCCTTCACTGTCACTAGGTCAAAAGCCTCAAACTCCCTCCCTAACAGGACTGTGGGGGCACCTACGTAACATGGACTGCAGCGGTCCAAGAAGGTGGCTCAACATGACCTTCTCAAGGGCAATTAGGGATGGACAATAAATGCTCACCTAGCCAGTGATGCCCACACCTGTGAATGAATAAAAATAAAAGGAAATGTATTCACTATTATAATGTACAAAATACTGGATGCGATGGCAGGTGCAAAAGGCACCAGCCCACTTGTGTGCAGACATAGGCAAATAATATGGTCACATTTTGTTACACTTCAATTGCCCTAAACATTATGTGTGCTTACCTAAAGTAGGTGCACCATCTTGCTAGTATCAACAGTCCAAAACAAAAACAATTGTTAAAGTGACAAAGTGGGTAAAATTTAATTGGCTGCCAAGATTTTGGTCCCAATATTTAAGGGGGCGAGGATGGTTTGGCGGAGGCCAAAAATGGCTGAAGAGTCCTGCGAGGCTAGGGACCTGAAGGTCCTGCAGGAGCATATTGTCACTTTCTGTTCCATTTCTTGCCCAGTAACTTGTCAAACTGAGCCTAGCCAGTTACTGAGAGCAAACAACAGCAGCAGGAGCTTGCAGTTGGGGACTTATAGAGTCAAATCCTGGCAATTGAGGTAGGGAGGGAATGATTAACTTGTCAAATGGAACTGATTTTAGAAAATAAGCCAGGGAGGGGAAGGACAGAATCTTAGAATCATAGATTGGTCATAGCACAGAAGGATGCCATTTCAGCCCATTATATCTGTGCCGGCTCTCTGCAAGAGCAACTCCTCGACATTCCTCCAAAATAATGAGGAGGGCAAAGGACTTCCCATTTTGCTCCTTATCAAAGCAGGTGAGGCCCAAAATTAAACAGACCCAAAGAAATTCCTAAAAGGGATAGATTGAAGCTGTTCAAGAGATCAAAGCTTCACCTGACTGAAGATGATTGCAAACACTCTGGCCTTGTCTTTTGTACTGACGTGCTGGTTTCTGCCGTCATTGAGGATGGGAATCTTTTTGGAGCCTCCTCATCCAGTAGTACTTTAATTGTCCACCACCATTCACCATTGGAGGTGGCAGAACTGTAAAGCTCTGATCTGATCCACTGAATGTGACATTGCTTGGCTCTGTCAATTGTATTAGTTTATTAGTTCTGTGTTGTATCTGTGAACACAATGTCAATGGATGGCACAAAATATTGCACAGTCTATGTGAAGTTTGTTATCTCACATGCCTCAGCAAATTGTTAGTCACCTTGTAGCACTGTAACTGTGGTGTGGCAGGGTGAGGGGAAGATAGTGGAGATGGGGAGATGTGGGAGAGGTGGCATTTATGGGCACCTCCTTCATGGTTCAAACCACAGACTTTGATGCATTCCCCTACAACACTGTGTCTCAAACAGTCCCTCTTCTGCTGCATCTGCTGAAGGAGAACCTCCAGATTCATATCTGAAAAGTGAGCTGAGCTACACTTGAAGGTGGCCTTGCTGCCATAATTCTTGTGTTGTTACAGTGTTGTTCTCAGAAGTCGTCGAGTTGCCTGGCCCCTTACCTTGAAAGATAAAGCCTCACCTTGCTCCTCCTTCAGGTATTTCCATTGGATTGGTCCGTGCTTATGCTTGGCAAAGTTCTGCAATGGTTTACTGTTGCCTTCTGCAATATGGCTGACCAGAAAATTCTCCTGCTCTTACTACCTGCCACCAGGCAGATTGGAAGGATTTGCAGACATAATCGCCCAGTTGGCCACTTTATGAAGGTACCTTCCATGGCCATCAAATCCTGAAGTGGGACTTGAACCCAGAGCTACTGGCCCAGAGACAGGAAAATCACTATTTCACCACAAGACCTCGTGAAGCCCCATACAACAAGCAAATTAATGGTGGGCCTTATGTTGAGTCTTGAGAGCCCAGCCAACATAATCCTAAAGAGCTGGCTTCAGAAGATGGACAAGGATCAGTAGCATTTTCAATATTCTGGCAGAAGTCCTGTCTTACTGCACTGTTGCAGCCCCTGAGGAAAGTTAATCCATATTTATGATATGTATATATTTATTTATATTTATAATTTACATATGCAATGTATATTGTTTAAAAATTGCAGCCATCAATTTGGTTTACAATTTAAACAATTCCATTATACTTTTATTATTTTAACACCAGATCCAGGGAATGATTATGGAGACAATTGTTTGTTTGCTGAGCCAGCCTTCCCTTTTCCCACGGTGCAGGTTACTGATCAATATGTGTTTCTGTTCAACAGATGACACACTGACTCCTTTGAAACCTACAGAAGAGAGCAGCGATCCCAAATCAAATTCTGCCTCTGAAATAGAAGTAGATAAGGAACGTCTGGAGCCTAACTCTGATGATGATGACACGTAAGCTAACTGCTCTATTTTTCCCAGGTTTAACCTCCCAACATTCAAAGAAACAAAAACTAATCATATGATGAAATTTATACTGTTTAAGGGAGGTGAAGCTGGGTAGAAGGCCTTAACTGAGGTTTCCCACCCACTGTGGTTGACAGGGCCCTCAACCATGTCTGCTCCATCTCCCGCACCTCTGTCCTCACACCTTCCTCTCCCTCCCAGAACCATAATAGGGTCCCCCTTGTCCTCACTTTTCACCCTACCAGCCTCCACATTCAAAGGATCATCCTCTGCCATTTCCACCAATTCCAGCTTGATGCCACCACCAAACACATCTTCCCTTCACCCCCACTGTCGGCATTCCGTAGGGACCATTCCCTCCAGGACATCCTGGTCCATTCCTCCATCACCCCCAACAACTCATCCCCTTCCCACGGCATCTTTCCATGCAATCGCAGAAGGTGCAACACCTGCCCGTTTACTTCCTCCCTCCTCACCATCCAAGGGCCCAAACACTCCTTTCAGGTGAAGCAGAGCTTCACTTGCATCTCCTTCAATTTAGTCTACTGCATTCACTGCTCCCAATGTGGTCTCCTCTACATTGGAGGGACCAAACACGGACTGGGTGACCGCTTTGCAGAACACCTTCAGTCTGTCCACAAGCATGACCCAGATCTTCCTGTTCCTTGCCATTTCAACACCCCATCCTGCTCTCATGCCCACATATCTGTCCTTAGCCTGCTGCAATGATCCAGTGAAGCCCAACGCAAACTGGAGGAACAGTACCTCATTTTCCGATTAGGCACTTCACAGCCTTCCGGACTTAATATTGAGTTCAACAACTTCAGATCATGAACTCTCGCTTCCATCGTCACCCCTTTTTATTCCCTTTTTTCAATATTCACTTTTATTTTTCAATTTTTACTTTTTATCTACTTATTTTTATTTATTTTCATTTTTATTCATTGTTTTATCCCCACCTTTTATCGTATTTTCAATCTTTTTTCCCACCACCATCCCCTCCCCCCACCCCATTCCCACAAGGGCCATCTGTCACGTGTTCATGTTGTTCTTTCCAGAGTGCTCTACCTTATCCTGCTATTATCACATTCTGCTTTCTTACCTTAATACCATCATCAGCACCTCCTTTAGCTGGTACCACTATCATTAACACCACTTTGGCCTTTTGTTCATGACATCTTTGTCAATCTCTCCTTTGTTCCGTTCTATCGCTGGCCTTCTATCCAGCTTCACCTGCTCCACCCACTTTAAACACTATAAATTTCATCACATTTTTACTTCTCTTTATAGTTCTGAAGAAGAGTCATTTGGACTCAAAATGTTAACTCTGTTTTTCTCTCCACAGATGCTGTCAGACCTGCTGAGTTTTTCCAGCATTTTCCGTTTTTGTTACAGATTTCCAGCATCCGCAGTATTTTGCTTTTAAAAACTAATCATATATCATCTAGAATGTAAAGCACAGAAACAGGCAGTTTAGCCCAACTGGTTCATGCTGGTGCTTATGATTCACATGAGTATCTCCTCACCCCTCTCAATCTAATCCTACCAGCACAACCTTCCGGTTCCTTCTCCCTCATGTGTTTTATCTACTTTCTTCCTCATATGTTTAAGTGGCTGCCCCTTAAATGCATCAATGCTGTTCACCCCAACAGCACCTTATGGCAGTGAAAATAGATTAGCCTAAGATTTCAATAAAGCAGAATGGCAAGAGTTTGAAATTTCCATGCTGCATCCACTTCCATATGTTTTGGATCAGCACAGCAAAGTTCTTCACTGTAGAAGCTCGACCTTCCCTGTAAAGGACTTAGAAAACTTCCCAAAATCTTGAAAATCAAGAGGTGAAAGGGAAGAAGGGAAATAGTAGAGGCATTGGTTATAATCTTCCAAAATTCCTTAGACTCTGGAAAGGTCCCAACAGATTGGAAGATAGCAAATGTAACATCTTTATTCAAGGAAAAAGGGAGACAGAAAGCAGGAAACTATAGGCCAGTTAGCCTAGCATCGGTCATAGAGAAATTAGAATCCATTATTAAGGAGGGTATAGCAGGATACTAAAAAATCATAATGGGATCAGGCAAAGTCAATGATTTTGTGAAAAGATAATTGTGGTCAGTTAATTTATTAGAGTACTTTGAGGAAATAACAAGCAAGGTGGATAAAGGGGAATCTGTAAATGCTGTGTACTTGGATTTCCAAAATGCATTTCCAAAGGATGCCCCATCAAAGGCTACTACAAAATAAGAGCTCATGATTTAGAGGGTAATATATTAGCATGGATAAAGGATTGGTTAGCTAACAGGAAGCAGAGAGTAGAGATAAATGAATCTTTTTCAGGTGGCAAGCTATAACTAGTGGAGTGCCACAGGGATCAGTGCTGGGAATTTAATTATTTACAATCTATATCAATGACTTGCATGAAAGGACTGAATGTACGGTAGCTAAATTTGCTGATGACACCAAGATAGGTAGGAAAGTGAATTGTCAAATGGAGTTAAAATGTCTAAAAAGGGACATAGATGTGTTAAGTGAGTGGGCAAAAATTTGACAGATGGAGTATAATGTGGGAAAATGTGAACTTAACCACTTTGACAGGAAGAATAGAAGAGCAGCATATTATTTAAATGAAGGGAGATTGAAGAATTCGGGGGGTACAGAGGAATCTAGATGTCCTGGTACATGAATCACAAAACATTAGTATGCAGATACCACAAGTGATTTGGAAGGCAAATGGAATGTTGACATTTATTGCAAGAGGAATGGAATACAAACATAGGGAAGATTTGCTGCTGCTGTACAGGGCCTTGGTGAGACGACAACTGGAGTACACTTTTGGTTGCTTTATTTGAAAAAGGATATAACTGCAATAGAAACAGTTCAGAGAAGGCTCACTCGAATCATTCCTGGAATGAAGAGTTTATCTTATGAAGAAAGGTTGAACGGGTTGGGCCGATACTCATTGGAGTGAGAACTGATCTTATTGAAATATGTAAGATCCTGAAGGGACTTGATAGGGTGGATACTGGGAAGATGTTTCCTCTTCTGGGAGAGACTAGAAATGGGGGACATAGTTTAAAATAAGAGGTCTCCCCTTTAAGATGAGGATGAGGAGATATTCTTTCTCTCTCAGGAGTTCATTAGTCTGTGGAATTCTCTTCCCAGAAAGCAGTGGAGGCTGGGTCATTGAATTTATTCAAGGCTGAGTTGGGTGGATTTTTGATTGACATGGGAATCAAGGGTTATGGGGGATAAACAGGAAAGTGGAGTTGAGGTCACAATCAGATCAGCCATGATCTTATCGAATGGTGTTGCATGCTTGAAGGGCCAAATGGCCTGCTCTTGCTCCTAAGTCCTGTGTTCCTATGTAAATTCTCCAGACCTGCAAAAAATTATTGCATTCTGGACAGCTTTTGACATCAACAGTGATACACCTGTGAAAATTAGCTAATCAAAAATCTAGCACCTTGGCGGAGAATTCTCCTGCTATTTTCAGCCTATTCAATAATATGGCAGATGGTACTTGCCAGGCTGACCAAATCCCAAAGGGAAACTTGGCCACAATGATTTTGCAATTTGTATTTATTACGCGATGGTTTGTGCACTGAAGTCAGAAGTGATGAGTCCACTAACATCTTTAGAGATTTTAAAGATTAAATTACAACATTTATTAAAAAAAGAAAAGAAAAAGTTAAACATACACAAGATTACAGTTACAGTTATTTAGTCTTACAACAGTTCCCAAAATTTCTACTTAACTGGATTCCCAACTACACACCCCTTTCAGGCAACAGTCCAAAATAAATGCCTAATCTATAAAACATCCAGCAAGACTACCACAAGCACCCACTGTTTCTATGAGGGAGGTATTTCACAGCTTCTTACTCCCTGTCACTTGACAATGGAATTCCCAGGCCTTTAACACAGCCTTGCTTTCTGGAACAGCAAATTTCTCCAGGGTAGCTAGAGGCTGTTTTTCACAGTGCACCTTTCAAAATCTCATTCGGCCACACACATCCTTCTTTAAATATATTTCCTCCTTTTTGATCTGCAAATTCCATTGTTTCAACCTGTCTTTGGAAGTTACTTTTCCCAGAATATAAAAATCCTTCATGTTGTCATTATGGCCAGCACTTTTGGGGAAAAGAAACGTAATAACTTTGCCTTATTTAGCTTGCCAGTCGTAAACATCTTACCATGTCCCTTTGAAAAGCCAACAACCTCTTCACTTACCTAAAAATGCAAATTCCATTTTACTTAGCTCATCCATTAGCATTTCAAATACCTGTTTTTACATTTAACTCCTTTGATGATTCAAACCTTGCAGTTTAACAGTCTGCAGTTTACTTAAATTATTCACACACACACATATACACACACACTTGCTTTAAAGTATCCCACAATAATATCAGGAAAAACATGATAGTTCCTTTATACTATAATTAAAGCAAGCAACTTGGGCCAGAAATTTCTTACTCCAGTATTCCATCCCACAATCAAATTCCCTGATGCATTTTGATCTGTTTCACAATCTGCCCACCCAATCTCAAATAAACTGATTTAATGAAATTATAGCAAGGGCCAGTGACACTGCAGCTGCGCATTTTCTGCTTTTTGCACTCTAAACAATTGAGCTAAATAGGACTAAGAATTGTAAAGCACAATAGGGTACGGTAGCATAGTGGTACATCGCTGGACAAATAATTCAGAGGTAAAAACAAAAAACTGCGGATGCTAGAAATCCAAAACAAAAACAGAATTACCTGGAAAAACTCAGCAGGTCTGGCAGCATCGGCGGAGAAGAAAAGAGTTGACGTTTCGAGTCCTCATGACCCTTCAACAGTTCTGTTGAAGGGTCATGAGGACTCGAAACGTCAACTCTTTTCTTCTCCGCCGATGCTGCCAGACCTGCTGAGTTTTTCCAAATAATTCAGAGGCCTGGATTAATGATCTGAAGACAAGAGTTCAAATCCCACCGCTACAGCTGGGGAATTTAAATGCAGTTAGTTAAAAAAAAGTCTTGAATAAAAATCTAGTACCAGCAGTGGTAACCATGAAACTGTCACCCTTTAGGGAAGGAAATCTGCCATCCTTATCCAATCTGACCTATATGTAACTCTTAATTACCCTCTAAAATGGCCTAGCAAACATTCAGTTGTGGCAACAACCAAGTATGATAAGAAGAAAACTGGATGGACCACCTGGCATCGAGCAATGCATCAGATTTGGGCATGACAAAGGTATCCCCAGCCAACCCTGGAAAGCTCTCCTCATTAACATCTGGCGAATTGTGCCAAAATTGGAGAGCTGTCCCACAGACTAGTTAAGCAACTGCCTGATGTGAACATAATCACAGAATCATACCATTCAGCCAAAGTCCCAGACTTCTCTATCACAACCCCTGGTTATGATCTGTTCGATTTGTTACAAAGGCCCAGCAGAGATGGTGGCACAAAGGTATGCAGTTGGGAGGGAGCGGTTCTGTGGGCCTTCCCAACATTGTGTTTGGACTCTATGAATTCTTTTGGCATCAGGTCAAATATGAAAAATGAAACCGCCTGCTGATTAACAACTATTTTTCCATCCTCAGCTGATGATTCAATGCTCCTCCATGTTGAACACCACTTGGAAGAAGCAATAAGGGTACAGAATTTAATCAGGATGGGGAGCTTCAATGCCTATCACCAAGAATGGCTCGGTAGCACCACTACTGACTGAGCTGGTCAAGTCCTGATGGATGTAGCTTCCAGACTGGTCTTGGAGCTGGTGCTGAGGGGATCAACATGAGGGACTTTGTTCCCACCAATTTACCTGTCACAGCTTATGACAGTATTGGTAGGAGTGACCACTGCAACTTTGTGGAGACAAAGACCTGTCTTCACATTGGGGACACTCTCCATCAAGTTGAATGGTGCTAAAACCTTGCTAAATGGGATAAATTCAGATCAGATTTGGCAGCTCAAAACTAAGCATTCCATGAAACCTTCATCATCATCAGCAGAATTGTATTCAACCATAACCCGTAGCCATATCACCCAGCATATCCCTCATTTTATTATTGACAACAAGCCGGGGATCAACCTTGGTTCAACAAAGAATTCAGGAGAGCATGCCAGAAGTAGCACCAGGCACAATTAAAAATGAGATGCCAATCTGGTGAAGCTACAACTAGCATGAAGACTAGCATGCTAAACTGCAAAAACAGCATGCTAGAAGAGCATAGCGATCCCACAATCAATGGATCAGATCTAAACTCTGAAGCTTAATGGACATCCCCATTCTCAATGATGGCAGGGCCCAGAACTGAGTGTAAAAGATAAAGATAAAGCATTTGCAACCATCTTCAGCCAGAAATGTTGAGTGGATGATCCTTCTCAGCCTCCTTCTGAGCTTCCCACTATCACTGATGCCGGTCTAAGACCAATTCATACTCCACATGATGTCAAGAGATGCCTGTGTACTATGGATGCATCAAAGGCTATGTCCCCAACAACACCTTAGCTGTAGTGCTGAAGATTGTGCTCTAGAGCTAGCTGTACCTCTACCCAAGCTATTGCCCTACTGGCATCTACTTGACAATGTGGAAAATTGCCCACATATGTCTTGTCCACAAAAAGCAGGACAAATCCAATCTAGCCAATTACCGCCCCATGAGTGTACCCTCAATCATGCAGCAAAGTGATGGAAGGTGTCATTGCATCATCCAACGGCACTTATTCATCAATAACCTGCTCACCGATGCTTACCTTGGGTTCTATCAGAACCTTTTGGTTCCAGGCCTAGTTACAACTTTGATGCAAACATGGACTAAAGAGTCAAATTTCAGAGGTGAGCTGAAAGTGACTGCCCTTAGTTTGGAACTTTCTTCTGCAAACGGTAATTGATGCTAAGACAGTTGTTAGTTTTCAAAGTGAGATTGGTAGATTTTTGTCTGCCAAAGGTATTAAGGGATATGGGGCAAAGTCAGAAATAGATTACAGATCAGCCATGATCTCATGGAATGGCAGGACAGGCTCGAGGCTACTCATGGCCCTATTCCCATGTTCTACCTGATATTATCCCTACTGTCCCATAGCATGTATAGACAACATATGTTTCAGGAGTACCTTAGTGAGAAGATCTGTATAAGATGATAACTATATAAGAGCAATAAAATAGCTTTGCCATCTCCTGCATGACATTCTGTGCCAGAGCCATCTGTCCCCACTAAATTTCTTCATGGCCATGAAGATGAGGACTACACTCAAATTTTATGGTACAGATTCATCAAAAGTAGTCAAGAGGATATCTGAAATATCAGACAGGCTGCAGAGCATGCAACCACCAAATGACCAATGAGTACTCTATTCTAATACTCTTCTGGCCAGCCTCCTATCTTTCATCCTCTTTAAACTGCAGTTCCTCCAAAACTTTGTTACCTGTATCCCAACTTGAACCAAATCCCAATCACCCATCACCCGTGTTCGCTGACCTATATTCGGTCTCAATCCATAAGACCATAAGACATAGGAGCAGAAATTAGGCCATTTGACCCATTGAGTCTACTCCACCATTCAATCGTGGCTAATAAGTTAATTATCAAAGTCTCAAATTTAACATCATCAACCGTGTTCAAATCTCTTATCCTTATGTTCGAACCTCTCCTTGGTCTTTCCTTTCCCAGCTTCCTAACCTCCTCCAGCCCTACAATGAGAACTCTACATTCGTCCAATATTTTCCTGTCCAATATTGTGTCAGCTCAATATTCTCAGCTCTGAGTTAGAACGTTCTGGGTTCAAGTCCCATTCAGGAGTTGAACAAAAAGAAATCAAGGCTGATGCTCCAGTGCAGTACTGAAGGAGTGCTGCACTGTCACTGTCTTTCAGATGAGACAGTAAACCGAGATCCTGTCTGCCTTCTCAAGTGGACTTAAAAGATCCCATGGAACTACTTTGAAGAAGAGCAGGGAAGTTATCCCTTGTGTCCTGGCTAATTATCTGGTCATTATCAGATTGCTATTTGTTGGAGCTTGTATACTAAATGACTGCCAGGTTTCCAACATTACCAGAGTGACCACACTTTAACAGTACTTCATTGGTTGTAAAATGTTTTGATATGTCCAGTGGTCATGAAAGGAGCCATATGAATGCAAGTTTTTTTTCTTGTGCATTCCCAATTCTCTTCTTTATCAGCTAGGCCTCAACCCAAGCTCTCGAATTCCCTCCCTAAACCTCTGTATCTCTGTCTTCTCCTTTAAAACACTTTTTGAAACCTACTATTTTAACCAAGCCATTGTCACCTGTCCAAATATTTTTTTATTCTTTCATTGGAGGTAGGCATCATTGGCAAAGCCAGCATTTGTTGCCCATTCATAATTGTCCTTGAGAAGGTGATGGTGAGCAGCCTTCTTGAACTGCTACAGCCCATCTGGTACAGGTGCACTCAGTGTTGTTAGGAGGAGAGTTCCAGGCACACCCACAGTGTTGTTAGGAGGAGAGTTCCATGATTTTGATCCAGCGACACAAAAGGAATGGTGACATAGACCCAAGCCAGAATAGTGTGGAGCTTGGAGGGGAACTTGCACGTGGTGGTGTTCCCATGTGTCGCCTGCCCTTGTCCTTCTAGGTGGTAAAGGGCATGTGTTTGTAAGATGCTATCGAAGGAGGCTTGGTGAGTTGCTGCAGCATATCATGTATTTAGAACACACTGCTTCAGTTGTGGAGAGAGTGAATGTTTAAGGTGGTGGATGGGGTGCTGATCACACAGGCTACTATGTCCTGTATTATTTGTTCATGGGATGTGGGCATCACTGGCTGGGCCAGCATTTATTGCCCATCACATCCCTTTGTATGGTGTGTAGCTTCTTAAGTGTTGTTGGAGCCACACTCAGCAGAGCAAGTGGAGATTAATACAGCACACTCCTGATCTGTGCCTTGTCAATGGTGGACGACTTTGGGGAGACAGGAGGTGATTTACTTACCCCCGAATTCCCAGCCTTTGACCTGCTCTTGTAGCCACAGTATTTAAATAGCTGGTCCAGTTGTTTTTGGTGACAGGCTGTGCATAGGTAATATTCTCTGGACAATACCATCCCCCACAGCAGGAATAGAGTGATGTGCCAGGAGCTCCATGGCCGTCACCTCACTGGCAATGATGTATTTCAGGTTTCAACCCAATCTCTATTACACTGGATTTGCAAATGAGCTAAGCCACGAAATACCCCTCCAGACTACTGAACAGCCTTATTCTGTGCTATAAACTTTGATGATTCTTTACATTTTTATTCATAATCAGGATTTCTATTTGTTGTGACCAGGGATATTTCAGTTCTGTATTGCCAAAATCTTCCCATATTGCCCTATTTAACCACTGTGAGTTTTATTATTGTGACTGCATAGTTTGGTAGGATTCTTAGTGACACTTGTATGAATTTATTGTTTCCTTAGAAATTTTGAAGAATCAGAAGATGAACTCACAGAGCAGCTGGTGGGGTCTTTGCAAGATCTAATTCATCCAGAGGAGAAAACACAAGGTAGTGATGGGAAAGGAATCAACCAAATGCCCGATGAAGAAAGAGAGCAGGAGAATGAAGGCCACAGGGAAATGCATGCTTCTGGTTCTGAGAGAGAGCCTGAGGAATGCTGTGATGTAAAAGATGTATCTGCACCTGATCCAGACAAGGATTATACAGAACAAAATAGGACAATTGCCTGAGAATGACACATATGGTTAACCTGCTGTTCTTATAGCTGATGAAATACCTGGAGTCACTTGAAACACAAGCAGTCGCACATTTCTGTCTGAAACTATACTTGTATTTCAAAGAAAAACTTTCTGGGCATTTTCTGATTGACTAACTTGGGCGTTTGAGACAACCAACTGGGAATCTGGTCATTGTGTTTCACCAAGGATACAATACTTTCCCCACCCCATGGTTCTAACTTGTACAGTCACTGTAGTCAATAATAAAAGTCAGTAAGGATTAGTCAAGTTTAGTCATTTTTTTAGGAATGCCTTTTCAGTCATTGGTAAATGAAATATCTTAAATCTATTTCTATAATTATATGGGGACATCTGTGATAGGACTAGTTCCTCTGGGTTATTGCCAGCCACCCACTCTGATTTTGAAAATGGGTAAGGGTCATTGGTATCTGTGTCCTCAGCTTTCAGTTATTCCTCTAAGCAGCTGATAAAGCACACTAGTGGACATACCCTGGTACCTCACCTGACCCGATCAGGTGAGGGCATCATAAGCTTCATCTGTTGGTGCCCCCTATCTACAAGTGCATGAAGTCTGGAACGAAGGATGAGACAGATGATTACGGCAAGAGGACATGGTTCTGAAGGCAGACACCAGCAAGATGTGTGACACATTCAGGGCACTCTCCCAATGAAGTAGACTTGTGGCCAGTCACCTCAGAAAAGATTGGGACCTTACCGCGTACCATCCCATAGTTAGCAATGAAACCTAGTTGCAAAAATGCTATTGCTCACAGTAATAGTAACTGACCCCCTCCAAACCTTGATAAGAGGAAGGAACCTGAAGAAGAGATTATGCCATGTTCAAAAACACCTGTTTTAAATAAACTGAATGTCTTGAACTGTTTATGAAGGATTTAATGTGGGCTGGATCAGCAGGTCTAACGGATTAATAAATTTAATTTACCTTACAAATTACAGGAAAACAGCTAATCATAATCTTTTGATATATATTAGATTATGAAGATATGTATCTTCAGAATTCAGACTTGTCCTATTGCTGCTTCTGCAACTATTGTGCCTGAACCCATTGCCATGAGTAGTTCTAATTTAATGTTTTCCTTAAAATATTGTTAAAAGACAGTTTTGAACATTTTTATACCTTTGATATTTACTGTTGTTAGTCCCTTGTGACCCATACTGGAATACACATGTGCAGACATGATGAGGCCTGAATCAGATCTAGCTACTTTATAGCTAAACATATTATTATTATTTTTGGAAACATCCAGAATAGTGTGTGTATTACTGGTTGTGTTTTCCTTCATTATACTCCACGATTGACTTAGTGGCAGCAAATGAAGGTAAATGGGTTGGAAAGGCCTACTGCTACATCATTGTTCCTGCCTTCTCTCTCCCCAATCAGTGTAATGATACATTACAGCAGTCTGCAGGAGAACTCAGCATCTACTGTTCATCTTCATCTGACAAACAATAACACTGCCTGGAGGATTAATGTACTATATAACTATTATACTTCAATATTCTAGAAGCGATTAATGTCTTTTTCATTTACACATCCTGACACATAGATGTGTTGTTAATGTTGCTAATATTTTAAGTGTTTGGAGTTCTGCAAATAAACATAAACATAGGATTTTCATATCTCCTTTTCCCTATATACAAAATAGGAAGGAAGTATAGGTTTGCTTTAGAAGTCTTTATAAGAGAGTTTCAATACAGCCATTGTAAGCCTTTTCAAATATATGCAAATCATGGCATTACAGTGCATTGTATCTCTCTCCTCCCTCCCCCTAAGGGGAGGGGAATCTGTTTCCATTTATTTACATTGTTCAATAATTAGAACATCATCTTATGTTAAAAAAATAGTTCCACAGCAGATATGAAAGATGTTTCAAACTCCTGGTCGGAGAATCTGCTCACAGACTGACGAGCATTCTTCCTAATCTCCAGTCTCTTTTCAGGTGACAGTGACAGAATGGTATTCACAGCATCAGCATAACTTTCTTCGCTGTCTGCCAGGAAACCCGTCTCAACTCCATCATGTGGTACTACTATATCTAGCTTAGGCCCTCCTGAATTATGGGCCAAAATGACAGTTCCTGCTGCCATGCATTCAACCACCCCTACAAAAAAAAAGTGCAGAATGATTAAATAGACATGTTCAATAATACAGACCATGCACTGGTCCTGAATTATAAGTCACAATAGTTACCATGGCAGAAAATATTCTAGAGGTTGAACTAAATATGAGGTTGAAGTGCAATAAAATTATTTCACCAATAAAAAAACCCTTTTTTTAAAGCTTATTGGGAGCCCTATTTAAATTGACCACTTTAGTTCTAACAACCATTCTGTAGTACCAGCACCAGTAAACAGCTCATTGTGAAATGACAATTTGAAAATTCAAAATAATTGTGTATTGGGCCAGTACAGCTGTAAGTTCTCTCTTGACTGCCCTATCTTGTCAATGAAGGTTCCAGGTTCCCTCTGCACACAAGCTGAATGGTGTGCCACTAAATTCTGCTTGGTTACAGGTTTATAACAGTGAGTTCCCAACCATAGTCAGGCAGTTTGTGAATAAAAAGGCACCAAAACATGATTCATGTTGCAAGTCTCTGAAGCTGAGACTCTGGTTGAGGTCCAATTCTCGATTCATTCATTATTTACTACTTGCCTCAATTTTCCTTCACTCAACTGAAATTTCAACCTCATTTCTGACCAAATCTCATCTTTCCTCTCAGTTATTGAATGGGTCACTCAGGCTTTGTTGGGTTATAGCAATAAATCCTTAAAAAAATTGAAAGCCCTGTTGCCACACCTCAAAGCACCTCTTCATAAAAAGATTCCAATGGCAGCAAAAACAGTCTTTGTTTCTTGTTCCTACTGAGTGAAAAATGCATAAGGAGTGAACTAATACCCGACTCTAAGCAGAAGCCTCCTTAATTAGCAGAAACTCAACCTGGTAACAGAAACCAGATACTGAATTTGTTTTGGGAATTCATCGCTTGCTAACCTTCCAAATTGAGCCCAAACAATTTGAGCAGAGAGCAGGAGAGCCAATTGCCATGAAACATGGAAGGGAAAGCTGATGATTGTTTGCTATTATGGCAGATGAGACCATAACATCCAGCAAGGGACCATGCTAATTTGCTCTAACTCGGAACATTTTCTAAACATAATGCAACCCAAGAATCATAGCTATAATTAGAAGTTCTCTCGAGAAGACTGTGTCTGTTTAGAGCTATCGAGTTGTATTATACTATTTTTTTTCTCTCAACTTGTATGTAAGGTTCTTAAAAATGGCCTATAAACCAAAATAATCCAGCTACGATCACTTTTGAAATATAGTCAATATTAAAACAAAATATACACGATTTTATAGCATTCTCACCTATACCAAAATGTTCATTCCACATGGTGTGCAGTCCAATAGTGGCTTCAGCTAGAAGTTTTTTAAGTTCTTCAAATGAAATGTTAATCTTAAACTCAACGTTTTCTGCAACTCCCAGATTCTCGCACAGTTCTTTTAGGCGAGATACTCGCTCTTCATCATCTGCGTTACGGCAACCTCCAATCAATATTAGCTTCACAGCTGACTGCTGAGCACTCTTCATCTGAAGGAACTGATAGAAAGCTTTGATTTGTAGAGAATGGTCCTTTTCTGGCCGAAACTGGCCAATTGAAACAATGGAATGTTCTGTCTTTTTGCTATCATCTTCTAATGGAATATCCAAGAATGTCTGTACATCACAGGGTGGGCAGACAACGTGGGTTCTGTCACCAGCTTTCCAAAGAGCAAGGATATGATTCAGAGTCCATGTGGAATTTACCATTATAACATCACTGCAAGAACCAACCAATCCATACATCCAAGCAAAGATGTAATAGTATACAAGTTTGAGATTGCTCAGTGTAGGATTTGTTGATATAAAAGCTGCATTATTAAACCGTGGATTCCTGTCCCTCACCACAGAGAGCATGTCTGTACTAATAGTAGGATAATGAACATAGCACCCCACTTGGCAGCCTCCCAAGTACTTGAAGAGAGGAAGTGTGTATGCATAGCCCATGGAATCTATAAAGATATCAGGAACACACTTCATCAGGGCCTCCCATCCAAGCAAAACAGACCCCAGGCTTTGACCTAGCAGAGTGAAATATGGATAGAGCTTAGCTTCAACAAGGTATCGTTTTTCAAGGAAAATGAACTGAACAGGTTGAAGAAGTTTGATATTAAACCGCCTGTAAGCCCCATCAAGAATTTCTTGATCTGTGGCATCTTGATCTCCAGTATAAATTATAACTATAACATCTTCATACCTGTGAATTTCACAAATACATAACTTTTAGAACAGGTCAGTCATTGATTTTGATATTATAAGTGCTGTGGGAAATGTTTTACAGGATACTTAACAGTTCTGATATACAGAAGGAAGCAATAACAGTACTGATGTGATGCAATAGGAATTTCATCAGGCATTTTAAATTTGTCTGAATATTAATTTAAAAAATGGCAAAACTTGATTTATATTTATGCAAATATTTGACATAATATAAACCTCCAGCATGGGCTACATTGTAGAAATGTTTACACAATAACTTGCATTTATACAGCACTTTAACATAAGAAAATGTCCCAAGGCATTACATGGGAGTATAATCAGAAATAAATGAACAAGAAGACGTTAGAAGAGCTTTGGTCAAAGAGGAGAGTATTAAAGACTTTCTTAAAGGAGAGGTTGATGGGAGGAATTGCATAGCTTAGGGTCTAGGCACCTGGAGGAAGTGGGGGGCTTAGAGGGGGCAAGAGTTTCAGGAATGCAGAACCCTCCCAGGGTTGTAGTGCTGGAAGATGTCACTGAGAAGGAGGGGGGCGGCTGTGGAGATATTTGAACACAAAGACAAGAATTTGGAATTTGCGGAATTGCTGGGTCGTGAACATTTTGTTTTCTTTCATTCTTCAATGGGATGTGATTGTCGCTGGCTAGTCCAGCATTATTGGCCATCCCTAGTTGTCTTTGGTGTGGTGGTGGTGAGCTGCCTTCGTGAACCATTGCAGTCCACGCAGCGTGAGTATACCCACAGTGCCGCTGGGAAGGGAGTTCCAGGATTTTGATCCAGTGACAGTTAAGGAATGGTGATATAGTTCCAAGTCAGGATGGTGTGTGGCTTGGAGGGGATCTTCCAGGTGATGGTATTCCATGTATCTGCTACCCTTGTCCTTTTAGGTGGTAGAGGTTGCAGTTTGGAAGGTGCAGTCTTGGTGAGTTGCTGCAGTGCAACTTATATGTGGCACACACTGCTGCCACTGTGTATCAGTGGTGGAGGAAGTGAATGTTTAAGTGGTGGGTGGGAAGCCGATCAAGCAGGCTGCTTTGCTTTGAATGGCGTCGAGCTGCTGCTCCAACAAAACTGCAGAATTTATCAGGCAATTGGAGAGCATTCCAAGACATTCCTGACTTGTGTCTTGTAGATGGTGGACAGGCTTTGGAGAGTCAGGAGGTGAGTTACTCTCCACAGAATTTCTAGCCTCTGAACTGATCTTGCAGGCACAATGTTTATATAGCTGGTCAAGTTCAGTTTCTGGTCAATGGTAACCCCCAGGATGTCCATAGTGGGGGTTCCTTTCTTCATGGAATATGGGTTTCGTTGGCTAGGTCAGCATTTATTGCCCATCCCTAATTGTCCAAGAGAAAGTGGTGGTGAGCTGCCTTCTTGAAGCACAGCAAGTCCATGGAAATGGCATTGAATGTTAAGAGAAAATAGTTAGATTCTCTTTTGTTGGAGATGGTCAGTGCCTGGCACTTGTGAAGCACTAATGTTACTTTACATTTATTAGCCCAAGCCTGGATGTTGTCCAGGTCTTGCTGCATTTGGACATGGACTGCTTCAGTATCTGAGGAGTTGCAAATGATATTGAACATTGCGCAATGTTCAGTACCATTCACAACTCCTTAGATACTGAAGCAGTGCACTTTGTATTCTATATATTTAAAATTATACCATAGCCATAATGTCCTTTGGATACAAATAACTAAAAATGTCAGCTAGACTCCAAATGAAGAATTTGCGACTTACCTCTTCTGCATAGCTCTTATTGCACACCATAAAACCCTTTCTCCTCCACCCCCAGCATTACAGTATGGGTGAAAGAATGCCACCACTGGTGGCATCTTGCCATCTTTTCTTGGGCTTTGTGTTAGTTTTTTCTTTGGACAGATCCAGAATCGAATATACAGTAAAACAACCACGAGGATAAACGATAAGCCAGCGGTTACAAAAAGCATAGGAATGATCAACGAAAACATAAACCTAGCAGAAAGAACAACAGGTTATGAACAGCTAATTGTTATATGAATGAATTTCATATAAGCAAATACATATCATATATTACAAATTGATTTTTCAGCCACAACTTCTTGGAAGCTTTTCTTTTGATCACAATCCTAAATTGCATATGTGCTCAGATAAATGCTGCTCTGCAGCCTGCCAAATCAAAGCGCCCAGAAATACGCTGGGTTGGCTGGACCTCTTTTTTTTTCCCCCCATACTCTCACCCGTAAGAATTGGCTCTCAAGCCCCACAATGTAATGGAAACAACATGGACCACTGTGCTATGTCCTGCAATCTGTCCAAAGCATATACAAACCTGGGACAGTTAATCTTTTCACACACATTACATATGTAATATATTTATACAAGCAGACTTACCTATAATACTGAGCTAATTCAGAATAAGGGAGCATGCTGATTCATTTTAACTGAAAACAAACAGATAGCTAGCATGCAGAAAGGTTACCACCCTATGTTGATTATTGATAAAATAGAGCAAAGCAAAAAATGTTGCACAACATCGAAAGTGTGGGAGGGTAATTTAACTTTTGCTGATGGCATGAAACGAGGTGGTATCGAATCAGCCATTCTTTTTTCCTTTCATCAAGGTCGATGAATGGGATACATAATAGGTGGCTGATATCATCCAATTATCACCTTTCTGAAAAGCGGCCTTTAGCCATTTAGGCCATAAGAAACAGGGAATCTTATTTCCAGGACAAATTGCACAATCTGAAACTTTGCAATGTGATTACATGGAATGCTTCTCTCAAGGCTGTCAATATTGGGGGTAATGTTAGAAGCAATGTCTTTGTGCTGGCAAAAGTGACATGGATTATGAGCAAATAGGACAATGTGAGCAAAATTTAAAATTTAAATTCTAAATATCAATCCAGTACAAAATTAAATCAAAATTCATGAGATGTGGCAGATGTATTCTTTTTGATTATGAAGTTCACGTCTAACATTTAGAACTATCAACATCAGAGGTATGTTAATGACACAAAGATGAAAGAGTGGAAATCCATTTCAATAAACAGAGAGCTCTGCGAGCAGAAGAATGATCAGTAAATCAAGTAAGAAATTGCTCAATAACCTTGTGTAATCTTAAGAAATTTATTTAATGTTATAGAAATCTTTTGAAGAAAGCTCCCATAGTAGCTTGCTTGTTTAAAAAACAAGGTTGGGTCTCATCACCCACATGCAAACGAACGGTCTGAGAAAAGATTAAAATCAGGCTTTTGAGAGGGAATATAAACACTTCTGACAGGAGTGATCCATGCTGGGTTCGACCTTCTTCAGACAGAGGAAGAGCAGCAAAGAGCTTCTTAACACTTCGCTTAGAGAGCAGAAGGCTGCTGCCACCAGCTACAGAAACCAACACTCACTCCGCAACATCTGTCCGGTCCTCCTCCGGGACCGGTAAACCATTCTCACCCGTCACGGGGTCGTATGATTTTCCTATTTATTTAGCTTATGCATCATTTTCAAACTGTCGCTTCTTAATAAACTACTTCGAAATTACTTATGAGCTCGATCTCCTTTCTGAGAAATCTGTGACTCCCGGATCAAGATCTTGCAGTCTACATCAAAACAAGGAGTAGAAAGACCCATTCCCTAAAATACCGCAACTTGCCCACTTTATAGTGTCAAAGTGCTTTTTCAGCGCTTTTAATGGTCTCTAATATCCTAATCTAATTTTATTGCTCCGATTTATCATTACCCCCAATGAAAACAAGCAGCACTTTACTCACCTCAGAAACTCGCAAACACACCAGCCACTGGCGGCCATCTTAGTAGTACTGACCTTCATCCCGGAAGCGATTGCTCTCGCACTTACCAGTCGCTAAATATAATTTTTCTTTTAAAACGAGCCCTCCCTGGAATATATGCACCTTCGTATGAATTCTACTACAATTAAAAATATATATATATATAAAAATCAGTTTCTAAAACGGAAGTAAAAAAAGTTAAGCTGTCGCCAAGCAACCGATGTTTGATAAAAACAAAAAAACTGCGGATGCTGGAAATCCAAAACAAAAACAGAATTACCTGGAAAAACTCAGCAGGTCTGGCAGCATCGGACTCGAAACGTCAACCGATGTTTGAAACGTTCATCGCCGGCTGCGGACCGGATGACGTCATGCGCAGGGCAGCGTGCTGAGCGCGATGACGCCACAGGCTGGCTGGGTTCTGGCGTGAGTTGGGCTGCCCGGGGTTGATGTGGGTGAGTGACAGGGGACTGGAACTATGCGCTGCGCCGGTGCAGTCCTGGGACTTGCTCCATTCCAGCTGCCTTATTATGAATAAATATGAAAACCTGGTTTACTGTCTTATTTTGCAAAGTTTTTTTAAAACTAAAAAGTTTAGGGCAGTCGGGTTGTATTGTTTTTACAAAGTTAAATCCCTTACCTCTGGGCAACTAAGTCTAAAATTATTGGGTGCAGCCTTTGTATGTGACTAGGTATTCTTTTGTTGTTTATGTATTGTGGGAATGTTTTCTCTTAGGTAGGCATTTCGTCTGGAGGAACAGTGCTTTCTATTAAAATATGCACACGTATTGAGTGGAAAAATATTCTTTTTTTACTTAAAGGGGCACATGTATCCGTGGAAAAAGTGTTTGGCAAATTAATTCCGTGATGGAGAGAAGTTGGCTGGTGTTTTTACACACAGGCAGAATTTGATATGCATATTAACCTGTTTTAGACCATGCCACCCTTGCCTTTGGGAATTCTTTGTTCACAGTTTCATGAAGTTCATGCCTCTTTAAAAACTCTCGTAATGGTCTTGGAGTGAAGTTAGTATGTTATAAACAATAACAGCTTGTATTTATATAACAGGAGGGAGTGGGGGGAATGTCCGGCCTGTGGGTCAGGCCGGCTATTGCTCAATTTCATCCGGCCCTCAGCAAGATTTCTGAAAATATAGACCTATGACAGTAGAGCCTTCAAAATAGCATTCATCATCATCTTTACAAATTTGCTTTGGATAAAAGTGTCAAGTAAATTACTATAATAATATTTGACAATATAATATTCAAATTCACCCATCGCATTAAAACAGCGGGTGAGTTGAACTTTTCTGTATTCTCTCAAAAAAACTAAATTAAGTTGATTTTTATGTGTGGCCCGTGACTTATTTTGTCTGTGTGAATGGCCCGTGGTAATGAAAAGGTTCCCCACCCCTTGATGCAAAACACAAGAATGTTATCAAACAATTCAACTCTTAGCCACTTAAGGAAGTATGTGGTGATTTTAAAAGTGTCATAAAGGAGAGAGAGAGATTTAGAGAAATGGCCAATTCTGATAACTGAGTTATGAAAATACTAATCAAACTAATTACATCAGTTGAGATACTGTTAAAATTATGCATTTAATTTTATGAAAGTCTCTCAAAGTAATTTTTGGGGAGATAATAGTGAAAACAATTGCAGGAAATTCACGGTATATATGACATAGCAGTTTTCTCTTCAGTAAACTTAAAATCCATTGTAAGGATTTTCCTGTGACTTAAAATAACGTTTTAAATAGTTGATTTTTTTTCTTTGTTATTTTACATTTAATAACATATTGCCTTTGTGCCAGATCTGCAGTTGCTATGATACTATCTGTAATTTGAGTTGGAGCGGAGGATGGTCTAAGTAATTGGTCGCTTTGCCTGTGATATCAGGGAAGAAAATTATATAGTTGCTGCATTTCAACATTCAGAAACCTTTTGGCAATTAACTATATCTTTCAAACCAATAAGGAGCAACGAATGTCCAGCATTGTGTTTATATTTTGAAGCATGCTTGAAATTTCAAATAAACAGTTTTTGGTTTCAAAGCTACATTGTATCATCATAGCATTGTTGCCTGCATAAGTGATTTTGTGTCATATTTCGCAATGTAAATGGATTAGGAAAAGGCAAGCCAGATACAAAGAGATCAGGAAACTTTGGCAAGGTCGGCTCATGATAAACAACTCTCATTTAAACTGAACAAATGCAGAGCAATGAGATACAAATAGAGATGCAAACTAGCTGTTGGTCAAAGCGTACACGGAATAAGATGGATCTAAGAATATTGGTGAGTTGTTTGCTGAAATCAACTGCAGTGTGTGGGGACAGTATGGAAAGCTAACTAAATTTTATATATAAAATCAGACATAGAGAATGAGTTTAATAGGTGTTTATGGAATCTGGTCTCTTGTGAATTCCCCATCCCTTTAACACCACCATTGGTTCTTTGCCTTTGGCCGTGTAAGCCCCATACTTTGAAATTCCCTCCATAAATTCCTTGGCCACCTCCTCCTTTAAAGCCCTCCTTAAAAGCCACCTTTTTTTATCAAGATTTTGACAACCTCCTAATATCCTTTCCATCAGTGTCCATTTTTGCGTCATACACTTTTGTGAAGCAGTTTGCATTAAAGGTGCTATGTAAATGCACATTGTTGTGTAAAGACACAACTAAAGAACTGTATACACTCCAGGTTGCTACATTACAGCAAGGTACCAAGCATTGGAGCCAGTGCAGAAGGAGTGACCATACTGCTAAGCTAATATAAGGCAACAGATTTGTGAGAAGTTGAAAAGCTGTTTATTCCAGAGAATAGAAGACTCCAGGGAGAAATTGTTCAAGATTATTCAGGAAATCAATGCGTGACAATAATTTGTTCAACATGCCAAATGCTTAATCTTTAGTCTTAAACATTGAAGGGAAACTTTAGATTTAGCAACTTTATACTGAGAGTGGGGAATGTGGCGACTGGACCACTTAAGCAATTAGTGATCACAGCTTGACTGGAAAATGTAAGGAAGAATTCATTAGAGGGAGTGGGAAATTTAGGCACCTTAGTTGAATGGACCGCCCAGATGGATATATAATCTTTTACAGTCTTGTACATTCGGATGTAACATTTAGCACTCAGAACTGAAATGCCTACCTAGGTTATGTGCTTAAACCTAGAATTGGATTAGCTCCTTGACAGTGAGGCACAGTGAGATGCCAGCTGAATTAACATCACAGATGCATGAAGAGTTTCGCACTGTGGCATCCCACTATTTAGTTTACGCTAAAGTTTATACTTGCCATGCCACTTAACTGCTAGATGGTAAGTGACATGGCAAGAGCATGCCATTTATTGAAATTTAAATTAAAAACAAAAATCAACAAATGGCCAGCATTTTATGGGAATAATGACAGCAAAACTCAGCATTTTCTGTCATTACTCCTCTAAAACTAACAGCAGCTACTGGAGTCCACACATATGTAGTTAAGTGTGGAAATCTAAGGTTGCTGTCAGTAATTCTATGCTTCCTCATAGGGTGAGCTGTTGAAAGACCTCGGACTGCAATAAATTAGAAATCACTGAACTGATGAAAATTGTCCTTTTTTTTGCTAGTATCTCAATGTCTAAGCCCTTGAAAAAGTTGCATCTTTCGAACAAGGTGTACCTGGGTTTTTAATGGGGTACAGTTCATGATTACTTTTGAAAAACCTTGTGGCCCTGAAAAACTGTTTTATATTTGTGGAATGTCAAATTTCCCCATTTAAAAAATTTACAATTTATCATGCTTTTTTAAAGACTATTTGACACTCCAGCTTCAACCTTCATCCCATTGTATGTCCGAATCATTTATTACGCTCCCTGTAACATTGTATTAAAAAAATGAAGGATAATTGGTGCATTTTACTTCCTGCAAATATTGTAGATGCTGAAAATCTGAAATAAAAACATAAACTGCTGGAAATGCTCAGCAAGTCAGACAGTATCTGTGGAGTGAGACACAGCTAACATTTCAGGCTAATGACTCTTCATCAGAACAATTACTCCTAATGAAGGGTAATTGACCTGAAACTTTAACTCAGTTTCTCTCCTGAGATGCTGCCTGATCTGCTGAGTATTTCCAGCATTTTCTGTTTTTTTCATTTTGTTTTACTTCCTGGTTTACTGTCTGTTAGAATACATTAATGTGATTGATTGCTCACCCTGCTTAATGACATCACTGTTGCTGGATACCTGGTGATCCTCCTGACGACAACACATTCAAACTCATGCTGAGAAAGGGAAATTTCATGACACTTGGGTCGTTGGATCTTGGAAGGCAGTTTTCTTCAAGGCTGATGGCCAGTGTCAATTGCTTCGCTGCTGATTGCAAATATAGTTTAACATTTAAATTTTGTTCACAAGGCACAGGTGATACATGATTAAATGTTGCTTCACCCTTAGTGCTCTTTCTGATGTAGTGTGTGCCAAGAAGCACAGCAGAATTCACTTAATGAGCAATTTAACATTTATTGAGCACTTTGAAATGCAAAATAAATTGAATAAGCAAGAAAAGTGCTCAGAGTAAATATTGGGCACTGTAAATCAACAGCAACACCTCTGGCAAAAATATATACAGTGTGAATTTCAATGGGGGTTCTCCTCATCCATCTTATCCATTGGAGAAAGAGCTATGGGAATGCTGGAAAGATGACACATCACAGTTTCTGCCTATTTACACAATTTTCCTGCACTTTATCGTTGGCTATTATGCCAGGCAAGCAGGAGAAATCTTGTGGAAGTTTTATCTCCCCATAATTTCTTTATAACGCTAATAAAACACTGGCACGTGGCTGTTTTTAAACTAAAATAATCCAGTTAATGCTGAAAAAAACATAATCGTTATTTTTTCTCAAATATTTACAGCTCTGCTCTGAGTCACTGACTCTTGCAAGTTACAAATGGCCATGGAATGTAAGTGTCTTGCCAAATGGTTTTTCTCCATTTAGCACAGTACTTCCCAAACTATTTTCCAATATGTCCCCATTTTAACACTTGAAAATCAGCATGACCACAAACTCTTAACCTGTACTTTATTGCGGTTTTGTTTTTGTTGAGTATCCCTCGTCCATAAATCCAAAAACCAAACACATTCAAAAGCTGCACTTTTTTTTTTAAACTTCATTGACCTTTAGTGTGGGAAGTCTGGCTGAAGCCGACACAAACCTCCCCAAATGCACCCGGCCTTTATTATTCAGTGGTACATCTTACTTTTCTAGCCATTTTATTTACATTACACAATAGCTAGATTCGGCTTAGGCTACTGTAATGTAAGTAGGTCTAGGCCTATACGCGATATCCGAAAATGGAAAATACCTGAAACCCAAAGCGCAATCAGTCCCAAGGGTTTCAGATATTCGACCTGTAACATAGTATCATTCAGTATATAATTAATAACGTTCGCGCTGTCATTGTCAGCTGGCCCTCAATTCGAGGATGACATCTACTCAGCCATGAGTTTTTGCCATGAGTCTTAATGTGACTGACCAGGTCGATTCCCGACCTGCACATGTTTGGGCACGTGAGGTAGGACGTCCCGTGAGGTAGTGGGATCCGGAGTGCAGGATTTACTCCCTTTTCCTTCTCTGTCGCTGCCCCGCTTCATCATTAAGATGATGTGATGCAAAGTCTGATGCAGCTTGACGAACATGTTATTGTTTTAAACAGTTGGTAACAAACTGCTCCCAGTCATTAATATTAATGCTGCCATGCTTCAAGGAGAGCTTCAGAGTGCCTTTGAAGTGTTCTTTTCGTCCTCCCCAGAACAATAGCCTTTTGAAAGTTGAGAAAGCAGGACCTGATTTGGGTGGTGGGAGGGGGGGGGGGAACAACAACAGTTTTTAGCCACCTGGACACAGTGTCCAGTCCATCTTAGTTGATTTTGCAGCAGTTTTGCCTGAATCCTTGCAGAACTGGCTTCAAGAAGGACACTAACAACAGTCCTCCTGTTGAATCCAGAGGATGTGGCAGAGGCATTGGTGATGGGATTTCTCTGCCACTCTTATGTGTTGCTGGTACACAATCCAGGTCTCACTTCAGTACAGGAGCATGGTCAAGATGACTGCTCTGTACACCAGGACTTTTGTTGTCAAACACTCACTGTGTTGGATTCTTAAGGATGACAAAGCATCTGTCAACACTGGAAAGAACATTTTGAACAACTCCTCACTGTAAATCCACAGTTGCAGCTGATACTCTCCAGGCTTTCCCCCAGTGCCCTGTGGTAATATCCAGGGGTGAACCACCATTGATGGGAGAGCTGCAACAAGGTATGCTGCAAAGTGTCCAATGCCAGGAGTTTGTCTAGTGACTGGTTACTTCCCAATGCCAAGATAATATGGGGGGGCGGAGAAATTAATGTGATTTTGTTTCTTGTGATCCCATTTGCTGTTGCTGCAACCCGCAAATTGGAGCATGACCCACAGTTTGGCAACCACTGGTTTGTTCTAAACAATGAACGGTGGTCAACTTCTTGATGGTGGGGAACATTTCAGTTGTGCCTGAGCATGCCCTGGCCCAACTTCCATACACACACTTGCCAACAGTGACCATAGAAACATAGAAAATAGGAGCAGGAGTAGGCCATTTAGCCCTTCGAGTCTGCTCCGCCATTCATTATGATCATGGCTGATCATCCAACTCAATAGTCTGCTCCCGCTTTTCCCCCATATCATTTGATCCCTTTCGCCTCAAGAGCTATATCTAACTCCTTCTTAAAAACATACAATGTTTTGACCTCAAACACCTTCTGTGGTAGAGAATTCCACAGGCTCACTACTGTCTGGGTGAAGAAATTTCTCCTCATCTTAGTCCTAAATGGTCTACCCCGTACCCTCAGACTGTGACCTCTGGTTCTGGACTCCCCCACCATCGGGAACATCCTTCCTGCATCTACCCCATCTAGTCCGGTTAGAATTTTATAGGTTTCTATGAGATCCCCCTCATTCTTCTGAACTCCAGCGCATATAATCCTAAGCGACTCAATCACTCCTCAGATATCAGTCCTGCCAACCCAGGAATCAGTCTGGTAAACCTTCGCTGCACTCCCTCTATAGCAAGAACATCCTTCCTCAGATAAGGAGACCAAACTGCACATAATATTCCAGGTATGGTCTCACCAAGGCCCTGATTAATTGCAGCAAGACATCCCTGCTCCTGTACTCGAATCCTGTCACTATGTAGGCTAACATACCATTTGCCCTCTTTACCGCCTGCTGCACCTGCATGCTTACCTTCAGCAACTGGTGTATGAGGACACCCAGGTCTCGTTGCATATTCCCCTATCTCAATTTATAGCCATTCAGATAATCTGCCTTCCTGTTTTTGCTACCAAAGTGGATAACCTCACGTTTGTCCACATTATACTGCATCTGCCATTCATTTGCCCACTCACTCAGCTTGTCCAAATCACAGTGAAGCATCTCTGCATCCTTCTCAGAGCTCACCCTCCCACCCAGCTTTGTGTCATCTGCAAATTTGGAGATATTACATTTAGTTCCCTCATGTAAATCATTAATATATATTATGAATAGCTGGGGTCCCAGCCCTGATCCCTGCGATACCCCACTAGTCACTGCTTGCCATTCGGAAAAAGACCCGTTTATTCCTACTCTTTGTTTCCTGTCTGCCAACCGGTTTTCTTTCCATCTCAATACACTACCCCCAATCCCATGCGCTTTAATTTTACATGCTAATCTCTGATGTGGGACTTTGTCGAAAGCCTTCTGAAAGTCCAAATAAACCACACCCACCCGCTCCCCCTCACCAACTCTACCAGTTACATCCTTGAAAAATTCTAGTAGATTTGTCAAGCATGATTTCCCTTTCATAAATCCATGCTAACTCTGTCTGATTCTGCCACTGTTTTCCAAGTGCTCACCTATTAAATCTTTTATAATGGACTCTAGAATTTTCCCCACTACTAAAGTCAGGCTGACTGGTCTATAATTCCCTGTTTTCTCTCTACCTCTCTTTTTAAATAGTGGGGTTGCATTAGCTACCCTCCAATCTATAGGAACTGTTCCAGAGTCTATAGAATCTTAGAAGATGACCACCCATCAATCCACTATTTGTAGGGCCACATCAGTACTCTGAATATAGATTATCAGGCCCTGGGGATTTATCAGCCTTCAATCCCATCAATTTCCCCAACACCGTTTCCCTACTAATACTGATTTCTTTCAGTCCCTCCCTCTCACTAAACCCTGTGTTCCCCAACATTTCTGGTATGTTATTTGTGTCCTCCTTTGTGAAGGCAGAACCAAAGTATGTATTCAGTTGGTCAGCCATTTCTTTGTTCGCCATTATAAATTCCCCTGTTTCTGACTGTAAGGGACCTACATTTGTCTTCACCAATCTTTTTCTCTTCACATACCTAAAGAAACTTTTACAGTCAGTTTTTATGTTCCCTGCGAGCTTACTCTCGTACTCTATTTTCCCCTTATTAATCCTTTGGTCGTCCTTTGCTAAATTCGAAACTGCTCCCAGTTCTCAGGTCTGTTGTTTTTTTCTGGCCAATTTGTATGCCTCTTCCTTGGATCTAATACTATCTCTAATTTCCCTTGTAAGCCATGGTTTGGCCACCTTTCTTATTTCACTTTTGCACCAGACAGGAATAAACAATTGTTTCAGTTCACCCATGCGCTCTTTGAATGTTTGCCATTGCCTATCCCCCGTCATCCCTTTAAGTAACATTTCCCAATCCATCATAGCCAACTTGCGCCTCATGCCATCGTAGTTTCCTTTATTAAGATTCAGGACCCTAGTGTCAGAATCAACTACATCACTCTCCATCTTGATGAAGAATTCTATCATATTATGGTTGCTTATTCCAAAGGGTCCTCGCACAATTAGATTGCCAATTATTCCCTTCTCATTACACAATACCCAGTCTCGGATGGCCTGTTCTCCAGTTGGTTCCTCAGCGTATTGGTCCAGAAAACCATCCCGTATACATTCCAGCAATTCCTCCTGTACGGTATTGTTACTAATTTGATTTGCCCAATCTATATGCAAATTAAAGTAACCCATAATTACAGATGTTCTTTTATTACATGCATCTCTAATTTCCCGTTTAATGCCATTACCAACATCACCACTACAGTTTGGGGGTCTATATACAACCCCCACTAACGTTTTTTGCCCCTTAGTGTTTCTCAACTCTACCCATACAGATTCCACATTGTCGGAGCTAATTTCTTTCCTCACTATTGCGTTAATTTCCTCTTTAACCAGCAATGCAACTCCACTGCCATTGCCTTTTTGTCTGTCCTTCCTAAATACTGAATACCCCTGGATGTTCAGTTCCCATCCCTGGTCACCCTGAAACCATTTCCCCGTAATCCCGACTATATCATACCTGTTTACATCTATTTGCGCAGTTAATTCATCCACTTTATTGCGAATGCTCCTTGCTTTAAGGCACAAAGCCTTAGGCTTGTCTTTTTAACATTTAATTTCCTGTTCCCACTATTTCTCACTGAGGCCATTTTTGATTCTTGACCTTGATTTCTCTGCCTGTCACTTTTCTTATTCCACTTTCTGTCTTTTGTTCTTGTCCTTGATTCCCCTTCCTCTGATTCCTTGCATAGTTTTCCATCCCCCTGCCATTTTAGTTTAAACCTTCCCCAACCACACTAGCAAATATTCCCCCTAGGACATCAGTCCCGGTCCTGCCCAGGTATAACCCTCCAGTTTGTATTGGTCCCACCTCCCCCAGAACCGGTCCCAATGTCCCAGGAATCTGAAACTCTTCCCCCCTCACACCATCTCTTCAGCTGATATATCCTGCTATTTCTACTCTGACTGGCACGTGGCACTGATAGTAATCCTGCGATCACTACCTTTGAGGTCCTACTTATCAACTTACTTCCTAACTCCCTATATTCTGCTTTTAGGACTTCATCCCTTTTTATACCTATGTCATTTGTACCAATGTGTACCATGACCACTGGCTGTTCACCCTTCCCCTTCAGAATGTCCTGTAGTTGCTCTGGGACATCCTTGACCCTAGCACCAGGGAGACAACATACCATCCTGGAGTCTCGTTTTCGGCCACAGAAACGTTTATCTATTCCCCTTACAATTGAATCCCCTATAACTATTGCGTTCCCACACTTTTTACTCCTCCCCTGTGCAGCAGAGTCAACCGTGGTGCAACGAATTTGGCTGTTGCTGCTTTCTCCTGAGAGGCCATTCCCCTCAACAGTACCAAAAGTGGTATATCTGTTTTGCAGGGGAATAGCTCAGGAGATTCCTGCACTGCCTGTCTAGTCCTCCTGCTTTGCCTGGTGGTCACCCATTCCCTTCCTGCCTGTGGACTCTTAGCCTGAGGTGTGACCTCTCTATACGTGCTATGCACGATACTCTGCCTCGTGGATGCTCTACAGTTTCCCCAGCCGCTGCTCCAGCTCCGAAACCCAGGCTTCCAGGAGCTGCACCTGGAGACACTTCCTGCATACATGCTGGCCCCGGGCACTGGAAATATTCCCGGCTTCCAACATTGAGCATGAGGAGCAAACCACAGCTTTGAGCTCTCCTGCCATGACTTACCCTTTAAATTAAATTAAACCTTTTGAAAGATACTTAATATCAAATAATATCAATTACTCCAGGGCCCTTCTTCCCTGCTCCTTGTTGTTACAGAATATAGCCCCTACAAACGATGAACACAAAATAAGACCTTAAAAACTATAAGTGATAAAAGTAGTAAATATTTACCTGACCGTACTCATGGTACTCAAAGGATCACCTCCTTCCCTCCTCACCGACCTCCCTCAGTCATCAAACTCCAACTTAAGCACTCCAGTGCAGACCACTGGCATAGCAATTAGGAGTAATGATTCTGATTTACTATACCCTTCCCTAACCTGGTGTACCAAAGAAATTGTAGCTCCTCCCTTCCACCACGTCCTCCACAGCCCAGCTTCCCTACAGCTCATGGCAGGAGCTGGTTTGTGCTTTGCAGAATGCCTGTGAAACTTGTCTTCAATTCCATTTGATACAGAATGAATGAGAACTAAAGACATTTAACCATAAGAATCATTTCTTGTTCAGAATTAATTAAATCAAAGAATTAAAATTAAGTTCCTGTTAATTCAAGGTGAACTTGGGTGAACATTATTGGTGTGTCGGTCTTGATTTGTTTTAACCCAGTCATTTTGTTGCCATTTCTTTTATGAACTTGTTTATCAAGTATGTTCCAAAACCTATTCCGGCTCAATGTTTCCTTCATTTGTTCATTCACAGTGCTTTAATGGTGCTCTTTCTACTGATCTATAGTTCAACAAGGATCAAAAGAAGAAATGGTTGTGAAGGAAGAAACAGAATATATTGTGTTCTCTATAGACTGTGTGACTTGTCAAAGCAACAAAGCAATTGGCTATTCCATAGTGGGGTAGAAGGAGAATATCAGTTTATTTTTATGGATTTTTACTCCAGCTGTTTGTTGCTTTTGATGTAACTGGCTTGGGAAAATGGTTCAAATTAACCAGTGTAAGGTTACTAGGTTTAAACTATACGAAGAAGCTGCATTGTAGAGGGAATCTTGACTAACAATTTATCTTCCTTTTCCCCAGTTTCATTTTATCCTTCGGCTCATCCGACGCCTCAACAAGAAACTTTTTCTCTTTCTCTCAAGTGCTAAAGAACGCAAGCTCCAACAACTCATCGACACCGACACCCATCTAGGACCCTCCACCCCTGCCTGTCCCTCCGTCCCCACCCTTTCTTCCAATCCCAACCTCAGCCGTGTATTCACTATACCCCCTGACCTTCCCCTCTCCGATGCTGAACGTTCAGTGCTCAGCAAAGGACTTAGTTTCATACCCTTACGCCCTCACCTCAATGAATTTCGGGCTCGGCATGATACTGAACTCTTCTTCCGCCGTCTTCGTCTCCGGGCTCACCTCTTTGGGCAGGAGTCCTCTCCCAGTTCAACGGATCCTTTTACCCATCTCCAATATTCTCCCTCCACCTGGACCCCTCCCTCTGGATTCTTACCTTCTCTCGATCTTTTCATTGAGAACTGTCGGCGTGACATTAGTCGTCTCAATTTCTCTGCTCCTCTCACCCATTCTAACCTGTCTCTCTCTGATCTTACTGCACTCCATTCTCTCAGGTCCAACCCTGACATTGTCATCAAACCCGCTGACAAGGGTGGTGCTGTTGTTGTCTGGCACGCTGACCTCTACCTCGCGGAGGCTGAGCGTCAACTCGCAGACACTTCCTCCTACCTCTCCCTGGACCATGACCCCACCACTGAACATCAAGCCATTGTTTCCAGGACTGTCACTGACCTCATCTCCTCTGGGGATCTCCCTCCCACAGCTTCCAACCTGATAGTCGCCCAACCTCGGACGGCCCGCTTCTATCTCCTACCCAAAATCCACAAACAGAACTGCCCCGGTAGACTGATCATCTCAGCTTGCTCCTGCCCCACAGAACTCATTTCTCGTTATCTTGACTCCCTTCTCTCTCCCCTTGTCCAGTCCCTTCCCACCTACATCCGTGATTCCTCTGACACCTTACGTCACATCAACAATTTCCAGTTCCCTGGCCCCAACCGCTTCCTCTTCACCATGGACGTCCAATCCCTCTACACCTCCATCCCCCACCAGGATGGTCTGAGGGCCCTTAGCTTCTTCCTCGAACAGAGGCCCGAACAATCCCCATCCACCACTACTCTCCTCCGTCTGGCTGAACTTGTTCTCACGCTGAACAATTTCTCCTTCAACACCTCTCACTTCCTCCAAATAAAAGGTGTGGCTATGGGTACCCGCATGGGCCCCAGCTATGCCTGTCTCTTTATGGGGTATGTGGAACATTCCTTGTTGCAGTCCTACTCCGGCCCCCTTCCACAACTCTATCTCCGGTACATCGATGATTACTTCGGTGCCGCTTCATGCTCTCGTCGGGACTTGGAAAAATTTATTAATTTTGCTTCCAATCTCCACCCCTCCATCATTTTCACGTGGTCCATCTCTGACACTTCCCTTCCCTTCCTTGACCTCTCTGTCTCAATCTCTGGTGATAGACTGTCCACCAATATCCATTACAAACCCACCGACTCCCACAGCTATCTCGACTACAGCTCCTCACACCCCGCTTCCTGTAAGGACTCCATCCCATTCTCTCAGTTCCTTCGCCTCCGTCGCATCTGTTCCGATGATGCTACCTTCAAAAACAGTTCCTCTGACATGTCCTTCTTCTTCCTTAACCGAGGTTTTCCACCCACGGTCGTTGACAGGGCCCTCAACCTTGTCCGGCCCATCTCCCGCGCATCCGCCCTCACGCCTTCTCCTCCCTCCCAGAAACATGATAGGGTCCCCCTTGTCCTCACTTATCACCCCATCATCCTCCGCCATTTCCGCCAACTCCAGCATGATGCCACCACCAAACACATCTTCCCTTCACCCCCCCTTATCGGCATTCCGTAGGGATTGTTCCCTCCGGGACACCCTGGTCCACTCCTCCATCACCCCCTACTCCTCAACCCCCTCCTATGGCACCACCCCATGCCCACGCAAAAGATGCAACACCTGGCCCTTCACTTCCTCTCTCCTCACCGTCCAAGGGCCCAAACACTCCTTTCAAGTGAAGCAGCATTTCACTTGCATTTCCCCCAACTTAGTCTACTGCATTCGTTGCTTCCAATGTGGTCTCCTCTACATTGGAGAGACCAAACGTAAACTGGGCGACCGCTTTGCAGAACACCTGCGGTCTGTCCGCAAGAATGACCCAAACCTCCCTGTCGCTTGCCATTTTAACACTCCACCCTGCTCTCTTGCCCACATGTCTGTCCTTGGCTTGCTGCATTGTTCCAGTGAAGCCCAATGCAAACTGGAGGAACAACATCTTCCGACTAGGGACTTTACAGCCTTCCGGACTGAATATTGAATTCAACAACTTTAGGTCGTGAGCTCCCTCCCCCATCCCCACCCCCTTTCTGTTTCCCCCTTCCTTTTTTTTCCAATAAATTATAAAGATTTTCCTTTTCCCACCTATTTCCATTATAAAAAAAATTTAAAAATAAAAATAAAAAATAAATAAAAAAATAAATTAAAAAAAAATAAAAAAATTTTTTTTTAAAAAAATAAAAAATAAAAATAAAAAAATATTTAAAAAAAACCCCCACTAGAGCTATACCTTGAGTGCCCTACCATCCATTCTTAATTAGCACATTCGTTTAGATAATATCACCAACTTTAACTTTAACACCTATGTGTTCTATTGTACTATTGTCGTTGACATTTTTTGATGATCTGCTTCTATCACTGCTTGTTTGTCCCTACAACCACACCCCCCCCTCCACCTCTCTGTCTCTCTATCTCTCCGCCCCCCACACACATACCTTAAACCAGCTTATATTTCAACTCTTTCTTGGACTCGAACTCAAGTTCTGTCGAAGGTCATGAGGACTCGAAACGTCAACTCTTTTCTTCTCCGCCGATGCTGCCAGACCTGCTGAGTTTTTCCAGGTAATTCTGTTTTTGTTTTGGATTTCCAGCATCCGCAGTTTTTTTGTTTTTATTAATTTATCTTCCTTGTTTACTTCTGTAACCCTCACCTCTTTCAATTAATCAGAATTTACTGCTCAAAAAGACAGAAAAAGATATTTTAAAAATCCTTTGAAGGTACTCAAGCCATCTTGTCTTCCTAGTGCTCTAGACCTCTACAGCACCTGCAGACTGAGGAGCAATGACTGAATTAAGTATCAATTCAAAACTGGAACAAATGTGTGAATATTTAAAAATCCAGCAGAAAGTCTTGGATTTGTATAGTGCCTTTCATGACCTCAGACATCTTAGAAGTGCTTTACAGCCACTGCTATTGTAGTGCAGTCACTGTTGTAATGTATAACACAGGGCAGCCAATTTCCACACAATCAGGCCCCACAAACAGCTAAGTGATAAATAGCAGATAATTTATTTTTATTAATTAGGGGATGAATATTGGCTAGGACACAAGGGAGAGAGCCCCAGATTGCCTTCAGATCGTGCAATAGAATCTTATATGCCCACTTGAGAGGGCAGACAGGGCCTGTGTTCAACATCTCATCCAAAAGATCGAACGGCACCTCCAACAGTGCAGCACTCCTCAGTACTCCATTGGAGTGCAAGCCTAGATTTTGTGCTCAAGTCTCTGGAGTGGACTTGAACCCTATAATCCTGACTTAGAGGCGAGGGTGCTGCCACTGAGCCCCAGCTGACAACTAGCAACTATGACACATTAGGAAGAAAGTTGTATTTTCTTTCTTCAATGTCTTGGCACTACAACATGAAACAAAAAATGTCAAACTGTGTTGCCTTGTTGAGGAGAAGCAGAAGAGTTATACCCTTTATATGATGATGACACATGCAACAAAATTGTGGGCAATTTTGCAACAAAGTTTCAAAATGATTTATATCAATAAACTGTGCTTATTTATTCACTTTTTGAAAAACAATCGTCACTAATTGCATATCTGCAATGCCAGGTTAGATAGTTCAAGACACCAGCTTTAGAAAAGGGAAAATTTAAAGTAAAACTGGAAATGCTAGAAACTGAAAATGCAGTACATGCACAATAAGTCATAGTATTTGTAAAGAGAAAAGACAGGTCATGATGTTTTGGATGTTTATCAGATTGGCCTGTTTCTGTGCCGCGTATTCTATACAATCTTAACTGTAGATTTTTATACATCTGGTACAGGAATGCGAAAGAAACAGAGTTAATTTTTGAGTTCGCTGACCTTTCGTCAGAACTGTTGTGAAGGAAGGTCTTTGATCTGAATTATTAACTCTGCTTCCCCTTTTGTAGATGCTGCCAGATCTGCTGAGCGTTTCTAGCATGTTCTGTTTTTACTTTGGATTTCAAATACCTGCAGTATTTAGCTTTTTGCACAGGAGTGTGAGTTGGGCTGTCAACTTCAGACGTCTTTGAAGTTTTCTGTGTATGAGGCAGTTGAAAAGAAAAAGCTGTACAAGCTCCTGTTTATTTTTCCTTCCATTTTTGGTGCAGGGCTATTCCGAAGGTTGTTGACATCATCACAATCTGATAGCATTTAATTAAAAAAAGGGCTTTAGTCCTTTGCATGTTCTTGATAGTACGACACATGAAATACTTGGATATCAAGACCCTCTTAAATCTTGGATGGATTTAAATTCTGTATTTTAATATACACTTTGATTTGATTTCTGTATTTAAAGATGAAGAAACACCTGGATTTTTGTGCACGGGGTGAAGGAACGGTGCTCGCCTTTCATCATGTTTACAACTGCCCACTAACCATTTGAGTGCCAACTTGCTGTCATCAGGTGATTGATAGATTGTGATGCCCTCTACAGGGGATCTGTGCTGTATTTGAGCAAGGCAAGCAAGAGTGCGGTTCTAAAACCAATTAAATTGATGAATCCTCACTGAGAAATGCAGAGGCTAAATTAGAAATAAATGCAGAATATGCTGAAAATGCTCAGCAGGTCAGGCAGCATCTGTGGAGAGAGAAAGAGTTAACATTTCAGGCCCCTGACCTTATATCAGAACTGGGAAAATGTTGGACACAACAACAGGGTTAAAGTGATTACTGAGGCAGGGAAAAGTTGTTAACAGGGGAAGAAAGAACCCGAAGAAAAGTCTGTGATAGGGTGGCAACCAGGAGAGGTTAAATGACAAAAGAGATAATGGAGCAAGCCAAAAGGGGATGGTAATGGAACAAGTGAAGATGTAAATGGCAAGAGTGGAATCATTACCAGCACCTACTGTTATTAAAAACGGGAGCAGCATCATCACCTGAAATTGTTGAAATCAGCTTTGAGCTTGGGAGGCTGTAGATTACAGCTTTCTGGACCCAACATTGAGTTCAACAATTTAAGATCATAACTATAGATCCCTTTTTTTTTTCCTGACAGCAGACGCTGGTAATGATTCTGCTGTTGGCATTTACAGCTCCTTTAGACTCAACTTTTGTTTCTTCACTTTAACCCTGTCCCATTACAAGCCCTTCATGCCATGCACCGTTCTCCCTTTTGTCATTTAATCACTTCTGCCTTGCATCCTATCACAGACCTTAAATTCTGTTCTTTCTTCTCCTCCTCCTCCCACCTTTCCCTGTTGCTGTATTTGCTTAGAATCTGTTACATCTGTAACTTTTTACAGTCCTGTTGTCAGGCTATTGACCCTGGAACTTTAACTTTGTTTCTCTTTCCACACACGCTGCTTGGCCTGCTGGGTATTTTCAGCATTTTGGTTTTTATTTCAGATTTCCAGAATCCACACTATTCTAACTGTATGGAGGGACCTGGTAATTTAGCGTGCGGGGAGAATCACAGATGGTAAGCCCCCTGCCAGTACTGCCCGTTTGATCACCGATACCGTGGCTGCAATATATTTGTCTTTCAAATGTATTTGGCAAGTATTTGGCAATATATTGCATGTGGAGCCACTAAAGGTGGATCCAGCATCCGATTCCCCATATCCCCCACTCTCGGTCCCTAGTTTAGCTGCTGTGGTAGGAGGTACCAAACAAAAGTCTAGTATTTCAGCAAACAGGACTGAAAAGGCTTATGTGTAATAGTAATGAGCTCCTCATGATAGTCATGTGGCTTTTAACTACTATCCATCTAGTTATAAAGTCTGTGCCCTAATCCTTTTTGTTCATAGGATTTCTCCACCACACACTGTGTGATATACTTTGTAAAAAAGTTGCGTTTGAAACCAAGAGACTGCTGTTTTCTATAATTATGTATGGTACTTTGTTAATCACACGACGCACCAGACCAATCACTTTCAATGTAAGTTTATATTTTGTTTTACTTTTAAAAAGGGTTTGGCTTTAATGTGCAAATCTTGCATTCCTGTTCGAAGTACTATGAATATTTATAGCACTCAATGTAAGCATTGCACTTGTATTTTTCATTGTTCCCTGGTAGAGCTTTTAGTTTTCTTCACTTCTGTATGCCAAGTTATTTTAATTATTGGTTCGCCAGTCTGATTAGTATAAACAGAATTTGAACTGTCTTTTAATACTAGCCTTAGCTAAAGAAGGTAAAGAACACAATTTTCACATGTTACAAGTCTTCACTTATTCATGGGAGATTGGTTGTATTTACACAAGTACGGACACAAAATTCAGAAAACGAATGTGTTTATGAATTAATGTATTTACTGCTGGAGTTTTCTTTTATTTGTAATGTGAGATGAAGTTTTGATATGTGACTACATTAAAAAAAGTATAATTCTTATTTTGGAGTCTTATCGATTGCTAGGGCTTTTATTTACACCAGAGGAATTTGAAGGGTAATTGATGGACAGCGGGGGCAGATTATATAGAAATAGACTGTTTTCAGGGTTTGAGAAGACTATAACAAGGGGCATAGATATAAGTTCAAATGTTAAAAGATTTAGGATAGAAAGGTGGAGAATCTTTTTCACACAGTGTTGTGAGGCTGTTGAATACACTGCCAGAATTAGTGATTGAAACAGGGACATTTAAGAAGTTAGATGGGTGGTTGAAGGAAAAGAGAGTAAAGGGATATGGGAGAAGTGTTATCTTATGAGCGATTGCAGCTCGTGTGGAGGACGAATAGTATCCAGACTTGTTGAGCCAAACGTCCTATTTCTCTGTTCTAATTTCTATGTAATGTAAAACTTGGAGAATTGGATTTGTTAAAGAATTATATGCTACCCTTTGAGTGAACTTTAACTGATAGGTTGTACTGCATTTTTTGATCACTAAGAAACAAGTTTAGCTTGGCATCAATGTAAAATATGTAGTATAACTAAGACCAGATTGGCTTCACTTTATGTTGTGCATTGTTAATGTTGGGGGTAATCTCAACTACTTGGTATTCACATTTGTTGCAGTATTAACTGCAACCAATGCAAAGTGGACTTCATAAAAAGTGGAATTAAAATTGAAACACTCCCATGCAGTCTACTGGGCTGGTTTTAAAATTGTATTAATATAAAGAGATGATGAGATTGTTGCCTTTCCTGTAGCATTATTCATTAAATATTTATTCAAGTGTTGATTAACAATCTATTGTGCATGTATATAACTGAGTTTGCATAATGCATCACATTGAAACTCTTGTGGAGCTGGCCAGGTGCCATGTGCTGCAGTTTTACACCACTCCAAAGCACATAGCAGTGTCAAACTGATAACTGGACTATAGAGGCCATATCATTAATGGGGATCATGCAACTACTGGATTATAGGAAAAACCCATCTAGTTCATTAATGTTCTTTAGGAAAGGAAATTGGCCAGCTTGGCCTACACGTGACTCTTCAACCACATTGTGGGTCCATCTTAATTATGTTGTGAAATGGCCTGGCAAGCCACAGGGTTGTATCAAACTGCTACGAAAACATACGTTAAGAATAAAACTGGATGAACACCGGCAATGACCTAGGTATAGGATTTGGAAAGGGCAAAGGCACACACAGGCCAGTACATCCTGCTGTGTGCCCCTCACTAACATCTGGGGACTTGCATCCAAAATTGGGAGAGCTGTCCCACAGAGTAATCAAAAGTCTGACATTGTTATACTCGCAGAATCATACCTTTCAGCCAAAGTTCAAGACTCCTTCATCGCCACCCTGAGAAAGTCATGTCCCACACACAGGACAGACCACTGTGTTGGCATTTCTAGTTGGCATTTTGGGAGGGAATTGCCCTGGGAGTCCTCAACATTGATTATGGACCACTCGAGTTCAACCTTATGGCATTAGGTCAAACACAGGCAAGGAAACTTCTTGCTAATTGCAATTGCCCTCCTTCAGCTGATGAGTCAGTACTCCTGCATGTTGAACATCAATTGAAAGAAGCACTGAGGGTAGCAAGGGCACATATTGTACTCTGGGTGGGAAACGTCAATGTCCGTCACCAAGAGTAGCTCAGTAGTCCCAAGTAGGCCAAGACCTAAAGAACATTGATGGTAGACTGGGTCTGCAGCAGGTGCTGAGGGAAGCAACAAGAGGGAAAAGCCTATTTGACCTTATCCTCATCAATCTACCTGTTGTAGAAGCACCTGTCCATGACAGTATTGATAGGAGTGACCACCACACAATCCTTGTGGAGACAAAATCCTGTCTTCACATTTGAGGATATCCTCCATCATGAGTGGCACTACCACTGTGTTGAATGGGATAGATTCAGAACAGATCCAGCAGCTCAAAACTGGGTATCCCTGAGGCACTGTGGGACATTGATAGGAGCAGAATTGTATTCACCAGAATCTGTAACCTCATGGCGCAACATCTTCCTCGTTCTACCATTAACATCAAAGCAGGTGACCAAACCTGTTTCAATGAGGAATTTAGAAGAGCATGCTGGGAGCAATGCCAGGTGCCACCATAGAATGAGATGCCAAACTGTAAAGCTCCAACACAGGACTACAGGCATGCTAAACTGCAGAATCAGCATTTGAGAGCCAGAGCTAAATGATCCCACAATCAAGGATCAGATCAAAGGTCTCCAATCCTCCACATTCAGTTGTGAATGGTGGTGGACAATTAAACAACTAATTGGCAGAGGAGGCAGTTCCACGAATATCCCCATTATCAATGATGGCAGAGCCAGCACATGAGTTGAAAAGACAAGGCTGAAGCATTCGCAAACATCTTCAGCCAGAAGTGCTAGTGTCTGATTCATCTCAACCTCCTCCTGAGTGCCCCACTATCACAGATGCCAGTATTCAGCTGATTCACTCCAGATGATATCTAGAAATGGCTGAGTGCACTGGATATGGCAAAGGCTAAAGCCAAGCTTTTCCAGGACAGATAGAGCAATCCATCTATCTAGCAAAGTGGAAAATTGCCCAGGTATGGCCTGTCCACAAAAAGCAGGACGAATCCAATCTAGCCAGTTACCACTCTATCAACCTACTCTCAATCATCTTCCAAGTGATGGAAGGTTTTGTTGACAGTGGTAACAAGCCTTATTACAGCCTTAGTCCAAACACAGAAAAAGAACTGAAATCCAGAGGTGTGTCAGTCCTTGATATCAAGGGAGCATTTAGCTGAGTGTATAATCAAGGATCCCTTGTAAAATTGAAGTCAGTGAGGATCAGGGAGAAAACTCTTTTTACTGGTTGGAGTCATACCTAGCACAGAGCAAGATGGTTGTGGTTGTTGGGAGCCACTTATCTCAGCCACAGAATATGGCTGCAGGAGCTCTTCAGGGTAGTGTCTGAGGCCAACCAGCTTCAGCTGCTTCATCAATGACCTTCTTTCTATCATAAGGTCAGCAGTGGGATGCTCGCTGATTGTGCAATGTTCATCACCATTCAAGACTTCTCAGATACTAAAGCAGTCTGTGTCCATATGCAGCAAGACATGGACAATAATCAGGCTTGGACTGACAACTGGCAAGTAACATTCGCACCACACAAGTGCTAGGCAATGATCATCTATAACAGGAGAGAGTCTAACTATACCCCTTTGGCACTCAATGGAATTACCATCATTAAATCCCCCACCATCACATCCCAAGGTCATCATTGACCCAAAAACTAAACTGGACATAAATAGTGTGACTGCAAGAGCAGGTCAGAGGCTGGAAATTCTGCAGCAAGTAACTCATCTCCTGACTCCCAAAGCCTTTCTACCACCTCCAAGGCACAAGTCAGAAGTGTGATGAAATACTCTCTACGTGGCTGAGTACAGCTCCAACAACATACATGCTCAATGCCGTCCAGGAGAAAGCAATCCACTTGTTTGATACCCCATTTGCCACTTTAAGTGTTCATTCTCTCCACCCTATGTGAAACGTGGCTGCAGCATGTACCATCTACAAGATGCACTGCAGCAACTCACCATGGCTTCTTTGGCAGCACCTTCCAAACCCGTGATCTCTGTCCTCCAAAAGAGCAAAGGCAGAAAATGCATGGAAACATTACCACCATTCCAAGTACCCCTCCAAGTTATACACCATTCTCACTTAGAAATATTATGGTGGTTCCTTCATCGTTGCTGGGTCTAAATCCTGGAACTTGCTACCACTGTGGAACTACCATCATCACGTGGACTATAGCAGTTCAAGAAGGTAGCTCACCACCACATTCTCGAGGGTAATTAGGGATGGGAAATAAATGAGTTGCCAGCAATGCCTAAATCCTGTGAATGGATTAAAAAAAGGAATTGGGCCAGAAATTGGAATGAATTTCTCGTGAGTTTTGGTTCTGAAACTGGCATACAGTGATGTATATTGTAGTGTGACAGCCCATGTCCAGTTGGTCATGCATTTGGGCCACTGTTAAATTTACCAGGATCTTGTTTTTAGGTACCCTTTTGACTGCCTGAGATTAGTGTGGGTCTCATTTCAAGATTGAAATGAAAGTCATGACAAGCTTTTGCTTAGTTGCAAACAGAGACATGGGGAAAAAAACACCCCAAGAGGTAGATGGACTGTTAGGTCCCGAACAGAAGGTCAAAATGCAGTAGAGTTAGAAATTACTTTTCAGTTAAGCTAGTTGTCAGCTGATGTGGAGGATAGTAATGAACTTATTTTGTATAATTGCATGATGACTGTGGAGTACCATGTACCTTTAAGAGAATGCAAGTGGACTAACCATGTTTCATGACTGGCTGATTACTGTACAGTGCGGGCTATTGGTTAGTTGTAAGTCGAGAGCTGGAGGTGGCTGTGGGAGCACATATGGATTTAGTGCTCTGTCTTCTGTTGCAATAAACAATCAGTTTGATCTTATGTCGGTGTCTCTGTTATTGATAGCGAGCATCAACTAACAAGTGTGTATGAAAGCGTTCAATTCGAGTTTACTCGACTAGTGAACTCATAGACTTAAGACATAAAACTTGCGATGAGGATGAAAATAGTCAAATTGTAAAACCTGAGTGAGAATCCACAAGACAGGTGAGCAAAACATTAGAAGGAGAATCTGCAGTTAAGTTATAAAATAGACGGCAAAAGTAGAAAATTTTATTTAAAAAAACCTGCAGAATCGTTATAGTGGGGATCCTGCCAAAACTTCAAAAGAGCATGAAACACAGCCTAGAAAAGCCAACAGCTGCAGGGAGAGAGTTGAAAAAAAAAGCGATGACTGCTCTTAAAATGGCAGCACATTTAAAGAGGTACATGCAAGAGAAATGGTTATGGACAGAAAATTATAAGAAACCCCAAAGAGAGGGCAACTCTGTGGAAAGCAATACATGAATCGATCGATGGCAGTCAAGAAAGCCGCGGTAAGTCAAACACCTGAATTCATCATTAACTGGGAAGCCATCGAAAGTGCAATCCCCTTGCAGTTGTTCACGATGCCACAGTTCGGGCCATTCGACTCCATTTCAGATGACTGGCCTCAGTATGTCGAATGCCTATCATTCTTTCTTATCTCTAACAACAAGGGGGGAGGGAAAGAAAAGGGCGATTCTTTTGTCTACCTGTGGGAGCAAAACGTACGGGCTGATCCGCAGCCTCATGTCACCTAACACCCCTGACTTGAAGACTTTCAACGAGCTAATAAAAATTATCCAAAACCACCTGAGATCAAAGCCCTCAGTTACCATGCAGTGTTTCAAGTTCAATTCAAGGAATAGGCTTCCAGGACAGATGATAACTGACTATGTTGCCATTTTAAAGGCATTAACTGAACCTTGCAAATTTGGAACGATCAGTGAAAAACAGCAATACTACAGTGAAAACCGACAAAATGAATGAGAAATGCATCCAGTGGACAATCGACAATTCAGACAAGTCAAATGCTTTTTCTGCCATTGCTATGGTCAAATAATGCAGCACTGCAGAGATAGACTGAAACAGCATTTTAAAGACAAAGGGAGAAATCATGAAATATGTCTCATGGAAGAACTAGAAGAAATAGAATCAGACATCCATTCATTATATTACCTGAAAATGGGTAGAACTGAGCCAGTCCAAGCAGTCATTATAGCCAATGGACAACCTGTAAAGGTGGAAGTTGATACTGGAGTGTCGATTCTGTCATTGGAGAGCATACATTCAGATACTTGAATAAAGGAACCCATCCTTTAAGATTGGAAGTTTCGGACGTTAAACTGAGATCATAAACGGGTGAAGAAATAAGACTGAAAGGGTTATGTCAAGCTCTCAGTGACATATGGAGATCAATCTGAAAGGTTGCCCTTGATAGTGGTAGCTGGAGAGGGCCCCAGCTTAATTGGCCACAACTGGCTCGAATAGATTAAATCGAAATGGGCTGAAATGTTTCAAATTACAATGAAAGGCTTATAGAAATTGTTGCAAAAGTATGCTTCCATTTTCAACGATGAGTTAGGAAGGATTTGAGGGCTATAGGCCAGAATTCATGCAGACCCAAACACAACCCCAGATTTGTAAGAGCTAGACCAGCCCCTTGTGCCCCACGGGACAAGGTTGAAACCGAACTGAACAGACTGGAAAGATTGGGCATCCTACAACCAATGCAATTTTGAGTGGGTGGCACCCGTCGTACCTGTACTGAGGTCAGACCAAAGTGTGTGTTTATGCAGTGACTATAAGCTAACTGTCAATAAAGTGGCCAAACTTGATAAGACACCTGATACCCAAGATTGAGGAATTGTATTCGAAGTTGGCAGGGGGCACCACATATTCAAAATTAGACATGAGCCATGCCTACCAGCAGGTAGAGTTGGAAAAGGACTCTAGGGAATTTGTCACCATTAATACACACCGAGGATTGTATCAGTACACAGGTCTACCCTTTGGGGTTTCCTCAGCATGTGCTATTTTCCAAAGAATGATGGGAAACTTGCTCCAAGGACTGCCCCACGTTAGTGTTTACTTGGATGATGTGTTGGGTATGGGACTGACAGATGAACACTTAGCAAATCTAGAAGAGACGCTCAAATGCTTCACACAAGCAGGGGTACATATAAAACGAGAGAAGTGTCTGTTCCAAGCTAAGGAGGTAGTTTACTTGGGCCACAAGTTTGATGCACAGGGCCTGCATCCTGTGGAAGAAAAAGTCCAGGCCATTCGTGAGGCACCTGCCCTGAGAAATACCACAGAGCTTAAGGCCTTCTTAGGCATGGTAAACTACTATGGCCAGTTCCTCCCAAATCTCTCAACTGTGCTGGGCATATTGTATGGCCTGCTTAAGAAGAACCAGAAATGGAGTTGGCAAGCCCCGCACCAGCATGCCTTCCTGAAAGTGAAGCAATTATTAAGATCATCAGCTTTGTTGCTCCACTTTGACCCCAAGAAGGAATTCATTTTAACATGTGATGCATCCCTTTATGGAATAGGGGCTGTCCTTTCACGTCAGATGGCGGATGGCTCCGAAGGACCCATTGGTTATACATCTCGCACACTCAGTGTCGCAGAGTGACAATATTCCCAAATTGAGAAAGAAGGCTTAACTATTGTTAAAAGCAAAAAACTGCGGATGCTGGAAATCCAAAACAAAAACAGAATTACCTGGAAAAACTCAGCAGGTCTGGCAGCATCGGTGGAGAAGAAAAGAGTTGATGTTTCGAGTCCTCATGACCCTTCAACAGAACTTCTGTTGAAGGGTCATGAGGACTCGAAACGTCAACTCTTTTCTTCTCCGCCGATGCTGCCAGACCTGCTGAGTTTTTCCAGGTAATTCTGTTTTTGCTTATCTATTGTGTTTGGCATCCAGAAGTTTCATCAATATCTCCACAGTCGCCATTTCCATATTATTTGAAGAAGATAAAGGGATACCCCCTATCGCATTGGCTCGCATCCAGAAATGGGCACTAATGTTAGCTGCCTTTACTGTTCGGGTAGTCAAATTGCACATGCCATTGCACTAAGCTGCCTTCTCCTGCCAGCTAATAACGGGGAAGTTTCGATTCCCCAGGAGCTGGTCTTAGTGCTAAATTTTCTGGATTCCTCCCCTGCTCAGACCAGACAAATCTGAGAGTGGATAAGCCAGGACCCAATATTGTCTAAGGTCCAGGAGCAGGTCTTGAATGGTTGGTCAGGTGGATTTGAAGCCCTATTTTGATTGCAAATATGAACACTCCTGCCAGGACGGCATATTACTCTGGGGAGCAAGGGTTATTGTTCCCCTGAGGTGGCGAAGGCTGTTATTAGCCAAGTTACATAACGCTCACCTAGGCATTAGCCGAATGAAGATGCTTGCACGCAGCTATTTGTGGTGGCCAGGCATGGACTTGGATATCGAAACCCTGGTCAAAAGCTATCCTCAATGCCAGAACTTGCAAACGCTTCCGCCCCTTAGCTCCATTGCACCCATGGGAATGGCCGGGGCTGCCATGGGTGCGCCTCCACGTGATTACGAGGGACCCTTCTTGGGCACAATGTATCTTTTACTGATTGACCCCCCCACTCCAAATGGATGGACATCTATGAAATCTGGTCGCACACGTCAGTTGCCACCATAGACCCGTTTGCAGCAGAGTTTTGCAGTGCATGGGTTCCTGGAGGTCCTCGTGTCCAACAACAAAACCACTTTTACCCGCAGGGAGTTCCACAGGTTCATGACCCTTAAAGGCATTACCCATATCAAAACCTCTCCCTACCACCCAGCATCGAATGGCATGGCTGAGCGGGCAGTCCAAACCTTTAAATCTGGAATGAAAAAGATGGAAGGGGATTCCATCAGCTTGAGGTTGTCCTGGTTCTTGTTCGCATACCTGATCACGCCACACGCAACAACTGGCATTGCGCCTGCAGAACTACTAATGAAGAGATGTCCCTGCACTGGCCTGACCCTTATCCAGTTGAATTTAGAGGGGAAGACGGAGAAAAGCCAAGAAATGCAGAAGACCAGTCACGATGGCCTTGGTCTTCACAGTGGGAAATGCGGTCCTCGTAAAGAACTTTGGAGATGGGCCCAATTGGCTGTTAGGTGAGGTGAGTGCAGTAACTGGACATCTCTCCTACAATGTATCAGTAAACAGCCAAATAATTAGACGACATGTGGATTGGCTCCTCAAATGAACGCCAGTCCCATAAGAAAAAATGCAGTCTTCATCTACGCTTGAGTTTGTGGGTCGTGTAGAGAACAGGTCACACGATTTGGAAGTACCGGTGGGGCTTGTGATACCCAAGGGGATCGGGGAGACAAACCTGCCAATTTCCACTAAGGAACCTAGTGGACCTAACTGTCCCCTGGAAAGGAGGTCTGAGGAAAAACCAGCCGAGGTTGTTGAACTGTGATGCTCAACATGTCTGAGAAAGCCTCCTGAGAGACTTGATTTGTAAGTAGTTATTATTGTAAATAGTTCATATGTTATTAAGTTTGTCAACTGCATTTTTTAAGTAAAGGGGCAGGGATGTGGTAAAGTGGAGTACTATGTGTGTTTAAGAGAATGCAAGTAGACTAACCATGTGACAGTACTGACCAATCACTGTATAGCGTGGGCTTACAGGTTAACTAAGTCGAGAGCTGGAGGTGGTTGTGGAAGCACGCAAGGATTTAGTTCTCTGCCCTCTGTTGCAATAAACAATCACAGTTTATTCTTATGTCGGTGTCTCTGTTATTGATAGCGAGCATCAACTAACAAGTGGAAACAAAGGCATGCAAATTCAAATTTACTCGACTAGTGAACTCATAGACCCAAGACGTAACAATGACAAAGTATACTGATTGAACTAATTGAATCTGCTTACATATGTCGTTCTGTATATTCACTCGCTGTGCCATGAAGTAGTTTAATGATTTATTTCTCTGACCTTGTCCTACGAAATGTTTGCGTGTGCTGAAGAAGCACAATTGCAGATAGGAATATCTGGTGCAGATCACGAGGAGGTACTAATATTACATCCTCAGGTTGTGCTGTTAGTAAAGTTAGGTGTTGGACAGTGTGGGCACACCACTAAAAAGATTCTAGGGTGGATTTTGACTTTTTGACTGGCACAGTGCTCTGGTCAACTGCCCATTCCCGTGGTGAGAAGGTCCTCACAATGTTGAGGTCGCAGCCTATTTTAAAATGCTTCTGCTTCAGTTGGTCAACAAGGAAATATAAAAAAGAACTATCTTTCAGGTTGGCTTGGGAAAAGCACAATTATTTGGTTCACACAGGCCTGCAGTTAAATTGCAGTTGGCCCTGATCTGCATGTTTTTAAAAAAGGCCACGCTGCCTTTTAGCAGGGTGCCTCTCACCATCTCACAAAGGTAGGTTAAGGTTGCAACCTGCAGAAAGGCAGTGGGATCATGGTGGAGATCTGTGCCGGCCATTTTAACTGCCAGCCTGCTTGGTTTCCTACTGATTGGCAGGATTAAAATTGGCCCTTTTCTGTTGAAAAATTGTGAAATTGCTGATTGTGCCTTATCGCCATTCCACCTCCCCCAATCTCTCCCATACCCTGAGATAGATCCCATGCCATTGGAACCCCATGGCTCGCTTACAAAGATTGTGCACTTCTTGCTGAGTATGTAGAATCATGGAATGCTTACAACACAGAAGGTGGCAATTCAGCCCATTGTGTCTGTGCTGGCTTTCTAAAGGAGCAATTCACCTAGTGCGACATCCCTGTCTTCTCCCTGCAGTTCTGACTTCCTCCTCACCACTGCCAGGTTACCTCAGATAAGTAAGTGATACGAATGCAAATGGCTGACAATCAAAAAAATTCCAATAATGTTAGTGTAAATCTCAAGACTAGGAAAACCTAACTAATCTAGTCTAATCTTAATAGACAGAGCTGAACAAATGCCAAGCATGTGCCATCAAAGGAAAATTGAAAAAAAATGTGATGGTTTCCACTGTTTTGTTGTTCATAATAAAATAAATGTATGTTTAAAGAGCAGCAAATAGTAAAATTATTTCTCCAAAGAAATAGAGGGACGAGGTGCAGTAGGGAAGGGAAGGCAGCTGCTCTTTGGATGCTCACAATCTACCTGCTGCAATGTTCAGCTTGACTTGAAATGTATACAGTGACCCCACCTGTAACAAGTGGAACAAGCGTTTACTATTTTATGGCCTTGCAGGCATAGGTAAACAATCATGAGTGGGGAGACCAGTAGACAAATTATGCATGAGCCAGCTGTTCAGCCTGTCTTGAGTGAGGCCGAATGGACCTAGCCAAGCAGAGATCAGACATCTGAAGACAATGAAGTCAGAGGTTTTGAATATGGTAAAGTAGGCTACAAAGTGAATCTCAAACGGTTTCATGCATATCCTACAATGCACACCAAAGCCAGGTGAGCTCATAAGGTATGAGACAGCCAATGATTGACAATGTCAGCGCATCTTCCTGGGCACTTGTGTGGTATGCTGCCCACCTCCACCCCACCCAGGTTGGACATTTTGGGCTTCTCCTTCCTGTAACCCAGTCAGATTTATATCTGTGCTGCCCACTGTCCCTTCTATTCCATGGGTCGCACTTTGTTGACAAGCCTGTTGTGTGGCACTTTATCAAACACCTTTCTGCATTATCATCACCTTCTATCACTTCGTCAAAAAACTCAATCAAATTGATTAAACACCATTTGCCCTTCACCAATCTGTACTGGCTTTCCCAAGTGACAGTTAATTTTGTCCCGTATTATTGTTTCTAAAAGCTTTCCCACCACCACAGTTAACCTGTACTGTAAATGCTGGGTTTATTCCTGTACCCTCTTTTGTGCAAGGTGTAACATTTATAATTCTGCAGTCCTCTGGCACTGCCCCTGCACCTAAGGAGGATTGGAAGAATACGTAAAGTGTCTCAGCAATTTCTGTCCTTCAGCATCCTCAGATGCCGGTGATTTATCGGCTTGAAGTACAGCCAGCCTTTCAAATCTGTTGATTTCATTCAGATTATTTAAACTGAGTTTGATAATGCTTAACAGCATAGGTTGAAATTGGGCCAAAAATTTGAATTTTTGTAGTGAAAGGGGAGGTACTTGAAACATTGGATGGGCCAAAAATTGATAGAGGGAGTATTTGTAAAAAAAAGCAAGTCAATTAAAAACTACCAAGTGGTGCTAACAAAGGCTTCAAATTATTTCATAAGTTCACAATGTTTACTAATAGTTTGTGATGCTAGTGTTGCTAAGGGAATTTTGTGCAAGACTTTTCACTTCTCATTCTGTTATAGATACAGTGAACGAACTACTTTCAGTTTGGTGTGCCGTGTGCAAAGATTAATGATGCTGCAGGTGGTTCATTGAACTGAAAAAAGAGTGGAAAGAAGTTGTTAGCCAATGTTTGAAGTGGGTGTAGCACAGTGTGCAGATTACTGTGTTTGTTTAACCACTGCGAATTGAATCATCGTACTCCCATTTACCTGGGCTTCACAGCACGATTCAGCCTTGTCAGATGCTGTTGTGATGCTGAGCATTTTGTGTGCCAGGATATTTTAATGTTCCTGGATTATCTCGATATGAGGCGATTTAAAAGAGGAACCTCATGGAGTGAAGTTCAGAATAAAGTGGAGCCAGATAGTGCAGATTCAGATCTGAATGGTAATGGCCTCTTATCCCCAGTTTCTGGAAATGCAAGTCACTCATCTGCCAGTGTGTGTACCCCATGGACTGTCAGTGATCATATGGAGCATGAAGGCAATAGAAGCTTCCTTCAGTGTGAAGAAGGCGAAGTTTCACAAAAGTGTAATTCTGGCAAGAAGGAGACAAACGCAGGTCAGGTTAGTACAATAGAGAATTTCAGTTGGAATGTCCATTTCATGGGGGTTAACCCACAACAAAATGTTCAGAAACTATGAATGTTCGGGGAGTTCATCAGTGTGATCTGAACTTGAGATGTGCCTGCAATCACATTCCTACCCAGGTTGATCTTTAAACGGAGAGAATTTCTTTGAACAGAGTAGTTCCATTTCAATTGAATGGCAAGTTTCTGCGATAGTAACATGATTCAGCTGATGATACTTTAACAAGTATCTTAATGCACAGGTGGAGTTTTAATAGGAACACTGGCAGCCTTTATTGTAAAAAGAATGAGTAGAACAGGGCTGAATAATTGTTGAACTTTTTAAATTTTAAATTTACTTTTTTCAAATATGTTTTTATCTACCATATTTAAAATGGTTTAAAGACATCCGTTTGGTAAAGGAAAATACTTTGTGCTGTATTGGCTGTTACTTATTAATATCATTGCTCCTTTTTCAAAGGGATGAAGTGGTCAAAGGTTCACTGATACTGGCATTAGTTACTGAAAGCCAGTACACTTGAGTAACATAACAACTCACAATTTACTTGGAAACTTTATGGGCTGAATTTTTGTGCCCCCTCCCACTCTTAGACCCCACCGAATGGAGGTGGGTGAGTGGAGCCTGAAAAAAAACGGTGCCTGCCGGCATGTCAGCATTGGGACGCTGTTCCTGGCGCTGGCCAGTTTAGGGAAGGAGGGTTCAGGGCCCGGGAAGGTCACGTGCTCCAATGCGGCTGGCAAGCAATTAAGCTCGTTAAGTGCCCTTTTAAAGGTAGGTAATAGAGACCGATTTGGATTTTCAAATTGACATCCAATTTCCTGAGATGAGTATTGGGGGAGAGGGGGGGTAGAGCAGTGGTGGGGGCAAATCAACTGGCAGAAGGTAGGATTTCAGCCCTCCATGCAAGCCTAAGTCCCTGCCTGCCTGGATGGGGTTACAGCCAAAGACCACCTTGTAGAGGGATCCCTCCCTCCCACCAATGGTGGCCTTTGTGTTTTTTATTAATTTTTTTTTAATAAGTAGTTGAGAGGGCACCTTACTGTTGAGGTGCTTCACCATCCCCATGGTAAAATACCTCCAGCTTCAAGAGCCCACCCATTGCTCTTAGTTGGATTGGGAATCCGGCTCCATGCCAATTAGATGCTCAACAATGGAGGTGTGTTTCTCACCCAAAAACAAACTTGGCTTCTGTTCCCTACCTCTGTGGTGAAAGTTCTGCTATATGTTTCTGTCAACTCCTAATTTGGTTAGAAATGTAATAAATATCCTCTAAATCAGGCTTGTCCAGCCCCCAGCCCATAGGCCACAACCTGACCCCCGAAGCCTCTCTATCCAGCCCGACTCTCTGTTCAAACCATGGGTAGGTTGAATGGAAGATCTGCAAGGATCTGCTCCTCCATTCAGAGACTGATTCCCTCATTTGCTGCTGATTGATAGGCTTGCTGGCGAACCTATCAGCAGCAAATGAGGGAAAGAATGAGCCTCTGGCCAAGCAGCTAACAGTGTAAAGGTGAATGGCTGCTCCTTTGTTTTCACGTACACTCTCTCTTGGCCTCCTGCTGGCTGAAGGAGCATAGAGCCAAGATGGAAGAGAGCAGGGAAGCTAAGAGGAAAGGAAGAGTGCAAGGGTTCGGAAGAAGTGCGTTAAGCAGGGTGGCAAGCAGGAAGTGACAATTATACAGCAATCGGGAGGAGATTGCGGGGGTTGGAGATCAATCGTCTCAATTCCAAGATATCACTGCAGGAGTTCCTCAGGGCAGTGTCCTCAGCCCACAACCATCTTCAGCGGCTTCATCGATGATCTTGCTTCCATCATAAGGTCAGAAGTGAGGATGTTTGCTGCTGAGCAATGTTCAGCACCATTCATGACTCCTCAGATACCATCCAGGACAAAGCAGCCTGCTTGATTGGCACCCTATCAAAAAACACTCACTCCCTCCTCCACCGATGAACAGTGACAGCAGTCTGTACCATCTACAAAGCACCCTGCAGAAACTTGCTAAGGCTCCTTAGGCAGCACCTAACAAACCCAAGACCGTGACCATCTAGAAGGACGAGGACAGCAGATAGATGGGAACACCATCACCTGGAAGTTCCCCTCCAAGTCACTCACCATCCTGACTTGGAAATATATCCCCTTTCCTTCACTGTCACTGGATCAAAATCCTGTAACTCCCTTTGTAACAGCACTGTGGGTGTACCTACACCACATTGACTGCAGCAGTTCAAAAAGGCAGCTCACCACCACCTTCTCAAGGGCAACTAGGGATGGGCAATAAATGCTGGACCAGCCAGCAATGCCCACGTCCTGTATAATGAATTTAGAAAAAGCCTGGGAGCAGCTGGTGGTCGGCTTCACTCGCTGCCTGATCAATTCCTCCTGCAATAGTGTCCAAACTTTGTGGGGAGTGAGCATGTGAGTGTGTGTGTGTGAGTGAGAGAGAGAGTGATTGTTGTGTCTGGGTGTGAGCCCAAGGACTTGGACTGAGTCGGAAATGCACATGATGCCTTCATCATCCCCCCCCTCCCCAAAACTCTATCCACAAAGCAGGCTGGGAGAGGAGGAAACCCCAGGCTGGATGACAAATTGCCTCTGACCTCCACTTTCCTATGAATTCCACTGAGGTCAGCATGGATTGTGTGTCACCAGAAGCGAATGCAAGGTCAGTGTTAGTTAAACCCAACTCCTTAGCTGAGGCCTGGTTCCCACCCCTTCCCTGGTGACCTGGGGGTCAAGTCTGCCCCTCTTCAGCTCTGCTTCTTAAACGAAAAGGCAAAAATGAGATTTTATAGGTGAACTGTGCTGCATGGCATATTTTAATGGGCATTTTTATTAATTACTCTTTTTTGAAATTCATTGTTTTGACATTGATATTTTTGAAATTCATGTTTAATTTAACCCTATCTTACTGAAATTTGATCACTGGCCCCTTGAATGAGAAAAAATTGAAATGTGCCCCCCCACCCCCCCACCCGCAAAGGTTGGACAATTTTTTAAGGATCAAATTATGGCAGCTGGATGATGGGACCTATCATTAGTATTTTCTGCTGAAGGTGTCAAAAAAGTGCAAATGACTTAAAGAGCATTGCTGTCTTCGAAAGGATTAAAGTGGGTGTGTTTAGATGGGCACCTTTTATGTTCGCTTGATTTTTTAAATTCATTTATTTATGGGATTTGGGCATTGTTGGCTAGGCCATCTCTAATTGGCCTTGAGATGGTGATGGGGAGCAGTCTTCTTGAACTGCTGCAGTGCAAGTGGTGTAGGTACACCCATAGTGCTGTTTGGAAGGGAGTTCCAGGATTTTAACCCAGCAACAGTGAAGGAACAGCGGTATAATTCCAAGTCAGGATGGCGAGTGGCTTGGATAGGAACTTCCAGGTGCTGGTGTTCCCATGTATCTGCTGCTCTTGACCTTTTAGATGGTAGTGGTCATGGGTTTGGAAGGTGCTGTCTAAGGAGCCTTGGTGAGTTCCTGCAGTGTATCTTATAGATGGTACACACTGCTGTCACTGTTCATTGGTGGTGGGGGGAGTGAATGTGGAAGAGGTGCCAATCAAGTGGGCTGCTTTGTCCTGGATGGTGTCAAGCTTCTTGAATGTTGTTGGAGCTGCACTCATCCAGGTAAATGGGGAGTATTCCATCATACTCCTGACCTGTGCCTTCTAGATGGTGGACAGGCTTTGGGGACTCAGGAGGTGAATTACTCGCTGCAGGATTCCTAGCCTCTGACCTGCTCTTGTAGCCACAGTATTCATATGGCTAGTTCAGTTTCTGGTCAATGATGAAACACCAGGATGTTGATCGGGGATTTAGCAATGGTAATGCTGTTGAATATCAAGGGGTGATGGTTACATTCTCTGTTGTTGGAGATGGTCATTGCCTGGCACTTGTGTGTCGTGAATGTTACTTCTGAGCACAAGCCTGGATATTGTCCAGGTCTTGCTGCATTTGGACATGGACTGCATCAGTATCTGAGGAGTTGCGAATGGTGCTGAACATTGTGAAATCAGTGAACATCCCCACTTCTGACCTTATGATGGAAGGATGATGAAGCATTGATGAAACAGCTGAAGATAGTTAGGCTGAGGACACTACTCCTGAAGAACTCCTGCAGTGACATCCTGGAACTGAGCTGATTGACCTCCAACAACCACAACCATCTTCCTGTGTGCTAGGTATGACTCCAACCATCTGAGTGTTTCTCCCCACCCCTCCAACCCCCGATTCCCATCGACTCCAATTTTGCTAGGGCTCCTTGATGCCACACTCAGTCAAATGCTGCCTTGATGTCAAGGGCAGTCTTTCTCACCTCGCCTCTGGGGTTCAGCTCTTTTGTCCATGATCAAGCCAATGCTGTAACAAGGTCAGGAGCTGGGTAACCCTGGCGGAACCCAAATTGATCATCAGTGAGCAGGTTATTTCTAAGCAAGTGCCAATTGATGGCACAGTTGATGACCCCTTCCATCACTTTACTGATGATGGAGAGTAGAATGATGTGGCAGTAGTTGGCTTGGTTGAATTTGTCCTGCTTTTTGTGTACAGGACATACCTGGGTAATTTTCCATATTGCCCAGTAGATGCCAGTGTTGTAGCTGAACTGGCTCAGGGCGCTACAAGTTCTGGAGCACAAGTCTTCAATACTATTGCCGGAATATTGTCAGGCCCCATAGCCTTTGCAGTATCCAGTGAATTCAGCCAATTCTTGATATTACATGGAGTGAATCAAATTGAGTAAAGACTGGCACCTGTGATGCTAGGAACCTCTGGAGGAGGCCGAGATGGATCATCCACTCGGCACTTCTGGCTGAAGATTGTTGCGAATGCTTCAGCCTTATCTTTCGCACTAATGTGCTGGGCTTCTCTATCATTGAGGATGGGGATATGTGTGGAGCCGCCGCCTGCAGTGAGTTGTTTAAATGTCCACCACTGTTCACGACTGGATGTGGCAGGACTACAGAGCTTAGATCTGATCCGTTGGTTGTGGAGTCGTTTAGCTCTGTCTATCACTTGCTGCTTATGCTGTTTAGCGTGCAAGTAGTTCTGTGCTGTTGCTTCACCAGGTTGACACCTCATTTTTAGGTATGCACTCCTGCACTCTTCATTGAACCAGGGTTGATATACATATGAACAAGGAACAGGAGTAGGCCATTAGGCCCCTTGAGCCTGATCCACCATTTAATAAGATCACAGCTGATCTGATAGTACCTGAAATCTGCATCCTACCTACCCCTGATAACCTATTACCCCCTGGCTTACCAATAATCTATCCACCTCTGCCTTGAAAATATTCGAAGTCTCTGCTTCCACCGCTTTTTCAGGAAGAGAGTTCCAAAGACCCTCGACCCTCTGAGAGAAATTTTTTTTGCCTCATTTCTGCTTTAAATGGGCGACCCCTTATTTTAAAGTGACCCCAAGCTCTCGATTCTCCCTCATGAGGAAACATCCTCTCCACATCCACACTGTCAAGTACCATCAGGATCTTATGTTTCCATCAAGTCACCTCTTACTCTTCTAAACTCCAGCGGATACAAGCCTGGTCTGTCCAACCTTTCCTCATAAGACAACTCACCCATTCCAGGTATCAGCCTGGTAAGCCTTCTCTGAACTGCTTCTAATGCATTTACATCCTTCCTTAAATAAGGTGGTCAACACTGTACACAGGACTCCAAATGTGGTCTCACTGATGCCCTGTAGAACTGAAGCATAACCTCCCTACTTTTGTATTCAATTCCCCTCGCAATAAATGATAACATCCTATTAGCTTTTCTAATTACATGCTGTAGCTGCATACTAACCTTTTGCAAACCATGCACTAAGACACCCAAATCCCTCTGTACCTCTGAGCTCTGCAATCTCTCACCATTTAGATAACATGCCTCTCTTTTATTCTTCCGCCAAAATGGACAATTTCACAATTACCCACATCATACTCCAGTTGCCAGATCTTTGCCCACTCACTTAACCTATCTATATCTTTTTGTAGCCTCCTTATGTCCTCTTCACAAATTACTTTTCTACCTAACTTTCTGTCATTAGTATGTTTGGCAACCATCCTATTCATCCCTTCATCCAATTGTAAATAGTTGAGCTCTCAGCACTGATCCCTGTGGCACACCACTCATTGCATCTTGCCAACCTTAAAAAGACCCATTTATGCCTACTCTCTGCTTCCTGTTAGCCAGCCAATCTTATATCCATGCCAATATGTTACACCCTATACCATGGGCTGTTATTTTCTTCAATAAACTTTGATGTGGCACTTTATCAAATGCCTTCTGGAAACCTAAGTACAGTACATCCACCAGTTTTTCTTTGTCCATAGCACATGTTACTTCCTGAAAGAACACCAATCAGTTGGTTAAACATGATTTCACTTTCACAAAACCATGTTGACTGTGCCTGATTACCTTATCCAAATGCCCTGCAATAGCTTCTTTAATAATTGCTTCTAACATTTTCCCTATGACAGATGTTAAGCTAACTAGCCTGTAGTTTCTCGCTTTCGGTCTCCCTCCCTTTTTGAATAATGGTGTTAAATTTGTTATCTTCCAATCAAATGGAACCATTCCTGACTATAGGGAGTTTTGGAAAAATCAACTATCACTAGCCACTTCTTTTAAGACCCTAGGATGAAATCCATCAGGTCCTGGGCAATTGTCAGCCCACAGCTCCAACAATTTACTCAGTACCACTTCTCTGGTGATTGTAATTTTCCTGAGTTCCTCCCTCCCTTCCATTTCCTGATTTATAGCTTCTACTGGGACGTTACTTGTATCCTCTATAGTGAGGACTGATGCAAAATACTTGTGCAATTCATCTGCCATTTCCTTGATTCCCATTACCAATTGTCCACACTAGCTTTCTATAGGACCAACACTCACTTTGGTAACACGCTTTTAAAAAAATATTTCTAGAAACTCTTACTATCTGTTTTTATATTTTTGGCTAGTTTTCTCTTGTACTCTAATTTTTCCATCCTTTTTAATGTTTTAGTCATCCTTTGCTGTTCCTTATATTCTGTCCAATCTCTGGCCTTCCATCTATCTTCACACAATGATATACTTTTTCCTTAAGTTTGATACTATCTTTAACCTTTCTCTAACCATGAATGGCGTGCCCATCCCTTGGACTTTTTCTTACTCATTGAAATGTATCTATTCTGTGTATTCAGAAATATCCCCTTAAATGTTTGCCTTTGCATCTCTATTGACCTATCCCTTAACTTAATTTGCCAATTCACTTTAGCCAGTTCTGCTTTCATGCCCTCATAATTGCCTTTATTTAAGTTTAAAAACATGGTCTCAGACCCACTTCTCTCTCCCTCAAACTGAATGTAAAGTTCATTTAAAATTATGGTCGCAGCTCCCTAGGGATGCCTTCACTATGAGATCATTAATTAATTCCATCTCATTGCACAATACCAGGTCTAGTATAGCCTGCTCTCTGGTTGGCTCCAGGACATGCTGTTCTAAGAAACTATCCTGGAAACATTCTATGAACTCCTCATCTAGGTTACCTTTGACAATCTGACTTTTCCAGACTATATGTAGATTAAAATCTCCCATGATTATCACTTTGCCTTTCTGACAAGCTCCCTTTATTTCTTCCTTTATGCTCCATTCTACTAAGTGGTTTACTATTAGGTGGCCTGCACACGACTAGCACAAGTGACTTCTTGCCTTTACTATTTCTCATCTCTACCCAAACAGTTCACACATTCTGTTTCCTGACCGTACGTCATCCCCCTCTATCATGCTGTCTTGGTGGTAGTGGTAGAGTGGGGAATATGCCGGGCCATGAGGTTACACATTGCTGGCAAGCACATTGCTTCTGCTGATGATGTCCCACAGCGCTCCATGGATGCCTGGTCTTGAGTTGCTGGACCTGTTCGAAATCTATCCCATTTAGCATGGTGGTAGTGCCACATAACACGATGGAGGATATCCTCAATGTGGAGACGCGTCTTCATCTCCACAAGGACTGTGTGGTGGTCACTCCTACCGATTGTTTTCATCTTTATTCTTGTTTCCGAGTAAAGGCTTGCTGACCCACAATGACGGTGGCTTGGAACTCGATGAGGGGCTTCTTTAAACTATATAGTTTAACTCTTAAGCTTATGGCAGAGACAAGGGAGCTTGCATTTCCCAGATCCCACTGATTGTTATTTTGGTTTTACCCTCATAGGATCTGTTTGAACATCAAAGATTATTATAGTATTAAAATTACTCAAATTTAATAAAACTATTCAAATGTAATAAGAACATAGGAATATAAGAAATGGGAGTGGAGTAGGCCATTTGGCCTTTTGAATCAGCTGTCATTCAATACAATCATGGCTGATTCCCCCTTCAATTCCACCTTCCTGCACACTCCCCGTATCCCTAGTTCCCTTAATATCCAAAAATATATCGATTTCTGTCTTGAACACATTCAATGACTCATTCAATGACTGATCATTCACAGCCTACTGGGGTACAGAATTCCAAAGACCTATAACCCTTCGAAATGAAGAATGTTTTCCTCATCTAATGTAATAGATTAATTTTGTAGACTTCTAATAAATAAAACACAAACTTCCAAAAAATTAAATGTATTTAAACAATTTATCTGTGCTAGACCCTGTCATCTGTTTTCCCTTCTACTCTCTTTTATTTTTACATGGTAATTGCAACATGGAAACAGACTGTTTGGCCCACCCAGTCTGTCTTGACTATCCTCCAGAATAGTAGTCCTAATCTTTTGTATTCGCCCCTCACCCAATTCCATTTATTTCCTTTTCCTTCAAATACCATTCTAACCTCTTAACATCTTTTCTTTAAATGGTAACATAGGAACATAGACACATAGAACATTGGAGCAGGAGTAGACCATTCGGCCCTTCAAGCATGCTCCACCATTTGATAAGATCGTGGCTGATCTGGCTATGGTCTCAACTCCTCTTTCCTATCTACCCCCAATAACTCTCGACTCCCTTGTCTATTAAAAGTCCATCTAACTAGGTCTTGAGTAAATTCAATGACCCAGCCTCCATTAATTTCTGGAGAAGAGAATTCCACAGACTAACAACCTCAGAGAAAAAAATTCTCCTAATCTTCATCACAAATGGGCGATCTCTTATTCGTAAACTGTGCCCCCTAATTCTAGTCTCCTCCAGATGTGGTCTCACCCTTTACAGCTGCGGTAAAATTCTCTACTTTTATGTTCCATTCCCCTTGCAATAAACGGCAACATTCAATTTTCCTTCCTAATCTCTTGCTTGCTGGATCTGCATACTAAATTTACATAATTCATGTACCTGGACACCCAGATCCCTCTGTACCACTGAGTTCTGCAATCTCTCTCCATTTAAATAGTACACTGCTTTTCTATTCTTCCTGGACAAGGTCACATTTTCCCTCATTATACTCCATTCTTCAATTTTAACCCGTCTATCCTTTGGAGACTCTCTACCTCCTTAACTTACTTTCCTTTCTATCTTGGTGAAATCAGCAAATTTTCCTAAATACGTTCAATCCCTGCCTCCAAGTCATTGATATAGATAGTAAATAGTTGAGGCCCCAGCATTGATCCCTGTGGCACTCGACTAGTTACAGCTTACCAACCTGACAAAGACCCACTTATCCCTATTCTTTGCTTCCTGTTAGCTAACCAATCCTTTATTCATGCTAATTTGTTACCCCCTGCACCACCTTGTGTAATGACTTTTGATGCAACGCCTTATCAAATGCCTTTTGGAAATCCAAATACACCACATCTACAGGTTCCCCTTGATCCACCTCGCTTGTTACTTCATCAAAACACTCTTAATTGGTTAAACAAGTTTCTCCTTTCACAAAACCATATTGTCTCTACCTGGTCACATTATGATTTTCTAAGTGACCTGCAATAACCTCGTTAATAAAGGATTCTAGCAATTTCCCTATGACAGGTGTTAGGCTAATTGGCTTATAGTTTCCTGCTTTCTGTCTCCCTCCATTCTTGAATAGAGGTGTTACATTTGCGATTTTCCAATCTGCTGAGGCCCTTCCAGAATCTAAGGAATTTTGGCAGATTATAGCCAATGCCTCTACTATCTCTGCAGCCATTTCTTTTAAAACCCTAGGACGCAGGCCATCTGGTCCTATGGACTTGTCAGCCTTTAGGTATAATTGTTTTTCCAGGTCGTTTTCCCTGGTGATTGTGATTGCTTTAAGTTCCTCTCTTCCTTTCACTTCTTGATTTTTCAAGAATCTTTGTGAAGTTTTCTAAATCTTCTACAGTGAAGACAGACACAAAATACCTGTTCAATGCCTCTGCCATTATTTTGTTTTCCATTATTAATTCCTCAGACTGACTCTCTAGAGGACCAACATTAGCTTTAGTTACTCTTTTTCTCTTTAACTACTTGTAGAAACTCTTCCTCCCTCTTTATTTTTCTTTAGTCATTCTTTGCTAGTTCTTAAAATCTGTCCAATCTTCTGGCCTACCACTAATCTTTGCAGATTTGTACAGCATTTCTTTTAATTTGATACAATGCTTAACTTCCTAATTTAACCATAGATGACGCATTCTTCTCAGAGTCTTTCTTTCTCACTGGGATAAATCTTTGCTGAGTGTTATTAAATATTTTCTTGAAACTCACACTCTCTAGTTTCCCAGTTTACTTTAGCCAGCTCTGCCTTCATATCCTTACAATTACCTTTATTTGGGTTTAAAACATTAGTCTTCAATGCACACTTCTCCCCTTCAACTGAACACGACATTCTATCATGTTGTGATCGCTGTCACATAGAAGCTCCTTTACCATGAGGCTTTCGATTAAACAGAAACAGAAAACGCTGGAAAAACTCAGCAGGTCTAGCAGCATCTGTGGATCAGAGCTCTCTCCGCAGATGCTGCTAGACCTGAGTTTTTCCAGCATTTTCTGTTTTAGTTTCAGATTTCCAGCATCCACAATATTTTGCTTTTATCTTAGGTTATTGATTAATCTTGTCTCATTGAACATTACCAAGTCTAGAATTGCCTGCTCTCTGGTTGGCTCTGGAACGAACTGTTCTAAGAAATTGTCCCAAATACACTTTAAGAACTCACTTTCCAAGCTACCTTTGCCAATCTGATTCACCCAATCTCCATGTAGATTAAAGTTACCCATGATTATTGCGGTACTCTTCTTTCTTAGCCCATTTATTTCTTCCTGTATGCTCTGTCCTGCAGTGTAACTACTGTTTGGGGGGCCTATAAACTACTCCCACAAATATGACCTCTTACCTTTCCTATTTTTTATCCCTATCCAAACTGATTCTATATCTTGCTCTATCAAACTAAGGTAATCACATCTTGCTCTTTTGAGCCAAGGTCATCGTGATCATTTTTTGGTTACTAACTCCAGTAATGTATTCCAAAGCCTCACTGCCCTCTGTGTAAAGAGAAATCTTTTTCTGAGCTTTGTAATAAATTTCTTACATTTAACCTTGTACCTAGATCTCCCTGTTCTAGACCCCTTAACTACCGAAGGCTCTATCTCTATCAATTTACCCTGCAATCATCTTGGACCTGTTGAAGATATTTTTTTTTTGTTTTTTTTTCTCCTACCAGGCAGTATCCTACTGAAGCTGCACCATTACTGTTTCAACATTCTGCCCAAATTTAGACACAGAACTCAACCTTCTTAAGGTTTTATATAGATTCACCATTACATCTTGATTTGTGTTCTCTATACCTTTTTCCATAAAAACCAGTGTTCCATGAACTTGTGGCCTTATCCACTTGAGAAGCTACTTTTAATGTCTTGTGAACTTGAGCCCCCAGGTTCGGCTTCTCTTCTGCATACAGGGTTTCCTATTTAAAGAAGGAACAGACCTTTAATCAAAATGTATTGCCTCACATCTAATGGAATTGAATTCCAACGTCAACTTTTTTTTAAACCCATTCCACCACATGAGTAATTCACCTCCTGACTCTCCAAAGCCAATCCACCATTTACTAAGCACAAATCAGGAGTTTGAAGAAATAATGTCCACTTGTCCAGATAAGTCAAGCTCCAACAATACTCAAGTAGCTCGACACCATCCAGGTCAAAGCAGCCTTCTTAATTGGCACCCCATCCACCGCCTTAAACGTTCACTTACTTCACCACTGATGCACAGTGGCAGCATTGTGTACCATCTACAAATGCTCTGCAGCAGCTCAACAAAGCTTCTTCAACAACACCTCCCAAACCTGCTACCTCTCTCACCTAAAAGGAGAAGAGCAGAAGATTCATGGGAACATCACTGTTATGACTCATGCAGTTGATAAAGCTATTAATTAAAAATCCCAGAGGGAAACTTTAAACAACTGTCATAACCTATAATTAAAGTGTTATGTTTGAGATGCGACTCTGAATTCAGGAATCGGACCACTAGTTCTCGAGGTTTTACATGAAACTAAATGCAACATTTTATTACTTTATACTATCATAACTTTTAACAAATTCCCAAACTAATCTCCATTAAGATGACAGCGACCCATAGACTTAACCAAACACCAGGGCAAAGCGTTTTCATTTTACGAATTCAAAATTAGGTTCTTTCATTTTGGTTCCTGTGGCCCCAGTTGGAGGCTTGCAGCTGCCTTTTGATCTCTCACTGCCTCCCTTCTGCACAACCGTAAACTACTGAAGTTATACCTACAGCCCCACTGAATGTTAATTCTCATTGTATCAACATCCCCTGAACTATACCACTAACAATAAAACTCCTTTCATAGTACCAACTTTATTAGTAATTATAAACATATTGCTTGGTAGCTGCTAGAAAGGCGTCAGTTTTCACCCCACTTCTTGAATGCTGTATTCAAAAAATGCAAATGCATGCTATATGTCTTACATATCAAAACTAGCACCCATCAAAGCACCCAGAATAGCTGGCTTTAATCCAATTAAGGCACATACTCAGACTAAACCCCTATTTTAAAAGAAAAATATTTTTCAAAGTATTATATACATTAATAGTTCCATGACAATTACCACCTGCAAATTCCCCTCTAAGCCGCTCACACCATCTTGACTTGGAACTATATCACCGTTCCTTCACTATCACTGAATCAAAATCCTGGAACTCCCTTCCTAACAGCACTATGGGTGTACCCACACCACATGGACTACAACGGGTCAAGAAGGTGACTCACTGCCATCTTCTTAAGGGCAATTAGTGTTGGGCAATAAATGTTGGCGTGGCCAGTGATGTCCACATCCTGTGAAAGAATAAATTAAGAAAAAAACAAGCAGTATCTTCTCTCAGCTTCTATCAGTCCTCAGAATTACTTACAATGTCTCCTATTTTAATATATTCTACACATTTGGACCCTATGCCCTCTATCCAAAGCATTTCTGTATACAGCAAGGTAGTAGGAGGTAGTCCCAGAACAAAACTCTACACCTGCTTCCAACCACTTTGGAAAAACTGTACCATTGCCACCTAATCCAACTGTCTCTCTAACCTTTGATTTAACACTATATTTACTCTGGACCTCTTTTTCTATACATCAGTCCTCTCTGCAGCATGTAATCCTAATTCTATTCCTTTCTTTGACTAACATTCTATTATAATGTTTTTATCACTATTTTTCTCATGATGTTTCACAGTATTGACTCCTTGAGGAGTAGTGTTTCACACATGTCCACACATTCTCGGAGACCTTGTTAAGACGGATGTTATTCGTCTGAGAGCCGTGGTGGTGAGTGTCAGCAGGTTGAACCACACAGACGAGGATGACTCCAGATCTGAACCCAACTTATCGCAACTGAGCCAAATTCTGCACTCACTGGGCATCTAAACTTTCCTCCTCCTGCCTCAGAGATTACAGCCTACTGTAGCAATATTTATGCTGATTTTCTGAAATCCACAAACACAATATGAGTTTGAAATTGAAAATATACAACTGGACATAGCCCTGCTTTCAATCAATAAATTTACTGAAAGAATGGGTGCACTTTGACCTATTTTTAAATGATTAGAGTACTTTATTCTTCTATCTTCCAGCTCCCACCAAATATGTCACACTGACAGCCACCCTTTATTGTGGTCTGTCATGGTGTTTTCAATATGCCTGAAAAATTCAGCATAAACTGTTTTGATTCAATTGATCCCTGAATATACTGAAGAGAAGAGTATATATGTGAATCCTGAACAGGCTGAGAGTGAGATGAATTATGATATGATTGCTAAAAGGGCAATTTTAGATAAGCTGGCTAGGAAGAAAAAGCACCAGGGTTTGACAGGATGCATCCGAGGATCCTGTGGAGGAGGAGGGAGGAAATTGCCAAGGCTGCAGAATTTTAAGACTTTGTCGAGTGCGAACTGGATCAGCATTTTTAAAGAGAGGCAATAGAGGTAATCTGGGTTATTATAGATTATATTTAGTTCATCCATGGCAGGGATAAAATGACCTTGTATTTAGAAAATAGAAATAATCATAGAGTCATGGAGGTCTACAGCACAAAAAAGGCCTTTCGGCCCATCGAGCCTGCGCCGGTCAAATAAGCACCTGACTATTCTAATCCCATTTTACAGCACTAGGCCCATAGCCTTGTATGCCATGGCAACACAAGTGCACATCCAGATACTTCTTAAATATTATGAGGGTTTCTGCCTCCATCACCCTTTCATTGAGTTCCAGATTCCCACCACCCTCTGGGTGAAGAAATCCTTCCTCACATCCTCTCTAAACCTCCTGCCCCTTACCTTAAATCTATGCCCCCTGCTAATTGATCCCTCCACCAAAAGGAAAAGTTCCTTCCTGCCTACCCTATCAATGCCCCTCATAATTTTATACATCTCAATCACGTCCCCCCTCAATCTTCTCTGCTCTCGGGAAAACAACCCCAGTCTATCCAATCTCCTCTGCACTCTCTCTAGTGCAATCACATCCTTCCTATAATGCAGATTCCAGAACTACACGCAATACTCTAGCTGTGGCCTAACCAGCATTTTATACAGTTCCAGCATAACCTCCCTGTTCTTATATTCTGTGCCTCGGCTAATGAAGGCAAGTATCCCATATGCCTTCTTAACCACCTTACCTATGTGTCCTGCTACTTTAAGGGACCAGTGGACATGCACACCAAGGTCCATCTGATCCTTGGTACTTCCTAGCCATTCATCGTGTATCTCCGTATCTTGTTTGTCCTGCCCAAGTGCGTCACCTCATACTTATCTGGATTAAATTCCATTTGCCACGGATTAGCCCAAATGACCAGCCCGTCTATATCCTTCTGTAATCTAAGCCTATCCTCCTCACGATTTACCCTCCCACCAATTTTCATGTCATCCGCGAACTTACTGATCAACCCTCCTGCATTCAAGTTTAAATTGTTTATATATACCACAAACAGCAAGGGACCCAACATTGATCCCTGTGGAATCCCACTGGACACAGGCATCTTGTCACAAAAACACTCCTTGACCATCACCCTCCGCTTCCTGCCACTCAGCCAATTCTGGATCCAATTTGCCGAATTGCCTTGGATCCCATGGGCTCTTAACTTTGTTATCAGTCTCCCATGTGGGATCTGATCAAAAGCCATGCTGAAGTCCAAGTAGACTACGTCAAATGCATTGCCCTCATCTACACAGCTGGTCACCTCTTCGAAAAATTCAATCAAATTGGTCAGACATGACCTCCCCTTAACAAAACCATGCTGACCGTCCTTGATTAATCCCTGCCTCACCAAATGTAGATTAATTCTGTCCCTCAGAATTGCTTCCAATAGTTTCCCCACCACTAAGGTTAGACTGACTGGCCTGCTGTTCCCTGGTTTATCCCTTCCTCCCTTCTTGAATAACGGCACGGATTTGAAAAGGATGATCATATATGACAGTTCAGAAGGTTTTGAGGATATAAGGGATTGAGGATGGGGGAAATGCCGTGGAAGTAATGTCAACTTTAAAGGTTAAATTGGATGGGTGGTTGAGTGCAAAATGTGTGAAGGAATGTTCTTTGGCTGGTTAAATGTGATTAGGATTATTTGCTTGCATAGAAGATAAATGCTCACACAGACTGGTCAGGCTGAATGACCTGTTTCTGAGTACTGGATATTTATCACATGCCAAACGCCAACAATTTGAATACATGTGCGAAACACTAAACAGACACACACACAATTTGTCATCAACGGACTCGTATAAAAAAATCAACATAGTTGTGCACTTGGGAAACATGGGTCTTGCATTGGCTCAGTGGCATACACTTGCCTAGTACCTTTGCAACATAATTAACAGTAAATACATATACTGCCCAACTTTGTCAAAATGCCCTATAGTGGAAGATGTTTGGACTGATGATGCTGGAAGCAAGGTATGCTGTAAGGGCCCTGCACCAGTTTCATTTGAGAGGTTTTCCTTCAAGAACTACTCATGAATTGTTATATTTTTAATGTAACGAATTGTCTAATTCTGGTTCAGCAATCCTAGAAAAAGAAACTCTGCTCTGAGATAATGATTTTTGATTTAAATTCAAAAGCAACAGGGTCTCACGATTTTAAAATTGAGTTTCAGCCTATATTTGGTTCTGAAAAGGTTTAGTCAATAGTCACAAGTAGTTACTGCTGAAGTGCCATTGAGAAATGATGGCATTCATGGTAAGAAATAATCTTTTGAAAAGTGATGGCGAAGTGCTGACAAACTGGTTTGTGGTGAGAATGACTTGGTTCAGCACTTCAGAAATGTTTGAGAAACTGAGCTCTTTAAAAATAATTTAACCGTGTGTATTAGAAATGTTTGTACATTTAAAGAACTCTTCATTGATTATTGTATAATGACCTCTACTCTATTTCTTTTGACATTTAAAAATGGCATACTATTGATTCAAATCTGAATACTGCACCTTTTTCAGTATGCAATTAACTTCAAGATCTTGTGAAAGCAGCAACTCATTGAATAACATAGAATTAAGGTATTAAGCAGTACTGCATATTTAGGTTTCACCTTCACCTCCTCAGTCCACGGAAATAATAAGTTTTATTGTTCTCCCCATAGTCAAGTCTCGGGAAGGTGGTAACTGTAGTAATCTGTGTTTTAAGCCGACCAGCTGCACATGCAAACTTCACCACTCACCCTTTATCTTCGTTGGGTTTTAGTTTTGTTTCTTCTTCCCAGTGGAGTTCCCATCCTGGTTTGTTTCTCTCCTATTTTCTTTCCCCCATTTTTTCACCTTACTTCCTTGAGTGTCACTCTCACGACTCTCTAAAGCAGCTCTCTATAATTTTAGATGTTTAGGTAATTTTCTGAGTGTGCAGTAGCACAGTGAGTAGCCCTGATCAGTAAATCATGGTTGTATTACCCGTGATTTTCTGATGTGCACTGGAACTGGGCAAAGCCCAAGCAGGATGAATATTTGGGAAATTTAGACCTGCATCTGACACAATATGTTCCGAGAGAGTTTGAACAGATTTATGTTCCCCATCAATATCATCCCTTGTTTTGAATTGAGCAGTTCCTTTCTTTTTCGTGCCTCTGTGCCTTCAAAAGTGTGGGACAGTTCAAGGCTATGTAATAAGAAGTACAAAAAGAATGACTTGCGTTTGTGTTGCTCCTTTCGAGACCGCAATGTCCCAAAGCACTTTGCAGCCAAAGAGATACCTATGAAGCAAAATACTGCAGCTGCTGGAAATCTGATATAAAAACATAAGGTGCAGGAAATACTCAGCAGGTCTGGTAGCATCTGTGGAGGGAAAAACAGAGTTAATGTCTCAGGTTGATGACTCTTCATCAGAAATGCGATACACTGATGAAAGTTTGTTGACCTTAATGTTGTGCTGAAGTTTCCTGGCCTCTTGGGAGATGGGGTTGGAGGTAGTGTGGAAGTGGGACAATCGGGGAGGGCAATGTCAGGACATAATCTGACCTCCAGAGGTCTTCTCCAGAGACGGACTGGGAACTAATGAAGGCAGGCAGCCAATTGGTCCAATTAACCCCACTTAGGGACTATTTTGCAATGGCACCAGTTTGTTCCAACCATCGAACAGCCTCCCATCACGTGCGGAAGCTGCCATCTCAATCAAGGCCTGGCCATCAGAGCCGAAGGCTGCATGCCCCAATGACAGGGACTGGAATGATGCAATTGTGTCAGTCACTAGTCCTGTGGAGGCATTTCCCCTCCTTTCATCCCGATGGTCCTACCAGCTTTGGGCCTTTTTATTTGATAACTTCTAAGCAGGCAGCTGAGGGTGCCTCCGTGTTGAAGTGCTCCTGCGGTCATCTGCCTCAGCAGTGCACACCTCTCCCAGTGAGGCTGCTGGCCTGACATCTGGTCTTGCAACCTCAGGAATCCACCTGCCATCTATAATAAGGTGGTGAACATCGAGGCTGCCAATTAGGTGGCCGCTGTCTTGTGGAAGTTGCACTGGTAGGCACTTTGATGACAGGGGCAGGCCTGGGACCCCCATATGGACCCAATATCAGGATCCCAATGCCGTAAGAAAAATCCAGCCCATGAGCCTGTTACTCTGTCCACAGTTGCTGACAGACCTGTTGAGTATTTCCAACATTTTCTGCTTTTATTATACAAGTACTTCTGAAGTGTAATCACTTTATTTCAGTGGCGTGGCTGTCTGGTAGTAAGTTCCTTGCCTCAGAATTCCCTGTCTCTGGTCTGTTCGCTGTAGCACAGTACCTATATATAGCTGATCCAGTTCAATTTCTGGTCAATGGTAACCCCCCCAGGATGTTGATAGTGGGGGATTCAGTGATGGTAATGCCATTAAAAGTCAATGGTTAGACTCTCTCTTGTTGGAGATGGTCATTGCCAGGCACTTGTGTGGCGCAAATGTTACTTATCACTTGTCAGTTATCAGCCCAAGCCTGGATGTTGTCCAGCTCTTGCTGCATATTGTCACAGGCTGCTTCGGAGGAGTTGCAAGTGGTGCTGAACATTGTACCATTGTCAACATACACCCCCACTTCTGACCTTGTGATGGAGGGAAGGTCATTGATGAAGGAGCTGAAGATGGCTGGGCCTAGGACACTATACTGAGGAACTCCGACAGGTCCTCAGCCCTGGGACTGAGATGATTGACCTCCAACAACCACAACCATCTTTTTTTGCCAGGTATGACTCCAACCAGTGGAGAGTTTTCTCCCTTATTCTCATTGACACCAGTTTTGCTAGGGTTCCTTGATGCCTCACTTGGTCAAATTCTGCCTTGGCGTCAAGGGAAATCATTTTTCACCTCATCTCTGGAGTTCAGCTCTTTTGTCCATGTTTGGACCAGGACTTTAATAAGGTCAGGAACTGTGTGGCCCTGGCAGAACCCAAATTGAGAATCAGTGAGCAGGTTATTGATGAATAAGTGCCACTTGATACCACTGAGGATGACACCTCCCAACACATTGCTGCTGATCCAGAGGCGTCTGTCTGATAGTGGTAATTGTCCGGATTGGCTTTGTCCTGCTTTTTGTGGACAGGACACACCTGGGCAATTGTTCACATTGTTGGGCAGATGTCAGTGTTGTAGCTGTACTGGAATGACTTGGCTAGGGGTGCAGCTAGTTCTAGAGCACAGATTTTCAGTACTATTGTAGGGATGTTGTTGGGGCCCGCTGACTTTACAGAATGAAGTGCCTTCAACCATTTCTTGATATCACATGGGGTGAATTGTATTGGCTGAAGACGGACGTCTGTGATGCTGGGGACCTCAGGACGAGGCTGAGATGGATCAGCTACCTGGCACTTTTGCTGAAAATGGTTGCAAATGCTTCAGCCTTGCCTTTTGCCCTGATGTGCTGGGCTCCCCCATCATTGAGGATGGAGATATTTGTGGAGACTCCTCCTGTTTGTTGTTTAATTGTCCACCATCATTCATGATTGGATGTGGCAGGACTGCAGAGCTTTGCTCTGATCCATTGATTGCGATATCGTTTAGCCCTGACTATTGCATGTTGCTTCTCTTGTTTGGCATGCAAGTAGTCCTGTGTTGTAGCTTCACCAGGTTAATGCCTCACTTTTATGTATGCCTGGTATTGCTCCTGGCATGTTCTCCCATGCTTGTCAGGGTTAATCCCTTGGCTTGACTGTGATGGTACAGTGGGGGATATGTCGGGCCATGAGATTACAATTCTGCTGCTGCCGATGGCCTGCAGTGCCTCATGGATGCCCAGTTTTGAACTGCTATATCTGCAATGTAGGAAACAGCAGCCAAACTAGGGTTAACTCCCCTGCTAGAATAGATTACATGTTCTTTTTGTTCGTCCAGCAACCACAATACTGATGGATATTTCAAGAAAATGGACGCTTCAGGTGCCAACATTTACATTGGCCACATTTTATCCTTAGTAATTCACAAGTCATAGGCTTTAGATGCTGAACATTGTAACAAAATACACTTAACTCCAGGAATGGTTACACTATTTAAAGAATGCATATACTCTGCTGATGCCATAAATGGTTTTGAGACAAAACTATAATGTACAGTATACACAACTTATTTATATTGCACCTCTAATATCCTAAGGTGCTTCACAAGAGCGTTATAACGAAAAACTTGACATCAGCCACATAAAGCCAAATTAGGACAGATGGCTGAAAGTCTGGTCAAATAACTAGATTTTAATGAGTGTCTTAAAGAATTGGAGGGGTTTGGGGAGGAAATTCCAGACCTTAGGGCCTAGGAAGCTGAAGGCACGACCACCAGCAGTGGAGCAATTTTAAATTAGGATGCTTAAGAGGCCAGAATTAGATGAGCACAGATGTCTCTCAGGTTTGTGGAGCTGAATGAGATTAGAGATTGGGAAGGACGATGCCATGGAAGGGTATGAAAACAAGCATGGAAATTTAAAATCAAGATGCTGGTTGACAGGGAACCAACGTTGGTCAGTGAACTCGGGGGTGATAGGTGAGTGGGACTCGGTGCGAGTAAGAACACGGCAGCAGCATTTGGATGATGCCAAGTTTAAGGAGGGTAGAATGTCGGAGGCGAGCCAGGAGGGCGCTGGAATAGTCAAGTCTAGAGGTAACAAGGACATGAACGACGGCTTGAGCAGCAGATGAGCTGGGGCAGGGGTGCAGACCGACCATGTTACAGAGGTGGAAATAGATGGTCTTAGTCAGGGGTGTAGTGCTGCCGGAGCATCACTCTGGCGCCTCTGATTTAAAGGCTTTAATATTCGCTGCCAGATGGTAAACTCTCCTTTGCTGATTGGCCATCCGTTCTGCTGCTCCACGCCTGACTGTGATGTGGCAGTAGCCGGGGTGATGAGGCTAGAGGTCTGCCTGGCTTTGTCTAAGTGGTGGCGGGAGCTGGCGCTGCAAGGAGGGTGGCCTGGACCTCAGGTTGTACCGGCTGTGGCCACTCAATCACCTGGAACTGGCAGCAGGCCTGCAACAGCTGCCTCCTGAACTGTGCGGCCCGAACTAGCTCTGGAACCTGGTGCTCAGATCAAACCAGCTGGCCGGCCTCCCTGTCGATTTGGGCTGCCTGCTGATCCTCTATGTCCGGGAATGAGCTTGGCTCCTGCTCAACAGCCCTGGGGACTCCTGGAGTAGCTCAGTAACCTAAATGTGAGCACTAACCACCTGTGCCAGCTACCCCGCCTTGGCCACTGCCTCCACTTCAGGAGCCTCAGTGTGCCTGGGAATGAGCTGCAAGCCCTGCCCAGGAACACCTTCCAGCCTGGCCTTTTCCTTCTGAACTCCAATCACCTAATCAAGGAGCTACCGCCTGGAGTCAGTCACCTAACAGCCCTGAGGATGGGTGTGAGCTCAATATACACAGCCTTTAATTACCTTCCTGTAGTGATCGAGATTATCCTTAAATAATTATGTATATTTAATAACTTTTACATTGCATGGCAGCCAAAATTGTGACCTATCTCCTCAATGTGGCCCACAATGCTTTGTTAGTTTAACAACATTAATAACCTTTTATATAGTTTTATGTACCTAATAATTATAAAATATCGAATAAACTTTATACATTGTGGCAGCTAAAACTGTCCAATCCTCTCAATGTGGTCTCAGTGCTTTCTTACAGTTTGATAACTTTAATAACCTTTATTTGTTTTATATATGGTAATTATAATTGTATATAATATTGAATACACTTTATAGTGTGGCAGCCAAAACTCTAACCAATCTTCTGTGTGGTCTCACAGTGCTTTCTTAGAGTTTAATAACTTCAATAACCTTGATATAGTTTAATATATAATATTTAATAACCTTCCTTTAAATGTGGCCTCTCAGTGCTTTATTAGAGTTCTTTATTCTTTCATGGGATATGGGCATCATTGGCAAGCCAGCATTTATTCCAAAGAAGCCATATTGGACTCAAAGCATTAATTCTGTTTATCTGTCTACAGATGCTGCCAGGTCTGCTGAGTTTTTCCAGCACTTTGTTCTTATTCCAGCATTTATTACCTTAATTGTCCTTGAGAAGGTGGTGGTGATCTGCCCTCTTAGCATCTGACTGTTAGGGTTAGGGTAAATGTCTTTCTTGTCTATTTCCAAGGGTAGATGCTGGGTGGATGTTTCCTCTCATGGGGCAATGTAGAGCTAGGGGGCACAGTTTAAAGATAGGGGTTTCCCATTTAAAACAGAGATGAGGAGGAATTTCTTCTCTGAGGGTCGTCAGTGTATGGAATTATCTTGTCTCACACACTTAGGCCATCACAGCTAAGGAATTAATGTTCAGTAGGCAAACGCAGCAGGGTTTTTGGGGATATTGATGCTGTGTTAGATCTCGGGAACCTTGAGCTTCAGTTTCCTGAAATGCCTGTTTATGAGGAAGCTGTGTACAGGGAGTTGTAAGGTCTGTATTTTTATTTTTTACAGTCAGGGAGCTATTCCTCGTGTGCTTATCAAGTTCCTTGAATGTACCTACACTAGAATCGTAGAATGGTTACAGCACAAAAGGAGGCCATTCGGAACATTGTCTTTGTGTTGGTTTTCTGCAGCAGCAACTCAGCTAGTCCCATTCCTTGATCTTTTTCTTGTAATCCCATAAAATCTTTTCTGTTCAGATAATTATCCAGTTCCCTTTTGAAAACCGCATTTGAATCTGTCTCCATCACATGTTTAGGTCGTGCAGATCCAAACCACTTGTTACATAAAGAAGATTTTCCTCGTGTCGTTTCTGGTTCTTTTGTTAATCACCTTGGGGTTCTTGACCTTATGCTGATGGGAACAGTTTCTCCCCACTTACGTTATCTAGACCCATCATGATTCTGAACATGTCTAATAAATCTGCTCTCAACCTTCTCTTCTCCAAGGAGGACAGCCCTAGCTTCATCAATCTATCCACTTAACTGAAGCCTTCACTCAGAACCATTTTCACAAATCTTTTCTGCACCCTTTCTAAAACCTTTACATCCTTCTTGTTGAGGCCGAACCAGTGTTTTATGAAGGTTCATAACTTACTTTTGTACTGTGTGCACCTATTTATAAAACTCAGGATTCGGTATAATTTATTAACTGCTTTCTTAATCTGCCATGACACCATCAATGATTAATGTACATAAACATCCAGTTCCCTCTGCTCCTGCATTTCCGTTAGAATTGTGCCCTTTATTATATGTCACCCTTCCTCGTTCTTCCGAGCAAAATGTATCACTTCACGCTTCTCTACATTAATTTTCATCTGCCACTCGTCTGCCCATTCCACCAGCCTGTCTATATCCTCTTGAAGTCTATCACTATCCTCCTCTCAGTTCACAATACTTCCAAGTCTCGCATCATATAAAATTTTGAAATTGTGCCTTGTACACCCAGGTCTAGGTCACTAATCTAAATCAAGAAAAGCAACATACCATCCCCCAGTCAGAAGTAAGTAAAGTTTTCTGTAATTCAAGTTTTTAATAGGCTTGAATTAAATATTTAAACAGTTGCATAATGAAATTCTAGCTATGCCAAAGACTAATGATTCAAAATACCACATGATTCAAAATGCCTACTGGCACTAATATTTTTCACTTAAAAAGCCTAGTTTTACTGAATTTTGGGGACGCAAATGATTAACATATAGGAAAATAATGTTATAGCAGATTTAGAAATGATATGGCCAACACTTTTATAGACCTCTTGCACCTCAAAATTTGGCACTACACCCCTGGTCTTAGTTATGGTATGGCTGTTGTTGGAAACTCATCTCGGGGTCAGATATGATACCGAGATTATGAACAGTCTAGTTTAGTCTCAAACAAGTGCCAGGAAGAGAGATGGAGATAGTGGATAGGGAACGGAGTTTGGAGAGGGAACTGAAAACAATGGCTTCAGTCTTCACAATCTTAAATTGGAGGAAATTTCTTCTTATTCAGTACTGGATCTCAGATAAAAGCAAAATACTGTGGATGCTGGAAATCTGAAACAAAAATAAAAATAACTGGAAAAACTCAGCAGGTCTGACAGCATCTGCAGAGAGGAATACAGTTAACGTTTCGAGTCTGTATGACTCTTCATCAGAACTGAGGGAATATAGAAATGAGGTGAAATATAAGCTGGTTGAGGGGGGTGGGCCAGGTAGAGCTGGGTAGAGGGCCAGTGATACGTGGAGGCAAAGGAGAGATTGCCAAAGATGTCATAGACAAAAAGACAAAAGGGGTGTTGACAGTGGTGATATTAACTAAGCAATGTGATAATGGTGACATTAAGGGTAAAAAGCAGGACGAGCATGCAACCCTAGTGGGGGTGGGGTGGGGAGAACGGATCGAAATAGGCTAAAAGATGGAGATGAAAAAATAGACGAAAATACATTTAAAAATAATGGAAATAGGTGGGAAAAGAAAAATATATTTAAAAAATATAAATTATTGGAAAAAGGGGGATCGGAAAGGGGATGGGGATGGGGATGGAGGGGAGAGTTCATGATCTGAAGTTGTTGAACTCAATGTTAAGTCCGGAAGGCTGTAAAGTGCCTAGCTGGAAGATGAGGTGCTGTTCCTCCAGTTTGCATTGAGCTTCACTGGAACATTGCAGCAGGCCAAGGATGGACATTTGGGCATGAGAGCAGGGTGGTGTGTTGAAATGGCAAGCAACAGGGAGGTCTGGGTCATGCTTGCGGACAGACCAAAAGCCTTCCACAAAGCAATCACCCAGTCTGCGTTTGGTGTCTCCAATGTAGAGGAGACCGCATTGGGAGCAGCGAATGCAGTAGACTAAATTAAAGGAAGTACAAGTGAAGTGCTGCTTCACTTGAAAGGAGTGTTTGGGCCTTTGGACAGTGAGGAGGGGGGAAGTAAAGGGGCAGGTGTTGCACCTTCTGCGGTTGCATGGGAAGGTGCTTTGGGGGGGCGTTGAGGTGTAGGGGGTGATCTCAGATATTATTTAGCAATAGCGAAGGAATCGAGAGAGGTGGTGGTGATGGAGAGTTGGGTGCGATGAAAACTAATGCTGTGCTTTTTGATGATGTTGCCAAGGGACAGCATGTATTTGAGAAATAGGAAATGTCAAGGAAAGATCCTTAGAGGATATCATAAGTAACAGTGCCTGGGCAGGAAGAGAAGCCATTACAAGTGATACTCTGGCTCCAGTTAAATAGATAAGCATGGAACCAGACGCACGCACTCCCACCCGGCTGGACAACAGCTGAGAGATGTTGGAAAAAGATGATCAACTGTGTCAAGGTTGAAGACGGGTTGAGAAGGACAAGGGAGTTTACCTTGTCACAGTCACATAGAATAGGGCTGATGCAGGCTTGATGCTCAAATCATGAGTCACATTAACCTGCTGGAGTTGTCAAGCACCAGATCTAAAAGGAAGGAATGTGACAGTGCCAATGATGCTGTTCAGCTAGATTTCCTGTAAGGAGGTGTTGGGATAATTTTATCCACCATAGTTAAGTAAAAATATTTTAAATTTCAAACTTGACCCCAGCTTAGCTTCAATCCATACATGCCCAGTTTTAATGGGGGCAGGTCGAAGGACCATTCTGTTCTTGGGAGGCAGGTTGATAACTGCAATCTTTTAGAGGCAGTGTGCCACTATTTTTAAATATTTTTATTTTTAACTAATGTTGCCAGGTTTCTTGGGGATTCAGCAATCCAGCCAGGTAAAAGGAGGCAAGAAGGGTTGGATCCATAAGGTAGGTGCATTTACAACACCGCTGTGGGCCAAGAGGAGCAAAAGTGTTTGCTCCAGAGCCAGCAAACTTAGATCTGTACCCTGCCCTGCACTATCTCCAACCCCTACAATTTTCAACCCAGTCCCTATGCATTCTCTGATTCTCCCCACAAACTTTGAACCCCATCCTACATCTGCTCCTTGGCTGCTGAAACAAATAGAAGTGAAAAACATGAGACACTCATTATTACACATTTTATACTAACACACAAAGTCAAGATCTGCCCCATTGTATGTTCAAATCTGTGTCCTTTCAGTCTGAAGTTAGTCTAGAAATGTATGTTAACTCACTATCAGGCCACCAAAGCATTTTTCTTACAAGCTGCATGGAAAGGAACCTGCTCCCACTTTGAGTAGCTGGAATCAGGCAGACCAATTGTGTGAATTAACTCTAACATTAGCAAAGCACACTTAGTAATGTGGGCCCTTAATAAGGTGAAGTATGTGACTAATAGGAACTGACTTTGCTTTTTTTCACCGTCAGCAGCAACGCTGTTGTGATTTTCACTAAATGTGGAAGTGTGGAAACTGATGCTGAAAATTTTGTTAAAAATCTTGTAATCTAATAATAAAAACAAAACTTGACTTTTGCAGTGGTTCTTATTACAAATGAACAGGATCACAGAAAGCAATCCCTAAAATGATAACCTGCCAATGCAATGTAATCTAATTGGAATTTGACTCATTAAAGTCACCATAAACCAGCAGTCCTGACCTCATGGGACATGAAGCTTGAACAAAATACATTACAGCTTAATTGACTTTTGTAGAATAGTATAGGTGAATGCATATTGTTAGAGTAATTTTAGAAGCATTTAATAGATCTGAATGACAAATCACAAGAGAAATTATAGCTCAGCTCTTGGATGTAAATCAAAGGCACAAACCCCAGGGGATCTGCCATTATCTGAGAATCAGTGCATTCTAATTATTCCTAATTATATGCACAACAAAATATAAGGAATTACAATTCTGATTTTCTCATCAGTCTAGTTTAACCATTTGAGAACTGTTGTTAGTGGCTTTCATTATCATGGTGTCAAGAAACTTTCAGATTTTACTGCATATTGTTGGCTATTTTACAGCAGGCTTGTGTGTGTGCGCATGTGTGTGTAATTTAATTAAACTAGAGACAGTTAGATTGCAAGGTTTAAATTATCAAAGAAGTGAGGTGTAAAACAGGCGTTTGAAATGGAAATGAGTAGAGCTAAGGTGAAGTCTCAACAGAGGTCGTGTGAATTAAATTTGCATTTTTAGATAAGTGGAGAGGTGTTTGATTTTCAAAGGGACTTGTAAACTGTTTACAACTGGCAAGATAAATAAGGCAAGGTTTTTATGTTGATTTTTCCCAAAAGTGCTGGCCATAATGATGACATGAAAGATTTTTATATTCTGGAAAAAGTGACTTCTAAAGACAAGTTGAAGCAATGGGATTTACAAGTCAAAAGTGGAGAAATATATTTAAAGAAGGATGGAAGGATGTGTGGTGTGTGCCCACGTCAAATCTCGAAAGGTGACTATGTGAAACAGACTTGGAGGGAAAATGTCTCCAGCCACTTTGCAGAAGTTTGCTGTTCTAGTAACCAAAATTGTGTGAAAAGCTTTTGGAAGTCCATTGTCCAGTGGGTGCTTATGGTAAAATTGCTGGATGACCTTATAAATTTGGAATCTATTTGGACTGTTGTCTTAAAGGCGGTGTGTAGTTGGGAATCTGGTTAAGTAGAAATTTTGGAAACTGTTATAACTGTGTAACTGTAACCTTGTGTGTGTGTTTTTTTTCTTATCAAATGTTTTAATTTAATCTTTAAAATATCTAGCGATGGTAGTGAACTCATTACTCCTGATTTCAGTGCACAAGCCTTCTTATAATAAATACAAATTGCAAAATCATTGTGATAACATGGCAAAGTTTCCCTTGTGGATTTGGTCAGCCTGGCAAATACCACCTGCTGTATTGTAACAATAGTTAAAAGATAAACAGTTGTGAATTTGTTGTTTTTTCATTCACTGACATGAGCTTTGGGTATTTATCGCCCAAAGTGAATCGCCCTGCGGAGGTGCTTGGTCCTCTTGAATCACTGCAGTATAATAGTTTGACTGGCTTGTTAGGCTACTTGCGAGGGCAGTTAAGAGTCAACCATATTAATGGGAGAGTAGAGCCGTATGTAGGTCAGACTAGGTAAGGACAGAAGGTTCCTTTCCCTAAAGGACATGCCTGAACTAGCTTTTTACAACAATCTGAGAGATTTTCATTTCACTTTTGCTGACAGAATTGTTTTTTTATTCTTAGGTTTTGTTTAACTGAATTCAAATTCTCAAACTGCAATGGGAAGATCTGAATTCCTGTTTACTAGATGCTATGTTACTAGATCAGTCATATAATCACTAAAGTACCCTTTGTGGTTACAGACATTGTCTCAATTCTAGTTTATCATTGTCACTGTTTACCAAATATACATTTTATATAGATAACGGAAGAAATTATAGGGCCAATTTTATAATAGGGATGCAGTGGCAGTGAGCTGAGAAGGCATTTTGCATCAATGTTACATGGATCAGATCTCACAAGGGGATGAGAGGTCATTCATTTAAATAAATTTGGGGAGGTGGTGGCAATATGGTATTGTCACTGGACAAGTACTCTAGAGACCGAGGGTAATGTTCTGGGAAGCCAGGTTCAAATCCCACCAGGGCAGATGGTGAAATTTGAATTCAATAAAAATCTGGAATGAAAAGTCTAATGACCATGAAATCATTGTTGATTGTTATAAAAATCCACCTGGTTAACTAATGTCCTTTAGGTAAGGAAATCAACCTTCCTTACCTGGTCTGGCCTACATGTGACTCCAGACCCACAGCAATGTGGTTGGCTCTTAAATGCCCTCTGAAATAGCCTCGCAAACCACTCAGTTGTATCAAAACACTATTAAGTCTGTAAGGAATGAAATTGGACGGACAACACAGCATCCCACAACACTCAAGAAGCTTGACACAGTCTGGGGCAAAGCAGCCCGCTTGATTGGCACATCCACAAACATTCAATCCCTCCACCACCGATCGACAGTAGCAGCAGTGTGTACCACCTACGAGATGCACTGCAGAAATTCACCAAGGCTCCTTTGACAGCAGTTTCCAAACCCACAACCACTACCATCTAGAAGGAACAAAAACAGAAATACCTGGAAAATCTCAGCAGGTCTGGCAACATCGGCGGAGAAGAGCAAAGTTAACGTTTCGAGTCCTCATGACCCTTCCACAGAACTAAGTAAGATAGGAAAGGGAAGTAATTTGTTAGCTGTGGCATACTTTGGGATGTCCTGAGGTCATGAAAAATGTTAAATAAATGCAAATTATTTCATCCTTTGTTAGCACAAAGGAAACCAAATTCTCCTCGGTACATGTATATTGTCGGTGATCAGTCAACTGCAGCTATCAGACCACAGAAGCAGAATAAGTTATGGTGTGCATGCGCACATAAATACCAGATCAGTAGACATCTTTCAAAAATGGTTAGTCCAACACAACTTATACTTTTAAAAAGGAGTTGGAAAATTTTGATTTTGAAGAGTCAGAGGCTATGAACATGGATAAGTGCTTTAATTAGTGTGTATGACCTTACCTGAGGGACTAAATATTTCTTGTTTCATGTCTGTTTTGAGATTAACTTTGAAATTAGTACTCTACTGCACAATATTAATACTCTTAATTTACAGTTAAACACTCGTAGGCTTTGCTCATACTTTGACCCCTTATGATAAATGTGAAGCAATTTTGTACCCAGATTTACTTTAATATTTGTTTTTTTTATTCTATCATGGTACGTGTGCACTCACACAAATCATTTCCTCCCCTTAAATGGTGCAATATTGCAACAAATTAAGGCTGCCAGGCAGTCTGTTTGAAAGAGGAATCAGTTCAAATACAAAAGTGCTGTGTGATTTGTTCAGATATATATCTGATGAACAACTATTAATGGATGGGCTATTCTGGTATGAAACCTTTGTGTACATTTAGGTTTAAAGTCATGTCACATATTTAAGATGTTATATAGAAATATGGTACTGGTACAGTTCTCATGATGATAGAATCACTTAAGTCAGTTTTATAGGATTTATTTATTTAAAAAACTTATCAATCACAACTTTAAAAGGAGTATTTTAAAATTCCCCTCCCCACCCCCAACCAACCCCTGAGGAAATGGTGTGCCAGCAGTTTGTTCTTTTTCATCCTCCGTCCCTACTATTCTAACTAGCCTGAAATCACCCCCACCCTGCCCACTCCCCACATACACCCCTATTTCTTAAATTAAAATGGTCCCTGACAATATATGCCCGACCATGGCCTGACCTCCCACAGATTTTGACTCCTGCTCAGCAGCAGTAATGTCATTTCCACCAGCTTCGGAATGTCAGGATCACTAAAGAGCTTCAGGAGTTAAAATCTCCTGCGGTCTATTCCTCCCACCAAAGCCAGATGGTTTGCCACCCACTTCTCCAAGTTAAAAAAGAAAATTCATTCAAGCTCCTATTTTAAGATTTTTAAAATAACCTAGAATCATTTTATTGTTTTCAGGTGCCTTTGGAGAAACACAATGGTACTCTTGTCTACAGTCCTGCAGACCGAAGTCCTGAATCCTTGCGGTGTGGCATTAATAATGTTGGATTTGAAGCCAGCCTGAGTGAATTATTCCCTCTACCAGTTGGTATCAGCACTGCACATATCAATATTGTGGGCATGACTTGCCAATCATGTGTGCAGTCAATAGAGGGCCAGATTTCTAAAGAGAAAGGTATTGTTAGCACTAAGGTATCTCTCAAATATAATAATGCATTGGTAAAGTATATACCTACAATAATCAGTAGTCAGCAGATACGTGAGGTGATTAATGACATGGGCTTCGAAGCATCTCTCACTAATCAAAATGGATCTTCACTTGAGAGGATGATTCCTTTACCAGTTGAAGTTATGGTGAAGATGAAAGTGGAAGGCATGACATGCCGCTCATGCGTTAGCAAAATTGAAGGCAAAATTGGCAAATTACAAGGTGTAAACAGAGTTAAGGTCTCCCTTAACAAACAGGAAGCAACTGTTGTATACCAGCCTCGTGTGATTCAACCAGAAGAGCTCAAAAACCAAATTAATGATTTGGGTTTTCAAGCCACGATCAAGAGCAGACCAGCTTCTCTGAAACTGGGTGTGATCAAATCTACTCATTCTCAGGATAGAATAAGAAATAAAACCTTGACATCCAACAACAAAATGACAAGCAAATTCATGACAGTGGCTCTCCACGTAGAGGGAATGCATTGCAAATCTTGTGTTGCTAATATTGAAGGAAATATCAAAGAGCTCCCAGGTGTACAGAGCATCATGGTGTCTCTGGAGAACAAAAAGGTTGTTGTGAAGTATGATTCAATTTTGACTAATCCAGCATCATTAAAATTGGAAATTGAAGCTTTACCACCAGGGAATTTTAAAGTTTATCTTCCAGCTGATGTGGAAATGAAAAATGTGACTTCATCATCAATTCCAGTTACACCCTTACTACATCAACCAAACTATGATAATGAAATGCACTCTCAAATGACAACCAGCATTGCAGTAATTAACATCAGAGGAATGACATGTCATTCTTGTGTACAGTCTATAGAGGGCATGATTTCCCAACTGAAAGGTGTAAAATATGTCAAAGTATCACTGGCCAAAGAGAAGGGGATGATCCACTTTGACCCAGCACTGACAAACTCTGAGGAATTGAGAGCTACGATAGATGAGATGGGATTTGTTGCCTCTTTATCTGGTAGGGGAATAACACTACTTTTTTTCCTCCTCAACATTTGGAACAATATTCACATTCGGTGTTATAAACAGAAAGATTTACAGGAAGAGGTAATTTGGCCCATTGTGACTGTGTAGTCTAAAAAGAGAGCTATCCAGTCGAGTACGACCTTCGAGATCTTGGTCCGTAGCCCTGTGGTTTACAGCAACTGAAGTGCATATCAAAGTATTGTATTCTAAATGCAATGAGGGTTTCCACCTCTGCCACACTTTCTGGCAGTGAATTGCAGACTCCTACCAACTTTTGAGTGAAAAAATCACAACTCCCCTCTAGTCCTCCTACTTTAGATCTGTGCCCCCTAGCTATTGACCTTTCTGCTAACAGGTCCTTCTTATCCATTGTAGATCCCTCAATGTTGTACATCTCAATTAAATCTTCCCAACTGTGTACAGTGCTTTAACTACGGTCAAACTCGTGTTTCATATAATTCTAGCATAACCTCCCTGCACTTGTTCTCTGGGCCTTGACTAATAAAGGGAAGTATCCCATATGTTTTCTTGATCACCTTATCTACCTGTCCTAGGGATCTGTGGGCATGCAATCTGAGGTTAAGACCATAAAACGTAGGAGCAGAAGTAGGCCATTCAGCCAGTCGAGTCTCCTCTGCCATTCAATGAGATCATGTTCTAGACTTCTAAGTATCTATCATAAATTCTGCATTTTCTTGCATTGTTTGTCCTCCCCAAATACCTCACTTCACACTTCTCCAGATTGAATACCAGTTGACACTTTTCTCTATGCACTTGACCAGTCTGTTGATAACTTTCTGCATTCTACAGCTTTATTTTATTTTATTCTTTCATCGGATGTGGGCATCGTTGGCTAGGCCAGCATTTATCACCTATCCCTAGTTGCTCTTGAGAAGATGGTGGTGAGTTGCCTTATTGAAGCGATGTGGTCCATGTGGTGTAGGCGCACCCACGGTGCTGTTAGGAAGGGAGTTCCAGGATTTTGACCCAGCAACAGTGAAGGAATGGTAATATAGTTCCAGGATGCTGTGTGACTTGAAGAGGAACTTGCAGGTAATGGTGTTCCCATGCACCTGCTAACTTCTAGGTGATGGAAGTCACAGGTTTGGAAGGTGCTGTCGAAGGAGCCTTGTTGAGTTGCTACAGTGCATCTTGTAGATGGGAGACACTGCTGCCATTGTGCGTCAGTGTTGGGGGGAGTCATTGTTTAAGGTGATGGATGGGGTGCCAGTCAAGCTGGCTGCTTTAACCTGGATGGTGGTGAGTTTCTTGTGTTGTTGGAGCTGCACTCATCCAGGCAGGTGGAGAATATTCCACCACACTCCTGGCTTGTGCGTTGTGGATTGTGGATAGGCTTTGGTGAGTCCTGAGGTGAGTTACTCTCTGCAGAATTCCCAGTTTCTGACCTGCTTTCACAGCCACAGTATTTACATGGCTAGTCCAGTTCAGTTTCTGGTCAATGGTAACCCCCAGGATGTTGATAGTGGGGGATTCGGTGATGGTACTGCCATTGAACGTTAAGGTAAAATGGTTAAATACTCTCTTGTTGGAGATATTAATTGCCTGGCACTCGTGTGGTACAGATATTACTTTCCACCTATTAGCCCAAGCCTGAATATTGTGCATGTCTTGCTGTAAATAGACAAGGATTGCTTCAGCATTTGTGGAGTCTCGAATAGTGAACATTGTGCAATCGTTTGCAAACATTCCGACTTCTGATCTTATGATGGAAGGAGGATCATTGATGAAGCAGCTGAAAGTGGTTGGGCCTTGGACATCACCCTGAGGAACTCCTGCAGCGATGTCCCAGGGCTGAGAAGTTTGACCTCCAACAACCATAGCTATCTTCCTTTGTGTAAGGCTGTAATGAAGTCAAGAGCTGAGTGACCTTGGTGGAACCCAAACTGAATGTCAGTGAGCAGGTTATTGCTGAGTAAGTGCCGCTGGATAGCACTGTAAATGACACCTTCCTTCACTTTGCTGATGATCAAGTGTGGACTGATGTGGCGGTAATTGGCCAGGTTGGATTTGTTCTCCTTTTTATGAACAGGGCATACCTGGACAATTTTGCATGTTGCCATGCAGATGTCAGTGTTGTGGCTTTACTAGAACAGCTTGGCTAGGGGCGCAGCAAGTTCTGGAGCACAAGTCTTCCATACTATTGGCGGAATGTTGTCAGGGCCTATATTCAGTGCCATCAGCCATTTCTTGATATAATGTGGAGGGCATCAAATTGGCTGATGGACTGGCATCTGTAATGCTGGAGACCACAGGAGGAGGCTGAGATGGATCATCCAACTGGTACTTTTGGCTGAAGATGGTTGCAAATAATTCAGCCTTGCCTTTTGCACTGATGTTCTGGGCTCCCCCATCATTGAGTATGGGGATATTTGTGGAGCCTCTTCCTCTTTTTCGTTGTTTAATTGTCCACCATCATTGATGACTGGATATGGCAGGACAGCAGGGCTTTGATCCGATCCATTGGTTGTTGGATCATCTTGCTCTGTCCATCACTTGCTGCTTCTGCTCTTTAGCATGCCAGCAGTCCTGTGTTTTAGCTTCACCAGGTTGACACCTCATTTTTAGGTATGCCTGGTGCTGCTCCTGGCATGCCCTCCTGCACTCTTTATTGAACTGGGGTTGATCCCCCACCTTGATGGTATTGGTAGAGTGGAGGATATGCCGGGCCATGAGGTTACAGATTGTGGTTATATATAATTCTGCTGCTGTTGATGGCCTGCCCACAGCGCTTCATGGTTGCACAGTTTTGATTTACTAGGTATGTTCAAAACCTATCCTATTTAGCACAGTTGCAGTGCCAACAGATTTATGGTTTCCAAGACGGAAAGGTCTGTGCGGTGGTCACACTTACCAATATTCTCATGGACAGATGCATCTGCGACAGGTAGATTGGTGAGGACAAGATCAAGTAGGATTTTCCCTCTTGTTGGCTCCCTCCCACCTTCCGCAGAGCCAGTCTAGTAGCTATGTCCTTTAGGACTCAGCCAGCTCGGTCAGTAGTGGTGCTGCCGAGCCACTCTTGGTGATGGCCACTGAAGTCCCCCACCCAGAGTATATTCTGTGCCCTCACCACCCTCAGTGCTTCTTCTGATTGGTGCTCATGGAGGAGTACTGATTCAGCAGCTGAGGGAGGGCAGTAGGTGGTAATCATGAGACTTCACGGGGTCAGGAGTCAATGTTGAGGACTGCCAGGACAACTCCTTCCCGACTGTATACCACTGTGCCGCCACCCTTGGTGGGCCTGCAAGTAGCGGTTTGATACAACTTAGTGGCATTTCAGAGGGTGTGGTTCTGGAGTCACATGCAGACCAGACCAGGTAAGGATGGCAGGTTTCTTTCAAATGTGAACCATTTGAGTTTTTATGACAATGGTTGTGTGGTCACCATTTCAAATTCCAGATTTTTAAATTGAATTTAAATACCACCAGCTGCCCTGGTGGGATTTGAACCTATGTCCCCCAGAGCACTACCCTGGGCTTCTTGTCCACTGACATTACCACAAAGGCGCCTCCTGTCCACTGACATTACCACTAAGGCGCCTTCTCTCCCTTATTCTCATGACCAGAACTTGAAAAAATGTATATACATTTCTGGAAACGGAAGGGTGAAATGGAGCGCAGCTATTTCTCGCTCAAATTCCGCCTCAGTCGCGAACGGGTTCCCAAAAGGCGGGATTTTTAAACAGCATTTCTACGCGTGCGCATCCGGATCAGAATGGCGCGCGCGTGACTAGATCTCGTGCATTCCGCGTGATCAAGTGCCCACGGGACCTGGATTTCACGCATGTGTAGAGCGGGCAGGAGCCGGGCGCACGCGCAGACACCAGAAGCACCGCCCACTGGTTGAACGTTGCTCTGTGCCTCAATCGCTACGTGATGACGCAATGCGTCAGTCACGTGGTGATGTCTAACTAGTGGTTCTGAAGTTTGTATTTGAGCGGGTGAGAAAATTCCGGAGAGTCGGCAGCATGGCGCAGAAAGAAGGATTGGGAGAACCGGGTTCGTGCAAACATAGAACATAGGACAATGGGGGGAGAGGGAGAGAGACTGAGAGTCAGCGAGGGAGATGCACGCGTTAATCCCACCCACTCACTGGGCCCTCAGTCCCCCCCCTCGCACCCACTGAGCTCCCCCTCTCCCTTTGCCCCCACTCCCCACACCCCGTTCCGCGGCACAGGCCCTCCCCCACACTGCTCTTTGCCTCCCTCCCCATTTCCCAATTTGTTTACCACCCACTCCCCAGTCACTGATCTGCGCCCCCCCCACCCCAATGAACTTCCCTCTCACTGATTCTCCCCCATATCAGTAGCAACAAAGTTGTACATTATCATAACTTGTACCTCACCTCTCATTCTATCAATACCATCAAGCCTAATTCAATGAGTGTATGAGAGTGTGGCAGGAGCAGCATCCGGGATATCTAAAAATGAGGTGCCAATCTGGGCGATGCAGGTATACGTGTATGCTGACCATTGAAAGCAGCAATCTGTGGGCGGAGCTAAGTGACCCCATAACTGGATGGAGGAGCCCAGCATGTTAGTGTGAACAATACAACTGAAAAGTTTGCAACCATTTTCAGCCAGAAGTGCCAAGTGGAATATTGCTTGCCTCCTATCAGGTGCCTCGCATCACAAATGCCAGTCTTCAGCCAATTTAATCAGTTCTCTGTAATTTTGTTTATTCATTCGTGGGATGAAGGCGTCACTGTCTAGGCCAGCATTTATTGCCCTTGAGAATGTGGTGGTGAGCTGCCGCCTTAAACCACTGTAGTCCATGTGGTGTAGGTACACCCAGAGTGCTGTTGTGGACGGTTTTCCAGGATTTTGACCCAGTGACAGTGAAGGAATGGCAATATATTTCCAAATCAGGATGGTCAGTGGCTTGGAGGGGAACTTCCAGGTGGTGGTGTTCCCATGTGTCTGCAGCCCTGTCCTTCTAGATGGTAGCAGTCGTGGGTCTGGAAGGTGCTGTCTAAGGTGCCTTGGTGAGCTGCTGCAGTGCATTTTGTAGATGGTTGGAGCAGGCTGCTCCTACCACTGTGTGTCAATGGTGGAAGGAGTGAATGTGGATGGGGTGCCAATCAAGTGGGCTGCTTTGACCTGGGTGGTGTTGAACTTCTTGAGTGTTGGAGCTGCACTCATCCAGGCAAGTGGAGTGTATTCCATCATGCTTCTGACTAGTGCCTTGCAGATGGTGGACAGGCTTTGGCAAGTCAGTAGCTGAGTTACCTGCAACAGGATTCCTAGCCTCTGTCCTGCTCTTGTAGGCACTATTATTATGGCTAGTCCATTTCAGTTTCTGGCCAATGGTTACCCCCGGGATGTTGATAGTGGGGGATTCAGTGATGGTAATGCCATTGAATGTCAAGAGGGTTGGGGGGTGGGGGGGGGGCGGGGTGCGGGGTTGGTGTGGGGGATGGTTAGATTCCCTCTTGTTGGAGATGGTCATTGCCTGGCACCTGTGTGACACAAATGTTACATGGTATATGAAGAGACAGCTGAGTGCACTGGATGTAGCATTGGTTTGGGCCCAACCTGTAGTGCTGCAGAACTAGCTGCACAGCCAAGTTGTCCCAGTATTCCTACTGGTATCCACCTGACAAAGGTGGGAGTTGCCCAGATGTATCCTATCCACAAAATGTAGGACAAACCTAATCTGGTCAATTACACCTGCATCAGTCTACTCTCAATCATCAGTAAAGCAAAAGAGGGTGTTGTCAACAAAGCGATCAAGTGGCACCTGCTCCTTGATGTTTAGTTTGGGTTCCACCAGGGCTTCTTGGCTCCACACTTCATTACAGTCAAAGTAACTGAATTCAAGAAGTGAGGTGAGAGTGACCTCTCTTGATATCAAAGTGGCACTTGACTCAGTATGGCATCAAGGAGCTGTAGCAAAACTGAAGTCAGTGGGAATCAAGGAGAAAACTTTCCACTGGTTGGAGTCATAACAGCACAAAGGAAAATGCAAAAGGAAAATACTGCAGATGCTGGAATTTGAAACAACCAGAAATGCTGGAAATACTCTGGTCAGGCAATATCTGTGGAGAGAAACAGAGTTAACGTTTCAGGTTAACCCTTCATCAGAATCACTTCTGACAAAGATAAATGGTTGTGTTTGTTGAATGTTAATGACATCAGTTCTGGGACATCACTGCAGGAGTTCCTGAGGGTAGTGTCCGAAGCCCAACCATCTTCAGCAGCTTCCTGAAGTGGGAATGTTCAATGATGAATGTTCAGATTCATTTGAAATTCCTCAGATAATGAAGTAATTTGTGTGCACATACAGCAAGACCTGGACAACATTCAGACTTGGGCATAAATGTCATTTACCACTTAAGTGCCAGGTAATCACCAAATTCAACATGAGAGAATTTAACCATCTCTCCTTGACATTCAACAGCACTATGACCACTGAATACCCTACCACCAACATCTTGAGGATTACCATTGACCAGAAACTTAACTGGACCAGCCACATAAATACTGTAATAACAAGCAGGTCAGAGGCTGGACATTCTGTGGCGAGTAACTCATTTCCCTAACTTCCCAAAACCTGTCAACCTTCTACAAGGCACAAGTCAGGAGTGTGATGGAACACTCCCCACTTGGATGAGTGCAGCTCCAACAACACGCGAAGCTCACCACCATCCCTCCTATGTTTATGGTCCTTTACACTCCGCCTGCTAATCATCACAGCTCCCCCAGCTACTGGCTCTCAGCACCCTCTCCCTAAGCTAACAGAACCATCTCAATCACATACTCCCACCACCCCCTCCCCCACCCATCCCGCTCATAAATCCTACTCCCCTCACAGACCCATCACCCCCATTCTTAGAACCATCCACCCTAGTCATCCAGTAGAAGGGGGAAGATAATGAAGTTTTCCAAAAGAGACCTCCCATAGACACTCACTGGTTGGATACTCCTATGAGGGGAGATACTGAGCTTTTCAAGGCTAACCCAGTTGATTGGAGTAGGCCTGATGTCTGGGCATTCCAGTTAATTGGGTCCCTCACTGGCCGATGGAAAGGGCCAAATGCTCATCCTAGGCAGCTACTCTGGATGCCTGATAAAAGACCTGATTTAATATTGGGCCAGACATTCTTCAGGGGTCCTTGGGCTGCAGGATATTGCTCCCTGAAAGTAGACCTTGTTACACCCAAGTGGGGTGGTAAAATAGCTCTTGTAAAGAGCTCTGATCTGTTACAGGATAAATAAATGCAAGTTTATAAACCGACTGCCGATCTGGTAAGTGGAACAGGCTGTCCTCAGCTGGTTTCTGGCTGGAAGGAGTTTTGAGAGGGTCTTATGGGAGGGAAAGATGAAGCTCAGAATAAGGTTGTGGAGAATTTTCCTTGTGAAGCCTGGAGTTATGCTCCCTCTTCTTGATCCGATAAAGGAAAGTTTTTCAGTTACCTGGAGGGCCTCTTCATCCTTCCTACCGGCAATGAATCTGTTCCAGACTCGTGGAAACCATGGTGGTCTCCCCACTCAGGTGTTGGTTAAGATACAGTGGAGTCCTATTGTCCTAGGATCCTGATTAGAAATTATGGGTAAGACTCCTGCATGACCCCGACGGGCATCCATTGGGTCCTCTACCAAAACTAGTGCTGTCAAAATCAGAGATTAGCAGTAATGGAGTGGAAAATGGGATTGCACACTTTTATGCTAAACCACTTTGCCCCTGCCTAGAAAGCAGGGATAAATTCTCCTTAAGATTAATTTACCAAAATTCTGTGGCATTTTCTTGTTCCTGAGAATTCATATAAATTGTTTCTTGTCATAAAAGATTTTGAGAGAAAGCAAGATACTGACAGTCTTTGATCTTCGGCATTTATTTCCCTTGGAATATAGATGTTGGTAGCATGTGTGAGTCTACTTCAGTCATTTCAAATGAACCCTTGAGGCATTCCACACATACCAAAGAAGAAGTACTTGCTGTAAGGAAGAAAAAAGTATTCCCTTCCAGTGATCATATCGTTGAGTTTCTACCTCCCAAGTCCAACCCAGATGACCAAAATAATGAAGCACCAGCCACAACAGCAAAGTGTTTCCTACAGGTTACTGGTATGACTTGTGCCTCTTGTGTTGCCAATATTGAAAATAATCTTCAAAAAGAAGAAGGTGAGTAATGTTTTTATGCTGTATTTTGTGATTCATACCATCAGTCTAAATAGTTATGGAAACTTTTTTCTTGCAGCTGAAGAAGAAACTAATGTGTTAGGTTTAAAACATATCTACCTCAGAATTTCTGTTACATCTGTCACATTGTACTTGCCATGGGGGTACATTTGGCAAATTGGCTGTACTGTCACTTCTATTCAGAAATTCATGACTCAAACTCCACTCCAGGATACAATTACATAATCTTGTGTAATACTTAAGCATGGTGCTGACGGAATGCTACATTGTCAAGTGTGCTGTCCTTTGGCTGAGATGTTAAATTGAGGCTTGGTAAATTAGGTATACACACAATATCCTATGAGACTCTTGCGAAAAGAGCAACTACGCTCTCCAAGCATCCTTATTAACAATTATTCCAAAAAGAATATCATGAAACAGGTTATCTGGTCCTATATTTGATTGATGTTTGCTGGATTTTGGACAATTTAGCTTCAGTATTTATCTGCAAAGCAACATTATCTTGTAAAGGTTATTTTGTAGTCAGTTGGTGAAGGAACAGAGCTTGCCATTCACTGTGCTGACAGCTGCTCACAAAGTTCTCTCAGGTTTCGGAGCAGAAACTTGCTGTATTATGGCATGAAGCTCTCTATAGAGAATCTGTGATGCCTATGAGCAGAGCAAGAAATAGCAAGGCACTTCGACCAAATAAGATTGAAGAATCCTCACCGAGCCAGGCAGAGTCTAAACTTGGAAATATATTAGATTTAAATCATTTTGTAGAACAGGGGTTCCTAACCTGTGGGTTGTGACTCCCACCCCCGCCCCGGATGGGGTTGCGAGCAGCCCCTCCTCCAAGCAGCAATGGCAAGTGTGGAGAGGAGACTGCCCAGTCTGGAGGCACTGATGGGACAATTTCGCCAAATGCCATGGGCCGGATGGTGAGCCCAAGGTGCCCTTTAACTTCAGAAATGACTTTTAGTGGCAAGTACTGAGCAGGCCTGGGATGTTTGTACACCGACTTGACACATATGGAGGGCAGCAGAGACTGCATCCAGAATGCGGGAAAACCAGGAGGTCGTGCAGCTGAGTCGGGAAGGTGAGTGACTTCAAACTTTTCCATGTTCACGCTCATGTCTGTCTGTTGTACAGGCTGTTAACCCTAGGATAGAGACACTGCTTTGTAGATACTGGGGCAGGGAAAGAGGGACTGGTGTATGTTTGTGCGCCCGTGTCCATGTGTGTGTGTTTCTTTGGGGTAGAAGAGATTAGGAAGGTGGAATGCTGAGTAAGCGAGTGGGAAGAGGGGCTTGTTTGTGTGTGAGGGAGGTTGGGAAGAGGGGCTGCTGAGTCTGGGTATGTAAGGGAAGACCACAAGACATAGGAGCAGAAATTAGGCCATTCGGCCCATCGAGTCTGCTCTGCCATCCAATCATGGCTGATAAGTTTCTCAACCCCATTCTCCCGCCTTCCCCCCATAACCTTTGATCCCCTTACCAATCAAGAACCTATCTCTCTCAGTCTTAAATACACTCAATGACCTGGCCTCCACAGCCTTCTATACCAATGAATTCCATAGATTCACCACTCTCTGGCTAAAGAAGTTTCTCCTCATCTCTGTTCTAAAAGGTTTTCCCTTTACTCTGAGGCTGTACCCTCGGGTCCTAGGCTCTCCTACTAATGGAAACATCTTCCCCACATCCACTCTATCCAGGCCTTTCAGTATTCTGTAAGTTTCATTCAGATCCCCCTAATCCTTCTAAACTCCATCGAGTATAGACCCAGAGTCCTCAAACGTTCCTCATATGTTAAGCCTTTCATTCCTGGGATCATTCTCGTGAACCTCCTCTGGACCCTCTCCAGGTCCAGCACATCCTTCCTGCGATACGGTGCCCAAAATTGCTCACAATATTCTAAATGTGATCTGACCAGAGCCTTATAAATCCTCAACAGCACATCCCTGCTTTTATAGTCTAGTCCTCTCGAAATAAATGCCAACATTGCATTTGCCTTCCTAACTACCGCGTCAACCTGCAAGTTAACCTTAAGAGAATCCTGGACTAGGACTCCCAATTCCCTTTGCACTCCAGATTTCTGAATTCTCTCCCCATTTAGAAAATAGTCTATGCCTCTATTCTTCCTACCAAAGTGCATGACCTCACACTTCCCCATGTTGTACTCCATCTGCCACTTCTTTGCCCATTCTCCTAACCTGTCCAAATCCTTCTGCAGCCTCCCCCGCCTCCTGAATACTACCTGTCCCTCCACCTATCTTTGTATCATCTGCAAACTTAGCCAGGCTGCCCTCAGTTTCTTCATCTAGATCATTAATGTATAAAGTGAAAAGTTGTCCCAAAACTGACTCCTGCGGAACTCCACTAGTCACCGGCCGCCATCCTGAGAAGGACCCCCTTATCCCCACTCTCTGCCTCCTGCCAGACAGCCAATCTTCTATCCATGCTAGTATCTTGCCTCTAACACCATGGGCTCTCATCTTACTGAGCAGCCTCCTGTGCGGCACCTTGTCAAAGGCCTTCTGGAAGTCCAAGTAGATAACATCCATTGGCTCTCCTTTGTCTAACCTGCTCATTACCTCCTCAAAGAATTCTAACAGATTTGTCAAGCATGACCTCCCCTTGATGAAACCATGCTGACTTTGCCCTATTTTACCATGCATTTCCAAGTATTCTGAAATCTCATCCTTAATAATGGACTCTAAAATCTTACCAATGACCAAGGTCAGGCTAATCGGCCTGTAATTTCCGATCTTTTGCCTCACTCCCTTCTTAAACAGGGGGGTTACATTAACGATTTTCCAGTCCTTTGGGACCCTCCCTGACTAGTGATTCCTGAAAGATCACCACTAACGCCTCCACTATCTCTTCAGCTATCTCCTTCCGAACTCTGGGGTGTAATCCATCTGGCTCAAGTGATTTATCCACCTTCAGACCTTTCAGTTTTCCTAACACCTCCTTGGTAATGGCCACCATACTCACCTCTGCCCCCCGACTCTCTTGAACTTTGGGGATGTCACTTGTGGCTTCCACTGTGAAGACTGACGCAAAGTACCTATTCAGTTCCTCCGCCTTTTCTTTGTTCCCCACTACTACTTCTCCAGCGTCATTTTCCAGCAACCCAGTGTCCTCTTTTGCCTGTCTCTTACCCTTTATATATCTAAAAAAAACTCTTGCACTCTTCTTTTATATTACTGGCTAGTTTACCCTCATATTTAATCTTCTCCCTCCTTATTTCTTTTTTAGTTGTCCTCTGTTGGTCTTTGTAGGCTTCCCAATCCCCTGGTTTCCCACTGCTCTTTGCCGCATTGTATGCTTTCTCTTTAGCTTTTATGTTGTCCCTGACTTCCCTTGTCAGCCATGGTTGCCTCGTCCTCCCTTTAGTATGCTTCTTCCTAGGGATGAATTTTTGCTGTGTCTCCCAAATTACTCCCAGAAACCCGTGCCATTGCTGTTCCACTGTCTTTCCTGCTAGGATCATCTCCCAATCAATTCTGGCCAGCTCCTCCCTCATGCCTCTGTAGTTGCCTTTATTCAACTGTAATACCATTACATCTGATTCCAGCTTTTTCCTCTCAAATTGCAGGGTAAATTCTATCATATTATGGTCACTTCCTCCTAAGGGTTCTTTTACCTTAATCTCCCTTATTAAATTTGCCTCATTACACATCACTTAATCTAGATTTGCCTGTTTCCTAGTGGGCTCCACCACAAGCTGCTCCAAAAAGCCATCTCATAGACATTCCACAAATTCCTTTTCTTGGGATCCACTACCAACCTGATTTTCCCAGTCTACCTGCATGTTGAAATCCCCCATGATCACTGTAACCTTACCTTTCTTATATGTCTTTTCTATCTCCTGGTGTATCTTGTGCCACACATCCTGACTACTGTTCGGAGGCCTGTACATAACTCCCATTATGGTTTTTTTACCTTTGCGGTTCCACAACTCTACCCACATAAATTCTACATAACCTGGCCCTACATCATTTCTTGCTATCGATTTAATTTCATTTCTTACTAACAAAGCAACCCCATCCCCTCTGCCAACCTGCCTATCTTTTCGATTGGATGTATATCCTTGGATATTTAGCTCCCAGTCCTGATCCCCTTGCAGCCATGTCTCCGTAATGCCCACCACATCATACCTGCCAATTTCAATCTGCACCACAAGCTCATTTACCTTATTTCGTATACTGCGTGCATTCAGATACAACACCTTCAGTCCTGTATTTCCCGTCTCCTTTCTCATTGTCATCCCTTTATCTGACGTGCTGGAAGTTAGATTCCTAGCCCTTTCCAAACATTGTCCTATTTTGTGTTCTGGAGACTTTAATAGCTCTCCTGGGCTCTCCTTCCTTTTCAGTTTTTTCATAATTTTCCATGAAGTTGAATCCAGCCCCCCCACGTGCTAACCTGCTGCTTTGTTTCCCGTTTATCATACTTCTTGGAGTTTTACCCTTCCACCCCTCCCACCCACTCTCTAGTTTAAAGTCCTGTTGACCATCTTATTTACCCTTTTCGCTAGAACATTGGTCCCAGATCGGTTCAGGTGGAGACTGTCCCAACGGTACAGATTCCTCCTGTTCCAATACTGATGCCAGTGCCCCACGAAATGGAACCCCTCTTTCCCGCACCACTCCTTTAGCCACGTGTTTACTTCCCTTATTCTTGCGTCCCTATGCCAATTTGCACGTGGCTTGGGTAGTAACCTGGAGATTATAACCCTTGAGGACCTGTTCTTTAATTTAGTTCCTAGTTCCTGATAATCCCCAAACAGGTCCTCTTTCCTAGTCTTATCTATGTTATTTGTCCCGACGTGGACCACAACAACTGGATCCTCCCCCTCCCTCTCCAATATCCTTTCAAGCCGGTCAGAGATGTCCCTCACCCTGGCACTGGGCAGGCAACATATCATGCGGGACTCTCAATCCTGCTTACAAAGGATGCTATCAATTCCCCTAATTATAGAATCCCCTACAACTACCACTTGTCTTTTTCCTCCCCACTATTGAATGGCCTCCTGTGACACGGTGCTGTGATCAGCTGGCTCATCCTCCCAACAGTCCTCTTCCTCATCTACATAGGGAGCAAGTACCTCGTACCTGTTGGACAAGGTCAAGAGCTGAGGCTCCTCTGTTCCTGAACACAGGATCCCTCTACCTGCCTCACTTGCAGTCACACCCTGCTGTCCCTGCCCACTGACTGGATTTGAGGTACTTAATCTACCGGGTGTGACCGCCTCCTGATACAAAGCATCCAGGTAACTCTTCCCCTCCCAGATGTGCCACAGCGTCCGGAGCTCGGACTCCAGCTCATCAATTCTGAGCCGGAGTTCCTCCAGCAACCGACAGATGTGGTCACTGCAGCTCACAATGGGATCTGCCAGCTCCCACATCATACAGCTACAGCACATCACCTGCCCAGCCATCTCTACTTAGATAATTCATTAATTAGCTTTGCGGTGTTTTTTTTTTCATTTGGTGCAGATTTCCTACCAACCAATCAGGTCACAGCTTTCCTGTGACATCACTTTTTTCAGTTTTGGCTTCAGTTACTCTGTGCCCCGAGGTCAACGCTCCGGTGCTCCTCCCTCCGAGTCTGCTCCCTGGAGACAAGGCCGCCATTCCCCAAGGTAAGCTAGATTTATACTCACCACTCCGGTGCTCCTCTCTCCGAGTCTGCCCCCGGGAGACAAGGCCGCGAATCCCCGAGGTAAGCCAAATTTATACTCATCACTCCGGTGCTCCTCCATCCGGGTCTGCTGCCAGGATTTACTCACCAATCAGCTGCTTTTACTTTAAAATCCACTTTCAGAAGGCAGGTCTTGTGTACACCTGAAGGCACTGCCTCTTCCTCTCTCTTTTAAGTTTGAGGAGGAGGGAGTGATGGAAACACTACAGCAATGTAATGTTTGGGGCTATTCCGTTCTTTGACTGTGGGTCCTCTTCAGTTCCCTCCTGAGTCACGGTGGCGGCGATGACTTCTCCGAGAATGCTTCAGTCACGTCTCAACAGCACCCTCTATTGGATGCCCTTCCTCCTGTTGAGTGCAAGAGTCCTTCTCCTCGATTCCCTCCTGAGTTGCGGTGGCTGTGATGATTTCTCCCTGAATGCTTCAGTCACTCCTCACCAGCGCCCTCTGTTGGAAGGGTTGGGAAGATTGTGTGTGTGTGTGTGTGTGTGTGTGTGTGTGTGTGTGTGTGTGTGTGTATGTGTGTGTGTGTGTGTGTGTGTGGTGGGCGGAGAAGGGTGATTATAATAGTGTGTATGGAGGGGAGCTTCACTGAGTCTTCTGTCTCCAGGGAATATAGAGAGCTGGCTGAAAGCTGTGTGAGTACATAAAGTAAGATTTTACCAAGTACTTTATATAAATATAAAAATGTGTTTTAAAAGTAGTTAAATTTTCGTCTATAATATGCAAATTTTAATTACGCATTGAATGTTACTATGCTGCTTTATTGTTGGTTTGTTTTTGCTGGTGTCTAGGGTCTTGTTAATTTTCAAATGTTAAAATGGCATCACGTTAGAAACTAGCTTGGAAAGCACTGCTGTAGAAACGAGAATAAAGATTGGGAAAGAGAGATATGATTGAGAAAGAGAGGAGGCAATTATCACATTGTTAAAAATTAATTTACTCCTGAATGCACCAGCCCTAACTTTCTCTGGTGTCTTCAGTGGAGAACCAGTGGAACAGAACCCTAAATTCACATCATTGCATCTCTTTTAATTATCAGTTTATCTAGGAAGACTGTTACAGTGCTTTTTGTGGAAGATTGGGTATTTCTGACAGCAACATTTTGAATTTCTGCATTTTAATTTGTGTGTGTGGGTGGCAGAACTTGTGTCTAAATTATTCCACAATAATGGTTAGTGTTTCCCCCAGTTATTATTATGAAAGCAAAATCCAGGTTAATGAATACATTTTAAAAGAAAAAGCGGTTTGTTGGCTGTAAAATGTGAAAGGCAATGCTTTTGACAGGTAAGTACGTAAAACCAACTGGAAGGAGAAGCAGCTGGTACAAGCTTCCTTTTTATCTCCATTGGGGATCTCTGGACCTTGTATTGTCACCTCCTGGGCCTTCACTGACTATAGAAATCCTGGTTGGAATGATGCGGTACAAGGCTCTATTACACGCATTACTTGATATTCTCCATTGCACTTCTGCCCAATTTCGGGTGAGATTGCAGAGGAAGATTCCTCACCTCACCGGCCCCTCCACTTCAGATTTTCTCGCATGCTGATAAAATTTCCTTCCCCAGCTTCTCCTCCTTTAGTGAAATTTGGGCTTAAGTTTTCTGCACCCTCTCCATCTCTGGCGGATCACAGGGACTTAGTGCAGTGCAAGGAAGAGCACACAGACTGTAGAAAAGATTTTTCAATTTGCTACACCAGAAAATTCTTGTAGCCTCAATCACTGATCTGTCAGTTTAGTGTTAATATATCCTGCAGGCCTCTTCTTGATCTGAACCTGTACACACCCATCCAACGAAGCCAGTGGGAATAAAAATCAGGTGCGATGTAAAGCAGGCTGCTGATTTGCTGTCATCTGTTTTACCGTATTGCGCTAAGTCAAGAGACACCTCATTCAACTATTGTGAGCAAACTTCTAGCCCAGTAATCATGAACTGGATTCGGATCTAAATCTTAACAATGAAAGGACTTTATTTCACACACTTTTTACATAAGTCATGTGTTGCTGTCATGAATATAAACAGCTTTCCAGACTGTTTTTTGGTTTGTTTTATTTTCCAACTATATTTCTACAAATTGCAAAATAATGCTTCAAATGTATCTAATCTTTTAGGTATATATTCAGTTCTGGTAGCACTAATGGCAGGTAAGGCAGAAGTTAAATATAATCCAGACATCATCCAGCCCACTGACATTGCTGAATTGATCAAAGATTTGGGCTTTGGAGCTACTGTTATAGAAGATGATGTTTCTTCAGCTGGAAAGTTGGAGCTTATTGTAAGTATATTTCATGTTATGCGATGTGACTAATGTTACTGAGTTCAGGAATTATTTTAAACTATTCTGAGGAGTGGTAGCAGCCTTCCATCAAGACAGTGGCTTGTGCCACTGTGGTCGACTGTCTGTTAAATGTTGCCTGGTGTGGCTCAGGAGCCCCACTCTGGCATGGAAGCCTCTGCGTATTTGCTGCAATAGAAGGCGATGGGCTGAAAAGATACACAATTCACTGGCATCTGTTTTCTCTGGGCCCTTTTCTTGGGCAGCTGAGCTTTTTGTATCTGCATGCTTCTTCCAATGCCTTTCCAAACAGTAGGCCTCCAGAAATCGCCGCTGTTGGTGACTGTCTCCCAGTTGTCAATATCCACCATCTTACCTCGCCTGAAGGTGCCTTTGTAGCGGAAGTATGGATGCCCAGAAGATTGTGATCCAGTGGCTAGTTCACCGTAAAAAAAGTATTCAAGTATATGACCATAATCCATCTGGCTCTGAAGAAGAGTCATATGGATTCGAAATGTTAACTCTGTCTTTCTTTCCACAGATGCTGTCATACCACCTGAGTTTTTCCAGCATTTTTTGTTTTTGATCCATCTGATGAACGTGGCTGAGCCAATGCAGATGTCATTGGCTTGGCAATGAGTGTATGCTGATGGAATTAGCATGCTCCAGAGTAAGTTGGTGAGGCTATGTCCAGGTGAAAATGAAAACTGTTCAGCCTTTTCTTCTGCCTAGCATAAAGGAGCGCACTGAGGATGCAGACTTGGTAGACTCACTTTTTGGTGCTCTCAGTCAGGTTCCTGTTGTTCCACACTCTTACTCAGCATGGACATACCAGCTGCAGCTTTTGCAATTTGTGTATTGATTTCAGCATCAAGTAACAGATTGCTGGTGATTGTGGAGCATAGATATGTGAAGCCACTAATAGCCTCCAGCATCACATTCTCAAAGCGGATGGATGGCAGTATGGCAACATCGTGGGCCATGACATCTTCCTGATGCTGATGGTCAAATCAAACTCTTTACAATCGTGACCAGAGTGTGTCCATTTGCTGCTGAAGGTGTTCCTCAGTATGAAATGCTAATATGGCGTTGTCAGTGTAGAGTAACTCTCTGATAAGGAGTTGGCACACCTTTGCCTTGTATCTCAGGCTAGCATGGCTAAATAGCTTTCTGTCAGTTCTGGTATCTAAGTGTGTGCCTTTAGTAGATGGCATATGACAGCAGCAAAGAGAAGAATCTACCAAAGCTTTGGTACAGGAACATAACCTTGTTTGACCCCGCTGCTCAGGTTCCGATGTTGCTCCATCATGGCTGATCTTGCCTGTCATGTCGTCGTGGAAAGAGGATATCACATTGAGCAGCTCCAGCAGGCAGTCCGTTTTCTTCAGTTTAAATGGATCGCATCTGCTTACATGGTCGAATGCCTTGGCGCGATCGATGAAGGCAATGTATAGTGGTCTCCTTCGTTCCCGGCATTTCTCTTGCAGCTGCCGGACTGAGAAGATCATGTCAGTTGTACATCTTCTAACTCTGAAACCACACTGGAATTTAGGGTAGATGCATTCAGCCAGGACCTGCAGTCTTACAAAGCAACACAGGTGTAAATGCTTTTCCCACATTGTTCAGCCAGGAGATACCTCAATAGTTGTTGCAATTGCTCTGGTTGTCCTTGTTATTGTACAGGGTCATAACCTTTGTATCATGCATATCTAGGGGCACTGCCCCCTCCTAGTGAAAGAGAAGTTTGTGCAGATGTTGCAGGAGTTTGTTTCCCACGCTTGAGGAGTTCAAACGGTATAGCATCAGCACCTTACATTTATCCTTGGCAAGTGAGTATCCTGAACAACGGCTATTCTCTTTGTGGTGAAATACCACAATGAAATTTTTAGTTTGCTTTTTGGGCTTACAACCTATGCTGCAATTACTGATCTTAGTGGATAGGCACAGGATTTTATTACCTTGTATTATTGAATGGCTTTAATAAATAAAGCAAGTGGAATTTTGGCACTTATTGCTAAAGGAATAGAGTATAAAAATAGGGAAATGTTGCAACTGTACAAGGCATTGGTGAGACCGCACCTGGAGTACTGTGCACAGTTTTGGTCCCCTTACTTGAGGAAGGATGTAGTTGCATTGGAGGCGATTCAGAGGAGGTTCATTAGATTGATTCCAGAGATGCGGGGCTTGTTTTCTGAGGAGAGATTGAGCAGTTTAAGCCTATACATGCTAGAGTTTAGAATGATGAGGGGAGATCTAATTGAGGTATATAAGATGCTAAAGGGGATAGACAAAGTAGACGTGGAGCGGATGTTTCCCCTTGTGGGGCATTCTAGAATGAGAGGCCATAGTTTTAGGCTAAGGGGTGGTAGATTTAAATCAGAGATGAGGAATTACTTTCCTCAAAGGGTCGTGAATCTGTGGAATTCACTACTTCGGAGTGCAGTGGATGCCGGGACGCTGAATAAATTTAAGGAGGAGATAGACAGATTTTTAATTAGTAACGGGTTGAAAGGTTATGGGGAGAGGGTGGGAAATTGGAGGTGAGGCTGAAATGAGATCAGACATGATCGTATTGAATTGCAGGGCAGGCTCGAGGGGCTGAATTGCCTACTGCTCCTAGGTCTTACATTGTTTATTACAGAAACATTTTTGATGCTTAACAGTTGAGAATGGTAACCCTGTTATGAAACAAAATGTTTTATAAAGAAGTCATTTATAATTCATATTACTGCACCTTCTTTGTAATTTGTTTTAATAGACCAGTTGAAGTGACTTACAGTATGCTTGAGTAATTCTTTTGAGGGAGATGCAAGAGAGCTCAAACTGTGTATAAAATTTACAAACATTACAATCTACAAAGATTAACGTTAATGGGATTTGTTGGCCCAGATTAACTCCAAATAACGGGAAGAAACATTGCGTGTAGTGTCTGAATGAGGTCACAACAGTGATAAAAACAAAAAAACTGCGGATGCTGGAAATCCAAAACAAAAACAGAATTACCTGGAAAAACTCAGCAGGTCTGGCAGCATCGGCGGAGAAGAAAAGAGTTGACGTTTCGAGTCCTCATGACCCTTCGACAGAACTTGAGTTCGAGTCCAGGAAAGAGCAACCGTGTCCGGCCCATCTCCCGCGCATCCGCCCTCACTCCTTCTCCTCCCTCCCAGAAACATGATAGGGTCCCCCTTGTCCTCACTTATCACCCCACCAGCCTCCGCATTCAAAGGATCATCCTCCGCCATTTCCGCCAACTCCAGCATGATGCCACTACCAAACACATCTTCCCTTCACCCCCCTTATCGGCATTCCATAGGGATCGCTCCCTCCGGGACACCCTGGTCCACTCCTCCATCACCCCCTACTCCTCAACCCCCTCCTATGGCACAACCCCTTGCCCACGCAAAAGATGCAACACCTGCCCCTTCACTTCCTCTCTCCTCACCGTCCAAGGACCCAAACACTCCTTTCAAGTGAAGCAGCATTTCACTTGCATTTCCCCCAACTTAGTCTACTGCATTCGTTGCTCCCAATGTGGTCTCCTCTACATTGGAGAGACCAAACGTAAACTGGGCGACCGCTTTGCAGAACACCTGCGGTCTGTCCGCAAGAATGACCCAAACCTCCCTGTCGCTTGCCATTTTAACACTCCACCCTGCTCTCTTGCCCACATGTCTGTCCTTGGCTTGCTGCATTGTTCCAGTGAAGCCCAACGCAAACTGGAGGAACAACACCTCATCTTCCGACTAGGGACTTTACAGCCTTCCGGACTGAATATTGAATTCAACAACTTTAGGTCGTGAGTCCCCTCCCCCATCCCCACCCCCTTTCTGTTTCCCCCTTTTTTTTTTCCCAATAAATTATAAAGATTTTCCTTTTCCCACCTATTTCCATTATATAAAATAAAAAAAAACCCACTAGAGCTATACCTTGAGTGCCCTACCATCCATTCTTAATTAGCACATTCGTTTAGATAATATCACCAACTTTAACTTTAACACCTATGTGTTCTATTGTACTATTGTTGTTGACATCTTTTGATGATCTGCTTCTATCACTGCTTGTTTGTCGCTACAACCACACCAACCCCCTCCACCTCTCTGTCTCTCTATCTCTCCGCCCCCCACACACACACCTTAAACCAGCTTATATTTCAGCTCTTTCCTGGACTCGAACTCAAGTTCTGTCGAAGGGTCATGAGGACTCGAAACGTCAACTCTTTTCTTCTCCGCCGATGCTGCCAGACCTGCTGAGTTTTTCCAGGTAATTCTGTTTTTGTTGAGGTCACAACAGTGTTGCCTCCATTTGTATAGATTTTGTTTTAACTTGCGAGATAGTTGGTGATTATGCTGAGATTCTTTTCAGCTCTTGGCCGATTATCTTAATGACTTGGTTCCCTTACTTCAGTGCTGAATATGTAATTAACAATGTTAGTATTGTCTTTCTCATACAAAGATGTTCCTTTTCCTTGCAACATAATTTTGTTTCTTTAGATTACAGGAATGACCTGTGCCTCTTGCATTCATAATATTGAATCGAAGTTAATGAAAGTTAATGGCATCTTGTATGTATCAGTAGCCCTTGCCACCAGCAAAGCACACATTAAATTGGATCCAGAATTACTGGGACCACGTGATGTCATCAGAATGATTGAGGTAAGTTTAAAAATGCAAAACACAGCAGATGCTGGAAATCTGAAATAAAAACTGAAAATACTCCACCTATTAACCATAGAACCACAGAGAGAGAAACAGTGACCTTTCATCAGAATTGAAAAAAGACAGAGTTAGGTTTTACCCAAGTATAGGTGAAGATGAGGTGGAATAAGCAAAAGGAAAGCCCTAATAGGATGGAAGACAGGAGAGATTAAATGACAAGGGTAGATGGTGTAAGGTATGGCCAATCCTGAATGGCTGAAAGTAATTGCTTGATTTTTTATTTTTTTTTAAATTAAAGCTTTAATGATTTTTATTGATTGTCTTTCTGAATCTGTAAAGCTCATTTGTTTAATTTTGTCTGGACTAATAGAATAAAATGGGAATGCACTGAGCTGCAATGAAGCCATAATTAGAACAGCCTCCCTTTCTTTACATATTAAAGTCCCACCTCCCTCACCTTCTTCACCCCTCCTCAACCTCCGTGGTCAATGTATCATCTTTGCTTTCCACAATCTACAAAGTGATCCTAGTGCCGAATGCACCTCTTCAGTTTCTGGAGGCATCTCTTCCCACTTGCCCACTCCCAGGATCTCTCTCTTCACTCTTCTATCAACTCCACTTTCAACTGGCTTTCCTTTGACGCCCTTTGTTAATAACTTTAGTGTCAGCCATGGCGCGGTTATTAGTACTCATGCCACTGAGTCATAAGATTTTGCGTTCAAATCCCACTCTGGAGGTTTGATAAAACCTGAGCTAGTGCCACTGAGAGAATGTTGCACTGTCAGAGGTGCCATCTTTGAAATTAAATGTCAGACTGGCACCCTGTCTGCTCTCTCAATTGGATGTGAAAGATACCAGCAAACCGTGGAGTTCTGCTGGTGTCCTGACTAATATCTATCCCTCAGCCAACATCACTAAAACAGATTATCTAGTCACTATCACGTTGCTGTTTGTGGAAGCTTTCTGTGCGCTAATTGGCTGTTCTGTTTCCTACAACATTACACTTCAAAAGTGCTTAATTGGTTTAAAATGTCAGGTGTCCTGCGGTAGTGAAAGGCACTATATAAATGTAAGCCTTACCTTTCATTAACTGCAGCAGATGCACTTTCTCCCACACTATTTTCTTTTTTTTATTCATTCGTGGGATGTGGGCTTTGCTGGCTGGACCAGCATTTATTGCCCATCCCTAGTTGCCCTTGAGAAAGTAGTGGTGAGCTGCCTTCTTGAATCGCTGCAGTCCATGTGGTGTAAGTACACCCACAGTACTGTTAGGAAGGAAATTCCAGGATTTTAACCTAGCGACAGTGAAGAAATAGCGATATATTTCCAAGTCAGGATGGTGAGTGACTTGGAGGGGAACTTTCAGGTGGTGGTGTTCCCATCTACCTGCTGCCCTTGTCCTTCTAGATGGTAGTAATTGTGGGTTTGGAAGGTGCTGTCAAAGGAGCCTTGGTGAATTCCTGCAGTGCATCTTGTAGATCTAAATGCAAATATTCCTTCCATGTGAGGTAACAATTTAGTACGTTGTATTCATTGCACATGCTGTGTTCTGTACACTGGGGTGAACAAAGACATTAAGTAATCACTTTGTCAAAGATGCCTCCTCATCACAAGTTCTCTCTGTATTTTAGTGTTTCAATTCTCCCTACATTCACACACTTATTTATTTCCTGTTTGCTTTCTTTCTCTGCAAGCCCCTCTTCTCTCCAATTATTTGTCATTCTTCTCTGTAACTTAACTTATTTGAAATGATCCGTTTTCCCTTTGTTGCTCATCTCATTCTTAGCCACTTCAGGATTCATCTCCTTTCTGATATCTTTCTCTTTGGAAAATACATTTCCCTAAGTTCCTATCAAATACCTCTGCCATTTTTGCAGATATTTTACAGATCGAAAATCCTCTCCTCTCAGGATCCACCCCATTTTTTTTTTAGCAGTTCTCTTTTTGCTAATACACTTGCACAAAATTTTACTCTTGCTTTAGATGTTTCTTTTTTTATCTTTCTCCACATATACTTCTTCGCTTTCCTCATTCCATTCAACCTCATATTTTCTCATTCTCTCCTAGATTTTTTTCATTATTATTAGTAATGCATCCGTGCCTAAATTTTACTTGCTTTCTCACCTCTTTGTTCATTTTTGACATCCTACAACCACAAGTAGTTTCTTTTCTAATGGAGTGTCCTTATTCTTTGTGAGGAATTACAAAGACAAATTAATATCTTACATCACTTGGAAAAATTGCAATAAATGAAACCCTGTACAATTACTGTTCATAGGTTGAAACGAATTTACTCTCTTGTGGAAGATCTGTAATAATAATCCTTTTCACTTTTCTGCCATGATTGCTCTTCACTTTTTTATTAACTAAGTTTAATTTCCATTATAGGAGCTTGGCTATCGTGCTTCTTTAGTCAAAAGAGATACAACAATACATAATCTGGACCATAAAGAGGAAATAAAACAGTAAGCCTATCAATGATTTAAACAGTAATAGGAAACATTGCTTTATTATGAAAAATAATCATGTTTATGTTTTTTCCTCTGTGTTAGGTGGAAGAGATCCTTCTTGTTCAGCCTCATTTTTGGCATCCCTGTCTTTGGACTAATGATATACATGATAGTGCTGGATAACAAACAGAGTGGCCCCATGCCTCCTGAACAAAACATTATTCCAGGTTTATCAATTCTTAATCTGGCATTCTTTGTTTTATGTACTCCTGTTCAGGTGAGCGCACAACAAAAAAGCTTTATTTAAAATGCAAAAATAATATCAAATAATTCTGCTGCAGTAATAGTGCACAGTATAGTTAAGTTGAATTTAAATTAACATGTTGAGCGTCATTATTAACGTTAGAGCGTCAGCCGGGTTCAAGTCCCATTCCACGTCTTGAGCGAATAAATCAAGGCTGACACTCTAGTCTGGTACTGAGGGAGTGCTGCACTGTTTGAGGTGCCAACTTTCGAATGAGATGTTAAATCGAGGCCCCATCTGCCTGCTTGGGTGGACGTAAACGATTCCGTAGCACTATTTTGAAGAAGAGCAGGGGAAGTTTTCTCTGATGTCCTGGACAGTATTTATTCCCTAAACCAATGTCCTAAAAACAGATTATCTGGTCATTACCATATTGCTTTTTGTGGGAGTTTGTTTTGCGCACATTGGCTGCCATATTTTCTACATTATCACTGTGACTACACTTAAAGTGTTTCATTGGCTGTAAAGTGCTTTAAGACCTCTGGTAGTTGTGAAAGCGCCATATAAATGCAATTTTTAAAATTATTGTAGTGTAGGCCAGAGACAACTCCGTTCAAAATAAATCTTTTAAACTAGATTAATAGCATAATATCCCCCCTTTTGTAAATTTAATTTAATCCCTATGGCTCCGCTAGTTGAATTGTAGTAAAAGAGCACAAGTTGACTTGGGGTGTGGGATGTTCATAGCTTCTTTTTCATTTATATGTATTTTGTTCAGATGCCATTGCTGAGAATGGGCATCACAATCACAAATTAACATCTTATCACACCAGGATGTAATAGAGCAATTAGAAATAACAGGTCATGTACAGTTACACCTGTTGTCCATCTCATTAATGTAATCTCTTTATGAAGGTGTATCATCTTGTCTCATCTCATCTTATATTGATGAAAGAAGATAAATCTTTGCTCCAAGGCTCAAAGATATTAGCTTAATATTACAGATTGCATTATTCAGCTGTGACCAACAGCACTCTACGAATGACTTTTCCTGTGCTGTTGGGATCAGAGAACTTATGTGTTTTATAAATCTTTTGTGCTTAATGTTAAAGCATCCAAACTTGTTCTTGACCAAATATCATTCAGGACTGTTTTTTAAAGATGTTTATCAGTAGACTGTTAAGTACTCCTCGGAAGGAGTCTAGTCAAAATGCTGACTGCCAATAATTTTGTTGTTGTGCGTGGTTAGTTTTTCAATGCATGGGCCCTTTCGGTGTTTTAGTGCAACCGCATACACATGCTATTTATCAAGGGGCAAGGCCTGTGCAGTACCTTCTGGACTGCTGTTTGGCCGCACACTTGAGTAGCTTGACCAGAACATTGGTGACTATTTTTATCCTATCCCCAGAATCATATTTAAATTAAATAATATGCTTGTATCCGGATAAAATGTTATGCTTTACTAGGAAAATATTATCTGTGGAGTGCAACTTGCATTTGATAAGCTGCTATGTTAGAGACTATGAGAAATGTTATGGCATATAGAATTAAGGTGAATGGCACCACATGGATTGAAAGATGAAATGAAAGAAAAGGACGTTTCTCAGACTTGGAAGATGTGATGAACTGACTCTTTTATTTGTAATTGATCTGGACTTAGGAATTGACAAACAATATTAAATTTGTAAATTGCAGCAAATTGTTGGGTGTGGTAGATCCTTACAAGGATTGTACAGGAAAATATGGACTGAAAGATGGCAGATAGAGTTCAACTAATGGAGAAATGAAGTACGTATTAAATGATCTTTGCAGATAACAGTGCTCCAGTATTTATAAATGTCAATATGGTGTCTTGCCATTGCGTCCGGGTGCCCGAAAACCGCCACCCTCAGCAGGTTCTCTTCTCAGCTTTCCATCAGCTAATGCTCAAATGGCAGCCAAAGGAAAAGGTATAAGGATACACTCAAGGTCACCCTAAAGCATGGAGGCATTAACACCACTGACTGGGAGGAGAATACTGCCGATTGCTCGGCTTGGCATCACCTGGTCCGTCAAAGCACAAGCCACTTGGAGGCTTAGCGACCCAACAGCAAGGCAAAACGGCGGCGGCAGAGGAAGAAGGAAGCCAACCTGGGGCTGTGAGCGGAAGAACATGTGATCCAGAATCAGGCTCCTTAGTCATCACCAAGCCTGACAGACGTCATCCTCGATTCAGAGGGACCGCCGACGACAACGAATATTTCCTGAACCTAGAGAAAACAAGAAAATGGCCTATTTTCTGTAGTTCGTATAAAACAAATTTTGACATGAAATCTAAATCATAGTATACTTAAGTTCAGTGGCATGAAAATTTACACTTTTCCAGTGATTAACAAATCCAAGCTTGTACATCATCATGGCTAGTAAAGTTTTTGATTTACTTAGTGATTGTAACGCTCTATGTGAGACTGAGCCCTGCTCTATCACTGGTCCAAAGAACCTGATGTGGAGGTCAGTAGTCCTGAATTGCATGGTTACCATTTTCTTGGTGATAAATTAATTACGCTCGTATTGGGCCCTTTTACCTATTCAATTCTCCAACTAAATAGTGCTTTAAAAAGATGTAATTATAGCAAAATAAATCTACTTGGCTTGAAGCTCTGAGTGCTTGAGGGAATTTTTTTATATATGGAAAGGTAAATTGTGCAGCAGAAAATCATAATATTTCAGTACAAATTGAATCTCTGACAAGTGATGCATGAAAATAAAATGCTGTAGAAAGTTGGTTATTCACATTATGGTACTTGTATATACTTTATTGCATCTATTAATTGAAGTAGAGCCACTAATTAACATGTATTTTTTAAGTTTATCGGAGGTTGGTACTTTTACGTTCAAGCCTACAAATCTCTTAAGCACAAAACTGCCAATATGGATGTGCTCATTGTTCTGGCTACCACCACTGCGTATTTGTATTCCTGTATCATACTTATTGTGGCTATTGCTGAAAAGGCAGAACAAAGTCCAATGACGTTCTTCGATACTCCACCAATGCTGTTTGTCTTTATTGCCTTGGGAAGATGGCTGGAACATGTAGCAAAGGTAATAATTCACCTACATAGTTAATCGGGTAAAGTTATTTTCTATAGTAAAATATTCCAGAATTTTTGCTGAACATTTAATGCTTAGAGTGAATCTTCTCTTTTATTGCCTGTTCACATATTATAGTTTCCAATTTTTCCCTCTACTGAAGGAGTTCATACTTGCAAAATATATTGTTTTATTGTCGCCGGTAATTGGTCTTTAGGAAGCCAAAATAAATGTGATCTAAACAGTAAGCATTAGTAAGATACTGGACTGTGGAAGCCATCAAAGGTAGAATGCTCTCACTTTCTGTTCACACGTTTGCACTCTCCAGCAAGCGTTATCACATAATAGTGAATGTGAACATTGATTTTTCCTCTCCCTATTACAAAGGCATGTCCAGTTACAGCACCCCAAATGCTGACTTAACTTGGATCAGTTAATGCATCACTGACCGTTGGAGAAGCTGGGATATTCTGATCTCGCTGGCTACTACAGGTGATGCCTTTACCTGCTAGTGCTAATGCTAATTGCCGCTGTTTCACGCTGCTGGACATCACTTTGAGAATCCAGTGCTTGCTGGGACAAATTAGTTCAATGGTGCTTCCTGTAGGCCCTATCACCTTCTCGTTCTTCTACTTTGTTTTGCCAGCTTTGGCAATTCTTTGGCTGTATTGTAGCTGGGAACACTCATAAGACAGGAATTCCATCTGCAGTGCAGTGAGGCAGTGATCTGGAGATTGTCAAGCGCTTTAGATGCTAGACTGAAGTAGGCTTGAAGTGGAAGGAAAGAAAGTGGGGCAAGAATATATCAGGAAAGTAAAGGAAGGGGGAGAATACAAGGAATAGGGCAAGGGAATAGATATTGCAATGGGACAGGGATTTGTTTTAATGGTAAAATCATCGTTCCTAATTGTTTTTGCAATGCTTTTTATTGTAGAGTAAGACTTCAGAAGCACTGGCTAAGCTGTTATCCCTTCAGGCTACAGAGGCTACAGTCTTAATACTAGGACCAGGCAACTCAATACTGGGGTAAATTGAATTGAAACTATTGTCATGAGCTCCAGTTGAATGAAATTTAGATAAATGCAACAACTTAGTATGTTTATATTCTTAGTTTAATTTTGTTTTGTTGTTTTACACTTTTAATCATCTCCCATGGCTTTTGAAAGCCACAATTGAATCTGTCTGCTCCACAATCTCAGGTACTGCATTCCAGATCCTAACTACTTGCCGCATAAAAAAGCTTGTCCTCATGTCGCTTTTGGCCCTTTTGCCAATCACCTTAAGTTGATGTTCTCTGGTTCTCGACCCTTCTGCCAATGGGTACAGATTCTTGTTCTCTCTCGCTCTTTCATCTTGCTCTCTCTCGTGTCACTTTCATGTTGCTTGCTCTCTCCTATCGCTCTTTCATCTTGCACTCTCATTCTCTTGCTTGCTCTTGTTTGGACTCACTCTCTCGCTCGCACTCGTTCTCTCATGCACTGGCACCCGCCTCTCCCCCTCTGTCTAGACTCCTCATGATTTGGCACTTCTCTATCACATTTATTCTCAATTTTCTCTGAGGGGAATTACCCTAGTTTCTCCAATTCATCTAAGTAACTGAAGTCCCTCATCTTTGGATCGCATTTTCTTAAATCTTTTCTGCGCACTGTTCCAATTGAGGGTGAACCAGTGTTTTATAAAGGTTCATCATAACCACCTTGCTTTCATATTCAATGCCTTGATTTATTAAGCCCAGATCCCATATACCTTTTTGACCACTTCCTAAACCTGCCCTGTCATCTTCAATGATTTACGCATATATATATACACCTGGGTCCCTGCACCACCTCTAGAATTGCACCCTTTGTTTTACATTGCCTTTCTCTTTATTTCTATCAAAATCTGCAACTTCACACTTCTCTGCATTAAATTTTACCTGCCATGTGTATGTTCTTTCCATAAATCTGCCTATGTCGTCAGTCTATCACTATGATCCTCATAGTTCACAATACCTCCAAATTTTCTGTCATCTGCAAATTTCAAAGTTGTGCCCTGGATAGCCAAATCTGTTATTATATATCAAGAAAAACATTGGGCCTAATACCAACCCCTGGGCAACCCCACTATATACCTTTCACCAGTTTAAAAACAACTGTTCACCACTACTCTCTGTATCCTGTCACTCAGCCAGCATCATATCCATGTTAACAATGGGCTCTAACTTGCTGATAAGCCTCTTATGAGGCACTTTATCAAACGCCTTTGGGAAATCCATGCACATCACATCAACCATATTTACCTTCATCATAAAAGCACTCCTGGTGGCCTCAGCTTTCTAGTTTGTCAGTAATGATTTGGGTGGGATGACCAGGGATGACTCTACAAATATGGACTTGCCAAAATCTCGTTCGGTTTGTTTAGTCTGTTTGAAAACATGGCAATTATGTGGACTCCTAAGTTTTTAAAAAGCCATATTAATTTCCTATTTGAAATTCCACTGTTAATTTTGAATGGTCTTTTGTGAAACATGAAAGGTGATCTTCAGAGTGCCTGACAAACTTAAAATGTACCCAAAGCATATTTAGCTGAAACCAGTCATACAAAAGCAGTTATGAGAGTTAGGAATAGGAGAAGAACATTTGAAATAAAGAGGCCCACATCTTTTTTTAACCTACTGTAGATACCCAAGGCTATGTAGATCCAGCAAATAACTTCTGAATAAAACATGATCACAAGTTTAAAATGTATGAATGTTTTACATATGGTCTTTTATTTTGGCAAGTGTCATTAAGGGGACAGTTGCCATCAACTATTTCAAGACTGGTTCCATTAAATAGACTAAATAGCAGGTAGTTCATGGTGTCTTCCACGATATGTACAGAAAGTTAGAGGAAGACTTTTAACAAAAAATTGTATAACATGTAGAAAAATTCAAATGGCTCCAAAGAGCATAAATCTTCCTACCTAAAATGAAAATTCTTTAATTTCAAAAAAGCTATTAAAATATGATTGGAGACTGGAGTTCCAAAGAAAAGAATACTTTTGAAAAATATTGAAAAAGGTGAGAAACTATTTTGAAACAACATTTAGGTAAATTAATTTGAATTGAGTATTTCTCTTTTCTCCCATCAGGCTTTTCCAATGGTCTTTCCTTCCTTCTCCTTATCCTAAAGGAGATTCCTTGCAGAGCACATTTCCATGGACAATTCAAGCTACTTACTTGTTGTTATCAATCATGAGCTCAGATAGTGTGCATTGTCAGGCCATTCTACTGAAGGGGGCAACAAAATTATTACTCTCATTTGATATCCTGCGCCTACCTGATGCAGCTAATTTTGACTGCAGAGAATTCAGGGTTTTGGTGAAATCTGATGCATCAGGAACAATAACATAAACAGCATGCATCTCTTGTTCATCTGAATACTATTCATAAAGCAAAACTAACGCAACTGCACAAAACGGCGACAGTATAAGATGTTATGTTGTATGGAACAGAGATTCATGTAGTCCACCCACTTTTCACATAAACCCAAAAGGCAAGAATGAAATGATGCATGCCATGCTGAGAAGGTACCTGACATTTCTGGGCATTGTTTCCTGAAGCTAAGTGTTAGCTTATCCTACTTGTACACTTTTGTTATGCAAATTTCATCTTTCAACATCATTAACTTTTCACTCATTACAGTAAAAACCATTTAATTAGAACACCTCAATGGAAACTCACTCTCCTTATTAACTTACCTTACTCCCTGACAGCTTTATTAGTGCTCCAGTTGATTAGGTAATGAAACTGAATGTTTTATCATGAATCAACTGCTCATATTCATAATGTACATCATGTCTGTGTTGCAGCTTCAAATGGCAGTCATATCTTTTCTGTATAAACCTGCATTTACAGAGAGGATATGGGGAAAATTCATTCACAGATGTGGGTACACTGGCAATGCCAGCATTTTTTTGCCCATCCATAATTGCCCTTGAGAAGATGGTGGTAAGCTGCCTTGCTAAACAGCTGCAGTTCATGTGGTGAAGTTGCATATTTGGAAGGGAGTTCCAGATTTTTGACCAAGCCACAGTGAAGGAACAACGATATATTTCCAAGTTGGGATAGTCAGCTGTGGCTCAGTGGCTCTGAAGGCAAAGGTTCAAGTCCCCCTCCTGGACTTGAGCACAAAATCAAGTAAGACACTCAGTGCAGTACTGAAGGAATGTTGCACTGTTCAAGGTGTCCTCTTTCAGATGATGCCCCCCTCAGGCAGACGTAAAACATTCCATGCCATTATTTCAAAGAAGAGCAAGGTAGTAATCCTTGGTGCCCTGGCCAATCTTTATCCCTTAATCAACATCACAGAAAAACAGGTTGAGGTCATTATTGCTTGCTGTAGTATTTCCTACAATGGTGACTGCATTTCAAAGATACTTTGTTGGCTATAAAATGCCTGTGGTTGTGAAAGGTGCTTTATAAATGCAAGTTGTTTTCTTTATACCAAGTGTAAGCACTATTGCACTAATATAAGTTTCTCAAGCTTATCACAGATGTTGTCCTCATTGCCACTTCACGTATGCTGAATTGTAAATTGTTTGTGCTATAGAAATACGCTCACTGTTTCATTGATTCCATACAGATAGTAGAATAACTCCTATTAGTCTGAGCTTGATTTGAATCTAAATGCCCAAGACAATGTGTGAATTTAGTACACTCTTTCATTTTTAGCACAAGTCTCACACTCTTTGAGGCCATATTGTATGTGCTGATCTGCCTTGATTGAGTTTGTGTTGTACTGTTTTGAAATCTTCGGACCAGTGAGAGCAATTGACTTGTTTATGATAAGTGGCTGGCTTTAATGTGTGATTTCAGCATGTATTTGATTGTTAGCCAAATCATTGGTTGATGTACCACTCTTGTGAAGCTGGAAAATAATGCATTGCACTTTACTAGAACAGCAGATTTACCTAGAATTTACAGTAGAGTGTTATGATCTCCAGCTGAGGTTGCCCCTGGACAAGGCTGAACCCAGCTTGATAGATCCTAACTTTTAATTTGTTTGTTTAGATACGTGGAAAGGGGCTACTGAACAGTCACAGAAGTCAGCTGATGAACTTTTAACAAAAGAATAAGACATTTATTGAACAAGAAAAGACGAACCATACCACAATACTCCTTCACCCACAACTATACCTTTACAAATATATATAGATTTTTAAGGATACCACAAGTTACAAAAGCTATTTTATACTCTAATATCCACAGTAAGTACACAGCACGTGTACCAATAGGCACCCTGTGGTCAGACAGACGAAACTCTGAAACCAGATGACAGATGCCACCTCAAGCAAATGCTGTGGATCTCTCCTCAACTCCCCCAGACGCTTGTCATACTGAGCCAACTGGTCTCACTGCATTCCGTCCTTCACAAGAGGATTTCCAATCTCCATTCTCCAAGACCTTGCCTCGGAATCTTCTCCCAAACCAACGCTTTCTCTCAGACGCCTCCCACATGGGTTCATCTCCAGGGTTTTGAACTCTCCTTCTGACGCTCCTCTTCCCTGGGTGACTACATGCATTCCAGCTGTCTTCCACATACTCTGTCTCACTGACTCAGCCATCAACTGCTTCACATGCCCATAGCAAAGAGTTACAGACCTTCAGTCGTCACTTTGGACCTTCTTGCCTCTTGTAAGCTGTTCTCGCTTTAAATCTGCTTCCTGAAGCTTTTGTCTCTTTAAATCTGAAGCTTGGAGCCTTTCCCTCTGCCCCTCACTCTTAACTTAATTTACAAGACATTTTCCAGGTTCCTGCCTGTCGTTTGACCTGAAGGTCTCCTTTGGACTTCCCCCTGTTCCCCTGGATTTTGGAGTCTTTTCTTTAGCTTGGGGCTGGCTATCTGCCCTCTTTGCTCCAGTTGCTCCTGGTAGCAACTTTCAAAAACCATCTGAACCCCACAGCTACCAAATCAAAAACTGCTGTTTCTCGTGTGTCTGTCTGTTGGAAAGACCTGCCTCTCTAGCCCCCTGTCGCTAAGCAACAGCACTTTTTCTACTCTTGTGTTTGTTTAACTTCTTAAGTCGTAAACTCTCATTAGAAATGCAAGCACCTTTTTAAAGTGAAACGAAAACTCAATTTGACCTTTCTTAGCACGCGGATACAGAAATACAACTAAAACTAAAACTTTGAAGCTAAAACTCATTTGTAACACCCACAAATACCAATTTAATTTACTTAAACTATCTCTATTTTGTAACAAGAGGAACAGGCTTCTCGGCCCAACTGATCTACTTAACCCATTGACTTCAATGGAGAATAAAATTGGGTATGGTGTGAAGTGTGCATTTGACCCGAACCTGCCTTGTTCCTGCTGGTTAGATTAAAAGCAGAGCTTCTATCTTATTTCTCCCCATATCGTGTACCAGTGTCACTGTATCCAACTTCGAGGAGGTGTATAACCTATGATGATTCTGCCTCTGGTTTGCTCTCGTGTCTGGGGCCAAATGTCTTGCTGTTGCTTTATATAATAGGCCAAAATTTTTCAGTCGGTGTATGGGCACACATGCTGACGTCATCGTGCTGTCTCGCGCTGTTTCGTTCAGCGGGTGCAAAACCAGAATCAGCTGCGTGCCCGCCAATAATTGAAAGGTCTATTAAGGCCATTAATTGGGTAATTAATTTCAAGTTTACGCTGCCTGTCCAACTTTACGGTTGGAGGGTAGGCTAAAAGGCCAAGCGGTCTTTGTTTTTTAGGAAATCTCATCCACGAGCGGGATGAGGTTTCCTAAAGCTTTTATGAATGATATAAAAAGCTTTTCAGAAAAATTAAAACATGTCCCATCTCATGTGACATGTTTCAATAAATTATTATATTTATTTATGTTTTCTAGCAACTCTGCCTCAGGGAGATTGAAGTGCATGCGAAAGAGCGCTGGCTCCAACCCTCCCTCCTCCCCCCACCCACACAGGTAGCGCTGAGTGCTACTGCTTGCGCCTTATGCTGGGTGGGCCTTAATTGGCGGAGCTGATCTCAGGCAGCAGTCGGCTCCGTGACCTCCTGCCGAGCCTGCCCGACACGGGAAAAATTCTGGCATAAAGTCAGTATAGAAAACATTGGAGGCTGATAGTATATGGGGTTCTGATTTTTTAAAAATTCTTTCACAGCATGTGGGCATTGCTGGCTAGGCCAACATTTATTGCTCTTGAGAAAGTGGTGGTGAGCCTCCTCCTTGAACCACTGCAGTCCTTGTGGCGTAGGTACACCCACAGTGCTGTTATGTGCTACCAAGCTCTGTTGCATTGAACAAGAAACAAGCCAAAGAAGTAGTTCAGTAAAAGATCTTCAAAGTTTTTTTTCATTAACCTGTTTTCAATGTATTCTCACATGATGATTTAGTAAATCTTACATGCCTCAGTTGTTGGAATCTAGGAAACATTTCTGATACCTTGTGACTTCTAAAACCAGCAGGAGACTTCCTCTAATGATGGGTTACATTGTACATCTGTTCCATCTACGCAAGGTCTCTACATTGCTGACAATTTTTAATGGGTGTGGAGGATGGTGGTATTTATAACAGAAAATGCAGCTTTCTGAAAATCTTTCAATCTGAAGTACACAAGTATAAATATTGTCTATGATTTTGATTCTTTCAGTGAGGAGCAGATAGCTGTGGATCTCGTCCAAAGGGGTGACATTATTAAGGTGGTCCCTGGTGGCAAGTTCCCTGTGGACGGAAAAGTAATAGAAGGCTGTTCTATGGCAGATGAATCTCTCATTACAGGTATGTGTTGATTCTTCGTTTAAAGTATACCAGGCTTAATATGCCTCTTCTAATGTGTTCCTTTTAAAGATGCCAAATCATTATCATATTTGGCCCAGATGCATTACGCACTAAAAAGCCTACGGGGTATCCAAGATGAGGTCTTGAGCTGCAATACCAGTTTTGCCTACCTTTAGCACAAGACACCAGCTTGGGAAAGGTGTTGTTGTACATGTTAGGATTGGCTGCCTGGAAGATCAATAAGAATCTGATTGACAATTAAAATGCCTGCTGATTCTCATTAAAGAAGTTGCATGATATTTTGGTAGCTTGTGCTTCAGTTAACCTCTCATAACAACAACCACCTGAATAGGAATGAAGAGGTCATTACTGAGGATTTGAAGCACTACTTAAACATATGCTTAGCTTTCACTATTCCCTTGTTGCTGGGGATTTGAAGAGGATTTCTGAGACACATCATGGGACTTTCTGGGATACCTAGTTAAGACTTCACGAACACTTTTTATCAGCATTTATTCTAAGATCTTCACCTGAAGTGAGTGAGTTCTGTATTACATTATCTCAATGGACACCTTTATATGAGTCACCAAGAGAAAGGGATGTTTGGTCATGGGCATCTTCCTAGGGGTTCTCCCTGGTTTGAAGGAGGAATGGGACAAGACATGAGGCTGAGAGCGAGAGACAAGAGGGCGAGATGAGCTCCTCTCCCTCTGCGCATATAGGACTTTCTCTCTCCTCTGGACTTCGCCCACTAGAACCTCCAATGCAATGTCAAAGAATCTGTCTGCCCCTTCCCTCTATACCTGAGCCATTTTGAAATGTTCCATTGTGTGTCAGCCAGTGTACTCCATACCTTCAGTGGAAGTGGATGCATAGAGTACTTATACTACGTCACGAAAATTGCTTCCAATCAGCGCTTGAGTCTAAACCTGCAGGCATCTTTTTTTAGCACCTCCAGGAGAGTTTATGCCATGGTAATCATTAATTGGTACCCAAATTGTTGGCTACAACCAGGCTTTCAAATGGCCGTTGTTTATCGGCACAGCACCCACTTTGCATCCAATTTCGTCCTTTCAGCAAAATATGTCAAGAAATAACATTATACAGGCAAGCTAGTTAAATAAGGAGAGCTGGGGCAATTGGAGCTTAGAAGACTGAGATCGATAGACATTTGTTAGATATGTATATCAAGATATATGGGGCTAAGGTGCATAAGTAGAGTTGAGGTACAGATCTGCATGATTCAACTGAGCAGTGCAGTAGGCTCGAGGGCTGAATGGCCAATTCCTGTTCCAATGTTCCTTTGAAAATTACACATGACAATGAACATTTTAAATGAAAAGTAACCGGTCCAGCCTTTCAATGTCCCAAGAACCATCTGCACTGTAAGAATTATTGCATTATGATCATCTGCTATTATTTAGAAGTTACTTAATTTGAAATTCTGGATAATGGGGAATTGGAATTGTACTTAAAGTGCTACTGTGCCACTTTGGTGCATTTACTGTACTTAATTAGAATTTTTCAATAACTTGACTTTACATCGGAGCTGGGGGTTGGACATAATGACTTTAAGTTATCAGGAGTAGATGGCATTTTTCATTCTCAAGTCTCTTAATGGTTATTGAGAAGTACTTACTATTTTAGCACTGCACTCTAGAGTTTTAAGTTCATTAAGGGTGAGATTTAGTACTTGGAGCATAGTACAGTATTCAACCTACTCAACTATTTTGAACAATATTAGGAATGATATTTATTTTGGATACATATCAATCTACAGATTTGTTCAGTAAAATGGTCTCCAGATATAGCTTAGTATTTCAATTGCTTTGTTAGCAATAGATGCAAAAGACAGGAATCTTTCGGTATATGGTTGGTAATAATATTTCCAAATCCCAATTCTTAGTTCTTACTAATGAAGATTAGTTCATCATTTCTGGTTCCAATGTACAGTATCTTGCATTTGCACCAATTAAAATTCATCTGCCATTTTTAACTTATCTTTTAATGGGGAAAGATAGTCAAACAGAGCACAAACAAAACAGGGCTTTGTGATTCGTAGGTGTAGATCTCATTAAAATCACAATATAATTATGGATGAAGACATTTGATTTGTTTAATTCATCCATCCAGAGAACTAAATGTTCTCTCTTCTCAGCCCACCAGTCTTAACATTTCCATTTGCTTCTATAAGATCACTTCGTGGATGCTTTTTTTCTAAGGTGGAAAGCTCAATTTTCTCCAGTCTTTCCTCACAATCAGTGCTCATGCATCTTGTCTGAACTTCCTCCAGTTATGCCCAGTTATCTCTTCATAATTCTGGGGAGTGGTGGGTTGCCTCTAGTACACTATGTGGTATTTATTCCACATGTTGATTTTTATATGTGTGAAGAAGGATTTCCTGATGGCTAGAAATTACTTTTTATTAGATTGAACCTATTCCACTTGATGCTACTCCTGAATCTTAATTTAAGATAATATTCCAGGTAAATGTTTTAAAGTCTTAACATTTTCATTTGCTTCTATAAGATCACTTCATGGATGCTTCTTTTCTAAGGTGGAAAGCTCAATTTTCTCCAGTCTTTCTTCACAATCAGGGCTCATGGATCTTCTCTGAACTTCCTCCAGACTTGAAAGCCTTTCTTGTTTCTTGACAGCCAGTACTGGAAAGGACTGGTGATTACTCAGCTTATTTTATGTTATCATCTTGACTTCATATTGCCCTTAAATACGTGTATATACGATAAAGGAGTATGGAATTAAGACTACAGATTCACAGTATACATAATTTTCTGATTTTGTTCTTACAGGGGAGCCTATGCCAGTTGTAAAAAGAGCAGGAAATACAGTGATTGCTGGTTCTATTAATGCACAGGGTTCACTGCTTATTCAAGCTACCCATGTTGGTCCAGAAACAACGTTGTCACAAATTGTTAAGCTGGTAGAAGAAGCACAGACATCAAAGGTAGACCTGCGATCCTTGCATTGTGCAATTAAACAAGCTATGTTTATATAAAAGCAAAATACTGCGGATGCTGGAAATCGGAATTTAAAAACAGAAAATGCTGGGAAAAACTCAACAGGTCTGACAACATCATGGGAGAGAAACGGAGTTAAGGTTTCAAGTCTGTATGACCCTTCTTCAGGGTCCAGCTCTATAAAGCTATATTTATAGTCACTTGGTAGTACAGACTTGAGTATTTTTGTCTTGCACTCATCATGACAGATGCAAAAGTGCCATATTTCAAAGGGAGCAATAATTTATACTGCATGAGGAAAGGGTGCTGATTGGTTGGCAAGATCACTCTGGTTGAGAGTTGTTGCCATGGAGAATGCATCAGGGAACTGCTACCCCACACTTTAGTTTAATTTGAAAAAGGTGCAATGCCTAGACATGTTTTTTTTGACTGCAGAGGACAGGTCCCTGCATATGAATATATGTAGCTTCTAGCAAGCGTAAGTGAGCCACATTGCGAGTCTGACTGATGATATTAAATTGATAGTGTAATTCTTAGCAAGTGCTGTCCAATCATAGAAGTTGGGGTGCATTCCCCAAGACAATGCCTCGACCCATCAGAACCATTTAACCATGCAGTATGAATTGTTGCTCCCTTTGAAATTTGGCATTCTTGCATCTCTCCTGCTGAGTGCAAGACTAAAAGCTTCGACAGCATGTCTCTTTTTTCAGCAATACTGAAGTTTTATTTACGCGTATGTCAAAAATAGTTTTGGAATGCTATGGGAATTAGCAGCAGGAGTAGGCCATATGGACCTTCAAGTCAGCTGCACCATTCAATTAAATCATGGCTTAATTTGTAATAGACTTAGAGAATTATAATGTAATTTTAGAACAAGGCACCTTTCATTAGTACTTTTCTGGCTACTGTTTGCCAATATTATTTTCACAAAATGGGGGCAAAGGATGACCAAACTTGAAAGAATCATTGGAGATAATTTTCAGCTTTTCCGTTCAGGAGCGAATCACCCACCCACTATAGAACCCACTCAATTTTCATTTTTAAAGCGGGTTCTATAAAGGGTGGACAATCTTGCTGTTGAAAAACAGGTGATTGACCTGATTAGCCAGTTTACCATTGAATCAAAACCTTCAACACTTCAAAGTGTTAATGAACATGAAATTGGACCTCATTACACTCATTTTCCAGGCAGGAATTAAAGTGCAAAGATATTCAATTTAGGGAACTTGTCTCTCTTGTCTGAACAGCTTTTGGACAATGTCCAATCCATATTATCATGGGTAGAAGATTGGCTGGCTGGCAGAAAGCAGAGACTATGTATAAATGGGTCTTTTTCTGATTGGCTGGATGTGATAAGTGGAGTCCCACAGGGGTCTGTACTGGGGCCTCAACTGTTTATGATTTACATCAATGACTTAGATGAGGAGGATGAAGACATGGTAGCTAAATTTGCAAATGACACAAAGATAGGTAGGAAAGTATGTTGTGAAGAGGACATGAGGTTGCAGATTGATATAGATAGGTTGTGAGTGGGCAAAGATCTGGCAAATGGAGTTTAATGTGGGAAAATGTGAAGTTGGTCACTTTGGCAGAAGAACAAAAAAGCAGAGAACTACTTAAATGGAAAACGGCTGCATAATTCCGAGGTGCAGAGGGATCAAGGAGTTCTAGTACATGAGCCACAAAAAGTTAGTATGCAGGTACAGCAACTAATTAAGAAGGCTAATGAAATACTATCTTTTATTACGAGAGGGATTGAACAGTAAGGATGTTATGTTTCAGTTACACAGGGCATTGGTGAGACTGTGCCTCGAATACCGTGTGCAGTTTTGCTCTCCTTAAGGAAGGGTGTAAATGCATTGGAGGTGGTTTACTAGATTGACACCTGGAATGAGTGGGTTGTCTTATGAGGAAAGGTTGGACAGACTGGGCTCGTTTAGAAGAATATGGGGTGATTTGATTGAAGTATACAAGATCCTGAATGGCCTTGACAGGGTAGACATTGAAAGAATGTTTCCTCTTTTGGGTGAGTCCAGAACTAGGAGGCATTGTTTTAAAATTAGGGGTCGCCCTTTTAGGACAGAGACGAGGAGAAATTTCTTCTGAGGTTTGTGCGACTTCGGAATTCTGCCTCAGAAGGTGGTGGAGATGGGGGTCATTGAATATTTTTAAGTTGCCTTTGCAACTTTCCCAGAGTGTAGTGCCCGGAATAGTCCACAATATTCCAGCTGAGGTCTAACCAGTGATTTATAAAGTTCTAACAGCTCTCATTGCTTTCATGTTTTACTCCTCTGTTTAGAAACTCAAGTCACCTTTATGTTTTTATAACCGCCTTTTCAACTTGCCCCATCACCTTTAAGAATTTTCAAAATTGTACATGCATTTCCATATTGGCCCTCCCAAATTGTATTACTTCATACTTTTCACACTGAACTCCATCTGCCATGCTTTTGTGCATTTCACCACCTTGTCCATACCATCTTAAAGCTTATAAAAATCATCATCATGATCCTCTATTTTGCAGCATCTGTAAACTTTGTAATGCTGCTCTTGCCACTTGAGTTCAGGTCATTTCTAAAAATTACAGAGTAACAGACCCCAAAATGACCCTGAGAGACTCCACTGCAGCTCATCCCCCAGAAAAATATCCAACCACCACCAATGATCCTTCTAAATTTTCTTCATTGTGCACAGCCTATTTAATTTAGGTGCATGGTGCCTATAAATTTTTTTGCACAGCTGCGGTATCTTAAAGGGCAGAGTTTGTGAGCAACCTTGCAACCAGTGCCTTCACAGTTGCTGTATGGATGTACACACGTGCAGCTTAAAGGGAACATTGTCCACCATCGCCATTTGCTCCCTGTCACTAAATCTGGGGGAGATTTTGGAGGCCTGCTTTGCAGGAGGGGTGGCTAGAGGCCTGGAAAGATAATCAAAGGCTGAGGCGGATGAGATTGGCTGGGGTGGGGAGTGGTGGCTTCAAGGGGAAGGTCATGGGCGGGAGAGGGATATTCTCAATTGCAGGGGTTGCCCGGGCAGGCACCATGGATCCAGGTATAAAGAAGACACTTAACTTCTGGATATGCAGCCATTGTAGTTGTTGGGCATCTTAAATCTCAGAAAACCTTGGCAACCACAGTTAAAGTTGAAAAGCCTCAGCATCATATTTGAAGTGTAAGCCAGCCTCCTTGGAGCAGGTTGGTCATCCATTTACCTTTCCTCCTCGGATAATGCTGGAAGTGGGAGGGTTGGAGGTGGGTTTGGATCAGGATTCTGATTTTTAAATCATTAATCAATCACCCAACCCCAATTCCCTCTTTTTTTTGTTTTAAGATTCAGCCCCATGTGTTTTAAATAGTAGGTCATCATTTATCCTAATTTTTAACTCTATACTATCAAATAAATACTATCAAAGTATCATAAAACATTTCTATGGAGTTAAAACCACAGAGAAAATTGAAAAGGTCCCTTCCGACTTGTGTGGATCACCAGAAAACAAAATACTGCTGAAAAATGGCACAAAGACTGCTTTTGTTTAAACTAAGGGATTTGTTAAAAATAATAACACAGGATATAGGCAGTTTAGACAGATTGGAGCAATGCTACAAGTTACAGGGGAAAATTTAAATGATTTTCATGTTTCCAGTACTGCATCAATTGCTTGAAACCCCTATCCTAGTGCATTATAAATTGCTGAACCATGATGAATTTGGAGGGGAGGGTGAAGAGAGAAATGAAAAGTAAAACAAAGGGAGAAAGAACTGGTTTCCATAGAAATCGTTGGCAATATAATTTTTAACATGGTAACATAATTTTTAATTTGCTCTTCATTTCATGAATCTAAATGAAATATGTTTTGACTTTTACAGGCTCCAATTCAACAGTTTGCGGACAAGCTGAGTGGATATTTTGTTCCATTTATCGTTGTTATTTCTGTGGTTACACTGACTGCCTGGATCATCATTGGTTTTACAAACTTTGACGCCATTGAAAAGTACTTGTCAGTAAGTAGTGCCTGCAATAGATGTCAGCCTGGAATAATAAGCCCTGAGGCATTTTGGAATTTTTTATGCAAGGGCAAAGCAAATTTTACCTTGTATGTGCTCCAGACAATGCCTATTTTAATGGTGCTTTTTACAAATCAGATATTACAGTTGAAACCAATAAAGAAGTCAGCTGCAGGTAGATGTATGGGGCAAGAAACAGTTTTTTAAAAAAAAACAGCTTCTGTGTAGCAACACTATAAGACCACAAGACGTAGGAACAGAAGTAGGCCATTCGGCCCATTGAGTCTGCTCTGCCATTCAATGAGATCATAGCTGATCTGATAATGCTGAACTCCACTTTCCTGCCTTTTCCCCTTAACCCTTGATTCCCTTACTGATTAAAAATCTGTCCATCTCAGCTTTGAATATACTTAACAACCAAGCCTCTACAGTCCTCTATGGTAAAGAATTTCACAGATTCATTACCCTCTGACAGAAGAAATTCCTCCTCATCTCTTTCTTAAATGGGCGACCCCTTCCTCTGAGATTATGTCCTCTGGCCCTAGCATCTCCCACAAGGGGAAACAATCTCTCAGCAACTACTCTGTCAAGCCCCCTAAGAATCTTGTATGTTTCAATAAGGCCGCTTCTCATTATTCTAAACTCCAAAGAATACAAGCCCAACCTACTCAATCTCTCCTCACGAGAAAATCCTTCCATACCCGGAATCAAACTAGTGAACCTTCTCTGGACTGCCTCCAATACCAGTATACCTTTCCTTTGATAATGGGACCAAAACGGATCAGAATATTGGAGGTGTGGTCTAATTAGTGCCTTGTATAATTTTAGCAAGACTTCCCTATTTTTATACTCCATTCCCTTTGAAATAAAGGCCAACATTTCATTTGCCTTCCCTATTACCTGCTGAGCTTGTATGCTAGCTTTTTGTGATTCATGCTTGCGGACCCCCCAAATCTCTCTGCTGCAGCTTTCTGCAGTCTTTGTGCATTTAAGTAATATTCTGCTCCTCTATTCTTCCTGCCAAAGAGTATAACCACACGTTTTCCCATGTTATATTCCATCTGCCAAGTTTTTGCCCACTCACTTAACCTGTCTATATCCCTCTGTAGACTCCTTGTGTCATCCTCACCACTTGCCTTCCCACCTATTTTTGTGTCATCTGCAAACTTGACGATAGTACATTCACTTCCCTCATCCAAGTCGTTAATATATATTGTAAATAATTGTGGCCCCAGAACTGATCCTTGTGGCACTCCACTAGTTACAGGCTACCGTGCTGAAAATGCCCCCCTTATCTCAACTCTCTGTCTTCTAATAGTTAGCCAATCCTCTATCCATGCTAATACACTACCCCCAAAACCATGGGCTTTTATCTTATTAAGTAGCTTACTGAGCACCTTTTGGAAATCCAGATATATTACATATACTGGTTCCCCTTTATCTATCCTGCTTATTACATCCTCAAAGAATTAAAATAAATTTGACAGGCATGATTTCCCCTTCATGAATCCATGCTGACTCTGCTTGACTATATTATGTATTTCTAAATGCTCTGCTATATTACATCCTTTATAATAGATTCTAACATTTTCTCAATGTCAGATGTTAAGCTAATTGGCCTATAGTTGCCTGTTTTTGAATAAGGGCATTACATTGGCAGTTTTCCAATCCTCTGGGACTTTTCCAAGAATTCTTAGATTCTGGAAGATTACTACCAGGGCATCCGCTAACTCTGGAGCCACTTCCTTTAATATCCGAGGTTGCAATCTATCAGATCCAGGGGACTTATTGGTCTTTAGCCCCATTAGTTTCCCTAGTACTTTTTCTCTAGTCATAGTTATTGTATATATTTCCTCCCTCGCCCCCCCCCCCCCCCCCCCACTGCTTTGTTCCTTGATTATTTAGTATTTTTGGAATGCTATTTGTGTCTTCCACCTTGAATGGGCAAAGATCTGGCAAATGGAGTTTAATGTGGGAAAATGTGAAGTTGTTTACTTTGGCAGGAAGAACAAAAAAGCAGAGTACTACTTAAATGGAGAACGGCTGCATGATTCTGAGGTGCAGAGGGATCTAGGTGTTCTAGTACACGAGTCACAAAAAGTTAGTATGCAGGTACAGCAAGTAATTAAAAAAGCTAATGGAATGCTATCCTTGATTATGAGAGGGGTTGAACATAAAAGTAAGGATGTTATGCTTAAGTTATACAGGACATTAGTGAGACCAAACCTCGAATACTGTGTGCAGTTTTGGTCTCCTTATTTAAGGAAGGATGTAAATGCATTGGAGGCAGTTCAGAGCAGGTTTACTGGATTGATACCTGGAATGAGTGGTCAGTCTTATGAGGAAAGGTTGGACAGACTGGGCTTGTTTCCACTGGAGTTTAGAAGAGTGAGGGGTGATTTGATTGAAGTACACAAGATCCTGAACGGCCTTGACAAGGTAGACGTTGAAAGGATGTTTCCTCTTTTGGATAAGTCCAGAACTAGGTGGCACTTTTTTAAAATTAGGGGTTGCCCTTTTAGGATAGAGATGAGGAGAATTTTTTTTGAAGGTTGTACGACTTTGGAATTCTCTGCCTCAGAAGGTGGTGGAGACGGGGTCATCAAATATTTTTAAGACAGAGGTAGATAGATTCTTGTTTGGCAAGGGAATCAAAGGTTATCGTGGTTAGATGGGAATGTGGAAATCGAAAAGCAAGATGATCAGCCATGATTTTATTGAATGGTGGAGCAGGCTCGAGGGGCTGAATGGTCTACTCCTGTTCTTATTTCTTATGTTCTTATGAAATCTCACCGCTCTCTGCGCTCTTTTTAAAATCAAGTCTCCCCGTTCTCTGTGTTGTTTTTAAAATTAAGTCTCCCCTTGTTCTTTTTAAAACGACTCTTTTAAAAGACTGTTTGAAAATTTATTTTAAGTCCTAGGTATTTAGCACCCATCTAACTTAAGTGTTTGGTAGGTGGTTGGAAGGGAGAGTTTTTCTTATAAATTGCATAAAACAGTTTAGTAGTTACCTGGGAAGAGGGCTGGAAGTCTTCCTGCCTATTGCAGTCAACCATTCAGCTGTTCAGAAAGTAAAGTGTGAGCAGACTTGCAGTCCAGTTTTACGTCCTTCCTGTGGGATAAGCTTTTTACCTCTGCCTGGCACCTCTCGCTGGCAGCCAGGCTGAAATCATCTGCAAGACACATTGAATATCCATTTCCATTCACATAGTGTCACTTAATCCTGGGCTGCTGCTGGCAGATCCAAGGAAACCTTTTTCTCTTGGGCTCACTGGTTTTGTAAGCTTTCAGTTCAAGGCCTGCAATACTAAAATAAATTCTGATCTAATTAAGATACTCAGATATCAGGAGTAAGATTATTACGATAAAGTAAATTAAGAACTTGTGCAATATAATTTTTTTACGACTTAGGGCAGAATCATCCCATTTGTACTAAGTGCAGTAGTGGGCATGAAAAAAATGGTTTTACCTACTGGCCACAATTTTTAGTGCTGTATCGCCCCCTTCCTGCCTCATTAATTATGCAGCCACTGGAAACATGCCATCTTGCTGTTGGGCATGTTTTCTGTGCCTATTATGTTGCTCTGAAAAAGATCATTTTTACTCGCAAATTTCAACATATACCCCAGGCTGGTACATAAGTGCAGTATGGAGGAAGTGATACATTGTCAAAGCTGCTGTCTTTCAGATTTGACGATAAATTGAGGCCCCATCTCCCCCTCAGGTGAATGTAGAAGATCCCACGACACTATTCAAAGCAGAGTATGACACTTCTATCTAGTATGCTGTCACATTTTGTCTCACAACCAATGGCTAAAATAAGTGACCTGGTTGTTTAATTCATTGCTGTTTGTGGGACCTTGCTGTTTGCAAATTGGCTGCTGGGCTTCCTACATCACAACAGTGACTGCACTTCTAAAGTATTTCACTAACTATTGAGCTCTTTGGGACATTCTGAGCTTGTTAAAAATGAAAGATAAATACAAGTTTGTTCCTTCTTCCTAGTTCCCATTTTCAATTTTTAGGTAGGATCCATTTTCAAAAACCTGGGGTTGGAGTTTACGCTCCCCTGCCAGCTGGTTTGAAGGGGGAGGCTTGTAAAATCCAGCGTATAGCCTTCCCTCCACTTATCTCTCTGCCCTAGACCAATTAATGGCCACTTAAGGACTTCATCGTGCCCTCGTCGCTATTTTATCTACAGCAGAGGCTTGCCAGATGGGTAGCCAGCAGCTTTTACTGGGTGATCTGGTGTCGGGCAATGGGGGGGGGTGCTTCTCCTTGGTGGGGGGGTCCCCTGTGCCCATTGGAGGGCCCCATCCCACCCCAAACCCCCAAGATCGCACTTTCCTCTTTACCTTCCTCACTCCCCACACCCCTCTCAAAGCCATGACACCCTGTCAAATTCAGCCTGTGTTTCATTGGCAGGAAATATTGGCTTTAAAGACCATTTTCTTCAGTCAATCAAAAGACTAGTAAGTAACGTCTGATATGATCTTTTCGTTGTCGGTTTTTGTCATGTAAAAAAAATTAGACAAACATAAAATGATCTCTGGCAGTTGAGTATGCTTCTATCTACTGCCAGAACCTTAGTGGTCAGCTGAGAAAGCTCAGTCATGGAACTGTAATACCACCTATTTAATATCCCCATCGTGTAAGTGATATTGTGTTGAAGTATAATTTCCCAGGATAATTGACTGAGACTGTATTATATACTGTTATCACAAGGTGTCGAGAATTGGCTGGTTTTTCATGTTGACTCATGAACTCTTCTCTTCTTAGGGCTACAGCAAGCATATTCCTAAAGCTGAACTGATTATCAGATTCGCATTTCAGACTTCCATTACTGTGTTGTCTATTGCATGCCCCTGTTCCCTGGGACTGGCTACACCTACAGCTGTGATGGTGGGAACAGGCGTTGGTGCTCAAAATGGCATTCTCATCAAAGGTGGAGAACCACTCGAGATGGCACACAAGGTTAGTGGTGGAGATCTAGTAAGAAAAGTTACTGTAGAAAGCAACATTTTTTTTACCAGCAGGAACAGATCAGATTGGTTACACTGGATCAATATTTTTGATAAACAGCCAACCAGAAGCTCATGAAATGTATCAGTATTGAAAGGCAGAAATATGCAGGATGATAGGGAAAGAGCAGGAGAGTGGGACTAATTGAACAGCTCTTTCAAAGGGCCAGCACAATTATGTTGGCCTGAATGGCACCTTGTGTGTTGTATCATTGTATAATTCTACGATTATCTTTTTCAAAGTTTCTTTCTTTAGAAAAAGTAAAGGCAATTGTATTTCTCCTACAAGTAAGTCTGGATGGGGATAGCTCTCACCCAAGAATCTTAGTTATGTATGTATGTATTTGGGCAGTGTGTGTCTGCAGGCTTTTTAGCTACAGGAAGCATCAAAGCCAAGTCAACCTTGCTTTCCTCGGCTCTGCATGCTTACTTTGAAGGAGATCTCACTGAAATGTGATTATGAGTGGAAACTGACTGATATTCTTCTGTCTTTCTACATGGGGACACAGGTATTTCTAAATACCACCAACACCTAACCAACTTAGATTACCTAACTCTACATAACATTATTTCAATAATTAGCTCAAAGTTTTATTTGTGGAATACCTGCACAAAATTAAAATAAATATATACATTTTGGTTGTATTTTCAGCAACCGTAGGAGCAGTGAGTTCAGCAATTGTTAATGGTTAGTGGGTTATTTGTTATTACAAAGTGGGATACATATTTCATCATCTAATCTGCTTAAATTAAACTTCCCTACACCTTGACAACAGATGGGAAATTACATTTAAAAAATGATAACTACAGTTGATAACTGATTTTTTTCACTGTAGTGATAAAAGCTTTTGTATCTCTAGATAAAAGTGGTGATGTTTGACAAAACTGGAACAATTACACATGGTGTTCCAAAGGTAATGAGGGTTCTAGTACTGGCAGATGTAACTGTACTGCCGTTGAAGAAATTGCTCGCAATTGTTGGTACCGCAGAAGCTAGCAGTGAGCATCCTCTTGGAAATGCTGTGGCCAAATATTGCAAAGAAGTAAGTCACAGACATTCTTTCACTACTACATTTCAGTTTCTCAGTGCAGTCGATACTTCATACTAAAGTCCCATGTATAACGTAGTAATATACCATAGTGCTGGATTTTGCAATAGGAATACTGATGGGATGTTGCAACTCACTGTTATTATGGAGTAAATCAGATAGCAACATCAAGTGTCTGCACGTGCACAGTTAACTGAGTAAAAGGTTAGGGGTGGTACATTCAGGAGTAAGAGAGTTATTAAGCCTGTGATAAGTGTAATTAACTGCTAATCAATCTCTCTGGCCTTGAACGTTTTACAAGGATGGACTCTCATTGTTTGAGAAATTAATTAGTAGCAGATATTTAAAATATATACTTTTTTACTTCTTCTGGCTGTCAGTTTTATTTCTCTCTTAACTCCACCTGGTCTCTTGTAATCTTTGTTTCATTTCCTATGCATGATTTAAATCTAATTTATATTTCATGGTTTACAGTCTGCATGTCTCAGAGGGGATTCTTCAGCCTAGCTTGTGAAAGAGCATGTGACAGATGTCCATGGTTCGGACATCAGATTAAAGCAACGCTCTTTTCAAAAACCTGTATAAACTTTGTGGGCAGCTGTCAATGATGCGAATGACAAACACTTTATTCATAGCTCACAACAAAACTTGGGCCAAAACATTCAAATATGCTAAACATTTTAATGTTGGCCATATAATGTTTTTACCACTAACACCAAAATTATTGTCTATTTAAATTATAATAGCTTTGCCACTAAATAATAATTTGTACTAATTCTATCGTTGACCCATTTAAAAAAAAAAGTATTTTTGTGCTTTTGTAGGAATTGTGTTGTGAAATAAATATTACTATTTTGAGTATTGCGTAATTTAACAGACCACTATCTGTATGTTTAGAACCGTTTTCTTCAAAATAAATTAAGGTAATTCCAGACTTCCCTTTCAACAAGATTTCTTCCTTTGATTTCCTTTCCCTGTACCCCAATTCTTATTTTCAATGTGAAGTGTGAGGAACTTCAATTTTTCATAACTTTAATCACTCACTCCTGATGTAATTCTGATGAATTTTTACTGTACCCTTTAAATGGTACTAATATTTTCCTATATTGGGTTGCCCAGAATTGCATAGAATAATTCAGCTGTGGCTGAATATGTTGTACAACATTAGCATCATTTCCTTGCTCTTATATTGAATAGCTATATGTTTAACCACAGAATCCCACTTACATTTTTATAACCCATTTACCTGCACTCATCATTATTGACCAATGAATCTGCACATCTATATTTCTGTTCTTTCGATCTGTCATGTTCTTACTAATCAGGGTAAATTTTCACTTCATATCCCACAGTTTACTGCTATAAAATTTGTTTTGTCCACAAACATATCTTTGGTTAACCCTCTTTAATCATCTGCTATTCTTTAACATCTGTTCCTCCTCTATGAAACAGTTTTGGGATTTTTCTACCTTAAACATGCATTGTAAGTCTTATTTGTAGTAGTTCAGGAAAGTTTAAGTATTCTGTATTATGTTGACAATTATCTTAAGGTTAAGCTTTTATTTTTACCTGTTCCAGGAGCTTAGCACAGATGTCCTCGGTTACTGCACTGATTTTCAGTCTGTGCCAGGATGCGGTATCAGCTGCAAAGTTACTAATGTTGAAACAATTGTGATGAAAAGTGAACAGAGTCTCAACAAACAACATGAACAGAAGACACATTTGTTGCCTATTATTGGGTCTCATGGTGTCAATGTAGTGCCCTCACAGACTACTACAGCAGAAGGTAAATATTTTGCTTCTAAATGTTCATTGCTGTCTATTTGAATAAAGTTAGATTTGCAAACAATTGATAATATGTCTAATTAAATTTATTTGACTATGGCGAGAATTTGGTTCCAAATATTTTGAACATTAGTAATTTTCATCAATGAAAGCACTTGGATAAATACAGAGGTCCTGGTCATTGTTTATCTCACAAAAAGCCACCAAATGGTATAATACATGAAAGGACCCACAGTTTGGCACTAACGTGCACAAATTTGCTCAAGTGTCTCTCAAAATGTCTACAAGGATAAGTATAGTGAGAAATAGAAGTGCAATATTCCAAGTATTCCCCGTAATGATGACTTTGTTAGCCTTTTGCACTGTTCATATCACTTTCTTGATACACTTTTAAAATAGGTGGATTTTGAAAAATTATTAGTAAATTATTTATATATTAATAAATTATTCACAGACCTTTTCACCATTCTTAGGTGCAGTGGCTTCTCGGGTCTACTCAGTGTTAATTGGAAACCGGGAGTGGATGATGCGCAATGGTTTACATGTTGGAAGTGATGTCAATGAGGCCATGACCAATCATGAAATGAAAGGCCAAACAGCAATTTTGGTGGCCATTGATGGTAAGATTCATGTAATTAAAGTCCTTCCTTTGAACGATTATAATGGAATTAGACGTTACTCCACAGCAATGCCCATTACAAACACTGGCCATAATCCAGAGTAAATGGCAACAGTCCCAATTCTTCAACGGAGAAATAGGAAGAATTGGTGAAACTATAACACAGGGCTTGCATGCTTGCTAAAGAACAGGTGCAGCATGCTACAGACATAGTTAAATGATCCAATAAACAACAGATCAAATCAAACTCTGTAGTACTTGCCACATGCATCATGATCTTCTCCCAAGGTTGCCAGCATCACAGATGCCAGTATTCAATCAATTCAATTTGCTTCATATGATATCAAGAGATGGCTGAAGCCACTGGATACATCAAAAGCTATGGGCCCCAACAACACCCAGCTTATGTGCTTCAGAGCTAGACGCAACTCTAGCCAAATTGTTCTGGTACAGTTTCAACGCTGGCATCTACCCGACAAAATGGAAACTTGCCCAGATATTTCCTGACCATAAAAGGCAGGGCAAATCCAATTACTCTCAATCATCAGCAAAGTATTGGAAGGTGTAATTGAGAGTGTATCAAGCACTTAACTCAGCAACAACCTGCTCTCTGATGCTCAGTTTGGGTTCTGCCAAGATACTTAACTCCAGAACTCATTACCACCTTGGTCCAAACAGGGTCAGAAAAGTTGAATTCTAGAGGAGAGGTGAGAGTGACTGCCCTTGACATGAAGGCAGCATTTGATGAAGTGTGGCATCAAGGATTCTTTATAAAATTGGAAGTCAGTATGAACCAAGAGGAAACTCTCCACTGAAAAGTCAAGCCTAGTACAAAGGAAGATGGTTGTTGTTATTGGAGGCCAATCATCTTAGTTCCAGGACATCACTGCAGGAATTCCTCAGAGCAATCCAAGGGCTGACCATCTTTAACTGCTTCATCAATGACCTTTGCTTCACAACGTCAGAAGTGGGAAATTTCATTGATGATTGCAAAGTGTTAAGTTCCATTCACAACTCCTCAGATAATGAAGCAGGCAGAACCTACATGCAGCAAGACCTGGACAACATTCAGCCTTGGGCAGATGGGTGGCAAGTAACATTGGTGCCACACAAGTGCCACGCAATGACCCTCTCCGACAAGAGAGAATGTAACCACCTCCCTTTGATATTCAACAGCTTCTGGACTGCTCTGAGGAATTCCTGCAGCGATGTCCTAGAACTAAGATGCTTGGCCTCCAATAACAACAACCATTGCAGAATCCCCGACCAACAATCACCATTGACCTCAGAAACTCGGCAGAAGCAGCTGCTTAAAAATGTGGCTCCTCGCGCAGGTCAAAGGCTGGGAATTATTGAATGGGGGACTCACTTCCTGATTGCCCAAGCCTTTCCATAATCTACAAGGCACAAATCAGGAGTGTGATGGAATACATTTGCCTGGATTAGTGTGGCTTCAGCAGCACTCGAAACTCAACACCAATCAGGAGAAAGCTGCCTGACCAATTGACACCCTACCCTCCACCTTTAAAATGCACCGGCGCACGGTGACAGTGATGTGTACTATCTACAAGATGCACTGCCGCAATCCACTAAGGATCCTTCAAAAGCATCTTCCAAGCCTGCAACCTCTACCATCTAAAAAGGCAAGGGCAGCAGGCACTTGGGATCACCACCACCTCCTGCAAGTTCCCTTTGCAGTCACACACTGGAAATTATATTGCCATTCCTTTACTATCACTAGGTCAAAACCCTGGTACTCCCTGCCTGTGGCCGTATCTATAACATACAGACTGCAGCAATTCAGGAAGTCAGCTCACCAGCACTCTCGAGAGCATTTGAAAAGGGCAATAAATGCTGACCTTGCCAGCAATTCCCACATTCCATGAACAAATTTTTAAAAATTTAATTGCAGGCTATCTTGCATAATCTAATTTAATTATTTTGTATTATTTACTTTTTCCTGCTGCATTCAGCAAAACAAAACTGCAAGTTCCAGAAAAAATTATGGAGCTTCTGCTAGATTATTTTAATATTCTGAGTTCAATTTGTACTAAATCGGTCAAACTAGCACAAAAGACTAATGAATTTCAAGCAGAAATTATGTCCAGTGCAAATTTTGCACTGGTTTAAAATGCTGAAAGCCAACTCCACCCATAAATCTGACCATGCGCCAAATTAAATTAATCACTGTTGCGAGTTTCCACTAATTGTACATATTTTCTGGCTTTGAGAAGGCCCTCAAAATTAAACTTTATAGGTTCCAGGACTATAATTGACATTTTTGGAGGCAAAAGAATAGTTTTCCTTGCAAAATAATGCTATTCATTTAGGTGTGATTCCCTGATTTTTTTAAAGATTGAATGCAAGTAGAGTATTCTTCCCTTTTTATGAGCACAGAGATAAATCAGACACTGGTCATGGGACTTTAGATATTTTGTGTCTGACCTCCTAACCTTAAGCAGGTAACCCTTTATGACCCATACATGCCTGGAATTAATCAACATTTCCCTAATTGTTCTAGATTCAATTATTTGATTAAAGATTTTTGAATGCTTTGAACTATTTATGTTCTGCCTGGATGCTCTTTTTTATTAAAAGAAATATACAGCATCTATAAACGGATAAGTCAGGTTAATGTTTTGGGTGAATGCCTTGAAAGGACTGACTAAAAGAAAGGAGGGCCAGTAAACAGCAGGTAGAACACTGACTACCTACGAACACTGACTCATGCAGAGTACACCCAATGTATAAATGGTCAAAATAAGGAGTATAATGGAGCTGGAAATTGCTGAAAAATATGCAAAGATCATCTCATTAAAAGGTTTTTAAATAGCTAAAACCATGAAAATCAATGGGAAAGAAACAAAGTTAGAAAATAGGGAGAAAGGAGTTAAAACACTGGAAACTTGAAATAAACAGAAAATACTTGAGCTTTATCAGGAATTTGGATCGGGGTGTGGGGAGAGTTTGTACTATACTAGTTACACTATTGGTAGTTAATAATATCCTACACTAAATAGTAATACTGTAAGAAATTTAGACAAATATTTTATCCATTCTGCTTCAAAATTAATAAAGGAAAACATATAGAGAAAGATGATTAATATTGATCAGTATACTGAATCGATCAAAGCATGAATTACTTTGTATGAGTGCAAATGCAATTGATATAAATATCGTGTGTGCACATTTCTGTGAGATGTGTGATCTCGTGAGATTTCGGTGGCATTTCCTAATATTCAGCGAAATTATATGTTTTGCTCTGCAAAGGTACGCTTTGTGGAATGATAGCAATTGCGGATACAGTCAAACCAGAAGCTGCACTGGCCGTGTGCACCTTGAACAGCATGGGAGTGGATGTGGTGCTCATAACAGGTGACAACCACAAAACAGCAACATCAATTGCCAGCCAGGTAGGTTTTAATAAAGCTTGATTGATCCCCATATACAGTACACACTACATCTGGTTTATTACTTTTGTAATCAATTTTTTTCCTTCATAGATACATAGAAAATAGGAGCAGGAGTACGTGATTCGGCCCTTCGAGCCTGCTCTGCAATTCATTATAATCATGGCTGATTATCCAACTCAATAGCCTGCTCACGCTTTCTCCCCATATCCTTTGATCCCTTTCGCCCCAAGAGCCATATCTAACTCCTTCTTGAAAGCATACAATGTTTTGGCCTCAACTACTTTCTGTGGTAACGAATTCCACAGGTTCACCCCTCTGGGTGAAGAAATTTCTCCTCATCTCAGTCCTAAATGGCCTACCCCCTATCCTCAGACTGTGACCCTTGGTTCTGGACTCCCCCACCATTGGGAACATCCTTCCATGAAACCCCATCTGAGAGAGCAGAGAGTCTGCTTGTTTTTTGACCTCTGTCAGTATCATCATTGGTTGTCTTTAGTTCTGATTGTGGAAGACAACCAGCTGCTGTATTTATTATACTGAATCCAGCTCCATTATCTTAGTGGTAAAATTATAGGCCTAGTTTTATATGAGACTATAATTCTGATACGGAAAGAAGTGATCTCTTTTTAGTAGTGTAATGCTCAAGCATTGATCTCTCAGAATTCAAACAAGTTGGGAGAAATAAAAGGGAACTATAACTTGCCATAAAAAGTGCATGAGTCCAGCGTAAGTTAGCTGATTTTGGCTTGGAACAGGTTTTACTTTCAAAAATGCTCAAATCTTGGGGCCTCACTGTTTCCCTCTCTCTGTTCCTGTACACCTTCGCTCACTCGTTCCTCATCCCTTTTCCCTTCCCCGACTCATCCCCTTCTTCTCTCTACCTGCCTTCCCCTCCCCCTCTCTTCCCCCGCCTTCCCCCTCCCTTCCCCATACTCCTTCACCCTTGCAGCCCCACGTTGCCCTGCTGCCCTCGCGGCTCGGTGTTGCCCTGCTGCCCTCACCCTTTCCTCTTCTACGTTCAATGAGGTGCTCACACCACAGGTAAAGACTGAACAGGCAGAAAGGGGATGGGTGACCACCAGGCAGAATAGAGGAAGGCAGGTAGTATAGTCCCCTATGGCCGTCCCCCTCTCTAACAGATATACCGTTTTAGATACTGTTGGGGGAGACAACTTCTCAGGGGAAAGCAGCAGAAGCCAAGTCCATGGCATCATGGGTGGCTCTGCTGCACAAGAGGGGAGGAAGAAGAGTGTAGGGCTATAGTGATAGGGGATTCAATAGTAAGGGGAACAGACAGGTGTTTCTGCGGCTGCAAAAGAGACTCCCAGATGGTATGTTGCCTCCCTGGTACCAGGGTCAAGGATTTCTTGGAGAGGCTGTAGAGCATTCTGAAGGGGAGGGTGAACAGCCAGTGGTCGTTGTACATACTGGTACCAACGAAATAGATGAAAAAAAGGGATGAGACCCTACAAGCTGAACATAGGGAGTTAGGACATAAATTAAAAAGTAGGACCTCACAGGTAGTAACCTCAGGCCACATGCTAGTGAGAGTAGAAATAACAGGATACATCAGATGAATACATGGCTGAAGAAATGGTGTAGAGAGGAAGGATTCAGATTCCTGGGACATTGGGACCAGTTCTAGGGAAGTGGGACCAGTACAAACAGGATGAGTTGCATCTGGGCAGGACTGGGACCAGTCCTGGGCAGGACCAATGTCCCAGGAATCTGAATTTGGGAAAGGCCATTTGCTAGTGCGATCACAGAGGGTTGAAACTAGAATGGCAGGGAGGTGGGAAACTGAACATGGAGACAAAGGAGGGGGAAACAAGAATAGAAGCAAAAGACAGTTAAGTAAGAAGCAAAAGTGGAAGGCAGAAAAAACAAGGCCGAGAAACAAATGAGGTCATGGTGCAAAATAAAGCTAAGATGGCTAACAAGGTTAAAAAGACAAGTCTAAAGGCATTGTATCTTAATGTATCTCAATAAGGTAGATGAACTAACAATGCAAATAAATATAAACGGTTATGATATAATTGCAATTCTGGAGACATGGCTGCAGGGTGTCCAATGATGGGAACTGAACATCCCAGGGGTATTCAATATTTAGGAAGGGCAGACAAATAGGGAAAGGAGGTGGGGTAGCATTGTTAGTAAAGGCAATGCAATAGTGAGGAAGGATATTGGCTCAGAAAATCATAATGTGAAATCTATTTGGGTGAAGGTAAGAAACACCAAGTGGCAGAAAATGTTGGTGGGGATTGTCTACAATAATGGAAATGTAAGGGAAGGCATTCAGCAGGAAATTAGAGACGCATACAATAAGGGTACAACTATAATCATGGGTGACTTTACATATGGATTGGACAAACCAAATGAGCAATAATACTGTGGAGGAGGATGCGTATGTGATGGCTTTTTTTTAAACTAATACATTGAGGAACCAACTAGAGAGCAGGCTATCCTAGACTGGGTATGGTGCAATGAAAAAGGATTAATTAACAATCTTGTTATTCCCTTGGAGAAGAGCGACCATAAAATGATAGAATTGTTCATTAGAATGGAGAGTGAAGAAGTTGAATTTGAAACTAGGATCCTGAATCCAAATAAAGGGAACTACAAGGGTATGAGGCGTGAGTTCGCAATGATGGATTGCAGAACCTTACTAAAGGGGTTGACAGTGGATAGGCAATGGCTAATATTTAAGGAACATATGCATGAATTACAACAATTATTCATTCCTGTCTGGAGCAAAAGTAAAACAGGAAAGGTGGCTCAACCTTGGTTTACAAAAGAAATTAGGAATATTATTAGATCCAAAGAGGTGACATAAAAAATTGTCAGAAAAAGCAGCAAGCCTGAGGATTGGGAGCAGTTTAGATTTCAGCAGAAGTGGACAAAAAGATTGATCAAGAAGGTGAAAATGGAGTATGAGAGTAAACTTGCAAGGAACAGAAAAACTGACTGTAAAGGCTTCTATAATTATGTGAAGAAAAAAGATTAGCGAAGACAAACGTAGTTCCTTTTATTTATTCATTCATGGGATGTGGGCATCGCTGGCTAGGCTAGCATTTGTTGCCCATCCCTAATTGTTCAGAGGGCATTTAAGAGTCAACCACATTGCTGTGGGCCTGAAGTCACACGTAGGCCAGACCAGGTAAGGACAGCGGATTTCCCTCCCTAAAGGACATTAGTGAACCAGATGAGTTTTTACAACAATCAACAATGGCTTCATGCTCATCATTAGACTTTTAATTCCAGATTTTTTTTATTGAATTCAAATTCCACCACCTGCCATGGTGGGATTGGAACCCAGGTCCCCAGAGTGTTACCCTTGGTCTCTGGATCACTGGTCCAGCGACAATACCACTACGCCATCACCTCCCCTTACAGTCAGAAACGTTGCAAATTATAATGGGGAACAAAGAAATGGCAAAAGAATTGAACACGTATTTTGGTTTTGTCTTCACAAAAGAGGACACAAATAATTCCCCGGAAATGTTAGGGAACCAAGGGTCCAGTGAGAGGGAAGAATTGAAGAAAATCAGTATTAGTAAATAAATGGTGCTAGGGAAGTTATTGGGGTTAAAGGCTGAAAAATTCCCAGGGCCTGATAATGTACACCCCAGAGCACTAAAGGAAGTGGCCCTGGAAATATTGGATGCATTGGTGGTCATCTTCCAAAATTCTATGGACTCTGGAGCAGTTCCTACAGATTGGAGGGTGGCAAAATTTACTCCACTACTTAAAAAAGGGAGAGTCAGTTAGCCTAACATCAGTAGTGGAGAAAATGCTAGAGCCTATTATAAAAGATCTGGTAATGGAACACTTGGAAAGCATTAAGGGATTAGACAATGTCAGCATGGGTTTATGAAAAGGAAATCATGCTTAATTAATCTACTGGAGTTTTTTGAGGATGTATCTAGTAGAATAGATAGTGGAGAACCAGTGGATGTGGTGTATTTGGATTTCAAGAAGGCTTTTGATAAGGTCCCACATAAGAGGCTAGTGGGCAAAATTAAAGCACATGGGATTGGGGGTAATATACTGGCATGGATTGAGAATTGGTTGATAGACCAGAAACAGAGAGTGGGAATAAATGGGCCTTATTCCTGGTGGCAGGTGGTGACTAGTGAAGGGATCAGTGCTGGGGCCCCAGCTGTTCACAATATATATAAATGACTTGGATGAGGGAACCAAATGCAGTATTTGCATGTTTGCTGACAACACAAAACTGGGTGGGATTGTGAGGAGGATGCAAGGAGGCTTCAGGGCGATTTAGACAAGTGTGTGTGGGCAAACATATGGCAGATGCAGTATGATGTGGACAAATATGAAGTTATATGCTTTGGTGTGAAAAACAGAAAGGCAGAGTTTTATTTAAATGATGATATATTGGGAAATGTGGATGTATAAAGGGATCTGGGTGTCCTTGTGCAGTCAATGAAAGTAAATAGGCAGGAGCAGCAAGCAATTAGGAAGGCAAATAGTATGTTGGCCTTCATTGCAAGAGGATTTGAGTTCAGAAGTAAGGATGTCTTACTGCAATTATACAAGGCCTTGGTGAGACCACACCTGGAGTATTGCGTGCAGTTTTGGTCTCCCTACCTAAGAAAGGATAGACCTGCCAAAGAGGGAATGCAGCAAAGGTTCACCAGGCTGATACTGGGGATGGCAGGACAGTCGTATGAGGAGAGATTGGTTCGACTGGGCCTGTATTCTCTAGAGTGTAGAAGAATGAGAGGGGATCTGATTGAAACGTATAAATTTCTAACCGCTAGACAGACTGGATGCAGGGAGGATGTTTCCTCTGGTTGGGGAGTCTAGAAGCAATGGCACAGTCTCAGGATATGGGGCAGGCCATTTAGGACTGAGATGAGGAAAAATGTTTTCACTCAGAGGGTGGTCAACCTGTGGAATTTTCCCCCACAGAAGGCTGTGGAGGCTGGGTCCCTCAGTATATTCAAGAAAGAAATTGATAATTTTTTGGATTTTAGGGGCATCAAGGGGTATGGAGAGAAAGTGGGAATATGGCATTGAAATAGAGGATCGGCCATAATCATATTGAATGGCGGAGCAGGCTCGAAGGGCTAAATGGCCTACTCCTGCTCCTAGTTTCTATGTTTCCCCTTCCCCTCTCCCTCTGAACCTGGGGAATGGAAGTGATCAAAGACAGGCTAAGTTAGTGCGCCAGGTGCTTTGAAGCCCCATGTTAGTAAACCTATGATGATCAGGTGGTGAGTCGCCAGTGACCAAAATCCGGTTTCTTAGCATGGGACAGAATTGTAAAGAACTTGCATTTAAAGAAAATCATGCTCTCAGGTATCCAAAAGTGCTTTATAATTAACTACTTTACTGTAAAAATGTATTGCTAATGAAAGATTCAAGAAGAATCAGTTCCCAAGGCAATCAGAAATAATAGGATTACTGACTCGATCCCTTAATTCAGGACACTGAAAACCTGAGAGAAGGTACAATCCATTATTAAGTGCTGAGACACGCTGACCCCCTCCAGTGTGCATGGGGTTGCAGGAAGGTCCTGTTTTGTGAGGCGATAGGCACTGGGCCCACTGAAGTTGCAGCTAAGTGCCCTGCAATGCTAATGAGGTTGGAAAGTCCAATCGAAGGGTGACATGCCAAGGAGAAGGAAAATAAAACAAGGACTTACACTTATACTTTGAGACCCATTCTTAAGCACTTTACAGCCAATGAGGTACCTTTGAATGTTGTAAGGATGTCTCAGAGCGGTTGGAGGACATTCTGAAGGGTGAGGGTGAACAGCCAGTGGTCGTAGTACACATTGGTACAAATGACATAGGTAAAAAAGAAAAGGAATGAGGTCCTAAAAGCAGAATATAGGGAGTTAGGAAGTAAGTTGAAAAGTAGGACCTCAAAGGTAGTGATCTCAGGATTACTACCAGTGCCACGTGCCTGTCAGAGTAGAAATAGCAGGATATATCGGATGAATACGTGGCTGAAGAGAGAGTGTGAAGGGGAGGGTTTCAGATTCCTGGGGCACTGGGACCGATTCTGGGGGAGGTGGGACCAGTACAAACTGGACGGGTTACATCTGGGCAGGACCGGGACTGGTGGCCTAGGGGGAACATTTACTAGAATGGTTGGGGAGGGTTTAAACTAAAATGGCAGGGGGATGGGAACCTATGCAAGGAGTCAGAGAAAGGGGAATCAAAGACAAGAACAAAAGACTGAAAGTGGAATAAGAAAAGTGATAGAGAAATCAAGGGCAAGAATCAAACAGGGCCTCAATGAAAAATAGTAGGAACGGGACAAGTAATAAAAAGACAAGCCTTAAGGCTTTGTCCCTTAACATGAGGAACATTCGCAATAAAGTGGATGAATTAACCGCGCAAATAGATGTAAACAGGTATGATATAGTCGGGATTACGGAGACATTGCTGCAGGGTGACCAGGTATCGGAACTGAACGTCCAGGGGTATTCAGGAAGGACAGACAAAATGGAAACGGCAGTGGAGTTGCATTGCTGTTTAAAGAAGAAATTAACACAATAGTGCGGAAAGATATTAGCTCCGACGATGTGGAATCTGTATAGGTAGAGCTGAGAAACACTAAGGGGCAAAAAACATTAGTGGGGGTTGTATATAGACCCCCAAACTGTAGTGGTGATGTTGAGAATGGCATTAAACAGGAAATTAGAGATTGCATGTAATAAAGGAACATCTGTAATTATAGGTGACTTTAATATGCATATAGATTGGGCAAATCAAATTAGTAACAATACCGTAGAGGAGGAATTCCTGGAGTGTGTAAGGGATGTTGTTCTGGACCAATACATTGAGGAACCAATGAGCGAACAGGCCATCCTCGACTGGGTATTGCGTAATGAGAAAGGAATAATTGGCGTTCTAGCTGTGCGAGGCCCCTTGGGGATGAGCGACCATAATATGATAGAATTCTTCATCAAGATGGAGAGTGACTTAGTTGATTCTGACACTTGGGTCCTGAATCTTAATAAAGGAAACTACGACGGTATGAGGCATGAGTTGGCTATGATGGATTGGGAAACGTTACTTAAAGGGATGATGGTGGATCGGCAATGGCAAACATTCAAAGAGTGCATGGGTGAACTGCAACAATTGTTTATTCCTGTCTGGCACAAAAGTAAAACAGGAAAGTTGGCCAAACCATGGTTTACAAGGGAAATTAGAGATAGTATTAGATCCATGAAAGAGGCATACAAATTGGCCAGAAAAAACAACAGACCTGAGGATTGGGAGCAGTTTAGAATTCAACAAAGGAGGACCAAGGGATTGATTAATAAGGGGAAAATAGAGTACGAGAGTAAGCTTGCAGGAAACATAAAAACTGACTGTAAACGTTTCTATAGGTATGTGAAGAAAAAAGATTGGTGAAGACAAATGTCTTACAGTCAGAAACAGGGGAATAGACCAACTAAATACATACTTTGGTTCTGTCTTCACAAAGGAGGATACTAATAACATACCAGAAATGTTGGGGAACCAAGGTTTAGCGAGAGGGAGGAACTGAAAGAAATCAGTATTAGTAGGGAAATGGTGTTGGGGAAATTGATGGGATTGAAGGTTGATAAATCCCCGGGGCCTGATAATCTACATCCCAGAGTACTTAAGCAAGTGGCCCTAGAAATAGTGGATGCATTGCTGGTCATTTTACGAGATTCTATAGACTCTGAAACAGTTCCTACAGATTGGAGGGTAGGTAATGTAACCCCAATATTTAAAAAGGGAGGCAGAGAGCAAACAAGGAATTATAGACCCAGTCAGCCTGACATCGGTAGTGGGGAAAATTCTAGAGTCCATTATAAAAGATTTAATAGCTGAGCACGTGGAAAACAGTGGCAGAATTGGACAGAGTCAGCATGAATTTATGAAAGGGAAATCATGCTTGACACATCTTCTGGAATTTTTCAAGGATGTAACTAGTAGAGTTGATGAGGGAGAGCCAGTGGATGTGGTTTATTTGGACTTTTAGAAGGCTTTCAACAAAGTCCCACATAAGAGATTAGCATGTAAAATTAAAGCGCATGGGATTGGGGGTAGTGTATTGAGATGGATAGAAAACTGGTTAGCAGACAGGAAACAAAGAATAGGAATAAACAGGTCTTTTTCCGAATGGCAGGCAGTGACTAGTGGGGTACCTCAGGGATCAGTGCTGGGACCCCAGTTATTCACAATTTATATTAATGATTTAGATGAGGGTATTAAATGTAATATCTCCAAATTTGCAGATGACATAAAGCTGGGTAGGAGGGTGAGCTGTGAAGAGGATGCAGGGATGCTTCAGTGTGATTTGGACAAGCTGAGTGAGTGGGCAAATGCATGGCAGATGCAGTATAATGTGGATAAGTGTGAGGTTATCCATTTTGGTAACAAAAACAGGGAGGCAGATTATTATCCGAATGGCTATAAATTGAGAGAAGGGAATGTGCAACGAGACCTGGGTGTCCTTGTATACCAGTTGCTGAAAGTAAGCATGCAGGTGCAGCAGGCGGTAAAGAAGGCAAATGGTATATTGGTCTTCATAGCCAGAGGATTCGAGTACAGGAACAGCGATGCTTGGCCTAAATAGCCAAGTGGTTATGGTACTGGGTTTGTAACCCCAAGATCAAGAGTTCAAATCTCACAATGGCAAACTATGAAACAATGTAACTTCATCTGAAACAGATGGAAACAGGTTTACTCAAAAGAGTATCAAGAGTTCAAATCTCACAATGGGAAACAATGTGACTTCATCTGAAACAGATGGGAACGGGTTTGTACTCGAAAGAGTTACAGGAACAGCGATGTCTTGCTGCAATTGTACAGGGCCTTAGTGAGACCACACCTGGAATATTGTGTGCAGTTTTGGTCTCCTTATCTGAGGAAGGATGTACTTGCAGCGAAGGTTTACCCAACTGATTCCTGGGATGGCGGGTTTGACATACGAGGAGGGATTGAGTCGATTAAGATTATATGCGCTGGAGTTCAGAAGAATGAGGGGGGATCTCATAGAAACCTATAAAATTCTAACAGGACTAGACAGGGTAGATGTAGGAAGGATATTCCCAATGGTGGGCAGGTCCAGAACCAGGAGTCACTGTCTGAGGATATGGGATAGACCATTTAGGACTGAGATGAGGAATTTCTTCACCCAGTGAGTGGTGAGCCTGTGGAATTCATTTCCACAGAAAGTAGTTGAGACCAAAACATTGTATGCTTTCAAGAAGAAGTTAGATATTGCTCTTGGGTCGAAAGGGATCAAAGAGTATGGGGAGAAAGCAGGAGCAGGCTATTGTGTTGGATGATCAGCCATGATCATAATGAATGGCGGAGCAGGCTCGAAGGGCCGAATGGCCTACTCTTGCTCCTAGTTTCTATGTAATGTAGGAATAGCGGCACCCAGTTTGCACACACCTGGCTCCTATAAATGGCAATGTGATATATACCAGATAATGTTTTATTGATGATGAGCAAGGGACAAATATTAGCCAGGACACCGTGTACAACTCCTCTGTTGTTATCTGAAATAGTGCCATGGGATCCTTAACATCCATACCCGAGAGAGCAAACAGGATCTTGGGTTAATAGTTTATCCGAAAATTGTAACCTCTAATGCACTGGAGTTTCAACCTAGATATTTGTGTTCAAGTCTCGGGTGTGGGACTTGAACCCACAGTTTTCTGTCTCGGAGGTGAGAGTGTGGCCAACTGAGCCACAAGATCAGGGTCTCAATCCCCTCAGAAGATCTGGAAGCTTCCCACAGTGGTTCTCTTTGTGAACAGGCACATTTAATTTTGTTTTGAAATAATCATCTTCAGGGATTCAGGGCACAATCCTTGTCCTTTTGGAAGATTCCCATTGAAATTATGGAATGAGTACCCCGCTTTCTTAGCATCCAGTCTCTTTACTATGTTCTACTAGAGGTGACCATTTAGTACATACAGTATATTCATAAGAAGACCTTATACACTGCCATCTCCTCAGAGGTGAAGGTCTTTGTGTTCATTTCAAGTTTCTCTTATTTCAAAAGTAATATTTTTAAGAGTCCCCAGACCCAGTGGAAATATATACATGAATTAATAAGATACTTGTCCCATTTAATGCTCCTAATCGCAGAAATTTAAATTGGTTTAGATTTTTATAGTTGGTATAACTATATACAAGAAACTCTTTATCCTTTTATGCTTGTGCTTCCATTTTTTTAAGGTTGGCATCAAGAAGGTGTTTGCAGAAGTTCTTCCCTCACATAAAGTAGCCAAAGTGCAGGAACTTCAGAATCAGGGGAAAACTGTAGCAATGGTTGGAGATGGAGTGAATGATTCTCCAGCCCTGGCAAAAGCTGATGTGGGAATTGCTATTGGAACCGGCACAGATGTGGCTATCGAAGCAGCAGATGTTGTGCTTATTAGAGTGAGCCAGTGTTAATATTCATATAATATTTAGCTCTTAAGTTTTGTTCTCAGATTGTCCACATTTTATTGCAAAGATAGACCCAGGATAAAACTAGTCATTAGAAATACAAAATTATTATTTGAACATATCTTTTCATTTATATTTTACGGTTTCATGCATTCTCTGTTTGGCCCCCAGAATGATCTGCTGGATGTCGTAGCTAGTATTGATTTGTCAAAAAAGACCGTTCGTCGAATTCGAATAAATTTTATTTTTGCTTTATTTTATAACCTGCTAGGAATCCCTATTGCTGCTGGTGAGTGGGAGCTTTTCTTTGTTTTATTTACTTCGTCATATTAAATGTCATATTTAATTTTTAAAAACTGTATGCTTTTTACCCCTCTCCATTGCAATTAAAGTACTTATACTTTATAGGAAGGATGCGATTGCACTGGAGGGGGTGCAGAGGAGATTCACCAGGATGTTGCCTGGGATGAAACATTTAAGTTATGAAGAGAGGGTAGATAGACTTGGGTTGTTTTCGTTGGAGCAGAGAGGACTGATAGGTGACCTGATCGAGGTGTACATGAATATGAGGGTCATGGATAGGGAGCAGCTGTTCCCCTTAGTTGAAGTGTCAGTCACAAGGGGGCATAAGTTCAAGGTGAGGGGCAGGAGGTTTAGGGGGGATGTGAGGAAAAAACTTTTTACCCAGAGGGTGGTGACGGTCTGGAATGCACTGCCTGGGGGGGTGGTGGAGGCAGGTTGCCTCACATCCTTTTAAAAAGTACCTGAATGAGCACTTGGCACATCATAACATTCAAGGCTATGGGCCAAGTGCTAATAAATGGGATTAGGTAGGTAAGTCAGGTGTTTCTCCCGTGTCGGTGCAGACTCGATGGGCTGAAGGGCATCTTCTGCACTGTGATTCTGTGTGAAAACTTTCAGCAGTCACCAAGACCAATGTTTAAGAAGATGTTTTTTGTTTTTCTTCTGGGAAATGGCCCTTATTGAACCCCAGCAGTGCTGTTTGCAATGCAGCTGGCTTCTAGAAAGCACCTTGGGGGACCCAGTGGCATTTGTGCACATACATATGAACATATGAATTAGGAGCAGGAGTAGGCCTCTCAGCCCCTCAAGTCTTCTCCGCCATTCAATAAATCATGGCTGATCTGAATGTAACCTCAACCCACAATCCTGCCTACCCCAGATAACTTTTCACCCCCTTGTTAATCAAGAGTTCATTTAGCTCTTCCTTAAAAATATTCAAAGACACTGCTTCCACTGTCTTTTGAAGAAGAGAATTCCAAAGACTCTCAACCCTCAGAGAAAAATTTCTCCTCATCTCTGCCTTAAATGAGCATCCCTTATTTTTAAACAGTGACCTCCTAGTTCTAAATTCTCCCTAAGAGAAAACATCCTCTCCACATCCGTCCTGTCAAGACCCCTCAGGATCTTAAAGGTTTCAATTAAATTAAGAAAATTAAGAGTATTAAATTAAGAGTCAGCTCTTACTCTTCTAAATTTCAGTGGATACAAGCCTAACCTGTCCAACCCATCCTCACAAAACAAGCTGCCCATTCCTGATATTAGTCTAGTAAACCTTCTCTGAACTTCTAACACATTTACACCTTTCTTTAAATAAGGAGACCAGTACTGTATACAATACACCAGATGTGATCTCACCAATTCCCTGTATAACTGAAGCATAATCTCCCTACTTTGGTAATCAATTCCCTTACAATAAACATTAACATTCTATTAGCTTTCTTAATTACCTGCTGTACCTGGATACTAACCTTTTGTGATTCATGCATTAGGACACTCAGAATCTGAGCTCTGCAATCTCTCACCATTTAGATAATATGCTTTTTTTTATTCTTCCTTACAATATGAACAATTTCACATTTGCCCATATTATATTCCATTTGCCAAATCTTTGCCCACTTACTTAACCTATCTATGTCACTTCAAGCCTCCTTAAATCCTCTTCACAATTTACTTTCCTACCTACCTTTGTCGTTAGCAAATTTAGCAACCATTCCTTCGGTCCCTTCATCCAAGTCATTTATATAAATTGTAAAAAGTTGAGGCCCCAGAACTGATCTCTATGGCACACACTTGTCACATCCTGCCAACCAGAAAAAGACCCATTTATGCCAACTCTCTAATTCCTGTTAGCTAGCCAATCTTCTGTCCGTGCCAATATGTTACCCCCTACACCCTGAGCTTTTATTTTCTGCAAAAGCCTTTGATCTGGCACTTTATCAAATGCCTTCTGAAAACCTAAGTACAATACATCCACCGGTTCTACTTTATCCACAGCACATGCGACTCCTTCAAATAACTCCAATAAATTGGTTAAACATGTTTTCCCTTTTACAAAACCTTGTTGACTCTGCCTGATTGCCTTTAATTTTTTTTTAAGTGCCCTGCTATAGCTTCTTTAATAATAGTTTCTAACATTTTCCCTATGACAGATGTTAGGCTAACTGGCTTGTAGTTTCCTGCTTTCTGTCTCCCTCCCTTTTTGAATAAAGGAGCAACATTCGCTATTTTCCAATCTAATGGATCCTTCCCCAAATCTAAGGAATATTGGAAAAGTAAAACCAATGCATTAATTAATCTCACTAGCTACTTCTTTCAAGACCCTAGGGGGAAGTCCATCCAGACCTGGGGATTTGTCAGTCCGCAGCCCCAACAATTTGTTCAATACCGCTTCCCTGGTGACTGTAATTTTCCTGAGTTCCTCCCTCTCTTCCATTTCCTGATTTACAGCTATTTCTGGGATGTTACTTACGTCATCTGTAGTGAAGACTGAAGTAAAGTACCTGTTTAATTCATCCACCATCTCCCAACTTTCCATTATCAATTCCTCAGACATACACTCTATCGGACCAATGCTCACTTTGTTAACTCTTTTCTTAAGTATCTATAGAAACTCTTGCTATCCGTCTTTATATCACTAGCTAGCTTTCTCTCATACTCTAATTTTTCCCCCTCCTTAATCTTTTAGTCATTCTTTGTTGTTCTTTATATTTTTTCCAGTCTTCCGACCTGTCACCTGTCTTTGCGTAACGATATGCGTTTCCTTTAAGTTTGATACTTTCTTTAATGTTTTTAGTTAACAATGGGGCCCTCCCCTTGGAATTTTTCTTTCTCATTGGAATGTATATATTCTGAGTATTCTGAAATACCCCTTTAAATGTCTGCCACTGAACTTCTAATGATATATCCCTTAACCTCATTTGCCCATTCACTTTAGCTAGCTTTCCTTTCATGCCCTCATAATTGTCCTTATTTAAGTTTAAAATACTAGTCTTGAAAGCACTCATTCCTCCCTCAAAATGAATGTAAAATTCAATCATAACATGATCATTGCTGCCTTAGGTGCCTTCACTAGGAGGTTATCAATTAATCCTATCTCGTTGCTCAATACCAGGTCTAGTATAGCCTGCACTCTGGTTGGCTCCAGAACCTGCTGTTCTAAGAAACTATCCTGAAAACATTCTATGAACTCCTCATCTATGCTACCTTTGTCCAACTGATTTTTTCAGTATATATGTAGATAAAAATCCCCCATAATTATTTCTGTACCTTTCTGCCAAGCTCCCATTATCTCTACTTTTATGCCCTGTATTACCATGTAGTTACAATTAGAGAGCCTGTACACCACTCCCACAAGTGACTTCTTGCCTTTATCATTCCTCATCTCAACCCAAACCACTTCTACATCCTAGTTTCCTGAACTTAGGTCAATCCTCTCTAATGTGCTAATACCATCATTAATTAACAGAGCCACCCCTCCACCTTTTCCTAACTTCCTGCCCTTCCTAAATGTCACGTACCCTTCAATATTCGGGTCCCAATCTATGTCATTCTGAAGCCGCATCTGTGTAATGGCTTTCAGCGTAAATAGAAATAATTAAGTGCTATCGGTTCATCTGTTTTGTTTCGAATGCTACATGCGTTGAGGTACAGAGCCTTTAGTTTTGTTCTTTTATTATTTTTGTCGCGTCTAGCCTTATCTGCCGATTTACTTTTAGATTTGTACTCTCTGCCTCTTCCTGTCACTCTGTTCTTTATTTCCCATATTAATATCTGTCTCTCTGGCCTTGTCTCTACTCATCTCTACCACATTTTCCTAAATTTGATTCATTACCCCCACTGTTCGGTTTAAAGCCCTCTCTATTTCCCTAGATAGGCGTCTTGTGAGGACACCAGCCCCAACACAGTTCAGGTGTAGACCATCCCAACGATACAGATCTGACTTCCCCCAATATTGGTGCTAGTGCCCCACAAACTGGAACCCACTTCTCCCAGACCAGTCTTTGAGCCACAAGTTTGTTACTCTAATCTTATTTGTCCTATGCCAATTTGCACGTGGCTCAGGTAATAATCCAGAAATTATTACCTTTGAGGTCCTGCTTTTTAATTTGGTGCCCAGCGCCTCACCCTGACTATGCAGAGCCTCCTTCCTCATCCTGCCTATTTCATTGGTACCTACATGGATCACGACCACTGGATCCTCTCCCTCGTACTGCAAGTTCCTCTTCAGCCCTGAGAGCTGGGAGGCGTCTATAGGCCCACGAAAAGTTGCCTCGCTGAGAGACAAAATATAAACTGGGAAATAATGGAGGCACGTAAGAAAGGCACTACAATTGCCATGGGTAATTTTAATCTACATATTAACTGGACAAATCAGATTGGCTGGAGTAACATTGAAGACGAATTTGTAGAGTGCATCAGGGATTGTTTCTTAGAGCAATACATTGCAGAACCTACCTGGGAACAGGCTATTTTAGATCTAGTAATGAGGGAGGATTAATAAGAGATCACGTAGTTAAGGATCCTCTAGGGGGTAGCGATCACAACATGGTGGAATCTCAAATTCAATTTGAGGGCGAGCAACTTGGATATCAAACCAGTGTCCTCAAATTAAATAAGGGCAATTACAGAGGTATGGAGAAAGAATTGTCTAAAGCGAGCTGGGAAAATAGACTAAGGGGAAGGTCAGTGGATGAGCAGTGGCAGACATTTAAGCAGATATTTCATAATGCTCAGCAAAAATTTAACCCGGTCAAAAGGAAGGACTTGATGAGAAGGATCAACCACCCGTGGTTAACAAAGCTGGTCACGGAGAGTGTCCAATCAAAAACTAAGGCATACAAAGTGGTGAAAACTAGTTCTAGGCCAGAGGATTGGGAATTTTTTAGGAACCAGCAGCAGATGACTGAAAAGCTAATAAAGAAGGAGAAAATTGATTATGAAAGTAAATTGGTAAGAAATATAAAACAAATAGCAAGAGCTTCTATGGGTGTATAAAAAGAGAGTAGCTAAAGTGAGCATGGGACCTTTGGAGGATGCGACTGGAGAATTGATAATGGGGAACAGGGAAATGGCAGGTAAATTTAAATCAATATTTTGCATCGGTCTTCACTGTGGAGGACACTATAAACATTCCAAAGATATCAGATAAGCAAGGAGCTAATGGGAGGAAGGACCTTGTAACAGTCTCTATCATGAGGGACAAAGTATTTGACAAACTATTGGGACTAAAGGCAGACAAGTCACTAGGACCTGATGGCCTGCATCCAAGGGTTTTAAAGGAAGTGGCTGCAGAGATAGTGGAGGCATTAGTCGAAATATTCCAGAACTCACTAGATTCCGGGAGGGTCCTATTCCCCTGTTCAAGAAGGGAGGGAGACAAAAACTAGGAAACTATAGTCAGCCTAACACCTGTCATTGGGAATATGCTAGAGTCCATTATTAGGGAAGAAATAGGACATTTAGAAAAGCTTAACGCAATCAGAGTCAACATGATTTTCTGAAAGGGAAATAATGTTTGACAAATTTGCTAGAGTTCTTTGAGGATATAACAAGCAGAGTTGATAAAGGGGAACCAGTAGATGTAGCAAAATTGGATTTCCAGAAGGCATTCAAAAGGTGCCACATAAAATGTATTGCACAAGATAAGAACTCTCAGTATTGGGGGTAATATATTAGCATGGATTGAGGATTGGTTAACACACAAGACAGAGTTGGGATTAATGGGTCTTTTTCAGGTTGGAAAGACGTAACTAGTGGATAGTAAATAATTGAGGCCCTGGGACTTCAGTCCTAGCGCCTCAATTATTTACTATCTATATTAATAACTTGGAGGAAAGGGCAGAGTTAATATATCCAAATTTGCTGATGATACAAAAATAGATGGGAGTTGTGATGAGGATATAATGTATCTGCACAGGTTGAGTGGGCAAGAACATGGCAGATGGACTTCAATGTAGGAAAAATCAAAAGGCAGACTATTATTTAAATGGAGAGAGACTTCAAAAAAGTGCAGCACAGAGGGATCCGGATGTTCTTATGCATGAAACACAAAACGTTAGCATGCAGGTGCAGCAAGTAATTAAGAAGGCAAATGGAATTTTGGCCTGTATTGCTAAGGGACTGGAGTTTAAAAATAGGGAAGCCTTGTTACAACTGTACAGGGTGTTGGTGAGGCCACACCTGGGGTACCATGTACAGTTTTTGTACACGTATTTAAGAAAGGATATACTGGCATTGGAGGCTTTTCAAAAAAGATTCACTAGGCTGATTCCTGGGATGAAGGGGTTGACTTATCAAGAACGGCTAAATAGATTAGGCCTTTATTCATTAGAGTTTAGAAGAATGAGGGGTGATCTTATTGAAACATACAAGATTCTGAGGGAGCTTGACAAAGTAGATGTTGAGAAGGTGTTCCCACTAGTGGGGGAATCTTGAACTAGGAAACATAGTTAAATGAGTGTCCCCTTATTTTGTAACTATGGAACATAGTTACAAAATAAGGGGACACTCATTTAGAACTGAGATGCGAAGGAATTTCTTCTCTGAGAGTAGTGAATGTCTGGAATTCTCTACCTTAGAGTTGTGGAGGCTAGATCACTGGAAGTATTTAAAGAGGAGGTAGATAGAGCTTTGAAATATCAGGGCTATGAGGAGCTGACACGAAAGAGGAATTGAGGCCAGGGGCAGATCAGCCATGATCATATTGAATGATTGCGCAGGCCTGAGGGGCTGAATAGCCTAGCTCCTGTAGCTCTGAATAGCTCCTATTTCTTATGTTCTTATGTCCCAAACCCTGGCACTGGGCAGACAACAGATCTATCTGGACTCTCACTCTTTGCTATAGAGAACAGTGTCAATTCCCCTTACTATACTGTCCCCTACTACCACTACATTCCTTTATGGTTCCTGTACCATGGTCAGTTATCTCATCCACCCTGCAGCCCCCATTCTCATCCAAACAAGCTGAGAGAACCTCAAACCTGTTGGACAATTGCAGAGCCTCACACTCCTGCCCTTTGGATCCTCATACCTGCCTCACTTGCAATCACACTCTCCTGTCCCTGGCCACTGACCAAATCAGAAGATTCTATCCTAAGTGGTGTGACTGCTTCCTGGTATAAAACATCCAGGTAACTTTCCCCCTCCCTGATGTGTCACAGAGTCAACAGCTCAGCCTCCAGCTCAATGACTCTGAGCCAAAGTTCCTCAAGCCACACTTACTGCAGACGTGTTTGCCCTGGATCACAATGTTATCCAGGAGCTCCCACATGCTGCAGCCTTGACACATCACCTGTCCTGCCATCCTTAATGTGTTTTAAATAATCACTTAATTATATTAATCACTTATTTAAGTTTACCACCAAATTGTGTACTATTTTAAACCTTGGGGAATAGAATAGAACTTACCCACTCACCAAACAGCTAGCTCCTTTTCCTGTCGTGGAGCAAGAACCAATTTTTATGGCGTGACAAAGATAGAAAGTGGAAGCAAACAACTTTCTCCCCTTCTCACCAAACTCCCAAGTCTTCACTCAGTTAGTCTGCTGAACTCCATTTTCCAAGGCTACACTAAAGAACCTTGAATTTACAATAAACTGAACTGGGGCTACAGTAACCAGATTCAACCAGTTAGCTAATTAACTATTCAGCTCCAACAGCTGAGAGTGAGTATACCATGTCTAAACTTCAAGAAAGAAAGAACTTAGCTTGCTTACACAGTACTTTCCAGTTACTGCTGATTACAGACTCAATTATATTTTAAGAGCATAATTTAAGAACAAAATTAACACTTAAAACTCCCCTCTCACCAAACTCCAAGTTTTTACTCAATCAGAGGGTGGGGGGAGGGGAGGAGAGGAGTGAGGAGGATGTGGTGACAAATATCTCTGAGCATTATAAAATTATGGCAATAGGTTTTAAAAAATAGTCATTTTATTCACATATTGTGCTGATCCAATGAATAAAATAGTGTCATACCCCATTGATTGTAAAATATCTATCATCACGTTAAAATGCTGCATGATATTATTTACTATCTGCATTGTGTAGCAAACAAGCTAGAAATTGTATTGCATTTGCAATGTGAATGTTAAAATTTGATGTCCTCTTTGAAAACCCTGAGCAGATTGTAACTTTGAGGGATAGTAACTTGAGAAAACATCTAAATAATAGATTGGTGATATACAACTCATTAAAATAATTCTGCAATACGAAAATAATGAAGCATTGCTCTTTGCTTCAAAAGCTTCTGATGCAATACAATTTTTTAAACTTTAGAATTGTTCCTTGTTTTGAGTTTTGAATCATAGTTTTGTTAATTTGAACAGATGCTTTTTTTAAATATATAGATGAATGTGTATCTTTGGCTGAAGCAATTTAGACATCAGGTAGTTTTTAATTCAAGATAAAGCAGGAACTAAGATAAAAGCAAAATACTGTAGATGCTGGAAATCTGAATTAAAACAGAAAATGCTGGAAAAACTCAGGTCTGGCAGCATCTGTGGAGAGAGAAACAAAGTTAACATTTCAAGCCCATATGACCCTTTAGAGTTTTCCCAGCATTTTTGTTTTTATTAAAGAAGTTATTGGTAACCTTTAAGGCTTGATCCAAAATATTGATATTTCTTTTCAAATTTCAAACCATTTATTTCATCCTTAGAATCATAGAATGCTATGGCATAGAAGTAGGCAATTAGATCTGTTAAATCTGTGTCATAGTATTTTTCCAGATGAGTCACCCAGTTGAAATCCACTCTCCTCATTCTCCATGTCTTTTAACATAAATCTACTGGACTGGAAGATTTTTTTTAGTGCTATACATTCTATGACACTTGTTTGGTGATATATGCTTCTGGGTACAAAACCAAGTATTCTTTTTGCCCTTTTATGACCTTAATTACTTCACTGTCACCTTTAATGACCTATGAATCAGCAAACAAATGTTTCTCTGCTCCTCTACAATTTAAGGTATATTATTTTTGTTCTTCTACACATAATATCTATATTCTGTATTTTTCCCCATTCTACTTACTTCCAAAATATATTACTTCACTGTTTACTGCATTAAACTTCACTTACCTCTAAACTACCCAACCTATCAATTCCTAAGTCTAGATCATTCCTATGTATTTAATAAATAAGCATGACTCCCAACACAGTTACTTGTGGAATGACACTCCCATCTGCAGTCTGGAAAAACTCTTACTCTACCTAACCCTACCCTTTGCTTTCTGTCATTAACTGTCTATCCGTGTGGCCATATTTCACTTAATTCATGGCAACACATTATTAAGTGTTTTTTGAAAATCAATTTAAATTATACCATTTCACCACCACTTGGAAGTTCTCCTCCAAGCCACTCACCACCCTGACTTGGAAATATATTGCTGTTCCTTCTCTGCCACTGGGTCAAAATCCTGGAACCCCCTTCCTTATAACATTGTGGGTATACCTACACCACATGGACTACAGTAGTTCAAGAAGGCAGCTCACCACCACCTCTGAAGGACAATTAGGGATGGGCAACAAATGCTAGCCTAACCAATGACGCCCACATCCCGCGAATGAATAGAAAAAAAAAAATCTCTTATCTATCCTCTGCTATTTATTCAATGGGATCTGTGTTTTAAAAGCCCATGCTGCTTGGCCCTATTGCAGTTATACAAAAGCAAAATACTGCAGATGCTGGAAATCTGCAGCTGTGAGCAGATTATAATATCTTCCTCCCCACTTCTGGGATCTAGCTAGGGGCAGGGGGGGAAGCATAAGTTGGAGCTGGAAGGCAGGGGTGGAGAAGCCATCACTTTCCTCACACCCTCCAGTTAAGTTCTGTATGGGAAGGATTGAAGACAACCTTCCTGCCCGGAGGCCAATTAAGGATCATTTAAGAACCTCATCCTGCCACTGCTGGTATTTTACGAGTGCATGGTGGGTGCGCACAATCTGACATCCTGGCTGGCAGATGGGCCCATCGCTGTGACCATTAGATCCAGCCCTGTGTTTCTCTCAGTACTTTGTAGTTTCATTATTTGCTGTAGATTCTAGTAATTTACTAACAACTGAAGTAAGATTATGTGACCTGTATCTTTTTAGCTTAGCTATGTCTTTATTTGAAGACTGGCCTGACATTTATCATCTTCCAGCCCTCTGGCAATATTTTTCATTCTGAAGAATTTTAGAAAATTATAGTCAAAACCTCTGCTTTTCCTTCTGCATTTTCCTTCAGGATTCTTGGATGTAAGCTATCAGATTCATTTGATTTGTTTAATCAAAGTTAGAGTAGCTTCATTAATGGCCCTTGACTGTTGTGATGTTCTAAATGTGCTCTGTACTTTTGACTTTCTAGGAGTGTTTTTTCCAATCGGCCTAGTTTTACAGCCCTGGATGGGTTCTGCAGCAATGGCTGCTTCCTCTGTTTCTGTAGTGGTTTCATCGCTATTGCTGAGACTGTAAGTAACTGAACGTTTTCACAAATTTTTATTTTTTGAAAGAAGTAGAGGATAGCACTGTTGTCTCACAGTAGAACACATGAAGCTGTTTCAATTCGTTCCTTTGATAAGAAATAGCTAGAAATGGGATTGGAGGCTACTGCCCAAAAATGGCCCTAATCAAGGCTACAAATGACATAGAATCATAGAAAGGTTCCAGTACAGAAGGAAGTCATTCGGCGTGTCATGTCTGTACCTGCTCTGTAAGAGAAACTCACTTTGTTCCACTGCCCCGCTCTTTTCCCATAGCCTTGCAAATCTTTATCTTCAGGTGCTTACCCAGTTTCCTTTTGAAAATCATGATTCTATCTGCCTCCATCACACTCTCAGTTAGTGTATCCCAGATCCTAGTTACTCACTCCATAATAGGCTTTTCTTCATGTTGCAGTTGGTCCTTTTACCAATCACTTGAAATTGGTGTCCTCTAGTTTCTGGACCCTTCTACCGTAATGAGAACTGTTTCTCTCTATCTACTATCTAGGCCCCTCATCATTTTGAACATCTCAACCAAATATCTTCTCAAGCTTCTCCACTCTAAGAAGAATACGCCCAGCTTCTTCAGTCTCTCCATGTAGCTTCAGCCACTTATTTCCTAAACTATTCTCGTAAATCTTTTCTGCATCATCTCTAAAGTCTTCACGTCCTTCCTAAATTGTGGTGCCCAGAATTAGACACAAAATACTTCATTTGAGGCTGAACCAGAGTTTAATAAAGGTTCATCATAATTATCTTGCTTTTGTACTCCATGCCTCTATTTATAAAGCCCAGCATTCCAGATGCCTTTTAAACCACTTTCTCAGCTTGCACTGCCACCTTCTCTGATTTTTGCACATTTGTCCCCTGTTCCCTTTGTTCCTGCATCTCCTTTAGAATTGTGTCCTTTATTTTATACTGCCTTTCCTCATTCTTTCTACCAAAATGTACCACTTTACACTGCCCTGTATTAAATTTTACCTGCCACATGTCTGCCTATTCCATCATCCTGTCAATGTCCTCTTGAAGTCTACCACTATCCTCCTTAAATTTCACAATACTTCCAAGTCACCCATCCTCTGACTGTGGTGCATTAACTCTCCTCACTTCTTCTTGTTGACATTCCTACTCTACTGCCACTGTCCAAGATTTGACTCCCTCTTTATTAATCCTTCAGTTTCCCTCTGGACATCTCTTAGCATCCTCCAAAAGCTCACAAAGACATTTGTTGCTGCCTCCTGACAAGCAGCAACCCCAATTGCCCCTTCCTGCTCTCCTCAATCTCTGCCACAAACTCCATTCCTTAGTTACCAACTCCGTTTTCTCCAGACTTACTCAGACTGTTCGCAACCTTGGAGTCTTGGTCAACTTTGTCTGAGATTCCGACTACAAATCGGGCTTTCTCTAAGACAACATATTTCCACCTCCATAACATTGCCCCGTAGCCCCTGCCTCAGCTCACCTGCTGCCAAAACCCTCATCCATGTTTTTGTTACTTCTAAACTATTCCATTGCACCCCTGGCTTTATTTCTGAGTTCTACCCTCCATAAACTTGAGGTCAACCAGAACTTTGCTGCTCGTATCTTAATTCACATCAAGCCCCATTCACTCATCACCCCTGTGCTTGTTGTCTTACCTTGCCTTCCCATTAAGCAACACGTTGATTTAAATATCTTCCACCTTGTTTCCAAGTCCCTCTATTGCTTCACCCCTCCCTATCTCTGTAATCTCCTACAGCCCCATAACTCGCCAAGATGTTTGCGCTCCTCCAATTGTGACCACTTGAGCATCCCTAGTTTTAATCACACCTCCATTGGTGGCCATGCCATCGGTTGCCAAGGTGTCTGGCTAAACCTCTCTCTCTTTCCTCCTTTAAGATGCTTCTTAACCAGGTCATTTTCCCTAATATCTCCTTATGTGGCTCAGTGTCAAATTTTGTTTGATAATGCTTCTGTAAAGTACATTGGGATATTTTACTGTGTTAAAAGTGCTATAAAAATACAAGTTAATATTCTCTTTGGCATGATTAACCACACAATCCTCCTTCACGATTCAGCTCAATCAATTGCTTAGTTACATTATTACCTGCCATAATCATAGCATCTGTAGCAAAGGCTTCCCTTCCTAACCCTGCATTTTTACTTCTGAGCTCCCCGAGGATTTGTCTTTGGCTGCCGCCTCTTCTTCATCTACATGCTGCTCCTTGGCAACACCATCATGGTGTTAGGTTCCACATGTATGTTGGCTACTCACAGCTCCTCTTCTCCACCATATCACTAACTCTTCCACTGCCTCTGTGTTGTTAGACTGCTTATTCAATATCAGCCCTGGATGAGGCACAATTTCTTCCAGTTAAACACTGGAAAGACCAAAACCTATGTCTTCAGCCCCTGTTACAAATTCTGTACTCTTGACATCTAATTCGTCCCTCTCCCCTGCCAATTTCTCATTGCACAGACTGTTCTGAACACCAGTGTTCTGTTGGACCCCACTTTGACCTTCCATGCCAATATTCTCTCCATTCCAACTTCATTCTGCCCAACCTTTACCTCTAACTTTGCCTGTTTCCACCTCTGCTTCAGCCAATCTGCTGCAGAAACATTTATCTCTGCCTTTCTAAGCAGCAGACATGACTATTCCAGACTATGCCCGGCCTCCCATTCTTTCCCCTCCATGAAATGACACCCAAATCTCTGCTGCCTATATCCTATTTCTCACCAAGTCCCACTTAACCACCACCCCTGTGCTCAATGACCTTCATTACTTCCTCCTGTTCCCCAAGTACCTCAAATCTAAAATTCTCTCATCCTTGTGTTGAATTCCCTTTATGGCCTCTGCTGTCCTATCTCTGGAACCTTCTACCACCCTATAACCCTTCAAGAACTCTGCATTCCTCCAATTCTGGCCTTGTGAATTCCGCCCCCCACCCCCCAGTCCCTTTACCTCCCCTTTAGTGGCTTAGCTGTCCACTATCTAGGCCATAAATTTTGGAATTTATTCCTAAATCTTTCAACTTTATGCTTTCCTCTCATCCTGGTTGCATGGGAAGGTGCCGTGGGAGGGGGTTGAGAAGTAGGGGTCGATGGAGGAGTGGACCTGGGTGTCCCGGAGGGAACGATCCCTGCAGAATGCCGCCGGGGGGGATGAAGGGTAGATGTGTTTGGTGGTGGCATCATGCTGGAAATGGCGGAGGATGATCCTTTGAATGCAGAGGCTGGTGGGGTGATACGTGAGGACAAGGGGGACCCTATCATGTTTCTGGGAGGGAGAAGAAGGTGTGAGGGCGGATGCACAGGAGATGGGCCGGACACAGTTGAAGATACTGTCAACCACCGTCGGTGGAAAGCCTCGGTTAAGGAAGAAGGAGGACATGACAGAGGAACTGTTTTTGAAAGTGGCATCATCAGAACAGATGCGATGGAGGCGAAGGAACTGAGAAAATGGGATGGAGTCCTTACAGGAAGCGGGGTGTGAGGAGCTGTAGTCGAGGTAGCTGTGGGAGTCGGTAGGCTTGTAATGGATATTGGTGGACAGTCTATCATCAGAAATTGAGACAGAGAGGTGAAGGAAGGGAAGGGAAATGTCAGAGATGGACCGTGTGAAAATGATGGAGGGGTGGAAATTGGAAGCAAAATTAATAAATTTTTCCAAGTCCCGACGAGAGCATGAAGCAGCACTGAAGTAATCATTGATGAAAGAGTTGTGGGAGGGGGCCAGAGTAGGACTGGAACAAGGAATGTTCCACATACCCCATAAAGAGACAGGCATAGCCGGGGCCCATGCGGGTACCCATAGCCACACCTTTTATTTGGAGGAAATGAGAGGAGTTTAAGGAGAAATTGTTCAGTGTGAGAACAAGTTCAGCCAGATGGAGGAGAGTAGTGGTGGATGGAGATTGTTCGGGCCTCTGTTCGAGGAAGAAGCAGAGAGCCCTCGGACCATCCTGATGGGGGATGGAGATGTAGAGGGATTGGACGTCCATGGTGAAGAGGAGGCGGTTAGGGCCAGGGAACTGGAAATTGATGATATAATGTAGGGTGTCAGAGGAATCACGGATGTAGGTGGGAAGGGACTGGACAAGGGGAGAGCGAATGGAGTCAAGATAGCAAGAAATGAGTTCCGTGGGGCAGGAACAGGCTGACATGATCGGTCTGCTGGGACAGTCCTGTTTGTGGATTTTGGGCAGGAGGTAGAAGTGGGCCGTCCGAGGTTGGGTGACTATCAGGTTGGAAGCTGTGGAAGGAAGATCTCCAGAGGAGATGAGGTCAGTAACGGTCCTGGAAACAACGGCTTGATGTTCAGTGGTGTGGTCATGGTCCAGGGAGAGGTAGGAGGAAGTGTCTGCGAGTTATGGGGTATGTGGAACATTCCTTGTTCCAGTCCTACTCTGGCCCCCTCCCACAACTCTTTCTCCGGTACATCGATGATTACTTCGGTGCTGCATCATGCTCTCGTCTGGACCTAGAAAAATTTATTAATTTTGCTTCCAATTTCCACCCCTCCATCATTTTCACATGGTCCATCTCTGACACTTCCCTTCCCTTCCTTCACCTCTCTGTCTCAATTTCTGGTGATAGACTGTCCACCAATATCCATTACAAGTCTACCGACTCCCACAGCTACCTCGACTACAGCTCCTCACACCCCACTTCCGGTAAGGACTCCATCCCATTCTCTCAGTTCCTTCACCTCCGTCGCATCTGTTCTAATGATGCCACTTTCAAAAACAGTTCCTCTGACATGTCCTCCTTCTTCCTTAACCGAGGTTTTCCACCCACAGTGATTGACAGGGCCCTCAACCGTGTCCGGTCCATCTCCCGCACATCCACACCTTCTTCTCCCTCCCAGAAACATGGAGGGATTGTCCTCACTTTTCACCCCACCAGCCTCTGCATTCAAAGGATCATCCTCCGCCATTTCCGTCAACTCCAGCATGATGCTACCACCAAACACATCTTCCCTTCACCCCCACCTCTCCCGGCAGCATTCCGCAGGGATCGTTCCCTCCGGGACACCCTGGTCCACTCCTCCATCATCCCCTACACCTCAACCCCCTCCCACGGCACCTTCCCATGCAATCGCAGAAGGTGCAACATCTGCCCCTTTACTTCCCCTTTCCTCACCATCCAAGGGCCCAAGCACTCCTTTCAAGTGAAGCAGCATTTCACTTGCACTTCCCTCAATTTAGTCTACTGCATTTGTTGCTCCCAATGTGGTTTATATTGGAGAGACCAAACGCAGACTGGGTGACCGCTTTGCAGAACACCTTCGGTCTGTCCACAAGCATTACCCAGACCTCCCTGTCGCTTTCAACACTCCACCCTGTTCACATGCCCACATGTCCGTCCTTGGCTTGCTGCATTGTTCCAGTGAAGCTCAACGCAAACTGGAGGAACAGCACCTCATCTTCCGACTAGGCACTTTACAGCCTTCCGGACTGAATATTGAGTTCCACAATTTTAGATCATGAGCTCTCCCCTCCATCCCCACCCCCTTTCCAATTTTCCCCCTCCTTTTTGTTTTTTCCAATAATTTATATAGATTTTTCTTTTTGCACCTACTTCCATTATTTTTAAGTGTATTTCCATCCATTGTTTTATCTCTACCTTTTAGCCTATTTCGATCCCTTCCCCCCACTCCACTCCCACTAGGGCTATCTGTACCTTAATAAAAACAAAAAAACTGCGGATGCTGGAAATCCAAAACAAAAACAAAAACAGAATTACCTGGAAAAACTCAGCAGGTCTGGCAGCATTGGCGGAGAAGAAAAGAGTTGACGTTTCGAGTCCTCATGACCCTTCGACAGAACTTGAGTTCGAGTCCAAGAAAGAGTTGAAATATAAGCTGGTTTAAGGTGTGTGTGGGGGGGGTGGAGAGAGAGAGAGAGAGAGAAGTGGAGTGGGGGTGTGGTTGAAGGGACAAACAAGCAGTGATAGAAGCAGATCATCAAAAGATGTCAACAACAATAGTACAAAAGAACACATAGGTGTTAAAGTTAAAGTTGGTGATATTATCTAAACGAATGTGCTAATTAAGAATGGATGGTAGGGCACTCAAGGTATAGCTCTAGTAGGGGTGGGGAGAGCATAAAAGATTTTTAAAAAATTTAAAAAAAAAATTTTTTTTTAAATAATCGAAATAGGTGGCTTGCTTGTCCTGCTTTCTACCCTTAATTAGCACATTCCTTTAGATAATATCAGCACCTTCAACACCTCTTTGTCCTTTAGTCTGTGACATCTTTTGGTTATCTCCACCTATCACTGGCCCTCTATCCAGCTCTTCTTGTCCCACCCAACCCCCCCCCCCCACCAACAGCTTATATTTCACCTCTTTTCTATTTTTACTTAGTTCTGTTGAAGGGTCATTTGGACTCAAAACGTTAACTGTGCTCCTCTCCGCAGATGCTGCCAGATCTGCTGAGTTTTTCCAGGTATTTTTGTTTTTGTTTTGGATTTCCAGCATCCGCAGTTTTTTGCTTTTATCTGAGATGATAAAATGCCTTGCAGGACGTGACGGTTGTCTTGCCATATAAAGTGGAAAATGTTAATTGTGGAGAGCACAGGTTGCAGATGAATAGCAGAAATGTGGGGATGGATGAGTAGTTATGTAGACCATTCCCTGCAAAAAGTTTGGGTTTGATGGAACTCATTCCATGTTTCATGTTGCCAGTAGTGATTGAGGTGGATATTGTTACAGATGTAGAAGTTACACCTTTTAATCACTAGTTGTAAAGTCTGAATGTATTAAATAAATACTATGGGTAAAAATCCATAATATTAAGTGTTTGATATCCCACTAACTAAACTCTTGCCCCATTGAATACAGTAACATTTTCCCAATTTTTCCTGTTATCCTTCTGCCCCTTTTTCTTGCACTCATTCCATCACTATCACATTAGGAAGGATGGCAGATATCAATATAATGTAGTATGATTGAAAACAAAACCAGTGTTTTTTGCTGTGCCTATCAGTTTGAATCAGACAACTTATGATCTATGACTTGTATGCTTTGGAATCAAAGAGCAACCTCAATGTTTGACTGATTTTCCCTACAGAAATAATTATACCTACTTAGTAATTTAAATGGTACGTGTGTGTCTATCCACAATTCTGAGTATAATTTATGTTCTATCTTGCCGATCTCCATTTCAGCTACAAAAAACCAGATATAGAAAAGCTTGAATCTCAAGCACAGGGTCGCATGAAGCAATTAACACCATCACAAATTAGTATCCGTATTGGATTAGATGACAGGCGACGAGATTTGCCAAAGTCCAGTGCCTGGGATCGAATAAGACGTACTAGTCAATTATCTCTTAACTCTTTGACCTCTGACAAATGATCAAATCGGAGTGTATCTCTAAAGGAGGAACATGATAAATGCTCTCTGCTGGTTGGAGAGCAAAATGAAGAGTATGGTAGCTAAGGTGCTGATTATGAATTCAGAGAATATATTTTTTAAAAATGTGAACAAATAGTGCCCTTCCAATTTGAAGCTCATTAAATGTCCAACAGAAACAAAACAAGACTTTTGTTTGGTGCGCTCAGCGTATAGCTGAAGACTAAATTGCTTCATTAATGTCACCTTGCCTTGAACCAAAGGCGCCCAACCTTTCTCAGATGGCACATAAGTAATGCTAGTGGCTTTATTCTTTTGAAGTGTGTGTTGGGCATCTTCACAAAACCTAACCATTTACTATGACTTTAAGAGTGAGAGAACAAATAGTGATTCTGTACATTTCTCTAATTCTGTTGTGCAATAACATGACAAATTATGAACAGAGTGAATTCCAGCAAATGATACTTGATGGATACATTGAAATTTTGAAGGCTTGATTTAAAATTGAAATAGAAATGAGCAATTTCTTATGAATGTTTATATCTTTCTATCATTATCTATTTGAAGTTGCCAGATAGAAAAAGATTGACCTGTTTGTTAAAACAACAGCCAAACCAGGCAACTCTGCCTCAGTAGTTAACACTCAAAACTGGTGTGCTACATTTTGATCTAAGTCAAGCTCATCGATAAAGATGAAAACACTGACTCTCAGTCTGCTTTTTACCAATTAATATGTGCCTCTTATTGGTTAGTTCCAGGCTGAAGATCAGAAAAGAATATTGCAATTTTCTCAGCATTCCTTTAAAAAAAACACAAAACAAACAATTGAAGGATAATTTAGAATAAAGGAATAGTGTACTTCTGAATGTGATATTGATGATATTTTTGATTTCATCATGAATTTTTAACATCAACCATGTATGCATGTTGCATCAGAGCCTGACCTGCAAAGGAATGCTGTTAGAAGTGTTAACAATGCAGTTAAAACATTTGTGTTGCCGCAAACACAAACTTCCTCAAAGCTATTTAAATTTGAGTTTCAGAATAGATAGCGTTCCAAAATCATACTGAGCAGGAGGAGCCTTACTACGTGATGTGTGTATTCATATATTATGATAATAGTGACATGCTCTGTTGCCATGTATTCACGATATATTTTTCTTTCCAGCAGTATTATAGGTGCAGTATTATAGTCAGGTTTGTTATTCAAGGTAATCATATTAAAATGAGGTACAGATGCAACTGTCAATGAATGGATAAACCTTGAAGTCATCTGGTATATGCCTTAAAATATATCAGTAGCAGATATTGATTTTCCAGTTATAAGTTGATTAAAGCTATTTATTGGTGGAGCATGAATTGCTTTGATAAAAATAAATCCAGTTTTATACATGCTGTATTTTTGTTGTGCAACTGACATTTTGTTCCATTTTTGTAATCACGAAAGTTCCTTCTTAACAGGTAATGAATATTGAGTTTTTAGGGATGCATCAAAAACAATGTAAGCAGTTCATCTCCAAAGATCATTGTTATTTTCTAGCTTATGCAGATTTTTGAAATAAAGCATTTTATTTAGGATTGATTTGATAGATTGATGTATAAGAGTTTGAGTGGTGCAGTCTTTATGGGAATATTAACGTGAAAATTGTTGTTGTTACTCTGTCTTTATGTTCAAGCTGACATAATGAATTAGATATAAGAACCTTGGAGTGGGGGAGGGTAATAAAACTTATGAAATGTTATGCTCCAACAGCTTTTAAAAATATTAATTGCCATGTAAAATCTGAATGATAAAATTTCATCTATGTATGAAATGCACGCCATCTTTTCGCAATTACAGTTTTAGTTAAAAAAAAGCCAGCGGTGCCCTAGTCACACTTACATACATTAGATAAAAGGCATAATATATATAACTGCAACTAACATAGTAAGTTTTATAGTAAATAGAAACAACATAGTATAACATCCCAAGACACTTCACAGGAACACTACAAAACAAAATATGACACATGAGATATTAGGGCAGCTGATCAAAAGCTTGATCAAAGAGGTAGGTTTTAAGGAGAAAGAGGTGGAGAAATTTAGGTGGGAGGGAATTCCAGAGTTTAGGACCTAGGCATCTGAAGTCACAGCTACCAAGGTTGGAGCAATTAAAATCGAGAATGCTCAAGAGGCTAGAATTAGAAGAGCACAAATATTTCTGAGGGTTGTAGGCTGGAGGAGATTACAGAGATAGGGTGATGTGAAACCAAGGATGGATTTGAAAACAAGAATGAGAATTTTTAAGTTGAGCTAGTGCTTAACCTGGAACCAATGTAGGTCAGCAAGCACAGGGGTGATTTGTGAGGCAGCAAAGCTTTGGATAACCTCAAGTTTACGGAGGGTCGAACATGGGAGGCTGGCCAGTAGTGTGTTAGAATAGTCAAGTCTGGGGGTAACAAAGGCAAGAAAACATTTGCTGTCTTTAGCACTGCTACAAAGATTAGTTCAAAATATTTGGCAGATTTTGTGGTTAAACATGGAGAAACATTTACTCATTGTCTGTTTAATGTTTCTTTTCATCTAATTATATGTACCAGATATGGCTATGACATGTAAATATAGTAAATTAAAAATAGTGGAAACAAACAAAGCATTAATGCCTTTTTATTCTGGGTGACTTTATTTTAGTTATGAAGATAACTAATCCCTATTCACAACAGTGTGTCCCAAGACATTTATGAAGATGTCAGAGAATCCCAACATCAGTAACTTGAAGCCGTGATTTAAGTGTGACAAAGTGAGTCATTTTAGTATTGAGACATATTCAGTGAAATTCCGGGGTTTGTACATATGGTGTATTGCGTCGTGCAGCATTGTCAACAATTAAGAGATAGAAATTCTAATGTCAGCATATTTTTAAAGCATTAAACATAGTTATATGAGTATTAAAGGCTAAACCTATGGCATTCCTGTTGGGTGACTGAGTGCCAGAAGATCGCTTACACCCTCAGATTAAGAGCCCAAGATTCTGGACTTGTGCAGTGGATTTTACACTCAACAAAAATTGCCATCATGATAATTCCACGAGCCTGCATACGCAGTGGGGAACTACACATGCACATTGAGCATGAGTCAAATGGTGACTTTGGAAATACGTCTGGGAGAGTTAGAAAGAAAGTTAAAATGGGAAAAATTGAAATGAATACTTCACTTTTCCATTGATCATTTTTTAAATAAATAGTTTTATTTAAACATTACAACAGTGACTACACTTCAGAACACTGCGACGTTCTAAGGTCATGCAAGGTGCTATGTGAAACAGAAAAGGGAGGCTTATGACAAATGTAAGGTTCATAATACGGTGTATTATGAATACATTCTTTTAATATAAATGCAAGACAGTACATGGGAGTTCTAAACAGGGAAGCAAAGAAAGAATATGAGATTTGTTTAATAACTAGCATAAAAGAGAACCCAAAGTCTTTCATAAACATATAAATAGTCAAAGGAAGAGTGGGACTGATTAGGGAGCAAAAAGGAGATAATCTTGTGGCAGAAGACAGCAACAACAAAGGCTGCCTTCCGAATCCTAAGAAAATGGTTTGTACCATGGGCGTCAAATCTGTGTTAAGCATCACCTGGTGTGACTCAGAAGCCCCATTCTGGCATGGCACTTAGCCATGTTTGCAGCAAAGGAAGAGAGTGGGCTGAGAAAGTGCACGATTTGCTGGGCTCTGTTTTCTCTGGGCCCTCTTGGCCAGCTGAGCTTTTTGTTCCTGTTCGCTTCTTCCAAACAGTTGGCCTCCAAAGGTCAGAGTTTGTCAGCGATTGTCTCCCAGTTGTTAGAATCTGCCATCTTCATAGTAGAAGGTATGGCTAAGGTACTAAATAAGTACTTTGCATCTGTCTTTATCAGAGGAGAGGTTGCTGACATGTAGTAGTAAAGGAGAAGGTAGTGTTGATGTTGGATAGGCTAAAGATTTTTTAAAAAATCGGCTAGTCTGGATGGGATGCATTTTAGGGTACAAATGGAAGAAAGGATAGGATTTGCAGAGGCTCCTGCTACAATCTTCCAATCTATCTTAGATATGGGGGGCTGCCAGAGGACTGGAGGATTACAAATGTTAAACTGCTGTTTAAAAAGCAGGGGGGAGAGATAAACCTGGCAACTAAAGGCCAGGTAGCCCAACATGCTGTTTGGGAAACATTTGGAGACAATAATCCAGGTCAAAATTAATTGGCATTTGGAAAAGTATGAGCTAATAAATGAAAGCATGGATTTGTTAAAGGCAATTCGTACTTGTCTAATTTGATTGAATTTTTTGCTGAATTAATGGAGAGAGTTGGTGAGGATTGGACAGTTGATGTGTATATGGATTTTTAAAAGTAGGTTGGCAAAGTTCCACACAATTGACTTGTTATTAAAATTGAAGCCTGAGATTAAAGGGACATTGGCAGCATTGGATTTCAGATCACAACACAACAGATGGGAGCATGAGTAGACCATGTCACCAAACGGCTCTGCTATTTAATACAATCATGGCTGATCTTGGGCTTCAACTCCACTTTCCCACCTGCTCCCCATATTCTTTGATTCACTAGGAGGCCAATAATATGTCTATCCCAGCCTTAAATATATTCAATGATGGAACACCCACAACCTTCTGCAGCAGAGAATTCTGAAGATTCACAACCCTTCGAGTGAAGAAATTTCTCCTCCGTCCTAAATGATCTTCCGCTTTCCTGAGACTGTGTCCCATGTTTTAGATTCCCCATTCAGAAGAAAAGTGCTCTGTATCTACATATCAAGCCTCTTCAGAATTTTGTATATTTCGATGTGATCACCTTTCATTCTTTAAACCCCAGAGAATATAGACTTACTTCAGCCTCATCATAGAACAACCTTCTCATCGCAGGGACCAATCTAGTGAACCTTTGCTGTATTGCGTCAAATGCAAGTATATCCTTCCCTTAAATATGGAGACCAAAACTGGACATAGTATTCCTGGTGTGCCCTGAACAATTGTAGCAAGACTTCTTGTTCCTGTACACCCATTCCCTTGCAATAAAGGCCTTCCCAATTGCTTGCTGTACCTGCATGCTAACTTTCTGTTCTTTGTGTGAGTGCACCCAAGTTTCTCTGAACATTTGCATTTACAAGTTTCATGCCTTTTAAAAAAAAATTCAGCTTTTCCATTCTTAAGACAAAGTGAATAACTTCACACTTCCCAACATTATAGTCCATCTGCCATCTTGTTGGCCATTTACTCAACCTGTCTATATCTCATTGCAACCCTTCTGTATCTTTGCAGCTTATATTTCTACTTAGCTTTGTATCATCAGTAAACTTAGACGAAGGAATAGAGAATAATGTGTCTAAGTCATTAATATTGATTGTAAATAGCTGAGGCCTGAGTGCTGATCCTTGCCAACTTAAGTGCCATTTATGCCCAATTTCTGCTTCGCCTCACTACCAATCCTCTATCCATGCTAATATATTACCCCATTCCATGAGCCCTTGCATATAAACCTTTTGTGTGGCATCTTATTGAATGAGTTTCAGCAATCCAAGTATACTGTATCTACTAGTTCCCCTTTACCCTACTAGACAAAAAAAAATTCTAATAAATTTGTTAAACATGATTTCCCTTTCATAAAGTTGCGGGATTGGTGGTGGGGTAGTGTGGAGAGACAGTGGTGTAGTGGTAATGTCACTGGACTAGTCATCCAGAGGCCCAGGCTAGTATTCTGCAGACAAGGGTTCAAATGTTACCATGGCAGCTGGTGGAATTCAAATTTAATAACCTGGAATGGAAAAGCTAGCCTCAGTAATGGTGACCATGAAACCATTGCTGATTGTCATTAAAACCCATCTGGTTCACTAATATCCTTTAGGAAAGGAAATCCGCCATCCTTACCTGGCCTGCAGGTTACTTCAGACCTACAGCAATGTGATTGACTCTTCACTGCCCCCTGAAATGGCCTTGCAAGTCACTTGGTTCAAGGGCAACAGGGATGGGTAACAAATGCTGGTCTTTTCAGCAATGCCTACATCCCATGAAAGAATAAAGAAAAAAAAATGTTTTAAATCATGTTGACTTTGATAACACCATCATTTTCTACGTGCATTGTTAAGACTTTCTTAATCATAGATTGCAGAACTTTTTGAACAACTGATATTAGACAAACTGGCCTGTAGTTCCTTGTTTTCTCTCTCCCTCCTTTCTTGAAGGGTGGTGTTACATTCACTAGCTTACAATCTGCTAGGACCATTCCAGAATCAAAATTGACTGAGAGACAGAAAGCAGAGTAGTGGTAAATGGTTGTTTTTCAAATTGAAGTGAAGTATGCAGTAATCTTCCCCAGGGGTTGGTATTAGGAGCACTGCTGCTTTTAATTCAATATGAATGACCTTGACTTGAGTATCCAGGACATAATTTCGAAGTTTGCAGATGATACAAAATAATGTAAACAATGAGGAGGATAGAAACAGACCTCAGAAGGACATAGACTAGTGAACTGGGCAGGCACATGGCAAATTAAATTTATCAGAGCGTGAAGTGACACATTTCAGTAGAAAAAATGAGGACAGATAATAACTATATAATTTTAAGGGAGGGAGGTGCAGGAACATAGAGATACAGCGGTGTATGTATATAAACGTTTGAGGGAGGCAGGAATAATTGAGAAGGCTGTTACATAAGCAAATGGGTGAATCTTTGGCTTCGTTATTAGAGGCAGAGTACAAAAGCAAGGAGGTTATCCAGAACTTTATAAAATACAGTTAGGCCTCAGCTGGAATATTGAATTCAATTCTGGGCACCAACTTTGGTAAGATGTCAAGGTCTTAGAGAGTTTTAAAGAAGGTTTACTAGAATGGTACCAGGGATGATGGACTTCAGTTATGTAAAAAGACAGGAGAAGCTGGTTTTTCCCTCCTTGGAACAGAGATAGTTAAGAGGTGATTTTGTAGAGGCTTTCAGAATCATGAATAGTTTTGACAGAGTAAATAAGGAGAAACTTTCCAGTTGCAGGAGGATCAGGAAGTAGAGGGCACAGGTTTAAATTGATTGACAAAAGAACCAGAGGCGACTTGAGGAATATTTTTTTGCATAGTGAGTTGTGATCTGGAATACCTGAAGGGGTGATAGAAGCAGGTTCAGTAATAACTCTCCAAAGGGAATTGAATAAGTATTTGAAGGGAAATATAATTACAGGGCGATTGGGAAAAAGCAGGGGAGTGAGTATTAATTGCATAGCTCTAACAAAGAGACAGCATAGGTATGAATGGCTGAATGGCCTGCTCTACCATTCTAAGATTCTATAAGTGCAAAATCATTTGTTTGTTTCCTTTCTTTCCACAAAGCCCTTTGGCTAAGAGTATGACAGAGCTCTACAGTGAGCTATCTAGATTAATGAGAAATGGGCTGTGAACCTTTGGAATTCTCTATTGCAGAGAGCTGTGGCTGCTTAGTCATATTCAAGAGAGCAAAAGATTTTTGGATACTAAGAAAATCGAGGGGTATGGGGATGATGTGGGAAGGTAGAAGATCAGCCAATATTGTATTGAATGGAGGAGCAAGCTTAAAAGGCCAAATGATCGTCTACTTTTTCTTATGCTCTTATAATAATTGATGAAATATTTTGGATTTTAAGGCAGCTCCCATGATACTCTCATTGGTACTCACTGTAAGTAAAATTTTTGTCTCTATGTTATGTGCAGAGCATTTCTCAATTAAAACCTGGCCTGGTGATGTGAGACCTTAGGCTTTTCCTTCAGGAGGATAGACCTACCCGGACTATCCCCAGTGCTCCTGGTAATGGTATTTGATATAATCCCCTATTATAAAGCCATGGACTCACCATAAGCAATGACACAACAGACCTTTCTTACATTCATTGTCAGCTGCGGGCAAGACTGGAACTAATTACCCATCCTTAATTCCCTGAGAAGCTGGTGGTGGGGCAGCTTCTTGAATCAGTGAAAGTATTCTTTGAAATGCAAAAGGAAAATACTGCGCATGCTGTAAATATTAAATAAAAGCAGAAAATATTGGAAACACTCAGCAAGTTCAGCAGCATCTGTGGAAAGGAACAGAGTCGACATTTCAGGTTTGCAACTTTAAATGGATCACATCTGATGAAAGACCACAAACCTGAAACGTAAGCTATGTTTTTCTCTCCACATCGTCTTTGTATTGGTTGATGCAACTGACTTGTTTGCCAGGCCACTTCAGGGTAATTTATAGCCAATCACATTGGTGTGGGACTGAAGACACATATAGACCAGACTGGGTAAGAATGGCGGTTTTCTTTTAATAAAGGACATGACTGATCCAATTGGTTTTTATAACAATCTGATAGCTTCATGGTTGCCTTTTTTTTACTGATTTCCAGAAGTTTGTAACTGAATTAAGGGGCAGAATTTTTCATCCTGCAGGTGGGTGTGCGCCCAACTTGATTGGGAGTAAAATAATGCGCAACCACGTCAGGCAAGTGTCCCCAGCCATCACGCATTTGTGCGATATTTCAGTCGGCAGGCACGCGCAAGAGTCAGCAGCATGCCCGTTGACAATTAAGAGGCCTATTAAGGCCCTTAAGCCAGCAATTAAGTAGAATTTTCCGCTGTCCATCTAACCTTATGATGGGCGGGCGAATAGGCCAGGCGGTCTTTGCATTTTTTGTGAAACCTCGTCCACGGGCCGGATGAGGTTTCCAACAGTAAATAAAAAAGAAATAAAATTTTTTTGAAATCATTTTTGATGTGTCCCTCTTCATGTGAGTGAGTCATATGTGGGCACAAGTTTATGTTATTGTAGAATCTTTATTTTTCATTTTAAAAACCTTTAGCTCCCTGAGGCAGCTCTGTGCCTTCAGGGAGCTTTCAGAGAGCACGCATGCGCAGACTTCAGCGCTCACGCTCCTCCCGCCCGCATCCCAGCAGCACTGAGGCTTTCAGCGCACGAACTCTGCTATACATATTACGAATGTGAGGGGTTTAATCTGAGATTTTCCCAACTAAATGTAAGAGAATTTTAAAAAGAAACTAACATACCATACAGGTTTTTTGAACTGCCATTTTTAAGTTTCAACGAGTTGATATGGACAATTAAGAAAACTCAATTAAGGCATGAAGAATTAATTCACCATGTTGGAGGACAATGAGAGTGGAGACAGAAGAATTTCTGCCTCTCCCCCAACCTTTGTTGGTAACACAGAAACAAATTAAAATCTGCAGTACCCTGGCATAATGTGAATGTTAACATATTTGGGGCATTATTTTCAGCATTGCAGAACTGACTATTTCCTTGATAATTCTAAATTTTGTGTGTAATAATCCTAAATTTTGTGTGTAATGCAAGTTGATCTATTGCTGCTCTTTATAGATTAAATAGAAGTCCCTGGTTGAAGATCTGGAAAAGACATTTTACTTTTAAAAGAAGTGCAGATACTGGAAATCTAGAACAAAATTAACACAAATGCATGAAAGCAAAATATCAAAACTTAATTGTTATTTTGATACTGATATTGCTCTTGATCAATAAATCCAGTAAACAAATGCCTATGTTGATCACATCATAATATATAGTCTTTGGCTAAAGAGGAGCAGTTTTGAAATTTAAAATACACTATGGGGTGAATTTCTGTATTGCTTGTTTGCTAGAAGAGGCACAGAAATCTTGGATAAAAATCATATAAACATGAAATTTACAGCTGACAATCAGGAGAACTTCCATTTCAAAAAATATCACCGCTTTGTGCCCACTGGTGGAAAAAGAAAACATGAAAAGAATTGCTGAAAAATGGCCAAAGGCAATATGAAACTCTTGCTGGTCAGGCCATACTAGTACTACTACTATTTCTCTCTGCATCCTTCAAATATTTAGCTCTATTTGTCTCCAAAGTGGTATGATCTGTGGCATAGATTGGAGACCTGTACACAGCCTAATCATGCTCTGATTGCTCCTGCTTGGTCCATTTTCAAACCAGTTGAAATGCTACATCACTGCTTGACAATTCTTGTGGAGCGAACAAACTGCATTGTTTGAAAGTGGGTCACTCAATAAAATTAATCTCATAGATGCTAAACAGTCCTATATGAGAAATAACATAAAGATCAAACTCACCATTTTCAAATGCACATAAGTCATAACTAAAAATACTAAGCTACAGGTGTTGTTTTCTTTTATGGAAACATGTTGTTTTTCAGTTTGGAAGGCATACACACAGCTTTAGAACACTATGTCTGAAGGCATAGCACAATGCATCATCCTGATGAAGCAGTTCAGGCTATTTTAGCTCCTGTTTGGAATTTAAAAGTGATTGATGAAATAGGTATTTGTCAGTAATGCATACCTTTTCTGATGTTCTTTTCACATGAAGTCTATCCTATTTTGGAGAGATTAGCACAACTTATCATGATGTCATATGGTGAATGTATATCATATGGGTAAAGGCACCTTTGAGAAAGTCTCATGATTGAATTACATTATAAAGCCATTATTAAGATTTGAGGCCTCTGCTAACTTAATTCATGTTTACAGCTACAAGTAATTTTCATAGGTGGATCTATGTTTCCTCTGATTATATACTTACATAGGAGTGGCATGCCACAGGTTAATCATGATATCACTGCTTTAGTCGCTGAATGGCAGAGCCTTCCATCTTGTCAGTTAATATCTTTCAGGTTAGAATTGATCAGTTACTTATATATTTAATTGCACAGTGTTAAAAGATATACAGCATGTAAGTTGCAATGCAATTCTTGCTCAGGAATGTGTTTACACTACAAGTTTATCATCTGTGTAAAACATTTTTAGCTTTCTTCCAATCATCCTGAATTGCTTTCCTTTTTAGTAGAGGCAGCCATATCACTCATAATAATTCATATGTTGTTTTATTTATTTGTATAACAAAGTCCCCTGTCATATCTGCATTGAATGGTCTTGCAACAATCATCATTGAAACCTTCTTTTTGACATGAACCTCTTTTTTATTTTACATAAGTAATTTAAGATTAAGCTCTTCCATAGTTAAATCCTATGGATCATGAAGGTTCCAGGTTCAATTTCTGATCTGTGCTGAACAGCCTCATATCTCAGCCAAGGTGGGGGCAGTGGCACTATAATTGGGCTCAACGCAACTGGAATGGGGAAGGGACATTGTTTAGGGTTCCTGACCCTGATTAACATCCAATGATTGAAGTGCAAATACACATATGTGGACATCAGCTGAGCACAAGATCTCAGTGCAATAACCTACTGGAACTTCTGCTGGAGTATGGCAATCATGAAACTGTACCCAACCAATACCTTCAGGAAGGGAGGTGAGGAGAGATTAAACAATATAGGAAAACAATCAAAGATGGTGCTGTAAAAGTTACATGCATGGAAATTGGTTTTGGATGGTAGCACAAAATGGCTACTAGTGAATTGGTAGCCTGTTTTACAACCTGCTAAATTTTCTTTTCCAATGGCTTTAAGACATTAAGCAGCTCCTGGTGATGTGCCATATCTAATTGTAGCGTACTTTATAGACATTTTCACTTGAATGATGGGAGAGAACTTCTAGGATTTCCTTTCTTTAAGTTAACCCTTTGCCTGCTGCTCTTGCGCTTTCTCTCAGGGTCAGACTGATGTACTTGAATTAAAAAGTTCATCTACTCCAGTCACTCACAATATATTACAAAGCAACCAAGCAATATACAGTTTTGAATGTAGTTTCATTAGAGGCACGTGTAGCATCCACTCCATTACAAATTCTTCTTAATTCATTTCATCTCAAAAAAGTTTCTGAAAAACATTTATCTACCCTCAAAAGACAAATCAATCAAACTAAAATCACATAACTATACATCTTCCAGTATTCATCCTTAATTGGTCATCTACCTAAGCATGACATTAAATACCCAATAATTTTCAAAGTGTCATTCTTTGATTATCTTTATCTGTAGATGTTGTTATAATCCCAAATATCTTTCCTAACCTAATATTCATTTGGCCCTTTTTAAAAGATGTAAATTAATATAGCATAAAATGCTTTCTGTAAAAGTTAATTGCACATTCCACTAATCTTTGTACAAACAAGCACCTTCTGATTTCATGGTTTGCTTGAAATGTATTCATTTTTGTACTTGCATCCTGTAGTTCTGCACTCAGTCCAAGTTACATAAATTGCTACCAATCACAGCCCTCACAGCATTCTAAAACCCTGGAATAAAAGCAAAATACATGCAGGTGCTGAATATATGAAATCAAAACATTGGAAATGCTCAGCAAGTCTGGCAGCATCTGTGGGGAGTGAAGCAGAGTTAACGTTTCAAGTTGAGTTTGGCTCTTCTTCAGCATTGTGTTCTGATATTTGACTTGAAGCATTGACGCTCTTTTTCTCCCTACAGGTGCTGCAGGGTGTGCTGAGTATTTCCAGCACTTACTTGTTTTTATTCTAAGAACCTGGATCTGTTTCTCTCAATCTTGCTTTCCCTAATGAAAGTAAGTTCACTTTCGGTAACATACTGCCACATGCTACAGCTCTAGGTGCTAAAGTCATTCTTGTCACTGTTTTCTAAAAGCAAGCTACACAAAATATTCCAATTCAATCTCATCAATTATCAGTACAAGAATAGCTTTTTCAATTTACAGCTAAATGCTCATGAGATGCATTGAGATGTTGATTAGCCATATTTCCACCAACTCCTCAATGATTTGATACGTTCAGTAAATGGTCACTAATCATCACAGCTGCTTCTGCAGACCATTTTCTGCTGTTTCATATCTATCAGTGCATTGGCTTTCCAGTGGAGTTAATTGATGAGTAGTTCAGCCCAAGCCAATTCCAGATAAACCAATCAAATCAAAGCCTGAGCTGTTCTAACAACAAATTTTAAATTTCCTCTTCCAGGGAAACATGGCTGACTGTCAATAATGGTCCTAAATGTGATCTGCTGAGGTGAATAAGGGCTGTATTATCCATTGTACCTCAATGATGTTTGAGCCTCTGTTGGAAGTCAAATATGGTTTTATTACAAAGTTTGAATATCCAAAGGGAAAACAACTTCCAAGTCTTTTGACAGCATTTCCAAACCTGCAACCTCTACCATTCCAGAAGTACAAGGGCAGCAGGCACATGGGAACACCTCCACCTGCAAAATCCCCTCCAATTCACATACCATTCTAACTTGGAATTATATTGCCATTCTTTATTGTCACTGGGTCAAAATCCTGCAACTCCCTCCCTAACAGCACCTACTTGACATGGACTGCAGCGGTTCAGAAGGCAGCTTATCATTACCTTCTCAAGGAATGGGCAATAATTCCTGGCCTTGCCAGCAATGCTCATGAAAAATAATTTTAAAAATCTTCTCCCAAGAAGACTTCTATTTGCCACCCCAAGTATGAGAATGGAGATTTCACACTGTCAATGAAGTAGAAATTCCTTTAGCCCTGAAATTTGGCTCGTTATTATGGATGAACTGCTCATGCTTGATCCACTCCGCAGGCAGCTCACCCAATTTAAGAAAATTAATATTGGACCACTCATTTCACGTAACAAACCACACAGGAAGGAATTAGATGGTTGTTTATTTTACACAAAACATAATTTTCATCCACGATTACCTTGATGGAACTGTGTCACAATATAATGGTGTGGTTTGAAGACTTACCATATTAGCACCAAGTAGTTGAACTTCATGCCAAATTAATGATTTCTAAATGATTCCATCTACAAAAACTGCAACAGTGCACCCTGTAGAGGAACAATATATCACTGACAGCATCTTCTGGATTAAAAAAAAATAAGGTGTTAGATGAAAGAAGTCAGACATAAGTTTAAAAGTCATTTATATCAATGTAATACCCATTTTTAACCAAAGGCAATAGATTTATTTAATAAAATATCTGGAACCACCACTAAAGTGAATAATATGAATGGATTCAGGAGGCACAAAGATATTCTGAAGAGAGAAGATGTAAAGATATGTAATGACAGAGTTGATAATTGGAGTTGAACCCAAATAAAAATGTGAGAGTCTTAATTGGGCTAAATGGCCTTTCCATGTTCATAAAATTTATTCAGTGTTTAATGTGAAGCATAGCATTCAGGACAAAAGTGTCTGACAAATCATAGAATCATAGAATAATGACAGAATAGAAGGAAGCCATTAGGCCTGTTGAACCACACCAGCTCCCTGCAAGAGCAATTCAGCTTGTCCCACTCCCCAACCCTTTACCCATAACCCTTATCTTCAGGTGTTTATCCAATTCCCTTTTGAAAGCCAAGATTGAACCTGCCTCCATGACCCTCTCAGAGTGCATTCCACTCATTGCGTAAAAAATGCTTTCTCATGTCATCTTGGGTTCTTTTGCCAATCACCTTAAATCTCTGTCCTCTGGTTCTCGAACCCTCTGCTAATTTGAATAGCTCTTTCTATCCACTCTGTCTAGACCCCTCATGATTTTAAACACCTCCATCAAATCTCCTCTCAATCTTCCCTTCTCTTAGGAGAACAATTCCAGCTTCTCCAGTCTATCCACGTAATTGAAGTCCCTCATCATTGGAACCATTCTCAAAAACTTTTTCTGGACTCTCACTAATACCTTCATATCCTTCCTAATTGGATACAATATTCCAGTTGAGCCAAACCAGTGTTTTATAAAGGTTCACCATAACTTCCTTGCTTTTGTACCCAATGCCTCTATTTATAGAGCCCAGGATTCCATATGCCTTTTTAACCGTTTTCTCAACCTGCCCTGCCATCTTCAACAATTTATACATGCATATCACGAGGTATTTCTGTTCCCGAACCCTTTTTAGAATTGTGCCCCTTCTCATTCTTCCTACCAAATGTATCACTTCACATTTCTCTGCAATAAATTTCATTTGTCACCTCTCGCCCATTCTATCAGCCTGTCTATGTCCTCTCGAAACCTATCACTAACTTCCTCCAGGTTTTCGAAATTGTGCCCAAGCCAGTGACATTAATATAGATCAAGAAAAGCATGGTTCTAGAACTGACCGCTGGGGAACACCATTGTATACCTTCCTGCAGTTCAAAAAACAACCATTTAACATTACTCTAGGTTTCTCGTCACTCAGCAAAAGCCATCATGGTGCCTTTTATTCCATGGGTCTCAACTTTGCTGACAAGTCCATTATGTGCCTGTTATCATTTAGATTGAATTTCAAACATATTCTGTGATGGTATTTTCTGACAAAAGATCATCGAGCTGAAATCTTAACTCTATTTCTCTCTCCGCAGGTGCTACCAGATCTGCTGAGTATTTCCAGCATTTTCTATTATTATTACAGCTATCCAGCATCCTCAGTGTTTTGCCTTATTATGATGTAAATTATATGACAATGCATCATCATATCATGTAATGGCATCAGTGCAATGAAAATGGCGCATTGATGTTCTGACTCTTTCCCTCCTATGAGAAAGCACATTTTTCATGAAGGTGGTGTCCTTATAGTAATAAACAAGTCAGTATATTGTCACAGACAGATGGTATTTGCTCTCCTATTGCCTGTAATCAGTATGTTCTGTATGGAAAGAGGTGTGTATTTTCTTGCCGTTGAAATGTGTATTCCAATGAAATAACTCAGCAGCAAGCTTTCATGAGATTAAAATAAATAAGGTTCTTTGTCCTCTCATGCTTACCACAAATTAACGCAACATCACTCACTCATCTCATACATGCACACGCTCACACAAAGATTGCATACAGATAAAGATTGTGCACTTCTACAGATTACAGTTAATTCTCTCTCTGATTTATGACTTCCAGTCTCCCACTTGGCAGGCCTATGGTTTATTGAATGGATTCAATGATTTAATGCGGAAGTGAGTGTCTTGTAAAGCAAAGGGCCTATAGCAGCTTGTGAAATTTCTTGTAGTTGAATATCTAGGAGATTGCTTTTCAGGTGAACTTTGAAACTGGAACAGGTTAAGTACTTTGGCTAAACAAAAACAAAAACAGGATTACCTGGAAAAACTCAGCAGGTCTGGCAGCATCGGCGGAGAAGAAAAGAGTTGACGTTTCAAGTCCTCATGACCCTTCAACAGAAGTTCTGTTGAAGGGTCATGAGGACTCGAAACGTCAACTCTTTTCTTCTCCACTGATGCTGCCAGACCTGCTGAGTTTTTCCAGGTAATTCTGTTTTTGTTTTTGTTTTGGATTTCCAGCATCCGCAGTTTTTTTGTTTTTAAGTATTTTGGCTGCTTGACGACTTGCAGCTAGTTTCAGAGTCTGGTTCTCAGGCTGGATGACACTTGATGGTTCTGATGGATCTGCTGGGTCCTAGGATAATAAGGGTGCAGTCCCTGAAACCAGCTTCAATCACATGACTACTGGTTTACACCTAAGGCCCACCCAGCCTAGTTAGGGTGGGGGAGGGCTTTGTGATAGAATGGGAAGTTGATAGTGGCCATTGAGTTTCGATCTTCCGTTTTGTCCAGTATGAAAGATGGAGATGTTATGAGGAGAGATTGGATAGACTAGGGTTATTTTCCCTGGAGCAGAGGAGATTGAGGGGGGACATGATTGAGGTGTATAAAATGATGAGGGTCATAGAGGAAGACAGAAAGGAACTTTTCCCCTTGGTGGAGGGATCAATAACTGGGGCATAGATTTAAGGTAAGGAGCAGGAGGTTTAGAAGGGATGTGAGCAAGAATTTTTTCACCCAGACGGTGGCGATAATCTGAAACTCACTGCCTGAAAGGATGGTAGAGGCAGAAACCCTCATAACATTTAAGAAGTATTTGGATGTACACTTGTGATGCCATGGCATACAAGGCTATGGGCCTAGTGCTGGAAAATGGGATTAGAATAGCTAGGGATTTGTTTGACTGGCGAAGACTCAATGGGCTGAAGGGCCTTTTTCTGTGCTGTAGACCTCTATGACTATGAGACAGGCAGTCTGGAAACTCCATATTCTTTAAGTGTTGGCCTAACCTTCAAAAATGAGTTATGTGAATATCACAGATGTCTGTGAGGTGCCCTCACCTATGTTCATATTTAATTCGGTGTTTGCCAGAAACTTGGTATTTACTGGCTGTAGTCCAAATGCCAAAAGTTACATGATTTCTGGCATCCAGCTTAACAGCTTGTCTGTGTCCAATTTTTTAAAGTATTGACTGAAAGTTCATAATATGACATGACTGAACTGGGCATGACAATATATTGATGCTTATATTATACAGTACTTCTGTTGCTTAATGTAAGTGAGTACCTGTCCCTGCCATCATCAACTGTAATGATTCATGGGCTATAGCCCTTACATGAAATTAGCGTTGGCGATAAACTGATCTTTCTCCAGGAGACATTTACTTAACTATATGCTGTCATGTTATTAAGAAGAATGAATGAATAGATTTGAATTATTGTAATCACACATCATACTTACCAAACAGCTTTGCTGTAGAATTGATCTTTCTGTTTCTTGTATGTCCTAATGTAGTAAGCACGGACATGACTGGATAGCCATTGAAAGCAGAATTATCTCTATCAAGACTGACATTTTAATACTAGAAAGAAATTAGCCTAAATTTATGTCCTTACCCATATTATCTGTTGAGAACAGGAATACATAAGCCACAATTGTAATGAAGTGATGTGAAACGAGTCCAATTTAAATGTTGACTTCCCCTGCGACATTTTTTATAAAAGCAAAATAACAAAAACTGGGAATCTTCAAAGAGCTGTGTGATCGTAAGTGTCAAGAAAAGTTATGGCAGTGGAACAGGAGCAAGCAGGATATACTGGTGATCAAGGGTTAAATTGTGCAGACAGGTTACATACACTTTTTCTTGTGGTTCCCAGCATTTTGAAATAATCATACTCCACTCAGGGAATCAAGGAATATGGAGACCAAGACTGGAAAGTGGAGTTGAAAACCAAGATCAGCCATCATGGCATTGAATGGCAGAGTAGGCTCGACAGTCTGCTCCTGCTCCCAATTCTTGTGTTCTTGGGTGATGCTGAATCTCAAGTCAAAACTTCAACAGCACATGCTTCAAATAGAATAATTTAAAAAGAAAAGAATGACAGTGCTGAACTCAGACAGTAAATTATTGAACAGCTGATGCACCTTAATTGACTTTGGCCTGGCAGTGTTTCTCTTCAAGCTCTGCATCACAATTCTGCAACATATTATTTTCTTCCAACCACTCTATGCATTGTCTTCCACCAGTTTTTCAGCTTCTTGATGTGTCCACTCTGCTTGGCTTTTTGCATTTTGCATTTTGCATTTTGGGAAGGTGGTGGCATGGTGGTAATGTCACTGGACTGGTAACCTAGGGTAACGCTCTGGGGACCTAGGTTCGAATCCCACAACACCAGATGTTGGAATTTGAATTCAACAAAAAAAAAGACTGGAATTAAAAGTCTAATTGACAGTTGTCAATTCCTGTACGATTCACTAATATCCTTTAGGGAAAGGAATCTGCTGGCCTACATGTGACTCCAAATCTGTAATAATATGGTTGACTTTTAAATGGCCTAGTAAGCCACTCAGTTGTATCAAGCCAATAAAAAAGAATGAAACTGGGCGGACCACCTGGCATTGAATGACAACAGCAAACCCAGCCCTGTTGACCCTGCAAGTCCTCCATGCTAACAGCTGGAGGCTTGTGCCAAAATTGGGAGAGCTGGCTCACAAACTAGTCAAGCAACAGCCTGACATAGTCATATTCACAGAATCATACCTAACAGACCATCACCATCCCGGGTTATATCCTGTCCCGCTGGCAGGGCAGACCCAGAAGAGGTGGCGGCACAATGGTATACAGCTGGGAGCAAGTTGGCCTGGGATTCCTCAACATCGACACCATCCCCCATGAAATCTCATGATATCAGGTCAACCATGGGCAAGGAAACCTCCTGCTGATTATCATGTACTGCCAATCAGCTGATGAATCAGTGCCTCCTCCAGGTTGAATACTACATGAAGGAAGCATTGAGGGTGGCAAGGGCACAGAACACACTCTGGTTAGGGGACTTCAATGTCCATCACCAAGAGTGGCTCGGTAGCACCACCATAGTTCGAGTTGGCCAATGTCCTAAATGATATAGCTACTAGACTGGGTCTGTGGCAGGTGGTGAGGGAACCAACAAGAGGGAAAAACCTCATCCTCACCAACCCGCCTGCCACAGAAGCATCTGTCCATGACAGTATCAGTAGAAGTGAACACTGCATAGTCTTTGTGGAGACGTAGTCCCATCTTCACATTGAGATACCCTCCATCATGTTGTGTGACACTACCACTGTGCTAAATGGGATAGATTTCAAATAGATCTAGCAACTCAAGACTGGGCATCCATTAGGTGCTGTGGGCCATTGGCAGCAGCAGATTTGTACTCAATCACAATCTGTGATCTCATGGCCTGGCATATCCCCTGCTCTACCATTACCACCAAGCCAGGGGATCAATCCTGGTTCAATGAAGAGTGCAGGAGGGCATGCCAGGAGCAGCACCAGACATACCTAAAAATGAGGTGTCAACCTGGTGAAGCTACAACACAGTCTTGCATGTTACACTGGATAAGCAGCAAGTGACAGAGCTAAGCGACGCCACAACCAATGGATCAGATCTAAGCTCTGCAATCCTGCCACATCCAGTTGTGAATGGTGGTGGACAATTAAACAACTCACTGGAGGAGGAGGATCTGCAAATATTCCTATCCTCAATGATGGAGGAGCCCAGCACATCAGTGCAAAAGACAAGGCTGAAGCACTCGCATCAATCTTCAGCCAGCAGTGCAGATTGGATGATCCATCTCTGCCTCCTCCTGAGGTCCCCAGCATCACAGATGCCAGTCTTCAGCCAATTCGATTCATTCCACATGATATCAAGAAATGGCTAAAGGCACTGGATATTGCAAAGGCTATGGGCCCTGACAATATTCCGGCAATAGTACTGAAGACTTGTGCTCTAGAACTTGCCGCGCCCCTAGCCAAGCTGTTCCAGTACAGCTACAACACTGGCATCTATCCAGCAATGTGGAAAATTGTCCAGGCATGTCCTGTACACAAAAAGGACATATCCAACCCAGCCAATTACTGCCCCACCAGTCTGCTCTCAATTACCAGTAAAGTGATGGAAGGGTGCTATCAAGCTGCACAGTGAATAACCTATTCACTGATGCTCAGTTTGGGTTTTGCCAGGACCACTCAGCTACTGACCTCATTGCAGTCTTGGTTCAAATATGGACAAAAGAGATGAACTCCAGAGTTGAGGTGAGAGTGACTGCCCTTGACATCAAGGCAGCATTTGACTGAGTGTAGCATCAGGGAGCCCTGGCAAAGCTGGAGTCAATTGAAATCAGGGGTAAAGTTCTCCACTAGTTGGGGTCATACCTAGCACATAGGAAGATGGTTGTGGTTGTTGGAGGTCAATCATCTCAGTTCCAGGATATCACTGCAGGAGTTCCTCAGGATAGTGTCCAAGGCCCAACCATATTCAGCTGCTTCATCAATGACCTTCCTTCCATCATAAGGTCAGAATTGGGAGTGTCTGCTGATGATTGCACAATGTGCAGCACCATTCGCGACTCCTCAGGTACTGAAGCAGTCTATGTCCAAATGCAGCAAGACCTGGAAAATGTTCAAGCTTGGCCTGATAAGTGGCAAGTAACATTCATGCCATACAAGTGCCAGACAATGATCATCTCCAAAAAGAGAAAATCTAACCATTGCCCCTTGACGTTCAATGGCATTACCATCACTGAAGACCCACTATCGACATCCTGGGGTTTACCATTGACCAGAAACTTAACTGGACTAAAAATATAAATACTGTGTCTACAAGAGAAGGCTAGAGGCTGGAAAATCTGCAGTGAGTAACTCACCTCCTGCCTCCCCAAAGCCTGTCCACCATCTACAAGTCAGAAGTCAGCATTGTGATGGAATACTCTCCAAACAACACGCAGGAAGTTCGACACCCATCCAGGACAAAACAGCCCACTTGATTGGCACCCCATCCACAAACATTCACTCCCTCCACCACTGACGAACAGTGGCAGCAGTGTGTACCATCTACAAAATGCACTGCATCATCTCAGCAAGGCTCCTCTAACAGCACATTCCAAACCCGTGACCTCTATCACTTAGAAGGACAAGGGCAGCAGATACATGGGAAAACCACCACCTGAAAGATCACCCCAAGCCCCACACTATTGTTACTTGGAAATATATTGCCGTTCCTTCGAAGTCCCTTCGCCAAAATCCTGGAACTCCCTTCCTAACAGCACTGTAGGTGTACCTACACCATATGAACTGCAGTGGTTCAAGAAGATGGCTCATCACCACATTCTCAAGGGCAGTTAGGGTTGGGCAATAAGTACTGGTCTAGCTAGCAATGCCCACACCCTGTGAAGGAATAAATTTTTAAAAAGTGTCTGGCCAAAGACTGTCCCACCTAAACCTGTATAGCAGCGGGCTCAGTCATACCTCAGGAGGCAGTGTATGCAGCTCCTTCAGAGGTGAGGAGGGAAATAGCTGAGATGTGGGAGTGCCTTAAGGAGAGCCCTCACTATCACCAGTCATTTCCCCATTTCCCCTTTCAGGACTCATTTGCTTTTCCCTGCTAGTCAAGGAGATCCTCTATAAACTGGCAGCCAGAATGTGCAAGCCATTCCTTTGGGTGAACCATCATGGACTTGGTGGGTCTGCTGCATCTGATTCTCCATGAAGTTGGCCACTCTTTCAATGGAGATGGTCATCAGCGTAAATGCCTCAGCTACCATGGCACTCATGCTGGAGATAGAATCCTCCATTCTCTGTGCAATGATGCACACTGCCTTTGGAAAATCTTGCAGAAGAACTCACATCTCCCATTGCTGCTCTACAAGTTTATTGTAAGGCCTTCAAGGCTCAACATCTGTGACAAATTAAAAGAAGTTGAAGTGTCCTGTACACTGACGGGGCTCTCCACTGCTCTCCCTATCTCCAATATTTGCTTCTGCTCACATGAGATGTGCTCCTCACCATGTGCCCCTCTATCTATCTATAATGGTGGACCCATTGAGGTATGGGTATCTCTGCAGATGGAGGATGCACAGGTGTCATGTGTTGTGCATCCTTCGAGTGCTGGTCCTCCTCTGAGGTCTCCTCAGTATCCTTTCCAATATCCCAAGTATCCTCTGGCACCATCATCAATGCACCTGTGGGAGGTGAAAGACATGCGTTAGTGCTGAAAGCAGGTGAGATAGGGTTTGTGCAGATCATAAGACTTGAATGTGTTGGTGACGTTGATTCAAAATGAGCGATAGTTAAGTGCCAAGTGACAGTGCAATATTTAATACTGTCACCAGGTCTGTGGACTACCCCATTTCTCCTTTGTCAACCGCCTGTGCTGGTGCCATTTCCAGTGCTTACTCCTCCACTGCAGTAAGAGTGGCCATTGCAGCATCTCCAGCCCCAGTTCCCCCTAGAGTTGTAGTCTTTCTTCTCCTGCAAGGAGGCTAAGAATTCTGCAGTGAGTAACTTGCCAAAATCTCCAAAGACTGTCCGCCATCTACAAGGCACAGGTCAGCAGTGTGATGGAATACTTGCCACTTGCCTAGATGAGTGCAGTTCCCACAACACTCAAGAAGCTGGACACCATCCAGGACAGAGCAGCCGGCTTGATTGGCACCCCATTCACCACATTCAACATCTACTCCCTCCACTACCAACGCACAGTGACAGCAAAGTGTACCATCCACAAGATGCATTGCAGAAACTCACCAAAGTTCCTTCGGCAGCACCTTTCAAACCCACGACCATTACCATCTAGAAGGACATGGGCAGCAGACTATATAGGAACACCACCATCTGGAAGTTTCTCTCCAAGCCACTCACCATTCTGACTTGGAAATATATCGCCATTCCTTTACTGTCACTGGGTCAAAGTCCTGGAACTCCGCCACCCCCAACCCCCAACCTAACAACGCTGTGGGTGTACCAAAGCACATGGACTGCAGCAGTTCAAGAAGGCTGCTCACCACCATCTTCTCAAGGACAATTAGGGATGGGCAATAAATGCTGAACCAGCCAGTGAAGCCCACATCCCATGAGCGCAGAAAATAAAAGGCAGAGAATTAGGAGTGTGAGGAATTCACTGATTGCTGAGGATGGAGTGTAAACATTTGAGGAGGGTGACTGAGGTATGGGAGTGGGAGGGCAATAGAATAAAGGTGAGTGTGAGTTATCTGTTGAGATGGAGATTTGAGGAGGAGGCTGGAGAGAAATGAATGTGTGCAGAAGAACGTTAGGGCAGTGAGAGAGTGATGGTTGCTGGCTGACAGGTTTGACACTTACCTCGCTGGACCTCATTAGATCATTGTACATTTTGCAGCATTGAATCCAAATCCTAGGCATCATTCCTGCTGCTGTTCACTGCAACTGCTACATGCAGCCATGCCTGCTGGGTCAGCCTACAGCCAGAATCTCCCTGCACTGAATAAGTACGGACAGGATCCCCAGTCATTGCACACCTGTCTCCCTTCCGCCATGTTTAGGTTCAGTGTGAAGATGATGGGTGTGAAATTCAGATCTATAGCGCCATGTCTAGCTGTGTGCCCTTCTGATAGTGCACTCTGTGCCTGCAGCCACTTGCAGCCTGGCTCGTGTGGCACTCCATGTTGAGAATGGTACACGCGTGGGCATTGCCAGTGTGTGCCAGGATCAGCTGAACTGATGCAATCATTACATCACTCAGCCCTACCAGCTAAAATGATGCTCTATTTCCAACTTTGGATCACGCAGGCCCATTCAACGAATTTGTACAGCACTCACCAAAGAGTCATCAAGAAGAGATAAGACCAGCATTACTTATAAAGGTCAGGCATCCAACTTTCAGGTAAGGTGTTTGGAGAAAGTACTCTGGTGTGTTGTTGGAGGTGTTTTGGTGACTTCCTGGGTTTGGCAGGGGGTGTTGCTGCATCCTCACAGGGTGGGCAGAGGAGTAGATGTCATGCTCACACAAAGGCTGCAATGGATATGGGGGCTGCAGTTGCAGTGCCTCTGGGTCTGCAGTGTGACAGGGAGATGGAACAGAGGCTGCGGAGAGGGCAAGTTCTGAGAAATTGGAGCCAGACTTCTCTCTTGACAGTGAGACGAGGCGTCTGGCAGGCTGCCAATGCACCCAGAATCTGTGTGTGCCTGCCTATAAGCACTCTCCTACATGCTGCACCATCGAAATCCTCATCTGAGTCCTTTGCAGCAGAAGTCATGAAAAACACTACCTCCCCTCCTCTTCTCCCCTCCGCCCTCCAGTGAGCTGATACACAAACTATCCTTTACTCTTAGTATGGTTACAGCCAACTTGTAGCCGATGACTCACTACATGCAGATTCCAACTCTGTTTAAGCCTCCAAGGTGCATTTTTAAAATGTATCCTTTCATGGGATGTGGTTGCTGCTGCCAAGTCCAGTATATTTGTTGCCCATGCCTAATTACCCTTGAATTGAATGACTTGCTAGGCCATTTCAGAGTGCAGTTAAAAGTCTACCACATTGCTGTGGGTCTGTAGTCACATGTAAACCAGGCCAGGTAAGGATAGCAAATTCCCTTCCCTAAATGGCATTAATGAACCAGATGGGTTTTTATGACAATCGACAATAGATCATTGTCACCATTACCAAGTCGAGCTTTACAATTCCAGATTATTAATTGAACTTAAATTCCACCAGCTTCTGTGGTAGGATTTAAACCCTTTTCCCCCAAAACATTAGCCTGGGTCTTTGGATCACTAGCCTAGTGACATTACCGCTATGCCACTATCTCTCCCATATAAGTGCCAAATCTGAGCTGGTAGCTGAGTGTCAGATCAAGTGAAGGGATCTCTTCATTAGAACTGTACTGTTGCTCTCTCTCTCTCTTTTTCTCTCTCTCTCTTCCGCTTGGGGCTTCTTTGGCTGGGCAGGCCAAAGAAGTTATTTAGTGTCTAAAAACAGAAAATCAGAAGGGAGTGATATTGGTGTGAGGGAAGGGAAAGCTTGAGGCAGTCACATCATCAACAAATTGTTTGTCCTTTACAGGCTATTTTTCTGTCACTGCCACTGCACTCACTACTCTTCTGCTGCTGCTGCTGTTCCTGACCTTGTTGGAAATGATGAGCCCCCCAAGCCCACTCCAGTCTCCTCTCTACCCTGAGAGTAAACACTTGAAATGTGTCCAGTGTAATACTTGCTCATTATGTACATTATAGCCTAATACAACATTCTGACCTGCTTCAGTGGTTGTGAAAGATCCCATTGCATTATTTCATAGAAGAGCAGGGGAATTATCCCCATTCTCCTGGCCAATACTTATGCCTCAATCAACATGACAGAAAAAGGAATGATGATCTGATCATTGCTGTTTGTGGGATCTTGCTGTGTGCAACTTGGCTGCTGTGTTTTCCACATTACAACAGTGACTACACTTCAAAAAAATACTTCATTTGGCTGTAAAGCGCTTCGATACACTGGTGATCATTAAAAGTGCTATATAAATGCAAGTCTTTTTCTTTCCTTTGTAATGATTCAAGACTATAAATTTATTCATGGAATAATAATTTCCCAAAGTTCTTCTTGTTGCTGTGAGGATTATCATTGCAGTCTTGAACAATCAATGCTGGTAACCATGGAGTTTCTCAGCTTTGGAAGGGATCACAGATTTCCCATCCAACTGCATACAGCATTATTATCATTATGCAACAAGATACGGAACATTGTATAATGAACTAACTGAATAACAGTGCACAAACAAATCCTGTTACGTCTTTGTCATTACCTATGATTCCTTAGAGGGACTGGCTTTAATTTCTCATGTTTAGTTGTAGCAAATCCAACAGTCCACTATTACACCTTCCCTCACTAGCTTACTTCATTGAAGCTTTAAGCACTTTGCCATTTGGCTGTAACAACCAATGCTTGTGATAATTGTCGATCAAATCTTGCTTTCAAATTCATTTTTGATTCTTCACACGCATAAAAAATTTTGAACTTTGTAGCATGCCACACAGCTGTGAGAAATTGAACAAGTTGTGTAATTATCTATTAGAATCGATTAGAGCTGGTTTGACCTGATTTGCCAGTAAAAGCACCCATGGCACTTTATGTGGAACTGTCCAGCAGCTTCTGCCGCATGATCAGACTTCCAGGAATATATCGAACTAGAATTAGTAACCTCAGATGCATTTGTAGCCACCATATGTAACAATTAAACAGAGGGCTCCACAGATCAATCATAATAACTGAATTCCACTCTTATGTGCTCATTAAGCAGATGCTATATGGACAGACAATTGTGTTCACAGCTTTAAGTTATGTTATTTCAACATTTTTATAAGATTGTTAGCACTTCATTGGGGATTTTATGAACTCTAGTTCCTGACAAATTGGAGAGCCAAGAAAGATATTGCTATGACATTTGTCACTGGAGAAAGTCTCATTTTTTCCAATAACTTGCACAGCACCTAAGGTGTTTTATTAGGCTCTAGGCTCCTTGAGCTGTGGGTTTGGAGACCACCACTGCTACCATGCTATGCATTCTTGTTATCATTTGGTTCTCAGATGTTGTTAATAATCACACTTATAAATTCATGAAAGTCAGAAATTCTTAGTGTTTAATTCTGCTATGCTGTCTCTAGTACAGCTGTGAAATGTGGCCTCCGTGAACACTTACGCATAATACATTAGTTCTTATCAAAGTTGTTCCTAGATATTAACAGATATTTACAGATAATACAACAATATATAAAAGTCTTCTGACTTTCTCATGGTGATACAGTAATGGCAGGTGTGAGTGTTGGCAAACAGTCAGTCGTGGCAGAGCTTTCAACAATGGAGTGCAGCATAGCTGATCCTGACACTGTCCTTTCCCAACATGTGCGACCAGTTGGAACACTCCCTACTGCCACCTTCATAAGACATAGGAGCAGAAATTAGGCCATTCAGTCCATCGAGTCTGCTCCACCATTCAATCATGGCTGATAAGTTTCTCAACCCCATTCTCCCGCCTTCTCCCCGTAACCTTTGATCCCCTTACCAATCAAGAACCTATCTATCTCAGCCTTAAATACATTCAATGACCTGGCCTCCACTGCCTTCTGTGGCAATGAATTCCATAGATTCACCACTCGCTGGCTAAGAAGTTTCTCCTCATCTCTGTTCTAAAAGGTCATCCCTTTACTCTGAGGCTGTGCCCTCGGGTCCTAGTCTCTTCTACTAATGGAAACATCTACCCCATGTCCACTTTATCCAGACCTTTCAATATTCTGTAAGTTTCAATCAGATCCCCCCTCATCCTTCTAAACTCCATCGAGTATAGACCCAGACTCCTCAAACGTTCCTCATATGTTAAGCCTTTCATTCCTGGGATCGTTCTCGTGAACCTCCTCTGGACCCTCTCCAGGGCCAGAAAATCCTTCCTGACATATGGTGCCCAAAATTGCTCACAATATTCTAAATGTGGCCTGACCAGAGCCTTATAAAGCCTCATCAGCACATCCCTGCTTTTATATTCTAGTCCTCTCGAAATAAATGCCAACATTGCATTTGCCTTCCTAACTACCGACTCAACCTGCAAGTTAACCTTCAGAGAATCCTGGACTAGGACTCCCAAGTCCCTTTGCACTCCAGATTTCTGAATTCTCTCCCCATTTAGAAAATAGCCTATGCCTCTATTCTTCCTACCAAAGTGCATGACCTCACACTTGCCCACGTTGTATTCCATCTGCCACTTCTTTGCCCATTCTCCTAACCTGTCCAAATCCTTCTGCAGCCTCCCTGCCTCCTCAATACTACCTGTCCCTCCATCTATCTTTGTATCATCTGCAACTTAGCCAGAATGCCCTCAGTTCCTTCTTCTAGATCATTAATGTATAAAGTGAAAAGTTGTGGTCCCAACACTGACCGCTGCGGAACTCCACTAGTCACTGGCCGCCATCCTGAGAAGGACCCCCTTAAACCCACTCTCTGCCTCCTGCCAGACAGCCAATCTTCCATCCATGCTAGTACCTTGCCTCTAACACTATGGGCTCTTATCTTACTGAGCAGCCTCCTGTGCGGCACCTTGTCAAAGGCCTTCTGGAAGTCCAAGTAGATAACATCCATTGGCTCTCCTTTGTCTAACCTACTTGTTACCTCCTCAAAGAATTCTAACAGATTTTTCAGGTATGACCTCCCCTTGATGAAACCATGCTGACTTTGCCCTATTTTACCATGCACTTCCAAGTATTCTGAAATCTCATCCTTAATGATGGACTCTAAAATCTTACCAACGACTGAAGTCAGGCTAATCGGCCTGTAATTTCCGATCTTTTGCCTCACTCCCTTCTTAAACAGGGGGGTTACATTAGCGATTTTCCAGTCCTCTGGGACCCTCCCTGACTCCAGTGATTTCTGAAAGATCACCACTAATGCATCCACGATCTCTTCAGCTATCTTCTTCAGAACTCTGGGGTGTAATCCATCTGGTCCAGGTGATTTATCCACCTTCAGACCTTTCAGTATTCCTAGCACCTTCTCTTTGGTAATGGCCACCATACTCACCTCTGCACCTCAACTCTCTTGAACTTTGGGGATGTTACTCGTGTCTTCCACCGTGAAGACTGACGCAAAGTACCTACTCAGTTCCTCCGCCATTTCTTTGTTCCCCACTACTACTTCTCCAGCGTCATTCTCCAGTGGCCCAATGTCCACTTTTGTCTGTCTCTTACCCTTTATATATCTAAAAAAACTCTTGCAATCTTCTTTTATATTACTGATTAGTTTACCCTTATATTTAATCTTCTCCCTCCTTATTTCTTTTTTAGTTGTTCTCTGTTGGTCTTTGTAGGCTTCCCAATCTCCTGGTTTCCCACTGCTCTTTGTCGCATTGTATGCTTTCTCTTTAGCTTTTATGCTGTCCCTGACTTCCCTTGTCAGCCATGGTTGCCTCGTCTTCTCTTTAGTATGCTTCTTCTTCCTAGGGATGAATTTTTGCTGTGTCTCCCAAATTACTCCCAGAAACTCCTGCATTGCTGTTCCATTGTCTTTCCTGCTAGGCTCATCTCCCAATCAATTCTGGCCCGCTCCTCCCTCATGCCTCTGTAGCTGCCTTTATTCAACTGTAATACCGTTACATCCAGCTTTTTCCACTCAAATTGCAGGGTAAATTCTATCATATTATGGTCACTTCCTCCTAAGGGTTCCTTCACCTTAAGCTCCCTTATCAAATCTGCCTCTTAACACATCACTAAATCTAGAATTGCTTGTTCCCTAGTGGGCTCCACCACTAGCTGCTCATAAAAGCCATCTGGTAGACATTCCACAAATTCCTTTTCTTGGGATCCACTATCAACCTGATTTTCCCATTATACCTGCATATTGAAATCCCCCATGATCACTGTAACCTTGCCTTTCTTACATGCCTTTTCTATCTCCTGGTGTATCTTGTGCCCCACATCCTGACTACTGTTCGGAGGCCTTCACATAACTCCCATTATGGTTTTTATTACCTTTGCGGTTCCTCAACTCTACCCACACAGATTCTACATCATCTGACCCTACGCCATTTCTTGCTATCAATTTAATTTCATTTCTTACTAACAAAGCAACCCCAACCCCTCTGCCAACCTGCCTATCTTTTTGATAGGAAATCTCACCTCAACTGAGATCAGCTAACATGACACAGAGCAGCAGCTGAACCAGGGATCTTCCTGATTTGTGTGACCCATGACCACATTTGGATGTGCCATTGTGGGGACACCTTGGGGAGGGCTTGGAGTTGAAATTTTAATTGGATTAGATCAAGCTGACAAATAAATTGCAGCAAAGTGTCTACCCCATCATCTACATTAACATGGAGTTGAATGAACATATGTTTAGACATCACTTGGTGTAGTGAAAACCCTGCACATATATATTTTAAATCACTCTTATGAAGACATCCTCCTTTTGACGTGCTATCTTATTTGCATAATTTATGTAGCTGCAGGAAATGGGCTACTTTCATATTCACCATTCCGTTGTCAGAACCTTGCCTAAGCAAAATTAAACATTTTTATACATTTTCACTGGATTTGTCTAAATTTATTGGCCTGTGATACATTAACACTACAAAAACATATAAATACACATTGAAACCAAAGCTTCAAAGAGTAACTCAAGTAGAGAATACATTCTGGTGAATAGTGCTGTAATTTAACAAAAAAATGCGGGGAAAAGTGAAAAGGGATTCAGGAAATGACTGTCTGGTCCAACAAGCCTGCCCCGCTCACACATGGTGAAGGCACATACAGCATTGATCCAACCCATGAATCACACAATTTCCTGAAACAGACAAGAAGGAGAAAAAAAAAAATCAGTGGCTGCATCATGAAAAAACTCTGGGAAATTCCTTTCAGTTGTGAAGAGATGCCTTTGACCCTGGTACCTGACAGGCACCACAACCTTTGGAGTTCTGTGTTGTGGCTACAGAGAACACTATCTATCCTCCTGACTATACTGTCTCCTATCACTACCACTTTCTCTTTGATCCACCCACTAGAATGGCATCCTTTGCCCTGGTGCCATGGTTAGTCCATTCATCCACCTTGCAGTCCTTCTCCTCATCCACACTTATAGCAAGCACCTCGTACCTGTTAGACAAAGTCAGAGGCTGAGTCTCCTCCATCACTGCATGTTGGGTCTCCATACCTGCCTGATCTGCATCACTCTCCTGTCCCTGACTGTTGACCAATTCTAAAGTTCTGCCTATCCTAAGCGGTTTGACGGGGGTTGGGGGGGGGGCGGGGGGGTTGCGGAGCAGGAGAATGCGTGGGCAGGCGCGGACCCGATCGCCGTTTGTGATCGGGTCAATGCCACCATTTTATGTAGGTGGGCCAATTAAGGCCCGCCCAGTGTACTTCATGACTCCTGTGCATAGTGGGAGTGGGCAGGCGCGGTGGGCGCGCTCAGGCTGTCATGTCCAATGATGACCCTGCTGCCTGCATAAAGGATGGCCCTGGCAGCCTCAAAAAGGCTGCTCTCAATGGCTGGGTGAAGGGCTGTGCAGAGGGGCAATGAGGTTCATGCAAGTCCAGAAGGTAGGCCATCAGGGCAGGCCAGGCCGGAGGGTAGGGCGGGTGTGCCCCTTGTTTTTTGGATGACTGCCTCGCTGCCCTCCTCGAGGAGGTGGCATCACGGCAGGAGGTGCTGGTTCCCCAGGATGGGAGGAGGAGGTCCACCCACATGATGCAACTTGCCTGGGAAGAGGTGGTGAGCTCCCGCGACGTGGTGCGGCACATCTGGATCCAGTGTCGCAAGCGCTTCAACAACTTGTTGCGCTCTGGCAGGATGAGTACCATGTTGGCACAGGTCATTTAACCCAGCAGGTCGGCTTAACCCCTGCTGCCATCAACCCCCGCAAGTCTGAGTGTAGTGACTGTATTGAATTATTGACAGCATGTGTCCTTTGCTGGGTGGGCCGGCAGGTATTACCCATGCTGAGGTCAGCCTGAGAGGGTGATGAAAAGATGTGTTTTGCCCCAACAGCATGTGTTACACTGAGTCCCACATGATTGGTTTGGGAGCAACCTGGAGGAGCTGCACCTAGGTGCTGTGTTTGAACTCCAGGACATGTCCAAGTCAGGGTGAGGACACGCTGGGAGGGGAGCTTCAAGGTGGCGTGGCAACGAGCCATCTGCTGTGCTCTGTGCTCCACGTGTTTGCGCATCCTTGCTATGGAAGGATATACCGCGTGGCGCCAAATGTGATGTATATGTCCAAGGTGGGGTAGGGAACAGGCCTAGCATCTTTGTGTGAGTGTTTGGCAGCAGCGGAGTGAGGAGGCACTGGAGACCTGATATGTCCCACTCTGGTTAGGGTGGGCCGTGTGTGAAGAGAGTCCATGTATAATTTGCACAAATCAATGCTTGTCTCTCATTTTCAGGAGAAGAATGCTCAAAATGCGGCAGCATGTCCGAGGACTGGTGGCAGCCAGGTGCAGGTCGCCATTCTTAGCTGGATTGAGCAGGAGGCCCTGGATTTGGAGAGGCCATGTGCCCAGGTCCACTGGTGTTGGTGAGGCTGGGGTGCTACGGTCAAGAATGTATGGCCAGCAGTGAGGTCAATATTGTTCTTCCAATAGCCATAGCCATGCTGAATGTTAATTAATTTAATTTTGCAACGTGGCTTGACCATTGCTTATGGAAGGATGAGCGCATAATGATCCGCAGGACAGCGATGCACTTTGACATTGTCTCCACATTAACTAATCCAATATCCTTGATCTTCCTTTCAGCATCAGTGGAGCAGGGCCAGGAGGAGGAGCAGCAGGGACCCCCCTTCTCACACCTGAGGGCCCTGAAATCTCACAAGCATCACACCATCTGTGCCAGGCAGGCACCAGCGCAGATACTAGCACCTCAGTGGGAGTTAGTGTCCCTGGGACACAGCGGTGAGGGCACTTCACAGTCACTGGAGGAGCTGGCAGAGACTGCAGGGGACCAGGCACCTGCTCAGTCGGTGCCTGATGTTGTGCCTCTGGAGTCATCCACGATGCAGCAGCTGCAGGAAATGCGGCTGGGTGTGCGGGAGCATCTGGGGGAGATAAATGCGGCTATGCTTAGCTTGGTCTCCACGGTGGAGGAGTTTACACAGATGATCGCCGAAGCAATGAGCCACATGTCCGAGTGCCAAGCGTCCTCCCTAAAGAGAGTGGTGAATCTTGTGGAGAGGCTCCTCCAGGACTTTCTGGGGTTGAGCTCTGACTAGCAAGCCCTCACATCGGCATTGACTTCAGCTGGGAGGTGGTCTGGGCATCAAGTTTCCCAGCTCAGTGCCCATCCATCCACGGTGAGCAGGGAGGTCCAAAGCGACCTCACGTCAGTGTAGCAGACGCCTGGCGCCTCTGCTAGCTGCTCTCAGGGCGCTCTGGGTGAGGGCGGCAGCTCCTCCGCCCCTCTCCCAGTGACTGTATCATCTGGTAAGGCTGCGACGACTGGGGAGATGCCAGCTGTGGAACTAGCCGCTCCCTCCCAGGCAGGGCCAGCACAGGCTCCACGGGCCAGAGGACCACTGTCAAGGTCATCGAGGCCAACAGGACAGCAGAGTCAGCAGGCTGCCTCAGATGCCACTCCGAGAAATGGGGCAGCACCAAGACGTAGCACCCGGAAACATTAACATAAGGCACCTTAGGCACGGTTTTATCACTGTTGCTTTTTTGTTGGCCCGCAATGAGGTCCTTATGATTTGTTCTGATTTGTACCACTATTGTCTTTTTTTGCATAACTTTGCTTGCTTGACATATTAAATTCAGGTATGTCACCATGGCTGAGGGTGCCTCTTATCTTCAGCATTTCGATGGTTTCCAAAATTGTAATGAGTGCTTTGTTGGACATTCAGCTTTATTAACAAGGCCCTTAGTTAATGTTCCTAACCTGGCAGATTTGCACTTAGGTGTCAAGTGTGGAGCCTACCGCCCAGGCTTGTCCTGGGGGTCCATCTGTGGTGTGCTAGCTGAAGGTTTGTTGGATTAAAGCCTCCAAGATGTCCCTGCCTCCCTGGAGTATGCCCGGGTCAGCGTCTACCCCCTCAGCATTTCCCTGTGCATGCTTATCCTCGGACTCACTGCTGGACTCATTGTGTGCAGCCGCAGCCACTGCGTCAATGTCTTCATCATCCGCTGTGTCCCCCCTTTCCAGGGCAAGATTGTGCAGAGTGCAGCATGCAACCACTATCACCGAGACACGATCTGGGGGGTACTGGAGTGCGCCCCCTAAACAGTCCAGGCATCGGAAGCGCATCTTGAGAGGACCAATGGCTCTCTCCACTGCAGCCCTCGTGGAGTTGTGGCACCTATTGTACAGCTGCTCAGTTTCTGTTCTTGGTGGAGAGGCGTCATGAGCCACCTTCTGAAGGGATAGCCCTTGTCACCAGCAGCCATCCATCAAGCCAGGCTGGAGCACTGAAGAGCCCTGGCACCTGGGAGTGTCTGAGGATGTAGGTGTCATGGGAGCTGCCTGGATACCTTGCACAGACTTGTAGAATCAGCATCCTGTGATCACATACTATCTGCACGTTCTTGGAGTGGAAGCCCTTCCTGTTGATGAAAGCATCGGGTTCATCTGCTGGCGCCTTGATGGCTACATGTGTGCAGCCTATTGCACCCTGGACGTGGAGGAACCCAGCAATCACCACAAAGCCTCTGGCTCGCTGTGTGTGGCTTGCCTGGTCCCAGTGGAAGTGGATGAAGGTCAACGCATACCTGAACAGAGTGTCTGTGACCTGCTTGACACAAGTGTGAACAGCTGATTGGGAGACACTGCAAAGATCACCCACTGAGCCCTGGAAGGAGCCAGAGGCATAGAAGTTGAGGGCAGCTGTGATCTTTAGAGCCACTGGCATGGGGTTTCCACCCACACAGTTAGCGGCGATCTCATGGCCAATCATCTGACAGATGTAGTTGACTGTCTCCCCTGAGAGACAGAGCCTCCTTTGGCACTGCACCTCAGACATATTGACGTAGCTGCTTCGCTGCCTGTATACCCTGGCAGCAGGATAGTGGCGTCTTCTGCGGCCCCTTCTACCTTGGTCCACCTCTTGGTCCTGCACCCCTTGTGCCTGCGCCTGTCCTCCCAAAGGTGGCTCCCCTGGAGGCTGAATGTGCACTCCTGGCCTCCTCCCCCTTCTAGCCCTCCCTTCCTCCTCAGAGCACTTGCCTCCAGTGCACAGTTCAGCTCCCATTCCCAGGCCAAGGGAAGGCTTCCTGAAACTTGCAGGCCCAGAAAAGATTCCTCACTGCAGAGTGCTGACCTGAAGGTTAAGAGTCCAGAAAAAGCAGCTGGTATGCGTTTTGAAGTACTGCAGATCACATAGGCAAGTTTCAACAACTTTGAAAAACAAATACTTTACAGCGCACTCTTGCGACCCCACTGAACCCTATTATCCTGCCCATGGATAAGGTTTATACAAATGTGTCCTATCCACCTGTGTGCCAACCCAAACATTGCATGGGCGCCGAAAAATTGGCGTAGATTGGTGAATCAAGGGCCTTAAATGGCCTATTAATTAATGGCGGTCGTGCATCAGACATCATTGCACGCCCGCCCAATGAAGTATCACGATAGTGTGCAGTGACGTCAGGACGCTCGCCCAACGTCACCGCACTTCATTTTACGCGCATGCATGCGGGCCCCGCCCCACTTGCCTACAGGAAAATTCTGCCCTATGTGTTAGTTAATTCATTAATTACTTTTCCTTAATTTATAATTAATAAACCCCGTTACTCCCAATAACCTTTGCCACTGCTAGTAGACCTTAAAACTACCAATAAAACCTTACAATTATTAATATATTACACGCTTTAAAAAGATAAAGGAGCAAAATATTCACCAACCAATCACTTACCTGTTTCTCTGTGAAGAATTTTTTTCCCATTACTTCTAAATTTGATTTTTGCAATTCTTCAAACTCCTTTTTACCTTTGATGAAAGGAATATTCCAGCAGCCAGAAATTGACTAGTAATCCTTGAACTTCAGTATTTTTGACCTCATGGAATTCAAAGACACAAAAATGTGAGGTGGGGCTGGGCTCATTCTTGTTTTAAAAAGTATGTAATAAGGTAATGGGAAAATCTATTTTAAAGGTTAGAGACTGTGGAACTTCTGTTATTCTGGACCTCAGAAAACGTCTGGAACAGGTTGCTATTGTGAATGTAACAAGCATTGGTTGGAACCTTGCATTGTGGGCAATTTATGACATCAAACAGTGTTTAATGCCGATTTGACACACAACCTGCCCTTTTGGATTATGCAGGTCCAGGTAATGCCCTTTCTTAATCATTCCTAGCCATGCCCTGTACCCCTCACTAATGATATTTAGAAAACTAACCATCCAACTTTCAGGTGAGGTGCTTATCACTTATTTTTGCTGGTGCAGAGTTAGCAGAAGTATAGTGATCTGTGTTATTGGAGAAATTTTGCTAACTTTTGGGTTTTGGGGCTGTATCTTGACAAGGGGGTCAATGGAGTTGGTTTGCCTGTCAGGAGAAAGCCTGCTGTCTCTAATGGAGATTATAGTTGCAATCCCTCTTGAGCTCCAGGGAGGGGAGGAGGATGGTTCTTAATAAACGACCCCAGGGTCCTGAGGGAGCTCTTCTCCTACCTCCACCTATGCCAAGAACAGCACTAGTGTCTGAGGCACTTTTGTTTCACCAAGAAAGAGGTTACTTAACTGTAACATTACATACAACCCGACCTGCTGTCTCACAGCAGGGTGAGGACAGTGTTGCCAGTAGTCTTCAAGGTCACTGTTACACTAAATTCTAACACGTGGTTTGTTCCAGGTGATGGCAGTCAACACCTGCCATTAGCAACATCTTACAATTTGCTGTTCATTGCATCCTTGCCTTCATTACCTCCAGATGTAACTAGTCCAACACATCTGGCCCAGATCCAATATTCTTCACCCTGTAAACTTGAGGTCACCATTGCCCTGCTGGCTGTGTCCTAGTTGAACCAAGTTCTGTTCACCCATTGCCCCTGTCCTCAATGACGTACATGGGTTCCCGATTAGCAGAGCCTCAATTTTCAAATTCTCACCATTGTTTCCCTCTATGACCTTGTCTCTTCCAGTCTCTGTAATCTCCTCCAACCCCACAGCCCTCGGAGATATCTGTGCTCATCTAATTCTGGTCTCTTGGAGCATTCCTAACTTTTATTGCTCCACCATTTGTCACATGTCTTTAGCTACCTGCTATTCCCTCTTTAAAACTGTCCGTCTCTCTCCAGCCCACTCTTTTTTCGTTTAAGACACTTGTTAAAACCCGCTTCTTTGAACAAACTTTTAGTTAAGTGCCATGCTGGCAGCAGTCTGAGCACCAAGCCAGGCTTTCATGGCAACAAGAATGGCTCTCATGATCTCAGTCTGAGCTTCCACTACTGCACTGAGACATAGCATGGCTTCTGCCTGTGTTGTAATGTTCTGTATGGGGCTGCTCAACAATTTAGGTAAGCAGGTAGTGCGAGGTTTGCATGCTGCCTACCTTAATGGGTCTTTTTTTTATTCATTCATGGGATGTGGGCATCACTAGTGAGGCCAGCATTTATTGCCCATCCCCAATTTCCCTCGAGGAAGTGGTGGTCTTCTTGAACCGCTGCAGTCCGTGTGGTGCAGACACACCCACAGCGCTGCCAGGGAGGGAGTTCCAGGACTTTGACCCAGTGACAGTAAAGGAACGGCAATGTATTTCAAGCCAGGACGGTGAGTGACTTGGAGGGGAACTTCCAGGTGGCGGTGTTGCCCTTGTCCTTCTAGATAGTGGTGGTCCTGTGTTTGGAATGTGCTGTCTAAGAAGCCTTGGTGAGACTGGGTGTAGGGTAATCACATAGCATGATCCCATGGCCAAATACAGGCCTTATCAAATGTTGCCCTCAGTCAATTCAAAAGACCTTATAATCTGCATATCATATCACAATTACTCGTCTATTTTTTCTCTTTTGCCTTTCATAAAGAATCTATGGAGTATAAGGCAACTTGGATTACACTTGACATCATTGCATTGTGAATGTTCAACTACGAATAAGCTGGGTGTGTCAGTATAATAGAGCATGAATTCATGCTGTTGCACAATGCACAGTTGACTAATAACCAGCTAAAGAAAAGCAAGGCAGTTGCACAAGTAAACGATTTTGACCATGAATATGAAGCTCCAGCATCTTCTTTTTAAATTTTTTTTGTGTCTCCAACTTCTTCAATTCTCTCCTGACGGTACTGATGATGGGACATTGGTGATGATAATGAAGGTGCAAGATTAACAGAACATCTTTTCTAGTAGCTCAGACTTTTATTGAGGATTTACAGAACTCGTACTTCACTTTAAACAATGCATGTTTTATAACAATCCAGATAAAAGAGGGGCATTTTACTCAGATGGTAAAAGTCATTTTGAAACTCCTGTAGTTTTATATATGGCTGGTATCTGCCACCCTGGTGGGTTTTTTTTTCAATTTTCTTACTCTTTGTGACCCACTTGACATATACTTACTGACTTCTGAGATACAGTTCCATTGGTGCCCACAGCTCTCCAACATCCATTAGACCAATTGTGTTTTTTTTTTCTTTTTTGTTTTATAAAGAATCTACAGTGTAAGGCAACTTGACATCATTGCATCAACTAGAAATAACCTGGGTTGTGTCAGCTTTCTTGTGGCTCAGACTTTCACTGAGGATTTACAGAACTTGTATTTCACTGAAAGCAATGCATGTTTTATAACAGTCCAGATTAATGAAGGACTTTTTACTAAGATGACAAAAGTCATTTTTAAACTCATGTAGTTTTATGTATGGGTGGCATCTGCCACCCCTGGTGTTTTTTTAATCAGCAAGGCATATGTTCTTAACGAACTGACATCCAAATGTGTAATTTCCAGCAAGGAATTATTGGGTAGCATATGGGGGCAGGAACTCAGGATAAATCCTACCCTCGGGCTAAATCCTAACCTTGGGCTAGCTGTGGGCAATATTGTAGCTCCCTAAATATGCCTGGCCTGGATCAGTTACCTCTCCATATCAAATTTGGAACATCCTGGTTTGTGTGGCTGAGTAACATCCAATTTGAACTATTTGTATATATTATCTAAACATCGAGCCTGTATTGTGACACTACCATTAATTCTACTTAGATATGTTCTGTTTTATCCAACTCACTGGGGCTCATTTATAGAGAATCCAGATAAGGTAATGTCAGACCATAATGAACCAAATCCAATTTTACTTCACTTGCTGTGAAGCAAAATTAAATCACACTTTTTATGTACCATTAGTGCCCTCTTCTTGCACTAATATTCCAATGTTTATTACAAAGGAGCAACAGAAGGATTATATTAAACAGAATATTTAAAATAAATATATTAACATCAACATAAAAACACAGAGGAATTTATTTTTATCACTTTTGACGCATTTACAATGTAACAGTGTTCTAAAAAGGGGAACATTTTATAATAAAAATTAAAAATTTAATAGAGAAATCGCAGCCTTAAGAGTTTAGATATCAGTGCTGGGAGTTTCTTTGGGGTTTATTACATGCCCCGGTAACTTTAACAGACGCCCAGTGCAAGGCTTGCAGGATTCAGGTTATTTACACATCTTTTGATGGTGTCTTCCACCTGCCATCTCAGTCAAGTTATAGCAAATCTTGCAAAAGGAGGTAAAACAGTAGTTTAGACAAATCAAAAGCTACAACCATGACCTGACTGATATAAAAACACGTGAAGGAGTCCTTGGGGAAAAAAGCAAGTCCACTGTTATCAATATCACTGCTATTATTATTGATTACATAATTGATTAATTAACTGACTTAATCAAAGCACAATCACACTTAGTTTTAAATCAAGGTCTACAAAGTAACTTGCAAAAATTCAATCCAAGCTTAATACAGGTTCTCTTAAAATCAAGAGCAAAGCAGAAATAAAATGCAAAAATATAAAAGAACAAAAATTAGTGATTTTAGGCCTCAGGCCTTCACTCCTTCACGTGTTTCACTTATAAAACTTTTACTGTAACAAACCATTTAAAATCAACATAATTTACATATTAATTAAGTCAAAGGATATTTCAAACAAAAACATAAATTTCACTTTAAATACTCAATACAACAAAGATACTCCTCACATAATTACAAACACACACATTAGTTCCCACGCTAATATGGCATCACATGCAACCCCACAGTCTTTCCAGCTTGGCCTCTGCCTTGCAAGATCTCTCATTTCCCATTCAATTGTTTTGGCCCTTAAGTTGCATTCACCAGCAGCTGTATTCCATCTGAAGTCCATTAATACATTTACCACCGACCATATGCATGGCCATAAACCTTCTCTCACTCAGTTTGCAACAGTCCTGATAGTGCAGGATCCCCAGGGACTCCCTTCTCCCATCCCTTTAAACAGTCTGCAGGGCTCTGGCAACACTTAAACAGCAGAAATGGGTCATGTCCAATTCACACTCCTTGTCCTTCCTTACTCTAGCTCCCTGTTCTTTCTAACTGAATAATGCACACAATCTCTGCTCTATTCTTTTAGACCTGCTTTAACAGCAGGATCTTTTTAAAGACTGACAAACAGAAAACTGTTCCATACAGAGACAAGCTTTCTTGTTTCCTCTTTGTACACATTCTCATTTGTTCTCAACAGCCAAATGAAAAATCACTGGCTGACCCAACCCCACTGTAATTATCTTTCCATAGAAATCCAAAAGCACATTGCCAGTGCATTATGTTCTGGCAGAAAAACACAAGAAAATGACACTTTCTTCATGAAACCAGTACCGCTTTAAATGCTCTAGTGATCTACATGTCTCAGAGATCTCTGAATTTGTTGTGCAATGCTCATGTGCTATGATGTTAATGAGTGAATATTACAAATGTTGTACACAGCTCAGGTGGTACATGGTTCGGCTTTATAACTTGTATTATTGTGCCTTTTTCTGATTGCGAAAAGTTAATGTATTGTACTGTACAACAGGAAAACAAGTTGCATAACTCTCATTAGATCATTGATTGACTATTTACACCAAGATCAGTTACACATGAGGCTACAATTTCTAATTGGGCTAAAGGGCAGAAATTGATTACAATAGGTATGTGTGAAAGTGTTAAATGGTCTCACAGAATAGCATTTGAGTGCTGTTCTGTTCTTTAAATGTTGCATTCAGAACAATTCAATTCAATTAGCTCTCAGCTTCAAGTAGATACAATAGTTTCCTCCTGGTTCCTTTCCTTCCTTTTACAAGATAATTACTTCAATATCAACCAGTGACAGTTTGAAGCTATAATTTTCTTTTCAACAGCTAGAGAGAGGTGAATAATTGAAAATATGTCAATGTATACGTGTGTCTGTGCGTGGGTGTATGTGAGAGGGGGCTGGAGTGGTCACCTTTTATGAAACACTGCAATGTGTTTTTTAAAAGCCTTGAATTCTGAATAGAGTTATCATCACTACATAAATAGATTGCAGCACCAATGGTACAGTTATTGTTTGGCTAAAGGAGCTAATGAACATAATCCTTGAGCAAAGAAGCAAGAAATATCACATTTGTGCATTGCAACATGTTACATTTCTATGCATACAAAAGGAATCCCAAAGTATGCTATAGAGTGTAGGAAAAATGTGGATCTGGAGTGTTGTGTTTTATGCCTTGGGGATATGCAGAGATAACACCCCAGCTTCTATGTGTGTAGCTGGAGTTTTATTCAATGTATTGAAATGTCAGCTCTCTCATGCTTTCAGTAGCTTGCCTCAGTTTAGTTTCTTTTTCTAAATTAATATACCCAGGCTCAACTAATCATATACAGTGAGCAGTCAACAGACACATATAATCAAACACTGAACAATTGAATACCACATGAGCAGGAAGGGAAACATGGGGAAAAATTTTCCCCCTGTCGGAGGGGATGTGCAGGACTGGGCGCGGGCAGGCGCGCCTCCGATCGGCACCCCTGATCAGGGGCACACCGCCATTTTACGTGGGCGGGCCAATTAAAGCCCGCCCAGTGTGACGTCAGCCAGGAAGCACTATGCGCTCCCTGTGCGGGTGGTGGGGGAATTCCCTTAGCCGGGAGTGTGCTCTTTTGCGCTTCCACGTGAAATAGCGCACTGATCTCCCTGAGGCTAAGTGCTGCCTCAGGGAGATCGGCTCCAAATTTAAAAATGTTAAAGAAGCGATATCAAAATTTCCATGACATGTCCCCTCATGTGACACTGTCACATCAGTTGGGACATGTCCATCGCTTTTACTGAAACCTTTACTAAATATTTTAAAACCCTCATGAAACCTCATCCCGCCCCTAGATGAGGTTTCATGCTTTTTCTTAAGCCCGCAAGGGCTCCCGGCCTGCCCGCCAACACTAAGGTTGGGCAGGCAGGTCCACTAATGATGTTAAGTACTTTTTAAGTGGCCTCAATAGGCCATAGACAGGTCGGTGGGCGCACAGCTGATTCGGCTGCACCCCCACTGACCTGAAAATGGAAATGACGCAGGGTGACGCTGGGAGTTCCGCCTGACGTCATGCTGCACCATTTTATGGGTTGGCGAGCGGCGAGCCCAAGCGAGTGGCACAGTGGTAAAAGAGTAGTAATCAATGGGGAGCATAATGAGAGGAAAACAAGGAGTAGGCCAGTGTCACAGACTGTGTGTAGAGATGCAAAGCTGGGGATGTCCCAGTCAATATTTATTCCTCAATCCACACTTGCAAACAAATTATCTGGTCATTATCAAATTATTTTGCTTTTAGAAGGTTGTTTTGTCCCTGCTTGCTGACCGGAAGATACCCCCATGGAAATCTGAAAGGCTGAGAGAGATGGAGGTTTGTTCAAAGGGAAATAAATGGAGATGGTTAGATTTTTGGGCTTTAAGAAAATGAAGGGTCATGAGAGTTGGGTGGAAAAATGGATCAAATGAAATGAAAATGAAAATGATCAAAAACTAACCATGATCTTATTGAAAAGCAGAGGAGGCACAAGGGGCTGTAAGGCCTACTCCTGCTCTTATTTTTTATGATCTTAGAAAAGATTTTGAAGAAACTTCTGGAGACAAAGAGGGAGGTGGAAGGGGGGACTCAGGGAATGGCACAGCAGTAAAAGAGTAGTAGTCAATGGGGAGCATAATGAGAGGAAAACAAGGAGTAGGCCAGTGTCACAGACTATGTGTAGAGATGCAAAGCTGGGGATGAACCAGTCAATATTTATTCCTCAATCCACACTTGCAAACAAGTTAACTGGTCATTATCAAATTGTTTTGTTTTTACAAGGTTGTTTTGCACAATTTAGTGCCATGTTACTTACAAACAATCAGTAACTACACTTCAAAAAGTACTTCAACGGCTGCAATTTCATTTGTGTTATGGCTGGTCGCAACAAAGATTTTTTTAAAGAAATTTCTTTCCCCCGTAAATGCCTTTACCAATCAAAATGTATTTAATTTTTACATAAGGAGCAAATCAAACCAGGTTTTCTTGAGCCAAAGAAAAAACAAGTTTATTAGTTACTAAACCCCAGAAAAATAATAACATGCACACAGATATCAAAAGTAAGAAATATTAGAGTCCAAATAAAAGTTAAAAGAATATATGATTAAGTCCTTTTCTTATGCTTGAGGCATAAATTGTTGAATGTTGCAGACGTTTGAAGTTAGCTGGTTTACTTTAAAATCCTGGAGTTGAATTGAAGTTCAGATAACTGCACTTTTCTGGAGACAATCTTAGGTTCAGAGAGAGAGAGAGAGAGATTGAGAGAGAGAGAGAGAGATTCCTTACTGCTTCCTTCAGCAGTCTTGCAGATGACTTTTATGACATCGCTTTTGTGTCTGCCCTGGCAAAACCAGTTCTTAAGCTTCCTGTCTGAATATTGCAAGAAAGGAATTTGATTAACATGTCTTACAGTAATTGTTGCAGAACAAGTAATCACATTTTTGATCTTTCATCTCAAGATATTATAAACCGACAGGAGATGGGGTTATTTCATCCTCCACAGGGGGTTTGAGTGTTTGTTGGGTGTATCTGGCTGGTGAGCAGTTCCTATTGTGTTGACAGAATTACCATTGAATAAAGTCCAGCATTTTGCATGTTTAATACCATCCTTTCAAGAGTCTCTTTTTGAAGTGGATCTTGACACCACCAACCCCCACCCATCACCCCATCCCCCAGGTGTGAAATTCCATGCAAACATGTCAGGGCAGGTCTGCAGCGTAATCCATATAAGAACTTTCCAGAAAAATGGTCAACTTACATTGCCAGATATCAGGTAACTGGTAGTAGCCATCTTTTGTCAGTGTCTTTTCTTGTGTTTTGTTAAGAAACAGGCCCTCTTTAAACAGTTCAATATGTTTTTCATTAGCTGTTAGATCTCACTCAGTCACAGATTCCCATTGTCGTGACAACTGGAACATCCTAAGATCATGAAAGGTGCTCTTTAAATTCATGTTTTTCTTTCTTTTTCTCCCATCCTCAGGAAATTGGGATTTAAGCACTTCCACTGAACCACTCTGGAAACATGTCTGGCATTGATTTCCTTATGGACAGTGCATCCACTTTATTTGCACCTGGTCAGTTCTTTTTCAAATAGAACTGGGCTCTTTTACATCCACCTGGCAGGACAGTTTAATGCCTCATATAAAAGACAGCACCTCTGACAATGCAATACTCCCTCAGTACTGTACTGAATTGTCAACTTCGGTCTGTGGAATGGGGATTTAATCCCATAACTGTCAGACTCAGAGGTAACAGTACCACCACAGAGACTTGGCTGACAGCTATAAGTTAAACTAATGGAAACTAAGCACTTGAATGCATTAATTCTCTGAAGGGGAGCAGAAGTGAAAAGACAATTGGATCAGGAAATGGATTCCAAAGGTGTTTCTTCTGCTTTCTATCTTTTCTGTATATTATCCATTTGTCAACCTGATTTCTTTACTAACGATACATTCTTAAATCGTGAATGCTAGAATTTAATTTAAAAACACTATATTTGAGATGGTTCCTTGATGTGATTGATCAGCGTACAATATCTTGTGGTACTGTATCAAGGTCTTGGGCTCAATCCCTAGTATGTGGCAAGTTAATTGATTCTAGCCAGGGCAACCGCAGCACCAGTACAACTGGGACTGAGAGGGAAACAGCCACATAGAGCTCCTGCTCCTAATTACTGCTGGAAAATTGACATAGTGTATAAATAAATTTGGGCTAAACTGTGACATGTCCAACAGTCCAAATATCTGCTAATGCTAGCAAGAGAAGAATGGCTACATTGAGAGATAAATGAAGGGTGTCAGTAATCACATGACTGTAGCCACAAAGGCATGTCTGCCTTCAGGAGAAGGGGGAATTGAAGGGGGAGAGAAAAAAAAGACAAACAGTGAGACTTAGGGGGGGTTGCCATAGAATAACGTTCTCAGTAGTAGTTTATGAAAAAACAACAGATCAGTATTGCTCACATCAGAATATCCAAATAGTCTGCAACAAGCAGTTAGTTAAATGACTGGTTTTCTGAGCCCAAAGGAAGATTCACTACAACTGGTAGTGTCAATACCTGCAACTTTCCTAAATAAAGTTGATTTCTAATTGGTACACCATAAATAGCAAAACAAAACTTCTATTAAAAAGGAAGACTTGTAGATATTTAACACCTATCACAACCTCAAGACATCCTAAAGTGCTTTTCAAATAATGTGTATTGCATCATATGATATTAACGCTGTTGAAAAATTTCAGGGACAAAATATAACTATTGTACCATCAATCAACTCAAGAGTAGTCCTGCAAGAGAGGGGGGTGGTACTGGACTTAATTTTAGAGAATGTAGCTGGGCTAGTGATAGAGGTATCAGTGGGGGAGCATTTTGCAGATAGTGATCATAACGCCGTTAGATTCAAGGTTGTTATGGAAAAGGACAAGGATGGGCCAGAAATCAGAGTTCTAAATTGGGGGGAGGACAATTTTTAATAAAATCAGATATGATTTGGCCAGAGTGGACTGGGAGCTGCTACTTTTAGGTAAATCTGCATCAGAGCAGTGGGACTCATTCAAGAAGGAAATAGGGAGAGTACAGGGCCAACATATTCCCGTAAAGACAAAGGGTGGAACCAACAAATCCAGGGAACTCTGGATGTTGAAGGATATACGGGATTGGATAAAGAGAAAAGGGGATGCTTATGGCAGATACCAAGGGCTCGAAACAGCGGAAGCCCTAGAGGAGTATAGGATGTGTAGGGGGGATCTTAAAAAGGAAATTAGGAGAGCAAAAATGGGGCATGAAAAAACATTGGCAGGTAAAATAAAGGAAAATCCAAAGTTATTTTACAAGTACAATAAGAGTAAGAGGATAACTAGGGAAAGAGTAGGGCCCATTAAGAACCATAGTGGTAATTTGTGTGTGGAGCCGGAAGACATAGGTAGGGTTCTAGATGAATATTTTGTGTCAGTGTTCACAAGTGAGAGAGACAAATTGGGTATGGAAATCAGGCAGAAGGATTGTGATATAATTAAAGAAATTAGCATAGAAAGGGAGGAGGTCCTAAGTGGTCTGGTAGGCTTAAAAGTTGATAAATCTCCAAGCCTGAATGAAATGTATCCCAGGCTGTTGAGTGAGGCAAGGGAGGAGATAGCAGGGGCACTGGCAATAATTTTCAATACCTCTCTGGCCACAGCAGAGGTGCCAGAGTACAGGAGGACAGCCAATGGGGTATTGTTATTCAAGAAGGGAGGAAGGGATAGACCAGGGAATTATAGGCCAGTCAGTCTAACCTCAGTGGTGGGGAAACTATTGGAAGCAATTCTGAGGGACAAAATTAATCTACACTTGGGGAGACAGGGATTAATCAAGGACAGTCAGCATGGTTTTGTTAAGTGGAGGTCATGTCTGACCAATTTGATTGAATTTTTCGAAGAGGTGACCAGGTTTGTAGGTGAGGGCAATGCATTTGAAGTAGGCTGCTTGGACTTCAGCAAGGCTTTTCATAAGGTCCCGCATGGGAGACTGACAACAAAGGTAAGAGCCCATGGAATCCAAGGCAATTTGGCAAATTGGATCCAGAATTGGCTGAGTGGCAGGAAGCAGAGGGTGATGTTCGAGGGGTGTTTTTGTGACTGGATGCTTGTGTCCAGTGGGGTTCCACAGGGATCGGTGTTGGGTCCCTTATAGTTTGTGGTATATATAAATGATTTAGACTTGAAAGTAGGAGGGTTGATCAGTAAGTTTGTGGATGACATGAAAATTGGTGGGGTGATAAATGGTGGGGAGTATAGCCTTAGATTACAGGAGGATATAAATGGGCTGGTCAGATGGGCTGATCATTGGCAAATGGAATTTAATCTGGATAAGTGTGAGGTGATGCACTTGGGCAGGACAAACAAGGCACAGGAATACACAATGAATGGTAGAACCCTGGGAAGTACCGAGGATTAGAGGGACATCAGTGTGCATATCCACCAGCCCCTTATGGTAACGGGACATGTTGATAAGGTGGTTAAGAAGGCGTATGTGATACTTGCCTCCATTAGCCAAGGCATAGAATATAAGAGCAGGGAGGTTATGCTGGAGCTGTATAAAATGCTGGTTAGGCCACAGCTAGAGTATTGCGTGCAGTTCTGGAATCCACATTGTAGGAAGGATGTGATTGCACTAGAAAGAGTGCAGAGGAGATTTACCAGGATGTTGCCTGGGCTGGAGAGTTTTAGTTATGAGGAGAAATTGGATAGACTGGGGCTATTTACCCTGGAGCAGAGGAGATTGATGGGGTCATGATTGAGGTGTATAAAATTATGAGGGGCATAGATAGGGTAGACAGGAAGGAACTTTGCCCCTTGGTGGAGAGATCAATAACCAGGGGGCATAGATTTAAGGTAAAGGGCAGGAGCTTTAGAGGGGATGTGAGGAAGAATTTTTTTCACTCAGAGGGTGGTGGAAATCTGGAACTCACTGCCTGAAGGGGTGGCAGAGGCAGAAACCCTCATAATAGTTAAGAAGTATCTGGATGTGCACTTGTGACGCCATGGCATACAAGGCTCTGGGCCTACTGCCGGAAAGTGGGATCAGAATAGTTAGGTACTTGTTTGGCCGGCACAGACCCGATGGGACGTAGGGCCTTTTTCTGTGCTCTATGAGTCTAACTCTATTATTGTGCTTTAGAAAGAGCACTAGCTGAGTTGCTGTTACAGAGAACTGGCATGAACAAGATGGGCTGAATGGTCTCTTTAGGTGTTGTCACCATTCTATGATCCTATGAATTTCTAATGCCAGGTTAAACTGCTGCACATCAGAGTGTTGTCCTTCAGAATCTGAACTTCTGGGTGAAAATTTCAGTGCCCGTTGGCATTGGGCGTGTTTGGAGGCATGAGTGGACAATATGGTGAGAAGGCCAAAAATCTGATTCATGATAACGTGAAACCAGTTTGCAATCGTCTGTTCTGCCTGTCGATGATGGGCCATATTTCCCGCCATCGGATTTCGGGAACCTCATTATAATACATCTGCATATCATTATAAGCCCAGCTCGCCAGAATCATTGCCCCAAGTTGGATCATCTGAGCATGTTGGCATAATTGTACAATGACGTGTTTCACAACTGTATATAAGCAACATGCACCTGGCGAGCTGCACTTCGCTTGGGACTTCGAGGTTTGTTTGCCTACCTTGCTTCGGGCAGCACTCGCGGTCATCAGCGCCAGGCTTCACCGGCAGCACCACATCACTTTTAGGGGGGCTCATGGGCAGGTCTCTATCTCCCAGAACAGCCATAAGGTGGGGGTGGTTTCTCAATGGCTGCAGTGCTAGGGTTTGCTTGGGGAAGGGGGAGAAGTGGTCTCAGGCAAGGGAAGGTGCTGCAAGGTGAGGGCTGTACTGGGGAAGGGGGGTATCCCAAGGTATATTGGAGGAACAAGTTGATCTGTACAAGTGACCTCAATGTGGTGAGGGCTGTGGGGGCAGTCTTTAGAGGAGATGAGGCCAGATGGAGATGTGAGGGTGTGCGTGAGAGAGTGAGCAGTGATGTCCTTTGAGTTGGCAGTGAGTGAGATGCCAGCGAATGTGTGATGGGCTTAAATGTATAAGTTTAGAGTGATGAGATGGCTGCCTTGGCTGGCAGCACAAATGAGATCATTCATCCTCTATCTGCATTGGATGGCCAACCTCTTCTGTGCAGCATTAGCACTGATCACCACTGCCATCGCCTACCAAGCCAGAGTGGTAATGTTGCTGCCCCTCCTGTGGCCAGAGCAGGGGTAGAGGACATCATGGTGGGCCTCCAAGGCACCAAAAGGCACTCGAAGGACTCATCACTTAACCGGGGGGGCTTCAGCCTTTTTGCTTTTCCTGGCCATATCTTCTTTGCTGCAGTGCTGTGCTGGAAGCACTGAGAAATGTGCACCTGGCTGCACTTTAAATGTGGCACCCGGCATGATGAGGCGATGAGGTGACGGCATGGCGGGCAAAATACAGCCGCCTGCCATTGAAATGGCATGTTTCCCAGGAATGCATGAGTAATGAGGCAGGATTGGAATGATACAGCGTGAAAAGCCGCCATTGTAGCCAACGGGTAAAATACACTTTTTCCTGCCCGCTATCGTACTTAGTGTAAATCTGGGATGATTTCGCCCTCTGTTGAAATGTGCTTTGCGTACAAGATTCCATTTTACAAGATTCAGAAAGTACTATTTTATCTGAGCAACAACCAAGCAAAACAGAGTCTAAAAATGATTAAGTCAAGGCTTACAATTAACGTACAATTGCCAAAGACAGCAGGTGATATTATTATGGTATCTCATGTATTGCTACAATACAGCCTACCACACAGGCCTTGACTGCAACTTAACTATATCTCACTATGCTATTCACCAGTTCTAGAGCCACTGATGCTTCTGGTTACCTCTGACATGGCAATCAGGGAATTGTTTTCCCTTACCTCCTAAACAGAATTTAATACACAGGCTGGACAATTACTCTCTGGGATCAGCTGTGGCTCAGTTGGTAATACCCTTATCTCTAAATCACAAGGTTGTGTGTTCAAGTCTTACCCCATCACTGAGCACAAAAATCTGATAGTCCCATGGAGCACTTCACTACCAGAGATGCTGTCTTTCAGTTAAGATCTTTGTCCTTTCAAGGGCATGTAAAAGATCCCATGGCACTATCTGAAAGAAGAGCAGGGAAATTATCCCTGGTGTCCTGGCCAATATTTATCCTCCAATTGACATCATATAGACATTTTATCAGGTCATTATCATATTACTGTTTGAGTACCCTTGCTGTGTGAAAATTGGCAGCTAGGTGTTTTTCCTATATCACAGTGGTGACTGTACTTCAAATGTTCTTCACAGGCTGTAAAGTGCTTTGGGACCTGAAGCCATGAAAGATGACACATAAAAGCAAGTCTTTCATTTTTTTAACAAAGGTCTGGTCACTTTGGGAGTCCAACACATCGATGCACAATTTCTGAACTCCATTGTGGCCAGGTTATACTCCTTCTCAATTCCAGTTTTGAAGCCCTGTCCTAGAACTCATCTTGGCCATTGGCTATGTCATATCCCTCCTCTCTATAAGCAAAGTTACCGAGGTGTTGGCAAGGCACGGAAAAAAGCCTGGAAACGAAAAGTCTTATTAAATCCATGGTTCACTAAACTGCAGTGTCCCATTCGCCTTGACAATGCTTTGCATCATCTGAGACCACGACATTTAAAAATTACAGTTAAATTATTGATTTAAGACACTTCAATGAACTAAAGTTGCAAATTCTTGTTTCAGTCCATCAATGAAAGGTCACTCAGTGATCTATAGATTGAGAATTCTCAACAATCCTTTACCCTCTATAGCAGATTAATGCCTTTTCATATTGTAGATGACAGTACAGTATTGATAGAAAACCCAACAGAAAAATGCCATTCTTTTCTGCAAAGTTAAAAATAAAAATTCAGCAATGAAATGCAGTACTAAATCTTAAACACAGTGCTGAAGATGTTGTTATTAATTGAACTGGATTTAAGCCCATTGCAGGCTTATGTATGCAGTGCATCTTTATCAGGTCTGCAAGGTATTGCACTAAAAGTAAAATGCAAAACCAAAATAGGCCATTCAATAACAATGAAATTACATGCTATTTGTTTTGGTATGGTCGTTTAGCAATCCAAATCTCAGAAAATGTTCACCATTGCTGTCTGACTGGAAATATTAACTTATATTTTCAACAGAATCCTTTGAGGAGGATTGCCATAGAATTTGAATTGGATGGACTTAGTGGTTTCTCTTTCATTCCAATGTTCTTCAATTCCACTGCATCGATTGCCAAGGACACAGATTCCACAAGAACTGCCAATAAGCAACTTGAAGTCTTGCAACATGTCATAGAAATGAACTTCACAAATATCAAGGAGAGCTCAAACTGCTTGTTTAAATTTGTGAAAAGGGATAGGCTGAGTTTCAGCTTGGTTCAATTGGTAACACTTTCATCTCTAAGTCAGAAGATATTTGGGTTCAGGACTTGAGCAAAATGGCTCGGATTTTACAGTCAGTAGCAATGTGACAGTGCTCATTGCTGACCTCGAAGAGAGCGGCCCACAAGTGATCTCTGCAGCACAGTTTTTATTTGTCCCAGTGTTAATTTCAATCTGAGAGCAACTGTAGGGGAACTCTGACACCTTGCAACAGTGATGTCATCAAGCCTACTAAGTAGTCAATCACATTGAAGAATTGTCACAGACAGAAAACCAGGGAGTAACAAGCAGGTTTTATCACTCACTTTTTATAATTTTATAGAAAGCTAAATAAAGACTAGGACATACACATGGGGTTAAGGTAGAAGCTGAAATGTCATAAACTAACATTAAAAAATAATATTTTTTTAGTATTTTAAAGCTCTATGGAAAATTTAGCAGTAAATGGAGAAATTTGAGAAACTTCTAATTGATTTCCATCTGTGAGGACACATTGACAGTGTTCCCTGTAGAGGAGTGGGGATCACTGACAGTAAAAACTTCTGGATTTGCAGAATTAACTGTGCATACATAGACACCAGAAGTTGCTGTCTGCTGACAATTTCTGACAGTTTTGCCATTATTACAACGGTAAAATCTGAACCATAATTTAGCCTGGTACCTCTGTGCAATACCTGGGGCAACATTGCTTTGCTATAGGTCACATCTTTCAGATGAGACATTAATCCACCTGTTGAATTGAACATTAATGACACTATCACGTTTTTTTCCCAGAGATGGGTGGAATGTTTGTCCTGGATAACACTCTTCTCTCAACTAATGCAACAAAAAACAGCTGAACTGACTGTTTATCACAATGGCTGAGCAATTAAAAATGGAGGATACACGAGAGGCTAGAATTGGAGGACCACAGAGATCTTGGAGGGCTGCAGAATTGGAGGAGGTTAGAGACTCCACCTCCAACTTCCCGTCCAAGGACACAGCTTTCTATCTTGGACATATATTGGCACCATTCCTTCATTGTTGCTGGGTCAAAATCCTAAAATTTCATATTCATATCGAATGTCATCATCAAAGTATCATCACCACAAAGACTCCTAATGGTTTAAGGAAGCAAACCATCACCTTTAAGGATTGGGCAATAGCTGTGTTTTTTCCAGTATCTCCTGCATCCAATAAACAAGTAATGTTTTTAGAAATCCAAAGCTTCTTTGACACTTAAGTCGAAACAAAAATTATTTCTTCCAATAAATGCTTCAGAAAGTGCACTCTATAAATAAGAATTGTTACAGAAATTTGTTATATAGAACACTAAATTATAATGTCATCGGCTGGATATGTATATGGAATGTTTTTTTAAAAAGAACACTTGCTAAGCAAAGGACACTGGCCTACAGCAGCTAATATGTTGCATTTACGAAGGATACAAGTTGCTTTATGGAGACACAGAGGGTAGAATTTTCCCTGCCGGCTGTTGTCAGGCGTGCTCAATGGTGTGAACTGACAATATGGCCAGAAGGCCAGAAATCAGTTTCATGATGTCGTGAAACAAGTTTGTGATCGTTCGCTCAGCCCATTGATGGCAGGCTGTATTTCCTGCCATCGGATGTTGGGAACCTCACTGTAATACATATCAACATAAGGCCAGCCCACCGAAATCATTCCCTTCCCCCACTGGACCATATGCCCACATCAGCATGCAATCTCGCTGACGTGTTTCACAGCAGCATATATAAGGTATGCATTTGACAGTCTGCACTTAGAGAGGAACTTGGAGGTGAGTACACAGCAACACTGCGTAGTGCTTGCGAGCGTTGGCTGTTGGACTTCAATGTCGAGGCATGTTGGAGGAGGTGGGTAAGGGCTGCCCTGCAGTTGAAGCACATTGGAAGAGGTGGAGGGACGTGGGGGGTGGGGGGGGGGGGGGGGGGGGGGGGGGGGGGGGGGGGGGGGGGGGGGGGGGGCGCGGTGGGGGGGGGTGTCGGGGTGGGTGGGTGGTGCAAGGGCTGTCCTGCAGTTGAGACATGTTGTGGGCAGTTGAAGGTGGTGCACAAGCACATGCAGGGTTGCGGGGAGAGAAGTGGCCAGGCATTAGGGGCACCTTGTATAAAGTGACCATTCTTCTGCAGTTGAGACAGTTCAGACGCAGCCACATTGACATGCTTGGAGTCAGGCTTCTAGCTTATCTCCCCTCCCAAGCAACACAGTGGCCTGAAAGTGCCTCCAAGAGCTCCAGTGCTTTTCACCCCTTGGGCACAGACTACAAACTACTGAGCATTTTAGTGGACTGCTGGACGACTGGGCATGTTGTACAATCTCCTTGCTAAAGCTGGTCGTGGAGCAGTCACTGGTGGAGGTGCTCACTGCCCCTTGCAATGTCATCATCCTGGTTTGGACCAGCCTCCCCCATGGTTCAAGCTAACAGTACAGCCTTGCAGTGTGGTTCAGGAGAATGCCTGTGCCTGGGCTGAGAGCACAAAGAGCAGTACAAAGAGCAAAGCTGCTGTCAATCAGTCCAGTGTAGTGGGGCGGAGGTGGGTGGGATTTCGGGCAGCCATGCAGCACACTAATCTCTGGCCATCCAAGTGGTGGCCAACGCTTTCTGGGATGAGTTAAGTGGCCTTCAGACTTAACCAATAGAGGTTCTTAGGACACCCAATCTAACCCATGCGTTTCTCTCTTTAATCTTGCAGGAGGAATACATCAGGAGCATGGAGTCTGATGAACTAGCTGTATGCCTCATGGCATAGTGAGCAAAGACAATGGAGAAGAGAGCAATGGAGGTGCCTGGCTGTGCAGAGGGAGGAGCAGCACCCTCAGGAAGAAGGGATGGTTGGGGCTCCCGTACACACCGTTGAAGAGCCAAAGCGAGCCGTAACTGGTCGGTGCCTAGCTAGAACCAGGGTCTTTGGACAACGCCTTTCCTTCCTGCAGATGACCAACAAACAGTGTCGCCGGAGACTGTGCATATGTAGGGAACTAGTCGGTCCCATCTGCCAGCTGCTGCAGGATTTGATGCCATGGGGACATGGAGGGCATCCGTTGCTAGTGGCCATGAAAGTGATCGTGGCACTCAATTTTAACAACAGTGGCTCCTTTCAGGGATCCACAGATGACCTCTGTGGAATCTCACAAGCCTTCACCCACAAATGCATCCATGAGGTCACAGATGCCATATTTTCAAGGGCACACAACTTTGTGCATTTTGCCTGGGACCAGGACAGCCAGAATGCAAGAGCGATTGGATTCACCCAGATCTCGGGTTTCCCACAGGTGTAGGGTGCCATTGACTGCATTCATGTGGTGCTCAGATCTCTGTCATAACAAAGGGTCAACAATGTCAACCACAAGGGTTTCCATTCGCTGAATGTGCAGCAGGTGTGCGACCACCAGAAACATATACTGCAGGTCTGCGTACAGTTTCCAGGGAGTGTCCATGACTCCTATATTCTAAGTCAGTCACAGATCCTTAACATCTTCCAGGGTCCACAGAGGCTGCAGGGATGGCTCCTCTGGGACAAGGGCTACCCGCAGAGGACATGGCTGATGACACCCGTGCAGCAGCCTCAGACTGCAGCAGAGCGTTGGTATAATGAGGCTTATGCTGCAACTCGCAACTTGGCGGAGCAAACCATCAGGATGCTGAAGATGAGGTTCTGGTGGAGCCCTGCAAAACAGTCCACAGAGGGTGTCATGCATCATCATCACCTGCTGTGGCCTTTACAACCTGGCGCTCCAATAGGGAGAGGAGCTGTCTGAGGAGGAGATGGAGGAGCTGGAGGTATCCTCCAATGAGGAGGATGTCGATGGTGAAGAGGGTGAGGAGGTTCTCGAAGGTGACGATGACAGCGATGAGGTCCTCACACTGGCTAGACAAGGCATGCACACACGGGATGACATGCAGCAAGGAGACACCATAGATCCTCACATTTCATCTATTAATGTTTGACTCCAATCTGGCTCTTGTCATGGAGACGCAGTGCAGGTCATAATAGTCGCTCGATTGCAGGATGATGACAACACGCAGTGAGGACACACCATAGATCTTCACATAGCCTCTGAGAACATCTGACTCCTGTCTGGCCAAGGGCAGCTTGCTTGTGCTCTGTGATAAGGGTCACATCATGGAGGTGCAGCCGTGAAACTTTAAAAGCCCCTGACCCTTTGTCAGCCTTCAACACCTGTCCCCTTCAGGAGCACACTGGCCACAGATGTTGAAGAGATGGGGGCCAGCCCCACCTTAAAGGTGCTGAGAGCATACAGAGAGAATAATGAAACCCGGTGACACCTGCCCACAATTTTCTGGCAGCAATGACAAGCACCACCAAGGTGCAGGCATCACTAATGTGTCCAGGGAGTGTGAAGTCGGATCATCACTTTGATCTGAAGGCTGCACAAAACACAGGGAAGAGGCCCTGGACTGGAACACCTGCTTTTATCTTGCGCAGAAAGGTTTCACATCTGAGTGACACAAACACTGGTCATCAGAACAAGGACCCATAGCAGGGAGACATTGTTGAGACTTTATTTACAATAGTGAACATTATTTACAAGGGGTTAACACCCATATCCAGGCTGTTCAACTACACCTTCTTAACCTTCTCAAACCTGCTTCAACATCTTGGTGCTCCCTGGACATCCACAGCAGAGGTGGAGGCAGCCTGCTGACTGCTACACCCTGTTTGGGATGACCTTGTCGGGCATCCTCTGGAGGGCTGAGACCTGGAGGGCCTGGCCTGCCTTTGGAGTCAGTTGAGCTGTGGAGCTGGAGCTGCTGGGGTCACAGGAAGAGGGGATTCGGATGGGCCAGACACTCCCAGAGTCACCTGGGTGCATGGACACGGGGTATGCACCTGCTGATCCTCCTCCCTACGGGTGCCCAAGGGCCTCTGGCTGACTCCTTGAGGAGAAAGGGAAACTAGAGTGAAATCGAGCTTCCTGGCACCCCTCTTGTGTATAGTGCAGGAGGACAACTATGTTGTCAGTGATGGAGTTCAGCCTGCACAGTAGTGCAGGACTGATGTCCTGGACCAAGGTCTCCATGGTGGCTGCCATCCTGCCAGTGTTGACCTCAGTGCGTTGGCATGCTGGCGCTATCACCTCAGAGTGAAGACGGACAGACTCTTCCATCGTGCTTTGCAATCTGAGGAGTACAGCAGACATCCCTTCCAGATGTTCCCGAGCTTGCCTTTGCAACTCCAGCAACTGAGGTATGACTGCATCCAGAGGCTCATCATCTGACTCAGATTCAGCATATTTCTGGTCTCCAGCAGTCCTCCAAGTGCTAGGGACCTGGCAAGTCCTTGCCTCCACCTGCTGTGGATCAGAAAGTGCAATGTGCTCACCCGAGTGTGATCTCGAGGCTACTTAAAGCTAGGTCCCACTGAGGTGTATGCCTCTGTGCTGGTGGAAGGTGTGTGTGTGAGTGCTGTGATGGGACTTCAGGGAGGGTGCCTTCAGACCGCTTCAGAGGTTTAAACCCCTGGGTCATGAACTCGGTTGGCTGTTTCCTAGATGTGCCTGCGAAAGCAAGGGGAGATAATTAGTGCATGGCAGTGCCCTGTGAAACAGGACACATCACTCACAGTAAGGTTGTCTGATGGATGTTGCACTGCTGGATCCTCACTTGATAGAGCACCACCGACCTTAATATCAACACAGGAATGATCCAGATCCTCCCGCCCCCAGCTGAATGGCTCTGTTTTCAAAGTCCATGAGGACACTGATTTCAGGCATTCATCCACCAGTCTGCAACATCTCCCTCTTGTTGTGTGCCAGCTTGTCCTGTATGAATACAAATATAGAGAGTGTAAGCAGGAAGCCTGCCAAGCCAGATGATAAGTATGCCCGGCATGTGCAGGTGGCGAGTGGTCCCATGGACGGAATGAGGATAATGAGGTTGTGTGTGAGAGAGTGAATGATGATGTCCCTTGAACCGGCAGTGAGTGAGATCCCTGTGGATATATGATGGGTTTGTGAGTGTGTGAGTTGAGAGTGATGAGAAGAGTGACTTACTCTGGCAGAACGGAGGAGATCATTCACCCTCTTGCGGCACTGGCGGGGCTGTCCTCTTTTGCAAGGCATTGGCGCCGACAACCGCTGCCTCTGCCTCCCAAGCTGGATTGGTGGTGTTGCTGCCCACCTTGCAGCCAGAGCAGGGATAGAGGTCATCCTGGTGGGCCTCCACGGGGTCCAAAAGGCATTCGAAGGACACATCATTAAACTTGGGGGGCTGCAGTCTTTTTGCCTTTCGGAGCCATGTCTTCCATGTAGCAGTTCTGGGCTGGAAGTATTGAGAGATGTATGGTGGCTGCACTTTAAATATGGCACCCAACCTAATGAAGTGGTGAGGTGGTGGTGTGGCGGGTGAATGAGAGCCAACCCGCTAATGAAATGGCATGTTTCCTGGGAATGCATAATTAATGAGGCGGATTTGGGACAATATGGTGTGAGAAGCTGCCACTGAGGCCGACGGGTGAAACGTTGTTTTCCCTGCCTGCTACTGCACTTAGTGCAAATTAGGGACAATTTCATCTATGGAGTTCTCAGAGACAGTGGCTAAGATAAGTCCAGATTGAAACCAGAGCGGGATCACGTGACTCAGCTCTTCGGTGAAATAAATTGAATTTGAGCTAATGTTGAGAGTCTGCCACAGGGCCAAAAGGGGGAACAACCTTACACTCTCTCCTTCTGAAACCTCTCTCATCAAAGCTGAACAGTTACCGCTTTGATAACCCACCAGAATACCTCATTGCTGCAAAATGACAGCTCCTAAAGGAGGATTCCAAATCAACACCACAATCTCCAAGGGAAATGTGAATCAACCAGCCACGACTGCAGACAGACTGCTGCAGGAAGAAACCCCAGTACCAGCAGCTACAGTGGAAAGTAATCCTTCAGCTGTAAACAAGCATCCGCACAGTCTGTGAATAAATTTTATCTGACTTTACTTTTTACTTGGCCAAGTTTTAAGATCTGATACTCTGTAAAGTTTTATCTCTTTTTGTGCATGCTTGGGGGAGTTGTGTGCACCTGTGTGTTTTGCATCAGTGGGAGATGGATATATTTGTACATGCTAAACCCTTTTTGTTAATTTCTGCATCTTTACCTGGGTGAGTTTTATCAATGAAACTGACTTTTCATTTGTTAACTTAAGGAAGCTGGCTGGCTTATTTCTTGCACTGATCTATACACAGTTAAGTGTATGTATTCAGTTGGCAATATCACCGTTTCAAATTCAAACTTTGTTATAACCAAATCAGGAGTGGGATAAAGAGAGGAGTCAGTTTACCCCCCACCCCCCTTAATGTGGTTGTAACAGAATACTAGTGGATTAGCATTGCTAATAATATTTATAGAAGTTATAGAACAAATAGGGCAAACTTGCAACTTTGTGACTCTGGCAAGGTCAATGCAATATGTGGCTTTTATGTCTTGTTGCTGCTGCTGGAAATGTCAGTGGTTTATTTTATTCTCATGAACTAAATTGTAACATTTTGAAGTTATAATAGCCTGCAAATCTGTTAGAACCACATTATGAATAAAAATCAAAGTGAAGATGCTAAAGAGCAATGAAGGGAGGGTTTTAATTACAATGAAGATCAAAGATGTGTAGGAAAGTATTTCTGCACAATAGGTTATGTACAAAAACACAGCTAACCTTACAGGGAATTAATTGAAACCAAGGGCTGCAACAGTGCAAGGCCTCAGGATATTGACTTTTCTTTTAATAAGGAAATGCTCTTGACATGTTTCACTTCAATTTTGCCACTTGCTATTAAACTATAAAAATTATTCTGACTTAAAAAAAAAGCATTTTACGTCTCTCAGTAATTGTACTGAGACACTGCTTGTCCAAATATATTGTGGCAGCTAAGCAGAAAAACTAAGTGGCAGGAGGACTAATGACTTGCTTCATATTTTAGCTATGGATCAGACTGTAAGTTACTTGTCAATTCCCCTGAATTTTGTTAAATGCCATAGTAAATAGCCTTGGATCATTCTACATATCTTATCTTCTCTAATTATGTTGCCAGGAAGACTCCCTACATACTCTTTGATGGAATCTGATTTGAATGCCCTGTTTTTAATTTAATGCAGATATTAGTCTGGTTTCTCTTTCTACCTTCTTCTGTTTTATTCATCTTCAATGATTTCTTACCTTTCTTCTATAGACTATTTTCACACTTCCTAGGCTCCATCAAAAGTCTCCTGGCTGTCATTTATATCTCAGGTGTTAGAGTCATAGAGCCATAGGGTTATACAGCACAGAAAAAGGCCCTTCAGCCCACGATGTCCATGCTGGCCATCAAGCACCTATCTATTCTGGCATCCGCATGAATGCAGTTAAACATAAAATCCAGAAGTTGCTGTCAGTGAATCTACACTCCCCCCATAGGGTTTTGGTTGCTGACTAGAGAGCTGGTAGGACCGCCTCTGTCACTTCTGACATTTCACACTCCATCTAATGTGCTATCTATATGGCAATGTCTCAACCAGGGAAGAGCAAGAGTGAGCTCCGGGAAGAATGAGCTATTTTGTTGGAATGGGTTTCACTTAAGCTGGGCTGGGACCAATGTCCTGGCCAATTGTATAATTAGGGCAGTGGCAGGGCTTTAAACTAACTAAGAGGTGGAGGGTTCGGGTGAAGGAAGATTTACAAATCCTAAGAGAAAGTTTGAGGCTTTGGAACAGTATAGTGATGTGGGTAAAGATATGTAGAATAAGACAGGAAAGGACAGAGAGTTTAACAAATATTGTATATCAGCAAATAAGGTCGTTTCAGCAAATAGAAGTAAAAAATGAAATTAAAGATCTTTTATCTGAATGCACAAAGTATCTGCAATAAGATGGATGAACTAGTGGCACAAATAGAGGCACTGTAAATTATTTCAATTTAATGGCCATAACAGAAACATAGTTACAATGTGATCAAGATTGGTAAATAAATATTCCAGGGTACACAATATTTCAGAAAGACAGAATGGCAAAGTAGGAGAGGTAGCTCTGATAGTAAAAGTTGGCATAAGGACATTAGTGAGAAAGGATCTGGCCTCAGAAGATCATGAAGTAGAATCATTATGGGTGGAAATGAGGAATAGAAAGAGTCAAAAAACACTGGTGGGAGTAGTTTATGGGCCCCCTAATAGTAGTTATATCATTGGACAGAGCATTAAACAAGAAATTATTGGAGCTTGTAGCAAAGGCAAAGTAATATTTGTGGGGGACCTTAATCTTCATGTAAACTGGGACAATCGAATTGGCAAAGGTGGTCCAGAAGATGAGTTTATAGAACATTTTTGTGACAGTTTCTTGGAGCAAAACTTTGTGGAATAGACTAGGGATAAAGCTATCTTAGATCAGTATTGTGCAATGAAGCAGGGTTAATTAGGAATGTTATAGTCAAAGAGCCACTGGGAAATAGTGATCATAATACCATTGAATTCCATGTTAAGTTTGAAAGTGACATACTCCGATCACAAACAAGAATCTTAAACTTAAAGCGAATTACATAGGTATGAGGGGAGAACTGGATAAGGTTAATTGGGTAAATAGACCAAAAATTTTGGCAGTAAATGAACAGTGAGAGACATTTAAGGAAACAATTCAAAATGTTCAACAAAAATACATTCCAATGAAAAACAAAAAAATCAGCAAGAAAGATCATCCTTGACTCTTGCAGGAAGTTAAGGATAGTTTTAGATTGAAAGAAGAGGCTTACAATCTTGCAAAAAAACATTAGCAAGCCTGAGGATTGGGAGTGTCTTAGGAACCTGCAAAGGGCCACCAATAAGTTGATAAAATGGGGAAAAATAGAATATGAGAGTAAACTAGCCAGGAATATACGAACAGATTGTAAGAGCTTTGAATGTATATAAAAAGGAAAAAGAATAGCTAAAGTAAATGTTGGTTCCTTAGAAGCAGAGACAGGAGAAATTATCATGGGGAATGAAGAAATGACAGAGGCATTGAACAAATATTTTGTGTCTGTCTTCATAGTAGAAGACAGAAGTTTCAGACCAGAAATTGACAATAACATAGGGGCTAAGAAGAGTGAGGAAATGAAGGAAATTGATATCAGCATAGAAAAGGTATTGGAGAAATTTAAGGGACTAAAATCTGACAAAATCCTGGGACCTGATGGCCTAAACCCTAGGGCTCTAAAAGAGATAGCGGATGTGCTGGCTATGATTTTCCAAAGTTCCTTAAATATGGCAACAGTAACATGGCAAATGTTACACTGCTTTTCAAGAAAGGAAGGAGAGAGAAAACAGTTAACTACAGGCCAGTTGGCCTAACAGCAGTTGTTGAGAAAATGCTGGAATCTATCATTGATGAAGTCTTAATAATGCACTTAGGAAATCTTTGTATGATTAGAACAAGTCAACATAAGTTTACTAAAGGGAAATCACGGCCAGAATTTTTACCTTATTGGGAATCAGCAGCGTGCCTGCCGACAATTAAAAGGCCGTTAACAATGTAATTGAATTTAAGTTTCCACTGCCCATCCAACTTTACGGTTGGCGGGCAGGTGAAAAGGCCAAGCAGCCTTTGAGAAACCTCATCCACGGGCAGGATGAGGTTTTGAGCCATCATAAAAAAAATGTTCATACAAATTTCTAAATTGTTCCTGCTCATATGACAGAGTCAAATGAGGGGACATGTTTTTAACACCTTAAAATTCTTTTTTTTTTATATCTTCATCTCCCTGACGCAACTCTGTACCTCAGGGAGCTTTCCCAGCGTGAACCCATGCGCAAGCGCGAACTTGTGCTCTCAGCCTCCTCCCACCCCCACAGGCAGCGCTGAGCAATGAAGCACACGTTTCACACTGGGCGGGCCTTAATTGGCCCACCAGCGTGAAATTGCAGTCCGGCCCTGCTTGCAGGCAGCAGTTGACTTCCCAACCGCTCCTGCTTGCCCTCGCCGAGCCCACCCAGTGAGGGCAAAATTCTGCCCCATGTTTGACAAATTAATTAGAGTTTATTGAGGATGTAACTAGTGGGGTGGATAAAGGGGAACCAGTGGATGCAGTGTACCTGGATTTCTGAACAGCATTTGATAAGGTGCCACTCAAGGAGTTAATAGACATGGAGTTGGGGGTAATATATTAGCATGATTGGAGGATTGGTTAATGGATAGGAAGCAGAGAGAGGGCATAAATGGGGCATTTTTAAGTTGGCCAGCAGTGAGTGGTGGAGTGCTGCAAGGATCAGTGCTGACCTCAACTGTCTGCAATCTATATTAATGATTTAGATGAAGAGACAGAGAATAATGTATCAAAGTTTGCTGTGGGGAGGACATAGAGAGGCTGCAAAAAGATATAGACAGGCTAAGTGAATGGGCAACATGATGGCTAACTCACCGAAGCCTGTCCACCATCTACAAGGTGCAAGTCAGGAGTGTGATGGAATACTCACCACTTGCCTGGATGATGCCCACAACATTCAGGAAGCTTGACACCATCCAGGATAAAGCAACCCAGTCGATTGGCATCACATCCACAAACATTCACTCCCTTTACAACTGATGCACAGTGGCAGCAGTGTGTACCATCTTCAAGATACACTGCAGGAATTCACCAAGGTTCCTTAGACAGCAACTTCCAAACCCACAATCACTACCATCTAGAAGGATGAGGTATTATGACACAGTTGATGGTAAAGCCTGGCTTGTTCAATTCCCAGAGGGAAATTTGAAGCAACTGTTATAATCCATTTTTGCAATTTGTATGTTTCGAGATGCAGGCTTTGAATTCAGTAGTGATAAGGCCACCGAGTATCAAGAGGTTTTTTTTTATAAAACTAAATTAAACATTTATTAATACAAGAAAGATTGTAAGCACATACCTATATCTACAAAATTACTACCATAATAACTACAAAAACCCCTTGATTAATTTGACTCTCAGTTAGACCCCTGGTAAGGCAACAGTAAAACACATAGATTTAAACAGACTGTGTGTATGTGTGTCTTAATTGAATTTAAGCCAGCTTGTCTGGAGGCTTTGATGTATAGAAGAGAAGTAGCCTTTAAATAGTAATTAGATTTAAACAGACACCTGGCAAAGCACACGCTGGACAGTCACATTCAACATGAATTTCTTTCAGCTCTGGGTCCTTGCAGACAGACTTGAGGCTTACAGGCTGGAGGCTTTAGATCTTAAAATCCCTCCTCCTTTTACCAACAGCCTTCTCTTCTTTTATACATAATTTCCTTTTGGATTGCAAATTCTCATTGTCACTAGGTTTTTAACTTTAAATCTTCTAACAATAAGGTCCTTTCATAATACCCACTTTACCAGTCAGCTTTCTAAAAAATAAACAAATTGTTTCTGAGCTTTACCTGGTTAGGTGTAATATTTCACCCGCTCTTTTGAATGGTCTATTTAAAAGTGCAAATTGCCCCCTTTATACCTCACCTTCTATTTTCCTATGTGTACCTAATTACCATTTCAAACCTACTTCTATACATCAAAGCATCTAGATCAAATGGCTTAAATCCAATTAAGACACACATACATACGCACACATAGGCCAGGATTTTACTTATGGCGGGTGGGCTGGGCGGGAGTGGACTTGGGTGGGCGTGGAGCTGATTGCCACTCACAATCGGCTGCGCACCACCATTTTATGGGGGTGGACCAATTAAGGCCCACGCAGCGTCATGCGCGGCCGGTAGCACTCAGTGCTACCTGTGAGGGTGGGGGGTGGTGGGAGAGTCAGGACCTGCACTCTTTTGCGCATGTGCATGAGAGAGCGCAGCAATCTACCTGAGGCATGGAGCTGAATAGACAATAAAAAACTTCAATAAATGATGTAAAAGTTTGTTCAAACATGTCCCTCATGTGACAGTGTCACAAGAGCTGGGACATGTTTGTAAAGGTGGGAAAATTTATTTAATTGCTTTATAAAAGCTTCAGGAAAGCTCATTGCCCGTGAATGAAGTTTCCTGAAAAATGTGAAGGCTGCTTGGGCTTTTTGGCAGCCCGCCAATCTTAAGGTTAGACGGGCAGTGTTCTTAAGTAGCTTAATTACTTTCTTAATGGCCATAATAGGCTGTTGACATTTCAGCGGGCGCGCACCCGCCGAACAAAATATCAAGATGATGTGCAATGACGTTGGGGTGCATGCTCGACATCATTGCACATCATTTTACGCATTGGCATGTCGGGCCTGCCCCCCCACACCAACCGGAAGATTCAGTCCATAGACAGAGACACCACTAAACTCTATTTTAAAATAATTTCCAATAACATTATAGACATTATTATACCTTCTTGACAGAAGGGCAGCAGTTAGATGGGAACACCACTACCTGGAAGTTCCCCTCCAAGTCACTCACCATCCTGACTTGGAAATATATCGCCATTCCTTCACTGCCACTGGGTCAAAATCCTGGAACTCCCTTCCTAACAGCACTGTGGGTGTACCTGCACCACATGGACTGCAGCAGTTCAAGAAGGCAACTCGCCTTCTCAAGGGCAACTAGGGATGGGCAATAAATTCTGGCTCAGTCAGCAAAGACCACATTCCGTGAATGAATTTTTTAAAAGTTGGGAAGTGGACGTTATTCACTATGGTCATAAGAATAAAAAGCAGAACATTTTTTAAAGGTGAGAAACTTGTAAGTGTTGATGTTCAAAAAGACTTGGATATACTTGTAGAAGGAATGCAGAAGGTTAGTATGCAAGTATAGCAAACAATTAGGAAGGCAAATGGCATGTTGGCATTTATTGCATTCGAATTGGAGTACAGGAAAAAAATAAGTCCTGCTAAATTATACAGGGTTTTAGTGAGATCACATCTGGAGTACTATGTGCAGTTTTGGTCTCCACATTAAGAATAAATACACTTGCATTGGAGGTGGTACAGCGAAGGTTCACTAAATTGGTCCCCGGGATGAGGGGGTTGTCCTATGATGAGAGGCTGAGTAAATTGAGCCTAAACTCTCTGGCGTTTAGAAGAACAAGAGGCGATCTCATTAAAACACACAATATTCTGAAGGGGCTTGATAGGGTGGAGGCTGAGAGATTGTTTCCACTGGTCAAGGAATCTAAACTATGGAGGCACAGCGTCAGGATAAGGGGACAATCACTTAGGACTGAGATTACTTCACTCAAAGGGTTGTGAATCTTTGGAATTCTTTACCTCGGAGGTTCCATTGTTGAATACAGTTAAGGCTGAGATAGATAGGTTTTTGATCTCTCAGGGAATCAAGGGATATGGCAAACTGCCAGGAAAGTGGATTGGAACCCAAGATTGGCCATGATCATATTAATTGGTGGAGCAGGCTTGCAGGCCATGTGATCTACTCCTGCTCCTATTTATTGTGTTCTTATGACCAATCAGAGCCAACTTGCCAACCAACCAGCATTCCTTTTCTCATGCAGTATAAATTGTTATTCCCTTTGAAATTTGGCATTCTTGCATCTGTCCTGATGAGTGCAAGAGGAAAAGCTTCGATAGCATGTCTCTTTTTTCAGCAAAATTGTTCATCAAATATTTGTTGCATTACACATTGCCCTCTAACTCTGTGTAAGTGGATAGGTTTGGAATGAGTTAAAATCTTACCCAATTTGTCAAATTTGTACAGAAAAAATTTATTGAGTCCTATACTTTTGGATGATGTCTAATCATCACAGTAGGAAAATGAGAAAGTGCTTCCCTTTTTACAGGAAAGACACTACAAGCATTGTGGCAAAGTCAGAGAGGGAAGCTTTCCAAATGTAGTGAATGACAATCCAACAAGTATGAAATATTTGGGTTAATTTGCTGGTAATTTCCATTTCAACTTTGCAACATGGCATCCTCTATAGCTGCCTTACAGTAAATAGTTAGCATTGTTCATTGTTGCAGTTTGCTTTGTATGAAAACTAGAGATATCATATGAATTGAAATTATATGTAGATAAATAAAGAATTCAGTCAAAAGCAGAGTATCATACATCAGATCATCATAGAGGCACACAATACATATTCATTTTTAGCTGATGAGTTTTTCAATGATCTCATTTAATTTCCTTGTGAAGAATATAGATACTTAATTAATAGATTTCACACAAGGAGGCGGGTTACGTAACTTGCTGAATTATTTGGATAATGTTCATTTTCACTGTATGAGGAGATGCAAAATGCCTCTATCTTTTTTTGCTTGACTAACCTTTGAATCGAGATGTCAACTCTTTGTCAGTGGCAGGTTTATGTGTAATTAAAGAGCATAGTTTGACAAGAAAATTATGCGGTTTGTAGCCGTCTCACATTGCTCAGAGTTGACATTTGATGGAGTATTACTCCAGTGAGGTGTGAAGCCATGGTCAAAAAGTAGTCAGCCTGGGCTTCCTGGGCACTTTATAAACTTCCTCCAGAACAGTTCCAACATGATGAGAAAACAAACATTGTCACCATGCGTGAAACATATTAAAAGTCTACTGGATGACAAGTGGAGCACTGTGTGTAATTAAGCATGTCTCATGATAGAGTGTGATTCACAGCTCATAATATAGTACAGATCTTGCTAAATGCTTGTCAAGTTTTTGCAGCACTAGTACATGCTACTGCAGTGTCAGATTCTACTTTTACTTTTACTTAGTTCTGTTGAAGGGTCATGAGGACTCAAAATGTCAACTGTGCTCTTCTCCAACGATGCTGCCAGACCTGCTGAGTTTTTCCAGGTATTTCTGTTTCTGTTTTTGTTTCAGATTCTACTTGTTTGAATTCATAGAAGACATTTTTTTACAAGACCCAGAGAGAAGAATGAACTTATATTTTGCACAGTCTTAGAATCACTCTGCAGTCACAGCTGAGGCACCCTCCAATTTTCCAACATCTGCTGTTACCTTTGCTAAACCTATTAATATTCGAACTATCTTAAAATACTTTTCATTTTGATAGCTTAAGTCTTCACCTGATAATTCCACTTCCTTAGTACAAGCAATCATCTGGGGAAGTTCACGTGCATTTAATACTGTAACTGATTATAAAGCCATAAAAGATGAAAGGGAAGAATCCTGGTGCGAAAGCAGAAGCTGCTTTGCCATCAATTGCCTTCAGGGTATGTTCCCCCATGCTGCCCTCTCATGGCAATGCGCTGGCTATTGATTGGAGTAGAGCTTTGACAGTCCGCATCCCTCAGCGTTTGCATCGACAGCTCTTTATCAACGGGAGAAATATTTGCAACAATTGCAGCCTGTGCAAAAACTCAACATCTCGTGTTGGGGGGAAGCCACAGCAGAGCTGGAATAACAATGCAAGGTCTGAAGGACTAGATTTAAGGGGACCTCCGCCTTCTGAATTTTAGATGGAAGTTCTTGAGCGACTATATCTGAAATCTGAAGCAAGAGCAGCTGCAGCAAAATATCATCTCCAGTTATCGGAATCGCTGTGGATTACCTTTTTAAAATAAAACCCGCCGTATTTTGCCTGAAGCTTAAACTGGGATCCAGTGAAACATTCAACAAGGTAAGCTTTTTGATCCCAACAAAGCGCCAAAAAAACCTACAGCATTTCAGATCGCTTGGTAAAACACAATTTCTACCTCGTTAACTTTTAAAAATTCGATTTCTTTTGTGTTCTGGCACTGATTCGAATTGATCGCTTGGCCAGGTCCCCCTACCTTGTTAAACACTGGTAGATCTAAATAAGAGGCAGGGTTTAAAGATGCTGTAGCTTTTCTTGCAGAACTGTCTTTACGCGCGTTCCTCTTGGTTCTTGCATTTGTTCCCATTGTTGCAAATCCAGAGATCACCCACGCCAATTATTTGATTTTTTTCCCTTTTTTAAAAAATAAAAACGACGCTGTGTTTTCTTTTGCATGGTGAAGATTTGAATCTATGGAAAGGAAATGGGGAAAAAAAAGATGTTAACAGTTTCTGGATTTTTAGATCAAAAATGTTCCGCAGTATTCTGCAGTGTGTTGGGATTGGAAGAAATGAATCCCTCTTTAACACTTCAGTTGGTATTTCTGAGCCCGCATGTAGTTTGGCCAGAGTTAATTTTAAGTCAACTTCTGACAATGTACGGGATAATTTAGTGTGTCCTTGTACAATAGATGTATCCCCTCACTGCCACTTGTGTACAATTGGGAAAGGAATTCTATTATTGAAAGCTGACCCCCTTTGCCAAGGAGGTAGAATGGTCGTGGTAATGGTTTAGTTGTGGTCGTATCAGGGTTTTTTTTAACGCGGCTATATCCCTTCAGGATACATCAGTTCTGTACCTCAAGTTCTAAATGTAGACTAGCTGGGATATACTACCGCAAGACAGCGTGCTGCACTAAAAGCTTTTCCACTGGTAGACTTGGCACACCTAGAGCTTGAGTTTAAACAGCAAATCAGTAGCTGTTTAGCTTGATGTGATAGCAGTTTATTGTGCGATGACGAAACGATTGGGTTAGAAATTCCTTAACACTCGATGTTTCACACCCGATTGGCGAAATTGGTGGCTAATTCAAATTTTTAAAAAACCATGTCATGGAAAACTGAAACAAAAATAGAAAATATCCTGCAGGTCAGTCAGCATCTGTAGGGGGAAAAGATTGGTGATGTGTTAAGAAGAGTTCTGGCCAGAATTGCCGCGTACCTTCCCAAATGCTGCCCTGCTTGTTCGGTTTCTGTTTCTTTCTTTGTCCCATGGTCTTTCTTGCTCTTTATATGTACCCCCATTATCAGAGGGTTACTAATCATGATTCAAATGGGGCAAGCAGAAGAATACTGCTCAAGAAGTACCTCAGCTGGTACAGGAATTGAACCAACACCGTCGGCATTGCTCAATCACCAACTGACTGAGAAACAGACAGAATAGCCAGATGGTCAGCTGACCTTAACAGCCACCCACTTCCATCTTTCAGGAACCTCCCCAAGTCAACAATTACTTTAGAGCAGGACAAAGACACACAAACTAGACATTTGCACATTTGTTAGATGTGGGGCTCTCTCAGTCAAATCGATTCGTAAACTGTAGGTGGAAATGTTAATAAAAAGAGGGTAATGAATGTGAAATTCCCTTAATAATCAGATTCCAATTGAGCAAGATTACCTTATAATTAACTGTGGGGAAGTACAGCATGTAAAAAAAAGCAATAAAAATTGACTGTAGGTTCTTAATTTAGTTTCATCCGAAGTTTAAAATGACTGCATTGTCCCTTTCAAAGTTACAATGAAAGGCTGTTTGTGAACTTTTCAAACTACTGTTGGGTAAGATAATTGGCCATAGTGCACAAAGGATGATAGGCATCATTCTCTCCATTAGATAGAGAGCCAATTGGTTATATACAGCTTGAGGGGCACCGCTCTACAGGAGGGGGTGGGGGGGGGGGTGGGGCAGGATTAGGAGGCTGATCTCCAAGAACTATCTTGGCATGAGGATAGAACCCATTTGGTTGGCATCACACTCTAGCCAACTGAGCTAACCCACCCCCAACTATTATTGGGATTCTTCAGTCTTTTTTATTGAAAACAAATTATAAAACCAATCCTAAAATAATTTGGGCAAAATTTAAAGACTACTGTTTGAGTAATAAAATGTGAAAATTAGGAGGCTGTAGTTCCAGATTTAACACACATTCTGGAGCAGATCCCAGTTATCTCCTCCTTCCCATTACCCAGTTGTCTTCATATGTGTACAAAAGCTAAACACTGCGGATGCTGGAAATCTGAAATAAAAACAGAAATTGCTGGAAAAACTCAGCAGGTCTGTGGCAGCATCTGTGGAGGGAGAATCAGAGTTAGCGTTTCAGGTCAATGGCTTTTCATCAGAGTTTGTCTCTCCACAGATGCCGTCAGACCTGCTGAGTATTCCCAACATTTTCTGGCAAACGACATTAAAGAAGGTGCCAGAATCGGGCACAATTACAGGAAGAGACATATTTATGACTAATAAAAGTTAAAATCGTTTTATTTTCACATTAAGCTGTGCTATTGCATTTTGTATTAATTAAAAACAGAAAATGTTGGCAAAGCTCAGCAGGTCTGGCAGCAACTGTGGAGAGAGAAATGAAGTTAAAGTTTCATGTCTAATATGACCCTTCTTCAGAACTGTATTTTGTGATGAAAATGACAATCTTACTACCTACTTTTTCCAACAATGTTCAACGTGAAATGAAAAGGACATATTCCTATTGTGCACATAGCCAAACTGTGTTTTCAGAGAGTTGTGAAAATCTTTATCTTCCAAAGCAAATATGGATACGGAATTTCCTGCAACAGCAAGGCCAACACCGCATGAATTTCGTGCCCTGATTTCGTGATTGTGAATATTCTCCAAGCATAGCGGCAAATTAGCAGGTCCAGGTATGTTTTGGAGAGACCCATGATTCAATTCACCTGCGCCACTCTTAAAGTAGAGGATAAAAACAAAAAACTGCGGATGCTGGAAATCCAAAACAAAAACAGAATTACCTGGAAAAACTCAGCAGGTCTGGCAGCATCGGCAGAGAAGAAAAGAAGCTCTTAGAGGACAAAGCACATATATAAAGGAATAGATTTAGTCAGCCAATTCCTTAATTTATGCTGTTTTGAAGCTTAGCCAATCCTTTTACAGTAATCTCAGATTTAGTGAGAACTATGGAAGTACAATTCCACTAAAAAAAAAATTACGCCCTGGAAATTCTTCAGTTCCATATTCATTTTCATTAGTTCTGTTGAAGGGTCACGAGGACTCGAAACGTCAACTCTTTTCTTCTCCGCCGATGCTGCCAGACCTGCTGAGTTTTTCCAGGTAATTCTGTTTTTGTTTTAAAGTAGAGGATGATTATCAGAAAGGATCTTCCAAATGCATTTAGTGTGTTTCTTAATGAAAACGAATATGGAACTGAAGAATTTCCAGGGCGTAATTTTTTTTTTAGTGGAATTGTACTTCCGTAGTTCTCACTAAATCTGAGATTACTGTAAAAGGATTGGCTAAGCTTCAAAACAGCATAAATTAAAGGATAAAAACAAAAAAACTGCGGATGCTGGAAATCCAAAACAAAAACAGAATTACCTGGAAAAACTCAGCAGGTCTGGCAGCATCGGCGGAGAAGAAAAGAGTTGACGTTTCGAGTTCTGTCGAAGGGTCATGAGGACTCGAAACGTCAACTCTTTTCTTCTCCGCCGATGCTGCCAGACCTGCTGAGTTTTTCCAGCATAAATTAAGGAATTGGCTAACCAAATCTATTCCTTTATGTATGTGCTTTGTCCTCTAAGAGCTTCTTTGGTTGTAGATATTTCATGTATGTTTTTGTAGGATTTCTCTTTGTTGATCTACATTGCCCTTATTAAATAGTTTGTTTATTGGTTTCCAATATTCTGGAGAATGCTACTAAATATGCAAATAAATCACTACATGTGTAGAGCTTTTAGTTACCCCAACCTCAACTATTTTACAAAAATTAGAAGCAAGATAAAGGTGCAACTGGTACAGTCATAACAAAGAGTGATGATGGGTATTGTAATGGGCCAGGTTCTGCAGTAGAGATAACGGTGAAACCAACAGTGCTCATCATTATTAAAGTGTAAATTGGACAGCAGCTTCCAGCAACTACACATACGTTGTTCAATGCATAAATTAGGAATTTACTGCTGGAGCTGTCCTGCTCTTCAAAAGTTGTGCAAGAATAGTATCTCACCAAGAGATCACAATTAAAATACATGGAACAGTATTGTATTGACATGACATGCACACATACACTAGAAAAAAAGTTATAGCTTATCCATTCCAGTGCAGTCCATTTTGATGGTGTGATGATTCTTAATTACAGCCAAACAGCTTCTGTGGCATTGAGAATTTACTTTAACAAGTGTGATTCTCATTCCTTCAGATTTAATTTATTATTGGAGATTTAAAAAATATATATTTTTCTTTTTTAATATTTTCTCATTGCCTCTTTTGTCTTACTCTCTTAATCCAGCCTTTCTTTCACTCTCCTTACTTCACTTTCTGTGCCTTATTTGACTGAGAATTCCCTGTTCTAACTGAAATTTTTGGCTTCATACTCTGCACTGCTCATTAACGATTCTTCAGTCCAATTGGTTAAAGAGCTACACAGCTACTTGCCCTTTTCACAAGGGTCCCAGATGCTCTGTAGTGGGTGCAGAACTTCTCTGATAGTTGGCTGAGAGATGCTCCCCATGCAGAGGCCCATAAAAAGTCTGTGGGCAAGTGCAAGTGTAGCAAATAGCATTTGCCACTGTCAGCAAAACCCAACCCTTAAATGTATGGGCTGTTGTGAATTTGGTTTGCCTTGTATTTACCTGCAAAGCTACAACATCTACCAGCCTAAATCCAATAATAGACCCTTACAGAGGTTCTGCAGTTCATCCTTGCCCCATGGTTATTCAATATATAGCTTTTTAAATTTCCGATAAGCTTTATACTTGAATTAGATTTGTGGAATGAGAAACAGAGTTAATATTTCACGTGACCAATCATTAGAGCATTCCAGCATTTTCTGTTTTTATTTCTGACTTTCAGTATCTGCAGTATTTTGATTTTGTTCTTAAATTAGATTGTGCTGAGCCTTTGGAAATTTATTGGAGCAGGTATCAGAACAGAATGGCCTTTCATCTGTTAACTGGGAAAAGGGGCAAACAGTCTCCTTTTTCTGGATCTGTCAGTTAAAAATAAATTGTTTTTCAATTAATGATCCTGGTTAACTTTTTCTATTGTTTCTGTTGTTGTAGCCACATGCCATAAATTCTAATAACATGAAAACTCATGAATGGATCCTGTAAATCTCCTAGCAGGTAGCTGAAGTAATTTCCTGCCATTTTAGGTGAAAAAATAATAGCTGAACTGCTATAAATCTTCTAAATTCATTCCTCAAGTTGCTGCCAGATCTGAAAGCACCTATGATGTTAAAGACTGCATTGGTTTAGGAAATTTGTGATCACTGGTGATTTTAAAGAGAGCAGAGTTATGATTAGCTTGTCACTGTTTTGGTGAAGTTAACAATAAAGTCACATGAAATTATGGGGTGGAGTAATGGCACGAATCATTTATGCCATAATTTCCTTTTTTCTCTGTAAGATGGGCACTATAATGGGGATGTGTCAATTAAATAGTGCAAGGCTCCAGAAAATTCTGTGCCATTTCAATTCCATATTGTTCCAGCAAATGAATAGATAGACTTCAAATGATAGAATGATGGACATAATTCCCTGATGACCAACGTAGTGAGTTCTAATGCACTATGCCATGTAAATGTGAGAAAAGAATTGTTATGTAACGCCTGATTCTATTATGACTGTTTTGAAATGAGGATGGCTGTGTGTTTCCATGGAGAGGAAGCATTGGATCTGTGCTTAAACATCAATTTCCAATAACTTAGCAGGATACTTTTATTTCAACTTGAACAAAAACGTAAACAAGTTGCAAAAAAATGTTTTGGATTGGATTGGGAGAGAGCAGATTTTTAGTAAAATAAGGCAGGATCTGGCCAAGGTAGACTGGGAACAGTTACTTGTGGGGAAATCTACAGAGGAACAGTGGAGGGTGTTCAAAAAGGAAATGGGGAGGGTACAGGCTCAACATATTCCCTCTAGGGTGATAGGAAGGAGTAACAAGCCCAGAGAACCATGGATGACCAGAGATATTCAGGTTACGATGAGAAGGAAAAGAGAGGCTTTTAGCAGGTACAAGGGAAGCAAATCAGTGGAGGCATTAGTGGAGTACAGAAGGTGCAGGGCAGAGCTTAAGAAAGCAGTTAGGAGAGCACAGAGGGGATATGAGAAAGCTCTGGTTGGTAAAAGTAGGGAAAATCCCAAAATATTCTATAAATCTATCAACAGGAAGAGGGGCCAAGGGGGCAATTTATGGGTGGAGCCAGAGGACATCGCTAGAGTGTTGAATGAATACTTCATGTCCGTCTTCACCCAAGAAAATGAGGATGAAGGTATGGAACTCAGGGAGAGAGACTGCGAGGTTCTTGAGCAAGTTGATATAGGGAGTGACAAGGTATTGGAGGTGTTGGCAGGCTTAAAAGTGGACAAATCTCCAGCCCGGATGATTTGTGTCCCAGGCTGCTGAGGGAGGCAAGGGAGATCGCAGGGGCTCTGACCCAAATTTTTAATTCCTCTCTGGCGATGGGGGAGGTGCCAGAGGACTGGAGAACAGCTAATGTGGTTCCACTATTTAAGAAGGGTTGTAGAGATAAGCCAGGGAACTACAGGCCAGTGAGTCTCATGTCAGTGGTAGGGAAACTACTGGAGAAAGTTCTTAAGGAGAGAATCTAGCTCCACTTGGAGAGGCAAAGTTTGATCAGAGATAGTCAGCATGGCTTTGTCAGAGGGAGGTCATGCCTAAAAAATTTGATTGAATTTTTTGAGGAGGTGACCAGGTGTGTAGATGAGGCTAGTGCAGTTGATGTAGTTTATATGGATTTCAGCAAGCCTTTGACAAGGTCCCACAAAAAAAGGAGACAAATGCACATGAGATACAGGGTAATTTGATAAGGTGGATTCAAAATTAGCTTCGTTGTCGGAGCCAGAGGGTGATGTCAGAAGGATGCTTTAGTGACTGGAAGCCAATGTCCAATAGTGTACCACAGGGATCTGTGCTCGGTCCCCTATTATTTGATATTTATATAAATGACATAGATGACTATGTGGGGGGTAGGATTAGTAAATTTGCGGATGACACAAAGATTGGCCTGGTGGTTAACAGTGAGGTTGAGTGTCTTGGGCGACAGGAAGATATAGACGGGATGGTCAAATGGGAAGATAAGTGGCAGATGGAATTTAACCCTGAAAAGTGTGAGGTGATACACTTTGGAAGGAGTAATTTGACAAGGAAGTATTCAATGAACGGCTTGGCACTAGAAAGTTCTGAGGAACAAAGGGACCTTGGCGTGTATGTCCATAGATCTTAGAAGGCGGAGGGGCATGTTAGTGGGGTGGTGAAAAAGGCATATGGGACACTTGCCTTTATCAATCGAGGCATAGATTACAAAAGTAGGGAGGTCATGTTGGCGTTGTATAGAACCTTAGTGAAGCCACAGCTGGAGTACTGTTTGCAGTTCTGGTTGCCACATTATAGGATTGATGTGATTGCACTGGAGAGGGTGCAGAGGATATTCACCAGGATGTTGCCTGGGATGAAACATTTAAGTTATGAAGAGAGGTTGGATAGACTTGGGTTGTTTTTGTTGGAGCAGAGAAGACTGAGGGGCAACCTGATCAAGGTGTACAAGATTATGAGGGGCATGGACAGGGTGGATAGGGAGCAGCTGTTCCCCTTAGTTGAAGGGTCAGTCACAAGGGGGCATAAGTTCAAAGTGAGGGGCAGGAGGTTTAGGGGGGATGTGAGGAAAAATATTTTTACCCAAAGGGTGGTGACGGTCTGGAGTGCACTGTCTGGGAGGTTGGTGGAGGTGGGTTGCCTCACATCCTTTAAAAAGTACCTGGATGAGCATTTGGCACCTCATGGCATTCAAGGCTATAGGCCAAGTGCTGGTAAATGGGATTAGGTAGGTAGATCAGGTGTTTCTCACGTGTCGGAGCAGAGTCGATGGGCCGAAGAGCCTCTTCTGCACTGTGTGATTCTGTGATTCTATAATAATGTGCAGAATAAAAATGTAATGAAAAGTTTACGTTACATAAATGGAGAGAAAAGTGAACTTAATTAAAGAAAATATTGTCACGCGTGCTCCTTCTAAGGACATCAGTTGAAGTTTAATCCAACTTTTATAACATCTTATTTGACTAGCTGAAATGTCTCGATTTTTGTTGGAGAATGACTGTTATGTAATAGAATTTCAGTGTAGTTGCTATCTTGTGAAAGGTCTACAGTTTGTATAAAAGCAGTTTTTGTTTGTGTTTCTTTCAGTTACATTCTTAAACTTATAATATTTATGCAAGGTTAACTTAAGCATTTTTTTCAGTAAGCAACCTGAAATCAGACTGGTTACCCTAGCGATTTGAAGTGTTAATTGATTATTCATTTGGGTTGTTTATTGTGTTACAATCTTAAGCATTTAAGATTATGCTCATGAAGCATTTCCTGTACCTCCTGAAGGGATCAAGCATCATGCTTTGATATTTGCATTATGGTTGGCATTTCAAAAAGGCATGGACCAGCTATCTGTAATAGTCCAGATAAAGAAGCGAGCCTTTGTTTATACCCTTAGTTGCCTGAATCATGGTATACTTTAACCAGTTGTGATTAGTAAAAGGTGCACTCTGGATCATAAGGGACGTGAGATCCACTTATGGTTGTGACCAGTGATGCTGTTCCCAAGATGATATTCGGAGCAAAAACCCAAAAAATGTAAGAATGTGTGTATGTACATCTTGTGTTTTCACAACATCTTTATTGACACTCATGACTGGGCAGGTTGACTCCTTTATGAACCAAATCTTGCGCCTTTACTCTCCATCATGTACAGGTCCTTAATCACTTTATATTATTCTTTGGAAAATATGTAGAGTGATCACTTTGTTTTCCTGTCACCTCAGAAGGTGGAAGATAATGCACCACTAGACCATCGTCTTTTAGTTTTAATTCATGGCATGTGGGTGTCACTGATAAGGCCAGCTTTTATTACCCAATCTTAACTATTGCCCTTGAGAAAGTAGTGGCGAACCATCTTTTCGTACTGTTGAAATCTTAGTGATGTAGGGACACTCACAGTGTTAGTAGGCAGGGAGTTCTAGGATATTAACCTAGTAGCAATGAAGGAATAGCAAAGTATTTCTAAGTCAGGATGGCATGTGACTTGGAGGGGTAATTGCAGCTGGTGGCATTCCCCAGTGTCTGCTGTCTGTATAAAAGAGATAGAATTTGCAGCTTAGGAGGTGCTGTCGAAGAAACCTTGGTGATTTGCTGCAGAGTACCTTGTAGATGGTAAACTCTGCAGCTACATTGGCTGGAATTGTCTCAGCTTTGCACTAAGTGTGGTAGTGGCCGAGAAAAAGAACATTTTACCCATCGGCCATAATGGCGGGTTTTCACACCATATTGTCCCGCCTCATTAATCATGCATTCCCGGGAAACATGCCATTTTGTTGGTGGGTGGCCTCCGATTCGCCCGCCACCTCCCCACTTCCTCATGCTGGGAGCCATGTTTAAAGTGCAGCCGTGCGCAGACCTCTCAGTGCTTCCAGCCCAGGACTGCTGCACTGAAGACAGGGCCCCGAAAGGCAAGAAGACTGCAGCCACCACCAATTCAATGATGTGCCCCTGGAACGCCTTTTGGACTCTGCAGAGGCCTGCTGTGATGCTCTCGCTCCGCTCAGGCTGCATCACCAATCCGGCTTGGGAGGCAGTGGCAGCAGTGGTCAGCGCCAAAACCCTGTAAAAGAGGACAGCCACCCAGTGGCTGTAGTTGCGTGGCCTGGGCATGGGTGTTAATCACTTGTACCTAATATTCATTTGTTAATAAACTCTCAAGAATGTCTCCTTGTCTATAGCTCCTTGTTCTGATGAGCAGTGTTCATGTCATTCAGATGTGAAACTTTGGTCCCTGCACGAGGCAGGTGTCTCTGCCACAGTCTCTTCCCTGTGCTTTGTGCAACCTCCCAGCACACTGATGGTGTGCCTTTGCTGTCACTGGTCACATCAGTCATGCCTGCACCTTGATGGGGCTTATCAACGCTGCCAGAATGTCTTGGGCTGGCAGCACAGAGTACCGTCATTCCCTCTGTGTGCTCCCAGCTCCCAATCTCATCAGCTTTTGTGTCCAGTGACATTGTGGTCCTGAAGGGTTTCCGTTCATGAAGGATGCCATATGATCAGGAGAAGTTAAAGTTTTCCCGCTGCATCTCCGTGATATGACCTTATTCACAGAGCGCAAGCAAGATTCCATCAGCTAGACAGGAGTCAGACATTCAGAGAGTCTATGTGAGGATCTGTGGAGTGTCCCCTGCATGTCATCATCATCCTCCTGGAATGTAGGGACTATGGGCATCCGCTGCATCTCCATGACAGGAGCCTTATCACAGAGGGTATGCGAGCTGCCATCAGCCAGACAAGAGTCAAACATTCACAGATGCAATGTGAGGACCTACGGTGTCTTCTCACTGCATGTCATCATCATCTTCCACAAGTCTAGCAGCTATGAGAGCCTCCTGAGTGGGCTTGCCTCATCTGGCCAGTGCATTGGCCTCATTGGCATCATGCTCGCCTTCGAGGACCTCAACATCCTTATCCTCTTTGACATGCTCCTCATCAGAGTAGACGTACAGCTCCTCCATCTCCTCCTCAGCCAGCTCCTCTTCCAGTTGCAGTGCCAGCTTGTGAAGGGCGCAGCAGGTGATAACAATGCGTGACACCCTCTGTGGATGATATTGCAGGGCTCAACCAGACTGGTCCATGTGCCAGAATCTCATTTTCAACATTCCAATGGTTTGCTCCATCAAAGTGCAAGTTGTAGCATGAACCTCGTTGTATCTTCACTCTTCTGCAATCTGAGACCACTGCACAGGCATCATCAACCATGCCTTCCGTGGGTAGCCCTAGTTCTGAGGAGCCATCCATGCAACTTCTGTGGACCCTGGAAGACGTCAGGTTTCTGTGACCAACTGAGAATGTAGGAGTTGTGGACACTCACTGGAAACCATGCACAGACCTGCAGGATGTGTTTGTGGTGGTCGCACACCAGCTGCACATTCAGTTAGCGGAAGCTGTTGAGTTTGACGTAGTGGACTGCGTGTTGCCACAGAGATCTGAGCACCACATCAGCGCAGTCAATGGCACCCTGCATTCAGAAAACCCGAAATCTGGGCAAATCCCAGCGCTTTTGCATCTTGGCTTTCCTGATCCTGGGTGAAATGCACAATGTTGTATGCCTTTGTGAAATGGTATCCATGACTTCATGGATATGTTTGTGTGTGGAGGCTTGTGATATCGCACAGAGATCAGCTGTGGGGCTCTGAAAGGAACATAGAAATTGAGTGCCACGATCACTTTCACGGCCACTGGAGTAGATGTCCTCCATGTCATCGTGGGACCAAATCCTGCAGCAAGTGGCATATGTGACCGACCAGTTCCCTGGACGTGCACAGTCTTTGGCGACACTGATTCTTGGTCATCTGCAGGAATGACAATCTGTAGACCTGGGTCTAGCTGGGCGCAACCAGCGACAACTCACTGTAGCTCTTCAGCGGTGGAAGATGGAAGCTCGTCAGGCGAGCATTGAGCTGGCTGAGTCTTGAAATGACAGAGTCATGTGTGAGGGTGTCAGCATCAGATAGGCTTAGGTAGGGATAATATTGCCGAGGTATGAGTAGGTGATCCTGATGCAGAGGAAATGGGGTTGAAAGCTCCAAACAGCATCACATAGTATGCTGAGGTTGCAAACAGCTTGATTCAACCTGAGACAGAGATTGGCAGAGTGATGTAGCTATTGGCCAGGAAAGGGAGTTTGTAGACAATGGCTTCAGTTTTTCCAATATTTAATTGGAGGGAATTGTGGCTCATTGACGACTGATGTGAACAAATGGAATGACAGCACAATAGTGGTGATGAGGATGTTAACAGCATACATATGGATGTTGACATCATGTCTTTGGAAGATGATGGTAAGGACAGCAAGAAGGTGAGAAATAGGAGGGGCCAGTCTCTTTGGGAGACTGCAAGGGAGTGTTAGACTTAATTATATAGCCTAACTTATGTAGCTAAGTCCTTGAACGAGATCTAAAGGCCTCTATGACTAAAATGAAACATTTTTGTTTAGTTTTGGCTTGGTGCCTGGGCGTTTAAATCCAGTTGCACAGCCAGTAGCAATTAAATTTCTTGCCCGGACCTAGGTTGATACATATGTTGTGAGGATGGTTTGAACTTTTTTTTAAACGCCAGCTTGAGTTGATGAGCCAAACCACATTCAAAGGAAAATCCACTCAATGACTCATACAGTAATGTTTATGACAGCCAATTATTATGAATCAAATCGTCGCCTGATGGTACAGAACTTGAGTATTGCTGAAAAAAGAGACATATTGTTGAAGCTTTTCATCTAGCATTCATCAGGACAGATACAAGAATGCCAAATTTTAAAGGGAGCAACAATTTAAATTGCATGAGAAAAGGATGTTGATTGGTTGGCAAGTTGACTCTGCTATGTCGAGGTGTTGCCATGGAGAATGCAGCAGATAATTATTGTCTCTCATGCTTTCGTTTAATCCAAAAAAGGCACAATGACTGGATGTCTCCCTGTTGCCTGCAGAGGACAGGTTCCTGCATAGGAATATATGTAGATTCTAGCAAGCATAAAAGTGATAAATTGTGAGCCTGATTGATAATCTTAAATTGGTTATTAGTGTAATTCTTAGCACACTCAGGATAGTTCAGCATGTGCTGTCCGATCACGAAATCACATTTAATGTTAGACATTATATTCTAAGTTTCACAAGCATGGGCTGGTTGAGTACAGTCAGTACTCTGCCCATTCTGAACAGCTCAAGGGATGTGAAGTAGCATGAGTTAACATGGCTTGGGCATGGGGAGTGTTTGGGGAGTGAGAGGGTGAGGGCTAGAGGGTTGTTCTCTCTTTTGCTGTCATTATTACAACCCAGAGCACCAAAGTGGGCCTTTAAAGCAGCCCGCCTCGGCACTCAGCAACCCCAATGACTTCCTTCGAACTCTTTCTGGGGACATGGGCCTGATTCCAGTTAGCACCCACAACCCCAGAACAAAAACCTGCTGGCACTTTCTCCCAAGGCGAGCGGGCTATGCCAGGAAATGTCCCAGCTCCAACTACGCATTTCTAGGATGAAAATCCAGCCCTATGTGTCCAAGTTCCGAGGCAGACTGTCAAAAGCCTGTGCAATTGCTTGACAACAACTTCAGGTTTACCAACAGGTATTGAAAAAAATAAACAAATAAGACAGCTGGGAAACACATTTTTAAACCTGGATACAAGGTTACCTAAAGTTTGTTACATATGCAGGGCGAACCACTGAAGGCTACATTTAGTGGACTTATTTGGTTAAAAAGAAACTTAATGAGGCAAACTATGGGGAGAATTTTCTCCCTGTCGGTGGGGAGGGGAGTTAGTCAGGAGCAGGCGGGGGCGGGCGTGTAACCGGTCGCCACCGGCAATCGGCTGTGCACTGCCATTTTATGTGGGCGGGCCAATTAAGGTCCGCCCAGCGTGACGCGCAGCCAGAAGCGCCGAGCACTCCCTGTGCGGGCGAGGGGAATAGGCTGAGTTGGTGGGGGGGGGCCTGTGCTCTTTTGCTTATGCATACGAAAGAGCACAGAAATCTTCCTGAGGCACAGAGCTGCCTCAGGGAGATTAGTTTGATTTTTTAAAGTTTTAATAAAGAAAAGAAAATGTTTAAGACATGTCCCCTCATGTGACAGTGTCGCATGAGCTGGGACATGCCAGTGAATTTTATTAAAAATTTTAATTAAAGTTTAAAAACCTTCATGAAACCTCATCCCACCCATGGATGAGGTTTCATGATAAATGCAAAGGTTACCTGGGCTCTTCGCCTGCCCACCAACCTTAAGGCCTGCCCCCGCTCGCCAACCCGAAGATTCTGGCCTATCTGATTAGTGTGCCAGATAGAAGGAGAATTCAATGCGTGTGTCATATAATTATGCTGAAACCACCATCGGGAAGTTCCCCTCCAAGCCACTCATCATCCTGACTTGGAAATATATCGCTGTTACTTCACTGTCACTGGGTCAAAATCCTGGAACTCCTGTCCTAACAGCACTGTGGGTGTACCTACACCACATGGACTGCAGTGGTTCAAGAAGGCAGCTCACCACCACCTTCTCAAGGACAACTAGGGATGGGCAACAAATGCTGACCTAGCCAACGATGCTCTCATCACATGAATAAAACAAAATCGTATTATGATAGGGAAGATAATTAACTTAAAGGTTGATACTTCAGGTAGTAAAGTAGGAAGAGAGTGATATGACTATACCTGAGGGTTCGGATGGTGAGACAGAGATGGAAAGTTTTCAATTTGAACCCCTCCCCTGCCAGGTTAATCAATACAGAGGTGTTAAAGAATTTGTATAAAATATTACACCACCCTCCAACAGTCTCGGTCTGGCAGTCAAATTGCTAAGAGAATATGAGTCACTGTGTAGAAATGAACCAGGACGAACTTCTGTACCTATTCATGATGTTGATGTAGAAAGTATTCCACCCATCAAACAAAACTCTTATAAACTGAATCTGGATAAATTGGCTCAAGTCAGCGAAGAACTCACATTAATGTTGAATCGAGAAGGATCGAACAAAAGAAAAAATGACTGGACAGAGTCTTGACGGATTGCCTTCAAGAGACTAAAGGCTGCCTTAATAACTGAGCCAGTGTTGACTGCTCCAAATTTCAATAAAGCATTCAATGATGTCAGTGATGTGGACGTCGGAGCTGTATTGTTACTAGATGCTGATGTTAACACAGAGCGTCCAGTCAGTTCTTTCTCGAGAAAACGTACTCCTTGTCAATGAAAGTATTCCAACAGTTTAAAAGGAAGCTTTAGCTTTGTTGTGGCTCTTTAACTGCTTGAAATATGCATTTCCAGAAAGGCCAGAGAATTCCATCTGCTGGATTCTGATGCTGCAACCATTTACTTTAAAAATTATTCATGTTGTAATGAGGGACAATATAATTTTAGGCGCTTTGTCTAGAGTTTGACTATTCATTTAAATAACTCATGACTGCTTTGTGTTTGTTTGTTATCCTGGGCATACAGCAAAGCATAAACTAATGATGTAACCCTCAAGGTCAGAGGGAGTTGGGACTTAGCTCCTGATGATAACATAAAATATGGAAACCATAAATTCTAGAGTAAGAATGGTAGAAAACATAACACCCAACACCTACTGATTCAGATGCAAGAGTGCTACTATTTCTTAAAAATTCTTCATCTGAGGTTTTAATACATTACTTCGCAAACTGGAAGATTTAAAATAGCTACAATGCTTACAGAAATTTTTCATCTAGTTTTGTTTCAGAAATACCCTGGACCAGAGAAAGAGTGGAAAATGTCTGCTGGTGTGGAAAAGGCTTGCCATCAATGTATTTCAAAAATTGCCAGCAATGGTAAGCATCACAGTTTTCTTTAAATTGTTAACTATCTTCTTCTTCATTGCACTAACTAAAAAAAGGCCTCTTATTGATAATGACAGTATAATATCTTTCTTAAATTTGTTATGCCCACAGCCCAAATTCAAAACTACCCAACAATTAGACAGTCCATCGTTACAGTGTTGTTCAGATTTCCAGTACTGAGTGCAGAAGATTGTATTTAATAGAAGGACATAGAATAAATTACACTGTTAGAAGACCTATCAGGATTCTTAATAACTACGAAGAGATTTAGGTGCAGAAGATCAAACATATTGGATCATCTAGATTCCATCGTGATTGGCTATGTGAAAAGCAGCACTAATTTGCATCTGTATACATGGGTACTGGGAGTAATTTTGACAGTGGGCATGACTCTTGACTGACAGCACAAACTTGGATAATCGGCCCTAATGACTCCAAAGACCCGTTGTTTACACAATGCACTGTCAGTTGATGTAAGACCACTAAAGGTTGTTTTTGAGAAGGAAGACCCACACAGCTGTTTGCAGTGCTGTTTTCTTAAAGGCCAATTTTAACCCTACCCACCTGAGGGAAACTAGGCAGACAGGTAGTTAAAATTGGCCAGGTGACATACCCACCACTACCCCACGCTGATCCTGCCACCTTCTATTTTAACCTGTTCTTCTGAGCAGGTGGTAAGTGCATCCACTTAAGTTGATATGATTTTTCTTTGAATATGCAGATCAGGGTCCAATGATGAAGATAAGAGTTTGGACAATTTGGAGTTTATGGCAGATGGGGAATGGGAAGACAATAAGAAAAGTAAGATGAATCTTGAGTGTTAGTGATGAAGGGGTTGAAGTGAGGGTAGAGCTGGAAGTAAGGGTCTTTGGTGATGGATAGGCTGTGGATTTTAAAACTCAGTTCATGCTTGAACAGGGAAGTAAGATTATACCCTGACTGAGTGGCCAGGAAAGGGTGAAGGCATTGGCAAGGCAGCAGAACATTTGTGGAGAGGGGAGGGGGAGCTGAAACTGGTGGCTTCAGTCTTCCTAGTGTTGAGCAATAGGATATTGTAACTAATCCAGAACTTGATATCTGATAACATGGAGGCAGCCAAGAGATTGTGAGAAGGTGTAGGGAGATAGAGTTTGAGATCATCTGCGTGGATGTGAAAGTTGACCACACACACACACACCGCCACCCCCCCCCCCACCCCCCGCCCACCTCTCCCCCACCACCAGCCTGCAGATGGCATTGCTGAGGAGCAGCATGTGAACAAGGAAGAGGATGGGTAAAAGGATAAATCTTTGGAGGTGGTGTGGAGAGGGACAAGACACCATTACTAGAGATGCACTGGCTGCATTCAGATAGTTAAAAGTGGAACTGTGCAAGGGCTGTCCATGGATGATGGAGGAGAGGAGAATTAAAGACCATGGAAAGGTTGGAAGGGTCACCAGAAAGAGATCCTGTATCATCTTTTGGGAAACCAGTGAATACAGCAAAACACTGAGTGAGATGTTCGATATTCATTCCTACAAATAGGAAACTTCAAGCTTAGAAGATTGTTTATTCTAGGTATGGTATAAGCTTAGAGACAGATTCATATCCAAATAACCCCTGTGGGTGATTTCCTTAGCAAGTTCTCTGTTTATTGAAGCCAGAATGTCTCTGCAAGACTATGTTCTAATTCTTGGGCATATGCCCAAATCGACTTCCAGCAGCAAGAACCACTCCAGTGATTCCTTGTTCCGTAATTCTCCACAAATCCCATCTCTTCGAACAGAGAACCAGCTCTCACCAACAACCTGCTTAGTTGTTAACAGAACCAGTCTTCATCTCTGCTCTTTACAGCAGCAGCTGTTTCTGTCACCTCTCCCTCCGTGTCTATGTGTCCAGAAAAACAGCTACCCCCTCTTTTGTGTCAAGGTGTGAGAACAGTCATTTGGTTTTCAATAGGTTTTGGTTACAAATCACACGGACCTGCCTCAGGGCAGAATTAGTATGAACATGAAACCCTCTCCAGGCCATACTATTTCACTTTAAATTAAAAAAGGCAGTTTACAACAGTCTTATAAAGTCTCACATTTGTAACATAGTTGTGGTGTTCAGGGCATGATTTCAAAATTTGCAGATGATACAAAGATTGGAAATGTTGTCAACTGTGATGGGGATAGTCTTGAACTTCAAAAGGACATAGATGCGGTGATGGATTGGACAGCCAAGTGGCATGGGCAGCCAAGTGGCAGATGAAGTTCAATGCAGAGAAGTGTGAGGTGATTTTTGGCAGGAAAGATATGGTGAGATAGTACAAAATAAAGGGAGAGCGTCTAAAGGAGTTGCAGGAACAGAGAGAACTCGGTGTATACGTACATAGGTCATTGAAGATGGCAGGGCATTTTGAGGGAGCAGTTAATGAAGCATATAGTAATTTAGGGTTTATTAATAGGAGTATTGAGTACAAGAGTAAGGAGGTCATGTTAAACTTGTACAAGACCCTAGTTAGGCCTCATCTGGAGTACTACGTACAGTTTTGGACACCATACTTGAGGAAGAATGTGAAGGCTTAGGAGAGAGTACAGAGGAGATTTACAAGAATGATTCCCGGAATGAAAAACTGTAGCTATGAGGATAGATTGGAGAGGCTGGGACTGTTTTCCTTGGAGAAAAGAAGGCTGAGAGAAGACTTGTTAGAGGTATTCAAGATCCTGAGGGGTATGGACAGGGTAAATAGTGAGAAACTGTTCCCACTCAAGAGAACATCAAGAACTGGAGGGCACAGATTCAAAATAGTTGGCGAAAGGAGTAAATGTGATAAGGCCATAAGACCATGAGACATAGGAGCAGAAATTAGGCCATTCGGCCCATCGAGTCTGTTCCGCCATTCAATCATGGCTGATAAGTTTCTTAACCCCATTCTTCCACCTTCTCCCGGTAACCTTTGATCCCCTTACCAATCTGAACCTATCTATCTCGGTCTTAAATACACTCAATGACCTGGCCTCCACAGCCTTCTGTGGCAATGAATTCCATAGATTCACCACTCTCTGGCTAAAGAAGTTTCTCATCTCTGTTCTAAAAGGTCTTCCCTTTACTCTGAGGCTGTGCCCTCGGGTCCTAGTCTCTCCTACTAATGGAAACATCTTCCCCACATCCACTCTATCCAAGTCTTTCAGTATTCTGTAAGTTTCAATCAGATCCCCCTTCATCCTTCTAAACTCCATCGAGTATAGACCCAGAGTCCTCAAACGTTCCTCATATGTTAAGCCTTTCATTCCTGGAATCGTTCCCGTGATGTGAGGAAAAATGTTTTCACCCAGAAGGTGGTCATAGTCTGGAACAAACTTCCTGAAAGGGTGGTGGAGGCAGGTTCGATCGAGGTATTCAAAAGGGAATTGGATTACAATCTGAAAAGAGAGAATGTGCAAGGTTATGGGGATAAGGTAGGGGAATGGGACTAGGTGGAGTGCTCTCTCAGAGAGCCAGTGCAGACTCAATGGGCCAAATAGCCTCCACCTGCACTGCAAAGATACTGTGATATAGACACCATTGTGGTCAACTTTTGTGCAGTCTTGTGACAAATGTGGACCATTGTTTCCAGGAAAAATGAGGATAGGTGGGCAGTTACAACATGCTATTTGTTAAAGAACAGTTCCTTAGGCCCTAGAATAGGTAGCAACAATTTGATGGCTTTGAGAATTTTTCACTGTGTATTGAGAACAATTTAATTGTTGCAATAATTAATCACATTCGGAAAACTTTAGGTCAACATGCAATTTTCAGTTATTTCATTAATAGATTTGATGAGAGATGTTTGAGAGTGTTTTGGAAAACTCACACATTCCTTGAAAACAATTAGGATTTATGAAATGCCCTGGCTTACTTAATTTGTGTCTGTGGTGTGTTACAGATTAGAAGCATGTCTGATTGTGTGTCTTATATTGTGTGGAGGGTATGCTTGATTGAATTATGTAAGTTTTTTTATATTTTTCCCTTGTGGGCGCAGCTTGACTATAATCCCTGTCTATTACATTACGAAGTGAATATTGAAGAGATGTACACTGTATGCGCCTGAGCTGTATACAGTTCTCTTTAGGGTAAAGTGTGACTCTCTGCACCTACTGACATGTTTGTTCACGTTGTGAGATGATGAATAATATAAGGGATGGGGGTCAACTGTGATAAAATAGTGGATGAGAGAAAGAGAAGGGAATGAGAAAGATTGTTTTGCAGGAAGTATTTGTAACTTTTAATTTTGGTTGAAACGTGTTCAAAAATTACCTAAAATCCAGTGGTTCAAAGAAAAGATTCAAAGTTTTCCAGTCATCTCTCAGAACACACAAGGAAATGGCACAATTTGGAAGAATGGTATGTACGTTTAAATTTGCTGCTTGTGCCTCCTTCAATTAGGGACCATTGCCTCCTCTGTTCTGGTGAATAAGGTGCTTCAGACTCAAAACCTGTGGGCGGGATTTGCCCAAATGACATATTATAGTTTCCAATTAATGTTTATTAGAATCACAAGTAATGCCAAGATGTTCTATTACTTTATTGAGCCTGCTTGTTTCTAGGAAATGATGCAGAGTTTACTGCTCTTCATATCCTCATAATTTAATTTCCAGTATGGTGAAAACAAAGAATTTGACATCTTTATCTGTTTATGTGCACAGCTTTCTTTATCTTTGGGCTACTTGCTTTCCTTGCACTGCCGCTGTCAATGGCCTTTGTGGGTGAGATACTTTATTTTCATTAAATATTGCATTAGAATGAATATACAAAATTTAGCAATGCTAACTGGTGTAAGTTTTGTTCTTAAGTGAGCTGTATGCTTTAATTAAAGTAATTAATTTATTGGCATTTATTTGATGCAAAGGGCTAGCAATTCAAAACTGCTGTAATTTCATCTCAGTTTATCTCCTTAGTACATGAGTTTGTCAGAGTTGCTATTTCTTGCTTTTTAAAAAATAAATGTAATGGGATGTGCATTCACCTCAGTTAAATGATTAGACTATCTCTAGATGCATATTTTTATTGAAGAACTACCTCACACAGGCTGAGCTGAACAGCTCATCAGAGATATGAAAAAAATGCATGACATCTGCTTGCAGGGCAATATTTTTATTGGTACTTCAAAGTTAAGTACCTCAGAGTTACAGTCTTCTGAGGTGCCAGTAGTCAGCACTTCTTTAGAAATGTCTTTGGCATTTGGAAACATCAGCATCACCTCATTGAAGTATACAGTGATGTTGTTGAAGTCATGCTTACTGCAGATGACAAGAACTAAGTGCCTAGAGCTTTGACCCTTAGGATTTAAGAAGCCAACATGAGTAAATCAGAACAGTTGTTCACACTGAATCTTAGTGGAAAACAGTTTGGAATTTTATTTATGGACCTAGAAATATCAAGGGCTGGATTTCCTCCATCTGTTTTGGGTGCAGCTGAGGTGACCATTGAAGGAAAATTAGGGAGTTAGACATCAGTCTCTGGACCAAAAATATACCAGCAGATGTTCCATGTGGCCCAATCAGGTGAACACCTTCAGCACCTCACCTTCTGCTCTGCTACATTTAAATGATATCGAGTGACTGGAATTTTCTTACAACCACATCTTTCTCATTTACTACACCCTGGCCACCAACAGTGGAGAACACCTAAGAGAAAGAGGCACTGAGAGGATCCATACCTGAAGGACATAGGGGTCTGTAGAATTACTTAAAACTGGTTTGAATTATTATTGATGGTTTGTAATTTTTTTGTCAACTGTTTTACAACTTTCCTTAAAGCTTGTAGATCTTCTTTAATAATACAGAACTTGAACATTGCTGAAAAAGACACATTTTGTTGAAGCTTTTCATCTTGCACTCATCAGGACAATTCGCACGAATACCAAATGTAAAGGGAACAACAATATATACTTCATGGGCAGAAATTTTCGCTTGGTGGGTGGGTGCACGCCCGACCCGCTCGAGTGTGAAATGATGCGTGTTGATGTTGGCCGAGCGTGCTGATGTCAACGTGCAGTCACACAATAGTTCGGTTGGCAGGCGTGCCCGCTGACAATTAAAAGGCCTGTTAAGGCCATTAAATAATCAATTACCCTAAATTTTTTGCTGCTTGTCCAACCTAACAGTTGGTGGGCAGGTGAAAAGGCCAAGCGGCCTTTGCATTTTTTTTGGAAACCTCATCCACGGTCAGGATAAAGTTTCCAAAAGCAAATACAAATAAAATAAAAGTTTTGCAATTGAATTAATAACATGTCCCGGCTTGTGTGACAGAGTTACATGAGAGGACATGTCTTATTACGTGTTTATTTTCTTTATTTGCTTTTTTTGTCAGCGCTTCATCTCCCTGAGGCACAGAGCTCACTTACGCCGAGTTTGCACTCAGCCAGCAGTCCTTCTCTCATCCCCCCCGCCACAGGCAGCTGCCACCCGCGTTTCATGCTGGCCCACCTTAATTGGCCCGCCAGCATGAGATCACGGTCTGGTGCCTATCACAGGTGACGGTCAGCTTCCCAACTGCCCCCACCTTCCAAAGGCAAAATTCTGCCCCATGAGAAGAGAGTGCTATTGGTTGGCAAGTGGAATCTGATTGGTAGAGGTGTAGCCATGGAGAAAGCACCAGTTAACTGATGACTGACAGTTAACTGCCAAACTTTGTTTAAATTCAAATCAGGCTGGTTGACTCTGATTAGTCAAGGTATTGCCCTGAGGAAGGAACCCGGGAATGGCTGTCACAAATTTGTTTAGTTGTAACAGGCACAATGTGTGTGCTTGTTCTTTCTGTCTGCAAAGAACATGGCCCTGTGTATTAATATATGTAGCATCTGGTAATGCCTCGACTAATCAGAGTCCATTGCCAACCATTCAGCACTCTCTTCTCATTAAGTATATATTGTTGTTCCCTTTACATTTGGCATTCTTGCAAACTGTCCTGATGAGTGTAAGATGAAAGGCTTTGACAACATGGGCTGTGTCTTCCAGTCGGTGAGCCGGTGGGGGGGGGGGCAGAGCTCACCCGCCAAAGCGTAAAATGATGTGTAAATGTCCACCGAACTGTCAAAGGCCTATTAAGGCCATTTAAAAAGTAATTAAAGTGATTAATGGACCTGCCCGTCCAACCTTAAGGTTGGCGGGCAGACTGGGAGCCCTGGTGAGCTTCTGAAAAAGCATGAAATCTCATCCATGGACGAGATGAGGTTTCATGAGGTTATTAAAATTTCTATGAAATCTTTAAATCAAAGATATTGACATGTCCCACCTCATGTGACAATGGCACGAGGGGACATGTCAGTAATTTTTTTTCTCATCTTTATTTAATGCTTCACACCTGAGCCGATCTCCCTGAGGCAGCACTTTGCCTCAGGGAGATGAGTGCACTTTTTCATGCGCATGCGTGAAAGAGCGCACTCCCAGCTCAGGGAATCCACCTCCCCTCCCGCCCGCCCGCACAGGGAGTGCTCAGCGCTTCCTGGTGGATGTCACGCTGGGCGGGCCTTAATTGGCCTGGCCATGTAAAATGGCGGCATGCCACTGACTGGGGGCGGCAAACAGGAACCCGCACTCGCTCCCGCACATCCCCCTCAAAGGGGGAAAACTGTTGCCCCAATTCTTTTTTCAGCAATATTTAGTTTCTTAACTTTTTTTCAATTTTAAAGATATTTTTATGTAATTTTACCATATTTTTTAAGTTTTAAGATCTGGACAGGACTGAAATGTGGCAGCAAATTTCAAATGCTCATCACTCCCTCTGCAAAGGAGTCCTTCCCGAATCATTTAATTGATCTCTTAGTGACAATTTTATACTTATTGGTACAATCCTCATTGTAACTGATAACTTTTAAAAACAGATTTGAATTCCTAGTGACTGATTCAGAGAATCACAGGACAAGATTTCACATTTTAAGACTTTTACTGTGACAAAAAAAACTAAAATCAACATTGACTAAACATTACTTAGTAGGTAACTAACACACTAAACTACAGAAAAGATATCCCTCCTTAACTTCCTCACACGACCAAAAGACCCACACCACATTTAGACATTACGTTGCAGTGTCTGCGGAATTGTAGCCTTTACAGGAACCAGTCCAAACTTAGTGCCAGCTCCCAATGGGCTTGCTTCTCCCTGCTTCACTAGGTCGTAACGTGCAGTGTCTGTCGAAAGCCTTTTCCCTCAGAATTCTGATAATCCCAAACTGCCTTCTAGCAGCAAGGCCAAATCTGGTGATTCCTTCTCCTGCCACACCAGAGTGTATTTTAATATGTTTTTAATTTCCATGGGTTCCAATGCTGCAACCAGAGAATGTGCTCCTACCCACATTCTGCCTGGTGGCTAACAGAGATCAGTCTTTATCTCAGCTGTTTGCAGCAGCTGCTGTTCATGTTTTTTTCTCTCTAGAACTCTCTCTTTCCATCTCTGGCCAGGGTCTCTGAGTCAATGAGCTGGATTTTCATGGAGTCGGGCGGATGGACCTTTAAATGGCGGCCTGGACATGATCTTGGGTTGCCCGACCACATTCCCACCTCCGATTTTTGTCAGCTTGGGATAATGGTGCAGGCTGGTGTGGGTTGTGAGCCCAAACCCTGCACTCCCAACCTGGCCAGCTCCAATGCAGAGATAGGCATCTCCTAGCCCTCTGCAATATTCATGGAATCGGACCAGCTTTTCAATGAGTCTTGGTTCATGCCCCCTCAGAAGTGTCATAAATCATTGTCTAGATGAGATAAAGTAAGCTCAGTAGTCTTACCCATGCCCTCCATGCCAACCAATGCACCTCCACTCACCCGTCATGGCCATTTATACCCTCACTGCCAACCTGTGCTCCTCCACCCGCCCCCAATGGTCAGCCATACCCTGCCTGCCAATATATGGTGCTTCAATGCCCAGCTACCCAGCATATGCTCTGTTTACAGAACAAATGAACCCTATTGAAATGGCATCATCTGTGAAAAAAGTTTTCAAAAAAGTTATTCATTCATACTTTCTTGCAAAAACCTCCTTTTACTACAGCTGTATAAAAGTGTCAATAAACAGTCCTTTAAAGTAACAATAGCAAAAATGACAAGAACTTGCCATCTCTTTATCTTGCATAAATAAACATTGAGAAATAAATCCAAGAGAGAAAGCACTCAATCAAGTAATGTTTTCCCTTGGGCACAGCCGTTTCAACAGACTAATGGATGTCAGTGCTCTCAGGCAAGAATGCGTAATGAGGCAAATCTGGAAAACATTTTCTCTTCAGTGGGACTGCGTGTAGTCCCAACACTTGACTTTGTTTGAACCTGGTGCTGCTGGAACTACAGAGCTGCCAGCCAATCAGGTTGGCCAGAAGCTCCCTAGGGTAGGGCTTCCTCCCTGATGGGGGTGGAGGTCCCACTCTGATCCAATTAAGGCTCTCCCCAGGGCAATATTGCTGCAGGGAGCCAGATTTCTGGTCTGCGAGATGCTGATTGATTTTTAGGTCGGTGGTGGGGGCATGGGTAACTGGTCACTATGCATTGTGATAGTATAACTACTGTTGGGAAGATTTCTAGCAAAATCATTCGGAATAAATTCATGGTTTTAAGCAAACCATGAACACTCCTAATTTTATTTACGGATTTCTAATGCTGCCACATGGAGCAATCAGCAAAATTCTCAACTTGTGTTTTGTGCCTGTTCACTTCATATAGTCTGTCCCAATTGCCTATTTTAGGAATGAAGTTCCTGGAAAGCTGCCCAATTCAGCCATCGATTCCACTGTATTTGCTGGTTGGAGGAATAATCGGCAGTTTGAAGGTAGGGTATCACTATAAAACTAAGTGCATGTCAACATTTATCAACACTTTTGTAAAGAACATGCTAGTCTAGCTGGTCTGTAATCCTTGAAGTGAAATACAATTTAATACACCTTTGGGTTTTGTCCTGTTTGTGAATTGTTCCTCCATTTTCAAATAGAAGCAGGCTCTGAAAACTAAGCTTTTGGTGTTGTTAAAAAGCCATAACCAAGTGCCCTATACAGTGTGAACACAGATCTGTGTTTACTTGATCCTATTAAGGGGTTTGACAGAGTAGATGGTGAGCAGATGTTTTCCCTGGCTGGAAAATCCAGAACTTGGGTTCACAGTTTCAGAATAAAGCTTGATCATTTAGGACTGAGATGAGGAGAATTTCCTTCACTACAATACTTGTGAATCTTTGAAATTCTCTACCCCAGAGAGCTTATGGATGCTCAATCATTGAATATATTCATAACAGAGATTGATAGATTTTTAGCTACTAAATGAATCAACAAATATGGGGATAGTATGGGCAGGTGGAGTTAAGATTGAAAGTTGGTCATGATCTTAAAGAATAGCAGAGCAGGTTTGAAGGGCCAAATGGCCCACTCCTGCTCCTCTTTTGTATGTTCTTATGACCTTGAACTAACACTGTTTTGCTATAATAATTACACAGGTCACCCTCTTGCTCTATGATTCTGCAAAAATGAGACAACTTCTTTCCAAATCTGTCATGATTGGCGATGATGATGATGATGAATATCCCTGGCGACAAAATCTGCACCGATATTATGTCCATGTCACACTCAGTCTGTTCCTCTTCGTGTGGTTTATATTGGGAAACTACTGGGTATTCTCTGCGTATCTGCCCAACTTCATTCCGCCTTTTCACCAGCCTCAGGATTACTGCGATAAAACGGTGTATATATTCTCAGTTGTTGTTCTTATCATAAGCCATACAGTTTTAGGCCTTTTGGTACTGTGCACTTGCTGTTTATTCTCTTTCTCAAACCAATCTGATGATTCAGAAGAAGAGTGAAAAGCAGGCTGAAAATTAGGCACATGAAAATATGATTAAAACGGAAATTCCCGATTAAACTACACAGTTTCAAGAAGTCAGACCTGGTTCAGCTATTCCTGTTATTTTCAGGTCTGGCCTGCTGTGCCCTGTTACACAGATTCTACTTGTACATCTAAATGAAAATATCGGGCTAGATTTTAGGCATGTGCAGTCCTGCAACAGGCATCTTTGTGCATTTTCCACACTTGTTTGAAGTTTCTCAGTGTTTGCACTTGCATGCTACTTCAATATCTTCAGTGATAGTTTAAATGATTTGGCTCAAACTGAGTCAAGGCACATGGGGGAACTGATGATTCAATCTTTTGAGAAATATGAATGCAGGTTCTGATTTATCTGGCTTCAGGCGAGAGAAATATATTTTTGACTCAGAAGTTACTAATTTAAGGTACTTATGGTTTCTGATACATCCTGAAATCCATTCACCCCCAGTGTTGGAGGCCATGCCTTTAACCATTTAGGCCCTAAACTCTGAAATCCCTGTCTAAACCTCTCCGTCTTCATATTTCCTAATTTGAGACTCTCTTTAAAACCCAGCTTGTAGTCACTCAGCTACTATCTCCCATTTGGGCTCCATGCTCATTTTAATTTTATTACATTTCTTTGGAATGCCTCTTGTCAAAGTTGCTAAAGAAATGCAAGTTGTTGCTGTTGGGATGTCTCCAAAAGTAGCTGGACCAGGCCACCAGGTCTTGTGGCACTAACTACAAGAGAAAATTTATTCAAAATAAATAATTTTGCGAGGCTTTGAAATTAGAGAATAGCTTTAACATCACATGCTCCTGGTAGCATGCAACTGGTTCATGTTACTTTGTTAAACGGATACTGTTCCAACAGTTTATCAGGTTTTACAGTAGTGGCTGTATATGAATGACATTACAGAAGCAGGTCATTCATTGTATCTGGGCTGAGAAATATGTTGAGGGCCAACATGACAGTTAGGTTTTCAGAGTGAGCTGTTTGCTCTGCTGAGCCTACCCACAAAATAAAACTGCCCACTATGATAATAATGTCCCCTCAAAATACATTTTTAATATGGATGATGTGCACAATGCTATAATATAAGTGCATTGAAGAGACCAAAAGTAAAATCTCTTGTCGCCAGGCTAGTGTGGCACTGCTGCTAATTGCATCACTCTGTTAACTTAAATAAATGATAAGAAGATAAAGAGCAACCCCTTTAACTTGAAATGGCCTTTCATATTAAGGAACTAAATTTAATTATGATGAATACTGAAAAAGTAAAGGAAATGTTCTGTTGGATTTTTCTGATATAGTTCAAATTTGAATTCAATCTTAAACATGGTTTTCTTTCTATCTTTCAATTCCCTTTAGTTAGGCCAATATAAATCTGGCAATTTTGGATGAAGGAATGGAGAGGGTTGATGAGGGGAGTACAGGTGATATTATGTACATGGAATTTCAAAGGCATTTGATAAAATAATACAGTTGTTAGCAAAATTGAAACTTATGGTATTAAAGAGGCAGTGGCTGTGGGGATATATAATTGGCTAAGGGAACAGGAAGCAGAGAATAGGGTAAACGGTTATTTTTCAGATTGGACGGAAGGGGGCAGTGGAATTCCTTAGGGTTCATTGTTAGGATCACAGCTTTTTGATATATATACATTGTATATATATATATATATATATATTATTAATTATTATTAATATCAATTGCATATATTAATGACCTGGACTTGGGTACACTGAGCCCAAATTGAACACTTGCAGGTGACACAAAGCTCAAAAATGTAGTAAACAATGAGGAGGATAGCAACAGACTCTAGGAGGACATAGACAGACTGGTGAAATAGGCAGACATCTGACAGATGAAATTTAATGCTGAGAAGTGTGAAATCATTAATTTTGGAAGGAAGAATGAAGTATGGCAATATAAATTAAATTCTACAATTTTAAAGAGGGCACAGGAACAGAGAGAACTTGGGGTGTATGTACACCTTTTGAAGCTGTCTATGAAGGTTGCAGGGCAAGGCCGTTTAAAAAAAAAGGCTTATGGAATCCTTGGCTTTATAAATTTAGGCAAAGAGTACAAGAACAAGGAAGTTATGTTACACTTTTATAAAATATAGGTTAATCCCTGGCTGCAGCATGCACCCAATTCTGGGCACCACACTTTAAGACAGGTGACAAGGCCATATAAAGGGTGCAATGGGGAAATTGCTAGAAGGGTATCAGGAATGAAAGGCTTCAGTTACATAGAGGGACTCGGGAAAGCGGAGTTGTTCTCCCTAGAGCAGAGAAGGTTAAGGGGAGATTTGATAGTGTTGTCTAAAATCATGAAGGGTTTTGATAGCTCTGTGCCTCAGGGAGCTTTCATTGCGTGCACTCGCAAACTTCTGTGCTCACCCTCCTCCTGTCCCCACCCCAGCAGCGCTGCAGCATGCATTTCACGCTGGTCGGCTGTTAATTGCCAGCCAGCGTGAAATCCATGCCAGGGCTCAATCACAGGCAGTGGTCAACTTTGTAACTGCTTCTGGGCCCACCCACCGGTGAAAATCCTGGCCCAAAAATTAGTCATTGTAAGTGAAATATTTTGGGTTGTCCTGAGGGTGTGCTAAATTCAATTTTTTTCTCCTTAACGGATTTTAATGTGATAAATTGTTACACTTATTTTCTGCGCTCTGCGGTGCTACCTTTTCTGGTCCCACCTTCCTTCTCTTTCGAAGTCTTATTTGTAATCTTGCTCCCAGAACTTAACCTTCACCACCAGATGCTAAATACAATGTAATGAAATGAAATTGAAAATATATTTTTCTCCACTGGATTCTTTATCTTTATAGAAGAATTCAAAGATAATGAGATATTTTTGTATCAAAGACATAGTGTATAAGACCAACTGAACATAGCAATAGCGAATTTTGACATGGATTTGTTTATTGGTTTTCACTTGGGTGGTGCCACATTTATTACCAATCACAGTTGCCCTGAGAAGATGATGGTGGGCCGTCTTCTTGAACTGCTAAAGTCCTTGCCTTGATAGTGCTCCCAAAATGGTGTTAGGCACTGAATTCCATGCCTTTGACCCAGTGACGATGAAGGAACGGTGATATAGGTTCAAATCAAGAACGGTGTGCAGCTTGCAAAGAAACTTGGAAGTAATGGTGTTCTCACAGCATTGTTGCTGTTGTCGTTCTTTTAGATAGATGTCACAGGGAAGCGAGAGGCTTTTCAAACAAGCTTGATGAGTTGCTGCAGTGCCTCCTGCAGGCAGTATATACTGCAGTCACAGAATTTCTTAGCATTTACAGCAGGGAAACAGGCCATTCAGCCCAGCTAGTCTGTGCTGGTGTTTATGTTTTACACCTGTTTCTTACCATTCCATCTACCTTATATCTGTCTTTCAGTATATCTTTCTATTCTCTTTCCTTTGAAGTACTTGTCCAGTTTCCGTTTGAAAGCATCTAAGCTATTTTCTTCAAGCACTTCCTATGTTTGTGACTTCCAGATTCTAATTACTCCCTCATCAAAGAGATTTTATCTCATTTCCCTATTCAATCTAATAGTAACTATCTTGTAGTGAAGATCCCTAGTTTTTGATTCTGCCACAAGTCGAAACGTTTTCTCTACATCTACTTTGTTCAACTCATTGCTGATTTTATAAAACTCAATCAGGTCCCCTCTAAGTCTTCTCTTTTCTTCTATCTTCCTCCAATCCGAATAACTACCTTCTACTCCTACTCTGTTTTCGCCTGGGATGGAAGGGATGGATAATGACTGTCTTGGCAGGGGGCTGATCAAATGGATTGTTTTATCCTGGAGCTCATGGTGTCCTGTGGCTGGTGAGTGGTGCTGTTTAATTGCACTTCTTAACTTGGGATCTTTAGAGAGTGGAGAGGTTTTGACAGGGTCAAACAGCAAGTCACTTGAGTGTTTTTTCAAATTGGGATTATTTAATGAAATATTTTTGATTTTCTATTTCCATATTGAGTACTCCAAATTTTATGATGTCAAAAGTGAAAAAAGTTAACAATTCAACTGAATAAATGCAATGATGATAAAATACAGTTGTACCCATTGTAGAAGGCATAAAGCATGTTCTCATGTCTCAGATGTAAAGTACATTTTGTTAAATGTCCCTATTTTGTCGCATGATTATAACAGGTTTGTACACAAAGGTCAACTGTAGTGCTTCAGAATGATTCCCTTTCATGACTGTTCAAATGATCCTGTGCATTATAATGTAGCACCCAGTGATCAATAAGTGTAATATTCTCCTGATTCCACTGATTCTACTTTAATCCTTGGGTTTGACTATTACCGATACCAGCACTATGGACAGAGAAACAGAAATGGCAGAGGGGAAATAGGTGGTGTTGGAAGATGGATTACAGACATGCAGAGAACACTTATGTACCAATTGATGGTTAAATGTAAAATGCTGTCTGAAGTCTTATGCTGTACTGGTCAAATGCAATAAAATGTTGAAACCTTTGCAAAATGAAATATCACCTTGGGTTTTATTAAAATCTGGTACTCGGTCATTCAGTTTGACATTTCCATTTCTCGCATCGCTAGACTTGTGGTTTCCCTCAACAAGACTACAAAATAAATATCAATTAGTACTGAATTTTTGGCAGTTTTGTTGATTTCTGCTGCTCGGGAGTTGATTTAGACTGTTTAAACGAGCATACCTTATAAACTGTATGTGTTTTAAGGTGACCAAAAGTTGGCCCAATGACTTTAATGGGTCAAATCTTCCAGTCTTCGGATTGTTGATGACTGGATGCACAACTAAAGGTGTGCATTGAGACCCTGTAGAAGTCCTGATACATGGACCTTTGTGGGAATTGCCCAGGAAGATTCAACTTCTGATTGCCAATTCCTCTGCTCCCCCGTACCCTCTGTGAATGTCTCTGACTCCGAGCTAGAGTCGGCAACTTGGGACAGTTCCGCGGTACTTACTTGGGTAGTTACCCAAAAAATGTTAGACAGATTAAAACCTTATCTAACTGCTGGGTAACTACACAACTGATGCCCCCAATCACGCCCTTACCACCCAACTACCCCCCGAACACCCGACTCTTCCCCCGACCACACCCTGACTTCCTGACAAACCTCACCTGACCACTCAACTACCCCCTGAACCCCTGACTACCCCATGACCCAACAACCCTGAATTACCCAACTACTGATCACCTGACTAACCTCTCAACCTGATCCTACTACCCCAACTTACAACCTCTTGACCAGACCTGATTATCTCCCCCCCAACATCACTAACCCTCCTGACCACACAACTACTCTCCTGACCTGACAACTACCCACGACCAGATCTGACTACCCCCCTGAGCCGACTACCTCCCCTGACCACCCATCTACCCCCAAACCCCTGACAAACCCTCGACCACTCAACTACCCTCCTGACCAGGCCTGACTACCTTTTGACCAGACTGCCCCACCCCCGACCTGACTACCATCAACCACCCGACTATGCTTCTGAGCTGACCCAATCATCCCCAACCAGACCTGACTAAACCTCCAAGCCAACTACTCCATCCAACTACCCTCTTTACCACCCCATGATCCCCCAGCCTAACCTGACTACCCCCCAACTGCTCCAACTGGACCTAACTACACCCCTGACCCAACTACCCCCCCGACCAACTGACTAACACCTAGACAAGGCCTGACTACCCACATATGACTACCCCTCCCAATCACCCTCCCAACCTCCTGACCGGACTTGACTACCCCCCCAACCTCACTATCCACTCACCCACTTACTCATTTACTCATCCAGCCACTCAAAGTTCTAACTTAGAACACAGGGTCACAGCCTCAGGATAAAGGGGCGATCATTTTGAGCTGAGGTGAGGCACAATTTCTTCATTCAGTGGGTTGGGAATCTTTGAAACTTAAAATAGAGAGTTTCAGATCCACCATCATTTAATATATTCAAGGTGAGAACAGATCAATTTTTGTTCACCCAGGGAATCAAGGGATATGGGGGCAAATGCTGTTGAGGCAGATGATCAACCGATGATCATACTGAATGGTCTCAAGTGGCCTCATGGTCTATTCCTTCTTCTATTTCTCATGTTCTTATGTTCTTATCTGGGGAAAACTCTCCACCGGTTGAAGACATACCTAACACAAAGTAAATATTTCTGGTTGTTAGAGGCCAATCATCTCAATCCCAGGATATCCTGCAGGAGTTCCTCAGGGTAGTGTCCTAGGCCCATTTGCCTTCAGATGGTTCATCAATGTCCTTCTCTCCATCATAAGGTGAGAAGTGCAGATGTTCACTGTTGATTGCACAGGATTCAGTACCATTCGCAACTCCCCAGATACTGAAGTAGTCTGTGCCTGCACAAAGCGAGACCTAGACGACATTCAAGTCCAATCCCATCCTCATTCATTGTCCATATATACACAAACAAGCACAGAATGATAGTAATAATGAGAAAAATATACCTCTTCTATTTTTATCTAATCCTTAGACACTGTACCAATCGTAATGCCCTGTCTGCTACTTCATCAGATATAAATGACTAGTCACCCAATGCTAAATCAGCACGAACAAGGAATCGCATAGATACACCCTTTTCTAATGTTCATTCATGGGATACGGGTGTCACAGGCAAGATCAGCATTTATTGTCCATTCATAATTGCCCTTGAGAAACCTAGTGATGAGATGCCTTCCTGAACCACTGAATCAAGGGCTGATAAGTGGCAAGTGACATTCACATCACACAAATGCCAGGCAATGACCAGCTCCAACAACTGTGAATTTAACCACCTCCCATTAATGTCTAATGATATTACCATCACTGAATTCCCCACCATCACCATCCTGGGGGTTACCATTAACTGAAATTGAACTGGACCAGCCATATAAATACTGTGGCTATAAGAGCAGGTCAGAGGCTGGGAATTTTGTAGCGAGTAACTCACCTCCTGAATCCTGAAAGCCTGTCCACCATATACAAGACACGAGTCAGGACTGTGATGGAATACTCTCTACTTACCTGGATGAGTGCAGCTCCAACAACACTCAAGAAGTTCAACAGAATTCAGGATGAAGCAGACCACTTGATCAGTAACCCATCCATCACTTAAACATTCACTCCCTCCACCACCAATACATGGTGGCAGCAGTGTGCACCATCTATAAGATGCACTGCAGCAACTTACCAAGGCTCCTTCATCAGCACCTTCCAAATGCGCAACCTCTATCACCTAGAAGGATGAGGGCAGCAGACATATGGAAACAACTACCATCTGCAAGTTCCCCTCTAAGACTCACAACATCCTGACTTGGAACCATATTGCCATTCCATCACCATCACTGAGTCCCCAAATTCCTGAAACTCCCTCCCTAACTGCACTGTGAGTGTACCTACAACATGTGGACTGCAGTGGTTCAGGAAGGTGGCTTATTACCATCTTCTCAAGGGCAGTTAGGGATAGACAATAAATGCTGGTCTTGCCAGTGACACCCACATCCCATGAATGAATATAAAAAAAGGGTGTTGAGCTGAGTTAGCATTGGGTGACTGGTCGTTTATATCTGATGTAGTAGCAGATGGCATTACGATTGATACAATGTCTAAGTATTAGATAAAAATCAAAGTAGTACATTTTTCTAATGATTACCATCATGCTGCGTTTGTGTATATATGGACAATGAATCAGGATGGGATTGGACTTGAATGTTGAAATATTAATGCTTGAAGAACTTGCTCTCTTGGCTCACACACGTGTAGCCGCTGGAGGGTTGCCTTGGTAACGGCATTGAGGGGAAGAGGGAAGATGAGAGAGGTACAATTATCAATTAATTTATAACGGTAAGCCATAAATTGTAAAAAAAAATGTAAAAACCAATTGAAAAATAAAGAGTACAACATTTTAACAGTTAAATTTAGCTATTGATTTTATAGCATGAATTTTCATACTGAACAATGAATTTTGGAAGGTTTTGGTCCTTCTAGTCTCCCATGGCAAGTTAAATCCAAGTGTAAAGTTATAAATCAACGTGAGCAGCAGAGACTATGCTCTACATTTTATTATTAATAGTCATCTGAATATATCAAATAGCTCTTAACATGTTATTGTTTGTGCATATTTAGATTATATTCTAAAATATAATTATTAGTATTTATTTCATCCTAATCTGATAATCTTAGAATATCATGGTTATTTTCTGTAAATGTGTTCTATGTGAATAGTGGCCCAAGGGTGATTGGTTGAAGGAAAGATTCCTGAGATCATCACTGTTTTCTGAGGCCCATCGGGTATTGCTTTACAGTCACAAAATCTGGTTCCCATTGCCAACACAGGAATTGTAGCGTTCTCCAAACTGTCCACTCTGGGAATAGTTTATGAATCAAGTCTGCAGGAAGAAATTTATTTTCATTTTATGAATGTATCGTTACATCATTAAAGGAACACTGTCTTCCTGAAAATGTGTTCAACACACATGCTGGTGGGAAAGAAGAGTCAAAGTCATCCACCACTTTATTCAGAGATGTATTGCAGTGCAACTTACTTCATCATGGCTTTTGAATTATCCCGCAGGATAATCAGAGACACTGAGAAGAATTTTAACCCCCACAAAATGGATGGGGGCTGGGGGAGGGGGAAGGGAGGTCTCAATGGGTTAAAAGCAACAGGAGCCCTACACTTTAACAGAGGTGTGTTCAGTGGCAGCCGACTCACTTGTTCCACAGAGACAGGCCCCGAATTTGATTTTTTAAAATTTATTCATTCAAGTGATATGGCCATCTATGGCTGGGCCAGCATTTATTGCCCATTGCTAATTGTCCCTGAGAAGGTGGTGGTGAGCTGCCTTCCTGAACCGCTGCAGTCCATGTGGCATAGATACACCCACAGTACTGTTAGGAAGGGAGTTCCAGGATTTTGACCCAGCAACAGTGAAGGAACAGTGTTATATTTCCAAGTCAGAATGGTGAGTGGCTTGGAGGGGAACTTTCAGGTGGTGGTGTTCCCAACTATCTGCTGCCCTTGTCCTTCTAGGTGGTAGTGGTTGTGGGTTTGGAAGGTGCTGCCTAAGGAGCCATGGTGAGTTTCCGCAGTGCATCTTATAGATGGTAGAGGAGGGAGTGAATGTTTGTGGATGTGGTGCAAATCAAGCTGGCTGCTTTGTCCCGGATGGTGTCAAGCTTCTTGAGTGTTGTGGGAGCTGCACTCATCCAGGCAAGTGGAGAGTATTCCATCACACTGCTGACCTGTGCCTTGTAGATGGCAGACAGGCTTTGGGGAGACAGGAGGTGAGTTACTCGATGCAGGATTCCTAGCCTCTGACCTACCCTTATAGCCATTATATTTATATGGCTAGTCCAGTTCAGTTTCTGGTCAATGGTAAACCCCACAATGTTGATAGTGGGGGATTCAGTGATGGTAAAGCTATTGAATGTCAAGGGGCGACGGTTAGTTTTTCTTTTGTTGGAGATGTCATTGCCTGGCACTTGTGTGGCGTGAATGTTACTTGTCACTTGTCAGCCCAAGCCTGGATATTGTCCTGGTCTTGCTATAATTATTATAATGAAGCTGTGCACCACATCTTTTACCTTGATTTTATGGTTTATGCTGGTTGGCTGTGTTTCCTGAGCCTTAGGAATCTTGGCAATTGAAGGGAGGTGAGAACAGCTGGATGGAACTGGCAAGTGCCTTTCCAGCACTGCCTCTGCACCAGGAGGAGCAGGAGCACTTCAGCAATATTTGCTCCCATCCCCAATGCCCAGCTCCCTCCCCAATACCCACCCTCATGCCCTGATGGCCACAACCTCCATGTTGCCTGCATTCATGATGGCAGTCCCCTCTTCCCTAAAATCCATCCCCCCTTACCCTGATTTCATGCCCCATCCTGATGGCAGATCCTCCTCAGGTTGTCTGAGTCCCTCCCTGTTATCCGGATCCATCCCTCAATGACTGATTCCCACATCGACAGCAGCCTCGCTCCTGATGCCTGCTCCCTTCCTTGGCTGCCACTTGTCAGTTCCACAGCCGGCTAACCTCTCAATCTGGTGGGCTATGGTTGGGAAACAGAGAGGAAAGAAATAACCAGGTTGTGAGATTAAATTCCCACCTCAGAGTGATTATAGAACTATTAGTCCATATATTCCAAATGAGTTAATATCGACACTAAAGTAGCAGAGGCAAAATTTTCAGATGAAAGCATTAAGCACCTGCACATTGCTAACTCACCATATAATTACAAGGCCGATTGTACTTGCAGACAAACACTCCTCATGAAGATGGTGCTGTTCAGCAAGAAATCTTAGCTTTGATCCCTGATAACATACCGATTAGCTCATCACAGCCAGAGCAGCAGGGGGGACAATATGTTCAGGGTCTGCATCCCATAACAGAGAAGGGAAAATCTGCTGACCCCTGCTGGAAAGTGCACGACTGGTGGGGCGATGATGGGGTTTGACTTGGTGGTGGGTCAATGTCACATTCCAAATTCACACATGAGGAATGACTGCTTGGGATGAGTGAGTAGGAGGGTGAACATAATCAAAACCCATAACTTTTTCAATTTTGCATTTAAAAAAAAACTACCAATCCAGTGAGAACCTACTTAGTTTTACCCCAAATTATGTCAAGCCCAAGTGCTGTGAGATAGTGCTCCATTTATGCTGCAGCATAATTCACTATTACATTATGAGCAACCACCTCTTTGGTTCCCATCCAACATTCTATCATTTGTAACTGGATAATTGCTGGTGATGAAAGGATTTAAATGCTAACATTTCTAGTCACAAGTTTCGTGAGCAAAATGTGATCCTTGGCACAAGCAATATTTTTTAAGTTTGCATTTTCCATTAACAAAGTTCAGAGGATCATTTTACTCATTGGGTCACATACTTAAAAAGCATCCCCCTTTTACAGTTTTCATGATCTTTAATTGGTAGATTGTAGTAACATATTTACTGAAAAACATGTGATTAGGCACAAGACTTTTATTAACCTTTAGCTTGGTATCTGTGCATAAAAGACTCATATTGTCTGTCTCTTAATATTTCTGGAACATTCCAGCTTTCAAAATTCCCCACTACCTCTCTGTGGGCACTGCCCGTATTTTATTGTAAAAAGGAAATGATTTCCTTTGTCCAGTCACGTTCAAATTATTCACCAATCCAGAAATACAGAATTTTTAAAAGATTGCTGAAACAATAACAGGGATCCTTCACATTAAAAGAAAAGTTTTGAGTTTTCATAATACAGAACAGCGGTGTACAAGACCTGAGTCAAGCACGTTACTCCTCTGGTAAACTTTTAAAGATTTCTGCTTTCGGCTGTTTCACTTTTGTTTACCTTCTCGTTCATTTAAATGATTACAGAAAACTAACTGGAATACTAAACCGTGATTAACACCCACTGATATCCTGGTCCATGACCATGTGTCCAGACCATTGTGATCCCTGATTTCTTGCCCACTGATCTGAAACTGGACAACTCGCCTTTATCGGGAAGGAACTGCATATGATTAATAAAGTAACTAATAGTGCTTTCCTCCGGCCCACTACATAAGAGTGTGCCAGGACTGCGGTTTGTTAAAAGAGTCTTTCGTTCCATGAATTAGAAGGGAAGGTATTCAGAACTGGAGGCAGTGATGGGATTTGAGTGAACGCACATGATCCTCATCCCGTGATCCCAGGATCGAAGCGGTTCAAGACCTCTTTCTCTCTCTCTCTCTTGCTTGGAACTAGTCTTCAGCCATGGCTTCCCCCCGCTTAGAAACCTTCTGTTGTCCCACGAGGGATGCAGCTACTGATTTTGTGCTGGGCTTCCAGCCTGTCTTCTTTAACGCCATCTGTATCGCCAGCGCCAGTCTGAGTCTGATTGGCACCCTCGCCCAGGTTTTACCAAAAAGAGGACTTGGCTACCGCAGATTCAGCCAGTATCCGCAGCAGAAACCATCAGCATCCTCCAGGATCCTGCTGATTATCAGTATCTGTGACATTCTAGGCTGCATAGGTAGGTGACACAGCACTTTTTAATTGTTTTCTAAGTTGAGTGAAATATTACATTTGTGTTATTGAGTTATGCCCACAGCGATCCGGAACTGCAAGAATGTATTGCTGTTTATTAATGATGTTCAGGCTGTGAGTTATGCAAGATGCCTTTTAACAACTGGGGGCTGGGTTGCAAAAAAAAAGCAAAATGCTGCAGCTGCTGGAAATCTGAAACAAAAAAAAGTCTCCCAACACTCAGCAAGTCAAGTGGCATCTGTGGCGAATGCAGACAAGATGGGATTGATTTTTTAATTTGGAAGTGGGATGGGCAGAATACAGGGTGGGAGGGAATTCCCCACCCCCCCCCCCCCAGTTATCCATCATGCAACATTCCCCATCCCACCTGAGCGTTGAATGTAAAACCCTGTCATTTGAACTCCCGGGTTTCATTAGCAGTTGACAGGGCTGTATCCTGCTCAAAACTGGCAGGCGGAAACAGAAACTTGAATGGGAGCCTAAGGCCACCAGGGACCCAATGGAACAGCCTCTGGAATAAAGTTAGTGCTGGGTGCGGGTGACTGATGTTGGAAGGAAATGCTGATGCTGGAAGTGAGAGATCCAAATGGGCATTGGTGAGAATTCCTTCTCCTTCTGGCTCAGATGGATTAATTGGAATAGTTAAAAATGAATATTAATAGTTGTTTGGTAGCACATAACTTGAGTATTGCTGAAAAAACAGACATGCTATCAAAGCTTTTTGCCTTGCACTCATCAGGATAGCTCACAAGAAATTACCAACTGTTTATGGGAGAAACAACAATTTATACTTCATGAGAAGAGAGTGCTGATTGGTTGACAAGTGGACACTAGTGGGGGCATTGCAATGGAGAATGCGGCATGAAACAGTTAACTGCCCAGCTTTATTCAAATTCAAACCGGGCAGGCTGACACTGGTCAAGGCATTGCCCCTTGGGGATGACTCTTCACTAAGCTTTTGTTTAGTTGAAAAAGGTGCAAAGTGTGCATATGTTCCTCCTGTCTATAAAGCCACCTGTTTCAACACTCCAGGGGCTTTATCAACTTTCAGTCCCATTAATTTCTTCAGTACTACTTTTTTCACTAATACTAACTTCCTTCGGTTCATCCTTCTTGCCAGTCCTTTGGTTCTCTAGTATTCCTGAGAGGTTTTTTGTGTCTTCCTCTGTGAAGACAGACACCAAGTATTTGTTTAAATTCTCTGCTATTTCTTTATTCCCCATTATAAATTCTCCTGTCTTTGCCTGTGGTGGGCCCACATTTTTCTTTGCTAATCTTATCCTTTCTACATACCTAAATAAGCTTTTACAGTTTGCTTTCAAATACAACTTACTTTCTTTTTCAGTTTCTAGATCCTCCTTTGCTGAATTCTAAAATGCTCCCAATCCTCAGGCTTACTCATTTTCTTTTTTTAGCAAGTTTTTATAAGCCTCTTCCTTGATCAAATACAATCTTTAACTTCTCTTGTTAGCCACGATTGGATCACCTTTCCAGTTGTATTTTTGTGCCTCAAGGGAATGTAAATTTGTTGTAAACCATGTATTAATTCTTTAAATGCTAGCCATTGCCTGTCTACCATCATAACCTTTTAACGTAGTTTCCCAATCTACAACAACCAATTTGCCCTTCACATCTTTGCAGTTTCCTTTGTTTAGATTTAAGACCCTAGTTTCTGATCGAACCATATCACTTCTAATATAAAAACAAAAAACTGCGGATGTGAAATCCAGAACAAAAACAGAAATACCTGGAAAAACTCAGGTCTGGCAGCATCGGCGGAGAAGAGCAAAGTTGACGTTTTGAGTCCTCATGACCCTTCAACAAAATTAAGTAGTGAAATATAAGCTGGTTTGGGGGGGTGGGGTGATGGGGAGTGTTGTTGGGACAAGCCAGCAGTGATAGGAGGAGACAACCAAAAGATATCACAGATAAAAGAACAAAGATGTGTTGAAGGTGGTGATATTCTCTAAAAAAATGTGCTAATTAAGAATGGAGAGCAGGACAAGCAAGGTAGCTCTAGTGGGGGTGGGGTGAAATACATTTAAAAATAATGGATATAGGTGGGAAAAGAAAAATCTATATAAATTATTGGAAAAAACAAAAGGGAGGGGGAAGAAACAGAAAAGGGGTGGGGATGGAGGAGGGAGTTCAAGATCTAAAGTTGTTGAACTCAATATTCAGTCCGGTAGGCTGTAAAGTGCCTAGTCGGAAGATGAGGTGCTGTTCCTCCAGTTTGCGTTGAGCTTCACTGGAACAATGCAACAGGCCAAGGACAGACATGTGGGCAAGAGAGCAGGGTGGAGTGTTGAAATGGCAAGCGACAGGGAAGTCTGGGTAATGCTTGCGGACAGACCAAAGGTGTTCTGCAAAGCAGTCACCCAGTCTGCGTTTGGTCTCTTCAATGTAGAGGAAACCGCATAGGGAGCATTGAATGCAGTAGACTAAATTAGGGGAAGTGCAAGTGAAATGCTGCTTCACTTGAAAGGCGTGTTTGGGCCCTTGGACAGTGAGGAGAGAGGAAGTGAAGGGGCAGGTGTTGCATATTTTGCGTTTGCAAGGGGAGGTGCCGTAGGTGGGGGTTGAGGAGTGGGGGTGATGGAGGAGTGGACCAGGGTGTCACGGAGGGAACAATCACTAGGGAATGCCGCCGGGGGGGTGAAGGGAAGATGTGTTTGGTGGTGGCATCATGCTGGAGTTGGCGGAAATGGCGAAGGATGATTCTTTTGAATGCAAAGGCTGGTGGGGTGATAAGTGAGGACAAGGGGGACCCTATCATGTTTCTGGGAGGGAGGAGAAGGCGTGATGGCGGATGCGCAGGAGATGAGCCGGACACGGTTGAGGGCCCTGTCAACTACCGTGGGTGGAAAACCTTGGTTAAGGAAGAAGGAGGACATATCAGAGGAACTGTTTTTGAAAGTGGCATCATCAGAACAGATGTGACGGAGGTGAAGGAACTGAGAGAATGGGATGGAGTCCTTACAGGAAGCGGGCTATGAGGAGCTGTACTCGAGGTAGCTGTGGGAGTCGTTAGGCTTGTAATGGATATTGGTGGACAGTCTAGCACCAGAAATTGAGACAAGGAGGTCAAGTAAGGGAAGGGAAGTGTCAGAGATGGACCATGTGAAAATAATGGCAGGGTGGAGATTGGAAGCAAAATTAATAAATTTTTCCAGGTCCCAACAAGAGCATGAAGCAGCACCAAAGTAATCATCGATGTACTGGAGAAAGAGTTGTGGGAGGGGGCCGGAGTAGGATTGGAACAAGGAATGTTCCACGTACCCCATAAAGAGACAGGTATAGCTGGGGCCCATGTGGGTACCCATAGCCGCATCTCCTCTGGAGATCTTCCTTCCACAGCTTCCAACCTGATAGTCACCCAACCTCGGACGGCCCGCTTCTACCTCCTACCCAAAATCCACAAACAGGACTGTCCCGGCAGACCGATCATGTCAGTCTGTTCCTGCCCCACGGAAATCATTTCTTGCTATCTTGACTCCCTTCTCTCTCCCCTTGTCCAGTTCCTTCCCACCTACATCCGTGATTCCTTTGACACCTTACGTCACATCAACAATTTCCAGTTCCCTGGCCTCAACCGCCTCCTCTTCACCATGGACCTCCAATCCCTCTACACCTCCATCCCCCACTGGGATGATCTGAGGGCTCTCAGCTTCTTCCTCGAACAGAGGCCCGAACAATCCCCATCCAGCACTACTCTCCTCCGTCTGGCTGAACTTGTTCTCACACTGAACAATTTCTCCTTCAACTCCTCTCACTTCCCCCAAATAAAAGGTGTGGCTATGGGTACCCGCATGGGCCCCAGCTATGCCTGTCTCTTTATGGGGTAAGTACAACATTCCTTGTTCCAGTCCTACTCCGGCCCCCTCCCACAACTCTTTCTCCGGTACATCGATGATTACTGCGGTGCTGCTTCGTGCTCTCGTCGGGACTTGGAAAAATTTATTAATTTTGCTTCCAATCTCCACCCCTCCATCATTTTCATGTGGTCCATCTCTGACACTTCCCTTCCCTTCCTTGACCTCTCTGTCTCAATTTCTGGTGATAGACTGTCCACCTATATCTATTACAAGCCTACTGACTCCCACAGCTACCTCAACTACAGCTCCTCACAGCCCGCTTCCTGCAAGGACTCCATCCCATTCTCTCAGTTCCTTCGCCTCCATCGCATCTGTTCTGATGATGCTACCTTCGAAAACAGTTCCTCTGACATGTCCTCCTTCTTCCTTAATCGAGGTTTTCCACCCACGGTAGTTGACAGAGCCCTCAACCGTGTCCAGCCCATCTCCCGCGCATCCACCCTCACGTCTTCTCCTCCCTCCCAGAAACATGATAGGGTCCCCCTTGTCCTCACTTATCACCCCACCAGCCTCCGCATTCGAAGGATCATCCTCCGCCATTTCCGCCAACTCCAGCATGATGCCACCACCAAACACATCTTCCCTTCGCCCTCCCCGGCGGCATTCCATAGTGATTGTTCCCTCCGTGACACCCTGGTCCACTCCTCCATCACCCCCACTCCTCAACCCCCACCTACGGCACCTCCCCTTGCAAACGCAAAATATGCAACACCTGCCCCTTCACTTCCTCTCTCCTCACTGTCCAAGGGCCCAAACACTCCTTTCAAGTGAAGCAGCATTTCACTTGCACTTCCCCTAATTTAGTCCACTGCATTCGTTGCTCCCAAAGGGGTTTCCTCTACATTGGAGAGACCAAAGACAGATTGGGTGACCGCATTGCAGAACACCTTTGGTCTGTCTGCAAGCATTACCCAGACTTCCCTGTCACTTGCCATTTTAACACTCCACCCTGCTCTCTTGCCCACATGTCTGTCCTTGGCTTGCTGCATTGTTCCAGTGGAGCTCAATGCAAACTGGAGGAACAGCACCTCATCTTCCGACTAGGCACTTTACAGCCTACCGGACTGAATATTGAGTTCAACAACTTTAGATCTTGAACTCCCTCCTCCATCCCCACTCCTTTTCTGTTTCTTCTCCCTCCCTTTTGTTTTTTCCAATACTTTATATAGATTTTTCTTTTCCCACCTATATCCATTATTTTTAAAAGTATTTCACCCTACCCCCACTAGAGCTACCTTGCTTGTCCTGCTCTCCACTCTTAATTAGCACATTCTTTTAGATAATATCACCACCTTCAACACATCTTTGTTCTTTTGTCTGTGACATCTTTTGGTTGCCTCCTCCTATCACTGCTTGCTTGTCCCAACAATCCACCCCCCCTCCCTTTAAACCAGGTTGTATTTCACCCCTTTCCTATTTCTACTTAGTTCTGTTGAAGGGTCATGAGGACTCGAAACGTCAACTTTGCTCTTCTCTGCCGATGCTGCCAGAGCTGCTGAGTCTTTCCAGGTATTTCTGTTTTTGTTTCATATCACTTCTAAACCTCATGTAAAATTCTATCATTTTATGGTCACTTCGTAGATGCTCCTTTACAATGCATTGCACAATACTAGACCCAAAATAGCCTTTTCTCTAGTTGGTCTCTCAACATACTGTTCTTGAATACCTTCATATGCATTCCATGAATTCATCCTGCACAGCATTAATGTTAATTAGGGTTACCCAGTCTATAACTAAATTGAATTCCCCATGGTCACTGTATTACCCTTGTCACATCAACACTAGCTTCTGATTTATATCATGCCCTACAATACCTTTACTGCTTGGTGGCTTACAAACAACTTCTATCAATATTTGCTGCCCCTTGCTGTTTCCTAGCTCCACGCAGACTGATTCTACATCTTGACCTTCCAATCTAAGATCCTCTCTTACTAATGCACTGAGTACTGATCCCATCCTTTTATTAACAGTTCAACACCGCCTTCTTTTCCTTTTTGTCAATCCTTCCTAAATGTCAAATACCGTCGAACATTCAGTTCCCAGCCTTGGTCACCCTGCAGCCACATCTCTGTAACGGCAATTTGATCATACCTGTTTACTTCTATTAGTGCCACAACCTTGTTGCGAATGCATTGTGCATTCAGATTGAGTGCCTTTAATTATGTTTTTATTATTTTCGCAATCCCTGGCCTTATCTGCTGGCACATTTCAGATTATCAATTCCCTTATTGCTACATTGCTCTCTTGCCTTGTCCTCTCTCGTTAATTTATAACATCTTTCCCCCCCACCGCCCCCCTCCCGAACCCTCGACCCCACTAATATGTGTAAATGAAGGAATAGTACTGGAGAAGTTACTGGGACTAAGTAGCGACAAATCCCCTGAACTTGACCACCTATATCCTAGGAATTTTAATGGTAGCTTAAAGACACAGAGAGGATGAATTAGCTTTGATCTTCCAGAACTCCTTAGATTCTTGAGCAGCTCCCAAGCATTGGAAGATAGCAAACATAACCCAACTATTTAAGAAAGAAGAAAGACAGAGAACAGAACTATAAGCCAAAAAACAAAAAACAAAAAACTGCGGATGCTGGAAATCCAAAACAAAAACAGAATTACCTGGAAAAACTCAGCAGGTCTGGCAGCATCGGCGGAGAAGAAAAGAGTTGACGTTTCGAGTCCTCATGACCCTTCGACAGAACTAGGCGAATCCCAGGAAGGGGTGAAATATAAGCTGGTTTAAGGTGGTGGGGGGGATGGGGTTGGGTTGGGGGAGAGAAGTGGATGGGGGTTGTGTGGTTGTAGGCAAAAGCAGTGATAGAAGCAGATCATCAAAAGATGTCACAGACAGCAGAACAAAAGAACACATAGGTGTCGAAGTTGGTGATATTATCTAAACGAATGTGCTAATTAAGAATGGATGGTAGGGCACTCAAGGTATAGCTCTGGTGGGGGTGGGGGGAGCATAAAAGATTTAAAAATATTTTAAAATAATGGAAATAGGTGGGAAAAAGAAATCTATATAATTTATTGGAAAAAAAAACAAGGAAGGGGGAAGAAACAGAAAGGGGGTGGGGATGGAGGGGGAAGGTCAAGACCTAAAGTTGTTGAATTCAATATTCAGTCCGGAAGGCTGTATAGTGCCTAGTCGGAAGATGAGGTGTTGTTCCTCTAGTTTTCGTTGGGCTTCACTGGAACAATGCAGCAAGCCAAGGACAGACATGTGGGCAAGAGAGCAGGGTGGAGTGTTGAAATGGCAAGCGACAGGGAGGTTTGGGTCATTCTTGCGGACAGACCGCAGGAACTATAAGCCAGTTTGTCTAACATCAGTAGTGGGCAAAATGCTAGAATCTATTATTGGGGACATGGTAACAGGGCACTTAGAAAATTATAATATGATTAAGTATAGCCAACATGTATTTATAAAACAGTTTGTTTAACAAATCATCCGTTTGTGTTTCTTGAGTGTGCAACTAGTAAGATGGATAAGGGGGAACCAGTGGAGGTAGTGTATTGTAATTTTCAAAAAACATCGGAATGTGAATTAGAAGCAGGAGTAGGCCACTAGGCCCCTCGAGCTTGCTGCGCCATTCGAAAAGATCGCGGCTGATCTGATTGCAACTCAATTCCACATCCCCACTTACCCCTCATAATCTTTCACCCCATTGTTTATCAAGAATCTATCTGCCCCTGCCTTTGAATATGTCAACCACGAAGGCTTGTAGAGTACCCTCTTCAAACTTGACTGCCCTCCAAAATTTGTCACCATCTCTGCCTACTCCATGAGGAGTAGCAAGCTGTGATCTTCACCAACGGAACACCACAGACCCTATTTTCAGTGAAGACTGGGGTCAAACAAGGCTGTGTAATTGCACCAACCATCTTTTCCATTTTCCTCACTGCAATACTGCACCTCACCTCCAGCAAATTACCCACAGGTATTGAGATAATCTAAGCAACAGATGGGAAATGGTTCAACCTACAATCAATCCAGCCATCATCAATCCAAAACCAAAATAACCTCAGTCATTGAGCTCCAGTATGCAGATGACTGGAATCGTGAGTCTTTGGAACTCTGTTCCTCAAAAGGCAGTAAAAGCAGAGTCATTGAATATTTTTAAGGCAGAAGTAGATAGATTCTTGATAAGCAAGGGGGTGAAAGTTTATTGGAGGTAGGTGGGAATGTGGAATTGAGTTTACAATCAGGTCAGCCATGACCTTTATTGAATGGTGGAGTAGGCTTAAAGGGACAAATGGCCTACTCCTCCTAATTTGTATGTTCGTATGACTTTTATGTGCGCGCTCACTCAGAAACTGAGCTCCAAGTCATTGTCAATTCCTCCAAAACACAAGAGTAAATGGTCCTTTCACTAAACAGCTGGAAAACTCAGGTCCTCTTCCAACAAGCCTCCACAGCACAATACCTCTCCCAACCCCATCAATTAAGATCAATATTGAGATTTTGGAAAATGTGAGCTATTTTCCTTATCTTGGCAGACTCCACTTGATGAAGAGAGACAAAGATGATGAAATTCATCATCGTCTTTGGCTGGCTGAGGAAAAGGGTATTTGAGGACTGGGGTTTCAAACCTGAGACTAAGGTCATGGTTTACTGGGTAGCAATGATCCCCGCACTCCTTTGTTCTTTGGAGACTTGGACAACCTACAGCAAGCACCTCAAAGCACTGGAGAAGTACCATCAGCGGTGCCTTCGCAAATCCTCCGACTCCGGTGGTAAGAAAGATAATCCAACTGAAGTGCCTTCTCCCAAACCAACATGCCAACATTGAGGCACTGATCACTCAAAATCAGCTCTGCTGGGTGGGACATAATTTTGATATGCCTGACACCAGACTCCCAAAGCAATTGCTCTACTCAGAACTCAGTTGTGGCAGGAGTCTCCTAGGAGGGCAGCTGAAACACTTTAGGGATGACCTCAAAGATCCCTAAAAAGGTCAAAAATACCCACTGACTCATGGGAGACTCTAGCTTGTGACCAACCAAAGGTTTATTCGGGAAGGCACAAAACACATAGAGACACTTTCAGAAACTTGCAAAGTTGAGATGTCACAAACCTCAACACCTCATCTGTCCGACCACAGTCTGCAGATCATATATTGGATTTATCAGCCATCTTGGAACCCATTGAACCAGAGTTGAAGCAAGTCATCCTCGATTCCAATGGACTGCTTAAGAAGTAGAACCCAATTTGGGAAGAAATTTCTCCTCATTTCCCCTTGACAATTATTTTGAAACTATGGGTGGAGAGGGTCAAAAGTTCCTAGATGATGTTCAGGGAAATTTTGTACAGCAGTATGTGTCCAATCTAACAAGAAAAGATGCACTGTTGGACCTGGTTCTTGGAAATGAGGTGCATCAAGTATCAATGGGGAACATTTACGAGACAGTGATCATTGTATTGTATGTTTTAGGATGATGATAGAAAAGGGCAATAGGCAATCCAGAGCAAAAATGATTAACTGGATGAGAGTGGACTTCAATGGGGCAAGAGCAGAGCTGGACCAGATAGGCTGGCACAAAAGATTGACAGAAAAAGCTGTAGTGAACAATGGGCTACCTTCAAAAAAGAATTGGTTTGGGCACAATTGAGGTATACTCCATCAAAAGGGGAAGGTAGGGCAAACAAATCCAGAGCTCCTTGGATGAAAAAGAAGATAGGAAAAAAAATTGTGCTTTTGACAGGCGTCAGGTAGAAAATACTGTATTCCTCTTGGTTCTCAATTGTAAGTTCAGAGGGGAGGTGAAAAAACACATTAGAGAAGCAAAGCGGGATTATGAGAAAAGACTGGCAGCCAACATAAAGGGGAATCCTAAAGTCTTCAGTAGGCATACAAATAGTAAAAGGAGGAGTAGGGCTGATTAGGGACCTAAAAAGGAATTTACACATGGATGAAGGGGCCATGGCTGAAGTATTAAATGAATACTTTGCATCAGCCTTCACCAAGGAGATAGATGCTACCCTCGCCATGGTGACAGATGAGGAAACTCTGTCACTAGAAGGGTTCAAAATTGATAAGGAGGAAGTGTTGAATAGACTGTCAGTACTTAAAGTTGACAAGCCACTGGGATGCACCCAAGGAAATGAGAGTAGAAATTGCAGGGGCACTGGCCGTAATTTCTCAGTCTTCCCTAGACTCTGCGGTGGTGCCAGAGGACTGGAGAATTGCAAATATTATGCCCATGTTCAAAAAAGATTGTAAGGCTAAGTCCAGCAATTACAGATCAGTTAGTTTAACTACAGTGGTGGGCAAGATTCTAGAAACAATTATTTGGGATAAAATTAGTCATCACATGGAAAAATATGGGTTGATAAGGAAGAGCCAGCAAGATTTCTAAAGGAGAAATCAAGTTTAACTAACTGGTTGGAGTTTTTTGAAGAGGTAACAGAAAAGGTCAATGAGGCTAATGCTGTTGATGTGGTGTACATGGACATTCAAAAGGCATTTGATACAGTGCCACACAACAGACTCGTGAGAAAAGTTATTGCTCATGGATACAAAATTGGCTGAAAAATAGGAAGCAGAGAGTAATGGTCAATGGATACTTTTCAGGCTGGTGGTAGGTTTGTAGAGGAGCTCCCCAGGGATTGGTATTGGCACCCTTGCTTTTCCTGATATATATTAATGATCTAGATCTTGGTGTGCAGAGGACCATTTCAAAGCTTGTGGAAGATACAAAGATGGGGGTGTTGTAAACTGTGAGGAGGACAGTGTAGAACTTCAAAAGGACATAGACAAGTTGGTGGAGTGGGCAGATAGGTGGCAGATAAAGTTCAATATGGAGAAGTATGAGGTGATGCATTTTGGCAGGAAGAACATGGAAGACAATATAAAATGAGGTGTGAAATTTTGAAGGGTGTGCAGGAGCAGAAAGACCTGGGTGTATATGTGCATAGATCATTGAAGCTGGCAGGACAGGTGGAGAGAGCAGTTAATAATACGTATAGTATCCTGGGCTTTATTAATAAGGTCACAGAATACAAGAACAAGGGGGTTATGCTGAATTTATCTAAGACACTTGTTAGACCTCAGCTGGATTATTGTGTACTGTTTTGGGTGCCACATTTTAGGAAGGATATGAACAAATTAGAGAGAGTGCAAAAGAGTTTTACAAGAATTGTTCCAGGGATGAGAAACTTCAGTTACGAAGATAGATTGGGACTGTTCTCCTTGGAGAGAAGAAGGCTAAGAGGAGATTTGATAGAGATGTTCAAAATCATGATGGGGCTGGACAGAGTAAATAAGAAGAAGCTGTTCCTGCTCATAAAAGCATCAAAAATGAGATGGCACAGATTTAAAGTGATTTGAAAAAGAAGCAAATGTGACTTGAGAAAAAACTTTTTCACACAACGAGTGGCTTGGGTCTGGAATGCACTGCCTGGAAGTGTGATGGAGGCAGGTTCAATTGAGGCATTCAAGAGGACATTAGATGATTGTTTCTATTCAAATAATGTGCAGGGGTACTGGGGGGCAAAGGTAGGGCAATGGCACTAGGTCCTAATGCTCATTTGGAGAGCCAGTGCAGACATGATGGGCCAAATGGCCTCCTTCTTTGAATTCTGAATTGTCCAACAGTTGAACTTGCATGGGCAGAATTTTTCTTTCGTCAGGTGGGCGCAGTGAGCAGGCCTGGGAGCCATCGCGAAACCGACTGTTGCCCGCAATCAGGCCCCGACCGCGATTTCACGCTGGCTGGCTAATTAGCCAGCATGAATCATGCACTGCAACACTGAGCGCTGCCAGATTGCGGGCAGGAGGAGGGCGGGCACAGAAGTTTGCGTGTGGGTGCATTCACTGGAAGCTCCCTCAGGAGCTGAAGATTTAGAACAGCCTAAAAAAAATGTTAAAAATCAAATGAACACGTCCTCACATGTAATTCTATCACATGAACAGGGACATGTTATGAGATTTAAATATTTATATTTTATTCTTAATTCCTGTTGGAAACCTCATCCCACCTGTGGGTGAGGCTTCATAATAAATCCAAAGGCTGCTTGGCCTTTTCACCCACCTGCCAACCGAATAGTTGGGCGGGCAACGAAAAATACAATTTAATTAATTGATTAAGGGCCTTAAATTGTTGGGCACGCTGTCGCCTCTTGCATGCCCGCTGACCAAAAGATCTCGAGATTGCACGCGACGATGTTGGGACAGACCCTTTACGTTGTCGCGCACTATTTTACTCTCGTCTTGGTTGGGCGCCCGCCTTTCCGTTGAAGAGAGAAATTCTGCCCCACGTGTGTAAAATGGTCCCAATTCTTTCCTTACCCCCTTCCTTTGTAGCTGCTAAGACAGTTACTCAAACAAAAAGTTCAGACCACTGGGATGAAAGTCTCTGTTTGCAGGTTCTGAAGAATCTTCTTAAGTTGAATTTTGGACAGTCTTAGTCTAGATCCTAATAGATGCATCAGAAAACTGGCCCTAATGCAGCACGATTTGGAAATGAATTGAAAATCGAGGAATCTGAGAAACCACGGGAAGTGATGATGGTGATGTTGGTGGTTGTGACTTATGGAGACCTACCATCTCAGCCCCAGGACATCGCTACAAGAATTCCTCAGGATATTCTTCTAGGTCCAAACATATTCAAGTGCTTTATCAATGACCTATCCTCTATCATAAGACCACAGTGGATTGCTGGTGTGCGCAGTGTTCAGTTTCATTTGCAATTCTTCAGATACTGAAGCAGTCCTTGCCCATGTGCAGCAAGACCAGGACAACATTTAGATTTGGGCTGAATTAGTGGCAAGCAACATTCACACCATCCATTTTCCAGGCAATGGCTGCCTCCAACAAGAGAGCCTAACCATCTCCCCTGTCATTAAACAGCATTGCATCATCAAATTTCCCCATCATTAACATCCTTGGTCACCATTGGCCAGAAACTTAACCGGATCAGCCATATAAATACTGTGGTTCCAAAGAGCAGGACAGAACCTGGGTATTCTGCAGTGAGTGACTTGTGGGTGATGGTGGTGTTCCAAAGCATCTGCTGTCCTTGTCCTTCTATGTGGTAAAGATCACAGGTTTGGAAGGTGCTGTTGAAGGAACCTTGGTGAGTTGCAGCAGTGCATTGTGTAGATGGTACACACCGCTGTGGAGATGGATGGGGGGAGGTGTGGAGGTGCAGGGTGAATATTTAAGGTGGTGGATGGGGTGCTGATCAAGCAGGATGCTTTGTCCTGGATGGCACCGAGCTTGAGTGTTGTTAATGCCCGGTATGACTTGCTCTTGTAGCCAAAGTATTTTTATGGCTGGTCCATTTCAATCTCTGGTAAATGGTATTTCTCAGGATGTTGATAGGTGGAGGAGTCATTGAAGATAACACTGCTGAACATCAAGGGGAGGTGATTCTCTCTTGCTGGAGCCAGCCGTTGTCTGGCACTTGCGTGGTATGAATGTTATTTGCCAGTTAACTGCCCAAGCCTTAAGATTGTCCAGGGGCATGATGTTATGTCCTGCAGGTGAGCCATGCCCAACCTGATCAGGCATAAAATCATGCACAATGACATCAGTCAAGCATCCTAATGTCAACTTGTGCACTCACAATCTTTCGATTGGCGAATGCGGTCAAGAGTCAGCAATACGCCCGCCAACAATTTAGAGGCCTATTAAGGCCCTTAAGCAGGTAATTAATTTGTATTTTTCACTGCCCATCCAACCGTTCAGTTGGGGGGGCGGGCTGGGCAAATCGGTCATGCGGCCTTTGGATTTTTTATGAAATCTCATCCATTGGCAGGAATAGGTTTCCAAAAACAATTTAAAAAAAAACTTTTAATCATGTCCCTCTTCTTCTGACTGAGTCACATGTGGGGACACATTTCTCACAGTTTTTAAATGTTTATTTTTGTGTCCACAATTCTTCAGCCCCCCGAGGCAGCTCTGTGCACTTGGGAAACTTTCAGTGCGCTCTCCGTGCAAGCGCAGACTTCTGCACTCGCACTCCTCCTGCCCCCACCCCAGCAGTGCTGAGCTCCTCAGCGCATGTTCCCATGCTGGCTGGCCATTAATTGGCCAGCCAGAGTGAAATCGGGGTCAGGCCCGATCGCGGGTGGCAGACCGTTTCACGGCTGCTCCTGGGCCTGCCCACCCGACGACTGGTAAATCCTGCCCCAGGTCTTGTTGGATATGGACAGAGATTGCTTCAGTGTCTGAGGAGTTGAGAATGGTACTAAACACTGTGCAATCATCTGAACTTCCCCACTTCTGACCTTATGATGAAGGGAGAGTCATTGATGAAGTACATTTTAGATGTTTGGACCTTTGGCACTATCCTGAGGAAGTCCTGCAGTGATGTCCTGGGGCTGAGATAATTGACCTCCAACAACTACAAACATCTTCCTTTGTGCTAGATATGACTCCAACCAGTGGAGAAGTTTTTTCCCTGATTCATGTTGACTTCAATTTTGTCAGGTGTCTTTGATGCTCCACTCTATCAATTTCTGTCTTGATGCTGAGGGCAGTCACTCTCTCCTCATCACTGGAATTCAGCTGTTTTTGTCTATGTTTGGACCAAAGCTGTAATGAGGTCAGGAGCTGAATGGCCCTAGCAGAATCCAAAATGAGTGAGCAGATTATTTCTAAGTGCCACATGAGAGCACTGTTAATGTCAAATTGCATCACTTTGATGATTGAGAATTGACTGTTAGGATGGTAATTGGTTAGATTGGATACGTCCTGCTGTTTGTGAACAGGACATACTTGAGCAATTTTCCACATTGTTGGATAGATGCCAGTGTTGTAGCTGTATTGGAACAGCTTGGATAGGAGCATGGTTGATCAATATTTATCTCTCAACCAATATCACTTAAAACAGAGTTTCTGGCCATTATTACATTGCTGTTTATTAGACCTTGCTGTGTGCATATTGGTCATTGTATTTCCTATATTACAATAATACACTCCATTAGTTGTAAAGTGCTTTGGGACAACCTAATATCATGAACAACAACATGTAAATGCAAAACAAAAACAGAATTACCTGGAAAAACTCAGCAGGTCTGGCAGCATCGGTGGAGAAGAAAAGAGTTGACGTTTCGAGTCCTCATGACCCTTCAATATGTAAATGCAAGTCCTTTCTTTTCGAGGACTTGTATAATATAGTATAAACCACAATTGATGTTGGATGACACAGCATCAAATAACATGCGAAACAGCAAAGTTTACAAGTGCTTTCAATTTAATTTTTTAATGTCATTTCTTTAAATGAAATCCACTTCAAAATAACTCCTCCATGGCGATATTTAGAGGAGTTACCATCAAAGAGTCTTGAATGGTGAGCAGATTAAAATGCAGACCTTTTTCCGTTTGTACAACACAATGGATTACTCTGCACTTTAGTTTGTAATTCAATATTACTATATGAAAAATAACTACAAGCTATATGTGGCAATGACTATTTAGTTTTAATATAAACCTCTTGTGCTATTAAATAGAACATGCACAAATATACCACCAATCACAAAAAGTTGTGCCACAGGTTAGCAAGGCTATATTATAAAAAAGCAAACCAAGGACTAAACTTTATTTCTAGAAGATAGAATTGAAAAGTAAACATGTTATGCCAAATCTTGGTTAGGCCATGCTTCCAGTACTGCATGTAGATCTGGTTGCCATATTATAAAAAGGATATAGAGGCATTGGAGAGAGGGTGCTGAGTAGGTTTACGGGGATGATACCCGAAATGTGTGGGTATACATATCAGGAAAGGATTGACAGGCTGTGTCTCTTCTCTCTTTTTGGGGGGAGGGGGACAAAAAAGGGCTGAAGGGTGACCTAATAGAGGTCTTTAAAATGATGAAAGGTTTTGATAGAGTGGATAGAGAATGTTTCCACTTGTGGGGAAGAACATAACTAGGGGGTATCAATATAAAACAGAATTACCTGGAAAAACTCAGCAGGTCTGGCAGCATCGGCGGAGAAGAAAAGAGTTGACGTTTCGAGTCCTCATGCCCCTTCGACAGAACTTGCGTTCGAGTCCAAGAAAGAGTTGAAATATAAGCTGGTTTAAGGTGTGTGTGTGGGGGGCGGAGAGATAGAGAGACAAAGAGGTGGGGGGGGGGGGTTGGGGGGGTGTGGTTGTAGGGACAAACAAGCAGTGATAGAAGCAGATCATCAAAAGATGTCAACGACAATAATACAATAGAACACATAGGTGTTAAAATTAAAGTTGGTGATATTATCTAAACGAATGTGCTAATTAAGAATGGATGGTAGGGCACTCAAGGTATAGCTCTAGTGGGGGTTTTTTTTATATATAATGGAAATAGGTGGGAAAAGGAAAATCTTTATAATTTATTGGAAAAAAAAAGGGAAGGGGGAAACAGAAAGGGGGTGGGGATGGGGGAGGGAGCTTACGACCTAAAGTTGTTGAATTCAATATTCAGTCCGGAAGGCTGTAAAGTCCCTAGTCGGAAGATGAGGTGTTGTTCCTCCAGTTTGCGTTGGGCTTCACTGGAACAATGCAGCAAGCCAAGGACAGACATGTGGGCAAGAGAGCAGGGTGGAGTGTTGAAATGGCAAGCGACAGGGAGGTTTGGGTCATTCTTGCGGACAGACCGCAGGTGTTCTGCAAAGCGGTCGCCCAGTTTACGTTTGGTCTCTCCAATGTAGAGGAGACCACATTGGGAGCAACGAATGCAGTAGACTAAGTTGGGGGAAATGCAAGTGAAATGCTGCTTCACTTGAAAGGAGTGTTTGGGTCCTTGGACGGTGAGGAGAGAGGAAGTGAAGGGGCAGGTGTTGCATCTTTTGCGTGGGCATGGGGTGGTGCCATAGGAGGGGTTGAGGAGTAGGGGGTGATGGAGGAGTGGACCAGGGTGTCCCGGAGGGAGCGATCCCTACGGAATGCCGATAAGGGGGGTGAAGGGAAGATGTGTTTGGTGGTGGCATCATGCTGGAGTTGGCGGAAATGGCGGAGGATGATCCTTTGAATGCGGAGGCTGGTGGGGTGATAAGTGAGGACAAGGGGGACCCTATCATGTTTCTGGGAGGGAGGAGAAGGCGTGAGGGCGGATGCGCGGGAGATGTGCCGGACACGGTTGAGGGCCCTGTCAACGACCGTGGGTGGAAAACCTCGGTTAAGGAAGAAGGAGGACATGTCAGAGGAACTGTTTTTGAATGTAGCATCATCGGAACAGATGCGACGGAGGCGAAGGAACTGAGAGAATGGGATGGAGTCCTTACAGGAAGCAGGGTGTGAGGAGCTGTAGTCGAGATAGCTGTGGGAGTCGGTGGGTTTGTAATGGATATTGGTGGACAGTCTATCACCAGAGATTGAGACAGAGAGGTCAAGGAAGGGAAGGGAAGTGTCAGAGATGGACCACGTGAAAATGATGGAGGGGTGGAGATTGGAAGCAAAATTAATAAATTTTTCCAAGTCCTGACGAGAGCATGAAGCGGCACCGAAGTAATCATCGATGTACCGGAGAAAGAGTTGTGGAAGGGGGCCGGAGTAGGACTGCATCAATATAAGATAGTCACCAAGAAATCCAATGGGGAATTCAGAAGAAACCACTTTACCTAAAGAGAGGTGGGAATGTGGAACTTGCTACCACAGGGAGTGGTAGAAGTGAATATTATTGCATTTGAGGGGAAGCTAGACAAACATATGCGAGAGGAGGGAATAGAGTGTTATGATGAAGAAACCTGAAAGGAAGCCCGAGTGGAGCATAAACACTGGCATGAGCTGGTTGGGCTGAATGGTCTGATCTGTGCTGTACATCCTGTGTAATCCTTTGTATGCATTTAAATTGGTAAGATTAGCTAAATTACAAAGAGTTAAAAGAAGAAAGTAGATGTTGGCCAATAATATAGATATATGTTTTTTTAATATAGAAATTATAACTATTCTTTCTTGATGCACAGGGATTAGCTCTTCATATTCTTTGGTTTCACACTTGTGTCAGAAATACAGACCAAAAAAGGAAACTACAGGAATGAAAACAGCTTCTTGGATGAGTGTAAATAAAGACTGTTTTACATTCACATCATCAGTTACTTTTTGTTTGAGTGAATAGAATGAAAGGAGAATAACAAAGGACAGTAAAAGACCAGCTGGTCCAGCAAAGAGTCATCCTATGCTATCATGTTACAGCACCTGCACCTCACCTTTCCCATCCCTCACCAAGCAGTCATGCAATCTACTGAGCGAGGTTAGCAAAAAAAAACTCCCAATACCAAATTAGGGGTGAAAAAAACCTGGAAAATATCTCTCCCCTCTCTGCCCTGAAATTGATCCATCAATGTATACCCAATCCCTCACCTGCTTTCTATTTGTAAAGTGTTGGCCACAATCAAGAGTTTATAAAATGGTAGGGTGGTTCCAGCACAGGAAGAAGACATTTGGCCTGTTGAGTCCATGCCAGCTCTCAACAAGAGCAACTTAACTAGTCCCAGTCCCCTGCCCTTTTTTTGTCTGCAATTTTTTTCTTTTCAGGTGCTTATCCAATTTTCTTTCAGTCTGATTGTATCTACCTCCACCACACTCTCAGGCAGTACATTCCAGTTCCTTCCCACTTGTTGCATTTTTTTTCAAAAAGAGCTTTACCTCATGTCATCTTTTGCAAATGTCTTAAATCTAGGCCCTTCACTTCTCAGCCCTTCCGCCAGTAGGAAAAATTTCTCTCTATCATCTCTGTCTGGACCCTCCATGATTTGGAACACCTTGATCAAATCTCCTTTCAGCCTCCTCTTTTCTAAGGAGAATAACCTCAGCATCTCCAATCTATCTATGTAACTGAAGACCCTCAACTCTGGGACCACCCTCATAAATATCTTTTGTATCCTCTCTCAAGCCTTCACATCCTTCCTAGAGTGCATTGCTGGAATTGGACCCGATTCTCCAGTTGAGGCCTAACCAATGTTTTATAACTTTAACTTTGGTCCTGCCTGCAAGTGGAGTGGCCATAAACATAAGATAGTCACTAATAAATCCAGAAGAGAAATCACTTTGCCCAGAGAGTGGTTAGAATATGGAACTTGCTACCATGGAGAGTGTTTGAGGTGAATAGCATAGTTTTATTCAAGGGGAAGCTAGGGAAAGACACAAGTGTAAAAGGAATAGAAGTTCTTCTGATGGGCTTAAATGAAGAACGGGGGAGGCTTGTGTGGAGGATAAACACTGGCAGGAGCCTGTTGTGCTGAAATGGTCTTGTTTCTGTGATTATAGAAACCATGTAAACAAATGATCTTGAGGGTTAAATCCCACTGTGTGTTGAGATAGTTGATTGCAGTTCTGGGCTGTACAATTGTCATTGTCTAACCTTTCGCCTCAGAGCTCCTAGTCTATAGAGAAAGCAGAAAACAGCTAGTCTTCATTCTTCATTTAATTTTTTAAATCAGCATAAGGGACAGGCTAATGTTTCAGTGTTTTCATTGAAACTTTCTTCTTCAAAATCCCTATCAGCTACGAATCTCAAAACCATGCCGTGTGATTGTCTCTGTCTCTGAGATATTTTCCCTTCTTTCTCCCCTCCGTCTCTGCACTGAGTGGCTCCCCATTGCAGCTACTTCCAGTCCCTCCAATTCACACACTGCATGAATCAGTTCATGAACATGTTCTGTAGATTAAGGTCTCACTTTGAAAAGACACGCCTCCTGAGGCCTTATCTGGTTCTTTATGTAGTTTAAACTCAGACCTGCTGTCCCCAGTCCTCCCAACCTAACAATACACCTTTTAAACTCATTCCAAGTGGTCAAAAAGGTAATGTTGTGTTGATCCTTAAGTCAAATGAAAATAAACAAGACTTAATACATTACAGTATTTGAGTAGCAGTTTGCAAGAACAATTGAGAATCACATTCATCTGTTGATCCTTGGGTAGGACGGTGATTCCTGTTCCAGGCATATACTGCATTGTCATCACAGTCTCAACTTGAACCTACGCTGATTGAACCAAGCCCCTATGAAGGGGAATTTGTCCAATCACATTTTCTTCCATGCACTACCCCCCAACCTCTCCAGTTATATTCATGATTTGTATACATCCAAGCATTGATAGTGCCTGTGCACCTCTTATCTCTTTCTATTCAGTCTCCTCAGAAATTTCTATTGTCTCTGGGTTAATGACCCATGCTGGAGACCTGAAACTAACAGCTTTTGCTGACTGTTTTAAAACTTGATTACATTGCTGATTTAATTAGAGGAATGAATGTACCCATTCTATTCAAGTTCTCAAGTCTTCCCAAGCTATCCAACTCAAATAGCCCATCCATCTGGACCAAATGTAACCCTTTCATTTTTCTTTTAAAGACCTGATTTAATTTTCACGCCGTAAGTTGTTAAAGGCTGGAGTTCACTGCCTGGATGGATGGTGGAAGCAGATCCATAATAACTTTCAAAAAGGAATTGGTTATACACTTGAAAATAATTGCAGTGCCATGCGGAAAGAGCAGTGGAGTGGGACTAATTGGATAACACTTTCAAAGAGTTGGCACAGGCATGATGGGTCAAATGGCCTCCTGTGCTGTATAATTCTAATTTCCTTAAGGTCTACACTTTTCTGGAATTAAAGCTTCATCTCTCTCAGCCTATCATTGACTTTTCAACTAGAAAATGTAATGAACCTTCTCTGAACCATTTCCATGGGCTGTAGATCGTCTATCATGTGATGGGGTCCAAAATTATACATAAGGCAGAATTTTATGTCACGCGGGCAGGCAGGTGTGCGCCCAATCTGATCAGGCGTAAAATCACGCGACATATCGTGCGATGAGGGTCCCAACATCATCGCGCATTCCTGTGATATTTCGCTTGGCAGGCATGTGCAAATGTCAGAAGTGCGCCAGCCAACAATTAAGAGGGCAATTAAGCCCATTAATGTCGCAATTGTCTCTGATTTTTCGTGGCCCGTCCAACCTTACAGTTGGCAAATCAGCCAGACGGCCTTTACGTTTTTCATCAAATCTCATCCAAGGGTGGGATGAGATCTCCATCATGAAATAAAATAAATATAAATATCTGTGGACAGCATTTTTATGAGGTATATTTTCAGGTGCTTGATTGTGATGCATGGACATTTTTTGCAGCTTTTAAAATCTTTATTTAATCATTTGCAGATCTGCAGTTCGCTAAGGCAGCTGTCTGCCTTCAGGGAGCTCACTTGAAGCGCTCACCCGTCGACCATGGTGACATCATCACCCACCCTCTTCCCGCTCCCACCCGGTCAATGCTCAGCTTTTCAGTGCGCATTTCACGCTGGCTGGCCGCTAATTGGCGGTCAGGGGCCGATTGTGGTTGGGGGTCCATTTCCCAGCCGCTCCCGGGCCCACTGATCGCTTGTGCCCGCCAACGGTAAAATTCAAGCCAGAGTTTTCTAAATGAGACCTTGCCAAGGTTTACACAAGAGAGCACACTTTTGTATTTAATCATCATGATGAAGCATGCTGATCTCTATTTGCTTTTGCAGTAGCCTGTGGTACAGGTTTGTGAACCTTCATGCAAACTTTAGGGTATTCTGAGATCATGGAAGGTGTTATAGAAATGCAAGGGCTTTCCTTCTATTGTGTGATACATGGTCAAAGAAGAATAAAGTGTTTGATGCCAATCAGGCTACTTGCATGAATGAGGCTAACGTATTAGGACAACTAAAGTAAGATCTAAAAGCATTTGAACCATTGTAGTGAAGTTAATCTACTGGCACATCATCTGACTTGAGTGGTTATTTATTACATAGTCCTATTTATACTCCTGCTATTTTACTTTGGATACCAAGAAATCAATGTTTTCTGATGGACCGTCAGTATTTACACTCAGATTGACATTAAAAAAACTGGGTCCACAAGGTTGAGATATACAAGGAATCTAGGGTGGAATTTTATGGCCCCATTTTGGTGGGGGTGGGGCTGGAAAATGCAGCGAGCCATTCCAAAGTCCTTTTGACTTCAGCAGGACTGGAAAATCCCACTGGCAGGAGGGGCTGTAAAAGTCCACCACTTGTTTTGGTTGTGTAAGTGGAGAGAGGCAGTTAATGGACACCCATCCTAGCATCCAAACTAAAACTGAGACAGTATTAAAGCAGCATCATTCTATTTACTGAATGCTCATAAATAGATAGCTTAAAGCCCTGACTGTAGAATGGATTCAAATTGATTTGTCCCTAATTAGAGTGGATTACTTTTTTGGAGGGGATATGGGCAAGGCCAGCATTTATTGACCATCTCTAATCAGCTTCTTGAGCACAACTGAGAAGCTTGCTGGGCCATTTCAGGTGGTAGTTGAGCATCAACAATATTGGTGTTGGTTTGGAGTCGCCTGTGAGATGGACCAGGTAAAAATGCCAGATTTCCTACCTGAACAGAAATTGGTGAATCAGGTGAGGTTTTTACACCAATCTGACTGCTTCATAAGACAATCATGTTGGTTGTTCCTGATGGCCAGCATTGCCACTACACAAATGACAATTACATAACGCCACCCTGTCAACAATCACAGAATCACACAGTGCAGAAGAGGCCCTTCTGCCCATCAAGTCTGCACCAACACGTGAGAAACACCTGACCTATTTACCTAATCCGATTTACCAGAAATTGGCTCATAGCCTTGAAGGTTATGACGTGCCAGGTGCTCATCCAGGCACTTTCTAAAGGATGTGAAGCAACCCGCCTCCATCACCCTCCCAGGCAGTGCATTCCAGCCCGTCACCACCCTCTGCGTAAAAAAAAGTTTTTCCTCACATCCCCCCTAAACCTCCTGTCCCTCACCTTGAACTTATATCCCCTTGTGACTGACCCTTCAACTAAGGGGAACAGCTGCCCCCTATCCACCCTGTCCATGCTCTTCATAATTCTGTACACCTCGATCAGGTCATCCCTCAGACTTCTCTGCTCCAATGAAAACAACCCAAGTCTATCCAACCTCTCTTCATAACTTAAATGTTTCATCCCAGGCAACATGCTGGTGAATCTCCTCTGCACCCCCTCCAGTGCAATCACATCCTTCCTATAATGTAGCGGCCAGAACTGCACACAGAACTCCAGCTGTGGCCTCACTAAGGTTCTATACAACTCCAGCATGACCTCCCTACTTTTGTAATTGATGGCTCGATTGATAAAGGCAAGTATCCCATATGCCTTTTTCACCACCCCACTAACATGCCCCTCCGCCTTCAGAGATCTATGACACACACGCCAAGGTCCCTTTGTTCCTCAGAACTTCCTAGTGTCATGACATTCATTGAATACTTCCTTGTCAAATTACTCCTTCCAAAGTGTATCACCTCACACTTTTCAGGGTTAAATTCCATCTGCCACTTATCTTCCCATTTGACCATCCCGTCTATATCTTCCTGTAGCCCAAGACACTCAACCTCACTGTTAACCACCCGGCCAATCTTTGTGTCATCCGCAAATTTACTAATCCTACCCCCCACATAGTCATCTATGTCATTTATATAAATGACAAATAAAAGGGGCCCGAGCAGAATCCCTGTGGTACACCACTGGACACTGGCTTCCAGTCACTAAAGCATCCTTCTGTCATCACCCTCTGCCTCCTACAACTAAGCTAATTTTGAATCCACCTTATCAAATTACTCTGTATCCCACGTGCAATTGCCTTCTTTATAAGTCTCCCATGTGGGACGTTGTCAAAGGCTTTGCTGAAATCCATATAAACTACATCAACTGCACTACCTTCATCTACACACCTGGTCACCTCCTCAAAAAATTCAATCAAATTTGTTAGGCATGACCTCCCTCTGACAAAGCCATGCTGACTATCCCTGATCAAATCTTACCTCTCCAAGTGGAGATAGATTCTCTCCTTCAGAATTTTCTCCAATAGTTCCCCTACCACTGACGTGAGACTCACTGGCCTATAGTTCCCTGGCTTATCTCTACAACCCTTCTTAAATAGTGGAACCACATTAGCTGTTCTCCAGTCCTCTGGCACCTCCCCTGTGGCCAGAGAGGAATTAAAAATTTGAGTCAGAGCCCCTGCGATCTCCCTTGTCTCCCTCAGCAGCCTGGGACACAAATCATCTGGACTTAGAGATTTGTCCACTTTTAAGCCTGCCAACACCTCCAATACATTGTTACTCCCTATATCAATTTGCCCAAGAACCTTGCAGTCTGTCTCCCTGAGTTCCATACCTTCATCCTCATTGGCTTGGGTGAAGATGGATGTGAAGTATTCATTCAACACTCTACCGGTGTCCTCTGGCTCCACCCATAGATTTCCCCCTTGGTTCCTAATGGGCCTGACTCTTTCCCTGGTTATCCTCTTCCTGTCGATATACTTATAGAATATCTTGGGATTTTCCCTACTTTTACCAGCCAGAGCTTTCTCATATCCCCTCTTTGCTCTCCTAATTGCTTTCTTAATCTCCACCCTGCACTTTCTGTACTCCACTAATGCCTCCGCTGATTTGCTTCCCTTGTACCTGCTAAAAGCCCCTCTTTTCCTTCTCATCGTATCCAGCAGTTTCATGGTCTCCATTACTGATGCTAGCTTTTTATTCTATATTTATTTAATTACCTGAATTTAAATTCTCTGGCTGCACGGTGGGATTTGTACTGGTGTATCTGGATTACTAGTTCACTGATATAAGGGCTTTGGTACAGTACCTACTTAAGCTTTGAGGATCAGGCATAACATATCCAGGACAGTAATTCCAGTCCATGTTGTACAGTATTGTTACATCATGGATTGGTAGCATCTCTTGGGTAACAAAGACAGTTATGTGAGAAATGGAATAAACTGCAGCAAGAAGTGATGTTCTGTGTTCAAAATTAAGATCCGTTTTCAGGGTGAAGCTGTATAGGAGTAATTATATGAGACTCTGCTCCAGGCATGGGAGCTAGGCAGGGCTAGATTAACACATGATCTCCTGAATACAACTGACAGGTGTGCAAATTGGAAGTAGAGTTTGTTAGTGTTATACCTGTCTTCTGGTCCTTGGCATGTGGGAAGTATGACAGCTTCTGCTGGAAAAAAGGAAGAGAGTGCAAGAGGAGGCCCTGGGACAGGCAACCAGCAGCACCTAGGGGAGAGTGTGAGAGGAAGACCCTGGGATGGATAGGTAGTCAGCAGCACCTAGAGGATCTAGTCTATCTAGAGAGTCAAGCATCTAGTCTATACTCAAGTAGGAGTAAGGGTAAAATAAAAGCAAGGTCCCGTATTTTATTTAGTTAAGATATGTCTGGGAGCTCAGCCCTGTGATCTGCATGCCCTGAGCTATGTGGGAATTCCTAGACACTTCTGGCGGTCTGGATGCCCATGTGTGCAGGAAGTGCCTCTGACTGGAGCAACTCGAGCTCTGGGTTTGGATCTTGAGCAGCAGCTGGGGGCACTCTGGTGCATTCACAAGGCTGAGAGATTTGTGGATAGCACGTTTCAGGGCGTGGTCACCCCATAGCTTAAGGAAGTGCAAACAGAGAGGGAATGGGTGACCACCAGACAGAAGAAAGGGACCAGACAAGTAGTGAGGGAATCCCCCAAGTGCATCTCACTCTCAAATGATTTTTCCAACTTGGAAAAATGTGAGAGTGACTGTTCCTCTGTGGAGGCCAATCTGAGCCAAGGCCATGCCACTGTGGGTGGTCCAGCTGCTTGGGGGGTGGGGGGGTGGGGGTGTGGAGGAGGAAGCGTGGAAGGGTAATAGAGGTAGGGGATTCATTGGTGAGGCTAGTATGTGCTTCTGTGGCCGTAGACATGACTCCAGGATGGTATGTTGCCTCCCAGGTGCCAGGGTTAAGGATGTCACAGAACGGCTGCAGGGCATTCTGAAGGGGGTGGGTGAACAGCCAGAGGTCATGGTCCATGTTGGGACCAATGACATAGGAAGAAAGAGAAACGAGGTCCTGCAAGCAGACTTTAGGGAGTTAGGTAGGAAATTGAAACAGAAAGCAGGACTTCAAAGGTAGTAATCTCCGGATTACTCCTGGTGCCACACAGTAGTGAGTATAGAAACAGAAGGATAGAGCTGATGAATGCTTGGCTGGAGAAATGGTGCAGGAGAGAGGACTTTAGATTCTTGGGGCATTGGGACCATTTCGGGGGGAGGTGGGACCTATACAAGTTGGACGAGTTACATCTGAATAGGAACAGGACTGACACCCTCACGGGGAGGTTTGCTAATGCTGTTTGGGGTGGATTTAAACTAAATTGGCAGGGGAATGGGATCCTGAGACATAGTTCAGAAGGGAGAGAAGCAGAGATGGAATTAGAAGTTAAAACGCTAGTAAATGAGTCTAGAAGGCAGAGGAAACATAGGCTAAATAAGAAAGAAGGCTAAATGGAATATAATTCAATGCAAGGAGCCTGAAGAGTAAGACAGACGAGTTGAGGGCACAGATTGGCACGTGGGAGTATGATATCACAATTAAGACTGAGACTTGGCTCAAAGAAGGGCAGGATTGGCAGCTCAACATTCCTGGTTATAGGATAATCAAACGGGATAGAGGGAGGGATAGAAGAGAGGTTCACAATATTGATCAAGGAATCAATTATAGCAGTGAGGAGGGATGATACCTTGGAAGAATCATCAAATTAAGCCATATGGGTGGAAGTAAAAAACACAAAAGGGGCAAACACACTGTGGGTGTGTACTGTAGGACCCCAAACAGTCAGAGAGAGATAGAGGATCAAATATGTTATCAACTTTCAGAGAAGTGTAAGAACAATAAGGCAGTAATACACGGGGATTTTAACTATCCAAATATTAACTGGGATAGTTTTAGTGTGCAAGGTAGGGAGGGAGCAAAATTCTTAAGTTGCTTCCAGGAGAACCTTTTTAGCCAGTAAGTAGAAAGCCCAACAAGGGAGGGGGTGGTTTGGATCTAAGATTCGGAGATTTGGAAGGGCATCATTAGGGGGGCATTTTGGAGATAATGACCATAACTCAGTTAGATTTAGGATAGTTATGGAAAAGGATAAGGTTGGGCCGGGAATAAAAGTTCTAAACTGGGGAAAGGCTAATTTTACTAAGATGAGATATGATTTGGCCCAAGTGGACTGGGAGCAGCTACTTGCAGATAAAACTGTGTCAAAACAGTGGGAGGCATTCAAGGAGGAAATAGCGAGAGTACAGGGCAAATATGTTCCCTTAAAGACAAAGGGTGGGGCCAAGTCCGGAGAACCCTGGATATCAAGGGACATAGAGGTTAGGATTAAGAGAAAGAGAAGCTTATGGCAGATAGCGAGGGCTCAATATGGCAGAGTCCTTAGACAGTATAAAAAGTGCAGGGGGCAACTTAAGGAAATTACGAAAGCTAAGAAAGTGCATGAGAAAGCATTGGTGGGTAAAATATTTCTAAATATAAACAGCAAGAGAATAACTAGGGAAAGAGTAGAGCCAATTAGGGACCATAGAGGTACTCTGTGTGTGGACCTGGAAGACATGGGTACTGTCCTCAATGAATACTCGGCGCCAGTCTTCACATGGAAAAGGATGACGCAGGTATAGACATTAGGGTGGATGACTGTGAAATATTAGAGGAAATTAACATAGAGAGGAGGAACTAGCAGCCTTTAAAAGTGGATAAATCCGCAAGCCCGATTGAGATGTACCCCAAGCTGTTGAAGGAGGCAGGTGAAGAGATATCAAGGACCCTGGCAGTAATTTTCAAGTCCTCTCTGGCCACAGGTGGGGTGCCAGAGGACTGGAGGACTGCTGCTCCATTATTTAAAAAAGGGAGGAAGGGATAAACCAGGAAATTACAGGCCAGTCAGTCTAACCTCGGTGGTGGGGAAGTTACTAGAAAGAATTCTGAAGGACAGAATATATCTGCACTTGGAGAGACATGGATTAATCAGGGATAGTCAACATGGATTTGTTAAGGGAAGGTCATGTTTGACTTTTCTGAGCAAGTAACCAGGAGGGTAATGCATTTGATGTGGTCTAAATGGATTTTAGCAAGGCTTTTGATAAGGTCCCTTCAAGGCAGACTGGTCAAGAATATAAGAGCACATGGGATCTAAGGCAAAGTGGCACGTTGAATCCAAAATTGGCTGAGAGGCAGGAAGCAGAGGATGATGGTAGAGGGGTGTTTCTGTGACTGGAAATCTGTTTCCAGTGGGGTTCCACAGGGCTCGGTGCTGGGGCCCTTGCTGTTTGTGGTGTACATAAATGATTTAACAAAAGACTTAAATGTAGGTGGTATGATCAAGAAGTTTGTGGGTGACATGAAAATTGGTACGGCAGTAAATAGGGAGGAGGATAGCCATAAACAGCAGGAGGATATTGATGGACTGGTCAGGTGGGCAGAGCAGTGGCAATTGGAATTCAACCCAGTGTGAGGTAATGCACTTGGGGAGAGCTAACAAGGCAAGGGATTACACCATGAATGGTAGGAACCTGGAAAGTACTGAAGATCAGAGGGACCTTGGTGTGCATATCCACAGATCCCTGAAGGTAGCAGGGATAAGGTGGTTAGGAAGGCATATGGGATACTTGCCTTTATTAGCTGAGGTGAAGAATACAAGAGCAGGGAGGTTATGCTGGAATTGTATAAAATGCTGGTTAAGCCACAAGTGGAGTTCTGGTCACCACATTATAGGAAGGATGTGATTGCACTGGAGAGGGTGCAGAGGAGACTTACCTGGATGCTGTCTGGGCTGGAGGGTCTGAGCTATAAAGAAAGATGGGCGTTGTTTTCCTTTGAGCATCGAAGGTTGAGAGGGGACCTAATAGAGGTGTATAAGATTGAGGGAAATAGGGTGGATTGAAAGGCACTTTTTCCATTAGTAGATGGGTCAATATCCAGGGGGCATAGATTTAAGGTAAGAGGTAGAAAGCTGAGAGGGGAGTTGAGGAGAATTTTTTCTACCCAGAGGATGGTAGGAGTCTGGAACTCACTGCCTGAAAGGGTGGTTCAGTCAGAAACTCTCGTAACATTTAAGAAGTATTTAGATATTCACTTGTGTTGCTATAGTCTCCAGGACTATGGGCCAAGCGCTAGAAAATGGGATTAGTGTAATCAGATCTTTGTTGACCGGCATGGACACGATGGGCCAAATGGCCTCTTTCTGTTCTGTAAACGTCAATGATCCTATAAAGGATAGGGCTAGTGGAGCTGTACATGGTAACAACAGAATCATTACCAACGCCTGCTGTCTGAAAATATGGGAGCAGTGCTTACAATCTGAAATAGTTGAACTCAGTATTGAGTTTAAGACCATGAGACATAGGAGCAGAAATTGGCCCATCGAGTCTTCTCTGCCTTTCTGTGAGATCATGGCTGATATGATAGTCCTCAACTCCACTTTCCTGCCTTCTCCCCATAACCCTTGATTCCCTTAATGATTAAAACTCTGCCTATCTCAGCCATGAATGTACTTAACGACCCAGCCTCTTAGTCCTCTATGGTAAAAACTTCCACAGATTAACTACCCTCTGAGAGAAGAAATTCCTCCTCATTTCTGTCTTATATGGGTGACCCCTTATTCTGAGAATATGCTCTCTGGTCCTGGACTCTCCTACAAGGGGAAATAACCTCTCAGCATCTACCCTGTTAAGCCCCCTAAGAATCTTCTATGTTTCAATAAGGTCACCTCTTATTCTTCTAAACTCCAATGAGTACAGGCCTAACCTACTCAATCTTTCCTCATAAGAAAATCCCTCCATACCTGCGATCAAACTAGTGAACCTTCTCTGGATTGCATCCAATGCCAGTATATCTTTCCTTAGATAAGGGGACCAAAACTGTTCACAGTATTCTAGGTGTGATCTAACTAGTGCCTTGCATAGTTTTAGCAAGACTTCTCTATTTTTATATTCCTTTCCCTTTGGAATAAAGGCCAACATTCTATTTGCCTTCCCTATTGCCTGTTGAACTTGTATGTTAGCTTTTTGGAATTCATGCATGAGGATTCCCAAATCCCTCTGTGCTGTAGCTTTCTGCAGTCTTTTTCCATTTAAATAACATTCAGCTCCTCTATTCTAAGGGAATCAAGGGTTATGGAAAAAAGGCCAAATGCATGACCTCACATTTTCCCACATTATATTTCATTGCCAAGTTTTTGCCCACTCGCTTAACCTGTCTATATCCCTCTGTAGACTCCTTGAGTCATCCTCACCACTTGCCTTCCCACCTATTTTTGTGTCTTCTGTAAACTTGGCAATTGTATATTCACTTCCCTCATCTAAGTCATTAATATATATTGTAAATAATTGTGGCCCCATCACTGATCCCTGTGGCACTCCAGGTTGCATCTTGAAAATGCCCCCCTTATCCCACCTCTCTGTCTTCTATTAGTTAGCCAGTCCTCTATCCATGCTAATATACTACCCCCAACACTGTGGGCTCTTATCTTATTAAGTAGCCTCATGTGCGGTACCTTATTGAACGCCTTTTGGAAATCCAAATATATTACTTCTGCTGGTTCCCCTTTATCTATCCTGCTTGTTACTTCCTCAAAGAATTCTAATAAATTTGTTAGGCATGATTTCCCCTTCATGAAGCCATGCTGACTCTGCTTGATTATATTGTGCATTTCCAAATGCTCTGCTTTTACATCCTTTATAATAGACTCTAACATTTTCCCAATGACAGATGTTAAGCTAAATGGCCTATAGTTACCTGTTTTTTGTCTCCCTCCCTTTTTGAATAAGGGCATTACATTGGCAGTTTTCCAATCTTCTGGGACATTTCCAGAATCTAAGGATTCTTGGAAGCTTACTACCAGTGCATCTGCTATTTGTGTAGCTACTTTCTTTAGTATACCAGGATGCAACCCATCAGGTCCAGGGGATTTATCAGCCTTTAACTCCATTAGTTTCCCTAGTACCTTATCTCTAGTGATAGTTATTGTATTTATTTCCTCCGCACCCTTTGCCCCTTGATTATTTAGTATTTTTGGAATACTATGAGTGTCTTCTACTGTGAAGACTGATGCAAATTATTTATTCAACTTCTCTGCCATTTCCTGGTTCCCCATTATTATTACCCCAGCTTCATTCTCTAAGGGGCCTATGTTCACTTTGGTCTCTCTTCCTTTTTATATATTTAAAGAAGCTCTTATTGTCCGTTTTTATATTACTTGCTAGTTTACCCTCAAAGTTTACTTTTTCCCCCTTTTTTTTTGGTCATCTTTTGTTGGTTTTGAAAACTTTCCCAATCCTCTGGGTTACCACTAATCTTTGCCACATTGTATGTTTTTTTATTTCACTTTGATACTATCCTTAACGTCCTTGGTTATCCCCTTCTTAGAATCCTTCTTCCTCACTGGGATATATCTTTGTTGTGAGTCATGAACTATTCTCTTAAACTCCTCTCCCAGTCCACTCCAGCCAACTCTGCCCTGATTCCTTTAATTACCCTTATTTAAGTTTAGCACAGTTGTTTCTGACCCAAGGGAAGAATTTTCCTGTTGGCAAGTGGGGGCGGGGCCTGCTCACCGACGCGTAAAATGACGCACGGTGACGTCGGAAGGAATGCCCGACGTCACCCCGCGCCATTTCCATTTTCAGGTCGGTGGGGTTGCAGCCAAGTCAGCTGTGCGCCCGCTGACCTGTCAATGGCCTATTAAGGGACCTGCCCTTCCAACCTTAAGGTTGGCGGGCAGACTGGGAGCCCTGGTGGGCTTCAGAAAAAGCATGAAACCACATCCACGGCCAGGATGCAGGATGAGGTTTCATGAGTGTATTTGAATTTTTAATAAAGGTTTCAGTATTAGTTATGATCATGTCCCAACTTATGTGACAGTGTCTCATGAGGGGACATACCACGGAAATCTTTTTCTATCATTTGTATAACAATTTTTTATTTGAAGCCGATCTCCCTGAGGCAGCACTTAGCCTCAGAGAGATCAGTGCACTCTTTTGTGCACATGCGTGAAGCAGCGCACTCCCAGCTGAGGGAATCTCTTCACCTCCCCTCCCCCGCTCCCAAATGGAGCGCATAGCATTTCCTAGCGGGCATCACGCTGGACGGGTCTTAACTGGCCCACCCACAAAATGGCAGCATGCCCCTGATCGGGGGTGCCAATCGGAGGCACACCCACTTCCGTACTCCGCCCCCTCAACAGGGGAAATTTTTTTCCCCAAGTTACTTATTCTCAAACTGAATGGTAAATTTTACCATGGTATGGCCACTGTTTTCCTCTGAGATAATTTATTAAACCTGCCTCATTACACATTACCAGATCCAAAATAGCCTGATCCCTGGTTGGATCCATCATATTTTGTTCTAAGAAACTGACCCAAATACACTATGAATCCTTGCTCATGGCTACCTCTGCCAATTTGATTTTCCCAATCTACATGAATATTAGTCGCCCATGATTAATGTATTGCCTTTTTTACATGCCCTAATTATCTCCTGATTTATTCTCTGTCCTACAGTATAGCTACTGTCAGGGGGCCTATAGACTACTCCCAACAGTGTCTTTGGAAGGCATTCACTTTATTTCTCTCTCCACAGATGCTGCCTGATCTGAGCATTTTCTGTTTCTATTCCAGATTTCCCGTGCCCTCAGTACTTTGCATTTGTTTAACTTCCTTAGCGTTAAGGCCACTATTTTCCATCAATCAGTGTGGGACTGCCTTCGTGAGGTGGACTGCGGTGGTTTGAGAAAGGAGATTTGCATTTCTCTTGCACTTTCTCCAATTCAGGATGACCTAAAGCACTTCACAGTTTATGAAGCGCTTTTGACATGTAGTCACTTCATGTAGAAAAGGTGGCCACTTGTTTGTGCACAGCAAGCTCTCCCACACACACTAATTAAATAAAAGGCCATTTAATCTATTTAAGGCATTGGTTGAGGCATGAACATTGGCCAGGACACCAGGAGGACTCGCCTGCTCTTCCGACTAGCACCGTGGGATCTTTTACGTCCAACTAAGCAAGGAGATGGGGTTTAACGTTTCCTTCAGGATTGCACTGAAGTGCCAATCTAAATTTCGTGTCCAGACCCCTGGAGTGGAACTGGGAGCTCCAGTTTTCTGACTCTGAAGTGGGAGGGCTTCATTGAGCTACAGTTAACAATTCTACACTGAAGGTGCACCCATCTTCTGAAGCGCAACTATAGATGGGCAAGAAACAGCAGCCTAGCCAGTGAACACCATATCCCAAGAATAAATGAAATGTGTTATGTTAGTACAAGTGAACTGGCTGCTAACACTAAGAACGTGGAAATTCAGATTAATCTCTATGGTAGGACACAATGTAGAGCAGCAAACCACCAATTCTAAATACATAAGATAATATCCTTGGCCTTGAGCCTGGATAACATTGACAGTACTTCACATTCTGAGAATAGCGAATATTTGAATAATTTTGTGTTTATATCGAGATCTTTCCAGCCTTTTTGTCTAGTGTATTATAATGAATTTTCCTTGTTTAATTTTTTTTATTTTGTGTGTTAATAATTACTCAGCAGAGTCTTGTGAATGCGTTCAGTAACTTAACTCTACCATTTCTAAAAAAAGTTAGGATCTATCAAGCCAGGTTTCACACTGGGATCTGACTTGTCCAGTATTACATCCACTGAGATTGTAATAACCCAGAACTCCAGAATCTTGAATTGCTTCTTCCCTGACTTTTTGGTTAAGTGAACCCCATCTTTTCATTATGGTCCTTTTCTTCCAGTGATCCTTGTACTCCCTTCCCCTGTTAAGGTATTGATGTCGCATTCCTTCGCAGGTGGAATCAATGCTTTTTGGTGCTTGCAGTCTCCAAGGAATTCTTCATCTGGCTGTAGACCCAGGGCAGAGAGCATCAATATGCCTCCAGCAACCTTCTTCAAAGTTACCTCTTATTCTTACACATTTTATGGGGAAGGGGTTATAGCGGAAAGGGGTTCTGAAAGCAGATGAATTTTCTCATGTCACTCACAACCACAACAACAAATATAAATCTGAAAAATTAAAATTCAAAATTTCACTTCTGCAAGTAGATGTACCTGGCAAGATTTCCCATGCTAATGTGTTGCAATTCAAGATTCTGGAGTTCTGGGTTATTACAATCTCAGCTGATGTAATACTGGACAAGTTAGATCCCAGTGTGAAACCTGGCTTGATAGATCCTAACTTTTTTAGAAATGGTAGAGGTAATTTACTGAACGCATTCACAAGACTCTGCTGAGTAATTATTAACACACAAAATAAAAAATTTATTAAACAAGGAAAATTCATTATATTACACTAAACAAAAAGGCTGGAAAGATCTCGATATAAACAAAATTATTCAAATAGTCGCTATTTCCTTTCCCCAGCTATATCTTTAAAGATGCATACAAATTCAGAAAGATGAAACAATTTACCATATCTACCTTTACCATATCTAAATTGTGCTCAATATTTAGAGTAAATACAAGGTACATGTGAACCAACTGGTGACCTATGGTCAGACATACCATGCACCAAAATAAATGACAGATGCGACCAAAGCAGAGTCTATGGATTTCTCAACAACCTGCTGAGAGCTCGTCACACCATGAGCCAACCGGTCTCACTGAAATAAAAACAGAAAATGTTGGAAAAACTCAGCAGGTCTGGCAGCATCTGTGGAGAGAGAAACAGTGTTAATGTTTCGAGCCCATATGACTCGTATTCTCATACGTACTCGAAATGTTAACTCTGCTTCTCTATCCACAGATGCTGCCAGACCTGCTCAGTTTTTCCAACATTTTCGGTTTTTATTTCAGTTTTCCAGCATCCACAGTTTTTTGCTTTTACCTCTGTTTCACTGACACTCTGTCTTCCTCATGAGGGTTTCCAATCTCCACATTTGAAGATCTTGCCTTGGAATTCTCTTCAAACATCAGTCCCACTTGGCCTTAACAAAGATTTTCAACCCCACCTGCTGAAACTCCTTTCCCCTGGATCTCCGAGTACACTCGAGCTTCACCTTCCAAGCGCAGTTTCAGCTCTTCGGCCACGCCAAGCAGAACACCACTGCTCCAAAAGGCCCACAGCACAGAGTCATCTTGGACGCCACCTTGGATCTTCTGGGCTTCTCTCCAGCCCACTTTTGTCAAGTCTGCCCCTTGCAGCTCTCTGTCTAATTCGGAGCCTATTTCCCTGCTCCTTTCTCTCAACTCTTCTTAACAGGATCTGTTTCAAATCCCTGTCTTTGTCCCTGCCAGGGCTTTCTTCTGGGACCTCTTTCTGCTCCACACTCTCTGGTTTGGTCCCTTCTCGTGAACCCCCTTCCCGTGTCCTGTTTCCTGGGTCACCCTTTCTGGAATGGCACCTCCGGTTCAGGTCACCTGACTTGCAGTTTTGCACTGTTTCACTTCTTTCCTTTTATCTGTCTGCGCATGTGCGCAGGGCTGGTTCCTGGCCTAAAGAAAAGAAAATGAACGGAACACACGTGTGGCCATTTTCTGGCTGGCGCAGAAGTCCCGAGGCCCTCTGGGAACTGTAGCTCGAATTAAACTGAAGCTACTTATCGGAGTTTGTTACAAGGTACAATTACCACCATTAAATACAGCAAATAGATTTTCGATTCAAGTCACAACACATTCGGATGCACCTCGTTTTACTTGCGGTTCCGTTCTGCGTCTTTAAGTGATTATCTCCCCCCTTTTAATGTAGCTTTTCGCTGTGTGCTCAATATTCTCTTAAATAAGGTTTGCCTCTTTTTTTTCTTTAAGGAATAATAACCAGAGCATCAGTGTGGCTTGGCTTCCCAGATTTTGTCACAAGAATCTCAGTTAATGGAACTGAATCATGGCCAGCAGCTTTCTGTGTCACCAGCGCTGTGAGTAGGATCTGCTTCTGAAGCTTTAACACTGGTTTAATGTTTACTTCCTAAATTTTTTTTCAATATTTCGGTTAAGATATCAAAACAAGTTTTTACATTTCTTGCTCTTTCTGTATATTTATTATCTCTTTATAATAGCAAATTAGTTTAACTCTGCAAATAACTGAAACATTCTTAACTTTTGTCCCTGCCTCCCAGCAGATTTGGATTCAACTGTTCTACAGTGCCACCTTCTGGTGGTTGTTCTGCTATGCGGTCGATGCTTATCTTGTTGTAAAGCGATCTTCTGGACTAAGGTAACTTTACAGAAGATAATTATTAGTGAATAGTTTACAGGAGTTTAGAACCCTCCAGCTTTGGTGATCTAAGACTTAGAAGTAATAGCATTAAAAGTACTAGCACTTCTTAATTTAATGCTACTGTTTTTAAAAGTTTCAATGCTGAAAGGAGTCAAACTGCTTAAATGTATCACACCATGATTTTAAAAAATTCATTTATGGGGTGTCACTGGCTAGGCCTATCCCCAGTTGGCCTTGGGAAGGTGGTGGTGAGCTGCTGCCTTGAAGCACTGCAGCCCATGTGGTGTAGGTACACCCACAGTGCTGTTAGGGAGGGAGTTCCAGGATTTTGAACCAGCAACAGTGAAGGAATGTCAATGTATTTCCAAGTCAGGTTAGCGAGCAGCTTGGAGGGGAACTTGCAGGTCATGATGTACTCATGTGTCTACTGCCCTTGTCCTTCTAGATGGTAGTAGTCATGGATTTGGAAGGTGCTTTCTAAGGAACGTTGATGAGTTCCTACAGTGCATCTTGCATGTGATGCACACTGCTGCCACTGTGGTGGAGGGAGTGAATGTTTGTGGATGTGGTGCCAATCAAGCGGGCTGCTTTGTCCTGAATGGTGTCCAGCTTCTTGAGTGTTGTGGGAGCTGCACTCATCCAGGCAAGTGGAGTGTTCCATCACACTTCTGACCTGTGCCTTGTAGATGGTGGACAGACTCTGGGGAGTCAGGAGGTGAGTTACTCGCCGCAGAATTCCTAGCCTCTGACTTGCTCTTGTAGCCACGGTTTTTATATGGCTAGTCCAGTTTAGTTTTTGGCCAATAGTATCCCCAGGATGTTGATAGTGGGGAATTCAGCAATGGTAATGCCATTGAATGTCAAGGGGTGATGGATAGACTCTCTCTTGTTGGAGATGGTCATTGTCTGGCACTTGTGTGGTGCGGATGTTACTTGCCACTTGTCAGACCAAGCCTGGATATTGTCCAGGTCTTGCCGTATTTGGACATGGACTGCTTCAGTAGCAAATGGTACTGAACATTGTGCAAACATCCCCACAATCATCAGTGAACATCCCCATTTCTGACCTTATGAAGGCAGGAAGGTCATTGATGAAGCAGCTGAAGATGGTTGGGCCTACAACAGTACACCCTGGGGAACTCCTGCAGTGATGAGATGACTGACCTCCAGAAACTGCAACCATCTTTCTTTTGTGCTAGGTATGACTCCAACCAGTGGAGGGTTTCCCCCTGATTCTCATTGACTCCAGTTTTGCCAGGGCTTCTTGATTCCACACTCAGTCAAAAGCTGCCTTCATGTCAAGGGCAGTGACTCACCTCACAATGATTTAAAGTACTGCCAGGAAATATCATCCAACCATAATTAGAAATGCTCTGCTTTACCAAAGAGGCTTAACAATTGTTGATCACGGCAGATTGTCCATTTATAGTGGAGGTTTCAAATACCAGGGGACACAATTAAGTGAGTAATGAAAACATCAGGAGTTAGAGGTAGACCTTTTTTTTTACCCCCTTTTATTTAACCCCCAGTAACAGGTCTGCAAAAAAAGTTACCAGGCAAGTCTGAAGTCTAGTGTGCAAAAAGATAGTAATTAGATGTGTCCTAAAGAGCAAAGGGATCAAAAGATATTTCAAAATGGATTAACTTAATGTCATTTGCTTAATAATCTGTGTTTCTATGATATCAGGTTGCAGTTAGTGGAATTATTTTTCTTTTGGAAATTTCTCAAGAAAATTTTAAACATGTAAACATTCTCAGCATGGCTGCCAACCATGATTCACCTGTGATTCCTCCCATTTACAGACTTAATTTTTAGTGTTCATAATTCATGTGGGAAATTTAAACCTGCAAAGCTACCGTTTCAATTTTCCATTGAAAATACTACGTTAAAAATAATAAACTTCTGCAAATTGTGGCCCTGAGAATTTCAATGCTGTGTTCTACAGTTTACAATATTGAAATAATTAGCGGTCCTGGTTCCAGCTGTACTAGATCAAACCACACATTAAGACCATTCTCTTTATCCCATTACCAAATAAATTTTTAAAATGTGACTAGTTCCCAGCGATGAAGAATGTTTTCCATCACTAGGATAGAAATCATGCCTCATAATATAATTCTATTTCCACTGTTAGGAGTGCAGCTTGTTTTGGGTATTGTTATACAATTCCGATCTTTCTGAGTAATAGAGTCTAGGACTAATACGCAGCCTCCTTTTAGTCCGGAGGGGGGTGTCATTATCTGTGCTGAGTAGGGTCATTAAATGGATAAGTCATCAAGATCACCCTGTGATTGGACTTGATAGGAATTGCAAGCAATTAGGCCTGCATCACAGCACAGGGCTGCTGCTGTTTGATGTGGATCAAACAAAATGTTGGAGATATCTGTAGCCTAGTCCAAAACATCTTCCCAGTTTAAATTGAGCACCATTGGATGATTAAAATCTGCAAAAATAACTATATTTAAAAAGTTAGGAGGCAGGAGGAAATGAAGAATATCTGAGTGCTACATTTGAATTGCATTCTAAGTTGCACAAAATAATATGCTTTTATTAATCTGGTTTTGGCTGCATTGAAAGTTTGTTCCTGTATGGAACCGAGTCTTATAGACCAAGAAGATCACAGATTCAGTCTGTGATCTTTGCTGCCAATAGTTGAGCTGAGAGTAAAGGGCATCACAAGCAACCTCTGGATAAGTAAACAGAAGAATCAGCCAGATCTCCCATTTCTTGATTGTTGTCATTTGAAGTGTGGACGTGAACAGGATCAGGTTCAGCTGTGATGTCCCTTACAGTTTGTAGCCTGATGGGATGAGGAAAAGGAGGGCTGCATGAGCAGTAAATCCAGCTTGTATGTCAGTACCTTTCTGGAGAGGAAAGGAAATGTTTGCAGGGCTGATGGAACTATTTGGAGAGCTTTTTCAAAGAGGCAAAAGCAAGATGGGTCAAATGATCTATGACAATCTTTGACCTGGGAGAAATACTGGAAGGAAAATTTGTAATTCCCTTAAAATGTCTAGGGAATCTGTTCTTAAGAAGGTTTGAAAGGGACTTTTAAGAGTTTGCATCAATTGTAAAGGGATCAGTTGTAATTTTCTTGGATAATAAGAAAAACTGGTACATGTGACCTGATGACCTTTGACCTGAAGGAATACCAACATGAAAAAAATTAAGATAAAGATGCCATGTGGCCAGAGGCAAAGAAGCTGCAGCACAGCAGGAACAGATAAGGCACATTTACAAGGAGCTTTGTGTGTAATAGTTAAGTGACAGAAAGCTGAAGACAGACGGGGTTAGAGCAGGGACTATGAACTAGACTGTGCCACTGCCTCTCCCACTGTTGCAGGGGTCTCGAGGACCAAATCCATTGAGTGAAAAAAGTGAGAGAGATGATTTACTGGCAGTCGAGTTGGAAAGACTGTGAGATTGCACATGGTGCCACATTTGTACAGGGAGTGATGTGTATTTGTTGTATTCGCTATTCTATGTGTAATTTATACTTTGTGCCATACATAATTCGCCTGTTAATTCATGTTTAATTACATTTGATTCTGATTCATGTTAAAGTAAAAGTTACAAAAAGTGAAATCTTGTTGGTAATTTCTTCATTTGAGGGCAGTTTGGTAAATTTTGGTTTACAGTTCCCCACGGAGATCTTTAACAGACCTCCTTCAGTGCTGTATAATTCTATGATAGGACAGGAGAAAATAGCTTAAAAACAGTATAATGTTTCTGTTTCAATTGAATATTCATATAAATCATTTTTCAGAACAAGCAAACTGTTTTTGTGGGGAAATCAAGAAAGAATGGTAACCAGAGAGACCTTGCACATGTTTAACAAGCTGCAGTGCTGTGTTTAAAGCTACAGTATCTACATCAGAAGAATTGTTTAAAAATGCTGTTAATTTACTTTAAATAACTTTTGAGGTATTTTGAATTAAAAGTGTAGCTTATTGACGCACAGACATATTGAATGTTTGCAAGTTGAATTTTAAAGCAACACAGTTAAACTCTAGTGTGATTGGCATTTCTTTACAGGACCTTTTTAATATGGTATAATAGAACCACTTCCAATGAAGACAGCCCAGGAAAATACCTTGTTTTTTGTTGAACTGAGTCTGCCCTGTTTACAATGTTGAGCACATTTGGCAGCAAGTAAAATAATTATGCTTTTGTAGCCAAGCTGAAGGCCTTCCCTGACGTTGATGGAGGTCCCGGCAGGCTAGCAATGTCCAGAACATGAAAATGGTATTTTGGGTCTTTTTTAAAAAAATGTATTAATGTGTGTGTGATGAAGCTGAAGTCAGGAACTCTGGTTCCTAATGAGCCTCAGGCCATTTGGGCGTGTGGCAGCCGGGAAATGGCCGCACATGTGTATTTTCTTTTATTTTCTGCTCTTTGGGCTGGGGAACAGCCCTGCGCACCTTTGCAGAAGTAAAGAAGTAAAACGGCATGAAGTGCAGGTCAGTGACCTGATCCAGAGCGCCATTACCAAGGAAGGAGTCTCAAGAAGGAAGACATGGGGAAGGTGGACAGGGAGAGGTCCCAGAAGAAAGCCCCAGGCAAAGAAATGGATCAGGAAGAGGTTCTGGAAGTCAAGTTAAAAGAAAAGAGCAGAGCAATAGATTCTTGAGTTAAAGAGAGAGCTGCGAGGAGCAGACTTGAATTGAAGCGGGCTTGAGAGAAGCCTTGATGATCCAAGGAGGCAGCCGAAGGTTGGTGACTCCTTACTGCAGGCTTTTTGGAGCAGTGGTGTTTTGTTTAGCATGGTTGAGGATCTGAAATTGTGCTTGGAAGGTGAAGTCTGAGTTTGCTGTGAGATCCAGGGGAAGGTGATATTGATGTCCTGTGAGGTGGGCCATTGTTGCAGCCATCCAAATAGGAGCAATGTTTGAAGAGAATTCCAAGGCAAGGTCTTCACGTGTATATTGGAAACCCTGGTGAGAAAGGCAGAGTTTCAGTGAGATTGGTTAGCTCACAACGTGACATGTGTCTGGGTGGGTTGTTGAGAAATCCATGGAATCTGCCTTGGTCGCATCTGTCATTTATTTTGGAGTATGTTGTGTCTGACCACAGTTCGCCTGATAATTCATATGTACTTCAGAATTAGAGTGTAAGATTTTGAAAATTGTGTTATCTTCCTGAATTTGCCTATAAAAGGTATTGCTGGGGTGAAGGAATAGTGAATATTTGAAACATTTTCTTGTGATTTTATTGAGATTTTTGCAACTGTTTTGTCTGATGTCATATAGTTCATTTCTCTTGTTTAATAAATTTTTATTCTTTTTGTTAAAAGTTCATTGGCAGACTCCTGTGACTTTGTTCAGTAACTTTCTTCCACGGCATCTTAAAAAAAATTGGGAAGAGAATATGGTTAGATTCTCAATTCTCTGTCTGTATTTAAATAAAGTGTCCAATCCATGTACCACTTGTGCTCTGTTTACACCTGCTCCCAGGATGAAATGATATAGAGAAAGAAATATTACTTCAGAGCAATCCGAGAAAGTGGACTTGGATGGCATAAATTTAAATTGGTGTAAAGTAAAATTGGTTATTAATTGTTATTTCTGCCAGTTCATGTGGTCCCACGGTTTTCTGGCTGGAGTTATAGCTCTAGAATATTCTGGATTTTCAATCTGTACTTGGGAAGAGTTGTGATACTAAAGTGAGGAGTTGTGATAGGCAATTGGCTTTCTTTTATTCCATAGTTTAATGCACTCACTTGACTGCTGACCTTGTTAGACATTCTTAAGATTCATATTTTAACTAAAATAGGGTGTGTCTGTTCAAGAGGAACAAGCTAAATTATTTATAAATCAGATCAGTAGAAATGTGTTCAACATTCTTGTTATAACTGATATTCCCAGAAAGTGAGTTGCTGTGATATTCGAACAGTTTCTAAATTTTTTAAACAGTGATTTAAGCAAAACAAAATTGGATCAATTTAACAAGTGCAGAATGAAGCAAGATTTTTAAATGTGAATTCCTAAAGTATTTTTATATAAGAGAGTTTGGGTTTCCAAAGTCAATCAGTTTTGTGAAGTATCAATAGAAATATGTCTTTTTTGATGCCAGAAATATTTAGAAAATAATTTGTGCCATGAATTGTGTGGTTTCCCCATCAACTAATGCTAGCCTTAATTCCAGAATGATTTTCTTTTTCAAGATGTGGAATAGTCAGCAAAGACAATATTTTGCCAAAATAATGTGAGTAAAGAATTTAAATCGCTGATGGTGCCCCTCATGGAAATACATTGGAAAACACTTGTACAATGGTGAAACTTGCTGCTTTGTGAAGTGTACCATAAACATCAGTTACCCTAAAATATGTTACCCTAAAACAAATCAACAGATTTGGAAAACGCTGCAATAACAGCATTTCTATATTGATCTGTTTTTCACAAGACTGTTCTCCTCCTTGTGTAGACTAAGGTAAGTTATCCTGACCTCTTCCAGTAATACCCAATAGCAACTCCGTAGGGGTTTATCATATGTCTGAAATGAGCAACAGCTCAGCAATGCTATTTGGTGGAAGGCGATAAAGTAGGAACTAGTCATCTGTCTTGGTAACCGCCATTATCAAATGTTGCAGCCCACAAACTATTCTTAATGAGCTGTGTCATGGAAATCGTTTTCATTGTCTAGGGACTTATCCATAAAAATACTTTACCACTGCCAGCTTGTTATGGCTCAGAGCTCTGTTGTGTCTCATCATTTGTGTCAGTAAAACCCATGCTATCCATGAGCAATTTTATGTTGTCACCCATGTTATTCTGTGTCTGCTGTGTAGCCTCCTTCATGTCGATGTTTTGGATGTGAATTCTCTGGTAAGTTAGGTTACATGCAATCTCATTTAAGACTTTGTGTTGAGGCTTTAGTAACCAAAGTGATCCAGAAACAGATCCATTGTATCACCTATTTGTTACTTTTATCTGTAGGCAATTTTGAGCCATATTTAAATATTGATATAAGTAAAGTATGTAGAGCTATACTTTAGCAATTTGGCTAGTGTATGAACTCCGTATATGGGTTGGAGATTTAATTGTGGGGCTCACAACTCCAATGCCCCTATAGCAATCAAGAAAACAAATCCCATGGGTTGAATGCAGGCTACAACAATAACTTGCATTTATACAGTGCCTTTAAGCGTTGCAAGGCGCTTCACTAATGTATGTTATCAAAAAAAATTTGGCACCAGTCACAAAAGGATATATCAAGGCAAAAGATCAAAAACTAGATCAAAGCAGTAAGATTTAAGGAGCATCTTGAAGGGAGAGATGGAGAGACTTAGGCGAGGAATTTTGGAGCCATTTGGGCAAAAGCATCTAAAGGCCAGGCCACCACTAGTAGAATGGTTAAGATCGGGTATGTGCAAGAGGAAAGATTGGCAGAATGCAGAGTTTTGAGGGTTGTGGGGTTGGGTGAGTCATGAAGGGATTTGAAAATCAAGGATGAGAATTTTAAAATTCAAGTGTTGCTGAACTGGGAGCTAATGTTGGTCAGTGACCTGACCTGTGGTAAAGAGTGAGTGGGACTTGGGTGAAATGTTCCAGTCCTGCCAGCGTTGGGAAGCTTGGCAGGCAGGGGACATTAGTTTGGCATGAGGCCAAAAATCAGTTTCTCGACGGGGGGGGGGGGGTGAATTTTTTTAATTGAGTTCTTGGGACTTTAAAGGCAGGTCAAACTTCCCGAAAAACAATGTTGGGAAGCCCTTTTGCATTTTCTACAGCAGCATGTGTCTAATCCAACAGGAAAGGATGCAATGATTCTTGGAAATGAGCTGCGCCAAGTAGATCTAAGTGTCAATGGGGGAACATTTAGGAGACAATGATCATTGTAATCAGAGTAAGAATAATTAACTGGACAAGAGCCAACTTCGATGGGGCAAGAACAGAGCTGGGCCAGATAGACTGGAACAAAAGATTGGTGGGAAAAACTGTAGCTGAACAATGGGCTACCTTCAAAAAAGAATTGGTTCGAGCAGAGTCAAGGTATATTCCATCGAAAGGGAAGGGTAGGGCAAACAAATCCAGAGCTCCCTGGATGAAAAAGGAGATTGAAATTAAGATAGAGAAGAAAAACTGCGCTTACAACAGGTGTCCGGTAGAAAATAGAATGAGAATCTAGAGAAGGTTCAGAGGGGAGGTGAAAAAACATATTAGAGAAATGAAGAGGGATTATGAGAAAAGACTGGCGGCCAACATAAAGGGGAATCCCAAAGTCTTCTGTAGGCATATATATAGTAAAAGGGTGGTAAAAGGAGGAGTAGGGCCGATTAGGGACCTAAAAGGGAATTTACACATGGACGAAGGGGCCATGGCTGAGGTATTAAATGAATGCTTTGCATCCGTCTTTACCAAAGAGGTAGACATTACCCAGGCCATGGTGACAGATGAGGAAATTCTGTCAATAGAAGGGTTCAAAATTGATAAGGAGGAAGTGTTGAATAGACTGTCAGTACTTAAAGTTGACAAGGCACTGGGATGCACCCAAGGAAATGAGAGTAGAAATTGCAGGGGCACTGGCCGTAATTTTTCAGTCTTCCCTAGACTCAGGGGAGGTGCCAGAGGATTGGAGAATTGCAAACATTATGTCCTTGTTCAAAAAAGGTTATAAGGAGAAGCCCAGCAATTACAGACCAGTCAGTTTAACTTCAGTGGTGGGCAAGATTCGAGAAACAATTATTTGGGATAGAATTCGTAGTCACATAGAAAATTATGGGTTGATAAGGAAGAGCCAGCATGGATTTCTAAAGGAGAAACTGTGTTTAACTAACTTGCTGGAGTTTTTTGAAGGCGTAACAGAAAAGGTCGATGAGGGTAATGTTGTTGATGTGGTGTACATGGACTTTCAAAAGGCATTTGATACAGTGCCACACAACAGACTGAGAGAAAAGTTATTGCTCATGAAATAAAAGGAACAGTAGCAATATGGATACAAAATTGGCTGAAAAATAGGAAGCAAAACGTAATGCTCAATGGATATTTTTCAGACTGGAGGAAGGTTTGTAGTGGAGTTCCCCAGGGGCTGGTATTGGCACCCTTGCTTTTCCTGATATGTATTAATAATCTCGGTCTTCATGTGCAGGGGACAATTTCAAAGTTTGCAGATGATACGAAGCTTGGGAATGTTGTAAACTGTCAGGAGGATGGTGTGGAAATTCAAGAGGACGTAGACAAGTTGGTAGAGTGGGCAGAAAGGTGGCAGATAAATTTCAATGCAGAGAAGGGTGAAGCAACGCATTTTGGTAGGAAGGGCATGGACAGACAATATAAAATAAGGGCTGAAATTTTGAAGGGTGTGTAGGAGCAGAAAGACTTGGGTGCATATGTGCATAGATCATTGAAGGTGGCAGGACAGGTGGAGAGAGCAGTTAATAAAGCATATAGTATCCTGGGCTTTATTAATAGGGGCATAGAGTACAAGTGCAGGGAGGTTATGCTGAATTTATATAAGACACTCATTAGAGCTCAGCTGGAGCTTTGTGTACAGTTCTGGGCACCACACTGTAGGAAGGATATGAACACATTTGAGAGTGCAGATGAGGTTTGCAAGAATGGTTCCAGGGATGAGAAATTTCAACTACGGGGATAGATTACAGAGGTTGGAACTGTTCTCCTTGGAGAGAAGAAGGCTAAGAGGAGACTTGATAGATGTCCAATCATGAGGGGGCTGGACAGAGTAGATAGGGAGATGGTGCCACTCATAAAAGGATCAAGAACAAGATGGCACAGATTTAAAGTGATTTGCAAAAGACGCAAATATGACATGGGGGGAAAAAACTTTTTCACACAACGAGTGCTTCGGGTCTGGAATACATTGTATGGGAGTGTGGTGGAGGCAGGTTCAATCGAGGCATTCAAGAGGACATTAAATGATTGTTTCTATTCAAACAATGTGCAAGGGTACGGGGGAAAGGCAGGGCAATGGCACTAGGTCATAATGTTCATTTCAAGAGCTGGTGCAGACAACAATGGGCTGAATGGCCTCCTGTGCCATTAAAATTCTGTGATTTATTCGTAAGTCATGCACACTCATTAAAAGGCTACCTCATCAGAATTAAGTTCCCTGCCACTGAGAAATTAGAGTGTTCACTTTTACAACTGCACGTAAGTGGCAAGCACTTAGCGAGGTAGACTTCCATGATTAATGGTGAGTTGCTGCTGCATTGTCATCTTTGGGGAGTGCCTGTAAACGTCAGCTTGAAACTGGGTGGTGACAGTGCAAGTTGCGTGGAGGATGACCAAGGAAGGCAGGAAGGGTTAGTGGAAAGGCTGGAGCAGTGGCCAGGCAAAGGTGAAAGGGATAGTGCAGGCTGTCCGGGTGCCCTTTAAATATGGCGCCCGGACCTTCGATCCCATAAGGTGATGGCAGGGGCGGTGACTTCTTGCCTGCCCTGCTGTGAGAATCGACGAGCTCTTTGCAGGTGCATCTTTAATGAGCTGAACAGCACAATGTTGTGCGTGCATCACCAGCTGTTCACCCTTCACCCCCCCCCATCCCTGCCAGTGAAAATCACTCCCACTTCCACACCTGCGATTGAATTTGGATTCCAGAGCAGAAGGCTCTGGCCTTAATGTGAGTTAAGAATTGGGCAACTGTGTTTTGGGTAAGTTTTATAGAGGGTAGAACATAGGAGACTGGCTAGGAATGCATTGGAATAGTCAAGTCTAGAGGTGACAGAAGCATGAATTGGAGGTTCAACAACAGATAAGCTAATGCAGGATCCAGCATGGGGAATGGTACAGAGATGGAAATTGGCAACCTTGGTGATGGAGCAGTGAAGTGACTGGACACTTATCTCAGGGTCAAATTTGACACCAAGGTTGTAAATGATCTGGCTCAGCCTCAGACAGTAACCGAAGAAAAGGATGGAGTCATTGGCTAAAGAATGGAATTTGCAGCAGGGACTGAAGGCACTGGCATTTGATTTCCCAATATTTAGTTGTAGGAAGTTACTGCTGATCCCGGACTGGATGTCAGACAAGCAGTGCGATAAATCAGGCAGTGGAGGGGTCGCATGAGATGGTGGTGAAATAGAGCTTGGTGTCATCAGTATACAGGTAGAACAGGATGTATCTTCGGATGCTGAGGACAGCAAGTAGATGGGGAAATAAGTAAGTGAATTGCATCACTAGTTACACTGTCTTTGATGGATTTTCATCTATTAAGAAGGTAGTTGTCGTTATATTGCATCTTGGCAATTGCACTTTTACCTTGTTCCAACTGACCCGAAGGCAAAGTCCAGATCCCTGATAAAAAAAATTGTAGGATTCCTTTCGGGTATCAACTGGTATGGAAACTACCTGCAGAAATCATTGAAATCAGAGGAATTTTAATCCCACGTCAACCCAATTATACCTTGAAAAGTAGTAACAATCTGCACTCTAAAAGAAACAGATTTGTTGCTTGTTTTTAAAGCAGTTAGTGATCAAATAACCATTAAATTAATTATGGACATATTTTCTGCTGGTTAAGAGAATAAATGCTCCATCTAGTATGGACCGGGGCATAATGATGAGGAAGGCTTTGGATTTGATTACTGGTCTGTACTGAGTTAACTGATCTCAATTGAGACAATGACAGGTCTTTGCAATTGGTCTCCATGTCTGTGAGCCAAGGAGAGAGAAATCCAAGCAGGGTTCCTGTTCCTGACCTCTATCCACTGGACTTGTGATAAGTGAGGATCAGGTTGGGTTTGACTGTGATGTCTACCCCTATGAGAAAACTTCCCACCAGCATTGATTCTTTTGAATTCACAAATGGAGGAAGGGAATGAATTTGCACCATTGCAAAGGTGTCTGAAATCTTAATAGGGTGTGAGTTCAATCAATGCCAAGAACTTGGTAAAATGTGTTATTAAAACTAGTCATTCTTTTTCTCAGTATCCTACTGCTGTACCACATGCTGACTTGGGGTCTAGCGATCCTCCTTTGTGTTGAAGGTGTGGCCATGCTCTACTATCCATCCATTTCCAGGTCGGTAACTTTAGGAATTAGATGCAATTTGGTTCTCACTCTTGGCTTTCAGAAATCTAATGCAGTTTGCAGCAATTATTTTTATCTTGTCTAATACTGATATGTACTCAACAGCTCACGTATTCTCTGAGATGGCAGTAGTAGATTTTTAACCCATGATGTTACATTTAAATATCGTCAGTGGAAGTTTCATGATGTTTAGCCCTGCCCAGAAATGAAGCACCTTGTGACTGTGAGTTAAAATAAACACAGGTGCAATCAAATCCTGCTCTACTAACCTAAAAAATATTCCTAAGTGATTACACAAACGACCAATTTAAGATTATAAATCAGGCTTGCAATGTGGCTCACTTATGCTTGCTAGAAGCTGCATGTATTCATAAGCAGAGACCTGTCCTCTGCAGGCAAAAGGAACATGAGCAGGCATTGCACCTTTTTTTATTAAACAAAAGTATGGGTGACAATAATTCCCTGGTGCATTCTCCAGGGCAATGTTCAAACAATCAGAGTTAGCTTGCCAACCAATCAGCACTCTTTTCTGATGCAATATACATTGTTGTTCCCTTTGAAATTTGGCATTCTTGCATCTGTCCTGATGAGTGCAAGATGAAAAGCTTCAACAGCATGTCTTTTTTTCAGCAATGCTCAAATTCTATACCACCAAGCGACTAAATTATACTGTATGATAAATCTCTGTAACACTCCTTCATTGTAACATGATATCTATGGCAGCCAGAAAATGTACCCGAGATTGAATTTTATATGACTGATATAAACTTCATTACCTTCCAGCTGTGAAAATGGACTGGAACACGCAATCCCACATTACATCACAACCTACGTACCTCTATTGCTTGTTCTGCTTGTTAATCCCATTCTGTTTGGAAAAACTGCTTCTGCAGGTATGGCTTGTACAAATGTTGTCCAATGTTAATTTGATTTATTTCCAGAATGATTGCAGTATTTTTTTTACAGAGAATGCAGAAAAAAAGATCCTCAGTAGCTCCAGCAACCATATGTATAAATGTTCTCAAGTTTGATTCCTGGTCTGTACTCAGTTAGTTGACTTCTACCGAGGTACAGGTAGCAGCACTACAATGGACTCTTGTGTCATTGATTTAAAGGAGGGAGAAGCAGCTCTACTGATAGCTATCCAGTTACTTCTCCTGCTGGTAATGTGCTAGTGTGGATTTGGGCCACATGGTTGATATAGTCCAAAAGCACTCATTTACAAGCCTCTTGCATGAACAATGGCCAAGTGCACTTAACTTTCACCCGTGGAGCTGCAGTCTGGCAAGAAAGCAGCATCAGCAAAAATGCCAACCTCGCTTTTTTCCATCATGCACTTAAACATTCTCCCTGAACTATATATCATTTCATTCTGCCCCTAATATGTGATTTAGCCTTTCTGAACAGCATGAATTGTAGAATTAACTTTTTTTAAAAACTTGGAGCGTGTTTCTTTTTCTTAAGCGATCTTTTCACATTTGAGCGTGTGTTGTTATCTGGCAATCTGGTGTGTAGGATTCATGTGCTCTCTCTACACTTGCGATTTCAAGGATGAACAAGAATATGATTCATAACTCCTTTACTCTACTAGTGATAGGTCCATGGGAACCAGTACCTTAAAATCAAAGTGCCAGTTGGTGTGAAAACAATTTTTATTCATTCATGGGATGTGGGCATCGCTGGCTAGGCAAGCATTTATTGCCTGTCCTTAATTGTCCTTGAGAAGGTGGTGGTAAGCTGCCTTCATGGACTGTTGAAGTCCATGTGGTGTAGGTACACCCACAGTGCTGTTAGGAAGGGAGTTCCATGATTTTGAGCCAGCGACAGTGAAGGAATGGTTATATACTTCCAAGTCAGGATTGTGAGTGGCTTGGAGGGGAACCTTCAGTTGGTGGTGTTGCCATGTGCCTGTTGACTTGCCCATCTATATGGCAGAGGTTGTGGGTTTGGAAGGTAGTCTGAGGAGGCTTGGTGAATTCCTTCAGCGCATCTTGTAGATGGTACATACTGCTTCCATTGTGCATCAGTGGTGGAGGGAGGGAGTGAATGTTGTGTATGGGGTGCCAATGAAGCAGGCTGCTTTGTCCTGGATGGTGTCCAGCTTAGTGTTGTTGAAGCTACACTCATCCAGTCAAGTGGAGAGTATTCCATCACACTCCTTGTGTTTGTAGATGGTGGATAGGCTTTGGGGAGTCAGGAGATGACTTACTTGCCACAGGATTCCTGGCCTCTGACCTGCTGTTGTAGCCAGGGTATTTATATGACTAGTCCAGCTCAGTCTCAAGTCAATGGTAACCCCCAGGATGTTGATTAGCGAGGGATTCCGCAATGGTAATGCCATTGAATGTTAAGGGTTGATGGTTAGATTCTCTCTTGCTGGAGATGGTCATTCCCTGGCACTTGGGTGGTGCGAATATTACTTGCCACTTGTCAGCCCAAGCCTGGATTTTATCCAGGTCTTGCTGCATTTGGACATGGACTGCTTCAGTATTCGAGGAGTTGTGAATGATGCAAAACATTCCTACTTCTGACCTTATGATGGCAGGAAGGGTCATTAATGAAGGTCATTAATGAAGTTGAGCTTAGGACATTACCCTGAGGAACTCCTGCAGTGGTGTCCTGGAACTGATATGATTGCCTCCAACAACCACACCATCTTCCTTTGTGCTAGGTATGACTCCAACCAGTGGAGAATTTTCCCCCGATTCCCATTGACTCCAGTTTTGCTAGGGCTCTTTGATGCCCACTCAGTCAAAAGCAGTCTTGATGTCAAGGGCAGTCACTCTCACTGCACCTTGGGAGTTCAGCTCTTTTGTCCATGTTTGAACCAAGGCTGTAATGAAGTCAGGAGCTGACTGGCTCTAGAGGAACCCAAACTGAGTGTTAGTGAGCAGGTTATTGTTAAGTAAGTGCCACTTGATACTACTGTTGATGACCCCTTCCATTACTTTACTGATGATCGAGAATAGACTGATGGGATGGTAATTGGCCAAGTTTGTCCTGCTTTTTGTGTACAGGACATACCTGAGCAATATTCTATGTTGTAGGCTAGATGCCAGTGTTGTAGCTGCACTGGAACAACTTGGCTAGGGACGTGGCAAGTTCCGGAGCACTAGTCTTCAGTACTATTGCTGGAATATTGTCAGAATCCATAGCCTTTGCAGTATCCAATGCCCTCAGCTGTTTCTTGATATCATGTGGAGTGAATCGAATTGGCTGAAGACTGGCATGTGTGATGCTGTGGATCATCCACTCAGCACTTTGGCTGAAGATTGTTGCTGGGCTCCTCCATCATTGAGGATGGGGATATTTGTGGAGCCGCCTCCTCCAGTGATTTGTTTAATTGTCCACCACCATTCATGACTATGGCCGGACTGCAGAGCTTAGATCTGGTCTGTTGGTTGTAGAATTGCTTAGCTCTGTCTATCACTTGCTGCTCAAGCAGTTTGGCATGTAAGTAGTGTCCTGTGTTGTAGCTTCACCAGGTCGACACCTCATTTTTAGGTGTGCCTGGTGCTGCTCCTGGCATGCCCTCCTGCACTCTTCATTGAATCAGTGTTGATCCTCTGCCTTGATGGTAATGGTGGAGTGGGGCATATGCCAGACCTTGAGGTTACAGATCCTGGTTGAGTTCAACTCTGCTGCTGATGGCCCACAGTGCCTCATGGTTGCCCAGTCTTGAGTTGCTAGGTCTGTTTGAAATCTATCCCATTTTTAGCATGTTAGTAATGCCACACAACACGATGGAGGGTATCCTCAATGTGAAGATGGGACTTCATTTCCAAAAGGACTGTGTGGTGGTCACTCTTACATCTGTCCATGACACAGTATCAGTAGGTTGGTGAGGATGAGGTCAAATTATGTTTTTTTTCCCTTTGGTTCCCTCACCACCTGCTGCAGACCTAGTCTAGCAGCTGTCTTTTAGGACTTGGCCAGCTAGGTGGTGCTACCGAGCCACCCTTGGTGATGGTCACTTGAAGTCCCCCACCCAGAGTACATTCTGCGCCCTTGCCACCCTCTGTGCTTGCTCCAGATGGGCGTTCAACATTGAGGAGCACTGATTCATCAGCTGAGGGAGAGGGAGGCCGGTACATTGTAATCAGCAGGAGGTTTCCTGGCCCCAGTTTGGCCTGGAGTTGATGTTGAGGACCCCCCAGGGTGACACCTTCCCGACTGTCTATCACCAGACATCCCACTCTGAACTTCCTTCACTGTCTGGCCTGTCCTTACTTTGCACATGGCCAGAGTCCTCAAATGCCTTTAAAGGTTCATGGGGTGAATGTTAATCTTTATTTATGTAGCTGGGGTGGATGATGGACACAGATTTATCTATGCAACTGGATGAATGCGGGCTACATATTTATTTATCTAACAGGTTGGAAGAGGGTCATTCATTTTCATGTCTTGATGCATTGGGGTTGGATGAATGACAGGAAGCTATTTAAAGACTCAGTCATCCTTTTTTAATTTAATTCCTAAGCACCATCATGTGAGATCCTCTCATTCACTAAAGAAACCTTGTGACAACATTGTGCTGTTTAGAACATTTTCAGGACTGTTCAGCTTGTAACTTGCTGCCAGCCATTCTTTCAGTTTATATATGAATAGTATTATCATCAATTGCAATGTTGAAGGAGCATTTCATTCAAATTGTTTGAAAAATCATCTGCTTGTGCCAGAATTTACTTTAAATATATCATAACATTCAGCTCAAAGGACATTTTTTAAATTTTATTTTGCAGTTGCTTCGCTGTTGAAGGGAAGACAGGGCATATACACAGAAAATGAAAGGCGTTTGGGGACTCAGATTAAATTAAGATTTTTCAAGATTCTACTTGTGTTTATTATTTGGTAAGGCACAGTAATGTCTTTATGGGAATTGCTGGTTATCACTTGCTGTGATTAAATTACCTGATTTATTTTTTGTCCAAAATTACCATAATGATAGGGTGTGGTGCTAGACAATGGTACATGTCTTTAACCTTATTCCAAAGCTGAACTGGAACATAGCCCATTCAGTCCCTTGAGCCTGCTCCCCGGTGGCTGATTTATAACAACTCCATGTGCCTTGTTACCCTTAACTAGCAAAAACCTATTAGTCACAGCTTTGAAATTTTCAATTGAGCTGCATGGATACACAAAGCAGGAGTTCACAGTAGCACAAACTACTGATTGCGGTCAAATTTCAGATCTGAAAGATTTGTTATAGCTAAACAGCGAGAGCAATGGTCTCACATCACAACAATCAGCGCTCCTCTGCCCCCCAACCAACACTGTTAAAACAAGTTAGCTGGTTCTCCATCTCGTCGGCCTGATAGCAGTCATGCCAACTCTCATGAATCCATCACGAGAGACATAGTTTCTGAGGTTCATTCATGATCTCGCGCACCAGTCTTTAAATCTTTCAATTTTTTTGGTAAGTGGAACTGAGTGTAACTGGAGTCATGTGCAGCAGCTGAAGTCAGAAGCCAGTTTAAAATGCATTAAGTAGCAGTAATATAATTTTAATGTAAATGTAATTATAATTTTAATATTTTTGTAAAGAGCTCTGACCTATTAAAAGATTATATAAACCTCTAAGATTTATAAACCAACTGTCAATCTATATTGCTTTATGTTTGGGGGGGAAAACATCATGCTTTTTATACCAAATCACATGATTTGAAGAGCTTGTCACCTGCTTTTGAGATGGTGGGGGTTGGTTTACTGTTGTAGGAATTTGCTATAAACATAATGGTGGCCATGTGTGAATGCACTAGTCACTGCATGAATGCACTAGTCACTGCACTTCAAAATAACTAGTGTTTTAAAATTTATGAGAGACATAATCAGGCAGTACATAAATGCAAGTTATTTTCTTTTTACTGTCTTCCATTGCCATGCTTCTGAAATTATAGGCATGTCTTTCCCTTTTTCACAGCTGGCTCCCAAATATCATCAATGAGAGTCTTTTATTCTACCTTGAACTGCAGCCAGACATGAATAGAGAGCTGCTGAAGAATGTCAAAAATGCAGCTCTCATCACTTGGTTTACAATGGTAAAGTAAGATTATGCAGATGAGTCTGGTCCTAGAACTGAAACGCACCTTAATGGAGCAAGCATCCTTAATAAGTATAAAAAATTAGAGTTAACGTTGGAAGACATTTTGCTGTTAGCTTTGTCTTAATTTATTGTATTTTTCCATTAAAGGAGCTTGTCTAAGTATGCTATAGGAATCCACTCTGCTAATTACATTACCGTGCATGAAAACATTGTGCATTTCCTTTTCTGGAGAGGAAAGGATGAACAGAATGTTTAGTTTTATATGCTTTTCTAGAAAATAAGGAGCTTGTAACTAATTACCTATTATATAACCCCTTAAAATGTCCCAAAGTGCTTCACTGCAGCACCTGAATTGGTATTTACCTACATCAAAATACATTGAGACATCAGAGGAAATGCAGGCCGTGTTTTAAAAAAAATGTGATTCTTTGAGTACAAACTAATTATCCTGTCATGAATTCATAATTTTTACTCATTTATGAAAAGCTGATTATAGACTATAGTGAATCGAATGCTGTATGCAAGAGACCAGTTATTCAAGTGGTTGATTACAGTGTGACAGGCTCAAGCTATTAGTGTGGATATATGGTGAAGCAAACCATGGGTCTGATGAGTCATTTGAAGGAACTTTTGCCGAGCGCACCCAACATAATTATGATGCTATGACTGAACATCTTGCAATAATGTGTTATATATTATGTACTAGGAGGAAACTAAATGCAAAGATTTTAATATGCCACTTCATTACCAATAGGAGATGGCAAAACCCAGAAAACTTTGTGATCTTGAAAGGAGAAACGTCATCACTTTATGCTTTTAATTTTAAAAGGACAAATTGGTAGGACAGGAATGTCCCAGTTTGGTTTGTGCTGAGTCACCTGAGTCTTGGAGCTGAGCTATAGAGAGAGGAAACCAGCCTAAATTTTCTCTACATGTGTGGACATTCGGTAAAGGCAGTATCTGGGTCTGTTGTCATTTTTGAGTAACAGGCGAACCCTCACTCTCTAGACTCACACACTGGGGAGTGGAAAAGACCATTTTATAATGCAACAAAGGTTTCAGTCCCGTCTATCAACTTCTAACTCAACAATGAATGTTGAGGCCTAATGGAACAGAGTCCAAGTGTGAATTAGCCAGTGACAGGCAGACAAAGCTGTTGCAGAGCTTTTGTATTTTTGACAACTCTTTTTGTTAGTAATATGATTATGGCAAGCCAAGTAGCACACTTAGTACTGATTGCATTTAAAAACCCAAACATCCTCTTTTACATAACGAACAACAAACCACTTTGCATGCACTATCATGTGCAACTGTGAGTTGCCCACTACACAACTGTTCTCATGCATTAACAAACTGTTATTCTTGTCAGTCACTACGCATGCCTGCGGACAGTCCTTAAATTATGCAGGTGTCCTAATGGTACGCGAGCGGGTTGTCATTGGTTGTTTGCCTGGGTGGTGTTCCCTCTCTGGCAAGTATCGTTCCTATAGCGCTTGGATGTTGCCGTGGTAACTGTTATTCGTCCATTTACGTTGTTGGGCACCAGTGGACCTCTGGGAGTGATGATCATCTTGTACTCTTTAAAGCTGGTGAGACCCCATCTTCCTAATTGGCCACCTGCAGTGAAGGAACAGCTTCTCTAGTTGTGTGTATATGCCAGTGGTTGCAGTGGCATTTGGTCGTTCACTTCCGCCGTGTACGATTGAGGTGACAATGCTCTATGCATGTCCCAAGTTGCCACATGGGCTGACTCCTGTTGAGAACATTGAAGGTTTGTACCCCGACCGGATCTCCAGTGCTCAACTCTGACAATAGTTTGAGTCTTGTCAAAATGAAATTTGGTTTTCTGCTGTTTCACCTTGATGTTTTCATGCACGCCTGTTACTACTTCTGATTTCAGCAGCTTTTTTTGCCATTGGAAGAGTAGTTTGGGTGCAACATGACAATAGTCTTTGGACTGGACTACTTTCCATGCCCTCAGTCATTGTGTTTCTGTACTTGATCATTGCTTTATATACATCTGTGCTAGATTTGCTGGATTTCTTGATGATCCCTTTGGTGATTTTCACCATTGCTTCAGCCTTTCTGTTTGACTGGGAATAATGTGGAGGTGATGTATAATATTGAACTTTCCAACCCTTTGTGAAGTGGCTGAATTCTTCACTCATGAATTAAGGGCCATTTTCCCACTCACCACAATGTAGACATCCCAACCCTGTAAACACATCTTCGTACTCCGCTAGGGTCTGTTCAGCGGTTAATGGTTTTATATGCTACGTTGTAAATCTCTGGCATGTTTAGGGTTACCAGTCCAAGCTTTAGACTTGTTCCAGTTGAGATAACTGGTTGTTGTGTACCGTCTATGACCTGGAACTCCCAGTTCTTCATTCTTGCCATTGCATTGGGCTCTCAGACTAATTTGTCCTCTTTGTATGAGTATTGTGCCATCGTATACCTTCAGCCTTACTTTTGAGGGCTTCGTGTTGAGCCACTTCACGCAGGTTTGTGAAGGCCACAATTTTGCATGACACATGAGGAAGGTACTCCCTCCAATCCAGCAACTACCACAAAGGGCAGTTGAAGAGGAGAAATTACAATCCCCCGACCACACAGTGACCACGGAGACTCAGGCTTCCTTTTTAACCAGTTTTATTCAAGCATTTGCAAAGGAGCCACAATCATTCCTAAGAATGAAGACCCAACTCCCAGATTGATTACATTTCATTACTTTTGTACTTTTTCTTATCATAATACATTAGAATACATACAATCGGTAACCGACACATAGGTCCCATGTTAACACTATCCTACTGAGTACATAAACATGTGATTTTGCTAACCAATTATTCTAAAGGATGTATACATAATTATATTATCCAATCAAAATTAAAACACCTATGCAAAGACCTTGGTTCCCACAGCTCAAGACTGTTTGTGTTTCATCAAAGCCCCCTCTTTGTCCATTGTTCATCTTCCCATATCTAAGCTAAAACCATCTGCCTCTTCTCTGAGAGGGGAGTACACCTAATCTAACTTATGCCCTTCCTTGTGTCTCTAGTCTGACTCTCAAGGCTGTGCAATGTTCATCTGGTAATCGTCAACTCTTAATATGCTTAGTAGCCATGTCTGCCTGAAGATTTTAAGTGTTCTTCAGTAAATTCTTAGTGTTCTCTTTTAGCATTTTTAATTTTCCCCTAACAATACGCTAGTGTCTTTCTGATATTACTTGTTTACTTGGTGCTCTCCTTCTGTGGTCATCATTGCAACTACCGCAAACCATTTATCACCTATAGACTTGACGGAACCAACCTGTTGTATGGTGTATACTGCTTCAGCAGACATTCGGTTGATATCTTCCTAGTGGCTACCTGCATAGGCTTGTTTTGCTACTTTCTAGCCAAACAAAATGATTCAGCTTCTTGTAGTTAAAACACTGCTTTCCCCATGATGGACAACCTTCTTTTCCTTTGTATGATGTCCCACGTCAATATTTGCAAACTGCCTTTTGTCTGTGATTATTCTGCTCTTTTGGCCTGGAATGTCTATCTCCTGGTCTGTTGTGCCATAGATGTACTCTAGCTGACGTTTTACAACCTCTGCATTTTCAAACACATCTATCGCTTTATTGAGAGTAGGTTTATCCTCTCTCAGTTGACTTGCTCTCACTGCAGGGTCTCTTATTCCTAAGATAATTTTATCTTTAATGATATCATCTTTTAGTTGTCCAAATTCACATGATCCTGCAAGCTGTATTACTACAGTCACATACTGATCAATGGACTTTTTTTCACTTAGCCCTAATGTTGAACACCATACCATTCATAAGTTACGTAGCAGTCTCTCCCCAGCAGTGTTAAAGGTGTTGCTACTCATATTGGCTCTGGCTTGTTAATTAAATCTGTTGCAATCTTGTCATTTTGCCATTGTAAGTGGAAAAATTGTCAGTTCTGCCATGTATCTCCTTTTATTTCAGGAGCTGGGAGTAGAAAACTTACAGCCATTTTTGTCTCATCCAGTATTTTACTTGCAGCCTTCAGCTTTTGTGTTAGCTTTTCCTTGTCTGTGTTTTTTTTTTCTTCAGCTTTTAGCAGATTGGAACACTTCAGTGTTCCTCTTTCAGTAGCTGTGGCTTCCCTTCTAGCTTTTCAAAACTCAATCTCCGCTCCACTTCTGACACCACGTTATGAGTTCACAGACTGCAGTGTGTTTAGTGTAGTGTCTTTATTGAACAGAATGTATCTTGGCTGTCCCCAGACATTCCTTCATGGCAGAGGTCACATGACCATGGCAAGCCAGGTAGGACACAGTAATGATTGCAGTTCAAAACCCAAATATGCATTCTGCCTGAGGGATAGGGGGGAATTGAAGATAGGCAGGAACTGAAGCTTGCATTGCCCTCAGCCCACTGTTCCAGCATAGGAAGAGATTATAGACTAAACATTCAACATGGCTGACATCCAGGCACAGGGATTATGATGCATGATGACCCCGTGCCCCATCAAGATGATCCAGGGAGCATGCAAACTTTGCACTCATCTCCATGATTGGGGTGTGCAGTCCACCATTAAACGCGCTGCTGACTGACTGCACACTCAGCAGGGGGGCCAGGCGTGTGCGAGGCTAGCACCAATTACAACTAACTTGCACTTCTGAAAGCCAGCCTGCATTTCTTAACTCAGAGGTACATTTTAGCTGCAGAAGGTGCTGTAACTGAGGCTGGGATTTTCTGTGACCACTGGCATCGGGCATGCTCAGTTGCATGAGTGGTCAATATGGTGTGATCAGTTTCACGACAGCCTGAAACCAGTTTGTGATCATCCACTCAGCTCGCCGATGGCAGGCCATGTTTCTCACCAACAAATGTTGGGAACCTCATTGTAATATATCTGTATATCGTTATTAGGCCAGCCTGCCAGAATCATACCCCCCCCCCGCCCGCCCGCCCCTTGCTGGATCACCTGCCTTGCTGACGTGTTTCACAACAGCACATAAGCAACGAGCACTTGGCAGACTGCACTTCGCTCAAGACTTCAAGGTTTGTTTGTCTGCCCTGCTTCAGTCAGCACTCAGACAGCATCACATCACTTTTAGGGGACTCACGGGCAGGTCTCTACCTGCCAGATCAGCCATACATGAGTGGCTTTTCAATGGCTGTAGGGCTAGGGCTTGCTTGGGGAAGGGGGAGAAGTGGTCTCAGGCAAGGGAAGAGACTGCAGGATAAAGGCTGTACTGGGGAAGGTTATCCCAGGGTGTTTGTGGGGCACTTGTTGATTTGTGCAAATAGCCTCAAGGTGGTGAGGGCTGAGAAGACAGTCTCCAGAGGAGATGAAGCCGGATGGACATTAGGGTATGTGTGTGAGAATGGGTGGTGTTGTCCCTTGAGCTGACATTGAGTGAGATGCCAGTGAATGTGTGATGGGCTTGAGTGTGTGGGTTTAGAGTAATGAGATGGTTGCCATACCCTGGTGGCACAGATGAGATCATTCATCCTCTTTCTGCATTGGATGGCCAACCTCTTCTGTGCAGCATTGGCACTGATCACCACTGCCATTGCCTACCAAGCCAGAGTGGTAATGTTGCTGCCCCTTCTGCAGCCAGAGCAGGGGTAGAGGACATCACAGCGGGCCTCCATGGCATCAAAAAAGCATTCCAGTGACATGTCACTAAACCTGCGGGCAGCAGTCTTTTTGCCTTTTGTGAATACCACAATAGTTGTGTGCTGGAAGCACCGAGATGTGTGCGTGCACCTGGATTTTAAATATGGCGGCTGGCGTGATGAAGTGACGATATGGTGGGTGAATGAAAGCCCATCCGCCATCGCAACGCCATGTTTCCCGGGATTGCATAATTAATGTGGCGGGTTTGGGATGACGCGGCATGAGAAGCTGCCATTGCAGCCAGCAAGTAAGATGTCATTTTACCCACCCGCTACCGCACTTAGTGCAAATCTGGGACGAGTCTGTAACAATTTCTCAGAAGAAATGAAGAGGAGCAATGGAGCCACATGTCAGTGGGAAGGCTGCCAGATTCTCCAGTGCAATGCTGGAGACCTTCAGCCAGGAGGTTGAACTTAGGAGAGAGATCATACTTCTACAAGAAGTCTTCCAGTCATTTGCTGTGAAAGCAACGGGAGCAGGTGGCAGTGGAGGTTAATTCCTGAGGTGGGTCCCAAAGACCCAGCAGCAAATATTGCAATGGCCTCACACAAGTGGTCAAGATCAGTGAATGAATCTTCAGATTCCATTTCCTACCCATTATACCAGAAACGCTACATACAGTTCAATGCACATACAGTTCAAAGAAGGGCAATAACAAGGTTTGATGAAGAAGCAGTCACTTGATCTGACAATGGCAGCCATCAGCTCAGGGATTCACATTGTGTATAGCTTAAAAGATAGTATAGAGTCAAGGTCAGCATGTTGTGAGCTACAGGGCATGAGTTGGCTGCAGCAAGGCTGGAGGGTAAGGGTAGCACCTGTTCCAGCTTCGTGGAGGCCAAGTTCTGCATCTCAGGACTCTGATGAGGACTTTGGGTGGTATTGTTATGACCGTTGGACTTTATCAGATGGTTATGTTTTAAACTGTCTCCTTTAGTTCAATTTAAAATGGAGCAGTTTGGAGAGGGGGCTGTGGCCTTCTACAAAATATGCTTGGAGACAAACTCATGTGACCCATTGCCATGGAGGCCCAGATCAAAACTTATTCAAACTTGCATCTTACTTTCAATACATAGAAACATAGAAAATAGGAGCAGGAGTAGGCCATTCAGCCCTTTGAGCCTGCTCCGCCATTCATTATTATCATGGCTGATCATCCAACTCAATAGCCTGCTCCTGCTTTCTCCCCATATCCTTTGATCCCTTTCGCCCCAAGAGCTATATTTAACTCCTTCTTGAGGCCAAAACATTATATGTTTTCAACTACTTTCTCTGGTAGCGAATTCCACAGGCTCACCACTCTCTGGGTGAAGAAATTTCTCCTCATCTCAGTCCTAAATTGTCTACCCCGTATCCTCTGACTGTGACCCCTGGTTCTAGACTCCCCCACCATAGGGAACATCCTTCCTGCATCTACCCTGTCTAGTCCTGTTAGAACTTTATAGGTTTCTGAGATCACCCCCCCTCATCTGAACTCCAGCGAATATAATCCAAACCAACTCAATCTCTCCTCATATGTCAGTCCTACCATCCCAGGAATCAGTTGGGTAAACCTTCGCTGCACTCCCTCTATAGCAAGTACATCCTTCCTTAGATAAGGAGACCAAAACTGCACACAATATTCCAGGTGTGGTCTCACCAAGGCCCTGTACAATTGCAGCAAGACATCCCTGCTCCTGTACTCAAATCCTCTTGCTATGGAGGCCAACATACCATCTGCCTTCTTTACCGCCTGCTGCACCTGCTTACCTTCAATGACTGGTGTATGAGGACACCCAGGTCTCATTGCACATTCCCCTCTCTCAATTTATAGCCATTCAGATAATCTGCCTTCCTGTTTTTGCTACCAAAGTGGATAACCTCACATTTATCCACTTTATACTGCATCTGCCATGCATTTGCCCACTCACTCAGCTTTCCCAATCACCCTAAAGCATCTCTGCATCCTCCTCACACCTCACACTCTCACCCAGCTTTGTGTCATCTGCAAATTTAGAGATATTACATTTAGCTCCCTCATCTAAATCATTACATATATTCTGAAAGCTGGGGTCCCAGCACCAATCCCTGCTATACCCCACTAGTCACTGCCTGCCATTCAGAAAAAGACCCATTTATTCCTACTCGTTTTGTTTCCTGTCTACCAACCAGTTTTCTATCCATCTCAATACACTACCCCAATCCCATGCGCTTTAATTTTACACACCAATCTCTGATGTGGGACTTTGTCGAAAGCCTTCTGAAAGTCCAAATAAACCACATCCACTGGCTCCCCCTCATCAACTCTACTCATTACATCTGCGAAAAATTCCAGTAGATTAGTCAAGCATGATATCCCTTTCATAAACCCATGCTGACTCTGTCCAATGCTGCCAATGTTTTCCAAGTAGCTTGGTACAATGGAGGAAGTAACTGGTCTTGCTGCGCACGGACTCTCAGACTCATGGAGTTAGTTGGATTGAGAGATTTGGGGAGCTACGACAGGTGCTGCTATGCCAAGCAGAATAAAAGAGGGCCATTTTTGAGTTAATTGCCAAGCAGAATGCTGGTGAGAACAGACACCCTGTTGAAAGAAATGAAGCTTGTGGAGGGTAAAAGACCCAAGAGTTGTCGGAGGGTGCTTAGGTACTGGAAGTCCATTTGAGTATGTTCAGAAAAATAAGCGAGGGGGACTTTGTTTAAAAGAACATTGGATGATTCACACTGGAGGGGCAGGGAGAAGAGATCCTATTAAAGCCAGGTGCTTGGGACTTTAAAAGCTAGACTACGGGCTGCATTTTACATGCCTCCACTGGGTGTGTTTTCAGAAGGAGGGGCACATAAAATAAGATAGATGCCCACGCCACCACCTTCCCATCCACCCAACCCCGAGCTCACCCACATAATATAGGCGGTGGGTGGGCACTGAAATCGGCAGCCCGCCCACCATATTGATGTAAATAATTAGAGATAAGTTGAGCTTCTTAACAAGCCAGTTGAACCCAGTAATATGCTGCCCACGCCATAAAACAGTCAGCCTGGGCAGGCCACTTTTTGAAAAGATTTTTAAGGGCAGGAAGGGAGGGTACTATTTTTGTTGGGGTTTTTGGGCTGTTTGCGCATCAGGAGAGTCACCACCGGGCCTAAGCGAGCATCCGTTCCTGCCTGTTCTATAAGATACACCACCCCCTCCCTAAACCACCCAGACTCTCCCTGCCCAAGACCCCGCTTACCTGGCTCCAGGACCCATGAGATTACTTCTTGTTCCTGGTTGTAGTCCCAGCAGCAACCACTATTGTGCCCTTGGTGCTGCTGGGACTGGCTGGCAGCTCCCAAGGGTGGGACTTCCTCCCCAGTGAGGGGCAGAAGTCCCATGCTTCCCTTATTTAGCCTGCCTGCAGTGTGTTACAGCTGTGGGCTGGGCGGGCACGGAGCAAATCAGCTCCATGCCAACATTGCTTCTGGGGGGTGGGGGTGGGGGGTCCAGTTTGCCCATCCTCTTATAATATACTGCCCTATATTGCTGCAGTGTAATGTATATATGTGTCATGGGATTTTCAGTTTTGTTAAGAAATTAATGGGGTATAACTTTTCTGTAGTTTAGTGTTTTAGTTATCCAACGAGCAATGAATTTTGATTTTAGTTTGTTTTAATAGCAATCTTAAATGAGAAATCTTGTCATTCTATTCTTTGCTTTGGTCACTGGGAAATTCATATCCCAGCGACCTCTTTGGGGGTTGTAACAACATGTGCGCACACACAAGGAGCTTGGTGCAATTGGCAGACTCGCCACAGAGCCTCTTGTCACTGTCAAGGAGCTTGGAGGATTCAGCTCCAGCTTCACATGACTTCATGCGGAACATGGAGGCTACTCTTTCCAGTTTGGGCGTGGAGGTCAATTTCACAGCAACAACGGCGGGCCCGGTGTTGACTCAGCATCTAGTGGCTGATATCTCATCTTCCATTGCAGCACAGCAGAAAATCGCTCAATGTCAAGTGGAAGCTCAGACCGCGGTCATGAGAACCCTGTTTCTTACCATCCAAGCCCAGTTTGGTGCTGTACAGGCTCAGACTGCTGCCACCATGGCTTGCAGGCTCCCACAGCAGTCCGGCCTTGTGTGCTGCAGCAGGTTACTAGGATTGTTGAGGTGCCGGCCTGGGAGCATGTGAGTGGCTCTGTGGCGCATGAACCTGCTGTTCACTCCTAGAATGTCAGTATTTCTGCTCTCACCACTGCCGTACCAGCAGTGCCCCGCTGCAGCCTTTCAGCCAGCCAGCCCAGACTGCTGCTACACTTGCTGAGGTGGTGCAGTCCGAAGCCGGGTCTTAAGGACCAGAGCTACTCAAGAGCGTCCTGCAGAGCTCCACCACTAAAAATCAGCAGCCATCTACCAGCCATGCTGCAGCCACTGGGTAGCGCTGCATAGGAGCACAAGGACAGACAGAGGCATCCACAAGGAAGCCACTAAGGGAATGTACCAGGGCAAACAGTTCAGTTTTGCATGTATTATTTAAAGTATTAGATATGTTATAAGTTTTTATGGAAAGGGGTTTTTGTGATGTCTTTTATTTCAGGATTTTGGCCAAAAGGACCCTGTGACGGTCCATGACAGAGAGATGGAAAGGTACTGATTTAACCGGAACCAGAGTCTGATGAGCTGCTCACAGACAGCTCATCTGGAGTGGTGAAGTTCTGGGCTCATATCCCCTGTCCCCTCTGAAGGCCTGGTGGCCCATGTGATTGCTAGGTTGTGTAGAACTCTATAAACAGCCACAAATTTGGAGAGATGCTGCCGTGAGTATTAGAGGGCTCCCTGAACAGGCAGAGTTGCTGTTTGAGAATGCTGATTGTTTGCTCCATGATGCTCCTGGTCGTATGTGCTGTCCACGTGTGTTCAGGTGGTGAACGGGAGTCATGAGCTATGTGTAGAGCAGGCAGCCTTTGTCACCAAGCAGCCACCCTCTGGTTCAGTGATGGAAATGGCTGACTGGCGCAGGATAAAAGGATCACTGCTGTTGCCAGGATAGCAGGCATTCACCAACGTGATGCCTTTTCCTTGGTCATACAGCAACTGTGCATTCAGGGAGTGGAATCCTTTGTGGTTGCAGTACATCTCCCCATCGTGATGTGACACTCACAGAGCCATGTGCGTAAGTTAATGACTCCCTACAGCATAGGGAAGCCTACTCTTCTCCTAAATCACATTCTCCGCTCTTCCTGCTTCTCTCTGCTTAGAGAAGAGCCTTCTCCTTGTGTATGAGGCTCTGACCTTCCTGATGCAGCAATGTATGCTGAACTAAGAGACATTGGTGATGTTGCTGGTTCTAGCCTGGAAGAATCCTGAGGTGTAGAATTTGAAGGCTGATATGACTAGACAGCCAGCTGCAATGCTGTTGTCGTCTGGCTCTGTCATCTGGCTCTGTGGCTGTAGGTCTGGTTGGGAGTTCAGTGACAACCTCCTTATGAATCTTGTTACCTCAGACACTGCTCCTAGCTGAAGTGGAGGTAGGAGAAGTGCTGTCTGAATACTCCCTTATGTGGGTATGGTTTTCTATTGAGAGCCCTCCTGTGCTCCATCTCCCTGTTGTGTTGCCGCCCAAGAGGAATTGCAACTGTAAGAATGCCTGACAGCAAGTTTTCTGTTCAGTGACCATCGAAGTCCACTCCTTCCAAATGTCCAACAGCACTCCCCTTTGAGTCAAAGAACCTGTGCGAGCTACTCCAACAACGCATAATATTTCCACTAACTCTGCAACAGCAAAAGAAAGGCGGAAGCACCTCTTCTGAAAGACTCTTGCTGATGCCTTTCAATAGCACTGGTGGAGGTTTGTTGTGCAGAATGTTCAGCTAGGAGTGTTTAAGAGAGGGCATTAACAAGCCTGTGAGGTCCAAATGGCAGCTTGGTCACCAAAGCAGTGGCTGACTGGCTGACACTGATCTACCCACTCTGGGTGTTACTGATGCATGCACAAGGTGACTGAACTACCTTCCTTCCTAAGATGGTGATGGGTGCAATCTGGCCAAAATTAGTCAGTAGCAGACTGGTTGCTATTTTTAGCCCCTCTGGGCTCCCATAGTGCTGAGACCAGTGGTGCTCCACAGTGGAATTTTGTCGCCAGTCTTGCTTAGCTTCAATGAAGACAAAAGTAGAGCAGCACAAGTATGAAAACTGCAATATGTGAAAATTCAAGCTGTTCTCTGCATCATTTGCTTGCTAGTCATTCTTCACATTAATTATCCTGCAATATACTAACTCATATTTATTTCATGGAATAAAACCATTTGAAAAAACAGTCGCTTAGCAGTACAGAACTTGAGTCTTGCTGAAGAAAGAGGCATGCTGTCGAAGCTTTTCATCTTGCACTCATCAGGACAGGCACAGGAATCCCTTTGAAGTTTGACATTCTTGCATGTGTCCTGATGAGTGCAAGACAAAAAGCTTTGACAGTATGTCATTTTTTCCTTCCAGAAATAATCATTTCTAAAAATGTTAGGTTATTAAGTTTTACAAAAAATATATAGAAAAATATTGAGAGGAAAGCAGTACCCAGGCATAATTTATATAGAGAATTTTGGATCTGTGGCATCAGGGCAAACAGCAACTTTCCACTGAAATTGTTATCCCATGCACCTTTGTGCTCGATGTGCAAGTGGAATACATATGGACACCAGACACCAGGGGGTGGACTTGAGCTGTCTTGGCTGCATTCATGAATGAGACTAACAATATCATCTGTGATTTGCTGAAGTCCCAGTTTTCCTTGTGCCTGGTGCTTTGGGGTAGCATTTCTGCAGGAGTTCCCAGATCTGTTCCATAATATTGGTGAAAGATTGCAGGAATTTCCAGGGAAACAGTTTAAATGATGCTACATGCTGTTTCTCTGGGGTATCTGCTCATCTTCTGCCAAAGGGAAGGCAGATGATTGGGAGAACCCTGCTCAGAAATTACTGGCGTATATCGCCAGAAAGGGATTTACAGCATAATTCTCCCCCAGATGATGTTAAAGATTGGAAATGCAATATGTTCCTTTAAGTTTGAAAGGCAAACTTAAAGAAACTATCTCAACACCTTGAGCTAATTTATTCTTAATGCCAATAAAAAATGACTTATGTCTGCTCTGCAAGTATTCAAGAAAAATATTTACTGTTTGCTAACTCAGTTCATTTGCATTTCCACTGGAGTAGTGATCGATGTAAATCTTGTGTAAAACTGGTGCAGTGTGATGGAGTGTACGGAAATTGGAGTGCAGTGGTTTAAGAAGACAGTTTGAGCTGAACACTTCAGCAGCAAGCTGTGGAATAAATCAGTGAAGGAATCTGTAATATTTAGCTCATTCACTTGACTAACTTCACTGTTTGCCTTGTCAACCTGTTTTTCTGACATTTCCAAATATGTACAACAGTCACCACTGGAAGAAGCAGCCAGGCATGAAGACCACTGAGTTTTTACAGACTCTCACTTCCGACCCCTCCTGGTGGAAGTATAGTGGATGAAGGTACCAACTCCCAGGTGATCTGTGTTGGCAAACCTTCTGTTTGTGTGGGGGCTGCAGTCGCACTTAGTTCTGCGATTGCAAACCAGTGCTACGAGGTGTCGAATGAATCTAGCAGGACACTGGAACAGGAGCAGACCATTCAGCCCTTCAAGTCTACACTGCCGTTCAGTTAGACCATGGCTGATCTGCATCGCCACTTTCTTTATCTGCCTTTTAGTCCTTCTTCAGGCAAAGCATCAAACTGGATATTGTCCCTGGGTACCAGCACACTCCTCTACTCTCTTAAAGAAACACCTGTATAAGGTAAAGGCAAAATACTATGGAAGCTGGAAATCTGAAACAAAAACAAAAAATCCTGGAAAAACTCAGCAGGTCTAACAGCACCTGTGGAGGGAAAGACAGATTGAACATTTCGGGACTGTATGACTCTTCTTCAGAACTAAAGAGAAGTAAAAATGGGAATTGTGTAACCTGTATAACTAATCCTTCACAGTGTGATCTGGTTAAGGAGGCTCAAACTGAGGATATTTCACAAATGGGTGTACAGCAGCCCTAACAGCAATTCATTTCACACACGCAATCCTAAAACTCACTCCCTTCACTAAACCAGGATGATGCAAACACATCTCTTCAACTCTCCCACGGGGCACACAACTGCTGGTGTTGCCCTGATTCACACCATGGGAAAAATTGGAGTACAATGCCTGTAAGAGAGGATGTCCCTGTTTTAAATCAAAGAATGCCCTGCAAGGAGAAAGTGACAGAGCTCATGGGGAGGCACTCTGGTCTTGTGGGTGATGACAAGGGCAGCAACATATTGCCAGCGCCAGCTTAGTAACTGAACACCTCTGCTGCCCTGCCATTGTTCATTAACATTACACCCACAACAAAAACAGAATTACCTGGAAAAACTCAGCAGGTCTGACAGCATCGGCGGAGAAGAAAAAAGTTGACGTTTCAAGTCCTCATGACACTTCAACAGAACTGAGTAAAATTAGGAGAGGGCTGAAATATAAGCTGGTTTAAGGGGGGGTTGGTGTGTAGTTGTAGGGACAAGCAAGCAGTGATAGGAGCAGATAATCAAAAGATGTCACAGACAAAAGAACAAAGAGGTGTTGAAGGTTGTGATATTATCTAAACGAATGTGCTAATTAAGATGGATGGCAGGACACGCAAGTTACAGCTCTAGTGGGGGTGGGGTGGAATAAGACTAACAGGGCATAAAAGGTATAGATTTAAAAATAATGGAAATAGGTGGGAAAAGAAAAATCTATATAAATTATTGGAAAAAACAAAAGGGAGGGGGAAGAAACGGAAAGGGGGTGGGGATGGAGGAGGGAGTTCAAGATCTAAAGTTGTTGAATTCAATATTCAGTCCGGAAGGCTGTAAAGTGCCTAGTCAGAAGTTGAGGTGCTGTTCCTCCAGTTTGCTGGAACAATGCAGCAAGCCAAGGACATAAATGTGGGCAAGAGAGCAGGGTGGAGTGTTAAAATGGCAAGCAACAGGGAGGTTTGGGTCATTATTGCAGGCAGACCACAGGTGTTCTGCAAAGTGGTCACCCAGTCTGCATTTGGTCTCTCCAATGTAGAGGAGACCGCATTGGGAGCAACGAATGCAGTAGACTAAGTTGGGGGAAATGCCGTAGACTTCCACATCCTTTTCCGTCTCTTTGATCTCAGTGGGGCACTGCTGTTCAGTTCATTGCTCCTCCCCTCCTTCACTGAATTATAGAATGGTTACTGCACAGAAAGAGGCCATTGAGCCTGTTGTGCCTGTGCTGGCCCTCCGTAAGAACAACTTGCCTAGTCTCACTCCTGCCTTTTTCCGGTAGTCCTGCAAATGATTTCTCTTCAGATAATTGTCCAATCCTCTTTTCAAGGCTTCGATTGATTTTGCCTCCACCACACCTTCAGGCAGAGCATTCAGATCGTAATCACTTGCTGTGTAAAAATGGTTTGTCCTCTAGAGTCATTGCCTCTTTTGTCAATCACCTTAAACTGGTGTCATCTTTTGGTTCTTGGCCTTCTATCAATGGAAACAGTTTCCCCATATCTGCCCTGGCCAGATCCCGCATGACTTTGAGGATTTGTCATAGCATAAGGAAGGGGGAGAAACAGCATTGGTTCAACTGCCTCCTGAACAACCATGATAATAATGAAAAGGAGGAAACTTGAGAGAGATAATGATGGAAAGGGAAGGCAGACTGATCCCCATCCATATGTTGATACATGGAACTCCTGACTCATGTTTCTTGGCCGTAACCCCCTCCTTCGCACTCTTTGTGTCACTTACTTCTTCATCCCAGACACTAGGGACAGTGTGAGCTATCTGCCCATCGCAGGCCGAGGAGGCAGCTACCTCGGGCTTTGGTGTCTAGGATCCAGAACTGATAGGCACTCCCTGGAAAGAAGAATTTTCAAGGAACATTATAAACTGTGTACAGACTCAGAGGTTATTGCCCAAGGATGTGGGGCAGCAGATGGCTGTGAATCCTAAGTTTACAGCTCTCATTATACAGACCTCCAGTTACAAATCTACAGACTGAAGTCCAAGTGGCAACGGGAGAGAATAGAAAGCACTCTACTCTGGTGGCCGTGGTGAATGTGGCTTGTCTGGGACTTTTGGGCCCTGAAAGATGTGATTAGATTGCCCATCATGTTGAATGGGGACGCAGATGCATGGGCCAGTGGAAAGGGGCAGTGGCTAGTTTCAACTGGCTTGGTGTGTCTCAGGATAGTACCACATGCCAAGCCTCTGGCTTCACCCTCTGAACACCAATCAGTGGAACTGTGGAGATTGTTCCTTGGCTGCTGGTGCTATCACCGGACATGTGGTTTGGTGCTGCAAGCAAGCTACTAATCAGAGTTCCCATGACTTCTCTGATACAGAATGAATAGGCAGTCATGGTATGTGATACTGGCCCTTGGACTTCGCCAAGGCATAGGGGAAAGAAAAGCACATGTAGCCGCCCAAGGATAGAACACAGTTAGGAAAAAATTGGTTGGCTTATGTTCACTTTGAACTTCATTGTAATAAAATATAATATACACTGCCATTGTTTTTTGTCATTCATGGAGCTTAGATGTGCTTATTTGCTGCTAGTTATTCACTAAGATGCTTTCTGTCAAAAAAATACTTTGGGGCGGGATTTTCCACACCCGCCCGCCGCCGGGATCTTCTGGTCTCACCGCAAGTCAATGGACTTCTGGCTGGGGCAGCGCCTCACCCACGACAGGGCCGGAAAATCCCAGCCTTTGTTCATAAAATTTGTAGAAGTATGTTACATAGCAGTTCAAATTTGACACTACATTTAAGTACAATGGAGTTCAATTTATTTTAGTAAATGAGATATCTGGCTCCCTGAGGCGCTTCATTACATGTGCAACTGCGGGTTATATTTACAGTTTTCATTTACGTTTTATGTCAAACATTCTCTGGTGGATACAACCTGAGGGGTTTCCATGGTTTCCAGCCCCTCAGCATACAGTGGTGTGAGGGCTTTAGACTGTGTTCTTTTCCCATTGAGCCTTTGCAGCAGCTGCCCAAGGGTTAGTGCATCTCTCAGCACGTAGGCCTGCACCTTGGAATGATGCAGTCTGCAACACAGGGCCGTGGACCACTCTTTGCACTGGAAGACCAGAACTTTTAGGCAGGCCAAAGAGTCTCTTTCACAGGGTTGATGATCCTCCAGCAGCAGTTTGTGTCTATGTGTGTCCCTGGGAACATCCCGTAGTGCAGTGAGTCCCGCTCAACAAAAACCACTGCATGTCTTTCCAGACCTCCTGTGCAAAGGCACTTTCCAGAGTGAGGTGCGTGACAGTCTCTTCCCCATTGCAGCTGCTATGAGGGCAGTGTGTGGTGGTGCTGAGAGCATGGGTATGAGTGAAGTGTATGATAGGCAGGGCCTATCTTGCCATCAGCCGAGCTACATCTTCCTGCTAGTTTGAAAGTTCTGATGATGGGGGATTCTGTCAAATCATCCAACAGGATCCACCTTTCCCTGCTGGGTCTTGAGGATGTTATATGCAGACCACTGCCTGAAGCACTTGTGGGCAAAGCTGTTCTTCTGCATCAACTTTTCCACAAGGGACAGATGGTAGTGCACAGTCCAACAGAATGGAGCATTCCGCAGCAATGTGACCAGATCCATTTTTTGCAACACGGGTAAAGATAAACCTCAGGATGTAGTGACACTTGGTGTTTGTGTACCGAGGGTCTATGTGCAGCTTGATGTAGCCAAGGTGGCTGTCAGGATAAAGGTGGTGTTGGGTTCATTTTCATCCCCCTTTTATCTAGAGATTTGTACATTGATGGACACCATCCATCTCTAGTAAGATGTTGATTAATAGCTCTTACTCATGTGGGGGAAAGATTACTGTTACAGGATGAGGGCTGGATTGAGAGAATATATCTTTTACTTAAAAGCGGAGAGAAAGAGGTAAGGCTCTGCCAAAAGTGGATTGCATTACACCAAAGAAAAGACTTCAACGATGAGATGGCCATTGCATCGATCACTGAGGAATTGTCTTAGAGCTGGTCATTTAATTCTGATTGTTGTGATGGAATCTGTGGTTTCAAAGCTTGTACTTTTGAGACCCCAATTGAAAAGAGAAACTGAGAAAGGAAATTGACCCTCCCAGTTTCTAAGGCAACTAAGACTGAAACAGATTGGAAACCAAAACAGAATGGGGGATATGCTGGGCCATGGGGTTACAGATTGTGTTCGAGTACAATTCTGTTGCAGCTGATGGCCCACAGCACTTCGTAGTTGCCCAGTCTTGAGTTGCTAAATCTGTTCGAAATCTATCCCATTTAGCACGCTGGTAGTGCCACACAACACAATGGAGGGTATCCTCAATGTGAAGGTGGGACTTTGTCTCCACAACAACTGTGCGGTGGTCACTCCTACCGATACTGGGTTAGTGAGGATGAGGTCAAGTATGTCAATCCCTCTTGTTGGTTCCCTCACCACCTGCTGCAGACCCAGTCTAACAGCTATGTCCTTGGGACTCGGCCAGCTCGGTCAGTAGTGGTTCTACTGAGCCACTGTTGGTGATGGGCATTGAAGCCCCCCCATGCAGAGTACATTCTGTGCCCTTGCCACCGATTCATCAGCTGACAGAGGGTGGTATGTGGTAATCAGAAGGAAGTTTCCTTGCCCTTGTTTGACCTGATGCTTCATGGGGTCCAGGGTCGATGTTGAGGATTCCAAGGGCTACTCTCTCCCGACTGTATACCACTGTGCCACCCACCACCTCTGCTGGGTCTGTCCTGCTGGTGGGACAGGACATACCAGGGATGGTGATGGTGGTGACTGGGACATGGTCTGTAAGGTATGATTCCGTGAGGATGACTATGTCAGGCTGTGAGACAGCTCTCCCAATTTTGGCACTAGCTTCCAGATGTTAGTAGGGGTGACAGGGCTGGGTTTGTCATTATCGTTTCTAGTGCCTAGGTCGATGCCAGGTTGTCCGTCCAGTTTCATAACTTTTTTGAGACTATGTAGCAGTTTGATACAACAGCCATTGCTGTGGGTGTGGAATCACATGGTAGGTCAGACCAGGATGGCAGATTTCCTTCCCTAAAGGGGCATTAGTGAACCAGGTAGGTTTTTACAACAATCAACAATGGTTTCATGGTCATCATTATACTCTTAATTCAAGATTTTTATTGAATTCAAATTCACCATCTGCCCTGGGTCACCAGAGCATTATCCTGGGTCTTTGGATTACCAGTCCAGCGACCATACAACTATGCCATTGCTTACGCTGATGATATATATGCTGAGTGGACTGTAAGGTTAATTTGTAAGACCTGTTTTAGTATTTTCTGTCATTTAATGTGTAATTCATAGCTTAATCAACTGTAATTTGCCTGTTAATTCATAATTAACCTATGCTGATTCTGGGTTTCAGAGCATATATACCCAAGATGGTATATAGTGTTTGCTTTGTTTGACTCTTGTTTAGAAAAAATTCATTTGTTTTAAACTGTGGAACATTTTGATTTCATTCTTTCAGTAAATAACTGGGATTTTGGATTTCTTTTTAAAAAAAATGTTACATTGTTATGATCTTGGTCTCAAGATCAGTATTAACATATATTTTAATGAGGGCATTTAGGACTCTTCAGGTGGATTACAGAAGAGCCAAAAAGTGTGAGGAAAATTTGGAGGAATTGATTTCGTGACAAAGAAATGAGAGAAATAACTACAGCACAATTTTTCATGTGGAAAAAGTGTATTTATCTCAATTATGCACTGGAAGTATAGAAGGATTGGCAACAAAACCATCCCCCTCGTGTTTTTTTTTCAAAAATTGCTCTGACTCCTTACCCGAGGATTGTTTTTGTTTTCACTTTGAAATGAATGTGGCTTAAATTAATGTGTCCTCAGATATCACCACAAGCAGGAAGTGAGTGCATTGCATAGGGACTGATATGGTCCAAGCACCATTCCTTTCCTTTTGCTCAGTTGCAGACAATGTTCACCTGAGCTGGATCGAGAATGTAGGCTTGGCAGAGTAGATGAGGTGGCTGGGATTGTTCGTCATTCAATTTATTTATAAATGAATATGTAAATAAATGTGTTTGTTTTTAATTCTGAGGGTGTCTGTCTATGGGGCTCCTCTTGATTGGTTACTGTAACTTCAGAAGATTGGTGTGATTTCAGCCAAATCCATGGCGGCCAATTAGAACCGTCAAGGACAAATAGGGTTAAAGGTTACCAGTGGATTAATTGTATAAGCCTTTTTATTTGCCAGTGTTGGGAAAATTAAGCCTTTTCAAATGGTATCTCTGTTTAGAATAGAGGCTGCAGTGCTCTGAAGGTTAAGCAAATGGTCCTTGAATGCTATACATGGTGATAGTACTGTTGTGCTCAGTGTATATTTGTAAACCTAATCTTGTTTTCATTTGCAGAGTATCTTGAATCCAATGCAAGGCTTTCTCAGCACGTTGGCATTTTATGGCTGGACTGGGTGGGACTTTGATTTCTGGTTTCAGAGGCACGAGATACCTTGGGATTTGCCAACAACCTCTGCTACAGCAGAAAATGTTTATGACGATCCGGTGGCAGCCTCACTCAATTATCCCGGATATCTTCAAGAACATGAAAAGATGATAACTGAAAATGGTCACGAAAATAACGATGAGCTTTCTGTCCTCTCAGAAGGTAATGGGAAAGCAAATGGTTTCTTTGTAAAGATCTCCCCCATCTATCAGGGGCTGTAACTGGCTTCCTAAAAATATCAGGAACAATTCCATAACTTCCATTGCTACCTATCCTTTGTTTAATCACCTTGAAAGTTTTGATCTACGAAAGAAGAGAGTCTAGGTTATAGATTTCTCTCTGACTATCAATATTGGTCTATGATCAATCAACAGATCGCCTGATTGAAGTGAAAATCTCTGTTTCACCCTCCTCCCCACAACTGGGCTGACATCAAGATGTATTGCACACTCTTTCGTTCCAACTCATTGATTCCCACTATCTATGAGTTTCTAAAATCCAATCCCGCGTTAACACTACTTCATGATTTATTGATCATTTTTGGCACTGCTTCAGTCATGGCAGTGTCTCGTAGGTGAGTTATCCCCGGTGTCCTGGTCAATATTTATCCTTCAATCAACATCACAAAAACTGGTTATCTGGTCATTATCATATTGCTGCTTGTGGGAGCTTCTTGTACTTTCTTTCCTTTCTTTCTTTCCTTCATCCTTTCCTTTCTAACATATTATTTCTCCCATTATTTTCATTCATTCTTTCCTTCCTTCCCTTTTTCCCATGGTAGAGCCTGGCTGTAACTGCACCACCCCTACCACCACCACCACCACCACCACCACCACCACCACCAAAAGCCTCCAGGCTGGTCACACCTTGCCCCCCAGTAAAGTTGAACCCTCTTGAGATATCTGTGCTCCTTCAATTCTAGCCTCTTGAGACCCCTGATTTTAACTCTTCTGGCATTGGTGGCCATGATTTCAGCTACCAAGGCCCTAAGCTCAGAATTCCTTCCCTAATCCCCTCTGCCTTGCTTTCTTTTATAATGTTCCTTAAAACCTACCTCTTTGACCAAGCTTTGGGTCATCGGCACTAACATATCCCCATTTGCCTTAGTATCACATTTTATTTGATAATGCTGTAGTGGAAGTACTTTGGCACATTTTACTATGTTAAAGGTGCTATATAAACACAAGTTGTTGTCTCTCAATGTTTGATGCTCCATATTGTGGTAGAGAGAACATTAATTCAAATGACAAAAATGCCTGTATTCAAACTCATGAGATTTTTGTTGGAAATCAAGTGGTGGTGTATCGTTTGGACTAATAGGCTAGGTGCTACCCCTTCTACTTTTAATTATACTTTCAAAATCCAAGAAGAAAAAACACTTAGCAATACTGCATTTTATATGCTGCATTTTTTAATCAAGTAATATCCCTTTTTAAATAACCTAAATAGATCAATCTCAAATATAAATAGATGTTCCTCAAAAACTTGCTTATTGTGGATGCTAGAAATCTAAAAACAGAAACTGCTGGAAATTCTCAGCAAGTCAGGCAGCATCTATGAAGCGAGAAATGTGTGAAGATGTGTGGAGTTTAAGACATGCCTACTCTTTGTGTTGGATGCTGATGACCTTTCAAAATGGTGACCACCACACCCTTGCCAGCAGTTCACTTTTATACTTGACGTATAAGTTGACCCCAATTTTTGGAGGGATTTTTCGAGGCCCCAGAAGTCGACTTGTACTCTGGCATCTATGGTACATAAGAATGTAAGAAATAGGGGCAGGAGTAGACCATTTGGTCCCTTGAGTGTGCTCCACCATTCAATAAAATCATGGCTGACTGATTGTGGACTTAACTGTACTTTCCTGTCTGCTCCCTCATAATATAGGCTATCCTGTAGATCAAAAATCTGCCCAATTCAAGCCTTGCAGCCTTCACTACTCTATGGGGCAGAGAATTCTAAAGATTAACAGGCCTCTGAGTGTAGAAGTTCCTCCTTGTCTCCATCTTAAATGGAAGTCCCCTTATTTTTAAACTGTGCCCCCTAGGTCTAAATTCCCCCGTGAGGGGAAACATTCTCTCAGCATCTACCTAGTCAAGCCCCCTCAGAGTCTTTTATGTTTCAATAAGATCACCTCCCATTCTTTTGAACTTCAGTGAGCTTAGGCCCAATCTGCTCAACTTTTCCTCATAAGACACCTCCTCATCCCAGGAAGCAGACTAGTGAACCTTCTTTGAATTCCCTTCAATGAAATCATATCCCTCCATTAGTAAGGAGACAAAAACTGTAGGCAGTGCTCGAGGTTCTGTCTCACCAATGCCCTGTACAGTTGTAACAAGACTTCCTTATGTTTATATGCCATTCTGCTTGCAATAAAGGCTAACATTCTGTTTGTCTTCCTAATTGCTTGATGTACCTGCTTGCTAACTTTGAGATTAATGTACATGAACACCCAGATCCCTCTGTAGCATTCTGCAGTCTCTCTCTATTTAAATAATATTTGTTTTCCTATTCTTCCTGCCAAAGTGGACAGCCTCACAGTTTCCCATACTATATTCCATCTGCCAAATTTTTGCCCACTCATTTAACTTATCTCTATCCCTTTGCAGACTCTTTGTATCCTCCTAACAACTTATTTTCCTACCTATCTTTGTATCATCAGCAAATTTGGCTACAATATACTCAGTCGATTCATCCAAGTCATTAGTATGGTTGTAAATAGTTGAGGTCCCACCACTGATCCCTGTGGCATTCCACTGGTTACAGTTTGCCAACCTGAAAATTACCTACTTATTCTGATTCTGTTTCCTGTTTGATAGCCAATCTTCTATTCATGATGATATATCACCCCCAACACCATGAGCTTATCCTGTGTAGGAACCTTTTTATGGGACACCTTATTGATTGCCTTTTGGAAATCCAAGTGTACTACATTTACTGATTTCCCCTTTATCTACCCTACAGAGAACTCTAATAAATTTGAGAAACACTGTTTCCCTTTCATAAAACCATGTTGACTGTGCTTGATTGTGTTATGCTTTTTCTAAATGTCCTGCTACTATGACCTTAATAATGGATTCCAGCCTTTTCCCCCAGTGACAGGTGTTGGGAAACTGTAGGCCAGTTAGTCCTTTTAATTCATTCACGGGCTGTGGGCTTCGCTGGCTGGGCCAGCATTTACTGCCCATCCCTAGTTGCTCTTGAGAAGGTGTGGTGAGATGCCTTCTTGAACCGCTGCAGTCCATGTGGTGTAGGTACACCTACAGTGCTGTTAGGAAAGGAATTCCAGTATTTTGACCCCGCAACAGTGAAGGAATAGTGATATATTTCCAAGTCAGGATGGTGAGTGACTTGGAGGGGAACTTCCAGGTGGTGGTGTTCCCACCTGTTTGCTGTCCTTGTCCTTCTAGATGGTAGTGGTCGTGGGTTTGGAAGGTGCCATCTAAGGAGCCTTGGTGAATTCCTGCAGTGCATCTTGTAGATGGTACACACTGCTGCTACTGTGCGTCAGTGGTGGAGTGCTATCTGCCTCCTTCTCCCCTTTCTTGAAGTGCCTATCCATTAAGACCTTCCCAGAATCTGAGGAATTTTGGAAGATTACAAGCAATGCAGCCACTTGTTTTTTATTTGACCTATATTTATTGTCCAACACAAATCAAAGCTTTGAATACATCTCTTGCTGCACCATTGCCACATTGAACTTCTCATTGTCATTTTAAGTGCTCAGAAAAACTTCAGTATGATGTTACATGATGTGCCAAATCACCAGGACAGTACTGCTGACTGGTCAGGTCACTGGTTGTTGAAACCTCAATGGGTTTAATTTCTTCTGTGCATTACTATCATTGCGCAAGTTGACAATTGTGCATATATTCATCAGATGCCTTTTACTTTCTCTAATGAGAACGTCCTTTTGTAACACCATTATCACTTCTATTATTTAATCATCTCTTTGTCCTGTACCCAATCACAGACCTGTCTCTTTTTCCCCCTCACTGTTTTTCCCTGGCTCTGTTCCTGTTTATAAGCTGTTCATCCATAACATTTGCTGGTTCTGACAAAATTGGTCATTTTTGGGCTTTCCCAACATCTTTTCTCTTACAAATAACTTGATAACAGTTTTAGTAAACAGGCCATGACTTTTGCTCTCTGATATACTGAGTTAGCAGAGCCTAGATCTACTGAATAAGCCTGATCACAGTAAATTGCTTGTTTTGGGTTTGTATAGGATATACATTATGCTTTCAGTCAATCTGAAGGTAAAACTTTAATCACGCTAGACCATTTCATATAGACTAAACTAATGACCAAATTCATTCATGTTTAAATGATTCACAGAAGCAAATACTTATGCAAAATGCTTTGGAGCAGCAGTAATAATTTGCAATGTAAACAGCTGAGATGATCGTTTAGTAGAACAACCCTCTCAATTCCTTCTGGTAGCTCTGAAGAAGAGTCAATCGGACTCGAAACGTTAACTCTGTTTCTCTCTCCGCAGATGCTGTCAGACCTGCTGAGTTTTTTTCAGCGTTTTCTGTTCTTAGTTCAGATTTCCAGCATCCACAGTATTTTGCTTTTATCTCTGAAATGTCAGTCTTTGGTGGTAATACCGAAGCTCTTCTCACCAAACTGTGTACACTATCAAGCATGTAAGGGCACAATAAACAGAACTAACATAGTCATCAAGGCTGACATTTATCCATTGGATTTATTTGATGTAAAAACAATCTTCTTTAAAAATTGTCTTTTGTAAACTAAATTTTAATAGTCTAAAGTCTGCCGTCTACCTTCCCAGTAAACAGTGAGATGGTAGTCTGATATTTTTGTGTCTTCTCTCTTTGTGTGACTTTCATACATCTCCAATTAAAAGACCTTAATATTTGACACAATTAGGAATTATTTATTGTACTCTACATACAATAGCCTTCTTTCTTAGTAAACTGCCCACAAACATTGCTAGCTGCCACTTCACACTGCTAAGAATAATTTGTTCCCTTTCAACCTTTCAACCAACCTGACTAATAATGCTAGGTTCTTTGGACTTGATGGCAACTATAATATACTTTAACATGTTAGGCATACTCCTCACATCAAAGGGAGCTTTTATCTTAGTTAAGTGGCCAAATGTTTCTTCTTACAGTCCATGGAACTCAGGCCAGCTACTTTGACAAGGGGGCAATCTCTATTTTAAAAGTAATTAACCTTGCTACTTAAGGCCAAAGACAAAGTGTTTATTATTTTGGCATGGAATAGGAAAGTTTGAAGCCTGTGATGTGCTGTGTTAGATAGTCAAGGCAATAGTAATAATATTGCAGTTTGTCTCATCACTTGTGACATGAAAGAGGAAAAATCAGCTAGGGTGCCTGCCCCTGCTTGTTGTCCAGTGACTTTCCCAGAGATTGCACATGGGAATTCTACTTCAGGGAAAGGGGGATCGGGCTTGATAGTCTTAGCCTCCTTACTCAAATATCCTGCTAGCACTTAGTCCAAGCTCACACTCAACAGAGCATCTAAGGTGACTGGTGCCAGGAAAAGGCATTGTCTTTGGGAAAGGCGGAAATATTTAAAAGCACTGAAGACTGCTTACTCAGTGAAAATTGGCTTTTCCTCATAAGTTTTGACACCAGAAAGATTATTCTGGCACCCTCTGATATGCAAGTTCTGAAATGACATTATGGTAAACTAGCATTCAAAGGCTGTCTGAAAATTTCTCTCTACTATTTTAACAGAGTTAAATAAATGGCTTAGCAACTGTGAAAACTTCTGATAAATGTGTGGAGCTTTAGTACAGTATTAGCCCATTGAACATCAGGGTCATTATGGATCTGTTGTGGGCCTAGTGCTACTGAAAACAGCTGCCTGAATGACCTAAAGCAACAGAGGGACTGACAGTCCCATCAGCTAGCCAGTCTCAAAATAGTCCTTTAAGACAGTTACACGGAGTGCTACTGCGGCCAGTTTAAAATTCTTAAAATCTGAATTAAATGACTGTGTAATTGCCTTGAATTCATTCACTGTGGTTACTCTTGCATTGCTGAAAAGGTTTTCTGTGTGGTTTTTTTTATTCTGAATGAATGCAGGCGCTTTCTGCTGTTCAACGTGATGTCAGTGAATGGAAGTTATCAATCCAGTGACAAACTTTGGCATCAGTCAATGAAAGTTACTGTTTGGGGGGAATTATATATGATTTCTGTGTTTAATGCAGTTAAATACTGCTGCTGTTTAACTCTTTGTTAATTAAAGTTGCATCAGCCTCAGAGCAGGGTTCAAATCCAGTCAAGGCTGATAGATAATAAGAGGGAACAATGTGAAATACTGGACATGCAAGAAGTCACATTTCGGTTCTTTTGAGGTTGAGATTCTACAGCACAAACAACACCAAAATTAACAACACATAGGCAGTCAGTCTGTTATGACCAGGCGAGAAGGACCTCCTTGGTTGGTCACGACAAAGGTTTTAAATGTCTACGTTTCAGAATCTATTTAACTATTTATGCAGAATGAGCAATAAGGAGCCAATCAAACAAGGTCTTCTTGAATTAGAGAAAGAACAAATTTATTAACCACTAAACCCGAGGCAAAAAGTAATAAAAACACAACGTCTCACACACACATGCACACACATCAGAAATAAGGGAAGTTAGAGTCCAGTAAAAAAAAAGTTAAAAGAATATGTGGTTAAATGTCCTTTAGTTGTTTTTGAGTTGTAGATTGTTAAACGTGTGGCCAATTTAGGCTAGCTGATTCCTTAGATGCCATCAAATGTGGAAGATGTTGCGATTATTACAAGATCTCGGTTCACTGGTAGGTTCCTGATAATTGACTTCTCAAAGCGGGTGGCACACACTTTTTCCAAAAGAGAGGGGGAGAGAGAGTGCAGCTTTTCAGCTGGTTTCCTTTGCTCAAAACTTTCTTGACACTACCTGTGTCACTTGCAAATTATTTTTGCAGTATCTGCAGCCTGGCCTGTTATACTTGACCCATTGTATATTTCCAAGAGGTTTTGGGCAGGTCTGTTTATGGCAGCCATTGTTTCGATATCCAGCACTTTGCATTATAGTGTCTCTTCCTTAAATAGTGATGAGTTTCGATGGGTCTGAAGATTTGTTTGTTTTTCATCTTCGCCTTGGAATATGGCTGAGCATTTTAAAGCAGTTTTCTCTGTCTCAGTTCAAATTGCAAAATTTGAATTGTAATTCCATATCTCAGCTTTCCAGAAGCTGGTCAATTGGCAATGCCAGATGTCAGGTGACTTGTGGCAGTCATCTTCAGTCAGTGTCTTTTCTTGTCTTTAAAACATCCTTTTTGAAAAGTTATATGTTTGATCAGCTGGTGAAATTACAGATTTATCATAGATGTGCAAGTCACAGCATTGTGACAACTCTTGCTCCAAATCCACAAAAAGTGGAAAATGTCACACCGGAGCCAATAACTGCAATCTATGGTTGTGGTTAAAGTTTAAGGCATCTAATCATGCCCCACTGATGTTCGGGTGTCCAAAATATGATTCTCCCTCAACATTCTCCCCCAACAACAAGCCTTCCCCTGACAAGCAAAAAACTTGCCACAAATAATGTCAAAAATATGGTTGAGAATTTCCTTGGAGCTGCTCTGAGGAAATTTGCAGCTATGGTATTAAAAGTTGCAACATCTCAAAAAAAAGGATAATTTTACTGATCCCATACACATGCTGGAGCTTGGGTTGGAGTCCTGTGGTCTTAGCCTCCTGTTCTGATCCCCATAGGGACCGATAGCTTTTAAAATGCGATTTGAATTCCCAGTGACCATTTGAAAGGAATTGCACAAGATTTCAAGTTTTAAGACTTTTACTGAAACAAACAAAATGAGAACTCCACATTACAGCATGCTCTTTGCATAATTATAGTCTATACAGGACCCAGTTCAAAGTCACTCCCGGCTTCTGATGGACTTGCTTCTCCCTTTTCGCTGAGCTGTAACGCCCAATGACCATCTAAAGGTCTTTTCCTTAGTTCAGGATTTTTCAGGAAACTGACCTCCAGCAGCACTGCTCACTCTAGTGATTTATCTCTCCCTCCCTCTTCCTTTCTTCTCCCCCTCTCTTTCCCTCCCTCCCCTTTCCATCCCCCTATATGGCATTGTGCTTTATGATGATGTCAACATGCTAAACATCACCTTTTTATGATTAGCTCAGGATGCATTTTGTCTACATATTTTAATAATTATTTTAGAGCCCAGCCATGTCATTTTTTAAAATAACATTTATTTTGGGTAGTTCAACCTTCTATGGGGAAATAAGATCCCAAATTAAATTCTCAATCCAATATGTTTTAAGAATGAAAATATATGGCATTTTGTGGCAAAATTACGTCAATGAGTATTGTTGTGAACTGAAATTTTTAATTTCCCCCTTCGTTTAAAGGTATGCCTTCTGCAGATATAACTGGAGACCTTTACCTTTCATATTTCATAACCACCTTGCATTGTGCCAAAATCTTAATTTAATTTGGTCCATATTATTTTTTAAATGTCAAATTTCTGCACGCACACTAACTCTATGTGTGTAATAAAGGTGGAGTACCATCTTAACCTTTCTCACTAAATAAATAAGGGCAACTATGTGGGCATGAAAGCTGAGCTAGCTGAAATGGACTGCAATACTAGGCTTGGGGATCACTCAATAGAGATTCAATGGCAGACATTTGAGGAGAAATTTCAGAATACTCAGAGTAAGTATGTTCCTGATATAAAGAAAAATTCTGAAAAGAGGACCCACCATCCGTGGTTAAATAAAGGAGCTAAGGAAAGCATCAAATTGAAGGAAAAAGCATATAACTTCGCAAAGATGAGTGGCAGGTCAGATGATTGGTCAGAATATAAAGAATGACAAAGAATAATTACAAGGTTAGAGTATGAGAGGAAGCTGGTTAGAAGTGTTAAAACAGATAGCAAGTGTTTCCACAGGTATTTAAACAGGAAAAGAGTAAATAAAATGAGTGTTGGTCCTCTAGAGAATGACAATGAGGAGTTAATGGTAGATAATAAGGAAATGGCAGATGAAATTAACATATTTTGCTTCTGTGTTCACTATAGAGGATACAAAAAACATTCCAGTAATAGCTGCAAATCAGGAGGTGGAAGGCAAAGGGGAACTTGGTGAAATTACATTCATTAGGGAAGTGATATTGAGCAAACTGATGGAGCTGTGGGCTGTCTCCAGGTCCTGGTGGACTTCATCCTAGGGTCTTTAAAGAGGTAACTAATGAGGTAGTAGATGTGTTGGTGTTAATTTTCCAAAATTCCCTAGATTCTAGAAAGGTTCTATTAGACTGGAAAGCAGCAAATATAACCTCTCTATTCAAGAAGGGAGGGAAGCAGGAAACTATAGGTCAGTTAGCTTGGCATCTGTTGTGTGAAGCTGTTAGAATTGATCATAAAGGAGGTTATAGTTGGGCACTTGGAGAAAGTCAAGGTAATCGGACAGAGTCAGCCTGCTTTTGTGAAAGGGAAATCATGTTTAACCAATTTATCGGAATTCTTTGAAGGAGTAACATAAGCTGTGGATAAAGGGGAGCCTGTAGATATGCTGTACTTGGATTTCCAGAAGGCATTTGATGAGGTGCCACATCAAAGGTTATTGCAGAAAATAAAAGCTCATGGTGTAGGGGGTAACACATTGGTATGGATAGAAGATTGAACCAAAAACAGAAAATGCTGGAAAATCTCAGCAGGTCTAACAGTATCTTTGGAGAGACAGAGGAGTTAACGTTTTGAGTCCATATGACTCTTCTTCAGAGTTAAAGAGAAGTAAAATGTGATGAAATTTATACTGTTTAAGGGGGTGGAGTAGGTGAAGTTGGATAGAAGGCCAGCGATAGATAGAGGCAAAGGAGAGATTGCCAGAGATGTCATAGACAAAAGGACAAAGGGGTGTTAATGATAGTGGTACTGGCTAAAGGAGGTGCTGATGGCGGCATTAAGGTCAGAAAGCAGAATGTGATAATAGCAGGACAAGGGTAAGCACTCTGGAAAGGACAACATGAGCAAGTGATAGATGGTCCTTGTGGGGGTGGGGTGGGTGGAAAAGACGGTGATGAGAAAAAGATTGAAAATAGGATAAAAAGTCAGGATAAAACAATGAATATAAATAAAAATACGTGGAATAAAAAAATAAGAATGAAAGAATTAAAATTAAAAAATGAAGATGAATATTGAAAAAAGGGGATTTAAAAAAAAAGGTCAGGCCAATGTCAGACATGTGGGCACGAGAGGAGGATGGGGTGTTGAAATGGCAAGCGACTGGGAAGTCTGGGTCATGCTTGTGGACAGACCAAAGGTGTTCTGCAAAGCGGTCACCCAATCTGTCAATTCTTCACAATTTATATCAATGACTTAGATAAGGGGAGTGAAGACACAATAGCTAAATTTTCAGATGATGCAAAGATAGGTAGGAAAGTAGGTTGTGCAAAGAACATAAGGAAGTTGCAGACAAATGTAGATAAGTTGAGTGGGCAAATATCTGGTGGATGGAGTTTAATGTGGGAAAATGTGAAGTTGTTTACTTTGGCAGCAGGAATAAAAAAGCAGAGTACTACTTAAATGGAGAACGGCTGCAGAATTCTGACCTATAGAAGGATCTAGGTGTTCTAGTGCATGAGTCACAAAAAGTGAATATGCAGGTACTACAAGTAATTAAGAAGGCTAATGGAATGCTATCCTTTATAATGAGAGGATTTGAACATAAAAGAAAGGATGTTATGCTCCAGTTATACAGGCATTGGTGAGACCACATCTCGAATATTGTGTGCAGTTTTGATCTTATTTAAGGGAGGATGTAAATGAATTGGAGGCAGTTCAAAGGAGGTTTACCAGATTGATAACATGGAATGAATGGATTGTTTTATGAGGAAAGGTTGGACAGGCTGGGCTTGTTTCCCCTGGAGTTTAGAAGAGTGAGGGGTGACTTGATTGAAGCATATAAGACTCTGAACGGTATTGACAAGGTGGATTTGGAAAGGATGTTTCCTTTGGTGGGTGAGTCCAGAACTAGGGGGCACTGATTTAAAATTAGGGCTTGCCATTTTAGGACAGAGATGAGGAGAATTTTTTTCTCTGAGAGGGTTGTGCGACTTTGGAACTTGCTGCCACTGAAGGCGGTGGAGGCAGGGTCATTGAATATTTTTAAGGCAGAGTTGGATAGATTCTTGTCAAACAAGGGAATCGAAGGTTATTAGGAGTAGATATGAATGTGGAATTCAAAACACAAACAAATCAGCCATGATCCTATTGAATGGCGGAGCAAGCTCGAGGGGCCAAATGGCCTACTTCTGCTCCTATTTCGTATGTTCATAAATAGGCACTCCAAAAACAAAATACATCAAATATGTCTGCAGGCAAGCTTTTGAGCTGTTAGCATGTAACAATATGGTGCTGGAGGTAAAATAAATGTCTGTTGTGTGGTACCATCAGGTTACAGAATTTAGGGGGAATTTTAACTCCCTCTGTCTGACAGAAACTGGACAAAAATGGAGGAAGTGTACTTGTCAATTGTTCCCCATCCCACAGCCATTTTAACACCACTGTTCCTCCAGGCAGCTTTAAGTTGCCCGCCTCTTCATAACGTAGACCCTGCGAAATCAGGGCCTTCTCACTTAGGCCTGAACCAGATACAGTTTTAACAAGCTACTGAATGGGACATCCAATGCAAGCCTCAGTAAAACCTGGCAAGCAAGAGTGGAGTTTTCCTAAGGTAAATTATAAATGTTTTCTTTGCGGGGTCAGGAGGTGCAGAAGAGCTTGTCAAGACACAACGTAGGAAATTTGGGCTGCTTCTCTTCCCCCACCCCCTCCCCCTCTTCTCATGTGGAAACCTCCTGCGTTTCAAGCGCCACTCCTGTGACTAATCTTGGTGAACTCTGGGCCATTTGATTTTCATTGGCCCAGCGACGGTGCTGCCACCTAGTGTGCAGCTGGCTAATACATGGTAAATGAGCCCCAACTGTTAAAATGAAGCATTACCCCTGCAGCATGGGTGGGCCGCTCGTGTTTCTTGCCTGCCTGCTGCCAGCGAGCTGAGATTCCTCCTTTTGTTATCTTGTCTGTGCTGTAGGAGGGGCTGCTCTTGTGTTTGAAAGAAAGGCTGGAGCAGCTGACAAAAGTGTTGGATGTCCTGACTATGTCTCCTCCTTGCCTGCCTGTTTCTTTTGGGTTACTAATAACAATGACTGGCTATTGTGTAGCTCCTTAGTTAACAGAGAAAAATGTCCGAAAGCACTTCACAGAGGTCTGATCAGACGTCATTGGAGGTCGAGCTGGAGATATTAGAAGGGGGTGACCGAAAACTTGCTAACAGCAGAGATAAGACTCGGGAGAAGCAAGAGAATAGCTTGTACTTGCCCTCAGTGACTAAAGAAAATGGCTGCCACTCTGAAGAAAAGCATTATGGGGGCATTCGTTCTAATTTGGGGAATTTATTTAAATATGAGGTTTACCCTTCTCAAGTCCAAGGTTGACATTTTGGAAAGTAATAAATTTATTGGTGGCTGCTTTTTCTTACCATTGGGACAACCTTGACTTGCTGTTGTTCAATGGTTAAATTCGTATTGAATATTTGAATCCTCAGCGTTCTTTGTTTCTGTTGGTAGGACAAACATTGTTTTGTGTGAAATGGAATTTTAAATGTTTTAAGGGTTTGAAGTAAACATTTAAAATCAAGAATAAAGTTATTGCAAGTGCAAATACAACTAACAAAGCACATTGCATTTGGTTTTGAGTTCATTGCTCAATTAATTGCCCAGAGGGTGGTGACGGTCTGGAATGCACTGCCTGGGAGGGTGGTGGATGCGGGTTGCCCCACATCCTTTAAAAAGTACCTGGATGAGCACTTGGCACATCATAACATTCAAGGCTATGGGCCAAGTGCTGGTAAGTGGGATTAGGTAGATAGCTCAGGTGTTTCTCATGTGTCGGTGCAGACTCGATGGGCTGAAGGGCCTCTTCTGCACTGTGATTCTGTGATTGCGCGCTGCAAAATCAGTTCAGATCTTATTTTAACAACTGAGACTGTTAAATACTCGTTTATTTTGGTTGGGGAAGGAGAGTTAGGCACTGCTATTTCTGGGCAGAACTTTCTGAATATAAAGCTGCTGAAAGGCTGGGTTTCTCCTGTTTGGACAGTCTAGAACTAGTGGCCAGAGTCTCAGGATAAGGGGTCAGTTATTTAGGCCTGAGATGAGCAATTTCTTCACTCAAAGTGTTGTGAATCTTTCGCGCGCTCAGCTATAGCAGGCTGTGGGTGCTCAGATGATGAGTCTATACAAGACTGAGATAGATGTTAGGGCAGGACGGGATATGGTGGTTACAAGTGATTTTTCCCAAAGGAAACAGCATTTTTTTTCCACTTTAGTGTTCCATCCCAATACATGGATACAGAAATTGACAAGATTAATTAAGTTTTTGAATTAATTTCCAATGTCAGAAACTCATTGAATGGAAACCATGGCCAGAATTTTTGGCTTGGCGAGCGGGGGCGGGACCCACTTACCGAGGCATAAAATGACACGGTGATGTCAGGCATGCATCCCGAAGTCACTGCGCGTCATTTCGATTTTCAGTTCAGCAGGCACGCAGCCAACGCGACTGTGTGCCCGCTGAATTGTCAAAGGCCTATTAAGTCTATTTAAATATCAATTAAAGCAATAAACTGAGCTGCCTGTCCAACCTTAAGGTTGGCGGGCAGGTGAAGAGCCCAGGCGGACTTCACATTTTTTTCATGGAATTTCATCCATGGGTGGGATGAAGTTTCATGAAGGGTTTATAAATTAAATAAACTTTTTCATTAATGTTCCTCGACATTGTCCCACTCATGACATTGTCGCATGAGGGGACGTGTTAAAATAGTATAGTTTAAGGTTTAAAAATTTAAATAATCTCCCTGAGCACCACCCCCCCCCCCACCCACCCCGGCGCCTACACAGGGAGCGCACAGTATTTCTGAAGGCTTCAAACACTCATCTAGTCAAAACACAATTTCATGTTGGACGGGCCTTAATTGGCCTGCCCACATTAAATGGCAGCACAGACCTGATCAGATTTGCCCCTGTCCCCAACGGGGGAAAGTTTTCCCCCTGTGCCTCTATCCATTACCTCACTTCTGTTATGTCCCTCGTTGGACATAGGAAAATCTGGCAGTTGCCGTACCTTATTCCACTGTACAGAGTCATGACCTCACATTAATGCTGAAATACTTAGAAAGGTTTAGGCATTAACTGAAAGAAACAATTGTACATTCTATCGATTATTTGAAAGGGCTGAGATCATTGCAATTGATTTTAATTTAATATCCTGGAGTTAAAATTCTCTGATATTTTTCATTATTTTCTACAATAACAATGTTAAGATTGCTTTGCTGTAACTGAAATTGTGTTTTGACTAGATGAGTGTTTGAAGCCTTCAGAATTCAATAACTTAATGCAATAATCCAATACAGTATTATGTGTTACGTTATGTAACAGTGACCTGCTGCTGAAAAATCCCTCATTTGGTCACGTGATGTTATGCACCTTCACATCAGCAATAATATTCAAGGTCTTGCACCAGATCTTGTCACCATCTTCTCAGATAACATAAGTATTCCTTTCCAAGACTTTGAACTCCAAACCACTTCATTACAGTTTTACAGGCTTTTAACATTCAATTTTAGTGACAGCTAAATATGTTTGTTTTGTCTTCTCTTTTCAACCCTGATGGTGTCGCGAGCTATGCACTTGATGCAGATTTTCTAATAAAAAAAGAAATGAAACCATACTGAGCAAACCTCTGAGTTTGATTCTTTCTGTTTGATGTTTGAAGCCATTGGAGATAAATGGGTGCGAATTTTCTTTGGAGTTGCACCTGCTCTGCCACTAAGTGGGGTTTGCGCCAACATTACACCTGTTCCGCTGCACCTCTCAAGTTACGGCAGCAGAGTGGGAGTAACCTTGAGGAATTCTCCGGCCATCAGCTTGTAACTCCCTTCCAGGGAAAGACTATCCTATAAATTAATTTCTGGCCTTTGCTACTACTGAAGCCTTTACTCTTCTAGCTTAATGAGGCATTGAGGCATACGCTTCACTTACAAAAGTCACAAGCACACAAAGGGGAACCCTCTGCAGCTCCCAGTAGTTTTGGGAGCAACAGATTACAGAAAGTCAAACAGGCGACAGCTCATGGCTGCAAAGACCCTACTTGATTTAAGTGAAACTAAATCAGGTTGAACTCTTTTTTTATAGCTATGTACCTTAATTCATGACTGGGTTGCCCTCACCCTCCCACACCACTTCTTTCGTCCCCAAGTCTGCTGCATTCACATGATCCACTGCCAATCCAGGAAAATCTCCCTTAGTATAAAACCTGGTCAGGTTTGTGCACTGTGCTATTCCAGGCAATGAGTAATTCGAGTAAAAAATGAAACCAGGCCAAGTAAATCAACCAAGGAAAAATGGTGCTCAGTGCAAGAAATTAACTCGAGCACCATGTTTGCTTTATATAAATTCCTGTCAATACTTATTTCATATAATGAGTGTTTCTTTTCTGTATTTAATGGGTAGTTCTAACGAGAAAGGTCAGAGATGGATTCCCAGGCTGCAAACCTTAGTTTTTTATTTTATTTTGAAATCTAATTTGAAGCCATGGAAAACTAAATGATCGGAAGTGTCAATTACTTCAGTTTTGTCTGATACAATTTGTTACCAACGTCAGAACTGGCCACAGTGATCTTTCTGGCCCCTTTATGTTCACGTGTGTTTCTTTGCAACAATGTTGGCAGTGCATAGGCATGGACTGGGGAGGAGTAAAAGACAATACACAAGTAGTTTTCAAATATGAAAACTGCCATCTTAAATGGTTAAGTATAAGGTTAAAACTGGCATAAAGAAAAAAAGCAAAATCTATATAAAAAAAAGACTTGAAGCAACTTGAGGGAGTAAAAGAAGAAAATTCCAGAATATTAAATTACACGGTAAAATACATCAAAAATAACAAGATTGGCCCAGATTTTGCAGTTGTAAGCAATACTGAGGCTAATAGTGCTCGCTGTTATTTTGGAGTAAATCGAACAGCAACTTTTAGAGATCACCAAGCATACAGCCGAATGTTGTCCATGTTTCCCTGCTCCTCCATCTCGCCAAGAGTCTCAGCATTGAGATGCATGAGTGTGAAGTTGTAATACTTAAATAAGGGATACCCACTGAACTCGGCAGAAATAGTTGAGGTTTGTCCATTCCCATGAAAGTAAATTTGGAATGACATGTCCAGCCAAACAACCTCCCCAGCACTTAAAATGAGCTTTTACAAATATGACTCCACATTCTTTCAGACCTTAATTATTGTTGAAGCTTTAAAAAAAAAAAATCCTTGTTACCTTATCTTTTACCTCTTTCCTAATCCAGTTTTTCTTTCCTTCACTTTAGTTTTCTTTCTGGGCACGATTTGGTATTGAATTAACTATTCTGACTTACACTTCCTGATTCAGGCCCTCTTGGCAGGAGTTTTCCAGTTGAGAGGAAGTTCGAATGCTGGAGTCAAATTCAGGTTGCACAGTCGGGTGGTGGGACATCCTCAGGGATTTTCCTGCCTGCAGCTAATTATTGCTGGCAAGAGGGGGAGCCAATCAATAATGACCAATAACCGTGGGGGGTGGGAAGGTCTAGTAGGTCAAAGTGCTCTAGTTAAGGGACAGTCATACAGCTGCACATATAGAGGGCATTGGTAGGGGTGCTGAACAAGGAGGCTGTGCAGGAATAGATGGAGCCAGACGGAGTGTGGCTCCGTGGTTCATTGATGCCTCGCTGGAGTTTCCGCAAGAGAACAGCGAGTGGTCCTGTTCTGCAGTGGCTGGGCTGAAGAGGCTAGCAAGGCTCAGAAAAGTGAAGCCCAACGCAAACTGGAGGAACAACACCTCATCTTCCGACTAGGGACTTTACAGCCTTCTGGACTGAATATTGAATTCAACAACTTTAGGTCGTAAGCTCCCTCCCCCATCCCCACCCCCTTTCTGTTTCCCCCTTCCCCTTTTTTTTTCCAATAAATTATAAAGATTTTCCTTTTCCCACCTATTTCACCTATTTCCATTATATAAAAAAAACCCCACTAGAGCTATACCTTGAGTGCCCTACCATCCATTCTTAATTAGCACATTCGTTTAGATAATATCACCAACTTTAATTTTAACACCTATGTGTTCTATTGTACTATTGTCGTTGACATCTTTTGATGATCTGCTTCTATCACTGCTTGTTTGTCCCTACAACCACACCCCCCCAACCCCCCCCCTCCACCTCTTTGTCTCTCTATCTCTCCGCCCCCCACACACACACCTTAAACCAGCTTATATTTCAACTCTTTCTTGGACTCGAACGCAAGTTCTGTCGAAGGGTCATGAGGACTCGAAACGTCAACTCTTTTCTTCTCCGCCGATGCTGCCAGACCTGCTGAGTTTTTCCAGGTAATTCTGTTTTTGTCTCAGAAAATAAATGCCTGGTTGGAGGTGGAAGAGGAAGTGAAGAATCGTGGAGTGTTCACACAAACAGGTAGGAACTTTATCAATGATTTGATACGGTGAGTGGCATTCATAATGGCAAGCTTGCAACTCTGCATGTCATAAATGGCAACCATGGGTTGTGAGGCAAAGTGCCCAGCCCATGCATTGGGCCTAAGGACCAGCATCCACAGTTGGGTGCAGTGTTTGGAGAGAATGTGTCATCGTGGTAATGTCAGTGCAATAGTAATCCAGAGGCCCAAGCTAAAGCGCTGAGGAAATAAAAACAGAAAACACTGGAAAAACTCAGCAAGTCTGGCAGCATCTGTGGAGAGAGAAACAGAGTTAATGTTTCCAGTCTGTGTGACTCTTCAGAGCTGAAGAAGAGTCTTGAAACTTCAACACTGTTTCTCTCTCCACACACGCTGCCGGACAAACTGAGTTTTTCCAGCATTTTCTGTTTTTATTTCAGATTTCCAGCGTCTGCAGCATTTCGCTTTTATCTTGATGCTCTGGAGACATGGGTTCAAATCCCATGGCAGCTGGTGGAATTTAAATTCACTTAATAAAATAGCTGAATATAAAGCCAGTTTCAGTAATGGTGACCATGAAACTATCACCAATTGTCAAAAAAAAAACCCATCTGGTTCACTAATGTCCCTTTAGGGAGGGAAATCTGCCATCCTTATCTGGCCTGGCCTACATGTGACTCCAGACGCACAGCAATGTGCTTGACTCTTAACTGTCCTCTGGAATGGCCAAGCAAGCCACTCAGTTCAAGGACAATTAGGGATGGGCAACAAATGTCAGCCTTGCCCACAACACTCACATCCCATAAGAAAAAGTTGCCTCATGCCAGCAGTCCATGGTCAATTAGAGGTGATTGCTGTATTGTCAAGAGGTGATGGCTGCTTGCAATAGGCCTCCTGGTGGTGGTGATGCTGGACATGGAAAGTGGCAACCTGACAAATGCAGCTCTGCTTTGAGATGAGAGTAACACTGTACTTGTATGTGTTTTTAGAAGAGGCATGCTCATGGTGCTAGGGAGCAGAGGAGAACTGAAGGTGGTCTATCGCTCATAGCTGTAGTGACTCCAGTGGAAGTGGAGGCAGCGGAAATAAAATGGGTTGTAGTAGGGCAGCCTGTCGCTGAGGGCAAGGTGGGTGTGGAGCCCACAGAGAGTGAGTAACATGATGGGTGAAGGCATCAAACATTCTGATGAGTACTAACAGCCATGTGACAGGAATCTCCAGATCAAGGACAGGCAGGAGGAGTTGGTTGAAATCCTAACTCGTTAACATCACTCATTCCCCTTGCAGGTCCAGTAATGGTTGAGGGACTGACAATGGCTCCAGGACCACATGACACTCAGGCGAGGATCCACCATCTGAACAGACAGCATCACATCAGTCCAGACCACCTCCACCAGCGCAGATATTCTCACGTCAGTGGGCATTGAAGCATGGTTACAACAGTTGATGAGCATAGCTATGACGTGTACGAATAGGCAAGGGAGAGGAAGCAGTGACAGCTGCAGAGACTCCCCTTTCGAGGACTGAGGAAGAGCCCTTGGGGGCAGTCAGCAAAGCAGTATTGTGGATAGATTGTCGTAAGCAATAGGTTATCAGGAGTAGGTGGGATGCAGATTTGAAGTTACTCTCAGATCAGCCATGATCTTATTAAATGGCGGAGCAGGCCTGAGGGGCCAAATGGCCTACTCCTGCTCCTTATTCGTATGTTCGTATCACATGTATGGACCTCTGCCAGAGTTCCCAGAGGCTGATCCCTCTCATGGCGCAAATGATGATGAGTGGCCAGAGATGTGGTGCATGTGAGTGCATGGCTCCTCCATTGAGATTGTGGTGACCTCGTGGAGAGACACGTGAGGCAGACCACAGAGTGGATGCAGCAGAAGAGCACCAATCTCCACAGTTTGGCCTCACCCATGAATATTGAGTAGGCAAGATGAATCCAAAATATATGGACCAGTTGAACCTCTACATGTAGGCAGGGAAGGGCAGGTGGTCCTTGAAAGGGTGGAGGACCGACTGCTAAAGCTTATGGGGAGCCTTCATGGATTCACAGTGAATCCTCGGCCCATTTGACAACACAAATGCTTCATGAGCCTCGGTGGCTCCCCAGTGGGCTAGGCCCCTCTGGGCTCAGGCACCCAGAGGCCTCCTGCTGAAGCCATCTCATGCGCAGGAGCAGATAAGGCAGCCTCTGCATCAGCGTCAACTGCAGGCACTGGGGAGTATAACCTAGGAGCACCTAAATCTTTGTAGTTGTACTTGGGGCCACACTGGGTGATAGTATTTTACTGAATGCCAAAACATTACATGTATGTGCCATGTTAAAGGCCTTGTAATGCAATCTATAATGGTTTGTCCATTCATTTCTGCACCAGTGGGCCTTTATCAGATGGTGAACAGTTGAGACACAGAACATGAAAAGGAGTGCACAGAATGAGGGCAATTGTAAATGTATCCTTCGAAATGAGGTAATGATGGGGTCACCGAAATGGTAATGGTCTTTAGTGAAAGATCATTAAGGCTGCCTCAACGAGAAGACTGAATCATGGAGGAATTTTAAAGGGCTCTGAGAAGAAATGTGCTCATGAGTGAGTCGTGTGTCTCCCTGGCATTCAATCCGATGCCTGTTGACATCAGACTCGAGTATGTTTCCATTGCCCTTTTGGTCTCAATCCTATTCCACCTCATTCTCTTCGGAGGAGAAGGTGGCGCATTCAATATGGTTTCCATTCTCAAATGCTACTCCCCTCTGGAGCATCAGTTTGTACGCTGCACTCTGCACAACCATAATATGTGAAACCCTTGATGGGCATAATGCAGGGCTCCCCCGGATCTATCTAAGCGTCTGGACTTTATTTTCAGAAGGCCTATGTGGCTCGCATAGTTACATGGCAGCAGTTGTCAGTTTTCTCTGTGTCTCTGTTAGACCATAAGATGTTGGAGCAGAAGTAGGCTATTCGGCCCATCGAGTCTACTCCACCATTCAATGACATCATGGCTGATCTGATAATCCTCAACTCCACTTTCCTGCCCTTTCTCCATCACCCTTGATTCCCTTACTGATTAAAAATCTGCCTATCTCAACCTTGAATATATTTAACGACCCAGCCTCTACAGCCCTCTGTGGTTAGGAATTGCACAAATTGACCAGTCTGCAAGAGGAGAAATTGCTCCTTATCTCTGTTTTAAATGGGTGCCCCTTACTCTGAGATTATGTCCTCTGGTCCTAGACTCTCTCTCAGCATCTACCTTGTCAAGCCCCCTAAGAATCTTATGGCCTGCATCTTCCGGCCGGTGAGCAGGGGATAGGGCCCGCTTGCCGACGTGGGAAATGACATGGGGGTGATGGCGGGCAGGCGTCCCGACCTCACCCCGTGCCATTTACATTTTCAGGTTGGCGGGGGCAGAGCCGAGTCAGCTACGCACCCACCGACCTGTCAACGGCCACTTAAGGCCATTAATAAAGTAATTGAGGTAATCAATGGACCTGCCCATCCAACCTTAAGGGTATTAAAATCTGTCTGAAATGTATAAATGAAAGAAATTGACGTGTCCCAGCTCATGTGTCAGTGGCACATGAGGGGACTTGTTAGTAATTTTTTTTCTGATCTTTATTCAATCTTTCAAACCTGAGCTGATCTCCCTGAGGCAGCACTTTGCCTCGCGGAGATGAGTGCGCTCTATCGTGCGCATGCGTGAAAGGGCGCACTCTCAGCTCAGGGAATCCTGCCCCCCCCCGCCTCAGGCTGCACAGGGAGCGCATAGCACTTCCTGGCGGACATCACACTGGGTGGGCCTTAATTGGCCCGCCCGCATAAAATGGCGGAACGCCCCCAAATGGGGGTGCCGATTGGGAACCCGCCTGCTCCCACACAACACCCCCTCCCCAAACGGAGAGAAGATCCTCCCCTATATGTTCATAGTATTGTAGGTGTGGTCTAATTAGCGTCTTGTATAGTTTTAGCAAGACTTCCGTATTTTTATACTCCATTCCCTTAAAAATAAAGGCCAACATTGTTGGGGTTCTGCAGAGGTATAAGCAGCCATATTTTTAGCGTGTACTCCTTGTCATGCAGGATCCATCTACAAAGGCGTTCAGGGGGCTGGAAGAGCTGAGGGAGTGTCTCAGGATGAACGAGTCGTGGCAGCCTTCTGAAACCATACAGAGGATCCTCTTGCAGCAGCCACAGGCTAATTGAACATTCAGCGACTGAAAGCCCTTCCTGTTTGTGAAGGCATCTGGCAGCTCTGTGGGAGCTTTGATGGCCCCACGTGTGCAGTCGGTTATCCCTTGAACCTGGGGGTATCCAGCAATGTCCCATGGCCCTGATAGCCTGACTGGCAAGATCAGTGTGATACCCGACGCAGTGTGAGGCCCTTCTTTCTGGTATGTGGCATCCGCTACTTGCTTGACACAGCCGTGGGTTGAGTGGAAGACCTCATCTATGTCTCTGAATGATCCCTGGCATATTCCTGAAGTGTAAATGATGAGTGCCATTGTCCCCTTTGCCAACACAGGCAATGGATAGCCACCACATCCCACTGGCCTCAAGTCCTCCCTTAGCATTCTGCAGCCTTCAGAGACATGAAACTGTGAAACCTTTCAGGTGGATAGCACAATATATGTAGGTGGGAACTGCTTGGTTACTGTTCAGTTTCTCTTTGGTTAATTTGGATACAACTTAATTTTCTTGGAGGTATCACAAACTCACTTTCCACAGTGAATTAGGTATGGCACTGACACACAGCTGCAGAGTACGTTTTAAGCCAGCCACTATTTTTCACAATCGTTTTGTGTTCTAAAGTGTAGGTTTGAAGCAAGGTTTAATATCTTCCATTGTGTTCAAGGAATGCTTCATTACAAATTTGCCACGTATTCTGCTGCAAACGAAATGGCCATGATTTGTCAAACCGTTGTGAATTATTTATTGTTATGTTACAATTAGAGGCCTTTGAGAATTTTTAATGAAGCTTTGATTTTGCCAAGACACCTATAATGATCATATTACACTTGATTTAAAGGAATACTAATATAAATATGACAGAAATAGAAACTATTCTCTATCCAATGATTTTTTTAAATAAATATCTAGCACATGGCAAACAAGCCTCTTAAAACATGAAAACGTTCAAGGAAATTAAAGTCAGCAAAATGTGGAAATACTGAACAATGGACCTGAAACGTTCTCTTTGACATTTTTCTTTTTACTTAAATTTGGAAAGGTGTTTCATTTTTGGCAAAGATGAATAATTTTGATGTAAAACAAAACATTCAAAAAAGATCACACGTTAAAAAAAATATTTAAAATAAAATATTGTCTTCAGAGGTGAACTCTCAATGCTCTAAGCCTAGAAATTGATAAATGATGTTGATGGACAAATGATTAATGCAAGCACCATTCCTCCCCCATTTCAATGAATCAGCTTAAATCCATTGCTAAAGAGATGGACAAGGGATGCCATAAGAACACATCAAGTGTTTATCCCCTAGTAGGGTCAGCTCTAATTTCTACTTCTGGATACCATTTTGGAAGAAAATACAAGAATTCCCCAGGGACAGCTTCTGAGATGCAGATTGCCCAGGGCTTCCCCAACTATTTTGCATGGTTGGTCATTAATGTGCCCAATGGTGTTTGCATTTCGGTGACTGGTTGTAGTCAACAGTATGAGGAGAGACTAACTCAGCTGAGGCAATTTATGTACTGTGATTTTAGGATGTTTTGGGGAGTGGATGGAGAGCTTGAAATGGAAATTCTATGCCTTAATGTTGTACATGACATTGAATTAAAATGTTTGGCTGCAACACTTTTGATGAGAGTAATGCATTTGACGCGGTCTACATGGACTTCTGTAAGGCTTTTGATAAGGTCCTTCATGGCAGACTAATCAAGAAATTAAGAACCCATGGGATCCAAGGCAAAGTGGCACGTTGGATCCAAAATTGGCTGAGAGGCAGGAAGCAGAGGGTGATGGTAGAGGGATGTTTCTGTGACTGGAAGTCTGTTTCCAATGGGGTTCTGCAGGGCTTGGTGCTGGGGTCCTTGCTGTTTGTGGTGTACATAAATGATCTGGACTTAAAAGTACGGGCTATGATCAAGAAGTTCACGGATGACACAAAAATTGGTAGGGTGGTAAATAGTGAGGAGGATAGCTATAAACTGCAGGAGGATATCAATGGACTGGTCAGGTGGGCAGAGCAGTGGCAAATGGAATTCAACTTAGAAAGTGTGAGGTAATGCACTTGGGTAGGGCTAACAAGGCAAGGAATTACACTATGAATGGTAAGACCCTGGAAAGTACTGAAAATCAGAGGGACCTTGGTGTGCATATCCAAAGATCGCTGAAGGTAGCAGGGCAGGTAGGTAAGGTTGTCAAGAAGGCAGATGGGATACTTGCCTTTATTAGCTGAGGCATAGAATATAGGAGCAGAGAGATTATGCTGGAACTGAATAAAACGTTGATTAGGCCACAACTGGAGTGCTGTGTGCAGTTCTGGTCACCACATTATAGAAAGGATGTGATTGCACTAGAGAGGGTGCAGTGGAGATTTACCAGGATGCTGCCTGGGCTGGAGGGTCTGAACTATGAGGAAAGATTGGATAGGCTGGGGTTGTTTTCCTTGGAGCATAGATAGGGTGGATAGGAAGGCACTTTTTCCATTAGTAGATGGGTCAATAACCAGGGGACATAGATTTAAGGTAAGAGGCAGAATGCTAAGAGGGGAGTTGAGGAGAAATATTTTCACCCAGAGGGTGGCGGGAGTCTGGAATTCAGTGACTGAAAGGGTGGTTGAGTCAGAAACTCTTGTAATGTTTGAGTAGTATTTAGATATGCACTTGTGTTGCCATAGTTTCCAGGGCTATGGGCCAAGCGCTGGAAAATAGGATTAGTGTGGTCAGATCTTTGTTGACCAGCGCAGACATGATGGGCAGAATGTCCTCCTTCCGTGCCGTAAACGTCCATGAGTCTATGTTTGCATAACTTAGCCTGAAAAATGAACAAATGTAGTGTTATTTGTTACACAGTTTGTTATTGGCATTTGTGTACTATTGCACTAGGTTGATATTTCTTATGGAGGGAATTATTTGCAGGGATATCACATACACTGGGACAAATCAACACACCAGAATCAATACAATTACTAACCAATCCTGGTTACATCTACCTCCCTTCAGTGACTGTAGAAAGAATTCTATTCTGTCCTCTGATAGGTTAAGTCTATGGGCAGAATCTTGCCCTTGTCGGGTGGGCTCGACAGGGGTGGGCGGAGCTGGTCAGGAAGCCGCCCGCCGCCCGCAATCGAGGATGGAAGGTGAGTTCACACTGGTAGGCCAATTAAGGCCCGCCCAGTGTGAAACGCAAGCGGCAGCGCTCGGGGCTGCCTTTGTTGGGTGTGGGGAAGGAGGAGGGCGGGCACCAACTTTGCGCGAGTATGCACTTGATAATCTCCCTGAGGTGCAGAGCTGCCTCTGGGAGATAGAGAGTTTTACAAAAAGACACGAAGAAATTAAAAATGTTATAAAACATGTCATTTATTAAATATTAAAATTTTAATTATTTTTATTTGCTGTTGGAAACCTCATCCCACCCGTGGATGAGGTTTCCTAAAAAGTGCAAAGGCTGCTTGGCCTTTTCACCTGCCTGCCCGGTAAGCAAAAAAATTCACTTAATTGCTAATTTAATGACCTTAACAGGCCTTTTACTTGTTGGCGGGCGAGCTGCAGATTCCCGTGTGCACCCGCGGACCGAACCATCGCGTGACTGCGTGTTGGTGTCGAGACGCTCATCCGATGTCAACGCTCGTCATTTCAAGCTCGAGCAGGTCAAGCATGCACCCGCCCACCGAGTTGAAAATTCTACCCTCTGATATCCTCCTCCAAAATGGCCGAGAACTACTCTTTGGCTTGCTTGCACCGAACTATTTTCTAGTGTACTCCCAGTTGCTCTTATTACAAAAGCTTTCGTTCAACCAGCCAGCCACATGCCAGGGAAATTTTGGATCTGTAGGCTCCCAAAGCTCGGCTCCTCACCCATGAACAATCATAGAATCGTTACAGCACAGGAGGAGGCCATTTGGCCTGTCGAATCTGTGCTGGCTTTATATAAGAGCAATTTACCTATTGCCTCTCCCCTGCCTTCTCCCTGTAGCTCTGCATTCCTTCTTTTCAGCTAAAATCCAATTCACTCTTGAATACCTTAATTAAACCTTCCTCCACCACACTCCTGTGCATTTCAGATCCTAACCACTCATATGAAATAGTTTTTCCTCATGTCTCCATTACTGCTTTTGCCAGTTACCTTAACTTTGTGCCCCCTCGTTCTTGATCCTTCCACCAATTAGAACAGTTTTTCCCTATCTACTGTGTCCAGATGCCTCATAATTTTGAACACCTCTATTAAATCTGTGCTCAACTTACTCTTCTGAACCAGTGTAACATAACTTCCTTGCTTTTATACCATGCCCCTATTAATAAACTGAGGATACTGTATGTTTTATCAACCATTATGTCAGACTGTCCTGTCACCATTAATGATTTCTGCACATGTACACACAGGACCCTCTGCTCCTGCACCCCTTTTAGAATTGTACCCTTTATTTTATATTGTCTCCATGATCTTCCTACCAAAGTGAATCACTTCCTCTTTCTGCTTGCTCTGTAACTCTTAACTTTGATTATTTTATAACTTACAGGGATCGTTTGAATTAAGCTGCTTCATCCTTTTGTTCATTTAATGGCTTCATTTGCCATCTGGTCAAAATTACGAAAAATAGCTTGACTGAATTGGATCAGACACCATTTTAAAACTGTTGTTAAGGAATTATTGTAATACCACCATTATTTTTTTCACCTATTAGCTAACAAAATGCTATTCTTGAATTTTGAGGCTACCAAGCATAGAAAAATGCAAGTTGCAACCAAGATTTATAAATAAATGAGGATAGCACATTTAGAGAGGTGGTTACACCACAGCCAAGAAGTACACAGGCAGAGAGGGAATGGGTGACTTCCAGAGTATCTAAGAGAAACTGGCAGGTCATGCAGGAATCCCCCAAGGCTGTCTCGCTCTCTAACCACGTTTCCATTTTGGATACTGGTGAGCGAGATGGTTCCTCAGAGGACTTTAGCAAGAGCCAAGTCCATGGCACCACAGATGGCTCAACTGCACAGGTGGGGAAAAGGAAGAGTGGAAGTGCTATAGTGGTAGGGGTTCCATAGTTAGAGGAGCAGACAGGCGTTTCTGTGGCCATAGATGTGACTCCAGGATGGTACATTGCCTCCCTGCTGCCAGGGTCAAGGATGCCACAGAGTGGCTGCAGCACATTCTTTTGGGGGAGGGTGAACAGCCAGAGATCGTGGTCCACATTGGGACCAATGACATAGGCAGTAAAGGGATGAAGTCCTGAAAGCAGATTTTAGGGAACTAGGAAAGGAATTGAATGCAGGTTCTCAAGAGCAGTAATCTCAGGATTACTCCCAGTGCCACGTGCTAGTGAACATGAGAATAGGAAGATTAAGCAGTTCAACACGTGGCTGGAGGAATGGAGAAGGGAGTAGGAAGGAGGGATTTAGATTTCTGAGGCATTGGGATTGGTTCTGGGGCAGGTGGGACCTCTACAAGGAGGACGGGTTACACCTTAACAGGACAGGAACTAGGGTCCTCGCAGGGAGGTTTGCTAGTGCTGTCGGGGAGGGTTTAAACTAGACTGTCAGGGGGATGGGAAGCTGTAGGGGGGGGTGGTGGGGGGCGGTGAAATTCAGAGTGTGGAGGAGAAAAACTGGCAGTGTGAAGTATCAACTGATAACGAGGATATATCAGAGTTTCATTAAGGCAGATAGAATACTTGGAGTGTTTGATAGTAATTAGAGTAGGCAACAGTGTAAGGCATTAAATTGGGTCAGAATAAGCGGGAATGTAAAAAAAGCTTAAATCAGGGCTAATGTGCATATACGTGAATGGATATTCCAGAGGGGTCAAGGACAGAATCTCTCTGGCTCGAGGTAAGGAATGGGAAAGGGGCAATAACATTGATCGGTGTAGTATGTAGACCACCAACTAGTGGAAGGGATGTGGAAAAACAAATTTGCAAAGAAGTTACAGAGAGGTACAAGAGTTATTGAGTAATCATAATGGGGGACTTCAATTATCCAAATATAGACAGGGATAGGAATAGTACAAAAGGACAATAGGGGCAAGAGTTCCTGGAATGTTCAAGATAACTTTCTGCAACAGTATGTTTCCAGTCCAATGAGAGGACATGCACTTTTGGATCTGGTTCTGGGGAGTGAGTTGGCCCAAGTGGAGAGCCTCTAGGGCACAGTACCCATTGTAACATAAGGTTTAGGTTAATCATGGGACAAGGAACAATCCAGAGCAGGGATAATTAATTGGGGGAAAGCCAACTTCGATGGGATGAGAATGCACCTGGGTCGAGTGAATTAGAATCAAATGTTGGCAGAAAAGACAGTGGGTGAACAACGGACCACCTTCAAAGAAAAAGGGTCATAGACAATATCAAGGTATATTCCCTTGAAGAGGAGAAAGGTAGGACAAATAAATCCAGAGTGCCCTGGATGATGAGAGAGACAGAGGTAAAGATGAAAAGGAAAAAGTACACGTACGACAGATGTCAGGTAGAAAAGAAAGAAGAGAGCATGAAAAGAGGCTGGCAGTGAACATAAAATGGAATCCCAGGGTCTTCTATAAGCATGTAAATATTAAAAGGGTGATAAAGAAAGAGTAGGGCTGATTAGGGTCGAAAAAGGGACTTGCATGTGGAGACTGGAGAAATAGCGGAGGTGTTGATCAAGTACTTTGCATCTGTCTTTGCAAAGGAAGAACTTGCTATCCAGGCTGCTGTGGGAGAGGAGGTAACTGGTACACTAGAAGAACTTACAATTGAGAGGAAGGAGGTGTTGGAAAGGCTATCCATACTTAAAATAGATATGATACCAGGAACAAATGAGATGCATCCTAAGGTACTGAGGGAAGTGAGAGTGGAAATTGTAGAGGCACTAGTGATAATCTTCCAGTCTTCCTTAGACACAGGGGAGGTGCCAGAGGACTGGACAACTGTGAATGTTACACCCTTGTTCAAAAAGGGGTGCAAGGATAAAAAGCTGGCAACTACAGACCAATCAGTTTGACTCAGTGGTGGGGAAACTTCTGTATACTATAGTACGGGATAAAATCAATAATCATTTAGACAAGTGCAGGATAATTAAGGAAAGCCAGCATGGATTCATTAAGGAAAAATCATGCTTAACTAACTTGCTGTAGTTTTTTGAGGTGGTAACAGAGAAGGTTGATAAAGGAAACGCTGTTGATGTGGTTTATATGGATTTTCAAAAGGCATTTGATACAGTGCCTCACAACAAACTTGTGGGCAAAATTCTAGGTCATGGAATAAAAGAGGAAGTAAGCACTTGGATAAGAAATTGGCTGAGTGACAGGAAACAGAGTATTGATAAATGGCTGTTTTTCAGATTGGAGGAAGATTTATAGTGGAGTTCCTCAGGGGTCAGTGTTGGGACCCTTACACTTCCTGATATATATTAATGATTTCAAAATTTGCAGATGAAACACAGATTGGAACTGTTGTCAACTATGATGGGGATAGTCTTGAACTTAAGGACCTAGACAAGGTGCTTGATTAGGCAGAGAAGTGGCAGATGAAGTTCAAAGCAGAGAAGTGTGAGGTGATTCGTTTTGTCAGGAAAGATATGGTGAGACAATATGAAATAAAGGGATAACTTCTAAAGGAGGTGCAGGAACAGAGGGACCTCGGTGTATACGTATATAGGCCATTGAAGATGGCAGGGCATGTTGAGAGAGTAGTTAATAAAGCATATAATATCTTAGGCTTTATTGATAGGGACATTGAGTCCAAGAGTAAGGAGGTCATGTTGAACTTGTATAAGTCACTAGTTAGGCCTCATGGATTGCTGCATCCAGTTCTGGGTGCCAAACTTGAGGAAGGATGTGAAGGTATTGAAGAGTACAGAGCAGATTTTAAAAAATGATTCTAGGGAGAAGAACTGTAGCTATGAGGATAGATTGGAGAGGTTGGAACTGTTTATCTTGGAGAAAAAAGGCTGAGAGGAGACTTGATCAAGGTATTTAAGATCTTGAGGGGCATGGACAGAGTAAATAGTGGGAAACTGCTCCCTCTCAAGAGAACATCAAGAACTGGAGGGCACAGATTCAAAATAATTGACAAAAGGAGTAAATGTGATGCATGGAAAAATCTTTTCAACCAGCAGGTGGCTGGAGTCTGGAACAAACTTCCTGAAAGGCAGGTTTAGTCAGGGTATTAAAAAGGGAATTGGATTGGATTGGATAAGGCAGGGGAGTGGGACTAGGTTGAATGTCTTTCAGAGAGCCAGTGCAAGCTTGATGGACTGAATGGCCTCCTTCTGCATTGTGACACGCTCTCAACTTGAAGACCTTTTTTATTATTAACATTGTGGAGTTTTGCATTCACTGTCAGTTATGCCAGAGTGTCAGAGTCAATATAGTTAATGAAAAATTGCAACTTTCTTACAAACTGAGGTATTACCAAAAGGGGAAAAAGTGCCAGATGAAGAAATTTGCTTACATTCCATCCAGTTATCTACATATTGATCATATTACAAACTGAAAATAAGAATGTTTTACCCTGTTAACTCTTGGTTATTTAATAATCTTACAAGGCTTCAGACTAATCTGGAAAATGCCTCATACAATCATTTGCATATTTTGATACTTTTTTTAAAAAAATGGAGACTGAGATTCTGACCCTTTTCAAACCTATGATGATAAATGCTATTATGATGCTCAAAAATTGCATTTGAAAAGATAAAAGAAGAATGTGGGAGCAGAATTTCCATGGGGTTTCCCCATTCTCTGTCTGTAACTTTGGCAGGTGCTTGTCAGCCAAACAGCTTCAACGGCTGCTTACACCGTTTCTCTGGGATTTCCACCAATTGTCTGCCACACTTTCAGAGGTTGGAAGAAACCCTGTGGTAATTCCAGGAGATAATTTTGCAAACAAGTGATGCAACATTTACTGTTTCTTAACTAACTCTTCAGCAAATTGTGCAGAACTGGCTTGTGCGTTAAAGAGCATTCCTAAATGTGACTTGTTTGAGGAATTTCCATTTTACTAGCAAAGATTAAAAACTGGAAAATATTCTTAATACTTTAATATAAAAGCAAAATACTGCAGATGCTGGGAACCTGAAATAAAATCAGAAAATGCTGGAAAAACTCAGGTCTGACAACATCTGTGGAGAGAGAAACTAAGTTAATATTTCAGGTCCACAGGACCCTTCTTAAGATTCATGTGGACTCGAAACGTTAACTCAGCATTTGTGGAGAGAGAAACAAAGTTAACATTTCGAGTCCCTATGAATCTTAAGAGCCCTGTGGACCTGAAACATTAACTTCGTTTATTTCTCCACAGATGCTGTAAGACCCGCTGAGTTTCTCTTGCATTTTCTATTGCTTTTATTATCGTTGCTACTTTGTTTCCCTTCTTTGCCCTATTACAACATGTGTATAAACCCCCCGTATTTTATCTTACAGGCTGTTCCTAAAATACAGGTATCTTGATAACTAATATTAGGAAGGACTACTTTTGCCAGTCAGATTCTGTTATACAACATAAACAGAAAAACATGTACCCATGGTTCCCCTAGATCTTTAATGGATATTTTCAGTAAAGGAAATTGAGGGAAGAAAGGTGGTGAATTGAGGGAAGAAGGGTGGTGGGTGGAATCTATGTTTAAAATTATTGAAGACTTTGAGAGAGTAAATAGTAAAAGACCAATTCCATTCATCAGTGAATTGGTAACACGGGGAATAAAGACAATGCTGGAAGCAAAAATGATTATTAGACTATGGAATGCCTTAATGCAAAGAGTGATTGAAAGAAATTCAATACACTCTTTAGAGGGAATAGGATAAAAATCTGAAAGAGAGAAAAACACTAAAAGGTAGGGGAAGAAGGCATCGAACACTAAAGTAGATAGCTCTAACATAAAGTTAGCAGAAGCATAACAAAGCAGAGGCATAGCATGCTGTACAACCTTCACTGTTGCTGGGTTAAAATCCTGGAACTCCCTCCCTAACAGTACTGTGGGGTGTACTTACACCACATGGACTGCAGCAGTTCAAGAAGGCAGCTTACCACCACTATCTCAAGGGCAACTAGGGATGGGCAATAAATGCTGGCCCAGCCAGCAAAGCCCACATCCCCTGAAAGAATAAATATAAAATAAACCACCTGTGCTGAAATTTTTATGATGTACTATTTTTATAATGTTGGAGGCATATCCTATTTTCCTCCATTTCACTGCAGCCCATTTGATGGTCTGTATTGTAAACTGGACCAATGGTTCTACCATGTATATGACAGGTTAATGGAATTTGACTCAAGAGATCTGAACAGCCCAATATTATCACATCCACAGCCCAGGATAACATGGAACACAGTGCTCTCAAGTAGTCTCTGTATAGCTCAGAGATGAATACACTTGTTAAAATTTAAGCAGATTAGAGTGAGAGGCAGCTTCAAGCATTTAACTTCCCATTTTGAACCAAGCATTTTAATTAGCAGGAAAACCTTCAATAAGGTTTGAAGATTTTCAAACCTTCAAAGTGGTGCATGCACCACTTTATTCACTGTAACCTCATAACAGCTAAAGTACAATGTACTTGGATTGTAAATAAATAAATATTTTATGAAGTGTTAATTAGTTTTATTTCAAAAGCATGGCTGTTAGCTACAGTTAAACAAAAATGAATAATGAAGTCATAAAGCCATAAGATGACACTTGCCACCTACAAAAGATTTTTAAATGTTTAAATAAAACAATATTATGTCAGAAGCCATAAGCATTTTAATGGCACTACAAAGGCACTTTCCTCATTTTTTTTGCTAGGTTCTGAGACCAGTACATTTGAAATGAACATACCAAGTGAACTGCACGACGTCAATAGCAATGATGCCGATGGTGACTCATTGGAAAACACTGAAAGGGCATAATGTTGGTGAGATGAGTAAACTCAATACAAGCCTTAAAATCACACTGCACAAATTATTTTATTTAAAGTATTTGGGTCTAACTGAAGTTCCACTCCTTACCATTCAGAACCAGAAACTGTTCAAAATTATTGTCATATTCAACATGATTAAGAAATTGGAAGAAGTAAATGAAAAATTCACAGGAGTGCTGAATTGGTTTGAGGCAGTATATGGCCATGTTAGGCCCAGACATACAAGGAGTAAACTAGCAAAGAATTCCACACACTACATTGATTACGTTCTGAACTATGTTTTATAAAATATACATTTTTTAAACTGAGTAATTTCCCCTGTACATTTCTTTGTCATGAAGAACAGCTGGAGGTGCTGAATACAAAGGATGTATTTTAGGAGAGGCAGAAATGTAGAGATGTATGCATTCTGTTACCAGAATGGAAAAACCTGAGGTTATTTTTAACAAAATAAAGAATCCATTTTCCATATACTGTACCATCACATTGGAAAGTAATCCCAAAGTAATAATTCTTTTGAGTGATTTGTATGATGTCATTAGCTATGACACCAGCTGTAAATAGTTTATTAATGTTATCTAAACCCAGAGAAACAATGTGCAAGTATTGGCCAATATTTCAAATTCATTCTCATTGAGGTGTGGTCCAGTTTGTTTGACCTTGGTGGTTTTCTGAAATTGTTCGAACCTGAAACTAATGTCACCTGATTTTACATAAAGATAAATTTATTTATATGCCAAAATGATAACAGAGGAACTCACTGCTTTATACAGAGAAAAATAGGTGAATGGAAATGATAAGAGAAAATAATTTCAATGTAAAGTTAGGTTGACTCCCTAATGTATAAAGTATAATGGTGCCAGGAATTTTACTTAAAATTAGTTATTGCAAACTAATAGGAAAAGTGGTAATTTGATACCTACCTATAGGCAATTCCTCTGAAATGATACTATTTTGGTGTGATCCATGACACATTTACTTACTGTGTACGTGAAGTTTAATTTGTGGGTTTCACAACTGTGCCACTTGAGGTGACAAACAGTGCAATGTAAATTTACATTTGGTGCCATTAAAAGCTAGGAATGCCAAAGCTATTAGTTGCATAACTAATGAAAACTACATACACAAAATACTTTCCATCAATTATAAGCGTGCAAACATGCATAGCATGTGTAGATTTGTTGATTGCATATTAACCATTAATAGTGAAATTGCCAGCAAAAAAGAAAAATTGTTCAACTGGTATATGGATATTTCCAAAAGTACAAGAACAACAAATGATTAGACATTTAGAAATGCTTTTCTCTTATTTACTTGCATCCAGTTTTGACACACTGTGCTATCCTATTTTTGTATATAACTGCTTAACCATGTTTATCATTGTTACAGTCAGTGCTTTAACGCACATTGTTTGTAGTTACTGTTCTGCATTGTTCCAATAGTCTAGCTTTCAATTTTTGTTTTAGTGATGGTACACAAGAGTGGATCATACCTGCCATTTTTATTTGTGTGCCTGAAATGTTCTCTTATGTCAAGGCATCGCAGTAATTTTCAGTCAACAAATAAAGTAAACAATAATTTTGTTTTCCCCTCAGGAGTGTATCTTATTGCAGCAGCACTCTCTGGAAAGAGTACTGCAACTTTTCACGATCACCAAAATACTAAAAGTGATACTCCAATACCTCTGAAATGACACTATTTCAGTGCAATCCATGGCACATTTAACTTGCTGTGTGCCTGAAGTTTAATTTCTGGATTTCACAATGTGCCATTTTATGTTGAAGAGGTGACAGATGGTTTTGCGTTAAGTTTACGTTTAATACCACAGAAAGCTAGGAAGAATAAGGTTTTTTGTAGCACAATAAGATCTTCATGATACCCAATACTGTCTGTTGGTCATTGATTCTGCTGGATTTTAAAATGTTGAATGCTGTCCTTTTGTTAAAGGTGAAGTATAAGGCTGATTTCCCAATGTGTCTGCACTGGAGGAGAGTATCTCTTCACTGATAGGCACAACATGATATGGTAGGTGTGCTGCCCATGATTTTCTGTCGATTAAAATTAGTGGTCAGAAAATCATGGGTAGTATATCTGTAATTTTTTTTGATATATGCAGCTTGTGGGAGAGGGCCTATGCTTGTCACCCATTTTTGGAAAAATCGACCTGTAAGTATGTGAAACGTGAATAGTGCAAGTATGCAAGTAACTACAGTAAACGATATATATCTGCAGGATCAATGGGTGTTTTATGCATGCAAATTCAATAAAGACATATGGGTGCAAGTATAAAGACTGATTAATGTATATAACCAAAGGCAACTTTCAGCTTCAATAGCAGAGTTAAACTGGCGATACCAGGCCTGCCACCCATTGTACACCCCCCAACTGGACTGAAGTTAATGAAGATCAGGCAGGATATATAACACGTGACAAATAGTTTTAGACCACAGCTGCATATAAAATGAATGATCCATATGTGGAAATACCTTAAATGTCACACATATCAAAGTACAATGAGCAATGTATGTACATACAAGTACAATGAATGATCTGTAATAATGTGTGGATCCACAATTAGCGTACTTATGGAAATATGCTAAATGATGGCCATGTCCAAGTACAATAAATTATATATCTATATCATTGTATTTGCATACATTGAAACACCCCCCATTCTATTTATATGCATAACCATCAAATATCCATACATACACTGTGTACCTTTGTACCTAAATCATTGGTAGCTGTATTATGTACATGGCATTGCACTTGCATGCACCATTTGTTGTGTTTATATCTGTAATTTGCATGTGTTTTTTAAATTATTCTCCCAGTTTTCCCCCTATCCTGAAGGCACTGACTCAGGCTGGAATAGATGTCAGCTAGCCTCTAGCATTTCTCCAAAATGGCAATTCTTATTACACAAGTATGGGGAGATGGTAGTACAGTGGTAATGTCACTGATCCAGTAATCTAAGGATATGGGTTCAAATCCTACCATGGCAACTGAATTTAAATTCCACCAGATAATTAAACTCTGGAATTATGAAGCTAGTCTCAGTAACTATCATCAAAACCTATTTAGTTCACTAATGCCCCTTTAGGGAAGGAAATCTGCCATCCCTGGTCTGGCTGGCCTACATGTGACTCTAGACCCATAGCAATGTGTTTGACTCATAATCCATAGCAACCCACTCAGTTCCAGGGAAATTAGGAATCACTGGCATTTGTTGCCCATCCCTATGTCCCACGAAAGAATAAAAAAAAACAAAAAGCCTGGAAAAGTGCCTGAGTGTCACAGTCAAGTTCAATCCCGTTTTCACCAGTGTTGACATATGCACGCTTTTCAGCAAGACCCATTAGTTAACAAATCAGGTGTATACTTCCCACCTCTCTAGCCAAGGAGCACTGAAATCAACCACAGCATCCCCAAGCACCAGCTCAGCTGATTGAACCTGGGTCTTTCCTGGTCAGTCTGGCTCAGTTGCAAACTGGCAAGTGAACTCAACAATTAAGCAATCAAGGGAGCTCAATATTCTGTGTATGTTCATGCTCCAGAAATCCAGATATTAATAAATGAGGTGGTCAACCACATGTAAATACGCAAAGTAAACCTAACAATTTTAAATTAGGAAAAATAAAAATCACAGAATCATATTTTCTAATATCAAAATATAGCAATTTATTCAAGACATTGAATATGATTTGATGATTTGTTTTCTTTAATGAGCACATGAGCTACATCACACATTCTGGATTAGAAGAAACAAAAAAGGTCACGTGATCTCCTCTGACCTAAACTCCTGAGAGGCTGCAAGGAGAAGGAACAAAGTCTGGCTGACAGTCTGACACAGACAATAAAAGCAACGAAAGCCAGAACACAGATTTTAAACAAATGAACTCTCTGCGTATGACAAGGAACATATTCAAAAAATCCGAAGAACAAAACAAAGCAGACCCTTACATTAGACAAAGTGCACCTCACCTGGCTCTAAACAGCTTTGTTAGCAAATATTTTTTTTAAAAAAAGGACCTAAAGCATGGCAATGAGATTAAAGAATTTAAGCTCTTGTACAGTGTTAAGATGTCTCGTTTCTCGCATTTCTTTAAAACGAAGTGTCTGCTAGGTTTGTGGTTTGCCGTTCTGGCTTTTAAGGTCTGGTGTGTGATTAAAGGTAAAAATTACAAATATTTCTTTTGCTATTTTTTTTTTCAAAAATACACTGGGGATCTTCCCGTGAGTCTTCTTTCCCTGTATGAAGCTGGTGACATGTTCACCTTCTCAAATGTAAAGCACTTTTTATATGCAGTTCTCTGAAGAAGTGCCTTTTCAAAAGATCACGACCTGAAGCACAGTAATGTAAGCAAGTCTATCAGCAGTTCAGAAAAGCTTAAGTTTTAAAACCCCACAGATTCCTCCCTGCAGCTTCTAGAAACAAAATCATTCACATCCAACCCTGGTAAAAGCTTCTTTTAGGAACCTACATAATACTCCAGCGTCCCTAAAACATTTCTTTAAACAAAAACAAAAAATCCAGAAAATATAAAGTGTTGCTATTACAAAGTTGCAGATTATTTCGCTGTGACTGCACACAATGTTATTCTTCATTTTCAGCAGCACTGTAGTGTCCAAACCAGAATGAGGAAAGTACATGAAGGAAGGAAAAATCTACATTATTTCCTTTTTTGTTGGTCTGTTTGTGTTCTTTTTTTTTTCCCACTTTTTTTTGGTACATCACAGCATCTGCAGTTTGGCACAATGCTCTCAGTCACGAACATAAATTGCCATCATCTGTCCTGTTGAAAACCCCAAAACATTGACTGACGCAGTCTCCTTGCGTGACATTCCAAGGCTGAAGAGTTCAACTGGTGAAAATGCCAGCGCATGATTGGGTTTCCATTTGGGGGACTGGGGTGGGGGTTTGCAGACAATAAAATCATATTTTTTTTTGAAGGGGATGGGGGGGAAATTAGAATTAAATGGACAGGGAGAGCTGGTTTTAACCATTTCACTTTAAAAGTCAGGTTCTTGTAGTTCTGGAGCTGACACACGGTGAAGGAGCGTGTTTGCCACCCACACATTCACTGCCGGTCTAATCTTACATCCTGTTATCCTGCTATTTTGCTATTTCCGTAGATCTAGCACACAGACCTATGAAAATCAAAAGAAATACAAATTAACAATTGTAGATAACAATTCTCGTGTGATAAAAAAAGAGAGCATTGATTTTTAAAATACGTAAAGAAAAATCAATGCTGGAAATCTGAAATATGTACAAAAAATGGAAACGATGGCTTAATATTTGAAAGGGAAATAGATTTTCATTTTGGTTGAGCTCTTATGTAGAATCACACCGACGACGTTAACATATTGTGTAATTATTGCTTTCATGCCATGGTGTGATTTGATTCACTGCTTAATATTTTTATTTATTGGGTTAAGTAAGTCATAATCTATGGGAGTGTAGTTCCGATAATTTAGATTGCGGTTAAAAAAGGACTAGGAAGAACAGGGGGACATAAACCATTGTACAGCGGGTAACTATTTTAAATCAATATAATAAAAAATAAAAAAGGTCAAATATTAAAGGATTTGGGGTAGGTTTTCTTGGGTTTCTCCCACTTCGCTGCTGCAGCTTTTAAAGAAATACAGCAGAAAGCATGTTTACTTGTGTGAATGGCATTTCTGTCAAACTTTTTCTCGTGCTTCACCAGTAGAAAACATTTGGGAAATACATCTCCAAGGTGTAACAATGGGTTATAGCATCTTTTCTGGACCTGGGATCAAACCCGGGGAGGGGAGGGGCCGTGAAAATAGGGGGAAGCCACATTAGTATTGGAGATTTTCACTCTGCAAATACTCTCACTCAAGACTTGCCATTCTATTAAGTTTTCAAAGTATAAAAATCCAATAATAACCATCCCTTTCTCAGTACTGACTGAATTGAGAGTATTTTGGCTTAACAGAGCTCAAATTCTTCCCTGGTAACTGCAATAGCAATTGTTAAGTACAATCAAAAATACTAGATGTGTCCTTTCATTACCTATTTAATATGGAATAAAACATGCTTAATATAAAGCATGACTTGGCATTATAATATGCCAATTTTGAAAATTTCAGTATGAATGGCAAATTAAATTCCACTTAATCTTTTAGTATTTAATAGACAACAGTTGTAAGTTTCTTAAAACCAATGTACTTTTTAAAATTATCAATATGATTGTGCTTGCGGCGGTAATTCTTGCTGTTATAAACTGCATAAAAGGTACTTCTCCAATTGCAATATAATCAGAGGATCAAATGTCCTCAAAGATGCAGAATACAAGACAAGCTTTAATGAGTGTCATATGAACCTTGAAATTTTGCTTCCAGCCTCACTAAACTACCTATTAGGTACATTTTAAAAATAATACTGTACTATATATACAAACATAACATTACTGGGCTGAATGTTCATTAACGTATTGAATCATTGATAGTCTGCTGAAATGAGAATTATGGCAATGTAAGGAGGTAGTTTTCTCAAAGTAGGAGCTCACAGTGACTCTTAGTCCACTTATTTGAATTAGCCTTGTAGGATTAAAGTAAACATCATATCCAATTGGTCTAGATATCAAAGCCAAGGTCTAAATAGTTATACAATGACCATATGCAATAGATAGCTTCTAAGTTTGTTCCTGTATAGTACAACAGATTATTTGATAATCTATTGACTCCTTTACTGGGTAAGAATAGGATAAAGTTATCCCCTAAAACACAACAGTAAAGCTCAGTTTATATGCAAGTGCCTGAACTCTAATAAGAGTTGTGTTACAGTTTTCTAAAAGGCTCTGGCCATTTATAACTTTACAGTATAACAAATATAAGCATGGCTTTAGTTCTTGTAAATGAAGCAAGCACCCAGGCTCCAGTTTCTACTGTCTCATGGAGACAAATGAAAACTCCAGAGGAAACTACTTCCAATCTTTCCCGGTTGGTTAAAGCTATTCCTATTATTTCCCAGTGTATGGTGATATTAATCATGGGTCTCTATCTTTCTCAAATCTAAATCGTGCTGAAATCTTAAATATGAACTATTGCTCCCTTCTTCTTTAGATTCCCTGTAAATAATGTTTAAATTTTTCTCCAACTCAGGTATTCTAATGCCTCACTCATCCATTATATAAAATAAATTAGCTACAGCCTTGGTTTGTATGACAGCTGTCTCTCTCTCAATTAGTCTTGAGCAGAGCACTTAAGTGACATGGTAAATGCAGTAACAAAAATTCCTCTACAATTTAAAATATGGGTAATCCAATTTCTTGAAACCTGTCCCAAATACATTCTAATATCCATTCCCTTACTACTTAAGCTGTTCTGCTTCTCCCAGTTGGTGTAATAATTAAAATCTTCCAATATAACCACATTGTTTTGGCAGCTTGCTTCCCTGATCTCGGTATTTATACATCCACCCACTACATCACTCTTGGGCGGTCTGATGGAAATGGCTACCTGAGTCTTGCTCAACCATTGCACTACACATTGTGTGTTTCCATAGCCCAATGGCCCTTACTGAAATTCCTTCTTTCTACAGTGGTAATTTGGCTTGAATCAACAGAGCTACTCCCGCCTCCATTCCCAATTACTCTGACTTTTTAAAAGATCCTATTACTTTAAAGCCAAATTTCTATAATGGTTGTGGCTGAAATTATGCTTTGAACTCACTTGTATTATTTATTATGCTACATGCATTCATGTATGGAACTCTTATCCAAGTGACCTTTCCTACCCTGTCTGCAATTCCTGATGATCTTTTTCTCACTCTTTTAGATCCACAGTGTTTATTTAACCTCTAGGGATATTAAGATGTACTGATTCAGCCATTAAATTGTGAGATAACTGGAGATTGCGAATGAGTGTATAATAATAAGGTTGATAAATGTTGAGTAGAATCATTGGCAAAACAGAGTTTTAAGCAGAGTATTGATATTAAAAATAAAACAGTATTGGGCAGAGACAATGGCTTTGGAGAGCCACTGAATTAATGGGGGGCGGGGGGGGAGAGAGAGAGTCAGAGGATGAGCAATTGATTAAAACTAAACCGCCAGAAGTTCAGTTTGGAGGGATGCCTTTTGATGGTAACTTGTGTCGGCTTTGGAGCTGTCAAAGGTAGTGCAATAAAGTATTCAAGAATTCTTTCAGGCTACTACTGTTAATACAATGCTGTTTCTCTCTTTATTCTCATCATATACTGTAATAGCTAAACAGGAGGAATGACCCTCATCAATTGATGCAACTTTCAGTACCAATGGCAGAGTGCATGCTTTTCTAATTGGTACTAGGTATGGACAGCTTAACTTTATTGAGGCTGCTATAGGCCACTCAATGCCGTGTTCGTGCTTTTCAAAAATAATTTTTGTTGGGTCAGGGAGAGTATGAAAAATCTTCCCACCTATTGCCAGTTCTTACATGCCTACTCCTCCTCTGACCAGTTCCTCCATTCCCTTTAAGCCCCAATTTCTGGCTTTACTCTGTGGATGAGCTGCTCCCCCAACTGATCAGCTTGTGAGTGCTGATTCAGCATTTGCAACTCGTCAATCAGATGCAACTGAGGCCCAATCATCAAAATGGCCCAGGCCTCTTGTCAAGGACATCGGGCAGCTGGGTGGACACCAACCAATGATAAAGAAAATCAGGCTCGAGTTATGAAAAAAGATTGGAGAAGCCTGGGCTGTTCAACCTCAAAAGGGGATATCAGAGAGAGTTCAGCATGGATGTAGTCAAGATTGCAAACATGGAAAATGTAAATCAGGAAAATTACTTTAAATGAAATTGCTGAATTAGGACAAGTGTTCCCAGGATCAAACTAATAACAAAGTAAATTTAGTCCTGATATGAAGAACTCTTTCTTTATAAAAGAGGAAATCAACACATGTGGATGGACTTCTGCATAGAGAAGGTAAGGTGAAAACCCTGGAATCATTTAAAGAAAATTTAGATGCTGAACTGTGTTGCGGGGGCAAGGTTGGGAGTTGGGGGTAGAATTTGTCTGTTTTTTTCTTAAACATTTATTTTTTGTGCAATTCTAACACAGAAACAGACAGTACAACCTCGAAATGAGCAGTATTCCTAATCCGATGAGTCCAATCGGTTTCTACTTCCCTTTATCCACCTTTGCTTGAACTTTGCTATTTATTCTTAGAAGTTAACACAGTCTCTGCTTCAGTAACTAATAGATTGGTTGGATGATCTTAAAATGAGCCGGATTGCCTTCCACGTCCATAATTATTTTGCAGTAACATGCTTTTGTTGAATATCTTTTAAAAAAAAATAATTTTATATGAGGCAATGTGCTATTGTGGGGACCTCGCACACATTTTGAAAATGCGAATGTCTATTTTGCATCACCTGTGTGTAAGGTTCACTGATAAACACATGGACCAAAAGCCTTTCAGCTACTTGCGGTAGAGGGCGGGCACAGAATCAAAGCTGAAAAGTATAAATACTTACAGAACCATCTGATGCACTTGCTCCCACTTTGTCCCCTGATGCATTCCAGCAGACTTCAAAAATTCCCCCAGTCCCTCTGTAGCTGTGCACTAGAGCTCCCGTCTATGAAAACAAATACACTGATCTGTTAGAATACAGAGAAAACATTTCAGATGCGTGTTTTTGAAATTGATATACTTCAATTGCTGATATTTTTAAATGTCAATGATAGTCTGACAAGTGCCACGTTAAGCTCAATTGTGATCCTGACCAGTTTGGCCGATACACCATTTTCCTTTTAACTAGCGTCGAGTTGTCTCCATCAAGTGTTTAGCGATTTTTTTTGTCTTTTTCATCACAAATTATTTAAAAGTGAGGTGATACTGTCCATTTATATTCAGAAACAACTGGCTTTCCTTTATCAACAATGTTCACGTGGAGAGAGTCTCTGCAACAACATGGCCAAAATCTAGCTTTTTTAAACAAAACACCACTGTTATTCTAAAACAACACAATGATTTCTCAAATCTGATTGTGGTCAATGTTGCAAATAGTATTGTCCCTCTTACCTGAGTGTTCCATATGTGGACACATTTGTCAAAAGACCCACTGGCTAGATATTTGCCATCAGGGCTGAAAGCTACACTATAGACAGGTTCTTGGTGCATGGTTAAAGTATGAAGGCAAACTCCTCTTTCCACATCCCATAGGCGAACAGTAGAATCAAATGAAGCACTGAAAAACAAAAGATAAAAGTAATCTGGATTAGATGGTAAACTATCTAACTACCACACATGGCTTTAAGGTCTATTAATGTGAAAATAAAATGTGCCATTGAAGTAGACAGGCAAGAAAATTTCCATTTTACTGGTAAACCACCAACTGTGCTCATTGTCAAAGATCTGGAAGATTCATGGACCTGGGCTATAGAAAGGAAAAGTAAGCTCGGTCTCCCACTCTTGATTATTATCTAGTGACCTGAGTGAAAAGTGCACATGTGGATGTCTGGTGAGGATAAGATTGAGCTTAGCTGAGATGACTGAAGGGCCTGTGAACACTTGCTATTCTGACTCTCACATCCAGTGCAGCCACTTGGGTGAAGGTTCAGAGACCTGTCAGCCTACTTGAAACTGTCCCGAGTAAAAATCTTGTGCCTCAGTAAGAAGTTGAAAAACAAAAGCCTGGAAAAGGAGATTATTTCAGTTGTTGAATGAATGGTGTTTAGATAATGGCTGGGTAATTTTAAAAAATCTGTGGCAGCTGATTAGGACTTTCATAGTATGCTTATTGGATAAGCCTTTAACAGTTGCTCAGTGGTGGTTAGCACACTTATTTCACTACAGATTTCAGCTCACATCCAGCCCAAATGACAGGACACAAACCATCTTATGTGAAATGTGCTTTGGTGCCATCAATCCAGTTCTTATTGAGCAAAGAAACAGTCCATAATTCACTGCGAAAAGATTTTTGAGACTTCAACCTAAAAACTGCTTAGTTCTTTCTCTGTCTTTGTGCTAATTCACTTTTAATTGCACTGCCTATTCTGTTTAAATATCCTTATTGTTTTACACTTTACCTTTCTCTATGCCAGTCAGATCACATTGTCAGTTTTGGAGATGGGACGCACTCAGGTCAAATGATTGGCCGTAAACTGTCTCTAAAGATGTGCTTTGCGACCAGTCAGGGCCTAATACTCTAAAGACTGATCAGTCTGCTCATAGATGTTACCAGGTCAATTGCTAATTTTGTTACTAGGTCAATAACTAATTTTGAAGTTCCAAACAAGTACACCAATACCCAAGAAGGGATGGGGTGGTAAACTGCCAGACCAGGTAGTCCAGCTATTGTAGAACTTGCCAATTTTCATTTCCATTTGACTTCAATGGAGGTGAAGGTGAAAGTTAAAGTTATCTTCTCTATAATGCTGCACCCGCTTTCCTGAAGGGAAAATAAAGTGTAAAGGGGCACATTATACTGAGGCAGGTCTGCCGAGTCTGGAAATTTCCCAGCCTGAGCTAATCTGGCTCAATGTTTCATCCCATAATATATGGTACTGTTATAATGGTGATTGATACATCACGATTTAAGTGTCAGTTTTCTTTCGAACTCTGATCTGCAGTTTAATCCCACAACGAAAGTCATGGCTGCTCTCAGCCACCATTGGTACCACTGGGCTTAGCATGGGCACATCTAGCAGAATTGCTGAGGCAATTGCCTTTCTGTCAATTGGGTGGAGACCCAGCAGATCAGGGTTCAGCTCTATTTTATGAACAGTATCTGGCTTTACATTGAAATTCTGTGCAATTTAGGTTGCAAAATTTCTCCCCTGAAGTGTTTTTCTCACAAGTCAAATGAATAGTTTCAGCTGAGGGTTGTGTCTGCGGGTGTTGCAGTAGCAAGATGGCACCTTTTCCAGTCAGCCTGAAACTACAATGGCTCAATGTTTTGTGTAGGTGGCAAAAAATAGTTCTTCATGACCTTGCACATTATACATAAGTTAGACCTCTGTGCCATAAGTGCACTGTTTTTACTGAACACGTATTTTCTAATTCTCAGTTACCTTATTTCTTCTACTACAGGCATACTCTATACTATTAAAAAAGGTTAATCTTACCTGGCTAACATGATATAAGAATTTGGGTTGTTGGTGCATGGACCAGTAGGACTCCATTTTATAGTGTAGATTTCTTTATTGTGGGCCTGTAAATCATGTACACAAGAGTCCTGCTTCATATTCCATATCTATAGGAGGAAATACAAATAATATAGTGACCTGTGGTGATACATACATCATCTATATGGAAAATAAATTTAACATAAATTCGAAGGTCGACTGTACATGGAAGACAAGTTATTTCCTGCATTGTTCTTAGGCTGTTAACACATTATCAAAGTTGAATTGAAGGAGGAATGTGAAATTATATGGTTATCACTGTCATTCTGTGATTTTTGTTTTGCAATTACATGTTAACAAACAAGATGGTGTTCTTTATTCTACCTTTCAAACGTTTTAAATTTAAAATCATTATATACAACATGGCATAGACTGGAATTGTTGTTACCCCAGAACTTGCTCCAGTAGCCGATTCAAAAGTATTAAATTGCGCATCACTGCAGCATATTAATCAGCTTATTGTATGCTATTTGAGTAAGGGTATTGCTATTGTAGTCAGTCAGAAGCCAAGTCATCTCGAGGTCCGCTATTTCACAGTATAACTTGCTGAAGACTGAATTGTAGTCATTGGTAAAATGACTGCCGTAGTACCACTTTGAAGCAGTGTAGTTGGAATGTGTGATCCTATCAGGGATTACTGCTTGCTTGTCAACCATTCTGAAAATGTATAATCTGCTAATAACTATTGAATAAAAGGCCATTGTACTGCACTACACAGGTGGGATGATTATCCACTGATAGGCTTGCCACATAGCTGAACAGCTATTACTTTATCCATCACAGCCAGCAACGGAGCAATGGCTGGAATTTGTGGTAATAATGAGCTAGTTGTCCTTTGACATCTCAGAATAATCAATCCTATATTATCTTCTCAATGCACAATAAAATGAGTAGAATCCATGCTGAATTTGAACATCCCACTGATGTTATTTATTACATTTCTTCTTCTCGAGTTCTCTGCCTGAAGGCAGGAGTTTGGTGATTGTTCACTGAACCACTGCTAAGGGCTATGATTTTGTTACAATGGGTAGGGTGCAAAGGCAGGCGCCGAGTCTGCCTCAGCCAGAGTGGAGACCGAACTTTGTGTTGTGTCAGCTGTGGTTCAGTTGGTAACACACTTGCCTCTGAACCACAAGGTCCTGGATTCAAGTCCCAGTCCAGGGCTTGAGCACATAAAAACCAAGGCTGACATTCCAGTGCAGTACTGAAGGGGCACTATATTGTTGGAAGTGCTATCTTTCCGACGAGATATTAAACCTATTCAGGTGGAAGTAAAAGATCCCATGGTGCAATTTTGAAGAAGAGCAGCAAAGTTATCTCTGGTGTCCTGGCCAATATCTATCCCTCAATCAACATTACAAAAAGCAAATTATCTGGTCGTTATCATGTTGCTGACTATATTCATAATTTTTAAAAAGTTGACAGAATATGATTAGTCTGTGATGCTGACAGAACCAAAGCAGAAATTACAATTATCCACACTATAGCCAACTGAGCCAACCAGTCCCCAATATTATATACATCTAAATAAAAATAATCTATCAATAACTATGTACCATTGAAAATGTAATCTAAAAACAATATAATTTGCAGGGTTTTTTATACTGGGATTAAAATCATAAAGCAAAGAGTTTACATATAGTTACAGGCATTGTCAAGTTAAGCTATTTTGGAGTTGATTTGTTCATTGGTATTTCATGAAAGCCGTGCAAGTTTCTCACCTCAGTCTATATTTCTTAATAGATCTTAAGGTTAAACCTTTAGTCTAAAAGCAGAAAGTATGGACAATGCAGATTCGAACACTGGATAAAAGATAAACATTTAAAAATTGAGGTGCAATTGGGTTGGGGAAGAATTGAGAAAGTTTCACAGATACTGGAATGATAAATAGTGATACAATCAAAGTAAAAGCATTGTCTGAGACTCCATATCGCTATGATATAGATCAACTTTTTTCATGCCATAAATGAAATTTTGATGGGAAACCCCTCTTCTACGCAGAGACAAACTGTCCTTATTTACAGCTAATGTGTTACTGAGAATGCATGAGGATCTGTCTCTTCTCATGTATCAGATGAATGAATTTTAAAAAAGACATGGGATAACGGACTTAAAGGAAAGCTTGTCTATTAGGAATGTCTTACTACATGGTTTTGTTTTTTGGTGAAATGGCTAGAAGCCTTTAGCTTTTCAGCAAATAATACCTGATGCAAAGATTTATTACCACAGTTGACAAGGGATTCGAGTCATAATTAGGTTTTCCTACCTTCAGTGTCATGTCATCTGAGCAAGATGCGAGCAGCATGCCAGATGGGTCCCATTTGATTGCATTTACTTCATTCTGGAATGTAAAAGAAGTGCAAATGAGCATTGCTAACATAAACAGCAAACAATCTGTGTCAACATTCTCCTGAAGATAGCACTTGGCTATGATTTCATCTGCAAAATCCACTGGACACTGGACAAATGAACTTTGGCTGCAGTTTCACAATCTTTTGGGGAGCATTCCTCGAATCTTTAGTTTGGTCTGTTGCAATCTTTTCTCCTTCTTTAATTCTGATTTCTTATAGGTGCATTTTTCCCTTCATTATTTTTTTCCAAGATGATTTTCCAAGTTTTGCTTCTCATTTGCCAGGACATCAATACATTCTTTCTAGCATTTGTATTTTTATTGAAATCTGCCTTAGGCTATAACAGTCTGTACGTGGTCTAATATAGTTTTGTATACTATGCTAGTGAAGAAGGGTTATTGAATGGCTGTGGTTGTGAAAGATCCTGGAAATCAATTCAAGGGAGCGGTGTGGTGTTAATGTGTACTGTTGTACTTTTTATTCGATTCAATGCTCTTTATTTTCTTTATTTCACTCTGCCTTTCTTTTCATTTGCTTTAAATTTACCACAGTCCTGATCCACAAGTTCCATTTATCTGTGTTTGCACATGCAAGGCTTAAATCCAACCACAGAAGAAATGGAGGTCACCAATTGTTGACAGTTCAAAGGACAAAGGCACAAGCAATAGTTGGGAGGAATGGTCACCTAAAACACTGAGTGCTCCTCTAGGTCAATCTCATTAGTAACCATGATCTCCCTCACAGGATTGCAATAACAGTGACACGCACAAAGGTTCAAGTCCCAGTGCCGCCTGATATTCAGATCTATCAATTAGCATGTTTTCCACTAGGTAATTTGCTGCACTGCCAGAGAGTTGTCAACATTGCACAACTCCTAGCTGTGAGATTTCAGTCAGAGTTAGTCACCTAATGGATGCATTCTATCATGCTAAAACTAGAAAGAAATGGCAATAAAGACTCTGTTCCGCCTATTCCTGGTGCATGAAGTGAATGTATAGCAGAAAATTGCAGGCTCCCAGTCTGTGATTTTACATTCATTAAAGTTAAAGAAAGGGAAATCACAGGCTATGAGTGTGCAATTTCCTGATATGGGCTCCCTGCACCTGCTAGAAGCAGGCGCAGAACAATTTAACCCCATGGTGAAAAGCAGCAAGTTAATTCCATCACATTATTAGTAGGGGACAACCTGTCTGTGTTTTAACCATGTTCATTGTCTTGTTACCAGCGACGCTGTACGTTTCAGCAGCCAAATGATTAACCTATCAGAAATCACCCTTGTTGAGACAGTGCAGCATGGAGAAGCATCATAAATCAACTGCACTATCAGTGGCATCGCTGACCTCAACTTTATGCCACAAGACGGTTGCTTAGTCTTTCACATACACTTCCTCCTCACAAAACAAACTGATTTTCACATCTCCTTTATTAAATGCTGAACCAGCAATTAAATTTGTACTGGATAAAATGGACAAAGCACAGATTAGAAATAGCAATTTTTTTATTCAGAAGATTCAGAAAACTCTTTGATGATGAAAGTTATTTTTATGCCATGAAAGGATTTTTGTCTATAATCACGCTTGACATATTTACTTAAGTATTCTGTCACAAAGATGCATATCCTCGTTAACACAAAACTTTTTCAATGCACAGAGTAACAAATAGAGTCAGAAATATTCCTTCTGACAGATGCTTCCTGTACAGAATTAACCAATGCCAACAAAATACAGAATAGAATACTTTGAAGGTTACATAGCTTTGGCATTGCACAAAAATATCTTTCACACTCACTCAAACTAGAACTTACTGTATGCCCTTGGAATGTTTTGACTGGACGATCACAGCCAAGCCTGCACACGTGAATGCACATGTCTGTGCTGCAGGATGCAAACGTAGTGTTATTCTGCCAATCCACATCCAAGGCAGGAGCTGTGAAAAAAGCAAACTAAACATAAGCAAGAAAGTCGAAGCATAGGAAGATCACACGAACACCACAAAACAAAAACAATGCGGTAGAATACCAAATTGCTAACTGCATGTAGAATTAGCACTGTGGATCGACATCCTGTTATAGAAAGAGCAACTTGCACTTACATAGTGCCCTCAACATAAGTAAACTTCCCCAAGGTGTTAAACAAAAATATAATCAGGCAAAAATGGAAGTCGAGTCAAAGAAAAAAAATTGTCAGGAGGGATGACTAAAAGCTTGGTCAAAGAGGTGGGTTTGCAAGAGGATCTTGAAGGAGTGAGGAAAATAGAGTGACAGAAAGGCTTCAAAAGGAAGTTCCAAAATTAGGGACTAAAGAACTACGGCATGGCCACAAATAATGGGTGTAACGAAGTGAGTGCTGCACAAGAAGCCAAAGTCTGAGGAATGCAGAGTTCTTGGAGAATTGTAGAGCTGGAGAAGGCTATAAGAGAAATAAGAGGAATCAAGACCATGAAGAAATTTAAAAACAAGAATGAGAATTTGAAATTTAAAGCATTAAGGGGACAGAAGCCAATGTAGATCAGCGAGCTTATGGCTGTTAAGCAGGAATTGCAGTGGGATAGGATAGGGCCAATGCAGTTGTGGATGAGCTGGAATCTTATGAAGAGTGGAGAATAGGAGAGCACTAAATAGTTGAATCTGAAGTGACAAAGGCATGGGTGAAGATTCCAGTAACAGATAGAACAGGAGAGCATGCTTCTCTCTCTCGCATTCTGCTGTTACCATTTACACCTGGTCTGGACCCATCTTTTTCTTTACTTGTCCCGTTACCACCCTCTTTTTCCTTGCATCATCATCCCTTTTCACATTAAATCACTCCTGCTCACCATCCAATCTCATACATTTCCCTTAGTTTATCCCCTCATTCTCCCTCACACTTTTCCCTTGCTCTGGGATTTCATTAAAATCTGTTTAATCTCCCAGTTCTTATGGAAGCTCGTCGACCTGAAACATTGGCCCTGATATTTGAAGGAGAAAGCAGGAAGTGTGATTGTAGGTGGGGGGAGCAGCTTGGGACCTGGAGACTCTGGGATCCTGAAGATCTTGCTAAATTTAACAGCAGGAAGCGAATTAATTCCTTATTCTGGTTCCTGCCCAGGTTGATGGGTCAGCAGGTGGAAAGCTAGCAGCAGAAGGTCACACCCGGGGCCATTCGGACAATCCGCAGTAATTGGGATAGATCAGAGCAGAGGGATGGATCAGAACAGTAACTGGGAGGAAGAAATTGCAGGAGAGCAGGAGTAAGGACGGGGATGCTTGGTCTCTTGCAGCACCAACAAGAGGCAGCAATTAACAGACAGTGTGCTTGAGGGGCCGGGGATATCATTTCTTCCCCTGGCTTACAGGTGGTGCTATAAAATGCACTTATCAACGTGATCTGGTTGCTCCTGCCTCTATTTTGCTTCCCGGTTTCTGAGTGCTGGGAAAAAAAACACAGCCACCCAGCATTAAATTTAAATCAGGCTCCCAGCTGTGATATTATAGTGAAGAGTCCTGCCTCAAGAAGGAGGCAAAGGCATATCATTCGACTTACCACTAAATGAATGGCAACAGATGCTCATACAGCTGCACTTTGCTATCTAAAATTTTTAACATTTCTCCGACCCTCTTGTGCCCATTGCGGGAGTGTGTTTAATATCAACTCCGTCAACTCTGTTTCTCTCTCCCAGAGGCTGCCTGATCTGTTACATTTCCTCCCAGCATTTTCTGTTTTTACTTCAGATTTCCAGCTTTGGTAATATTCTGTTTCTCTTCTCCATTATTGTAGTCATTTTTTTTCATAAAGCCATTCAAAGACCTAATGTTTCTTGTGATCATAAATGGGCCAATCTTGACTGCCTGAAAGCGCTGATAACATAGCATGACATTCTACCATGGATGAAAATTTTTAAAAAAAATGTTTAAATAGGCCAGATTTTAAATTTTCCACTCTCCCCACAGCAATTTATTACTCTAACTCAAAACTTTTTACCCCCACCTCAATCCTAACAACATCAAATAGAGGGAAAATAAGCTAGAACTGGCAGAAATTTTGACAGGTGACATTTTCCTGCTAGTCCCTCTGCAGACATTGCAATGTAACAATAAAGAGGAAAAGATCTGCTTGTTTAGGTCCTGGTCCCCAATTTGCCTCTGCCTACCCAGATTATATGATTTTGGCGGTCCTAAAATGCGTAATGAACATGAATGAAGTAGATTTTAGACACAAAAAAATTTCATAGTCCATAGATAGACAAATGAAAAGACAGAAATAAAAAGTCACTAAAAGTTTTAACATAAATGCGTTACTTGGAGCTAGTTTTAAGCAGCATGAATATAATAGTCTAATGATATGGATATATTAGTTACATCATTTATTAAAATGTCAGCTAACGTTTCATCATCAGCAAATTAAACTTCAGAGCTCAAGGATGATTCACCCTGACCCCTGATGAGTCCTGGAGCTGGCAAAGACAGCAACTCTCTTGGAGATTCTATTCTTTCTACTCTTGAACAGTCTGACATGTTGTTCATGAGCTGGAAAGACAAGCTAGCAATTTACCCTTAGGTCTTCAATAGGATTCTAATATCACCCAAACCAAAAGATAAAGCATTCTCTCTCTGCTCGCTATTAGCATCCTACGTGAAATGAATTTGGGCAACCTTAATCTAGTTCCTATCTGTCAGAGACATATAGCACCAAATTGCCCCTAATTTGTTAATAGCACTCAAAGAGGTCACAGAAATGACTGGTGCTGGAAATTAAACCTTACACTATTGCAAGAAAGGGTGCTTTTCACTGGACATTGTTTGGGGAAAGTAAAGGGAATGCTTTTTAAAATCTGACTTGTAGTCTTGATAAATTCACAATTGACGGAGATTGAAACATTCATTTTCTAGAACAAATGATGAGCAAAAACAGTTTTTTAAAAAAACTCAATACATATGCAAATCTAAGAGATACATGTTAAAAGGAGCACCAGCCTATTACTCATTTGCAAATGGGTAATCAGCACCTGATTTGCATTGCAGGTTTTAAAACTTTCCCTAATTCATTACAATAGTCTTTGCATTCTTTTTTGAAGAATCGCACATAAAGTTTCATTATTGGTGCTTTATTCAGAAATCTTAAATGTGTGTTTTCTAGGAACATTGACTGACAATGTTTAGGATACATCATGTAAGGTTTTTTTTTTCCAAATTTATGACAATTAACATGTAAAATTCAGCTGCAAATTCTACACATTGTAGAAAATTCTATGTATAAAGTAACTTTGTTTTCCACCTGAAAATCTAGTTAAATGATTACAAGTAAATGGACAGTACCTTTTATGAAAAGAAAACTTGCATGTATCAAAAACCTTTATTACATTTCCAAGAAATGCTCCAAACAGCTAAATTGACCTCGAAATGTAGTGACTACAGGAAATTGCACCTGCCATTTGCAAACAGTAAATACTGCACCATCAACAATGAGTGCTCAGTCAATTCTATTGTTGATCATTTTACTTAAGGGAAGAGTACTGATGAGGGAATTTGAAGAATTTCCTAAACTTCAAAAGTTGGCCTGGATATCCCTGACAGTGGTGAAGCTGTGGCAAAAGAGTTATTTCCCCTCCATTAAGTGCAGTTTCCAACAATGGCAGGACTGAGGCACTGTGGGAGAGTGGAAGGATGTGAATAGTGAGTGAGGAAGAGCCAAAGCGGAGCTGGGGAGAATAGGGGAGGGGCAGAGGAGAAGGGTGTAGGGGGAGGATCCAGGATATGTCAGGGGAATCATGAAAATCTTAATTCACAATTAGCAATATATTTATTACCTTCTCTTTATTTTGTGGATGGGGACATAGACATTTGGAGGGTTTACTCTTTGATTTATGCCTGTGAAGATCAGCCCTAACATTTTGCATGGAAAAATCTAAACAGGTAAAAAGTTTTCGAACTAATGGCACCTGCCACTTTAAGAATGTGAACTCCTTCATCAGCGTGAGCTCCTTCAGAGTTTCAGGTGCAGCCTCTGGATTTCAGCATAAGTGAGCTTGTCAGAAATTGTAGTGCCATTGCACCCCTCAATAATAACGAACTTCAGCGTTTGCCGCAATTGGGACTGCAAAATCCAGGCTGATATCTTTAATGTCCACCTGAATCTGTGGAATAATCACATAAGGGGCATAGACGGAATAGGGGGCTAAATGCCAATTAGGTATTTTTTTAAATTCTTTCACGGGACATGGGCATCACTGGCTAGGCCTGCATTTTTATCGCCCGTCCCCAATTGCCCTTGGGTGGTGGTGAGCTGCCTTCTTGAACCGCTGCAGTCCATGTGGTGTAAGTACACCCACAGTGCTGTTAAGGGAGGGAGTTCCAGATTTTGACCTAGCGAAGGTGACGGAACGGCAATATGTTAAGTGTGGATGGTGTGTGGCTTGGTTGGGGAGAGCTTGCGGGTGGTGGTGTTCCCATAGGTCTGCTGTCCTTGTCTTTCTAGGTGGTAGAGGTTGCGGGTTTGGAAGGTGCTGTCGAAGGAGAGAAATTATGTTGTTGCAGATTATGGGAAAGATTTCCTGCTGTGGCTGGTTCTGGTAAGTTACAGCAGTGGAAATTGGGGAATTACACAATAGCAGCCTGAAGTAGACAATTCTCTTTATAGTCCAATGCATATCCATACTGAAACTTCTAACATGATCACTGGATAATAACATTTTTGCATGATTTCATTACCCAGCAGAAACATTTATGCTTACTCTAGGACCATGAGTTTCAATTTCCCTCTGTCAATGGAATCCTTCTTTTATAATGATCTAATACCTTGGAACATTCTGAAAACTTCAAATACCAGGCATTCTGTTTAAGCAACCCAAATGCCAGCTGTCTATTTTACAGCTCCTGCACATTTTTGTACATATTCAGTTGAGTTCAACTGTTTTTAATTAGGCCAAAAATGACAATTGGATTTTAAATAGTTTCTAATTTCTTTAGTTGAGACATCATGAAAATTCTGCACTCTCTCTAGAAGTGCTCCTTGCAAGTTGGAAACTTGAAGGCCTTAGTTGATGAGCATATTGGTTCAATATTTAGTTGAAGTAGAGACACCTTGGAAGTCCAAGGTTCAATCATGGTCTGTGCTGAGGCGGGTGTTGAGCACTTTAATTGCCCACAGTGCCCTGGGATGAAGAAGCAATCAGGGTTTTATCTCTGAGCACCCTACACAGATCTGTATAGCATCGACATCCAGTGTAGATGGCTCAGGCTTGGCTCATCATACTGTGAAGCTCTTCAGGACATTTCTGAGACATCTGACAAGGTGTTATATAAAATGTGCATTTTTTTTGTCTTTCCAGAAGAATCATTTGTGTATGAACTAAGAACGAGCCCTCAAGAGTTCAATAGCACTGATTTGAAAGGAAAGGTATTTCCGGTGCATGCTATATTTTTGCCCCCGTTGATCGATGGCTAGCGTACTCTTACCCTTAAAGACAATATAAAAACACTAAATATACCATTAGTTTTTTCAAATTAATAGAATTTAGATTATGCTGAACTCGCTCGAAATTAATGGTAATTTAGCATAAGTGAATTGAAAGAAAAACTTTTTTTTTTGCTATTAGATAGTTAAATAAATAGTTTCCAAACCACCCCAAGCAATCAAAACACCTGGCCTGTTATGTAGATCACAGTCATGTAATAATCGCTTAGCAATAGGATAAATTAAAACTTGGAGTCATATACTCTTAAACAAATTACACAGTTATAATTAGTTTGATTAAAAAACAATTTCACAACTCACAAATGAGTTTTTAAGCTGCTATATACTTTTAGAATGACGATCAGAATGATTTGTTAATTGCTGTATCACAACCAACCAATTAGAAATGCTCAATGTGTGTGTAAGTTAAGTGTTCTTTTCAAAAAGAATTGTTGCCCTGATCTGCATTATTAAAGAACTGTGCACTTCAAACTCAAGAATAGCAACTGAACCTAACAAGAACATTCCATCTTGCCAGGCTTTAATTTGAAGGCACTTTATATAAAAACTAGCGGGCTGATTTTCAACTTTGCTCTCTGGGCATATAACTGGCTTCCCCATATAGACTCAGGCCAACTTTCCTTTCCAGTGATTTATCTTCATTCTTCAATCTTTACTTCATACTATATTTAATATTAAAATATATTTTGCAAGGAGTGGTACATTGGGATTCACACACTAACCTATTGGACCCAAATTAGAATGCAGTGTAAAATGAATAGGATAAAAGTTTTCAATATGAAATGAGCATGAACAATATGAACCTAGTTCCCTTTGGAACTGACCACAATTTGAGTAAAGGTCATATATGTTAGCAATTTAACCAAAGATGCCTTAAAGATTGCTGGTATTGGAATTGAAAAATATCAGAATGATGCTGAATGGATGCTCTACTGAAGCTGAAGTAAATTTTTGAAGCAGAGTAAAGTGAGGTTTGCTCTGATCAAACTGTTTTTTTGATTGCTTGATATTGACACTGGCTCAACATACTGACAATCCTTATCTCGATGAGCACAACAAGCCAACAATTTATTTAATAGTTAAAAAAAATCTGTTTCTCGAGTTATTTTAAAGGTTCAAAAAAGAATATCAATAATTAAAGAGCTAACCCATTTCTAAGGCTTTAGAACATGTTGCTGAATTCACAATGTTTCTTTCTGCAAAATACTAATCATTTTACAATAACATGTGGCCTTCAGATTTTGCATGTGGTCAAGGATGATGACTGAGGTCAAATGAAAGGCTAACAATTCAAAGTGGCACTGTGGGCACACAAAGACATAAGAGAGTGATTATACCACTTAAATGTCAGATCATCCATAATGAACCCTTCTAACTTGGGTGGTCAAGCATGTGAATTATGCATCATCATCAGTGTAAATGCCTCTGAATGAAGCAATCACTGATACGGTAATGCCACCTATGGTACCAATTATTTCTACACTTTAAAAGCAGATCTGAAAAAAAGAAATAGCATAGGCTATATTTTTTGTCAGAAACAGGTATCAGGAATTTTCCTGAGCCCACAATCCCTTTTCTGTCCTGGAAGAGCCTTGCTGCCTTATACTCATGAAGGGAGGTAGACATGAACTGGAGGCGGGACCACCACCTCCCGAGGCAGCAGGAGAATTGCGAGGCCATTCATAATGACCTCCACTCCACTCCACTCCCCATGCTCCTTCCATGCTTGTTGTATCTCCCATGTGCCCTCCATGCCCATGCGCCCAGTATGCAGTAGATACAGACTAATGAGTCATAAAATAATGGCAAATCTTTAACATGCTCATGAAACAAAAAACACCCATTCAAAAATCCATTTGAAAAACACTACTGGTATGACTTTCTCATAAAGCTTTCCATTTTGGAGGTCAGCCAAGCCATAAAGAGGCCATCCAGGAAAACATTATTCTGTTGATAGAGTTGCCAGATGGCTTCATTATAAATGCATGGCTGAGCTCAAAGAATTACTAAAAGCCCCAGCCCATCAGGGTCTGCTTACTCAGTTGCAAAGGAGAGTGCTAGATTTGTTTGACTGACATCTTTATTAACTTGCATTAAGTCAATCTTTCTTTGAAGAGGTTTTTCTATGATTATGTGCTTATTGAGACAGGATTAAGAAATATGAAGTGTATTAAAGATTTCTTCAATGGGACTTTCAATGTCTGTATTTTATTGACAGCTTTAGGAGAAGGTAAAAGGGCAATGTTTTTCACAAGGAATGCCGAATGCCTACTGGTTTTGTTGCTTCCCAGCTCCAGACTAGGATTTCCCCATAGTTGATGACTCCTCTGAGGAACAGTGAGCCACGTCTCTTGCAAAAGCCGTTTGAACGTCATGAAAGTAGTGTGTGGGGGGGGGGGAGGTTGGGTGGGTGGTGGAGGAGGCATGTTCGGGAGTGCAAAAACAGAATTACCTGGAAAAACTCAGCAGGTCTGGCAGCATCGGCGGAGAAGAAAAGAGTTGACGTTTCGAGTCCTCATGACCCTTCAACAGAACTGCCGATGCTGCCAGACCTGCTGAGTTTTTCCAGGTAATTCTGTTTTTGTTTTGGATTTCCAGCATCCGCAGTTTTTTTGTTTTTATTTTTATGTTCGGGAGTGCTGCATGCGGGCTTGCTAAGTGCACACTTAACCCGCACCAGCAATGGGGCAGGAATCCAGAATTGGGTCCCGCCTTACATGTTTAAAGCCCTTCTACCTCCATTCTGACATGAGCAGAGGCTCAAAATCCCAGCCCATGTCTCCACAGAAGAAACAACATGGCACAGTCGACTCTTTTGGCAGCCAAAGCTGAGTTCCAAAACAAATCGTGCAAAGTATGGTGTTCCAGACACTTGCTAAAATGGCAGCCAGACCCCTTTGATAGAATCACATAGAATCTATGTAACTGTATGTAACAGCCTTGTAAATACCTGCCTACACTACAACACTTTCAATGCTTACAGCTATCAAAATACACTACACCGTGTCTCCTTACCTGAATGAAATGGAAATTGCTGTTTAGCTTCGCCTGTATGAGCATCCCAAATTATTGTTGTCTGGGGAAAAAAAAGAAATTCTTAGTCTCAGAGAAAAAAAAACGACAGACTGGAAGCGAGTCTGAAAAAGAACAAAGCTACTAGCTGGCAACCGATTGTGTTGCTTCTATTTAAAAAAAAAGTTTTTCCATTGATGATAATGAATTGGAGATGCAATGCTCTGATGTGAAAAAATGGGTCCATGATCCTCCATGCTACAAAATCCTAATCTCAGTTCCATCACCAAGGGGAAAAAGCCAACTAGTGGCCAGATGCTTCTGCATTAGTTTGGATGGGCTGCAGCAGTGGGTAGGAGGGGTATGGGTAGGTTGCAAAAGAATAATTATTAATAAACTGCTGACATTCATCGCTCCACTGGCAAGTCACAAGACCAGTAGCAAAAACCCGGGAACCAGTCGTTGCATTTGCTGTGTAATGTTAGGAAATAGAGATCGTTATATTTGTATTTGTGGGTGTTAGGAATGAGTTTTAGCTTTAAAGTTTAAGTTTGATTTGTATTTCTGTATCGTTATGTTAAGCAAGGTCAAATGGAACTTCAGTTTCACTTTAAAAGACTGCTTGCATTTCTAATGAGAAGTTTACGACGCCTATAAAGAAGGGGTAAACACACAGGAGTAGAAAGAATAGTGCTGTTGCCTAGCAACAGGTGGGCCAGATAGGCAAGTTCCTCCCACAGACTTACACACACAACTAAAGAAACAGCAGTTTTTTTAAGTTCAGTTGATGCCAGGACCCCAGAGAGACTGGATACTGGGAGAGGGGACTGCAGATTTCCCAAAAGAACTAAAAGGTCCAAGGCAAAGAAAAACCCCAAAAATCCAGGAGAGTGGAAGAGGGGAAAGTCCAAAGGAGACCTTGTAGTTAAAGGAAGGACAGAAGCCTGGGAAAAGGCCCTGTTGAATGAAGTTAAGAGTGAGGGGCAGAGAGAAAGGCCTGAGGCTTCAGCTTTAAAGTGAGAACAGCTTGCAAGAAGCAAGAAGGTTCAAAGAGACAACTGAAGGTCTGTAATTATTTGCTATGGGCATGTGAAGCTATGGTGTACTGTTATTTTTGTTGAATAATTGTTTTATTAAAAGATAATCAGCTGACTCCTGTGACTCTGTTCAGTAGCTACTCTCCACGTATTTAAACAAACAAATAAAAGTTAGGATGTATCAAGCTGGGTTCCTCTCTTGGATCAGGCTTGTCCAGGGGTAACCTCAGCGGGGATCATAACACTACATAAGGTAGACAAGAGAAAATAACTAGGTAAAAAGTGTGGCAGGCCATATGCTCAGAAGTTGGGAATATCAGTTACAAAAAGGTCCAATATTTGCTTCTCTGCAAACTATTACTGCATTCCGTTCTTACCTTATCAACACCTGCACTGAGAATATAGTTTCCCTTCTTGTTCCATTTTAAAGCAAAGATGGGCCCTTTGTGTTGTCCTAGGGTGCTTGCGAGGTTGCCTGAAAAAAACATTCATGTTCACTGGAAAAATCCAACAGGAATCTGACATTTTAAAGATATATTTATTTGAACTCATGACTCACCATCCTTTGTCCATATTCTTGCAAATCCATCATATGATCCTGTGGCCAACAGTGTTCCATCGCTCTAGAAAAAAAACACAATCATACAAGTAGTGACTTCCAACACGAACATACTGGGCAGAATTTTGCCTATGGCATGCAGGATTGGCGGGGGCGGTTGGGAAGCTGACCGGCGCCCACGATCGAAGCGCACCCCTATTTTACGTGTGTGGGCCAATTAAGGCCCGCCCAGCATGATATGCAAGCGGCAGTGCTCAACGCTGCCTGTGTGGGCAGGGGGGAGGAGGGCGAGTAGGCCTTGCGCGAACTTCATGCACGCATGTGAAAGAGCGTTTCAATCTCCCTGAGGTGCAGGGCTGCCTCAGGGAGATGAACTGCTCTTTGAAAAAACTTAATGAACAAAATAAAAATGTCATAAAACATGCCCCCTCATGTGACTCTGTCACATGAGCAGGGATATGTTTTTAATTAAAGTGTGAAATTTTTATTTTATTTTTATTCGCTTTGGGAAACCTCATCCCACCCGCGGATGAGGTTTCCTAAAAAGTACAGAGGCCGCTTGGTATTTTCGCCTGCCCGCCAATTGTTAGGTTGGATGGGCAGCATAAATTTGACACCAATTACCGTTTTAATGGCCTTAATAGGCCTTTTAATTGTCAGCAGGCGCGCTCCAAACTCCGGCGCGTGCCTGCTGAACGAAATATCGCGGGACTATGTGATGACTCGCCCAATGTCATCAAGCGCCATTTTACGCTCATTTGGATCAGGCATGTGTCTGCCCGGTGACATCTACTGAGTTCATCCTCGTAACAAGAACAATGACCTGTACTTAATAAATACCTTTAACACAATATATACAGAAAACATTTTTCAGAATCGGAAACAGATGCTGGGTAACAGTTAGAGAGACAGGGAAAGAGACTGAAGGTCTGATCGAAGACGTAGGTTTTGAGGATGTTACTGAAAAGTTGAAATAGCAAGCTAGAGAAGTTTCAGGGAGAATGTTCTAGATTATAGAGCAAGATGGAGTAAAGCCCTGTTAGCGGAAGGAGGACAGGATGCAAAAGAGGCCAGAGTTGGGAGGGGGTGTGCGCTGATATATCAGGCCAGAGGACATCAGACGGAGACTGGGCAAACCATGGAGATGCTTGTAAAAGATGACAAGGATTTTGAATTCAATGCGTCAGGGGAGAGGAACCAATTCAGCTCAGAGAGGACAGGAGTGATAGACATTGTAAGATGAGATGGGGAAGTTGCAGGACATGATCAGCTGGAATTTATATAATCTGAAACTCAACATGCCAGTGAAAAAAACCTGGGATACCTCAAGACTGAAATAGAAACAGACAGTCTTGGTGATGAAAATGATATAGCATTTTACACTCTTCTCAGGGTTGGTGCTAGGAACGATGTAGAATCTGGGGTAGAGTGTGGAATTTTTTGGGGAGCTGAAGAGGATGATTTCAATTTTACCCAAGGTTATCTCTCTACCTTTAATCCTGTAATAAAAAAATGGAGCAACAGGCCTGCTGCTGGATAAAGTGGAGTGGGAAACCTTGTTCCGATTAAAGTGGAACAGGAAATCTAACAGTTAATGACGTGGAAGGGTAAACCAAATGCTGGATAAAGTGAAAGAGGAGAGCTAATGTTAGATAAAGTGGAAGGGTAGACCAAGAGTTGGATGAAGTAGATCAGGAAATCAGGTTCTGTGTAATGTGTAACAGAAGACCAGATTCTGTAGCAAGTGAAATAGGAGACTAGCTACAACACTGCCATTATAGTACTCAATCTCTAGTCTCTGTAGAGCTGTTCACTTCAGAAAACCAATGATAAAATGTCAAATTCTCCCATGTTATTTTCCCAAATGACTTCCACCTAGCACATCCTATGAAACAGGCCAGAACTTAGATCGATTTTGATTTTAAATTTGATTCAGAATTCTTGCCAACTCTGCTCACATCACATTAACTAATCCTATACTCAGGATATCATTAACATCTTCACTGCAGTTTCTAGTTCTGGAAACCTGCCAGATTACATCATAATTGCAGCTGTGCAGAGTGGATGTAGAGTAAAGCAATTGCACTCACAGCAGGTTCATGGACCCCCAAGATGCCTGCGTCTTTTGCGGCCTTGTGGAGTCCATGGACCATGTTTATATAGGGTGCCTTAGGCTGCCCCTTTTCAGTTATTTGAAAAACCTTTTACTGTTGTTTTGTTTGCACTTCAATCCCACGCTCATGATCGATAGGCACCCGGTGCGGAAGGGGGCCAGGAGGGAGAAGGGCCTCCTCATTAACCTGCTCCTGGGACTGGCAAAGTTGGCCATTAACAGGTCCAGGCAGTGGGTGACTGAGGGGGTCGTTCAACCCGACTGTCGCCCCTCTTCCGCGGATATGTTCGCAGCCGGGTTTCCCTGAAGAGGGAGCACGCTGTGTCTGCCGGCACCGTCGAGGTCTTCCGAGCTCGGCGGGCACCACAGGGACCGGGTGATTTATGGACTCTTTTGATCACATTTTGATTTAATGTTGATAAGTTCCTTTGAATTTTGTCTTTTTTTTGTAGTTTCCCTTTAAGGGGTTACTTTTACTTTATCCCTGATTTTGCTAGTTTAGTTTAATTGTTTCACTCAAGAGTTACAGCCATGAATTTCACCTCCTTAAACAGGGAAAATCCATTTCATACAGTAATTCTTATTAACATGATGCACTAAGGCACACTTGCCACCAGTTTGGTCTGATTCATTGTTGAGATCAGAGTAGGCATAACTGTTATTTTCTCACATGCTGGTTAAAAATGTCCTTGAAAGTCTCGTCTTAAAATTCTCCTCATTGTTTTCAAATTATATCCATCCCCTCACCCCTTCCTATCTCTAATCTCCTGCAACCCTCCAAGATATCTGCACTCCTCCAATATTGGCCTTTTGAGTGTCCCCAATTTTAATTGCTTCCACATGCCTTTGGCTAGCTGGGCCCTAAGTTCTGGAATCTCCTCTGCCTCTCCAACTCTTTTTCTTCATTTAAGATACTCCTTAAAATCTACCTCTGTCAAATTTTTGGTCATCAGCCCTAATACCTCCTGATGCGGCTCAGTGTCAAACTTTGTTTGATAATACTTCTACAAAGTGCCTTCGGGATGATTTATCACATTAAAAAGGCGCTATGTAATTAAATCTGCTGTTAGACTTTACAGACACACCAAGGAGGGAAATTGCTCTAATATTTAAGCGTTAATAAGAAACCTTAAATGTTTGAATTTAAACCAATCAGCCAAGCTGAAAATTTAATTGCAGAAATACATTTTGTGGTTAACAATGATTGGTAGATCTTCCAGTAAGGAGGGAGCTTTAGGGAAACAAAGCTGAAGAGTTATAGTATTAGAAAGTGGCTGGCCATTAATTTTGCACTGCATGGGGCATTACATGAATGCTGTATCCCACATTGTGGAATGCAAGGGTTGTTTGAAGAAATCTTGCCAAAGCAAGATGTTTTTCAGTAATTGGTCTTTTTCAACCCAGAATACTACAAATGATACTATGCACTATTTTGTAACTCATTGACTTACAAAGGCTACTTATTTGAGAGCATTATATCAGATTCCTAATGAGGTTAAGGTGTGTACTTTCAAAAATGAAAGATTGAGTTAATGGTTAAAAGGGTTTCATTAGGAGTCACAAAAGGGTTACTAATTGGTTTTACAACCATAGCAACTTACATTCCAGTCGAGTGATGTAACATCCTTATTGCTAGGAACATCTTGCCCGCCTTCTCTGATACAATGCCTTAGTACTAATTGAGTGGGGCCACTGTTGCTGTTTTCATTGAGGTTCCATATCCTTGCAGTTGAGTCTCCAGAACTATAAACATAAAAAAGATACTTGTTAAAGTTTCTCCCACACCCTTTTTTTAATCACCGTTTCTAATTTGGGCATTTGGCATTTCTAAAGCAGTGACGACTCATGTAAATTATAGTCTCCCAGTGTATGAGAGGGGATGGGGAAAACAGCAAGTTCTACAGCTAAATCTGGTTACATCACTAGGTGGCAAGGTGGTGTCACAAGTGGCTGATCACAACTTCAGGGCTCCTAATCTCGGTCACCTTATTGTGGTGACCTTATTGGCAGAAAAAAATACTATTTGTATTGTCCACATTGTGATGATTAACTTTGTTTTATCAAAACCTCTTCCTAATTGAAAATACTCAGCTTAATATCTCTGTTTTAGGTTATTCATTGGGTTTAACATTAAAGTTTTCTATTTATATAGTAAAACAGATATAGCTTTTGGCATATTTATCCCTGAGAGTTCCAATTAATGGACAATCTTATTTTTGTACAATAAACTAAGTAACATTATTTGCAATAATTTAGATTGAAAACGTATTAGCATTGTTGAGATTCTTATTCATATATACCAATACATCAAAATAACTTGACAGAACATTTCATGGCTTTTGTTTCCCACTTTTACATTTTTGCCCATTTAAAAAATATTAATATGCATTAAAATGAAAATGCCATGCTTACACTTTATGTAAAATGTTTAATTGGTTATTATTTACTGAAATCATTCATTAACATTTTAAGTTTCATCACTTTGCGAAGTGTTTTCTTCCTGCTGCAATGAACAATATAAATGAATGTGCTTGGTTGCAAAAACTATTAGCTCTGGCGTACCTCATGGAAGAGCCCGCTGTGCTCAAGTGTGCATTTTACCTTCAGGTGTTCTTTCCATTATAGCAACACAGAAACAACTTTGCGCATGCGCAGGTATCAGTGATGAACAATGTTTCCACCAATTTAGTGGCCTAGAAATTCAGCTCTTTTTAAATTGGGCATGCAGGGGAAGAGCTGTTCGCTGTTTACATCTGTTCACGTGGGCACAGGAACAACTTGAAATTTTCTTTAGAGAAGCTATTACAATGACTGAGTTGTGCAGCCAGCACTGGTTATTTGCTGCGCACCTGTTTGGGGCAAATAGAAATCAGGCTTCACTGATGCCACTTAAACAGAAAGCTCTCCAGACCACTGGGTCACTGAGTAGGTCAATTCCAGGAGCTAACCTCTCAGATCAAGGCTAGAATGCTGTAAAACATTTCACAACCTCACCAGAGTTGTCATAAATGTTAACTGTCATATCCATTACTCTTTCCTCATACCTGCAGCCATATTATTCTCAATACTCTCCTTCCTCACTTCCCTACAATCACTGCATCACACCTCACTTTCTCCTTCTTCTCCTGCCTACACACTCTGCACTGCTTACACTCACAATGATTGCAACCCTCACTTCCCCATACCTCAATCTTCCACAAGCACATCTCAAAACACCCCGCAAGGCAGTAACTAATTTCCTCTTTACAGGAGAAGGTTGCACACAGTATGCAGCAGATAGTGTGGACAACAGAAGTCTGTCCTCTCCTGCACACCCTTTCCACTTTGGAAGACAACAGCGGCAGGCTGTTGAGGGCAGGAGAGAGTTACAGCCATGGTGAGCACAATGCTGGCTGAGGTACTACATAGGGTTTCTTCACATTTTTCCTCCATTTCCCTTCTTACTTCTAAAGTAACTCCAAGGACATGACGATGATGCACACCATGCTGACAGCTGTAATAGATTCCATGGCAGCTCACACTGTCGCCTTAGAAAACAGATGGCTTCCACCTTAGTTCCAGCTGCCAATGCTGACTCGGGCTTCCAGTGTGTTACCTTTCTTACTGCCCTGATGGCTTAGTTGGAATAAAGGCACCGGAGAGGACTGGCAGAGGATGAATGAAAAATGATTGCTGCTAGGAAACCAGAAACAGATCTGTACTATGTGCTTCCAATGGTTGTAAACAAGCTGGTCATAAACAAAAGCTTAGGGAACAGTGCTTCCCTGCTTCATTCCCCAGGGCAATGCCGTGACCAGAGCTGACCTGCCCATTTTGAATTTGAGTAAAGCTGGACAGTTAACTGTCCCATGCTGCATTATCCATGGCAATGCTTCCACCAATAAGAATCCGCTTGTCAATAAATCAGCACTCCCTTCTCATGCAGTATAGGTTGTTGTTCCCCCATTACAGTTTGGTAATTTCTTGTAAGCTATGCTGATAATGCAAAATGAAAAGCTTTGAAAGCGTGTCTCTTTTTTTTAAGTAAAACAAATGTCATGCAGTAGCAGCAAAAAGAGGTCAGTAGGAATAAGAATTGAGTTACTAATTAGAGAGTAACAACCCACAAAAAATGCTTAGAAATTAACTAACAGCCCATGAAGACAAACCAGCAACTACCCCTGTATGAGGCAACTGAATCTTTTAAGTAGTGCTCTTGCAGGGCCCATTAGCACCATGATTTGCTAGGTAAGTTTACTGTGTGGCAAGTCAGGCACTGAGCAGGACAATTTCACAATTCTTCCTTAAATATTATAGTGAGTGTTTTTAATACCATTGGCATGCTCCTTGGATGCTTACATGGAGCCCAGTCCAATATGACAATGATGCACTTTCAGCACGGAATTTAGGCATGCTATCTGCCATGTTGGACCCGTAGATGTACCTTTTACACAAATGGCTGAATTTCTAGGCGAGTGTGTTAGATGATTCTAAAAATCTTGAGGCTAAAAACTTAATTTAAACCCTGGCTGAATTGTTTCCATCCCACCATAATGGTGTCTTCTAGACTGCCACAGGATATTGGCCACGCAATTATAAACTGGCCATTCCTTACGCAACTCTTGCACGTCAAGCAAATATTTCTACAGGGGAAAAAAAAATTGCTGGATAGCCCATTATGCAACATGGCTGTATCCTGCCCCTCAATAATGGCATGAAAATCCATTAAACGGGTCAGGAAACTAGGCGCTGCCACACATTTGTACATTGCTAACCAGCACATCATGGTTCTAACGTTATATGGTAAGGGTGAAAGAGCAATATAATCTTAAAATCAATATCAGGACAACAGAATTACAGTATAACTTTTGTTACTTAACTTGTTCCAAATGATACCTACCCTGATGCCAAAAGGTCACTGACTGGGTTCCAGGCACAAATGAATACTTCAGATTCATGACCCCTTAAGACTGTGGATTTGTTTGAAGGAATTTCAACATCTCCATCTATTTCCATGGCATCAGAGTGATTATCTGCAAAGAGTCATTTAAAATTTCAGCCATGCAGAACAAAAAATTAATCCAAATTCACTTTGCTTGATAAAACAAGACCCAGACACAATGAAGTTTCTAATACTAATCACTAGAAAAGTAACGTTGTGTCAACCAGAGTTTTTATTCTTTTATTTGAGATGTAGTTCTAAATTTTCAAACTTGTCCCCTACAAAAGGGGCTGCAGGAGCAGAGGGATCTGGGTGTACATGTGCATAAGTCATTGAAGGCGGCAAGACAAGTTGAGAGAGGTGTTAATAAAGCATTATTCTTGGCTTTATTAATAGGGTCATAGAGTATAAGAGCAAGGAGATAATACTGAACTTGTATTAGACACTAGTTCAGCCTTAGCTGGAGTATTGCGCCCAGTTCTGGACGCTGCATTTTAGGAAGGATGTGAAGGCATTGGAGAAAGTGTGCAGAAAAAATTCACAAGAATGCTTCTAGGGATGAGGGACTTCAGTCAAGAAGATAGATTTGGAGAAGTTGGGTCGGTTTTCCTTGGAGAAAAGAAGCCCGAGGTGACTTGATATTGATATTCAAAATCATGAGGGATCGGAACAGAATTGATAGGGAGAAACTGTTCCCTCTTGTAAAAGGATCGGGAATGAGAGGGCATAGATTTAAAGAAATTGGCAAGAGGAGGAAACACAATATGAGAAAAAACCTTTTCACACAGTGAGTGGTTAAGGTCTGGAATGCACTGCCTGAGTGTATGGTGGAGACAGTTTCAATCAAAGCTTTCAAAAGGGAATTAGACTGTTATCCGAAAAGAAAGATAATGCAGGGTTATGGGGAGAAGGTGGGAGAATGGCACTAAATGAATTACTCCTTCGATGAGCCGGTGCAGACACAATGGGCTGAGTGGCCTCCTGTGCTTAACAATTCTGTGATTTTACAGCTCAGGGTGTTTTCCTTGTAAGAAGAAGCATAAGGGACTAATCATTAAGTGGATTACAGATCCGATTTCCAGCCTATGCTGAGCTAGCTGAACTCAACCGAAACAACAGAAGTGTTCGAATTAGCCTCACCGTCAATACTCTAGGAAAGGGGAAGATCGCTTTGGATTACTCCTATGATCCCCATCATTTTGGAACTGCAGCTGAGGATTGAATTGAGTATGGCTTTGATGCCCTCTTGGTTGAAGGATCTGTCAATTGCCACTGTCAAGCCTCACATCTATGAATAGATGAGGTACTAAAAGGCATCTGGCCCCATGAAGCTGTACCTTGAAAAGGCGTCAACACTTGACAGGGGAGATAACTGGCAAGAAAAAGATCCCTCCACAAATCAATCTCTACATTAATATAACAGTGCTATTTGTAGTAGAATCACAGAGTTTCTACAGCACAGGAGACTGCCAGTTGGCCCCTTTGTGTCCATGCCAGCTCTATACAAGAGCAACTCAGCTACTCCCCCTCCCTTTATCCACAAGCCTTGCAAATTTTCTGCCTTCAGGTGCTTGTCCAATTCCCTTTTGAAAGCCCCAATTGAAACTGCCTCTGCCACACTCTCAAGCAATGCATTCCAGATCCTAAACACTTGCTGCATAAAAAAGCTGTTCCTCATGTTCAGTGTATAGAATTTGGTGATATTTCTGAACTTGACATTTTTACGTCAAGATGCGTGCCAAACTAAATTTTGATTTGGGTCTCTAGTGTTTCTACAAGTGATTATATTGCACATGATGAAATATTCTACCCACCTTTTGAATACACTGCGTACATATGTAGGTTGTGCGAATATACACACATTCAGAGGCCAATGTGATTAGTCATCTAGGATGAACTGACTGCTGGCCAGGGAGAACAGCAAGGTGACATTTTAATGACACACCAGCACTTAAAGATGTGATTAGTCATATTTGCCCAGTGTTTGAGAAATACAGATAAAAGATTTCCTTCATATCACCAAAATTATCCTTACTATTAAACATTCAGCAATTAGGCTTCAACAAATGTATAAGAATTTATGCATTTTTATCTAAAATAAAAATAACTTAAAACCAAAAAAGGTGAGCACCAATTCTATAGTTTTCACTTTGACATAACTGATCAATTTCTGGTTATTTAAATTTACTACATTTTTTTAGTATTCAGCTTTTAAGTTTGTTAAAATATGATTCCTATGATATACAAAAATATTGTTTATTTTTAATTTATTCTTTCATGAGGTGTGGGTGTCGCTGGCAAGGCCAGCATTTGTTGCCTATTCCTCAATGCCCTTGCTAGGCCATTTCAAAGGGTAGTTAAGAGTCAACCACATTGCTGTGGATCTGGAGTCACATGTAGCCTAGAATAAGTGAGGACAGCAGATTTCCTTCTCTGAAGGACATTAGTCTCAGTGCTAACGCTAGACATTTTATTTTTAGATTAAGAAAAATATGGTGCAATGCTTACTTGTAATGGTGTGTGCCCCATTTTCCTCCCCATTAACAGTGGCTTCTCCATTCTTTGGCGTTGGCTGCTGTGGAGCTGAAGATGCAGCTGCTGCTTGCTGCTGTTGTGCTAGTTTATCTCTGAATGCTTGCTGTCGACTCTGTACAACATCAGGCATCACAGCGTCTATTAAAGACAGTGACTCAATTGGCCTGCCATCAAACACTGTGCCGTCCTAAAGAGAAAAGAGGTGGTTACCAGCACATTTTTAAAATGAACCAATGAAACAGGAAAATTCAACAAACCACACACACATAAATCTTTTGAAACCTCCAGTACCTTTTAGCACTGAAGCCTCAAAACTCTTTCCTTATAATATTTTCTGAAAAACCACTAACACAAAAAGTTGGATCTAGTTCCATTAAAGCACAAATGATAGAGGGGTACTTTGGTGGAGCAAGATTGCACATAAATAGTAACTAGAATGGAGCTTTGCTACAAATTTGACATTAATGAATAACATCTGAACCTTGACACAAGCTATAGAATTTAACATACTCCAACACTACTGTTACCATAGTTGTGTTATTTTATTTGGATTTTCAAAAAACTTTTTAATTTTAGACTTTTTTTTATTATTGATTAAGATTATAAGTGATCTTTTATTTCCTGGAACCTCAACCGAATATCTAGACAATTTGTAGTATGCGCTTGCTGGGATTTTAGTGAGCTTTCTTTGCTTTATTTTAGTTTGTTGGTTTTATTCATGTGCTTTCACTGATCTTCCTTGAGCTTAGAAGGCAGAATAACATTAACTGTGACTTAGCCTTTAACTCACATTATATTTGACAGTAATTATGTCTAAATATCTTTTAAAGTAAGTAGAATAAAATAGCAGTGACTGCTGTGCTAAACTACAACCTGCATAATGTTCTCACTTGCCAGTTTTTCATCTTCCTCATCATCCACAAAAGATCTCTGTCCTAACTCTCTCCGTCTGAAGGCTGAGAAATGTTATCTAAATAAATGACTGGAACCAGGCAAATTTAAATAACTACCTATTAAGCTGCAATCAAATATATGTTTTAACCAATTCTATATAAGATGTTTTTATTAAAATAGAATAGATTAGTTCCCCTCCTGTGGATGCCTGGCTCAGACAGGAGTGATGAACTGCAACTATTATAAGAAAATAAGCGGAGTTTTAGCCCCTTGTACACTATGACAGAATTGAAGATATCAATATCAGGCTACAGCTTAGACATAAACACTTTGGGCTAGAAGTTGGTCTGTGCCACTTGGGCGCAGGGATCATGAATTGCAACTTGTCCACACCTGTTGAGGTGGAGATAGACAGCACACAGATTTGGTGCTTCTACCTCATTCACCTGATTGTAGTGTCGGGCTGAATGTCACCATGCTGCTGGTTGCCTCAATGCTCAGAAGGGAGCCAAGCAGCTTATGTTAATAGAATGTTCTTAAAAGGCCTTTCCAGCCTATTCCTAAATTCCTCAGTACTGTTGGAATGCTATTTATGTATTCTACGGCAAAGGCAGATAGAAAGTACTTGTTTAATGTCTCTGTAATTTCCTTATTCCCTATTATAATTTTACCTGCCTCTAAGGGACCCTCATTTACTCTTGCTAATTTCTTCCTTTTTGAATGCCTATTACCTATGCCTATTTACATTACAATCTACTTTTAGGTCTCGGTGGTTTACTTGCATCCTATTTTTTCTTTTATATCAATTTTTTGTCCATCTTTGGCTAGATTCTAAAATCCTCCCAATCCTCAGGTTTACTCATCTTTTGCAACATTATAAGACTCTTCCTTTAATCTAATACTATTTTTAACATCCCATTAGCTACTATTGGACCACTTCTGTGACAATTTTTATTTCTTAAGTGAATATATATTTACTGTGAATTATTAATTATAATTTTTTGCAACCATCAGTAATATACCAACCTACCTAGCCAACTCGCCCACATAGATTACTTTGTTCAGATTTACCATTCTAGCTTCGGATTTAACTAATTAACTCTGAAAGACAGTATAAAATTCCATCATATTACGATCACTCTTCCCCAGAGGTTCCTTTACTATAAGATTATTAATTAACCATGAGTCACTGCACAACAGTAGATCCAAAATAACCTGTTCCCTAGTTGGTTCCTTGACATATGATGTAGAAAACTACTGTGAGTGCATTCCAGGAACTCACCCTCCATGCTACTACAGCAAATCTGGTTTACGTCTTTGTGAAGATTAAAGCCCCCCCCATATTTATTGTATTTCCTTTGTTATATGCAGCTCAAGTTCCTGATTTATTCTCTGCCTGACACTACAACTACCGTTAGGAGGGCTATAAACTACTCCCACTGTTTTCTCCTCCTTGTTTCTTAGCTCCAGCCAAACTGATTGTACAATTTGATTTTCCTTTCTCTCTCTTTATCCCATCCTTTATTATCAGGCGACCCCCTCCTGCTTTTCAATTTTGCCAATCTCTTCTGAAAATCAAGTATCCTGGAATATTTAGTTCCCAACCCTGGTCACTCCACAACTATATACCTATAATGGCTATTAGTACAAACCCATTAATATCCATCCATTTTGGTACAAATGCTTTGTGCATTCAAACATACTGCCTTTAGCTTTAACTTTTTTTCTATTTGTCCCTGATGTCACCCTAGCCACTAATGCTTCATTACTATTGTTAAGTTCCCTCCCCCTTCCTGACCCAAACTGCTTGTTTTAACCCAAATTGCTACTCTGCTCTACAATTTCAACATTTCTCTTACTGCTTTTGAATTTACCCTTTCCTAAATTCCACCCCCTTCATTAGTTTAAATGTTTCTGATTTCTGTATTACTTAAAAACAAAAACTGCCTGTCTGCAGTTTCCATAGATACACACTGAAGTGATGCAGCATGCACTGTGAATGCAATCATTACCATTCATTATATCTAAATTCTCAGAATTCTCACTCCCACGCCCTTCAAATGTACACCTCCTAGGGGTGGACTTCTAAACCTGGTTTGTACATTTTCACTAGGTCCTAGGTCCCATAGCATTGCTAATAAAAACAAAAAACTGCGGATGCTGGAAATCTAAAACAAAACAGAATTATCTGGAAAAACTCAGCAGGTCAGACCTGCTGGGTTTTCCAGGTAATTCTGTTTTTGTTTCCCATAGCATTGCTGCCAAGTGGAAATCTATTGCTACAGCAAGTTAAATGATTAATTTAATCTCACTCTAATGCTCTACCTTTTCCATCAAGTTTCCCCTACACCCTGGCCATCCTATGTACCAACCAACAAAACTTAAAACAGACTATGAACTACAGTTGTAAATAAAAATGACTTAGACAGTTTCTGTGACAATTTTTTTGTTGCTAAAATCCTTATAAAACATTCTGACATAGAAGTTGCTCCAGTAAATAGAAAACAAAAACATACGTGATGGTGAAAATTATATAACATATTACGGTAATAAAATTCAAAAGTGACTTCCTATTGTAACTTTGCAAAGGCTTCGAACAGACTGGCCACTAATACGTTTATCTGTAAGGAGCCCAATGCCTGTTTCAGGTGGGCATCATGGGCTTCTGAGCTGAGCTAACATGTTAATACCCAAAAATATTAATACATCTCCGGTGATAGTTTTGCATGGACTGCTGCTCTCTGAAATTGGCCCTCACTACAGCCATTTCAAGTACAGAATTGATGCTCTTCACACATTGCACACACACTTACAAATGCACTGACCTCCACAACAACAGAGTTCATGGGTGGAAATTAATACCCTACCCCCAAGGCGAGTTTGAAGGCACGGGGCATTTAATCAGCGCTGGTCGGGACCACACCGCTTTCCCACCTCTACCCCGAATAAGTCTGGGGTGGCAAAGCTCATGGATGGCCTTCCCATTCTGCTGCAAATTGAGGCCTTTAAGTGGGCAGTTAATGCCTCCTCCTATCCAGTCACCATGCAGGGAGTCCATTGTTGTCAGGAGCTCAGTGCCTGATCAATGGACCTGAGATCAGTTTGGGGAAGGGCTGCTGTGACAAGGAGGGGGTGGGATTTCCACCCCTAGGGTCATTGACCCTGGGGATGACCCACTACTGGCCACTTATGTGCCTGACAGACACTTATTTCAGTAGGCCCTCCCCAAAGTCTCCTGGTAGCTCTCCAGCTGGTGGCAGAGACCCTGTCGCCTTGATTAAATACCAGCTGAAGAGTGGAATTTCCTGTGCCTGTAGCATATCAATAATTTTCAATTGCCAAAACAGTTATAGATCTTTTCCTTTGCAAAAAAAAAATGTGGTAGCTGATTAAAAACTGGCCAAGCATATCAGTTTTTCAGGCCAAATACCTCATCTGTAGTTACTGGACGGGTTGGGAGGAAAATTTCATTTTCCCGGCAGCCCACCCGTGTGTTATTTATTTGTATCAGGTGCAGCAGCTACATTATAGAGTTAGGGTCTCATAGTTATTTAAATAAATTCTACACCTCCAATGATCTAAGTGCACACTTTTTGCACAGGCCCCCAGGCATAGTGTGCACTGGCTGGGGCCATGCTAGGGCACAAAATAGGCCTCAGGTGTTAACAACTGAGATGGCAGGGAACTGGTACCCCAAGCACATCAGCACTTTGACACCACCTTACCAGCCACAGAACTTCAACCTGGGTCAGTAACTAAACTTGTATTTTGGCATCACAGAGAAAAAGCAGTACTTTCATTCACCACACAAAGTACGAAGTCTGTTTAATCTTACTCGCAATGCTTTTACATACTTACCCTCACTGAGTCAGCGACAGGTGCTGGGGGAGGGGGTTGAGGACAGGGTTGAAACATTCAATCACCAACAGAGAAGCAATATAACATTTGACATAGCTCTAACTGAATGTGATCCTCTTAACAGCCCCATTAGGCAGCACTTTTGCCAGTAAGCAGCCTGTATTGTGTCATGCATTAGCAGGCTGGCCCCTTAAATGCAGTATAACACCTGCTCCTGGCCTGGACTAATTGCATATTTCTGTTTGTGACAACAGCTGGAATTAGGCAGCGGTGGGGGAGGTGACAACAGCTGGAATTAGGCGGCAGGGGGAGGTGACAACAGCTGGAATTAGGCGGCGGGGAGAGGTGACAACAGCTGGAACTAGGAGGCAGGGGGAGGTGACAACAGCTGGAACTAGGAGGCGGGGAGGTGACAACAGCTGGAACTAGGTGGCAGGGGGAGGTGACAACAGCTGGAACTAGGTGGCAGGGGGAGGTGACAACAGCTGGAATTAGGAGGCGGAGGAGGTGACAACAGCTGGAATTAGGAAGCAGGGGGAGGTGACAACAGCTGACATCCACACAACTTTTGAGCATTCTCTATTATTGTAAATTTACAATATCCACTTCTCTTCAGATTCCCTTATCTCCCTTTACTGGCCCCAATTTTAGCTCAAAACAGGAATCGGGCAGATAGAGACTGAAACAAGTGCCACACCCCGCCTCCATAATTTCAGCAGCAGGAGGCCTAGGAGTTTCTAAAACCTGGCTCTCATTCACATACCTTGCCGATCAGTTGCCACTTGAAACCGCTCCTCCCAAGTGCTCATTCTGCCCCACAGAGAATGAAAAAAAGCAAACAAATCTCTGCCCCAATTTCTCTTCCCACTGGCTTCATCTGACATGAAAACCACAATAGCATCCCCACTCAGACCATCAGCTAAAACAGCAGTTAGGGCTTGATAATGCTAAAGCCTTGATTTGCATACTTAAAGGAGGATCCTTAGCACCTGATCAGAAGACTTGGGGAAGGGAAAAGGTAGTGCTAGAAATGCTTCTGTGGAGTTTCATCTTAGAAATGGCCTGACATCCTGAAGAATTCCTAAAATGACATTCCAACAAGTGCATTTGAGTCTACCAGTAAGGTCCATTAAAACATCAGCTCCTGGATCTTTCTGCAGTTACAAAGATATTGTTCAGTCTTTTGCCTCTCCTTGAATGCACTGTAAATGGCTTCAGTAAGGAAATCACAGCAGAAGATATGGGACTTAGAAACTGGATGACAAGCTGGTCAGGGCTTATGTCTGCATGCACAAATATGGGGCCAACGCCTGTTCAAAAGTTGGGTTGCTTTGAATGCATCTGGTGTAAGCCGGCTGCTTTCAGAAAAATATGGTCTTCATGCAGCCTAACCAGCGGTCTTTTAAAAGGGACCACTTAAGACCACTATCAAAAAGGTAAGTTTTTACAAAATACTTACTTGAATGTGGAGATATCAGGGATAGAAGTGCTTCTTCCAGGTCCACATCAGTCCAACAGCCTGTTCCAGGCCCCTGTTTCCCTCCCAATTCCCCTCTTGGTAGTTTTCTTTTCTGGTTACCCCCAGCAGCTGCCTTCACAGTCAGTTTGCAACTGCCCCCCAACAACTGCACCCCTCCGCCCCCCAATCATCTTCCCGCTCTGTAATACCACACCACTAATCATCTTCCCTTTACTTTAAGCATTTATCTGGGGCTATTACCAGCGAAGCAGCAGCCCAAATCCCACGTCCCTTTGCTGATGAGCTTCTTGGGAAGGCCTCTCAGTTAAATGAGAATGGAAGCCCAAAACAGGTGCCCCTCCAGCCTACTTGTTCACAAGGCAAATGGATTTCTTGGGTATAGAATTTGTTTCAAAAAAATGCATGATAACACAGTGCCATATATTTAAAAGTTAAATACAACCTCCTTTACAGCTTTATACTGAGTATTAATGGCTTGTTGATTATGTTGTTAAAGGTACACAGGTGATGGGTATTGTTTGATTAAGGACAGGGATCACATAGTGTTAGGAAATAGAGATCGTTTAAGTAAGTTATATTTGTATTTGTGGGTGTTAGGAATGAGTTTTAGCTTTGAAGTTCAAGTCTGATTTGTATTTCTATATCTGTGTGTTAAGAAAGGTCAAATGGAGTTTTAGTTTCACTTTAAAAGGTTGCTTGCATTTCTAATGAGAAGTTTACGACCCTATAAAGTAAAAGTAAACACATAACAGTAGAAAAAGTAGTGGCTGTTACCTAGCAACGGACGGACCGCGGGGGGGGGGGGCAGCAGATAGGCAGGTTCCGCCAACAGAACTAAAGAAACAGCAGTTTTAAATTCAGTTGATGCCAGGACCCTAGAAAGACTGGATACTAGGAGAGGGAACTGCAGATTTTCCAAAAGAACAAAAAGATCCCAAGCGAGGAAAAAAAACCCCAAAAACCCAGGAGAGAGGAAGAGGGGAAAGACCAAAGGAGACTTTGTAGTTGAAGGAAGGATAGGAACCTAGGAAAAGGCCCTGTTAAATGAAGTTAAGAGGGACAGAGAGAAAGGCTCCAATCTTCAGATTTAAAGTGCGAACAGCTTGCAAGAAGATTCAAAGAGACAACTTAAGGTCTGTAACTCTTTGCTCTGGGGATGTGAAGCAGGGGTATACTGTTAAGGCTGAATTGGTGAGAGAGAGTTCATGGAAGACTGCTTGAAGGCATGTGGTGATCCAGGGAAGAGGAACATCAGAAGGAGAGTTCGAAACCCTAGAGCTGAAACATTGTGGAAGGTGTCTGAGAAATAACGTCAGTTTGGAAGAAGATTTCAAGGCGAGTTCTTGGAGAGTGGACATTGGAAACCCTTGTGTGAAGGGCGGAATTCAGTGAGATGGTTGGCTCATGGTGTGACAAGCATCCAGGGGGAGTTGAGAGATCCATAGCATCTGGTTGAGGTGACGAGTTACTTGGTTTCAGGGTGTGGTGCGTCTGACCATAGGGTGCCTATTGGTACATGTACTGTGTACTTACTGTGGACATTAGAGTATAAGATAGCTTTTGTAACTTGTGCTATCCCTACAAATCTGTATACAGCTGTAAAGTTATAGTTATGGGTGAAGGAGTATTGTAATATAGTTCATCTTGTTGAATAAATGTATCATTCTTTTGTTAAAAGTTCATCAGCTGTCCCGTGCCTCTGTTCAGTAGCTACTCTCCACGTATTTAAACCAACAAATAAAAGTTAGGATCAATCAAGTTCTACTCTGGGATCAGGCTTGTCCAGGGGTAACCTCAGCAGGGATCATAACAATAGAGAGAGTCAGCTGGGACACTGGGGAAGTAGTTAGGAGGCAGAGATTTGGAATGCTGCATCCTATGAATAAACCTAGTAACAAGGAAAAGATCGGCATCTTGTTCCGTACTTCACTATTTGGCTTGGATCCATTTAACATGGTAATAGAGGATGGTTCCCTAAAGGTGAAGTCTGGAAACTAAGAAGAATTGTTTTCAGACAGAAGATTATAATTGGAGTTACTTTTCAGAAGAATGGCTGAAACCAAATGTAAAGTGTCAGGGTATGATTTCTCACTGTTGTTCTCTGAATCTGAGCCTTATGAGCAATGGAAAAATTAATGAAATATGTAGACACGGGTTACGTCCTTACCAAAGGAAAAAGCAAGGCAGGGCCCTTGGCACTGTCACTTCCTAACAAAAGCAGGAACAGGTGCAAAGCATTTTCGGAGTTCAGATGCTCGTCAGTTGGACACAGAGGAAGGATTGGATGTTCTATTAAAAATTATGGATAAAATTTATAAGATGATCTAATAGATGCATTCGAGTCATGGTGAGACTTTATTTTTAGATTTGGATTTAAATTTGGAAAGATGGATGATTATCCTAAGGAGGAATATATCATGGAATTTAACAGACTATATACAAGATTGCAGAAATGCTATTTGGAAATTCCTGATTCAGTGCTTGCTTTCAAATTGTTGGATCGTGCTTAAGTGTAGCACGTAGATAGACTTAAGGTCCTGACTGGAGATAGATTTTCAGGAAGAGCCATGCTTTTGGATCAGGCGTCTGAGGCTTTAAAAAATTATTGGGTAAGCAGTCATTTCCAGCCACTTTCATGACACAAATGGGACATTCGGCAGTGGCGGAAAAGATGGAGGATTCGATGCTCACAGCATGTAGAGACTGTTCAGAAATGGGGTGCAGGAATTAATACAGCAGAAGAGTCACAGACAAAAGAAATGAGGATTGAGACCTTTTTGGCTAATCTGGCAGACAACATGACTGGAGTAACAATAACAGAAGAATGAACTCCAGGAATGCCTTGGGAATTATCAACGTGTGTTTCAAATGTGACTTGAAATATCATTATGTGGTAAATTGCCCAAAATGGAACAACAGGGTTTTTGAGGCGACGCACAACAGGCAAGGTTTGGAAGGGGAAGATGACAATATTGATCAGTCTGAGGGAACTGTAGTGGTCACAAGAAGGTTCAGTCTGGTAATGAGTGCACTAGTCATGGATTAATTTAATTGTGCCCTGGTGGACAGTGGTAGCACATCCACAGTATGTGGAACAGATTGGTTGAAATATTATTTAGATTCACTCGATAGTAAGGATTGAAGTAAGGTAAAAAAAAAAAATGGACATTCTACTTGCTTCAGGTTGGGGATTGCAATGTTTTAAGCTCACTGAAAAGAGTGGTGATTCCACGCAGAATAACTGGGATAAGTCACTTTCTTAGTACAGATGTGATATCTAGTGAAATTAGACATGGAACATAATAAAGCAATTGTCTTTGAAAAGTCAGCAGATTTTCAATTTACCCAATTAGTTCATTATTGTATCCCTTTAACACAACCTAGCATCTCTAATCAGAATGTTAAAGCGGTGTTAATGGCATCAGGTAATAGGAGTTTTAAATAAAAAAGTGAATTGTCTTAAAGCTACATCGACAATTTGTTCATTCCCCCTTGTCACAGATTAAAAATCCTACTAAAGGATGCGTGGGGTAGTTGATGAATACACAAAACTTATTGAAGAGATTAGAGGAAAAATGTGATCTATGCAAAAAGCATTGGAGGACACCATCAGCACAAAACTTCAATGAAGTTTTGCCTCCCCTGGGGGCAAATGGGGAGTGATAAGGAATTTCAGTTTGCCTCTGTCCTGTCTGTAACAGTATACTCTGAAGTGCTAGATAGGGGACAGCTGGCCTTATCACACAGGTGGTTGTGTACGGTATTGGTACTTCCTGATGGGATACACATGGCTAAAGTGAGACTAGTGGCTCGGGGTTTCAAAGAGACACTTGGTAATCAAGATGTTAGAGTGGACACCCCACTGCAGGAAAAGTGTTTTTGATGATTTTCTTAGTTCTCTTAGCCACATATTCTTGGGAATGTAAGTTAATTGATTACAAAAGCCACATTTTTGCAGAGTAAAAATTTCAAAGAGAAGCGTTTTTGAAACCACCTAAAGAATGGGATGATGTAGAAAGGATGCTGTGGAAATTAAACTAATATGTTTTTGGATTAAAAGATGTGTCGAGGGTATGGCATTCTCCATTCGGTCTGTCTTGCTGAAAGTAGGCTGTATTCAGCTGAAAGCAGACCCAGCAATGTTTTTACTGGCATCACAAAGGATGTCCTGGAAGAGGGCGTCTTGTGTTATGATGAGTTAAGAATTTTGGAAAGTCATTTTATTCACTAATTGCTTTGTATGTTAAGTATGTAATAAAGCTTTTTTATTTTAAAAAGAGGGGAATCTGCTAATGGTTTATTTCGTTAGAGATACGCAGGTGATCGGCATTGTTTGATTGAGGGCTGGGATCACATATAGAGAGTGTCAGCTGGGACACACTGGGGTAGCACTTAGGAGGCAGAGATCTGTAATGCTGCATCCTGTGAATAAATCTACTAACAAGGAAAAGATCTGTATCTTGTTTCATCCTTCACCATCTGGCTTGGATTCATTTTAACATTGAGGGCTTCCCCAGGAAATAGTAAATTACCCACAATATACCAAGGGGCCAATTTGTATCTCCACTAAATTCTGAAACTGGGCAGAGACAGGGTGTAACAGAGCTCTAAGATTCTTCCTACCTCCCCCTGAAGTTATACCTGATCTCTTTTCAGCATTCTTGCATTGGGTGGGTGCACAAAACAGATGGAGGCATCATCATTGCATTTAAAAAGGCTAGGGACACCCTCCATATGCTCCCTGATTTGCAGACATCTAGGAAACCTAGTGTCAAGGACTGAAGGCTCATTGAAATTCTTTTAAGGGCCATAGGATGGACAGTTTTTTTAAAAAAACCCTCCCCCCATGGTATGTAGGTTCGCAGAAGCTCTTGAACCAGTTATTAATTTTTGCCTTGAAGTACGTTCTCCAAGTTCATATGTTTGGAATAAAGGCAGCATATACGTAGGGATGGATGCCAGGGAAACTGAGCTCCTTGACAGGCATGACATTCTTCCTGCCTCTAGAACAGACACGTCCATATTTACAGAAATAGGTGAAATTGCCTCACTTTGGCAACGTTAATTGACACTCTTCTTCCCTTACGAAAGCTGTGACAGCAAATTCCCAGGTGACATCACTGTTAATGCTGAGTATTTCTTCAGAAGCACCCCAATCACATTATGGCATGCTTTAGGCAGCATGATGATCAAGAGCCAGTGCTATACAATTGCCATCTTCCAGAATGCTATTTCTGAAGTGCCTGACATGCCAATTTGACACTGATTTATCTTCTAAGGCTTGGGTCAGCTGACAAGCAGAAGCAGAATTGTACCATCTGCTGTGATCTCAAACTTGGCTGCAAGACTAGCCTATGGATATGCCAATGAGGTGTGGCACAGAGGCAACTGCATGTTACCTCATGAACAAAAGTTTGTTTTCATATAGTGCTTTTAACAGGAAAACATTCTAAAGATTCTGAAGCACCTTCTTGACAGCAGCATCCTTCAAACATATGCCAGGTGCTGGGCTGCTATCTCATGACTCTGTGCGGGATTCCCTCTGTTTTAACCTGCCATATTGAAATCACCTGCTCGTTTAGCTCTGGAAATGGATTGAGATTGCTTTTGAGACTTTCCAAATACTTTCTGAATTTTTGTCCTCTTATATGACATTCCACTTCAAATGTCCCCAGCATTTCAAATTTGGGTTATTTGCAAAATTTCTCTACTAGTTTGTTTCCAAAATGTGTTCGAGTCTGCACTAGGTGAAGTGAATAATTATGCAATTATGAGCCTAACTTTATACTGATTGGGTAAGTGCAACCAGCTACCAGCACTTAACCTCACATAATGGACCCCAATACTCGAGATTGGCATCAGGATGTTTTTAACAGCCAAATGCAAACTCCAGACTTCAACAGCACTAAAGGCAAGATGTAGGAATTTCTACTTTGATATGCACTTATCCCTGCTTATGCTGTATTTATGAAGAGCATTAGCTGTAACATTTACCTATGGTACAGACAGGAATTACATGAAATACTGTGCAAAAGCAATACATAATATTAAAAGGTACATGAAGATACTGTGTACCATGAAAGCTAATTTGAGTGAGTGTTTCAGTATGGGTGTGAGACAATTGCTTGGTTTTGCTTACAGAAGCTTGTTAGTGAGAGTGGGTAGGGCTAGGGAGAATATCTGATGCAATATGATGTAACTGTTTCCTAAATCATGGGTTCATGCTTAGCTATATCTACAGTAGAGACATCCCAGCCTTACTTGCAAGGCATGGGCTGAGAATTATGTAAAAGTAGTGGCTGAGCAGCAAAAATAAATATGTGCTACACAGTTCTTTGATATTTTCTTTTCTCCTTTTATAATCTTTTGGCAGGCCTTCACAGGCTCAGATTAGAAACTTACAGCCAATTAGAATTGGATATTAAGAAAAAAAAATTAATAATCAGAAACCCCACTCCCCTTCATTTTTTTATATATATTTGACCCACAACTTTTAAGAATGTTAAGTATCACTATTGCCATCTGCATATTTGCGAACCTACACATCAGGTCCTATGGTGGGGCCTTTCAAAATGCTTACAGTTCCTACTAGTTTTGCTTCCAATTTGATTTTTTTTTGCAAATATTAAAATAAATCCAATCTTTTGGATAATCTGTCTAAATAGATGCCTATTCAGAAAGTTGTATTAATTGTTTCAGTAGTTTCATTGTTAGATCAATGGCATTAGACATTCAGTGGCATTACCATAACTGAATCCCACACTATCAACATCCTGGAGGTCACCAATGACAAGAAACTGAACTGAACCTGCCGTATAAGTACTATGGCTACAAGAGCAGGTCAGAGGGTGGGAATTCTGCGGTGAGTAACTCACCTCCTGACTCCCCAAAGCCTGTCCACCATCTGTAAGGTACAAGTCAGGAGAATGATGGATTACCCTCCATTTCCCTATTAAGTGCTGCTCCAACACCACTGAGGAAGCTCAAGATCATTCAGGACAAAGCTGTCCATTTCATTGGCACCAGATTCACCACCTTCAACATTCACTCCCTCCACTACCGACATGCAGTGGCAGCAGTGTGCACCATCTATAAAGTGCACTGTAGCAACTCACCATGGATCCTTCGACAGCACCTTCCAAACCTGCAACCATCAAGAAGGACAAGGGCAGCAGATGCAAGGTAACACCACCACCTCCAAGTTCACCTCCAAGCCATGCACCATCTTGACTTGGAACTATATCACCATTCCTTCACTGTCGCTGGGTCAAAATCATGGAACTCCCTCACAGCGCTGTGGGTGTGCCTTCCTTCACCACATAGACTGCAGTGGTTCAAGAAGATGGCTCATCACCACCTTTTCAAGGGCAATTAGGGAAGGACAATAAATGCTGGCCTGGCTAGTGACACCCACACTCTGTGAAAGAATTATAAAAATATTTTAAAAGATCACCACAATACCACTGCAAGGAAAGTCAACAGTGTTTCCAGGACACTTCCCTCAAGCAAGGCAGCAATCACATGAAATCACATGGAGTATAATGTGGGCAAATGTGAAATTGTTCATTTTGGCAGGAAGAATAAAAAGGAAGCTTATTATCTAAATGTGAGAGATTGCAGAGTTCTGAGATTCAGAGGGATCTGGGTGTCCTAGTGCATAAATCACAAAAGGTTAGTATGCAGGTACAGTAGGTAATTAGGAAAGTGAATAGAATGCTATCATTTATTGTGAGGGGAATTGATTACAAACATAGGGAGGTTATGCTTCAGTTGCACAGGGCACTGGTGAGACCACATCTGGAGTATTGTGTACAGTACTGGTTTCCTTATCTAAAGGAAGATGTAAATGTGTTAGAAACAGTTCAGAGAAGGTTTATTAGACTAATACCAGGAATGGCAGGCTGGTCGTATAAGGAAAGGTTGGACAAGTTAGGCTTGTAGCTACTGGAATTTAGAAGAGTAAGAGGTGACTTAATTGAAACCTTTAAGCTCCTCACAGGGTGGATGTGGAGAGGGGTGATTCCTCTTGTGGGACTACCTAGAACTAGGGGTCAGTGTTTAAAAATAAAGGACAGTCATTTAAGACAGAGATGAGGAGAAATTTTTCTCTAAGAGGGTTGAGTGTCTTTGGAACTCTTCCTCAAAAGGCAGTATATTTTAAAGGCACAGCTAGATAAATTCTTGATTAACAAGGGGGTGTAAGGTTATTGGCGGAGGCAGGAATGAGGGGTTGAGGTTACGTTCAGATCAGCCATGATCTTATTGAATGGCGGAGCAGGCTCAAAGGGCTGAATGGCCTACTCCTGCTCCTAATTTGTAAATTCGTACGTAAATACAATAAGGATACACACTGAATACTCAGATTGAGTGAGGCAGCTGCAGCATATGTATATTGTAAGGCTTTGTTGATTTATTTTAATTAAGAAAAGAATCTAAGAATTATACTTTTGACCAGTTTTTGAAGTTCAATAGATTAATATATGTCAAGGGCAACATTGACCTTTAATTTCTGTAGCTAAAAGCTGGTAAAGGAATGATCACAATGTTGTAAACGCACTTAATTGAGTACTTCCAGTAAATTAAAAAAGTATATCACAGGAGGATTTGGATCCATAGTATTCCGTGATTCCAATTTTCCCAAGTTTCTTATTAGATCTAGCAACTCAGTGGCTTATTAGGTAAATGCTCCACATGGATTGGCATTAAGCTACAGAAGCCCGAAAGGTCCAACCACAATCCCTGGTCTTAATTAGCAGGTCTTAGCCAAAGCAGTAGTATCAGGGATAGAACTGACCTAACTGCCTTAGTCAAATGAGGAAAAAGTTATATCAGACTCCTTCTGATAGCTATATACTGAAAACGCATGTGTGTCTGAGTCACAAGGTTCCGAGTTCACGTTCCACTCCAGGGGTCAAGTACAAAAGTCAAAGCTGACACTCTAGTGCAATACTGAGCGGGCGGCACTGTTGGAGGTACCATCTTTTGGATAAGCTGTTAAACTGAAGCCCCCCTCTGTTTGCTTTCGTAGATCTTTAAAAGATCCAAGACACTAATTTAAACAATATTGGCCTGGTGTCCTGGCCAATATTTATCCCTCAATCAACATCACATCTGATCATAATCACATTACTGTTTGTGAGCGTTTGGTGTGCACAAATTGGCTGCAGCGTTTCCTGCATTACACCATTGACTCCACTTCAATAAGTACTTAATTGGCTGAAAAGCGCTTTGAGTGCTATATAAATGCAAAACTTTTTTTGTTGTTAACAGATAAGGGAGGATTTGTCTCTAGTGTTGCACCCATGGTAAATTGCCTGATGACACAGTGCCTAGCCTTGTAAAATAAAAATGGCAATTTTGGTGAGTTCCCAGAGGACTACACACTAGTGGAACTTCACCCCACTACCTTGAAAAAAGGTTAGTAAACTGGGGTATGGGGAGAAGAATTCTAGGCAGTTTCAATAGGTACAAGACACAAGATTTAAGCAACCCTTTAAAAAGCAGCTCATGGTGCTTACCTGCATCAGCGAAAACGGCTTCTGCTGAGCCTAAAAAAGGGTGTGAGTTGGTGACTTATAATGAAGAATTAATGGTGAGCCAAATGTAAATGTAATCAGGAATATTAATAAATTTATCAACATAGTTCTCACACTGACCTATCTTTAGTGTAATATGAACACCAGGAAACAATCTGCCTTAACTTGAGAAAATTATTTACAGCAACTTAATATGCTACAGATGTATCAAGGCTCACTATACACACAAAAGTTTCTCACTCATGACTCAAAAGGATTAGCAACTTTGCAATGCAGTGGGGTTGCCAGATCCTGTTTGTGTGAAATGCATGCTGCATTTGGACTGTGCAGAAATCTCTTCTCATGCATGTGCTTCTGGAATGTCCCAACAAAGGTTTGCCCAATCCTCATTTAAATATTTGGTTTGCCTGATTCCTTAACAGTGTATCCTACTTAAATTCACTTCAACCTCATAATAACTATGGTATCCCATCCCTGGTATCATTAGGGGCCATTGCGTTTTCAAAGAGACAGAATATTTTAGATATTAGCTAAAGAAAAACCCAAAACATTAAAAAAAAGACTGAAAAAAGTTTTAAAATAAAGCCTGGAATGTTATAATCGTAGCAATATCAATCATAAGATGTGAGCTTGATTCCAGCTACTCCTACACCACAGTGTTGCAGAGGGGAAGGTCACGATGGGGAGGAGACAGTGAATTTCTGATTTCTGTGTCTCTTTTGTTTAAGTAATGGACGACGTTTCATAACTTCTTTGATGCTTACTAAAGCTGTGGACCGATATGGCCTCATTGCAAATGGCACCCAATTTCTGCTGACACTGCAGCACTATCTACTGCATTGAAAGATTACTTCCATAGGGTATGTCTGGTTTGAAACCCACAGCAGTGCAGTTAATCACTGCAGGCTGACATCTAAATTTAGACACTCTCTCCAGATATGCAGCACACATTAGCAGAGACCATACTGGAAAGCCCTAAACGATGATTGCATTACATTGCCTGTGGAAGTTACACTGGAAATCTATTGGAGTTTAGATTTTTGGTTTTGATATTAATGAGTCTGAATACTGCCATTGCTACAGGCGCTAGAATATGCTGTGGGATGATGAGCGTGGAGATAATATCAAATGGTATGAACCAACAGTCAGTATTACTCTTCAAAATATTGGTGTGTACAGCTAGCTAACTTGCACAACTTAAATCTGTGTACCAGTACCTCAGGGCACTGACATCTTCCCTTCTAGCTGAAGCAGTATGAATTTAATAATGATTTATTACAAGAACTGTTTGGATATGTAAAAATCAAATGATTGATATAAGAGTAACGAAATACATGCATTTACAAAAAAAATGGCGACATTGTAAAGGCATTTTCAAATTTTTATTTCTTAGAAGTGCTTCTCATTCAGTTTCAGTTGGGAAATTTGTGGGCAAGATTGTCTTTCAGGCCCCATGCATTTCTTTGCACATCCCTTCCAATTATATATCCACCAAAATGGTTAATTTATTTTAAATATCTACATGGGATAAATATAGACCAGCAATAGAAAGAATATAAGAAGTTATTGAGACATTGTTGAACTGGAAATCGCTACATTCTACAGTGACATCACATACTGAAATATGTAAATCCGACAAATCAGTTGCATCTTTGTACTGGTCAAGGCTTGAGGTTTATGCTAGACAGCTAACTGACGAAAAGCTGAATCACACCAACAAACCCACAATCTGCAACAGCACAGGATCATGATGCCAAAAATTAAAAATTCCTTGAATCCCACAAGCCCTGTTTCTCAGTATCTGAAACAACAGGAAGTTATTTAGTTTGTCAATTCTAACACTTGTTCTCATGCTGTTCAGCCTGGAGCTTAGAAACTGAGACACAGTTCAAAATTGAGACGCTATATGTCCCTTAAGTACAGATTTTTTTTTAAAAAAATTGGTTGTAACAGCCCCACGCAGGTTCAAACTCAGTCATTTTAATGTTAATTTATCTCCACATAGTAACCAGCACTTAAGGCATCAAGGCAACTTTGCTTGTATTAAGTCCAGTTTCAAACTGCAATGTAAGTTTATTATTACCAGTAAGTTTTCCATGCTGGTGGATTAAAACATCAACAGATGGATAAAAACAGCTCCTGAATTCCAATTTTGCAATCATGGAATGAATGTGTTGAGTTGCCCCAATACACGAGATTGACTGCACAGGCAGAGCATAGAATTGGTCCAGTTCAATAGAAGTACCTCCCCTAATCCGAATCAGCTACAGACATAGGAAAGTTTGCTCAGAGAGCATAGTCTTAAGTGGTTGAAAGTCTGTTGTACCATATGCAAGCACTTACCTCAAAGAGCACATATCCCTTTAATTTGGGCTGCAGTAGCCTGGCGGTTATGGCATTGGGCTAGCAACACAGAGTTGGTGGTTCAAATGCCATTGTAGAAACTTGGGACATTTAACTTAATAACAGATAATTGGTGGGCTAGCACCACATATTGACCATGAAAGGTGTCAGAAAGGTATAAAACCCCAACTAGTTAACTGTTCTTTAGGGAAGGGAGTCACAACCCTATCCTGTCTGCCTGTATATGACAAGATTCCCATGCAACTTCTGGCTAGAGGACCTCCGGTGTGGCACTGTTGGTTGTGATGCTGCTGATGGATCTTATCATGGACTTCTGTATTTTTTTCACTTCTGGTGCTACTCTTGGGAATTTTGTGTTTTTTTTGAATTTCCTGCCATTGCTTCTTTGGCATGGAGGCTCCTTTTTTGTGCGTCTGTTTTGTCTGGTGCATTTTGCAGGTTGTGGGCATATTCCTGCCGATCCTGTGGGGGACACAGCTGCCGTGGCGGAGTACCCCGGCTGTGTCGGCATGTGGCAGTCACTGGTGGCATGTGCATGGTGCCTGGTGGATTGGGTGCCTGTTTCCCACCAGGATTCGGCTGTGTTCTTGCTGCTCTCTGGGAGTGTGAAGTTTCATGCCATGTGTTGAGGCAAGGATGATACCACTGGTGACAGCAGGGATGCAGAGCTAGAGGTCATATCAAGCACCTTGTGTTGACCATCATTGGGAAGCACCCAAATGCCATTTTTCTGGATAGTGTTTGTGTGGGAATCTTGTTAATAATAATGTGAGCCTGAATAGCCATTATCATCATTCAATGCTGGTAAAGTTTACATGTTTATGAATTCAATGTAATTAATTTGTTTTGATTTAACATGTTGTTATTTTACTTTGTTCTATCATCTTTTTTTACTTTATTTGAATTGATTGTAAAATTTACCTCAATTTGGCCCTTGGCTGTGATGGAAGTTAATTTTAAAAAAACCTTTGATTGGTTGATACTACATGATTGACTCGATGCCCTCAAAGTCTCAGGGATAAACAATAAGTACTGCTTTGCCAGGCAAACACCTTAAGTAATTTTAGATCAATGTAACTGCATAATATTTACTGACACCCAGAAGTGACACACACATTGTGCACATATTTGTCAGTGTGTATGTGCACCTTCAACTTCCAACAGAAGTCAACTTCACTGTTGATACAATCAAAAGCCACCTTGAGAGCTTAATCCCAACCTAGGGGGCAGGATCCTTTGTTAGTTCTTCTATGACATGTGCCCTACCAGGTTCCGTGAACTTAAAACCTGGTGCAATTGGCTGTTGCACTTGAAAACAAAGGAGCAAGTTATCAAACAAAAACCGGGAGGGTTCAGTTGAAATGAAATAGATGGGGGTGGGGAAGACTGGATTAATGGACTTTCGTGCCTGTCACACCTACTGCAGTTTAAAATTGCACGAAACAGCTACACACGCTCAAAGCGAGTGGGGTCCTCTTTAAATAGGCACATTGAGCTCTCTGAGTGATAGCTTCCCCACCAACCTACACCAATTGAAAACACTGAAAAACCCTCAGTGTGTAAAGATATGACAATTAACAGTATAAACAACAATTGTTGCAATGTTTATAGAAAATGCAAGCAACTAAGAGTCTTCTCAGCTCAATACAACATTTAAACAGCCTGAGTGAGAAGGTTAGGTCTCCCAAATCTCCAAATTTCAACTGGGCAAGCAGCATGAGGTTGGACTGCATTTGATCCATTTAAATGGATCAAGACATGCTGATAGGTAGCCTCATTTTCAGAGAGTTGCTGGCCAGGTAGTCTGTGGCACCGCGAAGCATATTTTGATTTTGGAGGTTTGGTTCAGTCACCTCTCAGTTCATTCTCCCAATTCATGGAGTGAGGGAATGAGCCCTGTCTGAACGTTGCAAACACTTTTGGTGACCGTCACCACAGTTACAATGAATTCAGACTACATAAATCAATCTTTCTTGTTTCATGGTGCTATGGCTGTCATTGTGCAATTGGCTCCACTAGTATAATTCCCAGAAACTTACTTATAGGGGTCAAGCACCTCAATTCCTGCTCATTTAGGTGCCAAATTATCACCGCAGCTGTGCGATGATTAGTGTCGTTTCTTGCTACATTCCGTAAGTAAGATGTTATGTCATTGAATATGCAGCATTCCCAACAGGGTAGTAACTGAATGCACTTACAGCCACTTAATGCCTAACACTAAGAATGTTATCATGAGCTGATCCTTCAATTAGGAGTCAAATATTTCAGTTTTTTTCTTTCTTCATCAATTTTCTCCTTTTATTTCTAACCCTAAAAGCACTGAACTTTCTGCTGAACTATTGAACTGTGGGTACCTGGCAGCTGCTGATATCCCAAGACCCATCATTCTTGTGTGCACCCCAACAGGGAGAAGAGAGACTATTTACCAAAAGGGCGGCAGAGCCAAACCCAACGTGCACAAACTCCCACTTCCAGCCGCTGAATTTTCTCCTGTCTAACCCGAGGACCCAAGACCGATGCATCTATTAGCATCAGCTTGGCTGAGATCAACTCACTCAGCTCAGGGCAGGAATCAATCGTGTTTAAATACTCATTAGATAAATTCCCTGAGCCATCAGGGGAGCCTTATTTGTTCTTCCATAATTGAGCCTTTGGAGTTAATTACGAGATGGTTGAAAACGGTTTCAGACAAAGTGATGAAAAAGCATTTCAGCTCTTACTGGAAAGGACGAGTCCTGCAAGCATCTGCATTTTGAACTTTAATTGCTGCATATAATCATCCTCTTAAGTGCACTATCTGGCTATCAGCAAATGTCTATTTTGATGAACAAAATCAGATATAAGAAGCATTACTGTGTTTTAAAATGGTTCATTTAAACCCTTTAAGGCTGATTTTTACTTGCCAGCTGCAGGAAATGGAACAAGGTGAGATGGTGGCACAGGGTAATATTGCTGGGCTAGTAATCCAGAGACCCAGAGGACGTGGGCTCAAATCCCACCATGGCAGCTGGTGGGGTTTAAATTCAATTAATAAAATCTGGAATTGAAAGCTAGTCTCAGTAATGGTGACCATGAAACCATTATCGATTGTCATTAAAAACCCATCTGGTTCACTAATGCTCCTTTAGGGACGGGGATCTGCCATCCTTACCTGGTCTGGCCTATGTGGTTCACTCTTAATTTCCCTCTGAAATGGCCTGGTAAGGCACCCTGTTCAAGGGTAATTAGGGATGGGCAACAAATGCTGATCTTGCCAGTGATGCCCACACCCAATCAAAGAATAACAAAACAGCAGAAGGGAGGGGGTTACAATCCCTGTGTATTAATCACACTCTACACATCCATGCTTGCAGGACTGTCTACACTCTACCATCATTACTTACTGGGAAGTTCTGTCATCAGCCAACCCCCAACTACCCCTCCTCGCTCCCACCATTTACATTTTGAACAAGATTTATAGAATGAGAGGAAGCTAGTGGCACAGAGCCCTGCTCATTTTTCTGCCACTGCCCATTAGAGTTATGCTAGGCAACTGGCATAATTCTAGCAAAACATCCCAGTCTCATTGTTCAGGTCAGCACATAAAGATCGATCCCTTGAGTGAAGCAATGAAGAGTAGTAGCATGGTGTCAAATATGTCAGGTAAGGAGATAAAAAGGGAGAGTAGTGGGGGCGTGGACATTCAACTCATGCTTCTGGTTTCATGGACATTCAGTGCACACACAAAGGCTATTTATAATGCAAAGCTACATCACATTACCTTCCCGAATTTCATTTCAGCTTAAGGGTTAAATACAGCAGTGAAGCCCCAGCATGCATAAAATTGATGGCATCTGATAAAGGAACTGCACCTGCTCTGAATAATTCAGTTGATCCATCCACCAATCTTATTCACATCTCCTGTTTACTTCAACTTGATTTAATTGAGCTTGAGCACTATGATGTAATGATTTTGCTGTTCATTTACTGAATTTGACACAAAGAAAATAGCAAAGCACATGTCAGCAGTACTGCCTCGGCAGCCACCTTCTGCCAAAAACCTTCTCAACCAGAAAATAAAACTGGGCTAAACTAGATGGGCAGGCATAGACACTTTTCTGCAAAAGCTTTCTTTGCAGATCACATAGCTATTTCCACATTAGTGTACTGATTGCTAACCCAGGATTACAATTATCCAAATTATACACTACAGTGAAGCTGCAAGACTGAAATAGCTGCTTGATTGATTTGAATGTACATGCTTTTCCAAAAAATTGCTGAGCTCACCATAAGGAAATGGACACTGCATACTAAGTGAGTTACATTGAAAATTTCAGATTTGTTTCAGTTGTGCGTTGAAAGCTCCTTTGCGCACAGAAGCGCGTCCTAGCATTCCTCCAGTTTTTATTACTTTTTTATTTTAAAATGTTAAAATGCTGTTTGTTTACATAACAGATAACGCAGCAAGGCCTAGATATGAATACATTTTCAACTGCAACATGGTAAAATCTGAAGACTTTGCTCCAACCTATTTTGTACCAGATAAAGAAAGTCTCTGAATCATGCCCATTAGTTCTTTTACCATTCAGTGACTAAGCCATTTTTTTTCCTCCTCATTTTGCCACACATGAATGAAGCCACAACAAATGCAAATATTGAGGGACCAAAAATCTAATCAGTGCTTGCAGCCTGCCACTGTACACATACTATGCTCAGCGTTTTACATTTAGTGATATATGAACAACTGCACATTAACTTCTTAGCAGTAATATTTAATACAGCAATAGCTCCCTTCTGGATTGTGTAATGGCCATCCTGAAGCTGTACTCAAACCTTGCTTAATCTCGATATGATTTCTTAGGGATTATCAGAAAGTACCCAAATACATAGGCTATTGACGGTTCTCGACAAATGCTAAAAAGCTGCTAATTTCAATCAGTAACAGCTTGGATTAAAGCAGCACCTTTAACATTGAAAAATGTCCCGGAGAGCTTCAATAAAATGGATGCTGAGCCGAAGAAGATAATACAAGGAGATTTTTTTGAAAAGCTTTCTCACAGCACATTTTTACAGCAGGCTTACAAAGGAGCGTTGGTGATGCAGGGAAGTGGGGGGAACTTTCAGGAGCTTACAGAGATAGGGAGGAGCAAAGTCACTGAAGATTTAAACGTAATGATAGAATTTCAAATTTGATGAACTGGGAGATTGAAGCCGATGTAGGTCAGCAAGGACAGGTATGTTGGGCGAGTAACACTTGATGTGAGACAGAGTACAGACAGCCAAGTTTTTTATTGAGTTGACTTTTTTTGGAGGACATCTAGCAGAGTGGAATAAAAACAATGCTGGAAAAACTCAGCAGGTCTGGCAGCATCTTTGGAGAGTCTCTCCTGCTGAGTTTTTCTAACACTTTCTGTTTTTATTTCAGATATCCAGCATCCGCAGTATTTTGCTTTTATTACAGCAGAGTGGAATAGTTGAACATGCAAGTGACAAGGCACAGATCAGGGTTTCAGTGCTAGATGGTTGAGGTAACACAGCAGGTGTGCAATGTTACAGAACTTATCATATCGTAATGTGATGGACTAGAAGACCTGCTCTATTTCATTTCACTACAGCAATCTCTATTTTATATCTAGGAAATTTTTGATATGACTAGCATTGTATTATTTCTGTGACTGCATTCTCAGATATATTTCTGTGGGTCTTTGTGTAGGATAGAATCAAAAATTTGTCTGGCTTTGACACTGAATTGCAGAATGCTGGAGGAAGGGATAGAGTGGGATCTATTTGCCTTCTGTTCAAAGCTTTCTCAGCAGGTTCAGACTGGTTAGCCAAGTATTGCAGGTTTGAGATGAATTAATATGTGACATTGCCATAATTTCTAATGGCTGAACCAGAAGCTTATTTTAACAAATGTTAGTTGGATGTACCTTGAATTATCATCTAGTTCAAGCAGATTATAGGGCATAATTGTCAACGTGGAATTGAGTGATTGTTCTTATATTTGAGTGACAGTTCTTTAGCCATATACACCCTGAATCCAAGAATAAATTTGACATGCCTTCCCTAACTGTTTAACTTAGTTCATGCCATTCCCTCACATGTACACAACTCTGAACACAAAAGCTAAAACTGACAAATGTTTATGTTATTTTGGTTTGGGGAAATTATTTTAAAGTAACAGGGGGGAATTAAGAACTGAACTGGTATAACTGCATTTTTAATAAATAAAAAAATCTTTTTTTAGCCTGAGCTACATGCCTTTCAGAGGGTGATGGAGCATTTTTGGTTGAAGTCCTATTTTCAAATGGGTGGTAATCATGGTTATAACACTGTATATGGCTAATAATATGAAGGTTCTGCATGTAATAAGTATTTTAATAGTGTTTTTAAGAAAACAGGTATTTATTTACAGATATTAGTGAGATGGGAGAGTCTGCTTCTCACTGCACAGTGTCTCCCTATCATTGGCAGGAGTATGGAGAGAGCAAAGCAGAGAGAGAGCATTTGGAAAGCAGAAGGTAAGCAGGAACATTGTGGATGGGTGGGGGTGGTGGTGGGTGCAGGACATGAAGAAAGCAGGAGCATGGGTGGGAGAAGAGCACAAAGAGAGTACTAGGGCAGTGGAGGTGAGAGTGTGGGTGGGAAAGTAGGGGGGGAGCAGCAGGAGCGGGGTGGGGAACAGCAGGAGCAGGAGGGTGGGGTACACAAGAGGAAACATCCTTTCACCCTGTCAAGTCCCCTCAGGATCTTATATGCTTCAGTCAAGTTGTCTCTTACCCTTCTAAACTCCAGCAGATATAAGCCTAGCCTATCCAGCCTTTCCTCATAAGATAACCCGCTCGTACCAGGTACTAATCCAGTAACCCTTCTCTGAACTGCTTCTAAGGCAGTTACATCTTTCCTTAAATAAGGTGACCAATATTGTACACAGTACTGCAGATATAGTGTCACTAATGCCCTGTATAACTGAAGCATAACCTCCCTACTCTTGGATTCAATTCCCCTTGTGATAAGTGATAACATTTTATTATAATTACTTGCTGCACCTGTACACTAACCTTTTGCGATTCATGCACTAGGACACCCGGATCCCTCTGCATCTCAGAGCTCTGCAATCTCTCACCATTTCAATAATATGCTTCTGTTTTATTTGTCCTGCCAAAATGGACAATCTGTCATTTTCCTACAATATGCTCCATTTGCCAGATCTTTGCCCACTCACCTAACCTATCTATATACTTTTGTAGTCTCCTTATGTTCTCAATTTATGTCCTTTATTACATTAAAGGTGCTATATAAATACAAGTTGTTGTTGCTGCTGTAGCAGTTAATATAAACTACTGATGGGCTTGGTAGTGTCTTGTCACAGGTTCTTCAATTGCAGGGACATTTGAAATTGTAGGTGGATGGACTGAAAATGGATGCTAGGAACACAGGAACAGGACACTGTTCTATTAAAGACTATATTGAAGGTGGTCATGACAGATGGCAAAATCCAAGATGCTGTAGCTATTGGGTGAGAGGTTAGGATGGATGATGTTGACAACATTTGTTCCTGGTACTCACCTAGAGTATAACAAGCAGCTCCAGTAACACAGCCAAAGTGATCTTATTATGGTAGCCTTCAACCCAGCTGACATAGGTTTTCAGCTGCTCCTACCAAGTGAAGCTTTAGGCACTTAAAATGACCAATATATTTTATTATTCTATACAGGTTCTTAATGCAACTATCACTGTTGCAGTGTTAAAGTATCACAGAAATTCAACCATCCTTCTTTCAAATGCTTCCTACTTTGTGCATTCATATGTAAGTGTCAAAATTTAACACTGAAGCAAATCAATAAGCTGTCAAACCTACAAACTGTTATCTAGCAGAAGCCAGGAAGTGACTGGGTTTAAACGCGTTACACACTGTTTGCCATCATATTACCTCATTGATGCTGATCTCTGCTTCAACATACTGCAATCCTTTCTGAAGGATCGAGATCAGTGCTGCAGGTGGCACTAGCGTCCCATTGATGTTTGACTGGCTTATGTGACTTTCTATTCCAAACGTGAATGCTGAATGAGAGAAACCTGAAAGAGAAAAAAAATTGCAGCATTAATTAAAAAGTTGCAAGTAAGCATCATCCACAGAGGTCATCCATGTTTATAAAGAAAAGTACACCATGATCTGATCGGATACAATCTTTAACTAACTGTTTCCAGATGCTGAAGATTTTTTCAGATTTAGAAATATTACATCTACTTCTCACATTTTCACCTCGCCCTCACCATCCTTGATTCTGACTGGCACTGGGCTATCTGGCTGCTTTCCCTAAGGCTAGCATGACCTGGAACTTTCTCCTGTTCATCACAGCCAAGGTCTGAGCTCAAGGACCACTCTGGAACTCGAGCAGAAAAGTCAGGGATGACACTCCAGTGCAGTACTGGATGGCTGGTTGTGATGCAGAGTGATGCCAACAGCGCGGGTTCAACTCCCATACCAGCTGAGATCATCCATGCCATCTCAACCTTGCTCCTTGCCTGAGGTGTGGTGACCCTCAGGTTAAACTCACCATCAGTCATCTCACTCTAATAAGAGAGCAACCTATGGTCCTCTGGGACTACGGCGACTTTCACTTCACTCACTGTGGGTGTGCTACACTGTCAAAGGTGGAGTCTTTCAGAGGAGACGTTAAATCAAGGCCACACCTGACCAGATGGCTGGATCCCATAGCACTATTTCAAAGAGGAGCAGGGGAGTTATTGCCAATATTTATCCCTCAATTAATATTATGATCATCTGGTCATCATTACATTGCTGTTTGTGTGAGTTTGCTATGCGCAAAATTGGCTGTTGAAATCCTTACATTACCAAAGTGACTACATTTCAAAAGCACTTCATTATCTGCAAATCACTTCGAGACGTCCAACAATCATGAAGAGTGATATATAAATACAAGTCTGTCCTTTATGATATTCATCTTGCCTAAAACTTCAAACCTTAGGGCTGAATCTTCAGCTCGGTGAGCGGGGTTGGGACCCGCTCACCAAGGTGTAAAATGACGCGCGGTGATATCGGGTGTGTGTCCCGACGCGTCTTTCAGACTTTCAGTTTGGCGGCTGCGCACCCAAGTCTGCTGAGTGCCTGTTGAACTGTCAAAGGTCTATTAAGGCCACTTAACTCTCAATAAAATAATTAACTGAGCTGCCCGTCCAACCTTAAGTCCTTGGGAAAACCTTCAGCTACTTCCCTACTCTACACGTGTCACCTGCTCAGGTCCGATCCCCTCCCAACTTTGCCTTGTGAAAATTCTTTAGATGTTTTGCAGCATTAACAGCAGCAGGTAAATGCGAATGTTATTTCTCACTTCCCATTTTCGAAAGTATCAGTGTGAGGAATTTCAAGGAAATATTTTCTGCAAATATCTACAATAGGCACAATTAATGATGCAATGCCTACTCAAAGCAGTTTGCTTTAGGGTTGAAACTTCGGACAAAATACCATATTTAGCATAAAATACATTTACATTTCTGTTACACGTCTGCATGAGAGAATGCATGATTTCTAAATGACAATGAAATGGGGGTCCTGGCTCTTTCAATATTATTGTTTGGAAATAATGACGATACAAGGTATATATCAACACAGCCTGTAAACAACAGATGGTTTTGTAGGCAACCCAGTATCAAGCTGTAATGCCTGTTTTGTTTAACAGCACTGCTTAATGGTGTAGTTGAAAGGTGCTTTGGGGCACTGCAGTTTCAAACCAAATTGGCTCATTTTATACATTTCTTCTGCTCTGTGGTAACTTTGGCAGAGGAGCCAAGGAAACCCTGAACCACTGGCAGATACGCCATTTTTCCAGGGCTTCCATGGCTCTTCTACCAGAGTTTATAGAAGAACAGGACAAACTCCATGGAAATTCCCATTCCTTTTTTTTTGACAAAATGCTTTCTTATTTGATTGAGCAGTTTTCCCCTTAACCTCTAATACTCATTATGTATACAAGAAATAAAATTCCACAGTGAGTAGTTTAAAGCACACTAAACACCAGATTCATACAAGAACAGGTTCCATGTAAAACTTCCAATTGCATATATAGTAATTAATAGTGGGATATCAAATTTTTAACACCTCCACTAATATAAGCATAACAATAGAAGGGTGTGCTGGAAATTAACATGGGCCAAAATTTTTCGCTCGTCAGGCAGGCGCATGCCTGACCCAACCAAGCGTAAAATGCTGTGCAATGATGTCGGGCAAGCACCCCGACATCATCACACATCCATGCGATATTTCAGTCGGTGGGTGCGCACTGGAGTTAGCAGTGCACCCACCGACAATTAAAAGGCTTATTAAGGCCATTAAAGTTATAACTGAAAGAAATTTTTCACTGCCCTTCCAACCTTACTGTTGGCGGGCATGCACAAAGGCCGAGCGGTCTTTGCATTTTTTAGGAAACCTCATTCACGGGCAGGATGAGGTTTCCAACAGCAAATAAAAAATAAAAATTTTAACATTTCATTTATAACACGTCCCTGCTTACGTGACACAGTCACATGAGGGGATGTATTTTGTAACATTTTTAAAACCTTTATTTTCAATGTTTTAAACTCTTCATCTCCCTGAGGCAGCTCTGTGCCTCAGGAAGCTTATCCAGCGCGCACCCACATACATGCGTGAACTTGCATGCTCACCCCCGCCCCCACCCCCACAGGCAGCCTCAGGCGCTGCCACACACAATGGGCTTTAATTGGCCTGCCAGCATGAAATCGCAGTCCGGCCCTGATCGTGGGCAGCGGTCAGCTTCCGACTGCTCCCGCTCACCCCCGCTGAGCCCCCCCCGACGAGGGAAAAATCCTCCCCATGGTAATGTTTAGATCACTGAAGGTGAAAGTTATATTCTTGTTTTTGAACTCATACACCTATTTCTGCAACATAACATTTGAAAATTATTTTGCTAATTTTAAAAGTTAAATATTTCAATATATTGTTAAGATAGTCACAGATTTAAAATGTATTAGAGCAGGTTAATTCAAGATGGGAAGGTGCCATTTAGCAGCAATGAAGAAACATCATCAGTGTTTCAATTGCATTGTTTAATGTCATAGGCAAATTTTGTATTTGTGCTCAATTACCTTCTTTCTAAGTATTTATTGCACAGAAACAGGACATTTGACCCAATAGGTCTATGAATGTAAGCTCCACACAAGCCTTTTACCCTGTCTTCAGCAAGATTGAAAGATATTCCATTGGGTCATGTTGGGTCTCCTCTCTGCTGTTTGTGATGGTTTAGGCAGGCACTATTGATGAGTTTGTTTTTAATCATGCAGTTGACCCTGTTACTGGGAATTGGGATTGGGATTTGGGGGCGTGGGGTTCTGCTCTCCTGCATTTACATTGGTGGAGCAAACCCAGAGTAATTTTAGGCCCCAAATAAGGCCCAAGTTTTAAATGTACTAATCATGCATCCATCTGACCAAAGATGCAAAGGTAATATGCAAAATTTTAAACTGCAGCCACAGACATTTCAGCGTGCATGGGAATTAATGTTTTAATTAACAGGAAAAGACACTATAGGCCCATGATTTTACACCAAATACTGGCTGTGTAGGTAGGCCCATGTGGCAAATTGCAGGACCCAAGTAATATTGCAGGATCTTGTAAAAATTACAATTATAACGCAGGTTTATCCAGGATCTCATCATAACTCAGTCCCTCTCCTTCAGGTGTCATCTCAGAGAATTATCAATTTTCTCCAAGGCCAGTATATCCTTTCTAAGATGAAGAGCCAAAAGACAAAACACTATGGGACTGATGTTTAAAATCACAAAAATCCGCAGGACAATGAAGGCCTCAAAATGGTGCCAGTAGATTTACCACCTTATGAACATCAACACTTCAGGAATCACCATTTTTTAAGGTGGTGTACCTTTGGGCAGCCGAAACATCTGTTTGGTTCAGGTGGTGGTTCCCTCTTAATATGCAAATCGCTATTTTAAGACAGAACCGAGTGGAGTGTGCTTCATGCATACTTTAAATGGTTTTGCTGACGATCCAACCAAAGAGGCTCAAAAAAGATTAGTTTTAAATAGTTGTTGAGAGCCCAGAAGAGGCAGGAGTGTTCCTTTGAGGCTCCTTTAAAATAATCTGGGTCATTCCTGCCCTGGGCTCTTCTCTCCCTTCCATAATTATGACCTCCCCAGGACCTACTCTAGGCTTTGCCTGGCCCCAAATCCAGGAGCTATGCCAGAACACCTTGGCGCTAGTTAACTGCAGCCTGAATAACCTCTTCACTGAAGAACAGTCAGATGGCTGCCTAAAAGTTAAAATCTACCTCCAATATTGCAAATTGGTTTGTCCAGTGCTCTGCACAGCAGATTTTTGCTTTTTCATTCTGCACCTCTTCTGATTAAGCCTGACATCTAATTAATTTTTTTACAATTGCTTTTTGAATCCATGAGCTTGCTTTTAATGTCAAGTACCTGGGCTCTAAATTGCTTTGCTCATCTACTGCCTAGAGTTTTACCACTTAAGGGTGTCCTCCCTTCTGTCAACTATATTACCAAAAATAAAATTTTCATTAATCTGCATTGGCCATCATTCGTCCCACTCAATATATCGCTTTCACAATTTTCTGTTCTCTTCTTTGTAAGTTGTTCTATTTCTTAGCTCCGTAAATGTACTTTTAAAAAAAAATACTTTCACGGGATGTTGGCGTTGCTGGTTAGACCAGCATTTATTGCCCATCCCTAATTGCCCTTGAGAAGGTGGTGATGAACTGCCTTCTTGAATCACTGCAGTCCATGTGGTGTAGCTACATGCACGGTGCTGTCAGACTGGGAGTTCCAGGATTTGACCCAGTGACAGTGAACGAACAGCGCTATAGTTCCAAGTCAGGGTGGTGGATGGCTTGGAGGGGAATTTGCTGATTGTGGTGTTCCCATGCATCTGCTGCCCTTGTCGCAGGTTTGGAAGGTGCTGTTGAAGGAGCCTTGGTGAGTTTTTGCAGCGCATCTTGTAGATAGTACACACTGCTGCCACTGTGTATCAGTGTTCAACAGAGTGAATGATGGAGGCGGTGAATAGCGTCCTAAACAAGTGGGCTGTTTTGCCCTGAATGGTGTCAAGCTTCTTGAGTGTTGTGGGAGCTGCACTCCTCCAGCCAAGTGGAGAGTATTCCAACACACTCCTGACTTGTGCCTTTTAGATGGTGGACAGGCTTTGGAGAGTCAGGAGGTGAATTACTCCCCACAGAATTCCCAGCCTCTCTCTATTCCTTCCCTCTATTTCTAAAATCAGATCATTTATGTACAACATGACATCGAAATTTGCAGTATGACAATCTAGTGAAATAGACCAAACATCGTTTTTAGGATAGTAAAACAGGTAACTAGATAGAAACATAACGATAATCAGAAATAGAGAGTTATTCATTACTACTCATTTGTTATTTTTCATGAACTAATTTTCAATCAGATATTGCCTGACATTCCTGGCTTATCACCCCTGGTGCAGTCAGTTGTAATCCCCTTTTATTGTGCTGTATTTGTCAGTGTTTGTTCTTTGATCTGTGAATGTATAACGCACCTTAAATCCAGATTGTGCAACATGCAAAAATTGCTAAGTTTTGGCAGACTGATTTCAGGTCATAATGTAAGGCACAATTAGTATCTTATTAATTGAAGCTTGCTATAGTGTCTCTCAACCTCAGTTGCGTAGCTGCCATTAGTTCAGGGTTTATGTGGATCATTTAGCAACATTCAATTAAATGGTTATCTTCTGGAACCTTTTTATTTTCTCCCATGTTCCTGGAATTTACTCCACTTTGCAAGCTTTTGAGCTTTAATTTCTACTTGTCTTATTCCTTCAGCTATTCACACTTCCATTCTACTTCATAAATATGCTAACCTTCTCCAATTTCTTTCTTTATGCTCTGTATTGTCTTATGCTAATATTTCAGCATTTTACAGATACTGTAATTATACTTATTTTCTAGGGTGTTTTTCCAGCCTCATTCCTCTGTTCAGTTCCATTATGAATTGTTGTAATATCTTCCAATTTTGATGGAGTCCATACCTAAACCTTAACTCATCTGATCTTTCTAGATGGTAACTGACCCGGGTGGCTCCAGCATTTTCTGACTTAGATTTCCAGCTTCTGCAGTTTTTTGGCTTGGCATGATCAAGTGTTTGTCTATTTTTTTTTCCGATTGTATTCAGCAAGTGATTCTGATTATATTCTTAATAATAGGATATTTTCATAACTGAAATAGATCAACATCTAAAACTGTTGCAACAGTGTGCTTGCACACGAACAAGGGAGAGACCTCATCATGAGTGAGACACAGCCAGAGTCAGTGTGGGTATTGGCAATTTGATGCACAGTGGGAATTCGGTGCAGAGGGGAAGAGGTGCTCTTTGCATTTTTTTCTTTGTTATCCAACTTCTTAAATCTTCATAGACTGGTCTTGCCCTGCTGCAGCAATAAAGGCTCCAAGGGAAAGGAATGACTGGTAAGTAGTGGGTAAGGTTGGTTAAGTATTTACTACTTTTATCACTTACAGTTTAACTTTTTTTGTGGTTTATAGTTTGTGCATTCTATGGTCACAAGGATCAGGAAAGAAGGGCCCTAGAGTAATTGATTTAAAAGGTCAATTTAAAGGGATAAGTCATGGCAAGAGAGCTCAAAGCCGTGGTGTGCTCCTCATGCTACATATGGGAAGCCAGGAACGTTTCCAGTGCCCGGAACCAGCATGTGTGCAGGAAGTGTGTCCAGCTCGGGTTTCAGAGCTGGAACAGCGGCTGCGGTCACTGTGGAGCATCCGCGAGTCTGAGAGCATCGTGGATAGCACACTTAGAGAGGTGGTCACACCGCAGAAGAAGGGACTTGAGGAAGGAAGGGAATGGGTGACCACCTGGCAGTCCAAGAGAAACAGGCAGGTAGATCAGGAGTCCCCTGGGGTCCCGCTCGCAAATTGGTATTCCATTCTGGATGCTGATGAGGGCGTTGATTAACTCCAGGGAGCGCAGACAGAGCCAAGCTTCTGGCACCACAAGCAGCCTGTCTGTACAGGAGGGAAGGAAGAGCAATAGTAATAGGGGATTCTATAGTCAGGGGAACAGATAGGTGCCAATGTGGCCGTCAACTTGACTCCAGGATGGTGTGCTGCCTCCCTGGTGCCAGGGCCTGGGATGTCACTAAATGGCTGCAGTGCCTCCTAAAGGGAGAGGGTGATAAGGCAGAGGTACCTGTTGGTACCAATGACATAGGTAGAAAGAGGGATGAGGTCTTGCATCAAGAATTCAGGGAGTTAGGCAGTAGACTAAAAAGCAAGACCCCTCGGGTTGTAATCTCTGGATTACTCCCAGTGCCACGTGCTAGCGAGCTCAGAAATAGGAGAATAGCACAGATGAATACGTGGCTTAAGAGTTGGTGCAGGAGGGAGGGTTTTAGATTCCTGGATCACTGGGACCGTTTCTGGGGAAGGTGGCACCTGTACAAGTGGGACGGTTTACATCTGAACCAGAGCGGGACTAACATCCTTGTGGGCGGGTTTGCTAGTGCTGTTGGGAGGAATTTAAACTTTGTCGGGGGAAGGGACACAGAATGTTAGCAGAATAGGGACACATCGTAATACAATAAAACAATCAAGTCAGAGGGAGTACAGTTGCATTAAGTTTCAAGAGAGTAAGGCAAGGCTGGATGGCCTCTACTTTAATGCCAGGAGTATTACAGGTGAAACGGATGAGTTAAGGGTGAGGATTGACAGGTGGAATTGTGATATAGTAGCCATCACTGAGATGTGGTTGAAGGAGGGGCAGGTTTGGCAGCTCAACATTCCAGGATATAGAACTTCAGGTGAGACAGGGGAGGGGGTAAAAGATGAGGAGGCATTGCATTATTAGTTAAGGAGTCAGTTACTGCAGTAAGGAGAGATGATATCTTAGAGGGTGTATCGAATGAAGCTTTGTGCGTAGAGCTTAGGAGTCAAAAAGGGGCAGCCACATTGTTAGGTGTTTATTATAGACCCCCAGATTGCCAGCGGGAAATTGAGGAGCAAATATGTGCACAATTTGTGGAGGTGTATAAAAACAATAACAATAGGGTAATTATATTAGGCGGTTTCAACTTTCCCAACATTAATTGGGATAGACATAGTGCTAAGGGCTTGGATGGAGTGGATTTCTTGAAATGGGTATAAGAGAACTTTTTAGGTCAATATGTAGAGGGTCCAACAAGGGACGGCGTAGTGCTGGACCTAATTCTGGGGAATGAAGCCGGACAGGTGGCTGAGGTGGTGGTGGGGGAGGATTTTAACGATAGCGACCACAACATGGTACAATTTAAGCTTGTTATGGACAAAGAAATAGACAAGTTGCAAAAAAAATTATTTGGATTGGGGGGGAGAGTGGATTTTAGTAAAATAAAGCAGGATCTGGCCAAGGTAGACTTGGAACAGCTACTTGTGGGGAAATCAACAGAGGAGCAGTAGGGGGTGTTCAAAAAGGAAATGGGGAGGGTACAGGCTCAACATGTTCCCTCTAGGGTGATAGGAAGGAGTAACAAGCCCAGAGAACCATGGATGACCAGAGATATTCAGGATACGATGAGTAGGGAAAGAGAGGATTTTAGCAGGTACAAGTGGAGCAAATCAGCGGAGGCATTAGTGGAGTACAGTGCAGGGTGGAACTTAAGAAAGCAATTAGGAGAGCAAAGAGGGGATATGAGAAAGCTCTGGCTGGTAAAAGTAGGTAAAATCCCAAGATAGTCTATAAATATATCAATGGGAAGAGGATAGCAAGGGAAAGAGTAGGGCCCATTAGAGACCAAGGGCGCAATCTATGGGTGGAGCCAAAGGACATCGGTAGATGTTGAACAAATACGTCACATCCGTCTTCACCCAAGAGAATGAGGATGAAGGTATGGAACTCGGGGAGAGAGACTGCGAGGTTCTTAAGCAAATTGATATAGGGAGTGACAAGGTTTTGGAGGTGTCGACAGGCTGAAAAGTGGACAAATCTCCAGGTCCCAGACTGCTGAGGGAGGCAAGGGAGGAGATCACAGGGGCTCTGACCCAAATTTTTAATTCCTCTCTGGCCACAGGGGAGGTGCCAGAAGACTGGAGAACAGCTTATGTGGTTCTGCTATTTAAGAAGGGTTGTAGAGAAAAGCCAGGGAATTACAGGCCAGTGAGTCTCAAATCAGTGGTAGGGAAACTATTGGAGAAAATTCTGAAGGAGAGAATCTATCTCCACTTGAAGAGGCAAAGTTTGATCAGCGATAGTCAGTATGGCTTTGTCAGAGGGAGGTCATGCCTAACAAATTTGATTGAATTTTTTGAGGAGGTGACCAGGTGTGGAGATGAGGGTAGGGCAGTTGATGTAGTTTATATGGATTTCAACGAAGCCTTTGACAAAGTCCCACATGGGAGACTTATAAAGAAGACAAATGCACATGGGATACAGGGTAATTTGATAAGGTGGATTTCAAAATTGGCTAGTTGTAGCAGACAGAGGGTGATGACAGAAGGATGCTTTAGTCACTGCAAGCCAGTGTCCAGTGGCGTACCACAGGGATCTGTGCTGGGTCCCCTATTATTCGTCATTTATATAAACGACATAGATGACTATGTGGGGGGTAGGATTAGTAAGTTTGCGAATGACACAAAGATTGGCCAGGTGGTTAACAGTGAGGTTGAGTGTCTTGGGCTACAGGAAGATATAGGTCAAAGGGGCAGTTAAGTGGCAGATGGAATTTAACCCTGAAAAGTGAGAGGTGATACACTTTGGAAGGAATAATTTGACAAGGAAGTATTCGATGAACGGCATGATACTAAGAAGTTCTGAGGAACAAAGGGACCTTGGCGTGTGTGTCCATAGATCTCTGAAGGCGGAGGGCATGTTAGTGGGGTAGTGAAAAAGGCATATGGGACACTTGCCTTTATCAATCGGGGAACAGATTACAAAAGTAGGGAGATCATGTTGGAATTGTATAGAACTTTGGTGAGGCCACAGCTGGAGCACTGTGTGCAGTTCTGGTCACCACATTATAGGAAGGATGTGCCTGCACTGGAGGGGGTGCAGTGGAGATTCACCAGGATGTTGCCTGGGATGAAACAGTTAAGTTATGAAGAGAGGTTGGATAGACTTGGATTGATTTCATTGGAGCCAAGAAGATTGAGGAGCGACCTGATCGAGGTGTACAAGATTATGGGGGGCATGGACAGGGTGGATAGGGAGCAGCTGTTCCCCTTAGTTGAAGGGTCAGTCATGAGGGGACATAAGTTGAAGGTGAGGGGCAGGGGGTTTGGGGGGGATTTGAGGAAAAACTTTTTTTACCCAGAGGGTGGTGACGGTCTGGAATGCACTGCCTGGGGGGGTGGTGGAGGCGGGTTGCCTCACATCCTTTAAAAAGTACTTACATGAGAACTTGACACGTCATATCATTCAAGGCTATGGGCCAAGTGCCAGTAAATGGGATTAAGTAAGTAGGTAGGTCAAGTGTTTCTCACGTGTCGGTGCAGACTCGATGGGCTGAAGGGCCTCTTCTGCACTGTCTGATTCTGTGAAAAACTATGTATGTGTTAATTGCCAAATTTTATAAATGGGAAAATGGGGTGAAAAAACACTTGATCCAGCTTGCTATCTAATGACTCTACTAGAAAGTGAGTGTGAAGAGATCAGTGGAGGTAAAAAAGTGTTCTTTTCTGTTCTGTCCCCACAGTCAAATAACATGGTGATACTGAAGTGTCTAGAATCATGCATGAGGAGTGGACAGTTGGTGAGAGCAGCCAGTACTTACAGGACCACACTCCAGCATGGGTAACCACATTGAGGGAGGAAAATTTTAATTTAAAAAAAAGCACATTCCAGACTCTTGATACAATATAAAGTGGAAAATTATTATAACAGCTGAAGGTTCGGAACAACCGCATTAAATTGGGCACAATGCTGGCAGCCGTTCCAATGTGCATGGAAGATTTTAAATTGGCCAAACCGTACAATACTCTTTGACAAGCTCCCATTGTTTAGGATCTTAGCAATGTTTCATGTTCCAAAAAAAGATCTCCATCAATGGAAGGTGGGGAATAGCCAATTTATGTAGAGTTTTCTTGCAGTGGTAATTAAAGTAGCTATCACTAGAAGCTTGATGTTGCAAAGCTCTTTTAGTAAACTGACCTTTAGTTAAGGTTTAAAACAAGGCATACTATAAGCACAAGTTAAATCATGCGGATATAAACCAAGATTGGAATAAACAGCACTCCAGTTCATTTTGTAGTGTATTTGCAATAATCAGGCCTTCCAATTTATACTGATCTACAAATTCAGATAACTGGAATGAAAATTCACCGACCAGCAACCATAAAGGTCAAATTATGCATGCTATAGAAATCCCCACACACAAATGAAGAAAATAACAATTTTTGCTGTAGTTTTACACAATTGCATTGCAATAGACTTTTGGATCCAATTGTTGGCAGATTTATTAAACAGATAACTTATTAATACTAAGAAAATGTTAGCATACTAGGTTTTACTGCCAAGTCCTACACCAACTATTTTAAAATAATGGCCTGTTCAAATACACCTTTTAGGACACACGGAGAAGAGACCTTTCCATTGGCTACATTATTTCTTATATTAATTTTCTTTTTAAAGTGGATTGACACCATTTACAGATTCTTGAGACCAACTGTTGTTTGCATTCATCTATTATCGGCAAAGACCTTTATACCATTTAGTATTGAGGCATTTGCTAAGAAAGATTGCAAATTTCAAAAATGCTGTGTAAATGTTTTATTTGGCGATGTGGGAAAGCACCACAAATTCAAGTATATTGGTAAAGACGAGCTGTCCAGTTGGAAGCAGCCAAAAATAACAGACGTTAAAAAATGTTAAAACGTACATTTGGCATTTCCTGCCAGTGCCATGGCCAGTAAACTAGGAATAGTTTAAGAGCTGCACTGGATGCGATAAGACTGCAAAATACAACGGCAGATAAGGCATTGACAGATAAACGCAAGGGAGAAAGGAATATATGAAAAGGGTTGGGAGGGGGCTCCAGAGGAGCAAAACACTGGTCTGGACCTTTTGGACCAAATGGCCTGTTTCTGTGTGGTACATACAATAAAGACGACTAGGAACATTGCTGGGAGATGGGAATTTTTAGAAGGATAAATGAACCATGTGCCAATTCAGGATTTCTTGCACTGAGGAACCTAATATTCCATGCATCACAAACAACACGCATTGGAGAAATGGAATTCCTTCCGCTAATGTAGGCCACAAGATTAATACAGGGCTCCCATATCTGATTGTGCAAACACTTCATAACATCCTGCAAGTGAGGAAATCCTGCATGCAGAAAACCTTTGGTGTTGTTACCTGTTGGCTTTCTTTCCTTCCTGTGTTAGTGACATTATATCACATTTTGATTAGGAACTATAAAAACTGTTAGATTCTGCCTGGTCTTCGATCAAAACTTTGGAAACATCCTGGGGTAGAAATTCTGCTTCCTTCGGTCTATTACTTTTTATTCTATGGAAGTAAATGGGTAGAAAACCATGGATCGGCAAGTGCAGAAGAGGAATTCTTACCCCATATGTGCTTAACATATTTAAGGCAGATCTACTGTTAATTGCTCTGATACATCCAAGTAGATTGATTGAAGTTAATTTAAATTTGTAGTAATAAAAGCACAAATCTTAGTAATGGTCTCTTGTCTGAAATTCTTCAGGCAGTACAAGATTAATTAATTGTGCATTTTTCATGTTTTCCAGGTCTGATGAAAGATCATCAACCTGAAATGTTAACATTACATCTCTCTACACAGATACTGCTAAATCAGCTCAGTATTTCCGGCATTTTCAGTTTTTTTTATTTCAGATTTCCAGCATCTGCAATGTTTTGTTTTTGTATAAAGGTAATTCATAGTTGACCTACATAATATTTTCAATGAAACAACCCCTATGGCTCAGGTGTTCCAACAGGCTAATGGATTTCTAGCACACAAGGCACATTATATATTCTTTGCTGAAAGTTAACCGCCAAACATTGTTTGAAATTTTAAACCAGGCAGCTTGATTCTGATTGGTTAAGGTATTGCCTGAAGAATGAACCAGTGAATGGCTATCACATTTTATTTAGCTGAATCAGGCGCAATATGTGCACATGTTCTTTTTGTCTGCAAATAACAGGGCCCTGTGTAGTAATACTGGAATATATGTACTGGAAGCTATATTTATTAATACACAAGGCCCTGTTCTTTGCACACAGAAAGAACATGTACACAAAGCGCCGGTTTCAGCTAAATCAAATAAGTGGTAGCCATTCGCTGTTCATTCCTCAGGGCAATGCCTTGACCAATTAGAGTCAAGCTGCCAGGTTTAAATTTTCAAACACTGTTTGGCAGTTAACTGTCGATCACCATTAACTGGTGCATTCTCCCATGTCAACATCTCTACCAGAGTCCACTTGCTAACCAGTCATCACTTTCTTCTCGTACAGTATAAAGTTGTTGTTACCCCTGACATTGGTATTCTTGCAATTGTCCTAATGAGTGCAAGACAAAAAGTTTCAACAAAATACCTTTTATCAGCAATACTCAAGTTCTGAACTACCAATGAATAGATAAAAAGTTCTGTACCAATAATGTAAATTCATAAAATTAGAATTAGATTCAAAATTCAATTAACCTAAAAACTTAAACTGACTCAGAGGTATGTATATTAGCTATTTACTCAGAAAATGCTGGAAAAACTCAGCAGGTTTGGCAGCATCTGTGGAGAGAGAAACGGAGTTGACATTTCAAGTCCAACATGACTCTTCTTTGTTCTGTTTCTTTCTTTTCATTTTGTTTTTATTTCAGATTTCCAGGATCCGTAGTTGTTCGCTTTTATTTTAAAGATTTTTTTTGCCTCTCTTGTTCTTGATAAATGGGCTTCTCTGTTTTTAGATTACTCTCATTGGTGAGTCTTAGTTGTCCAGGTCTTCCGAGTAAGTTTGTGCAAGCGTGTGCACGAGGATGAACAGAAATTGTTTTTCTCCATTATTTTGTTTACTGGATCTGCCCTGGATCTTGACAGGAAGCTTCTTCCAGCTCTGATTGTGACAGAGCATCACAAATCTGTTTCAAACCTTAACATTTGAAGCAATTTATCTCACAATAATAAACAAATAAATAATAGGGCAATTTCTACTGTAAGTATCCTAATTCGCTGAAAGCAATTTAGCAAATGGTTGTAATCTCTGTATCAAGTGATAATTCTTTTAAACCAATTTCTTATACGCACAATGATTCAGTTCTTCTTCTTTTTCACCGCTGTGGGAGCTACACTGTCCTAACTTTAACTCTCAAAGGTTCTAAACTATTTGCTCTGATTTCAACAATTAAACTTACTTAACCAGAACATTTATTGGGCACCATGGGTCTAAAGAACATCTCAATTCACATCCATAACTTGAAGCATTCACACAGCATTGTTTACTTTTGAATTATGTGGCTTAGTTTGGCCCTCCAACCTAAAATCTTAGAGATAACCAACAAACTGTAACATTTCTATCAGTCTAGGACAGGGAGATAAAATTAACTGCAAGTGGCTTTTAATTTTTTTTTGTATTCTGACTTGATTTAAAGGGAAGGTTACTAACCCAAAGCTGGACAGAAATGTGTCATTTTGTCAGAAAGGTATTGGTTACGTAGCCTGGTTCCACAAAACATTTGCAAGAACTTGTAACATTTTAAAGGGACCAAAATGCCAAGTGCAGGCATCGCGATGCACGTTTGCCCTGCACCTATTCAAACAATGCAGACAACATGCAAACTTCTTGCTGCCAGCTAATTATAATAATTGTGGTGTGCAGCCCATTGCTGAACGTGCTGTTGCATGGCGACACACTTCAGCAGGGGGCCTAAGTTCATCTGAGGCTAGCAACACATAAAGCTTGCCTGTACTACTTAAAGCCAGCCAGCACTTCTTAAAGGCGAGGTGCATTCTGGCTGCAACAGGGACTAGAAGTAATGAAAGAGGAGTCAGAGACCAGGAAGAAACCTCGGAAAAATCGAACAACGCAGAGATCGTGCACCAAGATTTTCAGATGTTGCACTGGAGGCCTTGGTGCAGGAGATGCAGAAGAGGAGGGATATTCTTTCCCTTCAGGGTACCATGGAGAATTCCAGGCAGCAGCTTAAAAGTGCAGTGGGTGAAGTGCCTATCACTATCAATGATAGAAGTCTAGCCCCAAGGACCTGGATGCAGTACCGGAAGAAGTTCAATGATCTCACATGACTGTTCAAGGTCAATGAATGTATCGTCATATGCCATAACCTATCAACTGCACCACCAGCCTTACACAATTCTCCATTCACCACATCCCCTTCACTCACCTACCAACAATCTCCATCCACATGACTCATAGCTCACACTTGTAGCCTCACCTCACCCTCACACACTTCACACAGCTGCAAGCTGCTCACTTACTTCACAGCTTATGCACACTGGCAGTTACTCAACTGTGACAGGTACATTACCCAAACATTGTACCTCATTCACTGACACACCTCCCTCTCTCTTGAAGGCCAATGTTCTCTACAACTAGAGACAGTATCTAATCAGCAAGGATAGGCACAGCTGCATGTCCTCACCCTGATGGAGGATCAGGTACTGGAAATCATTGGTGTGGCCACAAGTGAGGCTGTGGGGTTTAAACCATTGAGGGTGACAGTATGATCCTATCCAATCCATCTTCTCAAACTCCATTCCCACCTTGCACTAGAATCTCTTCTCATTTACAAGCTCCAGATGGTGTAACTCTTTGTTTTCCCCCTGCTTCCTCACCACAACCCTACCTTCTGCCTCTATGCTTTCAGCTATTCAAGAACTGTTGCCTAGCCAGGCAGTGGTGCGGGAGACTCAAGTCCTTGAGCAACAAGAGACTGAAGAAGTAGTTACAATGGATCTCACACTCAGCCACCAGCAGTTACTGGTACCATGCAAACTTTAGAGGGAAGTTAAAGGTGGGTCTACATGTGATGAGTCAATGGGCACAAGTGGGCTGCAGCCAGGCTGGGGGCAAGAGGATGGCACATGTACCAATTGTCTGGCAGCAAGGTCACAGATGGGCTCTACTGTAAAAGGCTCAAATGAGGACTTTGATTGGGCAGCATATAGAAAAAGATTGATGGGCATGCTTGGTGCATTGGCAGGCTTGCTACTGTCAAGAAGCATGGAGGAATCTAGCTCCAGCTTGGCACTGGGTTTTGCAGGGAGTCTGGAGCCCATTTGCTCCATTTGATGTGGTGGTCAATTGCATGAGAGAACTTGAAAACCTGACCATGATGCAGCATCTGATGACTGATGTCTCAGCTTCCATTGCAGCACAAGCAGAACCCACCCAAATTCTGAGTGCTACAGTGGAAGCTGACGCTGATGTCATGAAATCTCAGTTTATTGGCATTATGGCTTTGGATACAAGTATTCAAAGCAGTTTTCAGAGTCTCTCAGTCCAGTAATCTGGCAGATTACTCAGATTGCAGAGGTCCTGGGGACGTAGCAGTGGCTCTGCAGAGCACCAATCTCTTGTTCTCTCTCAGGGTGGCACCAGTAATGCTCCCCCACTTCGCCAGTGTCCTTGCTGTTTCATCTCAGCCAGCCAGCCTGGACTTCTGCCACCCATGTTGAGTTGGTGCAATTCATAGCTGCGTTTTGGAGGCCCAGAAATGCTCCAGGACATCCTGAAAAGCTGACTTGAGTCTCCCCCAGTGCAAGTCAACAGCATTCCACCAGCCATGCTGCAGCCTCTGGGGTAGTACTACATTGGGGCACTAGATCAAGCAAAGGTGTCCACAAGACAGGCATAAGGGAATGCACAGGATGATTAGTTAAGTATTGAATGAAAGATTGGATACCTTGTTGGATAAAGTTCATATGGAATGATTGTTCAGTGGTGCCTTTTATTCAGAACTTTGGCCAAAGGAACGCTGTGATGGTCCACAGTAGAGGGACAATAAGGTGTGGTTCTGTTGTCCACTGAGGATCTGGTGTTGTATTCATGGCAACTGCTGTCGAATGATGTACTGAAGGACAGCCTACCTGGTATGTGGATGTGCCAGCTGCCTCCACGCTTCCTCCTCCTTCCAAGGTGTTGGTCAAATCACTGGTGGCAAGGGCTATGCCCTCATGACGACCAGGTGGCGGCAGTTGCAACAGTCCACCATACATCGGCACACCCACTCTGGCGAGTTATGGAAGGCTCCTCCAGAGCAGTTGAGACAACTGAAGCATTGCTTCAGCACCTCAATTGTCTGCTCCATTTTTAATATTCTTAAGGGCTTAAACAGGGTAGATGCCGAGAAGATATTTCTCCTGGTTGGGGAACCTAGAACACAGGGTTACGGCCTCAGAATAAAGGGTTCACCATTTAGGACAAAGATAAGAAGAAATTTCTTCACTCAAAAAGGTTGTGAATCTTTTGAATTCTCCAATGCACAGAGCTGTGGATGCTTAGTCATTGAGTATATTCAAGATGAAGTCAATAGATTTTTACGTACTAAGGGAACCAAGTGATATAAGGATATTGCGGGAAAGTGGAGTTGGGGTAGAAGATCAACCATCATCTTACTGAATATGACTCTATGATGTTGCAATTGTGGGCACACAACAACTGCACATTCAGCAAATAAACATCTTTGCGGTTACGGTACATCTTGTCGAGATGCTGTGCCCGCAAAACCACATGTATTCAATCGATGGCGCCCCTGCACCATGGGGGAGCTCGCTACCTTAGCAAAGCCCCTTGCCTGTTCCAGCTGCTTCTCCTGATACAAAGAGCCTCTGTCACCTCTTTGATGCAGCAATGGACAGTTAACTGGGGGATGTTATATATGTCGTCTGTTCCAACCTGGAAGAATCCGGACGGACAGAAATTGAGGATCATGGTCACCAGTGAGTGCTGTCCTCGCGCTGCTCTGAAATTGTAGGTTTGGTTGCAGGAGGTGGCAAGGCTCTGTGAGCACTTCCTTTGTGAACTGTAGGTGCGGATCACACTGCTCCTGGCTTAGGTGGAGATAGAAGTGCTCCCGAAAGACCCTAATTAGAGAAAGCCTGCTGCTCAGAATCCTTCTATCCTTCTCCCCTCTTCTTCCCAAGCCATTTGTCCTCTTATTTGCTGCCTCTGCACTATCTCCCTCTCTTGCTGCAACTCAAGGGGGACTCTGCTATAGGCCCCATGACTGTGAGCAAGTGGTGTGCTCAGAGCACTTGCAGCCACAAGCAATGCCTCCCCAGGGGCAGTACCACTCCCTACAGACTTTGCAATCTGTAACTAACTCCTCAAAACATCTAGCACTTCCAAAACCTCAAACAGAGCCAGTGGAAAGCAATTAGCAACTAACCTTCAAGTTGTTGATGATCTCTTTAAATAGTGCTGGTGGGAGGGGGAGGGGTCCTTCATGCTGCTGAATGGATGTTCATATGTACATGTTTAAGAGGTGTTAACTAGAGTAACGAGGTTCAAAATGATCGTGCTGGTGTCAAATCAACAATAGACTCTGACTGATGTCATGATCTGTCTACTCTGCATACTTCTGGCACGCTCATCAAGATGGCATTCAGTGCAAACGACAGCTCTGGAAGTGAGCGACATCAGTGCAAACGCCATTTTTGTACCAAAATGTCATCCGCAGCTCTGAAATTACTGGTGCTACTGCTTTGCATCCAAAAGCTCTTTGTGCAATTTTGAGCATCAGTTTCTGTTGATGGCATAAGGAACATCCAACAAAGCTTTCTGCTTGAATCTTCAAATTGCATTCACATTAAGCTTTTAAAAGTAGGACACACAGGTTAACAGATGGGGATTTTGCAGCTTCCATGCAGTAAAATTGTGTTCGGGCAAAAGTTTCCGTTTAAACAGCTGCATCGTCTGGTATTTCATAAACAAAAGATGATAACCTGTGAGAGAAATTCCTTCATCAATCACTGAGATTTTCAACTTTGTCGTAGCATAAAACTTCTCTTTATGGTGATATTGAAAATGTTCGCTTGCAGCTTACCTCAGCAATTACTTTACTACCAGGACTCCTGGCAAGTTATGTTTCATGAATCATAATTTTGCTGAAGCCAGTTACTAAGGTATAAAATGCACTAGAATGTTTCTTTCACAATTGCTACTGAGCAATAAAGATGATCTATTTAATTGCAGTTTAAGAACTACTTAGGAAGACTGGTAAGATTCTAGAAACAGTAGGGCAGAATTAATGATGTATTATATCAAGCTGAATTAGCACCAAACTATAATGAGGATCATCATCAATTGGAATTCAGTAAAGACTAATGTATTTTTATGCTGCCAGTGTAAACAATTTTTCCAATGGAAAAGAAATTGTAAAAGAAACATTACAGACACAATAATGATCACTGCAACATATTTACAATAGGTCAATCCTGGGAGCTTGCTTTATTATTTACGCTATAGAAAGAAATGTGAATTCATTTTGACGATAGCTGCCTGTGATGAATACTTATATTGAATTCGACATAATGTGAGCTTTCAATAAGGTACTTAATAAAATAACTACAGATATAGAGTGGTTAATTTTGCACGGAAGCAACTTGAGTAAAGTCCCCACTATGATATTGGAAGGTGCCCAGATTTTGGTCTTAGGTTTATGATACTGCGATACCCTAGGCATGAAAATGAATATAAGTACTTTACAAAGCTGTGCTATGAGGTCTTTTCTTGCAGAAGGCTTTGACTTGAGAAAATTCAGACAGTTGATCTGGAGTATAAATAACAATAGTGTGGATAATGGAAGGTGTTTGGATTCCTGCACTGGATGCATAGCAAGATGCTGCCTGTTAAACTATATGCAGATCCTTGAAAGGAAACAATATGAAAGTTGGAACCCACTTTACTGAAGCAGTGACAGACAGACATGACGCCACTTAATTGACCAGCAGATAAATTGTTTATTACAAATGGATGGAAACTCAAAATACTATTCAAGATCTCATGTCTGTGGCAAAATGATTTATGAGTTTTATTCTGATAGATGCACCATTATAACTGCCATGATTCTCAATTTCATACACACATTATAGTAGCAACTGCAAACCTTACGTCTTCACTAGCAATGAAACAAGTAAAACAAATAAGCTAAGTTCACAAAACCTTTTCTTCCATTTGGCCAGGGTCACTGTGATTTCTATTGACATTCACCATCTATACTCACGTATGAACAATGATCTCTTAGCTAAGGTACTTGCGAGGGAGCTGCTGCCGTGGAACTATATGTCATGTGTCTTGGCCTTCAGTGAGGGGAAATAAATCCTTATCTAGCGCAGACATTTATGAAACAACTTCATAAAATTTATGAGAGAACATTATGTAATATAAGCAAGTTTATGCCAGCAGCTAGTTTCCAGCCGATCTTTATTGTATGGTTTTGTTTCACCTGCTAAACATTGTTCTCCAAATTATTTCCAACAATTGTTTACAATCTGTTTGCAAAGTCAAGGACGTCAGCCCCATCTTTATGAAATGTGCCACTGGTCAAACAAGATGGCTTATGTTTTCTAAAAGACTCTAGCTGTATTGTGCAACTCCTTAGGTGACCTTCTTAAGTACAAATGCTGCAGTTAAAAAGCTGATGCATCACCTATGCCAAAAGTATATTTTATTTGGAAACATTGGTGGGTAATTTTTTCTGTCATCACTTCCATTAGGTGGTAGGCAAATAGGTTGTGTCCAGGGACCCAAACTATTTAGATAGTCAGGCCTCAAATAAATGTAAATCGGCACACACTCTGTCCATTGATGCTTCAAGATTGCATCAGGGTCTACTCATGTGATAGCATCTGATCTGTGTGGGCCAACTGAGGTTTCCTGTGAGCACCTGGGTTGCCCATTTCAAAGCCATTACCAACATAGCAGTGGCTAGAGCAGCAGCAGGAACAGGGAGGTAAGTGATGCCCCAAGATTTTCATTGTCAGATGCCAGGAAGATGTAATAACGCTATTGGAATTTATTGTAAAATCATGATATCTGTGTCTACATGTGTCTGTGTGAGAGACTTAATGGATTAAAGGCAGCTGGTCTGAAGGCTTTGATGTAAACATGATAAACATGGGGAAGTTTAGAATGTAAAAGGTGTAAAAGGACATTTGCATTTTAAATAAACCATACTAGATTGTTTTCAAAGGAGGGGTGAAATGTCACTTAGCCAGGTGAAGTTCAGAAACAGCATTTTTATTTTTCCCAAAGATTACTGGTAAAACTTAGTGCTATGACAGATTTTTATCATGAGAAAGATAAAGTCCAAAAACAGTAAATAATGGGTATTTGCATTCAAAGGGGAAAATATGTATAAAGGAGCGAAGGCTCTGTGTAAAGGTAGGCGTTTTTATGATCTAACAAGTGTGAAAAGCCTTCGGCATCTTTGCCTCCAGCTGCTGCTTTCAAAGAACTGAAGTTAAGAAAATTCACTTTGAATTCGGCTGGTTCAGGGTATCATCTTGCTTTGCTTGTCTCTTTTAAAATCTGTGTGTCTTACTGTTGCCTTAAAGAAAGTGCAACTGGGAGTCAGATTAACTAGGGGATTTAGAAGTTATCATAGTAGTAATTTGTAGATCTATGTATGTGTCACAAATCATTTCTCTTATTAATAAATGTTTAATTTGGTTTTATAAAAACCTATAAGACTTGGTGGTCTTAATACAACTGAATTCATGGCACGCATCTTGAAGTTTATACAAATTGCAAAACAAGTTGTGGCAGTTGTTTCAAGTTTCCCTTTGGGATTTGGACAACTCAGCATTTACCATCAGCAGTGCCATATCATGCACCATTCCACTCCCACCTCAAAAATAAACATGCTCCATTATTTTTACAAACTATGACAATACACAGCACTCTCTACAACAGTGTCTTTGCAAGTCATAATGTATGAGACAATGCTCAATGTGACTGAGCTATAGACATAGGGCTTATTTTCCTCTACTTCACACTGAAAGTTGTTTTCTTCCAAGGTGTAATAGAGAGGAAAATGGTGTGAGGAACTATTATGCCAAGTTTCTATCCCTTCGGCAATCCCCTCATAACATTGAGGTTTTCCTTGAGGACTGGCCAACTGCCTGCAACCTAAAGTTGTTGCCTGCTAAGGAGTGTTACTGTCCATGGGTTTGAAATGCATCCATTTGATCAGTAGTGAAGATGTGATGCAGGGGAAAGAAATGTTTAGAGTGCTGGGGAGTGCTGTGCCTCAGGGAGTGCACAGGGAGTGCACAGCGCTTCTGGGTGTGCGTCACGCTGGGCGGGCTTAATTGGCTCGCCCACGTAAAATGGTGGCGCGTACCCAATCGGGAGCATTGAACGGGTTTACACTCGCTCCTACCCGCCCCCGCACAAAGCCCCCCAACAGGGGGAAAATTCAGCCCACTGAACTGGGGCATGCACGCGAAAGAGCACAGAAATCTCACTGAGGCACATAGTTGCCTCCGGGAGATTAGTTTAAGTTATGAAAAATTTAATTACAGAGAAATTTTTTTTAAGGACATGTCCCCTCATGTGAAACTGTCACATGAGCTGGGACATGTCCATTCATTTTTTCAAAAATTTTAATTTAATTAATAAACCTTTCATGAAACCTCATCCCGACTGTGGATGAAGGCTTGGCTGCACGCCCGTCGAACTGACAATCTGAATGATGCGCAGTGATGTCGGGGCACCTGCCCACTCACCGCATGTCATTTAACATGTCGGTGAGTGGGCCCCGCCCCCAATCGCCAACTGGAAAATTCTTCCTCTGGAGCTGATAAACTTCATCGCCTCTCCAAGTCTGGTATATATCAATTGTTTCAATTTTTCTACTACTTGTGGACAAGAGGACATCCCTTCCAGGCTTCACTCTTTCCACAATGACCTTTAAAAGAGAAAGCCTCAGGAGGACCTAAGGGCTTGTTTCCAACTCACTGCTGCCAAAAACCTTGCAGCAATCTTGCAGAGCAATTTGCCAGAAATACAACCTCTATTTTAAATATACTGGAACCCCACTGGAAATTTCTATCAACAGACGGGCAGGCTACCTATAGCCAACAGCTTTAGGTGCAAAGCCCACCATGGATGTTATTGCAGGTCAACAGCCCCCTCCCCCAACTCCCAAAACCTGCTCCTGTTAAAATCGAGCACTTTGACCAGAGTCTGTTGTACATTTCTCAGCTCAGCTGTTCTGTGAAATGTAATCCCATTGAGCTATATTTAACTTAATAACAGCATTTTAACATAAAGCACACCATGTCAGCACACCATGGCAGTGCAACAGTCATACAGTGGTACACCAGTAGCTTTGATCTCCTGCGTTGTGCTTCTGATCTCATTGCTGTTCATTGACACTGCAGTACCAAGGAACAAACTGTAGTGTTCCTTTCCAGGTCACTCTTGCATAATCCTCTTGGCAGCTGATTCAAAATGGCACTATTGAAGACTTCAGTGCAGAATTATTTTTTTTTTTTTGTTTCTCATCAGATCTGAAGTTGGTATATGAACAGGGAATCTTCTCAATTAAGTAAGCAGCACATTTACCTTGAGTTTAAAATGAAATAATTAATCCCAGTGCCATGTGTCCTGTTCACATCAGTTACATCCACAGTAACGCTGAACATTTTCTGTCCTTCAAGGTTAATACACTTTTGGGTTTTCACATCAGATATTCTTTTGAGTTCTGCCACATCCATGCCATACATCTCCAGAATGCACCATATCCTGCCCAATATCTTGGTAAACAATTGTCTAACCCAGACATCATAACAGAGAATCCTTACTGTGTACACTGGCCAGTAGAACGCATCACATGGTGACACATGAATTCTCCACTGTCTGAATAGTAGTCTGGAAATTCAGAGACATTGGATAGATGAACAAACATTACAGTTTAAAGCTGTCAAATGTATATTTCTTCACACACTTTGATATATAAAACAACAAAGATCACAACATGCACTCTTGCTAAACTTGGACTTCTAAACAGAAGTTAATCTACTGCAAACTCAAATTAGCTTGCTTACCTGGGTGGGCTGGTACTAATTTTAAAACCAAGTCACTAACTGCTCTAACTGACCATCTGTGGGCTGTGAAATGGAGAGTGGAGTTTTAACATGGTGAGTGGGCTTGCATGTGGGTCAGATGTTAAGTCCTTAAAAAATGCGACTATGTCGGAAAGCCAGCCCTGACTTGTCGATTTCTGCATTTAACTCCAGCTGAATGCGTGCAACACCCTTTCGAGAGGTGGTTGTCAATTTCAATATGTTGATCGCTCAATTTTAACATGACATGACTTTTGCAAATGTTACAGTGGGTCCACACATTTCCTGGGTTTCTTAGAACTCACCAATGAACATAAGGTGAGAACACAGAACTAACTGAGGGACTGAAGACAGGAAAGAGAATTATGCCAATAAGTACTGACACTTCACAGCTGCTTTCTTCCGTTTGTGTGAAAGACTTTGTTCACAGCATTTGTGCTGAGAGATTATCTCACACACTTTATGAGTACCTCACACACTTTAGGAGTAACTTTTATCATTTTTGAAGTTACGCTAACTAACTGTAGTTGTCTACATCTCAGAGATTTCTACATTTGATCTGCACTTTCAAGCTCTGATCTACCAGGTCAGATGCCTCTAACAATGTCATTAGCACAGTTGCCTGTAACAATGTATTATTACCTTGGACCTCAGATGAGGTGTGCAGCAACCTGCTGCATACAGACCTACAGCTCCACAGGAGAGAGAGGATCAGCAGAGAGGTGCAGCTCACAGGCAGCCATACCCAGCACACAGGGCCTACAGGCAGAGGATTAGAGGAGATGGGCATCGCTGACAAGGCCAGCATTTGCTGCCCATACCCAATTGCCCTTGAAGTGAGTGGCTTATTAGTTCATTCTGAGGGCAGTTAGGAGTCAACCACATGTAGGTTACACCTGGTAAGGACAGCAGATTTCCTTCCCTAAAGAACATTAGTGAGCCAGATGGGTTTTTAATTTAATGACAATGTTAGTTTTATGTTCACCTTAATTGAAACTAGCTTTTTTTTTAAATATAAAAGCAAAATGCTGCGGATGCTGGAAATCTGAAAAACAAGAATTGCTGGAAAAACTCAACAGGTCTGACAGCATATGTGGAGAGAAAGACAGAATTGACTTTGAGTCTGTGTGGCTCCAAGTTTTCCAGCAATTTCTGTTCTTGTTTTAGCTTTTTTTATATATATATATTTCACTTTTATTAGTTGAATTTAAATTCCATCAACTACCATGATGGGATTCAACGCCCACCCCCCCCACCCCACCGCCCAAACATTAGCCTGGGCCTCTGGATTACTAGTCCAGTGACATTCCAACTACACCACCATCTCCCCATAGGTGCCAAGCATTTTCAGCCTGCTGGAACAAGACTTGTTGCCAGCTGCACTTGGTGGCCATACTTTAGCAGTGACTGTCAAAGTTAACACAGACCTTAACTTCTTTGCTTCTGGATACTTCCAATGCTCTCCTGTAAACATTGGCAGAATCTCAGAGTTGATGGCCCACAAATTCATAATACAGTGATTGTTTCTTTGCCAGGGTCATCAATTATGCACACTTTTCCTGCGAAAATGCCCATTAAAATGAGCAAGCATTCAGATTAGCAGCCTTGACTGGATACCCATTGGTTCAGGGCATCTTTGACTAGAAGCACATCACAATTAAGACACCCCTAGATCACCCAGAAGTATTCATCAGCAGCAACAGCTTCCACTCCATCAACGTATGGTTGGTGAGCATCCACAAAAAAAAATGTTTATGCACTTAGTGTAAGATTTCTGGGAAGTGCCATGATGCATTAATTATGTGGCAGTCTATCCTTGCTGCAGGGTAACTTGGTGTGTGAAGGATGGTGAGCTGGGTAGGCTTGAGAAGGTGGAATGATGTGCACATAAGGATGCAAGTGAACATGCCATTTTGCCTACATTTCCTGCCCTGTTTAGGTCGTTAAAGTACTTTCAGCATTGAATCCATGAGTATGGCACCACACCCCTGCTGCTGGCCTCGTAGGCAATCTCCAGCCACACCTTCTTTTATCTGCTGGGTTTATTGCTCATCAGCATGACACAGTACCTCCCTGCTGGCCCTGACAGCTCCGAGCAGTACGTCCAGGGAAGCGTTACCAAAACGAGATGCAGCTTTTGAATATCTGGCCCACCGTTCCCTCATTCTTATTTTTAGTGTGCTAGTGATTTCTTTAAGCGCCTGGCCCCTTTAAAATTTTATGTGCAGCCGTATGGTAATTCAAAGGACTAACTCGCACACAGGGACTTTCCGGTTACTTGGCAGCTCTGTGGCTTAGAGCAAACATTGGTTTGGACTCCATTCTGCTAATTCCTTCTCTTGTGGCCCCAACTCCAATTTCCATCAAACTGCATATTTGGAGCGTCCCCTCAAATACTGGAGTTAAATTGCAGATGGCCAATACAACCACTCACACTAATTGGTCAGGGCACCCAGAAAAGATATGGTAATGCAGTGGCTGGGTTAAAATGCCACTGACAAGCATGTTCCACTGAATTCTGGGTTTCCTGGGTGCTACCAAACCCCCCACCCCCACCGCATGGCGAAGCCTGAAGTCTCAGTCTGAGTTATCAATCACAGGTGGGTCCAGCAAGTCATGGTCCTGCCCTTTGCCCAGTGGTCCCAGAAGAGCTGCCAAAGTCATAACTTCAGGCCTTGTCATCCTTTGAAGGTGATCGGGGTTTGCGGGTTGGGCTTCTTATAACCTAGTTATGTGCCGTAGAATGTGAACAAGGTGTCTACAGCTAATTCTGAGGAACAATGTGAACTATCTTTAATAACAGCATCACAAGTTTGATATTGTGCATGATGATTTCCTGCTTCAGACTATCATTGTGTTGATCAATTGTATACCCTGATGAGTACTTTTCTGGACATCTGTCTGTTCTGAGTTGATAGTCCTCCACTGATACTGTATAAACGCTTTGGGCTCAATTTTAACTCTGAGCCAGATTTGGCTGGGTGAGCAGCAGTGAGAGCTAGAAATTCCTTCGTTGCACCAGAAAGGAGGCCCAGATTACTTCAAGCTCTGGCCTTGTTTAAGTCCTTCCAGCCAATTTCTATGGATATACGTCATGCATAGTACAGGCATGTCATATTATGAACTCAGTCAATACTTCTAAAAATTGGACAAAAACAAGCTCTTACGATGGCAGCTGCAAATCATGTGACTTTCAACATTTGGACTACAAACAGTATCAAGTCTCTGGGGAATACCTAATTAAATACGGACATAAGTGAGGATACCTCACAGCCATTTATGGAATTCACACATCTCATTGTTTAAGGATGGGCTAACACCTACAGGCTATGGAGTTTACAGACTGCCTGTATCCATGGGCAGAATTTAGCTCTTGTTGGGCGGGCTAGGCGGGAGTGGGCGGGACACCGACCGCTGCCCACAATCGAGGCCAGAAGGTGATTTCATGCTGGTGGGTCAATTAAGGCCCGGAGAGTGTGAATCGTGAGTAGCAGCGCTCAGCACTGCCTGTGCGGGGGTGGGGTGGGGGAGGGGAGGAGGGTGAGCAGGAACTTCACGCATGCGTGCAAATACACGCTTGAGAATCTCCCTGAGGCACAGAGCTTTTTTTTAAATAATAAGATGTGAGAAATGTTGTAAAACATGTTTCCTCATGCGACTCTGTCACACGAATGGGACATGTTATAAGTGGAATTTAAAAGATTTTATTTTTATTTGATGTTGGAAACCTCATCCTGTCCATGGATGAGGTTTCCCAAAAAATGCAAAGGCCGCTTGATCTTTTTGCCTGCCCTCCCCCCAAACCCTTATGTTGGACAGGCAGCGAAAAATTTAACTTAATTGAGATTTTAATGAACTTAACAGGCCTTTTAGTTGTTGGCGGATGTGCTGCTGATTCCCACGCATGCCCGCCGAGCCAAATATAGCGCGACTGTGTGTTGACGTTGGGACGCTCGCCTGACATCAGCACAGGTCATTTTACACTCAAGTGGGTTGGGCACTGCCCGCCGAGGTCAAAATTTTGCCCATGTTTCATACTGAACAAAAAGGAAGATTGAAACTCAATGGCCAATATTAATTTCTCATTGTAGCACGATAGCCTCTCCCAATTAAACCATACTGGGTGGGCCCCAGAAGTGTTAACCCGACAATAATAACAAAAACAGAAAATGCTGGAAAACTCAGCAGGTCTAGCAGCATCTGTGGAGAGAGAAACAGAGTTAACTTTTTGAGTCGAGTCCGTGTGACTCTTGTTCAGAGCTGGAGTGGTAGAAATGTGATGGATTCTATACTGTTGTGGGTGGGGGGTTGCGGGGAGCAGGTGGAGCAAAATAGATGGTCAGGTGATAGGTGAGAGCTCAGGAGAGATTTGACAAGGCAAGGGAAGTATTAATGGTAGTGTTAAAGTCTAAAGAAGGTGCTTATAGTGGCACAAACGTAGGATAGCAGAATGTGTTAACAGCAGAACAAGGGTCAGTGCTATGTGAAAGCAAACATATGAACCAGTTACTGACAGGCACAGTGGGGAGAGGGGGTTGGGAAATTATTTTTAAAAAGATCAAAATGGAGGACAGTGTTCATGGTCTGTTGTTGAACTCAACGTTATGTCCAGAAGGCTAACTGCCTAATCGGAAGATGAGGTGCTGTTCCTCCAGTTTGCGTTGGGCTTCACTTGAATGTTGCAACAGGCCAAGGATGGAAACATGGGCATGAGAGCAGGGTGGTGTGTTGAAATGGCAAGCGACAGGAAGGTCTGGATCATGCTTGTGGAATGAGCAAAGGTGTTCCTCAAAGTGGTCACCCAGTCTGCAGTTAGTCTACCCAATGTGGAGAGACTGCACTGTGAGCAGTGAATACAATAGACTAAATTAAATGAGGTGCAAATGAGTCACTGCTTCAACTGGAAAGTGTGTTTGGGGCCTTGGACAGTGAAGGGCAGAGGTAATAGGGGAAGGTGTTACATCTTCTGCGATTGCATGGGAAGGTGCTGTGGGAAGAGGATGAGGTGTTGGAGGAGTGGACCAGGATGTCATGGCCCCTATGGAATGCTGACAGGGCAGGTGAGGGGAAGGTGCATTTGGTGGCGGCATCGTATGTTGGCGGAAATGGCGGAGGATGATCATTTGAATGCAGGGATGGGTGGGGTGAAAAGTGAGGACAAGGGGAACCCTATGATAGATCTGGGAGGGAGGGGGAGGGGTGAGCCAGAGGTGCAGGAGATGGGCCAGATGAGGGCCCTGTCAACCATGGTGGTAGGGAAATCTTGGCTCAGGAAAAAGGAAGACATGTCGGAAGCGCCGTTTTGGAAGGTATAATTATTGGAACAACTGCAATGGAGGCAGAGGAGCTGGGAGAATGGGATGGAGTCCTTACAGGAAGCAGGGTATGAAGAGCTATGGCTAAGGTAACTGTGAGAGTTGGTGGGTTTGTTATGAATATTGGTAGACAGTCTGTCATCAGAAATGGAGACAGAGAAGTCAAGGAAAGGAAAGGATGCATTGGAGATGGACCAAGTGAGTGAGAGAGAGGGGTAGAATCGATAGATTTTTCCAGATCCAGTTGAGAACATGAATTGGCACCAAAAAGTAATCGATGTACCAGAAAAAGAGTTGTGGGAAGGGCCCTGAGTAGGACTGGAACAAGGAATGTTCCACATGCTCCACAAAAAGACCAGCAGTCTGGTGATCGAAACTGGTTTTGGGCTCTGCATCCTTATTACCCCAGGACCTGGCAGATCCATCAGAACCATCAGGTGTCAGCCATCCAGAGAGCCAGACTCAAACTTGCTGCAAGTCACCAAGCAGCCAAAGTATTTAACCTGCTCCAGTTTCAAAGTTCACCTGAGAGTCAACCTCCTAGATATTCAACTACAAGAAACCTCACAACCTGCTGTGGATCCATTGCTTTACAGGATCCTCACTTTAACTTTAAATCATCGAATCCAGTCAAGAAACCACGGGGCTGCTACATGAGAGACCAGAAATCGTAAATCAGAGACTGAGTTAACTGTAATCTCTAAAAGTGCACTTCCTTTATCTGAATCCAAAGTGTGTATGTGTGTGTGTGTGCACGCGCGGCATTGCATTAATTTGGGGTAAGTGTGTGAGAACAAATGACCACTTTTATTTTTTAACACATGAAGGCTTGCTGCTGACACATTTAATTGTAATACACACTCCAAGGGTGAGAAAAGACACACCTCTTTCCATATTGATTATGGGCAATAAGAGTGTATATACTGAATACATTCTATCCATGACACACATACATTGCAAAACTGGCTTTCCAGGCTGTCATCGCGTGGATCTTATGGTCAGGAAGTGGTCACAGGTCTGTGACCAGAAACCTACATGTTTCTTATAGAGCCCAGAGGTGCACAATTGCTCTTCCTGTTTCCACAAAGAAAGTAAAAATAAAGATTCTTGTTTGGTCCACGCCTGACCCAATCCTCTTCCCCCACAGTGGAAAAGCCACTGAGGCTTCCCAATCTGGCTAGTTAGAATTGCCTTGATTCTGATGGCATTGTTGGGACCTAATATGCATATGGATGAATAGAACCCCATCAGCTTTGGGAAGGTGTCCTAGCCACCTGCTCGGTAAAACATGTTAAACTTGGGAAAAACCAGCTCCCAGCAGCTCCATGGCAAATAACTAACCTGGAAGGATCTTAACTGCCCGCTTGTGCAGTTTTTTCCAGGTGGATAGGGTTAAAACCACCCTAACCCCTTTGTGTAACCCCTTACTTGTTGATTCTGGTAATACAAATGTGCAAGTAAACAAAAAACTCAACGTTGGGAAAAACAATCCTGTTTGCCACCAAAATAATAACATCCCTGTAACAGTTCAAGTGCACACAACAGCAGTTTCGATTTATATTTTCCCAATATAGTTAGCTGATAGGAAACAAACATTGCTGTGTATTAAAATGCTCAATATTGTAACAAGTTCAGAGACCATTGGATCATAAGTACTCAAAACTTGCTTACTGAAGTCTGGGCATCTTATTGCAATATATATTTACGATTCTACTATAAAATAATTGAGCTCTATAATTAATAAGAGCACTGTATTTTGTTACTACTCTGTTACTTTTTGCTGCTCATCTGTTGCCAGTAGTGATGGCCTAACAGCAAAGAGAAATCAAATCCTCGGGGACTGTCTGGCCTACCCAATTAACTTCATAAATCAATGTTGAAGAAGAATTATTGATCAGACAAAGTGAGGTTTTGAGCTAACGGTTGTAAAGAAGAAACCCTTGAGCATACAAATCGATTGTGTAGTTAATATGGTAAAGCCCCAAATACCAACAAATTCTTTTATAACTGTGAATATGTAAAGTCTGCCTAAATTTATGCCAAAGTATGCGGAACAAAGCTATTATTGTATAACTCCCGCCCACATATAACAGCCACCTGCATGACATGTGAATGCCCTCCAGTTGTAAGGGCTTGCCTGCATATGTTTACAGTCCATTGACTGAGCCAAAGTACAGGAGGAGGGCATGTGAGCCTCATTTTTCCAACAAATCTGCCAACCCTTCATAAAAAGCTGAACTTCTGAGATCAGAGTCACTGGGTCCATAACAAAAACAAGTCACTTAATCATAAGGGATCATATATGTAGAATAAAAGATTCACACAAATCAGCTGCTTCACAGTCATGTGGTGCGTATTAACGTTCTTACCTGATTCTTGGAGATATCGATAAACCAGGAAGTTTACTTCGTCACTAGTTATGCTCATCTTAGCCCCACCTCAAATTATGAGGTTTATAAACACTGCAGTCTATGCCCTGTTGGATAAGGACACACAAAAAAATAATTATTTCTCAAAAGTTTAGCAGACAATTAACTCCACTGGTTACAAAATAAAACAGCTTCAAATAACATGATGACTAATGTTCATTTTTTACCCCCAATGATTTTTGAATAAGTCAAAACATCCAAAATTTAAAAATTAGAATCTATTATATTTGAGAACCCTCATCTGGGACAAAGAAGCCTTCTCTATAGTCAATGGGGCAGATTTTCCTGTTCCTGTACCCGTGTGCATTTGATCACTTGGACAGAAAGGAGCTTTGTATTGATTGTTTACAACTGAATGGTTTCAGAGGACATTAAAAGTCAACCGTGTAAGTGGGGAAGTAGAATTGTGTGTAGGACAGACTGATTGGGCTCACAGCAGCTCTTTGAAAGGTATTAGCGACCCAATTAGGTTTTACTAGCAAGCTAGCAGCTTTTAAACTTACCTTGCTGACACTAGCCCTCGGAAGATGAGATTTACTGAATTCAACTTGATAGTTTACCATGGTGAAATTTGAACACTTGGTCTTTGGGTTGTTAGTTTGGCACCATAACTATTAGGGACATTAAGCCCCAAATTAGAAAACAGCATGGACCCAAACCTACTTCATCCAAACTCCATGTCTGATTGTTCTATCATGAAATTCTCCCAACCCTTCACCCTTACCTTCACACTGTGAGCTGCTTATGGGCCTTTACATAACTCTTACCTTTTGAAAATCTTCATTTGAAAAACTGGTCTCTCTACTCATCTTTCCCCCTTTCAAAGGCAGTCATTATAGAATTATAATTGCTTTTTGAACATATATAACCCGCATATACAGCATTAATCCTTTCACCTGGAAGTATGCTTTCTACTTGAAATTCATGGCAATTATGGGCACCCTAACCTACAGCTAATAGGGTAAATTCTTCAATGCGGCATTTGGTCACATACTAATGAATGAGTGAGTGCAAGAGGTCTTATTAGTGCAATATGAATGCATGCTTTAAGATCACAAAGTTTTCAGCAGTACAATAGATCTTAAATCTTGTTCGCACCACAACTGCAAAATCACTTTTTGATGTCAAAGGAATACTCCAGAGAATGTTCCCAAAAATTTGCAATCCTGCTCTGTCTTCAATTTTAAGACAGCAAGTTAAAATTGCTTACCCTTTTTAACATTATCTTGTTTACCAATTTTCCAAACATCAACCATTGCATTGTGCTAGTTTATAGCCATTGACATAAGCATGACCAGCTCACTTAGATTACAGCATTGAAACCATTATTGGACTTGATGTACAGCTTTCCTACACTTGTATACATTATTCCAATGTGCTTTACTATTCCCAAAATAAAACTGATACCAGAAGAATGGCTGTAGTCTTTCCAGTCGCAAAAACCTAGATTAGAGGGGCATTCAGCTATTCAGTCCACCATTCAAATGGATCATAGCTAATCTGTGCCTCAACTTCATTTACTTCCCCATTTCCCAATATCTGATGATATTGTTAACAAACAAAAATCTATTGATCTTTTGGGATTGAAAGGTGCAGATTTACACTATCCTTTGTGTGAAAAAGAGTTGATATGGATTTCAGCCTAGAAGAAACTGTTTCTCTATAGCTACCCTAATGAATACCTCATTTGAAGTACCTCAATCAGATAACCCATGGACCATCAACATAGGAAAATACAAACTTAGGTAACCTGACTCCATAATTTAATGCTTTAAGCCCTATTGAATAGTATTGCACCAACATCAATATATATCGCAAACTGGGCGACCACTTTGCAGAACACCTGCGGTCTGTCTGCAAGAATGACCCAAACCTCCCTGTCGCTTGCCATTTTAACACTCCACCATGCTCTCTTGCTCACATGTCTGTCCTTGGCTTGCTGCATTGTTCCAATGAAGCTCAACGCAAACTGGAGAAACAGCACCTCATCTTCTGACTAGGCACTTTACAGCTGAATATTGAATTCAACAACTTTAGATCTTGAAATCCCTCCTCCATCCCCACCCCCTTTCTGTTTCTTCCCCCTTCCTTTTGTTTTTTTCCAATAACTTATATAGATTTTCCTTTTCCCACCTATTTCCATTATTTTTAAATCTATACCTCTTATGCCCTGTTAGTCTCATTTCACCCCACCCCAACTAGAGCTGTATCTTATGTGTCCTGCCATCCATTCTTAATTAGCACATTTTCTTAGATAATATCACAACCTTCAATACCTCTTTGTTCTTTTGTCTGTGACATCTTTTGATTATCTGCTCCGATCATTGCTTGCTTGTCCCTACAACCACTCCCCCTGCCACTTCTCTCCCCCCACCCCAACCTTAAACCAGCTTATACTTCACCCCTCTCCTAATTTTACTCAGTTCTGTTGAAGGGTTACAAGGACTCGAAACGTTAACTTTGCTCTTCTCAGCCGGGGCTGCCAGACCTGCTGAGTTTTTTCAGGTTATTCTGTTTTTGTTTTGGATTTCCAGCATCTGCAGTTTTATGTTTTTAATCAATATATATCCTTCCTGAGGAACAATGGCTAAAACCGTACATCAGATGGGGTCTGACCAAGGTTCTGCACTACTCAAACATCACTTCTTCACTTTTATCTTCCAACTGCCTTGTGATACTGGCCAACATTCCATATCTTGCAATTTTTTTTGTAGCTGTACGCTTTGTAATTTGTGTACATGGAACACCTAAAGCCCTTTGCTCCTCCACAGTTCCCAGTCCCTCACCATTAAAAAAAAATCAGATTCTCAGATTCAAAGTGGATGACCTTCCAACACTGAACTTCTAATAGTTTTGCTTACCTATTTAATTGATGTCCCCTTGAGTAAAATAAAACCTCTGGTCCCATCCACCCAAGTTACTCTGCTTCCTAATTTAAACATCATCTGGACTTGAATATGCTGCTCTCTATCCTTTTATCTGTTGTAAACATAGTCACTGAAATACCAAAGAAACTATTTAAAGATTAAGTTTAGATACTAAATTTTTAACTTGGTATCTTGCAGTTTATGGTGGAAACTTCATAAATATTACTATTGAGAGCACTCTCTGGCATACTCTTTCCATACACAATTACCTTGCATGAAAAATCGATAAACTGTTTTCTTTAGAAGAGATTACAGTGCGATTGTCGAGATATGAGACAGAGTAGATAGAAATAAACTGCTTCCAGTGGTTGATAATTCATACTGAGGGGACACAGATATAAAATTAAATGCAAGAGATTTAAGGCAGAGATTAGGAGAAACCTTTTTTTTTACACAATGGGTTGTAAGGTTTTGAATGGACTACAGGAATTAAGTGATTGAAGTTCATGCTAATGTTTAAGCTATGTGGTTGAAGGAAAGGGAAATTAAGGAATTATGGAAATAGTGCAGACAGATGGTAGTAAAACTACTGTGCATTTGGAAAAACAAAGGATATAGAAACAGGAGATTTAGCCTCTTTACCCTGTTTCACCATTCAATAAGATCATGGTATTATGAGACCATGGCCTACTTCCACGTTGACAACTCTATGTAACTCTATGCAACCCCTCAAAAACATGAGTATCTTTTTTGCACTCCAAAAAAAACTTTACCCCTCCTGCACATGGTCCAGGCCAACAGTCCAGGTTCTGCTGCATTGTTGGAGGGAGAATTATTAGTTCAACATTAGTTCCAATCACTCGCTGAGACAGGCTTTTAAAGATTGACGCTGCTTGACAGAAACCCAGTGCCCTAAGCATTAAATATACCCGGTGCCATTAAGATTTAAGTGGTGAATCACTTCATTGATAGCATAGAATGGTTGCCATGTTTTGTCTACAAAATAGCATTCACTACACCCCAAGAAGTAATTCATCATGTGAAGTATTTCGAAATATCTTCATGGCATGACAAAGTGCCACACATATGTTTCTCTTTTTGCATGCTGTTACAAGTGTGGTTCACTCTCTGGGAAAATGGGACGTGTGAAACCACATTTCTGTCAAACTGCATTGCCATCTAGCATATTATGCCCCATAAAACCCTTGAAAAGCAGTATATTACATAAGTACTTTGCTGCAGCAAGGAGGTAATAATAGATGACACTTTAAGCTCAATGAGGATGATGTTACAATTTTGAGGTTTATGAGGTTGCTATGTTTTGGAACTGTCTCTTTAAGTAAAATGAAGGGGGTTCATATGACTTGTTCTGAAGTCCGCCTGAGCGTAAGTTTGGGCGGTTTGTTAGAGGTCAAAGGGAGGCTTAGATTGTTTTACTGAGCAGAAGGTGCAAGGTATTTAGATTCGGAGATAATGGCAGCATCGTGTCTGTTAACAGTGGAGACTGAGAGCCTCAAAAGTCCCAGAAAAGTGTTGAGAATGTTGGATTGTAAACAGTTGTGCTTTAAACTGCCCATTTAGTTCCAAGATGAGAGAGTTGGGCTCTCAAAGATAGCTAATTAGCATTTCTAACTAAATACAAGGCCCATGTGATTCACACTGTCATGGGGAAGGATGTAGAGGAAGCATTGTAAATGTCAGGTTACAGGCTGCTGCTATTTGAATATCACTGAATATCACAGACAATGATGGGAATCTGCCTGGTTCCAGGGGAGAGAGGAGCTAGAAACCAAAAAAGTCTCTATGGTTCACTGTGTAGGAATGTTTATTTTTAATTCATTCAAGGGATGTGGGCTTCATTGGGTAGGCCAGCATTGATTGCCATCCCTAATTTCCCTTGAGAGGGTGGTGGTGAGCAGCCTTCTTAAACCGCTGCTGTCGATGTAGTGTCAGTACACCCATGGTGCTGTTAGGAAGGAAGTTCCAGGATTTTGACCCAGTGACAGTAAAGGAACTGTGATATATTTCCAAGTCAGGATGGTGTGTGACTTGGAGGGGAACTTCCAGGTGGTGGTGTTCCCACGTATCTGCTGCCCTTGTCCTTCTAGGTGGTAGTAGTCGTAGGTTTGGAAGATGCGGTCTAAGAAGACTTGGTAAGTTTCTGAAGTGCATCTTGTAGATGGCACACACTGCTGCTACTGTGCATCGGTGGAAGAGGGAGTGTATGTTTGTGGATGGGGTGTCAATTAAGTGGGTTGCTTTGTCCTGGATGGTGTCGAGCTTCTTGAGTGCTGTTGGAGCTGCACTCATCCAGGCAAGTGGACAGTATTCCACCATACTCCTGAATAATGCATTGTATATTGTCGACAGAAGCTTGCACTCGGATTGAAAAGACCAAATTTATGGGGAGTTAAAACAAGGCTGGAAGAGTTGCCTAGCTGGGAGACTCTCTGGGGGAAAAGAAAACCTCACTGTGAAAAACAGTTCTAAAATTGCAAGTTAACAGGCCGAGAAAAGAAAATAACAGGAATAAACCATCAGCAATCTGGAATCACTTTGGATTGATTCTGTGAAAACTGAACATCCACATAAAGGACAGTGTAAGGTATCCCTGTAAAGTGTCTTTTGTTTTTGGTTTGGCTAAGAAAACGAAGGCAGGGGTGTTCCATTCTGTGGTTTAAAGTATAAGCTGCCTATAAGATAACGTTTAGTTAAGAGCGCTTTAATCATTTGTTATAGTGAATAACTGAAAGCATGAAATCTTGGTGTGTCTTTATGTCAGCTATTAACCGGAAGTGCAAAGTTATTTTTGAAAGTCATCGGTCCCTGTGGAGATCATTACAATGATTTTATGCAAAGCGTAGGGGGACTTAGACACGCTTATAAAATTGTACATAGATCACCCATGAATGAATGCTGAAGTACCAAAGTCAAAGGACGGAATCACCAGCTCCTGTTTACGTCCTAGTGGACTGGAGCAGAAATCAATCAGGAAATCCCAAGAATCTGTTTCATGTTGTCGTAAAACCAGTTTGCAATTGTCTGCTCCACCCATGAATGGCAGGCTGCATTACCTGCTGCCACACGTCAAGAACCTAATTTCAATACTTTAGCATCTCATTCTACACCCTGTTCACCAGAACCATCCCCCTATGTCGACACACAAATGTGTTTCACAACTGTACATAAGCGACGTACATCCGGCGAGCTGCACTTCGCTCGGGACTTCAAGGTTGGTTTGCCTATCGTGCTTCAGGCAGCACTCGCATTCATCAGCACCAGGCTTCACAGGCAGCACCATATCACTTTTAGGGGGGCTCAAAGGCAGGTCTCTACCCACCAAAAAAGCCAGAAGGTGGGAGTGGCTTTTCAACAGCTGCAGAGCTATGGTTTGCTTGGGGAAGGGCGAGAGGCAAGGCAAGAGGCTGCTGGATGAGGGCTGTACTGGGGAAGGGGGATATCCCAGGATGTGTGTGTGGGCACATGTTGATCTGTGCACGTGGCCTCAAGATGGTGACGGCTGAGGAGGCCAGATGGAGATGTTAGGGTGTGTGAGCGAGTAATGATGTCCCTTGAGTTGGCAGTGGGTGAGATGCCAGTGAACGTGTGATGGCCCTGTGAGTGTGTGAATTCAGAGTGATGAGATGGTTGCCTTACCCTGGTGGCACAGATGAGATCATTCATCCTCTTTCTGCACAGGATGGCCAACCTCTTCTGTGCAGCTTTAGCAATGACAACCACTGCCACCGCCTCCCAAGCTGGAATGGTGAGATTGCTGGACCTCTTGCGGCCAGAGCGGGGGTGGTGGACATCACGGCGGGCCTCCAAAAGGCATTCCAGTGATGGGTCACTGAACTTTTCTTCACTGAAGACAGGGCCTTGTCTTCACTGGAGCAGTCCTGGCTGCAAGCATTGAGAGCTGTGTGCGTGGCTGCAGTTTCGATATGGTACCCGGAGTGAGGAAACGGTGAGCTAACGGCGTGGCGGGCAATTCAGAGGCCGCCCGCCAACAAGATGGCGTGTTTCCTGTGGCTGCGTAATTAATGAGACAGGAAGAAGAAGATAGGGCGCGAAAACCCGCCATGGCAGCCTGCAGGTAAAATGTTGTTTTTCATGCCCACTACCGCACTTAGTGCAATTCTGGGACAACTCCACCCAAAGACTTATAAAATATTCAAATTGACTCATTATCTTCCAGCTGAAGTAAACTCTATCCGATATTGCCTGCTGCTGGGCTATATAAATACAGAGTAGGCTCTAAAAGTGACAATCAATTTGACGCTGCATTTTTGGGGCTGGTCCTAAATACTCGGCATGCCTTGCTGTCCGAAAAGAAAGGAAAGACTACGGTCCAAACCTCAAACGAATGGAATGCTAAAGCCCTTTTTACAGCAGCCTAGTTTTCCACTTGTGCACTTGCCAGGCCACAATTTTCCCCTCATTCATTTTAATGAACAAGAAATTCACAGACAGACAAACACACCAGCTGAAAATCCTGGCCAACGGCTATGTTTGTGCGAAGAGCTGTGCTTAACCTGTTGTTTTAAGTGCACATGGTTTGCAGATTTGTGTACTTTTGGTGCAGGATCAGAGTCCCATGAAACACTCTCAGGGCAGGTACAATGGGCCTGTTTGACAGCTTTGACAGCCCAGCACTACACAAAGAAACCTACAGGTACTTGGAGGAAAAAAACATTTTTCTTATAACCTTTGATCACCAGCAAGACAGTAAGTCATTGTGACAATGTGGTTAACGTAATAACCCACACTGCCACCAACTTATGCCTGGTTTCAGTTCCCAACACAGAGGAAAAGAAAAGAAACCTCATTGCAGAAGTTAGAAATTTGAAGCTTTCAAGTTAATAATTGATTGTTGCAAACACAGTCTAAATCCTGGTGCTATTTAAATGGTTGAAATGAAACTAGGTCAAAGACTTTTTCCAAAGTAATTACTACATAACAACAGGGTGCAGCCTATTCAGAGCATTGGACAAAGTATTCCACTTTTGCAATGTTTGTAAAAGAACAATGAGATCATGACAGGTGTTGTACACTCTACTATTCCCCCTGTACTGAAACAGACAGGATTTTGCACAATTTATAAGCACTGTTCACATTTACACTAATATTAGTGCTGACAGAAATTTTATTTATACTGCACAAAATCATCCCCTTTGGTAATAAGTCAAATTAAAAATGATCCTCTTCCTGTATCTACATTTCTTTAACCCGTTCCATTACTATACTTCTCACATTTTTGCGAATTGTATCTGCACTGGAATCTTGGATATTAACATAAACCCAGCGATGGGATGGGGAAGGAAGTTTGAGACCATAAGGCATAGGAGCAGTAGGAAGCCATTCGGCCCATTCAGTCTGCTCCACCATTCAACGAGATCATGGCTGATATGATAATCCTCAACTCCACTTTCCTGCCTTTTCCCCATAGCCCTTGATTCCCATACTGCTTAAAATTCTATCTATCTCAGCCTTGAATATGCTTAACGACCCAGTCTCTGCAGTAAAGAATTCCACAGATTGACTACCCTCAGAAGAAATTTCTCCTCATCTCTCTTTTAAATGGGTGTCCCCTTACTCTGAGATTATGCCCTCTGGTCCTAGACACTCCCACAAGGGGAAACAACCTCTCAGCATCTACCCTGTCAAGCCCCCTAAGAATTTTATGTTGTAATGAGGTCGCTTCTTATTCTTCTAAATTCCAATGAGTACAGGCATGACCTACTCAACCTCTCCTCGTAAAAAAATCCCTCCAAACCCAGGATCAACCTAGTGAATCTGAGTCGAAAGAGGGGGTTCCCATTCTAGCGTAAGAGCACAGAAATCTCCCTGAGGCACTGCCTCAGGGAGATTAGTTTAAGTTTTAAAAATTTAAATAAAGAAAAGAAAGTACTTTAAGACATGTCCCCTCATGTGACACTGTCACATGAGGGGACGTGAAGGAACATTAATGAAAAAAATTATTTAATTTATAAACCCTTCATGAAACCTCATCCCACCTGTGGATGAGGTTCCATGAAAAATGTGAAGGCTCAGTTTATTACTTTAATTGATATTTAAATAGCCTTAATAGGCCTTTGACAGTTCGGCGGGCATGCAGCTAACTCGGCTGTGTACCCGACGAATTGAAAATTTAAATGACCTGTGGGGCTGTTGGGACACCCGCCCGACATCACCATGCTTCATTTTATGCCACCACCCCTGCTTGCCGAGCCGAAAATTCTGGCCCTTTTGTCATCCTCAACACTTGCCTTCCCGCCTATTTTTTTGTGTCATCTGCACACCTGGCGATCATACATTCACATCCCTCATTTAAGTCATTGATATATATTGTAAATAATTGAGGTCTCAGCACTGAACCCTGTGGCACTCCACTTATTACAGATTGCCATCTTGAAAATGCCCCCTTTATCTCAACTCTCTGTCTTCCATTAGTTAGCCAATCCTCTGTCCATGCTAATATACTACCCCCAACACCATGGGCTCTTATCTTATTAAGTAGCCTTACATGTGGGGTACCTTATTGAACACCTTTTGAAAATCCAAATATATTATGTCTATTAGTTCCCCTTTATCTATCCTGCTTGTTACTTCCTCAAAAGAATTCTAATAAATTTGTTAGGCATGATTTCCCCTTCATGAAGCCATGCTGAATCTGCTTGATTAGATTATGTATTTCCAAGTGCTCTGCTATTACATCCTTTATAACAGACTCCAACATTTTCCCAATGATGGATGTTAAGCTAACTGGCTTATAGTTACCCGTTTTTTGTCTCTCTCCCTTTTTGAATAAGGGTGTTACATTGGCCATTCTCCAATCCTCTGGGAATTTTCCAGAATCTAAGGACTCTTGGAAAATTATGACCGGTGCATCCACCATCTCTGTAGCTACTTCCTTTAATCTTCTAGGATGCAACCCATCAGGTCCAGGGGACTTATCAGCCTTTAGCCCCATTAGTTTCCCTAGTACTTTTTCTCTAGTGATAATTATTGTATTTATTTCCTCCCCATCCCCTTTTGTCCCTTGATTATTTAGTATTTTTGGAAGTCTATTAGTATCTTCTACAGTGAAGACTGAAGCAAAGTATTTATTCAACTCCTCTGCCATTTCCTGGTTCCCCTTTATTATTTTCCCAGCTTCATTCTCCAAGGGGCCTGTTTTCACTTTGGCCTTGGTCTTCCTTTTCATATACTTAAAGAAGCTCTTACTTCCTGCTTTTATATTACTTGCTAGTTTAGACTCAGTTTAATTTCTCCCTCTATTTTTATGGTCATCTTTTGTTGGTTTTTAAAACTCTCTCAATCCTCTGGCTTACCACTAATCTTTGCCACATTGTATGTTTTTTCTTTCAATTTGATACTGTCCTTAACTTTCTTGGTTAACCATGGTTGGTTTATCTCCTTCCTTGAATCCTTCTTCCTCACTGGGATATATCATTGTTGACAGTCATTAACCATTTTCTTTAACATTTCTTAAACATCTGCCATTGTTCATCAACTGTCTTTTCTGATAAACTGCTTTCACAGCCCACTCGAGCCAACTCTGCCCTCATTCGATTGTAATTATCCTTATTTAAGTTTAGCACAGTTGTTTCTGACCCAAGTTATGCAAAATTCTACCATATTATGGTCACTGTTTCCTAGGGGATCCTTTACTCTGAGATCATTTATTAAACCTGCCTCATTGTACATGACCAGATCCAAAATAGCCTGATCCCTGCTTGGATTTACAACATATTGTTCTAAGAAACTGTCCCAAATACACTATGAATTCTTGCTCGTGTCTACCTCTGCCAATTTGATATTCCCCACATAAATGAAGATTAAAGTCACCCATGATTGATGTACTGCCTTTTTTACATGCCCTCATTGTCTCCTGATTTACTCTCTGTCCTACAGTATAGCTACTGTCAGGGGGCCTATGGACTACTCCCACCAGTGTCTTCTTCCCCTTGTTATTTCTTACCTCCACCCATATGGATTCTACATCTTCTGATCCAAGGTCCTTTCTTGCTCTCATACTTATTCCATCTCGTACTAACAAAGCTACCCCACCACACTTTCCTTCCTGCCTGTCCCTTTGAAAGGTTACATACACTTGAATATTTAGTTCCCAGCTTTATCTCCTTGTAACCATATCTCCATCGCATCTATAAGATCATACCCATTAACCTCTATTTGTGCTGTTAATTCTTCATTTTATTCAGAATGCTACAAGCATTTAAGTAAAGGGCCATTAATTTTGCCCTTTTACCATTTTCTTCCCCTTTGAACCCTATTTTCTACTTTTTTTTAATGCTTGTACACTCTGTCCCTTCCTGTCGCACCCTGGGTATCATTACCTAAATTTGAAGGGGTGTGATGTGTTTTTCATGCTGTGCCTTTTGCCTTTGACAGGTTTTCTATCTGAAGACCAGCCTGACTGACATGCTTGTTTCCAGAGGTGATGAGGATTCTGGAGCAAGCTGCAGAACAGCTAGGCCTGATCCACGACCTCCGGAAGGGCTGTGGGTTCCATTTCCAACCTTGGGGTCTTTGTATACAGCGGCGGCTGGGGGGGGGGGTGGGAAGAGTTGGAAGGGGAAGGAAACACTCCCACTCCTCCTGGCCTATAAGCTGCACTGTAAAGGTACTTACCTTCTTCCCGAAGCTGTCCTCACCACCCTTGAGCTGCCAGGTTTCGTGAGTCCTGGGAAACTCAACAGGCTACATGCAAACTTGTAAAAATGGTTAAATCAGAGGCTACCATCTCATTAAAATAAATTACCAACTGCCTCCAGGGAGCGAGTTGGCTGCCCCTTGCCCTGCCTCCATTAAACTCATAAGTGGGGAGGTTGGGTTGAGTTTGAGAATTTTTAAATTTTAACCTCCGAATCAACCCATCCATTTTTGGGTGCTAAAATCCAGCCCTCTGTTTGTCACTTTCTTCCACCCTCTTTCAGTAATTCCTTTCTTGATACCTCCTCTTTCTTGTAATTTTCCATTTTTTCTGCTTATCTCCCATTCTCTCTCTCACATTTTCCTTAATTGATATACTTAAATTACATCTTTTTTTTTTCAGGAGCAGGGCAGCCAAAAAGTACCAGGTTGGAGGGAAGTACAGCGGTCAGCAGGATCTGGATGCAGCTGGCAGCCACCCAGAAGCTACTGCAATAGGGGCCATGGCCTGGGCTGACAAAGAGTCGAGGAATCAGGCTCAGTTGCGAGATGGAGTGACTCTGGTGCACAACCTGGTAGATAACTCCAGTTAGAAGGGAGCAGAGAAAAAGTTGATGCAGAAGAATACAGAGCTGACAATGAAAGTGTACGGGAGGGGGCATATAAAAGAGAAACAGAGGAAAGACAAAGGGAGGACATGGAAGAGAAGCAGGATGAAGAAAGATTTACAGAGTGAGAACACAGAGAAACAATGATGGCAAGAAAGAAGCTCTTTTTTTTTTATTGCTTTCCCAAGATCTGGCTCTGGAAACATCTGAGTTCGAGGAATATAGGCCTTGTTGGCATGTTTGTGGGGAGAAGGAGATAGCGAAAGTGGGATCAAGAAAAAAAAGAGAACTCCCGACACAACCTATTAAGGATAGGGCAGAGAAGGAAAAGATAACCATACACTTGAGATGAGGCAGAGAAAGACCTGTGCCTTTATTAGCTCAGTATTCTGGAAACCTTGAAAATGGTTTTTCTTTCCATGTATGGATTAATGCCAGCTGCCATCAGAAATTCTAAAAATGGCAGTATCCTGAGCAGGAAATGCTGGTTCTCTCATTTGAAAATTTAAAAAAATAATTAGAGCTCCAGAAGCACTCCAAAAACATAATTCACTGTTCAAAGTTCATTTGGCTGAACATTTTTTCCTTATTTTTTTCAGTGCATGGCAGCTCCAACTAAATCCCCAATTCTAATTATTTTTGAAGCACTCCTGTGGGTCCTTTTTTAATGTTGCAATAATCAGAAGATCCTAACCAGGGCTGCACAGTTTAAATGCTTAACAAAACAAAGCCAGCACCAGAAATGACTGCTGGATTGAACTGGCATAAAAACCCAATAGATTCACTATTGTCCTTCATTGAAGGGAATCTGCAATCCCTATGTGGTCCAGCTCAATGTGGCTTTGATCCAACATTGCATGTTGGATTCTTAATTCACTCAGGGCCACTAGAAATGGACAATAAACCTCGCCAGCATCACCCACATGCCAGGAACCAATTTAAAACAAACTGCAGAAACGAGCATGGAACATTTATTACCAACACCTAGAGCTGTTTCAACAAGAGCTCAGGTATCTACCTACTTTTTCAAACGTAATAGTTTTATAGAGTTGAATGGTCCATTTGCTGCTTTCTACAATTTGATCAGACCAATAAGATTGCATGGAAAGAACAATGGGGTGCAGGAAACACTACAGTAGATCAGTCAATCCAGCACTGAAAAAAAAATCAACTCAAAAGGGGAAGGGTTTTAGCTCCCTCAGTTGAGGAGAAATCAGGCAAAACAGTTGAACTCAAATGGTACACTTTTGCTCTGAGGCCTTTTTTACGCTGTGGTAGTCCAAACAATTGAAGAGCAATTGTTTCGTAAATATATACAAGTCAGGATCCTGTTATGTAGAAAGGACCTGGGAGCCATTTTCACAGCCTACTCAATGGAGCATCTACCATAGACACTGCTCATTTGTGCAGGGGCAGAAGCTTCTAAGGCAGGTATAAAATTTATATTTATGGGTTCGGGAGGAGCGAGTGTTTTCTGATGAAGGATATTCACTGCTTTCTTTGTTATCTTGTTCAATAACTATTTTGTTAAGTGCTACAATATTATGGTAAAGTCTGTAACTAATTTCAAGGTTACTATGGCTATAAACATGTCTTAAATGCACCATCAAATATGGTACTTTATCATCCAGGAAAGCAAAGAAATCTTTAGGTGCTGATCCCTCAATGAATTAGGTTGATTACTTTGATGTATTAAAATACAGGATTGATCGCAAAAGTACATTGAAAGGGAAAGATTCTCTAATGCGACTGGTACAGGCTCATCTCGAACGTTGGTTAGGCCACGTTTAATATTGCATGCAATTCTGGTTGCCATAATATAGGAATGGATAGAGTGCAGAGGTAATTTACAAGGATGATACCAGAAATGAATGGGTATAAGCATCAGGAAAGGATCGACAGGCTAGGTATCTTCTCTCTTGAAAAAAGAGTTGAAGGGTGGCCTAATAGAGATACTTGGAATTATGAAAGGGCTTTGGTAGAATGGATGCAGAGAGAATGTTTCCTCTCACAGCTAGAGGCCATCAATACCAGATAGTCACCAAGAAATCCAATAGGAAATTCAGAAAAAAATTTCTCCAGCCGAAGAATGGTAAGAATGTGGAATTCGCTACCACAGAGAGTGATTGAAGTGAATAGTATAGATACGTTTAAGGGGAAACCAAGACAAGCACATGAGGGAGAAGGAAATAGATGGTTAGGTTGTAGATTTAGATGAGAAAAGAAGGGAAGAGGTTTGAGTGCAGCATAAGCACCAACATGGATGGGTTAGTTTGAATGAACGGTTTCTGTGCTGAATATCCTGTGCAGTACTACATAATCTCACTGATTGCAAAATTTTGACAGGTACACTGAACTGAAGGCTGGTGGAAATTTCCACTGGAGCAGAGAAGGCAAAAAAGAGATTTAAGAGGCTTTTATAGTTGTGAGGAGTAGTGTTGTGAGTAAATAGGGAGACTGAAATCTGGGTTTTCAGGCGGCCAATCCACAGTCACCTGACAGCAGTGGCAGGAAGCCAACATTTCAAGGCCCAGTTTCAAAAACATACATGCAGTGAGTAGTACATGTTGAACCAGCACAATGATGCAGTTCACTGGCTCCCAGAAAATGCAACATCAGTTGGCCTGGAGGTTAAGCAGCCAGGGATAAGGTAGGATGGAAATCCAGGGCAACAGCTGGCAAAGTTAAACTCATGCAGCATGGAGGAGAACCCTCTCCCTCTAGGCCCTCAAAAATAATTGCAACATTTACCTTTTCAAGCTTCTTTTGCACCATGAGGTTTTATTGTGCTTAGTATCAATGGTACACGTTTTACCGAGTAAGCTGTTATAATGGGGTCCTGCCTTCACAAGGATGTAAACATCCTCATCTGATTCAAATACATGCTATATAAATGTAAGATTTTTTTTTTGTACGATAGACTTCTATGGTTCTACATAACTGAGTTCAATATATGCACGATATATTTAAAAACATTTTAGCACAAGTTATACATCAAAAAGAGCTGCTAGAAGTGGTCACAACAACATTTTTGAGTAACTTCCCGATACTATGCAAGATTATATCACTGATGAGCGTATGTGCACTTTATTTTCAGCACCTTATTTTTAAACAGCAAAATTGCCCAGGATTTTCCATGTCAGGCGGGCTTGGCGGGGGCAACCGCCACCCGACTTCAGCTCCGCACCGTGATTTTACACGGGCGGAGCAATTAAGGCCTGCCTTGCATCGATCGCAAACGGTAGGGCTACCTGTGCGGGCGGTGGGGGTTGGGGGGGGGGGTGTCGGGTCCAGCACTCTCTCACGCATATAGCGCTTCAATCTCCCTGAGGCAGCTACATGTCTCAGGGAGATTGAAGCGCTTTTTAAAAAAAATAAATAAATACAATAAAAATTTAATGAAACATGTCTCCTCATGTGACTATATCAGATGAGATGGGTCATGTTTTTATTTTTCAAAAAAAGTCTTTAATTTAATTTTTAAAGCTTTAGGAAACCACATGAGGTTTCCTAAAAAACGTAAAGGCCACTTGGCCTTTTCGCCTGCCCGTCAACAGTAAAGTTGGGCAGACAGCGTAAAATTCTGGTTAATTACCTGGTTAATGGGCTTAATAGGCCTATCAATTATTGGCTGCGCGTCCGCCAAATGAAATATCGCGCAACTTCGTGATGATGTCAGGGCGCACACATCATCCTGCGTCATTTAACATTCCGGCGTATTGGGCACATGCCCACACGCTGAATGGAAAATTCTGCCCATTTTTTTTTAAAAAAAGATGTAAATAGCTACCAGAAAAATGAAGAAACAGCAACACAAACTTTTTGTCTATGACATACTTGGCTAACACGTTACTATGTTCATTAACGGTATTAAATGTTGTCATAATTTCTCTTCACACCATTAGGCATCAGTTTTTGCAAAACTTCAGATTGCAGGGAAAAATACAAATTTATTTTATTTCAAAATGGTTCATCTTCAATACTTTTGTGAGAGGGGAGAAATGACATACTACTATAGTATTTTGTTACCATCATTCAAGTTTCATTGGTTTTCAGTCAGTTAAACAGAAAGCATTGATAACAACGTACAATGCTATATTTAGCTCTGTAAGAATCTTTCCGCCTAACTGTTTAACTTAGCTCAAAGATTCAGCTTGCCTTCTTCTCTATGTTGTTAACGCTCTTTCTTCAAATGGAACTAGATTGCAGATCATTGCAATATGCTCCTTGATTATCAATTTGAACTGGAAAAATTGCTCTGATTAGATCAGTAAGACCTGAGGTAAAGAAATTATACAAAGTAGAGTCATTTCTGAATTCAGCACATTTTATTGCATGCTATTTAATTCCAAAAATGAAATACCGTTATTGTATAATTTTTTTTTACGCTAGGTGACTTCCAGGCTGCTTTGGTACAGGGATGAACCACTTATCAAGCTCAAGGAAGAGATGGCACTGACAAAGAACCATTAAGCTTTACAATTAGATGCAAAGATCTTTGCAGAGTCAAAAGTGTAGTACAGTAAGTTCTTGCTTTCAACACTTTTGTTCAACAGCCTGAAAAGCAAGTAGGCTGAAGTGATAACACAGTAGCACAGCACGTCATTCTTTACCCTCAGAAAATATTAAAGATGAATCATTTTGCAACAAGATGTCAGTTGTTATTTGTCCTGCAATTTTGAGGAGTTTGCAAGAACTCACACCTTAACTAGTGCAAAGAGAAACTAATGAACATAGTAGCACTTTAAGAACATGGTTATGAAGTGCGTCATCTTAAAAAGGGGATGGCACTGCAATTGCTTCAATTCGTTGGTAATTTGACAATTATATTTTAAAATAACTGTTGTATTCTAACTTATATTAATGCTAACTTCTAATATATTGTGCAAGAAATGTTAAAACAAAATTCCAGCAATGTGACTTGCTATGCTTTTTTTCAACTTTTTACTTACAATCTGGAGTGCATTCTCCTTTTCTCTTATCCTGTAATTCACTACCTCTTATTCTGTCTCCTTCTTTCATATTCCTTCACATCTATCATTGCCTCTTCTCCTTCAAGTGGGTCTCATTTTTACTGTTTCTCTCGTGTGTATTCTTTCTCAATGTTGTCTCACTCATCTCTCCTTTTGTTCTCTATCTTTCTCGCCACCTCATTTCTCTATCCTTCATTCTCTTCACATTTCTTTACTCGCAATCTTCTTCCATTTCTCTTGTATCAACTCTTCGTGTAATTCTCATTTCTCCCTCTCCATTAGTTTAAATCTTGTCACCATGGCAGTTTGCTTATAATAGCTTTCCACTTTCTGGATTAGTTTAGCATCATAATTAAGCATTGTCAAAGTTCAGCTTTGGATGGGTGAAAAATTGCATGTGATATTTAAAATGGATAGAGACAATTAAAAGGGAGTGTCAAAATAGGAAGCAAAAAATTCTTACAGCCTTTGAAAAAGTTTCGTAAAGGCATTGCAACCCATTGCAAAAGCTGAAAGGGTTAGGCCAAAAAGTGAATTAAAAAATCATAGGGTAAGGTGAAGGCATCACATCAATCTTCAGGCAAGTTCCTTCACTGTCGCTGGGGCAAAATCTTGGAACTCCCTTCCTAACAGCACTTTGGATGTACCTACACACATGGACTGCAGTGGTTCAAGAAGGCAGCTCACCACCACCTTCTCAAGGGCAACTAGGGATGAGCAATAAAATTGCTGGCCTAACCAGTAACACCAATGTCCCATGAAATAATATAAAAACAAAGTACAGAGTCCTTGTTTGATTGTTGCTGAAATGGAGTTGGTGCAACTGGCTGCGAGAATGGTAGTCCTTTGTGCCATTCTGTGGGATTGTCCCAGAGGTCAGCATTGCAATATTTCAAGGAAGCAGAGAGATAGTCCAGGATGGGGCAAACTTCTGTCATCATTGGGTATGGGTGCCCTGTGCCATATAGTAACTGGAGATACCACTGCAACACAGGCACAGTGTTGCATCTAGCTCACTGATGATGACCCAGACCTTGAGGAGAGAGCATTCAGGACCATTATAAGTAGGTACCTCAGAACCAGAAAAATGGTTGAAAGTATTTTGCAAGTCCGCAAAGTGGCACACCTTTTTTCATGCAGTGCCCATGAGCGCAGGGCATCATGTTGCTGGGGTGCTTCTGAGAATGAAATATTAAGGTTACCCAGGTATTCACAGAACTCACCATTTGATCTGCAGTTCAATTTTGATTTGAAATAGGAGCTTCCATGTACCAAAACTAACCGACCTGAAGTATCTGCTTTTGGAAACAATCAGCAATGATGGACACAAATTGCAATAGTTTTGAGAAGTGTCTTTATTCCTCAAGTTTCTGCTGAAACTCATTTAAATATGGTCAAATGTAAAATCTTCCTTGAACCAGCGCAATTAAGAAAATAATATTTTTGAAAATAATTTTGCTTTATAAATATTCCTTGATATATTTAAAAAGTGGTAACTTGGTGCATTTTGATTATTACAGCTGAAAATCGGTTTCACAAAAACTAAGCATTTTTATCAGCATGAATTAACCTAATTTTAAATAACTGAAAGTGACTTTAAAAATTTATACAAACACCATTTTCTGGTTACATTGGCGAACAGGAGATTAAGCAACAAAAGATTATATCCAAAAGCTTTTAAAATTTGGTTATTAATGTTCTTTCTCCTAACTGCAGCTTAAACTTGAGAACCCTCTTGAAGGGTGCAAACAGACAATTAGGAGAAACTTGCAGTGATGATTAATCCAATCTGGGGATGTGGCCAGTTTTTGGGCATGATTCAAATTCCAACAGTGGTAAACTAGCACTAAAGGTCATGTAACAAACAATTTGCGCTTAAAATTCCACCATCTTTTCTGTTGGCTTGGTCGATGTCAGGTGAATTATGCAAACTCCTGCCTAAATTAGCTCTGATCTGTGTACCAGTGGATTGGCTCAAATCCCTTGTGCAACTCAACTTGTTTGGAATCCCTCCATTTCTTCAGTTAGGATACTCGACCAGATGGCATCAATGGCGTCCCACCTTGCAGGGTTTCAATCTCGTCTCCTGAGATTTCATTCCCCTGGATTCCTGAGTCTGCACTCTAGCACCAACTCACAAGCACAACTTCAGCTGCGCTCCAAAGCTACTGCTCCAAAGGGGTACATTCACCCCAAAGGTCTGCAGCATGGAATCACCAAACTTCTGCCACCTTCTTTGATCGCCAGGGCTTTTCCTGAGCCATCTCCGCTTAAGATCTATCAACTGCAGACTTTTTTCTGCTTGGAGCCTCTTTCAATGCTCCTTTTTCTTCTTAACTTTGGGATCTCCCCCGCCGTCTCTCCAGGACTTCCTTTAGGACCCCCTCCCTGTCCCCTACCTGGGACTCTTCCCGATTATGGCATTCTGTTCCCAATTACATGGCCTCAGTTTTTGTGCTGGGCACACTGGGCTCGTGTTCTCGGCCCAGAGGACTTCAGATGCCGAATTGCGCGTGTGACACCTGCTTCCGGCCCACGCATGCGTGAAATGCCCAACTTGGAGTTCCCAGCCTCCACTCCATGAGAGGGTTAAGTCTGGATCTCATAAAACAATACACAAAGAGAATTTCCTCAAATCTGCACCCACTCGCTGTGAGCAGTGAAGGTCAGAAAATCAAGCTGATCGGAGTGAATGCCTATAAAGGAACAACGCAATTTTCCTTCCAATTGAATAAATGGTAGGAAAATCAAGCAGATTCTTTTATAAGCCTATGCTCTAAGAGGTCTGATTTTCATTACATCTATGTAAACTAAGCCGTCAGCATTAGCTCAATAGTAATGGACATCTGCTCCTTCTATCTATAGGCACCGTCTTTGATTTGCTTTACTTTGCTTTGATTTGCCTCTTCTGTTTTGTTCAATTATTTAGCTAATCCTAGGATTTTCAAAAAGAGTGGGAATTTTATAGCTCGTTTTACTTTTTCCTGCAAGTTAACCCACCAGCTTTTTTTTTCAGCACATTCTGAACCTCTCATCCTCATTTTTAAACTCCTTCCTGGCCTCACCCTATGCTCCTCCAATTCTGACCTCTGGAACATCTTCTATTTTCATCACTCAACCATTGGCCGCTGTGCCTTCATCTGCCTAGGCCCTAAACTCTTCCCTTCCTAAACCTATGATCTCTCTAACTGTCTTCTCCAATCTGAAGTTTCTTTAACCTACCCCTTTGGCCTAGTTTCTGCTAACCTGTTCTAATATCACCTTATGTGGTTTGGTGTCAAATTTTGCTTCATAGTTGCCCCAATGAAGCCCAGTCAGACATTTTATCGTGTTAAAGGCAGTATATAAACGCACATTATTGTTGTTCCACTTGGAGCTAAGTCACAGCCTTTTGTCCCTTCCAACACAGCACTGCTTGCTGTTAAGTCAGGCAGAGGTGTACACTGGAGCAGAGCACATGATGTAGTGGGCCAGCTGGGAAGCATTACCCAGATATGCTTGAAAATATTCTTCTAAAGAAGTTCATGATGCTCATGCTCTTGGGGGAAATCCCGGCATTGAGATGAACCTGCTTCATCACTTTGTAGATGTAGGTCAATCAGTTGTCCTTTCTTTCTCTTCTCTGCCTCTTGCTGTTCTTTATTCTGACTTTAGTCGCATTTTCTTGATACTCCTTTTGGGATCTGATTTCTGCCCCTCTGTCATTCCAAAATTCACTTTCGAACTTTCTGTATTTTGGGATTATGTTATTTACTTCCAGACATAAAGGTTACTTTGTTTCATATCAGTTTTGAACTGACAGTTTGGCTTGAGGCAGTTGCATGTCTGGCATGAAGAGCATAAGTGCTGCTGTGTGTCTGTTAATAGCTCACAAGCTTCAGTGACCTTGTGCTGTTGCTTTCCCACTACCGCTGCCGACCCACCCCCCCACTAACCTATCTGGTCACCCTGAGCCTAACTGGCTCTTGCTTAATATTACTTTACCTGAATAAAAATATTTCCAGTTACGTAAATCACTATTCTCATATAGGAAACCTAACAGTGCAAATTATTAGAGATCAAATAAGGTTATGTTGTGAAATGGAATGTGAATGGTATTAAACGCTATTTGGAAAAAAATGTTCTCACAGTTATTAGCAAACCACAGAAATTTAATTCAGGAATATCTGTGCCTGACCACATTAAATTCCAAAAGTAATTTCTTACACGTACAGAAGAAGCGTGTGTGGTACTGAGAACAGAGAGCCTGAAATTCCTTAAGCAATGCGGTTGGACTCCCACCTACCAGTTTGCCCTGGTCACAACCACATCACAGTGTCCAAGGGGTGAAGTCATTTACTATCTATCCAGCTGGAGGTCAGGAATTTTGCAGTAGCACCTTTAGACACATTGGGCTGAATTTTCATTCCTGGGTCCCAGTCCAGCTGCTGGGATGAAATACAGGTCAGGAACCTGGAAGTGACGGAGGCAGGACCCAAAGAGAAATTTGGGACGAGGTGACCAGTTAAGTGGAGGCCTTCAGGAGTCCTGTTCAATTAAGGACAGGGGTTGGACTCCCAAGGATGGGGGGCCAATGGCACTGAATGATCAGCAGACCCACTGAGAGAGATTGGCAAAAGAACCAGCAACGACATGAGGAAATTTTTAAGCAGTAGGAGGGTCAGGATCTGGAATGCAATGCCTGAGAATATGGTGGAGGCAGATTCAATGGGGGCTTTCAAAAGGGAACTGGAGAAACACCTGAACAAAAACAATGTTCAGGGCTATGTGGAAAGGGAAGAGGAATGGCACTAGTTGAGCTGCTCTTGCAGAGAGCAATTATAGATATGATGGGCTGAATGGCCTACTTCTGCACTGTAACCATTCTAGGGTTTTATTGTCAAGTGGAGCTTCTCACTTCTACCAGGATGTAAACCTAGACCTCAAGTCTTGTCTGCGATCTAAGTAGGACTGAAGTGGGGGAATTTCTTGTGTTCATGTCCTTCCTTCCTACTGGAATGTCTCATTATCTAAAATAAAAAAGCAGTCCAAGCTTTTCAGTCCATGAATGTTTACTTCTCCCAAGATAGCTGAACTTGTTGGGTTATGCCAGACTTCAAGGGTAGAATTTTACCATTGGTGAGGAGGGGGCAGGGCCCGCTCGCCGACGCAGGATGGCATCGGACAGAACCCCCGATGTTACCCTGCCCCATTTAAATTTTCAGGAAGGCGGGGGCACAGCAAAATCAGCTGTGTGCCCGCCGACCTGTCAATGGCCACTTGAGGCCATTGATCCTATTATTTAAACAATTAAAGGACCTGCCCATCCTTAAGGTTGGCAGGTCAGCCAGGAGCCCCGGTGGCAAATAGATAAAACATGAAACCTTATCCACCGGCGGGATGAAGTTTCATGCAGGGTTTTAAAAATTGGACTTTGAAAAATATTAAAAATAGAAAAAAAAATTCCCCTTCATGTCCCCTCATGTGACAATGTCACATGAGGTGGGACATGTTCATAATTTACAGAACATCTTTATTACAAAGTCCACGCGATCTCCCTGAGGCTGCACTTAGCCTCAGGGAGATGTGCGCTCTTTCGTACACATGCGCGGTAGAGCACACTCTCGATTTCAGGGATTCCAGCCCCCACCACCCCCCACCCCCCTGCCCGCCCAGGGAGTGCACAGCGCTTACCGGCAGATGTAATGCTGGGCGTGCCTTAATTGGCCCGTCCACGTAAAATGGCAGTGCAGCCCGCTTCACTGGCGGCGATCAGCTCCGTGCCCGCCAGCAATTGGGTCAGGCCCGCCCGCCCGACAGGCAGAAAGTTCTGCCCCAACATTTAATGTGTTTCATTAGGATTTCTTTAGGAACTGGCTGGGCCGGGGTGGCGGAGGAAGAGGGAAGTTTTTCCTGCTGGGCAGGAAATACAAACAGACACTGGCAGATAATTCTCATTGGAGGTTCAAGGTCTCATGATATCATTCAAGCCAAATTTTAATGGCAGCATCGAGATCTGCACTTGGTCAGGTTTGGGGGAGAAAACACACAGTGAGGATTAGCAGGTTCAGAAGGCCATCAAAATGGTTAGTTTTTAAAAGAAGTTTTTCCTTGAGGTCCTGCAGTGCTGCTCCTACCTTGACTTCTCATAACCACATCACATCTTCCCTTCACTCACCTTGGCAGGGTCTGTTCCTGTGGTTACCTGGCTGTGACCTCTTGCCACTTTCGTCCAACTTGTACTTGTTGCCCTTGGCTAGGCCTGGTCCATTTAAATAGAACCCAGGGCACACTTCAGCTGCACACACACCATTGGCCCAGGGCTCTAATGTGGAACCAATCTATACTGAAGGAGATGCTATTAACCTCATCAGTTTGCAGTTCTTTTGAATCAAGTACAGATTGACTAGAATTATTGCCTCCACCCTAAGCAGGGAAGGAGGTTAGATGGCTGATTGCATGGAGCCCAAATGACCCAGCCAGTTTGAGTGAAATGGCATTATTTAATATGCATCGCCCGTGACAGCCAAGTTAGTCTAACGAGGTGATGAGCTTCTCTTTATAAAAGGAGACAATTAATAGCCTGAGCCCTTGAGGTTACTATGGGTGTTAAATGTTCATTTTGTCCTTATTTACAGAAAAATCCTCTACCTAATTGGCTATGAGTCTCTTGAAGCTGTTGCAGCGTCTCGTCAATAATTACACCACTAGATTTATCCAGAGCTTCTGCAGTACAGCTCTATTGCATTCATACATTTCATTTATCTAGTCATGACTTTCCCTTATATTACAGCTTTGCCTCAAGTGCTGTGTTGCTTTTATATCACTAGTCTGCAAAACTCTTTCTCAGCAATGTGGAGGGTTTGGTTGATTAAAAATGGAAGTTGCTATGGAGATGTCTAAACACTGAATGTAATTGTAAGTGTGAAATGGGACAGATTCCAGAGCACTCGCTGTCTCAGTGTAATACAGAACTGCTTCTGCTTGAAGTAGATATTAAATGCTCACTGTGGTACCTCTCTATTTCTGGGAATTCTCCATTGCACACATCCCCATCTCCTCCACCAGCTCTCACATTAGGAGTAGGATGTCTCATTATTTCATATACTTCATATAATCTTTTTTTCCATATTAATATCATAATTTCTCATATTAGCTATAATCATTAAGATTGAAGAATGTGACACTCTTACAGTGGACTATTTTTTTCCCCACTTAAATGTTTATTATCATTTGAAGAAAAGGTTAGAGGTTAATTGATAGCATAAAAGGCATCTATAGACAAATTAACAATTTTACTTTAGGAGGAGCAATATGAAATACTAAAGCAAGTAAAATGTAATTTCAAAGTAGCCACTGTCTGACAGACAAAGCAAATTAGGTGAAATAAAAACAAAAACTTGGAAATATTCAGCAGGTCAGGCAGTGTCTTCGGAGAGAGAATCAGAGTTATTGGCTTGAATTTTCAAAGCCAGAAGTCTCCGTGCCTTAGCCAGATTGGCACCGGAACCCAGATTTCCGAAGTCCCACCCTTGAAACTGGCACCATTTTTGGCTGGGTCGGGTGGGGGTAGAGTGGTGAAGAATGGGGTTGAGTTGTAGCTTGCACATCACCATGGTTCAGAGAGGCAGGTGCACAAGTAAAAGCCTTCAAACAGACATATTTTTTGTTGTTGGGATGTCCAAGACATGACTTGTCAGTTTTAGACCTTTGAGGCAAAAGTCTAAAGCTGCTGAGTTATTTGGAGAGGTAAGGTATGCTTTTGGAGGGGTCCAGGTACCCTTTTTGGGAGAGGTAAGGCACTCCTTTGGAAGAGGTAAAGTGGCCCTTTGGGATAATTAAGAGTAGGCATGAATGTGTGTAAAAAATGGATAGGTTCAGTGGATCTGTCATGCTATAAAGTAATTTAAATATCCAAGCCCTTTAAGTTTTTGAAAAATCAAACAGCCTGCTGTGATTCCGCTTGCAATGTTAGGAGCTGTCTGTTGACATAAACCTGAGGGTTATCATTATGTGATTAGCGTTGCTTGACTGTTTCAACAACCTATCGGCAAGTGATTAAGAAGGCTAATGGAATGCTATCCTTTATTATGAGAGGGATTGAATATAAAAATAAGGATGTTATGCTTCAGTTACACAGGGCATTGGTGAGACCACACCTGGAATATTGTGTTTTGGTCTCCTTAGTTAAGGAAGGATGTAAATGCATTGGAGGCAATTCAAAGGAGGTTTGCTAGATTGATACCTGGAATGAGTGGGTTGTCTTATAAGGAAAGGTTGGACAGACTGGGCATGTTTCCATTGGAGTTTAGAAGAGGGGCAATTAGATTAAAATATTCAAGGTCTTGAACGGCCTTGACAGGATGGACGTTGAAAGATTGTTTCCTCTTGTGGGTGAACCCAGAACTAGGGGGCACTGTTTTAAAATTAGTGGTTCCCCTTTTAGGACACAGATGAGGAGAATGTTTTTCTCGCAGAGGGTTGTGTGACTTTGGAATTCTCTGTCTTGGAAGGTGGTGGAGGCGGGATCATTGAATACTTTTAAGGCAAAGGTAAATAGATTCTTGTTAGGCAAGGGAATCAAAGGTTATTGGGATTAGATTCCCATGTGAAAATCAGAACACAAGATAATCAACCGTGATCTTATTGAACAGCGGATCAGGCTCAAGAGGCTGAATGGTCTACTCCTGTTCCTATTTCTTACATTCTTATGTTCTATCATTATCACAGTGAGAGGTCTGTAAATTTAGTATTACTGACAGCTTCAATTGCTTATAAAGGGATTAGCTGTCTTTAACGTGGAGCTATGAATACAAATATTTGTCTTTATAAGGGATTAAGTACTTGAAAGAATTTAAATGTACTGAATGGTTTTTTATGAATAAGAATTTTTTTTTAAAATAGTGAAGTCTGCAATATCACTTTCGTTTTATTTCATCTCACCATTTCTCCCGAGATCTGCCCATGGTGGATACTGGGTGAGTTGGTGTAAGGGAAAAGGGTGGCAGGTAATGGGTTGCTATGAGTTGGCAATAAGTTGGCATTGGGGCTATAAAGGGCTATGGGGAGAGTGGGAGGCATTGGCTAGTACGGAGGGTATGAGGGGCCATGAGGGGTAGGTGGAGGGGGGGCATGAGGTGGAATGAATTGGCATGGATGACACATGGGGAGTTTGTGGGAGGTGGGGTGTGAGGGCTGGAGAGCTGTTTTTTGTTTGTTATTTTTATTGTGACTGAGATTAAGTCCCAGAGCACCAAGGTGGGCTTTTTCAAAAGACCACCCCGACACATGGCAACCGTTGTGGCTGTCTCCAAACTCTTTCTGGTGCAGCAGGCCCGACTCCTGTTAGCAGCTCCCCCCACTAGAATGAAAATCCAAAGACCTGGGGCACTTTCTCCCGAGTTGGGTTTGTGGATGTGCTCCTGGCTCAGGGGCAAAAATTCAGCTCAACATCTCAGGGCTGAAAACTTTTCACTGGAACAGTTCGGATTGTCATCGCCCCTCAAATTTTAACTCTGTTTCTCTCTCCACAGACGCTGGCTGACCTGAGTATCTCCAGCATTTTCTGTTTTTATTTCAGATTTCCAGCAACTGCAGTATTTTGCTTTTTGAATAATTCCTTTGCGTCAAACTGAATGAATGCAGTGGAATAATTTGAAAACACTTGCAACATTTTTTTCCTCCTAATTACTCTTCTAATATTTTCTGACCAGCTTTTCACAAAATACACAAGAGTATTATTAAAAAAGCTAATGGTCTAAGTAGAGTAGGAGCTTTACTCTGACCTCAGATTCTTATTGCCTTAAATTTGGAATACAGAACTTGAGTTTTTTTGACAGTTCTTTGGATAAATCCAATAACCACTTGTTAGTCACATTAGCAGCTAAAACATGGTTCTAAGTGCAACAAGAAGCAAGCTATCTGATTTAACAGGGACACAGAAGAGATTTGTGGCTGCTTGTAATTAATAGGAAGGTCACCAAGAGGAAATACAGATTCCCCTGCAAGTTGGTGGTGGCAGAAGACATCAGCAGTTCGTGAAACCAGGAGATTTTCATTTCCTTAATCTTCTTAGTTAGATATTTACCACTCTTAATTGAGGCAGTTACCCTGGGGAGACATCCATAACACCCTTCTAGTGCTGCACATTTGAGCCAGGAATAATTGAGCTATGTCTCAATTCCAAAAGATTTGGTGTTCCTGCCACTGAAATGAGTGATTAATGGTGTGGTTACAAAGACAAATTAGAACACAGTTAACGTAGATCATTGGAGCTTAAACATCATTATTTATAAGGGAAGCAGCTCATGCTTCAGAATATCATCTGAAAAACAATGTGCATGAATCAAACTTGGTCTTAAAATTAGGTGAAATTCACCCCCTTAACATGTTGCATGTGATGACTATGACCCTGAAACAGTACGATAAGGAAAATTTGAAAATTTCTTTAAAATGTCAGTGGAATCTGTCATTGGTTTTTAAAGAATGTTCGAAAAGAACTTTTAAGAGTTTGCACCTATTGTAAAGGGATCAACTGTAACTCTCTTGGATAATAAATACTGGTCCATGCAAACTTGATGACAAAATAGGGCACATCAAAGCTATCCCGCGGGACAATGGCTACCTTGGTCAGATCATTGCTCATTGTGTATCATGCATACTCATGAACGGACCTAAGACCGCCACTTTCGGACCTGAAAATTGTCCAGTCTACCTCAACTTACCCTGGAATGGTAAAGTATCTCAAAAAATTTGATCAAAAGGTGAAGCCAGCCATTTCACGCTGCTACTATGCAGTGGCAACACGAGTGGTGTTTTCCACTAACAGGGTGTGGCTGTCAAGCCAAAAAGACCTTCTGCCTACCACACAAATGAGTAATGTGGTATATAAATTTCAGTGCCTGTGCAATGCCAGTACTGGCCATACATCCCAATGACAGGCGGACTGCATCAAACAGCAAGTCCCTTCGGCTGTTCTCAATGGGCAGAGTACTGACTGTATCAATCAACCCGTGCTTGCAAAACATAATGTCTAAAGTTAAATGTGATTCTGTGATTGGGCAACCCTTGCTGAAGAATCGCAAGTGTGCTAAGAATTACTCTAACAACCAATTTAAGATTATCAGACAGGCCCGCAATGTATCTCACTGATACTTGCTATAAGCTAAATATATTCATATGCAGGGACCTGTCCTCTGCAGGCAAAAGGAATATGTCCAGACAATGCAGTTTTGAATAAACAAAATCATAGGGGACAATAGTCCCCCAATCATTCTCCCTGGCAACATCTTGATCAATTAGAGCCTCTTTGCCAACAAATCAGCACCTCTTTTGCCAAGCAGCATAAACCGTTCTTCCCTTTGAAATTTGGCATTTTTGCATCTGTCCTGATGAGTGCAAGACGAAAAGCTTCGGTAGCATGTCTTTTTTTTCATCAATACTCAAGTGAGTGATCCGATGCACCACAGCTGAGTTGGAAAGATTGAGAGATTGTACGTGGTGCCACATTTATGTGGTGAGTAAAGCAAACGCTTGTTATTTTGAGAGATATTATTTGTTGTATCTGCTATTCTACGTGTAACTTATAGTTCATACCAAACACAATTTGACTGTTAATTCATGTTTAATTTACGTCGATTCTGATTGGTTTTGAAGTAAAAGTTGCAAAAAGTGAAAAATTGTTGGTGATTTCTTCATTTGGCCGTCATTTGGTAAATTTGGTTATTTTGGTTTATGGTTCCCCACAGGGATTGTAACATGTGAAGTAGTGAGCTATAACTAACCCAGCTCTTATAATTTACTCCAAAGGCTGTACGAGAGGGTGAAACACAAACAAACTGCTGAAAATAATGTTTTGATTCACTACTTCAGCAGTTGCCACAGAAACTGATCATTATTCAGCACTGGAAACATCTACTTTTCTCTGTCACAGTCTCTCTTGCCCAATACTCATTTCTGCAGTCATTCAAATCCACACATCAATTTGTGAAACACCAGCTGAAGATAATCTGTACACAATGTCACTGAACTATTCAACTTACATGGGCAAGTAATTTGACATTCCTGGCCATCTATTTGGATATGGTTCAAATTGATAGAATACGCAAGAATTCAAATGCCAAATTCTTGAATGAGCAAAACATTCCAATTGGGAGGCACACAAATAAAAAAAAAGTCCAGTGATTATTACATTACTTTTATGGTGAATCTTTGCAACGAAGGCAATTAGCTACAAGGAAAACTGTTCCCCTGCCCCACCGAGTTTGGCAGCAAGTGTTGGTATTAAGTACTCCAAGGTCAGTTATACAACTGTTACAGATGTTTTTATGTTACATTCTCAACAAGTTCTTGCACAGCTGGCTAGAAGGCAAAAGCAACATGGCTATGGATCCTGAAAAACCAGCTTTGGGGGACAGGAGTTACAATTTCTCATTTGTCTTCCTTAAACCCTGTCTTTGCGAGTTCCAGCAGTTTAAAATCTGGTCTTCAGCTATTTGTACAAAGTCCATGCTTGAGGAACTATCTGCACTAGAATATTGAAGTGGCATTTAAATGCAATGTAGAGGTCCCTATACTTTCTGCCCACAATATGTTTCAGCAGTGCACCCAGTGCGACATTTTCCATTTTCTACACCAGACATCCTATCAGTGGGGTTTCCAATTTAGTGCAATTAATGCTGAATTTGGTATATGTCTGTGCAGTGGCTCATGTTCATAAGAAACTGGATTAAGACTACTTAAACTTATTTTATTGACAACTCTCATTGCCAGCAGATAGAAGAAACTTCCATCAGATCAATCTGAACTGGATTCAAATTTAGGTACCAGTGCTGAAAGATTACATTGCCTAATCCCCAAAACATACCGATATTGGGTGAAAGATTGCACTCGAAATATTAATACATGTTTTCAAGTCCAGTTGGTGACTTCATTTTGTTCTAATTTTCAGCCTTTGTAGTTTAATTGTAACATAAATGTAAGAATAATGTGCCACTTTATGGTTGAAATGTGGGAAAGGAAACCTCCTGCTAGTTGCCACCTATTGCCCTCCCTCAGCTATTGAATTAGTACTCCCCCATTTGGAACAACACTTGGAAGAAGCATTGAGGCCAACAAGGACACAGGACGTACTCTTGTGGGAGGACTTCAATGTCTATCGCTAAGAATGGCTCAGCAGCACCACTACTGACTGAGCTGGCCAAATCTTGAAGAACATATTTGCCAGACTGGGCCTGGAGCAGGTGGTGAGAGAACTAACAAGAGGGAAAAACCTACGTGACCTTGTCCTCTCAAATTTACTAGTCACAGATGCGCCTATCCATGACTGTATTGTTCCACAGAATTCTTGTGGAAATGAGGTTTCTTCACACTGAGGCCAATGTTATGTGGCACTACTACTGTGCTAGATTCAGAACAGATCTTGCAGCTCAAAACTGGGCATCCAGCTTTGGACCATCAGCAATAGCAGCATTGTATTCAACCACAATGTATAACCTCCTGACCCACATATCCCTCACTCTGCCATGCCATCAAGCCAGGGGTCCAAACCTGCAATCAGGAAGAGACCACGCCTGGAGCAGCATCATGATATCTAAAAATGCGATGCCAAACTGGTGAAGCTACAACACGGGACAACATTCATGCTAAACAGTGGAAGCAGCATGCTAGAGACAGAGCCATGCAAACCCACAACCAACATATCAGATCAAAGCTCTACAGTTCTGCCACATGGAGTTGCGAATGGTGCTGGACAACTAAACAAGCAACAGGAGGAGAAAGCTCCAAAAACATCTTTATTCTCAACGGTCAGGAAGCCCAGCATATCAGTGCAAAAGTCAAGGCTGAAACCATAAGTATCTATGGGCAGCCTCCGACTGAGGGCCTCAGCATCACAGCTGCCAGTCTTCAGCCAATTCGATTCACTCCACATAATATCGAGAAATGGCTGGAGGCACTGGATACAGCAAAAGCTATGGGCCCCAGAATCCTGGCAACAGTATTGAAGACTGGCACTCCAGAAGTTACCACCCCCCTAGCCAAGCTGTACAGCTACAATAATGGCCTTTACCTGACAATGTAAAATTTGCCCAGGTGGATCCTGTCCTACATTAAGATGGACCAATCCAATCTGGCCAATTATTGCCCCATCAGTCTATTCTCAATCATGAGCAAAATAATAACAGTTGTCACTGGCAGTGCTACCAAGTGGCACTGCCTCACTAATAATCTGCTCACCAACGCTCAGTTTGGTAGTCTGCCAGGGCCAGTTGGCTCCAGGTCTCCTTACAGCCTTGGTCCAAACATGGACAAAAGAGCCGAATTCCAGAAGCGAGGTGAGAGTGCGCTTGACATCAAGGCAGCATTTGACCGAGTGTGACAACAAGAAGCCCTAGCAAAATTGAAGTCAATGGGAATAAGGGGTTGTTACTCACCACTAGATGGAGTCATACCTAAACCAAACTAAGATGGTTGTGGTTGTTGGAGGCCAATCATCTCTGCCCCAGGACATCAATGGAGGAGGTCCTTAGGGTAGTGTTCTAGGCCCAACTATCCTCAGCTGCTTCATCATTGACGTTCCCTCCGACATATGGTCAGAAGTGGGAATGTTACATGACGTTTACACAGTGACCAGTATAATTTGTAACTCCTCAGATAATAAAGCAAGTCATACCCACATGCGGCAAGACCAGGACAATATTCAGGTTTGGGCTGATAAGTGGCAAGCAACATTCATGCCACACAAGTGCCAGGCAATGATCACCTCCAACAAGAGAATATAACCATCGCCTGTTAGTCACGGACAGAGTTTATGGATTTTCTTACTGTCCTTGAACAAAGTGCTTACTTGTGAGGTTAGTGTGCTTTTGTACCCTTAGAATGGTTTGCCGATTTTAAATAATTTCCAGCAGCAAGCTTATGTGAATTTAAAAACAAAGAGGATTATTTATAATCAGACACTAGCCCAGGAGATTTAAACGTGACATCTCTCACATACACTATTATACAAAGATGAAGGAAAAAATTAAGTTACTAACTGATATTATTTCAGTCTCTTTCAAAGATGAAGGAAAAAATTAACAGTTACTATCTGATATTATTTCAGTCTCTTTCTTAGCAGGTCTGCAATTTCTTAGGTAAATTGATGCTGGAGTGGAGGCCTTGTAAAGCAGAAAATTCTCAGTAAGTTGTGAAGTTTCTTATAGCTGAATTGCCAGGAGGTCAACTCTTAGCTGAACTTAAAGATGGAACAGGCTGGGGGAGAATCCATCTCCCATTTTCAAGGTATAGCTGTTTTACCTTGGCTGAGTAGTTGGCTTGCAGCTGGTTTGATGGCTTTTTGGTTGATGTTTTAGATGGTATCTCTCATGGTGTTTCTGATCTGAACAGCTTCTGCTGTTATTTTCTTTAAAAGAACAGGTAACAGACATGGCTGCCTTGATCATGTGACTAATTACGAGTTCAAAGTCCTTCTTCCAAAAAAGGGAGTGGGTTGTTACTTTTCCACATACTGTGTTTTAGCCTTTCACACATTGAGCACTTTTGAGATAGCCATGATTTTGGTGAATGAATAACCCCATTCAATTTGTTACCCTTTTGAATGCCTTTCAGAAAAGACATTGGCTGGGATTTTAACAGGAGATTCAGCAGCCTGACCAGAAGTCTATTGACTTTCAGTGGGGCTAGAAAATCCCACCCATTGACTTTTGGTTTCTTTAATCAGCGTAGTAGAAAGGTGAGTTGGCTGATGCATGACAGTCTTGTTCTGTTGACAGTTCATTCTCAATAAAGGAACTTAAGAATTTCACAAGTAGCTGTGGTTGTCCATATTTTAATTAGATATTTGCTTGAGTTTCAAGTCTGTCTGGAGGCAAAGTCTCATGATGTGTGGGTCAACAATCTTAAAAGTGGACGTGCCCATTTTAAAATACAGATTTAAAATTTGTAATATCTTCTTTCCTTGATTGGGCATAACACCTTGATGTTCAGGAACATTACCACTGCTGAAACCCCCTCCATCAACATCAATGGGTTTACCATTGACCATACATTGACTTAAATGGACCATACTGAGGCTACAAGAGCAGGCCAGAGGCTAGCAATTCTGCAGCAAGTATCTCACCTCCTGACTCTCCAAAGCCTGACTACAATCTACAAGGCACAAGTCAGCATGGTGATAGAATCCTCTCCACTTGCCTGGATGAGCACAGTTCCAACAACACGCTAGAAGGTCGACACCATCCAGGTCAAAGCAGCCACTTGACTGGTGCTCGATCCTCCACCTTAAATATTCAATCCCTCCATTAGTGGTACACATGGCATAGTGCATACCATCTACAAGATGCACTGTAGCAGCTCACTAGGCTCCTTCAACAGCATCTTCCAAACCTGTGATCTCTACCACCTAGAAGAACAAGGGCAGCAGACATATGGGAACATTACCACCTGCAAGTTACGCTTCAAATCACACATCATCCTGACTTGGAAATATATTGCTGCTCCTTCCCTGTTCAAAATCCTGGAACTTAATACCTAAGAGCACTGTGGGTATACACCACATCAACTGCAATAGTTCAGGAAGGCAGCTCACCATCACCTTCTCAAGAGAAACTAGGAGCGGGCAATAAATACTGGCAACACTCACAAAAAAATTATACAGTGCCTTTCAGAATAGTCCAAGGCCCTTTACAGACACTGAAATAATTTTGAAGTGTAATCACTGTTGTAATGTAGGAAAGCAAGACTAATGAAACCACTTTCATGGATACAGGGAGCTAAAAACTTATCTGACTCAAATCCAAAAACATGACCCATTTTTATAAAAGGTTTTATATATTATTTGCATTAGTTTTTCAGCATAATTTTTCATGTTAGATAGTATGTTATGGATTAAAAAATTATGACTAAGTTGCTGCTTTTGAAATATTTGCCAAATCATCTGGTGCTATTAGATGTTAATAAATATATTACTTAAGTTCTATAAGGTTATTTACATTATTGTACATTTTTCATGAATACTCTGCATAAATGCTGAAATGTTCAGATTGATTGCACTCTGCCATTTTGCTTTCTGTTACTCAAAGGGTTGGTTTATTTTTGTTTGTATTTCCAGCATTATCTTTGCACACAAAGTTGGTTTAAGGCGATGCTTCACCTGCACTGATCAGTAAGCACCATGGCTGGTTCACTACAATTAATTTTATGGAGGAAAAGATCAGCCAGGGTTCCTGCTGGTTATAATCACTATTCAATGGGATTTGCAGAGGTGGTTCGGGAAGGAGCTGTTTAGAGAAATGTTGAGATCATCTCCAAGGTCAAACAACCCCAAGTACTCATGATTGAGGCACACATTATAATACCTATTTTAGTGATGCATTTGAGAGCAGTCATGGCTCACAAAAACACACTCCAACAATGAGCCATTTCTTCAGCAGGGTTAGAGGGAGGAAGGGATAGTAAATCAAAGAAAATGTGTCGGAAAATAAATCAGTCATTTGCATTTTTAAAATAATATTTATGAATGTGCAGCATGTCACAATCCTTCAGTATCTCTTGTTGGATGTTAACAAATGTATCATTTAAGCTTTTTTGGGATCTTTTCATTTTATCTGAATATATTCATAAATTCATATTTTATCACAGGCCCTGGACCCAAGTAAACAGACAAGTTTATCAATAGTGGTGAACTCCAAATTGTCTTTTCATTTATGTAAAAGAACTGCATCTCACTTTTATAATCACACTGTCTAATTATCCACTGGAGCAGGCTGCCCATCCAGAACCATTAATCTTAGGAGATAAAATACATGCATATTTCAAAATCTACAAAACTAATTCAGTTGAAAGATTAGCACGCAAGAGGGTTATATTCCTTTAAAAAAATATATTTACAAAACTCTGTTAACGTTATGTCAAATAAATCAGCCCCCAAAGAACAGATATTCCACTTAACAGCAAAGTGAATCTATATATGGATTAACCCTCCAATCTATTTCATACCACTAAATTTGAGTGCAAGCTGTTTTAGTTAAAAACAATTTATTTTTGGCTCCAACAGCCTCTGGTGACCTTGCACTTTCTTTGTTAATGCTGTCTTCTCTACTGTGTCAAAATGGTCCTCCAACAAAAGTATTAGAAAACTACTCTTATTTAACCGGTATAATAAAGTGGTATGTCAGTTTACTTGATCAGGCAATGTATTGTATCTAGGTTGTTTCCAAGTGGATGGCTGTCTATGTGCCATCTATCATAGGTAGATTTTTTTAAGCAACTTAAATGTACCGAGGTTTTCATTAAAATCAAATGTTTGTTTTATTTAAAAAAGCAAGAATATCTGTATATTCTTTTAAAGCAATATTCTGCTTTGCGACAATTGGAAAATATGAATTAATTGGCAAAGTTTAGCAATGCATTTTGAGGTGACACACCCTCAATTATCCCTTGTCACAAATCTGAGTTCATACAAGGTGAAGTACAGTGAACAGGCTTGTTCGCAAGCCTGCCTGGCTCCTTCTGTGCCACATGCTGTCAAGGAAATTAGTTCAGCCTGCAGTGGAGGATGGAACACACAGCCAATGTGACTGGAATAGCTCCAGGGATAAAAGGTCCTAAAGCTCGCCTATTTTTGGCCTTACAAAATAAGAAAATGTTTAAAAATGAGCATATCTTTTTTTTTTCCACTGTTTCCTCTAGTCCTGCTCACCTGAAACATGATTCTCTGCTTTAAAGGCTAGGCAGACAACCTTGTACCAGGCCTTGGAGAGTGAGCTTCTGACTTACATAGACCTTAATTACAGAGTTCTTAAGGCCTGTGTTGATGGATTGGGAATGGTGATTGGGGTTGCTAGGAAGGTGCTGGAATTCACCTTGTGAGGAAAGAGCTAACCACTTGCCAGGGGCACTAATCAGCAAACATTCTGCTACAGTGTTAGATCAGTTTAAAGAAAAAAATAGGTATTGGCATAATTACCAAACAAGTAATTACTGCTCTTGTTAAAAAAAAATGCCTACAGGGGCTGCTGCTTCAGAAACATTTACACCGTAGCACCAACTACCTGATAATTTATTTAATAGAGGAAAGGAAAAATCACAAAGTAAATTAAGAGCAAGTTTTTAATAGCAACGTCTACCTTCACCTAAACAGGAATCAAGTACTTTAGTTTGCAGCAAACAATGAAATTCTTCCTTGCACCTTAACATTGTTAGACATTATAAATGGACTGTTTGAATAATAACTTATTTGGTGTGCACAAACCTTACACACCTGTATAACCAAGGATGCCTATCTCAGTGATTGAAAGTGAAACTGTATTACTGTCATTTTTCTCAACAAAAGAATAGAAAGGTTCGAATTAGCTTGAATACTTAATACTGTTACCAGACAAGTCACACATTTCTTTTCTTGTAAATCTAACTGCATTAAGTAAATTACACCAATTTGTGCTGTTAAGGTGCAGTGGAAGTTGAAGTAACTAAAAATTTTGAATCAGTCATGTGAAAAGGAAGAAAATATGGGAAGGGCAGAAAAACGGTAATGCAAATCTAGCAATTTCTATGACTCTGGCTTGAACAGAATAGGCATTTCACATTCCTCTGAAAGTAAGGGCCATTTCCTCATAAGGTGGTTCTCTTTTCCCTGCTATTTGGAGCAACATTTTGCCAGCAACAAAGAAATGGCCAATTAGTGCACGTCATCAAGAGCCATCGTTATTTCATTCTGGGCTCAGCCTGATTTTCACATTGCTGGGAATATTCATACCGGAGAAAGTCCAAATTTTAAAGCTGGTGACATTTGAGCAGCTACACATACAAGAGAGAGCAAAAATTTTAAAAGACTTCTGGACCCAAGGAAAGGGGTACCTTTATGTCAAATGTTCAGGTGGGGTCCCAGGTCTCTGAATTTGCATCATAAATTATGCAGGATGCACTTGGAATATAGGTAACTACGTGCTACTATATAACAAAGTCTCAATGGAAGAGTGTCATTCGCGAGATTATGGTCAAACTCAAATTCCACAGCAGCCCCTCCAAGTAAGTAAAAGATTGATTTTGCTCCAGCATAAACTTCTTCAGTCCAGTTAAAACTATGTGGCCGTATCATGATAGAATTTTACGTTGAGTTTGAAAGTGACATAGTTCATTCTGAAACTAGAGTATTAAATCCACACAAAGGAAACTATGAAGCTGAGGGGCAAATTGGCCATGGTGGATTGGGAAAATACACTACAACATTTGACAGTAGACAGGCAATGACTGGTATTTAACAAAGTATTACATGTTCTACAACAAATATACATTTCTCTGAGACACAAAAACCCATCAGGAATGGTGAATCACCCATGGCCAATGTAAGAAGTTAATGATTGCATTAGATCAAAGGAAGTGGATTGCATTAGATCGAAGGAAGTGGCTTATAAGGTTGCCTGGGGATTGGGAGCAATTTAGAACCCAGCAAAGGAAGACCAAGAAACTGACAAAGAAAGGGAAAAGAGGGTATGAATGCAAACTAGCGAGAAACATAAAGGTGGACTGTAAAGACTTCTTTAGGTATGTGAAAAGGAAAAGATTAGCTAAGACAGATATGAGTCCAAATACAGGTGAAGACTGGACAATTTATAATGGAGAATAGGGAAATGGTGGAGAAACTAAACAATTACTTTGTCCCTGTCTTCACAGAGGAAGATACAGAAAAAATGGGAACCAGGGGACTTGTGAAAATAAGGAACTGAAAAAAATTAGTATTAATAAAGAGGTAACACCCAAAAAAATTAATTAGATTGAAAGTTGATAAATCCCCTGGACCAGATGAGTTACATCGCAGAGTGTTGAAGGAGGTAGCTATAGAGATAATGGATGCACTGATAATTAACTTTCAAAATCTATGGGTTCTGGAAAGGTTCCTGCAGATTGGAAAGTAGCACATGTAACCTCACTATTTAGGAAGGGAGGGGGAGAGAAAAGGTAGAACTACAGACGTGTTAGTTTGACGTCAGTAGTAGGGAAAATGTTAGAATCTATAATAAAGGATGTGATCATGAGATGCTCGGAAAATAATGATAAGATTGGGCAGAGTCAACATGGATTTATGAAAGGGAAATTATGTTTGACAAACGTGTTGGAGTGTGACCTGTAGCATAGGTAAAGGAGAACCAGTGGGTGTGGTGTATTTGGATTTTCAGAAGGCTTTTGATAAGGTCATAAATAGGAGGTTACAAAACAAAATTATAGCACATGGGATTGTGAGTAATATACTGCTATGGATTGAGAATTGGTTAATTGACAGAAAGCAGAGAGTAGGGATAAACAAGTCATTCTCAGGATGGCAAGCTGTTACTATTGGGGTACCGCAAGGATCAGTGCTGAGGTCACAGCTGTTTACAAGCTACATAAATAATCTGGATGTGGGTACCAAATGTAATATTTCCAAATTTAATGACACAAAAATAGGTGTGAAGGATGTGAAGGAGGCTTTATGGGAATTGGACAGGCTAAATGCATGGGCAAGAACATAACAGGTGGAATATAATGTAAGTGTGAAGTTATCCGCTTTGGTATAAAAAAGGAAGGCAGAGTATTCCTTAAATGGTGACTTGTTGGGAAATGTTGATGTCTAAAGGGACCTTGGTGTCCTTGTTCATGAGTCACTGAAAGCTAGCATGTAGCTGCAGCAAGCAATTAAGGTGGCAAATGGTATGCTGACCTTCATCACAACTGGATTTGAGTACAGGTGTAAATATGTCTTGTTATAATTGTATAGAACATTGGTGAGACTGCAACTTGAGTATTGTGTACAGTTTTGGTCTCCTTAACTAAGGAAGGATATACCTGCCATGGAGGGAGTGCAACAGTGGTTTACGAGACTAATCCCTGGGATGGCTGGATTGTCTTATAAGAAGAGATTGAGGAAACTGGGCCTGTATTCTCTAGAGTTTCGAAGAATGAGAGGTGATCCTATTGAAACTTGCAAAAATCTTACAGGGCGTGACAGGGTAGATGAAGATAGGATGTTTCTTCTGGTTGGTGAGTCTAAAACCAGAGGGCACAGTCTCAGAGTAGGGGGCAGGCAGGCCATTTAGGACTGAGATGAGGAGGAATTTCTTCACTCACAGGGTGGTGAATCTTTGGAATTCTCTACCAGAGGGCTGTGGAAAATCAATGAGCATGTTCAAGACAGAAATCAATTGATTTCTGGATACTAATGGCATTAAAAGATATGGGGGATAGTGCAGGAAAATGGTGTTGAGGTAGATATCAACCATGATCTGCTTGAATGAAGGAGCAGGCTCAATGGGCCATATGGCCTACTCCTTCTCCTATGTTCCTAAGTTCCTATCCCATATAATATCTTTTACATTATTACATTTGCCATTGCATCGTGCCCTCATCAGCTCTGTATATAAATGTTGTATAATGTCATGGAAAATATTTTCATATGACACAAATACCCTTGAAGGAATGAAGTCTAACTGATGTTGAACTGTTTTTAAAGTGAGCAACATAACTTCAATGATATAATTATGAACCTTGCTTAGTACGTGATCCTTATAGGAATACACCTGAAAAATTAATTTATCTTTTTCATTTTTTGTGTAGGTTGCTCTGCTGCGAGTTTCCAGCATTTATTATTGACACTGGACCCCATGAAGTCCCATGGCATCAGGTCAAACATGGGTAAGGAAACCTCCTGTTGATTACCACGTACCACCCTCCCTCAGCTGATAAGTCAGTGCTCCTCCATATTGAACATCACTTGGAGGAAGCACTGAGGGTGGCAAGGGCACAGAATGTATTCTGGGTGGATGGAACTTCAATGTCCATCACCAACAGTGGCTCAGTAGCACCACTACTGGCCGAGCTAGCCGAGTCCTAAATGAAATAGCTGCTAGATTGGGTCTGCGGCAGGTGTTAAGGGAACCAACAAGAGGGAAAAAAACATACTTGACCTCATCCTCACCAGCCTGCCTGCTGCTGATGCATCTGTCCATGACAGTATCAGTAGGAGTGACCACCACACAGTCATTGTGGAAACAAATTGCTGCCTTCACATTGAGGATACCCTCCGTGTTGTGTGGCACTACCACCATGCTAAATGAGATAGATTTTGAACAGATCTAGCAACTCAAGAAGGGGCATCCATGAGGCACTGTGGGCCATCGGCAGCAGCAGCAGAATCGTACTCAAACACAACCTATAAACTCATGGCATGGCATATCCCCCACTCTACCATTACCATCAAGCCAGGGGATCAATGAAGAGTGCAGGTGGGCATGCCAGGAGCAGCACCAGGCATACATAAAAATGAGGTGTCAACTTGATGAAGCTATAACACAGGACTACTTGCATGCCAAACAGCACAAGCAGCAAGTGATAGACAGAGCTAAGTGATCGCACAACCGATGGATCAGATCTAAGCTCTGCAGTCCTGCCACATCCAGTCATGAACGGTGGTAAACAATAAAGTCACTGGAGGAGGAGGGTCCACAAATATCCCCATCTTCAATGATGGAGGAGCCCAGCACAGCAGTGCAAAAGGTAAGGCTGAAGCATTCACAACAATCTTCAGGCAGAAGTGCTGAATGGATGATCCATCTCAACCTCCTCCAGAGGTCCCCAGCATCACAGATACCAGTTTCAGCCAATTTGATCCAAGTGATATCAAGAAATGGCTGAAGGCACTGTATACTGCAAAAGCTATGGGTCCAGATAATATTCTGGCAATAGTACTAAAGACTTGTGCCCCAGAACTTACTGCACCTCTAGCCATGCTGTTCCAGTACAGCTACAACAGAGGTATCTACCCGGCTATGTGGAAAATTGCCTAGATATGCCCTGTACACAAAAAGCAGGACAAATCCAACCCAGCAAATTACCACCTCATCAGCCTACTCTTGATCGTCATAAAGTAATGGAAAGGGTCATTAAAAGTGCTATCAAGCAGCACTTGCTTAGCAATAACCTGCTCACTGATGCCCAGTTTGGGTTCCGCCAGCTCCACTCAGCTCCTGACCTCCTTACAGCCTTGGTTCAAACATGGACAACAGAGCTGAACTCCCTAGGTGAAGTGAGTGTGACTGCCCTTGACATCAAGGCAGCATTTGACCGAGTGTGGCATCAAGGAGCCCTAGCAAAACTGAAGTCAATGGAAATCAGGGGAAAAACTCTCTGCTGGATGGAGTCATGCCGAGCATAAAGGAGGATGGTTGTGGTTGTTGGAGGTCAGTCATCTCAGCTCCAGGACATCACAGCAGGAGTTCCTCAGGGTAGTGTTCCAGGCCCAACCACCTTCAACTGCTTCAACAATGGCCTTCCTTGCATCATAAGGTCAGAGGTGGGGATGTTCTCTGATGATTGCACAATGTTCAGCACCATTTGCAACTCTTCGGATACTGAAGCAGTCCATGTCCAAATGCAGCAAGGCCTGCACAATATCCAGGCTTGGGCTGAAAAGTGGCAAGTAACATTCGTGCCACACAAGTGTCAAGCAATGACCATCTCCAACACGAGAGAATCCAACCATCACCCCTTGATGTTCAATGGCATTACCATCATTGAATCCCCCACTATCAACATCCTGGGGGTTACCATTGACCAGAAACTGAACTGGACTAGCCATATAAATACCGTGGCTACAAGAGCAGGTCAGAGGCTAGGAATCGTGCGACGAGAAACTCACCTTCTGACTCCCAAAAGCTTGTAAACCATTTACAAGGCACAAGTCAGGAGTGTGATGGAATACTCCCCACTTGCCTGGATGAGTTCAGCTCCCACAACACTGAAGAAGCTTGACACCGTCCAGGATAAAGTACTTGATTGGCACTGTATCCACAAACATTCCCTTCCTCCACCACTGACGCACAGTAGCAGCAGTGTGTACCATCTACAAGATGCACTGCAGGAATTCACCATTGCTCCTTAAACAGCACCTTCCAAACCCTCAGCCACTGCCACCTAGAAGGACAAGGGTAGCATACAGATGGGAACACCACCACCTGGAAGTTCCCCTCCAAGTCACTCGCCATCCTGACTTGGAAATAGATCGCTGTTCCTTCACTGTGGCTGGTCAAAACCCTGGAACTCTCTTCCTAACAGCACTGTGGGTGTACCTACACCACATGGCCTGCAGCGGTTCAAGAAAGCAGCTCATCACCACCTTCTCAAGGGCAACTAGGGCCCAGCCAGCGAAGCCCACATCCTGTGAAGGAATAAAAAGAAACCTGTGGAAAATTATATTAAATGATTTATTATCTTGTGCTTATGTCCCCCAAAGTTGTTGTGATATGCTTTAATTTAGTAAGCATACCCTGTTTATACTGCCATAGCCATGCTAAAATAAATTCAGCATTACTTTCACTTTGTAGCAAAACAGGTATTGTAATTTTCACTCCACCAAGCTCCAGGTTATTTTCAGGCTGAACATTATTAATGTAAACAAAGCTGAATCACATTTTACTGTCTGCATGTCTCCAGTCAAGAGGTTTGATTTATTTATAGTATTTTACATTTCTAAAATGAATTTGCTTTGGCAAATTTATTTAGGATGGGTTACAAGAAGCTGCTCTGTGAATACTCAGATCACAAGACACCAATCTTATAAGTAGCACTGGCTGGAGTAATAGACTTTGCCTGGCTAACTACTGCACAGACTAACTCCATGTTATTTTAAATATTTGAAATATGCAATTTATTTCACATGCTTCAGATAAACTCACTTCACTGTTTTATTATAGCTCTGAGGGCTGAGCATTATAAAGTTGCCATATTCAGATATTAGAATCATGGCATGTCGAGCCTTATACTGAATAAGAATGATTTTATTATTCGTGTTTCAAGATTTTTAATGGCTAACACTCGTGCCAGTAAACCAACCTCAGATCAACATCTATGCTTGCTTCAAGTTTTACTGCCAGCTGATATCCCATAACATTGTTCATGAGTCAAAAGAGATAATAAATATGTCTCCTGGTTATGCAAATGTCTCTCTGTACCTTCTCCACTCCCCCAACTCTTTGTCTATGTCAGTCGGTTTCTGTACTGACTTAAAAAAACTCACTCTTGCTGAATCCCTCTTTCTGCAAATCTAACCTTCCCTAAGAAATCTCCCTTTGCTATTTCTGCTTTTTGTGAAAGTCTGCCATACCATGTCTTTCTCTACTATTTTAGTCATTCTTTTCTCTGTTCGCCTTTTTCATTTTCTTTGCTTTATATTATCTTATTTACGCTTTAAACCTTTAAATCTGTGTGTTAAGTTCACTCGGTAAGGTTAATTACATAGCAACAGCTCCAGCACCACACTCAAGAATGGAAGGAAGATATGGGTCAGGTCTGGGAGAAGAGAAATGCAGGAAAAATACAATTAAAATACTGGAGAACACCAAACATGATAGGAAGAAAACAAAGCAAATAATTTTAAAATAGCTACAAAAATGTGATGGTGATTGGAAGTGTTCTGTTTACTGATGGTACATATGGAATGAAAAGGGTGGAGGGGTGAGGGGATAATACAAGTGAAATAAATCATTTTTACAAGTTAAATTAGGAAATAGCATTATGAAGAATTGGCAGGACAGATAAGGAGTGCAAATTAGAACACAAAAACAAGAAGAAATCTTTGTGAATTTGCAAAATTGATTGTGAGAACTCTATTGGTCTGTGGTATCACATGATTAGTGAGTACCAATGCAGGCATCAAATGTGGGTTATGTAGTAAGCAAGAACCAATTTGTAATAGGGTAGTGACAAAACAACAGGCAGAAAACTTTTTAGAAATAAGATAGATATGGTTATTTGGTAGTACAGAACTCGAGTATTGCTAAAAAAAGCATGCTAAGCTTTACATCTTATACTCATCTTTGCCTACCTGCACAGAGGTGCCACAGGGAAATTGTTATAATAAACTGTTTAAACTTAAAACTAAAATGTTGAAACATTTTTTATGACATGTTCCCTCATGTGAAACTGTCACATGAGCTGGGACATGTGTGTTAACTTTAATAAAAAATTTTCTGAAAATTTTAAATCATTCATGGAACCTCATCCCTTGAGGTTGGATGGGCAGCTCAGTCGACTGCCTTAACTGCTTTTTAACAGGTCTTAATGAGCCTTTGACAGTTCAGTGGGTGCGCAGTCAAGTCAGCTGCACGCACACCCGATGTCACCCCGCATCATTTTGCGCCTCGGCAAGCGGGCCCCGTCCCTGCTCGCCAAGCCGAAGATTCTGCCCTCTGTGTCTAATGGTAACTCTTCACCGGTTTGTATGCCTGTAAAGATATTGCTGGGGCAAAGGAATAGTGGGAATTTGAAGACTATTCTTGTGCCTGTATTGAGATCTTTCCAACCTTTTTGTCTGGTGTAATATAGCTCTTTTTTTTTGTTTAATAAATATTTTATTCTGTGTTAAAAGTTCATCAGCAGATTCCTGTGAATTTGTTCAGTAACTTTCCTCCATGGTTTCTAAAAGAAAAGTTAGGATCTATCAAACCAGTTTTCACTCTGGGTTCTGACTTGTGCAGCTTGTATTGTAACACTTAACATACTTACAATGGACCATTTCTATAATGCTGTACTGGGGAGCAATATAATTACATGATGATAAGAGGTGAGTTTTAACCAGAGTATAATCAGAAGTCATCAGACACTGAAGGGATACTATATTTTAGCACAGTTGGCATGGGGGTGTTGTCGAATCCCAATTTTTTTCTTTCACTGAAATGGTTTTAAGTTAACAAATCAAGAGATATTCCCAAACAATAATGATGTTATGCAGTGATGGAATGCATTATTTTTAGTTGACTGTTTGTTAGCCATGTACTTAGCACAGAACAGTTTTTTTTAAACTAGGTCAGGTCTGTCCATTTCTTAGTACCCTATGATTGGAAAATTCAATAATGAGCAATGAGCTGTGGCGGAGATTTATGTAAAACCAGAGGCTGTGCAGATTCATGTGGTAATGTCATGTGCAACCTCAGGCATCAACTATGTAATGTCATCCATCTAGAGCTAGTCTAATTGACATGTTTGGCAGCATGAGCATGTTTGTAAAAGTTAACCCAACATGTCAAGGTAATGGGGTTAACAGTTGAGTATTAGCAGAAGCAGTGCTACTATACAACATTTCAGTTGGTATGTTTGGGCAACACCAATTTGAAATACAAATTTCTGGTCTATGTGCTCCATAATAATAACACAGACATATATTTGGAGTTCTTTTCCATTTGTAGTGCAATTATATCCACCTGGTTTGTTTGCATTTTTATATTTTGTATTTGGTTATCCACCATCTTTGCGTAGTGAGGCTTCCTGCTCATCATCCAGTCCTGGATGAGGCACAATTACCTCCAGTTAAACAATGGGAAGACTGAAGCCATCATCCTCGACCCACACAACTGCCCCACCACCACAAATTCCATATGTATGACAATTCCAGGCCCTCCCAACCACTGTCTCAGGCTGTACTATTCGATTCCCAGCTGAGCTTCCACCCCATAAGAGAAAATTAAATAAATTAGTTAACAGGCAGACAAATAAAAAAAAAAAGAGAATGGCATAAGATGGCAGAGAAAGACAAGTATAGAGAAACAGTAACTGCCTGCCTCTGTCCCTACTTCAGACCATCCTCTGCTGAAACTCTCATTCATGCTTCTGTTAACATCAGGCTTGATTATGCTAATACTCATTAAAACAGTGACTACACTTCAAAAGTACTTAATTAGCTATGAAACACTTTGAAATATCTGGTGGTCATGAAAGGTGCCACATAAATGCTAGTCTCTTTTTCTTCTCTCTCTCCTGTCAGGTCTCTCATTTTCTATCCACCATAAACTTCAGTCCATCCAAATCTGTGTTCCCCAGATTCTATACTACACCAAGTCCTGCTCATCCATCGCCCCTGTGCTCACTGGACTGCATTAGCCCTCAGTCTTCCAAATTCTCAAAATTAAAATTCTCATCTTCATGTTCAAATTCCTTCATGACCTTACCCCTTTCCTACCTCTGTAGTCTCCTCTATCCCTACAAACAAACTCATTTACCTGAAGTTTCAACTTCAGTGGAGTCATAAAATGGCCAATATTGAATCAGCCGCCCAAGATGCAGCCCCCTCTGCTCCCATTCTTCTTTTGGAAAATCAGGCACTCATGCAACTGGCAGCAGCTCCAACATTGCCATCCCCCCCACCCCCCACCCCCCAGAAAAGTTGAAAACTCGGCATATTATATTTTTCTTCGAAGCAGCCCAGGAGCGAATTCCACTGATTATATTTCATGAAAAGCAGTTTGTCTGTAACTCCCAATTTTTTGCTCTTAAATGACAGAGTGGATGTTTCTGTGCCTGCTGCAGGCATGGAACTTCAATGGAGAGGCCTGATAATTTTGCAGACACGAAAGCAGTTGGCGTCAGTTAGATTTTGATATTTTACTGGAGACCCAGCAATTCTGGAAGCATATAAAAATGCTGAAAAATGACAAGGAGCCATAAAACCCAGCTCCTGCTAATGATTTCTATTAAACATATAAATGGGCTGCTTTCAAAAAGCAAAATGTCTGTTCCAAAACCAGATGGGCAATAACACTAGTTGCTTTACAGTGTGTGGCTATTATCTCTTTCTGGCTCACAGTGCTGCCTATTTATGGTTTTGCTGAACTATGCAACGACAAGCAAATCCAGACATTAAGTAATCCTGATACAAGGAAATTCCTAACATACTCAGATTGTTATGAAATAGTTCTTTGCCCTTCACAGTGCTGCTATACAGTCTTAATGGTTTTCCATGTTTCTTTAGGTTGTTTCTGTCACTGAACTGAAAAAATTTTCCATTTCCATACTGAAGGAAGAGAAGGCGAGTACGAGGAGGAAGTACTCTCAATGTGAAGGAATCTCCTTGGTAAATACTTCAAAAAGGGGAAAAAAAGATTCCACACTTTATAGAAGGAATATGATTTTTAAATTTCTTTTCCTCTCACAGCAGTCTGCTATTTGGGGCTTCAAATTCACATGGAAGTGGTCCTTTTCACGTTAGCTATAACCTGCTTCAGCAAGCATTGTTAGCAATAATCTGGCTTTCAGAATGGAAAAGGCTGGCAATCGATTTATGAAGGGAACAAAATAAAAATGCAGTAACTCGCAGAGTATGCAAGTTTCCTGCTTTTCTGTGGTACTCATACCTTCAGGCCAGTACGTAGAAACTATAAGGATGAGATTACTGCTGATTTTACCACTCACCAACTTGTGAAACCCATTGTTAATATCAACCAAATGGTTCTCCTAAGACTCTACAGTGCACAACCCCAGAAGGCCACTTTAGGGTGATATTTTACATTAAAAGCTGTGCCATCTGAATGTGGCTACTTCATTACACCTGCAGCATTTAGATTGATAGAGAACAAAACTGGATTTGGATTAATTTTGGAAGTAGGGTGTTGTTAATGATAGGCAGCTCACTTTTGCTTTGTTCTCTGCCATGCTTTATACAGACTCTTTGCCCTTCAGACAGTGCTTCTGCATAGTCTTAATGATTTTCCATGTTTCTTTTGGCTGTTCTGGTGTCTTGACTGGAGAATGAGAGCAGTTGGGACAGACTCCACGCCCCCCTCAACCTCACAGAGTGATGTTGCTGCCCATTGCCTCCCAAACACCATTAATAACATGGAAGAATCATAAGTTCCAACCACAATTCAACAGCAAACATTTTTTGGTTGTGATAATCTGAGGTGCAATACACCTTTAAGAGAACTTGAGCTGATTGACCATGTGATTGTATTACCCAACTGCTGTGTAGCGCAGGCTACATTGTTAATCAGTAGTTTTAGAGTGGGGTTTGGTTGGAGAAGGCACTTGTGTTAGTGCTCTGCTACTTATGTTAATAAACAGCATGTGCTTCATCTTAGAATGGTCTCTCTGCATCACCTTGATTACCAACTCACTCATTGGTAAATAGGTGCGCAACTGTGTTTGCTGAGCAAAGTGACCTGATAGAAGGAACATAACACTGGTTAACAATCTGCATCTCTTTTCAGGCTTCAGTTTTATAATTCAGATAAATCAGTCCTTCAGGTATAGTTGAAGATTGTTGCGCCCATCGATGCTTATGCACAAAGTAAATATAAACAGGCTGTCTCAGTTGGGAACATATTTACCTCTATTAGCAGGCCATTCATCATTGAAATCCTGTTGTAGTTTGACACTATCCCAAAATTTTAACCGCAGTTTCAAAAACAAAAAAATTGAAAAGTGCAATTTAAACAGTATTTACGTGGAGCACAGAGTGTGTTCCCTTCTCCTCTGCTGATTGGCATGCATCTACTCCCTGTTACAGGCACTGACTCATGTTAGATTATGATTCCCTGGGTACTGGCATTCCAAGTGGTCCTTCTGGACATGTTCCTGGAAAGCACATGCAACACATTCAATCCTGCTCTCAACGAATGTCCAAAGATGCACATTTTCCACCAGAGATGACTAGATAGCAATCTCGCTATTTGTTTTCCCTTCACTAGTCCAAGGATAGTGAAGATAATTTGGGTTCATTTTTTTCTTGCAGGCAAGGTTGGTGAATGAACATAAGTATTAAATGCAATGCATATCTTTGCCAATAAGAAAAAAGGAAACTTTGTGGTGTACTTCTTTAGGAATATCTCATTCCTGGAATATTTTTTATTTTAAGCTGATGTACTACTGGTTGATTAGCAACAACCTCCTTGCCAAAAAAAAGTTTAAAATGGAGGCTCTGGTAAAGTTATGCAAGTATTACACTGTTCTTATTTGAAAGTGGTCATCATTTTCTCCAAAAACTCTCATTGCAGGGGTATTGCATCCATTTGAATGGTTGCTGAATACTTCTAAAATCAATGGCTGCTCCTTTAAATGCTGCCGATTCACAATTTCACATCCTTCCTCTTGATCCACTCCCACACACATTAACATCCAAAAAGTTATTTTGGGTGCTCAGTCATTCGATGAACACTTTGCAAGTTCAAACCAGAACACGCCAGCTTTTCAACAGCATTGCTCAACTGAACTGACACCGTGTTCTCTACTGACGTCCTTGATAGTAATCCTGTTGCACTGTTTTGCTGCTGTTCCCATCTGTTTTAACCACAAATCTTTCGTAAAGTTCTCATCCTATTGGCTACCAGTCTTTGCCATGCATTTCCAAACTTTCACTTCCATAATAAAGAATCAGGTGGTAGCTGTCAACATCATCACCGAAATTTTGAGATACTTACTTATTTCCCTTTTTAAAGAAAAAAAAATTCACTGTTATATTGCACACTCAGCATTTCATTAAATTTGTTCATGGGATTGAGTGCTGCTGAGAAAGTGGTTGTGAGCTACCTTCTTGTACTCCTGCAGTCCATGTGGTGTAGATAAACTCAACAGTGCTGTTAGGGAGGGAGTTCTGGGATTTTTACCCACTGACAGTGAAGGAATGATGATATAGTGCCAAGTCAGAATCAGTTGCCCTTGTTCTTCTAGGTGGTAGAGGTCACAGGTTTGGAAGGTGCTATCAAAGCAGGCTTAGCAACTTGCTGGAGTGCATCTTGTAGATGGTATACACTTGCTGCCACTGTGCATTGGTGGTGGAAGAGGCAGTGAATGTTTAAAGTGGTGCCAATCTGACAGGCTGCTTAGTCCTGGATGGGGTTAACCATTTTGAGTATCATCCAGGCAAGTGGAGCATATTCCATCACACTCCTGATTTGTACTTTATACAGGATGGATAGGCTTTGGGGAGTCAGAAGATCAGTTACTTGCCACTGAATTCCCAGCCTCTGATCTGCTCTTGTAGCCACTGTATTTATGTGGCTGATCCAATTCGGTAACCCCCTGCCACCAGGAAGTTGACGGTGGGGTATTCAGCGATGGTAATGCCATTGAAAGTCATGGGGAGATGGTAGATTCTCTCTTGTTGGAACTGGCCCTTGCCTGGCACTTGTGTGGCATGAATGTCACTTGTCACTTTTCAGCCCAAGCTTGATTGTTATCCTGGTCTTGCTGCTTGCAAGCGTGGACTGCTTAAGTACTACTACTACAATTAGAGTGTATTCATTTTTAATGCACTGGTGATTCTTATCTACATTTTATATCTGACCTCTGCAGAATCATGCAGATGAACAATTGTTGTGGATTATTTTAGGAGTGGGTACATCTTTTTACTTAAATCTGCAACTCACGAAGTAGCATGTACTGCATGCTGTGTGCGCACCAAAGCTGGCAGCATGTCCAGTTGTTCTAACTGGCTGCATTTATTACTAGTTAGTAACATATAATGAAGTACTGCCCTGGTGGTTATTAAGGTTTAGCCATTTAGTGGCTGAGTAGGTTTGTTCTAGGTACAATCTCTCATCTGTGAAGAGTTACCTTTTCTCGGCTGTAGGGTCACTATAAATGGATTAAAGTGCTCTTTGGTCATGGAGAGAAATTCTAAAAGGTCCCCTCACCATTTTAGTACCTAAACACAATCCCTGTCAAAAATGCACGTGCATCCATCACACCCAGCTTGACTTTGATGTCGAAACTCAACCTCGAGACTCAGTCATCAATAATTTAATAAGATTATAAGAAATAGAAGCGGCAGTACACCATTCTTGTTTTTGTTTTCCAAATTTCCACTTGTTAAAGGAACAGGTAGTGACCGGTGCATGCTGACTCAAATTCAGTTCCCAACTATGTGTCCTCTCCAATCCTGGGAATTTAAAAAGGTACAAAACATAAATAAGAAAGGAGGCTTGCCTATTATTTTCGTTGCAAGGACAAGTGAGGTTACATTTTTGCGGCAAAATAATTGTCTTGATCTGATTTGATTCAGTTGCGGGGCTGACAAATAAATCAGAATAGATTTGTTAAAAACTTCCACAGGTAGGTAGATGGTGCTCCTTCAACCTTATCCTAAAGCAGCATCCAAAATATTTTTTTCAGAAGGAAAATAATCTAAATGAGATGATGAACTTCAAAATATGGAAGTCCACTGAATATATCTTACACAGCAGGCCAAGTGTGCAATCAATGCCTCCAAATGCTGATGTATGGAATTTAATTCATTTCCTTCCACTTGAATCTGGAGGGTGGGTGATTTTGTTGGTTGCGGGGGTGGAGGGGTGGGGGGGGGGGGGGTCAGGTGATAAAAATCAACCATTGATTTTCTGACAGTTTTAACCTGTGTCATCAACTATCACATTTCATAACAGCCTGTGAGGTAGCCAGCATTTACTGATTGTAGCAAGCTAACATTTAGCAGCCAGTCTACAAATGACTCTTGCAGTGAAATAAATGAACAGAAATTTCCAGTTTTTGATAATACAATAATTCAGAAGAGAAGTAATGTTTTAGTCATACTCAACAATGTGGACGTGCATAAATATGTATAAAATAAGACTCAAAACAAAAATTGCAAACTTAATTAAAATTGGCAAGATGCATCTGCCAGATGGGCCACAAAGAATTGTTAGCTGACATTACTGAAGGGGTACACTTTCTTGGGTATGGAGCTAATAGATTACTTGGGTACAGCAAATAAAGAACAAAGAACAATCATGCAGAGGAGCACATATCCCCAATGGGATGTCTGATCTAACTTTCAGTCCATTAACTTAAAAAGGACAGAAAATTGGACCAACTCTCTTGCAAGCATGTGCTCTGCCCCCAATTTCGCTCTCTGCATGCATGCATTTAATCCAATACGCCCAGGTGCAGGATCAAGAAATTCAACCCGGTGCTGTTACTCTATGGCCAGCATTTTATGTTTGGCTTGCGGGGATGGGCTCCGCTCGCCGATGTGTGGTGATGTCGGGTGTGCATCCCAACGTCACCATGCTTCATTCCGATCTTTTGTTCAGTGGGTGCGCACTGGCTGCGTGCCCACCAAACTGTCAAAGGCATGTTAAGGCCATTTAAAAACCAATTCGCCCATTTAAAAACCAATTAACCCTATTGAGAAAGCTGCCTGGATGGGCAGACGAAAAGCCCAGGCGACCTTTGCATTTATCATGAAACCTCATCCACGGGTGGGATGAGGTTTCATGAAGGCTTTATAAATTAAAGAAAAATTATGAACTTTCATAAACATGTCCCAGCTCATGTGATACTGTCACATGAGGGACATGTCTGAATAATTTGATTTTTTTAAATTTTCCCCAACTTTAACCCTGAAGTTAATCTCCCTGAGGCACGATTTCTGTACTCTTTCGCGCGCATGCACGGAACAGTGCAGGCCCCAACTCTCCCCCTCCCGCCCACACAGGTAGTGCTGAGCGCTACCAGCCAGCCCGACAGGGAGAAAATTCTTCCCTATGTTTTAGTCTTTTTCCTTTCTCGCTCTCCCCTTTCCTGTGCTTCTCACGACACACTTAGTTGCAATAGTTACAAGTGTTTCCTCTAGGTTGCCCCAGCTGCAGTGCAGGAAAGGGAAACATCTATGAAACGATGGCTATTCCATCATTTGTAATGCACTGAAATGCTTTTCATTAAAACTGCAGGGCACATGCTAAAATAATCGTGCTTGCATAGCAACCCCAAACTTGAGCTTGTTCGCCAGAGAAAACTAAGCAACACTGGTAAGGTAGGGAGCACTATTCATACCTTAGCAAGACATCATTCTTAGGCATAAGGACAGGGACATCCAACTGAATTCAGAATTGGTAGGCTGGGGTACAGGCTACCCAGAAATCTTTTGGCAGTAAGTTGGCAATCTTACTTTGAAAAGTGACAGTATGGTTGGCGTAGATGGGAAAATGTCATACTGGTGCAGTAAAAGTCTGCTCTGGGCCCAGGACTAATATATTTTGCCTTGACAATCATAAAATCAAAAACTGGATCCTATACAAGCCCAGGTACCCACCAGCCACATTTCTGAGTGAACGGGAACAGGGTATTAATCAGCAAATTCAGTTTTTGACAGAATCTACTTCAGCTGGAAATTATTTCAGATTCAAACAAAGAAAACAATTACAAATTTTCACACAAGAAGGTTTAACACAAGTGATGGTGCAGCATCACCATGTAAATGAAGCAACATTAAACAGAATGTTCCATTTTCATCCAATGGGTTAAATCTGCCTGGTGCCCTTCAAAACTCTGAGAAGTCTTATGTGTGGGCACCTGTGTCTCCACAGGAATCTTGAGTACCCAGTTTGTTCAGCCTGCTTCGCCAGGTCGCAAACACTGAAATCTAATTATTGGCACAGGCCTACTGATCTTGGGAGGTGGGTACGGGCTGAATTTCTGCCAATAGGTAGCTTGACCAGAGTTTTTTCACATTCTGTCAACGGAATCCAACACAACATGAATGCGCAGTCAGCCCCTCACTTTTCATTACATCCTGCTGTTATACCACTAAATTAAATGCCAGGTTTATTCCAATGCTGGTTGAAGTTAGGCACAAAATTGGTAGAGTTACAAAATAAAGTTAGACAGCTGATTTTCATAAGTACATATGAAAATCGAGGTATTCAAAGCTGGACTGTGAGAGTATAACTTGACACACTTGTACAAAATGCCTCTACTCGCCATTTTAACAGAGACAATAGCCTATTTGAAATAAAATGAATATGTTACTGCTCTCTTTAAATATCGGGAGAGGCGTTTCATAGGACTGCATTAAACAATGGTGGAATAACAATCGCCAGCAATAATTTCCTAGCTATATTATAAAAAATCCATTGTTTCCCAGTTCTTGACAGCTGATATAAAACATGTGCCTCAATGACTGTTCGGTGTAATTATGCAATTATCTAATAACTATCCAGTTGCACTATTGTACAATTAAATATTGGCCAGCAAAGATACACTCCTGAACACAAGACGTGGATGTTTACAGGAGTGACCAGCATACTAGAGAGGATCTCAAAGTCTGTCAGTCAGAAAACTTCCAAATTAATCATTGCACTTATGCTATTCATACTTCGTCACATATGGAATCCTGAATTGAACCAGATCTGAACCTGGTACTAGTATGTTGATGCAGCATGCTGCATTGATTGGCTCATTTGTGATTCATGGTATTTAACAAGTTCAACTGGCCCTGTGCCATCCCTAACATTTTGCAAGCATTTCTAAAACCTATTTTTGAACAGAAGGGATGCATGCTCACAGTAAAGATGATTAATGCACTGAAACCATTCCTCCACATTATATCAATCTTTATCCATGAATATTGTTTCATAAAGCTCCAGAGACAGTTTGGTCCCAAAAGTTCTTGCAAATAGACTACTTACAACAAATTGAGATGGCACCTGGCAGCCACTCCTCTGGAGCTTATAGTTTCACCTCGGCCTGTGCTTACTTTGGTGTTTGAAAGTCAAGACTTAGAAACGCCGAGGGCATTCAAAGAATCAATTAATGTAACTGCACAAACAACAATCGAGTGTACAAACAATAAACATCAGACCACGCTTCCACCTGTGAATGCGTGCATAATACACACTGCCCCAACACTCAAAAAATCATTTGTAATGGAGCCAAATTTGCTTATCCTGGCAAGGTTTCCAGATCAAATCATGTTCTCACCCTGCTGTTGAAGCCTTTATCATGTATAACCATTACTATGCTCAATTTAAATTTAAAATAGATATCAATGATATGTTTATCTATAAGTGCTGTAGATACAATCCATCACTCACGGTCGTTAATGGGATTTTGTAATGGGTGCAGCATCATGGTCATTAATGGGATTTTGTAATGGGTGCAGCATCCATAATTTTCATTAGAACGGCTGCAGAACTGTTTCATTAAGTATAATAAAATATGCAAGTCAAGCTACATGTTTGTATCATAACATTATATTATTCGGTGTCAGTGGGCAATGTAGGGACAACTATGTTTTAGTTGCACATGAGAAAAGCTCACATCCATTACAGGTCTCCCTCTAGCCTGTGGATGTGAACCTGGAGAGGGTACAGGTTCCTACTGGATAAAGAAGCAACTTATATTTTAATAATGCTTTTAACGTAATGAATTGCCCCAAGGTGCATTATAAAACAAAATATGACACTGAGCCACATAGGCAAATATTAGCTCAGATGACCAAAAAACTTTGTTAAAGAGGTAGGTTTTAAAGAGTACCTTAAAGGCGGAAAGTGAGGTAGGGAGGTAGAGAGGTATAGGGGAGGCATTCCAGAGCTTGGGGTCTTGGAAGCTGAAAGCAAAGCCATCAATGGTGGAACAATTGTAATTGGGAATGTACATGTGGCCCAAATTAGATGAGCACAGATATCTTGGAGGAGTATAGGGCTCAAGGAGATTACAGAGATTGGGGGGAGGTGGGGGGGGGGGTGAGACTATCGAGGGATTTGAAAGCAAGGACAATAATTTTAAAATCACAACATTGCTTAACCAGGAGCCAATGTAGGTCAACGAGCACAAGGTAAACAGTATTTGGTGCAGTTTAAGACATGGGCAGCAGGGTTTTGGATGACCTCAAATTTACAGAGGGTAGAATGTGAGAGACCAGCCAGGAGTACATTAGAATTGTCGGGGCTAGAGGTAATGAAGGTATGAATCAGTGTTAATAACACTGAGATCAGATTCTCATGTGCCTGACAGGAATATACTGACAATATACTGATCCTGATCTCCACACCAATAAAGTTGTTACGTCAGTTCCAAAAGTAAGCAAGCCAAAGAGAAAGGTTTAGTTGCGGGACAGAAATGGACTGTGAAGCCATTTATGGTAATTTATTTGTGCTACAAGTATGTTTTTGCTATTTAAAATTAACGAGCAAATAGGCTACTAATAGGTGTAGAAATTACATAGTGGGAAAACTCAAATCTGTTGACTCATGTACATGGATATTTATAAGCATAGCTAGGGCTATCCAATCAAGACTGGAATTCTCTAGAAAGAGACAGGGAGATATATGAAAAAGAAATACATACTTCTATTATGTTATCATTTCAGACACTGGATATCAATATACTGTCATATCTACATATGATGGTACAACACGAGTGCCATTCAGAGTTGAATGTGATACCCTTACTCATCCATATAAATGAACCAGCTGTATCTCTGCACTCTTTCTTAACAACACTATTTTTGAAGAACAAGAATATTTTTGCTTCATCTACAACAACAATTCACACCTTCAATGTAAAAATCATCACAATGTGCTTCATGAATTTTAAAAACAGAGGGATGGTTGGCAAGAGCTAGTACTGGAGGGATCCATTTTGGGACAGGACCCTGCTGCCCCAAGTGGCCCATTTAGTTGAGTTCAGTCCCATGTGATAATCCAGGAGTGGGTCCATAAACCAACTGCATGCCTACATGCTATGTGTTGAGCATAGCATTTTAAAGGCAATAATTATACTACTCAGACAGTAAAGAAACACATTTACTGCCATTATTGCACAGTGTTATTAACATACTCCTGTGCTCTTTTCATAGGTTGAATGATCCAGACATCCTGCTACTGTAGCTTTCCGGCAGCAGAAAATACACCAAATTAATACTACAGTAAATTTACCAATCTCGTGTTCCCAGCGGTGGATACTGGACTCCCAACCCTGATTCAGCAATCCCATGGGACGTGGGAGGGAACACTTGCCCTTATAAACCATCTGGAGTGGTAATAGTACAAATAATGAAAGTATCCCTACCATTAATGAAATACTGTTATACAAGCAACTTGATCTAAATGTCTCCTTACCACAATGTCATTAAGGAGGTTGCTACCTGGCAAAAAATCAATACAGCATTAAAAGATTCCATCCACTCCCCACTTTCAATATCAGTAATTCATGGTTACCACCTGGAGTGAGTGCCAATTAGCACCAAGATATGGAGAGTATCATATTGCAGACTCAGACTCACCTGGCTATGCAAAATCTATTAATGGGGCCAAAGACTGCTGCATTTTTTGATAAACATCAATTAATTGCATAATGTAATTTAAACATTTGAAAGTAAAATTACATTTTTAACACAAGTTTAACCTGGAGTGCACCACGAAATGTGAGGTACTATTCAGGAGTAATTTGTTCTTTTGTTGAACGCAACTCAATATTTAAGTTTCTGCAGTAAATGTGTGTATAAGAAATGTAAATTCCCTTCCTTACTAGCATTTCTCATTTGTAAAGCTGTTTCTGAATATCAGAATCTGAATTAGCGTCATTTCTTAATCAGGCCTGTCAAGTCTGACACAGCAGGTGTAGCATTCACCCATTTTGACCTCATCTCATGCTTTAATTTTCAAATCACACAGTAAACCACTGATGCAGAAAATTTGTGAAATAAGCCAATTGATCATGGGCAGTAAAGATTCAAAGGGACAGCACTGCAGGATAAGGATTAAAAGCAGCAGCAAGACAAAGAATGAAGCAGCGAGAAAAGGTTTTGATGCAACCATGAAAGAGTGAAAGACACAGTGGGAGAAGTTAAGACTGAGACGCCCCAGGTACCTGAGAGTCTTGCACCTCCCCACTCTATTTTGTGATGTCTACCTCTTATTTTCCTGCTTAGTTCACAATAGGCTTGATCACAGTTACTGTCACTTGACTAGCTGTTGGTAAGTGTGAGACTAACAGAGTTTTACTCAAATGTAATATAATTTTCCTCACAAATCTTTAAAGATGGATTTTGGATATTTCTCTAAAACCCTTATCCATGCCTTTGCCATGTCAAGGCTCATCCTGATGACACGCTGTCTACCACATTTTCACCTCTTTTCTCTCAAGGCTCAACTATTCCATTGTTCTCCTTACCCACGTCTCATCCTCCACCCACAAAAAACTCCAGCTCAATAAACTGTTCTACTGATATTGTATCCCACAGCAAGTCTTGGGTGCTTAATCACATTCAAGTGATGGGCATTAACTGAGGATACATTGGTGCTCCTATATAATATATATGTATCTCAGAATTGCTGCAATGCAGCATGAGGCCATTTGGCCCATCATGTCTGAATGAGCTCTCTGAGTAATTCACTTAGTGCTATTCTTCCACCTTCTCCCGTAACCCTGCACATTCTTCCTTTTCAGATAACAATCTAATTTCCTTTTATAAAAACAAAAAAACTGCGGATGCTGGAAATCCAAAACAAAACCAGAATTACCTGGAAAAACTCAGCAGGTCTGGCAGCATCGGCGGAGAAGAAAAGAGTTGACGTTTCGAGTCCTCATGACCCTTCGACAGAACTTGCGTTCGAGTCCAAGAAAGAGTTGCAAAGAAGGTGAGCAAGACAACAGAGAGATACGGAAATCTTGTCGCAGAGAGGAACAGAACTTCTTCAAGGAGGTAGGCATTTCTTGAAGAGCAGTGGCAGTCAATTAAACACAGAGATAAAAACAAAAAAACTGCGGATGCTGGAAATCCAAAACAAAACCAGAATTACCTGGAAAAACTCAGCAGGTCTGGCAGCATCGGCGGAGAAGAAAAGAGTTGACGTTTCGAGTCCTCATGACCCTTCGACAGAACTTGCGTTCTTTTGAATGCTTTGATTGCACCCACCTCCGCCACACACACTGCATTCAGACCTTAACTACTCGCTGCGTGAAAAAGTCTCTTCTCATATAGTTTTTGCTTCTTTTGCCAATTACTTGAAATCTGTGCCCTCTCATTCTCGATCCTTTCATGAACAGGAACAGTTTCTCCCTATCTACTTTGTCCAGACGCCTCAGGATTTGACTACCTCTTAAATTCCACCAGCTGCTGTGGTGGGATTTGAAGCCATACCCCCAGAGCATTAGCCTGGACTTCTGGGTTACTAATCCAGTGACATTAAGATGACATGATAGAAGACTAAAACTATGTTCTGTGGGTTTGGAGGTGTATGTTTATTATGCATTTCTAATGCTATAATGTTAATAAAAGTTTTTACGTGTGTAAAGAATAGGCCCCAGTTCTATCCTTCACTGTCTGGCTATCTGCAGTGTAACTGATCATCCAAAACTCCCATCCTTGTTGACCCACATTGAGCACTCAGGGCCAATGTACCTAATTTTCATTTTTGTTCAAATCACTTTGTGACTTCACCCATTCCTATCTCTGGTACCTCCTCCAGCCCTGTAACTCCCTATCCTCCCACCAAAACAAACTTTCTGTTCCTCTGACTCTGGCCACTTATGCATCTCCCCGACCCTTTGCCCCACCAGTAATGGCTGTGCCTTCAGTCACCTAGACCTCACAATCTGGAATTCCATCCCTAAGCTCATCCTCATGTCCATCTACCTCCCCTCCTTAAATACCAGGTACTTAAATAAGTGATTGGTGACTCCTCCTAATTAGGTCACTGTAATATACTTTTAAAGACACTATTCTCCATCACCGGTGTAGTATAAATGCAATTGTTGCTGAAGAGGGAGAAATGGACACTATCATTCCTTTTGTCAAGAGATGCTAGTTAGGATGCACCCATCTGATTTTCCCTTATCTCTGTGAAGATAGATGAAAGAGAAATAAAAGCAGAATAAATAAAACAGAAGCCAGGCTGACCTTCAGGAGTCTCTTCAGAAAATGAGAATATGCAGTTCAGTCAAATCACATTAGAGAAAAAAAACCACTCAGGTTCACTGCATTTTGCATTAGCATAGTGTATTGCATAGAAGCAATGCTGAATGTAATGTGCTGGTTCTTAAGTCAGTCAAGATAGTGTTTTTATTTACATATTTTGACAACAATTCAAGGATAGACATTATTTCTCAATCATTCATTAAGCTGCTTGCCGTATTGTAAATATTTTGCTGAAAACAGGACATGTAACAGAGAAGCTGATAAATAATTCTAAAATATTAGTATCAGGTGATGTGCCATGAATGAAAACATATCAGTGACAAAATTATTTCATTTTAGTTGTCTTCTAGTTTATGGTTTTTACAGATGTGATATTTTATTCAATAAATACAATGTAGGATTTATTAATGCATATAGCATTTAGGTGTATAGCTGTTTATATATTGTCTACCAAATTTTCACCTCTTTCCTTTCAAGCCTCTGTCTTTATGGTACTGGTACTGCTTCAGTACTTTGCCATATGGTCACTTTGAAATGGAAAAGAACACATAGTGCATCTCCATAATTCTAATTATATATATTTTTCATACTAGCCTTCCGAGCACACACTGCATGTGTCAACGCATTTGCTATAAATCTCTGGCATGCTACACCATTTTCCTAATACAGTATGTTTTATGCACCAAGAAAACTCAAGGTGAGATGGAACATCATTCTCTAATGTAAACAGCAGCAAAGTCTGTCTACATGCTATTTAAAATATTTATGTCAGGACAGCACTCATCAAGCTTAGCAAATCTTATGATGGCAGACAATAAGGAGCTCCTCGCAGTTCTGAAATTGTAAGGTGCTAGGCCTACGAGTGTGGTGAAGGCTGCTGTATGTGCAGTTACATGGCAGACTTCACAGCACTGGTTGCAACAGAAAAGCAACCACTCAAGAGCTGTGTAATTGAAGGAATTTGTACTCTCTTTCTGACTGAGAATATTCCATGATGCAACAAGTTGGTTTCCACAGGGCAGACACAGTCTAAAAAATTTATCACGAGCAAGACTTCTGCCTGTGTTGGAGATTTGAAGGACAACATCCCCAGGTGCTTCCTTGCTCCTCTTGTCATTCCACCACTAAAGGGCAACCTGAGGCATTATTGCTGTAATGTAAAGAGGTCACTTGACTTGGGGGCAGAAGCTAAACCATCTTCAAACTGCATGTTCAAAGTTAAGAAAACTAGCATACCCAACAGTAGACCTCTAGGGACCCACCCAACATTAGATCAACATGTGCACTCAATAATAAACAAAAAATTAATGCATAACTACAAAACACTCCTCGGACACAAGCAAAAGTAAGAAAGACAGCAAATAGTTAGGGCTACAGTAAAGGCTCTTCTGGATCAAGAGGGGCAAGAGAGATGCTCCAGGCCCCTCAAGTTTAGGCCTCACTTCCCCAGTCACGAGTCCTCGCCAAAACCCCTGCCCACAATAACCTGAGTGCTATGACCCGTTCCTTCCATCACCCGATAGTGTGGGCTGCATCTTACCTATGTTGGGCAGGCTGGGCAGGAGTGGGCGCGGAGCCGATTGCCACCTGCAATCGCCTGCACATTGCCATTTTATGTGGGCGGACCAATTAAGCACAGCAATCTCCATGAGGCACAGAGCTGCCTCAGGAAGATTAAGTTGATAGTAAAACTTATTAATAAAGGAGGAAGAAAACATGTCCCATCATGTGGCAGTGTCACATGAGCTATGACATGTTTGTGACTTGTACAAAATTTAATTAATTATTTTATAAAACCTTCAGGAAACCCCATCCCACCCATGGATGTGGTTTCCTGAAAAACGCAAAGGCCGCTTGGGCTCTTCAGCTGCCTGCCAACCTTAATAGGCCATTGACAGTTCGGTGGGCGCGCAGTCGCTTCCGGTGCGCACCCGCCAAACGAAATATCTAAATGATGTGCGATGATGTCGGGACGCACGAACGTCATCGCGCGTTGGCATGTTGGGCCCGCCCCCGCACACTGATGGCAATATTCTGGCCTGTATTTCCACCCATTCGCTTCTAGCAATATTCTGGCCTGTATTTCCATCCACTCGCTTCTAGCAATATTCTGGCCTGTATTTCCATCCACTCGCTTCTAGCAATATTCTGGCCTGTATTTCCATCCACTCGCTTCTAGCAATATTCTGGCCTGTATTTCCACCCACTCACTTCAAATGAGTAGCTGACTTGGAGGCATTCAGATGAGGGTTAGGAGTTAAAATCTGACCAATCATAAAAACGCAGCTAACAGTGAAGAACTTCGCAACTGTGGCACTTCACTGAAGCATATAGGGTGTTTTTCTATGTTAAAGACACTATATAAATGCAAGTTATTGTTGACAACATGAATTTTAATAGGGAGAGCTCCCTGTCAGTTCCCTGACCTTAGTGATCTCCAGAGACCAAGAACAAATTATCTTTATCATTACACTCACATTATTCCCAGCACAAGCGGAACCATACCAAGAAACTTTAATAGATTGTTGTATTCTTGTAAGCATCATGCAATCAAAATTTACAATAGCTTCATGAAATATATATGTGCATGTAAATTCATAGAAATTCAATATCAGATACAGAGAAAGAAACCACCTGTAACGAATAAGGGCAAGTACCAGTCCCAACCAATAAAGAAGGTTGGAAGGCATTAGAAACTGCCAGAAGTATTTGTTGTTTTAATTAGAATGTCGGTGAGATATGAGGTGGAATTTGTGATCAGCAGCTGTGCTGGGAGCAGAGAAATAGATAAACATACAAACACAAAAGGCATTTTTAAATTGAGAAAATGCTATTGAAAGCACTAGTATGTACAAAGATGGTAAGCTCTTCACTTTTTGTATATCCCGCTTCCTGCTGTCAGTCTCCATGTACCTTCTAATGGCAGCATTATCTGATGGACAGATGGCACCATTAAATATAAACAAGGAGAGCAACTCACATAGATTGCATGCCTCACTTTCAGCACTACTTTTGCCTCACTTTCAGCACCACTTTTTCAGGATTGCATATTACATGCATAAGTATCTTTTAAAAATTTATTCATGGGACGTGGGCCTTGCCGTAAAAGCCAACTTTTGTTGCCCATCCCTAATTGCTCTTCAGAAGGTGATGGTGAGCCACCTTCTTGAATTGTTCCAGTCCATATAGTGTAGGCACCCCCACTATGCTGCTAGGTAGGGAGTTCTAGGATTTTGACCCAGCAACAGTGAAAGAGCAGCGATATTGTTCCAGGTCAGGGTGGTTGCGACTTGGAGGGTAACTTGCAGGTGATGATGCTCCCAGGTGCCTGGTGCTCTTGTTCTTCTGGGTGGTACAAGCCAAGAGTTTGGAAGGTGCTGTCAAAGGAGTCTTGGAAATTTGCAAGTACAACATATAGATGGTGGACACTACTGCTGCTGTGCCAGTGGTAGAGAAAGTGAACGTTGAAAGCAGTGGAGGGGGTGCCAATCAAATGGGCTGCTTTGTCCTGGATGGTGTCAAACGTCTTGAAAGTTGTTGGAGCTGCACTCATCCAACAAGTGAGGAGTATTCCATCACAGTCCTGACTTACGCTTTGTAAATGGTAGACAGGCTTTGGAGAATCAGGTGGTGTGCCATTCACTTCAGAATTTCAGTCTGTGAGCTACTTTTGTAGCCACAGTATTTGTGGTTGCTGCAGTTAAGTTTCTGGTCAATGGTGACACCCAAAATGTAGATGGTGGGAGATTCAGTGATGATTATGCCATTGAATGTCAAGAAAAGATAGTATGAATTTCTCTTGATGGAGATGGTCGTTGCCTGACACTTGTGTTGCACAGATGTCACTGGCCACTTATCAAACTATTCTGAATGTTGTCCACATCTTGCCTGAGAAGTTGCAAATGGAACTGAACACTCTGCAATCATCAGCAAACATTCCCACTTCAGGCTTTCTGATGGAAGAAGGGTCATTGAAGAAGCAGCTGAATATGGCTGGTCTTGAGACACTGCCCTGAGAAACTTTTACTGTGATATTCTGAGGCAGAGGTGATTGGCCTCCAACAACTGCAATGATCTTCCTTTAACTAGGTATGACACTAACTTTTGGAGTGCTTTCCCCTTATTCCCATTTACTAGTTTTACCAGGACACCTTAATGTCACACACTGTCAAATGCTGACTTGATGTTAAGGCAATTACACTCACCTCACCTCTAAAGTTCAGCTCTTTTGTCCACGATTGAAGTCTAGAACCGAGTAGTCCTAGCAAAACCCAAACAATGCATTGGTGAGCAGGTTATTTGTGAGCTGTGATAGCACTGTCGATGGCACCTTTGCTGATGATTGAGTAGGATGGGGTGGTAGTTAACTGAATCGAATTTGTCCTGCTTTTTGAGGTCAGGACACGTCTGGGCAATTTTCTACATTGCTGGGTGGATACCAGTGATGTAGCTGTGCTGGAACAGCTTGGTTAGTTCTGGAGCACAAGTCTTTAGTACTGTGGCTGAGGTGTTGTCAGAGCCCACAGCCTTATTCGGTGCACTCAGCTGTTTCTTGATAATACATGAAGTGAATCTAAGTGCATATGCAAAGAACTAATAATAGGCTTGCAATAGGAGCAAGGAAAAAATTGTGCTAGCTGAAAATAAATTCTGCCAATAACCTACACATGATATGAAAACAACACCTCAGCTATGCAATTTTGGTGTTTAATATTCACTCCCTAGCATCTATTATTTTGTCTATTACTGCATGGGATTGAAAACAACAAGCTCAGTGCTTCTGAAAGATCCAAGGTTTCTCAAGTCCAAAGTCTTGAGCCCATTATCTAGGTCGATGTTTCAGTGCTGCACTGTCAGAGGTACCATTTTTTGGATGGCATGATAATCCGAGACTTCATCTGTCTTCTCAGACGTAACAGATCCCATGACACTACTTGAAGAGCATCAGGGTTCATCTGGTTATCATTCATCTCTCAGCCAACATCTAAAACAGATGATCATCTATTTCATTACTGTTTGTGAGACCTTGCTGTGAGTAAATTGGCTGCTGAGTTTCCTGTATTACAACAGCAATTACACTTCAAAAGTACTTAAGTGTGGCGATTGAAACCTTTAAGATCCTGAGGGGTCTTGACAGAGTGGATGTGGAAAGGATGTTTCCTCTTGTGGGAGAATCTAGAACTAGGGGCCACTGTTTAAAAATGTGTTGCTCATTTAAGACAGAGGTGAGGAGAAATTTTTTCTCTCCGAGGGTTGAGAATCTTTGGAACTCCCTCCCTCAAAAGGCAGTGGAAGCAGAGTCTTTAAATATTTTTAAGGCAGAGGTATATAGATTTTTGATTAACAAGGGGTGAAAGGTTATCAGGGGTAGGTGGGAATGTGGGGTTGAGGTTACATTCAGATCAGCCATGATCTAATTGAATGGCGGAGCAGGCTTGAGGGACCAAGTGGCCTACTCCTGCTCCTAATTCATATGTTCGTATTTTTGTATGTTTGTATGTATGCATGTTCATCTGTTCCTGATATTGGAAATGGTGCCACATTAAGAAAAATTGATTCTCTTTCTTTTGGACATACCTCAGTTCCACCTTTAATATTCAAATAACAACATTGTGTGTTGTGATTTTAGTTACTAAAAAAGGTTTACAAAAGAAACTGAGCCCCCATTTCATGCTCTGTGATAAATGTAGTTGTGCCGGTATCAGGAACATTGGTTCTCATCAATCCACCCGTTTTTTCAACTAATTTTAGCTGAGCATAAAAACTGAATCCCAATGCAAATCGGGGATCACTGCATCCTGCTGAGAAATCAAAAAGTAGTGAGGAATGAGTCACAAAATAACTGCTACGGATAAGAAAATGAGCAGTAGAAATGGTAAAACTAGTGCATTGCTACATGTGGTACATCGTCACACAGACCAATTTTTTCACTACCTTAACCGACTAATCTATTAGGAGAGCAAATTTAACCTAAGATCCTGGGGGTCTTCACTAAGTTAGGTGGCCTCAGCTTGGGTAGTTGCGATATTTAGTCAGATAAGTAGGCAACCGATGCTTATTAGATGTAATACCCACACATGAAGAATGGCTACTTAGGTAAAGCTCTGGAACCATGTGTTAGGAGGAGAGGGGGAAAAAAATCGGGTGCTAATTAATAATAGGAAAAAACAATATTGTTCAGCCATGTATTAAGAAAATGGAGTATAAGAAAGGCTGGTTAGATCTTTTGAGGCCAATGTTGGGTAGAAATAATGTAGGTCAGGGTTTTGTAGTTACATTACATGCATTCTTTACATCAGTCTTCAGGAGTTTGGACAAGTACCATATCCAGTCAAACCGACCAGGGAGTCAGTAACGTTTGCAAAAAGTCAGCTAACTATGCCAAAGGAGTAACCATCCACCTTGGGAGACAACGGACTGGGTCTAGGGTGTATGCCACTTCTGTATTGAACATCGGCCGTTGTGGCTGTGGAGGCCAATTCATGAGTGGAGAAGCCAGAACTTGAGTGCGCAAGCCTGGGCAAATAGTATGAAGACCCAGAGCTGCCCAAGCATCAGGGTCCCCCACTCTCAGCATTGTTAGTATTGTCCAATGGAAAGGATGAAATCGGTACTGTTTAGTACCAGTTCTGCTGCAGGAGTTGCCGGAAAGCTGCTCGATAGATGACAGATTATTATGTATAGGACTCCACTCCCGATTTTCTTTAAGGGTTTACTCCTTTAGCCTTGTTCTCTCTACCTGCAAGGCTGTGGGGTTATTCACCTATAGCTGGTTTGTGGGCGCCAGGGTGTAAACATACACCGGTGGGCCTGTATGCCACGTGTCTGGGGGCCAGGTCTCCTTTGAGTCCCCTGTAGTTTAGTTTGGGCCCATGTCATACCCTGTTCACGTATGTTGCCATGAGGAGGCACGACATAGGGTTTGATGATGAAGAAGCTATGTACTGGCAGGAGCGGCTTACGCACTCGGCTCTCTTTTTGCAATAGTTATACAGTTAGCCAGTGGTGAGAGCTGAAAGCAAGAGCGCACAAGCAGACTGATCACTACACACCACCCACTATGCTAACTTGACTCATTGCATTAACTGGAGACACAGAGGAGTAACTGACTAAATGGTATCTGAGGCAGTTGGGGTCCACCCTGGCATCATAATTGTGCCAGATGAAGCTTCAATTACAATGTTCATGAACTTCATAAATATAAAAGTCATGGCGAAAAACTGAAGAATATGACAGGGTCAAGAGGATACACAGTGTAGATAGTCCAACATTGGAAACACATGAGCACATTTTATGGAACGCTATTAATGTTCAGCAGAAGCTGTCAGGATTGTGAAGACAGTTTTAGAAGCAACAGAACCTTCCTCATGAATGCACAGGAAACTTGAGAAGCTAACTAAATTAGTGCATGAAGGATGCAACATATTTGCGTTTTCAAAGGCATTTGAAACTTTAAAAAAAGATTAAGGTTAATGAGATTAATGGCAAATTCAAATTGGATTGCAAATTAGTTTTGCAATGGAAGACAGAATGTAGTCATAAAAGAACAGCTGACTGGGGTATAATTGTAACTGATGGAATTCCACAGGGATCTGTATACGTCATGGAACTGCTCTGGTCACTATGTGTAGCAAATTCATAGATTTGATTTGAATGCAATGTTACTGCAAATAGGGTCAGACTATTGTCATTCTTTCCCCACACTGTTTAGATAATTTATCCTCCGCAGAGGATAGCTGCTTTAGTAGTGTTGTTCAATAGAAACAGGCATGGTGACACCTGTGGAAAGTCAGCAGCACTGTTTTAGCCAAATCCACTTTTAGCGGAAAACACCTTCCAAACAGAAAAATGCAATTTATATGTGAATATTTACTTCTACCACCAATCAATAATCACAAAAGTTTAGCACTTACATCAATCTAAAAGCACTTGTTATGTTCTGATTTTGTCATTTTGTCAACAAGCAATAAAAAGGTTAAAGTATACCATGTGAAATATGTATTCTCTATTACTCATTCTTTATTTACCAATCAGAAATATAATTAGCCACATCTGGATTCCTAATTACCCACATGGTTAACATACAAGACACTATTCTGACATTCTGAAATTTTCTAATAACACTGAGCTTGGAGATCCGTTCCCTAGTGTTGTCCCTTATATATTCCATCAGCAAGTGAAGTAGATGGCAATATTAAGGTGGTGGGCCATTGGTACAGTAAACTCTCATTGGACAGGGATTGTGAATGGAAAAAGTAATCTCAACATTGAAAGTATCAAACCAAAAAGGATAATTAAACACAGGAATGTATCTCAAGACCATTCAGGTTAGGGAGAAGTTATTTTTATCCTACATAAATGATTCATTATAGTGGCTATGTTTAGAATATTGAGAGTAATTTGGGGTTTAATGATGCAATGGAACAACAAAAGGAGAATTCAAAAATAAACAATAGTTAGGCAAATAGAATTTAACCTGTTCTGACTGAAACATTAGCCAGTTCTTTAAAATGCTAGAGGCATGGAAGCATATTATCTAATTTAACTGTATTAGAATTAGCAAACCAAAAACACAAATGTAGCAAACCTCAAGTAAGAATAGCAAGTAGAAGAAATTCTTCTGAACTAGGTGGACTCCCACCTAAAGTAGTTGGTACCAATGCTTTAAAAGTAGCTGGACAGACAGCCTGGTCCAGTAGGGACCTATGATTATAAGAATAAACATAGGCAAAGATGTTTAAAGCATCTTATACGATATAATCATTTCTGTGCCATCAGATCCAATCAATTTTGAATAATGCAGTTTGTGATGCAAGATACCCAAGTTTTTTTGTTCAACTCCTTTCATAGTTGTGGAGAAACTTCAGAGTCTTCTTGGTGCTTATTCATCTCCCTCAGGAGATGAAGTTGGACAGAGTCCATGATGGTGCAAATTACAAATGGTATATTTGAAGAAGCAGTTTGGGTTGGTACAATTTTATATTATACACCAAGAATTAGTTCATTGCAAAATTCAATTAAAATACCACGGGTATGAAATTGCTGGGATTCTACTCGACCACCAGAACTGCAGTGAGGTGGAACATCTGCCCACTGACCGCTCAGGATACTGACTCTAGGAACAAGACCAGGGTTAATTCTTGGGTAGGCAACCCACAACAATTTTTTTTAAAAATGCTTCATTATGGAGAAACCAAGTCTCTTTGGGATGGATTATTGTTGCTCTCTAACATGTCTGGGGCATTCAGAAGCCCAGTACAGAACTCACTCTGGCTCTCTGGCCTTCCACTGGGTTTCAAGAGGACATGCTAAGCAAAATTTCCAGGGTAGCCCAAGAACTCACCCAGACACACCACCAAAGCTAGGTGCAAATATAACAGGCGGGCATGGAACTCATCTGCCACCCTTTTCCTCCCTCCCACCAGTGATAAGTGGAGCAGGAATGCACCCGATTCCTAACTGCTTCGTGGGTTAACTCCCTCTTCAACCCCAGGAAGTTCAGCTTCTATATTGTTTTGGTAGTGATGTAGGAGAAACACATACAGCTGCAATAATGAAAGTGCAATCACTAAAATCAAGGGATGGCTTCCTCAAACTCTGTGCCGTGAACAAAGTTTATAGCTTCACATTTACCACAAATAATATAGTGTACAACAGACCAAGAATTTGGTAGTGCGGTGAGAACTTCATACGCTATGTCAGGGGTTCCCAGACCAGGGATCAGAAGCTCCAAGGTTGCACTGGTGGCTGTGGGGCAGAGATTCAGTTGAGAAAGTCCTGGGACCAGCTCCAAGGTCCCATGATAAGTGCATGTGACTTTTTTCCTGCTCACTGTTCACTGGAAAGGCAGGGGAGTGAACAAGCTTTGCACAGGTAGCCTCAGTGTCTGCCATGAGTGCACCCAATTTTTTTTTTTGTGGTCCGCAGTTCACCGGGAGGGGAGCAGAGTGAACAAGCTTTGCACAGGTAGTCTCAGAGATGTCACATCAGAGATTAGATGTGCACTATCAACCCACACTGCCAGATTTTGAGATTGTGTTGCAACATGTGTCTCACTAGGCCCAGCAAGTAAGATAACGTTTTCACAGAACAGTTTAAATTTAAAAACACATGATTTCCGCATCTGTAAAGTTAATGCGCACATTGATAATTAAATAATGAAGGTTAATATCCTGCTGTTTTCTATTTTGGTGCTGACCCCGGCCTCCAATCCCCACCCCACTCAACAACAGAAGGCCACCCCCCAAACCCAAACAACAACTGAAGGCCATCCAAAACCGTCCCCCACCCCGATTAACAACAGAAGGCCATCCCCAAACAACTGAAGGCATTCCCCCCCCACCCCACTCCCCCACCCCCCACCCACCATCCCCCCTCCCAATGAAAACAACTGAAGGCCATTCCCTGCCCAGCTCCACCACCCACAACAACTGAAGACCACCAACTCTACCCAGTCTCTTGGCTCAATAATTTTTGTACCCCCCAGACTTTCACTCTGGGATTATGTCATACCAAGTCTGAGGCATTTACTTGGGGTCACACCAGGAAAATGTTTGGGAAGCACTGCACTATGTTCCATTTTAGTTTATGTGAAAGTTTAATCTGGGTAAGAAAGTGACTTTTCTCCAGCCGGGATACGAGACTATTGATTGCTGCAGACGTCCTTTAGTAAACAGCTATTTTGCTGACATTAGGTCACAGTAAGATTTGAACATTCTGCAGAAAGAATTAAGCCATTATTTCAATCAACATCGGTGGTTTAAATTAGATGTAGTCATCAGTCAGTTACTGGAAAACATTTTATCTATGTCCACATAATTACATAATTATCATTGCAATCAGTATTCACAAACCATCACAAATGCATCACTTACTTTTTTATGCCTTTATGACACAAAGTGAAACACTGCCTTTCTGGTCACTTCACTTCTCCAAAAGGCAGCAAAAGATTCCTTTAGCAAAAAACTCTTGCCAACTGTGCAGCACTTTTGTGAATGAAAAATCACATCATAGAACAAGAATCTCATCAAAATTTAAAAAGAAAACAAAATACTAGCCAATCAACAGATAAAAGCCACATTCCAAGTTAACTTTGAAACAATAACTACTACGTGCCACTCTGAAAGAATCTATGCAATCTACATGTTACCTCTTGTCAACCGCATCAGGACACAAGGGGTCAGCTTCCACATGAACAATGATGATACCCAGTTCTGCTCCTTCACCACCTCACTTCCACTTTCAAGGGTCACCTACTTCCACTGTCGTCTCCACCACTGCCTTACCCCATTTACTAGTGAAATCTTCATCCTTGACTTTGTTGACTCCAGGCTTGACTATCCAGTGCCACCTGGCCAGTCTCCCATCCTCAATTCATAAACTGCAGCTCATTTAAAACTCTGTGCTCATATCCTATCTCACACCAATTACCCCATACTTGCGGCCTCTGACCTATATTGGCTCCTGTTCCCCAGTGCCTTTAAAAATGTCACCTTCGTATTCAAATTCTTTCTTTATCTCACCTCTACTCACCTCTTTTAAACTTCTACAGCTTTATGACCCTTGGAAAACTCTGCATTCCTCCAATTCTGGTCTCTTCTCATCCCAAAATCTATTTGCCCCACAACTGATGGCCCCAGATGGCTGAAGACATGGCCAGATACTGGAATTCATTCTTTAAACCTTTCAACGTTACTATTGTCTTTTAAGTTCCTCCATAAAACCCACCTCCAAGACCAATCTTTTAGTTACCTTTCCTAAGATCTCCCTCTTTAGCTTGGTGTCAATTTTCCTGATTACACTTCTATGAAGAACCTTGGCATTGTCTTTAGTGTTAAAGATGTGATGTAAATGCAAATAGTTATTGCTGGCTAGTGAAAGAGTTAACAGAGTGGCTATGGTACGAGCCATGAAAAACGAATGAAAGTAAATAAAGTATTCAATTTGTACCAAGTACAATGGGCAGTTAGGGAAGAGAATGAGGAAATAATGTCAGGCTATCAACCAAACCAACTGTGCATGCAAAATCAAACTCAGTTGTCGAATAATACTGCAAGTATAAAATGACAAGAACACTGATGCACTGGAATAACCAAAACATACATCTCCAGGGCTCCAATTTACAGCAGTACTTAGCATCGTATCATATATATTTAATGATAAGAATACAGCTGATCAAGGTCATTGATCATTAGGCAATAGTTTTTGCTATACTGGTGTAGCTGATCAATACACAGATATCATTTGCACAGTGGAGCATAGAGTTCAGCATTACTAAAACATGGAGATTATATAAATATGCAGCTATTGCACTGCTCCAATAAGAAGTACGCTTCACTGCCTTTTGCTAAAATGGGAGGAAGACAGAACTCAGCAGAATATTGCTGTATACAGTACCATGAGAGGCACAGTTAGATGGGTATATCTGTATTGTTAAATTTAGAAAGCAGCTTTCTGCTGTTGGTGAAAGGAGGTGCATTATAAAACACTTTGGCTTTTGTTACATACAGATAGATAGATGCCTTTTAACTTTGAAAAATGTGATGCCATTACGCACCTCTTGGCCTTTTGTGTTCACCACAAAGGTCAATTTTGCAGCTTAGATTCTTAGAATGTGACGTATTCAAAAACAGTAGACCAACAATGATTTTTTCTGACAATGCCAGTGCATAAGTTAACAGAAGATTAGTTCCATCATAACTAAAAATGTTCTTGATTATTTGACTTCTAAAATGCAAGGTTTATTGATGCAGTTTACTGCAGCAACTTCTAATATTTATATTGGTTTCAGCAATGACTATTTTTACACTTGATGCACATCTCTGGCAGGTACTATTATCACTTCTACCAAGAGCATCATTGACTTATGATTTCCACAGCAACAAGGGCTAATCCTGCTGCTACCATTCAGTATTATTGCAAGTGTTTACACATTAAAAGGGCTATATTCAGTCAGGGTGTCACGACATAAAGGCCTGGATTTTGCAGTCGGTGGTGAAGGAACAGTGCTGCTGTTCAGTATGCTGACAGCTGTCCACAGAGCTTTCACGCAGTGTCTTGATGTCATTGAGTGTCTGATCCAATGAGACACCCTTTAAAGGGGATCTGTGGCATGGGGGATCTAGGACAACATCATCATACTTATACTGTGCCTTTAATATAAAAAACATCGCAAGGCACTTCACAAGAGCATTGTAAAACAAAATATGACACTCAGTCACATTAGGAGATATTAGGTCAGATGACCAAAAGCTTGATCAAATAGGTAGATTTTAAAGAGTGTCTTAAAGAAGGAAGGCAAGGAAGAGACGTAGAGAGAGATGTAATGTGGGCAAATGAAGACACAGCCACCAATAGTAGAGCAATTAAAATTGGGGATGCCCAAAAGGCCAGAATTTGAGGGGCACAGATATCTTGCAGATTTGTGGGGCCTGGTGGAGATTACAGAGATAGGGAGGGGCAAGGTCAGAGAGGGACTTGAAAACAAGGATCAAAATTTTAAAATGTTCCCTGACTGGGGGACAATGTCAGTCAGCAAGCACAGGGGTGATAGGTGACCAGGAAAGAGTTAAGGCGTGGGTGGCTAACTTTTGTATGACCTCAAGTTTAGAGGCAGAATGTGAGAGACCACGGAGGAGTGTGTTGAGATAAGCAAGTCTTCAGGCAACATGGGACAAGCAACAATGTAGTTCTTCAACCAATCAAACTCAAGAATCCTCATTGAGGGATGCAGAGTCTAAACAAAAAAAGTATAAACAAAAAAGTATAAATTAGTTTTAACTTGTGTACAGATAGCAAAATAAAGATTGGAAAAGAAGTTGGGTTCAAGAGAGTGAGGAGAGTTAGACAGAAGAAGTTTAAAATTTTTCTTTTTTAAAATCTTCAACATTAATTAAATTCTGAAGTTTCCATTGTGACATTTTTTATAATGCTAGCTCCCAAATTATGGAATTTAGCCAAAGTCACTATATAGATATAAATCTTTTCTCTGCCTATCAGTCTCATATTAACATTCATAGCCGTTGACGCAAGCTGAAAAGTCTTGTGTGTACACAGATGACAAGTGGTTTGGGGGGTGTGATGCCTTCTGTGGTTGAATAGCCTGCCAAACCCCTCAGTCTTAACTCGTTTTTGGAATGGACAATTGAGTAAGGTACCAAAGGATCAATGATGTGGTAATCCAAAACAAAAACAGAATTACCTGGAAAAACTCAGCAGGTCTGGCAGCATCGGCGGAGAAGAAAAGAGTTGACATTTCGAGTCCTCATGACCCTTTAACAGAACTTCTGTTGAAGGGTCATGAGGACTCGAAACGTCAACTCTTTTCTTCTTCGCCGATGCTGCCAGACCTGCCGAGTTTTTCCAGGTAATTCTGTTTTTGTTTTGGATTTCCAGCATCCACAGTTTTTTGTTTTTATTATTATAATGATGTGGTAATGCCTTCAGGAATGGAGTAAAGGGGAAAAGGTACAAAATAAACTTGTTTCCAACATTTATACAACACCATTAACATCGAAAAATGCACCATATGGCACATTGGAGAAAATAGGCACTGAGACAAAGAGACAGATAAGTAAAGCAGCAAAAAGCATTGTAGCAAATTCTTTCATTACACAAAAGTGCTGACTTATGAAAATATCCTAAAATCCTGAACTCATAAATTATAAATTGCAATGCGAATACCAGTCAAAGAAAAATGCAAAATCTCAGAAAAATGATCTTTTACACAAAAAATGTATAGAAAGTACCACTGGAGACTGAACTACTTTCTGATATGACTAAAAGCAGGACCTATAGCCAAGTCTGACTGCATGATTTTCCTAAATTTTCAAAGGAGATTATAGAGCAGTCTAATAACGACATTAGAACTGGGCTGTCGACCAAGACTGAGCTTGACTTTCATATCCTGGTTACATAACATCACTTCCTCTAAAGGCACAGTGGTATCTCTGGGAAAGGCTGCAGTTATTAGTGCTACATTCAAGTCGGGGCCGAGCTGAACGCCTGCTCAGCACATCATTGCTCATCTTATATTGCACTTGTGGTAGGCCAGCCAAGGAGCTAAATTAATGGCATTTATACAAACATCCAGAGACGAGACTTGTTTGCCCTAGTGACTGGGGTTAGCATCGATTCATTCTGTTACTTGGGAAAGGGGAACTGGAAGAGAACAAAGGCAGGGAAAGAATCTATGGCAAGAAAGAAGATGCTAAAAACATTATGAATGCATACCTATAACAATGAGTTATTATTTAAACAAAAGAGGACATATTAGATGGATTTTCCAAGTCCTTGTGGCAAAATACCTCACCCATTGCTAATGCATGCCTGAAAACTTATCTTTCATTCATTTTACAGATTGCTGTTCAAACTTGGCCAGGGGCCCAATTTCAGTCATGGTGCAGCTGTACAATATATCTCTTCATGTCTGGAATCCATGTTAAGTGCATATTCCACATGTGATACATACTACTTTATATACTTGCATACAAGATTAAAAATGCAGTTTACTGCTTAGGGTTAAAAGTGTGGGAGGGATCAACTTTTACAAAACACACCACAATTCACTCAAGAATAGGGAGTCCCACGGTCCCACCCATCCTGGATTCTCCTGCATCATTTTACCAACTCAAGCTCAGGGGCAGAATTTTACATTCGGCATGCGGGCGCCCACCTGACACGCCGGAATGTAAAATGACTTGTGATGACATTGGGCGTATGTCCCAACATGATCGCAAACTCGCACAATATTTTGTTCGGCGGGCGCGCACCGGAGTCAGCTGCGCACCCGCCGATAATTGAAAGGCCATTAACTAGGTAATTAAGTTGAATTTTATGCTGCCCATCCAGCCTTAAGGTTGGTGAGCAGGCGAAAAGGCCAAGTGGCCTTTACATTTTTTAGGAAACCTCATCCAAGAGCGAGGTGAGGCTTCCTAAAGCAAATACTGATGAAATAAAAACCTTATTTTGAAAATAAAAACATGTCCCATCTCATATGACACCATCACATGAGGGGACATGTTTCATTAAATTTTTAATGTCCTTATATTTTTTTTTTTAAAAAGTGCTTCAATCTCCGAGGCAGCTCTGTGCCTCAGGGAAACTGAAGCACTCTTTTGCGGACATGCGTGAAAGAATGCTGGACCCGAATCTCCTTCTTCCCCCCACCTAGGCAGGCAGTGCTCAGCGCCACCACTCGCGATCCACGCAGGGCGGGCCTTAATTGGCCTGCCCGCGTGAAATCATGGTGTGGAGCCGATCGTGGTCGGCTCTGCGACCACCCCCATCCGCTCCTGCCGAGCCTGCCCGATGACTCAAAAATCCTGGCCCAGGGTTTTTCACTCACCTCATCCTCCCATTTTCCCACTCACCTCCTATGAGCTGTCTGTCTGCTATGCTGTGGCCATCCACAGCTATGGCAGCACATAGGACAGTCAGCATACAGATGGGGGAGTGTTATATGTGGCAAATCGCATACTCAAGTATATTTGGTATACTTAAACATAGATGTAAAAATGAGGGCCCTGGACAAATATACAATGGAGAAAATTTTGCTAGGCCTCACATCACTGTCGGGCCCTCAGTACAGCCAACATAAATTGGAAAATCATAGGTCATGCATAATAATTTTACAATATGCTCAGGCCCTGAAAGGTTCCCTTTAAGGGAAGAGTCTTTAAAAAAATTGATATGTACATAGTTTATGCTGTTATCTTCAGCTCTCTGTTCTAGGGATAACTTAAGTGATACAGATCTTCGTCTGTTCATCAGCATCCACCAAGGTAGTTTATTTGGGAAAGCTGCACAAGCATAATTAAACCTGGCCATTGTCAGAGTCATTTGCTGGAGGTCATTTATGCTATTTTGAGTTTTGTACATAGTAAAGTACATTTTCCAATCGGTTAGGTGTAAAGTAGGTACAACTGATTGGAAAAACAGGAGATTGGTCATGGCAGATCTTTACCTCTTCAACCGGATCCAATATTCTGATCAAATTTTGTATGGTGCCAGAAATTCACAACTCTTCAACTAATTATATTAAAACTGGGCTTGAACCCACAATATTATCTGCAATTTATATAGGAACATCGAGACTTCCCGAGGGCTTTACAGCCAATGAAATAACTTTGAAGTGTAGTCGCTGTTGTAATGCAGGAAAATATGCAGCCAATTTGCCCATAGCAAGGTGACACAAACAGCAATCAACTCAACTAGATAAGCAGTTTAATATTGGTTGGGGGATGAATATTGGCCAGGAAAACTCTTCTTCATGTAGCACCTAATGATCTATTACATCCACATTAGAGGGCAGATAGGGTCTCTGTTTAATGTATCATCAAAATAATGACACATCTGATGTGCAGCACTCCCTCAGTGCTGCATTGAAGTGTCAGCCTGGATCGTCTGCTCAAATCTCTTGAGTGAGGCTTGAGCACACAACCTTCTGACTCAGAGGTAAAAATGTTATCACAAGCTGAGGCTGACACTTTCAATTTAATCGTAGTCGAACAAAGTCTATAATGCATCTCCTCAGTCATCACCATTTTTTCCCACACTTCTGCTGCATAAGGTATGCAAGACTTTCAGTCACAAGTATTTGCTTCTTCAAAAAACACTTTCTGCCAGTTCTACCAGCAGGTCTATTTTCAGACCTGGGACTGGAGCAAATAGACAATTTCTCCCAAGAATACAAGACAGTAAACATGTCTTCTCAATAGTTGGAACCATTTATAACTCGTGTCTGCAATAAGCACCATGGAAGGGAAAAGGCAAGGTCAGTTTTCCTGGTGCCTCAATAACAAAAATCATTAGGCTGTTGTAAATAATAAAGTTGATTTCCTGGTTGAACATTCCTGGCAAGGAGTGGCAGCTGGGAATTCACAGGCCTTTAGCCCTCGAGTTCCATGCATCAACTTAATAGAAAGATCATCATCGGTGAGAAGTGCAATTTTCCAAAGAGCACTCACTCTAACTCATGCCTTGCTGAGAACACCTGATCAGACAATCAGCCTTAATAAGTTGTCAGCTTTGGATCGTGATAACACTCTCTCCTCTGACTTAGAAGACAAGCTGACTTGCATTTATACAGCACCTTTCACAACCTTGGAGAGCCCAGTACTGCAGGTGCTGAGAGGCCGTTTCCCCTGGCTGGAGAGTCTGGAACTAGAGGTCGTAGTTTCAAGGTAAGGGGGTCAGCCATTTTGGACTGAGATGAGGATGAATCTCTGGAATTATCTACCTAGAAGGGCTGTGAACGCTCAGTTGTTGAGCATATTCAAGGCTAAGATCGACAGATATTTGGTCACCAAAGAGACATCGAGATATTGGAAATTGTAGATCAATCATAATTTTATTGAATGGCTGAACAGGCTTGAAAGGTCAGATAGCCTACTCATGCTACTTAAGTACTCAGGCATCCTGAAATGCTTTACAGTCAGGTGGTTAGTCAGTGGAGGGGGGGGGGGGGGGGGGGGGGGGGGTGCTGAATGGGGAGTCACGACGGGGGTCCAGTCTGGGTCTTTACAATAGTTACTCAGAAGTTAGAAGAGATTTTAATTCTTCTAACTTTCTCTGAGGAGCTATTGGTTTAACCCTGGTGGAACCATCCGAAGTTTGTGATTTAAACCGCATTTTTGGATGATTCCCAGTGCACTGCAATTGTCCGGAGGAAGCGTGCACTTCTGGGCAATTGCCATGCAAACCCTTACCTGGGAACTTCCCAGAGGGATTCCCCAATGCATTTTTGGGGTACCCCTCGAACCTGATGCTGGGGGCTCAGAGGTTACGGCCCAGTGTTCAGTGTAAAGGCACGAATTCTGTTTTTCTCTTTCTACAGATGCTACCGGACCAGCTGAGCATTTCCAGCGTTTTCTGTTTTTTATTTCAGAGTTCCATCATTTGTTTATTTTGATAAATTTAGCAGAATGGATATATCATCATATGATTACACAAACAAAAGTGAGCAATGCAAGGTTCGAAAGTTGGCTAACACATATTGCAGCACCTAATTATTACCTTAACACTTCACAGGTATAGCTGGAGTACTGAAAACAACAAGAAAGATGCCACAGAATAGTCAGAATACATAAACATAGGGCAGAAATCAGGGAGTGATTTTTTAAGAACAAGAGCTGATCCAAAAGTTAAGGATGTGAACCTACATCACTTAGTGAACTCGAGAACAATACAATCAGCATAATTAAATGAAGGGAACACCATATTTTGTCATGTTAATTTCCTCTGCAGCCAGCCAAAAGGAGAGTCTTTGAATTTAATTTCTTGGTACAGAAATTTTCCTTTACTTACTATTGCCTGAAAGCTTATTAATCTGTACTGGTAACTGTGCAATAACACTTCACTATAATTGCCTTTTTCAAACCGTGTAATAAAATAATTGCAATGTTAGCTTACATTGAAATTGAATATTGTACAATATAACAGCTAGTCGCCTCTATACTGCCATACAAGATCGAAGGCTTAAAAGGTTTTTAAAAAATCATTTGGTGTTTTAAGAATAGAAAATGTCCAAATTTTCACCTGAGGAGATTCTAGTACTGTACTTGGGGCAATGTGAGGAAAACAAATTGATGTGTTGTGTAACCAGTGCTAGCTACCAATAGTAACTTGCTATTTTTTGGCAAAAAGTTCCTGCATTCCTTAAAGGAGAAAATAACCAGAAACCAAAACAAAAACGGGGGCAGACAGAATCATGGTGATGACTGAAACAAGGTTAAAATAAAATTTTGAGGAAGCCTTTGTGTAGCAAGGTTTGGCAAATTTAGGAAAAGTGCTCCAGCGTGGAGAGCCAAAATGATGGAAGGTTTTGCTACAGAGAGAAAGCCAGAATTGACATAGCAGAGATAGAGACTGGAACAATTTTCAAGCCTCTGTTTTAAGCTCCACTTCAGTGCAGATCAAATGACGTACACAGCTCCTACTACATTAACCTGGCAGCATGCCTAGGCCCGAACCTCAGAAGCGCACTTTCAGGGAGGACGGCTTTCTTTTCAAGACTTTATCAGCTCTGTAAAACCTTTCAAAGCTGGTAACAAGTTATCTCAAATTACAATATACATAACCGTCTAATGGTGTCACCATGTCAAAAGCTTTCCACAGCTGCTTACAGGAGACTTCACAACATTACCAAACAACGAATCTCAAATTAGGCAGTAGCCTTATTGGTTCCACGTCCCATAATCTATTGATCAAACAGAGTGATAACCGAATCATCTGTATCTCAGGTTTCAATGTAATAACATCTCTCTACCAAAAAGGCAGTAGCTCCCCCATTTTAAAGGGGCAGGGTAATCTGGATTATTGCATTAGCTAAACAATGTCATTGAAGGTACAGTTGCACTAAACACTGATGGCAAACGACTATTGTGTAAATCGGGTGTTATGGCCTGAATTGACTGCTAGGGGAAGTGAATTGAGACTTTCTTCTGCAGTGAGGCCGCCTTTGCTTCACTGTGGCATCATGTTGGGCCCGCTCCAGCTTCAGGCTGCACTTCCATGATAATTGCAGCATCAGCGTAAAGTGAAACCACTTTGCACTGATACTGTAATTATAGTATAAACATAACATCTTGGGCAATTGTTGACAAGACAGTCGCTTTTGCTATAATGCTCCTGCTTAAAAACAATTGGAAAATGTCCATTATATATGTGTAGTAGTTTGAATTTCTGATTTTAGTTTAGCTGCCAATGCTATGATCTCACTTGATCTTGACTTCTCTTTTTAAAAACAATCATTGCAAACTAACTATAAAACCACAAATTGTTAGCTCAGCTGGTGGCTCAGTGGGTAAGTGAACTGTCCTAGAATACCGTCTGGCCCATGGCAATCCAAAGTCCAACCTTTGGTCTTACTCTCAAGTTAGATCACATTAACTGTGGTTCTGATGAAGGCACGATATCCCTCAGATACAATCAGCCAGCATATTCCATAATGATTGCTAGAAGTTTGTGGGGAGATAACGAGCAAGAACAAAAACAAAATTGTGGTTACAACTGGGCTTGGCCTAGTTGAACAACCTTCTGACATTCATTTGTCTAAATTTCTCAGAAAGGCAACTTGTGGATAAGCTTCTGCCTGCTCTACAACCATATTGACCCTACACTAGGTGCCATTTTCAGGGGGGGTGCGGGGGAGAGGGTGGAAGGACAGAAATTAAATTACCTTAACTGAAAACGATGATGAGAGATATGTAATGTTAATCAAGTATCATCATAGCTGAGAATTACTTCACAAAAATTGTTAGTAATGGTGAACCAAAGAAAAGAATGAAAAGAAATTGATTGGGTGTCTCAAGAGACGTTGCAGATCATTTCACTGGCATTGAAGTACTCTGAATGCAGCCTTTCAAATATGATCTAAAAACAAAAAGTCATTGCTGAATGTTTAGGAAATCCTCGACAACAGCTTAAAACAAAAGGAATAAACTTCTGCCATTGGAATATCAAGGGCTGAATGCTCAAAGCATGTGTTCTCAATTCCAACACTAGCAACATTTAATGGTAAGACATCATAAAAACAATGGTTTTTACATTACTTCTCATAAATCAAATTACTGACATTGGTGTAAGCTATGAATTCAAGAAATTTTAAAAATGCTCAGCCACTCTGGCCATATAGAGCAATTTTCTCTTCACAAATATCTAATGCAGCTTTTATTATTTCATGTAGACCACTAAATCAGAATCTCTGGCCCTGTTCCAGCGATATTTTGAGAGGTGATTTTTATGGGCAGGCAGTCATTAAAATCATCTAATGGGAATCGCCAGCTCCTTCCCATAGCTTCTGATTTTAATCTGCTCTTTCAAGCCTGTATGAAGGGCACTCCCCAGATACCTTTGGGAGCCTTCTTTCAAAATATGGATCAGACTCCAATTATGTCATTGGTAGCCATCAGCTGTTTTAACCAGGGCTGCTTAGGGAAGCAGTTGTGGCTTTCCTGCAAGGTCAACTTAGCAGGAAAAAGGAAGATTTGCTGTTAAACAGAAGATTTCATGACCACCAGATGTCTCAAAGTACTTAACAGCCAACAAAGTACTCTCATGAAGTTTAGTCACTGGTGTAATGTAGGAAACATGGCAGCCAATATGCACACAGCAAACTCGCAAAACAGCAATGTGATAATTACTAGATAACCTGTTTTATGTGGGCAATTGCCAGATAAATATTGGCCAGGACACCAGGGGTAATTTCTTCCTCAAAATAGTGCCATCGTTTCTTTTACATCCACCTGAGCTGGCCGTTTTATTTTTATTCATTCATCTGTAGTTTTATCCCCATTTTCTATCCTTTTTTTCTCCCCCACAACCACTGCCCCCTCCCTCCCCCCACCCCATCCCCTACAGAACCATCTGTCACTTGTTCCATGTTGTTCTTTCACACAACGCTATCCTTGTTCTGCTATAATCAATCTGCTTTCTTACCTTTATGCCACTATTAACACCTTTTTTTGCACTAACCACTACCATTAGCAATCTCTTTGTCCTTTAGTTCATGACATCTTTGTCAATCCCTCCTTTGTCCCCACCTATCGCTGGCCTTCTATCCAGCTCCACCTGCCCCACTCCCCTTAAACACTATAAATTTAATCACATTTCCACTTTTCTTCAGCTCTGAAGAAGGGCCATACGGATGCAAAATGTTAACTTTGTTCTTCTCTCTCCACAGATGCTGTCAGACCTGCTGAGCTTTTCCAGCATTTTCTGTTTTTGTTTCAGATTTCCAGCATACGCATTATTTCGCTTTTATCTTAGGCCAAAAAGATACTCTGTTTTACTTTTTTTCCAACCTTCTTTGTAGGCCCAGTAGGAGAATTTAAACCAAAAACATGAATAGTAGTGTCCTGCTCTTGCCTTGATAAGTTAAACCAATTCAATTGGGCGTCGGGGTGGAGAGAAGGAAATAACTGATGCATTCTGTAGGACAGTGCATCAAATTTAAAGGAAAATTAGATTAGAATAGTAAATGAGATCACACGGTTTCACCTCATTCAGCTCTTTGAACAGATGTGGAAGACAGAGGAGGGATGACTAAGAATCAGTCACATGGCTAGAATTGACCAATGAAACACCAATATATGATAAATAGTTGCACAGTGGTTGATAAAGTGTTTTAAAGCATTTTAAAGCGTTAACACCACCCATGACACACAGGAATTACTAAATAATGACATAGGATACAGTGGCAATAGAAAGAAATTGTGAGTTGTTTCAAGACTTTTAGTAATAACATACAGACATACATTTAGAAACATATCTGCACTATGTTTCGTTAAAAGTAACTTAGTTTTTTGTATGGTTTCCTTTCCCTCATTGGGGCAATAGGTTGCAATTAAAACTAAGCTAATTACCTTATAAAAGTTTATTTCTTGGCTGCCGTATACCATAACAAACTACTGTCATTAAGGAGATCTAAAGTTAATTTATGCCATGTTGCCAATTTAAAAACTTGGGGGTTTTGTCATATATTTTCAAGTTTTACTTTTAATCATTAAACAAAAGTGCCAAAATTCAGTGTGGAAAAGACAAACCCCCAAAAATCTGAGGAATTTTGAAGAAACTTGCAAAAAGCATTTTTATTGTTTTTAACATGAATAAAACTCAGACACTAAATGGATTTTCAAAATAATGTTCAATCTAGTTAATGACAATGATTGTGAACTGATGTAAATGGTGGTCATGATTATATGTAAACAATTACCAGTAACATATTATTTTGAAATTAAAAGTAAAATTAAGGTATCCAGCCTTAAAAATCCCTGACAGGAATTTCCACTGATGTTCCTGAGAGGACTTTCCAGGGTGAGGGGGAGGTTTCTTCATTTGTTTGCCAATGGCGCGAAACACAAGGTAGCAATTCAGTATCTCCAGAGTATTCCTACCAAACTTGTAGCTGGAGTATGCTGGATGGCCTGTGAATGTTTATTGTTGTGACTTAAACCATTTAACTGCCATAGTGATTGTGGATGATAGAAATTGTTGGCAATTATGCAGAGGGAAACAGTTACTATCTTACTTTTAGTAAACAATGTTCTATTGTATGACTTAAGTCAACCTTTAATTGATGACAGGCTTCGGTGCGGTAACTGTGTCAATGCCCTGCTGTCTTAGTTCCATTCCTAACTGAAGGCATTTGTAGTTGTACAAAGAATATAGTCCTTGCAGTCCTTAAAGAGGATACAAGATAAAGAGGATAAAAGGTCCAAATTTCACAGCTATTACCTACTTCCCTGCTGAAAGAAAGGTCCAGAGATGTGTGCAAATCACATCATTATGGCACATACAAAATGCAATGTATGCAATAATATCACAGATGTAATGTGTATCCAACTTTTGATTGGGATTCTCAAATTTAGAAAAGTTTTGTTTTCCCATTGATCTAGTACGCCAAATAAACCCAGGAATGTATCAGCAGAAATTAGCAAAAACTAATGATCCCTAACTGTAATCCTTCATGCGTTAAATCTGTAACTCACAATAATATACAATAAAGTTTTCATTCACTGGAAAAATTCAGTGGCAGTGTATTCACAAAATGAAACCGCTGGCTTCAAAACAACTTCTTATTCTGTCAAAAATTCTGGATCAACATTGGAAATATGAATTCCTCGTAGCAGAACTGGCTTTTTGACTTTGCACAAGTGCTAACCTATTCACAAGTGCCAGTTACCTTATTCTGCATGTTGTGCTGCAGCCACCCAAAGGAACCTTTTCTATTATAAATTTTGTTCATTTAACCAACCTGCCTCAACTGATGGCAGATGATAAAAACTTTTGGAAATTGTGCATAGGCGAAAGTTACTATCTTGCTTTTACAGGTGACAGGAGGTTGAGCAATATTTAGAACTGACTAACTAACTGATGGGTTTCCACAAGTTTATTTCCGAGTTCTCTGAAAGTAGTTTATGAAAACACAACAGCTGTGGAGAATAAAATGTAGCACATATCAACATCCCTGATCTAGTTTCAAACGTTCTACCACCCTTTAGACTTTCTAAAATGTAGTGTGTGTGCCAGAGCATGCACCTGGAAGCATACCCTCACTGGCAATGTCACAACTTGTTAATTTCAGTGCATCTGATCACTCAGACAGGAGGAAATTCCACAGCCAATGCCTAATCCATTTATTAATATCCACTTTGCATTAAGGGATCCAATTTCGATTTGAGCTCAATCCAATCTCCTATAGTTTGCAATACACTATTGCTCTGAATGAGGATATGAGTCAAAAAGGATTGCCCTAAATGAGGCTATGAGTCAGCCTCCCATGGCATCAATTCTGAGATTCTATGAGCATGAACCTACTGTCCGTCTTATGCTATGGCAACAGGTGGCTGCAGAAAAGGCTGGAAAATAAATAAAGCATGAAGTTGGAACAGAAAATGCTGGAAGGCAGGTTCAATTGAGGGTTTCAAATGGGAATTGGATAATTATCTGGAGCAAAAAAATTTTACAGGGCAATGGGGAAAAGGCAGGAATGTGGGACTAGCTGTGTTGCTCTTGCAGAGAGCCAGAACGGACAGACGGGCCAAAAGACCTCCTCCTATGCTGTAACCATTCAATGATTCTAAGTAAAGTTGATTTTTTCCTGGCACTTGACACTGGGTATGCTCACTTTTCCACGCTCATAGATCAAGAGGGGCCAAGACCAGGGACATATATACCAGCCCCCACTGCCTGGGATTTCTGGGGCTTTCCCAGGAGGAATCAACCTGATGTGTCCCTGCAGAAGGTGCAGCCTGACAGGGCAATTGCAATGAAGCAAAAGAGAGCATTCCAAGTCTTCTGTCTGATTGTCCTGGTGCGTTGTCTGTAAGATAGACATCCAGAGTTTATGTTAATCCCTCCCCCAAGATTTTAAAAGCACAATCAGGGAAGGCCTTTTAGTGACTGGTCTCGGTCAGTAGCCAGAAAGTCTCAGTTAACCAGATCAGATTCCCAGCTGCAGGCCTGGGAGAAAAAAGACACAGGACAGTAAATTTCAGTGGCAGTACACATTAGATACCAAAGCATAAATGACTTAAGAACATAAAATGGAAGCAGAAGTAGACTACTTAAGCCCACTCCACCATTCAATAAGATCACAGCTGACCTGATCGTGGCCTCAATTCCACTTTCCTGCCCCTCCATAATTTTTGACTCCCATATAGATCAAAAAACTAACTCAGCCTTGAATATATTCATTGACCCAACCTCCACTGCTCTTTATGGGAGAGAAATCCAAAGGCAAACAACCCTCTTAGAGAAGAAATTCCACCTCATCTCAGTTTTAAATGGGAGACTCCTTACTCTGAAACTGTGTCCCCCCCCCCCCCCCACCAGTTCCAGATTTCCCCACCGAGAGGAAACACCATCTCAGCATCAGCTCTGTCAAGCCTCCTCAGAATTTTATATGTTTCTTCTAAACTCCAATCAGTATAGGCACCACGTGCTCAACTTTTCCTCATAAGACAACTCTTTCAGCCTAGTGAATCTTCTCTGAATTGCTTTCAATACAAGTATACCCCTCCTTAAATAAGACCAAAACCGTATACAGTATTCTAGGTGTAGTCTCACCCTGTACAGCTGTAGCAAGACATCCCTTCCATCCTCCTTGCAATAAAGGCCATTTGTTTTCTAATTTGTTGCTGCACTTGCATGTTAACATTTTGTGATTCATGTACAAGGACACCCAGATCTCTTGCTACCACAGCATTGTGCAGTCTCTCTCCATGGAAACAATATTTTGCTTTTCTATGCTTCCTACCAAAATGGATAACCTCACATTTTCCTCCATCTGCCAGATTTTTGTCCACTGACTTAACCTATCTATATCCTTTTGCAGACTCTATGACCTCTTCGCAACTCGCTTTCCCACCTCTTTTTGTTCTATCAGCAAACATGGCAACAGTACAGTTGGTTCCCTTCATCCAAGTCATTAATATAGTTTTTAAATCGTTGACCCTCCAGCACTGACCCCTGTAGCTCCCTGCTAATTACAGTTTGACAATCTGTAAATGACCAATTTATCCCAACACTTTGTTTCCTGTTAGCTAGCCAATCTTCTATCCATGCTAATATATTATCCCCAACACCAAGAGTCCTTATCTTGTGTAGTAACTTTTATGAGGCACCTTATTGAATGCCTTTTGGAAAACCGAGTTCACTACATCTTCTAGGTCCCCTTTATCTGTTCTGCTTGATAAATGCTCCAGGAATTCTAATAAAATTTGCCAAGGACAAATTCTCTTTCATAAAAACATGTGGGCTCTGCTTGATTATATTTTGATTTTATAAGCCAACTCAGTCTTCATAAACTTAAATAAAAGCAAATTCAAAGGTAAGAGGCTAGTTCAGATCCACGTTTCTCACCCTCAATCTGAATATGAAGTTCTACCATGTTATGATCACTCTTCCCTAAAGGATCCTTTACTATGAGATTATTAATTAATCCTCTCTCATTACACATTACTAGGTCTAAAATAACCTGTTGCCTGGTTGGTTCCACAATGTGTTGTACTAATAAACTATCCAGAATACACTCTATAAATTCATCCTCAAGACTACCTTTGCCCATTTGATTTGTCTGATCTGTATGAAGATTAAAATCACTCACAATTATTGTAGTTCTTTCCTTACAAGCTCCTATTATTTCTTGGTGTATACTCTGCCCTATAGTGTAGCTACCATTAGGGGTGCTATAAACTCTCCCATCAGTAACTTATTTCCCTTGCTATTTCTTATCTCCACTGAAACTTATCTCATCTTCATTTTCTGAGCCAAGATCATTTCTCACTACTGTACTGATCTCACCCTTTATTAACAGGAGATACCCATCTTCTTTTCCTCTCTTCTTACCCTTCTGAAAAGCAAATATCCTTGAATATTCAGTTCCCAGTCTTAGATCACCTTGTAACCACGTTGCTATAAATGCTAACATATTATACGCATTTATTTCTTTTGGTACAATCAGTTCTTCTATCTTGTTATAACTGCTGTGTGCATTGAGACAAAGAGCCTTTAATTCCATCATTTTACCATATTTCCCTACTCTATATTTGCTGGGGCACGGCTTACGCACTGTCCCTGCCTATCAAACTCTGATTATAATTACCCATTTTGCTACCTTGCACTATTGCCTTGTCCTTTCTCCTTAACCTTCTAAATTTCTGCTCACCTAAACCCTCACCCCTTTCTCCCCCACTACCCCCCAGATTATTTTAAAGCCCTTGCTACAGTCCTAATTATTCGATTCACCAAGACACTGGTCTCTGTGTGGTTCAAGTGAGTGGATTAGAATTAGCTGCTGTAACACCATGAAAGGAATGGAACATATTTCAAGTGGGAGAGTATCTACCCAAAACGCCAACCAGTATTCTTTTTCCATATGTTGACGGACCTGATCTGTGTTTCTAGCATTTGCTTTTATTTTATTAATAGGTATCAGCCTGTTTCAGTGGTAAGAATCTTGCCATTTACATAACAATTATCATTGTGCCTGTCCTTACTAAATCCAAAAAGGGTTACTTTTTCCACCAGATATATGAATGAGCTGGTTCAGTTAAAACAGTAATCCTTGATCACATAAACATATTTCATATTTGACAATTTAATTTGAATTTAAAAATCAAAACTAGCGCTCACATTTTCCTATTTTCACTGGAACATAAAGAATACATTTTAATAACTTTGCACTATATTATAATTAATAGTTGCAATCTCAAGAACCACAGAGGAATAACAGGCAAGTTAAGTGAGCTGCAGCTGTAACACCCCTCCTTTCTGCCAATTTTCTCCTTTGGGCATACAGTTCCACAGCGAATGCATCCACAGGATTCCTTCAGTTCTTTTCGTCAAGTAGTCATTCTTTATGAATCTTAACCGTCCATGTTGCTAGGCTGTTGTCCTCATGGGAACATTATAGCTGGGTCCCATCCTGTCCTCACCAATTACCACACATGCTTACTTCCACAGGAAATACGTGACTAGTGATCAGGACCAGAGCCTTGGCCAATTTATTTCCCTGCCAACCACACACTCCCCTCCCCCACCCAACCCAGTGCACCTGTCATGACAAAGGTCAGCAGAAAACTGGGATTAAATTTGGAACCTTCTCAAACGTATGCCTCAACTACAAATTGCCTTAAGCATCAAAGCCTTTGGGGAGCTGTTTTGGGCTCTCTTGAAGCCAAACAATTTGTCAGTATAATTACAAACTCTTGTCCATTCAGAAAGTTATTTCTTCACATTACCCTGATTTAGATGAGTAAACAAACTCACAGTGCTCTCAAAGCTGCTACGATCGAATAATGTGTGGTTACAAAAATGAGTTTGTTACAGTCTCACAAATATAAAAATTATCCCTATACTTAGCAGTTTTGACGAGACTAATCCATTGAATGTCTGAGGTGAAAGAGGTTAAAGACATTTTGGCAGGTTATTTAATCAAAGGAAACAGAGCATTACTTCTGAAAGCTAAACTCCTATTCCTTCTATTTCAATAAATGGTTTGTATTCCCTTGAGTATAGCAGATTGAGGGGTGATTGAGATGCTTATAATGTTAAAAGGATTCAACAGGGAAGAAAAAAGGAACTATTTCCTCTGGTGGATGAATCAACAATTAGGGAACATAATATTAAAGCTGGGCCAGTTAGGAGGGAAGTCAGGAATCACTTATTCACACAAAAGGTCATAGAAATCTGGAACTCTCGCCCCCCAAAAGGCTGTAGATACTGGAGCTTTCAAGTCTGAAATCAATAGATTTTTTAATTAGGTAAGGGTGAGTATCATATGATATAGAACTAAGACAGGTAAATGGAGTTGTGTACATGTACATCAGGCGTGATCTAACTGAACGGTGAGCAAGCTCAAGGTGTTGAATGAACTTTCCTGCCCCAACATCCCTATTTCAATGCTGGCTTATAAATAATAAGCTTAATTAACTGATTTCACTCCCTTTCACACCAGCGGTTTGGTTGACACAAAATCGGGAAAACTGCAATTGTCAGTGCAATTGCAGCTCTAGCATATAACAGAGACAACATGTACCTGTCCATAACAGATAGAGTTGTAGGCACTTATAGACTTTCCCCACACACACAACTTTAATCCGGCCAAAAATCATACCAGAATGCTAGCGCATAGGCATGAAAGAAGAATGACTGATATTATCAAAAGGGTTTTCAGTTTCAGAATACTGGGCTACCTAATCAATTAGCCAAAATGACATTGCACACATATTGCAAGAAGAATGTTATCACTCCACAAGGATCTGAACCCACTACAGTCAGCAAGTGACCATTTTACTGCCACACCACAAAACTGAACAAAGCTGAAGTGAGATGGACATTTATTACCATTAATTTCTTTCCAAGTGAAATACTGTAACTTGATTTTCTTGTTCCATAGGAAATATACATATGCATATGCAAATGAAAAAGCACTGAAGCTTGACTTCCACTTACTAATTTTTCCCAATTATTGTTAACGAAGTGTATAATACTGACTCTATTGCATTTCAGCAGGTTTCATCAAGAATACTTAGTTATGGAAACTGTGGTTATGGTAAGTAGATTTTAAAAAAATAAATGTCTGGATAAAACAATAAATTCTCAAAATAAAAACAGTGAATGCCTAGAATACTCAGCAGGCTAGGCAGCATTTGTGAAGGTCATCAATCTGAAATGTTAACCCTGCTTCCCTCTCGACAGATGCTGTCTGACCTGAATATTTCCAGCATTTTGGTTTTTCAGATTTTTTTTTCAGATTTCTGTCATCCATTTTTGAATAAATTGTCAAACATTTTGTCAAACTAGATATGTGACTAAGATTAGTGATTAATCTGTGATATTCAGATATTGATCACTGACTAGTTTATTTTTTCTATCGTCTTGCCAGAACTCACGCGCCCTACAATTTGTTATTAGGGACAGATGAAAGATCTTGGTTATGATAAGAGGCTGGGTAAATTTGAGTTATATTCCCTGCAGATAAGTTTAAGGGATAATCTAGTTACAATATATAAAATAACAAAGTGATATAAAAGGAAGAAAGACCGAAAGAAGTTTGGAACAAAGGAACATGCAAAATGGCATTCTATATGGCAGTGGAAATCAGAGCACTCGGTGCATATATCCTATTTAGAGAAGAGTGTTTGGCCTTGTTATCTGCTTCCTGGCTAATTTTTTATGCACATGAGATGAATGAGGGGTTGAAATAATGTGAGGTGGGTGGACTCGTGCCAATATGCAGTTTGGGAGGTTTCAACGCACAGCATACACCCATTAGTTTCTGGGTTGCCACATCAGTTCCAGTTACTGAAGTGGAGCACAATGTTATACCATCACTGAGCCACATCGCTGATGACCCCAGCGGAAGCATAACAGCTGGAGAGAGATTTGGTTCCTTTACAGTAGAATACTCATACCAAATTTATAAATTCTTTTTAATATAAAAGGTAAATCTTCTGATTGTGGGCTTCTCCTACAGAGACTGCCCGGCAAAAGCATAAGTGAGGAAATCATTTGCAAGCAACTTACAATTTCTGTCCATTAATTCTAGTAGGCTTAAATTATAGCTGGTACGCATACAAATTTGGGATATACATTCTGAGGGACAAGCTCTGCCAGAAGTGTACAGACAATATTAAAGCTGGAAAATCTAGCCTGAAGCACCGCAGCTTAACATTTCTTGAAGACAATGAAGCCTATAGGGCTGACATGGAAAGATTCCGTTAAAGAGACTAATTATCATCCTTAATAATGGCTGAAAACTTTATATCAGGTTAATTCTTACTTTAATTCTAAATTGAACGACCTGTATATCAGGAGTAAGAGAAAGCTGTAAAGGGATTTTTGAGTCTGTCTGTAACAATGGTGAAATAGCATCCAGGTTAGATAAATGGTAAATTACATAATCATTGCAATTTAATGAAAGGCGTTCTGAAGAAGAATCATGTTGGGCTAGAAACATTAACTTTGTTTCTCTCTCCACAAATGCTGCAAGACCTGCTGAGCTTTTCCAGTATTTTCTGTTTTAATTGCAATTTAATTGTGTTAATTCAGTCACTTAATTCAAATTCTTGGCCAACTTTAAATTATCAAAAGAAGGATGCATCCTAAGGCTTAACATTGAAAGAGAAAGGAGGGAGGCTGTACAGTTTAGAAGGGAATATAAAGGGAATAACAAACTGAATTCTCTATCACAAGGGAAGACATGGAAGATAGATCTAAGAAATTACAATGCACAAGCTTCTCACTCTGATAGATTTTGCTGAGAACACTGCAAATTCCTTCCAAAGATCACTAGCATCATAGTGGACATAAACATCTGGAAGATGTTTAGGAAGTGCCAGCTATAGTAGGTTGTGTCTGAATAATTTACTAGATTGTTTTGAGAAGGTTACAGATTTGGAGGATGAGACCAAGGTAATTGAATTTATCTATCTTGCTTTCAGAAGGGGATGTGATAATATCTCATATGATAAACTGATTCACAAGGTGCATGACTATAGGATAGATGACAATGACTAGATTGGCACGTGGCTGAAAGTAGATAGCAAAGGGAAGTGATGTTGGTGGCTAGTGGAGTCCCACAAGGTTCAGTGTTGGGGGTAATGTTTATAATTTTCATAAATTATAAAAATAGTGGAATCCTGTCCAGGGCTTCCAAGTCTGCAGATAACAGTGGCCATTGGTGTGAATCAATATTCAATAACCCAAAGCAACCTGGGCAGGATAAGTCAATGGATAGAGAGATAACAGGCGAAATTTAATAAAGGTAAGTGTAAAATCATGCAGAAGAAGAAATTATGTGGGTTATGTTAAATGGCAACGTGGCTCAGATAACAGATCAAGAGAAAGAACTGGGAGTTTTGGTAGATATAGCTGTCAGTGCTTACAGGTGTTCAAGAATGTGAGGATATTAGAGCTAATGGTATGACTTCTAAATCAAAGGAAATAATTTTGAAGTTGTACCTGGTGTTAGTGACACTTTAACTGTGTTGAGTTATGATGAGACTGATTCCTGCCATTAGGTTCTAAGAAAAAAGGAATGATTGTCCATCCTGCAATTTCACACCCTTGGGAAAGAAGAGGATGAGTAGGATTTAATCATGGTCTTTTAAAATTTCATTATTATGGAGAAATTATAAGCAGGAAAGTTCAACTGCTGGGTTCAAGGTTCAAGGACTAGGAGCATAATTTGAAGCTAAAGGTGTTGAAACAAAATGGCAAATTTAGAGATTATTTTCAGTAAGGGAACAACAGAATTATGAAACAGAAGACCAGAGTAGGGTTTAAAAAACTAGATGAGCTATGTTTAAGAAAGGAGTATAAAGTTAGTAATTCTGGATCTGGATAAGGAACCTTATAGGAGGTTTTGAAGGCTAGGCCATATGGACCAAAGACCCTTGCCCAATATTACTGTTTTGCTATGTAAGGAAGATTGAATTGCTTAAATTCTGATAGTTTAACCTAATTCTTGTATTGGCAATCTTTCCTCTCCCCTGAAGCCACTGATTACCTGTTTGGATACAGTTCAACTGTCACCCTCCAACACCTTGCTCAAGTGGCTATTCACAATATGTGAGCATTGACATGAAGCTTCAGCAGATCATTTCACTGAACCTGATCCTGTCCTCAATTGAGTGGGAGAGCTAGTCAATTTTCACCTTGTAACCCAGCAGTTTTGAGGTCAATCATGGAACTCATGCTACTGCCCCCTTTTTAAAAAGAGCAGAGAGGAATTTGCAACTGCATTGAACCATTCTGGGATCATATCCTTTTTTATTAATTAAATCAAAGAATTTACTTGTGCAGAAACTATGAAGGTATTCAATATAGGTCAACCAAAATGTGCTAAATATAAACATGTAAGTACACACGTAAACATCACTGATGCAGTCTGTGCCATATTGTACAGTATTCAGTACATATATGATTTAACCTTAGACTTTTTTTCCATAGGAAGTTGTTGAAATGGTTATGATAGAAAGTGAAATTTATTAAGAAAAAAACTGATGTGTTTGCTGCCAATGCCATGCATGCGCAGTTCTAGTGGTTTAGACCAAAGGACGATAAGAAGTAGGAGAAGTATACTACTCGACCCATCGAGTCTGCTCCGCCATTCAATGAGGTCATGGCTGATCTGAAAATCCTCAACTCTAGTTTCCTGCCTTTTCCCCTTAACCCTGTTGGTCAGGGGCTGCAGCCGAACTGCTGACACACAGGCAAAAGCAACTTTTGACCAGAAATAACCTGAGTCCAGTCACTGGCCTGAGCTGGCTGGAACCGATTTGAAATAGCTGAGTTTCGTGAAAAACAAAGGGAATGTGATAAAACACAAGTCCTTATTTAGGAAAGGAGTAATGAGGTAATGCTACCCAAGTTCTTGGGATAGAGCCAATGTGAAGATGCCACAGACTAGGCAAGCAAGCCTAAACCAACGGGAGAGAGACAGCAGAGCTTGAAGAGATAAGATTTAGAATAAGAATGGAGAATCTCGGGTGTGGAGCCTGCGAAGACTCCGGAGAACAACCATTGCGGAAGTGGAAGAACCTACTTCAGTAACGTAGAGACAATGTCGAGAGAGAACGGAATGTCTGGCCAGGATCAGCTTTTCTTTTCGGGTATTAGCTTTTATATTCTGTGACCAATCAGGGAGTGTCAGAGAAACCTAGTGGGTGTGCATTTAGATCCTAGTATGGGTATAAAACTGTATAACCTGCTGCAAACTGCATGTCTATATCTAACCAGACGTATAAGCTCTATGTATATGGTCTAACAACGTGAATAAAGTGAACTGAGAGTTGAGAGAGAATTGACTCTTCTCCTCTTTGTACTAAGCCAATAACCGTTACCGGTGACCCACGGTCAACACCCTTCATTCCTTTACTGACTAAAAATCTGTCTATCTCAGCCTTGAACACACTTAACGACCCAGCCTCTACAGCCCTCTGCGGTAAAGAATGCCACAGATTGACCACCCTCAGCGAAGAAATTCCTCCTCAACTCTGTTTTAAATGGGCGACCCCTTACTCTGAGATTATGCCCTCTGGTCCTAGACTCTCACACAAGGGGAAACAACCTCTCAGCATCAAGCCTGTCAAGCTCCCAAAGAATCAGGGTATGGAAATCAGGCAGAAGGACTGTGATATAATTAAAGAAATTAGCATAGTAAGGCAGGAGGCTCTAAATGGTCTGGCAGGCTTAAAAGTAGCTAAATCTCCACGCCTGGATGAAATGAATCCCAGGCTGTTGAGTGAGGCAAAGGAGGAGATAGCAGGGGCGTTGGCAATAATTTTCAATACCACTCTGGCCACAGGAGAGATGCCAGAGGACTGGAGGACAACCAATGTGGTACCATTATTCAAGAAGGGAAGAAGGGATAAACCAGAGAACTACAGGTCAGTCAGTCTAACCTCAGTGGTAAGGAAACTATTGGAGGCAACTCTGAGGGACAGAATTAATCTACACTTGGAGAGGCCGGGATTAATCAAGGACAGTCAGCATGGTTTTGTTAAGGGGAGGTCACATCTGACCAATTTGATTGAATTTTTCAAAGAGGTGACCAGGTGTGTAGATGAAGGCTATGCATTTGACGTAGTCTACTTGGACTTCAGCAAGGCTTTTGATAAGGTCCCGCATGGGAGACTGATAACAAAGGTAAGAACCCATGGGATCCAAGGCAACTTTGCAAATTGGATCCAGAATTGGTTGAGTGGCAGGAAGCAGTTGATGGCTGAGGGGTGTTTTTGTGACTGGATGCCTGTGTCCAGTGGGGTTCCACTGGGATCAGTGTTGGGTCCCTTGCTGTTTGTGGTATGTATATATAAACGATTTCGACTTGAATGTAGGAGGGTTGATCAGCAAGTTCGTGGATGTCATGAAAATTGATGGGGTGGTAAATAGTGAGGAGGGTAGCTTTAGATTACAGGAGGATATAGACGGGCTGGTCAGACTGGCTGGTCAGATGGGCTGATCAGTGGCAAATGGAATTTAATCCAGATAAGTGTGAGGTGATGCACTTGGGCAGGACAAACAAGGCACAGGAATATACAGTGAATGGTAGGACCCTGGGAAGTACCGAGGATCAGAGGGACCTTGGTGTGTATGTCCACTGGTCCCTTAAGGGATAGGTAGATAAGGTGGTTAAGAAGGCATATGGGATACTTCCCTTTATTAGCCGAGGCATAGAATATAAGAGCAGGGAGGTTATGCTGGAACTGTATAAAATGCTGGTTAGGCCACAGCTAGAGTATTGCGTACAGTTCTGGAATCTGCATTATAGGAAGGATGTGATTGCACTAGAGAGAGGGCAGAGAAGATTTACCAAGATGTTGCCTGGGCTGGAGAGTTTTAGTTATGAGGAGAGATTGGATAGACTGGGCTTATTTTCCCTGGAGCGGAGGAGACTGAGAGGGGACACGATTGAGGTGTTTAAAATTATGAGGGGCATAGATAGGATAGACAGGAAAGAACTTTTCCACTTGGTGGAGGGATCAATAACCAGAGAGCATAGATTTAAGGTAAGGGGTAGGAGGTTTAAAGGGGATGTGAGGAAGAATTTTTTCACCCAAAGGATGGTGGGAATCTGGAACTCACTGCCTGAAAGGGTGGTAGAGGCAGATACCCTCATAACATTTAAGAAGTATTTGGATGTGCACTTGCGATGCTATGGCATACAAGGCTATGGGCCTAGTGCGGGAAAATGGGATTAGAATAGTTAGGTACTTGTTTGACTGGCGCAGAATGGATGGCCGAAGGGCCTTTTTCTGTGCTGTAGACCTCTATGACTCTTGTCTTATAGAAACCAGGAATAGGCTATTTGGCCCTTCGAGCCTGCTCCACCATTCAATCTGATCATGGCTGATCCTCCATCTCAATGCAATATCCCCGCTTTCTCTCCATACCCTTTGATGCCCCTAATACCCAAAAAATTACCAATTTCTTTCTTGAATATACTCAAGTGACCCATCCTCCACAGCCTTCTGTAGTAGAAAATTCCATAGGTTGACCACCCTCTGAGAGAAGAAATGTTTCCTTATCTCAGTCCTCAGTGGCCTGCCCCGTATCCTGATTCTGTGGCCCCTGGTTCTAGACTTCCCAACCAGTGGAAACATCCTCCCTGCATCCTGTCTGTCTAGCCCTGTTAAGATTTTATATGTTTCAATCAGATCCCCTCTCATTCTTTTAAACTCTAGTGAATACAGGCCCAGTTGAACCAATCTCTCCTCATACGACAATCCTGCCATCCCCGGTATCAGCCTAGTGAACATTCGCTGCACTCCTTTCTATGGTAAGTATATCCTTTCTCAGGTAGGGAGATCAAAACTGCATGCAATACTCCAGGTGTGGTCTCACCAAGGCACGGTATAACTGCAGTAAGACATCCTTACTTCTGAACTCAAATCCTCTTACAATGAAGGCCAACATACTGTTTGCCTTCCTAATTCTTGCTTCACCTGCCTTTCATTGATTGGTCTACAAGGATACCCAGATCCATTTGTACATCCACATTTCCCAATATATCACCATTTAAATAATACTCTGCCTATCTGTTCTTCACACTGAAGCGTATAACTTCACATTTGTCCACATTATATTGCATCTGCCACATGTTTGCCCACACACACAATTTGTCTGAATTGCCCTGAAGCCTCCTTGCATCCTCCTTACAACTCACAACTCCACCCAGTTTTGTGTTGTCAGCAAACTTGGAAATATTGCATTTGGTTTCCTCATCCAAGTCATTTATATATATCATGAATAGCTGGGGCCCGAGCATTGATCCCTGCGGTACACCACCAGTCATCGCCTGTCACCCGGAAAAAGACCCATTCATTCCCACTCTCTGGGCTAAATTTTCCGTTTGTCGGGTGAGCGGAGCTGACCCAATTGCGGGCCGCACTGCCATTTTGCACCAGCATGACATTCGCAGGGAAGCGCTATGCACTCCCTGTGCAGGCAGGAGAGAATCCCTAAAATCGAGAGTATGCTCTTTCGCGCATGCACACAAAAGAGCACACTCATCTCCCTGAGACTAAGTGCAGCTTCAGAGAGATCACCTCTACTTTTAAAATATTAAAAATAGAGAAAAAAAATTCCCTTATACGTCCCCTCATGTGACAATGTCAAATGAGTTGGGACATGTTCATAATTTCCATAACAACTTTATTAAAGTTTTTAAAACCATATATGAAACCTCATCCTGCCGGTGGATGAGGTTTCATGTTTTTTCTAGTTGCCACCGGGGCTCCTAATTGGATCCTGTCAATGGCCTCAATTGGCCATTGACAGGTCAGCGGGCGCACAGCTGATTTTGTTGCCCCCCCCCCCCCCCACCTTCCTGAAAATTTAAATGGGGTGGGGTGATATCGGGGGTTCCGCCCGACGTCATCCTGTCATTTTACGTGTCGGCGAGTGGGCCCGCCCCCGTTTGCCGACGATAAAATCCTACCCTGTTTCCGGCCTGTCAACCAATTCTCAATCCATGCCAGTATATTACCCCCAATCCCATGTGCTTTAATTTTGCCCACTAGCCTCTTATGTGGGACCTTATCAAACATCTCTTTGAAATCCAAATACACCACATCCACTAGTTCTAACTTATCTATTCTAGTTACGTCCTCAAAATACTCCAGTAGATTAGTTAAGCATGATTTCCCTTTCATATACCCATGGTGACTTTGAATAATCCCGTTAATGCTTTCCAAGTGTTCTGTTACCACGTCTTTTGTAATAGGCTCTAGCATTTTCCCCACTACTGATGTTAGGCTAACTGGTCTGTAATTCTCTTGTTTTTTCTCTCCCTCCTTTTTAAATAGTGGGGTTAGATTTGCCACCTGTAGGAACTGCTCCAGAGCCTATAGAATTTTGGAAGATGACCACCAATGCATCCAATATTTCCAGGGCTACTTCCTTTAGTACTCGGGGATGTAGATTATCAGGCCCTGGGGATTTTTCAGCTTTTAACCAAATTAATTTCCCTAGCATCATTTTTTTTTTACTAATACTGGTTTTCTTCAATTCCTCCCTCTCACTAGACCCTTGGTTCCCTAACATTTCTGGGAAATTACTTGTATCCTCTTTTGTGAAGACAGAACCAAAATGTGTGTTCAATTCTTTTGCCATTTCTTTGTTCTACATTATAATTTCCCCCGTTTCTGACCGTAAGGCACCTACATTTGTCTTTGCTAATCTTTCTGTCTTCATGTATTTATAGAAGTTTTTACAGTCAGTTTTTATGTTCCTTGCAAGTTTACTCTCATACTCCATTTTCCCCTTCCAGATCAATCTTTTTGTCCACTTTTGCTGAACCCTCAACTGCTCCCAATCCTGAGGCTTGCTGCTTTTTCAGGCAATTTTATATATCTCCTCTTTGGATCTAATGCTATCCCTAATTTCTTTTGTAAACCATGGTTGAGCCAACTTTCCTGTTTTATTTTTGCGCCAGACAGGAATGAATAATTATTGTAATTTGTGCATACGTTCCTTAAATATTAGCCATTCCTATCCACTGTCAACCCTTTTAGTAAGGTTCCCCAATCCATCATTGCCAACTCGTGCCTCAGACCCTCATATTCCCCTTTATTTAGATCAGGACCCTAATTTTGGATTCAACTTCTTCACTCTCCATCCTGATGAACAATTCTATCATTTTATGGTCGCTCTTCCCCAAGGGACCCTGCACAACAAGATTGCTAATTAATCCTTTCTCATTACACAATAGCCAGTCTAGGATAGCCTGCTCTCTAGTTGGTTCCTCAATGTACTGATCTAAAAAACCTTCACGTACGTATTCCAGGAAATCCTCCTCCACAGTATTACTGCGAGTTGGTTTGTCCAATCTATATATTTAGAATAAAGTCGCCCATGAATACAGTTGTAGCCTTATTGCATGCGTCTCTAATTTCCTGTTTAGCGCTTTCCCTTACATCTCCATTACTGTTTGGGGACCTATAGACAACCCCCACCAACGTTGCCTGCCCCTTGGTGTTTCTTATCTCCACCCAAACAGATCCCACATCATGATTTTCTAAGCCAATATCCTTCCTCACTCCTGCATCGATTTCCTCCTTTACTAATAATGCTTCCCTGCCTCATTTCCCTATTTGTCTGCCCTTCCTAAATACTGAATAACCCTGAATGTTCAGTTCCCATCCTTGGTCACCCTGCAGCCATGTCTCTGTAATTGCAACTGTTTCATAACCGTTTATATCTATTTGCGCTGTTAATTCATCTACTTTATTGCGAATGTTCCGCGCATTAAGATACAATGGCTTGAATTTTTCCTGCTTCGGGCGGGCTCGGCAGGAGTGGGTGGTCGTCGTGGAGCCGACTGCCGCCCACGATCGGCTCCACACCACCGTTTTACGTGGACGGGCCAATTAAGGCCCGTGTAATACGCAAGCAGAGCGCTACCTGTACAGGCGAGGGGGAGGAGGGAGAGTCGGGTCCAGCGCTCTTTCGCACATGTGGGCGAAAGGAGTGCTTCAAAATCTCTGAGGTACAGAGGTGCCTCAGAGGGATTGAAGCACTTTTTTAAAAAAATAAACAGATGCAATAAAAATTTAATGAAACAGGTCCCTTTATGTGACTGTGTCACATGAGATAGGACATGTTTTTATTTTTCAGAAAAAGTTTCTATTTACTTTGTAAAAGCTTTAGTAAACTTCATCCACGAGGTAAACGTAAAGGCAGCTTGACCTTTTCGCCAACCCGCCAACTGTGAGGTTGGACAGGCAGCGTAAACTTGAAATTAATTACTTCATTAATGGCTTTAATAGGCCTTTCAATTACTGGTGAGCTCACAGCCGACTCCAGCATGCACCCGCCAAATGAAACATCGCTAGACTGTGTGATGATGTTGGGACGCATGCCCGATATCATCGCGTGTCATTTTACATTCCAGCATGTTGGGCCTGCCCCTGCACACCGAATGTCAAATCCTGGACAATGCCTTTGGACTTGTCTTTTTAATCTTGTTAGTCATCTTAACTTTATATTGCACTATGACCCCATTTGTTTCTTGCCATTGTTTTTCTGCCTTCCCACTTTTGCTTCTTGCTTTTCTGTCTTTCGTTTCTATCCTTTTTTCCCCCTCCTCTGTGTCCCTGCTCAGGTTCCCATCCCCCTGCCTTTCTAGTTTAAACCCTCCCTGGCCCTCCACCAAACGCCCACCCGAGGACATTGGTCCTGGTGCTGCCCAGTTGCAACCCGTCCTGTTTGTACTAGTCCCACCTTCCCCAGAACCAGTCCCAAGGTCCCAGGAATCTGAATCCCTCTCCCCTACACCATTTCTTCAGCCACGTATTCATCTGATATATCCTGTTAATTCTACTCTCATTAGCACATGGTAGCAGTAGTAATCCTGAGATTACTACCTTTGAGGTCCTACTTTTTTTATTTACATCCTAACTCCCTACATTCAGCTTGTAGGACCTCATCCCTTTTTTTTACCTATGTCGTTGATACCAATATGTACCATGACCACTGGCTGTTCACCCTCCCTCTTCAGAATGCCCTGCAGCCTCTCCGAGACATCCATGATCTTGGCACCAGGGAGGCAACATACCATCCTGGAGTCTCTTTCGCGGCCGCAGAGACGCCTGTCTGTTCCCCTTACTATTAAATCCCCCTATCACTATAGCCCTGCCACACTTCTTCCTCCCCTCTTGTGCAGCACAGCCACCTGTGGTGCCATGGACTTGGCTCCTGCTGCCCCCTGAGAAGACGTCTTCTCCCAAAAGTATCCAAAATGGTATATCTGTTAGAGAGGGGGACAGCCAGAGGGGCCTTCTGTACTACATGCCTCCCTCTACTCTGCCTGGTGGTTACCCATCCCATTTCTGCCTGTTCAGTCTTTACCAGCAGTGTGACCACCTCACTGGATGTGCTGTCCACGATAATCTCAGCATCGCGGATGCTCCACACTGAATCCACCTGCAGCTCCAGCTCCAAATTGCAGTTAGCCAGTAGCTGCAGCTGGACACATTTCCTGCACACATGGTCGCCAGGGACACTGGAAGTGTCCATGACTTCCCACATAGCACAGGAGGAGCATATCGAGCTCTGCTGCCATGACTTCCCTTTAGATTAAGCTCATTAGTTACTTGCTTTAAAGAATACTAATTATGCCAGGGGCCTTATTCCACTCCAAACATTTCCACTATAGTCCAAAATCCTCACCTTATTTTGTTTAAGCTAATGGACCGCAGTAGGTTAATTAGTAGAAAAAGTACTACTTACCAATCAGCTGCCTGCCCTGCGTCATCACTTTTTGAATCTTGATGTCCTCTCGCCGCTTTCAGCCCCATGTCCAGCTCCCACTCTTTTTAAATCTCAGCTCTGACTCTCGGCTTCCACTCTTCTTAAATCTCCGCTCTGACTCTCAGCTCCCGCTCTTTTTAAGCCTCCACTCTGACTCACAGTTCCTGCTCTTTTTAAATTGTGCTTTGGCTCTCAGCTCCTACTCTAAATCTCTGCCAATCTCCCCTCAAAGTGCTGCTGACTGCTTGTCCCAGGGTCCTCCTCTCGCACTCTTCTCTAGGTGCTGCTGATAACCTGTCCAGGGTCCTCCTCTCGCATTCTCCTCTCCTCTATATGTCTCAATAAGGTCACCTCTCATTCTTCTAAACCCCAATGCATACAGGCCCAACCTACTCAACCTCACCTCATAAGAAAGTCTCTCCTTACCCAGGATCAACCTAGTGAACCTTCTCTAGACTGTCTCCAATGCCAGTATATCTTTGCTTTGATAAGGGGACCAAAATTGTTCACAGTATTCTAGATGTGGTCTAACTAGTGCATTGTGTATTTTTAGCAGGACTTCCCTATTTTTATGCTCCATTCTCTTTGAAATAAAGGTCAACATTCCATTTTCCTTCCCTATTAGCTGCTGAACTTGTATGTTAGCTTTTTGGGATTCATGCACAAGGACACCCAAATCCCTCTGTGCTGCAGCCTACTGCAGTCTTTCTCCATTTAAATAATATTCAGCTCCTCTATTCTTCCTGCCAAAGTGCATAACCTTGCATTTTCCCACATTATATTCCATCTGCCAAGTTTTTGCTCACTCACTTAACCTGTCTATATCCCTCTGTACACTTTTTGTGTAATCCTCACCACTTGCCTTCCCACCTATTTTTGTGTCATCTACAAACTTGACAATAGTACATTCAATTCCCTCATCTAAGTCATTAATTGAGGCCACAGCACTGATTCCTGTGGCACTCCACTAGTTACAGGTTGCCATCCTGAAAATGCCTCCCTTATCCCAACTCTCTGTCTTCTATTAGTTATCTAATCCTCTATCCATGCTAATACATTAACCCCAACACCATGGACTCTTATCTCATTAAGTAGCCTTACATGCAGTACCTTATCAAACACCTTTTGGAAATCCAAATATCTACTGATTCCCCTTTATCTATCCTGCTTGTTGTCTCCTCAAAGAATTCCTATAAATTTGTTAGGCATGATTTTTCCTTCATGAAGTCATGCTGACTCTGCTTGATTATATTATGCATTTCTAAATGCTCTGCTATTACATCATTTATAATAGACTCTAACATTTTCCCAATGACAGGTGTTAAGCTAGCTGGCCTATAGTTAACTGTTTTTTGTCTCCCTCCTTTTTTGAATAAGAGTGTTACATTGACTGTTCTCCAATCCTCTGGAACTTTTCCAGAGTCTAAGAATTCTTGGAAGATTACTACCAATGCATCTACTATCTCTGTAGCTACTTCCTTTAATAACCTAGGATGCAACCCATCAGGTCCGGGGACTTATCGGTTTTTAGCCCCATTAGTTTCCCTGGTACTTTTTCTCTAGTAATAGTTATTGTGTTTATTTCCTCCCCACCTTTTGCCCCTTGATTATTTAGCATTTTTGGAATCTTTGGTATCTTCTACAGTGAAGACTGAAGCAAAGTATATATTCAACTCCTCTGCCATTTCCTGGTTCCCCATTATCATTTCCCCAGCCTCATTTTTAAAGGGGCCTATGTTCACTTTGCCCTCGCTCTTCCTTTTTATATATTTAAAGAAGTTCTTACTGTCCATTTTTATGTTATTGCTACTTTACTCTCAAAGTTTATTTTCTCCCTCTATTTTTTTTTTGTCATCTTTTGCTGGCTTTTACTCTGGGCGGGTTTTGGGAGCATGAGGCAGGATTATGGTCCAGAAACCAGGGAGGGTGGATTTCTTTGACCATCTTTGAGTTTTAGCTCCTGCCAGTGTGAAACTTCTCGTATAAAATTAGAAAAGGAAAATAATAAATTGTGCATTTAATGTAATATTAATTGTTATAGAAATGACCCTAACAAATTCCATTGTTGTTGATTTTTAGAATCATGTTTCACAACGAAGCTCAGAAAATTGTAAAAGTGATTGACCCTGATGGCTATAAGGCAGAACTGTGAAACTCCTCCCCCCCCCCCCCCCCCCCCCTACCCCCGTGAACTCCCCAACACAGAGCCAGCCTCAATCTCCACCCCCACCCCCGCCCCCAGCCGCACTCTTCTTTCCAGCTGCAAAATTAATATCGCTGCTCCTCGACTGCAGCCTTTCCCGGGGCCTTCCCCACCCGACATACAGCTCAGAGCTTTGGGGGCAGGGATGGTGGTGGAGTTTTCCCAAGCCAGGAGAGGGGGTTTTGTGTCCTTGCGGGGGATTAAATTCTCCGAAATTGTTGCTGGCTCTGTCACAGTGACCCACCGGCCTGACAGGTGTGATTTTGCTGGATTTCTGCGTGTGCAGACAAGTGCGCATGCGCAGTTGGGTATCAGCGCGCCGTCTTGCATTGGCAGGTGGGACAGTGCAAAAAATTTTATTAAATGAACTGACGCATTAGCAAAAGTTTTGTCATTTGAACAAGCTGGTGTTGAGCAGAACATAGAACACAGGGACTTGTAGGACACTGAATGCAAATTTAGTTGGGAAGATTTAACACCGTAAATTGAGAAATTACATGCAGTTAAATGTTTGCAGTAAGCAGCTTAGACATTAATTTGCTTGTACATTTTTGTTGAACTTAGCTCATGGATTCTGGCAAGGTTATTGAAGAGACATTCATGTGGACAAAGTCCACAAAAAATGCAGCCTACATAAAAAGAGACCAATTTGCAACAGTGTTTGAGGTTTTACATTGCAGTATATCGGAACATTAGATCAGCCATTTCCATAAATGCTGGAATATTGAATTATCAAAAGAAACAGTTGGCAAAATCCCAAAACAAGAGCTATTACACTTACAAAACAAAAACTTAGCTACTGGCATCTTTAACTGGCTATTGTCAATTTGTGGTCACGGTTGAAAAATGGCAGAAACTGCAATAAAAATAGCAACATGAATACCAATTACCAAGTAATTTCACCAAAGCATGAAGCTGCATTTAAATAAGGTATTTTTAAAAATCCCCATCTTCAAAATATTCATAAAGTGCAGCTTTAGGGCTTGGTGTTTTATTAATGACTAAGTTAATACTTTTAAAAAATATGATATATTTCATATAACCTGTTTTGGGTATGAGAAAATGATACTCTCATTGCATCATAGCTAATCTTATTAGTATTTCAAGCTCAATAATAAAACTAATGACTGGAGAATACTAGGGCATTGAAGATAACGATTCACAGGTGGCTGCATTGCCACTACCAAAGTGTGTTATTTAATGTGATAGCTCTGTGCTTCACAGTGCAGGAAATGCTCCATACTTACAAGTTAATAATCTGGTGTCACTTCAGCAGTCTGTCTTCTTCATAAAATCTATAGCAAAATTTCCAAAAAGCCCCTTGACAATTTTCTACTGCAATTTATCTTAAACCTACATAATCAGTGGTACTGAAAAGTTTTTCTTTATTGACAATAAGCACATATATAAATCTATTCATCTACAATCATCTGCACACGCATATAAGTTCAAATGTTAACTAACAGTAACAGTACATCACAGACACTACACAATAGCAGTATATAATAGACCCTGGTACTAACTGGAAGAAGACACCTTATTGCATTCAAGCTGGAAAAAAGACGTGTGTATAGTAGTATTTGCATTACATTGCTACCATACAAAGCAGATACAACATGATGATTGTTGATATAATGTACAGTATTTTAATAAATTGCCAGGAATGCTGCCTACTCTATTTTTTCTATACACAAGATGGCGAGGAAGTTGAAAAAGACATCACAAACATGCTTCATCACACATCCTACTACAGCACTACCTACTGGTCAGAGCCTGCAACTCCATTATTATAGACAATTATTTACATACAGAAATTCTATTCTATATATTTACACAGGAATTTTCAACTTTAAATGTTGACCTAAATATGTGACTAGAATTGTGACAACAGCAAATTGGAGAGGGAAATCAAGTACACACAAGATTTTTAACAGCAATCTAAATTTCCAGAGTCATAACCACAGTTAGCAAAGACAAAGGGTTGTCTTCAGATGAAGTAGGATTAAGGGATGGCAGATAATTAGAAAGGAAGGCTGAGGTAATCCGCCCCTTATTTAAAATAATACTCTTTGTCCTTAAACACAGTTATACAATTTGTTTTGTATTATTCATACTTTGTACAAAGAGGAGAAAGTTATGCTTCAGTTGCACTGCACCTTGATCAGGCCCTGAGTGACTGTGTTCAGTTTTGGGTGACACACCTCAGGAAGGATACATTGGCCTAAATTGGTATAAATTTGCCAGAATGATAAAAGAGCTTAAAAAGGTACATTCTGGGGGCAGATTGCATAAACATAGTTTATATTCCCTCAAGCTGAGCCCATTGAAGGTGATTTAATTGAGGTCTTTAACACAATGAAAAGGATTGGATGGAGGAGATACAGAGGAGTTATTTCCTCTCATAAAGGAATCTAGAACAAGGGAGACACAATCTTGAAATTATGAGTTAGGCCATCAATGAGAAAAATTAAGAAGCATATTTCACATAAAGAGTAGTGGAAATCTGGAACTGTCTCCCCCAAAGGGCTATGGATACTAAATCAAGTAAAATTTTCAGGATAAAAATAGACAGATTTTTATTAAAGATATCAAGGCGGGTTATAAAATAGTTGAGGTATAGATCAGCCATGATTCAACTGAATGGTGGAACAGGACTGAAGAGTCTGACTGTCCTACTCCTGTCCTATCTTCCTAACACTGTTGTGGTGTAGTGGGTGTAATTGCTGTGTGCCAAGTTTACATTGGCAGCTCCTATTATAAATGCAGGCAAAGGAATGTTTAAATGGAAAAGTGACAAACGCTTGACATAACTGGACATAAAGTTTTATAGGCAGGAAGTGTGCACAGATGCACTATTTTTAATATATTACTAATTGATCTCCCATGGAATTATACACAAATATAGTCAATGTGGAGAGAGTTAACGTTTCAGTTTGGTAACCCTTCTTTCAGGTTGATGACCCTTCATCACACTGGTAAGGTTAACTCTCTTTCTCTCGCTACAGATGCTGCCAGACTGTCAAATGCTGAGTATTTCCAGCATTTTCTGTTTTAATTTCAGATTTCCAGCAAATGTAATATCTTAATTCACAAAATTTATAGGAACACATTACATAACCATTCAAATTTGACATTATATAAGGTGCAAACCAAATCAGTTTCTTCCAATAATTTTTTTTTATTCATTCACGTGATCTGGAAATCTCCGGCTATGCCAGCAATTTATTGCCCATCTCTAATTGCCCTCGAGAAGGTGGTAGTGAGCTGCCTTCTTGAACTGTAGTCCACGTGGTGTAGGTACACCAACAGTGCTGTTAGGAAATCCACGATTTTGACCCAGCGACAGTGAGGAATACTGTATGTTCTCACTACATTTACAATGACAGTTAATATTTACCATATCCATTATATGTCGAACACACAGCCCGAGGGGTTTTTCACAGTTTCCAGTCCCTGGGTGTACTATGGCTAAAGGGCCTTGGACAGTAGTCTTTCTTCACTGCATCTTTGCAACAGCTGTCCCAAGCTCTAGAGCGTCCCTCAGCACGTAGTTCTGGACTTTGGAATGTGCCAGTCCGCAACACTGGGTCGCGGACAACTCTTTGCACTGGAAGACCAGCAAGTTTCCAGCCGACCAAAGAGCACCATTTATCGAGTTGATGGTCTTCAGCCGAATTGATATTTATAGAATGCGTGGTTGAGCAAAAGGCATATTTGGGAAAGACTATGCAGAACAAATGCTACAGAAGATGACATGGATGATTAAATTCTATTTTTTCATTTGTAATCAGGGGAGTGCATGGACAAAGTGCACCCGTACCACAAATTTTTCTGTAAAGTATCCGCATTTGGAGACATTGCAGGTGTCAGCACGCAGAATCACAGAATTTTAACGGCAGAGGAGGCTGCCATTCGGCCTATCATGTCTGCACTGGCTCTCCAAATGAGCATTATGACCTAGTGCCATTGTCCTGCCTTTTGCCCGTACCTCTGCCCATTGCTCCTATTCTAATGCCCTCTTGAATGCCTCGATTGAATATGCCTCTACCACACTTTCCAGGCAGTGCATTCCAGACCCAAAATGCTCATTGTGTGAAACACTTTCTTCTCATGTCGCATTTGCTTCTTTTGCAAATAGCTTTATATCTGTGCCTTCTCGTTCTTGATTCTTTTACCAGCAGGAACAGCTTCTTCCTATCTACCCTGCCCAGCACCCTCATGATTTTGGATGTCTCTATCAAATCTCCCCTCAGCCTTCTTCTCTCCAAGGAGAACAGTCCCAACCTCTCCAATCTATCCCCGTGGCTGAAGTTTCTCATCCCTGGAGCCATTCTTGTAAACCACTTCTGAACTCTCTCCAATGTGTTCACATACTTCCTATAATGTGGCACCCGGAACTGCACACAATACTCCAGTTGAGGTCTAACAAGTGTCTTATATAAATTCAGCATAATCTCCCTGCTCTTGTACTCTATGCCCCTATTAATAAAGCCCAGGATACTATATGCTTTATTAACTTATCTCTCCACCTGTCCTGCCACCTTCAATGATCTGCACACATACACCCAGGTCTTTCTGCTGCTGCACCCCTTTGAAATTTCACCCCTTATTTTATATTGTCTGTCCATGTTCTTCCTGCCAAAATGAAACACCTCACACTTCTCCGCATTGAACTTTATCTGCCACCTATCTGCCCACTCCACCAACTTGTCTGTGTCCTTTTGAAGTTCTACAGTGTCCTCTTCACAGTTTACAACATTCCCAAGCTTCGTATCATCTGCAAACTTTGAAATTGTCTCCTGCACACCATGATCTAGATCATTAATATACACCAGGAAAAGCAAGGGTCCCCGAAGTAGATTGACTAGCCTTGTCCTGGGAGAACCATTGTTTTTGCTCGATCAAATTAGTCTTCAGGTTAAGCATGGTTAGAGTGTGGAAGATAAGAGAACCATGGCACAAGATTAGTCTCAATTTTAAAGTCATCCTTTCTGTACTTACTTTTATATAATCTATTAATTTTATGTTGTTATTTATAGCTAAATGCTAATTTGGAAAGCAGAGAAATAGAGTTGGTTCGACATAGAAGTTTCTCTGCAATACAGGCTGAGATAAGGGATGGTGAGGGGGTCGTTGTGTGTGGAGACAACGCCAAGGCTCTGTATCACCACCTCTGGCAGAGGGGGAGAGTACAGGTTTACATAGGCAATTTGCATTATAAATATGCCCATATAAAAGGTGAATAAATGCTGAAAGATTTTATTTTTTACAGGTAGATAATTATCCATACTGAGTACAAATGCTATATTTGTAAACCAATAGAAGTGGTACTGATTCTTAAGAAATCTGATTTCACAAGTATACAACAGCAAATCTTCAACTGACAGTCGTAAAGCTTAGTATAATTAAGATTCAAAATGTTTTTTGAACATGTACTACTATATGTGCACATACAAGAAACAAAAGCATTCAAAACTCAAAACAGCAAACTTTAATTTTCCAATATGTGAATAATTTCTATATATATTTTCTCTCTTTGAATTTTCTACTTACCTCCTCTCCTTGAGGAGTTGACTAGCGGGAGTACAATTCCATAGACACCGGGCACTATCGCTTTCACTAAGTGGCCCTTCTTCATGCAGAAATTACTGGATTAAGATTATGAGTGAGGAGCCTGACTGGGTGTGTCCTCCTTAACCCGAGGGCATCCAGTGCAATTAAAGTAGCCTTAACACGGCCTCAACTAAAACAGTTAACTTCAGCACCAATCATTGACCGAACCAGTGACTGATCATCTATCAACTGAGCCAAGGGGAAAGTTCTCTTGCCTTTTCTAATGTTCTCCTGCATCACATATCCACAAATATCTGTCATAATAAAAGGGCAAGTTGCTTTCAGACCTCGGTCAATGCCCCTCCTCTTAAAAGCATCCATTAGGAGGCATGTAGGAAAACAAAATAGCATCCTTTAAAATTATCACTGAAATTTCCATTGGTTGATCATATATATTTACTGAAACCATGGCTTTTGACCCCATTAGTTTCAAACTTATGCTTTCAATGGCATGAAAGTATTTTTAGGGTTTAGGCACATTATTTAACAATCGAGAAATCAGGAGATTTTAGATTAAGTCTCAGAGTCTGAAAATTAGGGCTTAATTTAAATCACAAGTTCAAGTTTTAAAACCGGTGAGCCTGGAAACAGCCTACCAAAGTCATGGGCTCATACTTATTATGCAAATTTAAGTGGTGTTACCTTCTCTCCCAAGGTCTGCTGTATAGAGTAGGTGAAACCATTTTGTGGTTATACAGAAATTCTGTTCATAATGAGAATCCAAGTCATAATTTCTGCCATCTGGAGTTTGAGGCCCATATGTTTTTACCACAGTGGTTTTACCTATGTTTACTGCAAACTCTGACATAATGTAGGTGGGTGCTTCATCAGTCTCACCAACCACCACCCCACAGTACACCACATCCCATATCTGAAGCCTATTGGGGGGGGGGGGGGGGGGGGGGGGGGGGGGAGGAGAGAGAGGAGGAAGGAGACACATTCCTCGGCTATCCAGGATGTGCCTCCAACAGACCCAGCAGTGCCTATGTCTCACAGTTGCCATTCTCAGCTAAGTGTGTGCAGCACAAGGAAAACTGCAAACAACAACTGATATGAAGAGTATTCAGTTATGGGTGTGCTAGTGTGGAGGGAATCACAGAAGGGAATATTTCTTCAGCCAACCAACTATATGCACATTTCCTCACATAAAGGACAGTTTGCTGCTGAGATTAGGTATAGCCGGTTGGTTGGGGGGGGGGGGGGGTGTCTCTCTCTCTGCTGGCACCTGCCCAACATGGTAACGACCGCGTTGCCGAGATTTGAGACGGGATCAAGGCAGGGCCAAAGCCACCGGAATATCCAGCCTGCCACAATTCTGGTGACATATCACAATCACTGGAATTTCTACTCTGCAATTTAGAGATTAATGTGTGAAAATATAAAACCAAAGGCCATGCATGCCTGGCAATGTCGTCATGGTTCAATCCAGCAGAGAGAACACAGAAATTCAGCCATCTAATGATAAAAGTTGACAAATCAAAATAATATTGTTTTTCAAATTGAACTTGTGCAAAACAAAGGTGTATACAGAGTTTAACTTATAAAATAAAAACAAAAAATGTTGGAAATACTCAGCAAGTCAGGCAGCATCCATGGAGAGGGAAGCAGAGTTAACATTAATGCTGCCTGACCGGCTGAGTATTTCCAGCATTTTCTGTTTTTATTTCAGCTTTCCAGCATCTGCATTATTTTGCTTTTGTATTAAAGTTTGATTTATATTGTTTAATTTCAACAAACGGGTAAATCACATTTTCGCCATTAAATAATTTTTTCTGAATTAATGTTTCATTTTACAGCTCATAGGTTCTATTGGTGGAATTGAAATACACCTTCAGCTTGATTGGACCCCTGCCCATGATCTGGATCAACTTTCTTGCCTTGGGACATTAGTATAATTCTGGTGAGGTCTCCATCTTCACCAACGTGCTCCATTGTTGGCAGGTGGTGCAGTGGCAGACAATCTCAAAAATGTTTTCGGAGGAAGTGCAAAACCACTCAGGACTATTGATCATTCTGAAAACGGTCACATGGACTTTTAGACCACTTAACTTTAAAGGGTCCTTTTGCCATCTATAGTAAACCTAATTGTCAAGAACAAACAAGCGTTCATGGCATCCAGGGCTGCTATGACACAAATGATAGCAAATGTGCATAACGATGCATTTCCATCATTTGAGTGACATTTCAAGATGCCCACAATGTACAGGTAGCTCGTTGTATTGAAAGTCACATCCAGCAAAGGGCAGAAGCAGCCTAGATTTGGGCAAGATTCACAACAGAGTGGTCCTCAACCTAAAAATCAATGTAGGGCAGGATATCCAGGCCTATAGTTTAAACAAAAATGCTGAAGAATAAAAGGCTAATCTGCACATCATCATCATGAGTTCTCTGTCAAAACTGGGTCCTTGGCAATTATAAGCTAAACTACAGCTATATATATGCCATGATGGGTAAGGCAAGGAGACAAGCCCCGAGTCTATTTCGGCCGAAATGGGGGTCGAACCCTGTGCTTTTGACTTTTATCTGAACCACACGCTAACCATCCAGTCAACTGAGCTAAATGGTCTTCCAATCTGCACATACCATCTCGCAATTTAAAGTGTTACAGGATTATTACAGTTAGTTTTAATGTTGAGAAACCTGCATAATAAATGATAATTTGTGAAAGATCTTCTCTCACTCACAGTTGCACATATTTTAGTGTACCAGGTGTTCTAATCTGCTAAAAGCTTTCTTCATTACTGGATGATTAAATATTTCCCAGAATAAAAAAAAACAGCACCATTCAATTTGCAGCCTGTTATTTGCAAAGGCTTTAACAACATCCATACTTGTGAGGGAACAGACAAAACAGTCTCTGGTGAAATGGCCCATATTTTTCTTTTTTTAAAATTTGGCAATGTTGTCTAGCATTTCTGGCTTACAGACCAGACAGATTTCTGCAAAAGGGCTAATTGCAGGGGTACTGAAACCGGCAACAGCCCGAAAGCTGACTTTAATTGTCACCATAAGAATATTTTGAAATGTTGCAAAAACTCAACCCAGAACACATCTTTGAAACAGTTCCAAAACATGTTTATTGTGAAAATTACAACATGCTCACGTGGCAGCTGCCAACTGTGATATCCCAGTAATTGGCTTGCTTAGTCCAGAAATTTCCAATTACATTGGCCCCCTTAATTTGTTGACTGAACACTGATCCATTTACACAGCCCCAACTGCTTGTGTATTTGAAAGTGTTTTGACATCACGTCATTACGAGAGTAAAGTATTCTCAGCTGCAGTCAAAAGGATAATGGCGTGAACCTCTGTGGCCAATCATCTGCCAGCTATTCCCTCGGTTGGCTTAAATGAATTCCAGTATAAATTCCCGTTTAAGATCAATGCTTGAAAGTGCTGTAATCAAAATGTTAGTATGGATACAAGTTTACCAACAACTTTTCCACACATCAATCAGGCAGTAACTTGAATAATGAAATTTTGATCAGCCAATCAGGATCAAAACCACAGTTATCCAATTTGAACGTCTGTTTTTATAGTCAATATAAAACTACTGGAAATTGTACGGTATAATTTACTTATTGATCTTGATAAGGTGATTAATCCTTTCTCAGCTGATATGGTATAAATCCTGCAATAAATGATGTAGTTCAGTTCAGACACTGCCGATACTATGTTGTGTATTTTGTGTCAGCTCCCCATCTGAAACAGTGCATTTTGAACACTCAGTTCAAATGTCATCATGTTGATTGTGAGGAAAGGTTAATGTTGCAGGAAGCAACATTAGCTGCACTGAGAACTTCACCCATCTTCTTTTTAGTATAATCAGGAGATTTTGTAGCAGAGAGCACAATGATTGGAGCTGATGATGTTGGACAAATCATGATTCAGATGTGAGGTGTAAAACAGCCTTTAACTCACTTCCAACACATAAATAACGTAACAAGCAACTGGATGCCAAATGGGCGACAGAGGATGGCTAACTGACATTAATACATTCTTCACTCCTTATCTTTTTGTTTCTATTTTTTCTCTCCACCTTCCTTTGTCTATTCCTCCTTCTGTCTATACAATGCACTTGGCTGTGGGACTTTCAAGAATCAGATAGAGCTAGAAACAAGTATACTGGTGGGGTAAACCAACAATTCATGTTGGTAGTGAAGACTCTCCAGTTTTCACAGGACCTTCATTATCAATATGGTTGCTGGGACAGTCATGCTTCCATTGCAGCCTGTTGTTTTCTTCCCAGCATAACAAATACAAGGAATTACCATCATATCCAGAAAAACATCAACACCAGCAGAAGATCAGAAACCTCTAGCAGGATATTTGGAGATTGCAACATCAACAATAAAAACAACAACTTGCATTTATATAGCTCCTTTAACATAGGGGAATACCCCAAGGAGCATTATCAAACAAAATTTGTCACTGAATCATGTAAGGAGCTATTAGAGCAGATGACAAAATAGCTTCGTCAAAGGGATAGGTTTCAAGGAGGCCTTAAAGAAAGAGAGGTAGAGAGATGGAGCGGTTTGAAAAGGGAATTCCGGAGCTTCGGGCCTTGGTAGATATGCCATTGTGTTTTAAACTTAAGAATGCACATGAGACCAGATGTGGAAGAACACAGCTCTCTCAGAAGATTGTAGGGTTGGAGGGGGTTATAGAGATAGGAAAGGGGAGGAGGTCATGGAAGGATTTGAAAACAAGGACGAGAACTTTAAAATCAAGGCATTGCTTCATCAGGAGCACGGCGATGATGGATGAATGGAATTTTGTAGTAAAGTTGACAATACAGGTTTTGATGACCTCAAGCTTACAGAGCTTAGAAGATTGGAGTCAGGCCTGAAGGGTATTGGACTAGTCAAGTCTAGATGTAGCAAAGGCATGCAAGAGGGTTTTGGCAGCAGAGTGATTGAGGCAGGAGCGAGTTGTGCAATGTTATGAAGATGGAAATTGGTGGCCTTAAAGATGGTGTGCCTGTGGCTGGAGGCTCACCTTGAGGTAAAATACAACATCAAGGGTGCAAGCAGTTTGGCTCAGCTTCAGACAGTGGCCAGGAACAAAGATGGAGTAACTGGCTAGGCAATGGAGTTTGCAGTGGAGATCAAAGACAACAGCTTTCATCTTCCCAATATTTAATTGGGGGAAATTTCTGCTTATCTGGTACAAGGTGTTGGATAAGCAGTCAGATTCAGAGATGGGACAGGGGGTCAAGAGAGGGGGTGGCGAGGTAAAATGGGGTGTCATCAGGATACACGTAGGAATTACCAATGTGTTTTTGTACAATGTTGCCAAGGAGCAGCATGTGGATGAAAAATATAAGGGGGCCAAGGGTAAATTCTTGAGGAATACCAGAAGTAGGACAGGGAAGAGAAACCAGTGCAGGGGATTGTCTTTCTATGACTGTTCAGGATAGAATTAACAGTCAAATGGAAAAATCTGGATTGATTCGGAAGAGTCAACATGGATTTGTTAAAGGAAAATCATGTCTAACTAATTTGCTGGAGTTTTTTGAAGAGTTAAGAGATGGTTGATGAGGGTAAGGCCGTTGATGTGGTGTATATGGGCTTCCAAAAGGCGTTCGATACAGTGCCACACAACAGACTTGTGAGGAAAGTTATACGTCGTGGAATAAAAGGGACAGTAGCAACGTGGATACAAAATTGGCTGAGGGATAGGAAACAGAGCAATGGTTAATGGATATTTTTTGGGCTGGAAAAAGGTCTGTAGTGGAGTTCCCCAGGGGTCAGTATTGATACATATACAAATGATCTCAATCCTGGTGTGCAGGGGACAATTTCAAAGATTGCGGACGACACAAAAGTTGAGAGAATTGTAAACTGTGAGGAGGAGAGTGTAGAACTTCAAAAGGACATTGAGACATTGGTGGATTGGGCAGATAGGTGGCAGATGAAGTTCAATGTGGAGAAGTGTGAGATGATACATTTTAGTACAAAGAACAAGAGACAGTATAAAATAAAAGATTCTATTCTAAAGGCTACGCAGCAGCAGAGAGATCTGGATGTATATGTACATAAGTCATTAAAGGTGGCAGGACAGGTAGAGAGAGCTATTTCTAAAGCAATCAGTATTCTAGGCTTCATTAATAAGGGCATAGAGTACAAGAGCAGGGAGGTTATGGTGAACTTATATAAAACACTGGTTAGGCCTCAGCTGGAATATTGTGTACAGTTCTGGGCACCACACTATAGGAAGGATGTTAATGCATAGAGAGTGTAGAAGAGGTTGATAAGAATGGTTCCAGGGATGAGACACTTCAGTTATGAGGTAAGACTGGAGAAGTTGGGACTGTTTTCCATGGAGAAAAGGCTGAGAGGAAACTTGATAGAAGTTTTCAAAATAATGAGGGCCCTGGACAGAGCAGATAGGAAAAAATTTTTCCCGTTTATAAATGGATCGAGAACCAGAGGGCACAGTTTTAAAGTGTTTTGCAAAAGGAGCAAATGTGAGGTGAGAAAAATCTTTTTCACACAGCAAGTAGTTAGGGTCTGGAATGCATTGCCTGGAAGTGTGGTGGAGGTAGGTTCAATTGAGGCATTCAAGAGGGCATTGGATGATTATCTAAATAGAAACTGTGCAAGGTTACGTGGAAAAGGCAGGAGATTGATACTAAGTTAAACTGCTCAGAGAGCCGGTGGAGATACGATGGGCTGAATGGCCTCCTTCTACACCATAACAATTATGGGATTCTGTGACTGGATAGGTAAGAATGGAACCAAACAAGTGCAGTTAAATGACAGTGGAGAGGGATTGAAGAAGAATAGTGTGGTCAACATGCTAAAGGCTGCAATCAGATTAAGTAAGATGAGGAGGGATAGTTTACTACTGTCAGTTATATAGGATGTAATTTGTGACTTTGATACAAGCTGTTTCAGTACAGTGGCAGGGGCCACCCCTGGAGTGAGATTCCTGACAAATATAGGAACTGATATTCATAATGGTGATGTGGCATCGTCTCATTTTCACAGGTCTCTTATAATACTTTAATAGTGCATCTTCACTATGGCAACAACTTCCCTTTCAGGGTTAACACACATAATCCTACAGAACTATTACATTTCAAAGGAAAAACACTAAACCCTCATCTGTTAAATCTAGCCAGATTATTAATTTCTTTAAAGACATTAGTATTCAAGCTGTTCTTTACCAAATTTGTTTCATTGATTTACAAAATAAAATACAAAACTGAACAAAAGATAGATTTATCGTACTCATACTACAATCCACTTACAGTAAACCATTTGGCAACACAATTTCATCTGCCACAGTTTATAACTCTGGTACACTTCCTTTCCAGCATTTATTTTACCTAAATTTGAATTACAGCATGTTTCAAACAACAGGCATTTATTTTACCTAAATTCGATTAACAGCGTGATCCAAACAGCTATCCAAACCATTTTGTAGTGGCAGGTCAGGGTTCTGTACGTTTCATTATAAGACAAGGGAATCCACATGCAGACTTTGCATGATCAAAGTCTCATTTTCTCTTGAGCAGTCAGCATATGACAAGATTTGCAAACAAGGCAGACAGCAGCCATTTTCTCTTGGGCTGCTACACTGAACAAACTAGATTTGAAGTGCTTGATAAGCGGCTGTTCTCTTCCGTGCCTGCAGCAATCAGGAGGAAAAACAACCAATCAACCACAAACAGGTAGCAACCACAGCCATTTTTGTCCTGGCCTGCCTCTCTTGCAGTATTATTCACAGCACAACAGCAGTTAAAGGATGGGGGATGGGAATGCTGCAAAAGGAGATCAGTTTTCATTCCACTGAGCCCTGCCTAGTTGGTTAAAAAAAACAAAGATGGCTACAGATTTAGAGATTTTTAAGCAGTATAATTCAAGGAAAATATAAATAGGGGAAAGATTTACACTGCTGCAATCTGCATCTTTGCTGCTCCCATCTTCTATTGCAAATAATTTTGTGCCATACTTATGACATGTACAATATTTTGCTCGTTTCAGAATACATTTGATTCCAGTTACACACATACCTGATCTAAGCATAATTCTACTCCAAGTATAACACTGTACTAAACCACTTCCTATTTACTCTGAGTACACGAGATTCTTAACCCCAAGCATGTCAATACTATATAGCTATATCCGGACCACAGCATAAAATAGTCCCTAATTAACTCACATTTAGTTTTCACAGCACGAGTCAATCCCATTGTTATGTTAAATGTCACCTACACATACTGCAGTAAGTAAATTTTCAAAAGGGTTGGAGTTAAAGGGATGTGCAAGGCCTATTTTCAAATGTATACACAAAGAAGGGTACAATGCCATGATTATCAATGAAATGCATTGATGGCACATGGTGTTCTACTATATTATGTAACTTATCTTAGTTTAATAAAAACAATGTTGTCACGAGCCAAAGCCATCCCACCTGATTGCTTCTTGTGATAATCTATTTAATTCCTTCAAATTATTCTGACCATTCCTCAGTACTTCACTCTAGTTCAAAATGTTTCTGAATATACTGTGCTAGTTTCAATACAGTATAATCATTTTACATCCCCACTATTACACTTTGCTTGAATGCTGGAGTCAACACTGAAAATTATACTGAAAACATTGTCTCTGCAGCAGAAAACTCACTCCTGCTGCCCTTGAAGCAAGGTCATTGTTGTTAAATATAGGTAAAACAAAACAGCCAGTTTGCACATAGGAAGAAGGTACCACAAACAGCAGATGAGATGGAATATTTAGCTCACGCAGTGAGGGTTGATCTGACTGAAGTTGCACATTTTTCTCTCATCTACCAAACTCTCAGTCTGCCTGTGGGCAAATGAGGGATATTAGAGACTTATTATTATGTCCATCACTCTGGTTGATTTGAAGGGAGATAGGAACAGATATGCTAGAAGTACATTGAACCAAACTGAGCCTCAAAAATTTCATTTTTTTTTAAAGTTCCTTCAAGATGAGTAATTGCCATTAACAAGAAATATCACACCACATAAAAAGTATCATGTGACAGTCAAGACCACTTTTTGCAGAGAGCTTCCATTGGATAAACAAGCTTATTTTACATTCAGTGAGTCAGGCCTGCACTTGAGGAATGGTCAACTGGGTATGGTGTCAGGAGGCCAGCCTTGTGATAGCAAGCCCCAGAAAAAGTTTGAAGAAATGTGCAAAGGGGGCAGGGTAATGATTGTTATATAGAGAATTTAACATTACTAAAGGGGCATGTTAAAACTAGTTCACACCTTTGTCTTCACAAAAGCAGCATTTGAAATTTGGTCAAAAACAGCAGGGGGGGGAAAAACCGATCACGCATACTCCATACAACTATCTGAAATGGGGGGAATGAACAGAAGCTCTTTTTAACAAAAAAACACAAGTCTTAAAATTTCACCATGGAATACTTGAATGAATCTTATGTCTTAATGGCAGGTTAAAGGTCCACTCTTACACACTCCTATGGCATGACCATGTGTTTGAAAACTTGGTTTTTGATTTCTAGCTTGGTAGCAATTTCATCTGAGTGAGGAGGTTATGGGTTGAAGCCCCATTGTGGGAAGTGAGCACATAATCTTACCCTGGTATTTCATTTAGTATTAAGGGAGTGCTGTATTGTTAGGTGTCATCTGTATTTTGGATGAGGTATCAAACTAATGTCTTATCTGCCGGCTTTTGGCAGTTCAGGTGGATGTTAAATATCTAGTGGCAGTTTTTGAAGAGGAGCAAAAAGCTCCCCTCATTTCTGGTCTATGATCCTCTAACACCCAACACCACCAAAAACACTAACGGGCTAGTTCATCTCATCTGGTGTTTGTGGAGCATTCCTACGTAGAACCTGATGTTTCTGTATATGCTTATAACAACAGAGACTGTAATTTGTTGCTTGTGAAGTGCTTTGGGACATCCTGAGGCCACAATTAAAGCATTATAAAGTGTTTTCTTTCCTTATTGAGCCATGGTTTAACACCCATATTTTGATTAAACATGTAGAACAGGAAATGTAAAACAACAAGGAACAGAGGGTGGTGCAGGAAGAGACACAACCAGACAACTAGTTTATTGCATTTGTGTATAATCTTCTTTAATAGGCAGAGTCCATGTTACAGAATCCAAAAGACTTCAATTCAATTTAATAACTGGTTCAGTAAAATACTTTGCATATAACTGAAATGCCAATGTATTTGTAATTTACAGGAAATTTTTATTCACATTACAGTATGCAGCTATATATGATTAAGAACTGCCTTTCAAATTGTAGTTTCCAAGGTATCATAAAGTTTCCCTGTAATAGTGGTATCATGCATTGATAGACCGCAATGCGAAGTGGAAACCATCTATTTTTTCCTTATCATGATAATCATAAACCACAAGTATGCTAATTATGCTGAACACCATAACACAGCTCCTGGTATTGCACCACAACAAAGAATGAATTTTCAGGGGAAAATGGTAGGATTATATAGAGGTGCATGTGAGAAACAGAAGATATAATCAAAAAGTACCAGATAGCCTCTGTACTTGCAGCAGTTGAGCTATGGTACTGGCTTCAAAAGAAGCTTTTTACATTTTCTGTAATTCACCGTCACATGAAAAAAAGACAAACGTGAATTCATATTGTACATTTTCGAGCATCCTAAAGCATTACACTGCCAATTAAACTTTTTGAAATGCCTTCACTATTGTAATCAGAGAAACAGCCAGTTTTCACACTTCCAAGATTCCATGAACAGCAATGAGGTATATCTGTTTTTAGTGGTGTTGGCTGAGAATAAACATCTGCCAATATATCAGGAGTGCTCCTCTTCTTTTCAAATAGTACAATGGGATCATTTACATCCACCTAAGATGGCAGATGGGGTCTCCAATTAGTGTTTCATCCAAAAGAAGTGAACCTGCAATAGTCAACCCAGGTTACGTGCTCAATCTCTGGAGTAGGCCTGGATCCCAGAACCTTTTAATTCAGGGGGAAAAGCACTTACAATGGAACCTAGAAATGGGGATGGAATTTAACTCAGAGCAAGTCTGTTTTGGAAATCTACAAGCATTTACATTTATATAGCACCCTCAATGTAAAAATGACATGGCTGGGTTGCTTCCGAAGTATAAGGGAGAAAATGAATACCAAGCCAAGGGAGGAAATGTTAGGAGGGTCATCAAAAGCCTGGTGAGAGGTATGGGATTTAAGGAGAGTCTTAATGGAGCTGGACAGGCAGCGGGGTTTAGATAGAGAATTCCAAAGCACGGAGCTGAAACGGTTCAAGGTTTGGTCCCCAATGATGGGGTGAAAGGAGAGGAATGTACAAGAGGCAAGAGAGTCAGAGAAAACAAGAGTTGAGGAAAATGGGTTGTATTGTTGGAGTAGGTTCCAGAGATAGGGAAGGGCAAGACCAGGAAGGAAATTAAACACCGAGATGAGATTTTAAAGTTTAGGAGTTTGAAGACCAGGGAATTTTGTACATCAGCAATTTTAGGAATAATGAGTGTGCTGGGCTTGGTATGGGATAGGAAACGGACAGCAATGTTTATAACAAACGTAGGTTAGAAGCTGGAAGATCAGAGACTGACCTGAACATCATTGGAATAGACATGTACAAATGATAAAGGCACAGATGAGTGCTTCATCAGCAGGTAGGCTGAAGGAGGAGGAACAGGAGAGACTTAGTTTTCCCTCAGTTAAAATTGCATGCGCATTCAATGATGTCATCAAGACCCAACTTTAACTTTAAAACTAGGCTTCTGCTCTTCTCAACTGGCCTTCTTGCACTGGACTTCAAGCAAGGATGGATAATAAGGAGCAGAAACGTAGCATAATCCCCATCAGCCATCTTAGCCCCTCCTGTCCTGTATCATTCATGCTAGATGGTTTTGGGGGTGGGGGTTTGGGGGGGGGGGGTGGAAGAGGAGGGTTAAAACACCTCTTAAACAGATGCATAAAAATATAGAATCAAAGTAGTGACACAAAAAACTAGCAATCCTTTGATCTCCCACAATTCTCTTATGGATATCTTAGGACATGGGACTCCCAAGAGTTAAAACTCATGGCCTTTTTCTTCTTGTAACTCCTGTCTACTTTTGCCCACTGATGTTGTTATCATTTCTGCAGGATCCAAGCATTCAAATTAGGCCTGGCAGTCAAAACCTCCTCGTGCTCCAGAGGGCCAGACAGGTCACCACACCAGCGCCCCCACTCCCTAATACCCCAATTTCCTGGATGAAGTTAAAATCGGGCGCGTATTGCTACTGATGCATGTACTAATAAATTCCTCCAGTGATATTCCAGAGTCAAGACTATGTTGCCATTGATTCATAAATTAGTGGAAACAATCTTAGAATGTTTACAGTCTTTCACAATCTTGAAAGCCTCGATCAGATTTTTCCCTTAACCATCTCTGTGGCGGTGGAAAACGTCCCAAATTTTCAAGTCTTCCCTCATAACAACATCACATTCCTGGTAACAATCCAGGAAATCTTCACTGTCCTTTCCTATAATGGGGTGCCCAGAACAGTGTTACATTTTCTCCATATTCTGCGGTGAATTAAAAATACTATGAACGTAACAGAACTTTGTTTCCCCATTGCTGGACTGAGGATACACAAGAAAATCTTTATTAGTTTCCCAAAAAAATCACTGATTTTATTAAAGCCCCCAAACTGAAGGCCAAACCGCCATCCAAGAAAATGATTACCGGTATACCTTTCGTACTTTTACACATGGGGCCTTTGTTAATGACAGCCGGAGAAATTACATAATAACACCATTTACTAGCCACAAAAATGCTTTTATTGGTGGTTGTTCCAGAATCCTGATGACAGCAAATTGAACGAAATTCTTATTCTGTATTTTGATTGATACCACGTGTAACCTGGAACTATGGAAACTACTATATTTACACATCATTGAAACACAACTTTTTTTAATATAAAATTGTATATTAAGTGTGGAGTAAATAGAGAATCTGTTTTGGTGTCACTAAGGAATGGTGAGTATCTCTGTTCACAAAGCTCGCCTGGATGCACTCATGACTTTGTCACTAAGTATCATCTGATGAACGTAATTTTCAAAGTGCTATTGCAAGTTGTTAAGGAGGATAAGAACTAGTCTAACCTAGTAAGGAAGCCTATCAATTTTCATAAGAATCAGTTGACTTAAAAAACATTATCCCCCAAAATTCAAAATATGGTAATAGCACTCATTGTAAAATGTAAAAGCTACCCCAAGGACAGCAGAGTATCCTGCTCTGCACAAAAATTGGCCCCATCCATTACATCATTGTAATGGTCCCAACTAGGCCAAGCTAAATTCAATGCTTCTGCAAGGGGCTGGAGAGTCTTATGGACTCTAACAGTTGAAAAATGAACAGCTGCTTAAAATAGCCTTTCTAAAATTATCAGTGTTACAAAGAACCTAATGAGGGAAGAAAATGACTAAATATATAGCATGACAAGATTGAACAGAACATGACACCCACTCCCTTACTCTTAGACTAGGCAACACTATCAAAATTCAAGCATTTTTAAAATTTGCTTCTTTGAGCACAGCTTACTAAATTTTGATTTTTTTTTGTTATTTTGAACCAAATTTTGAATTGGGTGTTCTTCAAAGCCAAAGATCAGTCATGCAAAGTCAATTTTAAATAAAATAAATAAATACTCGGTACTCTCATTATGTCACCTTGTTGTTTTGACATTCTCTTTCCTTTTGATAAAATTTAGTTCAGCTATTGTTGCCAACAGAACCTATGAGTTTTTCATTTTACAATGAATACCATTGCCTTATTGGAATTTTGAGGGACTTTTTTTTTACATTGATTGACTTACTATGAAAATTGATAGGCTTCCTTACTAGGTTAGACAAGCTTTTAGCCTCCTTAGCAACTAGGACTCTAAATGACAAACACTTAATTGTGATAGTTAATTGTTTTTAGGCCAAATGGCTGGAATTTTCTTCAATTCAGAAGTTTTCAGGTGTCTGGACTGTTTGCAAGTCCTGACCCCACTTTTATCAGTGGTGTGCTCTGTAGTGTGATTTGCGGGAGGCGCCTAACTAACAGGCCACCTCTGCATTCAGCATCCAATTAAGAGCAGCGGACAGCCCAACGGGAGGGCTAATAGGACTGGCCTGACAGCCACACTGGGAGAAGTGGGCATGGAGGTAGATGGAAAGCATAAGTGTGCTTCAAAATAGAGGCACTGTCAAAAGGCTCCATGGAATTGATAAAAAGAAGAGTTGCCAGGCTCATCAGTGTGGAGGAGAAATCCCCAAAATACTTTTGGCCACAGCTCTGTCAGTTTTAGCCTTGAAGCTCAGTGGTAACGGCCTCTGATGTCCCTCCGACTTGCTGCTGTGAGGTCTTCCGCAGTGGATTGCCGGGCTCATGACATGATGTGGGACCTGCGTGCCTTCCATAAAACTTAATTGCTGAGCACAATTAAGGGCTAGTGACCCCCTTTTAAATACATTGATTGGCTACCCCCGCAGACAGGCAGGTGGCTACTCCCACAGGGGAGTCTCCAGGAATACCGCCTAGAGGCAGGAATGCACCTCGGTCTGATTTTCCATGCTCCCCCACCCCGCTTCTGAGGTCGCCTCCATGAGGCTGGTAAAATTCAGGCTGATAGCTCCTGCAATTAATTCTGTAATTCACCTTAGCTTAAACTGTTTGTCCCGTTTTGTCCTGTTTGTTTTGGTGTGACAGTGCAGTACCTCAAGAAAAGGGCTTATAATCCTCCAAAATAAATTGGAGAGAGTAAACACCCATCATTGCCAACCTTTCAGATAAGAAAGCACTTTGGGTACATACACAAAATGGCACATGGTTCAAAAGGAATAAACACCAGAAAACGCACTAAGAACATGCACTTCAATAGTGTTAGAAATCTATTTATTTTCCATGTATCTAGACATTTTGTTACTCTTTCATTATGCTGAATTATAAGCAAAGTTTATATATATATCCAAAAGAAGCAATAATGATTGAGCTCTCTCAAAAAAATATGCACTAAGCAAACTGGCACAGTTTATTTACCCGAATGATGCATCGTACAGCATCATCCTGCAATTGCTGCACCATGCTGAGGCCTCTGTCAGTGGCTATAGGGTACCGGTCTGCTAAAACTTTGATGACCTTTTCTAAAGCATACAGTAAGGTCCCTTGATCAGACTAAGCATCTGAAAGGTTGCCTTAACACCCAAATGTCTACTCAAAGAGAGCTCCTGTGCCTCATTGTGTCTATTTTTTGGTTGGGCTATGAATGTTGTGCGAGATGTTCATCCCTCATTCTCCTTCAAAAGGATTGTGTCACATTTTATTGCCTCTCAATGAAAGTTTCACAGACATCCCCTAGGAAACGGCCATTGAATGCATTATTTTTCTGAGGTCACATACTTCTTGCATGCTGATGAAATAGTTCTTCCTATTTTGTTGGTATCTGGATTGTTGGTAGGCACATGATTTACTATATAAGTACATTGTGCCTTGTACTTTACGGAAAGCATCAATTTGTTCCTCTGAGGCTGAAATGTACGTTGATGGGACAGAATTAAAATGTCACTTCAAAGGTGCAGTAGAATAAAAAGTGTCTGATCCTCACTGTATCTACTGTAGGTACCTGAGCAAAATGTGCACAATAGTGACCTTTACCATCAATCATGCTGTGTGGATGGTTGATCATTCTTGCACACATTGGTGGATGAAATGGCACACCTCAGTCACAGCTTCCTAGTTGAGCATGTACCTCATCACACATTGCTGCTCCATCACACCTGAGTAGCTGAACCCGTTGTTGAATTCTGTCGTTTAGGGTAGTTTGTTTTATGAATCGCCTGCCTCCTATACTTTCTAGGCTTGAGTTTCTGTCCTTGTCTACATCACAAAAGCAATTAGCCTCCATCACCCCAACTGCATTAGCTGAAACTCTCATCTATGCCTTTGTTACCTCTAGACTTGACTATATTTTAATGCTTGTGTGGCCAGACACCTATTACTACCCTCTATAAGCTTCAGCTCACCCAAAACTACTGAACATATCCTAGCCAACACCAAGTGCTGCTTATTTAACACCCTGTTCTTCCTGACCTACACTGGCTCCCTGATGCCCCAATGCCTCAAATTTAAAATTATCATCCTTGTATTTAAATCTTTTTGAGGCGTCATCCCTTCAATATTTCTGTAAACTCCTCTCAGAGCAACATGTTCCTCCATCCCTTACACTCTCCATTCCTATGGTTTCTTATTTCTGCTCCCTTTGCAGATGTATCTTCATCTATCTAGCCCTAAACTATGGAATTCCTTCCCTAAGCTCTTACATCATCCTCTTCTCCTTTAAGATTCTCCTTAAAACCCAACTCTTTGACCAAACCTTTAGTAATCCTGCTGGTTTCTCATTCTTTGTCTCAACATCCATTTTTGTCTGATTATGCTTCTGTGAAGTGAAATTAGTTTATACGTTAAAGGCACTATAGAAAATCAAGTTGATCTTGCCCTTATGCTCCTTTGTGAGATACCTCACAATTGCTACCATGCACTAGAAAACTTTGCTCTGTACTGTTCACTTCCATTAGCATTGTGGTGATACTTTGAAATCTTGCTCCTCATTCAGCTGACTAAAGCAGGTGTGGCTAAGTTCCTCACTCATCCTTGTAATTCTGTACAAATTCTCACAACTGATCTTTAACAAGGCCTCAGCATACAAAAAGCTATTTTTTCACTAATTTCTTAGTCCACTTTTGAACAGAAATCGTTAGAGTAAGGTATTGTTGCAAAGTCCATTAGGACTTTCCACCATTTTGTCACCATAAGCAATGTGCTTCAGATCACTGTTTATGCACACTCCTGACACTAAAATTAGTAAATTTAGGAAAATGTGGCTCTAGTACTGAAATATTACCTTAGCTCTATTAGAATCATTATAATTTAGGCACACAGTCTATACTGAATAACCTATGAAAAAAATACTGAGAGAAAAATGCAACTGCATTGCGTACCAGACACAATCATAACAGTCAGACAGTGATTTAAAGAGAAGTCCAATTGTCCCAGATGTAGGGCTAAATTCACCTATGAATCCTGTGCCACATTCAGAACATATACAAATTCAATTTCATGGTTTCATGATCAAGGAGATTTTTGCCTCTCTTCAATATCAGATTTGTTGATTAATATTTAACACACAACCCAAGCACTACCCAATCATATATTAAGACTTTTTATTAGATCTTCAAAGTGCTTTAGGGAAAGATAATATCACAAACTCTCTACATGCTCCTTGGATAAATCCAATGTTTTCAACAAAATCAGATGTCTTTATTTGTGAGCATCATCATAAAACAGGGCTATATCTACCATTAAGTAGATTTCTATATGTGTAAAATGCAAAAACTGCCATGCTGCTATATAAGTTAGAGACTTGACATGCATATATGTGCTTGCAATGAACACATAACCAATCTAACATTTATACCATAAATATCAATAAAAATAGTCTGAAAGCGCAATTAAAAATCATACTTCAAAAAGAATATTAAATTTCGCTTCAAGACCATCATCTCTAAATACCATCAGCATTTGATATTAACACTATTTGGTGCAACATGCTAATCCTCTACCAGTGGTATTGCTGTAATTTCATGCTGTACTTCCGCCAATGGGAATGTTAGAGATTTTGTTGTGGCACACAAGACCTTAGATGAGCAACACAGTTTCATGGCAACACATTTCCGATATCATATTAAAGTGAACAAAAATAAAAATTTCAGTTGCCCCCTGAGCCGAACAAGGAAGGAAGCTGCAAGCAGACATTTTGAATTTGATGTGTTCTTTCAATCCTGCATCTGCAGTAATTTGACACCTGAAGCTTCAGTCAATGTTTTACATGGAATGCTCCAAGTAACAAATGTACACACCTACGAACTTTTCCCAGGGATATACACTAAGACAAACATCAAGTGCTGCTGGAAGGCAATCAACTCAGTGAAAGATGCTCTTTGGTCTGCTCAAAGCTTGCTAGTCTTCCAGTGCATGGAGCTATCCATGACTGAGTGTTACAGACTGACATATTCCAAGGTCCAGGACTACATGTTGAGGGATGCACTGAAGCTTGATCCAGCCATCTTAAAAGGTCCAATGGGGAAAGGCCATAGTTTTGGGCCATCCGCCATAGTACAAAGAAGGGCTAGAACCCATGTAAAAATCTTCAGGCTGTAGGTACCAGAAAATGTTCAAATACTATGTAGATGGAGATGCAAACTGCATTCTAAATGGAGTGAGGCACCCAAGAGTGCCATTAACTGCATTTAGCCAGCTGACTAGTAATGCACTTTATATACTGTTGCGCGTGAATTGTATTGTAATATCCCTTCACAAACTTTATGAATAAAGTATACTTTTAGAAAAAAAATCCTGGTTTATGTTTGTTACTTTGAACTGCTGTATAAAATGTAATGAAAGCTTATTTAAATAGAGGTCTTATTTGTATATTTCAGACTTTTTTATTTTAGTTTCAATAGGATTTAATTTGTGATATTAAACTCACAGTAAAATCTGTTGAAAGTAGTATTTTGTTATACACAAGCTTTCGAAATTAGATTTTCAAAAACAATGGACCGGAAATTCTGGTACCTCTGCTTTGAAGTGCAGTGGAATGGGACTCCTGATCATCCACAGAGAAAGAAGTGGACTCCATTTCCAACTATGGGGATGGAGTAATTTAAATATTAGAAGATACTCATCCAACTCCTGGCCAGTAAATTGACACAGCCTCCTGTAGCTACAGTGATGGAGTTTGAAGCCATCACTGGGCCAGTGGCTAAGTTTGATTGTTTTCTCATTTTCTCCTCAAATGGACACCTGGGTAGTCTTCTAAAGGCAATTGCACACTAATTTACCTTTTGGAGCCTTAGTAAGCCACAGTACTGGACCTAAATCAGTCTCAACTGAAGTTAATGATAGCATATTTGGTGGATTTCTCAGCATAGTCCAGGTATGCCGACAGACATATCCCCCAAAGCTATGTAATCAATGTGCAGGGTTGTGTGGAAGATCCGGTCGCCCTCCTGTTGATCGGATTTCCAATGGGTGGAAATCCGGTAGATCCAGGGGTTGCCAGAAATTTCAGATCTTTGGGTTCCACTTGCCTCTCCATCCCAAAAGAAATCGAGTGTCTCGGGTTCCACATTGTTACCCTACAACACCAGAAATTGAAAGTCTCTGGGTAATCCACTCTGCCTCCCTACTCCACTCCAAAATTTGGTCCAATTAATGTTATAGTTCAGAATAGTTAAATTATACAATACAAGATAACCATTAATTCATTTTTAAAAATCTCCATTCTCATATTACAAAGTTATCATTTGCAGTTTAAAAATTACACAGTACAATATATAAATGTATGCTGACAACTTCATGAATACATATGATTTAGAATTACTGTGCAGATGCAGATACTGTGCAGAAAAATCAAAGTACCTATTTCATGCACTCAACATGACTCAAAGAATGCAAGCAGTGACAATCTGCATACAAAGCCAATGTGTTTCACTGCAAGTGGAAAGGATTCTCCATCCTGTTGTTAGAGGTAAGCTTAATTATTTCAAAACATCCTGTCTTTTACCAGACAGCAAACCTAGAAAAGAGAAACAATTATGTAAGGGTGCATTTAAGCCACAATTATAACTTTAATGCTAAGGTGCTCTACTTTCCACTGACCCTACAGTTAGTAGTGTAAATGCAGCCTGAATCCAATATCCTGGTCTGACGGATACCAGAAGGAAAAGTGAGAAAATAATTTCGCACTGCTTCATTTTAGAGTCAGTTTAGAATTTCACACTCAATTTGCACTACACTTGCATTAGCATTTAACTTCCATTGTGAATTCACTGCAAAGCCTCTGGTAAAATTGCTTATTGACCTTGAAGTACTGAATACAACCCTTTATATCCCCCTCCAACCCTACCCCTTTCCTACAGAACACCGAAACCTGAGTATCTGCCATCAATTGAACTACATGCCAATGCTGAACAATGCAAATTTACTTTCTTGCGATTCCCTGGAAAGTTATCCTTAAGATCAGAAATAAGGTATAAGCTTTGAATGTATTTGACCCAACAATCTTTATTCACTTATGAAGCATGAAAAATTCAAAACTTACACCTGCCAGCTCAGTTTCCTCATTTCATGCCAAAACCTTAAACAGTGCAAGAACAGAAGAAAAGTCAGGATTGAGAATAGGCCACTTGGCCCATGTAAGCTCACGCATGTCTAAGCATTTAACCAATTTAAATCCTGAAAATTATTTGTACAGTCCCCATATTTTAGTGATGTCACCACGCTCGCTGCTACCAATCATCAAAGTAAAGGCACATTTAAGCAGGGTAGCGTGTAAAAAAAACATTTTTGCTACCGCTGGGAGAAATGAGGGTAATTTTACAACTCAATGCTCTTGGCAGGGAGTCTTACCTGCTGGGAGCACATTTTGGAGGTACCAAGCATAATTTTCTGATCGTTTAATTTTATGGTTGGAAAATCATCCATGGCAGTGCAAAGTCAAAAAATACTTGTAATAGTGCAGCTGAAAGTCTAACACACAACACCAAAGAGAGGTTGGTCACTGGTTCACACTTCCAGCTCTTCATACTACTAATTTTCTGATATTAGGTGTCTCACTTGACATACATTGAGGGAAGGCCAGTTGCTACCCTATTAATTGTGGAAGTGGGTATGAGGGCAAGGTCATTGGGAGCATTATCCCTGAGCCACAGTTGATACTTTCTAGCAACTGGCACAGAGCAGCAGAGACAAAGGTGAAAGAACAGGTTGCAGGTCCTGCCGGACGGTCTAGATGAGATGAGGGAATGGGAAGAAAAATAGAGGAAATCATACCCTCAAATAAAAGAAACATTTTAAACTTCTGCTTTTTATTTTAATTTTATATCTCTACACAGACCAAAATGAAAATAGTCTCACAGCAGAAGTTAACAGGTGGAACAAGAAAATTACATTTTTCAAGTGCTTATGGTTGTAAGCACACAAGCACAGATCTTTACTATGAACAATGGCATGTGAAATTAAAAACTCAAGTAGCATGGAGCAAGAAAAGGCCATTTGAGCTATCAAGACAACTTCTCCATTCACAAGGCGTTACTCACTCTATCATGAAATCAAGCCCAGCTATTGAACCTCCTGTAGGGATAATTCTGTTTTAAAACTCTGATCTTCAAAGATAATTAAGCAAAATACAGAACATATATTTATCCTTCGATATGACAATTGAAAACTGCTGGTCTCACCTATATTACCATATTTAGTACCAAACAAACGGTATGTGGTGATATTAATAGAATTCTGCTGTTGTTTGAATGGTGGTATTGGGTGATTCACTAGACCAGATTACCACCCTGGCATTGAAGACAAATGTCTACCCCACAGTATTTTAGTGTCCCTGAAAACTAGCAGAGAAAATGGGCATAAACTAGGAATTTTAAAAAATATATAAAAAGTGAAATAGTTTATACTTAAAAGTTTATATTTAAAAGCCATATACATCATCAAAGGGACATAGTAATCCGAGCGATGGTTACATGTATCCTAAAGTTAAAGCAAAGTATTAAAAGTGAGAATGCTTGCTTATTTTATCAGGATTCGTTGCATCCAGTGCTCCAGGACACAGGTCAAAATAATAGCCGCTTAACACCAAAGAGGAGATCACAGAATCACAGAATGTTATACCGCAGTAGGAGACCATTCAGCCCATCGTGTCAGCACCGGCTCTCCAAATGAGCATTATGACTTAGTGCCATTCTCCTCCCTTTTCCCCATAACCTTGCACTTTGTTTCTATTCAAATAATCATCTAATGCCTCGTTTGAACCTGCCTCCACCACACTTCCAAGCAGTACATTCCAGGCCCGAACCACTTGCTGTGTGAAGACGTTTTTCTCACATCACATTTGCTTCTTTTGTAAATCACTTAAAATCTGTGCCCTCTAGTTCTTCATCCTTTTACGAGCAGGAATAATTTCTCCCTATCTACTCTATCCAGCACCCTCATTACATCTCTTTCAAATCTGCTCTTAGCCTTCTCCTTTCCAAGAAGAACAGTGCCAACCTCTCCCATCTAACTTCATAACTGAAGTTTCTCATCTCTGGAACCATCCTTGTAAACCTCTTCTGCACTCTCTTTAATATGTTCACATCCTTCCTATAGAACTGTACACAATACTCCAGCTGAGGTCTAACTAGAGTCTTATATAAACTCAGCATAATCTCCCTGCTCTTATACTCTATGCTCCTCTTAATAAAGCCCAGGATACTGTATGTTTTATTAACTGCTTTCTCCACCTGTCCTGCCACTTTCAATGATCTGTGCACATATACACCTAGGTCCCTCTGCTCCTGCACCCCCTTAAGAATTGTACCCATCATTTTATATTGTCTCTCCATGTTCTTCCTACCAAAATGCATCACCTCACACTTCTCCACATTGAACTTCATCTACTACCTATATGCCCATTACCAACTTGTCTATGTCCTTTTGAAGTTCTATACTGTCTTCCTCACAGTTTACAATGCTTTCAAGTTTCATATCATCTGTAAACTTCAAAACTGTCCCCTGCACACCAAGATCTAGACCATTAATATATATCAGGAAAAGCAAGGGTCCCAAATCCGATTCCTGGGGAACTCCACTACAAACCTTCTTTCAGCACAAAAACTATCCTTTGACCATTACCTCCAGTGTCCTCTTACTCAGCCAATTCTGTATCCACATTGCTACTGTCCCTTTTATTCTATGAGCTATAACTTTTCTCACAAGTCTGTTGTGTGGCACTGTATTGAATACCTTTTGGAAATTCATGGACACCGCATCAACAGCATTACCCTCATCAACGCTCTCTGTTACCTCTTCAAAAAACTTCAGCAAGTTAGTTAAACATGATTTCCCCTTTAAAAATCCATTGTTTCAAGAAGCTTCCCCACCACTGAAGCTAAACTTACTGGTCTGTAATTACAGGCAGAAATTAAAAGAAAATAACACATCTTGATATTTGGACAACTTATTACCTTAATGATAGAATTACAGAATAATACAGAACAGGAGGTCATTTGGCCCATCAGGCCAATGCTAGCTCTTTGAAAAAGCTATCCAATTAGTCCCAGCCCCATTGCTCTGCAAATCCACAGCCCATCCCTCCACAACCCACCACCCTCCTCAATATATGTCCCATTGCCTTTAGAAAGTTAATGTTGAATTTGTTTCCACCACTCTTTCAGGCAGTCCATTTGAGTCTTGATGCATTAATAAAAGTCCTCATGTTGCCTCTAATTCTTTTGCTAATTCCCTTAAATCTGTGTCCTTTGGTTACTGAACCTCTTCCACTGAAAACAGTTTCTCCTTATGTATTCTATCAAAACCTTTCCTAATTGTGAACATCCCTATTAAATCATCCTTTCTATAACAGTAACCCCAATTTCTCTAGACCCACTATATAGCTAAAGCTATAGATGGCTCCGGTACCATTTTATTAAATCTCCCCATATCCTACAGATACTCCCCATCTACAACAATTGCCTGTGTAGCAGATACAAGCAGTCCTACTGCTATAAGCAGCACTGAAGGAAATCACACCTGGCTGTCTGAGGTGACTGCTGTGTTAAAGTAACTAGAGGTAATACTTTGAACTGTGCCATTAAGTATGATCTACCAGGTTAAACAACATATCAAGAAACGCAGAATCTTTCTCCACAACCTATAAAAGGAGACAAGATCTTATTAACAAGAAGTAATTTCATCTAATGCCTTAAAAGGAAATGAGAAAGGGAGTGAGACTAATTGAATAGCTCATTCAAAAGGCTGGCACTGGAACAATGGACCAAATGGCCTTCTTGTGTACTGTAGCATTCTACGATTTTATCAATCAGGTAATAAGTCATCCAAATGGCAGAATGTCCTAAAGAAATGGAGACTACAGTGAACGGCTGAAACACATCCATCATGGGTCACCATCAGGGAGCCCTCCAGTACTCCATCTGATTATTGAGAAAGTCCCCAGTTTGTTAAATCACCCTCCCCTCTCACGAGAAGAGGCTGTGATTAAGGGATCAACACAGTACAGGCTTCAAAAACAACTGCATTTATATAGTATGTTTAACAGAGGAGAACATCTAAAGGAATTTCACAGAAGCATATTCAAACAAACAATGACACTGAGCCAAAGTAGGAGACCTTGGATGGGTGACAAAGAGGTATGTTTTAAAGAGGGTCATAAAGGAAGAGAGTGATGAAGATTCAAGGAGCTCCCACAATCAAAGTCCCAAGTTACATTATCTGTGACTTCAACCATAGTGCACTATCCCTCCTCCTCCTCCTTCATTTCTCTGCAGCCTTTGACACAGACTACACCATCCTCTTTCATTTCTTCTCCACTGTCCAACAGAGTGGGATTTCCTTCATTTGGTTCCACGATACCTACAATATGCAGGTTTCATAAAACAACAACCACTATCAATACAACTTTTGTCCTTGCCCACTCTGTTAAATGAATTAAAGAATAGGCAGAATAATGGTGTGGTTGCAGAGGCAAAACAAGACAAGTTTTACTATGGCAGATCGTTTCCAGAGGAATCAAATACATCTCTGAGCAATGTTTCCTGTACATGCAAGAATGGTATGATAGGTCCAAAGGTGTGCCAGAATCACTCTGACCAGATTATTTCTGCAATTACATTGCAGGTGCAGTGCAGAACACAAGCACATATTAACAAGCCTCAAGCAAGAATTAAGATTAAAAAGAAATTCCTCCTGTAGCACAGCAGTTATGTGGGATAGATTCCAAAAGCAAATACCATAGATGTCAATCTTTGAAGCCTCGAAAAATCCCTCCAAAAACAGGGTTAACTTATATGCCAAGTATAAAAGTGAAACACCACGTGGCTATTGGTGGTTGCCATTGTGAAATGTTATCTGCTTCTGATGCAAAGGATGGGGATGTCTTAAACTCCCACACGCCTTTGCAACACAGTCTGTATCGCCTGTTTGATCCCTTATGCCCAGTTATAAGGTACCAGTTAAGTGAAGCATGCATTTGTGGGGATAAAATTGAGACTGACTACTAATGCAAGAATAGCATGTCATGACTGAGAAAGGAAGGGCAGGTGGGTCATTCTTATACACCAAGTATATGCAAAAACATGATTTTATGGGCTGGAAAAATAGGGTTGTCCTGTATGACTGCTTGACTTTTATGCTGTGATTTACACTAATATTGTGTTGATTTGTTTCTTTAAAAAGCATCTGAATAAGATGGGAGCAAAGGTTATGATGATAGCATAAATTTAGAGAGATATCAAGCAACCTCTGGATCATTATTGTTCCAATCCTGCTGAATGAGTCACCTTTCCCTGCTACTAGAGTGCAAAGGAACCAGCATTATAGAATGAATTTTTGCCTTAGTTCACTCGCTTGTATGAATTGGAGATTAGGTATAAAGCAACAGCCAGTTAAGTTAATGGGATGGTTGCTGCAAGGGGGAGGGGACTGCATTTTCACCCAAACCATACAGCAGAAATTTGGTTTTATACCTTGCCTGATTTTACCTCCCACTGGAGTCAGTGAATAGTAAAATTGGGGCAAGGTGTAAAATCAGACCAGTTGATCTGATCAGTAACTTTACCAATGGGCAGACTTAAGTAAAGTTCGGTTGAAGGGTCATGAGGACTCGAAACGTCAACTCTTTTCTTCTCCGCCGATGCTGCCAGACCTGCTGAGTTTTTCCAGGTAATTCTGTTTTTGTTTAAGTTAAACTTCCCCTGAAAGTAAGACAAATATTATTATAGCACCTATCATGGAAGTGCCATCAATGGAATATAACAGGGCAAGGGTAAATAATGTTGTTTCCAAAGTTAGCTTTATTTTTAAAGAGTACAACCTTCTTGGAAGTTTCACTTTTTATCTTCCTCAGAGACTCAGAAAATGAATAGTGTCCTCAAAAGTGCAAATTACGCATGTCTGTTGGAGAGATCAAGGTCCATTGAGCCAAATATATTTTCCTCATTCCCTACTGTATAGTTCCATGTACTGACAGCTGCTCAGTAGGTAGGGAAAAATAGTGAATCAGACCCCTTTGAAGAACTATGCCTCCACAGGATTATATGCATAAGATCTTTTATTTTATGGTAGCAATATTGCAGGCTAAAACTTTCCTGCTCCATTTGTTTATTGAATGCACAGATGTGAGGATATAAGAAATTTTTTTAAATCGACAAGGCAAAGTACAGATAGTATGCTATTTTTAAATCTGGTGACTCCCTCACTAATCCTACCCCTCTATCTACAGCTTGTGGCACTTTAACTGATAGCAGCTTATCAATGGAGCAGTAAGTCACAAAGCAATCTGCTCTCTGAGTCTGGAATTCAACTCAGTAAAGTTGCAACACCTACCACTTCTATGCTGACCTGTTGTTCCAGTATATGTGGAAATAGTGGAAAAAAACATTTCCCCCTGTTAAGTGAAAATATACATGCACAAACAAATCAATGCAACTATGCAGAAAATTGCAAAAAAAAAGAATAAAAAGCAGAAAATCTGTGACGCCATAAAAATAACATATTGAAAAGCCAGGCCTTTGTTTCCCAATGTCTGAACCAATATTACTATACCAAACATGAATTGGGAATTTTATTTTACCTCAAGTCTCAAGCAATAACACTAGTGGAAACCATTACTGGAAAATTGACCTGCTTTAGAGCTGATCATTTTCAATAATTTAAACTGTGAATGTACCCCTGTTATGGCTTCCTGCCCCAATTAAGTGTACAGCCCTGCTGTGTAAACAATTTTACAACCACAGTTCCATTACAGATTTTCATATCAGCTACAATCTATTAGACCTGAACTCCTGTAGTCAGGAAATTCAGTTGCCTATGTTTATCAGGTTATTTTACAGAATCAACTGATCTTGCCTATCTAAATTATTTTTAACCACAAATAATATCAAGATTTAAAAAAATTAGTAGTGTTCACTTCTGACTCGAAAATAATAATTTTACGCGTTATGAAATAATTTTCCACATCTCTGACACTACCTCAGCAGTATCTAGGAGACTTAATAAGACATTTTAATTGGTACATGTGATTATTCTGCTGCTGGAAAAAACTTTGTGATCTAACAATACCCACCACAATAAGGCATGGCCTAAGGTGAAACATAATCGTCATCATACCACCTCAAGCTTGCAACCTTCAAGTTGGTTAAATAATATTAATCATGAAACAAATGAAAGTACTTATAATACAAGTAATGCAAATTAACAGGGCATTTGTGATTTACAATTGTGTATGAATTAGAATCACAAATATTTATTTGCCTTTTACCCCTTTCCAGCTTTCTTAAACTCCTCTTTTTCCAACTTCATGCGTAGCACCAACTCTTCAGTGCTTGCCTATAAGGCCATTCTAACATTAACATGCCAACACTCCTTGTGCCAGCTCTTCTTCCATGACAGCATAACAGAATAAAATATTCACCTGACAATCACAGAATTAGGCATCATGAGATGGGATTTGGAAAGGGAATACTGGCCAATTATCTCTTACTTGGCTTGAAAATACAAGGATAAAAGCAGGGATAACTGTAGCATCCCTAGTGAGATAGTTAACTCATTAACTCATTAAGTCCTAGGATATTCCTGATATGTATGGCTTAGCTCCACAGCAGATGAAGGATTTATCTGTCCAGCCATTGGACTAACACTTTGCAACCATTTTAAACTCAAAACACTGCAGCCCAAAATCCAACAGATTTGTGTATTTTCGGCCTTGTTGTATACTCGCAAAGCAATGAACTGTGCATGATAATTTTCTGCAACTGAAAGTGATTTCAAAAAGCAAGGATAAAATATTTTCAAATGATTACTTAACTAGAAGTAGAGGAATTTCTAATCCTTTCCAATGATACCACGGGCGGGATTTTCCACACCTGCTTGCCGCCCCGATCTTCCGGTCCCGCTGCAAGTCAATGGACTTCTGGCTGGGGCACCGCCTCACCAGGGGCGGGTCCCTCTCGCCACAGAGCCGGAAAATCCCGGCCTATAACACTGATCCAGGAAGGAAATTTTTTGAAAAGTGATAATGACTTTCTTAGTGGCTCACTAGGTAAATGAAATATAAGATGTGGAAAACAGCAATTAGGACACACTTGCACCTCCTCTTCCAGCGGCTAGTATTACTCCCATGATCCAGTAGTGATTGCACCCATCTGTGCCAACAGATTGATTCAAATGGCAAAACATGTTTTAAAAAAATCAGTCATAAAATGTTCAGAAAAGCTCCTCCAACTCTACAGGTAGAAAGCGATGATCTTACCATTTGCAGATGAGTGCCTCTTTAAATACCACTGGTTATGTACACTTCCCACTTGTGTCACCTGGTAGTATTAGCCAGTCCAGCACTGAAGCCACACCGCACCAGAATGGCATCAGGCCCTATGTATAGATGTCAAATTAAGAGATTCTTGTCTGTTTCAGGCAGCCACTCTGCCCGCCTATGCATAGGGACTGATGTAAACTTCAGTTGGCCAATGAGCAGCAGGAATTGGGCCGTAAGTTCTGTGTTCCAATTTTCATAATTCAATCACTCCATTCCTGCCTGAAAATAGGAATGAAAACTGGGCCCCTCCCCATGATATATAAAGGAGTTTTGAGAATAGTCTACATAATACACTTGTTTTCTGTACTTTTAACAAAAGAAATCACAGTAACATTATTCAAAGTCATGCAACCATGGATACAATCCAAAAATAATTGGCCCGGCATTCTTTTCTGCTTTTTATTTAAGATCATTTATATTTTTCTTTGCAATAGCAGAATTGAGGCTTGACTGCTTAAATGCAACCCAGAACTAATAATACAAAAACAAAATACTGTGTGTGCTGGAAATCTGGAATAGAACCATGTAAGGCTGGAAATACTCAGCAGGTCAGGCAGAATCTGTGGACAGAGAAACAGAGTTAATGTTTCAGATCAATGACCCTTCATGAGAAAAATTCACAACACAGTTAGTGGCTGCTGAAGATTTCTGAGTGGGGGAGGACTGATGCCTGCCCTGCTCACAAGAACACAAGGAGTAGAAGGAGTAGACCATATGGTCCATCGAGCCTGCTCCACCGTTCAATATGATCTATGGCTGATCTTGGGCTTCAACTCCACTTTCCTGCTCATTCCAAAAACCCATCTATCCCAACCTTAAATGTATTCAATGATGTAGCATCCACAAAGATCCAAAGATTTACAACTCTTTGACTGAATTAATTTCTCCTCATCTCAGTCCCAAATGATGGCCCCATTATCTTGAGACTGTGCCTCCTGTGTTTTAGATTCCTTGACCAGTGGAAACAATCTCTCAGCATCCACCCTATCAAGCCCCTTCATGCACATTTCAATGAGATCGCCTCTTATTCTTCTAAACTCTAGAGGAAATACATCTAATTTGCTCAGCCTCTCATCATAGGACAATCCCCTCATCCCAGGGACAAATTTAGTGAATCTTCGCTGTACTGCCTCCAATACAAGTATATATTTTCTTAAATGTGGAGACCAAAACTGCATATGGTACTCCAGATGCAATCTCACCAAGACTTCTTTATTCCTGTAACCCAAATCCCTTGCATTAAAGGCCAACATGCGATTCACCGTCCTAATTATTTGCTGCACCTGAATGCTAACTTTTGAGTTCCCTGTACAAACACACCCATGCTTCTTTGAACATCAACACTTACAAGTTTCTCACCTTTTAAAGAATATTCAGCTTTTCTATTCTTTCAACCACTTCCCTGCATAATAATCCATCTGCCATCTTGTTGCTCACTCACTTAACCTGTCTATGTCACTTTGCAGCCTCTCTGTCTTCCCCACAGCATACCTTCCCACCTAGTTTTGTATCATCAGCAAACAAACATTACTGTGTCTTCATCCAAGTCAATAACATAGATTGTAAATAGCTGACCCTTGTGGTACGCCACTGTCCAATACCTGCCAATTTGAAAAGGTCCTATTTACCCCCACTCTCTGCTTCTTTTCTGTTAACAAATCCTCTATCCATGCTAATATATTACCCCCAACTCCATGCACACTTATCTTGCCTATTAACCTGCTGTGTGGCACCTTACTGAATGCCTTTTGGAAATCAAAATATAACATATCTACCAGTTCCCCTTTATCTACCTTACTAGTTATATGCTCAAAAAACTCCAATAAATTTTTTTAAGCTGAATTTCCTCTTAGTAAAACCATATTAATTTGTTCTAATCATACTATGCTTTTCAAAGTGCATTGTTAAGAGTTCCTCAATAATACATTCCAGTATTTTCCCAACAACTGATGTTAAGCTAACTGGTCTATAGTTCACTATTTTCTCACACTCTCCTTTCTTGAAAAGTGGAAAAACATTTAGCAACTTCTAATCTGATAGGACCATTCCTGAATCCAAGGAATTCTGGATTTTTGTAGCCAGTGCATCCGCTATCTCGCAGCTATCTCCTTTAGAACCTCAGTGCGTAGGCATCAGGCTCTGGGGATTTGTTGGATTTTAGCTCCTTAAGTTTCTCCAATACTTTTTCTCTGCTGTTAATACTAATAATTTCCTTAATTTCCTCAGTCTTTTTAGTCCCTAGGTTTCCATCTAATTCTGCAATGAAACTTGTGTCTTCGACTGTGAAGGCAGACACAAAATCTGCCAGGGTTCTCTGCCATGACCTACCACAAGCTGATCTTCACTGGTCAATCAATACACGTGTTGGGATTCTTACAGATCCACACACTAAAAAAGATTGGCCTTATCAGCAACCTTGTAAATAGGGCTCAAGCCATTTGCTCACGATGCAAGCTTGATGCTGAAATAGGGTGTATCAAAGATATCCTGCAAGATAATGGCTACCTTAATCAGATCATTTTGCAGGTGTATACTGTGCAAACTCATGGACAGGCCTAAGGCTGTCACTTTCGGTCCTGAAAAGTGCCCAGTCTACTTCAGATTACCCTGGAAGGGCAAGGTATCTCAAAAAATTTGAGCAACAGTTGAAGCTAGATGTTTCAGGCTGCTACAATGCAGTAGCAATACGAGTGCTTTTGCCACTAACAGGATGCAGCCGTCAAGCTAAAAAGACATTCTGCCTATCACACAAATGAGTAATGTGGTATGTGAATTTTAGTGCCAGTGTGATGCTAGGTATGTAGGCTGTACGTCCCAAAGACTGGTAGATCATGTCAAACACCATGTCCCAGTCGCTGTTCACAATGGGCAAGGTACAGACCGTATCCTATCAGCCCGTGCTTGCAGAACTCAAAACACAGTGTCTAAAATTAGATATGATTCCACAATTGGACCACATTTGCTAAATAATCCTCAGTGTGCTAAAAACACTGACAACCAATTTAAAGATTGTCAGTCAGGCTCGCAATGTGGTGCATTTGTGTGTACCGGAAGCTACATATATTAATACACAGGGCCCTGTTCTTTGCCGACAGAAAGAACATTTACACACATTGCGGCCAGCTTCAGCTAAACAAAATAAGTGATTGCCATTCACTGGTTCATTCCTCAGGGCAATGCCTTGACCAGAGTCAAGTTGCCTGTTTTAAATTTCAAACAATGCTTGGCAATTAACTATCAGTCACCATTAACTCATGCATTCTCTATGGTTATGCCTCTATCAGAGTCCACTTGCCAGCCAGTCAGCACTCTCAGTCAGCAGATCAGAGGCTAGGAATCCTGTGGTGAGTAACTCATCTTCTGATTCCCAAAACCTGCCCACCATTACAAGGCACAAGTCAGGAGAGTGATGGAATACCCTCCTACTTGCCTGGATGAGTGCAACTCTCACAATGCTCAAGAAGCTTGACACCATCCAGGACGAAGCAGCTGCTTGATTGGCACCCCATCCACAAACATTCACTCCCTCCAGCACCAACGCACAGCAGCAGTGTGTACCATCTACAAGATGCACTGCAGCAATTCACCAAGACTTCTTACTAACCCATGACCACTACAATCGAGAAGGACAGGGGCAGCAGATAGATGGGAATACCACCACCTGGCAGTTCCCCTCCAAGCCACTCACCGCCCGGATTTGGAAATATATTGCTGTTCTTTCACTCTTGCTGGGTCAAAATTCTGGAACTCTCTCCCTGACAGCACTGTGGATATACCTACACCACATGGACTGCAGTGGTTCAAGAAAGCAGCTCACCATCACCACTTTCTCAAGGGCAATTAGGGATGGGCAATAAATTCTGGCCTAGTCAGCAACATCCACATCCCATGAATGAATAAATAAGAATGCAAGATGAAAAGCTTCAACAAAATGTCTTTTCTCAGCAATACTCAAGTTCTGTACTACCAAATGACTATTAGACACAAAATGCTTGTTCAATGCCTTTACGATTTCCTCATTCCCCATGATAGAATAAGATTCAGATCAATGTTTATTTTAGCCACTCTCTTCCTTTTCATGTAATTATAAAAGCACTTATTGTCTATTATGTTATTACTGGCTTGCTTACTCTCATTCTATTTTTTAACTTTTACCAACTTTTTGGTTACCCGTTGCTGGTTTCTAAAACATTCCCAATCCTCAGACTTGTTAATGTTTTTTGCAATGTTGTAAGTCTCTTCTTTTAATCTAATACTATCCCTAACATCCTGGGCGGAACTTTATGGTCCCGGCTGTAAAACGCGGTGAGCCGTTCAAAGGCCCATTGATTTCGGCGGGCCGTAAAATCCTGCTGTCATAAAATTCTGCCCCGAGTGAGTTACAGAAGGGTCTTTCTTGCTTGGTTTGCGTCTTTCAGCAGAATGTATTTTTGTAGGATATTTTGAATTGTTTCTTTAAATGTTTCCCACTGTTCATTTACAGCCGTATCTTTTAGTCTACTTACTCAATTTGCCTTAGCCAGTTCTCCTCTCATAACTATGAAATTGGCTTTGTTTAAGTTTAAGATTATTGTTTGTGGTTAGAGTATGTCACATAATGGTATTATGATCACTATTTCCCAGCGGATTTTTTACTATGACATTACTAATTAACCCTGCTTCATTACATAATATTAGATCTAAGATAGCTTCATCCCTAGTTGGTTTCACAACCTATTGCTCCAAGAAACTGTCATGAAAACATTCCATAAACTCATTTTCAAGACCACCTTTGCCAGTTTGATTGTCCTAATCTATAAGATGATTAAAGCACCCCACAATTATTACATTGCCTTTTTTGTAAGCTCCAATTTTTTTTTGTTTAATGCTCTGTCCAATGGTATAACTACTATTAGGGATGGGGGGGGCCTATAAATTACTGCCACCAATATTTTCTGACCCTTGCTTTTTCTAATTTCCACCCATACTGATTCTACTTCATGATATTCTGAGGTCACATCCATTCTCACTAATGTCTTTATGTTCTCCTTTACTATCAGGGCTACCCCTCCTTCTTTGTCATTTTGTAAATCTTTCTGAAATATTGCTTGGTTGGGAATATTTCTTTCCAATCTTGTAAACATTTCTCTATAATGGCTATTAGATCTAAGTCATTTTCCTCTATTTGTGTCACTAATTCATCTATCTTATTGCAGATGCTTCGTGCGTTCAAATAAAGAACTTATAATTTCATTTTTTTTTACTTATCTGTGACCTTATCTGTTGGTGTACAATTTTTGTTAAATTCTCTGTCCCTTGCTGTCTCATTCTGCTTATCCTTACTCACGTTGCTATACTGTTCTGGTGCCTTGATTTTTCCCTTTGGATTTCTAAATCTCCCTTCAACTGAACCTCCACCCCAGCCACTGTTAGTTTAAAGTCCTGCCCACAGCCCTAGTTATATGATTGGCTCATCGGCACTTAATTTCTGGGTGTCATCCTTAAATTAGTGTTGTACCCCTAGTTTACAACTATAACGATTAAGCTGCCCTATGCTAAACTACAACCCAGAATCTGCAAACACATTCAGCTGCAACCTCTGCAACACCTACGCATCACAAAAGGCCAACCTCAAATGCCAAATTATCATATGCAGCTGAAACAGTGTAGGTAAAACAAGTGGGGCCTTAACATAGTTCAGCTTTTCTGCTTATAGCAGTCATTTTTAAATATTTTAACTTTTTACAGTTTGCTGTTAAATAAATAGGGTCATGCTCCTCAGTGTGAAAGCTCATGTCATGCAGGCAGGTCCATTAATTATAATCTTGGTCCAGAATTTGCGGCCAAAATAATGGTGTGAGTTTATTGGCACTTGCCATTATTAACATATAAGCATTCCAGCAATTTGTGGTAGATAAGTCCCCAAGAATTATGAATCGCCACAAGTTTCTGGATGATTTGCACTGCCCCACTGTTAGCCTCGCGAAAATAGCAACTCAATTGCTGATTTGCTCATGAAATTCAAATTAAATTTGCCACAGAAAGTTGGAGCTGGTACTTAACAGCACAAAAACGCTTTTAACAGTGTGGTAACAATTAATTCAATGCTAATCAACCTCACCAGCTGAGACAGCTCTACTAAAATCATTGAGTCTCACTCCTGATTGTTGGGCTAACTTTAATTTAATTTTTATTTTTATACTGTATTACTTTTCCTTTCTGTTTTTTTAACTCTTTCTCTCTCCCTTTCTCTATATAATCTGATTGTAATTCGACATCTTTCTCGGTTTCTTTCTCAGTCCTTAAATCGAGTTGGTCCTGTCATTCCTAAAGGTTCCACATGCCCAGTTTTGTCCTTGCTACACATTTATTTGTTCACACTTCAAGTAACTTGTAGGGCAAAATGTTTGACCTGAAGGGTGCAGGTAAAATGCTAACTAATGACACACTGCAGCAAAATCTGGGCAATGTGTCATGACACCACCATGGTTGTGCAAATGTAGAAAAGATCTCAGAGTTGCCAGAATAGCCCAGAGACACAGACATCAAAGTTTTATACGTTGCTTTTATAATTTTGCAATCAATGTTTACATTCCTGTCTTGACTACTGTGAAATGTAAACAGTTTTTTCAAAGCCTTGGCAAGCATTCTTTCCTAACTTATTATGTAGTGGATGGTATAAATTTATATAATGCGTTATTAGCAAAAGCAGCTTGGTGGCCCAGCAATTAAGTGGTTACACCTACTTTCTCAAACAGAATTCCCAATCTTAGGGTCGCCAATCTTAGCCATCTAACTGTGGGGATATACTGAACAAAAGGCAGATAAGCCCCTATAAAAGCAAAGAAAAGAGGATAAAATAGCATGAAAGTTAAGATAAATTGAACGTAAATTATTCTTAAATGCTATTATTGTAAAAGAAGTCAGTGCAAACAGACTCAAGCTACCCAGGTTCTCCTCTGCTCATTACATTCAGGCATTCAGAATTAGGCACTAGAACAGCAGCTTACAACATTTGGGCCACAAGCTGAGTGCAGCATGCAAATTCTTTCAAAATGACCTGGATGCTTTAGTTTTTCAATATTTAATAACTGCAGAAAAATATTGGAGACTATTTCTTCCCCACTCTAAAATAAGTTAAATGCCAGATGCTTTCCCCTGATGTTGCACAGGTGGTTTGATGGCTGAGATGAGAGACAGGGAGAAAGAGAAAGTGAAAGAGGGAGAGAGAAAGAGAAAACAAAGGGAAGACAAAGACTTAAAATTATATAGCACCTTCTTACAGCCAACTAAGTACCTTTTGAAGAGTAATCACCGCTGTAATACAGGATCTCTTCTATCCATTTAAGGCCATTGTTCAAATACTTCATACGGGAAACCAGGTAATTAGAGCTCCTTGTAAATAGCTTTGTTCATATGGAAACTCGTGAATTGCTTGAAAGTTTTATGCTCTGACTCAGCAGAGCTTGGTTTTTTCCCCTCATTTTTTAAAATTTTGGTTTACATCGGTAACAAAACGTAGCACTTGACTGATGATACATGATCGACACAAGCTGAACAAAAAAATTAAATATAAATACGATTTAACAGAAGCAGAGAGATCCTGAACAGCAAATATCTCAGTTTTCCAAGTCACAGAGGTAGATTTTCCACCATGGCTCAAGTTGCTTACCATTGCATAAAACTTCATTTTTTCACCATGAAATCAATCAGGACCTACACTAAATATAACAATAGTTCATAAATATAACTATCAGCACCCATCTGGAGTACTGATACAAATAGATATTCTTACAAAGAAACCTTTAAAATCAACATCCACATGAGTTATTAGAGTGACAACATTAGCGCCCTCTAGACTTGTCTTGACTGTAAACATTTAATGAAAACTAATCTTGGCTCTCAAAAGTACCTGCCTCAGCTCAGAGTTCCAGGCAGAAGCTGGAAAGGTAAAGAATGAAAATTTCCACAAGGAGATCTTAAAGACCCAATTTAAATGGGGTCACAAGAAGCACTCCTTCTCAGCTTAGAGGAAGTGCATATCATATTCCTGCAAGTATCATGCCATTACTATCAAATGCAATAAATTAGCCAGGAATTGAATCCAGTGGCTAGAGGGCTTAGAGTTTTGAGCTGTTATGCATCATCTTGACTTAACAGCCTGGACGTTATGGTAGGAATAACTTCACCATTACTAAGGAGTAAATTGAACAACAACATGCAATGTCCGCACACACGCAGTTAAACATGGTAATCCCAAAGTTACTGTCCACTTTGTCCTGCTCCTCCACAAACTTTGCTACACAGGTACCTCATTGAAGACTCAGCATTTAAGCACATGAAGGTGTGGTACTCACCCACCAGATACTCACATGCCAGAAAAAGTTAGGGGCTTATCTACTCAAGCGTAAATGAATTAACAGAGTGATAAATCTTAATTATCAACAACCAACCACTTTGGCACTGAAAATGTACTTCCACATGTGTGGAGTCTCGTACCTTTAGATTTTAATTATTGTTGGATACTTTTAGGTTTTTTTTTTACTTTTTATCTTTTATCACACACTCTTAATTCCATCCTTACCCTCTCCATTTTGCTTTCCGTACTGATTTTAAAATGGCCCATGTTTTGCAGTTAGCAACAAAGGAAAAGCACGGGCCATTCATCACTTTGACAGCTGTCCTCAGAATTGTGAGCATAGACTTGCTGTCATAGGACATCTGCTCCAGTGTGATGCCCTTTGTAGGGAATCTGTGATATGCGTGAACAGGGTAAGCAACAGTTGACCACAAAATCTGGGCCAATATGCCTCAAAAGGAATATGACTGCTGAGTGTTCAGAGGTAACAGTATGAATGTGTATTGTTTCATAATAAGTGCCACGAATGCAGCAAGACATGAAATTTGCATTTTTAAATTTTAAACAAGAATATACTGTATCTAGGCGTTAATTTAGCAACATGCTTGCATAAGTGAGTTCTCCTATGTGGTACATAACCTCATGCCAAAATTACATATCTGATGTACTACAGTATATAAAATCTACTTCTGTTTAAAAGGTGATGAAAGAAGAGTTTTTGGGGCAAGCCAAATCCCAGGAATTCCTTGTAAAGTTTGCACTGACCCAGGCATAATAACCTAGATATTACAGTGTAAAATTAGCAAAAATGCTGAGTGTATGACATTCTTCTGTCTACTAATTTAATGGAGGCAAGAGCCCATTCAACACCTGTTAAAGCAGCATGCATAAAAATATCAAACAAGCAATTTGTATTTAACTGCACCTTTAATATAGCAAAACATCCCAGACACTTCACAGAAGAGTAATCAGAAAGGTGACATTCAGCTATGTTAGGACTGTAGCCGATGTTATTCACTGAACAAGCCAAATCCCAGATGGAACTTGGTATTTTGTATTTGAAAATGAGGCGAAAACTGCTGATCTCAGATGCATAGAAGCCCAGTAACACTTTCAGAATTTTAAAATTAAAAGATTTAGTAACAAGAGGTAATCAAAAACTTAAACACACAAGTTTAAAATTACACAGTTGAAAGTCTTACAAAATCCTCCCATCCCCAAAAAAACACTTGGTCAGAACACAAAAGTAAACTAATTGGCAACAGCTCCCTGATAGATTTTTTAACAATAAAAATTCAGTAATATTACCCAAGGCAAAAACTACTACTATTTTAACAAAGTATATCACATGGCTTCTCACTCTCTTTCACTCTGCTGTGAAAATCCGAAGTAAGTTCAGAAACAGACTGCTTTCTGAAAACAAAGACTTTTCTGGCTTGAAACTGGGTGGCTGCTTCAAATTCACAACTTTTCTCAGCACAGAGCTGGTCTCAGGACATCTCGCTCCGCAGTCAACTCAACTCAACATCTTTCATTAAATATCTTTTTTCCCTTACATCCTAAACTCCATTGTCCTAATTATCCCTTTGAAATCAACTTTTCTAAAATAGAAAAATCTTTCATGTCTTCCTATTGCCTCCACTTTCAGGTGAAACAAAATTTAATAATCTTTCCTTGTTTACTGATAAATTACAAAGGTTTCATAAAAGTCCCTTAAACTCCCTTTGAAATTTAACAGCTGAAAGGTCAAGTCCGTAGCTATCAACAAATGCAAACTTTAAAACCCAACTTATTTACTTGTAATTCCCGCTTCACCATAGCCTCTCATTACAAATACATGCAGCTAGCACCTCTACCTTTCACATCTCAGCTTCCATAGCTGCCCCTATGAACCTTCCGCCAGTTTAATTAATCATGGACACACACACTCTTCGTTACAGAATACCACCATATTCCCAAAAATATTAAAATAATAACATCAATTTTCACAGCCAAAGGAGTAGATATTTGGAGGAGTGACTCGTGATTAGTCACAACGATGGGGTTTAAGGAGGATCTTAACGGGGGGGAGCGGGTGAGGAGAGACAGTGAGGTTGAGACCCTTTCAATGTTTACTAATATCAGTTATTTCCAGACTTCAATTTGATGCAGTATTAGATGCTCTGTTTTTTTTTATTAATAATAAATTTGCTGTACCAGATGTAAGCTGCCGTGTTAGCAACAAAGTCAGTTTGCTCAGTTCTACGTACAAACATGGTAAAGTGATGAGACTGCCTTATGTACCACATTTATATTTTGGCACTGCTTTGATTGAATGTGATTCAATAAATTATCCTAGTTCCCTTGGTGCTGAATCTGTCTGCTTTATATTGCAGTTATTTACTTAACAGGAACATTGGTGGAGGCAGCACTCTAAGACAAATACCCCTGCCCCTTTGAAGGAGCTGAGACACCAACACTTGAGATATTTTTGTCAGCACTTCCAGAGACAACAGCACCCTGACAACTTTTTTTCCTCTGGTTATGGTTAGACCAAGTGCTCCCTCAGGAAAGGTCCAGCAATAAGGCTATCATTGTGGAATTTGAGAAACAAGAGTCTCAGTAGGGAAGTGCCAGCAGATATGGTCACAAATCACAACCTTTAAATTTGTATACATGCAGCTGTTTATACATTGCTCCAGCACCATGGAATCTACCCTAAAATGTAGATGGGGAAGACTTCACAGCACCAAAGAGCCTATATTATTACAGTCATTCCTTCTTAAAGGGCCACTGTAATAGAAATATAGCTTAAAATGTCTCAGACCCACCGCATGCTCCTGTCCATGACTGATGACTGCTCCATTTTCTAATTTAAGAAAATACTTTGGCTTAAGCAACAGGAAAGGGGGTGGGGAAAGCACACAGTAGATTTGATGTTAACTGATATAAACTTTCTCAGGACTAAGGTGACCTTTAACAAGAGGTTTTTTTTTTAAAGTTTGCTGGAAATAATTTCCATATAAGCTACATAGGATAGTTTTCTGCGATTTGATGAAGTCCAGGATAAGAAATGGGGCTGTAAATAACAGACATCCTTGTTGAAACATGTAGCAAAGCAACAAATTTTTTTCTGTCTGTATCTGGCAAGTATGTTTTGGGTCAATGTTTACCTACTTGACAAAATGTAAATACACTGCATTTTGAAGTAATTCAGTCTATATGAAGCACATTGTGACTTCTATGAGAGCTGGCGTAAGGCACAATATTTTTTTCCCAATGCGATTTTTTTAGTTAAAAAACAATTATCTTTCCTAATCGTTGAAAAACATAAAAGAAAAACTGCATATTTATACAAAATCACCAAATTGATACTTCTGAAAAGTTTGCATAGAGATCCAAAAACCATTGTTAGCATAATGTTATGTATTGCATTTAACCACTTACAACCATCTTAATAGGTCATTACATTTTTTTGTATGTAAAGATAGCAATTACAAAGCAAGTCAATATGGTACCATAATAGTTATGTTACTAGACTCACAAACCAAAAAATTAGAGTTTTCTACTTGAGAATCTGAGTTCAATCTGGAAATTTTAATAAAAGCAAAAAAAAAACCTGTTGGATTCTCAAAAATTCAACTGGATCACCCATGTTCTTTATGCAATAACCCATAGTTCTCATATTGGCTTATATTTGATTCCAGTCCCACACCACGTATTTGACTCTTAATTGCTCCAAAGTGGTCTGGTAAGCCATTCAATTAAGGGCAACTAGGGATCAGCAATAAATTCCAGCTTTGCCAATGACACCCACCTCCTGAGAATGAATTTAAAAATGTATGGTGCTGGCCACAGTAAAATTAAGAGGTAAAAAAGCATGTTTTTATTACAATTACGAAAGTGCCATCACTTACCAGACTAGTCTGACTATCCAATTACATTCCAAGAAAGCACAATATTTAATGCCACTTTTGCTACTGGTTACATAAGAGGGTCAGTCACTGAGAAAGAATGCAAAGCATGTGTTCACAGTTCCATGATGAGAATGTTTTACTCATGACATTTTATTTTTGGTTTTTATATAATAGAATAGATTTTTCAAAAGGATTGATGTCTAGCAAACTATGCCAGAGGACACCTTATCAGGTATAATAAAATGGAACATGTTGTTACCTCACAGCTACACCTCCATCTCTCTCAGCACTCCCTGTTCAAACTCTTCCATTCCAGATTCCGTCCACCAAATTCCACTAGCCAAAGTCAACTGTGACCAAGGCTTGTTGTCCTTCTTATCTCCTTGACCTGTTCATTGCATTCAGTGCTGTAGATCATTCTGTCTCATCTCTCTAGTTCACCTCCATGGCACTGCTTTTTCCTGATTTCACTCATACACGTTACAACAAATTGTTCCCAATGGATTAATCATTTCTCACTAGGCCACCTGTAACGTACCCCATGGCTCCACCTTTTGTTGAAGTCTGAAATAATCGAAGGGAAGGCAACCTACTTGAATGACACCCCATCCACCACCTTAAACATTAACTCTCACTCTTTCCATCACCAGCCCACTTTGGTTGCAGTGAGTATCATCTACAAGATGCGCTCCAGTGACTCGCCAACACTCCTACGACAGCACCTCCCAAACTACCGAACTCTACCACCTAAAAGGACAAAGGCAGCAGATGTATGGGAACACCACCACTTGTAAGTTCACCATTCTGAATTGGAAATATATCACTGTCATTGGGTCAAATCCTGGAACATCTAACTAACAGCACTGTGGATGCACCCACAACATATATCTGCTTCAATTCAAGAATGTGGCTCACCATCAGCTTCTTGAGGGTAATTAGGGATTGGAAATAAATGCTGGCCTTGCCAGCAATGCCCACATCCTATGAATGATTAAAAAGCTCAGTGGTATGATTCAGAAATATCAGGTTAGCACCATCATTCAAACACTGGGTCAGTATCTACACATAGACTAATGAAACTCAAATTCATTTCTCTACCTTCTGAATTTAATTCCAAAGCTTTTGCTACCCTCTCCCAATGCCTGTTTGATACCAAAACTATGATAATGTTAAAATTTCCCACAATTTAACATCACTCTTCCCAACTGCCAAAATAGGCTGTCTAGAGGTACAGAACCTAGACCAAACCCTCAGCTGAGCTTTCTTCCCTCCATTCACTTGGCTCCAAATCTCTTACACTTCTAAAGCATTTCCCATCTCCTCTCCCTTTACCACTTTATGGCTCAATTTTTGTTACACCTTTATAGCATTCTCTAAAAATCACATCAAATCATTTATTGTGTTCCTGCCTGTACCAAACTCCACTGGTTTGCCTGGGTTCTGTAAATTCAGTTCAAAATCTTCATTCTGATGGGTTCTGATGTACAGTCAAATGGACTCGAAACGTTAACTGTGTTCCTCTCTACAGATGCTGTCAGACCTGCTGAGTTTTTCCAGCTATTTTTGTTTTTGTTTCAAATTCCTCATGTTTGCTTTCACATTTCTCCACAGCTTTACTACACCTTACTCACAGTCATCTCCTCCAGCCCCATATCCCTCATGTACTAGCTTGTCCCTTGCATACCTTGTAACTTGCTCTGCCACTGATGGCCTTTCTTTTAGCCATTAGACCCCTGCCTTCTGAAACTCCCTTACTAAAATCTTATGTTTTGACACCTCCCCCTCTGCTTTCAAAAGGTCTTCTCCCAAACTCATCTATTTGACTACGTTTGAATCTCCCTTTCCCCAATTTATTTCTGTGTGTTTTTACATATTAGAAAACTAATCTGTCTTTTCTTCTTACTGATGCGGACATTTTGCTAGCATTTACTGTCTTTATTTCGCTAGCATTTACTGTCTTTATTTCAGGTTTCCAGCATTTGCAATTTCTTTTTTCCCCTTTTCAGTTGTTATGTGATGACATAATTGTTATGCGATGATATAACTGAGTCAATGATCAAATCACCAATACATTATTTAACCGATATATTTGAACTGAGAAGGTTAAGGATAATGCAAATACTTGATATGCAGCACTTCTAAGATCTACTGCAAGGCAAGCTTAATCTACTGTGTGTACTGTCAGACTCTACCTGGAGTTTCTTTTTGCAGTGGGCTGTTCCTTTCTGAGGAACACAGCCTATCTAAAAGATTTGCTACACTGTGGTAACATCACTTTTAAGGAAACCAAACAAATAATATCTTGCATTTACCACAGAAACTTCCTCTTAACAGAGGCTTGGTGTATCTCACATTTGACATGCACAAGGTCTCAGAAGCATCAGAAAGTTAAATTTTAACACAGACTTCTGAAAAGTTGGTGCTGTACTTACTCTATTACCAAGGGAAGTGAGGCCAAATCACTCACACTTCAAGTGCTACTCTGGGCCAGTAAGTGACTGTCAGTGACCTGTTGACACAGAAGAGAAAAAGACATAACGAAAATGTACTTTTACACACAATGTACCACGATTAGATAATTATCTTTGTGATTAAATATTTTTCTTAATAGTGTTGATGAACTCTAAGACTCCAATTACACTTATACATTCACACTTATTTCAACGTGACAGATATTTCCTCGCAAATCTCCAGCAGATGCTCGTGTGGGCGAGGTAAATTAACATACAGTTGAAATAAACCATGATTACTGAAGTACTGTGGGTTAATGACCATCTTTGTGCATGTTGAATCACACTGCTGAGCTCAGTAACTCATTCAAAACAAAAGTTCCCGCAAAAATGTTATCAGCACTCACTAAAAATAATTTTAAAAATGTAGCTGAGAAAGGAACATATAAAAATTGCAGCTAATCATAATATAATTTTCAAGAGGGTTGCTTGTCTCTTTCAGGAAAAGTGGAAGGATTTTAGCTGGGCTCAGTGCCTCTCAAGCCAATTTCCCCCAATGTCAAATACACTTTCAAAGAAATCATCATACATTGTGAAGTACAGGACCAAAAAAAGTTGTTGCAGACTGTCTATCTGGTCTCTAAGTCATTCATTTCTTCAAACATAAATATGCAATTCTTTGTTGAACTGTTCTATACAATCTGCCTACATTACCTCCCTAGGTAACCCATTAACACCAGCACTACGTGTTGTGTAAAGCAGTTTAAAGAAAGGATTTGCATTTATATAGTTCCTTAACGATCTCAGGACATCCCAAAGCACTTTACAGGCAATAAAGCGCTTTTGAAGTATAGTCACTGTTGTAATGTAGAGCAACATGACAGCCATTTTGTGCACAGCAAGTTCCCACAAACATCAATGAGACAAAGACAAAAAATCAGTTTCACTATGTTAGTTGAAGGATAGCTATTGGCCAGGAGAGCAACCCTTGTTCTTCTTTAAATAGCAGTCGCAGTGATGGCAAGCCAGGGTTTTGGATAGAGTCCTGTTCGAACCCAATTCTGGCCCAGGTATATCTTGTACACAAAAATCAGGGCAAATCCAACCCAACTAATTACTGCCCCATGAATACTCTCAATAATCAGTAAAGTGATGGAAGGGGTCATCAACAGTGCTATCAAGTGGCACTTGTTTAGCAATAACCTGCTCACTGATGCTTGGTTTGGGTTTCACCAAGATCACTCAGCTCCTGACCTCATTACAGCCTTTGGTTCAAACATGGACAAAAGAGCTAACTTCCAGAAGTGAAGTGAGAGTGGCTACCCATGACATCAAGGCAGCATTTGACCAAGTGTGGCATCAAGGAGCCCTAGCAAAACTGGAGTCAATGGGAATCAGGGGGAAAACTCTCTGCTAGATGGAGTCATACCTAGCACAAAGGAAGATGGTTGTGGTGGTTGAAGGTCAATCACCTCAGTTCCAGGACATCACTGTGGGGATCAGGGTAGTGTCCTAGACCCAACTATCTTCAGCTGCTTCAATGACCTTCCCTCCATCATAAGCTCAGAAGTGGGAATGTTCACTGATGATTGCACAATGTTCAGCACCATTTGTGACTCCACAGATACTGAAGTAGTCCAGGTCCAAATGCAGCAAGACCTGGACAATATCCAGGCTTGAGCTGACAAGTGGCAATAACATTTGCGCCAGGAAATGACCATCTCCAACAAGAGAAAATCTAACCATCTGTCCCTCTATAGATGATTTTGACAGAAACCAAGGGTATCCCTTCCATCCTGGTATCTAGACTTCAATTTGTCCAATATTGTTTTAAACAATACAACAGCTTTCAGATAGATAGTGCCTTTAACATATAAAATGTTCCAGTGCACTTCACAGGAGCATTATTAAGACTTTAGCCGATTCGATTCACTCCATGTGATATCTCAATCCTAGGATGTGCTGCAGGAGTTTCTCAGGGTAGTGTCCTCGGCCCAACCATTTTCAGCTGCTTCATCAGTGACCTTCTTTCCATCATAAGCTCAGAAGTGAGGATGTTCGCTGATAATTGCAACTCCTCCGATAGGGAAGCACTCCATGTCCAAATGCAGCAAGACCAGGATAACATTCAGGCTTGAGCTGATAATGGCAAGTAACATTTGCACCACACAAGTGCCAGGCAATGACTATCATCAGGAAGGGAAAATCTAACCATCTCCCCATGGCACTCAATGGCATTACTATTAGTCATTTGGTAGTACCAAACTTGAGTATTACTGAAAAAAAAGAGACATTTTTTGTCAAAACTTTTCTTCTTGCATTCACCAGGACATTTGCAAGAATACCAATGTAACAGAAACAACAAATTTATACTGTATGAGAAGAGAGAGCTGATTGGTTGGCAAGTGGACTCTGATTGGTACAGGTGTTGCTATGGAGAATGCACCAGTTGATAGTGACTGACAAAATTCCACACTGTTTGAAATTTAAACCTGGCAGCTTGACCCTTATTGGTCAAGACATTGCCCTGAGGAATAAACCAGCAAATGGTTTCATGTATTTTGTTTAGCTGCAACAGGTGCAATGTGTATACATTCTTTCTGTCTGCAAAGAACAGGGCCCTGTGTATTAATATATGTAGCTTCCAGTGCATGCAAATGCACCACATTGCGAGCCTGACTGACAATCTCAAATTGGTTGTCAGTGTAATTCTTAGGACACTGGGGATTATTTAGCAAAAGTTGTCCAATCGTGGAATCACATCTAATGTTGGACACTGTGTTTTGAGTTTTGCAAGTAGGGTCTGGTTGGGTACGGTCTGTACCTTGCCTGTTGTGAACAGTGGCTGGGACATGGTGTTTGATACGATCCACCAGTCTTTGGGAATTCCAAAATGACTAACTCACCTTCTGATTCCCCTAAGTCTATCCACCAACTACAAGGTACAAGTCAGGAGTGTGATGCAATACTCTTCGCTTGCCTGGATGTGTGCGGCTCCAACAACTTTTGAGAAGTTCGACAACGCCCAGGACAAAGCATTCTGCTTGATCAACACACCCACCACCTTCAATATCCATTCCTTCCATCATCGAGTGGCAGCAGTGTATACCAGCTACATGATACACTGCAGCAACTCACCAAAGCTGCTTCAACAGTGCCTTACAATCCTGGGACCTCTATCACCTGTAAGGGCAAAGGCAGCAAATACATGGGAACACCACCGCCTGGAAGTTCTCCTCCAAGCCACACACCATCCTGACTTGGAACTATATTGCAGCTCTTTCACTGTCAGGGGACCAAAATGCTGGAACTCCCTTCCCAGCAGCATTGTGGGTGGACCCAAACTGTGTGGACTGCAGCAGTTCAAGATGGTAGCCCACCACCACCTTGTCAAGAGCAATTAAGGATGGGCAATAAATGCTGTCGTTGGCAGCTATGCCCACATGCCATGAAAGAATAAAAAAATGTCAGAGGCAATGGTGAATCAATGTAGAAAATCCATCCACAAGCAGCCTGGGCTCACATTTCAAACCAGTGTATATCTGAATGACTTTGACACATAATAATTTCAAACTATTTACTCTGTTCCGTTATTTATATTGCAATCAATAAAATATTTCATTGTAATTGTTTCTTTAAAATTATTAATCGTACTCAAGATTTTGATAGTGCAATTAAACTGTTAAATTCAGCTGGCCTACAAACAGATTTTTAATAATTATAGGCTAGAAATGAGCATTGGAAAATTTAGCAGGCAAAATCATTATTTTTATTCCACCTGTCTATCCATTATTTTAATGGATTTCTAGCCTTAAATATTTGAAATCACTAACATGTTCAGACCAGAATACTACCATTTATATTCAGATCCAATCAAATGACCTTGATCTGAACTGGATGTAATCTCATGTCTAATATTTATCTTTAGACTGAACACATCTGTATGTTGCAAACACCATAGTTCTTGACTATATTCCTTCCCATTTGTTTTTGGAGCGTGTGGGTGATTTAAGTGCACGGCCCCTTTAAATTTTTTGTGCAGTAACTTACAGGGTCCGACTTGCACACATCTTGCACAAAGATTTTCGGGTTGTTGCTTAGTTTACAGGGAATACTGTAGTAAATATATTTTCTTCCATTCATGCTGTCAAAAGGTAGCTAGCCATATAAATCAACACCAAAAGCAGGGCAGAAGCTATGGGCTCTAGGCCATTGGGCTCAACATCTGCTCCCTCCATCACGGGCACACTAATTGCAGCATTTGAAAATCTACAGGATATGCTGTAGCAATTTGCCAAGCTTACTTCAACACTACCTCCTTCCACCACAACTTTTACCACAAAGAAGTACAAGACCAGCAATGCCACGTGAACATTACCTCTAAGTGAACATAATGCCAAACCTTCGTCATCACTGGTGATTCCCTGACTAGACCTACAGTGGGAGCACCAACATATCTGCGACAGTTCAAGGCAGCCCAAAACCTTTATAGGCTAATAGGGCAGGACAATAGATTGCTTCCTTGCTCATGTTGCTCTAATCCCCAAAACAAATAAAAAATTTAAACCAAAATAGTAACCATAAATTGGTATTCAAACCTTACGCAGTGGATTTTAATCGCTAGTATTCCAGATTTCCTCTCAGTGTAACATAAGAGTTGGCATTTCATTTAAATTAAAAACTTAGGACATGAATTTGGAGCCTAAAAAATGTTAATATAATAGGAATAAGAAAACTTCATTCCAAGTAAAAGTTCAAATGGTCATAAATACATTTTCCTGATCTTTAGATCGGAATCATGCATGTTTCCAGACATCTTAGGGCTGATTTTCAAAATTCACACTCCAGCAGTGGAGCTTTCTATAGGGAATAAAATTCAGAAAATTATCCTTTCTATGCCCATTTTGTTTGACTTGAAATTAGGACTGTTTGTCCTGAGGACATCATGGACTGAATTTCTTCCTTTGAGTGCAGGTTCAGAATGTTCTACAATACTTAAATTTCAGTACTAGTTCTTTTACATTGTGGTCAATAATGTCCATAATAATTTCCTCCTCTCCTCTCCTAAAAATGCTGTTTTAAAGCAGCTTTTACAGATGTTAGTAAGCCTCCTGGTACCTTACCATAGTATCCATTTTCCATATGTAAACCTTGACAGACTATTAATCCCCAGAGAGAATCACACGCAAGCCAAGCCGGTCCTCAGCAGATGTTTACATGCAGACAGGCGCACACTCAAAACACTGTAGGAATCACTGGATAGCAATCAGGGCTGGGAAGTATAGTTGATTTCCTCCCTTCCTTGCCTGGGGTGCTACAGTTAACTGTCTCACCTCAACTGCTATTCTAGCAGACTTCAAGCAACTCAGCAAAGACCAGAAAACGATCCTGTTGTGTGTGACTTGACAATATAATCAGACAATGCCATTACTTGAGGCCTTTTAAGGGAGTTCCTTCATTTGTCTATCATGTTGCCATCCTCTGCTTCGCCCAGGATAAGTCTGTGGTCAAGGCTACAGAATCAATTTACCAATTGCCAAAGTATTTGTGTGACATACTATACACTTTAGTTTGGTTCCCAGCACAGTGAAGTTCTTGTGGCAAAGTGGCAAGCTCTTTCATGTTACTCCAACACAACACCTGCAGTGTAACTGCTGATTCAGCATTCACAGAGAGATATTTGGCAGCGCTTGGAACTTTGATTGGAAAACGTGGTTCCACAAACATGTCATCTACAGTTAAGTAGTCACAAGTTTTTTTTTAGTTGCTCGCTGTGTTACCTTTCCATTTCCATTTTTGGATGAAAAGAGATGGCTATGCTTTCAGTTTTTTACAACTGCAATTAATTTCACCAGTGGCCAGATAGCAAAGTGAAATTTTCAGCTACACGAAGAACCCTACTTTCTCCCATTGAACATTCAGCACAAATAAGCTACACCATTGAAGCTACCTAAAATGTTAGTGAATCCAGGATCAATGAAGAATTACAAAGTGCTACATTTAGCGAGAATAGGAATTACAGAGTTGAATTTTCTGTTGGTCCTATTGCTGGGCAGCCAAGAAGGATCCTAGATTCAGGCACTAGACCCATTTAACATCAAGATCAAATAAAACATCATGGGGGGCAGCAATTGCCGTTTTAGGAATAAACCTGCCAGAGTGTGCACCTGCAAACTCCCACGAAAATCAAGTAGTGGCCCAGTAGAACAGACTCCTCCAGGGTGGAGTATTCCAGGCCAGGCTGCTTCCACTCCATAAAAACAAAAAAACTGCGGATGCTGGAAATCCAAAACAAAAACAAAAACAGAATTACCTGGAAAAACTCAGCAGGTCTGGCAGCATCGGCGGAGAAGAAAAGAGTTGACGTTTCGAGTCCTCATGACCTCTTTCTTGGACTCGGAACTCAAGTTCTGTCGAAGGGTCATGAGGACTCGAAACGTCAACTCTTTTCTTCTCCGCCGATGCTGCCAGACCTGCTGAGTTTTTCCAGGTAATTCTGTTTTTGTTTTTGCTTCCACTCCAGTTTTAACTGCGCCCTCCACCCCAATCCCCACCCCCAAAATGGAGCTAATTTTCTCGAACTGGAGGGTGACGGCCTGCAGTTAGCGGGCTGCCCTGGACCTTCAAGCTCCAACAACAAGAAAATAAGGCCCAGCCCTCAAAATAGACAGAGGTCCACCCAGTGGGAAATTCACTCCATGGAGTCAAACTGATTTAGAGGTTGTTGCTACACTTAAGGAAAATGTTAGAGTTGGCAAGTAGAGATTATACACTTGATAATCTCCATACTTTCCCTTCAGACATGGATCAATCAATCATCAAGTTTCAATATCTGATACCAGTTTTTACCCAAAGGAATCGCTACACAACTTGGAGAAAGTTTACTTACGTACACCGATGATATAAGGCATCAAAGCACCTGTTGCTTACATTTCAAATGCAGAACTGAAAAATTCTGCTGTAAATGGCAGGGCATGAAATAACAACCTGCCATCTGCTATTAGCAGAACAATTTCTGCCAACTGGGCTCCTACTTTTAGCAAGCAAGATTGCATATGACTGCTCAATCAGTAAGCCTCGAAACCCTCTACATACTATTCACACTTCTAAATTATTTGAACAAGATGTGACCAAAGTTCATAGTTTTTCCACAGGCTGTGTCCCATGGAGGAGATTGCAGCAGTCGTTTCAAGAAGTGTTTAGAAACTTTCCATTTCGTTCTAAAATGAATAGTAAAGAACCATTTTTAACGTCAAAAAATAGATTTGCTTAATTTTATCGTTCTATTGTGCTAATTTTAAATTTGTATGCTATGATACTATTTGATTACTTTTGTAATGCTACAAATTTAGCAACTAGGACAATTTTTAAACAGAGGATGTTTGATGAAAGACGGTCACGCAAGTTCAGTTACAATTTTAATGAAGCCTTTAACTTATTCATGTTCCAAGTTCTGCCTTTATTAACAAATGTGGGGTTTCCAGATTTCTTTGGCAGAAAGCAGGAAAAGGGAAAGTCTCTTGGCAGCTGAATTATTCTGGGTATGAGGCAATAATTACAATACAGAACTTGTTCAGACATGGACCTGGAAATAGGCTCTCACAAGCCTGCCAGAATGGGTAACCCCATATTGGGTTGCAGACCTCATTTTAACATGACTTAGCAAGTTGTGGATGCATGTTAGACATTCCCAGGCAACCTGTCTGCAAGTTGTCATTGGACTTTGAGCAGCTGTGTTACCAGGACCAATCCTCAGGTAGATTAAGGAAGTGTTGGGAGAAGATGAGGGAGGGGAGGGAGCATGGAAAAGAGTGGTGTGGAATGATCAGGAGAGGGCCAAGTGGGTGCCACCAAGTCTTAAGTACCGCAACGGAGCCAGAGGAGCACTCCCACTCTGCCTGGTTCCACATTCAGGTAAGTATCGTTCATTGAAAAAAATACCCAACATTTTTTCAGCTTCCAGCTGTCTCTTTATGGAAAGCTGGTATAGCTTCATTTTAGTCTTGGCTAGGCTCTCAACATGTTGGAAGCTGAAAAGTTTCCCATCAAGTTGAAACTTAATCATGACCCCTTGTGGAAGTAGGCCACAAATGAGTTCCATGACCAGGCTGATAGTGATGGAAGTTGGCACAAAAACACTTGCTTGATGCTCATCAGGATACAAAAGGGCTGTCTCCAATCTATTGCAAAGGATGGTTGCAGTCATGCAAGAGTTGCAGGATAGAAACAAATTCTGCTGACTCTAGAGGACTTTCTAAAGGGCTTTGTGAGTAATGGAGTCAAAGGCATTTAGCAGATCTATAAAGGCCATATGGTGCTCTTTGCGTTGTTCTAAACACTTTTCTTGAATTTGTTGCATGTCTGTGGTTCTGCTGGATGGCCAGCATTGGGTCTCTGGAAGTATGTCTTTGCTGATGGGTAGGAAAGAAGGAGTGGGGAAATAAATGCCAATAGTCTCCTCCTCGCCAAATGCACTAAACATGGACTCACCATCACAAACACATACTACCATTGGAAAGATAAATACAAGACAACATGGAAACATCCCTGATCAAGTGATGGCATCTCCTGGACTATGTCATTGTCCAAGCCCAGGATAGGGAACATCTGTACATCGCCCAAGCCACGTGGAGTGCAAACTGCCGGATAGGCCACAGATTTGTATACTCCATCATGAGCATATGCCTGGCATCCGAACACTGAAGATCCTCAAAGGAATCCAGGAGAGGCTTTAACACCACATTCCCCAGGATACAAAAACAAGAAAATGATTGCAAGTGCTGCTTTCTTCCCATCTTGCTCACTAAGACTCCAATGATGCTAGCGTTGAAGGGCTTTGTGGCAAAATCAAATCTGCAATCCAAGAGACATGCACCCAAATCATCAGGTTTGGATCTCACAGGCATCAAGACTAGTTGGATGAGAATGCTAAAGTAATATGCAAAATTTTCCCATCAGAAACGCCAAGTCTTCATTACATGCAAAATTTACCCTGCCTCACAGCAGAAACAAAAAAAACTGTTCAAATCTGAAGCTCAGAGAATGATATGTCATCAAGAATAAGTGGTATAGCTCCATCCCCAGTTTCATATGCTGTGTTCTTCTTCCTTTGCTTCTCATCAATGGTTACAGTCTTCATCTCAAGCCTCCTTGCCTATCTTCTCTGATTACTGCCCTCCTGTCCTCCCTTAACCTCTCCCAATAATGCCCTCCTGGCCAGACACCCATCCTCCAATCTCCATAAGCTTCAGCTCATCCAAAACTCCATTGCTTGTACCCTATCTTGCACCAAGTCCCATTTAGCCATCAACCAGTGTACTTGCAGGCCTACATTGGTTCCTGGTTCTCAATACCACAAATTTAAAAATTCCCATCCTTGAGTCCAGATCTCTTCATGAACCCAACCCTCTTTAATCTTCTCACAGCTCTGTGTTTCTCCAGCTCTAGGTCTCTTGTGAATCTCCACTCCTTCACCTCACCATTACAGGTGTACTTTCAGCCATGTTGACTCTATGCTCTGAAATTCCCACTCAGTGGAGCACACTGGATGCTTCTTTATCTTAGAAGGACTATATGGATGCAAGTTTTACTTATTGTTAAATAAAACAGCATTGAAATTGCTCCAGTTATGCTGTGGAATACACAATTTTAGATCAATTTATATCAAAAATGTAGTTTGATTTATGTATTAGTCGATGGGATTTCTGGTTTCATGGAAAATTTGAATCAATGTTTTGAGCACTGACATTAATATCAAGCATTTGATGACTTAAAAAGTCAACAAAGAACGTAGACAAATTAGAACAGCAACCGGCCCGTTATATTGATTTGATTATATATGGTCAACAAAAGAAATCAAAAATCAAAGAAATAAAGCCCATTAGAGCAAGTCTTCACTTTCTCGCTGGATATTATTTTGCTTAAAATTGAGAACATCGATTCACTACATTGCTGCTCATTGAATCTGATCCCAAGTCAAAATAAAGAAACAACCAAGGAGCAACTGTTCTCAGTTCAGCTTCAGAATGGCTCCTGTAAATAACCTGAAAACTGAATTGAATTCCTACTGAATTAAGTCTTGCAAATACAATATGTAAACCAAGCCACAGGTATCCTCCCACTTAGCACTACAGGATTTCACACCATGTTATGTGCCATTCGGGTTAAATATGCCAAACATTCTTTGATCTAAATGACAGCACCTCATCCATAACCAAACTCATCATGCTCAGCTTACAATCATATGCAATCAAGTTTGAAATAAAATTGCAGGTACTGTCATGACCAGGTGAGGAGGGGTCAAATAGCTCCCTTCTTTGCCCTCTCCTCGTTTCACCACAACAGGTTATTTCTGTTGGAAAAGGATACTTAAACTGTTTATGTGCTGTGATTTTTTTAAAATTATTTTTGCGGGACGTGGGCACTGCTGGCTAGGCCACTATTTTTTATTGCCTTTGAGAAAGTGGTGCTGAGCCACCTTCTTGAATTGCTACAGTCCATGTGGTGTAGGTACACCCACAGTGCTGTTAGGAAGCGAGTTCCAGAATTTTGGCCCAGTGACAGTGAAGGAACAGCATTATAGTTCCAAGTCAAAATGATGTGTTGCTTGGAGGGGAACTTCCAGCTGGTGGTGATCCCAAGCATCTGCTATCCTTTAGCCTTGTCCTTCTAGATGGTAGAGGTCACAGGTTTGGAAGTTGCTGTCCAGGGAGCCTTGAAGAGTTACTGCAGTGCATATTGTAGCTGGTACATCCTGCTGCCATTGTGCATCGGTGGTGGAGGGACTGCGTTTGAAGGTAGTGGATAAGATACCAATCAATCAGGCTGCTTTGTCCAGGATGGTGTCGAGCTTGAAGGTGCACTCATCCAGCCAAGTGGAGAATATTCCTTATAGATGGTGGACAGGCTTTGAAGTGTCAGATTAATTACTCTCCATAAAATTCCCAGCCTTTGACCTGCTCTTGTAGCCACAGTATTTATATGGCTGTTCCAGTTCAGTTTCTGGTCAATGGTAGCCCCCAGGATGTTGATAGTGGGGGACTCCCATGAATGTCAAGGGGAGATGGTTGTATTCCCTCATCGGAGAGGGGCATTGCCTGGCAATTGTGTAGCATGAATGTTACTTGCCATTTAACAGCCCAATCATGAATGTTGTCCAGATCTTGCTGCATATGGGCATGAACTGCATCAGTATCTGAAGGGTTGCAAATGGTGCAGAACACAGCGAACATCCCCAACTTCTGACCTTATGATGGAGGGAAGGTCATTGATGAAACAGCTGAAGATGGTTGGACCGAGGAAACTACCCTGAGGAATTCCTGCTTTGATGTCCTGGAATTGAGATGATTGACGTCCAACAATGGCAACCATCTTCCTTTGTTTCAGGTATGACTCCAACCAGTGGACAGTTTTCCCCCTGATTCCCACTGATTCCAGTTTAGCTAGGGCTCCTTGATGCCACACTCAGTCAAATACTGCCTTGATTACAAGGGCAGTCACTCTCACTTCACCTTGGGAGTTCAGCTCTTTTGTCCATGTTTGGACTAAGGCTGAACTGAGGTCAGGAGCTGATTGGCTTTAGTGCAACCCAAACTGAGCATCAGCGAGTAAGTTATTGCTGAGGATGTACTGCTTGCAAGCACTGTCAACAACCCCTTCCATCACTTTGCTGCTGATTGAGGTTAGATTAATCAGGCAGCAATTGGCCTGGCTGTATTTGTCCTGCTTTTTGTGTACAGAACATACCTGGGCAGTTTTCCACACTGCCGGATGTATGCCAGTGTTGTAGCTGTACTGGAACAGCTTGGCTAAGGGCGCAGCTTGTCTTCGGTACTATGGAATGTTGTCAGGGTCCTTAGCCTTTGCAGTATCCAATGCATTATGTGATCATAAAAGAGCCAATAGGACAGGTTTTCTTGAGTCTAACAAAGAGCTTAGCTTTATTATACTTAAACCAATCTAATTAAAATAATAAAACATACATTGACTTTTTTTATTCATTCTGGGTGACACTTATTGCCCATCCCTAATCGCCTCTGATCAGAGGGCATTTAAGAGTCAACCACATTATTGTAGATCTGGAGTCACATGCAGGCTAGGCCAGGTAAGAACAGCAGATTTCCTTTTCTAAAGGGCATCAGTGAACCAGATGGGTTTTTAGGACAATCAACAATGGTTTTGTGGTCATCATTAGACTTTTTAATTCCAGATTTTTTATTGAATTCAAATTCCACCATCTGCCATAGCAGGATTCAAACCCGGGTCCCCAGTGTATTATCCTGGATCCCTGGATTACCAATGACAATATCATCACACACTCAAAGTTCACAAATACACACATACAAACACCACATGGACTGCAGCGGTTCAAGAAGGCAACTCACCACCACCCTTCTCGAGGGCAACTAATTATGGGCAATTAATGCAGGCCCAGCCAGCGAAGCCCCCATCCCATGGATGAATAAAAAATAAAATACAGATTATAGAGTGGGGAAGGAGAGGGGGGAGGGGGGGAGGAGGGAAGAGGGGGAGGGGGAAGAGTGGATGGGGGGGAAGGGAGGGGGTTGGGACAAGAAGAGCTGGATAGAGAGCCAGTAATAGGTGGAGATAACCAAAAGATGTCACAGACAAAAAGACAAAGAGGTGTTGAAAGTGGTGATATTATCTAAAGGAATATGCTAATTAAGGGTAGAAATCAGGACAAGCAAGGTACAGATAGCCCTAGTGAGGGTGGGGTGGGGTGAAGAAATCGAAAAAGGCTAAAAGGTGGAGATAAAACAATGGATGGAAATACATGTAAAAATAATGGAAATAGGTCGGAAAAGAAAATTCTATATAAATTATTGGAAAAAACAAAAAGGAGGGGGGAAAATTCAGAAAGGGGGTGGGAATGGAGTAGAGAGTCCATGATCTAAAATTGTTGAACTCAATATTCGGTCCGAAAGGCTGTAAAGTGCCGAGTCGGAAGTTGAGGTGCTGTTCCTCCAGTTTGCGTTGAGCTTCACTGGAACAATGCAGCAAACCCAGGACGGACATGTGGGCATGAGAACAGGGTGGAGTGTTGAAATGGCAAGTGACAGGGAGGTCTAGATAATGCTTGCGGACAGAATGAAGGTGTTCTGCAAAGCTGTCACCCAGTCTGTGCTTGGTCTCTCCAATGTAGAGGAAACCGCACTGGGAGCAAGAAATGCAGTAGACTAAGTTGAGGGAAGTACAGGTGAAATGCTGCTTCACTCGAAAGGAGTGTTTGGGCCCTTGGATGGTGAGGAGAGGGGAAGTAAAGGGGCAGGTGTTGCATCTTCTGCGGTTGCATAGGTAGGTGCCGTGGGAAGGGGTTGAGGTGTAGGGGGTGATGGAGGAATGGACCAGGGTGTCACGGAGGGAACGATCCCTACGGAATGCCGCCCGGGTGGGGTGGGGGGGAGGGGGGGCATGGTGGTGAAGGGAAGATGTGTTTGGTGGTGTCATCATGCTGGAGTTGGCGGAAATGGCGGAGGATGATCCTTTGCATGCGGAGACTGGTGGGATGATAAGTGAGGACAAGGGGGACCTTATCATGTTTCTGGGAGGGAGGAGAAGGCGTGATGGCGGATGCGCGGGAGATGGGCCGCACACGGTTGAGGGCCCTGTCAACCACCGTGGGTGGAAAACCTCAGTTAAGGAAGGAGGAGGACATGTCAGAGGAACTGTTTTTGAAAGTGGCATCATCAGAACAGAAGCAACGGAGGCGAAGGAACTGAGAGAATGGGATGGAGTCCTTACAGGAAGCGGGGTGTGAGGAGCTGTAGTCGAGGTAGCTGTGGGAGTCGGTAGGCTTGTAATGGATATTGGTGGACAGTCTATCATTAGAAATTGAGACAGAGAGGTCAAGGAAGGGAAGGGAAGTGTCAGAGATGTGAAAATGATGGAGGGGTGGAAATTGGAAGCAAAATTAATAAAATTTTCCAGGTCCAGACGAGAGCATGAAGCAGCACCGCAGTAATCATCGATGTACCAGAGAAAGAGTTGTGGGAGGGGGCTGGAGTAGGACTGGAACAAGGAATGTTCCATATACCCCATAAAGAGACAGGCCATCTTGGGCTGTGAGTTGAAATCATTTTAGTCTCTGTGTTTTTAAAAAGTCCATTTTTAAAAGTTCAGTTCAGATCTCCAGCCAGTGGACCAAAAATTATTATTTAGCATAATGCACATCTTCATTACAGCACACAGAAAAACAAACTTTGAGCTGAAACTTAATACTGGACCACACTGACTGAGGGGATTAAGTGAATTGCATATTATTAATCAGAATCTCCCTTGTTGTTGATTGCATTATTTTCCTTATGATTTCCAAGTAAGCTGCTGTTCTAGATGCAATGCTAGACTAGAAAGTTAGATATGTTGAAAGGGGCTATGGGATGGGGACAGGTAGAATTCAAACCTTGTATGAACATCAAAATAAAACTGCTAATCTTTTGGCATATAAATTCTGAATAAGTTAAGCAAAATAAAATACTTCCAACAGGAAACATATCCAAAAGCTTTCAGAGGCTGAACTCTAGTAGATAAAGGCAAGACTGAAAAAATCTATTTACAAAAATAATAATTACATAAAATTCAAAGGGCTGCAATTGACATCCATCCATAACATTGCCCCTCTCAAACTCCTCAAATTATACACTCCTTGTATTTATGCTCAAGGAGTTAGATTTGTAGGTCAAGTAAATTGCGACTACTTAAATAATCGATTTACCTCAAGGTATCACTCAAACATTCGAATAACTAAATGTTAACAAATTAAAAGTAGCAAAAAGTACCCATGAAGAACAGTTAGTTCTTCCACAGCATCTTCCAATCCTGCAACCGCTATTGTCTAGAAGAACAAGGGCACTATGCACATGGAGGGGAACTTGGTGGTGGTGGTCCCAAGTCACGCAACAGTCCAGCTTAGAAATAAATTGCTGTTCTTTCATTGTCCCTGGATCAAAACAGTGGAACTCACGACCTAACAGCACTGGGGGTGCACCTACATTACACGGACTGCAGAAGTTCAAGGCAGCGGCTCATCATCACTTTCTCAAGAGCATTTGGAGATGGACAATAAGTGTTGGCTTTACCACTGGCACCATGTCCCATTAATGAATAAAAGAGAAATCAAATCTATTTTTCCCCCACAACTATCATTCACAATCTGGCAAAAATCACAAAACAAACCTATCAATTTACCCTTCTTTTCTCAAATTCTTTCAACGATCATAATTTTAGCTACATCTGACAATTGCATGCACCTGCTGACATATTCAAAATCCTGGATTGGTACACATTTCAGCCTTGTTCCAATTATGCATTTCTATGTCCACATTTGGTGGAATCTCAATATACTGTTAACTTATAAGACAATATATCTTACATGGATTTGTAGTTGTTTGCCTAGATTCAGTTGTATATTGATACATAAAAATCACTACAGGACTTTGTATTAGTAGAATATTACCTTCTGTTGTTAAGTTATTGTATGACAATGGGTTCGTCTACATTGATGGTTTCTATTAATTGAATTTTGCTTACTCCTTTTTTCAAAATTTCTGTATGAAACTTCTGCACTGGAAAACCTTAGGACAAATAAAAAAAGTGTCTACTGTGATGTATTCCAACGTCATTCATCATTAGTATATATTAGATTGCTGAAGCTCCATTTACTTGTTATAATTATGGTAATTAAGGTGATGTACAGTTTGCTATGCCCTTACTTCTGCTGCTACAATAAGTAGTAAATATCATGTATTGCACCACGATCTGATTAATTTCTAAATGCAAATGCAAAATTTAACATTCTTACCATGTTTAAAATCTTATGGCATTTGATTAATGACCAATTAAATTTTAAAATGTACTAAATCCTGTTTGTGCAACTATTGGGATGATACTTCTTCTTCCAACAAATTACTTTATGCTGCATATTGAAGAATAGGTTTGACAATTATTATTACAATAATATTGAACAGCTTGCTTTCCCCATTATGCCAATTATGATAGATGAACATACAATAGGTTAAAAGGTTGTAAAATATGCAAATATATTATTTCAGAAAATTTCAAGCAGATCATCACTTTTCAAGCCTGCAGTGGTTAAACCACAATAGATAATTCTCAAAAATAGACATTATTTTGAGTCAACTACACAGACTGCACTGCTCATAAATGCCAGTCATGATATTCAATGTTAATCAAAAGAAAAGATCAATGGTTACTGTTAACATCATGAACTCAATAATGTTCTTCATAAAATAAACTTTATATGGAAGTGAATTCAAGGCTACAATTTCATGTTGGAATTCAGCCAACAGCTAGTACTTTTTTTTATTCATGGGACGTGGGCATGGCTGGCTTGGATACATTAATTGCCCACCCCTAATTGCCCTTGAGAAGGTGGTGGTGAGCTGTCTTCTTGAATCGCTGCAGTCCCTGTGGTATAAGTACATCCATAGTGCTGTTAGGGAGGGAGTTCCAGGATTTTGACCCAGCGACAGTGAAGGAATGGCGATAAATTTCCAAGTCAGGATGGTAAGTGGCTTGGGGGGAAACTTCCAGGTGGTGGTGTCCCCACGTATCAATGCCCTGGTCATTCTAGATGGCAGTGGTCGTGGGTTTGTAGACTTTCAAGCTTTGGTCTCTTGGTTCATGATAACACCTGAACACTCATCAAATTACTGCCTTATAATTAATCTCAAGTAACTAATGCTTTCAATGTATTGAAATTGAAAAACTTAAAATCACTGTTAAGCTAAAAAAGGATCCCAACCTGTGGCACTATTAATTAGTCAGACATAGGCTTATGGAAAAAATACCAGAAGCCTTTTTGCGGCTACATTCTCTTTCCTTACACAAACTAGAATGCAGTTTCACAGGCACTCTGTTAGCCTGGTCAAGTGGCTCATCTCCTGATAACACTTCATACATTATCAGCAGGGTATTGAACTGTGGAGTGTGTCATATCCAAGCCTTAAACTGCCTTCATCTGACACATGCACAGTACCAAAGGTAAATAAAACATAACACACACCCACTGATGTTTAATGAAATGGGATCAGAGTGGATGGATCTCATTGACGAGCTACCACCATCACTGGCACAATGGGCTGAATTTAATTTCTAATCATTCTAATTTTGCTTTCCTGGTATGGTGCAACTGGAGTAAGCACTGCTATCCTGGTTGAAATCAACTGACCCGAACACTGACTACCCTATTCTGAATGATTCAGTACCACACCATAAGTGATTCCCACACCAAGCTTTGGGTTACTTAACCTGCTAATATCCCTCTAACTGACACAGTGGGCTGGATTTTCCTCTGTGGTGAGTTCAGGCAGGGCTTTCCCCTGCCATCTGACTCTGCCATGACCATTTCACATTTTCTTGGGTGTAGACTAATTAGAAATGCTGAGCAAGATCCTAACTATACTGACAAATAGAATATTCCACTGATGTTGCAATGCAGCCACTTGCGGCACCAGCAAAAGGTGGGGACCCACTGATAAAGGGGGCAGAAATGCTTCAAAATGTTCCTCTGCAAAATATAAAATGAGGACTCTCCATGAGTCACAGGTCCTTCAGGAAGAGGTGGGGGACCTACGAAATGCAGAGGTGCCCACTAGGAGCCCCCTTCCCTCCAGCATAGAAAGCATCTCACTGCTGTCCTAGGATTTATCACCACACATCGCCTATTGTGTGCAATACCAGAGGCAGAAAGAAGGGAAGTTAGCTGGTCTCCTCCGCCCCTCCCCATGGGAATTTGCAGTTGGGCTTAGAGGAGTGGGGATCCACCTGTATCATGGAAGAAATTCTAGTCCATTGTATCACTTCAAATGTAGTGAAAAATAAAACTCCATTTTAAAACCCTATAAACCCAGCAGCATTCAAAATATTTCACCGAAACCAATGCCTTCCATCGTTTACACCTACCCACATTTTAATCAGCAAAAAACTAAAACATGAATAAACCTCTCTGACACCTCTTCACTCTGCAACTGTTTTATCTACATTCAGTTTCTGTGGAGTGTATTGACTTCATACCGCACACCATAAACTGCCAGGTCAATGAAACCATAGTAGAGAAAACTCACACATTTAGCTAACCAGTTAGTGACACGAGTCTCTAGTTAGAGGATGATAAGTTAGCAATTTGCCTTCACCTTTTAACACATTTCAACAGTCACACTATGTTTCCATGTAAATTAATAAATGATCTGCAGGCACAGAAAATCTTTAAGAATGAAATCGGCAAATTAGTCCAGTGAAACAGACGTATTGAGAGAAGAACGTGAAATAAGGAATCATTTTTTGTGAGATTTTATTTAATTAAGCAAAAAGCATGCTACAATAATCATTTTAAGCATCATGCTGAGTTGCCTTGGATTTGTGAAAAATCTGTAGCTGGAGGTCAAGTACATTGTAAAATCAATTCTACATCCATTCAAAATCTGTTTTGAAGGATTTCCCGTGATGGGCAAATACCCAGAACTCTGCAATCATTTTTTAGACAGCACAGAATTTGTAAGAAAGCAGATACGATGATAAATGTCACTTAGCAGCCAGACACGGTGCAGGATAATTAATGTTGAGAACTGTAAGGTAATGCTTACTAGTTCTAATAGGAGTAGTTGCTCTTAAATAACAACTGCAAGTAGAGGAAAATTTTGCTATGTATAAATGTAAATTGCTGTTGTACTGGTTGACCAAGCACTGAAAGCACTGCCAAAGCAATCAGAAAATTAGGCTATAATGACACTGCAGAGCACTGGTGAAATCACAATTGAGTATGTTTTCCAATTTTGCTCACTGAACTTGGGAAAAGACACAAGGGCACTGGAATGATCCAAAGAGGGGTGTCAAGTATGGAACTAGATCCTAAATCATGAAGCTTGAAGGAGTAACTAAAGAAATTTAAACTTACTAGGACAAAAACAGTATGACCAAGAAAGAGGAGGAAATATGAAGCAAATATTCAGAATCATGAAGGATTCCCCCTCCTTGCCTTTACCATCAGCCAAGTCTCTGGTGCCAATGTTTAAGAGGCCTTAAATCTAACTACTGAAAAATTAGGAGAAGCAAAATTTTATTTAACTGATATATGGAAACACACTCACCATTAATTTGAGACCGATAATTTTAGAGCTAAAATTTATGCATCTCCAAGAGCGTGTAAAGGTACTGAAGGCTTAAATGGTACCGTTTACCAATACAAAGCACTACTATGATTCTCAGGCAAGATCCATTTTGTGCATTTGGACATTGGTTTACAAGATTCCTTAGAACTAAATGGGAATAATCTCACCCCAGTGACACATCTACCTATCCTGATTCCATCAAGACAGGCGAGCTGAGCAATCCTCAATATCTTCCTGGATTACTGCAGACATTGCCAGATATTAAATTGTTGAGTCCTAAGGAAATTAATGAAAAACTATAGGATGCATAAGGGTCAACAAATTATGCCCTTACCTCTACAATCCAGCTCTGAAAAGAGCACAGAATGAAGCGATTAAAGGCACCTCTCTTGTGCTACTGCAGATTGCTCAACCTTGAACAGGTCGACATAAATGAGAATAGCTCGAACGTGGGGTTTTGATCTGATTTTGCTCTGCACTTGTCAAAATACATATTCAGCCAGCAATACATTTTTCATTGAACGTATTTTAAACTTAAGATGGTCTCCTGTACTTTCCTGGGGCATTGCAGGGTAACTTAATGTTATATGTATTCTAATTGAATAACGGACCTGTAATTAGAAGCACTGACACTGATTATACAAAGTGGAAATATCCACTCTCTATGTTAACATCCCTCACTTTGCTGAACTAAAGGTTTCCAACTTTCTGTGAAATTAAAGTGAATTACTGATTATATCAAAAAAAAGTAACAATATTACACTTTTGCTTAAAAAATTACAATAAATCACATTAACATACAAAGGCACTGAATGAAATTTCTCTGTAGACTATTTTGATGTGAGTTTAACTAATTTATTTTAATGAAGCTTTTAAGAAACGCAAATACTTACTTTAATTTTAAATCAGGAGTTTGGAGGCCAGGAACTCCAGTTCCCAGTGGGCCTCAGGCCTCCTGCGCATGCGCCAGCCGGAGAGATGGCCACACACGAGCAGTTTGTTGATTTCATCACCCTTAGGTCGGGAACTGGCTCTGCGCGCCTACGCAGAAAGAAAAGAGGCAAAGTGAAACGGTGTGAAATGGCAGGTCAGGTGACCTGAACCAGAGCACCATTCCAGAGGTGGTGTTCCAGGGAGCAGACCATGGGGAGGGAGACAGGGAGAGATCCCAGGCGAAAGTCCCAGGCAGTGACAAAAACAGGGATCAGAAAGAAGCCCCAGAAGTCAAGTTAAAAAGAAAGGCGCAGAAAAATAGGTCCAGGTTAAAGAGGGAGCTGCGAGGAGCAGACTTGAAGCAAAGTGGGCTTGAGAGAAACCCTGAAGATCCAAAGAGGCAGCTCAAGCTTGGTGACTCCTTTCCGCAGGCCTTTGGAGCAGTGGTGTTTTGCTTGGCGTGGCTGAAGATCTGAAAGTGTGCGTGGAAGGTAAAGCGCAAGTGTACTCAGAGATCCAGGGGAAAGGAATCTCAGAACATAAGAAACAGGAACAGCAGATGATCATTTGGCCCCTCGAGCCTGTTCTGCCATTCAATAAAGGTTTGGCTGATCATCTTGTGTTTCAATTTCCACATTCCCATCCAACTTCGATAACCTTTGATTCCTTTGCCTAACAGGAGGCAAGATTGAAACCCTGGAGGTAGTTCCTTGTTTAAGCCGTCCAAGTGGGAATGATGGAGAGAATTCCAAGGCAAGATCTTCAAGTATGGAGATTGGAAACCCTTGTGCGAAAGACAAAGGGCGGGATTTTCTTCTCATTGCATGAAGTGCGGCAATGGGTGTGAAAAATGGCGTTCTACCCACCAGCTGCAATGGCAAGTTTTTGTGCCATATTGTCAGCTTCTCACCACATTAATTATTCATGCGTGGAAAATATGATGGATCGCGGGCTGGCACCCTCTGATTCGCCCGGCCCATTGTGAGACCATATTTAAACGGATCTTTAATGTCTGCAACCCAGGGCTACTCCATAGAAGACATGGCTCCGAAAGGGCAGAAGCATGATGCTCCGAAATTCAGTGACGCCTCACTGGAACGCCTGCTGGGTGGAGTCGAGGCCCGCAGTGATGTCCTCTAAACCCGTGATGGCCCAAAATCACCACTCTGGCTCAGCAGGCAGTGGCAGTTAATGCCAACAGAGCACAGAAGAGATCAGACACCCAGTGCAGGAAGAGGATGTATGATCTCATCCATGCCGCCAGGGTAAGTCAACCATTTCATCACTCTCAGCTCTCACACTCACCATCACATCACCTATTCACTGGCATCTCACACGCTGCCAGCTCAAGAGGCATCACCACTAATTCTCGCACACACACCCTCACTTCTCCGTCTGGACTCATATCCTCTGCAGTTCCATCCTCATCCCATCAATGGCTGCACTCACTGCCCACACATGGCAGGCATCCTTATCAGCCCTGGCATGCGTCCTGCTCACTCTCTCCGTCTGACTTTAAGCAGGACAAGCTCACAGACAATCGAAGGATGAGGCCTCAGACTTGAGGTGGAGTGGCCGAAATCAAGGTCCTCACTCCCTACAAGAATCAAGCCATCAAGCTGGCCAGAGAGGATGTGGACTCTGCCCGAGTGGATGGTAAAATGGGTGGTGCACATCCAAGTGAGGATCCTGGACCAGCTCATCCCTCAGAGAACCATACTGTGAGCGCTTTGCCATATTTTAGAGTCACATGCCATGCACTAATTCTCTCTCCTTTCTTTCATAGGCACCTCTGTAAAGCGCCCAAGGGCATCCACAAACCAAGCCATCAACTCCAGCCCTGAGAACACTTTGGATGAGGAACCAGAGGAGAAACCCATCACAGTGCTCACTCACATCCTCCAGCCTTGCAAAGACATACACCTCACTGGGACCTAGGTCAAGAGCAGCCTTGGGATCACAATCTGGTGAGCACAGCACAATCTGGTCCACAGCAGGCGGAGGCAGGGACATCTGAGGTTACCGGCACATGGAGGACTGCTGGAGGTCAGGATTCTGCTGAGTCCAAATCAGGTGACAGTCTCCGGACTCAGTCCTAAATCAGTTGGTGGAGTTGCACCATCAATCACAGGAACATCAGGAAGGGATGTCAGCTGCATTCCTCAGATTGCAAGTGACATTGGAGGAGTCTGTCTGAGTTCAGTCTGAGGTGATAATGTTAGCATGCCAATGCACTAAGACTAACACTGGTAGAACAGCGGTCACCATGGGGACCCTGGTCTAGGACATCGGTCCTACACTGTTACAGGAGCAGCACTCCATCGCTGTAACCATTGGAGGCATCCATCAGTGGTTTTGCGACAGGAGGGTGGGGCACCTTGATCTCACTTCAGCTTCCCCTTCTACCAGCAACTAGACACCCTGGGGGGCAACCACCCAGGTGACTCTGAGACCATCCTGCCGATCCCAATCCCCTCTTCCTGTGACCCCACCACCTTCAGCTCCACAGGCCGAGGGAAGTGCACCTGTCCTGCAGCAGGACACCCAAAGCAGGCCAGGGTCTTCCAAGTCTCAGCCCTCCAGAGGACACCCGCCAATGTTACCACAGACAACAGGGCATAGCAGTCAATAGGCTGCCTCCATCTCCGCTGTGGATGCTGGGGAAGCACCAAGATGTAGGGTCAGGAAAGTTAAAAAGATTTAGGAGCACAACGGTGACATGGGTGTTCACATGATGTACATAATGTTCACAAATGTAAATAGAATTGCACCCATTTCACATCTCTTGTATATGCCTCCTTTTTATGATAAACTATGTCGCTGTCACTCAGGTGTGATAACATGATTCCTCCTCACACATGTCGCTATCAAGTGATACCTCAACCTTAACATTAAGCATCCTTGTGAAGGAACCTCGTTCACATGCTTTGGAGGGTGTCATGTCATGTTTATTTTTGGCTGTATAAGATTGAGGCAGAGGTGTTCGCCAATCTCGCCTACATGCCTGAAAGGTGAAGGTGTGTACAAGGACAGACTTGTTACGTATGGAGGAGGGTCAGATATTGTGCAAAGCAGACCAGGGTCCTCCAAGTCTCAGCCCTCCAGAGGACACCTGCCAAAGTTACCACAGATAACAGTGCGTAGCAGTCAATAGCTGCTTCCACCTCCGCTTTTCATGCTATGAGCCCATACTCAGAGCCATGTGTGCGTTTCTGTCTGCCAACCGCATATCTGACTTTCCTAGTCAGTTAAGCTCACCAATAAGTGTGAGGACCTATCCAGCTCAAAGAGCCGAAGCTCTGTCCCTCTCAGCTACATTATTGCCCTGGCGCTCAAACCTTGAGCGTTTCTCAACCTGTAATTGCCTGAATTGCAGCCACAATGCTCTCGTCACAATGTTGCAATGCAGTGATGTGTGTCCCATCATCTAAACTCGATGAGACAAGTCGTGCTAATTAAATCTTTTTTCTTTATTCTTTCATGGGATGTGGTCAGCGCTTGCAAGGCCAGCATTTGATGCCCATCCCTTATTGCCCTTGAACTGAGTAAATATGGGTTCAAGGGCTTTGTTCCCATGTTGGCAACTACTCGCCCCTGAATTGATGGTCAGTGTGGAGTGTGTATCAAGGTCTCACCAGCAGAGATTCACCCTATTTTAATTTTGTACTGCGCCATCGCTGCAGGTTGGAAGTTGGAGGTGCTGAGCTCTCACTGCCAGACCAGCTTGGACCCTCCCTGAGAGTATGGAAACTCCTCCCATCATCCTGGAGGAGCCTAATGTTCAGGTTTCCCTCCCTCCAAGAGCTCTCAATCTCCCACCCCTGCATTTCTTGATCCCATTGTGATTGTGGTGAATATCTGTTTGTTAGCCCATGAACGTTTTGAGGTGGATGTGCCTTTGCCTTGTGTAGACCTCACCACTCCCCATCTTGAGGTCACTACATAGTTAAACATACACCCCCCAACACGCCCTCAGATACCCCCTGTTCCCCATCTGTAGGCTGCAAATGCCTCCCCTGACTCAGTATGCCATCTACAGCCCAGTTTGATGCCAGAAAACCCATGGACTGAGGCATGTGATGTTACGACAACTTGCTGGGCATGACTGAGACAGGACCAACAGGCCCTCCCCCTCCCTGGACTGGGCAGGCTTTGCAAGCTCAACAATGTTAACTGAAGTGCTTCTTCACTCAGCGCTCCTCCCATTCTGGGCCCAAGTGGCTGTCATTCTGTAACATACACTCTCTCCATCCTGGCACTAAGGACGCTAACCACACCCCACCATTCCACCCCCCACCTTCCAAAGCCCCACCCCCCCATCCACCCCCACCGAGTCATGTGTCTGAGTGCAAGCTTCCCCACCCTTACGCGCCAGTAGATCCCTTGCCCTGCAGCCCCTTCCCATGCCTGAGGCCAGTCGCCCCTCTCTCCAGTGCAGTCCCAACTCTGCAGCCCATTAAAAGCCACCCCTGCTTTAATGCTGGTCTGGTAGGTAAAGACTATCCTGTGACACCCCCTGAAAGCGATGTGGTGCTGCCTGCGAAGGCTGAAGCTGCCTACCGTGAGCACTGAGCAATGCAAGGCAGGTGAACAAACCTCAAAGTCTTAACCAAAGTTAGGTCACCAGGTACGTCGCTCATATACCATTTTGAAACATGTTGGTCTAATTGCCCGCCAATGGCCAATGTGCCTTGATGATCCAGCGTTGGTTACCGTTGCCATCCAGCGTGAGTTTGCTTGTTAATTCACATGGATCTCAGACTTACCATGAATATTAGAGTAAAGATAAGTATAGTAAATTGTTTTATCTTCCCAAATTTGTATATGTCTGTAAAGATATTGCATTAAAAGTTCTTCAGCAGACTCCTATGAATTTGTTCAGTAACTTTCCTCCATGGTTTCTAAAAGAAAATGTTTGGATATATCAAGCCAGGCTTCACTTTGGGATCTGACCTGTCCAAGATTGTCATCAACTGGAATTGTAACACCATTATCACAATTAAAACAGATGGAGAAATGCCATACAAACTTGTTAAATACTCGTACATTAAAATTGAAGCAATATCTGCCAGGCTTAAAATTTTTTTTTTAAAAATTTGCAGTACAAAATGAAACAAATTTTATATGAATAGTCCAGAGTTTGCCGAGGTTTCTGAAATTAAACTATTAAGAAATAGTTTACTGCCCATCTTTCTTGGGCAGACACTACATCACAAAATTTGTAATAGAAAGGTTGATTACCTTTTTAATCAGACTCTGAATATTAAGAAGTATCACTGAAAACTACTTTTCCAAAATAGATTACTTGATAAAAGGCATTCCTATAAATGTCGTTAAATATGTAAATGCAATACTTACATTTAGAAATAGCCTCATCAAATTAAAAATATTTCAATACATTCTGAACTATTTTTGGAGTGCAGCAACTTATGTTGGCAGATGCATCAACTTGTCTGCATCAGCAAAGTCCTACAAACAGCAATAAGATGAATGACTAGTTCATTTGTTATTGGCTGAGGCAGGAATGTTGGCTGGGATATTTAAAATGGAATGCATTCATCCAGAGTGCTGCATCCAGCTGATATGTTAACCAAGTGGTAGTGTATCATTTTCTTTTATGTCATGTTCTAGCACTCCAATAGTTCAGGGAATAATTGCAATGTCCAGTGTGGTACTGAGCTATATAGATCAGAGAAGTCCCAACTTTAAACTTGATCAAATGCAGAATTAGTTGCTCTTGGTTGAAGTAGGTTTGGACGCATTGCTGTTAGTTCAGCATCCCTGGGCTAAGGATAAAGAAAATTACCCAGAATTTGTGGTCCTGATCATCATCCAGTGGTCATTGCATACATGCAATGAAATAGGATCAAACTTGGCTGTGAATCATGATTCAATAGCCCATCAATACTCAATCTATGTTCTCATTATCATTTAGCAGCCAAACAATAAAGAGTGCAACAATTCAAAAATACATGATCTCATTCTGCAAAAAAATCAGTCATTCAATATATAATGGCACTGATTACGACCATAGAGAAATTCCATAGACCGTATCATCCCATCTTCTGGGTAGTAGTCATTATTGTAATGTTTCCTACATCACAATAGTGACTGCACTTCAAAAATCCTGAACTGACTATAAAGCGTTTTGGGACATCCTGAGCTTGTGAAAGGCGTGACATGGATGCAAGTCTTTCAAAAGAAAGAACTACAGGCATGGGAATTAGTAATGATAAAAATCACGAGTAACAGGTAAATTTCCACCTTCCCCATTCAGTTTCAGTTGGATCTGAAATTGAATACTTGTCTATGAGAGCAAGTCCTGTTAATTTAACAACGCACCAGTGACATTGGGAGTTTGACCTGGCCAATAAATCACTGTTTTCATCAGTGCACGCATTTCAATGATTGTATATTCTCACTACTTTGCAACCACATGTAGGTAACTTCTCAGGTGCTTTTCACAAATCATTTCCACAGAGAGCCTTCACATTCATTAAGAACAATAAGTGTACTTTTAGTTTCTGTTATGTTGTTGGATCAGGGATGTTTAGCGTGATTCACTGACTTCTGTCACTAGTTTTGTGTTCTGATGTTTTTAAAGGCTATGAAATTATTCTATAGCAAACTAATCTGAATAGCTGTATAGCAAAGAAAAGTTTGAATTGTTTCTTTCTTTACCTTTGGGCAATTTCTTTTTTTGCCTTGTTCATTCACTCATCTGTACAAAGATTTTTTAGTGGCTTTTCTGTTGTGCATATCTCAACCAGGCTACTCAAACGCAGTGCATATCACAGGCAAGCACAATTGTGCCCTCAAAAAATATCCACAAAGGCATACTTAGAGCAGGGCTACTCAATGTCAATCAGGTGTGGGAACCCCGAACAATTTTTCTCTCCCAAAAGAGGGTGCCAGGGGCAATATAGTGCCCCTATTAGGACCACCCCCCACCCCACTCCCCCACCCGGTTGAAATCAGTTAACTAAATGAGTCTAGAAATTGAGCCTGGACGGCCTGTCTGACTCAGATTTGGCTGGATAAAGTCAGCAAGCAATTGGGGAAGCATGAACACATTAACATGCAAATCAAATTAATTTAGTAAACTTACTCAGAGTGCATCTGAGCATTTGGGGACATTCTCAGATATAAGACAGTCTTGCGGTCAATTTCACAGTTCTGTGCTCCACTGCATTCTATAAACAATTGTAAATCATAAAATCCGACAGCAGCTGTAAGCTGAACTATTTACAAGACAAGCAACGCTGCCAAAAAGTTTTCCTACTAGATTTCCAAATTTTTTTTGAGTCTTTCAGTACACCAACAGAAAAGCCAAGTGTTAACATTTATGTACCCAAGATTTCTTCCCCTCAAGTAGAATTACTTACTTGTAAATTTGCACCAAGTCAGTATATGATTATAATTAGCTCAATAAAACACACAACAAATTAAACCATGGAAACTTGCCACTGGTCAAATAATTATTCATGGAAGTTTGAAGGCTCATGGTTTTAGCCACACAGGCCAGAATACAGTGAATATAAATTAGAAGGTAATAACAATACACTACTATTCCCATCTGAAGCCTTATTTTGTTTTAATACAAGTGTCATTTGTACAGTTCAACCAAGTACAAAAATTATATCCGTCCATAAGCCACTGGTAAGGCTGTGGAACAAATGAGAATGTTCTTACAAAGAAGAGAAACATAACATTGAATAGTGACTTTGTTTCAGGATCTGGTTGTAACCTGCCATTTCTGCACATGGTGTCACAATTAGGGAGATGTCAAAGCAGGACTGTGCCAATATCAGAAAAGGGCAATTTTATTGCAAAAATTACAGTGATTAATGCTGACCACTCTACTCTAACGTTGAATATTTGGCACAAAATGAAAGCAGTTGTCACTCAATTTTTGCAAACTTGGTGCATTAGTCCTTTATCATTATACAGCAAAAATCAATGTCTCGTAGTTCTCTTAGTGCTCCTTTTAAAATAAATTGAATAGCATCGCTACTCAAATAGTAGGAAGATGAATTCTGGGCAAAGACTTCATATGTCCATGCATTAGTATTCATTGGCATAATTTCAGAATCAACGTTCAAAGTTTGGAACACAACAATAAGTCCAATACTTTCTTTTCCTTTTGAGTGAGACCTATTAATAGGCACAACTGTAAACTGCTCACCAGAACCATTTATATATCACAAATAGGGATAAGCAACATGTACATCAGTTCAAAAATCTGCCTTGTTGTAACATGGGAAATAAAGCACAAAGCAACTAAAGGCCACTTGGCCACCCAAACTCACTCCTTTGACAGGTTAATTCCTGAGGCAGTTTTGAAAAAATTCTTCTAATCTCTGAAGTAACTGGGCAAAATCTTTATTTATCCCCCACAAATTCACCATTTTGTCCCGGCTGGTTGCTTTTCACAAATGCACTGTTATTAATGAAGAACTCTCATTTGTCTAAGTTCATGTTGTATTTGGTTGCTTTTTTCCACACTTAGACCTTTAAATTTTCCATCCCAGTCTAAATCAGGGATTTACCCAACCCTTTCTAAATGATAAGTAACTACTTAATTAAACAAAAGAAAATAATCCAGTCTTTTTTTTTAGTATCCAGAGTTTTTTCATCTTTGAAATGTTCAATATCTGTGTAAAAGTGCACTATGATCATGATGGGAGAAATAAGAGCTGTGAATGTAATGTATGGTGACAGGATTTAAGTTATTGGACATATGCCCATATTGCTGTATATGTAAAAAAAAAATTGTCTTACAAGCAATGACTTACATGTTCAAGCAAATGAAAGCTCTTAACTGCAACAGCACAGAAATGAAAATAACAATTTATACTAAAAAATATGAATATTTAAATAATTTATATTTATATAGCATCTTTAATGTAGTAAAACGTACTAAAGCACTTAAACAAAAATGAGTCCACATAAATGTTCATAAAATTCAAGTCTGCACAGGCAGCCTAACTACATCTACTGCTAGTCCATTTTATTTGAGTACAGCGGTTCAAAATGTGAGATTTTATATATTAAAATGTATTAAATAATTTATAAGGTGTATTTAGAAATAGAAACAATTAGAATTTTGATTCCATTAAAAATTATTTGCAAAGGCAAGTTTAACAGCGATTTTTATTACTCTTAACAAAACTTCAGAGGAATACAGAAATAGACCATAATTTTTAGTTGGGAGGAGAGACAGATACAAAGCTAGTAAAAGCTAACAGATGCAAGTTAAGATAGGCACCATATTTTGCAGTTTATGAAATTCCATAGGAAATTGAAAAGTATGTGTATAAAAGTATATGCACACGCTCATGCATATTGTATTATTACAGTCAACCAACAGTCCATTATTTTAGCTCTTAACTAAGACTCCATCCAGGAAAGTGTGCGAAGTTCAACAATAAAAGTTTGATAAAGGCATTTTGGACACTATGGCAACAGCAAGACTGTTTTGTACACAGCACAGCATCATATGTTACCATTGCCAATTCTTCCTTGCATATTTCAAGTGACTTTATGAATTCAGCACATTTTTTTTGAGGTTTACATATTGTATTTAATTTGTTGATAGGATGCACTGTCGATGATAGGAAGTAGAGCTCTCATTACCAGCTGCTTTCCTTGTGACCTTTTGCTTACTAATTTAAGACCCACACATCTTCCTGCTATAATTTAACAGGAAACAGCTATTTCACAAATATGCTGTAAACAGAAATGCAAATGAACAAGCTGTTGTGGTTAGAAGCACAGCAGAGAAGTCTTCAAGAGCACAATAGGAGTTTGCCCCATCCCCCAAGTAACCTTTCATCCCTTCCCCCACCATCTGTTTGCTGATAGCACTAGTGCCCAGAAAAGCTCAAGTCCAGCTCATTCAAGATATCAATAGATAAGGAGTAAAGTTCTGGTTCTAAACTTAATATCAGAGCTGCACAGTGGTTCTCTAGCACTAAAGGTTTACCTTATACGCCCCAATGCTATCTCAAATGTGTCTGTGCTGTCAGCAGAAAGGCTGCTGAGAATGTAAACAAAATATCATCCAATGAAATACTGTCCAGTGGAAGAAAAAGGGCTGACAAAATACTCAAGGACTGATGGAATAGCTAAGGACAAAGCTAAAAGAGATCTAGAGATTTTTGTGTATCCGTCCCACAACATCTCCAAACACTGAAGAGCAGAAATAAATAAAGCAAATCAAATACTGAACTATATAGAGGAAACCAAAGAATACTAGTCAAAGGGCTCCTGCTAAAGCTGTACAGTGCTCTGGTCAACCACACCTTGAGCACAGTGTTGTCCTGTTCTGGTCACAGAGATTAAAGATAGCCACTCCAAATCCAGGACTTTATTCTACAGCATGGGGCGAACGGAGAAATTTGGGCTTTTCAGCATCGAAAACAGGTGACAGAGCTGATTTTAGAGACACGTAATTTAGAAGAGTGAAGATAAATTTAGTTCAAGCTAATAAAAGGCAAATGTAGGATTGTTGTCAGGAGCAGTTTACAACAAGAGTAATTAGCACATGAAAAGGAATTCCATTAAAAACCCCAGAATCATTTAGGGAATGGCTGAATGTCCTGTAGTATCTTAGGGTCTTTCTGCATGTCAAATGGCTTTTATCATCAGTATTTACTTTGTGAACTTTTAAAAGGTTTTCTTTGGTGTTGCTAGATTGATAGCAAGCTTTCATAATGACTTGAACCTGTCAATGACCTTAACATGCACCCTACTTGCTTCATTTTCACAAAAAAGGGATTTCTCTTAATGTTTCCTTTCTCCCCTGTTTTCTCCTAACCCCACCTCTCCAAAAGATGATGAATCAAGCTGGACTGAGTTCTACAGGTTCCAGCAGCCCTCTGGTATCTAACCCAAATTGCCATTCCGCAAGTGTGAGCTTCGATTGTGGCTATAAAAGAATGCATTGAAGGAAAGAAGGTCAGTCAGTACATCACGCCTGTCCTTTTAATTCTAGCCAAAACCTTTATTTTCCTGAAGCAAGCTCTGCAAAGTTTTTCCTGAGCCCATGCAAAACTAAATGAAGGAAAACTCTAGAATATCTATCAAAATGTGGATCTTACAATATTCAGTCTGTCTTCCTCAGCATTGCTTCAAAAGTTTGCAAACCATCATGGTACACGTAGCAGCCAATCTAGCAGTACTTTTCCTTCTTGCTCTCAAACTCCTATCCACTGAGGCATTGAGTCATTTTTCAATATATTGACTCAATTAGCTGCATGTCAACATTCTGTAGAGGGAAAATTCTACTAATCTTAAATCTTGTTTGGCACTTCTAAATTTTACATTCATAACCTATCCTTCCAGCCAACAGTCCAAGTTGAATAGGTTACGTATGTCTAATCTGTTCCTTTCAGCATTTAAAGTAATTGAAATCATAGCCCTTCTCAACCTGTTTTCTTTTCTAATCCACCACTAGGATCCTACCCACATTGTGTATACATGTATACACACACACACACACACACACACACACACACACACACACACACACACACACACACACACACACACACACACACACACACACACACACAGACTGACAGACAAACATTCCAACAGATTGAACAGATAATGGGAAGCAACAGGTAGTCTGGTCAATTTACACAATTATAGCATAGGGAGATTAGGATCAATACCATGATGGTTGATGATGGCTTTTTTTGCCTGTGCCTTAGATTGATTCCAGAACTTCCATGTGTTTGCATGATTGCAAACCACACCATGCAGTGTATTTATCAATTGATCAATCAACATAATACACATTGTGAGAAGTACATTTATTTATTTGAAAATATTTAAGTTGTAGAAAGTAATATTCCTCATATGTTATAAACAGGCAAGTCAACAAAAAGAATTCTACAGCAGTGAGACTATTTGGGAATTCTTTGGATGCAAGTATAAATAGTAAATTTCAGTAAATTCACTTGCTCAGTGTGGCGTGTCAATTCTCTGCAAGCAACTATGTATAACAGGTTTTACTACATCTGATGGCATCAGGTTATTTCAGTTAAACTACATGATTGGAATAGATAGAGTGGACAGGATAAAATTGTTTCCCTTGGTGGAGAATTCTAGAACCAGGGGACATAGATTCAAGATAAGTGGCAGAAGGTGTAAGGGGGACATGAGAAATGACTTTTTTTACGCAGAGGGTAGTGGGTGTCTGGTGGTAGAAGCAGAAACTCTAAACTCTTTTAAGAAGTATCTGGATGTGTACCTTAAGTGCTGGAAACTGCAGGGCTATGGGCCGGGTGCAGGAAGGTGGGATTAGAAAGGGCACCTGTGTGTCCTCGGGCTGGCATGGACAAGATGGCCTGAATGGCCTCCTTCTGTGCTGTAACTTTTCTATGGTTCTATGGAACTAGAAAAGCTCTGAATGTGGCTTCTAAAACTGCAGTATAATTAGCATAACATTCCCAAACTGTGAACCACTGGAACAGACAATACTGTTATAAAAGGTGCCATATGGCTTTGGTCAGCTACCTATACAGCAAATTTGGTTCCTGAATTGCAAGTCCGATAATACTGTCCCTAAGGTGCAAGTTATACTTTGGTCAGAGTCTGCTGCAGATAGTAAATATATAAGCAAGTATAAACAAAGACCTCGATCACGGATGCACAACAATTCAAAAACTTGTGCGCAATAGAGTAGCTAAGCCACAAACAGATGAGCATGGTTGCTGCCTGAACGCACTACATATTACTTACTTGATAGTGAATTTCATCAATTATTGCGCTCTAAGACTATTTAGCAGTACACAAGTTTGACTATGACGGGCAAGTCATCTCAGAAATGAAGAAGAACTGGAGCAGTTGGCTTATTGACACTGCAAACATGGAACTCCAATTATTGCAGGTATATATCTTGTTCGCAAAATAGAATTCATATATAAATTCAGACAAATCTAATGTTGGTCTTGCAAAGTAAATGAGGAAAAATCAATACTTTGGAAATGAAACAGGCTCTGTTCAGTCTTGAGACAAAAATTGATCTAAGAAAACAGGTTCTACATTAAATATCATGTACCAAAAGAAACTAGTTCCTGACGCCCCTTTCCCAACAATTCCTCCTGTGATCAGTTCTTCTAGCTACATCCTTTGTCAATGCGCAGAGACCCAACTGAAGACACTGCAAACAAAATAAAGAGCTAACAAAAACTGGTAAACATTATCAATGGAAGCAGTAAGTAGAATTTCCCCAACCTACTGAACTTGCGAACTACCCAATGTATAAATGAGCAACACAAATCAAAAAGCATGCACACAATAGACTCATATATGTTTCCTTTAACAATAATGTCCATGTTAAACCAGGCAATGGAGTACCTATAATCTCCCATAGGAGACCTGAAAGAATAGTAAACAATTAAATCACAATGCCATTCATTATTGTTATTTAAATCGTGCCGTCACAGGTTGGTGTGGTGGTATACAAGTAATGTAATAAGAAGTAATTTCATCCATGTTGTTTAAAATATAGTGCATAGAGTCCCTTGGGTGAGGGATAATGGATTTACTACCAATAATTCTGACAGAAAATACACTACCACACAAAGTCACAATCTTCCATGTCTCTTTATCTCTCTCACCCCTCCCTATAGTAGATATTATTCTTAAATTTACGAGTAGTATGTTCCCATCTTCTAAGCAAACGTTACACAAAATTTTATCCTATTCTGCTGTCACTGATATACCGTGACTGGCAAGTGTGGTCCAAACAGGAAGTCAACCACTATTTTTTTACTTGACCTTTTTCACCAATTGTTTTTTGAGTACATGGCTAGAATGTTTCTATAAACTGCAAGGCATCATGAGTGGTGGGATAAAACTACATTTTATAGTAGCTGGATAACTGAGCAGTACTGGCAGAAACATGAAAAGAGATCATGTGGCTCCCTTCCTGGTTGGGAACGGTGCAGAGAACAAAACGAAAAACAAGATTAGAGACAACTATAACCAGATCCCATCCCACACAAAATCAAACTCACCAATTTTTCTTATCCTTAATTACCATACCATCCTTCAGCTCATTAGCTTCAAAATAGTCATTCTTCTCTACAGATCCATCCATGGCATCCTTTTCTCCATGTCTTTAATCTCCAGTCTTTGATATTGTGCACTTTCCTGCCTCTCTGACCATCGGAGGCAATACCTTCAGGCATCTAGCTTGCACACTCAAGTCTTTCTGCAAATCCTTCCACACCTTTAAAATCTCTGTAAAACCTTCCTATGATTTACCAGGATGTTGCCTGGGCTGGAGAGTTTTAGTTATGAAGAGAGATTGGATAGACTAGGGTTATTTTACCTGGAGCAGAGGAGATTGAAGGGGGAGGACATGATGGAGGTGTACAAAGTTAAGAGGGGCATAGATAGGGTAGACAGGAAGGAATTTTTCCTCTTGGTGGAGGGATCAATAACCAGGGGGTTAAGGTAAGGATTTAAGGGGCAAGAAGTTTAGAGGGGAAGTGAGGAAGAATTTTTTCGCCCAGAGGGTCGTGGGAATCTGGAACTGACTGCCTGAAAAGGTGGTAGAGGCAGATACCCTCTAACATTTAAGAAGTATTTGGATATGCACTTGGGCTGCCAAGCTTACAAGGATATGGGCCTAGTGCTGGAAAATGGGATTAGAATAGTTAGGTACTTATTTGATTGGCACAGACTCGATGGGCTGAAAGGCCTTTTTCTGTGCTGTAGACCTCTATGACTCTATAATCGTGCTTTCCCTTCCCACTCCTGATCAAGTCTGATTCTGAAGAGTAAAGAACCATAGGGCGGTTTACTATATTAAAGTCACCGTACAAGTGTAAGTTATTGCAATAAAAACATTTTATGTACTGCTTTCTTTTGACAGCTGACACTGTCTTTCAGAAATCAGGACAGGAGATCCTCAGCAATGAGTCAATATTTGAAAATGGGTGAAGGGACCTCCAGAACAGGGCAGTATTTGAAAATATATAAAAGGTGGTCAGTGTAAGTGTGTCGTTATTTTTAGTGTTGCCACTAAAAAAAATCAAAACAACTGGTGGAAATGGCTTGAGGGACTGAATGGCTTACTACTATATTTGATATAAAAGAATCTAAGAAGGTAGAATACTGTTTTGAAAACAATCAGCTCATTGATCAAAAAATGGCCCAAGCAGTATCATTTGGATATATTGAGCTGCTGTAAACATGGACACTTAAAAACAAATATACAGCTAAGTATAGGAAAATAGGTGTGATTTAATCACTTAGGAACAGAAAAAAGATATATATGAAGATGATACTGTAATAAAATGAATAAAAGAATCCCTGCTGCATCCTTTTTGTTATATCATTTTTTTTCCCTCTGAGATGGTCCTATATTTATGTAGGTCACAGGAGCATCACAATTCAAACTAGCTGCTAAGTTTTATTTTTCGTAGGATAAGTCAATAGTCAACTGCAATGAATTATTACCATTTCTTCTTGAGAATGGATGGCAGTTCAGACCATTTACCGTGTCTCTAAAATGCGATGCGTTGAAAAGTAGCTTTGAGATTAGCATTACTTTTATACGATGAAATTTTAAAATCAGCATGTGAAATATTATTACGACAAGGACACAATGGCGCAGATTTTAGGCATGTTCAAAAATATTACTATAGCATTTGAAAGCACTTTAATACTTTTTAAGCACTCAGATGGTTAAATAAATTCACTGCATCTTGTGAAACTGAACCAAGCAGATAGTGGATTTGTACTGCATTCACTGATTTTAGCTGCAATAGCCTTGGTAACGCTACAATCTGCCTCTTGGATCTAGGAAAAAGAAATATCATCCACTGTTTATGCTCCTGATCATCATCCACTGATCTACTGCTAGAAGAGTATGGGTATAGGCAATGCATGAGGAATGAATTAGTATTGGTTGTGCTGCCCTCCCCATTGAATATTTTGCCAAAATACGTTATACAGATTTGCATTTGAATGGTGGCAAATTCAGCAAGGCAAGGCAATATCCATTTGTGCAAGCTGTGAATTCCCCCCAACAAGGGGAAAGAATGGGTTGAACGGGAAGAATGTTCCAGGAAAGGGGAATTACTAGACCGACATGTTGAAATGCAAACTGTTAAATGAAATTTGTCGTCTTAAAGCCATGTGTCCACATGAACCAGGATAGGAACAAAATTACACATGAATCATATCAGCCCCTCTCAAATGATATAGTTGGACAGTTACTTGTCTCATCTTATTTTACTCACTCTACATCTTTATGTTCTGAGTGGAACTCACCTGGGTTTACAAGTAGTAAGAATGATTTGTCTGCACCAAAGACATATCACATACATCAAAAAATTTTGTCTGACAAATAACTTTACAACTACATTTTAAACTTAATTAGCATTGTCATGCTCCAGTACGTTATGAACTTTCAGACAATACTTTAAAATTCTGAACACAGTCTATTAAAATGGTCACTGCAAATCATGAGATCTTTAGTATTCTGAACCAGACAGTCCTGAGTCTCAAGCAAATATCGAGTTAAATATGGACATTCACAGCCATCAGGAAATTCATACATCCCTTTGTTTAAGGATGGACCATCAATAAAAAGGACCTGTAGCATTACAGCTGACTCGTTTTTCTGTTTCACCATGGACAAACAAAATTGGCTCAGGGTTGAAATCTGTAGAAAACCCACTTACCTTCCTCCAATTTGTCTGGGCAAACTTCCAACAGAGGATCCTTCCAAACTCACTCGGTGCAGGAAACCTCAAAGGCATTGGCAAAGGGAGTCTGTGCAGAAGCCATGCCCCCTTTGTAAGGCACTAGCTGCGATATTCTGGTAAGTAAGACTTTTTTAGTAAGTAAAGGAATAGGGTGGGTGAGGTAAGTGGGTATGGTGGCAGCTGGGTAGGGTGGTGAGGTCGGGGCAGTATGGGGTCAAGGGGAGAGTGAGAGTGATTGGGGGGGTCAGTTGTATAGGTATTCTCATAGGCAGACTAGGAATTTTCTGTCTAACACTTCCCAAATAACTATTCAGCTAACTAAGTTGGAACCGTTCGAAGTCTCCAAATCTGATTTTTGGAGGGTCCCGGGGAGCAGAGGAATTGTCCATTGGAAGCTCAAACTTGCCGGGCAATTCCCACGGAGTAGATGCATTGGGATTTCCGGAGAGCCGCGTAGCGCATCTTGAGGAGTATGCCTGTTTCTGAAGATCCAGAGACTGGAAGATCTGGGCCAATGTGCTTTAGGCGAATGTGTAATATATCCCTTCGACCTCTCTGTGTTCTGATGGCCCCTCAGCCATCAGGGTGAACTTCAAAGTGTCAAACAACAGAATGTATAATCAACACACCATCTTTCTTTGGACAAAGGACTTTGAACTTGTGCAAGTCACATGGTGGGCGCACCCATATTTTTCTGTCTGCTTTTAAACATGCTTGCAGAGACTGGGTTCCATCAGAAAAGCCATCGAACCAGCTGCAAGTCAACAAAGCAGCTATGGTAAAAAACAGCAAAGCCTTGAAAGTGGGAAAACTTGTTCTAACTTCAAGGTCACCTGAGAATCAACCACCTGTAAAATCAACTACAAGAAGCCTCACAGCTTACTGAAAATCCTTTGCTCACAAGACCTTTCCTTCAACTAAAAGCATCAACTCACTTAAGAAACTGCAGGCCTGCCATAAAAGAGAGACTGAGACAATAATACATTGCAATTGTATTTGTTTTCTTCATCTATTTCTTTGTATGAGTGATAATGTGTGAGAGTTGAGTAAATGAGATATCACGTTTTAAACCTCCAGGGCAAGTGAGGGATAATGAATAACCTTCTTTATTTTAAAACTCAAACTCAAAAAAGCTTGCTGCTGGAATTATTTAAATTGGGACAATCATTCTGCAAGTAAGCAAATACACACATCTCAGGCCAAACGATTTATCATTTAAATGAGCTATTTTCACCCCCTGTAGGTCTTGTAATCCAAAATTGAGATATTTGGGCAGAAGAACAACTTATACTTATGCCCACATTGTTCATCTTGCTGCATGTGGTAAGGGTACAAGTTTTAGGGATTTGGTATATGTCATACCAAACCACTTATACTGATTACAAGTTAAAGTATTAGCGCAACATAAATATATACGGAGGCTGACGTGGTTCAGATTAGAAATTGCAGTCAATTATGTTATCCTACAATGCTTAAACACACTCATACCAAGTTCCTCTTTCCGCTAGTTTAGCAGAGGTAATAAACGCCTTTGTTGAAAATAGTGAAGAAAGGAATCTGGCATTGCGCATTCATGTTTACATGGCAACCACTACCACCATCAATGATTTTAACCTTACGATCTTGCATGATGTCATAAACTACAATACAATTTTTTTACCATTTTTATTATTCCACAAGCACACATCATGAAACATGGAAATGAAAGCATACAAAAATATGGAGCAAAAGCTTCAACTATAAGTGACCTATTTCTATTAAATAGATTATTCACCAACTTAAAATGAATGTTTCCTGGCTTTACACTGGCTGCATACTTCAGTCCACAGCCTAATTATTATGTCACCTGCTATAAATAAACAGCACAACAGAAAACTGTACTTTAGTAGTTAACTTGCTTGACCTAAATAGCCAAGTGGTTATGGTACTGGGCTTGCAACCCCAAGATCAAGAGTTCAAATCTCACAATGGCAAACTATGAAACAATGTAACTTCATCTGAAACAGATGGAAACGGGTTTGTACTCGAAAGAGTTAGTAGTTAACTTGTGTAATTTTATTAAATGCCTTAAATATCTATCCTTGTTCACTGAATTCAATTTTTTTTCTAGCCTAATTTTTAAAATTTGTTTTCTACTTCTCCATTTAGTGCCCCTGTGTGCAATAAATCTTTTCCCCAGAAAGACGAAAAACAGGCTGGTAACAACCTGATTCCCAGGTCTCCGCCAATTCCACTCTGGAACGCAAGATGTGAGAGAATGATCCATGGTGATTTATTGTCCAAACTTCCCTTTCCATTTCTGAGTAACTGCCTGGCATCCACCTGGCACAAAACCCAAACGGCACACCTGTGATCACCTGTTGGGAATCACAGGCACAGTGCATTGTCACTTTATGCTATTACATGCTGGAATATCAACACACACTACATATCAGTCTGCTCTAATTTTATGCTCCTTTATATTGTGTGCCCCAGTAAACTATCTGATTTGTTTACATAATTGACATTAGTCAATCCAACAAGCTATTCCCAAATTTAACTGGATAGTTTCTAGGATGGGGAAGGGAACTGCCTTCAGTGCAAATGCAACTAATATTATAATTTTATACAATGCTGCAAGTTCCCATACACAGCACTTGTATCAGGGAAGCAATTTTGTTTTTAATTTAGACAGCATCTAATGCATTATTTTGACATTCATTTTTTCAATTTATTGCACACCAGAGAACATAAACTCAAATGCCAAGGCTCCCTTGAGCAACACATAAATGTACCACATGCTGAGATACTGAGTCACAAAACATGAAGGTCAAAGGCTCAATTGTCAGTCTGTGCTGGGTTATTTGATCTTGGTAGTAATGGGTAATCTATGCTGTCTGAAATGTCCCTGAACTAGAAAGGGTGGATGGGCAGAAGAAACAAGTTAGGGTTCGAAGTCATGGTCCCTAATCTAAGTTCATTCAACACCATCTTGTATTTATGTAGAACCTTTAATGTATTAAGACATAAATGCAATGCACAGTAGCGTTATCAAACAAAATTTGACACTAAGCCACGCAAGTGTCTTAAAACTTGGTTAAAGAGCACCTTAAAGGAGGAGGAGAAAAAGCAAGAGGGATGGAGAAGTTCAGGGAGGGAATTCCAGGCCCTGGGGCCTAGGCAGTAGGAAGGCATAGCAGCCAATACTGGAGTAAGTAAAATGATGGAGATGCACAAGAGGCCAGAAATGGAGGAGCAAAGGGATTGCAGAGGCTGGTAGGAAGGCAGAGGGCTAAACCAATGGGTTGGAACAAAGCCTCGGAGAGGTATATCAAGCAAGAACAAGTCAAGCCTCAATTCCCCCATGATTAAATAGATTGTCGATATGACACATGAAGACTGAATATATTACAAATCCACAGTTTCTTACATCACAACTTCCAATCTACTTCAAAGTTATTCATTCTCTGAATTACTTTGAGACATTTCAAAGAAATATAACAAGGTACACAAATACTTGACCTTTTCTGAAGTTCACGGGCTGCTGTTATCCATTGACATGTACCTCAAGATAAACCACCAGCTCTAGGAGGGGAGAGTTGAAAATTCAGGGAAACGGAAAAGACAAATGAGAAAAAAAATACATATGTGTCCTCGTCTAAATGTATAGAGAGAGTTAAATGCTGGCTACAACCAGGAATATTGTAATGTTTCTTCAAGAATACACTGCAAGTATAGACAATATGAAATATAGCTGCAGCATGCCTGAAAGAAAATGGTATAAGACCTCTTTTGGATCAGTATTGTTGAGTATGAAACAATGCATGGGTATTATATTGCATCTTTTCGGACCAGCTTCACAAAAATTTGTGGTATGATACTGGCAGCATGCTGCGGGTATAAGTTTCAATTCTGCAAATAAAAGCTTACTCTGCTTTGACCCTTGTGCTGTGACAGATGTCTTGGTTACTCCAGTGAAGTAGTTTGCAGCAGATTCACAGCTCAGAAACCAAGCCGTCAAGGGGCATGGCACAGATGTCAGTGAATTATACTATGTCACCAGAATGGTGTCCCTCTGTTGCTTGTGCAGTTCAAAGGTTGTCTTTTTTGGGGAGTTGATTTTGATGTGTTGTTTATACACATCTAACACTGGATTAAAACTGTACTGAAACACCAGAGAAGATCACACACTTTCACATGCTAGTTTCAAAAGACAAAATCTTTTTTTTTTAAAAGGGAGGGGTAAGAATTTGATAATCCTGTTGAAGTAGCTGCTTGTATTGAAACTGAAGTAAAGCAGAAAAACTGATCCCACTGTTGCACTGGCAGTGCCCTTACGATGTGTTCTTTAATATCAATAGCCAGGCCTCGCAGTTTGATAATAGAAGGCAGGATTTTTCATCATGACTTGTACACCTCTCTCTTCCTGTGACTACTTAAACCCAAACAACAAAACACAGCAATGAAAATATATTCAGAAAATGATAGAATTGCTGGTAAGATCAGAACCAAAAAACCTGGCAAATAATAGGGAGTGTCTTGCTGGCTGTAAACACAACCTTGGGATTTTAATCACAAGGTTCCCTTTGTTTTCATTACTATAACTCTTCTATTGTGCTTTAACCTTGTGTAGTTATGCAAGTACTTATTTTACAACCCAATAATGACCTTTTGGACTATGGTTATTCTCTATGCTAACAAGCCCATTATTAATTACACTCTGGCTATATTAGCAAAAGTTTAAATTATTTGCTTCAAGAATCCTCGATAAAAGGAACAAAGCAAATACATACAAAACATCTTATTTTTGAATGTCATATTACACTTACTGCAAATTCAGACATGGAGGTCAGCATAATACACAGAATTTCCTGTCCATTAAAATGAAAGGACAGAAAATCCTGTACGGCCCATTGACCTTGGCACCTAGATTTCCAGTATGCACTTCCAGCACTCAAAGCTCCACATCAAGGATACAAAGTGGAAAATAGATCTTATAATTTAGGTTACTTTTAAAAGCTTAACCCATCTCTCCAATGTCCAATGGCCTAAAACAAAAGCAGAAAATTATGCAAATATTCAGTAGGTTAGGTGGTTCCAACAAAAGGTCATCGATCTGAAATGCTAGCCTGCCTGCTGCTGCCGCCCAATCTGCTGAGTGTTTCCAGCATTTTCTGTTTTTATTACAGAATGTGTGTGTCTGCAGTATATTGCTTTTTCTTTTCCCCAATGGCCTAATGTACATCAGTGGACCTCAAGCAGGGCAAAACTGGGGCATTCCAATCTAGCCCAGGGGAGCTGATTGTAAGAGGGGAAGGGAAAAACAATTTAGGTTCGCCCTGTTATTCACTGTCTAGTGACTCCTGCTGGCCTTGACGTCCGAAGCAGGATCAGATTCCTTCTCCAGTCAAACATTTTACCAGCACTTTTTGTCCAAGCTGATATTGTTGAACAGTGCTTTCAATGCTGGAGCACTAACCAAAATCACAAAACTACACCCCAACAAGAGCAGGCAATTGGTAGAGAAGAGGAAGAAAATGGGTAGAAAATTAGTTCCTATTACATATCGAGAATTTTTTTGAAAAAAAATATTTCAAATGGTTCTCCTTATGGCTCTGTTGCTAAATACACTGTCCGGGTGTAACAGAATTAGAGGCCAGGAAAGTCCCACATTTAATGCCCAGTTTGCACTGAGTTAAAAAATCTTATTCAGAGTGCTAGCAGGAGCACTACAATTAGCTTTAGTGCCCTGGGCTTGGATGAGGTGGTTGGGATATCACTTATTGCTATCCAATGGCCCCCAATAAACCAACACTGACTTTTTTTATTCTTATTCATGGGATGTGGGTGTCACTGACAAGGCCAGCATTTTTTGCCCATCCCAAATTGCCCTTGAACTGAGTGGCTTGCTAGGCCCATTTCAGAGGGCAGTTAAGAGTCAAACACATTGCTGTGGATCTGAAGTCACATGTAGGCCAGACCAGGTAAGGTCTGTAGATTTCCTTCCCAGACATTATCCTCGATGGAATTTTATAACAGTCAATTAATTAGAGACTAGATTTCAATTCCAGATTTATTAATTGAATCCAAATTCCATCAGCTACCATGGTGGGATTTAAAATCACGTTCCCAGAGCATTAGCCCGGGCCTCTAGGTTACTAATCCAGTGATACGACCACTACACCATCTCCCCTTAGGGCTGAACTAGAATTAGAATTAGAACTCAGAAATGAATCGGTGAGTAACCTGGCAACACCTAGTTTCAAGATTCACGCATAGGCACTTGGTGCAGTAATAAAGATATAATGCTCGTTTTCTAAACATTTTCCGAGTTCCAGCTTTATTTTCTTGTTCTTTAAACCTTTGGGAAAAGTATTTCAACGACTGATTATACAAGCCAAATAGCATTGAAGGTGCCATCCTAAAACAGACAAGTGGTCTGATAAAAGGCCTCCACATGAAACATTAACCTAATTATTTTTCTCCTTTCATATCAGCCTGCACCGCATTTCCACTTAAAGGAGTTTTTAATTGAGCACCTCTATAGCCGGAATCTTGATAATACATGGCCACCCTACAGTAACACTGCTGAAACGAGGTCTTTTATCCCTAGGTCTAGGATTCTGCTACAGGAATAAGGGAGCTAGTTTTAGCAATATAAATACTGGAAGTCAGCACACAAGTGTGGTTTACACGCAATCTGAACTAGAAAAACACAATGTAAAAGTGTCTTGAAAGGATGTTCCTTTAATTCTATTTACAAATCAGCAGCATTATGGGGCACCGTTGATATGGAGCACCTAGTGTTAAGCAGCTTTTGTCAGACCTTATATTACAGCAAAGTAGGAAAGAAAAACACCAGTGGGTATGAACATATGAATGGCTTACCAGTACAGTAAGGTTTTTCAAAGAAATTAAAATAAGGCTTTATGGCATCATAAAGGCTACAAACACAGTTCTCCTTAAAAAAAATATAGGTCAACAAAAGGGCCACTATCTCCACTCCAGACATGTGCAGTGTTTTCGAATCACTCTGAATCAACCCAACTTGAAAATGAAGTGATCTGACGTTTAATGGCTGACAACACAACTAACCAGTTACATATCAGTTAGGGTCCTTTTCATGTGAATGTAACATATGTGACAGCAATCAGTGCTGTACAATTAACAGGCTTTTGCCATGAAATTAGTCCAGCTTGTGTTGTCACAGAATTTCGGCTTTGATATAGAAACCAGCTGCAGTGCTTCCCCACACCACACACATACTTCTCTGGTGCAGCAAAGTGCTGCTGTGGTATCCCTCCAAACAAAAATAAACTCGAGAAGACTCTGGCACACATTAGCATTTCTATTGAATCTGACTAGGCACTCCAACCAAATCAGATCTAATTATACACGTTCTTGTGGGGATGTACAACTGGCTGTCCATAAAGTAACATTAAGAAAGAATAAGTTTCGTGCAGTGTGCAGGGCTCGATGTATGTGTTCCACTTCATTAAAATGCAGTCCTCAGAAGCAAAATGCTTTGTGTTATAATAGGGTTTATGCTATAAGGAAGCTTCCGCAGCATACCATGGAGCAAAATGTAACACAAAGAAAACAGGAACAGAGGCCTAGAAGCTTTCTGTCATTATTCCTGTGAGCAGTTCACGCATCTATTACGTAGAGAATAATAAATAACTGGGAGCGAGTTGCCATGTTGTAATTGAATCTCATGGGTCATATGATGTTCTTAAATCATACGCTTCTAGGTTTTGATTTTTAAAAAAAAATTATACATGTTTTTCCCAGTTTTTTCCCTTCTCCCGTGAACATGCTGACTCATGCTCAGCCTTAGGTTATTGGGCAACAGTAGTTCCTCACTTAAGTAACTGTTATTCTTGTAGAAGCCTAGGCAGTAAATAAGGTTGCCAAACCTCCCAAATGATCCAGAAGTTTCCCGGAATGAAGGCAGTTAGAGTTGGTTAGAATTTATGTTCTGCGGTATGAATCTAAAAATAAAAGTTCAGAAATGAGCTAACTAAATAACACACTAGCTTGCAGGAAAAAGGTTGGGACAGAGAAGGGTGGGGGTTTTCCTTCAATGCATGATAGCATATTCGACTGCTTTCATTGCATTCACTCTGAGGCTGGCCATTTAGTATTAAGTGCAGCTTGTTCCTATTGAAATCAGCTGAAAGAAAAATAAAATGCTGTTTGGCGTTTCCAATAATCTGACTTTCTACTGTGCGCATGTGTACATGTGAGTGCATGTGTGCGCACCCTATCTCTGGAACCTCCTCCAGCCCTACAACCTTCAGATCTCTGTGCTCCTCCAATGCTGGCATCTTGCGCTTTCCTAATTTCCTTCCCTACCCTATTGGCGGCCCGGCCTTCAGCTTCCTAGGCTCACAAGCTCTGGAATTCCCTCCCTAAACTAGTCCACCTTTTTACTGCTCTCTCCTCCTTTAAGTCGCTGTTTAAAAACTACCTCTTTTGGCCAAACTTTTGGTCACCTATCTTATTCTTCATGTGGCTTGGTGTGACATTTTAATTGATAATTCTCCTGTGCTAGAACGCTTTACTACATTAAAAGGCGCTATATTAATGCAAGTTGTTGATGTTGTCTGTGTGCACCAATTTAATATCAACAAGGTTTATCTGTGCACCAACACCAAACTTACAAATTCCAGTTGATTATTTCCTTCATCCCTTGGCAATAATTTCCTCTTTAAACATTGTGCCATAAGAACAAGTCATCCTCCCCTTCCTCCATTACCAAGATTAATATTCTGTGTGTGTTAGCCTTATTTAACCCTTCATTAGGGTTGCCAACATTTCAAGATTGTTAGTCAATCTCTTAGCATGGCGGATGAACACCCCAGGCACTGCTGTCTGCAATCCAGGAGAAAAGTGAAGTTTGAATTCTCCACTTGTACTTCTTGCACAAGTACTTTCTTTGCCTGCTCACGCGCAGTCATTCACTTTTCTGAATCTCTTGCACCACAACTGCCAGCACAACACCAGAAGCAAAAGGGACCCAACCTTTATACTGCAAATGCAATAACATTGGCAAATTAGGGCAAGAATGTGGTCTAAAAAACTGTGGTCAATGGTGTCAAACATCCATCAATATATTCAACTGTCTAGCTGACCATGCTGCACATAGAAGTCAAGTGTGATTCTATCTTATCCTAATACCCATACATGCATGCTTTCAAGCAGGGGTCAATGAACTGCAATAATGATAGGAAATGTTTCTCCTTCCCAGTTGAGGGGTGCTGACCAACTGTCACACCCTTAAATACATATCGTCCTGTTTCTGAGGTTTACTCACGCATCTGTTTAAACCACTGGCAGAGGGAACAATGGCTGACAATGCTCAGTCCTTGATGTTTGATTCATTCATAAAGGGAAATGAATTCCATGTCTTGATCACTGAAATGTTATCAGGTTGCAGAAATTATGCCACATTAAATACTGGGCTCAGACATTACACTCCACCTACATACAATAAGAATGGAGCATAAATCTGCTCTCCTCACCTTCCGATGCGCATGCGCATGCATGCACACACCCCCCCCAATGAGTGTTTTTAAGGTAGTAATCTGACAACAAAATTAAGTGAAAGGTTTGCTCTATCCTCACTGATGCCATCTAAATAACTCAATCAGATTATTTCCTGCTAATAAATGCAAACACATTTCTTATAATTCACAAGCTAAACGGTAACTTTGTACTTCGAGAATTTTTCAATTTATAATGTAGCAAATAAGATGTAGGAAGCAGTTACAGACAATTTGTATTTTGCACTCTCATTGACCAGTTCAAGGAAATGTGCATGTAACCTGCAAGATTTTCCAGTAATGGTATTGATGATTTGCAAAAGTAAATATAGGTTTGAGATTATGAATGTGTGTTGTACCACGCGTAGTAAGGTCTGTGCACTTCAGGTCGCCACCTTTTACAAAGTCTACAACCAGACAGAAAGCAACATTAGGGGAGGGGAGGGCAAGGATGGGCTCATGGCTTGAGTTCTAAGGTTTTATTTTGCTAAGGTTAAAATGTAGAGGAATTTTCAATAATTAAAGCCTCCATTTCATGTGACAGAAAGAAGTCAGAAAAAAAATGACTGATTCTCAACTGCCCTTATTCAGTTTAAGAGTCAACCACATTGCTATAGGTCTGGAGTCACATGTAGGCCAGACCAGTTAAGGACAACAGATTTCCTTCCCTAATGGACATTAGTGAACCACTTTTTATGACAATCGGCAATGGTTCCACAGTCATCATTTGACTTTTTAATTCCAGATTTTTATTGGGTTCAAATTCCCCCATCAGGCGTGGAGGGATTCAAACCCAGGTCCCCAGAGCATTACCCTGAGTTTCTGGATTATTGGTCCAGCAACAATACTGCTACGCCATCGCCTCTCCCTAATTTTGAAACCAGTTTGATTAATTGCGATAGTTAGTGATACACAGAGTTAATCAAATGATATGAATTTGATTATATTTAGTATCACCATATTTGACACAACTTTAAGATTCATTTTCAATATAGTTGTAGATTATACTATTCACAACATCCCATTCTACGCTGAGCTAAGCTTCCAAGCTCATACGAGATTACTAACAGATATTCGGTTACCAGTCAAAACCATGGTAGCCAAATGTCAAAATGAATGCACAAGCTAACGTTTAAGCACTGCATTGGGTGCTTCATAAGCACATGTACCATCTGACCATCAATTGTATCAATGCAACACTGACCTCAAAAATATGCAACCAAGATCTAAATATTAGAGTCCAAATTTAATGTTTGAATTTTTGACATGACTTAAAGTTAGATGAAAATCAATGCACCCAACATAAATCATTTAAAAGTTTTGCACATCTCATTTGAAAGATGGAGGAGACTGAGCTAAATTAGTAGAAAAACAGTCTAAGGCACTTCAGAGAGGGGAAACCAGACAAAAATGGACACTGGACCAACAAAGACATTAGGAGGGGTGACCAAAAGCTTGATCAAGGAGGTGGTTTTTTTAACGGGTCTTAAATGACAGAAAGTAGATAATTGATGGGGCTTAGCAAGGGAATTCCAGACAATGGGGCCTTGACAACTGAAAGCCTATCTGCAAATGGTGAGGCGAAAGGAGTATGAGATGTACAAAAGGCCAGAGTTGGAGAAATGCAGAGTTCTCAGATGGTTGTAAAGGTGGAAATGGTTATACAGGTAGGGTGAGGGCATGAAGGATTGATACACAAAGAGAAAATGTTTTAAATTAGAGGCATTGTTGGACCAGGTGCTGGTGTGGGTTAGCAAGGACACAGTTGGCAGACAAGCAGGATGCTAAACAGAATATGAAAAGAGCAGCAGCATTTTAGATGAATTGATGGTTCAGATGGAGGTGAGGGAGGGCTGTGGGCCTATTAGCCAGGGAAGCTGTGAAATGGCTTTGTCACCTCTAGATGAGGCTGAAGCAGATGGACTGAGGAAGGGCGGAGACAGGCAACATTACACGCATCAAAGTAGGTCTTCGTCATTTGGGGTCAGAAGCTTAGCACGTGGTTGAATAGGATGTTGAGGGTGTAAACAGGCTCATTCAACATGAGACAGGGTGTGAGATGTTTTCAATGGCAGAGATATGGTATTAGTGGTAGGAACCAAAAACAACAGCTTCAGTCTCACTGGCATTTAGCAGGAGGAGCTTGTAGCTCATCCAACATTCAATGTTGGAATAGTAGTCTGACAATGCAAAGACAGTGGTAAGAGGTGCAAGAGAGATGATGGGCAGTATACATGTGGAAACTGACTCCATGGGCAGGATTTTCATTCCCATATCCCAATCTCAGCATCAGGGTGAAATGTGGGTCAGGAACTCACCAGCACAATTTTCCAGAACAAAAACAGAATTACCTGGAAAAACTCAGCAGGTCTGGTAGCATTGGCGGAGAAGAAAAGAGTTGACATTTTGAGTCCTCATGACCCTTCGGTCCGATGCTGTCAGACCTGCTGAGTTTTTCCAGGTAATTCTGTTTTTGTTTTGGATTTCCAGCATCCACAGTTTTTTTTGTTTTTGGCACAATTTTCCATCTGCCTCTGCTCTCGCCTCTGCTGTGCTACAAAATTTGGTCCATGTCTTTGGATGATGTCAGCAACAGGAAGCTTGTAGATGAGGAAATAAGAGGGGCTGGCAGGAATAGAACCTTTGGAGACTTCAGAGGTAATGGTGCAGGACAGGAATTTAAGCCAACGTTGATGCTATGGTTACAGTTAAATAGTTACATGTGGAACCAAGTGAGAGCAGTCTCCCTATGAGCTGAATAATGGAGCAGAGATGATAGAGAAGATTGGTGTGTTTGATTTGTCAGAAGCTGCAGGGAGGTTGCAGAGTCTGAAAAGGGTAGTGCACCAAGGTTACAGCCACAGAGGATGTAATTTGTGACTTTACTTAGGGCCATTCTGGTCCCATGTTAGCAGTGAAAATCTGGCTGAAGAGATTAAAACATGAAGATGCAGGAAAGATGGACATGGATTTCGAAGGCGATGACACATTAAAAGAACTTGGAGAGGAAAGGGAGGCTGGAGCTGGAGTGATGGTTTGTTAGGGCTGAGGAAAGGCTTTTTGAGGAGAAGGAGGAGGATGATGACAGTTGTTTTCAAAGATAAGGGTGAGGACAGTACTTGTGGACAACAAACCATTTAAACTGTCAGGTAGCATATGGACCCTGTTGCAATTATGAAGTTTATAAAGATTGTTATACTTTGGGGCTGTAGCTTTAAATTTAAGAAGAAGATGCAAGGCACTTACATTTGGACACAATGGCAGCAGTCTTGGAGTATACTTTGAGTCTCCCAAAGTCCCAGGAAGGTTTTGTTTGTATGGAGTTGTAAACAGTTATAGGGAAAATGGTTCATTTATTTCTAAGATACAAGGAAGTTGAGATCAAAGCTAGCTAATTAAACTTTCTATGTAGATGTAAGGTTCATGTGTTTTACGTTGTTATGGAGAAGAGGGCAGTGAAAGCCATTTTTGAAATCAGGTTACAGTCTTCCTTACAAATCAGTGAATATCACACACAGACGGCAGTATTTTTAGAGTGTTCTGCAGCCATCAGTGAGGCAGAGAGCAGGAGACAGAGGCAGCCAGACCTGCACCTGAAGCAGAGAAAATGATCCAAGGGAGCAAGGGGTGAGTCTCAAGGAACAGATGAATTTGAAGAAGGCAAGAGAGGAGGTACAAGAGAAAACAATGACATTCAATATGATCATTAGAAATGGATTGAAATACAAAGCTTTAGTTGAAAAGGTGGCATCAATACAGATTGTATCTTCTGTTATGCAGTGTCAAGACATATTAAAACCATTTTTGGGTAGATTGAATGAAAAAATGGTAGTTTACTAGATTCTCCTTAGATAATATAATTGAAAATAGCACAAAGCAGTTATAACCTGTCATTATAAAGAGTTTCAACATATTGCACATTAGAAAATGGCATTTCAGTTTGTCACTTCCACATTTCCATTTATTCAAATTGGCTCAAACATCAACTGGATTCACAAAATTGACATTTGATTTAGAACAAGTGACTTCAAATACTGAAATTACTTAGTGGATGAAGTCACTTAATAAAACATTGTGAATATTCTGAAAAATATTCATATATACAAGCAGTACAGTCATTATGATCTACTTTATTTAAGATGCGTTAACTAATTAAATTTGTAATCAAATATTCTATCAGTTATCGGATTGAATAACTGAATATTTGGAGCTTATATTCAACATCTTACAGTACAACATATTACAATCTTAATGAGGATGTGCTCTCAAATCAGCCTCCAGCTCATTTTGGATTATATCCTATTTTTTCAATTTGAATTATTTAGCCAATGCACACCATTTCCCCAGGCAATAAAATTAAGACAGGCATCCACAGGAATTTATAGGAGCCTCCCAGCCTACAATTTCTTAGGATATGGGAACAAAGCCAAAATTTCCAGAACACAACCAAGAATATCACATGGGTCAAGCAAATGCACCAAAGTAACTACACAGCAAAACTGTGCTGTTATGACTACTCCCAAAAACAGATCCATAGCCGACTTGCTCTCCACTCCTCTTGAGCACTGATTCTGACCAGGTTTCTGTTCAACAGTCAAGAACAACTTTCGGGTACATCCTTAACATAGCCATTTTTCAGTATCTGATCTTGTGTAGTATGCATTGGAAAGCCACTCAACCACAGGTAGCTTTACAGTAGAATCCAATCCTGTCCTCACATGACATTCACATAAGCACTTTCTAGCCCAGTCACAGAATTGAAATTAAGAGTGGGGACCCTAGTCTGTTTATCTTTCTAGCTCAGGGAATTGAGGTTCAGTGTAGCACATCCCTTAATAAGATAGATCAGATCCGATATTACTCCCTGCGTGTAAAGCTCAATAACATGACAAGCAGTTAGTTTACTCACTCAGCCATTGGGATGGCTCAAAAAAAGTGTTAATAACTTGGACTAGTCAGTGTGGCATATTCATATGTACAATGTTGTCCCCTCTGCAGCAAATTTCAGATCTCAGCCAAACCATGAATTGGATACAGACCAGATATAGATACCTTTGAACAAAACAAATAATCAAATGGTAGGTTACTCTAGGCTACTCGTGGTTCCCTTCTAGTGAATAGGTCAAAATCTGCACTTGCAAAAGCTAGGTATCAAGTTGCATTCCTGTCGGCTTGACCATGTGTGGACACAACATAGAGTAAAATAAAACAAAACATGAGAGCTCAAAACACAAAATATAACTTAGTAATTGTACAGTTACCATTAAAATTATCAAGAAAATATGGCAAACAATCAATTAAAATCATATTTAACCATGCATTATGACACACACTACTGTCGAGCAGGTGGTGTGACAAGTATTGTCTAAGCTCTGTTATCTATCATCAGTTATGTGATGATGTTTCAGGACTTGGTGAAACCCTGGGGCCTAATATCTGAAGCTACATATTTGTCACAGAAAATGGTGGCCAAAAACATAGCACAGTCATGCCAGAATTGACTATTTTTCAGAATTTTCATAGAAATGCAAGGAAATGACAACATGGAAACGGGCCATTCGGTCCAATTGGTTCATACTGGCGTTTAGCCTCCACACAAGTTAATGAGTTCTCAACACAATTATCCATCGTGTTCCCTTCATCCAAATCTAATCTTAAATATTGACATAGTTTCTGCATCAGTCACCAAAAGCAAATTCTCCTAAATCCCTTACATTTAACTTTGTACTACTGGAGACAGCCAACTTATATCTACCCTATCACATTTTTCACAATTTTAAACACTACTATGTGGGCTAGAGTGTGATGGAGAATGATACCAACGTGGGTTTAATCCCCATACCAGCTGTTGTAGTTCATGGAGGTCCTCACCTTGCCCCAAGCTTGCAGAGTGGTGCTTCTGAAGCTATATGTAATCAACTGCCTCTCTATAATGGAGCAAGAGATGCCTATGGTCCATTGCGGACTATGGTTAACTGCTAAAATGTTACTCTACCAACCTTTATTATTGTGTTGTTACAACAAAAGATGATCCAATATTTCAAGTTTTTCTTCATATTTGTATTCCTTCCTAACAGATAGCATCTCAGCAATAATGCACTGTACCCTTTCTAAATATCTTTCTTGTATGGAGCACAGTACTGAACTCAGTACATTTGCTTATTACTTCTTGGCTTTCATATTCTGCATCTCAAGATAAATTATAAAATTCCAGTAGATCTTTTTTGAAAACAGTCCGACCAACCTAAAATGCTGCCTTCAAAGTCCTGTGAATCTATAGTCCTAAATCCCTCTGCTCTTCCCCAGCAGACCCTATTTCCATTCAAAGTATAACTACTGCTGCTATTAGTTTACCAAAAATGCATCATCTCTCAGAGCAGAAAGCCAATTGCATCATGTGTACTTAACTATACAACAAAAATAATATGTTTAGTTCATAACTGTATGTTTAGTTCTGATGCCGGCCTAATACGTGCTACAGTCAACCTGACCCAAATGTGGGCTACTTGGATCTTATTGCACTTGGGTGCACTATGATTTTAGTCAGTTGCTCTCATCACTGGGGAAGGCCCCACTCAGTACGCTTAATGCTTTTACTGAACCAATACCACAGAATAAATGGTTAAAGTTTGTACAAGTCAGTAATATTGGGGTCACATTGCTGTCCTACATTAAAGATTACCCTGCTCATGGTCAGAACGGTAACACAACTGTCACCATCAGCCACTGTTCATATTCATTGTTGTTGGGACCTGGTGAAATTTCCTCACAAGGGGAGTTGTTTCTGACAACATTGCTGAGGGTAATTTACTTTACAGAGATACCATAGCTGTTATTGGAGGCAATTCTGAAAATTAAATGGGGTAGAGGGATTAGGTTTTTTCAGCATTGGTAAGGAGAAGTTTGTCAATCCATCCTGGATTTACATAAAACATTCACCAACTGTAAACTATTTTCAATCCTGTGGGCGCATGCAGGCAAACAGGTTTAGTTCTGAACGAAAAAATGGGATGGTAATCAAAACATCCCTCTAAAAATACTCATGAAAAAAATTAAACCAAAGTTGCAATGGGATCCTTTGGCAGGATGAGCCAATTCCACAATATATATAAATAAGGAAAGCCATTTAATCTATCTTGGTTCATTCATATAGAAGGAGTTACCTTCCCCAACAAGGGAGAACCTAATCACCGCCCCTTGACATTTAAAAGCATTACCATCGCTGAATGTCCCCACCATTAACATTATGGGGTTTATCAGAGAGCAGAAACTTAACTGGACCAGCCATGCTGGCGCAGACACGATGGGCTGAATGGCCTTTTTCTGTGCCACAACTTTTCTATGGGCGGATTTCTCAGCCCCTCCCGCTGGCGGGATCTTTCAGTCCCGCTAAAGTCAATGGAGATTTAAGTGGCTCACCACGGCAGAGCCTGAAAATCGCAGCTGATGGTTCTATATAAATACAATAGCTGCAAGGGCAGATTAGAAACTGGGAATTCTGCAGCAAGTAACTCACTTCCTGACTCCCCAAAGCCTGTCCACCATCTACAAGACACATGTCAGGAGTGTGATGGCATACTCTACACTTGCCTGGATGAGTACAGCTTCAACAACACACAAGAGGATCAACGCCATCCAAAACAAAGCAACTTGCTTTGGCACCTCATCCACCACTCCCTCAACTACAGACGCACAGCGGCAGCAGCATGTATCATCTACAAGATACACTGCAGCAACTAACCAAGGCTCCTTCAACAGCATCTCCCAAACCCACAACCTCTACCATCTAAAAAGACAAGGACCGCTGCCTGCAATTTCCCCTACAAACCACACACCATCCTGACTTGGAACTATTGTAGTTTTATCACTGTCAAGGGATCAAAATCCTGGAACTTCCTTCCCAGCAGCACTGTGGGTGTACCTACACCATACGGACTGCAGCAGTTCAAGAACACAGCTCACCACTACCTTCTCAAGGGCAATTAGGGATGGGCAACAAATGCTGGCCTTGCCACATCCCAAGAATGAATTTTAAAAAGGAGCGCCAAGTCTATTAATAGTCCACTATTAGCACAGATCTTGGAGTATGTACATATATGGCTCAATTTTCTAAGCTCCACTGAGAAATAACAAAAGTAGGACTTTATCATAGCACACTGTCCAATTTTTATTATTATTCTAGGACTTTTATCTCTACTGCTTTACATGACAGTTCATTCCATCTGTTTTTCACTAGAACTTCTGATATCAGTACAAAATACGCCTTTAACTAGCATAAACCCATGATTTGTACTACCCATGCAATTATGTTTAATTTTACAGATCTTTTTCATAAAGTTTACTATATTATATGCTTTTAGAAGACTACCTCTCAGTTGTATCCTTTCAAGTGGAAAAACCCAAATTCCTTCACCTATCTGTCCCCAAACACAAGGAATCAGCTTAATGTCTCTCTGAACTGTATCCAGGGCCTGGATGTCTCCCTTGTGTCTGTGATAGAACTGGATACAGTACTCAAGGTGAGGACTGACTGCACTAAATTTTGAATGCAGCTTGCTTTGTTTGCACCCGATTGCTTTGACTGTACGGTTCAACACTCTACTTGCTTTTAAAATTGCTTCTCTCCAGCAAACTTACCTAAAGTCAATTTCATCCTTAGCTACTGTTACTGTTTTGAGAGTGCATTGTGTTGCACACTTTTCTAAGTTCTTCCGCTGAGAAATAACAAACATAAATAAGGCATCCATGCATTGTAATGCTTTTTGAAATTTCAGTAAAGCAGAGAAATGTTGTAATTGCTTTTCCAGCAGTAAGTTTTATTGCGAGAAATAATAAAACCAAATGCTGGAAATATTAAATAATAATTCTAGAAATATACAGCACCTGAAAAGAGGAAACAGGTTAGTACATTGGGGGCTCTTAATAAGCACCACACACACATTAACCTGTCTTTCATCTTCCACATGTTGATGGGACAACTGTGTATTGCCAGCACTTTTTCTTCCATGGGGAAGGTATGAATTCCCTACATTGTCTGCTCAAATTAATCTGCACATTAACTTCAACTGAATGTTTTTAACTTCTCATCTTCTGCCCTTTGAAAGCCTCATCAATGGTTCATTACAACAGCTGATCTTGTGCAACTAATTCCTCAGTGTTATAAAAATTGTTGAAACTTACTATTTGATACAATAGTAGGTTACTGAGTAAAAATCCACTGAAAATAAATGAATAGGTAATAATAGTCATCAACATTTTATAGTAAATACCACCATCAAAAGGGTTTAATTAAACATTTCTTGACATGAAAACGTAAATAGCTAGACTACAGTTGGAAAAAAAAAAGTAGCTCAAATACAAAGCAGATCTATGTGTGTTACTGGCAGTTGATCACTTCCATGAAAATAATGCTATTTTGTACAACAGTCTGGAGAAAGATGTTTACTGATCTACACATATTACAGCAAGTACAGTACAGCCATAGTAGCCTTCATCGATATCACACTCTCCCAATATTTATTACTTGCTATCAGTAGGACTGGTGCTGGAGACCCTACAGTTCAGCTTACACGGAGCTTCACAGTAACATGACATGACAGTAAAGATTAAGCCCAACTGTAAATTAATGCTGAGTCTGAAAACTATTCATTGTTTGCTCGGTTCTTTTGCTGAACTCCGAAATGAAACTTGTACTCTTGCTTTAAAGAAGGTATCTGCAGATTTCCGAATGGATACTAAGTTTCCACAAGAAGTTCTGAAATTTGGTATCCACGTGTGCAGTGTTAGCTCAGTATTTTCAAAGAGTATTGCTGAAAAAGAGATACATGTCTTGCATTCGTCAGGACGCTTTGCAAGAATACCAATATAAGGGGAAAATTAATACACAGGGTCCTGTTCTTTACAGACAGAAAGAACAAAATAAGTGACAGCCATTCACTGACCCATTCCCCAGGGCAACGCCTTGACCAATCAGGGTCAAGCTACCTGGTCAGTCATCATCATTATTGCATTCTCCATGGCAAAACCTCTACCAATCAGAGCCCACTTGCCAACCAATCAGCAATCTCTTCACGTACAATATAAATTGTTGTTTTGCCCTTATATTGGAATTCCTGCAAAGTATCCTGATGAGTGCAAGACAAAAAGATTCAACATGTCTCCTTTTTCAGCAATACTCAAGTTCTGCATTATCAAACAACTATTCATTTTCAAAGACTCGACAAACTTTTTTTTTTCTCCTGTGGATCAATCTATAGCCCTATTAAGTAGTGATAGTTTCATTACAAAACAAAAAATTCAGCTGAAACCTTGTTTTAGAGGAGCGAGACGATTCTGGGCAAAGTTCTGATGTCTGTATAGATCACAAGCTACATTTTCCTTTTTGATGACCACAGAGTACTGTATACAGTGAGGGTAAGCTGCATTGGTGGAGTGAGAAGTTCTCACATGCTTTCTGTCCCAAACCATTTGCATAGCTTGGGCACACACATAGCCTGGATTCATTACCACTTATCCAGGAAAATCCAGGGAATCCTGGCGATGCAGGTCTCCATCCGTTTTTTCTCCCCATTCAAAAACAAATACAAAAGATATATTAAGTTGTACAGAGAAATAATTTCTTTATCTGATCCTTTTTAAGTAACAAATCAAGTGGGAACTCAAAAAAAAAAGTAAGAGAGGTTTAACAAAATTATAACTTGGGAATTTTTTGAGTGAGAAATTTGCTAAAGTTCCTCACACATGCCTAAACCAATACAACAGCGGACCGATGGAAATTGGGCCTCAGGCCTCATCAACATTTCCTGCGCAAGCGGGTCGTGTCTCCTGAGGCAGCTCACAGGAGCAAAGGCATCAATGTTGCATGCCTACCTCACTGGCAGCAGTTTTCAGGCTGGTTCCAGGATGGGGGTTGGAGTGGTTTGCAGTTGGAGAGAGGGGAAGAGTGACATTACAATTCTTATGAATTGGGGTGGTGGGGAAGGGGGTGGGGGTGGGGGTTGGGGTGTGGTTGGGAAGCACACCTCTGGCTCCTTAGCTCTACAGGAACATTAAATATTTACATTACCAACTTTTGAAGATTCCTGAACAGGGAAGGGCCACATCTGTCCCGCTCATCACTGATTAATTTCTGTAGTCTTTCCCCCAGGACGCCTAAAGAAAAAGTGTTGCATGCACTTAGGAGCCGAACCAATGCTTGCGCATTTCGGGCACAGGCTGTCTGGCTGCAAAGTCAGTATGCTTGGATTCTGCTTTACGCCTAAAAAAATGGGCATAAACACAGACCAATTTCTACTCAATTGCAATTACATTCAAGGAGATAACCTAAAGTCCTCTGCAAGACAAGAATTGTAAGGTTTAACAGTTCTTAAAAAGCAATAAAATTCAACACAATTTCTATCTTTAAATCTTAATACAATCTCTTTAAATCTCTCCTTATTTACAGGTAACTTTCAACGGTCAAAATTTGGCTTAGCATGCTTCGGTTTAACAAAGAAAAATTCTCTGCTATTAGAATGCCACAATATTGTAACTGTAGGGGATAAGATTTGGAAACACTTTGCACATCAGCCATTTCAGGTCAAAACGGCATGCATGGTTTCATGTATTAGGGCTTCAGACAGTGGATTTGTTTCCCAGCCAGCCTAAATTAATTAAGAGTTTGAGGAATGTTACCAACCATGACCTATACAGATCAGGGTGTACTCTGTTTCGTTCCCTTGGGAGAACTCCCCTGCACTGATTGAGTAAAAAGCAAATGTTAGGCAACCCTTTCACATTATAAAAGTGCATTCAGGCTATAGATAACACAACCCATAATAAAGCCCTTAGCAGCTTCATGGACAAATTTTATTGAGTACCTAATTGTTTTTACTTTTAACTTCATTTAACATAGTAAACAAAAATGAAAGAACTGCTCCTGAAAACTCACCAGGGAATTTCATACCCCTAGGCCTGCCACTTCTTATTAACATTTCACCTCACACACTGAGAGGTTCAAGAATCACCAAACGTTACAGTAGTAATGCTGCAGAGATGTGCTTAATTATTAAAAATCATAAAAAAGCTATGGTGTATTTGTACTTATTTTTATTTTGTCTATTATTTCTGCATTGTATATTGTAATTTTTTTGGTACTTATTTACTCAGTAAGTTAGGATTCTTTTATTGAAAAATAAGCGCCCCTTATCCTCTGCCCCTACTAATCCCCATTTTCACACTCCAATCACTTTGAAAATCCATGGTCGGTTTGAAATAAAAGCTTTAAAAAGTTCTCTCTGCAATCAACTGAAAAACATGTGTCTGAAAGTTTTCTCTGATTATTTCATTAGTACGCCAGGCCAACTTCTATTTAAATTTTGTCGACCCTGATAACTCAAGGATGCGCAAAGCATCCGATGAGATCAAATGAAGGAGGAAAAGAAAAACAGAATTACCTGGAAAAGGAGGAAAAGACTTCCTTTCCTCTTCCAAGATGTACACAACCATATATCTGATGAATTTTAATGCCAATCTACCAAGAGTGTAAGAAGTCCAAGGCAAAATTTCTCCTGCTTGCATACATATGGTGTACAACCAACATCTCTAGCAAACATGATGAAAAAAATATCATTCACACTTGATAGGAGACACAATTCAGTGATGGTTTAAGAGTGCAGTGTTCCTTCCCTTTTCTACCCACCCTCTGTGAAGATGGTAACTGACACAGGGATACATTTCCACCGTCAACAGCCCTCAGTAGCTTGCATCAGCAGCCATTCTACCTGGGTGAGTCTAGCCTGTATTGGCAGGTTGTGGTGGCCAGATGGTATTAGAGTTAATCCAAATTTTTCCCTTAAATAGGATCTATACACATTCCACTTGGTGTCACTGGGAGGTCAAGGGATCAAGAATCTTGCCCAACACTCCCCCTTTCTCACTTGGAGGTATTGAGGCTTATAGTAGTGCAAGATTGTTTATAGATCTTCTGGGAAATGAAACAAAAATAAATAAGATGGTACGCATATGATAAGTATTATCATGGTGATCTGGTGTGGTAAGCAAGCATGTGTGGACATCAAGTAAGGACAGGACTGGGCTTGAGTGTAACAAAGTGAAACAAAATAATTGAATTTGAACTTCCAGGAGTAGCAGGAACAAAGAATGAATTTTACACCGGGGGCAGATTTACTTATATGATATTCTAACTGGACCAAAACAAAGAATTTGTTCTGTAAGCATCATACAGAAAGAACTCAAGGTGTAAATACTAAAACATTAGCATTATTACTTACTACATGTGCAAAATCAATAACCAAGTTATTGATTCATCGAAATTAAGTAAATCTCTAACCCAACTATTACTTCCCGCCTCACCTTTAAAAACCTCAATCTATATTTCAACCATGTATTCAGTCAAAAATAAAAATACCTGGAAAAACTCAGCAGGTCTGGCAGCATCTGTGAAGAGGAACACAGTTAACATTTCGAGTCCGTATGACTCTTCAACAGAACTAAGTAAAAATGTATTCAGTCATCTTTCCTAACTCCTCTACTGCTTATTTCTCCTCTGTGAATTATCCTGGGATGTCTTCCATGGTAAAGGACTAAATAAGTGCAAATAATTGTTGTTGAACTCAGCACATTACATACAGAATATTTGATTTGACCCACATAATAAACTTAATATGTTAATTAGTACTTAACACATGTAACTGTATAATCTCCCGCAGCCCCCCACAGTCCCTATACAACTTATTTTCCACCTAAAGTCCTGTGCGTCTCAAAACAATTTCTATGTTGAAATATGCCCTCATTGAGGGCTTTTCAGTCTCAGAATTTGATGAGCTATTGATCATGTGGTTGGTTTTGGGGGAAAAGCCTCAACTCAATTTAGCAAAGCTTAAAATCAACAAAAATGAGGGCAGACAGCCTCAAGGCCAACGTTATATGTAGACAACCGCACTGCTAATTTTGCTAGAAATAATCTTCTGTCTAATATGCAAGTAGGGTCTGGAAGCAAATGGTTAACAGATAGCCAACAGATAGCCATCTAGCAACTCAGGAAGACAAACCAAATGTCATTTGGGTTTTCAAAGAAACATATACACCACCTAGCTCACACTATTAGTATTAGGCCTCCATTAGACCATTACTAAAGCTGTACCTAGAAAACCCTGGTAAGATGAATTGAGGGGACCGCTAAATCCAAGTATAGAAACTAACACTAACCTAGCACAGAACTGAACCATACTGATCAGGAAGATCCCTAGTTCATTTCTTAATCTGTGTGGAGTTAACTCATATCAGTCAAGATGGCAGTAGAAGCACTACAATTGACCTAAGTGCTCCAGGCTGGGCAAGAGAAAAGAAAATCCACTTCTGATCATTATCCAGTAATCACTTATGGAAAATGTACATGATATTGGAAATTTGCTCAATTCTGAGCTGCTTGTGCAGGCACTTAGAAGCAAAGTCTGAATCTGTACACCTGCGACTCAGCATTTTTAGAGAAAGAGGAATGATAATTAAAAGGGAGAAAACTAACTCCTTTTAGCTATGACTTGAGACTTGTAAATAAAACTCATCAGCAAATGCAACATGTGAATCACCACCAACATTCCAACCACTGCCACCCCCACACCCCACCCACCACCCCACCAATACAGCCTGAAAATCTGCCCTTTCACCTTTATATGCAAAATATGCCTTTTATTTGAAACCATGGGACTCAATCTGCGAAGTGGTACTCCATGGACAGAGGTAACACTATGCACGTTAATAGAACAACACAAACTGGGCCAAACACATAAGTCCGTCAGTTATGGATGGCATTGAGCTAGCAATCCAGGAGTCAGATTGGGATGATGAATTTAATTAAGCTGTTAATTTGTTATATTCCCAAGAAAGTGATCAAAGATGCCAAACTGGCTTAAAAGATCAACTGGTTCACTTGTATCCTTTAGCAATGAGAGTTTGGTGCTACATTTGGCTCCAGGCCCACACTACATAGTTGACTATCAATACCCTCTGAAGTGGCCTAGCAAGCCACTCATTTGCAAACAAATTACTACAATGTGCAAAAATAAAGAAACAAAAAATAGAGGTTCTGTCAATTGCATTGCAACAAAAGCCACTGCATCATTATTACTGACTCAATAAGTTTGAATTCCCTAACACTGATTGCATTAGTTTAAGAAGAAGGTCCACTAGTGGTCCACCATCTTCTCACATCAGGTAAGGATGGGCAATAAATGTGAACTTCCCAGCACCGCCCACATCCCAAGAACAAATATAAAAAATATCATCGCCCCCCCCTCCGCCGACTTAAGGCCAGGGACTGTTTTTGTTCACGGCAAATGAGGTACCAGATTTTTGTGACCTGTGACATCAGCATCAGTACAGTTCGAACTTATAAGGTTTAATTTTTTGAACATCCAGTTTCTCCTATTTTCCATCAATATTATACTAACTTCTTCTATTATCCTGAAGGCATTGCTCGTCAGTGGGGAGAGGTTCACAGGCGTGTTACCCTCCAGTAATGTACCCAGGTGCCAATTCTTAAGCATGCACTGTGAGTTTTATAAGTATATTAGATTTCCAGTATAGCAGTCAAGTCCAATTCTACACACATCAAACATCTCGAGATCTATCAGATGAGCATTCAGGAGAAAGAACCCTGGCCATTTTCTTCTCCCCTTCAACACAGTGGCAATTGGGCCAATCAGCTAACTCAGCACTGACTGGGGAACAAAAATAGGCAGCAGGGAAAGTCACTTGCTGACTAACTGGCTAAGCTATCAGAACAGCCCATGTTTTTACTTTCTGCTATCTCTGGTCCTGGACATTAGCCACTCCTAATATGAAACACATGCTTTGTCAGAAAATTGGTACTGCACTTGATTTCATCAAGCATTACAGAAATTGTTTAAGTTTTCATTCCATCAGAGCAATATATACATAGAATTAATCATCTTTCAATTGCATCACTGTGATTTAATCTGAAGTAGAACGAGTTGAGCTACTCAGCACTTCGTTATTTTAGAGAGATTCATATCTTTTTGGAATTCTGACATTCCTATCCATTAATGTGGACTGTGGTCTTAGGCTTTAAAAAGAACAGTGTGTTATAAAACATTTAAATAGTTGATTTTCAACCAGGCCTACAATTTTTATAAATTATCCCCAGCTGAATGGTGACTCTTGAGTTACATATAGAAAACAGTGATGTAAAAAGAGTCAATGTAGGCGTGCTCCAACAATATTGGGCTGGGAGTCCCAGGGAGCACATTCACAAGCCAGTATTCAGTATGCTTGTTTATGCTTGCCAATCACATGATTATTTTAGTGTTAAATCTATCCCTACTGACTCCTACTGTTGGTTAGAAGAGGGTACAGTAATGTTGCAAATGGCACATTTTAAAACTAAATAATGTCTGCTGATTGAGTTGTATAAACAAGTATAGTACAAAATTGAACTTTGGCACAAATATGTGCTGCTGCAGATCCAATACCTCAAATTTCATTGGACAGTATCCCTAGTGAACCAGCTTACTTAAAACAAGTCAGTGCTACATTCTACAAAGGAGCACCTTACATGGGACAATTTTAGTTTACACTTGTCAATAGAGCTGGTCATTGTTTAAAAAAAATTTAAAACTTAACCAAAATCTTCATGAAATATTTTAAAATAATAAGAAATAACATGCACCAATGATTGTCATGCAAACTACTTACCCTAACAAAGAATATTCCTCTCTAACTGCTTCCTGCTGTTAAATCCGTTATCACCACATGCCTTTTTACAAGCACAGGAATAATTGCTCTGCTGAGAGCTTTATTGAAACTTGAGTGTGCCCAACACCAAATCAGCTGATAATATTATCAAGAGCCAATTTCAACTTTTAATTTTTGTACTCTTACTATTACTAGAGACTTGAGTGCAAAAATCAAGTCTGACACTCCAGTGTACTACTGAGGGAGTGTTGCACTGTCACAGGTGCCATCTTCTGGATGAGATGTTAAACTCAAACCCCTTCTGCCCTGTCAGATTGATATAAAAGATCCCAGATCACTATATCAAAGAAGAGCAAGGGCATTATCTCTGGTGTCCTGACCATTATTTATCCCTCAACTCACAATCACCAAAACATATTACCTGGTCATTTTCACTACTGTTTGTTAGAGCTTGCAGTGCAGAAATTGGCTGCTACATTTCCAACCCTACAATAGTGACTACACTTCAAAATAATTCATTGATTGTAAAACGCTTTGACTTTTTTCCTGCTCCCAAATCAGTACATCTAGTATCCACCAAGGGTCTTACCTTGATCCCCTCTCATTTCTCATCTACATGCTGCCCGTTGATGGCATCATTTAAAAAGTGTCAGTTTCCACATGTATGCTGACAACATCCAACTCTACCTCGTCACCACCTCTCCAAACACTCCACTGTCTCTAAATTGTCACAATGCATGTCCAACATCCAGCACTGACGAGGAGAAATTTCTTCAAAATAAATACTGGGAAGACTGAAGCCATTGTTTTCAGTCCCCATATAAAAAAAGTTCTGTTCCCTAGCCAGTGACTATCCATCTCCCTGACAACTGTCTTGAGGCTGAACCAGGCTATTCACAGCTTTAGTATTATCTTTGACCTCAGGATGAGCTTCTGACCACATTTATGTGCCATCACAAAAGTTGTTTATTTCCACCTCCATAACATCAGCTAACTCCACCCCTGCTTCAGCTCATCAGCAGCTGAAACGCTCATGCACGCTTTTGTTAGGTCCCAACTTCACTATTCCAATTCCACTTCTGGTCGGCTTCACACTTCTGTGCCGTAAACTTGAGGTCATCCAAATTTCCACTGTTTGTATCTGAACTCGCACCAAGTCCTGTTCACCATCAGCCCTGAGCTCACTGACCTACTTTGGTTCCCGGTTAAGAAATGCTCAATTTTAAAATTTGTATCTTGTTTTCAAATCCCTCCTCCCTGCCTATGTTATCTCCAGCTGCAAAACACTCCATTATCTGTACTTCTCTAATTTTGGACTCGGGCATTTTCAATATTAAGCACTGGTGGCCATACCTTCAGATATCAAGGCTCTAAACACTGGAATTCCCACCCCGAACCTCTCTCCCTCCTTTAAGAGGCCTTTTGACAAAGCTTTTGGTCATTTGCCTAATATCTCCCCATGTGGCTAAGTGGTAGATTTTCCTATACAGCGATCCTGTGAAGCGACTAGCAACATTTTATTACATTAAAGGTGCTCTATAAATACAAGTTGTTGGCATCCTGAGATTGCAAAAAGTGCTATGTAAATGCAAGTCTTGCTTTTCTATTTAACTATCAATCTGATGAAAATCTGTGAAGGCTATTAATAATCTGAGCTCAAATACTACCTGCAATTTAAAAATAAACTGTTTGATGCATGTTCCTAACAACTTATATAAAACCTTTTTTAGTACTATATATTAACTTAGTTATTCTTGTGCCCTACCTGTAATGACTCCATGCTCCCACCAGGATCAAATTTTCAGAAGAGACATCACAACACCATATTCCTGGTACATTATTTTCCATAAATAAACAAAACCTCTTGGTTCACATGTGGTTTGAAATGAAGGAGAAACTGAGAAAGAACTGCTTTTCGGTCAAGAGCTTCTTTATTGTATATTTATTGCTTAAACTATACCTGAAGAATACTACAAAATGTATTTTTTTCCAGCAATAAATATTAAATACAACTTTTTGTTTAGTCGTTCGGTAGTACAGAACTTCAAGTATTGCTGAACAAAAGGACACATCTAAGCTTTCCACATTGCACTCACCAGGACACCTCATAAGAATAACAATATAAAGGGGAAGTAACATTTTATACTCTATGTGAAAAGAGTGCTGATTGGTTGACAAGTGGACTCTAATTGGTAGAGGTGTTGCCATGGAGAATGTCACCAGTGATGGTGACTGACAGTTAACTGCCAAGCACTGTTTGAAATTTAAACGAGTCAGCTTGACCCAGATTGGTCAAGGCATTGCCCTAAAGAATGAACCAGCAAATGGCTGTTATTTATTCTGTTTGGCTGACAACCAATTCAAGATTGCCAGTTGAGCTCACAATGTGGCACGCATTGGCAACTACATATACTACATACACAGGGCCCCATTCTTTGCAGACAAAAGGAACATGTACACACATTGCACCTGTTTCAGCTAGACAAAATGAGTGACAGCCACTCTCTGACTCATTACTCAGGGCAATGCCTTGACCAATCAGGGTCAAGCTGCCTGGTTTAAGTTTCAAACAATGCTTAGCAGTTAACTGTCAGTCACCATCACTGGTGCATTCTCCATGGCAGCGCCACTACCAGAATCCACTTGCCAACCAATCAGTGCTCTATTCACATACAATATAAATTGTTCTTTTCCCCTTATATTTGTATTCTTGCAAAGTGTTCTGATGAGTGCAAGACAAAAAGCTTAGACATGTCTCCTTTTCCCAGCAATACTTTTTTAATTCAATCATGGGATGAGGGCATCACTGGCTAGGCCAGCATTTATTGCCCATCACTAGTTGCCCTTGAGAAGGTGGTGGTGATCTGCCCTCTTGAACTGCTGCAGTCCATGTGTTGTAGGTACACCCACAGTGCTGTTAAGGGAGGAAGTTCCAGGATTCTGACCCAGCAACAGTGAAGCAACAACAATGCCAAGTCAGGGTGGTGAGTGGCTTGGAGGGAAATTTGCAGGCTGTGGTGGTGTTCACATGTGTCTGTTGCCTTTGTCTTTCTAGATGGTAGAGCTCGTGGGTTAAGAAGGTGCTAAGGTGTCTTGGTGAGTTCCTGTGAGTGCATCTTGTAGATGGTACACACTGTTGCCCGTGTGTGTGGATGGTGGAGGGAGTGAATGTTTGTAGATGGGGTGCCAATTAAGTGGGCTGCTTTGTCCTGGGTGGTGTCAAGCTTCTTGAGGGTTGTTGGAGCTGCACTCATCCAGGCAAGTGAAGAGTATTCCATCACACTCCTGACCTGTGCCTTGTAGATGGTGGACAGGTTCTGGGGAATCAGGAGGTGAGTTACTCACTGCAGGATTCCTAGTCTCTGACCTGCTCTTGTAGCCACAGTATTCATATGGCTAGTCCAGTTCAGTTTCTGAACAATGGTAACCCCCCCCCCCCGCCCAGAATGTTAATAGCGGGGGATTCAGTGATGGTAATGCCACTGAATGTCATGGGGCAATGGTCAGATTCTCTCTTGTTGGAGATGATCATTGCCTGTGGCACTTGTACTACAAATAGTACTTGCTACTTGTCAGCCCAATCCTGGGTATTGTCCAGGTCCTGGTGCATTTGGACATGGACTACTTCAGTATCTGAGGAGTCATGAATGGTGCTGAACATTGTGCAATCAGCGGTGACCAGCCCCACTTCTGACCTTATGATGGCGAGAAGTTCATTGATAAAGCAGCTAAAGATGGTTGGGCCTAGCACACTACCCTGAGGAATAACTGTGCAAATAATCCCATTGGTAGAGAACAGCACATTGGGGTAATGAAAATTCATTGCTTCCAAAAGAAAATCAACGAAATGCTGAATAAGCAGCCAAAATGGGTCTTGCCCAGAATAGTTTTTGGATGTGCATTTACACTCCATTGATTCCACTTCCACCCCCACCAACAACCCCACATCTTAAGCACTTTTTCTCACAAATGGTGATGGAATCCAGAACTCTCTTGCCCAAATGGCTATGGATGTTAAGTCAATTTAAACTTTCAATTCTGAGAACAATTTATTTCATTAGTTAATGATCGAATAGAAAACAACTCAGGCTCAAGGGGTCGAATGGCCTTTGAGCTTTGGTGCTTTGAACAATGCAGGAATCAGCCAAGTTCAACCTCACAATCTTTATGCCTCAGAAGCACATCAATTGCTGCATTTTCCCCAGATTATCTGGTTACTATCAGATTGCTGTTTGTGGGAGCTTGTTGTGCACAAAATGGCTGCTATGTTTTGTACACAGTGACTACACTTCAAAAGTACTTCATTGGCTGTGAAGTACTTTGGGGATGTCCTGATGTCATGAAATGTGCTGTTTAAATGCAAGTCTTTCTTTCACCAAGTAATTTCACCTATGATGTCACCTGGCATATACTCAGCGAGTATCTGACATAGTTTATAGGAGAGCTAAAGGATTCATTCAGTTTGGAAAGACATTATAGTAACAGCGCGAGGGACTACAGTCTTTCAAAATCCAGACTGTAGTAGATGGCACATTCGGAACTTTGCAAGTTCCTACCAATAAACTCCTCAACTTACATATTGAAAGGAACACCACTCATTGAATGCATACATTGAGGGTGACCAGGTGCAAAGTGCCCTTCTTATGAGTACCAGATGTTCTGGAATTTAGCGCTGTGCATTCATCCCTCCATTAGCTCTTCCAGAAAGATAGCTAAGGGAACTTAGGGTGATGCCGAATTGCTCTTGCTGTCATGGATAATGATTCCGCTAACAGTTCCAACCACAACAATGGCTTAGGAGCAGCAGGAGGGATACGCCTCCACTAGAATCATCAATGAGATGACCACTAGGATTCTAACATCTCTTCATGATCACTGCCAACCATGGAATTGTGTTCCATCATACTGTCAGTGTTTGCAAAGGGCAGGAGGGAAAACTCAAAAAAGACAAAACAAAAAATATCAGCAATGGTGCTGAGATTAGAAATACAAAATATGTTCTATATATAATCTTAATTCATTGGGCACTAGTTAAGGTGCTGAAATGAAGTAAGCTAAATCTTACAGAGAATAGACATTAAGGAGAGCTGGGATCATGTTATCCGTCAACATTACATCAAAGAAAGCTGGATATTCACGAACCACGAGAGAATTTCAGAGATAAAAACAAAAAAACTGCAGATGCTGGAAATCCAAAACAAAAACAGAATTACCTGGAAAAACTCAGCAGGTCTGGCAGCATCGGCGGAGAAAAAAAGAGTTGACGTTTCGAGTCCTCATGACCCTTCGATTGCAGATCTGCCGAAGGGTCATGAGGACTCGAAACGTCAACTCTTTTGTTCTCCGCCGATGCTGCCAGACCTGCTGGGTTTTTCCAGGTAATTCTGTTTTTGTTTTGAGAGAATTTCAGAAGCTAGTTATGTTATCTGAACTTAGAGATTATTAAGAGTTTTCATCACACTTGCAGGCACAATATATAACATACCTAGACAATGAAGCAGAAGAAGAGGTATCCCAACCCTCACACATCAATTTTCTCTTGGATAGACAGCATGAGTATAGAAAGAAGTTAGGCCTTGTACCTAAGACCCCCTTAGGTCAGAGTGTAAGAGAACCAGGGAGCAAGGCAACAGGAGCCTAAGCAGATACGCCAAACCTACTTTTTCAGGCCCTCCTTGTATCTTCAGGCCAGCCTCTTGTGCACGGAGGCCTCCTTGTCAGAGTGTAAAGCTGCGCAAGGGAGACGTGAGCCTATGCTGTGTGTATCAGCAAGCCATACAGAAGTGCCAGCTTGTCAAATTAGTGTACTGTGAGGCCTAGACAGACACAGCACACTTCAAATGTACTACACCTGGCCAGTGTTAAAGAGGGAAAAAGAATATGAGAGCTATATTATTGCATTTGAGAACCAACAGCATAGATCAAAACTGATACCAGGTCTCAGAAATCTAAGCTATAAGGATTTATTGAAGAAGTGATACCTATTTTCACCAGAAAACAAGAGGCCTTCAGGAGACCTAATAGGTTTAAAAATTATAAATGGGTTTGCTAAAGCTGATGTGGGTGATTTGTTTACAATGAATGGAATCAAAAATTGGGAGATATAAGTTTGAAAATTATGAGTTAATAGGGACTTCAGGCAGAACCAATTCACACAAGGAGTGTCAAATATGTCACTAGACTAGGTGACTGAAGTACATAATATAAATGAGTTCCGCCAGAGGTAAGTTTCTGGAGAAAGACATGATTAAAAGGACATAAGAGTAGAAATGAGTGACAGCAATGTTATCATACAGACACTTAACACACGTGTCAAATTCCTCCGCACTATTTTAATGGATACATTACCTCAGGTTAACACCTCCATTAAAATAGTGGAAAGAGGAACTTGATATGAGTGCCTGCATCATAACATTGTTGAGAAGGCAGGAAAATAGGGTTGAGATCCACTACAAATGTGTAGGCTTATTGGACCAGCTGTCCTTTTCCTGTTCCTAAAATGCCTATGAATAGGCCAACTAATTTGGGGCAATGCCACATTTTATGAATTTCTACACTTACAAGCTGTAGCACGTTTATTGCGTTTTGCAGCGGCAATGAAAATGCGGGTCACTGAACATATTTGAATTATATCAAATCACTTTCTGTATTAAGTCACTTGCCTTTAGTAATGAAGCTAGGCTTCCTTACCTTTATGTCTTAGGGTAACACTTCAGACTGCAAAGCCGCTTTACCCACTGAGACATCATGACAATTTTACAGCCACAAAACTTCTATGGTGACAGCAACTTGCATTTACATTGTGACTTTCAGAGGGAGAAAAAGCACAGAGAAAAGCACAGAGGTTTAAGATGGTAATTTTAGAGCTGGATGCCTAGACAGCTGAAGGCACAGCCACCAATGGAGGGGTGATGCAAATTGGTGATGAGGCCAGAATTGGGAGAATACAAGTGTTCATGGAGAGTTGGAAAAGGTTACAGAGATAGGGAGGACCAAGGACAGGAGGGATTTGAACACAAGAATGAGAGTTTTTAATTTGCGGTGTTGCTGGACTGGGAAAATATGGCACCAACCCACATGGAGATATTAGATCAGAGGATGAAAGGTTGCTCAAAGAAGTCGGCTTTGAAGGGTGTCTTAAAAGAGGAAGGAGAGGTAGAGAGGCATAGGAAGGGTATTCCAGAGCTTAGGATCTAGGCAACTTGAGGTGCAGCCACCAATAGTGGAACAATTAAAATCAGGCAGAAGGATTGTGATATAATTAAAGAAATTAGCATAGAGAGGGAAGAGGTTCTGAGTGGTCTGGCAGGCTTAAAAGTTGATAAATCTCCAGGTCTGGATGAAATGTATCCCAGGCTGTTGAGTGAGGCAAGGGAGGAGATAGCTGGGGCGCCGGCAATAATTTTCAATACTTCTCTGACCACAGGAGAGGTGCCAGAGGACTGGAAGACAGCCAATGTGGTACCATTATTCAAAAAGGGATAAACCAGAGAACAAAAGGCCAGTCAGTCTAACCTCAGTGGTGGGGAAACTATTGGAAGCAATTCAGAGGGACAGAATTAATCTATACTTGGAGAGGCAGGGATTAATCAAGGACAGTCAGCATAGTTTTGTTAAGGGGAGGTCATGTATGACCAATTTGATTGAATTTTTCAAAGAGGTGACCAGGTGTGTAGATGAGGGCAATGCATTTGACATAATCTACTTGGACTTCAGCAAGGCTTTTGATAAGGTCCCACATGGGAGACTGATAATGAAGGATCCAAGGCAATTTGGCGAATTGGATCCAGAATTGGCTGAGTGGCAGGAAGCAGAAGATGATGGTCGAGCGGTGTTCTTGTGACTGGATGCCTGTGTCCAGTGGGGTTCCACAAGGATCGATGTTGGGTCTCTTGCTGTTTGTGGTATATATAAACGATTCAGACTTGAATGTAGGAGGGTTGATCAGTAAGTTTGCGGATGACACAAAAATTGGTGGGGTGGTAAATAGTGAGGAGGATAGCCTTAGATTATAGGAGAATATAGACGGGTTGGTCAGATGGGCTGATCAGTGGCAAATGGAATTTAATTCAGATAAGTGTGAGGTGATGCACTTGGGCAGGACAATCAAGGCACGGGAATACATGGTGAATGATAGGGCCCTGGGAAGTATTGAGGATCAAAGGAACCTTGATGTGCATGTCCACCAGTCCCTTAAGGTAGCAGGACAGGTAAATAAGGTGGTTAAGGCGGCATACGAGATACTTGCCTTTATTAGCCGAGGCATAGAATATAAGAGCAGGGAGGTTATGCTGGAACTGTATAAAATGCTGGTTAGGCCACAGCTAGAGTATTGCATGCAGTTCTTGAATCCGCATTATAGGAAGGATGTGGTTGCACTAGAGAGAGTGCAGAGAGTACCAGGCTGTTGCCTGGGCTGGAGAGTTTTAGTTATTAGGAGAGATTGGATAGACTGGGCTAATTTTCCCTGGAGCAGAGGCTATTAAAGGATTGAGGTGTATAAAATTATGAGGGGCAAAGATAGGGTAGACAGGAAGGAACTTTTCCCCTTGGTGGTGGGATCAATAACCAGGAGCATAGATTTAAGGTTAGGAAGAAGTTTTTCACCCAGAGGGTGGTGGGAATCTGGAACTCACTGCTTGAAAGGGTGGTGGAGGCAGATACCCTCATAACACTTAAGAAGTATTTGGATGTACGCTTGCAATGCCATGGCATACAAGGCTATGGGCCTAGTGCTGCAAATGGGATTAGAATAGTTAGATACTTGTTTGACCGACGCAGACTCAATGGGCCAAAGAGCCTTTTTCTGTGCTGTAGACCTCTGTGACTCTATGCTCTTCTGGTGGCTGCTGGTGGTGGAGGCGTCAGCTTAGGAGATCAGTTGAGAGTCATGGCCAAGTCCAAGAATCACCTCAACCACAATCAGTCCAGCAATAATCTTTCAGGTTAAACCAATTAAACCAAATCAACAAAATTGGGATAAATCAGGCACAGCCCCTAATTCAGGTCAGCTGTAAATCAGTCCAGCAAGTGGCACAGGACTGGGATCAAAAAGCCTAAGTCTTATTGATTTGAACCCCTGAAAGGAGTTGATCCTGAGGAACATATGGTTTGCCAAGAAACACAACAAAAAAGGAGCAGAGAAGGTTGAAAGCAAAAAATAAAATGGCTATCACTAAGAAAAGGATTGACAGTTTTAACAATTTAAGATCTACTGTCCTTGAGGAGGGCAGCCCTATGATACATCGTATTCCAAATTGTTTATTTTGAATAAAACCCAAAACTTAAAAAAAAACTGAAATCAGGATGCTCAAGAGGCTAAAATTAGAGAAGCACAGATATCTCAGAGAGTTGTGGGGCTAGAAATTACAGAGACAGGGAGGGGTGAAGCCACAGAGGGATTTGAAAACAAGAATAAGGATTTTAAGATCAAGATGTGATGGATGGGATCCAATGTAGATCAACGAACACATGGGGTGATACGGGAACAGAACTTAAGTCATTCAGATGTAAAATTGGCACCGAGGGTTTTCTGCCAGTATATAAACCACACAATTTTAATCTCCATTGTAATATTTGACCTGTAATGTGCCATAGTAGCAAGTTGAAAATCTACATTGGTGACCCAATTATTTAGGACTAAATAGCCGATAGTATAAAAACCTCTACCAATAACTAAAAGAGTGTTTACGCCATCTATATTTCCACATAATGTGCAGAAAGCACCCTCAAAAATGGGCATATTTTTGGATCAATGTTTAGTTACAGCATGGAAAGTTATCAGTAACTCCGTAACCAACCATTTCACTAATTTTGACATTCTGACATCACATTCTTCAGCTAACGTGATTTCCAAAATGGCAACCAAAGAGCTCAGTGAGCAACCAAGCTGAATTCAGATCTTCCAACCACAGAATCTTTTCCATGTATTTTGTCCAATTTTCACCTCCATGTCTTGAAGCCAATAATTCTTGCTAGGTATGTTTCTATGGGCACTATCAGCCCTCCAGTACCTTGGTGCAGAATCATTATGGCGTAGAAGGTGGTCAATTGGCACATCAAGCGGTGCCAGCTCTCTGTGGAGCAATACAATCTGTGCTATTCCCCCACTGTATCACTCCCCTCAGTCTTCATTGCTCCAAAGGGAACAACCCCAGCTTCTCTAACATTCCTGGAATCATCCTGATAAACTTGTCAAGGACCTTCAGATCCTTCCTTGTTCAAGTGATTATTTTTCAGGCACAGCTTAGAAACCGTGTCCTTAAAATCACGTGGAGATTCTATCCGGTGCAAGGATGGCAGACACCCAGAGGAGTGGTAAAAATGGTTGAAATCGGTGTCAATGCTGTTTCTTTAGAGGACTGGCTAGCCTGCCAATGTTATGGTAGGAGAATCCCTGCAAAATTTCAGCACCTGAATGTTTGTAAACTATTTGGCCTTGAAAGGCATCCCAGCCAAGTCAAATCCTGTTCTCATCAGATGCCAGCAGACAGGTATTTTCCAGCTGAGGTCACTAGATAGCATTCCAGAATGGGAAACCTGGCTGATTGTTTCCACCCTCAAACCCAGAGGCATTGAGGGTATCCGTCATGTTCCAAACTGCTGAGAGCAACTAATTCACCACAGTTCAGCAACTGAACCTGATCCTTCTACTCTGCATGATTTGGTAATAGGTGATTTAAAAAGGTTTTTACCTTCTCTTAGAGTAATATAGCATTTGCCTAGTATAAATAGAATACCTTCAATGCCCTTTTCATGCACATAATGCAAAACTGCACAACAGGGCAAGCAATGAGTTGCAGCCAATCTCCAGTGAAAATAAAACAAATTTCATAGCAAGTATTATTGCCCACGTTCATGGGATTGTTGCAATTTCAAACTTTTATTTCCAAATTTGGAAGGCTAAGGAAACAGTTAAGTGATGTAACTATGTCATCATGGTGCAATAACTGTGGAAATAAGGTTCACAGTTTATTGTTTCTGTGAATGCTATTTTTAAAAGCTCTTTACTTCAATTATACACAGCTATATCCTAAACATTGCAGTGTGGTTTGCTCAGAAATAAATTGAAAATACATTTAAAATGTATGCATTCATTCAATTAAGCTGCAGGAAATGTACTGTCCACACCAAATTTACTAAATGCCAACCAGTAAACATGGAGAATAAACACACTTTTATAATATAATATTGTGTGAACAGACTCCATTATATGTGGTTTCCCTACTATGAAACACTGAATCAGTGTGCTTCCCCTCCCCCAACACGTTGCTGAGGCAATCCACGCCATCTGCATGGTGAATATTTCAAATTTTACACTTTTCCCAGGGTTTAAAAAACAAAAAACTCTGAGCACCAAAATATTCATTCGTGCATTTAAACGATCCACACTTAAACATACAAAAATGGTAGCCATACCTATCCGTGACCTAGTTTCACGAAAGAAGCAATTGTTATCACTATGTATACAATGTGTCATGTGTAAAATCAATACATTATAACCTCTGTGCTTTTGAACACTAGTCTGCAATTGTATGAGCGACCACATGCACATATATTTCATTCATTTCACCCAAAACGTGTTTTTATAGAAAACAAATGATAATTAACTATGAAAGAACAACTCGTTAAGCCTCTACTTCAACCCATATTTTTTTCCTAATGAACACTGCTTGATTTTAAGGATCCCTGAATGACAGTAATTAATATTCCCAAGTCACAGAAAGTACCATTTAGCAACAACCCCCATCTCCAAACTGTAAGCACCCCTCCCCCACCAAACCAAAACTATTTCAGTTTAACTGCTTTTAAAAAAGTCAGAACAAATAATATAACCCAAGTAACATCTTGAAAAGTTGTTTAGATCAATGCTGTGTCTATATATAAACATCTTACCTTATACAATGCTGGTTTAAAAAAAAACCCAGAGCTTGTTTTCACTTCCACAAACAACGAAAAGCTCCAACTACTTTTTTGTGTGTTTTTAAAATATATATATGTATTTTTCAAAAAGGTTTAAAAGAAGCGTTTTTCACGTATTACTCATCACCAGGCTATCTCTCTCTCTCTTCTGTAGTCGGTCAATATGTGCCTCGGAAAGGCCTATAATTGGAAGAATATCAACTATAGTTCGCATGTATGTCTTGATCCAAAGCTAATGACACCGAAACGATGTGGTGGCGAATGGAAATGAGGAGGGAGGGAAAATATAGAGAGAGAGAGAGGGAGAGGAGTCGGTGGGGGAGGGGTGAGAGAGAGAGAGAGAGAGAGAGGTAAAAGTTGATCGCAGAATGGCGTCAGAAGCTGCTGCTGGTTTCTAAAACATTCATTTCCCAGACTGAGTGAGTGAATGTGAGAGAAGGAAACAGCAACGGCCGCGCAGACAGGCACCGAGACACTGAAGCTCAGCTCAGCGCCAGGCAACCAGCCAGTGACCCGCAAGGGGAAAACCAGCCTCCCCTTTCCCGACTCCCCCACCCAACCCTCCCCACCACACTCAATCCAACCACTCAACCCTCTCCCAAACTCCCCCACCTCCCTACTCAACCCTCCCCACCCCCACTCAACCCTCCCCACCCCACTCAATCCTCCCACTCAACCCTCTCCCAAACTCCCCCACCTCCCTACTCAACCCTCCCCACCCCACTCAATCCTCCCACTCCACCCTCTCCCAAACTCCCCCACCCCCCTACTCAACCCTCCCCACCCCACCCTCCCCACCCCCCCACTCAACCCTCCCCACCCTCCCCCACCCCCACTCAACCCTCCCCACCACACTCAATCCTCCCACTGAACCCTCTCCCAAACTCCCCCACCCCCCTACTCAACCCTCCCCCACCCCCACTCAACCCTCCCCCACCCCCACTCAACCCTCCCCCACCCCCACTCAACCCTCACCCAACCTCCCCCACCCTCCCCCAGCCCCCACTCAATCCTCCCACTCAACCCTCCCCACCCCCACTCAACCCTCTCCCAAACTCCCCCACCTCCCTACTCAACCCTCCCCACCCCACCCCCACTCAACCCTCCCCACCACACTCAATCCTCCCACTCAACCCTCTCCCAAACTCCCCCTCCCCCTACTCAACTCTCCCCCACCCCACTCCACCCCCCCCACACACCCCACCCCTCCACCCCACCCTTCCCCACCACATACCTACCCCTCTCCCCCACATACTCCACCCCACCCCTCCAGCACCCCAACCCCCCAACCCTCGCCCCACACACCCCACCCCTCGCCCCACCACCACCTCACCCTTCCCCACCCCCTCACCTCTCCACCCCATACCCCCACCCCTCCCCACCCCACACCTTCGCCCCTCCCCCCACACACCCCGCCCCTCCCCCCACACACCCCACACTATTCCCCCAACACTCTTTCCCCAACGCTCTTTCCCCCACTCCGACTCCCCTCTCCCACACCCATGTCCCACTCCACGGCCCCACTCCTCAGAACCCACTCCCTTCTCTCGACACCCCCACCACACTCCCTTACCCACACCCCAATCCCCTCCCCACTCCCCTCCCCACACACCCCCCACAATCCTCCCCCCACCACTCTCTACTCCCCCCACCACCCTCACCCCCCACTCCCACACCTGCCCCATCCCCCCCACATCCTCCCTCACTCCCCTCCCTTCTCCCAAATGCTCACTCTCCCCACCTCCCTTCCCCCACAACCTCACTCCTCTCCCCCACACCCCTCCCCTCCCCACACACACAAACAACCCCTCTCTGCCCACCATCCTCACCCCACACCCCCACCCCACTACCCTATCCCCACACCACTCTCCTCCCCTCCCCTCCACAATCCCTCCCCCACGCACACAAACCCCCACCCAACTCCCCACTCCCCTCCCTCCCCTCCTCTCCATTTCCCTACCCCCATTGCCACACCCCCCACTCTCCTCCCCTTCCCTAACAACCTCACTCCCTTCCAATCCCCCACACCCTCACACCCTCCCCTCCTCCACATCCCCGCTCCCCTCCTCACCCCCCACTCATCTCAACACACGCATTCCCCTCCCCCACAACCACACTCCCCTTCCCACACACCCTCACTTGCTCACCCCCACTCCCCTCCCCTAGATAACCCCACTCCCACATCCCCTCATGCACATACCCTCTCCCATTCCTCTCCCCCACACACCCCCACAACCCCCACTCCCCTCCACTGAAAACCCTGGCCCCGTCCCCCCACACCCCCACTGCCCACTCCCCGCCATCCCCCCAAGTTCCCCCTCCCCCTCAACTCCCCTACCCCCACCCTGCTCACTCCATATCCCCACTCCTCTCCTGCACACCCCCACTCCCTTCTCCACCACACCCTCACTTCCCTCCCCCTCCCCAACACCCCCACTCCCCTCCCCCAAGTCTCCACACCCCTCCCCCCAATGCCCCCATGCCCTTCCCCCAGCACCTCCACTCCCTGCCCCCCAAAATAATCCACCCCCTCCCCCATACCCTCATCCCCACAACCCCCTCCCCTACACCCATGTTACATTACAACCACCTCTTCTCCCTCCCCTACATCCTCCTCCTCCATCTTCCCCCTCTCCCCTTCCCTCCTCCTTCCCCTCCCCCTCCTCTCCCCAACCCCCTCCACCCCATCGCCCTCCCCTCCCCATCTTCCCCACCATCCCCCTCCACCCACACCCCCTTCTCTACCCCTCCCCTCCCTCCCCTCCCCTCCCTCCCCTCCCCTCCCCTCCCCTCCCCCCCCTCCCTCCCCTCCCCTCCCTCCCCTCCCCTCCCTCACTCCACTCCCCTCATCCCCACCCCCATCCCCCCTCCCCCCTCATGCTCCCATCCCCCAATGCCCTCCACCCCCCCACCCCTTCATATCCCCCAATGCCCCACCATCTCCACTCAGCCCCCATCCCCCACCCCCTCATCGCCCCCTCCCCATCCCTCTCCCCCTGTTTCTTTCCCCCCTCATCCCCCCTTTCCCCCTTCACTCTTTTATATCTCTCCTACATATATGCGTTAGTTTTTGCATTTTATTCCATGGCATGTGACACAGCTTTCTTTAAAATTCCAGTTGTATGTCTGCTTTCTCACAGAAGGTCTCTCACTATATATGAGCATTCATTCTTGCGTTATTTGGCATGGCTGGTTATACAGCTTTTAAAATTCAAATTATACGTCTGCTTTCTCACACAACTTCAATAGATTCTTAAAATGATCCCAGGACATACCAAACAGATTTTTGTTTTAAGTTTTAAAAACACAGGCATTTGCTACTCCGTCCATGGGGGGGGGGGGGGCGCGGGGGAAGGGTGTTCCCAGCCACAGATCCGACTTTCATCCTGCTGCATGTTTTTTTTTTATTTATCATTTTGTACGTGTTTCTGCTCCACGCCAGATCGAACTCTGCTCCACGCCAGAGGACATGATTTCACACACAAAAAAAAATCTAACATACATACATTCAACAACGTGCTGCAAGCTCGGATCGAAATGCAATCCGCACATTAGAATTAAAGTAACCAATTCAACTTCAAACAAGTCTAGACTGCAACTGAATCTATTAATGCAATGCCCTGGTGCATCGAAATAAGTGAAAAATGGTTTGTTATTTCGCTGTGCAATGTATTCAATGGTAACAGTTTTTTTTTGCACCATGTGCTGCCCTTCCCCCAGCCACGCTGGGAGAGCCTGTGTGTGTGTGTGTGTGTGTGTGTTTTTTCTGCCTGCCTGGTCACCGTGTGGGTGATTGATTCTCCTTTCCTCTTGCTCAGTCATTCAGATTTGAAAGTAAATAACAAGTTGACATCATTACAGGTCTCTGCATTACAGTGACACATTCGCAGCTTTACCGTACCACCCCGAAATGTGGCGCCCCACTTCCGCCAGTACAAAGGGGGTGGGGGGGGGGGGGGAGGAAGGGACGGCTCACTCTCTGCAGCAGGAAAATATATGCAACTCATCTCTCTCTCTCTTTCGAACGAAGAAACACATACCCAGTTTTGCAAATTTAGGTCAACCTAAAGCGCAGTACAACTGAACACTGCATCTGTTTAATAAGTGTTTCAATCACAAGGAAAATGCCCACTCCTCCTTTGCGGCATTTTACTTTTAGGATTTGACACGATGATGGAAACACGTTTGTTGCCATCTTCACACGTTTTGCGTTTGATAATTTGCTGTTAATCGAATTAAGTCTGATTGACAGCTCATTTGTGTAGCTCTGGCTCCTGTAATCTGATTGTTTTGGTATTGTGAAGATGAACTTGACCTGTTCCCCAGAATGGCATTGTTTCTTTTGTGCTCCCCTGTACAGACCTTACCCAGTGTATCTTGTTTAAAAAGGGTATGCAATGCAAAGCGCAAGCAAGGTGTCCACCAAGATTTTTCTAATAAATCGTAAACTATATTTTATGCAAATAATTTTCACAAACAACAACTCTTATTTCTTTAGCTCCTTTAACATAATAAAACCTCCCGAAGTGGGTCACAGAAGCATTATTAAAAATATGACACCAAGCCACATCGATTCATAGAATGGTCACAGCGCAGAAGGAGACCATTCGGGCCATTGTATTCATGCTGGTTCTCTGCAAGAATAACTCAACTAGTCCCACTCTCACTACCTTTTCCAACCTTTAGCCCTACAATTTTTTTCTCATACGAACATCCAAATTAGGAATAGGAGTAGGCCACTCGGCCCCTCATATCTGCTCTGCCATTCAGTAAGATAGAACCATAGAAAAGTTACAGCGCAGAAAGAGGCTATTCTGCCCATCATGTCTGTGCTGGCCAGAAAAAAGATGAAAAAGAAACTAGCTGCTCATTTTAATCCTGCTTTCCAGCACCTGCTTTATCTTGGCCTTCATGTTTCTGGATAACCCAAAGCGACTCTAGTACCATCCTTTTCTTTTGTAGGGACATGTCAACACTTTGCCCGTAGAATCTCACTTTTGAATGCCTCCCGCTGATTTGACACTGTTTTCCCTTCTAATAGCTGTATCCAGTCCATTCTCGCCAGCTCACCTCTGAGCTTCGTAAAATTAGTCTTCCCCAGTTTAGAACTGTACTCCTGTTCTATCTTTTCTCTTTTCCATAATAATGCTAAATCTAACTATTATGGTCACTATCTGCAAAATGATCCCCCACTGCTACTTTATCCACTTGCCCAGCTTCATTTCCTAACACTAAATCTAGAATTGCAACCCCTCCTTGTTAGGCTTGTTACATGCTGGCTAAGAAAGTTCTCTTGAATGCAGTTCAAAAACTTTGCGCTCACTATGCCCTTCACACTGTTCATACCCCAACTGATATTAGGGTAGTTGAAGTCTCCAACTATTACTGCCCTATCATTTTTGCACTCAGAAATCTGCCTACATATTTGCTCTCCTAACTCTCATCAACTATTTGGGGTTCCATAGTACACTCCTAGCAGTGTCGCTGCCCGTTTTTTTTATTTCTGTACTCAACCCATATGGCCTCATTTGATGCATCATTTAGTACATCATTCCTCCTCACAGCTGTAATTGATTCTTTAACCAATAATGCTCTACCCCTACATTTTTATCCCCCTCCCTATCCTGTCTGAAAATTCTATATCCAGCGATGTTGAGCTGCCATTTTTGCCCCTCCTTAAGCCAAGTTTCTGTTATAGCAACAATATCATGTTGCCATGTGTCTATGTGTGTCCTCAGCTCATCGGCTTTATTTGATATACACTTTGTATTTACTATTATACCTTTTAACACTACCAAATTCCTGCGCTGTGCACTTTTTAACCTGTTCTTCTCCAGTCTTTCAGAGTCACTCACTAATTCTCCACCTCCTGTTCCCTGCTCTGACTTTGCCCTCAGTTTCCTACCCCACTGCCAATCTTGTTTAAACCCCCCAAAGACGGTGGCTGGTCTGAATGTAATCTCAACCCCATATTCCTGCCTACCCTTGATAACCTTTCACCTCCTTGTTAATCAAGAATTTATTTAACTCTGCCTTAAAAATATTCAAAATCTCTACTTCCACCGCCTGATGAGGAAGAGACTTCCAAAGGCTCACAACCCTCTGAGAGAAAAAAAATTCTCCTCATTTCTGTCTTAAATAAGCGACCCCTTATTTTTAAACAGTGACCCCTAGTTCTAGCTTCTTTCCACAACCACCCTGTCAAGACTCCTCAGGATTTTAAAGGTTTCAATTAAGTCGCCTCCTACTCTTCTAAATTCTAGAGGGTACAAGCAGAACCTGTCCAGCCTTTCCTCATAAGACAACCCGACCATTCCTGGGCCAGAATTTTCCGTTTGGCATGCGGACATGTGCCTGACATGCTTGAGATAAAATGATGCGCGATGATGTCAGGCGAGTGTCCCGATGTCATCGCGCACTTGCACGATATTTCGGTCAGCGGGCACACGCAGGAGTTGGCAGCTTGCCTGCCGACAATTAACAAGCCTATTAAGGCCAGGCCTTTGGATTTTTTATGAAACCTCATTCACGGGTGGGATGATGTATCCAACAGCAATTAAGAATAAAATAAAAATGTTTAAATCTCATTTATAACGTTCTTGCTCATGTGACTCTGTCACATGAGGGGACATGTTAACCTTATATTTTAAATCTTCATTTGTAATGCTATAAATCTTCAGCTCCCTGAGGCAGCTCTGTGCCTTCAGGGAGTTTTCAGTGCACGCACCTGTGCGTGTGCGCTGACTTCCAAGCTCATGCTCCTTCTGCCCCCACCCAGCAGCGTTGCAGCGCGTGATTCACACTGGCTGGTTGTTAATTGGCCAGCCTGTGTGAAATCGTGTTCGGGACCCGATTGCGGACAGCGGTCAGTTTTGCAGCTGCTTCAGGGCCCACCTGCCACACCGGCCAGACGAGGTAAAAATTGTATTTTTGTAAATTGTAAATTGTATCTCTGGTATTAGTCTAGTGAACCTTCTCTGAACTGCTTCTAATGCATTTACATCTTTCTTTAAATAAAGTGTACTGTACATAATATTCCAGATGTGGTCTCACCGATGCCCTGTACAAATGAAGCATAACCTCCCCACTTTTGTAATCAATTCCCCTCACAATAAATGATAACATTCTATTAGCTTTCCTAATTACCTGCTGTACCTGAATACTAACCTTTTGTGATCCATGCACTAGGACACCCAGATCCCTCTGAATCTCAGAGCTCTGCAATCTCTCACCATTTAAAAATAAACTTTTTTATTCTTCCTGCCAAAACTAATGATTTCACATTTGCCCACATTATACTCCATTTGCCAGATCTTTGCCCACTAACTTAACCTATCTATATCACTCCCTACGTCCTCTTCACAATTTACTTTCCTACTTAACTTTTTGTTGTCAGAAAATTTGGAAACTGTTCCTTTGGTCCCTTCATCCAAGTCATTTACATAAATTGTAAAAATGTTGAGGCCCCAACACTGATCCCTGTGACACACCACTCATCATATCCTGCCAACCAGAAAAAGGCCCATTTATGCCACTCTCTGCTTCCTGTTAGCTAGCCAATCTTCTATCCATGCCAATATGCTACTCCCTACACCATGAGCTTTTATTTTCTGCAATAACCTTTGATGTGGCACTTTATCAAATACTTTCTGGAAATCTAAGTACAGTACATCCACTAGTTCCCCATTATCCAGAGCACATGTGACTCCTTAAAAGAAATCCAATAAATTGGTTAAACACAAAGCCATGTTTACTCTGCCTGATTGCCTTGAATTTTTCAAAATACCTTGCTATAACACCTTTAATAATAGCTTCTAACATTTTCCCTATGACAGATGTTAGGCTAACTGGCCTCTAGTTTCCTGCTTTTTGTCTCCTTCCCCTTTTGAATAAAGGAGTTATATTTGCTATTTTCCAGTTTAATGGAACCTTCCCCCAAATTGAGTGAATTTTGGAAAATTAAAACTAGTGCATCAATTATCTTACCAGTCACTTCTTTCAAGAATTTCGGGTGAAGTCCATCCGGACCTGGGGATTTGTCAGCCTGCAGCCCCAACAATTTGCTCAATACCACTTCCCTGGTGATTGTAATTTTCCTGAGTTCCTCCCTCCCTTCCATTTCCTGATTTACAGCTATTTCTGGGATGTTACTTATGTCCTCTAAAGTGAAGACTGAAGCAAAATATCTGTTTAATTCATCTGCCATCTCCCTACTTTCCATTATCAATTCCCCAGATGCACTCTCTATAGAACCAACGCTCACTTTGTTAACCTTCTTCTTATTCAAATATCTATAGGAACTCTTACTATCCGTCTTTATATTATTAGCAAGCTTTCTCTCATATTCTAAATTTTCTATCCTTATTAATCTTTTTGTCATTCTTTTCCAATCTTCTAACCTGCCACCCATCTTTCCATAATTACATGTTTTTTCTTTAAGTTTGTTACTGTCTTTAACTTTTTTAGTCAACCACAGATGGTGGGCCCTCTCCTTGGAATTTTTCTTGCTCATTGGAATGTATACATTCTGTTTATTCTGAAACATCCCTTTATATGTGTGCCAGTGAACATCTATTGACATATCCCTTAGCCTCATTGGCCAGTTTACTTTAGCTGCTATGCTTTCATGCCCTTATAATTGCCCTTATTTAAGTTTTAAATACGAGTCTTGTACGCACTCATTTCTCCCTTAAAATGAATGTAAAATTCAATCATATCATGATCGCTGCCACCGAGGGGTGCCTTCACTAGGAAGTTAGCAATTAATCCTATCTCATTGCTCAATACCAGGCCCGGTATAGCCTGCTCCCTGGTTGGTCCCAGAACATGCTGATCCAAGAAACTATGCCAAAAACATTCTATGGACTCCTCATCTATGCTACCTTTGCCCATCTGATTTTTCCAGTCTATATGTAGATTAAAATCCCCCATGATTATTGCTGTACCTTTATAGCAAGCTCACACTATCTCTTCTTTTATACTCTGTTCTACTGTCTAGTTACAATTAGGGAGCCTGTCTACCATTCCCACAAGTGATTCTTGCCTTTATAATTCCTCATCTCAACCCAAACCACTTCTATATCCTGGTTTCCTGAACTTAGCCCATCCTTCTCTAATGTGCTAATACCATCATTAATTAACAGAGCCATCCCTCCACATTTTCCTAACTTCTTGTCCATCCTAAATGTCATGTACCCCTCAATATTCAGGTCCCAATCTATGTCATCATGTAGCCATGTCTCTGTAATGGCTATCAGATCGAACTTATTTATTTCTATTTGTGTATCAGTTCATTTGTTTTGTTTCGAATGCTACATGCATTTAGATACAGAGCCTTTAGTTTTGCCTTTTTATTACTTTGTAGCATCTAGCCTTATTGGCTAATTTACTCTTAGAATTGTATTCTTTGTCCTTTCCTGTCACAATCTGTTTATCATGTCCCATATTAACACTTGTCTCTTTTGCTTTGTCTCTACTCTTTGGTTTGCCACATCTCCCCAAATTTAATAAAAGCAAAATGCTGCGGATGCTGGAAATCTGAAACAAAAACAGAAAATGCTGGAAAAACTCAGCAGGTCTGCCAGTATCTGTGGGGAGAGAAAAACAAAGTTAACATTTCGAGTCCGTATGACCCTTCTTCAGAGCATTTTTGTTCCCCAGATTTGATCCTTTGCCCCCAATATTCAATTTAAAACCCTCTCTACTTTCCTAGTTAGGCAGCTCGCAAGGACACCAGCCCCAGCACGGTTCAGGTCTAGACTGTCCCAACAGTACAGATCCCACTTTCCCCAATACTGTTGCCAGTGCTCCATTAACCAGAACCCACTTCTCCCACACCAGTCTTTGAGCCATGCATTCATTTCTCTAATCTTATTTGTCCTATGCCAGTTTGTAGGTGGCTCAGGTAATAATACAGAAATTATTACCTTTGAGGTTCTGCTTCTTAATTTGGTGCCTAGCTCCTCATACTGACTATGCAGAGCTTCCTTCCTCATCCTGCCAATGTCGTTGGTACATACATGGACCATGACCACTGGATCCTCTCCCTCCCACTGCAAGTTCCTCTTCAGCCCTGAGCAGATGTCCCAAACCCTGGCACTGGGCAGGCAACAAAGCCATCTGGACTCTTGCTCTTTGCTACAGAGAAGAGTGCCAAACCCCCTCACTATACTGTCCCCTACTGCCACTACATTCCTTTTTGCTCCCTCCACTTGGATGACTTCCTGTATCACAGTGCCAGGGTCAGTTTGCTCATCTCTTCAGATAATTGTCCAATTTTCTCTTCTGAATGTCATGATTGTATCTGCACCCATCACACTTCCAGTTTAGATTACTAAAGAGATAGATTTTAAGGAATATTAAAGAAGGAAAGCAAGGTAGAGAGGTGTAGGGAGGGAATTCCAAAGCTTAGGGGTTAGGCAATTGAAGGCACGGCCACCAACAGAGGGACGAGTAACATCCAAAATGCTAAGAAGGCCAGAATTAAATGAGCGCAGAGATCTTGGAGAGTTGTGGCACTGGATGAGCTTACGGAGATAGGCCATGGAGGGGTCTGAAAACAAGGAGGAGAATTTTAAAATCAAGATGGTGGGAGCCAATGTAGGTTAGTGAGCACAGAGCTGATAAAGGAATGGGATTTGGTGCAAGTTAAGATATGGGTAGCAGAATTTTGGATGACCTCAAGTTTACAGAGGGTAGAATGTGGGAGACCAGCCAGGAGTGCGTTGGAATAGTCACGTCGGAATAGTTGAGTCCAGAGGAAACAAAAGCTTGAATGAGGATTTCAGCAACAGATGAGCTGAGATGGGGTAAAGTCAGGTGATGTTATCAAGGTTTACCAGTTTCAGTGATGGCACAGATATGAGGCCGGAAGCTCACCTTAGTGTCAAATTGACACCAAGGTTGTGAACAGACTGGTTTAGTTTCAGGCTGTTGCCAGGGAGTGGGATGGAGTCAGTAGCTAGGGAATGGAGTTTGCAGCGGGGACAAAAACTGATGGCTTCAGTCTTCCCAATATTTAATTAAAGGGAGTATCCACTCATCTAGTACCGAATGTTGAAAAAGCAGTCTGATATCGAGCAACAGTGGAGGAGTCGAAAGAGGTGGTGTTGAGGTGGGTGTTGTCAGCGTATGTGTGAAAACTAACACTGCTTTCAGGTTATGTCACCAAGGGGTAGCATGTAGATGAGAAATAGGAGGGGGTTGAGAATAGATCCTTGGTGGATACCAGAGGTAACAGTATAGGACCAGAAAGAAAACCATTGCAAGTGCTTCTCTGGCTACATTTAGATAGAGAAGAATGGAACCAGGTGAGAGCATTATCACCCAGCTAGGCAATAGTGGAGAGGTATACCTTTATCACACGGACTGCAGTGGTCACCACCAACTTCTCAAGGGCTATTAGGGCAATAAATGCTGACCTTACCAGCGCGTCCACATCCTGTGAATTAAAAAAAATATTCAACATAATTTCCCTTGTACTTCTGTGGAACATGTGCCTACAACAAGCGACAACAGCATTCCTGCTTTATGCTAAGTTGTTCAATATGCATTAGCAGTAGTATTACTGGAATAATACAGGCCGGCCAATAAAAATTGCTCCTGAACTAAGCAAACAACTTGTTTAGCCTAAGTCTGTCTCGAAAAATCTAACAAATCTTGATGATAAAAGTGAAATCACAGAGCTTTACTTATGATTTTTTAATATGGCTTTAGAACTAACTTTTAAGAATATATATTGGTAAACTGTAATTACATTGTAACCTTTATCAAAATAATGTTTACACACATTAAATACTATGAATACATTTGCCTGATACAGTAATACTTCATAGTTTTGAATAATTTGAAAACATTTAAAATTTAATTCAGCTGAATAGACTACAATTGAAACCACTGCCAAAATAATTTAAATTGCTTATTTTTCTAAGTAAAAGCAAAATATTTGGAATTGCTTTTATAAAAGATTAAAAATGTATCTGTAAACATGAAAGACTGTTCATTGTTTGTAGCCACCTGTATTAAAAATATATCATATGAGGTTCCATAATAGCTCTACATGTTTACTGCTGAAAATATATTGATGCCTTGGAAAAGACATTATAAGGCCAATTTTAACTTCCCCCCACTTGGTGTAAATGAGATGCTGGTGGCCTGAAAATAGCAGTGGATGACTTACTACATTGTTTATGGTGGTGCTTCGATAGCTGCCACCTTGAGTAGGGTTATGACATGGGCAGCTGGAAAACCTGCCTGTTTAAAGTGAAAAACCACTTGCATTATGCAACTATGACACACATAGGACACCAATAGCAATTTTGCCTATACCCCACTTATTGTACCAGGTGATGACTGGCCTAACCACCAATCCTTAAATGGAAGACTGAGTCACACTGAGAGAACAGACAACTAAGTGTTGAATTTACTTTCTGGTGGGGCTTGGAAGAGAAATAGTGCTTCACCTGGCCCAGTGAAAGAAAGCTGGGCCACTCCCCATGCTTTGACTGTCTGCTGACCCAGTTAAGAGCCAGCAGATATTCTCCAATTCCATAACTGCCAAGCCAGTAGGACACTTACTTGCTGCCTAAGGCTCACTGGCAGCTTGTAAGTGAGCCCTGACATCCAAAATAGCTCAGGTTTCAACCTGGCAACAATGGGCGAGGGATGGGCCCATATTTTCCACTGCACATCCATTATCTGCCTGAGGTTAAAATTAACCTTCATGTGTTTGAATAAAGTGTGGTATTTTGGTTAGATTTTGCCATTGGTCAAGAAGAGAGTATGGAACATTGATATAAATAAATCTTTTCAAAAATTTCTTAATGTAACTTAGCCTCCCTGATGCTTCCATAAGTCTTTTGGCATGAGCAACAGTCCCTCTCTTCTCTACTTCAAACCCTGGAATTAGTCCTGTTGTGCTCCCTACACCACTTCTGACCTTGAAATGATCTCCTTCACTGGATCTCAGTCAACTCTGCTCTGAATACTGCCGCCAGGAGACATGAGAGAATACATGCATCCATTGAACTGAAAGGACGGGTTGATTTGTCTTTGGACTTTTTCCTTTCTCCATGTAGGAAAACATCTCCCCTTGGTCACATCGCTTGACTATCGGCAGATTTTTATGGCCCCTGTGCAGTGTTGGGGGGAGGGGGGAAGGGGGGGCCTGCAAAATGCGACAAGCCATTCAAAAGCCCATTGACTTCAGCAGGGCCATAAAATCCTGCTGGCGTAAAATTCCATCCCATGAAACTCAGATTGAGAATTTATATCATACTTTAACTGAGCTGTGATTTTGGTTCCTTTTAATGTTTTATTGATTGTCCATAAAGAACATAAAGAAAGAATTCGCACACAGATACCTTTTGCATCCTCAGGAAATCTTAAGAATAAAATATTTTAAATGTATAGTCACAGTTGTTTTGCTGGCAAATGCAGCAACCAATTTGTGCACAGAAATGTTTTAAAATGGCAAATGTGCTAAATAAGAAGCAAATTTGTATTTTGATGATGTTGCTTGATTACATTTTGATGAAGGTAAGTAGGTCAAGAGAGAGATATATTGTTCCACAGGAGAACAGAAGTGGTTGGCAACAGCAGCTATGTTCCCTATCCGCCAGGCCACTAACATCCCTTGGTATAAACAGCCTAATAAGTGAGCAAAAAGTGCTGTGACCAGAGGAACAAGGAACAGCTGAGAAACGTTTAGTAATTAAATGGAAAGAAGAATGAAAGGGATAATGAAAGGAATTAGTTCACCACGGAGGGTTTGTTCCCCTTTAATCTATTAACATTTGATGGGTAGCATGGTACCATCTGGCACATAGACAAGGAAGCAGGATTACAGTTTAGAGGGAAAAGAAGTAATTTGTCTCTGACAGATTTCCTTTGCTGAATGTTTGGTTAGGGACATAAAAATGACATGTACTATTACAGTGTTACTAGGCATGTGGAAGCTCAAAGCTTATCAGTTACAATATAGGTTCTGTGGCAATTACATAAGAGTTTTAGAATTGTGAGTATCATTCATCATATTTGCAATATCTGGCTTGAGATTTTATTCTTTCATGATACATGAAAGTTCTGAAAAGTGCCATAATGTGGCTTCTGAGTACTCCGATGTCTCCTTGAAAGGGTGTGGGGGTTGTTTATTTTAGGCTAGATAGCTCTTTTTCGATTAGCACGTACAATTGGCCAAATTGCCTCTCTCTGTCCTGTAAATTTTCTGTTTCTATATTTGATTTAGCACTGCACTGCACATGTTCGTTTCCAGAAATAAATTTTTCAATTTTTGCAGAAGTAGCTGAGCCTATCTGAGATGATAGATTTTGCATTACAATTGGACTCAACATTTTCAGAGGAGAAGCAAAGGACAAAAAAAAACAGATTTTAAATTTAGATATACATAAATAATACTTTACATCGTTTAGGAAAAAAGATCAATGGCAGTATTGAGCCTTCAGGGGTTTTATGTTTTTGGTTATCAGGTTCTCGGGGGTCAATTATCCACCAGGCTCTTTGGTGGAAGTGAGCAAATTTGTCTCTTCGACCCTCTGAGGTCCAACAGGCCCCACCGCTACTTCCAAATCGTGTGACATTTCTTCCACATGCGATGCAGACTCACACGCAAATAATGATGGCATTTCTTCTTGTGGGACTGTCTCTCTTCTCCAGAGTTGATCCACATGTCGTCTAATTATTCAGCCATTTACTGGCACATTATGGGAGAGAGGTCCTGTCACTGCACTCATTTCACCTTATAGCTTATTGGGCCCATCTCCAAAGTTCTTTGTGAGAACTGTGTCTCCCACCATGAAATTACTTTCATGATTATGGCCCTCATGTCTAGCCTTCTGGGCCGCTTGGCTTCTCTCCACCCTCTCCCCTAAATTCGGCCTGATAAGAGTTAGATGGGTGCGGAAATTAGTAATTCAGCAAGGGTAATACATGTGGTCGTGTGTGGCATCACCGGTATGTGAACAGAAACCGTGACAACCTGGTGCTGATGGAATCCCTGTCCAACTTTTTCATCCTGGACTTAAAAGTTTGGGCCACTGGCTGAGCCAAACCATTAGAGGTGGGGTGGTAAGGAGAGGTTTCGAAATGGGCTATTCCATTGAGGGTTGCAAACCTGTGGATCTCCTCACTGGTAAATGCAGTTCCGTTGTCTGACACGAGTATCCCTGGTAACCCGTGCACTGCAAAACTCTGTCACAAATGGTCTATGGTGGCAGCAGACGTGGGTGAATGGACTTCATTGACATCCATCCACTTGGAGTGGGCGTCTGTTAGTAAAAGGAACATTGTGCCCAAAAAGAGTCTCATGTACATAGTCGATGTGGAGGCCACCGGTCATTCCCAGGGGTACAATGGAGCTCAGGGGGGTAGTTTTTGTGCCTGGTGGCATCGAAGACAACTTTTGACTAGGGTTTCAATGTCTATCCCTGGCCACAAGTAGCTGCACGTGAGCATCTTCATCCTACTAATGCCAGGGTAAGCGCTTTGTAATTAATTCAGCCAGTAATGGCCTTCACCCTCTCAGGAGCATGATAACCCTTGCTCCCGAGAACAATATGCTGCCCTGGGCAGGTGAGCTCATAACTGTGATTGAAACAGGACCTCATGTCATCAGACTTTGACTCGCTTGACCATCCATTCAAGACCTGCTCCCGGATGTGAGATAAAAGTGGATCTCAGCTTGCCCACTCTTGGATTTGTTTGGCCTGGAGGAGGAATCCAAAAAATTTAGTACTAAGATAAGTTCATTGGGAATTGGAACCTTTATGTTATTATCTGGCAGAGGGAGGCGGCTCAGCGTATCATCATGTGTGATCTGGCTTTCTGATTGGTGGATAAAAGTGTATTCATAAGCAGCCAATATTAGTGCCCACCTTTGGACGTGAGCAGATGCGATGGGGGGTATCGCCTTAACCTCTCCAAATAATCCCAGTAGAGACTTGTGGTCAGATGTAATGTGAAAATGGCAACTGTGGAGGTATTGATGTAATTTCCAAACACCAAACACAACAGACAAGCCCTCCTCCTCAATTTAAGAATATTGTCACTCTGCAGCACTGAGCTTGTGAGATGTGTAACCAATGGGTTATTTGGAGCCATCTGCCACCCGAGGTGAAAGTACAGCTTCTACTCCATAAGGGGATGTGTCACAAGTTAAGATCAACTCTTTTTTTGGGTCAAAGTGGACCAGTAGGGCCAAGGATCTTAACAATTGCTTTAACTTTAGAAATACCTCCTGGTGCGGAGCTTGCCAAATCCTTTTATAGTTTTTCTTAAGCAATGCATATAACGCAGCCAGTACAGTTGATAGATTTTGAAGAAATGGCCCATAGTGGTTTATCATGGCCTTAGAATACCTTTAGTTCTGTAGTGTTTCTCAGTGCAGGTGCCTCGTGAATAGCCTTGATCTTTTCTTCCATGGGACGCAGGCCCTGCGCGCTGACCTTATGGCCCAAGTAAACTACCTCTTTGGCTTGGAAAAGGCATTTTTCTTGCAGACTGATCGCCATACTGCACCAGGACTTGACATATTCCTTTCACTCTTATTTCTTCGTCCGTATATGTTTTAAATTTAGTGTCTGATTCTTCCAAACTGGAAGGATGGATTCCTTCACTCAAGTGTCTGAACATATATTTTCCTATGACAGACACTGATGTCCCAGTATCGACCTCCATCTTGACGGGTTGTTCATTGACTCTGATGACTACCTGGGTTGGCTCAGTTCTGCCCACTTTCAGGGTGTATAATGAGTAGATGTCAGATTCTGTTTCCTCTGGTTCTTCAACGAGACAGATTTCGTGATTTCTACCTTTGTTTTTAAGATGCTGCCTCAGCCTATCTTCACAGTGCCACATTATGTGACCATTGTGGTGGTACAAAAAACATTCGATATTTCTGAACTGTCGATCGCCTGCAGGCTGCCTTCATCCATTTTTCTCATTAATGTGGTGGGTTTTCACTGTAGTTGTTCTTCAATAGTCTGTACATAGTGGGCGTTCCCCGCCTTTCTGCGGAGTCCGATGTTTTCGGACTCCTTCTGTTACCGGCCCTTCCCACCTTACAAGATGGACAGCACCATTTTATGTAACTTTTATTGCCTCCAAGTCTCTAACAGCGCTCTCCATGGCTGTTGCCAATTCAAATGCCTTACTGAAGTCTAGATTAGTTTCAGATAGCAATCGGATATCGATCTCTCTACATGTCACTACTTGAAGTTCCGAACTCACAATATTCCGTAAATTCCTTTAAAGCAGCTACATGGCCAGTGATTGTCTCTCCTGGAAGCCCATTCCTCGAATTGAATTTAAAACAAGGCATAGTGATTGAGGGCTTTGGCTTCAGGTGGCTTTTACAATGTTTACTAACTCGTCAAACGTCTTCTTATCGGGGGTGTTAGGTGACGTGAGGCTGCGGATCAGCCCATATGTTTTGCTCCCGCATGTGGACAAAAGGATCGCCCTTTTCTTGTCCGCCCCCGTGATGTCGTCAGCGGTAAAGAAAAACGTTAGGTGTCCAACGTGATGAGATCAGCCATCGGAAACAGGGTCGAATGGTTCAAGTTGCCCAAACCGCAGCATATTCGATGACTAAGGAGACTGCACTTTCAAACAACTTTCAATGTAGTGGTGAAGTAACGTAGCTGGCTTACCGTGGCTTTCTTGATTGCTGTCAATTGCCGGTTTATCCTCAATGCCAGTTTTATGTTTTTGGTTATCAGGTTCGCTTTGTCTGGCGAATGCTAGCTGCACCCTTGATATTAACACATTAGTTGGTACTTGAAACAATATGGGCAGAGAAACCGATTAACTGAACAAACACGGGTGGATTATTGGAACTAAGAACCGAGCACTAACGCCATGCGTGCATCTTCAATCACCTCCAGCTCTAGACTTACAGTTACCCAAGAAACCAGTGCTGTGTAGCAATTGGTCAATACAGTCACACGGTCAACTAACTACATTCTCTTAAAGGTACATGGCACTCCACTTTACCTCAAGGGGAGTAAAGGAAGTGGAAATATGATGGCTGAATTCAGCATGGATTGTACTGATCAAGGGTCCATGCTTGAAATGTTAACTATTTTTACTTTTCAGATGCTGACAGACCTAATGTGTGCACAGTGACAGAATTTAGTATGAATAGGTGTGGGTTTCAAGATACCACAGCCTGATCTGATTTGGATTGGATGATCCTTTACTGGTTTTCTAAAAAATGGTCTGTTTGTAGCAAGCAATTTTTCTTTAATCTATTGAACATATACAACACTTCAAAATGGGCATGGAGGTTGCCTATTGTGGTGAAGTTAATATTCCATACTGTCATATATTTCTTATGTGGATTTCCAGTTAGACTGATAAATGCAAAATTGTCTTGTCAAAATGATGTACAATGAATAAAGGAGCTTAGGTTTCTAGCATTTGCTTGTTAAATGTCAGTCATCCATAATATGGGCATCTAATCATCCTATCAGAAAACATAAAATGAATTCAGTATCTGTTTTATTGACAGATAATCTGAATAAAGCATTAAAATTGTGATTCAGGGAGGGTCATTGAAGGAAAATAAATGTAAGGATACAATGCTCAAATCATACACAATCACTGTGTATTTTATATGGGCTAAACAGAGGAACAGGCTGGGTCAGGTTATCATCTTGCATCAACAATCAATCATGTAGTACTGATTTCCATCAGCCTGTTCCAACCCTTTCAATATATTCATATCCAATAACAATATTTTTTTGTATTGAAATTCACATAACAACAAGGCATGGATGGAGAGAGACCTCTGGACAGGTGGCTCATGAAATTGGCCCTGGTGACAGATGGAAGGACAGAAAGACCTTATGAATTCCTTATGAAATCCGGCTTGGGAGGTGGTGGCAGCAGCGTCAGCGCCAATGCCCTGCAAAAGAGGACAGCCACCCAGTGCCACTACAGGATGAATGGTCCATGCTACATAATGATGGCATGCAAGTATCCTGCTTTGGGTAGAACTTTCAAGATAAAGGTGGTCTCTGCAGACCCAGTGGCATGTCAATTTTTATGAGTCTTCTCTTTCGCCTCTGGAACAACCACCCCTTGATGGCCCCACTAAATGACTGAGTTGGGTCAACACGTCACTGTATTTGCATTATAATGTAAAATTGCATATTGATCTACAATGTATGATGCATTGGGTAGGCTCAGCAGCCACCCCAAGACTTGTGGCTCCAATTATTTCGCAATTAGAAGCAATTGGGATTATCTATGGTTTCTATTCTTCTGAAGGAATTTGAAAACAAGGCTGAATCTCTGGGTGGAATTTATGCCGTATCGTCTCAAACCTGCCATATTAATTATGCGTTCCCTGGAAACATGCTGTTTCCATGGCGGGTGGCCTGTCATTCACCTGTCACACCATCACCTCGCTGCTTCAACTCGCCAGGTGCCATATTTAAACTCCAGCCACGCGCACACCTCTCTCAGGGCTTCCAGCCCTTGACTGCCACAAAGAAGACATGGCCCCGAAAGGCAAAAAGACTGCAGCCCCCAGGTTCAATGACGTGTCCCTCAAGCACCTTTTGGACATGGTGGAGGCTCGACATGATGTTCTCTACTCCCGTTCTGACCGCAGGACGGGCAGCAACAACACCAATCCGACTTGGGAGGTGGTGGCAGCGGGCTCAGCGCCAATGCACTGCAAGAGAGGACAGCCACCCAGTGCTACTACAGGATGAATGGTCTCATCCGTCCTGCCAGGGTAACTCTCTCTCCTCATCGTTCAACTCATACACTCACAAACCCATCACACACCTAAAGGGATCTCACAAGGGACAACACCACTAACTCTCACACGCACCCTCACATCTCCATCAGGCTCATACCCTCTCACACTCACATCCTCATCCTGTCCATGGCTCTGCTCACAAACATTCCACGCAGTGCCATGTGCCCTGCTCACACTCTCTGCATCTGTTTTCACAAAGGAGAAGCCTGCTGACGTCAGCAGGGAGAGGTCCCAGACCAGGGGTGGACTGGCCCATATCAGATCCCTCACTCACTTTGAGGAGCGTGCCGTAGCATTGACTACAGAGGACATGGCCGTGCCTGTGGTGACGGTGAGGTCAGCGGCGAACATCCTCGTGAGGATCCTGTACCACATCATCCCTCTCTCAATGCAAATGTGAGTGCTCTCTCTCCTGCTTTTGACTCTGCTGCCATGCACTAATTATCTCTACTTTGGTTCACAGGGAGCTCTGCCAAGCGACTGACACCCTCAGCCAGCCAGCTGTCACAGTGCTTACCCATACCCTGCGCCAGCGCAGAGACATACATCTCAATGGGACCTAGAACTAGAGCAGGCTCGGGTTCACAATCTGGTGGTCACTCCACAGACAACATGTCTGCAGCAGCAGGAGGCAGGTTCGTGTGAGTTCCCCAGCACTCGGAGGACAGCTGGGGACCTGTGAGGTCTGAGTCAGACGTCGAGCCTCTAGATTTGGCCTTCCAACTCAGCCTGGAGAGTCAGCAGAAGACGGGGTGGGGGGGGGGGGGGGAACATCACGCAGAGCTGCTGGAAGCCCTCAGCAGAGTGGCATGCAAGTCGGACTGCGTCCACCTGCTTTCTGATGAAATTGTGCCTACATGTGCACGTATGGAGGTCTCCATGGGGAGGATGGCGGACGCCATGGATAGCCTGATCCAGCGGAATGCGGAGATATGTATGGACCTGCACTCCATCGCGGGAGCCATCGGTGAGTTCCTGCAGTGGCAATGCAAGAGGAAAATGGGGCACCTCCAGGTGCTCCTTCCCCTCAAGGAGTCAGGCTGGGGCCCTTGGGCACCTGAAGGGAGGAGGAGCAGCAGCTAGACACCCCTGGGTCATCCACTCAGGAATCTCAGAGGCTGTCCTCTCCCTCCGAGACTCCTTTGCCTGTAAGCCCCTCAACCTCGTCCTCTTTCACCGCAGAGGGAGCAGCTGGCCAATGAGTGATTCTGGAGGGAGAAGTGTGGTGTGTGGCAGGGCCTTTCAGAGCTTCGTGTAAGCTCTCTCCCACGCACACGAATCCTTCATGTATCACACTCATCTCAATGTCCTGAGCATTTTCAATGCTGCCTGCTGGGGTTCGCTGTCAGTTGTCTATCTGAGCTAACCTGCATCTCCACCCACCTGATCACACTCTCATGCAGCATCTGATCTTGCCCACCACGACCTTCGTTTCACTTTTGATTTGGACAACATGGTCGGGATTCACTTTTTCGTCAGCTCCCTCATCTTTTCTCCTCCCCCAGTCACCCATTTCCTATGCCCCATCACAGTTGACCCCCTTGGCATCACGGCTCCCCCCCCCCTCCTCTCCATGACCTTCCAGCCGCAACCCTTTTCCTTCGGGGATGTCCAGGTGATGGTGCATGTTCCCTCCCTTCCTGAAAATCCTAACCCCATCCACATTCACCTCCCTGACCTCCTTCTTCACACCCTCAGGGTCCGTGCTTGCCTCCAAGTCCCCACCAACCACCCTCGCCATTCCTTTTATCGCTACTATTGAACCCTCACCCTCCCAACCTACCACCTCACTCTGCCCTTGGTCATTCTCACCATTTCCTCGTACCATGCCCACCCTCAATTGGCTCCCCAGGAGGTAGTCATGGACCCATCAGACCCCTCCCTTGCACACCTGGACATCCCTCCCCCCACCTCCAGACCCCTTCCTCCCCTGAAATTCCCTCCCTGCTCTGGACCCCTGCCCTCCACAAAACCTCTTCCCCCCACACCCGGCCCTTTCCTCCCCGGAAGTGCCGCCCCTCCCCTCCAGACCCTCCCACCCCCTCGACCATCATCTGTTGTGACCATCAATGGTGACTTTCCAACTTCCATGAGCCATGTCCATGAGCATCCACCCAGCATGCTGTGGGTGTTCCTCCAGGATCCCAATGCTGTCGGTTTCCAGCATCTTTTGCTCCTTGGATGTCCGTGATGTGAGCAAGGCCCTGGTGATAAGTCCTGACTTCAGCATGTCACAGTTGTCATGATGTGTTCTGCACCAGTGTGTTTTCCCGCCGACGTGGGCAGACGATCCAGCAGGGGCGGGGTGTTGAGGGAATGAGTCTGGCGGGCTGGCCTTAACTAATATGCTGATGTATTACAATGAGGTTCCCGATGTCCAATAGCAGGGGACTCTGCCCACCATCGATGGGCTGAGCGGACGATCGCAAACTGGTTCCACAACATCGTGAAATCAAATTTTGGCCTTCTTGCCATATTGTCTGCTCAGGCCACTGAACACACCCGATGTCTGCGGACATGGAAACTCCCAGCCTCTGTGTGTCTAATCAGCTGTAATGTGTTTCGGGACATTTGACAGGAACAGGGCTAGGCAAGGGCTTAAGCAAAGGACATTACACATACTGAAAAGCAACACAAGAAAGCAATTTTTGCATCACTCTCCTGTAACTGATATACAATGAGTCAGATTTTGCTGTAGCAAGGCATTTAATACCATCTAGCTGTTATTTAGACTTGCCTCTGCGTCCTTCAGCTCAAATTTTTGACCCACTTAGTTGCTGAAAGTGTGAGTAGATAATGAAGCTGAGAAGGAAACAAGGTATCTGAGACATGAGTGAACAGGGCAACCAACCAGATATCTCCTTAATGGATATGAATTAAAGATTGGGAAATAAACAGTGGAATGACTGAGAAAGAGTGTAAGTTAAAGGGGGTAAGTTCAACATCAAATCAGGTATAGAAAGGGAAAAAAAGAGAGGGAAAGGAAGAATGGATTAAGAGAGAACTAAAGACAGAAAAGAAAAGTGAGAAAAATTTAAATTAACAATTTAACATATTTAAAACCTCTTAAAACAATTCAGAATATAAGTAGTGAGGAGTTTTGTAGATAGTTAGCTGCTGGTGGTGGTTTCTCGGTATTTGGCAACTTCATCGCTGTTCATTCTTAGCATTTGCTTGCTTCATTTCAGGACTCATTGATGTCTCTAAGGCTCCCTGAGGATTCAGACTGTGTGGACCCTTCCAGGTATCAGACAGCCTTTCTTTATTCTGGTAATGGGGATTGTGGCCCACTCTGGAGGCACCTCCTCTGAGGAGGAAGAGAGGGGCAGAGAGGGAGGATGCCAGGTATCCCAATGCAGCTTCCAGGGGAGGGACCTGAGGGAGGAGAGGTGCAGGCACAAAGGGCGCAGGGCCAGCAGGAAGTCCAAGGCGGAAGGGGCTGCAGAAGATGCCACTATCCTGCTGCCAGGGTTCACAGGCAGCGATGCAGCCAACTCAATATGTCTGAGGTGCAATGCCGAAGGAGGCTCCACCTCTCCGGGGAGCCCGTTAACTCCATTTGCCAGATGATCGGGCCTGAGATCAGCTCCGACCCAATGCCAGTGGCTCTGAATGTCACAGTGGCCCTCAACTTCTATGTCCGAAAAGAACCCAGGTGCCAAGGCTCTTCAGTGCTCCAGCCTGACCAGATGGATGGCTGCTGGGTGACAAGGGCTATCCCTTGAAAGTGTGGCTCATGACACCTCTCCACCACCCAAGAACAGAGGCAGAGGAGCTGTAAAACAGGAGCCATGCCTCCACAAGGGCGGTGGTAGAGAGAACCATAGATCTTCTCAAGAGGCGCTTCTGATGTCTGGACTATTCAGGGGAAGCACTACAATACCTTCCAGAGCAGGTGTCACTGCGCTCTCCACAATCTGGCACTGGCAAGCGGGGTCCCACTGTAGGAAGAAGATGCTGACGCAGCTCCACAGGCCACAGATGATGAATCTAGTAGTGAGTCAGAAGAGGAGTACTGTGAGGAGAACACTGAGGGTGTGGAGCCAGAACTCTGTAACCTCCAGGGAGGCAGGGACAACAGGGACTGCTTGATCCAATGATCCTTCATCTCGACTGCCAAATAAGCCCTACCACCTCATGCCAGGGCTGCCGCCATGATCCTGGATCTTAGAAATAAGCTTTCCTTTGCCCCCAAGATACATTCAGTGCCTGTGCAATAAAGTTTCGAGCCACCCATGCCCAGTGTTACATACTGGCGTAACCTGCAACTACAAAACAAATGAAGCATACTCAGACCAATAACACAAAAATAAATGTAATATATTGTTGGCACTCACAGATTATGAACAGAACAATATCAAGTTTTGATGGTCACACTCTTAAATAAAGGAAAAAAATGGGAGAACAAAAAAAATCACCCAAGATGCTTTAAACTTACATATAGGTGCTCCCCTCTCTCTGGCACCAGCATTGGAGACAGCCTGCTGACACTGCTGTCTTGTTGGCCTTGATGACCTTGGCGGTCATCCTCTGGTCAGTGGAGCCGGTGCTGGCCCCGCCTGGGAGGGAGCGACCAGTGCCACGGCTGACATCTCCCCAGTCACCGCAGCCTCATCAGATGTGACGGTCACTGGTAGAGGGGCAGAGGAGCTGCTGCCATCATCCAGAGCGCCCTGAGAGGAGTCCACAAAATCGATAGGCAGCTTGTGCGCCAACGTGAGGTCGCTGTGGACCTCCCTGCTTGCCATTGATGGATGGGCACCTGGCAAGGATACTGGGTGCCTCATCCATCTCCCATACAGACATTGACCACCTGAGGTCAGTGCCTGTGTGAGGGCTTGCAGGTCCAAGTGCAACCCGAGGAACCCCTGATTTTTTTTCCTGGAGTCGCCACTCTCTTAATGGAGGGGGCATTGCAAGTCATGTGGGTCAACGCAGTGCTCATGCTCTACAGGGACTCCTCCACAACAGAGACCATGGCACGCATATCCTCATGGATTTCCCTTGGATCCTCCTGCACATTCTGCTGGACATCCAGCATCTGCTGCCTAATGGATGACTCCAGGGGCTCATCATCAGCCTTTGACTGAGCACCATCCTGATCTCCAGCAGTTCTCTGACTGCCGACACCCTGGGCACTCTCTGCCTCCACCTGCACCTCAAGTGAGTGTGAAGTGCCCTCATCAACGTGCACTGAGGTACTAGCCACAGATCTAATGCCCACCAAGGTGCTGGTATCTTCGCTGATGCCTGGTTCAGAGAGCGGGTGTGACGCAAGTGCTTGGGGAATATGGTAGCCCTCTGGGGTCAGGGGTAGCTCCTGGAGGTCCTGTGCTTTGCTGCTTGGTGACAGAGCTAAGGGAGAACAAGGACATGTCATTAGTTAAAGTCATCACACTGTCACTGTGCACCCTGGTGAGAAAATGGAGATCTGCATCATGGTGCCATCGTCTTTCAATGATCAATGAGGAATCTAGCCTGGAGGCTCCCATCACTAAATGTTTGAACCATCCGAAACTGTCACTTCAGTGCACAGTACTCTTACCTTCGTTTGACTTCCCAGTCTCCATGCGACCGGTTAACCGAGGTGCATGGCGCTTCTCAAGCCCCAAGGCATCCTGCTCGTACTGGGAGAGGATGAGGAGGTATGGGGTGTAGTGGGGGGGGGTCCTCTGCCAGTCCGCGACCTCTCAATATTGTTATGGGATGTCTTCTCCTGAAAGGACAGAGGAGCATTGATTAGTCCACTCTCTACCTGCAGCGCCATTGTAGCCTGGCCAACCCCAGCTGAGGAGCACCTTGGAGGGCACATCCGAGTCGTGGCCCTCAAGCCGCAATGTACTCAGTCCAAGCAGCCAGGGCTCACCCCCTTGGCCAGCTCTGGCGTCATTGACATTTGGTACTCAGACTCTAACACCCCTGAGCTCCACAGTGGGATGGGGGGTGGAGGGGTTGGGGGGAGGGGGGGGTGGGTTGCGGGGGGAAGGACGGCCAGCCCAGAATACTTCAACACACTGACCCATGCCAACATGGTATTCACCCTTCCTGAGCGCAGTAGGTCATTTAACCTCTTCCAGCACTGCACCTAGCTGTGCTGCACTATGTTATGGCTGCTCACCTGGGCTGCCACCTCCTCCCATGCCCTCTTTGTGAGGTGCGATGGCCTCCTCCTCCTATCTCTAGGGACAAGGGTGTCCCTCCTGGTAGCCACTTCCTCCAGGAGGGCGGCGGGGCACTCATTGGAAAAACCAGCCGAGCTCACCTCCTGCTTGGCGTCTACATCTGCATTTGCAGCCATGTTGTTGCAGCAACCCCAACGTGGGCAGCCTCCCTGGGGCTGCCTGCGCCATTTTTGAACTGGCTACCAAGTCAACATTGGACCCAGCGGCCCACAGGCCCCTGCCCCAGTCTGTGCCCCTTCTCGAGCATTCTGCAGCCAGCTGTCATGCTGGGCTGGCCTTAATTGGCTTGCCGGCATGAAATCGCGGTCGTGACCTGATCTTGAGCGGTGGTCCGTTTCACGGCCACTCTCGCTTACCACCACCGAGCCCGCTATACGAAGGCAAATTTCTGCCCTATATCTACCATGCAGTTTCATGACATTCAATGTTTGTCAATGGTGAGGCAGAGAGAAAAATGCCATTTTGCGAATCCAACTGTGCAACAGTGTGACTCAGACTGCAACTTGCAGATATTGACGTTTAACTGAGCATCTGCCCATTGACTGAAGTTACTGTGTCATGAATGCATAAATAACAGTGAGCGCCATCAGCCCCACCATTTGACAGTAAAATCTGGGTCAATGGAAAAGAGCATTTGAAGAAATTGTATTTGTAGATTTCTTTGTTGTTATTTTCCCATCATTGCTCTGCCTTCCTCTGTGGTCTTCTTTAAGTTGGTTTGCAGTAATAGACAACATTATCGCATTTAGACATAGTTCTAGATGTGATTTGGTTTGCACTGAAAAATTGGATTGAAAAGTATGTGTTAATAAACAATAATGTATTGCTTTTGGCAAACAGATAAAACTATGAGCTTAAGTAGATACTGGAACAATCAAACTGCCCCCTTTAGAGCTAAAAATCAGCATGTCCAGCATTCAACATTGTAAGCAACAGATTGCCCTAACCAGGACTGTTTACAGAAGTTTGGACAATCAATGGGAAATTCCCTTTATTTAGATATGATGGGCAGGCAACTGTGCCACCAGCTTCATATCTTGAATGCCTGCGCATCAAGGGAGGTGACATACTGCAATGTGCCAGTTCTGGGGTACTTAGTAAGAAATTAGAACTGCAATCTTGTCTCTGCTTCCTAAGGGGTCCGGGCCACAAACCAGATGGGTCTCCCTTCATCCTTCATTGGGCCAATACGCTTGACCTCACTCAATGTATTAGCCTACTAATTCCACATCGTTGCTAGGGAGGTAGAAATGCCTGATATGGAAATACCCAATCCCTGCCCCATCCCCTCCTACATCAGTAGGTTTGTTTGGAGCAGGTGGAATATCTGCTGCTTACAGTTCAGCAACCATGACAGGAGGTTAGGCTCCATGCATCAAGGCCCTTGACTAATTCACTTCTCCTGTGGCACAACTCTACTAAAATTACAGCTGATGTGCAGTGGGAACAAAAAAGTGAGCCTTTGTGCCCTGTCACCTATTATTGTTTTTGGTTCTTGTAATTCTTTTTCCATCAATTCACTGCCCCTTCTTCCCTGAAGACATTAATTCTTTGCTGGAATATTGTTGCAGAGACTACTGGGCACCACTTGTACATTATTCAAAAGGGCATTATTCTTATATGAACATGAGACAAGAGTTCCCGCCATGGCTCAGTGACAGCCCTCTTACCTCAAAGTCCAAAAGCTCTTGGGCTGAAGTTGATGGGCGGGCGTGCACAGGTGTGCTTCCGATTGGCGCCCCCGATTGGAGGCGTGGTGCCATTTTACGTGGGTGGGCCAATTAAGGTCCGCCTAGGGTGGGGTCCACATAAAAGCACAGAATCCCAAAATCGAGAGTGCGCTTTTTTGTGCATGCACACGAAAAAGCGCACTCATCTCCCTGAGGCTAAGTGCTGCCTCAGGGAGATCGGCTCAAAATGTACAAAACCTAAAAATAGAAAAGTAAAATTTCCCTAACATGTCCCCTCATGTGACAATGTCACATGAGTTGGGACATGTCCATAATTGTCACAAAATCTTTATTAAAATTTTTTAAACCCTACATGAAACCTCATCCCGCCTGTGGATGAGGTTACATGCTTTTTCTAATTCCCACTGGGGCTCCTGGCCTGCCCACCAACCTTAAGGTTGGACGGGCAGGTCCTTTAATGACATAATTGACTCTGTCAATGGCCTCAATTGGCCATTGACAGGTCGGTGGGTGTGCAGCTGATTTCATTGCGCCCCCGCCTTCTTGAAAATTTAAGTGGGGCGCGGTGACACCGGGACTTCCGCCTGACGTCACCGTGCGTCATTTTATGTGTCAGTGAGCGGGCCCCGTCCCCGCTCGCCAACGCATAAAATCCTGCCCCTTGTCTCAAGCCTCAGTTCAGAAACATGGACACATCATCTAGGCTGACATTTCAGTGTAATACTGAGAGAGTGCAACACTGCCCAATGTTCTGATGAAGGGTTGAAGGGTTGTCGACTTGAAACATGAACTCTGTTTCTCTCTCCACAGATGCTGCCAGGCCTGCTGAGTATTTCCAACATTTTCTTATTTTATCTCATTGCTGTTTGTGAGACTATTCAATATGCAAATTGGCTGCTGTTTCTACCTACAGCACAGCTGTGGCTGCATTTCGAATGTAATTTATTGGCTGGAAAGTATTCTGGCACATCAGCATATTATTAAAGATGCTGAATAACTTGCAATTCTTTCTATAAACTGCAAATTGGCAGGCCATTTCATTGTATGGACCATCACAGCTGGATACAATTTTGCCCAGATTAATGTTCCACACGACCACCTCCAAGAGGGATGTTTAGATTTCTCTTTCCCTGAATATACGAACAGTTCAATAAATTGCAGGGATCAGTTATAGTATCCCTAATGTTACCATTAAGTTAATGACTGAGATCAGCTAAATCTGTATAGCGCTGAGATTGAAGTGGAGATCAGTCTGGGCACATGACTCAGCTACTTGCTAGAGAAACTTGCTTTCGGAAGGGAAGTGATTCTCCCTTATTATTGTTATCAAGGTTTCTCTTGTTTAATTTTTTTCTTGGCTTTTGATTTAGAATTTTTTTTTTAGTTTTTGTTCCTGCTTGATTCCTGGACTAACCAGGGCAGCATAAAATTTCAAAGTCTCAACATGTAGCATGGAATTTTTCTCCACAGCTGCATATGAATCAGAGAATTGGGAGTGGAAGTAAAAGCATGTCCCATTGGTGGTGTTTCCAATTATCCATTCACCCAATGAAGAACTTCTAATTAATTTACGGCAGTAACACTGACACAAAATGAATACCTCTTGAAGAAAACCTAAATTATATATTGACTTAGAGTTTCAAATGACTGTGTGACAAAAAAGGGATCTTTCCTATCTTTTGTTCAATATACAACAACGAGGTGCTTCATGTGAGCATTATAAAATAAAAGCATGACACTGAACCACATAAGGAGAAATGAGGTAAGGTGACAAAAAAGCTGGATCAAAGAGGTTTTAAGGAGTGTTTTAAAGGAGGAAAGTGAGATAGAAAAGCAGACATGTGCCGGCAGGTATTTCAGAGCTTGGGTCTTCGGCAACTGAAGGCGCAGCTGTCAGTAGTGGAGTGATTAAAATTAGCGATGCCCAAGAGGCAAGAATTATGAGAGCACTGATATCTCAGAGGACTGTGGGGTTGCAGGAGAGTACAGAGATGAAGAGAGGTGAGACCACAGAAGGATTTGAATACAAGGATGAGAATTTCAAAACCAAGATGTTGCTTTACTGGGAGCCAGTGTAGGTTAGTGAGCATGGGGGTGATAGGTGAACAGGACTCGAATAAGACACAGGCAGTTGAGTTTCGGATGACTTCAAGTTTTCAGAGGGCAGAATATGGGAGGTTAGCCAGGAGTGTTGAAATAGGCCAGTCTAGAGATAATGAAGGCATGAATGAGAGCTGACAGTGGCCTAGCCAGCGATGCCCATATCCCACGAACAAATGAAGAAAAAAATCATGGCTCAGATTTTTGTAGAGTCATGGAAACTACATTCCTTTTCCAAAATGGTGCCGGGAACCAGATTCGGGAGTCCCATCCCCATTTCTAATTTATGTTACTTTCACTGGTAGGAGAAAGGGGACAAAATATGACTCACACATAGGAGAGCCTTGGATCCAGCAGGGCTATTTGAACTCATTGCCAAATTCAAGCATACCCCATTTTTGCTGGAGCGAGGCCCATTTCCCATAGTATGTGACATATGATTTTTAAGAATAGACATAAATGCTTGTAAAAGGCGGATAAGGTCTGTGGAACTGTCAAACTGTCAAGTTATTTAACTCCTATTTCTATTTAAAAAAAACTTGTCTATGCTTTTGAGTTAAAAAAAATCGTGCTCGTAGTTACAATGGATGTTTGTTGACATAAGCCCGACTGCTTCCACAAACTATAATTTTCACAGTGGGGCTGTAAGTTCATAGTTTGATTGACAGCTCCAAGTGGTTAATAAGGAATTAATTATCTTTGACCTGAGGCTTTGAATACAAATGTTTGTTTTAAAAAGGGATTAAGTACTTGAGGGGATTTAAACTTATTGAATGGGCTTTTATCAATGAGGGCTTTTTTTTTAATATGGTGAAACATGCATTAGAATTTTATTTTATTTCATCTCAACATGACTCCTGAGGTCTGTGCATGGTAGATACTGGGTAAGTTGGCATGGAGGGCATAAGGGCAAAGGGTGGTGGATGGGGGCATGGGTTGGCATCAGTTGGCATGGATGGGGCATGGGGAGTGGCTGGGGGGGTGACGGGGTGTGAGGTGTAAGGTTTAGAGGGCTTAATTTTCAACCACACAACTGGGACTATGTTCCAGAGTGCTAAACTGGGCCTTTTAATTTTGTGGCCCTTGTGGCTGTCTCTGAATTGTTTCCTGGGGCAGCAGACCCCAAACCCAGCATGCACCCACCCTTCCTCCAGAACAAAGATATTGCTATTTGGGACACTTTTTCCTGAGGTGGGTGTGATGAGTTGGGAAATCTACCCACTCTGCATACCCACCTCAGGAGCGAAAATCCAGTCCACTGCACCTTTAAAAAGCCTCAAAATCTTGGATAAGTTAATATTAAAGATGATATCAGGGCATGGTTTCTTTGACTTAGCTATGAAACTTATCTTGTTTTTTAGCAAAGTTAGTTTGTGGACGGTCAATCTGTATGCAAATATACCTAGTCAACTTATTCAAATGAATGTTTTACATCAATGTACTTTTTTTGTTCCATAACTACATCTAGAGGCCAAAAACACTAAAATATCCTCTACAGTTATTTTGTTTGAATTCTCAGTATTTACAGTCTATAAACATATTTTTTTAACTATCATTAACTATTAAAATCTGTCTAGTTGCAAAAAGTAAACATCACTGAGAAAGATGCACGATTTCCAGGCCGTTAACCCATTCTTTTCTGGGACTCTTTCTACCTCAGAAGAATCCAACATATGTATGGCAAGTCATATGGCCATTCCTTAATTTTCTAAGCATTGTAATGTTACACGGATTGGATAATGCCCATTAGTGTCACATATCCATTATGACAAGAATGTGTCTTTTTAAGTTTTTGGCAAGAGAGGCTTCTAAAACTGTCAACTGTTTGCTCATTCCTTTTGTTTCCTGTATAAAGTAGGAGGATTTGAATGACAGAAGTCTACTTTCAACCTTCCTTATTTGGAGTTGAATTTTTCACATTTGCTCCCATTTGAATAATAATCAATTTCTGAATTCACATGCTAACAAGTTTTGAAATTCTAAGAAGGGCAGCTAGCTTTTATCAAGACAAGCATCATCATAAAAAACGGTGGGAAACATGGCCATGACCTTCTGTCTACCTGGGGTATTAGCAGTTTCAGACACCCGAAACTTTGTTTAGCTGAACAATCACAAATATTCGCCCACATGTGAGACCTTTTAAATTTGCCACTATGCAATTAGATTAGAGTGATCCATTAGCACAACTCTCAGTCATTTGCAAACCTCCTTTATCACTATCAATCATTCAAGTGATAGTTTAATAATCCAGAGCAAGGTACTTGCATTGGATATGGGAATTTGCATTGTTAAATCCATCATTTGATTTTGTCCATCTCTGGTTTGGTTAGGGTTACCCATGTGTGGCTATTATTCTTGCTCATGATCCACTCCTGATTTTCCAACTATCATTTGAGCATGACTGGACGCAGAAATAATTGAAATTTTTGATCCTACATTTGCAAATGGAGCACATTTATTCTCTGCTTTCAATTCCATTTCCTCCTTCAACTATCGGTTTTGAATATGCAGCTGAGTTCTGGGGGAGTCTGCCTTAAGTACTCACAGTGAGCTCCAGCGATACTTTTCATCCATTGAATGTCTGCTTGCAAGATAAATTCTTGTCTATGTTTAGACATTGACTCAGTTAGAAATTTAGTCAGAACTTTTGATATTTTAATAGATAGCAATGGAAAACAAGTATTTATCTGCTGAGAATGTCTTCAGCTTTAGTTCCCTCAATAGCCAACTTCCTGGTTGCACTCACCTTGTTGAGGAGAGGCACCGAGTTGGGCTTAAGCATCTTCTGAGGGTGTTGAGAAATCAAATGGTCAACTCGTCCATTAAGGCTTTGGTAAATAGATGAGAGCAGGCCAACTGTCCATCTTTCAGATCTGAGATATTTGAGTTACACAGAAGGCTGGGCCTGGGGGCACAGAAACTTTCTATGGCCAAAATATATGGAATCATTTGAATATTAACATATTTACTTTGTGTCATTAAAAGTGTGCTATGTATATAAGACCAAAGTTTGATTTTTACACACATGTGTATTACTACTGTAATCAAAAAGGAATGTTAATGGAGCGTCGGCCTTTAGCTCAAGAAAGTTGGAATTCAGAAGTGAGGAGGGGATGATTCACTGGTGCCTCCTTTACAGACCCAATCTGGGTACAAGAAAGATATATTGCTCATGGATGGGGCATGATTTCGCCAGAATAATGTCAGGGCCTAAAGGATTAATTTAGGGGGACAAATTGCATAAATTTGGCTTGTATTCTTGAGTTTAGAAGGTTGAGGGGTGATATAATTGAGGCATTCTAAATGATTTAATGAAATAGATACAGGGAAACTATTTCTTCTGGTGGAAGAACCTTGAACTAGAGGGCATTCTCAAGGTAAATTTACTCCAGTTGGGAGCAAAATCAGAAAATGCTTCTTCACACAATGGGTAATGGAAATCTGAAATGCATGCCTCAGAAAGGCTGTGTGGATGGTGAGTCAATTGAAATTTTCAAGACTGAGATTGATAGATTTTTATTAGGTAACAGTATCGAGGGAAAATCTTGTGGCACAGTGGGTGTTGTCACTGCTCTCAGCTAGAAGTTCCTGGTTAACCCCAGGACTTAATGGCCAAGGAACATGTGTTCATAACACAGTCAAACATACTGAATATCAACCTGCAAATCCTTCCAACATGCACCAATGACATGTGGGAGAGAGTATTCATCGGCCATGTGACAGAAAGAATGTTGGACCTCTACCACAGCTACAGACTACATGCAGGTAAAAGTGCATATTGCCACAGCAACTCAGACTCCCTGAGTGAACTATAACACACCACCACCAAGGCAGGTAAATGGAGTGGAGATACAGATCAGTCATGATCTTTGAATTGCGACCAGACTCAAGAAGCTGAATAGCCTACTCCTTTTCCTATACTAGAATTAACTGATGGGAATTTTGGTCTCAAGTTTCATTTAATAAATAAATAAAGGTTTTACAGTAACAATTATTGTTACTGTAAATAACAACATTTTTCCAATAGGCAAACCTGACTGAATAATGAAAAATTGCTGTGTGTAATTTTCTGTGTCAGAGAACACAGCTGTTAAACATTTAAGCAGTGTGTTGGTTCTGTTAAGCCCAAATATGTACAAGGTACATTTTCCACCTGTTGGTTATAAATGAATGGAAAATCTAGTTGACAGTCTAGTAATATTTGTAACTTGTGGGTGTTATCACATGAGCAGAATAAAGCAGCCCGTAGTATAACCAAAACCCCATATATTGATAACAAGATAAACATAGTGTCAGACTTTGGTACCCTACACTGAGAAAGAAACAAGAAACATCAGCAATGTAACTAATTTGAATTTTAGAAATGTAAATCATATTATCTGGCCATGTTTATTATTTATTTCAGTATTATGTCAAAAGCATTTGCATTTATCTAGTCATCAATGGTTTGGTGTGAAATTATTTTTTGTTGAATACACAAACTGTCTGAAAACCGTTAAAGTGAAACATCTGTGGGTAGTGGCAAGAAATACTTTGAACCTGCAGTAATTAGAAGGGAAAAAAATGGTTGAGAATGTCTCCACACTTAGTGGAATATTCTCCTAACAAAGAACAGCCTCATGAAAACTTGCCATGCCTGTTTCCGGCCAGTTAAAACCCATTCACATAATGTGACTAGGGGGAGGTGGTGGCAACTTAGTGGTATTGTCACTGGACTAATAACCCAGAGACCCAGTGTAATACTCTGGGGGTCTGCGTTTGAATCTCACCATAGTGGATAGTGGAATTTGAATTCAATAAATACCTGGAATTAAAAGTTTAATGGGGACCGTGAAACCATTGTTGATTTCCATCTGGCTCACTAATAAATCTGCTGTCCTCAGAGCCACAGCAATGTGGTTGACTCTTAATGAATGCCCTCTGAACAAGGGCAATAACTGCTGGCCTAGCCTGTGATGCCGAAGGCAATGGAGCTGATCTGGGATCACTAGGCTTTTCTTGTCCTGGATATGACTGCTGAAACTAAGCACAAAAGATTAGCGATGAACAAGGATGTATTTGAAGGCTTTTCAGCTGCATTTACAACCACAGAAATCAATAATTAAGATTAAAATAGACTGTGATCCTTGCACCTAAGTGACAGCTGGTCATAGAAAACTCTATGTATACGATACCAGACTTGGTCTCCTGGCATAGGAGGGAGGACAAAGAAGCTTCTTTCCATGGCCTAAATCTTTAGGAGGAGACTTTTTTTCCCTGAATTATCTTCCTCCTTTCCTGATGTTGATGGCATGAGCCGGGGTACTGTCATAGATATCTCCTCACTCAAGTGGCCGTTCTTTAAGTGTGAACCCGCACAGTGTGTGTCAAAAAGCTGTCAGACCACACAGAGGAAATCAGAGCCCAACCAGACCCTGTTCTCACCCAATGCCCACACACAAGCGCTTTCCGGTAGTGTTTCACTGGAAAGGGATCAGAAGCAACAGCTGAAGGTCCTGATTTTTCACTCCGCGTGAGCTTTGAATGAGTGGGTAGTGAGGTGACTTGGAAATTCACCTGCTGCTCCAGGAATGAACCCGGGGCTATCTTACCTCCTGGGCCTTATTTAAATCACCCAGCCAACTTTCCCGCTGTCCCATGAAGGAAGATGGTGAAAAGTGTCAGAAAATTGGGTCAACTGGATGCCATCCCCTGACTCCATGTAGGTGGTGGGATTAGCTTCAGGAACTGACCTGCAGGGGTCTCATTTTCAGGAAGAAGGAGGTGGGATGTCTGTAGAAGGGGAGGGGTATAAGCTTTACTCTTTTATCCCCCCACTTCTTCTCCAGATGGCTTTGACAGCTTGCTAAGATGTATTTCTAAAGATATTGATTTAGCCTCCACTTCATCAAGTCACCTTTATTCATGTCTGAATTTTGATAGTGAAGTTAGCATTATCAGTTCATACAACTGAGGTGAGGTACCCACTAAGCCTGATTGTATGCAAGCTCTTCCAGTAGGGGTTCCTGGATAGAAATCAGAATTGGGCATGCTAGACAATTAATTCCTCCCTTACGCAGATCACTACCAATCATCTACTTACATCACAAACTCAGAAAGCCATCCAAGTATCTGCTTTGTCCATGAGAATACAACATGGCCATGAAGTTATATCTGAATTGATAGCGTGGCACATGACACGAAAGATGAATTGAAGGAGATCTTATTTCCCACAAGTGTTGCTTAGTGAGGAATCTTGCTAGTCACAAACATGTAATAGAAGCACACCCATGATTCTCTAATATGTGCTGGATGAAGGCAAGGTTTATCATCAATAGCGTATATTTAGAAAATTTAGCCTGTTATTTGAGTCAAAATTGCACTTGGAAATGGTGCTGAAATGCTCTCGAAGTCCTGGAATCATTACTATTGTGAGGTTTAGTGTTTATAATGCACTTATAAAATTGTGCTGGATAAGTGCGCATTGTGAGTGAACATAGATGAAAGCAAAAAATCTGACTTTGTCAATGGCAAAATGTTCATGATTAGAGCATCAATTCAAGAAGCATGATGATTGCAATACAACAGTTTTCAATGTAGCATCATTTGCACATGCCAGTCTGAATTGGAGATGTAAAACTAAAACTGTGCAAACATTAACAAGTTCTGGCAATGTTAGCGGAGTACTGAAGAGGAATTGAGATTTGTGTAACAGCTTGTAACAGTTTAAGCTGTAGTCACAGAGCACCCAACACCGTGCGGGAGACTCAGCTGATTTCTGAACACTGGTGAGACACCATCATGACTTTATACTGTCATGAAACTATTAATATATATATTATTGGAAAATACTTTTCTTTTAAAATAGAGGTTTAGTCTGTGGGTGTGTCTTAACTGGATTAAAATCAGCTAGTTTGGGTGCTTTGATGTGTACTAGTTTTGAGATGTAAACAGAGAGGTAGAGTACATTTGCATTTTTTAAATAGAACATTCGAGAAGTGGGGTGAAAACTGACACCTATCTAGCAGCTACCAAGCAATATGTTTATATTACTAATAAAATTCGTACTATGAAAGGGATTTCATTGTTAAAAGGTGGAGCTCAAAGAGGCTGGTGAGACAATGAGAATTTGCATTCAATCTGTGGTGATAGGTATAACTTTAGCAGTTTTTGGGTGTGCAGAACAGAGACAATGTAAGATCAAAAAGGCAGCAGCAAGCCTCCAACTGGCTCCACAGGAACCAAAGTGAAAAGAACTTCATTTTGAATTTGTACGGTGAAAATGCTTTCCTGGCGTTTGGTTAAGTCTATGGGTTGCTGTTGCCTTAATGCAGATTAGTTATATTTTCATCTGACTTAGGGTTATCCTAACCAATTAAAGTGAGCAGGTGTAATGACAGGATTAATCAGTTACCTCGTACCAAAGGACCCTATAGGTAGCAGTGATCATGGCGCGATTGAGTGTCGCATTCATTTTGAGGGAGAGAAGATGGGGGTCTAAGAATAGTGCTTAAGCTTAAATAAAGGCAATAAGGGTATAAGGACAGAGCTGCCTAATGTGAACTGAGAAACTAGGTCAGGAGAGATGTAGTGGAAGACAATTAAGAAGATATATCTAGCATTCAACAAAAATACATTCCAGTGAGAATGAAAGACTCAAGGAAAAGGGTGCATCATTCATGACTAACTAAGGAACTTAAAGATAGTATCTGGACAGAATATAAAAAAAGCAAAGAATAACTAAAAAAATAAGGAGGGAGAAATTAGAGTATGAGAGAAAGCTAGCTAGAAATATAAAAACAGTAAGAGTTTCTACGAGTATTTAAAAAGGAAAAGAGTAACTAAAGTGAATGTTGGTCCTCTAGAGAATGAGACTAGGGAATTAGTAATGGGAAACAAGGAAATGGTGGATGCATTGAACAGATATTTTGTGTCTGTCTTCACTGTGGAAGACACAAATAATATCCCAGAAATAATTATAAATCAAGAGGTGAAAGCGAAAGAGGAACTTAAAACAATCACAATCACCAGTACTGAGAAAATTATTAGAACTAAAGGCTGACAAGTCTCTAGGTCCTGATGGACTTCATTCTAAGGCCTTAAAATAAGTGGTCACTGAGATAGTAGATGCATTGGTTTTAATTTTCCAAAATTCCCCGGTTCTGGAAAGGTCCCCTTAGATTGGAAAATTTTCAAAAAAGCAGGAAACTACAAGTCAGTTAGTTTAACATCAGTCATAGGGAAAATGCTGGGATCTATTATTCAGGATGTTATAGCACAGCACAGAAAATTTTAATGCAATCAGGTAGAGTCAACATGGTTTTGTGAAAGGGAAATTGTGTTTGACTAATTTATTAGCACTCTTTAAGGAAGTGACAAGCAATATGAATAAAAGGGAACCTGTGGATGTGATGTACTTGGATTTCCAGAAGGCATTTGACAAGGCTCCACAGCTATCTATGGTTACTACATAAAATAAGAGCTCATGGTGTAGGGGGTAACATATTATTATGGGCAGAGGAAACAGCTAACAGGAAATAGAGAGTTAAGATAAATGGGTCATATATGGATAAGTAAGATGTAACCAGTGGAGTGCAACAGGGATCGGTGCTGGGACCTCAACTATCGACAATGATTTGGATGAAAGGACTGAATGTAGAGTTACTAAATTTGCTGATGACACAAAGATAAGTAGGGGAGTAAGTTATGAAGAGGACATAAAGAGTCTGCAAATGGACATAGATAGGTTAAGTAAAGGGGCAAAAATTTGGCAGATGGAGTATAGTGTGAGAAAATGTGAACTTGTCCATTTTGGCAGGAAGAATAGAAAAGCAGCATATTATTAAATGGACAGAGATTGCAGAATCCTGAGGTACAAAGGGATCTGGTTGTCCTCCCTCGCACATGAATCACAAAACATTAGTATGCAATAAGTGATTAGGAAAACAAATCGGTTATTGCAAGGAGAATGGAATATAAAGGTAGGCAAGTTTTGCTTCAGTTGTACAGGGCATTGGTGAGAATGCGTATGGAGTGCTGTTTTGATCTCCTTATTTAAAAAAGGATATCATTGCATTGTCGCAGTGTAGATAAGTTCATTCAACTGATTCCTGGGATGAAAGGGTTGTCTTATGAGTAAAGATTGGACAGATTGGGCCTGTACTCATTGGAATTTTGAAGAATGAGAGGTGATTTCATTGAAACATATATGATCCTGTGGGAACACGACAGAGTGGATACTGTAAGGTTTTTTCCCTTATGAAAGGGATTAGAAATGACTAGAACTAGGGAACACGGTTTAAAAATAAGGGGTCTTTCATTTAAGACATTTGGAGAATTTTTTTCTCTCAGAGTATTGTTAGTCTCTGGAATTCTCTTCCTCAAAGAGCAGTGGAGGCAGGGTCATTGAATAGTTTTAAGGCTGAGTTAGAGAGATTCTTGACTGACGAGGAAGTCAAAGGGTATAGGAGCAGATAGGAAGGTAGAGGCCATAATCAGGTCAGCCATGATTTTATCAAATGGCGGAACAGGCTCGAGGGGCCAAATAGCCTATGCATGTTTCTTGTCATCGTATCTCCATCACCACCTGTAGAGGAGAATGCGTTGGAGATAAAACTGGATCTTGGCGATGGAGAGATGGGGGGCCCCCAGCTACCTGATGACAGAAGCAAATTTCCCACAGCCACATGACAAAGTTCACTCACATTGACCTAGTATTAACAATGTTTGAAATGACGATCTGCACAATGATAACTCAGAACCCACTCACATCGCCAGCTCCACGTCAAATCATTCACCTCCCACAGGTCCTGCAAGTGTATCTCAAGAGCTGGTGCTGGAGGAAGAGAAAGACTCCTTTGGAAAGGGCACTCACCCTGAGGATGCACCATCACCTGATGCGTGCACTCTCCACCGGCTCATATAACACACCTCGGTGGGCTCACCAAGACAGGTAGTTGGATTGTCATATGGTGAAGCACACTGCATATGTGAGTAAGGACAGGTGATTAGTACAGGTACAGCAGTAGAGAATCTGCGTCAAAGAGCACAGGACCCTCCAAGCTCTGTTCAATGGAATGCAGATGCTGATCCTTGGGTTTTTCAATGTACAGGATTACTCTGGAGTAGCAGCAGCAAATGTGTAAGGCTCTGTCAGTCTTTCCAGAGGCACATGATCGGAGGAGCCCATTTCCACCATGGGAACCATAATGTGTCAATCATTTGCACTGGTGTCTATATCCATGGAAGAAGTGGCCACCTGCATGGAATAGCAGGTGCGGTAGGCAACTGAGTGCATGTTTGCCCTAATCATTGGCCTGTGCACTCAAACTGTCACTGGAAGCAGAATGGAGGAAAATCTTGCCTTGGCTGGTCAGCTCTTTACTGAAGTGCAGCAAAATGCTCTCCAGCTCTTTGCTAACAAATGGAGTGCAGGTAGGTCATGAGAGTGAAGATGGGGAAAGAGAACATGGAAGTGCAGACATTATCCAAAGCCCTCCCAACTGACCCATTTCCTCACCTCAGTCAGAATTCTGCGTGCTGCCTCTAGTCTTAATGGCTGACTCTGCCCCTGCACAGATCCATTGCTTCTGTTCTTCTTATTTTTACCTGTTACCTGCCAAGTGACCCTCTGCCTTGTGAAAAATAGAGTGAAAGATGACCAATGAGTTTCAGTGAGAAGGATGGATTGTTTACTGTGGGAGTTGTGGTAATCTGAGGTGTAATACACCTTTAAGAGAGTGTAAGCAGATTGACCATGTGACTTTAAGACCCAATAGCCATGTAGCGCGGACTACCATGGTAATGTTAGTCTAGAGTAGGGTCTGGTTGGGGAAGCACACACCATGACAGTGCTCTATTGTCTGTGTAAATAAATAGTATGTGTTTCATGTCATATTGGTCTCTGTGTCTGCAGTATACTGTCTGCTGACAGATAAGCGTGCAACCGGTTTGCGAGCAAAGCAGCCCCATAGTAGAACATAACAACTGGCAATGAGGCAAACCAAGCGATGACACCAAAGAAGCTGTCACTGAAGTGTATCAGCCATGCCTAGCAGGCCTATTGTAAGTAAAGCCCTCACCATAGTCATTGAAGTTATATCCCTCCAGTATGCCACAATTTGACAGCATTGAACTGTTTGATCAGACCACCAATGATTGGTCACATTATATTGAATGCCTTGCGTTTTTCTTTTTGGCCAATGACATATCGGGGGAGGAGAAGAGGTGGGTGATCCTCTTATCAACATGTGACAGTAAAACATACAGCCTAATTCATAGTCTAATGTCACCCAACACCTGAGATTCCAAGAGCTTTGATGAGTTAGTGAATCTGGTGAAAAGCCACTTTCAGCTGAAATCCTCGGTAACAATGGAGCATTTTAAATTCAACTTGAGGTGTCGCATCCCTAAAGAAACAGTCACTTTCTATGTAGAACCTTTAAACAACTGACAGAGCACTGTGAGTTTGGGATGTCAATTAATGACACGTTAAGAGACCGATTAGTTTGTGGGATTAACGAAGATGCCATTCAGAACAGTTTGTTGTCAGAAACAAAATTAGACTTCAGCAAGGTGGTGGATTTGGCACTCGCAATGGAAAGCGCAGTCAGGGACTCAGAAGAGATCAAGGGAGCACAAAATGGCACCGCAATTCATGTTGGAAGGGAGGGACCGACTAGAAATGGCGCAGAAGCACAGGGCTTCGTGGAAAGGTGGGAAACAGCCACCATTAACAGATCAGCAGAAAGCAATGGTTTAACAGATAATAGCCACACTAATAATAGCAGAATTGGAACCAGGCAGCCTGCAAATGGATGACAATTTAGAAAAACAGAGTGTTTCTACTGCCATCGCAATGGGCAGATTGAGACAAAATTTCAAACAAAAAGACAGAAGTCGTGAAATTTATATAATGGAGGAACCAGAAAAAAACAGAGTCAGATATTTACTTGCGACATAACTTAAAAATGGGTAAAACAGAGCCAATCTAGGCGACAGAAGAAGCCAACAGAAAACCCATTCGAATGGAGACGGATACAAGCGCATCCAGGACAGTCATAGGGGAACATATGTTTAAGTATCTGAATGGAGGAGACCACTCACTAAAACTGGAAAACTCAGATGCCAGATTAAAGACATATACTGGCGAAGACATATGAGTAAAAGGTATATGCAAGGTTGCAGTACAATATAGATGCCAGTTTGCTAATCTACCCCTCATAGTGATAGCAAGAAGAGGGCCGAGTCTCCTCGGAAGAAGCTGGTTAAGAAAGATCAATCTTGAGAGATTACTGAGATCCCAGTCAGAAGCAGGAAATGTGGCTGCTTGGAAAAAGGAGTATGTAAAGATTCAACAAAAGGAACTTGTAGAGTTGAAGTTTCAGGACAGAGTTCGAGTTGAAATCAGTAACCTCCAAAAAGAAAAGGAAAACCTGATGAAGGACAGTTGCATATTGCAAGATTTCCTCAGATCCCAATTTGTGCCACTAAAAAGGTATGATGAAGAACAGAATGAATTCTGCATATCTCTGGCCGAGATGAAGAACCAATTAGCCGAGAAAGCACAACAATGCTTAATTCTCCAGGAAACAACTAACAAATATAACAACGAAATGGAAGCACTGAAGAACCAGCTACGTGGAAGTCAAGAAACCTTAAAAATAGAGACCCCTGGGTTTTCAAAGGAGTTGACAGATGAGGAATTGCTGGAAGACTCACCGAGTTCACTCAAGTTGAACTCATACCTGACTTAGTCTGGCCAATAGGGAAGTTGAAGACGAAGCCAAGATTAAGGTCAGCGATGCCAACAAGAAAACCCATTAAAAGAAGACACATAGGAAGAGAAAGCGGAATTACTAACAAGGCCACAAAAAGTTTTTTACACAACAGGAAGCTGATCATTTTGTGTATAGTTTAGCCTTGCCCAACATCCTGATTCTCAGAACGTGCCTGACAGTTGCCCTTCATATTCTTGAACTTGGAGAGGAGGGGCAGCAGGAGTGCATGCGATTGGTTCCGAAAGAGGATGAATACATTCCTGTTGGAGTCTATACCACAGGTGGAAGGAACTCCTCTTGCTTTGGAAGTACCTGTAGGACCCATTTGAGCTTGAGAGAGTCAAAGGGGAAAACTTACATGTTCCTAAAGGGGAGCCTAGTGGACAGATAACTCCTGAGAAGGTGATCTTGTAGAATTATAACGGTCGACATGTTTGAGAAAGTCTCTTAAGAGACTGAATTTGTAAATAGTTTATTTATGTAAATAAAAATTAATATATAATGGAAAATGTATTTTCATGTAAAGGGGGAGGGATGTGGTAATCTGAGGTGTAATACACCTTAGGAGACTGTGAGCAGATTGACCACGTGACTGTAAGACCCAAAAACTGTGTAGCGTGGGCTACCATGTTAATGTTAGTCTAGAGTTAGGGTCTGGTAGGAGAAGCACACACCATGTCAGTGCTCTGTTGTCTATGCAAGTAAATAGCATGTGCTTCATTTTATATTGGTCTCTGCATCTGCAGTATAATGTAATCAATTCACCTGCGACAGATTAGTGTGCAACTGGTTCTCGAGCAAAGTGACCCCATAGTAGAACATAACAGGAATGCTGAGGTTTGGTGGGGGAACAGTGGGTTCAGAATTGGTGCACCAAATGACTGAACTGCCTTAGATTAACTGAAGTGTGTCTGAATCAGTCCTTTCTGGGCATCCCTGGCAGTGATGATCATATCATCTTCCTCTTCTGCAGCTTCAGCCCTCACTGCTGTACAGTCTTGTTCAAGGAGCATGACATCACTATCAAAATCTGGACACCCTTGCTGGTGCATACTGAAGAATGCCCCCAGATTTCTCCAGACACCTGCAAGTTATCTTCAGCATCCTGCTGGATTGTTCAATAACAATTCTTATGCTCATGTGGTTTTGGTTGTACCTTTTCTGGGCCGAGGAACATAGGAGCAGGAGTAGGACCATTTGGTCCTCCAAGCCTTCAATATGATCATGGCTGATCTGGCTGTGGTTTCAGCTCCACTTTCCTGTCTATCCCCCATTACCCTTGACTCCATTGCTTAACAAAAATCGGTCTAATTCAGTCTTGAATAAATTTAAAGACCCAGCCTCCACTACTTTCTGGGGAAGAGAATTCCACACACGAGAAACCCTCTGGGAGAAAAAAATTCTCCTCATCTCTGTCTTAAAAGGGAGACCTCTTATTTTTAAACCTTGTTCCCTAGTTTTAGTCTCCCCCACAAGAGGAAACATCCTTCGGGTATCCGTCCTGTCAAGTCTCCTCAGGATCTTATATGTTTCAATAAGATCATCTCTCATTCTTCTAAACTGCAATTGGTACAGGCCTAACCTGTTCAATCTTTCTTCATAAGATAAGCCCCTTATCCTAGGAATGAGTCTAGTGAAGTGCCTCTGAACATCCTATTCCAATAAGGTGTCTTACAAGAGGCTTGTTTGAAAAAATCAATCTTATGAAGAAATGTAACAGCATGGATAGAAGTGGTTGATGGATTGGAAACAAAGAGCATTAATGCGTGTTGCACAGTCTAGAAAATGTTGGAAGTTATGTGTTCAGAGGTCAGTTCTAGGACCACTTTTGTTCTTAATCGAAATAGAAGATTAGGCCTTAGGTATAGGGCAGTTAGGGATGGAGGGGGGTTGGAAGAAAGGGAAGTGGGGTAGCTTTTGCTGGACTCCCCTATTCTGATGCTGGGTCACTCGATCAGGCACTAAGTGTCTGTCTTTCAACAAGGAACCACACTTGGAAGCCCACAAGCAAAGCCAACTTCCCCTCCCACCCCTGGTTGAATTACATTAGTTGCCCAAGTGCCTCAATTAGCATCTGGACAGGAAGGCCATCCTTGAGCTATCCCGCTGGGGAGTCAATTGGGCCGAGGCAGAAAGATGGTGGGGCTCCCGTTGTGCAGCTCCCCTCCACCGCCTGATTAAATGCCTCCCATGCCTCCAAACTGGCCATTGGGGATGGGGGCATTGAATTCAATCCAAGGACTTGAAATAGACATAGAAAGGTTAGCAAATAATTGTAAACCTACTTCATGGTGGATTGTACAGAACCACTCCATAAATTATTTTCTGTAAACTTTATATTGTTACAAAGATGTTTTAAGCATGCTAAATCATAAATTCCATTATACATCTCTATATAAAATATGTATTGTTTTCTGATTTTAATACTGAATTTTGTTCAGAAATACCGCTATTATTATTGTTCTGAAGGAATGGGTAACCTAGGGACAGAAACTTGGCTTTGCTCAGCTCGTCCAGATTGTTGTGTGAATCTCTGCACTTCTCCAATTCTGGTCATTTGATGATTATTTTCTCCAGCCTGTATTCTACTGTATTGGCTGCATAGTTCAACTTTCTGCTTGCTTTGATGTGATGTGATTGGACAGATTGGGTGTCAACATCCATTGCAACGACATTTATGGATTTCTTATGTCACCATTTTTGCTTCCTAAATGTGGCACTTTCTTTTTCCTAAGTTCTCTAACTGAAGGCAGTTCCGACCCACATTGCCACCACCTCCACCATGAGTAGGGCGAGGAGGCAGGTCCCAAATCCACCCCAGCTGGAATGGGGATCACAGCCAACTGGTCCCCCGTAGAGTCTGAGGCGACATACATTTTGACATGCATTTTTGATGCATGCATGGTAGGAGCTCCAATTCCTTTCTATTCCATGGAATCACTCCAGCTTTTATCACCTGCTATTGGCATATTGTATGTTGGAAGGATTTACGAGCTGATACTCAACCTGTTTGGCTGCATTATGAGCGCATCCTCAGCCAACAAGTCTTGGAGTATGGTTCAAACCTGGAGCTTCTGGCTCAGGTTTGCCAGAAACCTGGTTACCCACTGCGCAACAAGACCTCCAGTTGTGGTACTTTATATTTGTCTATATTCAATACCACAAGCTATTGATCTGTCTATCTACATTTGTGGCTGATTATCAAAATTCCATTGAAATATGTGAAGTCAATACAAACCAGACAAATCTTGTACTATGGAGCAGTTTAAGAGGATTTGGGGACCCGATAGTGTGGTCCCCAACAGAGTCAGCAGTGTTCCCCTGAGTATCATCAAGAGCTAGGATAATCGCGTCAACGTATTGTCTGTGTCTTTGAACTGTATGAGTGTCATTCTGGTTCAATTGGTGGCACCCTCACCTCAGCAAGAAGGCTGTACATTCATGCTTCATTTCAGTACACTATTTGAAAGTGCAATGATGGCTGAAAACCACAATCTGGCAAAATAGTGGCGTAATTAGGTTTGGATTTTGAGGGAAGGCTATGTGAAGATTTCACCCTGTTCTCATTCTGATAAAATTTCCAATCCAGGTGGGAGGAGCCATTTCCTGCTTCCGAGACTTGCAATGAGATGGATGGCTAAAGCTAAAGGCATTCGAATTCCCATCACTTCTGCAGCCATTAGACATAGGCCAGGATTTTATGGTGGTCGGGTGGGCTGTGCGGGTGAACCCGAGAGTGGTTGGGAAGCCAACTGCCACCCGCAACATGGATTTCACGCTGGCGGGCCAATTAACAGCCAGCCAGCGTGAATCGCACGTTGAAGCGCTCAGCACTGCTAGGGTTTGCGGGGGGGGGGGGGAAGGAGCACGAGCGCTGAAGTTCACGCATGCGTGGGGCTGTGCACAGAGCTGCCTCAGGGAGCTGAAGAGTTTTAAAATTAAAAATTAAAATATTAAAAACATGTCCCCTCATGTGACTCTGTCACATGAGCAGGGGCATGTTATGAATGAAATTTAAAAATTGTTGCTTAATTTTTAGTTGCTGTTGGAAACCTTATCCTGCCTGTGGATGAGGTTTCATGCGCCCGCCAAACAAAATATTGCGAGTGTGCGACGATGTCGTTTGGGTTGGGTGTGTGCCCGCCCGACAAGCGCAATATTCTGCCCTTAATTTCTGTCTGTGCAACTTCTGAGAAAATAAGAGACATAGCTTGTCAGAGGAAGCCCCTACTTTGACCCATTTGAAGGTGCTTAGTATCAGTTTGCAGACATATTTTAGGGGGTTGGTTGGGGGGGGGGGGGGGTGTGGTTTCTTGTTGCTTTGGGCTACCGAATTACATTTCAAACTACCAGAGTATGGGACTCTCCGGTCTCCTGTACATTTTTGTTTTCCTAGCCACTCTATTCAAGGAAGACAGTGAAATGCTGGGATGGCTTCCCTGGCACATGGCCCCAATTTGACTGCCCAATTTACCAACAAAACATTGCTATATTTATGGCCATTCATCAATTAGAGAGGCGACTGAGAGGACTACAGAGGCTCTGAGGGTAAAATTTAGTGGCCTTGATAGATCAAGAGGGGCATTGCAGGATGTTTCCAGGTGAATCCCTTAAGAGATTCACTTACTGTCCCCTTCGCAACTTTGCTATTTAAAAAGGACTAGGAATAGAATCTCAGATAAGCCGGGCCTGCATGCAGTGAGACTGAGGAGCTTGGAACTCAGCCTTGAGGGCTCACGATCAGTACTTGGCGGATTGCTCCAGGCTGATAGCAATGGAAAGTCATAAGGAGATCATTAATAATACTTTCTCTTCAGATTAAAGTGGTATTCTTTGAAATCTTTTATCAGTATATTTCTTCAGCCATCTTGCTTATGCCAATCATTCCATATCTAAACATGTATCTTTCAGGCCTTCAAAGATAAATACGTAACATTATCCACACCAGATCTCACAATACTTAAACAGAACCAAATTAAGGTGCATTTTTTAATTTATTAAAGATAAACGGATAAAAGCTATTTTCTATCACCAAGTTTCCCCGGGTCCCTAGGCATGTTTTTACAACACCTTACCTGGTGTCACCTGAGGGGCCAGTATTATGAAAGATAGTTTGCTGCTGGGTTGGGATAAGTGTCTTTTAGGATTGGGCTGATTCTCATCTCATGACAGCTGGGTTTGAAAAGGATCTAGTTTGATCCCTTGTGCAGCTGGCTGGACACCTGAGTCAGCACCCAAAGTCGTGTTAGGCTCTGAAGCCTGGCATATGCTGAGAAACAGTATCTTCATATTGAATGTCTCCAGCTGTGCCATTGGTGCCAGGCATTGGGGCTATGAAGGGAAGCTGTCTTTGTAGCCACCAGTGGAGACTGTTGAAGGAAGTGGCTACAGAGACTGTGGATAAATAGATGGTTATCTTTCAAAATTCTAGAGACTCTGGAAAGGTTCCTGCAGACTGGAAAATAGCAAATATAACCTCATTATTTAAGAAGGGAGGGAATGGAAGAATGGAGAACTACAGACCTGTTAGTTTGACATCAGTTAAGGGAAAATGTTGGAATCTATTCTCAAGGATGTGATAACTGGACACTTAGAAATAAAATTAAGCAGAGTCAACATGGATTTATGAGAGGGAAATCATGTTTGACAAACTTGTTGGAGTTTTTTGAGGATGTTACTTGTAGCATTGATAGAGGAGAACCAGTGGATGTGGTGTATTTGAATTTTCAGAAGGCTTTTGATAAGGTCCCACACAGGAGGTTAGTAAACAAAATTAAGAGTGCATGGGATTAGGGGCAACATAGTAGCATGGATTGAGAATTAGTTAGCAGACAGAAAGCAGAGAGTTGGAATAATTCTCAGGATGGCAGGTTGTTACTAGTGGGGTACCACAAGGGTCAGTGCTTGGGCTACAGCTATTCATAATCTATATAAATGGTTTGGATGTGGGGACCAATTATAATTTTTTCCCAAATTTGCTGATGACACAAAACTAGGTGGGAATGTAAGTTGTGATGATGATGCAAGGAGGCTTCAAGTGGACTTGGACAAACTAAGCAAATGGGCAAGAACATCACAGATGGAATATAATGTGAATAAGTGTGGAGTTATCCACTTTGGTAGAAAAAAGAGAAAGGCAGAATATTTCTTAATTGGTGAGAGGTTGGGAAGTGTTGGTGTCAAAGGGACCTGGGTGTCCTTGTTCATGAGTCATTAAAAGCCATCATGGAGGTGCAACAATCAATAAGGAAGGCAAATGGCATGTTGGTCTGCATTGCAAGGGGATTTGAGTACAGAAGTAAAGATGTCTTGGTACAATTGTATCGAGCCTTGGTGAGAGCACACCTGAAGTATTGTGTGCAGTTTTGGTCTCCTTATCTAGGGAAGGATTTACTTGCCATAGAGGCAATGCAATGAAGGTTCACCAGGCAAATCCCTGGGATTGCGGGATTGTTTTATGAGAAGAGATTGAGGAAACTGAGCCTGTATTCTCTGGGGTTTCTAAGATTGAGTGGTGATCTCATTGAGACTTACAAAATTCTTACCGGGTGGGACAGGGTAGATGCAGAAAAGATGATTTCCCCTAGCTGGGTGGGCTGGGGTTGAGGGGGGGTTGGGGGGGCTAGAATCAGGGGACACAGTCTCAGTATAAGGGGTATGCCATTTAAAACTGAGATGAGGAGGAATTTCTTCACTCAGAGGGTGGTGAATCTTTGGAATTTCCTACCCCAGTGGGCTGTGGAAGTTCAATATTGAGCATGTTCAAAACAGAAATCGATAAATTTCTAGAGACTAATGACATGAAGAGATATGGAGATAGCGCAGGAAAGTGGTGTTGAGGCAGATGATCTGCCATGATCTAATTGAATGGCAGACCAGGTTTGATGGGCTCAAAAGCCTAACCCTGTTCTATCTTTCTATGGAGAACTACCAAGTCCTCATTCACTCCCTATCCCTCTGGCACCCTTATGGTGTGAGTCATCCAGTGCACTTTCCTCATCCCCACTATCTAAATCCCCAAGGACACCCAGTCTCTAAGTTAATGCATACAACAGAGAAGGTAGGTGGCAAAGGGAGTAAGATTGAGTGGGTGGGGCAGGGGCAGCATAGACAGAACAGCATTGTTATCGTCTTCATTGTCAAAATCTTTTACAAGATAATATTGCCTTCCTCCTCTTCCTTGCTATTCTTCCGCACACCATAATATGCTAGAACAATAAAAACCAGATAAAATGAGGTAAAAATGGATTTGAAGCACTCAGAGAGAATGATGAAATAGAAACAGCTGTGGTGATTGATGCTGCTTGGCTTTCTTTAAAAGTGCTTAACAGGTGCTTTGTACCACATCACTCACTGTGACCAATGGCCCATCAAATCTGTCACCTCTGACTGCCAAGATTTCTTGCCCCCTCGCTGTGCTCCTTTATATCAGGAATCCTACCACCAGCAGCCTGTGTTGCTCAGGCATTGTGTGGTAGCTTGTCCTGAAACAATACTCTGACGAGGTGTCATACGGACTCGAAACGCAAACTGTTTCTCTCTCCACAGATGCTGCCAGACCTGCTGCACTTTTCCAGCATTTTCTGTTTTTATTGTCCTGAAGCAATATTCACAGCATTAGATGATTAAGTGAAGGATATTTCTCAGCTGGCAGCAGACAGGTGACATCATAAGGAGAAAAAGTGCTAGAAAGACCTTGTAATATGAATCAAAAACAAAAATACCTGGAAAAACTCAGCAGGTCTGGCAGCATCTGTGGACAGGAGCACAGTTAACGTTTCGAGTCCGAATGACCCTTCAACAGAACTAAGTTAAATAGCTAAGTAAAAAAAAACTAAGTAAAAATAGGTTTCTATTTTTACTTAGTTCTGTTGAAGGGTCATTCGGACTCGAAACGTTAACTGTGCTCCTATCCACAGATGCTGCCAGACCTACTGAGTTTTTCCAGGTATTTTTGTTTTTGTTTTGGATTTCCAGCATCCGCAGTTTTTTGCTTTTATCTTGTAATATGAATGTTGGAGTTGTAAGGAATTGTATGCGAGAAGGGCTTGTGAAGGGAAATCCTGACAGTGATTCCAAGTTGAAGAATTAGAGAATCATTGAATAATGGTACAACAAAAAGGAAGACTTATCCATCAATTTAAGAAGCCTGATCTCTTGCTCTTACCTTGTCAGATCATTGTATTTTTTTTGGCTCTACTCCTCTGTCCTAGGAGTGGGAGGGGCATCATTCATCATTTCTGCCATCACATGATCCTGGTGACTTAGTTGGGCTCCTTCCCTGTGAACCTAGCCTGAGGTATCTCTGGTGGATTCTGGACCCGCCTCTTTCTGCCACCATTTGCCTGAGTCTTTTCTTGTGATACTCCAGTATGCGATGTTGCAGCCACAATGAAGTATTTTACAAGAATACATTTTTGGGTAAGAAACCATTGAAGTTGAATGTTCTTGCCAAAAGCTGAAAGATTAAAGGCAAAGGGGGCAGTCATCAATTCAGAAAGAGGAGGGAGTCTAAGCAAGGAAACTCTTCCACTGTGGGGGTCTGGAGGAGCACCCCTACCCTTCCTGGAGAACTTACCTTATAAGGTCTCCTGTCGTTAGTAACACTCTTGGCTCTGAGTCTCTAGGTTCAAGTCCCACTCCAGGGCTCAAGTGCAAAAATCAAGGCTGGTCTTTCAGTGGACCGCTTCATTGTCAGAGGTGGTGTTCTTTGGATGAGATGTTAAACTGAAGCCCTGTCTGCCTGTTTGGTTGGATATAAAAGATCCCATGACACTATTTTGAAGAGCAGGGGAGTTATCCTTGGTGTCCTGGCAAGTATTTATCCCTCAATCAACATCACAAAAATCTGGTCATTATCACACTGCTGTTTGTGGGAGTTTGTCATGCGCTATATAAGTGTAAATCTTTCTTTCTTTCTCTTCAGTTGTCTGACCAGGCTCTTACAGTTGGATGGGTCGCAGTAGTTGCCTCTGCTGATGATGGTATTGGAGTTCTATTAACATACTAGGTCATCGATTTACCAAAAGGTATGAGGTTCCTGCCCACAAACGTGAGATAAATCAGGTATTTCAAAATTCCAACAGATTGGGGATGGATTGGATAACTCACCTTTTCCATTTTAACATCTCACAACTCCATTTTCACTGAGTGGAGGGGTAGTTCAATTTTCTCCATTGTTCAAGAAATGGTTTGAGAAAATCCGGATAAGTTTCTTCATAAATACATATCTTTTTCTAAGTCAATTCTTGCCTGGTGTATCCTACCATTCAGCGTAGACTGCTGTCCACTCGAAAATGTGACTGCGCAGACTCCTGCTATTTATCCGACTCCCAGGATGAGTATAAATTACGTTTTTATTAAGATTACTGTACAAATTCAAAGAAAATCATTAAAAATAATCCACTCCATTCAATTCACCAGATTCCATTACTAGTTCATGCACTGATGCACCTTTACTAAAGACCTCACTGCAAAACCTATTAAAATGGGCTAACATTTTATCTTTTTAAGGATAAAAATCTTAATTTTACTCAGCTTTATCATTGAATATTCTGAAAAGCCTCAGTTCAGGTCATATTGCAGGTGGAGAACCTCAAATCCGGCCAACCGAAAACCAGCCATGTCCAAAAACCGGACAGTTCCCCACCCCCCCGTGCTCCAGCAACCATCTGATCCAGCTCAGAAAGGTTCGGGGAGTTGGCGAGTACTGACTGGCTTCGAGCACCTGACGTTTCCTACCGTCCAGTGAATTTTGACTCCCCCCCCACCCCCCAACTTATTGCAGATGTGGCAAAGACGGTTGAACTCAACCAGGTAGAACAAAAGACTCTTGCAGAATCCAATGAAGTCGAATATTTAGCTATGTATTGTACTTGGGATCAGGACGTGTGCCTATTCTTGCTACAGCACAGGGTAGTTGTTTTGAGTTTTGATGCCTTTAAGGCCACCCAAATAGAAGCCCACAGGCTTAAATTCAAACATTACGCTTGATTCCCAAAAGCCTTTAAGTTCCATGGGCACTGGTTGCCTTCTTGCAGCTGGCCCAAGTCAGTTCAAAGAGAGTTATTAAAGAGTACTGTACAATCTTGCGTGAATGAAAAACAAATAGTTTTCAGTTACAACTACAGGGTATTTTTAACATTTCAGTTTGATCTTTTCTCATTTTAAACAGGGTGCACTGATGTAGGGAAACGGGGGAGGCATGAAAGAGTTATTAAATCCAATACGTGAGAAGGGGATTCACATCAACAACGACATGTCCAATAACCTAAAGTGCTTTGCAATCATATCAGTTGGTTTTCCTGCATCTCCTATTCATTGAATTAAGGCGTTCCGATTTGAATTAAAGCATTCCAATTTTTTTTCCTGAGAACCGGCAAATTCCAAAATCTGGCACGGATTAGGCTCTGAGGTTGCCGGATTTGAGGTATTCCTCCTGTATGTGCTGAAGGCAGCAGAAAATTTTGTAGAAGCTCAATAAATCCTGTTTTTTTCTCAGATCAGTGTCAGTGCTTATTGTTGAAAAGTGAAATGTATTGAAACCAGTTCAAGTTTAACACAGAATACCAATTTGATACTAATAAAGAGGATGGCATTTTCTACTTCATTCAGAGACGTTAATCCTCTGACAATGGCAGATCTTCTCATTAACTCATGGCTCAGCAAGTTTACCAAGAGAATAATGCAGACCAGCAAAGTACTTCCCAGTCATACTGAGTTATCTGCTCTCAGTTAGGCCTACAAGTGGAACACTTTGATTGATGTCTGCACCCCTGGGCTGGGGGTGGGTTGGGGAGGGGGGAATGTTAGCTGGTGTTCCTGCTCCTCATTTCTGGCAAGCAATCCTTGGTGGAAGATCATGCATCAAGATGTGGGGTAAAGACAGTGCCTGGAATCTTCCTGAGGCAGCAGGAGTCCTGCTGTCAGGTGGTGGTGGTGGTGGGGGGGGGTGGGGGGGGTGGGTGGTGGTGGTTGGTTGGATGGACAGGGGGAGTGTCTGGGGTGGGGGGTGCGTGATAATATTGTAGCGGGACCTGGGGCCGCACTTTATGGAGACAACCAAATAAATGGCTGCCATCTGGGCTGCCGTCCCTATTAAGGATGGAGACCTCTTCACAAGAACTGCCAGCCCAATCAGAGGGCCGGCAGCTCCCGGGTCTCGGCAGTGCCATTGGGAGCAGAAAAGAAGCTGGCTTCCACCTGGAGGATGAGGGTAGATTGATGGCCATGCGCCCTCACTATCGGGTAATAGGGTCTGGGGATGTCAGGCCCAGTCACTCAGGGCCCGATAAGGGAGGGGAGAGTCTTTGAGGGCAGGCAGTACCAGTGCCCTGTGGGTGACCATTGCTGCTGTGGGCAAGAGTACCAAAATGGGAGGCTGACACCCCCACCATCCTCCACATTTGGAGCCCACTGGGAGGTGCAGCTGGTAAAATGCCAGAGGAGGTGGGAAGAGGCCCTTTATTGGTCACGTAAGTAGTGTAATTGGGCTCAGGCTGGCCGATCTGCCATCTTTCCTGCAATATGACAAGGTGATGGGCAACCCCCCCCAAACCCTGATGCCTTCCCACGTCATTTTGCCAGCCTAATATTGGGCTTGACTGTGACTCCCACTTTACTTGAATGGCATGATAATACTTCCTGTCAAGGTTCAGATTCAGATTGTGGTCCACTGAGCACGGTACTGCAGTGCAATCATTGATCATAGCCGTGCAAGAAGTCAAAGTCGTTGGTAGAGGAGGCATCAAGTAAGAAGTTTCCTGTTGTTTCTTCTTCTTTCACAACACATTACCCTTGAAGCCAACTTCCATTTGTATTTTAATGCCTTCCAATTCTACTCTTCTGCTAACATTACTGAACAGAGGCTTTTACTAAACTATATGGCTGCATGTCTGACATCAGATACTAGATGAGTTAATTTCTGGTGTCTCATTGTCAACAAAGCCTTTCTTTCAGGTTTCCAAAAGCGTGTATACACTCCTGGCTCCAACTCCATCAGCTTTCTCAGCTGTCCACTCAATCTGAATTCAGGGTAACTTTCACGATCTATCTGATCTATAATGAGCTTTTCAACCATACCAACAACACTGGTTTCTTCCTCTTTAAATGGATTGCCAATCTCATGATTCGCCCACTGACACTGAAACCATATCCCACATCTTCATCACCTAAGAATCACTTTCTTAAATATGCCCCTCGATGGCCTGCCAACCATCACTTTCACATATTTTACATGATCCATAATCATGGAGGCTGATTTCCCTCCCTGCCAGGCTCAACAGCCTGTCTGTACCTCAGCAAATGGATTTCAAAATCTTAATTCGCATTTTCAAATCCATCCAAGACTTTGTTGAGGGAAGCTTCTTTGGCCTAGCATTTCTGAAAAATTCATTGCAACTCTGAGATAGGACAATCGCGACATTGCTGTTCCCATGTTCTACCATTGGAGACTGATTATTCAAATAATCGTTTAATCAATATGTTCCTGTTCACTTTAATTCTCTGCTCCAAACCACTTTACCTTATTACCTCGCTACCTGCCACTTTTTTGTGTATCTGAAAAGGGAGAATGTGCAATGTTACGAGGATAAGGCAGAGGAGTGGGACTAGGTAGAATGCTCTTTCAAAGAGCAAGTGCAGACATGATGGGCCGAATGGCCCCCTTCTGCACTGTGAAGTTTTTGTGATTCTGGGTCCGTGATTCTGTGGAACAAAACTGTGATGGAAGTTCATTTCAGCCTGTTTTCAAGTCTGAATTAGATGGTGCACACCCCGAAATGCCCAGGGCGGCTCACCCAAATTTGGGCCTTGTACCTCATCAGCATAATGGGCACCCAGAGACAACTTGCCAGTTTTATGAGGATGATGTTAGTTCAGGTGTCTCCCTGGCAATGGCCCTGAGAAGTTCAAGGCTGGGTGAAGTGATCAGGAGGGAAGAGGACAATTGGAAGGGGGAGCTAAGGAATGAGGATGAACGGGAACAACAACTAGCCTTGGCATTGCAACAGACCTTGGGTTTCACATTCAAGTAATTATTTTTTTAAATTTACTGTTTTTGTGGAGCCCTCCAGTGGTGCCTTTAAGGACTGCTGGTTAGGCCACATTTTTAAAAATCCTTTCACGGGATGTGGGCTTCGCTGGCTAGACCAGCATTTATTGCCCATCCCTAAATGCCCTTAAGAAGGTGGTGGTGATCGGCTGCCTTGAATCTCTGCTGTCCATCTGCTGTAGGTACACCCGCAGTTCTGTTAGGGAGGGAGTTCCAGGATTTTGACCCTGTGACAGTGAAGGAACGGTGATATATTTCCAAGTCGGAATGGTGTGTGACTTGCAGGGGAACTTGCAGATAGTAGTGTTCCCATGCACCTGCTGCCCTTGACCTTCTAGGTGGTAGAGGTCGCAGGTTTGGATGGCGCTGTTGAATATGCTGCAGTGCATCTTGTAGGTGATGCACACTGCTGCCACTGTGCGTTTGTGGTGGAGGGAGTGAATGTTGAAGGTGGTGGATTGGGTGCCAATGTAGACTTGGTTATCCTGAACACAACTGGCCTGGGGCCTCAGCCATTTGTCCCCTTTCATATATGAAAAGAGGCCTAATGTCCATTTCAAGCAGAGGACCCAGCTGCTTATTTTTGTCCATACCCATATGATGAACAGAATAAGATATTTGGGGTGTCTCCATCATTAGTCCTATATGATCAGTGACCGCAGCATAGATTTAGGATTGAATTTGGGAACTTCTTGGTCTGCAAGTTTAACAGTCTTACCGCTTGTCAATCATGTTCCCCTAGAAATAATTCCCAGTTCCTTATTTGCATTTTTATTACTTTGTTGGCTTGCCTTGCTATCTTTAGGGATTTGTGAATCTGTTCCCCCAGATCACTTTGTTTCTCTACTCTATTCACACTCTTTATTTCAAAAGTGTATATGGCCCCCTTATTCCTCCTACCAAAATGCACCATCTCACACCTATATTAAAATTGATTTGCCATTCTGCATTTTATTGATTTTATTTCTAAACTCTTTCTACCTCTGAACCTCGCTTTCCTCCTTTAAGAGGTCAGTCATTTAGCTTCAGGACTTCACTGCAGGGGTTCCTCAGGATAGTGTCCTCGGCCCAACCATCTTCAACTGCTTCATCAAGGATCTTCCTTCCATCATAAGTCAGAAGTGGGGATGTTCGCTGATGATTGCACAATGTTTAACATCATTCGTGATTCCTCAGATACTGAAGCAGTCCATGTCCAAAAGCAGCAAGACCATGACAATATCCAGGCTTGGGCTGACAAGTGGCAAGTAACATTTGCCCCACACAAATGTCAGGTAATGACCAATCCAACAGGTGAGAATCCAACCATTGCCCCTTGATGTTCAATGGCATTACCATACTGAATCCCCCACTATCAACGTCCTGGAGGTTACCATTGAACAGAAACTGAACTGGACTAGCCATGTAAATACTGTGGCTACAAGAGCAGATCAGAGGCTAGGAATCCTGCGACAAGTAACTCACCTCCTGACCCCCCAAAGCCTGTCCATTATCTACAAGGCACAAGTCAGGAGTGTGATGGAATACTCCCCACTTGCATGGATGAGTGCAGCTCCCACAACACTTGAGAAGCTTGACACCATCCAGGACAAAGCAACCTGCTTGATTGGCACCACATCCACACACATTCACTCCCTCCACCACTGACGCATGGTAGCAGCAGTGTATAATATCTACAAAATGCACTGCAGGAATTTACCAAGGCTCCTTCGACAGCACCTTCCAAACGCACGACCACTACCATCTAGAAGGACAAGGGCAGCAGTTAGTTGGGAACACCACCGCCTGGAAGTTCCCCTCCTAGTCACTTGCCATCCTGACTTTGAAATATATTGCCGTTCCTTCACTGTCGCTGGGTCAAAATCCTTGAACTCCCTTCCAAACAGCACTGTGGATGTACCTACACTGCATGGACTGCAGCAGTTCAAGAAGGCAGCTCACCAACACCTTCTCAAGGGCAACTAGGGTTGGGCAATAAATGCTGGCCTAGCCAGCGAAGCCCACATCCTGTGAATGAATTTTAAAAATGGTCCTTAAAACTTGCCTCAGGCTTTTAGCCATCTGCCTTAACATCTCCTTATGTGACTCCTTTACACATTTTGCTTTATAACCCTCCTGTGAAGCACCTTGGGATGTTTTATTATTTTAAGGTGCTATATAAATACAACTTGTTATTGTTGTTATATTCACTAAACTATCAGCTCATTAAAAACAAAATTGGGCAGATTTTGGCCTTTCATGCTCCTGGTCATAAAACAATGAGCTGGGAATGCTAAAGATTAAATTTACTTCAATATTTACAAAGTTCTCTTCATTCCTAGTGGGTAAAGGCACGAATCCAAACAGACCGTCCCATGCTGACCTCAGACTATACAGTGATTTGAGTGTTAAAATTAGGGAGGAAATAAGTTAGTCAGGGTTCCTACTTTTAATCCCTTTTCCAGTGACAGCAACTGGAAAATATTCATGTCTGGATGTAAGTTAAGGACAGGATCGGGCTTGACTGTGCTGGATTCCACAATTAAATAGCTGCTTCACTCACCAACTCTCATGCTGCATTCCACAGACCTTGAGGCTGAAGGGAAGGGATGGATAAAGGAATATGGGAATAGAATGGGCACATGGGATTAGGGCTATTGTTGTATAGAGCATACCAATACTGACTGGGTGGACTGAATGAACTGTTTCTAAGCTGTAGTTTCTGTGCAACTCTACCTAGCTTCACACATTAAGAATTCCTGCTTGAATAAAGCTTTGGAAGACTGCAAATGCCCATTGAACTGTGGCAGGCAGTACCTTCAAGACAAGAGACAGAAAAGAGGGAAGTAAAAGCACTAAAAATGATTTCACAATTTTTCCCTGCATGGTTTTAACTGCTTCACCTGATGTCACCACATATGCCATCCCACAGCATCTTGCTTAATCTCCCCGATCAATCAATGAAACCAGCCAAGAAACTGAATTAAAAATTAACTGAAAAGCTTGCAAATAAAATGCATAAATAAAATACACTACAGAATGTGGTAGTTTAAGAAAAATTGTTGCAGCTGTCAGAACCTCACCTGTAATAGCGTTGATCTTAGGTGTGATTTTAAGGGTGTAGCTTTGTACTTTATTTTACCCTGTATGTCTCTGCTTGCTAATTCTTAAATTATGGTTTTCAGACACATAGGAATAAATGCTCCTGTCCTCATGGAGTTGGTTCTTAAGGCCGGGTCTGGAAAAAGAGGGGGAAACTGCACTGGGATGGCTTCATGATGCCTTTCTGCCTCTGGAGGAAATTCCTAAGGCAGACTGGGAGAATTTTTCTTTTTACTCATTCATGGGATGTGGGCATCACTGGCCAGGCCAACATTTATTGCCCATCCTGAATTGCCCTTGTTCAGATGTCATTTAAGAGTCAACCACATTGCTGTGTCACATGTAGGCCAGACCAGACCAGGTAAGGATGGCAGATTTCCTTCCCTAAAGGGCATTAGTGAACCAGATGGGTTTTTACAACAATTGACAATGGTTTCATGGTCATCATTAGATTTTTAATTCCAGCTTTTTATCTGTCATGGCAGGATTTGAACCTCAGCCCCCATAGCATTACCCTGGGTCTCTGGATTACTAGTCCAGCGACAATACTACTATGTCATCACCTCCCCAATGGAGCCGGCAGGCTGGGAACTGAATAGGCGGGCTGGGAACGGAGACGCAGCCTGCCCCAGGATAGTGGGTAGCCAGTTAGAACAATTAAGGCCTCATTTAGGGGCTATTTTCCAAAGGCAAAGGTGATGATGGTGGGGCTGCTGACTATCCCATGCTGTGAGCCCTCTGATTGGTCAGCCTGCCTGGGGATCCCACCTACCGTCCTTGAAAGAACGGAGAAAGCGGCAGTGGCCAATTGCGAGGCAGCCTTTGGGAGGTTGCCCCGGCGGATGTCCTGATGACATGCGCAGGCTCAGGACCCCCATGTCACCCAGATGTTGGGCCCCTGAAGCCCATCGGAAAATTCAGCCCCACAAAAGCAACTGTACTTTGAATTTAAACATTAATTATTTGGAAACACATTTTTTAAAAGGTTAATTTTATCAACACGGATGTATATTTCAAATAACGTCCAGTTCATGATGGAGTGTAAGGAAAGGAAGAGAATGTTGAGCTGCATTGTGTCTTATTGTGATGTCTGTTAAATCCAGTCTATCTATGTAGGTCAAAGCAAAGGATACAGCCGTCTGCTTGCAGTAATGCTCAGCTTTTAGAAGTGCGTTGGTAATCTCCTGCTGCTAAGGGAGCTGGCGTTGACCTCTCAACAAAGAGCAGGATCAATCTGCTTCCCCTCCTCCACCCCCAGGGAGACTGATGAGGGTCACATGACCTTTCTAGACAGCACAGAATTTGGACAGAATATGTGGTGATGGGGGAGGGGAATGGCTGAAAACACCACACTTGGTGGCTCTGTAATTACTGGAAGTTTTGGGAATAGGCCCAGTAAAGCTCAGGAAACTGCTGTACTTGCGATTGTAACAAATGCTGTTACTGAATAGTTCTATTGCTGCTGGAAGATTAAAGAGGTAGAGGAAAGCACAAAACAAAAATAACAACGGTAATGAAAGGGAAGAATTAATCACTTTTTCATCAATACCTAATAAAGGTACACAGTCATTTGTTTCCCTCATTGTGTTACGTGCTAGCTTGAATAATGATGAAGCTATTTTTTAAAAAAGGTATGGTTTACGGTCCCTTTTTCATCATGGATCACACTCTGTTGCCTATCACAGTCGCTGGTATGCAGATGATGTAATCTATATTGCATTCACTGCAACATCTGCACACCCATTTGAGAAACCTCCAGAAAGCCTGCAAAGGAAAGGAGAATGCATTGAGATTAAACAAAGCAGTTATGATCTGCAGTGTAATACTAGTGGAATGTACTAATAGGTATTATGGGATGTTTAGCAGACACCCATTTTGTCAAACATCTTGTGAGACTATGAAAGCCATGTAATGTCTACTTAATAAATGCTTTTACCCCAATAAAATCAAAAGAAAATTCACTTCTTAAATATTACACATGTACAAATACTGCTTCAATCTTGTGACAATGTTGCTTGATATTTAATATTTATAAATTATTCTCTTCTTTTTGGGGCTCAATTTTTCCCTCTCACTAATTTTTTTACCTCCCCCTCACCCTTGCCTCCTCTGCTGTTTGGAAAGTTTTGACTCTTTGGGTTAAATTTTTAGGCCCTGATGGGGAGGAGCATGGAGATGGGTGGGCCTGGTATTTCACGCAGCTGTCCAACCTGACAGGTTGCCAGCATCATCCTGCCCTTTGAACCATTTTCCTGGAGTTGGGTTATGGAGGTGGGTGGGGGGTGGTGGGCAACTGCCTTGGCTACCTGCCCTCAAGTGGCGTGTTATTGTTGAATTAAGGTTTCAACCTCATCACCCAAATGACCAGTTATCAGGGGTGAATCCTGAAAAGGTCATTTGCAGCACAGTGCTTGGTGAAAATTGTTTTTTTTTTCATATTGTGACTTTTATGAGGCCTCTTTTAGCAGTCCTACCTTCACCCTGCTGAGATTATCAAACTCTGGGAACCTGAGACCCTTGTAGTGTACATGGCTAAACTCTGATTTTCTCCCTCTCCTCTCCTAATGATGCTAACATATGCGAGTACAAATAATGACCATAAAAGCTATAAAACGCTGGATGATTTTTTTCTTCCTTGCCCGAATCAGCTTTATGGCTAGCTTAGTTCCCAGATTACCACAGTGAAGATGCCCTTATACGCTGTGAGACACATGTCACCACAGTTATTTCCCTTTGCTTGGGTCGTACACAGCCTATTGCAACCTTAAGGTAAAACTCCTGAATTTGTTAAGGCTAACCACCAGAAAGATCTGATAAAAAGTGCATGTTCCTGATTTTCTTCGCTTCATCATTGGCCTGCATGCCTCCAGCTGTGTAGACCCTGACCTCTGGCGTTCCCCCCCTAAATTCTTTGGCCAGAATTTTTCCATCGGCGATTTGGGGGTGGGGCCCACTCGCTGACGGGAGAATGACATGGGATGACGTTGGGAGGAATCCCCGACGTATTCCTGGTCTCTTTAAATTTTCAGGAAGGCGGGCGGACAGTGAAATCAGCTGTCCGCCCACCGACCTGTCGATGGCCAATTGAGGCCATTGACAGCCTAATTAAAGTAATTAAAGGCCCTGCCCGTCCAGCCTTAAGGTTGGCAGGCAGGCCAGGAGCCCCAGCGGGCTTCTGAAAACACATGAAGCTTCATCCACTGGCGGGATGAAGTTTCATGTTCCTTTTTAAAAACTTTAATAAATGTAATGTGATATTTATTAACATGTCTCATCTCGTGTGACATTGTCACATGAGGAGGACATGTTAATAATTTTAATGTTTTTCTATTTTTGAAGTTTTTTTTACCTGTCAGTAATCTCCCTGAGACAGCACTTGGTCTCTTTTGTGCGCATGCGTGAAAGAGCACGCTTTGACAGTTGGGGAATCCCTCCCCCCCCCCAACACAGGAAGTGCACAGCGCTTCCTGTCGGGCAGGCCGCTGGACGGGCTTTAATTGGCCCGCCCACTCAAAATGGCGGTGGGCCCCGTTTCGGTGGTGGGGGTCGGCTGTCCGCCCGCCGCCAAGCTGGTGGGGCCTGCATGCCCACCAAAGGCAAAATTCTGCCCTTTGTCTCTCTAACTCTCTCTCCCTTCCTTTAATGCCTTCCTTAAAACCTGCTGCTTTGACCAAGTTTTTGGTCAACTATCTTAATCACTTCTTATATGACTCTGGTCAGAACTTATGCTCCTGAGTTGGGTGTGCAGAGTAGGGAAATTTCCCAGCTGGCTGCACCCACCTCTGGAAAAAATGCCCCGAATGGGATCTTTGTTTGAGGTGGGATTGCCAGGGGAGTGTCACGTGCTGGTGTTGGCCCGCCATCCCTAGAAACTGTTTGGCAGCAGCCTCAGGGGCTGTTGAGTGCCAAGGTGGACTGGTTAACAGGCCCGACCCAGTGCTCTGGCATTTTTTCCCAGTTGTGTGATTGAAATTAGGCCCCTTAAAACTCACATCTCACCCCCCACCCTTACCCCCCTACCCATCCACTTCCCATGCCACATCCATACTAACTCATGCCAACTCACCAACCCCCAATGGCCCCTCATACCCTCCATGCCAATGTATGCCCCTCCACCTATCCCCAATGGCTCCATAACCCTCCATTGAAATCTATGCCTCTCTACACACTTTCAATGGCCCCTCATCCTCTCCATGACAGCCCATGCCCCCCCACACACCACCCTTTGCCCTTTCACCATCCATGCCAACTTACCCAATATTCACCAGTAGCCTCTTCGGTACATATAAATCCCCTCAAGCACTTAAACCCTTCTAAAAACAAACATTTCTATACATAACCCCACATCAAAGACAGCTAATCCCATAAAAACCTCTTGGATCTGTCAATTAAACTGTAAGTTTACAGACCCCCACTATGATAATGTTAGGTTGTGGAAGCTGTAAAGCATTAATAATACAGGAAAATCTCCGTTATCAAGCATGTTCCAGGAATGCGAGGTGCCGGTTAATCAAATATGCCAGTTAACTGAGATGTAAGGTGACTTCCGTGTTTTCATTCATTGAGAAAGCTCCATAATGATCATGTGGGTTTTTAAGTCTTGAAAGGTGCAGGACTGTATGAATTGAGTGAACAGTATCAAGGGGAGATGGTGCTGCAGAGCAGTGGGGGGCTGAGACTGAGTGAGGACAGGCTGCCAATAATTATTACCAGTGAGTTTGATATCTCCAATCTGAAAACAATCCTGACCCCAGAATTCCACTTAGTAGAGAATACCAATTAGTAGAATGCCAGATAACAGAAATTTTACTGTGCCTTATTGGTAGCTGTCAGGCTTACATCAACAAATAGCTATTGAAACTTCAGGCACTAATTTTTTTCAACGCAGACACAGTAGACTTTTTTTTTCAAAATTTAAATGGGCAGGGGATTTAAATAACTTCACAGCTTGACAGTTCCACAGGCTTCATCCACCTTTCATGAGCATTTAAGTCTACTCTTAAAAATCGTAAGTCACACATTGTGAGAAACAGACCTCGTACCAGCGAAAATGATGTCTGTTTGAACTCAGCAACGAGTTCAAATAGACCTGCTGGGTTCGGGTTTCCCCCATGTGTGAATCACATTCTGCCCCCTTTCCCCTACTGGTGAAAACAGGATCTGTTGGAAATGGCAGGACTTTTAGATCCGAGGTCCTGTCATCATTTGGAATTAGGTCTGAGTCTCCGCAACTCCACAAAAATCTGGGCCTCTATGTCAAATGTATGTTTCAGTATTGTTTGACATTTGCTCTTTTGAAGTGCCTTGGGATACTTTAACATGCTAAGGGCTCTAGCTGCACAAATGCAAGTTGTTGTTGCTCACCCAAGTGACTAGATTTCAAAAGAGCTTAATTGGGGATATACTGAGGTTTTGAAAGTTCCTGTATAAGTGCAAGTTCTTTCCATCTTCAATAGGCTTACTTCTACTTGCAGCCCACTGCTCAAGACCAGGAGTGCCAGACATGAGTCTTGCAAAGTATATACCAGCTAGATTGAGATAAACCCATTCAGTATAGATTGGGAATCATACAGTGGAACCTACTGAAGTGCCTAGTTTGTTCTGCAAAGATCAGGGTGAGGCAAATGCTTATGGTCATGGTTAAGAATAACCTAGTTTTATCAGCTGATTCAACATAATGATGTGAAAACGGAGTGTTCTGCTGAATTAAGCCATATTTGCAGAGCTTGAACTGTGCATTGTAAAGTTTAGCTCGAGCTCCTCTGAATTACTGTGTTTTAATACTGGAACATACCTTCAGTCCTGTTTCTACATTATTTATGGCAGCACTAAGAAGTATGACCTGAGTTTCCATTACAGTGCATGAGAATTAGAAATCCAGAGGTCTAGGCGAATGCTCTGGGGACATGGGTTCAAATCTCAACATGGCAGCTGGTGGAACGTAAATTCAATTAATAAATCTGGAATATAAAGTTAGTCTTAGTAATGGTGACCATGAAACTATCAATAATTGTTGTAAAAACCCATCTGGTTCACCAATGTCCTTTAGGGAAGGAATTTTGCCATCCTTACCTGGTCTGGCCTACATGAGACTCCAGACCCAACTTCAGAGAAACAGAGTTAATGTTTTGTATCTGTATGGCTCTGAAGCAGAGTCATACAGACTCAAAATGTTAACTCTGTTTCCCTCTCCCAGATGATGCCGGACCTGCTAAGTTTTTCCAGCGGTTTCTGTTTTTATTTTAGTTTTCCAACATCTGCAGTATTCTGCTTTTATCAAAACATATGTGAATTATGTAGTCCAGCATGTTTGTATATAATAATGTCCTTATGTTCTTCACATAGAGCACAGTCTGGATTGGGGAATGTTGGGTTTGGCTTTATTTTACATTGAAATTGACCTTTTAACTTAGGGAATCTGAAGCAGAGTGGTGAAATTGATTACTAATGCTATATTCAGAGAAAGTGGTGAGCAGAGAACTCCCCTCTTGGAGCCTCAGACTAGTGACATTTAAGATATAAAAATGTGGGTGGTACTCGAACATGCTCAGTATTAGCTGGACAATTTTAAATTTAAAGGATGATTCTTAGAGGGTCTGTGCCCAATTATATCAGGCATCTAGAGTCCATAAATTGTAATGGCCCTGAAGCTGTTCCAGTTTTATGAAAATATGGAGAATCCAAAACTAGGGGTCACAAATATTAGATAGGGACCAATAAATCCAACGAAGAATTCAGCAGCAACTACTTTAACCAGAGTTAGGAGGTGGAACTTGCCACGACATGGAGTAGTTGAGGTGAATAGCAGAGATGCATTTGAGAAGTGGGATAAATACATGAGAGAGAAAGGAATAGGAGGATATGCTGAATTTGAAGGTTTGCAGAAGTAGGTTGGGAGGAGGCTGGCGTGTAGGATTAACACCAGCACAGACCAGTTTGGCCGAATGGCATATATTGTAAATTCAATGTTAAATCAGAACACAAACTTCAGGCCTGCTAGAATGTCTTCACCAACATTTTGTGGAGCAGCTCAGATCACCTCAGAACGCACCACACAACACAACACTGCTGCAGTGCGATATGGAATATGGAATCCAGGAATCCCTATCAACTTTTGATTGTGCCACAGCTAGATAACAGCCAATATGAATATCTCAAGCTGTTCTACTACTGGCTGTTTGAAGAACAAACCTAGTCATTATGTTTATGGCATTTTCTCAATCAAATTTTGATCCATTTTACTTCTATTTACAGTTGTGCAATGCAATCAGCAAAGCGGTACATTGCTTTTAATATTCATGAATTCAAGAAAAATGCTCCTTAAATTCAGCACTGCTCAATTTGCTGTTATTTCAGATCAGCAGTTTCAGAAGCCCCATTTAGATTTCCTCTCTGTGCTTTGTGTCAAGTGAACTGAGTACTTAGTCAACTGGAGAGTGGAACTTATGATTTATGTTCCTGTATTGTGGTTTTGCTGGTAATGTCCAGGGTTCTTTAGCAGTGCGACTGAGGAACATCAATTTATATCGTGAGGGTAGGGTTTTCTTGAATTTTTTTTTTTGTTTATTAGGATGTGGACGACACTGGTAGAACACATTTTATTACTTATTACCTGTCTTTGGTTGCTTTGAGGGTATTAAGAACCAAGCTCATAGTATCGGACTGGAGTCACATTTAGGCGATGCTGAGTTAGACGGTGGATTCCATTTCCTCAAAGGCTTTACTGGATCAGATCAGTTTTTTAATGATAAATCAGCACTGTTATGGTGCTGGCCCACAAATGACCAGTTTGTTAAAACTCAGTTTCTTAACTTGCCAAGCTGGGGTTTGAGCTCATGAATTCTCATTTCCAAAACCACGAAGATACACTTACACAATCCATGCATGCATATATGGACCACAATATGCATATCAGTCAACATGCTACATCCTTCAGATGAGAGACAGATGATGAGATAGTTCCACATTTTCAGTCTGAGGACAATAGAATGGTGATGCAGGTGACGACAACAACAACTTACATTTATACAGTGCCATTAACGTAATAAAGCGTCACAAGGTGCTTCACAGTACACTGAGCCACATAAGGAGATATGAAGTCAGGTGACCAAAAGCTTGACCAAAAGAGCATCTTAAAGGAGGAAAGTGAGGTGTAGGGAGGGAATTCCAGAGCTTGAGGCCTAAGCAGCTGAAGGCACCAATGGTCACAAGATTAAAATAGGGGATACTTGAGAGACCAGAATTAGAGAAGCACAGATAATCTTGGAGGATTAGGGGAGATTACAGGGGTGTGGATGGGTGAAGCCACGACAGCATATATTTTAAAAAATACCCAGCAAATCAAGAGAATTTGAACACTTTTATTTGGAGGCCAGCTAATTGAGGCCACCCTCAACCTTTCTTCCCTCTCCTCCAGAAAACACCAATCTATCTCACTAAGTAAGGAGTGCTGAAATGAGTTAAGAGGGAAGCGATATCAAATGTATTGCTGAAGTTCAGCAAAGGACAAGTAGTCCAATGCAATACTCTTCCCATCCAATGTAGGTAGACCCCGAGCTTCCTGTGGCTGAAGAGACTGCAAACATCCTCAAATGAAAAGTGTCTCCATTGTACACAGAATGTGTCAGTAACGCAAAAATGTACAATGTGCCGTAACTAGTCAATCGTTTAAAATTCTGCAAAACATTAAAAATATAGCTGGTAAGTGGCAATTAATGGAAAGCTGTTTTACCAGCTTCAGATACTGGTAGGAAGAAAAGTCATTCTCTGAAATATAGCTGGTGATAGTATGATTCATGTGGAAAAAGTATCAGTTTATTGCAAAAATATCACTTCTGTTTTTCCTTGTATGAGTACATGGAGTTCATTCCACACAGACTAATATACCAGCATCACTCATTTTATTCTATTCAATTCTCTTTCCTAAGATGATAACATCTTCTTTTACAATGGAGATGAAGTATATATTTTAAAGAGAACTTTAGTCAGATGTCTCAGCTCAATGGCTTAAGTACACACAAATGTCAGGCAATGACCATCTCCAACAAGAGAAAATCCAAACATCCCTCCTTGATGTTCAATAGCATTGCCATCACTGAATTCCCCACTATCAACATCCTGGGGGTTACCATTGACCAGAAACTGAACTGGACTAGCCATATAAATACTGTGGCTACAAGAACAGGTGAGAGGCTAGGAATCCTGCGACGAGTTACTCACCTCCTGACTCCCCAGAGCCTGGCCATCATCTACAAGACACAAGTTAGGAGTGTGATGGAATACTCCCCACTTGCCTGGGTATCTGCAGCTCCCACAACACTCAAGAGGCTTGACACCGTCCAGGACAAAGCAACCTGCTTGATTGGCACCACATCCACAAACATTCAATCTCTCCTCCACTGACGGACAGTCGCAGCAGTGTGTACCATTTGCAAAATGCCCTGCAGGAATTCACCAAGGCTCCTTCAACAGCACCTTCCAAGCCTATGACCACTGCCACCTGGAAAGACAAGGGCAGCAGTTAGATGGGAATACCACCACTTGGAAATTCCCCTCCAAGTCACTCACCATCCCGACTTGGAAACATATCGCTGATCCTTCACTATCACTGGGTCAAAATCCTGGAACTCCCTTCCAAACAGCACTGTGGGTATACCTACACTGCATGGACTGCAGCGGTTCAAGAAGGCAGCTCACCACTACTTTCTCAAAGGCAACTAGGTATGGGTAATAAATGCTGGCCTAGTCACAAAGCCCACATCCTGTGAATGAATAAAAAAAGCAATGATTAGTATGGTACAGACCAGGAAACTCCCAGGTTTGAATCCAGGGGTCTTTTAGGCCCCACTGTGGCTGGGAATGGAGGTGGGAGGGGGATTTTGGGATGGGGCATGGGTGGGGGGGCGGGCGGTGGCATCTACCTGTCAGGCTTGTCGAGGGTCACTAAATGACAGTATTAGAAATGCAGGCCCCTTTAAGAGTAAACCAGGACAAACTTCAGAGTGAATTGAGAGCAGGTGATGTTCATTGAAGCCTTTACTTAAGAGCTGGGTTTTTCCCCAGGAAGAGAGTTTTTGCTTCCGGACAAGAGAAGGAGCCTGAAGGGAAGAGTGGAAACTGGTGTTTGTATTGAACTACAGTTTAACAATAAAACAGTTGTGATCACAGAATGTCTTCTGCTGTCTGATTTGGTAAACGGATATCCACATATTAAGCACTAAAGGCCAATTAAAGGAGGCTGAAAAGGGTTTTCCTGCTGGCTTCCAGGTTCCCGAAGGCAGTGGGGGTCGATTTAATTGCCTGGAAGCGGCCTCCTGGCAGCAGGCTGGAGGTCCAACATTTCAGGCAGGCCTAGAGGCTGGCTACCTTGTAGAGGTGGTTCCTCCCCGGTGGTGGTAACCTGGCTGAAAAAGCCATTTTAAAATTTAAACTTTAAAGAAGTTAGAGAAAGCGCCTCCAATTTGAAGCACCCTCTCTCTTACTTCCCTTCCAATGCATGATGCTGCTGCTTTCAAGCTGGAAGTCCTTTGATTGGCCCTCCAACTTTGAGAGCCCACACGCTGGCCATAGTTGGATAGCAAGCCCACCCACTGGTCACTAATTGGCCACTCCTGGAAAAATCACATTGAGTGATGGTTTCCCACACGTTCCTGGCTTCTGACGCCCATTTAAACCTGATGGTGGGATTCAGAAGCCGGCAAGGAAAGTCCTGTCCCAGGTCTGTGCTGTCAGCTGATCTTAACTGGGTCTATAGCAATTGGTCTTGGTGCCCTGGGTTTGACTAGCAAGGGTTCCGTCCCACACCAATATCAAGGGCCCCTGATAGAGCATTGGACAAGATCAGGCTTACTGTCTGCACACAGTTACTTGTAGATTGACGATGTCTGGCCGAGGTCTAGCAGACCAGTGAGCTATTGTTCAGCAAGAATCAATGCCTTCAGGACAGATGGGGAGAGAATTGGAGAATACAAAAAGTTAAGAAATATTTTACACAAGTTTGACTAAATTTAGAGCCATAGAGGTCTACAGCACAGGAAAAAAAAGTCAAACAAGTACCTAATTATTCTAGTCCCATTTTCCAGCACTAGGCCCATAGACTTGTATGCCATGGCATCGCAAGTGCACATCCAAATACTTCTTAAATGTTATAAGGGTTTCTGCCTCTACCACCCTTTTAGGCAGTGGACTCTGAAGAGCTTAAGTTAAGATGTGGCTATTTTATCTATGCACATCATCTAAGTGGAATTACACATGAATTCAGATATACAATTATTAAAAATAAAATTGACTTAGATTCCAACTAAATGCATAAACAAACTAGTTTACAGATGAAAGAATATACTAACATATTTTGCAAATAATAAAGCGTCTGGTCTATTATGGAAGGCCATTAAGCAATGGCCATGAAATCAGAGCTGATACCTTATGGTGTACAGCATTCAAAGAGAGATTTGTTTTCAAAAGTAAGTTTCAGTTGCTACATTTAAAGGGAATTGGGACACTGGTTTGATTCTACAGCTACTGTACCTTGCTACCAACGTAGATAGGAGAGAGAGGGCACCTCAAGATGGAGACATCCTCTGAATAGCTTTTATAAATTTTTAACTTCAATAAGGCTACAGCTGACAGGTCATTAACGTCAGGTTACCAGGGGCGAATGAAAATTGAATCTTTGGTGTAATGTTAGATCTCCATTTGCCACCTCTCTTGATCAACAGGGGTGGTGATGGGGTTGGGGAGGTGGGGGTGCAGTGGTGAGGGTAGGGGAAAGATGAGTTTTCAGAGTTTGCACTATCGACAGGAAGTCTTGTCCACTAGTAACACATGTTGGGAAATAGTAGTGTACTGAAGAGGATATTCTACCCATTCATTTTAATGGTAAGAAAGTCAAGGCCAGCCCTACCACAACAACAATGTGCATTTATATAGCCCCTTTAACTTGGGCTTCAGATCTCACTGATGAATTTTACCATCCAATGGTGGAGTTTATTGACATGTAAACGTGTTGCATTGATCAATAGTGCACTATTGACTGCAGGAGCACTGTACTCCTTCTACCCCCTTAACATTAACAAGGCAAACTACTCACCTTGAATGATTTCTGGGACTCAACAGTTTGTGGATCTTGAGAACAGACGTTGGATATATGGAGCATATAAGCCTCCTGAAGCTGACTGATGGTAAATGTGCATATCAAAGATGCAGCATGTTTACCAAATTGTTTTACATGTGCCCTAAACAAGTACAGCTATGAAGTGGCTAGTCCACATTGACTAAACACAGTCAAATCTTACTGAGATGGGTTGATCTAGATTTTACTGGGAAGTTCCTTCTTGAAAATAGGGGAGAGAAACATACAGCTGTGACAGCGAATCCCTGAATTCCCAATGGGGTGGAGTCACATCGCAAGTTTTCTGGTTATCAGCATTTTAACATCAAAACCTATTTTGTACAAAGCGTTCCACTGTCACCATTAGTCCACGTGGGGTCATGGTGTTGACATGCTATTGCTCAGAAAGCAGATAAGCCTCCTTGCATCAAAAACAGGAAATTCTAGAAACACTCAGTAAGTCAGGCAACATCTGTAGCCAGAACTGACAAGTTAATGTTACAGAAATGGACACTTCATCAAAATAGTTTCCAGCATCAGTCCAGCATCCATAGGATTTTGTTTGTATTTTAGATTTCTCTGCGTCAACAGTTTAGGTTAAGTTTTGCTATGAGTTATATGTCTCCCTTCCAGCCTTCCCCATCTATTGTTACAGGTGGCTAGCTATGACAGCGAAGTCTGCTTAAAAGTATATTAATACTGACTATATTAATTTTGATAGCAAATAATTGGGAGTCTTTATTTAATAATTCTTTATTGCCAGGCCTTTATTGAAGCAAAGGGAATCTCTTTCACATCATTGCAGCTCTATGTATTTTACTTCAAGTATGAACTTAAGTCTTTTCTTTAAAATTTACAGCAGAAATGATATCAGATCAAGTGCTGACCCATACATCAGCACAATGAGAACATTAATGCCAGCACATCAATTTACGATGCAGGATTTCCCTGTTGCCTGGATACGTGTGTGCTCTTTCAAAGGAAAACTGCAGAGTGACTCTGGCTCTCTGTTACCACAGCTTTAGCTTTATTAACCTTAGAAGCTGTTACAATCCACCCCCAGGTGAGGTTCCCCAAAGTTGTGGATCCAGGCGAGACCCCTCAATTTGTCACCGTCTGGCTGGGACACCCCCAAATTGTTATGCCGCGGGTGAGGAGGGATGTATTGGCTCCCTGTCTTTATTCAGCCTCCCTCCCCCTCTGTTGGTCGCGACAAGATTTAATCTAAAAAGGATCCCTTTTTGTGGATACCTTTTGCCCAGACCAACTGGTCTGCTTTTGAAGGAGTCAATTTGATCATACTTTCTTGAGTTAAAGGTAAGAGTAAGTTTAATACTAAAGGCAAGAAAGGATCAAATACATGAGTTGGATTGGAGGTTCCATTAGAGTTGGTTCCAGTGGAGTTGACTCCGGTAGGTGAATGTTCAGTTATGAGGTTCCAGTAGTGTTGAATTCGGTAGAAAGGGAGAGAGATTGAGAGGTTGGGTTACATGCAAAATGGTGATTTGCAGGGGTACTGTTTGTGGCTGTTACTTCTGAGTCAAAACATCCAGTACTTGCTTTCTCTCAGAACACCCACCAACAGAGAGACACCAGGGCAGCTTTTCAGCTCACTTCAGCCCATTCTTTGTATATTCCAAGGGGGAAGCAAATTCACAAATCTGTCTGGCATTGTCCTTGGGTTTCTTGATGAGATGATACTCATCTCCCATTATGTCCCATTGTCCCCACTGGAGGAAGCAATTAGTTTCTGGATGTCTTTAGAAGTACCTTGTCTGGCAACAGGGTGGGGTTCCATTACCTCTTAGGGAGTCACCCTGCAGCATTCCGGCTATTGGCTTGTGTGCATTTTTTAAAACTCAGGTCTTATTTTTAAAGTCCAATCCTTCTGGATGCAATTCGATGTTTTTTCCTTCATTACCATGACAAAGCCCATACATGTGAACCTTCCAAACTAGGAGGAAAATTTAGCCTGAGATGGGAGGGGGGTGATTATGCTAGGAAAGACTGTATCTATCTTGTAGCAGGATTTAAGAAATGGCACTCACTGTGCAAAAACATGCATAGATTTTGTGCAATTCTTGGAATTTTTTGATGTCAGCACTGGTTACTTTAAATACTGCATAAATAGCTGTGGACTTTGCTTCAAGTAAATCTACTTTTATTTTCCTGTCCATTTCCTCCTGCTACTTAAATTTCCTTCATGCCCTGTTTTGACCTGCCTTTTCTTAAGTTTGTTTTTCAATCCAATTTTCTTTCTCTTCAGTGCTGGCTTTTCCTGGCATTTGGCTGCACTGGCATGCACTGGCTGCCTTCTGTATCTTGCTCAAGTGCTGGTGGAAAGTGGAAATCATGGCTAATTGGCCACACATCCGTAAAAGGGAAAGAAAGGCTTCCATTTATACAGGGCCTTTCATGACCTCAGGATGTCCCTAAGCACTTTACAACCAATTAAGTACTTTTGAAGTGTAGTCACTGTTGCAATGTAAGAAAATATGAGTGTTGAAGTCTTGCTGAAACAAGTTAACTCAGCACAAATTAAAGATCTATCCTGGGACTTTTTAGTTCAATTCCACACTAGCCAACAAATTTACAAGCTGGCCACTGGAAGGTGCGTGAGGTTAGCTAACTTTTCCCTTCTTGCCTTCCTGTGCCGAAATGCTTGACCCTCCACTTGCCACCTCTCGTGGTCAATCACGTTAAAACCACTGGCTCAATGTTTGATGAGTAATGGATTTAACCTAAGTCCAAATAATCTTACAAGGAATGGTTTGAAAATCATGGTTGTTTGTCCTCAATTTGTTCAGATTTGATTCCAGAGGGTGCTCATTGATGGAAATGCCAAGTTGCGAAATGATCACTATAGTTTCAAGGACCTTCTAGTTGTCAGACAACATGTACTAGATAAAAACAAAAAACTGTGGATGTTGGAAATTCAAAACAAAAACAAAAACAGAATTACCTGGAAAAACTCAGCAGGTCTGGCAGCATCGGCGGAGAAGAAAAGAGTTGACGTTTTGAGTCCGCATGACCCTTCAGCAGAACTGGGTGAATCCAAGGAGAGGGGTGAAATATAAGCTGGTTTAAGGTTGGGGGGGGGGTTGGGTGGGGGGAGAGAAGTGGAAGGGCATGGTGTGGTTGTAGGGACAAGCAAGCAGTGATAGGAGCAGATAATCAAAAGATGTCACAGACAAAAGAACAAAAGAACACAGAGGTGTTGAAGTTGGTGATATTATCTAAACGAATGTGCTAATTAAGAATGGATGGTAGGGCACTCAAGGTATGGCTCTAGTGGGGGTGGGGGGGGGCATAAAAGATTTAAAAATAATGGAAATAGGTGGGAAAAGAAAAATCCAAATAAATTATTGGAAAAAACAAAAGGAAGGGGGAAGAAACAGAAAGGGGGTGGGGAAGGAAGAGGGAGTTTAAGATCTAAAGTTGTTGAATTCAATATTCAGTCTGGAAGGCTGTAAAGTGCCTAGTCGGAAGATGAGGTGCTGTTCCTCTAGTTTGCATTGGGCTTCACTGGAACAATGCAGCAAGCCAAGGACAGACATGTGGGCAAGAGAGCAGGGTGGAGTGTTAAAATGGCAAGCGACAGGGAGGTTTGGGTCATTCTTGTGGACAGACCGCAGGTGTTCTGCAAAGCGGTAGCCCAGTTTACATTTGGTCTCTCCAATGTAGAGGAGACCACATTGGGAGCAACGAATGCAGTAGACTAAGTTGGGGGAAATGCAAGTGAAATGTTGCTTCACTTGAAAGGAGTGTTTGGGCCCTTGGACAATGAGGAGAGAGGAAGTGAAGGGGCAGGTGTTGCATATTTTGCGTGGGCATGGGAAGGTGCCATAGGTGGGGGTTGAGGAGTAGGCGGTGATGGAGGAGTGGACCAGGGTGTCCCGGAGGGAATGATCCCTACGGAATGCTACCGGGGGGGTGAAGGGAAGATGTGTTTGGTGGTGGCATCATTCTGGAGTTGGTGGAAATGGCGGAGGATGATCCTTTGAATGTGGAGGCTGGTGGGGTGATAAGTGAGGACAAGGGGGACCCTATCATGTTTCTGGGAGGGAGGAGAAGGCGTGAGGGCGGATGCGTGGGAGATGGGCCGGACACGGTTGAGGCCCCTGTCAACGACCGTGAGTGGAAAACCTCGGTTAAGGATGAAGGAAGACATGTCAGAGGAACATGTTTTTGGAGGTAGCATCATAAGAACAGATGCGACGGAGGTGAAGGAACTGAGAGAATGGGATGGAGTCCTTACAGGAAGCAGGTTGTGCGGAGCTGTAGTCGAGGTAGCTGTGGGAGACAACATGTACTGTTTTTTTCATTCTTTCATGGGATGCATGCGTCGCTGGCAGGGACAGAATTTACTGCCCATCCCTAATTGCCCTTGAGAAGGTGGTGATAAACTGCTTTCTTGAGCCACTGCAGTGCATGAGGGGTAGGCACACCCACAGTGTCATGAAGAAGAGAGTTTGAGTGCTTTGGTTCCAAGTCAGGGTGGTGTGTGACTTGGAGGGGAACTTGAAGGTGGTGATGTTACTATTGTTATGATCCCAGCTGATGTTGCTACGGACAAGCCTGATCCCAGGGAGGAACCCAGCTTGATAGATCCTAAAACTTATTTGTTTGTTTAGATATGTGGAGAGTAGCTATTGAACAGAGTCGCAGGAGTCAGCTGATGAACTTCTAACAAAAGAATAAGACATTTATTAACAAGAAAAGATTAACTATATTACAATACCCCTTCCCCCACAACTATACCTTTACAGGTATATACAGATTTGTAAGGATAGCACAAGTTACAAAAACTATCTTATGTTCTAATGTCCACAGTAAGTACACAGTCCATGTAAACCAATTGATGACCCGTAATCAGGCACACCACACTCTGAAACCAAGCATCAGATGCCACATCAACCAGATGCTATGGATCTCTCCTTAACTCCCCCCTGACACTTCTCACAGCGTGAGCCAATCAGTCTCACTGAAGTCCATCTTTCACATGAGGGTTTCCAACCTCCACTTTCCAAGAGCTCACCTTGGAATCTTCTCGCAAACCGATACTTTCTGTCAGACGCCTTCCGCAAGGGTTCACCTCCAGGATTTCAAACTCTCCTTCTGATGTTCCTCTTCCCTGGGTCACCAGATGCATTCAAGCTGTCTTCCATGCACTCTCTCTCACTGACACAGCTTTCAACAGTACACCACTGCTTCACCTGCCCATAGCAAAAGTTACAGACCTTTAATTGTTTCTTTGGACCTTCTGGCCTCTCACTTTAAATCTGCTTCCTTTAAGCTTGAAGCTTGGAGCCTTCCTCTCTGCCCCCTACTTTCACTTCCAAGGAACAGGATCTTTCCCAGGTTCCTGTCCTTCCTTTGACTAGAAGGTCTTCTTGGGACTTTCTCCTGTTCCACTTCCCTGGATTTGGGGACTTTTTTCTTTAGTTTGGGTCTTGTTATCTGAATCCCTTTGCTCCAGTCCCTCTCTCCAGCTACTTTCAACCAACTTTAGCTTGGGACTGGCTATCTGCCCCTTCTAGGTTGCTTTTGCTTAGCAGCTGTCTTCAAAACTGAACTCAAAACTGCTTTTCTAGTTCTTTCTATCTCTGCATGTGTGTGGGAGAGGCTTGCCTCTCTGGACCCCTGTTGCTAAGTAACAGCCCAGTTTTTTTCTACTCTTGATTGTTTAACTTAGCTTTAACAGATGTAAAACTATCATTAGAACTGCAGGCACCTTTTAAAGTGAAACTAAAACTCAACTTGACCTTTTCTTAACACACAGATACAGAAATAGAAACCAAACATAAAATTTAAAGCTAAAACTCATTCCTAATACTCACAACTACCTATATAACTTACTCAAACTCTCTATTTCCTAACACCAAGTGTTTGCTGCCCTTGTCCTTCTAGCTGTTAGAGACCATGGGTTTGGACGGTGCTGTTAAATAAGTATTGGTGAGTTGCTACAGTGCATCTTGGAGATGGTACACCCTGCTGTTAATCCCCAGTTGAGAGGTGGAGGGAGGGGGTTGTGCTGCCAGTCCTGGGGCTGAGTATGATGGCAGACTGAGGGATTCAGGCTATGGTGAGGTTGGAGGCTGTAGGAAGGGGGAAATTGGAGACCTTGGGCAAAGTTTGGAAACCTCTTGTTGCGTAGGGAGTGGAATCACATACTTTAGTTGTAAGGGGATTTAGGCCTTGGGGGTTGGAGTTGGTAGTCTCAAAAGGGTGTACTGGAGGACGGGGGAATTTGACGCCTCAGGAGAAGGTTGGAGGTGTCGGTGGAGTTGGGGGTGGGGGTGTATATTGGAGGCTTATGGTGGATCAGTTGCCTTGTGGGGGATTCAGAAGTTTGGGAGAGGGAGTGGAGGCATTGGGGGGAGAAGGTGGAGGTGGTGATTGAATGATATGGCAGGGGTATTGAAACCGACAAGGGTGATTGGAGACTATGGAAGTATTGGAGGCACTGTATGGATTGGAGGCTTCAGGGATGTGGTGGGGTGGCTAGAGAATTGGAGGCCACGGGGGTTATCAGAGGCCTCATGGGGGGTGAGCATCGTGGCTCAGAGGCCTTGGAGGGAGATGGGACACCGGATGGGTGATTGGAGGCAGAAAGTGGATCAGAGGCCTTGGTGTGAGGTGGGGGTTTCTTGCTGCTTAGAGATTTTTGGGAGGAGAATCAGATGTTTTGGTAGGGCAAGTGTAGGCCTCAACAGATTGGTTACAGACCTTAGGGATATGGTTGGAGGCCTTCAGCAGATCTGTGGCCTTGGTAGGTGTGGGGGCTGTTGTTATATGAGGCCCCAAGTACAGAAGGGGGCTTGAGGGTGGGAGGGAAGGTGGTGTGGGTGTGGTGGACTGGAGGCTGGAGAGTGGGGGGGGGGGTGGGAATTGGAGGCAAGATGGTGGGAGGCTTGGAGACCACAGGAGGGAGGTCAGGTGGAGGTTGCAAGGGTCAGGGGAGGGGTAGCCAGTTGCAGAGATTTGGTGAGGCAGCTAAACTGGATTCAGCAGTAAGGAGAAAGTCACTTAACAGTCTATTCATGATCATCAGCAAAGTGATGGAAGGGGTCATCAACAGTGACATCAAGTGGCACTTTCTCGGCAATAACCTGCTCATTGATGTTCAGTTGGGTTCTGCCAGGGTCACTAAGACCCTGACCTCATTACAGCCTTGGTCCAAACATTGTCAAAAGAGCTGAACTCAAGAGATGAGGTGGGGGTTAACTGTCCTTGACATCAAGGCAGCATTTGACGAGTGTGGCATCAAGGAGCCCTAGAAAAACTGGAGTCAATGGGAATCGGGGGTAAACTCTCCACTGGTTGGAGTCATACCTAGCACAAAGCAAGATGGTTGTAGTTATTGGAGGTCAATCATCTCAATCCTGGGATATCACTGCAGGAGTTCCTCAGGGTAGTGTCCTAGGCACAACCATCTTCAGCTGCTTCATCAATGATCTTCCTTCCAATATAAGGTCAGTTTGCTGATGAGTGCACAATTTGCGACTCCTCAGATACTGAAGCAGTCCATGTCCAAATGCAGCAAGACTTGGAAAATATCCAGGCTTGGGCTGACAAATGGCAAGTAGCATTCGCACCACACAAGTGTCAGGCAATGACCATCTCCAACAAGGGAGAATCCAACCATTGCCCCTTGATTTTCAATGGCATTACTATTACTGAATTCCCCACAATCAACATCCTGGGGGCTTATCATTGACTAGAAACTGAACTGAACCATATGAATACTGTGGCTACAAGAGCAGGTCAGAGGTTGGGAACTCTGCAGGAAGTAACTCACCTCCTGACTCCCCAAAGCCTGTCCACCATCTACAAGATACAAGTCAGGAGTGTGATGCAATTCTCTCCACTTGCCTGGATGAATGCAGCTCCAAAAACACTCATGAAGCTTGATACCGTCCAAGATCAAACTGCCTGCTTGACTGTCATCCCATCCACCACCTTAAATGTTCAATCCCCTACCATAGTACATGCTGCTCTCATTGTGGGCAATCTACAAGATGCACAGCAGCAACTCACCAAGGCTCCTTCAACCATACCTTCCAAACCCACAACCTCTACCACCTAGAAGGACAAGGGCAGCAGATACAAGTTCCCCTCCAAGTCACACACCATCCTGTACTGGAACTACATCACCATCATAGGCCCAGTGCTTCCCCTGTTTCTATGTCCTCAGGTGTGTCTGTGCAACAGAACCCTTAAGAGGCCAAAGAACAAGGAATGAATGGTTCACAATTGTATCTGTTTCGTGATCAGCAAATCTGAAGACTCTGCTGCTGTTCACTACAATCTATTTTCAATACCTACTATGTAATACAACTTTATCACGATATTTCAATACCTCAAAAAACTCATAAAAAGCATGAAGATTGTGTGGGATAATAGGTAATTAGACAAAATGACAAGATTGTAGGCAATGGAAAAGGCTCTTGAGAATCATTGTGCAGTGTAAAACAGGTTACTGATTCACTATGAGCCCATTACGCAATCCTGTACTGGCAGTCTCAACCCACAAAGCCTACTCACTATAAACTTGCATTTGCAACAAATTAAACAGATCTCCAGCCATGATTCCTTCCTCTATTCACAAGATAATTATGGATGACAAAAACCATCTAGCTCAGCTCGTCTCAGTCATCCCAGAATGACATACAAACATATGCATTAGGAGCAGGAGTAGGCCATTTGGCCCCTCGAGCCTGCTCCACCATTTGATGCCATTGACTACATTATCCCAGTGACCACAACTCAAAAATACTTAATTGGCTGTAAACTGATTTGGGACATCGCAAAATGTGTTGTATAAATGTTGGTTTTGTCTCTCTTTCACTACACCCGGATGCAGTAGGCAGAGTGACATTAGCAATGGTGAAATTGGAGGCCCAATGCTGATTCTCTAAAGATAGTTAATTACAGAGCAATCAACTGATGGTAGGAAAGTGGCTAAGGAAGCACTACATTTACAAAAACAGTTCTAGCCTGTAGTTAATCTCCCCCCAATGCCCCCCTTTGATCTTCCCTCAAACCCCTCCACCAACCCCTATAACCTCTACCAACACCCATTCAAACTACCTCCGAACTAACCCCCAATCTCCACAACCTGCATTCCAACATCCCCCAAGCCCCCCACTCTCCTCCAACCTTCACCCCAAATCCCCCTCCGACCTTCCCCATTCTTCCCCCCAATCTCCCCTCCAACTTTCCCCCATCCACTCTCTAACCTCCCTTCCAACCTTCCTCCTAATACCCCTCCCACCTCCCCTCCAACCTCCTCCCAACCCCTCTCCAACCTATCCCCAACCCCCTCCAACCTACCCCCATCCCCTTTCAACTAACCCCAAACCCTCCATCCAACCTTCCCGCCAAACATCCTCCCAGCCCCCCTCCAAACCTCCCGCAACCTCCCCCCAACTTTCCCCTAAACCCCAGCCCCACCTCCAAGTGTTGAGGATAATATTATGATAGCCCTTGGGAAATGTCAACAAACAGCAGCTATTGTAACTGCTGGAACAGATTTTTCAACTCTCTGACACAGGGAGCCTGTTTTATTAACCTTTAAAGGGCTGGGGATTTAAATAACTTCACATTATGACACCTCTACAGATGTTATCCACCCTTTAAGAGCATTTCCATCTGCTTTAAGAATTTATGACTTCCACACTGCTAGTTAATGCCCTATAGCCAAAATGGGGTCTGTTTCTACTCACCACTGAGTTCTGATTTCCCTCACTTGTGATTCAGATCACTCCCCCTTTCCCTTACGGGTGAAAATGGGATCTGTTGGATATGGGGGCAAGACTTTTACATCTGGGTTCCACATGTTCATCTTTAAAGGTCCTTGGAGTCTCTAGAACTCTGTGGAAGGGTGAAAATGGGATCTGTTGGATATGGGGGCAAGACTTTTACTTCTGGGTCCCACCTATTCATCTTTAAAGGTCCTTGGAGTCTCTAGAACTCTGTGGAAGGGTGAAAATGGGATCTGTTGGATATGGGGGCAAGACTTTTACATCTGGGTTCCACATGTTCATCTTTAAAGGTCCTTGGAGTCTCTAGAACTCTGTGGAAGGGTGAAAATGGGATCTTTTGGATATGGGGGCAAGACTTTTACTTCTGGGTCCCACCTGTTCATCTTTAAAGGTCCTTGGAGTCTCTAGAGCTCTGTGGAAATCCAGCTCTAAGTTGGCTGCAGTAATGAGCTCCAAAATGGCACTGGGGCTGTTAAATCAGCATTGTACACTAATTAACATAACGATTTTCCTGCTCTGCTCTGCTGATGGACATTAGCTGCGTGCATGTTATCACCCTTACCAAGATGGTGTCATGTGCAATTCATGGCAGAATTATACACACGTGCATCAGATGGCATTTCTTTCCCTGAATGGCACCCGCAGTGCCCAAACAATAGCACTACTGAGCCAAATTTCACATCCATTGTCTTGTAATAATGGATTTTGTACCACTATTAAAGCTTGATATAAACGTATAGGTCCAGAGTAATATTAAAAGTCAACCTAAACTGCAGTACCCATCTCCAGGAAACAGGGAGTATCTATGTTTTGCTAAACCTTAGAACATTGCAGGCCTTCCTGTTTGTCTGGATGGCTGAACTCTAAAGTATTCAAGGTCTCCAGAAGCAAATATATGACAGGCCTTGCATTTATTTCCTCTTTCAATTTTCTTTTCTCCTCCCAGTTTTCTTGTTAAAGCATTTCTCCCTCACTGGGGTCTGATTCTACTGGTGACAGTCATCGTCCAGCAGCTTGTCCAGGTTCTGAACATTGGAAAATCATGGAAAGGATCTTGTGGGCAGTATCTCACAAGTTTAATTATTTGACTTTGCCCCAGCCCTCAGTATCCTGCTTTGTTGTGGGTCTCCCGAAACCCTGTTGGAAATGACAGTCAGGTAAAGATCAGCTGGACCATCTATTCTGTCCCTACAGTCACGTTGCAATTAAGCATCATGACTTTTGACACTCCAACCTATCAACAGCAGCATCAACAACCATGTAATCACCTGGGAGGAGCAAAACAAAGCAGGCAATAAAAAATAACTTGGCCTACTCTAGGAAAAAAGGATTACTGAGCAAAACCCCTGCAGGTTATTAAAACAAATCCCAGAAGACTACAGTGATTGTGAAACATATTCCCCAAAGTCTCACCTACTTTTTGTACTCTTTGATATCAGTTTCAACAAGGGACTCACCAAACTTGTTTCTAAACTAAATTTAAGGAGGATTTCAATGTTCTGCACAAGCTTGCAACTTGTTTCAGAGGTTAATGACCCTCTGCAAACAAAGAAACTTCTGATAGCTTAACCTAGTTCTATGCTTACTCAACTTATAGGTATATCCCAGTCCTTTCTTATCTAATACAAATAGTTTACCCGCAAGGGCACAGTCTGGATGCTTCATAGTTTTAAATACCTCAGTCAAACCTTTCTAACTCTACCCTTTACTGGAGTTAAAAAGACACAGCTCTTGAAGCCGACTGTGATAATGACAGGCTTTTAATCTGGTCCCTTCTCTGAACCCAATAGATCATCTGACTGTGGGAAACACCACAACTGAAAATGATCTTTCTTCACCTGGCATTCATAAACCTGTAAACTCAGTAAGGTTTCCTGTGTAGCAACCAGGAGTGTTATTCTTGCTAATATTTTTCTTCCTTAACCCAAAACTGTTGCAGCCAATTGTTCTGTGTAGATCAGTATGGCACAGAGAAAAAGGGATTAGTCAACTCGTGCATTGGCCAATAGATTGGAATTTGTCTGTAGTTCTGAGTTGAGATGTTGTGGTGACTAAGGTGGGATTTTAACCTGCTCACGATGGGTGGGGGGGAGAAGGTTAAATTGGCAAATGAATAAACACTACCCCAACCTGCTGTGAAAAAACCAGGCTTTTGTTTTAATTGTGGCAGGCTTTGGACCACCTGAGTAACCCACTCTGGAGAGGCAGAAACAAAAGTAACTGGAAAAACTCAGCATGTCTGACAGCATCTGTAGAGAGGAATACAGTTAAAGTTTCGAGTCTGTATGACTCTTCATCAGAACTGAGTCATACGGATTTGAAACTGAGAACAACAGTTCTGATGAAAAATCATACGGACTTGAAACATTAACTGTATTCCTCTCTGCAGATGTTGTCAGACCTGCTGAATTTTTCCAGCTATTTTTGTTTTTGTTTCAGATTTCCAGCATTTGCAGTATTTTGCTTTTATCTGGAGAGGCAGGTTCCTAATTACAAAATTTAAATGAGGCTCTGTTCCTGATATTTAAACAACAGTTGATTAGGTTTCCCTAGCCATTGAAACATAGCAGCTAAAGGGAGAAGACAGGGGCTGGATCCAGCTGGCAAGTGTGTTTTAAAGCACTGCTTGTGGGCTGGGAGGAACACAAGTGCTTCCTTGGCTCCTCAAGTAAAGCTTCTGTTGCTATTTACCTAACTAACACCCAAACCCCAGATCACTCCCTTCTCTCCTCTCCCTCTACTGATTGTACATTCAACCTCCCCACCCCCATCCACTAACCCACAATGTTTTCTGGTTGCTGGATACTGTCCCCAATGGTCCCTGGCTTTGGCCTTCTATTGCTAGTTTTCCCAATTGGCAGCCAGCCAGTTTGTCAATCTGGAAAATGGGAAAAAGAGTCAAAATATCGTGGGGGGTCACGATTGGGAAATTTGCAGACGACACAAAGATTGGCTGAGTAGTGGATAGTGTAGAGGGTAGCCATAATCTCCAAAACGATATAGATGAGTTGGTGGAGTGGGCAGTAAAGTGGCAGATGGATTTTAACATAGAGAAGTGTGAGGTCATATATTTGGGGAGGTCAAACAGTTACAAGGATTACAAAATAAATAGGAATATACTAAGAGGGTTAGATGAAGTGAGAGATCTTGGCGTACAAGTACACAGGTCCCTGAAGGCAGCAGTTCAAGTAGACAAGGTTGTAAAGAAGGCATATGGAATGTTCTCCTTCATTGGCAGAGGTATAGAATATAAAAGTAAGGATATAATGTTGGAATTGTATAAAACACTGGGGAGGCCACAACTGGAGTATTGTGTGCAGTTCTGGTCACCACGTTACTGGAAGGATGTAATAGCTCTGGAGAGAGTGCAGAGGAGGTTTACAAAAATGTTGCCAGGGTTAGAAAAGTGTAGCTACCAGGAGAGATTGGATAGGTTGGGGTTATTTCCCCTGGAACAAAGAAGGCTGAGAGGTGATTTGATTGAGGTGTACAAAATTATAAGGGGAATAGATAGAGTGGACAGGATAAAATTGTTTCCCTTGGTGGAGAATTCTAGAACCAGGGGACATAGATTCAAGATAAGTGGCAGAAGGTGTAGGGGGGACATGAGGAAGAACTTTTTTATGCAGAGGGTAGTGGGTGTCTGGAATTCACTGCCCAAGTTGGTGGTAGAGGCAGAAACTTTAAACTCTTTTCAAAAGTACCTGGATCTGCACCTAAAGTGCTGTAAGCTGCACGACTATGGGCTGGGTGCAGGAAGGTGGGATTAGAAAGGGCACCTGGGTGTCCTTGGGTTGGCATGGACAAGATGGGCTGAATGGCCTCCTTCTGCGCTATAACATTTCTATGGTTCTAATATTATATAGAAGTCCTGCCGTTAAATTTGATAGGACCTCTGTATTCCTGACATTTTGAAGCTTTCTGCAAATATACTCCCTCACTCTGTCCCAGTCTCCTCGTAAATATTGGGGTGATGGTGTCTGGTCATGGGCCTGAGAGAAAATGGTAAGGAAGATTCTTTGCTCTCTGCTTGGTAGTTGGTTGAGGTCACTGGCATTACTGTGGACAGAAGCAAGGCCCTTTGCTGCCAGACATCTCAGCCAACTAAAACCTTGCTGCAGGAAGTGAACCTTGGGAGCAATGTTCTATTTCCCTGAGATGGCCATGAGGTCTCTAAGGCCATGGAACAAAGAGAGATGGACTGGAGGTGGCAGACAGCCTTAGTGCCACTCCACCCCATTTTGACAGATGCTTGGGCATAAGTGTCAGAGACGAGGATGCCATACTGCTACTGAAGAATTAGACTGCAGACTCTGGCACTGGTGGATTGTAATATCGGAAGGCAATGATTCTCAGTGAAGTCCAGATCATTTCTTTGTGGTTGATTTTGTTGACAGGGTAACAATGGGTCGGAGGTTCCCCTCTGCTATGATGCTGCACTTCCTGGCATCCAAACATTCTTCTTCTTCCTCTTCCCTTTTTGTTGAGCAGCACATGTACTACGGGACTATGAATATGACACCCATCATGCTAAATGGTTGGACGATATTCACCAATCTATCCAAAACAGCTTGGTTGTTCTGAGAACAGGATAAGTGAACAAATAGAAATGTATTTTTTCTTTTTATTTTAGAAAATATCTTGTTCCAGATGTAATTCATTCCTCTACACTTGCATTAATGTCAGCTATTGGACTGTGTGCTGTTTTCATAAGCCCATTAAACTAAGTAGACTAGTCATAAAGATCTTCCACAACATTGCAACCTCATGCAAAAGTCCACCTTTTATATTTTTCTTACCTCGATGCTCAGAAAGCTCATTTTTTTCATTTTGATTAATAGTTGCTGTCTGTTGCTTTAAACTGCTGAGTTGGGTATAGAGAGAGGAAAACAATGGCCCAGATCTTCCATCTCAGTATCGCTGGAAGTCCAGATGTGCTGACCTCTGTGGGAATTGCCTAGGAAGTTTGAACTTGCCACAGGCAATTCCTTTGCTCCCCAAGTCCTTTCACAAATGTCTGACTCTGAACTACAGTCAGAGACTTCAGATAATTCCACAGTACTCACCTGGATAGTTACCTAGGAACTGCTAAACAGAAAAAAAACCTAATCTAACTCCTACAGAACCACTCACACTGACACCCGCACCCCCCACCCCCCCCGCCCCCCCCAACCTACCATTCAAACAGGGAGGCTGTGCACCATGGCCACAACTTCCCTGTCCAACTCCATTGCCATTAACATAAGACTTGAGAGCACAAAGGATGCAGTGTTTTTCAAAATTAAATTTCACGTGTAAATAATTAACATTACATTAGTTTCACTTTATTCATGTGTGCATCATTGTTATTTGTTGAGGCTAGTTTAGTCAGGGAGTTAAATGTACTGGCATACCTCATGGCTGGCATACATCAATGGTCACAGGGGAGTTAGGAACATTTCCTTAAGTGTGGTAGAAACAATTTATGTTATGTTTTTGAATTCACTCTTTATTGAATGTTCATAATTGTGTCCAGTGTTGTACTTGCCACTCGGTGGGACATGGCTGAACTTGTAGGCTCAGCTGGCCCTCCCTTCTATGCATTGTAAAGGACATTGTCTGAAAGCAATCTCAGTGGAGGTGTTTGAAATGTTGTAGGATGCACTCAAAGTCCTGTAATGACTGTGCCAGCCAACACTGAGGTGGACCCATATTTGGACAGTACTGATAATGCCCTTTAGGCCACTTATTTTCTTACCATGATTGACTGTCCCCATGCCACCACCCCCAACCCCTTCACTGCAACCAGGATTCCAGGCTTTTCCCAACTCAATCACCCATGCCCCTGACTCCACCTCGGTCCTCTCTTGGGTTCCTCTTCCATCCCTCCATGCCCCTGACCCCATTCCACAACCCGTTGCACTCACCCCTGCCAGCTCTGAGCCTCCATTCAAGAGTCTATTCTCCTGCTCCCCTCCCTTTTGCACTAGCGTTAGCCAAGAAAAACCACTGACCTTATACACAACTGGACAAAGCCGACAAGTGCATGCTACCCTTAAATGATCATGAACCGGGTGCAACAAGATTCTCGTGTACCATTGACTTTATCCCGAGGGTAGGACTTTATTGGAAACTGTTTCAAGTTAATGAGCATTCCTGGCATGCAAATATATTAAAGTACAATCCCTCCACAGGCCAACATAACACTCGACATGCAGAAAACATGCCACTATCTCTGCATCTCAACCTGGTGTCAGAAATCGAAATTTTGCATCCTGCCTAATTAAGTCACCCCGCACACCATCCTTGCCACTCTGTGGGCTCCATAAAACACCCCCATTATATCACAGAAATAGGTGGAATGATAATGCATCTGATGCAAGTATAAGAGCGGGGACCTACCTTTGGCTTTATTTCCAGGTTACAAACTATGCATCATTTGGGATGGATCATTTTACCTAGTAAACTGTGCTATTTAAATTGTGCCATTAAACACCAATGCACTGTTTTTTATGGCTGCGTTGTAAAATGCGAGAAGTGCTAGACTGATAACTACTAGTTAACAGATTGTCAGGTCGACAAGAGCCTTTAAGTAAGCACAAGGAGGGCAAAAACAAATAAGTTGACCTTTAGATAAACTTACCTTTTCTGATTTCTATATGAACATAATATTATTTCTAACACATTCCTGGGTTTACTAAGTAAATCCAACCTAAGCACCAATTGAGGTATTATAATTGGGCTCAATGTCCCTGGTCTAACAGGGAAAGATCAGCCAACATTCCCACTTCCCATCATAAGCCAGTAAGCCCTTCTGGAAAGTGTGCATTTTGTACACCTAGGGGTATGTTATGCTGTATGTTTAATGTTAAGGAAACATTCTTTTACAAACTACCCTGTTCTGCACCACAGAGAACATAAACCTTGGTGAGGGCAGCATCACACTTGGCTGTGACATAACTTGCTGATACTCATTACCAGGAGTCTTGTGTGAATAATGATAACAGAGGATTGCTTGCACTCCTGGAACTCTACTCCAGCATGCATCACAGCTTTCAGGGGAATAGGGAAGAAAATTGGGTGAAAAAAAATCTTTTAAAAAGAAACAGAGATACTACAATGTGCCTTATGGTCTGAGCAGATGGCTTTTCCATGGGAGAGGAAAGAATTAAATTGGGATATCTCATCAATTTGTGATCTCCACACAAAAAGTCCCCCTTCCTTTCCTAGAAAAGGAAATGTGAAGTCCAAGGTTTGATCCCCAGATTTAGCTGATCTCAGCTAGAGCCATGTAAGGGTACTACAATAGGTCTTAGTGGCCTTGGGCCAGGAAGGGGAAAATTGGGGGATTTCTGATCATTATCTTGTGGTTCCTACAGCAAATTACATCTGCAAATGTTGAACAAGGACAGAAATGGGGTTAGCTTTAATGTTGAGCAACCTGGTACAAACTCAGCAATCTAGGTTAACAGCTGATGAATGGCCATTTTGAATGAAGAGAGGCAAATGGGGGGTGATTGTTGGGAAGAAATAGAAAGTAAACTAAACACCTAAACAACGCAAAAGGCTTTGTGGGCTGACTCTGCTGATACACTCTTCAAATGGAAAGCTGTACTTGCAGGGAGTGTGTCCCACAATTTCACATGAGCATGGTTCTCTGTTGGGCATGTGGGATTATAGCATCATGAAATAAGACTGACAAACAGAGATTGTGAAAACACCCCTTTCCACTTAGACACTATAGCTATGATTCACATGCTAATGGATGGTGTCATGAAAATGCAAATAATGCCAATAGGTGGACTGTGGTAAACTTCGGATGATGGTGCATTTTGACTTTCAGAAAGACTTTGGTAAATTTCCTTGTGAAAAGCTGCAATTAAAACAATGGATGGTGCAGGTAAAACCGTGAAAATGGACAGGAAACTGGCTGAGGAAACATGGGTATTTGTTAACAGAATCATGTCAGTGACTGATGCCCAGAAGCACTGGTCAGATGGTGCCAGAGATTGGTAGTGTTTCTAAATGACCATAATAACAATCTGCATTTATTGTGCCTATAAATGGGAAAAATGTTCCAAGGTGTCTAGCAAAGACATAATAAAAAAAATGATTGCTGTGCCAATGAAGGAAGTATAATGAAAGATGACCAAAGATTTGGTTGAAGATTGGGTTTTAAGGAGGGTGATATGGAGAAGCAGAGGGGTTTGTGGTGGGAGTTTCAGAATGTGGGGCATAGTTAGCTGAAGGCATGGCTACTAGTGCTGGGGAAAAGGATGGATGCAAGAGGCGGTATTCAGAGAACCAGAGAGTCTGAGGGCATTTGTATGGCTGGAGGTGGTCACAGAGATCGAGAGGACTGTTGCCTTGAAAATATAAAGATGAGAATAAACATTTTTCATTTGAGCTTTGAGGGGATTGGGAGCCATCATCTGTTAGCAATTCTTCTGGCGTAGTTGCTATCTAACTAGGTTGAAAATCAGGCCGGACTTGAATTTCCCTAGCCCTGAGCTTGCATGGAGTTTTCTGATGGCTTCTTTTGATGGATGAAACTTCTGCCTGCTCCAAAAAATGCCATTGGCATTGGAAGAGGCAAAATCTAGGGCTTCCAGTAGCAGGGATTCATATATCCCAGTCTCTCAGTACAAGGTGGATCACTGGTGTCAATAAACCAGGCAACACTGGGTATAGCAGACTGTCAAATGGCAGAAACCTGACCTACTTGAGTGGATACCTTGTTTTGTGGCTTAACTTGCCAAAGAGAAGTCCAATTATTTTACAGACATTTTGGGCTCTTTCCAAAGCAGGACAAGGGGGTACCTCTCTCTCTTTGGGTGTACAATTTATAGCCTCAGTTGAGAGATGTCTGCCCAGATATGCCTCCAGTGACATCGATGCCACTATTGCTATGCAGAAGAGGGAACCTTACCCCCACCACCTCCCTGGCCTGGAGAGTCAATCAAGATCATGGTGGATTTCTCAAAGAATGCATCTTGATGCTTGACCGGGGCACAGTCTTCATGCACTTCTGGCCCCATTGTATTTGCCAACTGAATCATTGACAATCCATTTTTTTTAAATTAAAAGATAAAACCAAATCATAGAACCATAGAATGATACAGCACAGAAACAGGCCATTCAGTTCATCGAATCTAGGCTGGACTTCTCCCCATGTGATTCACCTAATCTAATTCCACTTTTTATTTGCTTCCATAGTCCTTTTTTCCCAAGTAAATATCTAATTTCCTTTTAAGAGGAATTATTAACACTACATCAATGTGAAGATTATTTTTCTAACCTCCCCTTGAATTCTTTTCATGACATTTTAAATTTGTGCCCTCACCAACCAGAAGAACAATCTGTTACTATTAATTATGTTGAACCTTTAATATCATGTAGGACTCCCATCAGTCACCCCTTAATCTTCCCACTTCAGTAAAAAAAAATTTCTCCTCAAATCTCTCTTTACAGCTTTATCCCCTCATCTCTAGTATCACCTTAATGAACACACACTGCATTTTTTTCCATCACTTCCATATTCTTCCTATTATGGGATGCCCAAAGTCACTCGCAATACTCAAAATTACTGGCTGAGTACAAATTCAACATTACCTCCCAACATTTGTAATTTAAAGTTCTGGACACAAACATTTGCTAACTGATTGGTTTATTGAGTAACTCACTTAGGAGACTTTTCACCATTTGGGGTATAAAGCGTTAGGAATCCAACCACTACAGGAGGCCTTGAGGTTCAGGAAGAGAAAGCAGGGCCAAGCACAAGACAGTTGAACATGAGGACTAATAGCAAATCTGAACAAGTTTAAGAATACCTCAAGCTCTGGAACTCAAGGGTTACATGAGGACCACTTGGCTTGGCTTCAATTTTCCACAACAGCAATCCTGTAAAAAAAATAATTATTCTGAAGCACTGTGCAGCTCTTTACTTCCTGCACTGCCTCTCCTAAGTAGGTTTGCTGTGTTTATGGTACGCTCACATTTTTTTCTAAATGTGTGGCGCTTGTGGGGAGAGCAAGGAAGACACCGCCACAGATGCATTTAGATTAGAAATAATAAACAAAAGTAACAGCTGTGTAAAGTCACCAGGTTCTAATTACTTGTAATTGTGATTATTTATGGCTCAGAAGTATATTAATCGATGGAAAGATTTATTTTTCCACTTCATCAGATTCCACATGAATGGTCAGACATATTCCTCTGTTCACTGTTAGTAAAAAAAAAGTTGCAAAGTGGATTTCTCATTTATATTAACAGTAATATCAGTCTGTAAATAAAAAATACTGCAGTCTATTAATTCAGACCAGTAGATTTATGTTACTTTGGTGATATTATCATGTGTAAGGGTTCATTTTAATCCATTTATCATTTTTTTTTCTATTTAAACTCCTGGTAGCATTGTGAAAAGTATGCTTTTTTGAACATGTTTCCCGAATCAAGAAGCAGTGTTGTGTATGTGACTGATTTTGGTGGGTAAGTGCACTGATCCGGTGTATTACTCAGCCATAAAGATTGAGGAGGCTAAATATTCAATTCCTTATTAATTCTGAATTAGTTGTTCCCAAGAGGACTTGCTACATGAGTCCCTCTGAGCCAGGGAAATAAGAAAGACCAGCCAATATTCCTGATCCTGAGAGCATGAGGTGCCAACTTGTGTGCAACACTGGGGGAACAGTACTGAGGCAACACCATGGTTGCTAGTGCTCGGTGGCAAACTTGAGTTAACAGTCAATGCTGCCACTTCCACATACTGATGTAAAACAATGGGTCAGATTCTCCTAATCCTGCATCTGGGGATATCAATTTAGCTGAGAGCAGCAAAATTGGGCCAGAATGGACACACAATTGGGATAGATGCTGTCCAGTTTTCTGTCCATTAATTTGCCTTTCATCATGCTTCCACAAATTCCCCTTCTTCTCTAGCCCCTGGAGGGCATCGCCGGTCACCAAGGAAATTCCCATCCTTTACTGGAGCGACTGTTTATAGCTAGGGGGAGCTTCCAGAATGATAGGTGCAGATACTATCAGTAAACTAAGGAAAGATCCAGAGTAGAGTAGAATGGGAACCTACCTGGAAACAAATAAAAGCTACAGAAAGCACACTATCACTTGAAATACGTCATTCTCAATACTGAGGCTTATAGATTTTTGTTAGGTAAGGGGATCCGGAGCAAAGCCAAGCAATTGGAATGGGTATACCAATCAGGCATGACCTAATAGAATGACAGAACATGCATCATGGGCTGGATGGACTACTCCAGTTCCTATTTGGACAGCAATGATCTCCTCCTGGTGGTGTGAACCAAATGGAAGTGTGTGTGATAGGGAATCTCCAAGTTCACAAGCAGTTTTATTAAGCTCTAGTGAGGCCTTACCCCAGCAACGTGAGCCTCCCTGCTTCCCCAAAGTTGCCCAGTTGGAATATACAGCTGAATTTTCTTGGGGTGGCAGTAACCCCAAAAATGGCTGGAAAGCTGGGGCTAATCTCACCTTGGCTGTCTGGGGGACCCCTGGCTGGATTTCACACCAGCTTGCAGTTAATGAGCTGTCGCAGGATTCCTGACCCTTAAGGGATGAATGCCCGTCTCCAAGAACTGTCAGCCAATCAGAGCAGCAGCTTCAGTCCCAGCGGTGTCACTGGGAATGGTGGCCACTGCTGGGACTGCACCCAGCTGCGTGACTCATCGATGGACATTGTGGCAAGGTAATTAGGGTTGGGGTCCTCACTGTCCCTAGCGAGGATGGTGGCTGGATGTGTGGAGGGGTGAGGGTGAGGGTGGGCCAGATACAGGGGGCCTTCGTGGGTTACAGAGTGTCCCAGCCCACCCGATTACGCTCCCCCAATTCACCAGGCACTCTCACTACATGGCGATGGCAAGATGATAGCAGTGGGAAAAGGACCTTAATTGGCCACTTAAATGACACAATTTACCTCTGGGTGGAAGGGTCATCTTCCATGTTCCCCTCCGCCGGAGGAAAGCCATTGGCACTCTACCTGCCCGTCTTCCCTCCCAATTTGTCACACACCCACCTCTGTCTCCCAATCCCCTCCTGCAGGCCCATAAAATTCAGCCCGTAGAATGCAATGCACGCTTGGTACATTTGTGGCTGGGAACTCTGATTTTCTATACCCACTGTGCCCAGCACACTTCACCTATATTACCAGTAAGAGAATGGGGAGGTGGTGGCATAGTGGTATTAGTGGTGTTGCTGGACTAGTGCTTAGGAGACCCAGGGTAATGCTCTGGGGACCTGGGTTTGAATCCCACCACAGCAGATGGTATAATTTGAATTCAATAAAAATCTAGAATTAAAAGTCTACTGATGACCATGAAACTGTTGCTGACTGTTGTAAAAACCCACCTGGTTCAGTAATGTCCTTTAGGGAAGGGAATCTGCCACCTTTGTCTGGTTTGGCCTACATGTGACTCCAGACACACAGCAATGTGGTTGACTCTTAAATGCCCTCTGTACAAGGACAATTAGGGATGGGCAATAAATGCTGGCCTAGCCAGTGATGCCCACATCCCTTGAATGAATTTTTAAAAAATGGAAAATCTATCCTTTTAATGCTATGTAAGCATGTTACAGATACAATTGTTCTGCTGTACATTAAGCTAGGCTAGAGGTCACAGACAACATTCCAGCAGGATAGATCAATGAAAGGATTAAGGCCTTCAAAGTTAAAAAAAGCTTTCAAAGTTCTATAATCCAGCACACAATAGCCATTTCATTTATCTTTGCATTTCTTCATAACAATTTGCACATTGGTTTAATAGTATTTAAGTGTATTAATCCAAAGTCATTTTTGTTCAATGGTGTTTTGTTCATACCATTAATTAATTCTGCAGCCATTCTGTTGAATCATTGTATTGGAGATGTTTATTTACTTGTGCACTGTTGACATGGCTCATGGCTACAATTATTGTTTAAGCAATCAGCACTGATGACACATCTCCAGGCTTGTCAATCATTGCAGGCATAAACTCATTCACCTGTATCACGTGGGGAGATTATTTTCCACATACCCTGATGTTGCTTACGCAAACAGGCGTAAAGGGAGAGTGTTGTTGCATCCCTGACTCTCCAGCGTTCAATCTAGTATGATGCAGACAGCTGTCGGTGCAGACTTAATTTGGGCCATGTAACAGTCACATAAGGATCAAAACTGGCGTCCAAGATGCTCACGCATACATCCAACAGGTAGAGGCATCTTTTACCTACATTTGAAATAGGTGTTAGTGCACTTGTATATGCAAATAAGGGGCCAAACCTTTGCTTTGAGACCCTGCTGCCATTTTAATTTGCGCTCAGGCAGCGAACACCAACTCTAAACAACATGTAAATAAGATGAGGTTAAGTATTTACCATGATCACTGTCATTTCGGACTCGAAATCTTTGGCCTCCCTCCTGACCCCGACTTTTAGGCCACCCCTGATTTATCCCCATCCACTGATCCTCCCCCAAGACGAGCACTAACCTCCCACCCTCTACAGCACTCCTGACTGCCCCAGCCTTACTCCCAGGGCTTGCAGTCTCCCTACATGATTCCCCCCACTGGAAGCAGATGGTGAAATCTGAGGCCCAACTGTTCCTCCTACAGGAATCACTTACCTGAAAATTGGAGCACTAATCAATGCAGGCTCCCGCATTATAGTGAGGTCCACAGCTCAAATTCCAGGCCTGATTTTAGTGTGGGCTGTTAACATTGTACAGGTGATCAGCCCCTAACATCATATAGCTTGATTCTCTAGCAAGTTGTATTTTTAAAAATTCTTTCTTGGGATGTGGGCATTGTTGGCAGCATTTGTTACCCATCCCTAATTACCCTTGAACTGAGTGGCTTGCTAACTCATTTCAGAGGCAGCTAAAAGTCAACCACATTGCTGTGGGTCTGGAGTCACATGTAGGCAAGACCAGGTAAGGATGGCACATTTCCTTCCATAAAGGATATTAGTGAAGCAGATAGGTTTTTACACCAATCGCTGATAATTTCATGGTCACTGTTAGAGCTTTTAATTTCAGATTTTATTAATTGAATTTAAATTCCATCAGCTGCCAAGGCAGGATTTGAACCCATGTCCCCTGGGCATTAGCTGGGCCTCTGGATTACTAGCCCAGTGGCATTACCACTATACCACCATCTCCCCCTATCTATGGAATAAATAATTAATTAACACCCATCCCCTAAAGCTACAATTTGGGATTGCCATTGCATACATCAGGAATCCAGTTAATACTGAGCCCAAATCAACATCAACGACTTTACAGTTTCCTAAGATACTTTTTGATGAGGAAGACCATTTGTCCCGATTGCCCATCCAGAACTCCCCTCAAGGCTACATCTAAGTTTTTCTTAAATTATTCCATGCTTTTCATCACTTTAACTCCTTTAACACTTCCAGGAACCCTACTGGAAATACTGACATATTTCCAGAGTCCCAACGTTCAGAATGAAGGTGCTACATTCCCAAAAGACACCCATGCAATCATTGGAGGAAACTCATTTTATCTGTATACAGTAATAGGCTGCATTTGCTGTTGCTATACCACCTGAAATGGAATTGTTTAGCAGTGGGAAGTGAGGGGAACTTGGGTGGGGATGTCTGCCATTGCATCCTTGCCCTTGCCACTGTTGGCCTGAGTTTACCTCTGTTTCCACCACAGGGAAGCAGGCTACCTGAGCTCAGACTGTGATGGAAACAGAAGTAAATTCAGGCTGACAATGGTAAGGGAAGGATGCAATGGAAGACCTCCCCACCCAACTTCCCCCACTTTCCACTGCTAAACAACTCCATTTCAGGTGGAATAGCAATGGCATGGGTACCCATTGCCTTTAGCATTGGCTCCAAGGACTGCGAGGAGAATGGTGGTGATATATCCTGGAGCAGCAGAAATGAGCCCACTTGGGAGAATATTAGGGGGAGTGGGCCTAGTGGTGGGCTCCCCATCTCTAATGTCCCTTTGAGGTTACATGGAGATCCTTGTCAAACTTTAATGAAGACAATCTTCAGGAGTCCTATCCTTTTAACTACGACTCTCCCTCCATTTGCTGCTGCACAGACAACTATTTCCTTACTTGCAGTGATGAGCTGCTGGTAGGCCTGAGGCAGCAGGAGGGGTTCCATTCTGACCCTCCCCTGATAGGACTAGCTGAGGTGTTCTCGCAGAGAAATGGCACAGACAACAGGCTGAATGGCCTCCCTTTGTGCCGTAACCATTCTATGATTCTATTTGGAGAGAATTTGTTACTAAGTCAAGAAATAGAGGGAAATTCAGAAACCTGATGACTGTAGGGGTTCCATAAGATTGGGACTCCAGTTTGACAAGTTAGCACTTTTACTTGATTGACTTGATGCAACCTGTGCTGTAAAGTGCATGTGTGAGAACATCATGATCCGACAGGATTGGGTTCATTTGGTTGAAAAGCCTTTTGACATCATTGGCCAAGAAATGACTTGGCACTGTTCCTATTCTGCTGGTGTTGCTCCACTGGAAGTACAGTGGAAATCCTGTCTACGCATGGAAATTGGAACATCCACCAATCCAAACAGTTCCCCGGTCATTGTCTAAAAGTGCAGCTAATTAGATGAGATAGTGGAGGCCTGCAGGAGCACGTAAAACTATTCCCAAGATGAATCAGTGCTTTCAGGGGAAAAAGGGATTAAATTGGGGAGTATAATTATGTATGAGTAGAGTGTCAGACTCAGGAATAAAGTAACAGATCAGCTTCTATGTAATGCAGTTTAGGGAGACATTTTATGCTTTCTGCAATTATCCCTACTATTTTTCCTCCTTCAGGTACCATGCCCTAAGATGACATTGACAGCCATGGAATTGGTCCATGATCATGCTTGGCAAAGTACTGCAGTGGTTTGCCATTGCCTTCTGCAGTATGGCTGACCACTCTCCTGCTCTTACCACCTGCCATCAGGCACATTGAAAGGATTTACAGGCTGTTGATCAACCTATTTGGCCACATTATGAATGCATCTTCCATGGCCATCAAGTCCTAGAGTGGGACTGGAACCCAGAGCTTCTAGCCCAGAGATTGGGAATGCTACCACTGTGCCACAAGAGCTCCTAATACTGCAACTACCAGAACTGCTACTACAGTAAAAATAGTATAGTATCTTTAATGTAGAAAAGTTGTCCCAACATGCTTCGCAGAGCATTTATGTTAATCTTTGCTAACCTTCATCCCATCTGCTGAACTTCTGACTCTATTTCAATGGACTGCTAGTTTCTTAACTTTAATACGCTGTCGTGTGTCTACATTCCGGGGACCCCCGAGTGCCTTTTTTTGAACATTGAGTGGAAATGACCCAGATTTCAGCTAAGTGCGGTAGCAGGTGTGAAAAAAGATGTTTTGCCCACCAGCCGCAATAGCGGGATTTCACACTCTAGTGTCCCCTTCCCGGCACATCCTGCCTCATTTATAATACATTCACGAGGAACGCACTGGATCGCTGGCTGGTGGGCTCAGATTTACCTTTCAGATTTATGCAGATCTGTGTTTATAGAACATAATTGCCTTTTCTCAGCCTAAGATTTTCCTTTCAATTTGCATGCAAGTTGTCAAGGATAGCTTCATTTTGGGGTACTTTATCTTGTGGACTTGTCTCTATTTTCCAGTTGATGCCTTCCATGGTAGAATGGCTAGCATTATGGAGGCTCCAGGGTTATCTATTTAAAAAAAAAAATCACTTTTTTCTTGTGTGTTTATATTTTGCACCAGCGTAGGCAGAATACACAATAGGGAATAATGAAAAGTGTTTTTACCTTTGAGATATCTTGTTGACCAATGTATAAAAAATCAATTTTCTGTGCAAGCGGCAGACCCATGGGTTTGAATTTTTGCAGGAATGGAAGGACTCTGCACCATAGCCAAAAATGGCACCATTAACCCAGATTCTGGAAGTCCCATGCCTGAACACAGCACCCACCACTTTCACCGGTGGGGGAGTATCGGGGGTGGGTTGTGCTTTGCATATGCGTGGCTCATGGAGACAGCTGCGCAATGAAAAGTGTAGCATGTCCTCAGTTTGTGATTTTCAACAGCCGGGTTTCTGAAACATGACTCATGAGACGGAATTTCCCACTCCAGCCCGTGGTGGATGGGAGCAGAAAAGTCGGAGAGAAGTGAAAACTTGGAAACCCGCTGGCAGGCAAATGGTTTGGAATTTTCCCCTCACCCCTCATGGCAGGTTGAAGGCCGGTTGGGTTTCCCACTGATCTATGGCAGGAGCCCCATTTGCATGCATTATGTCATGAATGCTCATGAAAAATGCCACTTGCTGAAATCACGTAGCCCCTCCCAAGCTAGCACCACATCAGCGGGAAATTAGACCAGTCTGAAACACATTTGGATATAAGTGGCGTGCAGCTGTTGGCCTTCACTTTGAGGTGCGTGCAACACTCAAAGCCTGCCTACTGCTCTGGGTTCTCAACAAAGACAGTAAGATGCTACACTGGTGGGGGTGTAGGCTTGCACTACTCACTGCCTTCCTCCAATGTTTGGGAGACTGTTCTCTGGGGACTCAGGCAGGGCAGCAAACCAGAAAGAGACCAGCATTGTAAACAGGGGGGAAAAAGAGGATGTAAGAGACACGGTGGACAATGGGCAAAGGTGGGTGGGGGAAAGAGGGTGGGGAAGCTGGAGACCAACATTACTGGAATGCAGACACAGCAGGAGGGTAGAATGGGAACAGAATGACACAAATTGGAGGGGATGCATGCAGAACATGGAATACAAGTGTTGGTTGTGTTAGTGTGGCACAGGAAGGTAAGGCTTGCACGGACACTCATGGAGGTAGGGAGAGGTCTGACGTCCGACCCCCACCACCCACTTGAGATCAGAGGCCGACCCCGCACCATCCCCTAGGCCCAACTCCCCCCCACCAAGCTCTGAACTCCTCCCTGAACGCCCCCAACTCCTACCCACTTACTTTATAGACTTACCTTCTTCATGGCCTGTCAAGGACCTTTAACATACCTGGTTTACAGCAGCTAGTGCTATAAGAAGGGGGGGGGGGTGGTGTGGCCTCCTTCCCTTCACTAGAGTTGCCCTTTGACGCTGGGCCCTGGGGACATGCTACACTGCCCGGACCCCTAGAACTAGGAGTGGAGCAACAATCTGAGGCTGATTACTGCTCTGGGGGAGTTCAGGCCCAATAGATTGCAGGTGCTCACTTGGTAAGGTTACACATTTCATAATGTCTTCAAAGCTCTCACAAGAGAAAAACATAAGGCAACACAATCCATTGAGATGCAAGGTGTCAGTGTTGGCATCGTGGGCACCTAGGTGTGAGTGTGCACCTCAGCTGCCAGGCTTTATCAGTGAAAAACTATTAGCGCAGACAGCTCTGGGGCACCATATTGCTTTCCTGTTTGCGAGTGGGAGGTCTACTATATCTGCCCAGTGTTTATTAATCTCTTGCATCTATCAATCCCCAGGGAGGAGGATTGAATAATGGAGCCTATGGTCAATGATGCCTTATTGATGGCACTGACCTGGCTGAGGAGGAGAAGGGCCTGGTACCGCCCAGCCCAGCCCAGCTTCGAGAGGTCTGGCCTGAGGTCCATGGTCCATGGTAGCCACAGCAACAGAGGAAGAGGTGGTTATAGCCATCCCAAAAGGAGCTGACTCGCGTGACCAAGGGTCTACCGAAGATGACTCTTATCTGGAGGTGAGCAATAGGCAATGCTGTGCCCATCTGCACTTGTCAAGAGATGTGGTAGATCATATCTGCCACATTTTGCTGGGAGATCTGATGCTCCATGGACTGGCAGGACATCTCTTGTCAGTGGCCCTAAAAGTCATTGCGGCACTCAATTTTTTTGCCTGTGGATCATTCCAGGGAACACAGGGGAGGTATACAGCATCTCAATCCTCAGCACATAAATGTATTAAGGAGGTGACAGGTGCCCTCTACAGTAAGGCTCAACATGTCAAGTTCACACTCAGTGAAGCCTAGCCAGGCTGCTAGATTTCAGGGGTTTGCAGATATCTCAATAGGGTGCAATAGATTGCATACATATGGCTTTTGAGGGCTCCATGGCAACCGCCCCTGATGTTCATTAACAGGAATTATCAATGTCAACTGGTGCATAATCATCAGAAACACATCATGCATGTTTGTGCCAGGTACCCTTGGAGTTCCCATTGACTCCTACATCCTGAGTTGCTCCGGGTGCCTCACAAAATCGAAGGGCCTCAGTGATTACAGGGCTAGCTGCTTGGGGATATGATGGATCATGACAGCAGTGTTCTGTTAAGTCACTTGGAGGAGAGATATGACAAGGTGCATAAGGCAACATAATTCACCATCGATCAAACCATTGGCATTCTGAAGATATGCTTCCAATGATTAGACTATTCAGGTGGGTTTCTGCGGTACTGTTCAGAGAAGGTGTCCAGCATCATCGTAATGTGTTGTGCCCTTCACAACCTGGAACTTCAAAGGGGGGCATCTCTTGCCAGAGGAGAAGGCTGAGAGTTCCTTGGACAATGAAGAGCAGGAGCCTGAATTGGGAGATAAGTGTCTGCTTCCATGAGGAAGCCGTTGAAGAGGCATGATGTGGAAGACATGCCTGTGACATGCTGATAACTACATGATTCAAGGATGATTAAGGTCCTGGCAACAGGACACAGCCATATTCCTTCGGTCCCTTACTGCCATGCCTGTGAACTGAAAGGCCTTTACAACCAGTGACATCGAGAGCAATCTCAGCATTTGGCCTTGCATCTTCAACCCTCATGATTTACCAGGCCCTAATCGTTGGAAAGATCAATGGCAAATCCTCCATTAGTGTATTCTGGGAAGCAGTAGTCACCACAACAGTGCAGATGCCGTACCCAAAGACTTGGTACAGTGGGCGCCACCTTTGAGAAGCTTTTAGCGGACACAGATGTGTGCATGGTTGGAGAGAACATCATGACTGCTGGTCTTGTGCTTTGGCACCAATGAAGGCAGCCTTCTAATTTGGAGAGACAATGAGAACTACCCCTCCAAAGCTACTGAGGATACCTAACTCCATGGTGTCTTGTAAGGAGTATGGTTGCTAGTGCATTTTGCAGTTTGCTTTAGTAAAGAGTTTGACACATCTCCCAGACATATCACAAAGGTAGAATAAATATCACGAGTCAGCTACACATCACGAGAATATGATGCTCACAAAAGGAGGCAAACACTGAACGGAAGCATGGATCACCCCTGCAATAAGAGGGCACATAGATACAAATACATAACACTTTCAAATTACAACCCCATTCCCATGAATAGCAAATGTATTTACAAAGGTACATGATATTTACAATAATTCAACACCCGTGACCCAGAAGTGATTTCAAAGCTTCTTACTTATTCTAAGCTCACCAGTACATCTAGCTGCGCCTCTGACGTCTGCAGCAGAGGTGGAGGCAGCCTGCTGGCTGCTATGCCCTGTAGTCTTTGACTTTGGCAGCCGTCCTCTGTCTGCTTTAGGTGTCTTGCTGTGAGGGAAGTGCACCTTCCTCGGCCTGTTCAGCCGGAGGTGATCGGCTCACAGGCAGAGGGGATTGGGGTCAGCTGGACACTGAGTCACCTGGGTGGATAGACCTGAGGTGTCCATCTGCTGGTCCTCCTCACTGTGGTGCCTGAGGGCCTCTGGCTGACTTTGAGGAGAAGGAGCACCTGGAGGGAGGCTAAGGTGCCCACCCGCCCCCTTGCCGAGCCACTGTTGGATCCCACCAATGCCTATAGTGATGGAGTACAGTTCCGAGTGCAAATCCGGCAGATCTGCTGGACCAAGGTCGCCAAGGCATTTGCCGTGATTCCCTTGGAGGCCTCGAGTTGCTTGTATGTCAAAGCCACAACATCAGGCAGAATGTGGACTGACTCCTCCATCCTTCACTCTAGTCTGTTGAGTGCCTTTCACAACCCCACCTGATTTTCCACCACCTGTCATTGCATCTCCAGCATGTGTGACAAGGTCATTTCCAAAGGCTTATCATCAGACTCGAATTGAGCAATGCCCGATCCCCAATAATCCAACTGCCAGAGACCTGGGCTGTCAACGTCTCCAACTGCTGTGGAGAGGTGCCAGTGAGGTTATAGAAGCCGACAGCACATAAAAAGGCCCTTCGGCCCATCGAGTCTGTGCTGGTCAAACAAGTACCTAACTATTCTAATCCCATTTTCCAGCACTAGGCCCATAGGTTGTATGAGATGGCATTGCAAGTGCACATCCAAATACTTCTTAAATGTTATGAAGGTTTCTGCCTCTACCACCCTTTCAGGCAGTGAGTTCTAGATTGCCACCACCCTCTGGGTGAAAAATTCTTCCTCACATCCCTTTTAAACCTCTTAACCCTTACCTTAAATCTATGGCCCCTGGTTATTGATCCCTCCACCAAGGGGAAAAGCTCCTTCCTGTCTACCCTATTTATGCCCCTCAATTTTATACACCTTAATCTCCTCTGCTCCAAGGAAAATAACCCCAGTCTATCCAATTTCTTCTCATAACTAAAGCTCTCCAGCCCAGGCAACATCTTGGTAAATCTCCTCTGCACTCTCTAGTGCAATAACATCCTTCCTATAATGCAGATTCCAGAACAGCACGCAATACTGTAGCTGTGGCCTAACCAGTGGTTTGTACAGTTCCAGCATAACCTCCCTGCTCTTATATGCCTTGGCTAATAAAGGCAAGAATCCCATAGGCCTTCCTAACTACCTTATCTATCTGTCCCACTACCTTAAGGGGCTGGTGGACATGCACACCAAGGTCCCTCTGATTCTCGATACTTCCCAAGGTCCCACCATTCATTGTGTATTCCCATGCCTTGTTTGTCCTGCCCAAGTGCATCACCTCACACTTATCCGGATTAAATTCCATTTGCCACTGATCAGCCCATCTGACCAGCCCGTCTATATCCTCCTGTAATCTAAGGCTATCCTCCACGCTATTTACCACCCCACCAATTTTCATGTCATCTGCAAACTTACTGATCAACCCTCCTACATTCAAGTCTAAGTTGTTTATATATACCACAAACAGGAAGGGACCCATCACCGATCCCTGTGGAACCCCATTGGACACAGGCATCCAGTCACAAAAACACCCCTCAACCATCACCCTCTGCTTCCTGCCACTCAGCCAATTCTGGATCCAATTTGCCTTGGATCCCATTGTTACCTTTGTTATTAGTCTCCCATGCAGGGCATTATCAAAAGTCTTGAAGTCCAAATAGACTATGTCATGCATTGCCCTCATCTACACACCTGGTCACCTCTTCAAAAGATTCAATCATGTTGGTCGGACATGACTTCCCCTGAATAAAACCATGCTGACCATCCTTGATTAATCCCTGCCTCTCCCAGTGTAGATTAATTCTGTCCCTCAGAATGGTCCCTATTAGCTTCCTCATCACTGAGGTTAGACTGGCTGGCCTATAGTTCCCTAGTTTATCCCTTCCTCCCTTCTTGAATAACGGTACCACATTGTCTGTCCTCCTGTCCTCTGGCACCTCTCCTGTGGCCAGAGAAGTATTGAAAATTATTGCCAGCGCCCATGCTATCTCCTCCCTTACCTCACTCAACAGCCTGGGATACATTTCATCCAGGCCTGGAGATTTATCAACTTTTAAGCCTGCCAGACCACTCAGAACCTCCTCCCTTTCTATGCTAATTTCTTCAATTATATCAGTCCTTCTGCCCGATTTCCTTACCCATGTCATCCCTTTCACTTGTGAACCCTGATACAAAGTATTCATTTAGAACCCTGTCTACGTCTTCTGGCTCCACACACAAATTACCACTAAGGTCCTTAATCGGCCCTACTCTTTCCCTAGTTATCCTCTTACTCTTAATGCACTTGTAAAATAACTTTGGATTTTCCTTTATTTATACCTGCCAAAGGTTTTCATGCCCCATTTTTGTTCTCCTAATTTCCTTTTTAAGTTCCCCACCACACATTTCATACTCCTCTAGGGCTTCTGCTATTTTGAGCCCTCGGTATCTGCCATAAGCCTCCCTTTTTCTCTTTATCCAATCCTATATATCCCTTGACATCCAGTGTTCCCCGGATTTGTTGGTCCCACCCTTTATATTTACTGGAATATGTTGGCTCTGTACTCTCCCTAGTTCCTTCTTGAATGAATCTCATTGCTCTGACGCAGATTTACCTAAAAGTAGCTGCTCCCAGTCCACTCTGGCCAAATCATATCTGATCTTATTAAAAATCATCTTTCCCCCAATTTAGAACTCTGATTTCTGGCACATCCTTGTCCATAACAACCTTGAACCTAATGGAGTCCTGATCACCATCTGCAAAATGCTCCCCCACTGATACACCTCAGTCATTTGCCTGGTTTCATTCCCTAAAATTAAGTCCAGTACCGCCCCCTCTTGTAGGACATTCTACGTATTGGTTTAAAAAGCTCTCCTGGATGCATTTTAAGAATTCCACTCCCTCTAAATCTATCACATCATGACTAATCCAGTTAATGTTGGGGAAGTCGAAATCTCCCACTATTATTTTTACACTTTCTGAAATTTGCCTATGTAACTGCTCTTCTATTACTGACTGTTTGGGGGCCTATAATACACTCCCAATGTGATTGCTCCTTTTTTGTTTAAGTTCTACCCATATGGCTTCATTTGAGGAGCCTTCTAAGATGTCATGCCTCCTTACTGCTGTAACTGATTCCTTGATCAATATTGCGATACTCCCTCCTCTTTTAGCTCCTTCCCTGTCTCGCCTGAAGACCCTATACCCTGGAATATTGAGCTGTCAATCCTGCCCCCTCTCTCAACCATGTCTGTGACAGCAATGACATCATACTTCCATGTATTAATTTGTGTCCTCAATTCATCTGTCTTATTCATCAGACTCCTTGAATTAAAATAAATACCATCCAACCTTGCCAAATTCTCTTCTGCCTTAAACTGGTCTATAATTTCTATGCCTTTCAGACTCACTTGCTCTCTAATTTTGGCTGTGCATCTTCCCCTGCTGAACCTCCTCTCAGGATCCCACCCCCCTGCCAAGTTAGTTTAAACCCTCCCCAGCAGCACTAGCAACCTACCATTCCGGGATAGGCGCAACCCGTCCACCTTGTACAGGTCCCACTGCCCCCAGAAATGGTCCCAGTGTCCCAGAAATCTAAAGCCCTCCCTCCTGCACCATCTTTCCAGCCATGCATTCATCTGGAATAACCTCTTATTTCTATACTCACTAATGCATGGCACTGGAAGAAATCCAGAGATTACTACCTTTGAGGTCATGTTTTTTTAATCTGCTTTAGCTCCCTAAATTCTACTTGCAGGACCTCATCCTTCTATTTACCTATGTCACTGGTACCAATATGTACCACGATCTGCCTGTTTGCCCTCCCTCTTCAGAATGACCTGCAGCCATTCAGCAATGTCCTTGACCCTGGCACCAGGGAGGCAACATAGCATCCTGGAGTCACGTCTACGGCTGCAGAAATGCCTGTCTGTTCCCCTTACTATTGAGTCTCCTGCCACTTTTGCTCTTCCCCTCTTCCTTCCCCCCCACTTCCACCTTCTCCCCCAACATCCCCCCCTTCCCCTTTCCCCCCTTCCCCCAGTTATATGCTTTTTCCTCAGTTTGATGCTTTCCTTAACTTCTTTAGTTAACCACAGATGGTGGGTCCTCCCTTTAGAATTTTTATTTTTAGTAGGAATATATTTATCCTGAGTATTCTGAAAAATCCCCTTAAGTATCTGCCACTGCTTCTCTATTGATCTATCCCCTAGCCTAGTATCCCAGTTAAGCTGAGCTAGCTCAGCTTTCATGCCCACATAGTTGCATTAATTTAAGTTTAAATACTTGCCTTTGACCCACTCTTCTCCCTTTCAGATTGTATGTAAAATTCAATCATATTGTGGTCATTGCTACCTAGGAGTACCTTTACCCTGAGGTCCTTAATTAATCCTGTCACATTACACAATACCAAGTCTAATATAACCTGCTCTCCGGTTGGTTCCAGAACATGCTGCTCTAAGAAATTATCTCGAAAGCATTCTATGAAGTCCTCATCCAGGCTACTACCGCCAATCTGATTTTTCTAGTTTATGTGTAAATTAAAGTCACCCATGATTATTACCATCCCTTCTTGTATACTTTGTCCTACATTGTGGTTACTGTTATGGAGCTTGTAGACTACTCCCACTAATGACTTCTTTCCCTTACTATTCCTCTTCTCCACCCAAACTGATTCTACATCCTGATCTTCTGAACCAAGGTCATGTCTAACTATTGCACAAATGCCATCCTTGATTAACAGTGCTACCCCTCCACCTTTACCTACATTCCTATTCTTGAGGGTTATATACCCATTAATATTCAGGGCCCAATCCTTGTCATCCTTTAGCCATGTCCCTGTAATGGCTATCAGATCATATTTATTTACTTCAATGTGCGCTATCAATTCGTTTACTTTGTCATGAATGCTATGTGCATTTGGATATAGAGCCTTTAGTTCTTTTCTTTGTTATCTTTGGGATATCTAGCCTCGATTCTTGGGGCATTGTTAGGTTTTTTTTCCCCCACGCTGTCCCTTCCTGCCATTCTCTGACCCTCATTTCCCATATTACTACTTTCCTCTCTTACTTTGTGTCTATTCTTTGATATACCACACCTTTCCACATTTGATCCCTTGCCTACACTATTTTAGTTTAAAACCCTCTCCACTTCTAGTTAAGCGGCTCGCAAGAACACTGGTTCCAGCACCATTCAGGTGTAGACCACCCCTATGGTACAGCCCCCATTTTCCCCAGTACTGGTGCCAGTGCCCCACAAACTGAAACCCATTTCTCCCACATCAGTCTTTGAGCCACTTGGTTATCTCTAATTTTATGTGCCGAATGCCAGTTTGTATGCAGCTCAGTCCAGAGATTATAACCTTTGAGGTTCTGTTTTTCAATTTAGCACCTAGCTCCTCGCACTTTCTATGCAGAACCTCTTTCCTAGTTCTAGCTATGGTCATTGGTACCTACATGGACCACGGCAACTGGATCCTGCCCCTCCCAATCCAAGTTCCTGTCCAGCCCAGAACAGATGTCCCAAACATTGGCACTAGTTAGGCAGCATAGCCAGCTGGACTCTCACTCTTTGCTGCAGAGAACAGTGTCAATCCCCCTCACTCTAATGTCACCTACTACCACTACATTCCTTTTTGCCCCCCCACCCACCCCCCCCCCCCCCACCCCCACCCCCACCAAACCCCACCCCCAACCCCGAATGGCTTTCTGTGCAATGGTGCCATGGTCAGTTAGCTCATTCACCCTGCAAGCCCCTGCTCACCTCTAAACAAGTGGAGAGAACCTCAAACCTATTGAATATACAAACAAGGAGCAGGAGTGGGCTATTCAGCCCCTCAGACTCTGTTTTGCCATTTAATAAGATTATGGCTGATCCGACAGTAACCTCAAATCTGCATCCCACCAACCCGATAACTTATCACCCCCTTGCCAAGAATCTAATCACCTCTGCCTTAAAAAATACTCAAAAACTCTGCTTCCACCACCTTTTCAGGAAGGGAGTTCCAAAGACTCATGACTTTCTGAATGAAAAAAAAAATCACCTCATCTCTGCTTTAAATGGACAATCTTTTATTTTAAAAACAGTAACCCCCTAGTTTTAGATGTTTCGACAAGAGGAAACATCCTCTCCACATCCACCCTGTCAATACCTCTCAGGATCTTATGTTTCAATCAACATATTGCAGAGCCTCACATTCCCACCATCTGGGTCCCCTTACTGTCTCATTTGCAGTCACACCCTCCCTGTCCCTGACCAAATCAGAAGACTCTATCCTAAGTGGTGGCTGCTTCCTGGTATAAAACACCCAGGTAACTTTCTCCCTCCCTGATGTGTCACAGTCTGCAGCTCAATGAATCTGAGTCAAAGTTCCTCAAGCCACAAACACTGCAGATGTATTTGCCCTGGATCACAATGTTACCCAGGAGCTCCCACATGCTGCAGCCTTGACACATCACCTACCCTGCCATCCTTGATGTGTTTTAAACAATTACATAAATATATTATTTATTTATTTATGTTGCTTTTCTATATATTTTATTAACTTTACCACAAATTTGGAGACTATTTTAAACCTTAGGAATAGAATAGACATTAACCATTCGCTAAACAGCTAGCTCCTTTCCCTATAGAGGAGCAAGAACCAATTCCCACAAGGTGAGAAAGATAGAAAAACAAAATGAACACTGTGTGGTTTGAAAACCCTGTCTCTTTTATGGACCCTCTGATGAGTCACTAGCTAGTTTAGCTTCTTGCTACAGTAATTAACATCACTTGAACCAACTGCTTTCAGGTGATTGACAGATAACTGCCACTCCATGTGGTTCTCTACTTAATAAATTAGCTTAATTTACTTATGTCAGTTCTTGATTCTTAATCTATGATTAAACCTGAAAAGGACTTACCAGAACTTATCATGTGAGCCTAATTTGCTAATCACTCTGTCCCCATCTCACACTGGCATCATCACCTGTCTCCTTGCATGCCCCTTACTGTGTTATAACAACTCCTTTAATTACCTTTCCACATTATACATCCACCACCGTGTCCAATGTCAGGAGTGTGCAACATCAGCAACATGCAATGCTACCAGAAACCTTGGCTCCCTTAGAAACCACAGCTTCTACCACCTGGGGAGATCGCACAAGCAGGCTTCCTTGGAGCATCTTGACATGCGGAGCATCCAGTCCGGTGACTGTGTAGCCCTCACACATGGATGACTGCCTTTGACACAGCACTCATGCTTGATGAACTTGGTCTGATCTCTGAGTCAGATCATTGATCCTCCCTTAAAGTCAACCATTCATGGACAATGAAATGCAAAGGATATCTCAATCCACAACCCTTGTTGTACTGCTACCTTATTTGGAGAATGAAACAGCCTTCCACTGCCAGTCATGCACCAGCACACCCTTGCTACTGATGGTGTCAATGCAAGATAGACTTCAGTGTGCAGGCTTCAGGCACCTGATAAGAATTGTCTTCATTCTGTTAACATTCTCATTGAGTATAAAAAGCAGAGCAAGACATTTTTGACTATAATGCTACGTATTTAAAAAGCGGTTATTTGTGTGATATGTACAAAGTGATCGTATAACCACAGTGAACCCATTAGTGATCAATGTGACGTGGCACTCTGCACTCGTGAATGCTCCTACAAAGTGCCATCCATGTTGCCTTGGGGGAGGTTGAGGCAGGTGGCTCAACTCTCATTCTTTATGGCATTGGGGAGCTTGGTGGCTGGCCTTGTTGTGCAGGGACATGTTGGGACCTACTTTAGACTGCAGCTTCTGCATTTCAGCAGTTGTCACTGGCACATGTAGAGCAGATGGGGTCTCTGGCTGGGGATGGGGAGTTGGAAGAAGATGAGGGTGCTGAGATGCTGGTAGTATCTTCACACTCTGCACTGACCTCTGCAGCCCTATTTTCGTCTTCAGGTAGGTTAGGTGGGGCTAGCTGCTGGGGCACATCAGTCATCTAATCCAGCAACCACTGTGCTACCATTGCAACCGTCTTGTTAAGGGAATGCAGCTCCTCATGTATTGAATGGATGTCAGTGCTCATACTCTGAGCAGACTGCTCCAGGCTACTGAGTGAGCCTTGTACCCTTTGCAGGCAGTTACACTCCTCTTGTATCCACTCCAAGTGATGCTGCATGTGTCTCTCCATGAGACTGGCCATTCTCTCATGGTTGGAACTCAAGCAGTCAAGCCCCCGAGACAAGGTGGAGATCATCACCACCATGGGCTTCTCCACTCTCCCAGTGCATGAGCTCGCATTGCCTCAAGGACCTCTACCAGATTCCACACATCTGCTGCTGATTGTCCAAATACTCTGTCTCAAAAAGTGCCTCCTGAAGCCCTACGTCCTTGCCCACTGGAGCATCATCCTGACTTTCCTCTCTGTTCCGCGGGGTACTGTGCATAGAAGCCTCTGACAATTCCTCCTGCACTTTGGTGTGGTGTCCTTCACCCTGTGGTGCTGACTCCACACACACGCTACATCCTTCTGCTGTGCTAATATCTATGTTGATGGAGTGTGGGCCAGTCAGGTATGATGCTGCTGCCTTGGTAATCTCTTCCTCTTCCTGATGCCAGATGGATGAGATGGCCTGGGGTGGGGGGTGGTGAGTGAATGGCACTGAGACCAGTGTGAGACACAAAAGTTGTTAATAAGATATAGCCCTTTACATTGTGAGAGCACGCTCTGATGCACGCCATTGCCTTTAATCATAATCATGCTGCCCTTATCATGCAACCCAACTTATGCCAGCCCTTCTGCTCAGTGAAATAACAGTATCATCTCCACCATTACCATTATGTTCCAAAGTGCCTTTACCATCCCTTTTAATACCTGCAATGAGCAATTCTCCATCCGCAACAACTAGCTGGGTAGGCAACCTGGCTACCTTGATCACTCCAAATTCCTTATTGCCAGCAACCTTGTGAACCCATCCTCAGTCCGGGCCATCTCCTTGGTGCAATGGGCTGTCTTGTCCTGCAGGTGTAACATAAAGAGTAATGTTAACCCAATATATCGTGCTGCCAGGGAGAAATCTCTTGAATATTTCAGATCAGCAGGGTGTACATTCACACCTCAAATGTGTGCACCTACAGGAGATATATAAGCCTCCATGCTATGGGAGAGGTATGTGCCAGGTCTCCCACCATTGGTGCAGCATTCAGATGTGAACCATCACTTGGGCCTCTGTGGGCTTGTGTTTTTTTATTTATTCATGGGATGTGGGCATTGCTGACTAGGCCAGCATGTGCCGAACAACTTGTCTTGCCAGAACGTGAAAGGTCACACAGCCTCTCTCTACGTTGAATCCAAGTTCTTCGATGGTTGCCTGCTACTTTCATGACAGTGGCTATCCCTTGTCATGCCCTCTTGGTTGCTGCAGGTGGTTTCTGGTGGCCAAATGGATTGTGCTCCATTTCTGAAGCTTCTCTACCAAAATCTGGAGCTCCTGGTCACTGAAGTGGGGCACAGGCCTTCCCAATCCTTCCCCAGTTTCTCTTTCATGAGACAGGGTGACATGAGAAATGTAAAAAGAAAAGGCATGTAATGCATCCAGCTTTGAATAGTCACTTACACTTTTGTGTGTTTATTTAAACAAAATCTGTTCTCTATCTCATCAATACATAATATGGGGGGGGTGTTGGGGGTGCTGGGTGAATGGATCTGGGCAAATGCAACGCAGCCTAGATTTTGTTCATATCACTCCCAGGTGGCATACTGTGCTCCTGCCCACTATGTATCCAGCTGGCTTGCTCCCTCTGAGTCACACTGTTGTACCGTGACAGTGTGCAGATCTGAGGGTCCTGGTCAAGGGTGAATTGAATGGATGCATTCAATTGAATGGAGAGATGGATAGAAAGAGGGTAGGTGGAAGAGAAAGGATAATGGCAACATGGTGTTATCAGTTGTAAGGCATTCTGAGGCATTCTACTAACCTGAGTCAATACAGAATACTGTGAGCAGCTGATGGCAGATACTGTCATCTCCATCATGGGGGAGGCAGTGGCATAGTGGTATTGTTGCTGGGCTAGTAATCCAGGGACCCGGGGTAATGTTCTGGGGACCTGGGTTTGAATCCCACTATGCAGCAGAGGTGGCGGCACCGTGGTATACAGGCAGGAGGGAGTTGCCCTGGGAGTCCTCATCATCGACTCCAGAACTCATGAAGTATCACGGCATCAAGTCAAACATGGGCAAAGATACCTCCTGCTGATTCCCATGTACCGCTCCCCACCAACCACCCCTCAGCCGATGAATCAGAGCTCCTACATATTGAACACCACTTGGAGGAAGCACTGAGGGTGTCAAGGGCGCAGAATGTACTGTGGGTGGGGGACTTCAATGTCCATCACTAAGGGTGGCTCGGTAGCACCCCTACTAACTGAGCTGGCCAAGTCCTAAATGACATAGCTTCTAGATTGGGTCTGCGGCAGGTGGTGAGGTAACCAACAAGAGGGAAAAACACATTTGACCTCATCCTCACCAATCTTCTGCAGATGCATCTGTCCATGACAGTATCGGTAGGATTCACCTCCGCACAGTCCTTGTGGCGACAAAGCCCTGTGTTCACTTTGAGGATACCCTCCATCGTGTTGTGTGGCACTACCATTGTGCTAAATGGGATAGATTTTGAACAGATCGGGTTATTCAAGGCTGGGCATCCATGAGGTGCTGTGGGCCATCAGCACTGGCAAAATTGTACTCAGCCACATTTTGTAACCTCATAGCCCGACATAGCCCTCAATCTACAATTGCCACCAAGCCAGGGGATCAACCCTGGTTCAATGAAGAGTGCAGGAGGGCATGCCAGGAGCACCACCAGGCATATCTAAAAATGAGGTGTCAACCTGGTGAAGCTATAACACAGGACTACTGGCACGCTAAACAGCATAAACAGCAAGTGTCAGACGGAGCTAAGTGATTCCACAACCAATGGATCAGATCAAAGCTCCTCAGTCCTGCCACATCCCACTGTGAATGGTGGTGGACAATTAAACAACTCACTGGAGGAAGAGGCTCCACAAATATCCCCATCCTCAATGATGGAGGAGCCCAGCACATCAGTGCAAAAGATAAAGTTGAAGCATTTGCTACAATCTTCAGCCAGGAGTGCCGAGTGGATGATCCAACTTGGCCTCTTCTGGAGGTTCCCAACATCACAGATGCCAGTCTTCAGCCAATTTGATTTACTCCACATGATATCAAGAAATGGCTGAGGGCACTGGATGCTGCAAAGGCTATGGGCCCTGACAATATTCCGGCAATAGTACTGAAGGCTTGTGCTCCAGAACTAGCCGCGCCCTAGCCAAGCTGTTCCAGTACAGCTACAACACTGGCATCTGCCCAGCAATGTAGAAAATTGCCAAAGTATGTCCTGTGCGCAATAAACAGGACAATTCCAACCCGTCCAATTACTGCCCCATCAGTCTACTCATCATCATCAGTAAAGTGATTTTGGGTCTTGAGGTGGCCCAGGTGCGCGGTGGTCTTCCGTCTGAGCGTTCCCCTGTTCGGACGGAATTCCACATTGGCCCCAAGCCCCGAACCCTCCCTCGGGTGCTGGTGCCCCGCAATATGAGCCGCCTCGGGGACATGCCCTCTGTGCCTTTTGGCACAGCAAAGAGGGGCTTTTTGTATGGACTGCTGCTGCACACCTTCCATTTTCTCGCCCTTGTCCGTCGACCGGACACGCCCTGGCGTGCCTTGTTGCCGTCTGGCGGCGGAGGCCCTCGATGGGAGGCCCTCTACGGAGGTGTCCTCCCCCTTTCTATCGGGGACCTGGGTTGGAGGGTGTTGCATGCAGCAGTCCCTTATAATAAGAGGATGCATAGGTTCACGGACTCTCAGGACACATGCCCTTTTTGCGGTCTTGTGGAGTCCGTGGACCATGTATACATAGGGTGTTGTAGGCTGCACTCCCTTTTTAGTTATTTGAAAAACCTTTTATTGATGTTTTGTTTGCACTTCAGCCCCACGCTCCTGATCTATGGGCACCCGGTGCGGAAGGGGGTCGGGAAGGAGGAGGACCTCCTCGTGAACCTGCTCCTGGGCCTGGCCAAGTTGGCCATTAACAGGTCCAGGCAGCGGGCGATCGACGGGGGAGTCCCGCCCGATTGTTTGTCCCTCTTCCGCGGCTACGTTCGCTGCCGGATGTCCCTGGAGAAGGAGCACGCGGTGTCTGCTGGCACTCTCGAGGCCTTCCGTGCTCGGTGGGCACCGCGGGGACTGGGGTGTTTTGTTGACCCCTTTAATCACATTTTGATTTAAAGTTTGTAAGTTTCCTTTAAACTTTGTTCTTGGTTTTACAGCTGACCTGAATTAGGGGCTGTGCCTGATTTATCCCAATTTTGTTGATTTGGTTTTCATTTAAAAGATTATCAGTAAAGTGATGGAAGAGGTCATTAATATTGCTATCAAGCAGCACTTGCTTAGGAATAACCTGCTCACTGATGTTCAGTTTGGGTTCCGCCAGGATCACTCAGCTCCTGACCTCATTACAGCCTTGGTTCAAACATGGACAAAAGAGCTGAACTCCAGAGGTGAGGTGAAAGTGATTGCACTTGACACCATGGCAGCATTTGACCGAGGTGTGGCATCAAAAAGCCCGAGCAAAACTGGAGTCAGTGTGAATCAGGGGGAAAGTTCTCCACTGTTGAAGTCATACCTAGCAAAAAGGAGGATGGTTGTGATGGTTGGAGGTCAATCATCTCAGTTCCAGGACATCACTGCAGGAATTCCTCAGGGTAATGTTCTAGGTTCAACCATCTTCAGCTGCTTCACCAATGACTGCCCTTCCATCATAAGGTCAGAAACAAAGATATTTGCTGATGATTGCATAATGTTCAGCACCATTCTTGACTTCTCAGATACTGAAGTAGTCCATGTCCAAATGCAGCAAGACCTGGACAATATCCTGGCTTGGGGTGACAAATGATAAGTAACATTCACGCCACACAAGTACCAGGCAATGACCATCTCCAATAAGAGAGCATTTAACCATTGCCCCTTGCTATTCAATGGCATTACCATTGCTGAATCCCCTACTATCAACATCCTTGGGGGTTAACATTGACCAGGAACTGAACTGGACTAGCCGTGAGTACTATGGCTACAAGAGCAGGTCAGAGGTTAGGAATTCTGCAGTGAGTAACTCACCTCCTGACTCCCCAAAGCTTCTCCATCATCTACAGGACACAAGTCAGGAGTGTGATGGAGTACTCTCCAATTGCCTGGATGAATGCAGTTCCAACAACACTGAAGGAGCTTGATACCATCAAGGCAAAGCAGCCCGTTTGATTGGCACCCCTTCCACAAACATTCACTCCCTCCACCACTGACGCACAGTAGCAGCAGTGTGTACCATCTACAAGATAGACTGCAGCAATTCACCAAGGCTCCTTAGACAGCACCTCCCAAACTCACAACCGCTACAATCTAGGGAACAATGTCAGCAGATAGATGGGAGTACCACCACCTAGAAGTTCCCCATAAAGCCACACACCTTCCTGATTTGGAAATATATATTGCTGTTCCTTCACTGTTGCTGGGACAAAAGCCTGCAGTCCATCCCTAACAACACTGTGGGTGTACCTACATCACATGGACTGCAGCAGTGGCAGCTCACCACAACATTCTCAATGGCAATTAGCGATGGGCAATAAATGCTGGCCAAGCCAGCGATGCCCAAATGCCATGAATCAATTTTTAAAAATCTCCGTTGCTGTGTCTTGTGCTGCTTTTCCTGCCTTAAATTGGTTGAGTGTACTCCTTCATTACAATATGAATAGGCAGCAGCAATGACTATACTTTTCTATGGAGAGCTCATGATGGGCCATCTGTCCCAGTGTCAACAACCAGTTGGGATAACTATTACAGTTTGTACTCACCTCACTGTTAATTAGTGTCTCCTCCAAGTGAAAGCAGCACCTCCAAACACTTCCTGCCTCACAGAAGGAGCTTCTTACCGGCCCACCTTTTATACCTGAACAGGTTGCTTTTCCAACACTGGGCTCACCTCACTTAGCCTCTCCACTTCTTCCAGGGTAGGCAGGTCCTACTCTCTCATTAACCCCCACTCCCTGCTGGAACGAAAATCTGAACATTCAGGCAGCTTCTCCTGAGCTGGGTTGGCAGAGTTGGGAATTTGCCCGACTCTGCGCTCCCGACTTGGGAACGAACATGCGGCCCATAGTTTAAGCTCTTATTTTGTGAAGTTATCCAACTAAAATTGGCAAAGCTGAAAATCTGCAGGGGCAGGATTTTGAGGTTGTTGGGCGGGCAGGCCCGGGAGCAGTCGGGAAATGGCCTGCTACCCGCCATCAGTACCCGACCGTGCCAGCCAGCGTGAAACCCACGCTGAAAGGCTCAGCGCTGCCTGGATGGGGGTGGGAGGAGGGTGAGCGCTGAACTCAGCGCACGCACGGGGTCCGTGGAATGAAAGCTCCCCGGGCGCAGAGAGCTGCTTCAGGGAGCTGAAGAATTTTAAACCCTTAAATAAAGATTTTAAAATCCCGGAAAAAAATTCCACCCATAAAAATCACTCAGCTAAACATATTGGTGTTAAAAATTCTGCCCAAATATATTTTTTAAGATTAATGTTGGAAACCTCATCCCACCCTTGGATGGGGTTTCCTCAAAAATCCAAAGGCCATTTGGCCGATTTGCCCACCTGCCAACCATAACGTTGGACGGGCAGAGAAGAAAAGCAGTTAATTAATTGATTAATGGCCTTAATAGGCCTCTTAATTGTCAGCGGGCGCGCTGCCAACTGTTGCATGTGCCCACCTACTGAAATATCGTGCAAGTGCGCGATGACATTGGGACGCTCGCCCAATGCTATTGCACACTATTTCACACTCGGGCATGTTGGGCGCACATCCACACGCCGAGCGGAAAATCCTGCCTCAGGAGTGGGGTCAGGGGGCATTGCTTCCTGGCGTAATTGCCAAAATGCAGCCATCCAGGGCTGAATTGGTTGGGGCCTTTTTCTCTGGTAAATAGAAGGTTGAAGGGTGACTTAACAGAGGTCTTTAAAATTACGAAGGCACTTGATAGGGTAGAGGTAGATGTAGTATTAGGGTGTTCAGTGTTGAAAGGGTTAATGTGTGGGACTGGAGAAACAGTACTGCCCACATGATGATTAAGAGACACATGACTGATTGTTGAGGAGAAAGTTCATGGCATAGACTGAGTAACACCAGTAGCCTGTATATCTGTACAGAGCTATGTTCATCCAATAAACCAGTTAGTGTTTAGACATACCTATGTGTCAGCAATTGTTCCTTAGCCAGTCACAACTAACATACAACATGTTCTCAGAGGTTGGGTCTTACAGTAGTAGAGAAAACTCGTTGGGGAGGCACAAAACTAAGGGTCAGAAATATAAGACAGTTATTAATAAATCCAATAAGGAAGGTCTTTACTAAAAGAGTGGTTAGAATGTGGAACTCACTACCGCATGGAATAGTTGGGGGTGAATCAATAGGAGCAGTTAAGGAGGAGCTAGATATGAACGTGGAGGAGAATGGAATTTGAGGATATGCTGACAGAGTTAGTTGAAGTAAGGTAGGAGGGGCTATTATGGAGCATAAACACCAACATTGACCCATTGGGCTGAATGTCCTGCTTCTGTGCTGTAAATTCGGTGTAAGACCAAAGTATACGAGATCGGGGGTGTTGGTGGCTGGGAGGGGGGGGGGGGGGGGGGGTGGGGGGGAGATGATGCGGTGGCCGGTGGGGGGGGGGGGGGGTGGTCCCTGTAAAGTATTATGTGAATTTAACGTGCCCATGCTCCTAGGCTGCACCTGAGGCACTGCCAATCCCAACATGGTGAAAAATCCGACAAGTGCCGACCTACTCAGGGGAGATGGAGAGAGGCCAACCAAGGATAAAATGGTGACTGCCCAGCTATCTTTGTGGAGGGATGTAATGTAAAAAAAGATCACTGCCTTTTCTGGGATCTCAGCTACAAACCAGAGTTTGATGCCCAGCTAGGGCCCACAGCCACCAACTGATGGCCTGGTAACACTAGGTCTCAGCAGGCATGGTGGTATGCTGAGCCTCTGTAAAACCAAGGCTGTCATCCCCCAACCTCCACTACCCTGCTGGCCTTTTACAGGGCGTGTGGAGGCTTAACCCCTTAAGAATTCCTGATGTAAGGTCAGGACTTGATATACCCATTCCCTCCTGGTGTAGTTCACTCTTTTTGTTACTGAAGAAGTGTCTCATTGGATTCCCATAAAGATCCAGTGGCTAAGTTTATGCCAGTGAGTCATACAAGTCAGGAAGAAAAGAGATCCAGTTCTCAGCCAAGGTAGTAGTGGAGGGGAGCAGGAACTGTTACAATCTGCCCCAGCACCAAATAGCTGGCTTTGGTCTTCACAAACTGGAGAAGGTTAAGATATCCATGGACCTCTACTCCTGGTGAAAGGTAGCGCATGTATGTGGTTGGCAGGTGAACCAGGTGGTCTAGCTGGGTTTAGACAAAAACTAAATTTACTACTCCTAGATACGTAGGAACCTTTTGGACACTAAGGGAAGCAAGGATTTGGGAATTGTGCAGGAAATTGAAGTTGAGGTGGAAGATCAGCCATGATCTTGTTGAAAGGCATAGCAGGTTCAAGGGGGTGTTTGGCCTAATCCTGCTCCTTTTTCTTATGTTCTTATGGACACCCTCACTCATACTGAATGTGGATTCGGGATGGAGGTTACAGTGCTGGGGAACTGCTTCTGATCGATCCCTCCTTCCAATTACTCCATTGTCAGAGAATGGAATTGGTGAATGCACTCAATAAGGAGTAGCCGTTTGGTCGAGACTGTTGCCCCAGCAGGAATAGCCTTCAGTCAAACAGGCAGTAATAAGAAAAAAATAGAGGAGAAAAAGATTCAAAATCTGAAAAAAAGCTATCTTTTTGACCTTGTGGTGTTAATGAAACCATCTACCCAAATTATAATTTCAAAATCATTTTACTGCAAAATAGGTTTGCTACATAACATATACTAAGCTACAAATATTGTAAGGCAACAAGAATCATTAAGGCCAGGATTTTTACCTTCTTGGGCAGGCGCGGAGACAACCGCCGCCAGAGATTGGTCCCTGACATCGAGTTCATGCTGGCTGGCCAATTAACGGCCAGCCAGTGTAAATGCGCGCTGCAGTGCTGCTAGAGTGGGGGTGGGGGCAGGAGGGGGGACAAGGTCGGAAGTTTGTGCCTGCGCGCGAGTGAGCACAATGGCAACTCCCTGAGGCACAGAGCTACCGCAGGGAGCTGAAGATTTATAACATTAAAAATAAAAAAGTTAGCAATGTTAAAAACATCTCCCCTCCACACATGAGCAGGAACGTGTTATTAATTAAATTTTAACATTTTTATCACATTTTTAACCTCTGTTGGAAACCTGTGGATGAGGTTCCCTAAAAACTCCAAAGGCCACTTGGCCTTTTCGCCTGCCCGCCAATCATAAGCTTGGACGGGCAGTGAAAAATTTCATTCAATTAGAACTTTAATGGCTTTAGTAGGTCTGTTAAATGTTGGCAGGTCCCCGCCGACCGAAATATCGTGCGAGCGCGCTCAGTGCAAATTTCTGCCCTAAATTATGAATTGAAATACGAATATATGGGCTGCAATTTTCACTCTGATTGGTAATAATGTTATTCTCAGTAATGGCCATGGTGGAAATTTGATTTGCATTCCAAAAAAGTGCAACTTTCCCTTTCAAATAAGAGGCTAATTAAATGGCAGAGCGTGGCCATTGGTTTTAACTCAGACAGTTTTTGTAGTGCTCCATTGTGCCATTTCTTTCTCACAATTCCTTTTCATTCCCAACAATTTTCTTCCCCTTTTCACCCTGGAAGGCTTTTCACTCATGGGTTCCATGGTACTTTAATACCCTCTGGTCTCTTGCCCAAATGGTCATTCTTTATGTGTGTTGTAGCCAAACGAGACCTGGGCATTGGCAACAAAGAAAGGGGTGTGACATACAGGATTTTGAAATGAATCCACAAGGACCTTGAGAGAAGTTGAAAGGGCTTAACCATCATGGCAGCTGTTCTGAAAATTTATTTGCCAGCGCACTTCCAGGAGTAAGCCCATCATGAAGGACAACACGAATAAAATATTAATCAACTGCAAAAAGCTTGTTTTTAAATCTGATGCATAAATGAAAAATAGAGGGGATAACATTCAACAGGCAGTGGCAGACTGGCCACCTGTCTTACACCCTGCCTGAAATTCCTCTGACCTCAATGTTAAGGAAATCCAGGCTGGGTCTATAATGACGGCCGATCTGCTTCCTCCTCACTAACCCAACCCTACCCTCCCACAGTCTCACCCCCCTCCCCCCCACCCCCGACGGTTCTGTGTCACCACTGAAGTTTAATTTCTCCCCCTATTCATTCTTTTTGCAGCACATTAAAAACAAGCGGCCTTTTTTTTGTACTTGATTAATATTTTACAGCCCAGCATTTGCATGTAAATCCTTTCAGCTGCCACGAGATTAATTTGGAGGCCAATAATGAATTCTGTTTTGCTCAGCAGACAGATGGGCTCATTATTGCCCAGGTCAACTGAAAACTGATTCCGTCAATTTGTTTTACCTAACCTATTTACAGAGAGGCAGGGAGCAAAATCTGTAATGTGTGAATAACCAAACAAATCAGCAAGCCCATTCCTTAATGCTTATTTCTGATATTTTTTAATGAGCTGTACTGTTGTTTCTGCACATTATTTGACAGGGGTTCAAAGCTCAAAATAAATACATATTGGTGTGTTGGTGAAGGGAAAGACAATAAACATAAAGGCAGTAAAATTATGAGTCCAGACATTTCCAGTAGTGCAGACGGTAAGTATGCTGTGTAGTATGATACAGGGTTGCACAGAGGTCAGGAAGGCTGCAGGCTCGAATTTGGCTCTGTGTGTCTGCCAATTTTTATCGTTAATCCTGGGGTTGTGAGCTTCGCTGGCAGTGCTGGCATCTATTACCCATCCCTAGTTGGCCTTATGAAAGTGGTGAGGAACCATTTTCTTCCCGAACCATTGCAGTTCATGTGCAGCTGTTCCTACAAAGCTGTATAGGGAGTTCCAGGAAATGCTGGAAAAAACTCGCCACGTCTGGCAGCATCTGTGGAGAGGGGAAACAGAGTTAACTCTTCTTCAGAGTCATACAGGCTTGAAACGTTAGCACTGTTTTTCTCTCTACAGATGTTGCCAGACCTGCTAAATTCTTCCAGCATTTTGTGCTTTTATTTCAGGTTTCCAGCACCTGCAGTGTTTTGCTTTTATTATAGGGAGTTCCAGGATTTTGACCCAATGATTAGAAGAGCCAGCTCATGTTTGGAGCAGAGAGCTTACCTGTTTTGACCCCTGCTCACTTCATTCTCTTCAAATTGTGTTTTTGGTTCTGGTTGATTCCTCAACACATTCTAGGGAGTGGGGGTTGGATGGAGCTGGAAACACGACATGAAAAGGCACTAAACAAAGGGACCAGATGGATATTTGCAGGTATGACTCCAAGAGGTTCAGTCAGCTCAACTAGATTCAGGGCTCCTGATGACTGTGGGGGAAGAGCATAGCTTTGGGGGTGTGGTACATTTCTCCATTTGCTTTTGTAGAACAATTTTAACAACAACAACATGAACATCCCATTGCACCTCACAGAATGAGACAGTAAAATTGACGCCAAAGCAAAGAAGGATAAGTCAGGTGACCAAATGTTAGGCCTTAGAGGTAAGGAGTATCTTAAAGGCGAGAGGTGTGGCAAAGGAAATCCAGAGTTTACAGTCTGGACGGCTAGGGATGGCCATCAACGGTAGGGCAAAGGAAGCCATGGATGCACAAGAGTTTAACAGTTCGATTTTAGCTCCTCCAGGAGATAATTACCATTTTGCATCTTTACTTGCTGCCATTTTGATCCTCATTACTGTAACGTAATCATTCTGGTTTACTGCATGATACAATGGGCCTCTACACGATTACTATTTGTACATGTACGTGTACAAAATAATACTCCCGTCCTTGCATTTACAAGATTAGCTTCCTATATGATAAATGGCTCTGTGTCAAACCTTGCAAGGCTCAGTTAATGGACATGGTGTTAATCAGACAAGGTATAAAAGTTAGGCACCAATTTAATTTAGTTGCCCTCCCTGATGGTTTGATTAGTTTTTCCCATGTGTAGCTCAGTCAGACTGATCTGAATGACTCTGACTTCAATTCCCTGCCATTGATGAGTTAGCTGGTCTCATCCAGGCTGATGGTATGCAAGCTGCAATTGGCCTCAGTACCCAATGGTGTAGGGTGAGAGAATAAGCCTCCTGATCTCCGTCCAGCCAGATAGGTGGACATAGAGGGAGGACAGGATTAAGCTCAGTTGTGATACCCTCATGACTGAATAGCCTGTTCTCACTCAGTGTTGAGGCACACCCATGAGCAATGACCACTTGGGTTGAGATACTGGAATGCGACCAGCGTCCATGACACCATAACCCAGAAAAGAATTCAAAAGTTTGAAGAGAGGAAAGGGGGAAACAATGTCCTCAATATTACCTTTCCAGCAGTGGTTGGGTTGACATGGGTGGGGTTTTAAATCCTAAAAATCAGGGATCACATCCCCAATGTGATGTGCTCCTGCCTGCTGCCATTTTTATGGCGGTAAGTACCTCAGCGGCATGTGTTCCAGCCTGGAGAGGCAGGATAATTCATTAACATATTTAGTTCAGGGTCCCAAGGGATTTGAATTTATCTGTTGCTGGTCGGGTTCCCAGGACAAGAGAAACGTGGCAGCAAAATGGAGATGAGAGCTGCTAACTCCAGAATGTAAGTGTCTTTATAGCACAGCTTGTGGTTCAGGAGGAGTGCTCCCCATGACCCCTCAAAGAAGCATTTGGCCTACCTCTTGCCGGTCACATCCTCTCTTTTGCCCCTGTTGCAATTGCTACCCCTTCCCCCCCCCATTCCCAATGTACAGCCTACCCCACCTCATGTGGGCAGTTTTTTCATGTGCTATAGGCCTGATTATCAATTTGACTTGCTATCAGGATAACACAGAACAGAAAAATGATGATGGCATCCTGTCGTCTAATGTGGCGTGATCTCTGCATCCTGTTTTGGCAGGCCCTTGGGCTACTTCCGGCCTCCCCTGCATTCTCCTGCCACTCTGTAAATGTCTGCGCCTTTAGGTTGACTCTTTGTCACTGCACCAGCTCAGTAATAGTGTTGGATCTGAAGACAAAACAGGCAAATCGACTAATGAAGGCCTGATACTATTGAGCTGCTGAACTATTCTGAATGATGTTTTATCCCTAACACAGTTTCCAGCTGTTGTAAGTGATGTATCACTGTGCTCTGCTTTGTGAGGCAACAAGAAGGTTGAAATACAGACCTGTTAGATTTCTGACCTGACCTGTTCTTTTTCTCGCAAATCTCTAGTGACCATCCAAATTTTAAATCACTTGCAGAGTGCAAATGTCAAGTGTATCACTGTTGAAAATTGGCCTCGTGTCTGGTATAATGTGCTTTTAAAAAAAGACTGCTTTTTGTCCCTACAATGCCTTTCCCTTCCTTGACAGCCAGAGCCCCCTGAACCAAAGTTCCATTGGAATCCCAGCCCAACATACAAGCTGGCTGGTGGGCAGGAGTGGGAGATCACGGGCAGAAGCCTAAAGTTAATGACCCGCGGGATAGGGTCCTTGGTGTTCAGGTGAGTGGTAACTGTGGAGAGGGGTTGGGGGGTGAAGGTGATCAGGGGACCATGATGAGGGGGAAGCCACCAAACCCCCTGGCCCACAATCCATCACCCAGCAGCTCAATGCTGATGGGAAGCCATCATTATTTCCTTGCCAGGCCACCATTTAAAATAGCAGGTCAGGTCCCTATGACATCAAAGCCCAATCTAGGTGTTTAAACAAGATGCTGGCAGCTTGGGATGGGTGTCCTGCTTGTCTGCTCAAAGGAGTAGGGTGACATTGGGATATGGTGGGAAGGCAGTCGGATCAGTGGGATAAGTCATTCCCATCATTTTAACTACGCCCTATTCCCGCCAGGGCGATGGTGGGAGGGGGAGTTAAAATTGGGGACAAAATTCCTCTGGCATTAGCCAACCACCTCCTGTTTCTTGCCAAAGTAGCCATTCTCTAAGTGTGACCCTAGGCAATGAATGTTGGAGACACCATAGCTAAGCTCCATCCTGCTCTCATCCTCATTCATAAGCAAAGATTACTGAATAAAGTGCACCGATTGTCACATCCCTGCTGTCAATGCAGCTGAGATCTACTAACTCAACAAAAATTAGGAATGGAAGACAAGCAAGAACGTTTATCCTTATGGCTGAATAACAAATTGGGCAAGGCTTGAACCAACTGAACCATCAGTTAAATCTTTTAATAATGTAAATTTTTAAGTGTGATGGTTGATTTCTAGTCTGAAGCAGACTGTGGGTGTTAAATTGGGTCTTGGGGTTAAGGTGGTTCCAAGATGACACATGCAGTGAAGGAAGTTGAGAATCAAGTCTGTGGTAGACTGCTCTGCAATACCTTAAGGCTCGTCAATGACTGATCATCAATGCTGCTGATTCAAAATCCTGTAACTCCTTATCTAACTGTATTGTTATGAAGAATCTTCACCAAAAGGACTGCAGTAGTGAAGAAGAAGGCCCGCCATCACTTTCTCAAGGATGATTAAAGATTGGTAATAAATGGCCACCTTGCCAGTGATGCTCACAGCCGAGAAAACAATAATATAATCATGATTCTGTGGAAATGAGTAAACCCGTCACCATGGGAACTGGGATTCTTCCTCTTCAGTTTCAAGTGATTCTGAAAGACAATGGCCTAATTGGTATGGTGCCCATGGCTGGACAAGCATCAGGAATTTTATTAATCTTTGTGTCTGTAGCCCGTGTTCCTTTTAGCCAATTTAGCTAGTTAAGTGATAGCAGTACACATGTGCACAGTTCTCTCTACAGGGAAGCATTTGACTTACCAAATTCAGGGTTCTATCAACACGCACACAACCTCTTTTGATTTAAGGAATTGGGTGTGTCGTCTCAGAGCTGCACTGGGCAAACAGAGATTTCAACCGTGTGGATTCCTCAGTCACCTGTTTTGGAGACTGAAACCTGGTGATGACAGCTTGGGCAGATCCAAAAAATGGCAAGCTGGGTGGGAGAAACTGCAGAACTAAGGGGCAAGGCACCGCAACTCTGATTTGTATTTATTCTAAAGACTGGTCATCCAGCCTCAGGCAAAGTGAAACATTTATGTCGAAACAAAGGGAGAAAACTATTGGCATTGAAGGTCATAGAATTAACAAGGTGCATAGCCACATATTGGAAATCAGTAAAGTAGCTGGCAATAAAGAAACAGTTTGGAAAAGCCTTGTAAACTAAAATTGTTGGCACAGCATGAGGGTCACAGACACAGCACTTTTACATACAACAGACTTGCGTCAATGAAAAGGCCTGGCAACACCACTGAGCATTTTGTGCCAATTAATTTTCAAAGAATGGAAAGTGTGACATACAACTTGTGCTAATTTCTAATGCACTGAATTCACCTACTCGTTTGGTAGCTCAGTGGGCAAGTGCACAGCCTAGAAATTTAATGGCGCGCCAGTCAGTTATGTTGGGTCCAATGCTTACAACAATTTTGGTTTAGTTGTACTTTGTAGGTGTTATGGCCCAATAATGGTTAACTACTTCAGGTGAAGGGAAAGAATAGAATTTTGATTGTCTTAACACGCTCATACTGCATTCCTGTGCACACTATTTTTGGCAGGTTTTATCCTGCTTATTTTAAGGTGGTTACTCCCAGATTAAGTGATTTTAAGAGAACCTTGCTAACTGGATGTTCTAACCCAAGGGCTGGTAAAGACAATTGTGTTTTAAAGGCAAATTGTTTTCATTATATAGAAAAATCTGCAAACTCCTGGGATGTTTCACTGCTTTTATGAGTAATTCATGTCACTATTAGTTTTTATGAATTAACTCTATCTGGCAGTGTTTACACGATCCAATTAGAGCTAATGACTATGAATCAATGACAATAAGCTTTGGGTTCATCCAGCAAATACCACATTGGGAATTATTGAGGACCATGTCAAAGCCATTCTTAATGAGCTCCAAAGATCTATATATCACATAGTGATTTTACAAGGTGAGAGCCAATTCCTTCCTATTCTGGTTAAGAATAAAGAACCAAAACATTATTGATGTTATGTCCAATTAGTGTTCTAAACTCATGGCTGACTACAATAATATGTTACCTTGTGCGTTTTTAATTATTGCTATCCACAGGACTGGTAAAGGTGCAACTTGAAGGTATTAATAGAGTAGAAGAAAGGCATCAGATTATGATTTCTTTTGTACAAAGTTCTCAAACTAATTATCGAAATTGGTTCTTTTTCATTAAGGCCGCCTGGTATTAAAATGAAAACTCTAACCGTAGTGCTATTTTTTTTAGACCAGCACATACATCTTTCCAATTTGTGGAATGATTGCTGTATTCAGCGTATTAATATCTCCTTAGAATTATAAATACCCAATGACCTACTTTAAATAATGTTGAGGAAAATCTGGGAGGACAGTTAAAAGTCTTCTTTGTTCTACTAATGCTAACCAAACATAGCAACATTAGGTTACTGGAAGGTTCCCAGGCTGCCAAGTGCAAAGGAATGTCTAGTTGTGGGGTTGGGCAGCATCCTGTGACATGATGTGGCTCAGGGCCAGACGTACAACCATTACAAAGGACCGTCTTTATATGCTTTAGACATAGAACACTCCCAGTAGGGTTGCAGGTAGATGCACTACTTAGTCTAGTGCTAAGCCAAAGAGATCAAACGATTCTATGCCAGTGAATGAATGAAGAGGCAAATCAGGGCACATGAAGAACTATATACCAGCACAAAGAGCATTCAAGAGAGGAGAGGAGAAAATCAAAGAAAATAAAGTGTTAAAAAAAATCCAGTGCTCCAAACACGTGTGCAATAGATCTACTTAGTTGAAAAAAATATGAAATCCGTAGTAAAGGCACTAATTGCAGCAGGGCCAAGGACAGAATTGGCTAATGCTGAGTACCAGGTCAACTTAATAAAAAGAATAGCAATAGCCTGTAGTAATTCAGGCAGATTACGTAGTTAATGTGCCTGGGTGCATTGGATTGCCTGACACAGCCCATAGAGCAGTTGTCTTCACTATTTTTCAAGCAGGGGCCACTTTAGCAAAAAACCTTCAGTGTGAGAGCCACTATTAAATTATCTTTGCTTACTACTCCAGTAACTCATCTGGGCCAAAAAATTACACGACACCAACAGCTGAATACTCTGCTAGTTCTATGGTGGTTGCTATGGTAATTTAACTGTTATTATACAGTGCACATACTTAGATATACTTATTGGTGCACATTGTACCATGTGGTCAATGTGACCTGTAAAGAAGGCTGACTTATGATAGGCTCGGTACACATTTTTTAATGTTAAAAATAAAATAAATAGGAATATAATGCTGGTTTGGACTCCAGCGCACCGCAACCCTCTGAGGATAAAGCAGTTACTGAAAATGGATGGATGGAGTCAGAGAGCCGCACTTAGTTTCAATGGGAGCCACCACTAGCTCGATGGCCTTGCAATGCAGAACACTGCCGTCGAGGAACACCAGATGGGAAGATCCCATGAGGTAAAAACCCAATCGATTTTCTGTTCATTTAAATGAACAAGTGTTAAATCAGGAACAAAGACAGAAAATGCTGGAAAAACTCAGCAGGTCTGGCAACATCTGTGGAGAGAGAAACAGAGTTGATGTTTCGAGCCCATATGACTCTTGTTAAATCAGGTTGTGATTTTCCCACCCCACTTTCCTCATTGCATTGCATTGGGAATCTAATATGCCCAGGTGCATCAAAGGACAAATCGGCCCCATTTTTCGGTACCCTGCCATGTTAGGTAAATAACATAAGAACATAAAAAATAGGTGAAGAAGTAGGTAATTCAGTTCCTCGAGCCTGTTCTGGCTGATCTGATTGTGGCCTTAATTCCACTTTCCTGCGCCTGGCCCCCATAACCCTTGACTCCCTTGTTGATCAAAAATCTGTCTAACGCAGCCCTGAATGTATTCAACGATCCAGCCGCCACTGCTCTCTGGGGAAGAGAATTCCAAACAATAATGACCCCTGAGTGAAGAAATTCCTCTCCGTCTCCATCTTAAATGGGAGATCCCATATTTTGAAACAGTGCCCCCTGGCCGGGATTTTCCGGCTCCACCATGATGGGGCCTGTCGTGGGGGAAGGGGTGGGCCAGCCAAAAGTTCATTGACTTTCGGTAGGACTGGAAGATCCCAGTGGCGGGCAGGGCCAGAAAGCCCCAGCCCCAGTTCTAGATTTCCCTACAAGGGATACATCTCCTCAGCATCTAAATGATCTATATCAGTACCTCCACAACTGGGTTGTAAAAATTAATCAAAGGTCTTGCTGTGCTAAATGGATTGATTGACATCTTGTTATGGTACAGAGGCATGCAAAAAAGAAACGCTAAAGGTTTAATAAAAAGAGAAAATGCTGGAAATGCTCAGCAGGTCAGGCAGCATCTGTGAAGAGAGAAACAGAGTTAACATTTCTGTTTAATGACTTTATTTCAAAACTGGGTTCTTTGGGCCCAAGTTTTCATTCCTTATCTGCAATGGTTGTAAGATCAGGAAGGATGCTATAATTTACCTTTCCTCCTTAAGAAGAGGTGAAGGCCATTTCCAACAAGAAAGAATCTAACCATTTCACCTTGACATTCAATGGCAAGACCATAATCGAATACCCCAACATCGACATCCTGCAGGGAACCGTGGCCTAGAAACTCTACTGGATCAGCCACATAAATACTGTATCTACGCAATCAGGTCAGAAGCTGAGAATTCTCCAATGAGTAACTCCACCTCCTGGTTCCCAAAGCCTTTCCACCATCTACCAGACTAAAGGCAGATGTGTGATGGCATAATCTCCACTTGCCTGGATGCACCACCAAAAACCCTCAAGATGTTCAACACCATCCAGGATAAAATAATCCATTTGATTGGCATCCTATCCACCACTTTAAATATTCACTCTCTCCACCTCTGGTGCACTGCAGCTGCACTGTCACCTACAAGATACACTGCAGCAAATCGCCAAGGTTTCTTCAACAGGAGCTCTCAAATTGCAGCATTGACCAGCTAGAAGAACAAAGATAGCAGGTCCCAACACCTCCAAGTTCCCCCTAAGTCATACAGTATTCTGCCTTGGAAATATATTGCTGTTCCGTCAGTACTACTGGGTCAAAATTTTGGAAGTCCCTATATCAAAGCTTTCTTTCTTTCGTTCTATTGGCTTTGACAGTCAAGTGTTAGGAACAGGAACATTTGTTTGGGGTCCCACTTAACTGTAATTTGCAGAAGTGTGTGTGCATGATAATGGGCAGAATTTAGCCCTTGTCGGGCAGGCTTGGTGGGGGCAGGAGAGGGTGGTCGGGAAGCCGACCGCTGCCCACGATTGATGCTGGAAGACGATTCCATGCTGGTGGGCCAAATAAAGCAGCAGCAGCGCTCAGCGCTGCCTATGCGGGCAGTGGGTGGGAGGGGGTTGGGGGGAGGGGAAGTGCAAGTGGGGCGAGTGCGAACTTCGCCTATGTGTGTGAGTGTGCGCTTGATAATTCCCCTGAGGCCCAGAGCTGCCTTGGGGCGATGAAGAGTTTTAAAACAAAATAATAAAGAAATAAAAAATGCTATGAAACATGTTCCCTCATGTGAAACAAAAACAGAATTACCTGGAAAAACTCAGCAGGTCTGGCAGCATCGGCGGAGAAGAAAAGAGTTGACGTTTCGAGTCCTCATGACCCTTCGACAGAACTGGAGTTCTGTCGAAGGGTCATGAGGACTCGAAACGTCAACTCTTTTCTTCTCCGCCAATGCTGCCAGACCTGCTGAGTTTTTCCAGGTAATTATGTTTTTGTTTTGGATTTCCAGCATCAGCAGTTTTTTTGTTTTTATCCCCTCATGTGACTCTGTCATGTAATTAATTACATTTAAAAATTTTTATTTTATTTTTATTTGCTTTAGGCCGCCTCATCCCGCTTGGCCTTTTTGCAAAAAAATTCTTTGCATGACTTTGTTAATGGCCTTAATAGGCCTTTTAATTGCCAGCGAGTGTGCTGCCTACTCTGGTGGTGCGCGCCCACTGACTGAAATATTGAGCAACTGCGCATTGATGCCAGGACGCTTGCCCGACATCAACTGCCGTCATTTTATGCTCGAGTGGGTCAGGTGCGCGCCTGCCCACCTGCTGAGGTAGAAGTTTTGCCCAAGGACAGCTGATTTAGCTTGGCTGGGATGGTCTCTGCAACTGACACACCGATGGAGAATGTAGATTCACACTTAGTCGTTTGGATGAGGTGTTGTGGGTTGCCTCACACTTCCCTACAAGAAACCAGGGGCAGAATTTTCCCGTCGCGTGCAGGGCCGGGCCCTGTATGGCCGCACATAAAATGGCGGGCGGTGACGTCGGGCGAGCGTCCTGATGTCGCCGGGCACCATCGCGATATTTCACTGGGCGAGTGCACGATGATATCTGCTGCGTGCCTGCCATCAATTAAAGGGCCACCTAAGGCCCTTGACTCACCAGTTGATGCCAATTTTTTAGCACCAGTACAATCTTTGGGTTGGCGCAACGGGCAGGCGGGTAGGACACATTTGTATTAACCTCATCCAAGGGTGGGATAAGAGGGTTCACTGGGGTGGCGAGTGTGCTCTGTCAAATATTGATTTTTCAAAGTTTTGAAACTTGCCTGTGTGATCTGCAGTACTTCAAAACACAATACAGCTGCTTTGTGTGGACTCTTAACCCTCAGGTCAGCACTCTGCAGCGAGAAATCTTTTTTGGGCATTCAGGTTTCTGGAAGCCTTCCCATAGCCTGGGAATGGGAGTGGAACTCTCCACTGGAGACACCTCCTCTGAGGGGGAAGGGAGTGCTAGAAGGGGGAGGAGGCCAGGAGTGCACATTCAGCCTCCAGAGGAGCCACCTTCAGCGGGGACAAGGGGCGCAGGGCCAAGAGGTATTCCAAGACAGAAGGGGCCGCAGAAGATGCCACTCTCTTGCTGCCAGGGTACACAGGCGGTGAAGCAGCTACCTCATTATGCCTGAGGTGCAGTGCCGAAGGAGGATCCGTCTCTCAAGGGAGACAATCAACTTTATCTGTCACTTGATTGGGCCCGAGATCTTGGCAAACTGTGTGGGTGGACACCCCATGCCAGTGGCTCTAAAGATCACAGCTACCCTCAACTCCTATGCATCTGGCTCCTTCCGGGTGTGTTCAGGCTTGCATTGACCTTCATCCACTTCGGTTGGGACCAGGCAAGGCAGACACAGTGAGCCAGAGGCTTCGCGGCCGTTGCTGGCTTCCCCCGTGTCCAGGGTGCAATAGGCTGCACACCTGGCCATCAAGGTGCCAGCAGGTGAGCCCGGTGCCTTCGTCAACAGGAAGGGCTTCCACTCCATGAACATGCAGATAGTGTGTGATCACAGGATGCAGATTCTGCAAGTCTGTGCAGGGTACCCAGGCAGCTCCTACATCCTCAGATACTCCCAGGTTCCGGGGCTCTTCAGCGCTCCAGCCCGGCTGGATGGATGGCTGCTGGGTGACAAGGGCTATCCCCTAAGAAGGTGGCTCATGACGCCTCTCCACCATCCAAGAACAGAAGCTGAGCAGCGGTACAATAGGAGCCACGCCTCCACAAGGGCTGTGGTGGAGAGAGCCATCAGTCTTCTCAAAATGCGCTTCCGATGCCTGACTGCTCAGGGGGCGCACCCCAGTACCCCCCAATCGTGTGTCACTGATAGTGGTTGCATGCTGCGCTCTCCACAATCTAGCACTGGAAAGGGGGGGATGCAGTGGATGAGGAAGACATGGACGCAGTTGCTCCAGATGCACACGATGAGTCCAGCAGTGAGTCCGAGGATGACCATGCACAGGGAAATGCTGTGGGGGTAGACACTGACCCGGGCATACTCCCGGGAGGCAGGGACACCCGGGAGGCTTTAATCCATCAACTCTTCAGCTAGCACACCACATATGGACCTCCAGGACAAGCCTGGGCTGCAGGCTGTATACTCGATGCCTGAGTGCAAAATCTGCCTGGATAGGGACATTAACTAAGGGCCTTGTCAATACAGCTGAATATCCCACAAATCACTCATAACATTTTTGGAAACCATCCACCTGCAGAAGAAAAGAGGCACCCTCAGCCATGGTGACATGTCTGAGTTTAATATTACAACCAAAGGAACTTAAGAAAACAAAATGACAAAGGTGTTCAGCATTACACCAACTCATAAAGACCTCATTGTGGGCCAACACAAAAGTACCAGTGATAAACCCGTGGTGTGCCTATGGTGCCTTATGTTTATGTTTTTGGATGTTATGTCTTGGTGCTGCCCCTTTGCTGGGACTGGCATCTGAGACAGCCTGCTGACTCTGCTGTCCTATTGGCCTCGATGACTTTGGCAGCCGTCCTTTGACATGTGCTGGCCCCGCCTGGGAGGGATCTGCCAGTTCCACAGCTGGCATCTCCCCAGTCGTCGCAGCCTCATTGGATGCAACAGTCACTGGTAGAGGGGTGGAGGAGCTGCTGCCCTCATCCGGAGCGGCCTGAGAAGAGACCGCATGGACGCTAGGCAGCTGCTGCGCTGACGTGAGGTCGCATCGGACCTCCCTGCTCACCATGGATGGATGGGCACTGAGCTGGAAAACTTGGGGCCCAGACCATCTCCCACACTGGCACTGACCAGCTGAGGTCAATGCCGATGTGAGGGCTTGCTGGTCAGCACGCATCCCCAGGAAGCCCTGAATGGTCTCCTGGAGGAGCCTCTCCACGAGTCACCACTCTTTCCATGGAGGACCCATGGCGCTCGGCCATGAGGCTCATTGCCTCGACATTAGTCGAAGTGGACTCCTCCACCACGGACACCAAGCCAAGCATAGCCTCATGTATCACATCCACTTGCTCCCGCACACCCGGCAGTCGCGAACGAATCCAGAGGCACATCAACAGGCACCGACTGAGCATGTACCTGGTCCCCTGCAGTCCTCTGACTGCTGGTGCCATGGGCATTCACTGTCCCTGCCAGCTCTTCCTACAACTGTGAAGTGCCCTCACCGCTGTGCCCCGGGACACTAGCCAATGTTTTAACTCCCACTGAGGTACTAGTATCTGTGCTGCTGCCTGCCTGGCTAGACGGTGCGACGCTGGTGAGTCCGAGACTTCAGGACCCTCAGGTGTGAGAGGGGGCATCTGCTGCTCCTTCTCCCGACACTGCTCCGCTGCTGCTGAAAGGAAGAACAAGGACATTTGATTAGTTAACGTGGGGGCAATGTCAATGTGCATCCCTGTCCCCCGGATCATTATATGCTCATCCTTCCATAAGCAATGGGCAAACCATGTTACAAACTTCAATCACTGAACATTCAGCAGTGCCATGGCTGCTGCAGTCCCACCGCCACCCGCCCACTCCCACTGTCCTCGGGTTCCGTGATTCACGCTGGGCGGGCCTTAATTGGCCCGCCCACGTAAAATGGCCTGGGATCGGGTCCACGCCTGCCCGCTTCCACTCCTGCTCCGCCTGCCTGCCAGCCAAAGAACTCTGCCCCTTATTTGCTTTACTTTCACTTGCTAATGGCCAGCAGTCATGTTTGAGTCTTGAGATCAAGGCCAAAAAGGGAAGTTATACAGGGCATCTAGGGTTGGAGTGAAACAGCCCCTCCTCACACAAGGTGACCAGGAAATGGACAATATTTTTAGGCAGCCTCCAGACAGCCTTTAATGTTAAACCTAAAGTGTATGGGCAGCAAGCTGTCTTCACATGTTAAAAATTTCACTGGCAGTCACATGTCAGTAGCAGAGATCTACAAGCACATTTACACACACAAGCACAGAGCCCTGCTTCACCTGAATGGGCAGCTGTGTGGGCGGGTAGCGTAACTGACAAAGCCTTATTTAAAATTCATTTTCAGGATGTGGGTGTTGCTGGCAAGGCCGGATGTTTATTGTCCACCCCTAGCTGCCTTGAGAAGGTGGGTGCTAAGTACAAGATGAGTATGTGTAAGGCTAACAAACAGAGAATGCGGGAAATTCTCAGCATCTGTGCAGAGAAAAACAGGGTTAACCTTTCATTATTGGCCTGAAATGTTGGGATCAATTTTACCGACCACCCCCCCCACTACCTGCAACAACCCCCCTACCCCCACACCAACCGGTTGACGGGAACAGAGGCAGGAGGGGATCGCGTAAAATAGCTGGGAATTGTATAGTGGCTGCTTAATGCTGCCTGGCTGCCAGGGAAGCTTCCCGATGGTGTCTATCGGCTGCCTGCTCCACGGAGGTGGGAATTAAGCCGATTTGCATATTAAAGTCCTCAGTTAGGGGCCATTAAGTGGGGTTGTTGCTAAATTGCTGGGGTGGGACAATTCCCTGCTGCATGGGGAAGTCACTATCTGCGTGGAGGCAGCAGCTTCCCTCTAGCAGCCTTGTGGGGGTGGTGGGGGTGGGTGGGGGGAGGGGGGTCATCAGAGCCACAGGTTCCTTGCCCCTTTGAGGAAAGGCTGCCCACGTAACCCAAACGCCACCCCTGGAGAGTCTTCCCTCCAATCTGCAGGGTCTTCTGCACTTTGCGCCTGAATATTTTTTATTTTTCTCCCACCTCTTCAACAGCATCTCCATCTTCAGGCAACTGCAAGGACTCATCCCTGTATCGGCTGCAACCACCTCCCCCGGCAGCAACTTCAGAGCTGCTGGCCTGCTGATTGGACTGGTAGCGCAGAAAGCCCGCCTGGCCTCCTTACTTGAATTCTGGGCCCATAGGCAGCCAATTTGGAGGCCACTTGTGATAAAATTGTCAAGCTGGTCCCTCTGCTGGAAAGTGCGGGCTTGTGTCCCAATTTTTGGCTTGATGTCAGGGTTCCAAAGCTCTCGATAAAATTCAGCCCATTAACTCTGTTTCTCTCTCCACAGATAGTGTCTGCTCTTATTTTGTATTTATTCTTCCACGGGATGTGCGTGTTGCTGGCTGGGCCAGCATTTACTGCCCACTCCTAATTGCCCTTGCGAAGGTGGTGGTGAGCTGCCTTCTTGAACCGCTGCAGTCCATGTGGTGTAGGTACACCCATAGTGCTGTTAGGGAGGGGATTCCAGGATTTTGACCCAGTGACAGCGAAGGAACAGCAATATATTTCCAAGTCAGGATGGTGAGTGGCTTGGAGGGGAACTTCCAGGTGGTGATGTTCCCCTGTGTCTGCTGCCCTTGTCCTTCTAGATGGTAGAGGTCACAGGTGTGGAAGATGCTGAGCCTTGTTGAGTTGCTGCTGTGCATCTTGTAAATGGTACACACATTGGTGGTGGAACAAGTGAATGTTTAAGCTGGTGATTCGGGTGTCAATCAAGCATGCTCTTTGTCCTGGATGGTGTCGAGCTTCTTGGGTATAGTTGGAGCTGCAATCATCCAGGCAGTTGGAGATCCTGTGACATTTCCAGCATTTTCTGTTTTTAATTTAAAGTTCCAGCATCTGCAGTGTTTTGCTTTGCTGTAAGGAAGGCTTTCTTGGTGATTTCAAAGGACAGCTATGAGACAACCACTGTGGTGTGAGACTAGAATCATAAATGGGCCAGACCTAGGTTAAAGATGGCAAGTTCCCTTCCCTGAAGGCCCTCTGCAAAGCAGTTGGGTTTTTACAACTTTCCAATAGTCACTTTTTACTGATAGCAGTTTTTTTATTTCCAGCTTTGTAAAAGCTGAATTCAAATTCCCAAAATGCCATGGTGGGATTTGAACTCAGGTTCTCTGGATTATTGGTTCAGCTCTCAATGTCCCAAAAAATGGTCCTAGTGTTCACCTATTCCCTGCAATATCATGTTTGTTGCAACAATGAGAAAGCCTATGAACTTATATAGTGATGTGGGGATGAGCTACAGAATGCAGGGGAGGCTCAGGGGTATCCAAGGGGAACAAAGTCCTGAATCATATGGATTATACTCAAGCAAAGTAGATAAATGCCCTCCATTTTATAATGCACTCAGTGTAGGGGCACTGGTGCTGGATTATTTCCATCAGCCAGGATCAATTTTCTTCCTGTTATATGTTGCTTTGTCGTAACCGTTAGTGCATCTCGAGAAAGCGAAAATATTGGTGGGAGGAGTTCAGAATATGTTTGATGGGTAATTACTGAGTATCTAACAGAGAATTCTTCACCTCTCTGCACCTTTCATAATCTATCTGGCGAGACATCACAGCATCAAATGTGCTGCAAGAGAATACACATTTCATCATATGAGACATTTCTCTAGCTCACAGTCTTTTGCAATTAGCTTTTCTTTTAGTCAGGTTTGCTAAGTGCTTTTTTTGGTCCAATTTTCTCACGTTGTATTCTGAAGGTGGTGATTCATGCTGGGTAAGGCTGCACACCTATCTGCAATGCTTTGCAAGAAGGAGTTTGTATTGATGTAGCACTTTTATACAGCCTCAGGATGTCCTGAAGAGTGCTTTTTTTCTTTTTAAAAAATATTCTCTCACGGGATGTGGCATCACTGGCTGGGCCATTAATTGTTGCCCATCCCTAGTTGCCCTTTAGAGGGTGTTCTTGAACTGCTTAAGTCCTTGTGGTGTAGGTATACCCAGAGTGCTGTTAGGGAGGGAGTTCCAGAATTTTGACCCAGCAACAATGAAGGAATGGTGATATATCTCCAAGTTAGGATGGTGTGTGGCTTGGAGGGGAATTTGCAAGTGGTGGTGTTCCCATGAATCTGCTGCCCTTTTTCTTTTAGCTGGTAGAGGTTGCAGTTTTGGAAGGTGCTGTCGAAAGAGCCTTGGTGAGTTGCTACAGTGCACCTTGTAGATGGTACACACTGCTGCCACTGTGCATTGGTGGTGGGGGAAGTGAATGTTGAAGGTGGTTAAAGGACTGCTTTGACTAGGATGATTTCATGTTTCTTGAGTATCGTTGGGACCTGCACTGACCCAGTCAAGTAGAGAGTATTCCTTCACACTCCTGGCTTGAGCCTTGTAGATGGTGGACAGGCTTTGGGGAAATCAGGAGGTGAGTTATTCGCTGCAGAATTTCTAGCCTCTGACCTGCCTTTGTAGTCACAGTATTTATATGACTGGTCCAGTTCACTTCCTGCTCAATGATAATACCCAGGATGCTGATAGTGGGGGATTCAGCGATGGTCATACCATTGAATGAAAAGGGAAGATGGTTGGATTCTCTCCTGTTGCCATTTTCTGGTACTTGTGAGGCACAAATGTTACTTGCCACTTAACAGCCCAAGTTGGAATGTTGTCCAGGTCTTGCTGCATATGGACACAGACTGCTTTAGTATCTGACGAGTCACAAATGGTGCTAAACACATTGCACAATCTTAAGTGAACATCCCCACTTCTGACCTTATGATGGAGGGAAGGTTATTGATGAACCCACAACTACTACCATCTAGAAGGACATGGGCAGCAGATAGATGGGAACTGCCCGGAAGTTCGCCTCCAAGCCACACACCATCCTGACTTGGAAATATACTGCCATTCCTTCACTGTCACTGGGTCAAAATCCTGGAACTCTGTCCCTAACAGCACTGTGGGCGTACTTACACCACACGTACTGCAGCGGTTCAAGAAGGCAGCTCACTGCCATTATCTTCTCGAGGGCAATTAGGGGATGGGCAATAAATGCTGGCCTTGCCAGCAATGCCCACATCCCATGAACGAAAAAAAAAAAGCAGCTGAAGATGGCTGGGCCGAGGACTCTACCCTGACGAATTCCTGCAGTGATGTCCTGGGACTGAGATGATTGACATCCAACAACCACAACAATGTTTGGTTTAGATTGGATTTGGATGACGGAACCAAAGGTAATATTTCCAAGTCTGCTGATGATATGAAACTTGGTGGGAATGCAAGTGGTGAGGTGGGTGTTAAGAAGCTTCAAAGTGATTTAGACAGGTTGAGTGAGTGGGCAAATACATGGCAGATGCAGTATTATGTGGATAAGTGTGAAGTTATCCACTTTGGTAGGAAAAACAGAATCGCAGAGTATAACTTAATTGGTGATAGATTGGGAAATATTGATGTACAAATGGACCTGGGTGTCCTTGTACACCAACACTGAAAGCAAGCATGCAGGTGCACCAAGCAGCTAAGAAGATAAATGCTATGTTGGTCTTCATTGCGAGAGGACTTGAGTACAGGAGCAAGGATGTCTTGCTGCAGCTGTACAGGGCCTTGGTGAGACCACATCTGGAGCATTGTGTGCAGTTTTAGTCTCCTTACTGAAGATAGGATATACTTGCCATAGAGGGAATGCAGCGAAGGTTCAGCAGACTGATTCTAGGGATGGCAGGATTGTCATACGAGGAAAGATTGGGTGGACTAGGCCTGAATTTCCTGGAGTTTAGAAGAATGAGAGGGGATCATATTGAAATGTATAAAATTCTGACAGGGATGGACAGACGGGATGCAGGGATGATGTTTCCCCTGGTTGGGGGGGTCTAGAACAAGGGGTCACAGTCTCAGGTTATGGGGTAGGCAATTTAGGAGTGAGATGAGGAGAAACTTCTTCACTCAGAGGATAGTGAACCTGTTTAAGGAAGGCTGTCTGATACCTGGAGGGGCCCATGCGGTCTGAATCCTCCAGGGGCCTGGAAGACACCTGAAGAAAAAAATGTAAAAATTCATGCAACAACAATTCCAACAACAACTTGCTTTTATATAGCATCTTTAAAGTAATAATGGTCTGTAACATCTGAGTTTGACAGTGTCAGCTTTGTGGCGGGGGCGGGGGGGGGCTTACCCCAAATATGCGCAGGGGAAACCCTCTCAGGATTTCGCAGGTCAGGATTTGCAGGCAATTGTCCAGAGGTGCAAACTTCCTCTGGGCAATTGCCCTGCACTGGGAACCATCCGAAAATGTGTTTGAAATTGCAAACTTTGGGTGGTTCTGGCTGTGTTACACAAATAGTTACCCAGAAAAAGTTAAAAGAATTAAAACCTTTTCTAAATTCTGGGTAACTATTGTAAAGACCAAGACCGAACCCCCCCATCCACGGGACTCCCTTCACACACCAAACTCTGCAGGGGATTTCCCCCACCACACACCTCCTGACTAAGCACTCCGCCATGGTATTCCTCACCCCACCTCGAACCCCCCTGGAATTCCCCACACTGGCACAGAACTCTCCCCACCCCCTCCAGACCTGACCCGACCCAGCCCCCCACCACAGGCCTGACTCGATCTGACATGGGTCTCCCCACCTGGCAGGCCTGACAACCCCCTTACTTGACCATTCCCTGACCCAACTGCACTCCCCCCACCCCCGCAGGCCTTCCACACTCGCTACCCTACCCAAAACCCCCTTACCCAACCTGATCCCCACCCCACAGGCCCGACGCCTCAACAACCCGCCTACCTGACCCGACGTTCCCCAGACCCAAACACCAACCCCTGCAGGCCCGAAGCCCTCCTAAACCGATCTAACACGAACCCCCTGACCTCCAACCCTCCCACTGGAAGTCCAACCTCCCTCATACCACCGAAGTCCGATACCCCCCCTACACTGAGGTCTGACTCCCCCACCCCACCCGAGGTCTGACCTACCCCACCCTCCACCCAATGTTCGACCCACCCACGCTCCCCAAGGTCAGAAGCCCCAGCTGCCCCCTGAGGTCCAACCTCCCCCACACCCCCCGAAGTCCAACCCCCTCAAAACCCTTTTAATGTCTGACCCCCCCCACCACCAGCCCCACCGCGGTCCATCCCAACTAACACCCCCCCCCCCCACCCCCCCCACAACCCCCACCCCCCCAACCCCACCTCCAATCCCCCACACCCCCCAAATCCAATCCACTTATTCAAATATCTTAGACACTCACCTTCTCCCCGGCCTGTCAATTTCAAAGGGACCTTTTACTTACCTGGTTTATGGCAGCTAGTGCTGTAAAAACGGGGGTGTGTCCGTCTTCAATCCGACTCTGCTGGACTGTGATGCTGGACCTCGAGGACAGCTGCACTGCCTGGACCGTGCCCGGCCTGAGCCAGAAGGTCAGGTGCGACAAACATGGAAGAAACTTAGAGTGGACATGAAGTGGCAATCCGACAGTGATTGTTTTAGTATAAAATGCCAAAAGGCGTTTTTGGTATGAAATAGCTTCTAGGGTGAACTTGCCTGATGGCAGAACATAATCTGAAGCAGTGCCCAGCCGTAAAAGTCCCAATGTGATGACAACATGCTGTGGATCACCTTGTATAAGTTGACCTTGTGCATAAGAAGAGACCATGCAAAAATGCACGTTTAGGCACGCCTGCTCCTCCTGGCCCACAGGCAGTGCTTTAAGGGCACTTAGTTTTTCCTAAAGCTGTCATTGCCACCCTTTATCTGCCAGATTTCCCAATGCCTCGGAAACTTGGCTGGCCAGAGTAAAGCCTGTAAGGAAGTAAAATATGAGGCTCCCAGCCTCATTATAATATTTAATTGTCCTGTCCCAGTTACACTGGATGTGGGTGGGTGGGTGGGACATGAGTTGGGATCAAGTTTGAAATTTAACATTTTTTACATCTCACCTAACCCCAGCCAACCTATTTTGGGAGTTAAAATTCACCCCTTTGAGTCGCTCTTTTTAGAAATTTAAGGGGTGATTTGAACCCATTAGATTCCCCATGAAAATGAAGAAAATGGACAGTTAAAATCACCTTTTGTTAAAATTCATTCATGGGAAGTGGGCATTGCTGACTGGGACCAGCATTTATTGCCCGTCCCTAATTTCCCTTGAGCAGGTGGTGGTGAGCTGCCTTCTTGAACCGTTGATGTTGATTAAGATTAATTAATTTAACCATTGATGTTCTGTTCCCACAGGTTTCGATTTTAACCTGCTCTTCTAAGCAGGCTAGAAGGCTACCAGGCTGAAACGACTGGGGACATTCTTTAAATGTGTAGACCAAGTTTGGATGATGTCAACAGGGCCCAACATCTGCTCTAGCCATGGGCCAGAACGGAGAATCTGTTGCGGTTTTCCTGCTACTTCAACCTAGCAAGAAGAGAAGCTAGGGTCAGAAGACCCCCAAAGGGCTAATCCTTTTAAAATTCTTTTTGCTCTCCCTCTGGGATCTGGAGATGCTCCTTTGGTCCTCACGAGGAAAGGTTAAGCCTGTCCTATCCTGGGCGCCCCACTTCCCATCCCCTTCCCGATACTTAGCTGAGTGTTGGGGTCCATTCTTTCTGCTGCCTGACATTGCGCTCTCACCCGCCGATCAGCCAGCTTGGCACATCCTCCCCAGTGCTGGGCTGGAAACTGACCAGGTGCACGTGTAACGTACCCACCTCATTGCCAGCCCACCCAATTCCTGCCTCAAGTTAAAATCGGGGCTTTAATTCCTGATGAAAGAAAGCATTTTGGTTCAAGGCATTGCAGAATACATGTTTTAAAATCATATATATTTCAGCTGAAATACAATGGAATTGTGAAAGATATGAAGCCTGGAAAGTTTGGAATGCAGTCAGAGGCAAATCCATGTTGAAAGTGCTTGACAGATGGTAATGCTGCGTGCTGCCATTTTAAAAGGCTGCTGGAAATGGGGAGCATTCAAGTCCTGGACTTAAAGTATCCCAAGGGGCTAATAAAAGACACGAATCTAGACTTCGAAGACGAGGATGTTGTCAGTACGTACATGATAGTCAGCAGAACAGTTGAGCAAGTGACATGTAAAATAATAGCTGCCAAGAGGGAGTGAAAATTTCAATGTCATGAAATGGCGATGTTCCAATAAACATTATGTAGTGTGAGGGAACTTGCTTTATCTTGTGTTATGATTGTACTATTTCTTGTACGCAAAAATAAAGAAAAAGTATTCTCATAAGCAACCAGGGGCTGGATTCTATGCCCCCCGGCTCCACCCCCCCACCACCACCTCCCCCACCAGGCGTGTTTTCACCGGGGTGGGGGGGAACATGTAAACTACGAGGGGTGGCAACCCCATTGCCTTCCCGCCCATCCCTGACCCATTCCCCATAATATGGTGGGTGCCTTTTGAAGTAAATAATTAACAGCCCCATGTTTTTTTGTGAACTGGAGTTTCTGAGTTATCTATCCCATTATAACAGGGTCTCTATATTAATATTAAATTGCAATACTGAATATAGACAAGCTTTCTTGCATCACATTTGGCCTGAGACAGTGAGAAACCAAAGGAACCACTCAAAATGAGAAATGTTTTATAAATTCTATCAGAATAACATTTCATGGTTGCACTAAGAAAGGCTGTGGACCGGAAGTTTCCCTTCCTATATATTTAGGATGCTGCAACAGTGTTAGGACCTATTAATCCCATCACTATGATCCATGGGAAATATATGGCTTGAATAGGGCTCATGAGGGAAGATGTTCACCCAATTCCCGCACACGTGAATTCAGAATTTTCCTAGCTTGGACTTTTAACAGAAGAATTGTTTGTACAATCTTTTCGATATACGTGTACTGTCATGACCACGGATCCTATCTCCGAATTACTTATGGACATATTGAACTTTTAAGTAAGGCATGTGACACCCTGCCCCCACCTCAGAAACTGCAGCCACCCCATCAGCGCATTCGCTTCATGCTATCTGGCTGTTAATTGGCCAGCCAACGTGAAATTGCGGTTGGTTCCCTGGCCGATCCCAGACCTGCTGATCGTGCCCACTTGCTGACCTAAAAATTCTGCCCTTCGAGTAGGATGATACCAGGACAGCAAGGTTATCCCTATCTGGAAAGGATGAACATCCTGGTTTTCTTTGCTCTTGGAATGGGAAGCTGTGGTGGTCAAATAGATGTCTTTAAAATTATGAAAAATTTTGATAGAATGGATGTGGATAAAATGTATCCACAATACTAGAGGCCACCAACACAAGATAGTTAGAAAACCAATAGGGAATTCACAAGTAACTTCTTTACCCAGAAAGTGGTGAGAATGCGGATTGCGCAACCACAGAGTGTGGTTGAGGCAAATAATATGGATGCATTTAAGGGGAAACTAAACAAGCATATGAGGGAGAAGGGGATAGAGAGTTATTGATATAGTTAGATGAGGAAAGGTGGGGGGAGGCTCAAGTGGAGCATAAATATTAGCATGGACCAGTTGGACTGAATTGTTTGTTTTTATGCTGTTCATTCTCTGTAATTCTGAATGTTGTCCATTTGTATGCCCTAACTTTCACACAGCCTGTTACTCCTTGGAAAAGATGACAGCAGCCGCAATATGAGCAAATTCCATGTTGCTGCCTAACTTCTGGGTCTGGCAAAGCACTTGTCCCATTAGCAACAACTTTGACTTGACTGAAGCAAAATGTGTGCAGGAACCTTCAGTACTCTGAAAGGAACATGCACTTTGATTTAATTGGATCCACAAATTGGATAATAGCTCAAGGTGCTTCCTTCGCAACAATGTCAGAAATCTGTTGCTGTCATTCTAAAACTATGTTTGAAACTGTACACTTTTGTCTGAGCGGATGACCATTCACAGAATCACAGAATCGTTCCAGTGCAGAAGAAGGCCATTTGGCCCATCGAGTCTGCATTGGCTCTCTGAAAGAGCATTCGACATAGTCCCACTCCTCTGCCTTATCTCTGTAACCTTGCACATTCTCTCTTTTTAGGTAGCAATCCAATTCCCTTTTGAATACCTCGATTGAACCTGCCTCCAGCACCCTTTCAGGAAGTTCATTTAAGGCTCCTTGGTGCTTTTTAATTGTTGCTTCTGTCTGTTTATGTTCTATTGACAAGATTGTTAATGTTCGAAAACTCATCCCCAAAGAAGTTTGGACATAGTTTTAAAAATCAGGTCCAGGTTTAAAAACGTTTTGAAAATACATTAAAAAAAAGGTTATTTGAGAGTCAACCACCTGCCTATATGACATTCTCAGCCTTTGGGTTCCCAAGAGGACATAGGGGCAACCTATAACCATAGGGCAGCCAATAGGGTAGTGTTATTGTTGCTGGGCTAGTGATCCAGAGATCCAGGAGAACCTGGGTTCTTTAGGACTCAATAAAAATGTAGTCTAATGATGGCCACGATTATTGTAAAAACCCATCTGGTTCACTGATGTCCTTTAGAGAAGGAAATCTGCATCCTTACCTGGTCTGGCCTACATGTCACTCCAGACGCACAGCAATGTGGTTGACTCTTAAATGTTGACAGAGCCTCAAAAAAGGAATGAACCAGATGGACTGGAAAAGGGCCCTGTTGACCCTGCAAAGTCTTCCTTACTAACACCTTGGGGCTGGTGCCAAAATTGGGAGAGCCATCTCACAGACTAGTCAAGCAACAGCCTGACATAGTCATTCTCACAGAATCATATCTTACAGATAATGTCCCAGATACCACCATCACTATCCCTGGGTATGTCCTGTCCCACTCGCAGGACAGACCCAGCTGATGTGACGGTACAGTGGTATACACTCAGGAGGGAGTTGCCCTGGGAGTCTTCAACATTGAACCCATGAAGTCTCATGGCATCAGGTCAAACATGGGTAAGGAAACCTCTTGCTGATCACCACGCACCACCCTCCCTCAGTTGATAAATCAGTGCTCCTCCATGTTAAACACCACTCGGAGGAAGCACCAAGGATGCAGAATGTGCTCTGGGTGGGATTTCAATGTCTGTCACCAAGAGTGGCTCAGTAACACCACTACTGACCGAGCTGGCTGAGTCCTAAAGAACATAGCTGCTAGACTGGGCCTGCGGCAGGTGGTGAGGGAACTAACAACAGGGACAAACATACTTGATCTCATCCTCACCAACCTGCCAGCCGCAGATGCATCTGTCCATGACAGTATTGGTAGCTGTGACCACTGCACAGTTGTTGTGGAGAGGAAGTCCTGCCTTCACATTGAGGATACCCTCCATTGTGTTGCGTGGCGCTACCACCATGCTAATAGGATAGATTTGGAACAGATCTAGCAACTCAAGATTGGGCATCCATGAGGCACTGTGGGCCATCAGCAGCAGCAGCAGAATTGTGCTTGAACACAATCTGTAACCTCAAGGCCTGGCATATCCTCCACACTAGCAATGCCATCATGCCAGGCGATCATCCCTGGTTCAATGTAGGGTGCAGGAGGGCATGCCAGGAGCAGCACCTGGCATGCCTAAAAATGAGGTGTCAACCTAGTAAAGCTATAAAACAGGACTACTTGTCTGCCAAAGAGCGTAAGCAGCAAGTGATAGACAGAGCTAAGTGATCCCACAACCAACGGATCAGATCTAAGCTCTGCAGTCCTGCCACATCAGGTTGTGAATGATGGTGGACAATTAAACAACTCACTTGAGGAGCAGGCTCCACAAATATCCTCATCTTCAATGATGAGGAAACCCAGCAAATCAGCCAATTCAATTCACTCCACATGATACCAAGAAACGGCTGAAGGTACTGGATACTGCAAATGCTATGGGCCCTGACTATATTCCGGCAATAATACTGAAGACTTGTGCTGCAGGACTTGTTGTGCCCCTAGCCAAGCTGTTCCAGTACAGCTACAACACTGATATCTATCCGGCTATGTGGAAAATTGCCCAGGCATGTCCTCTACACAAAAAGCAGGACAAATCCAAACTGGCCAATTACCACCCCATCAGTCTACTCTCGATCATCAGTAAAGTAATGGAAGGGGTCATCAACAGTGCTCCCAAGCGGCACTTGCTTAGCAATAACTTGTTCACTGATGCCCAGTTTGGGTTCTGTCAGGGCCACTCAGCTCCTGACTTTATTGGTTCAAACATGGACAAAAGAGTGGAACTCGTGAGGTTGAGGTTAGAGTGACTGCCCTTGACATCAAGGCCACATTTGACTGAATGTGGCATTAAGGAGCCCTGGCAAAACTGGAGGCAATGGGAATCAGGGGAAAAACTCTCCACTGGTTGGAGTCATACCTAGCACAAAGAAAGATGGTTGTGGTTGTTGGAGGTCAGTCACCTCAGCTCCAGGACATCACTGCAGGAGTTCCTCAGGGTAGTGTCCTCGGCCCAAACATCTTCAGCTGATTCATCAATGACCTTCCTTCCATCATAAGATCGGAAGTGGGGATGTTCGCTGATGATTGCACAATGTTCAGCACCATTTGTAACTTCTCAGATACTGAAGCAGTCTATGTCCAAATGCAGCAAGACCTGGACAATGTCCAGGCTTGGGTTGATAAGTGGCAAGTAACAGTTACACCACACAATTTACAGCAAGCATTACCATCTTCAACAAGAGGGAATCTAACCATTGCCCCTTGACATTCAATGGTATTACCATCACTGAATCCCCCACTATCAGCATCCTGGGGGTTACCGTTGATCAGAAACTGAACTGAACCAGCCATATAAATACTGTGGCTACAAGAGCAGGTCAGAGGCTTGGAGTCTTGCGATGAGTAACTCACCTCCTCAAAGCCTGTTCACCATCTACAAGGCACAAGTCAGGAGTGTGATAGAATACTCCCCACTTGCCTGGATGAGTCCAGCTCCAACAACACTCAAGAAGCTTGACACCATTCAGTACAAAGCAGCCCACTTGATTGGCACTACATCCAGGAACATTCACTTCCTCCACCACTAAAGCACAGTGGCAGCAGTGTGTACCATCTACAAAATGCACTGCAGCAATTCACCAAGACTCCTTAGCCAGCACCTTCCAAACCCACGACCACTACCACCTGGAAGGTCAAGGGCAGCAGGCAGATGGGAACACCACCACCTGGAATTTCCCCTCCATGTCACTCACCATCCTGACTTGGAAATATATTGCCGTTCCTTCACTATCACTGGGCCAAAATCCTGGAACTCTCTCCCTAATAGCACTGTGGGTGTACCTGCACCACATGGACTGCAGCTGTTCAATAAGACAGCTCACCACCACCTTCTCAAGGGCAACTAGGGATGGGCAATAAATGTTGACCCAGCCAACGAAGCCCACATACCGTGAATGGATAAAAATAATAATAATAATTCAGCAATGCCTGCTTAAAATGGCTGCAAGAAGGCATAACTACTCAGATAGAAGAGCAACTATCCAGGTCCAATTTTCAGGGTGTAATTCACCCCCAATCTGACCTCTGTCAACAAATTGCAAACTTGTCACCTCATGATCACTTCAAGTTAGTTTCCAGGCATCTGCACAGCTTCTGTCTAAACTCCTGGCATAGGGTTGCCAACCCTCCAGGATTGGCCTGAAGTCTTCAGGAATTGAAAATCAACCTCCAGGACACAGCTATCCGCAATCCTGGAGAAAAATCTTAGGGACAATAAAAAATAAACGTTTAAAAACTTTTTTTTAACATTCCTTTTTACCAAATATATAAATATTGAAAATGGGAGAAAAAAAGTCTGTTCAGTTGACAGTCAAAGAACAAAGAACAAAGAACAAAGAAAAGTACAGCACAGGAACAGGCCCTTTGGCCCTCCAAGCCTGCACCGATCATATTGCCTGTCAAACTAAAACATTTTGCACTTCCGAGGTCCATATCCCTCTATTCCCATCCTCATCATGTATTTGTCAAGCTGCCTCTTAAACACCATTATCGTACCTGCTGCACCACCTCATCTGACAGCGAATTCCAGACACTCACTACCCCCGCGTAAAATATTTACCCCGGACATCACCTTTATAGTTTTCTCCTCTCACCTTGGATCTATGTCCCCTAGTAATTGACTCTTCCACCCTGGGAGAAAGCTTCTGACTATCTACTCTGTCCATGCCACTCATAATTTTGTAAACTTCTACCAAGTTGCCCCTCAAACTCCGTCGCTCTGGTGAGAACAATCCAAGTTTCTCCAACCTCTCCTCATACTAATAACCTCCAGACCAGGCAGCATACTGGTAAACCTCCTCTGCACCCTCTCCAATGCCTCCATATCCTTCTGGTAATGTGGCAACCAGAATTGCATGCAATTTTCCAACTGTGGTCTAGCCAAGGTTCTATACACCTGCAGCATGACTTCCTAGCTTTTATGCTCAATACCCCTGCCAATGATGGCAAGCATGCCATATGCCTTCCTGACTACCTTATCCACCTGTGTTGCCATTTTCAGTGACCTGTGGACCTGTACACCCAGATCCCTCTGCCCATCAATGCACTTAAGGGTTCTGTCATTTACTATATAATTCCTACCTGTATTACCCCTTCCAAAATGCAATACATTGCATTTGTCCGGATTAAACTCCATCTGCCATTTCTCCGCCCAAGTCTCCAACTGACCTATATCCCATTGTATCCTTTGGACATCCTCTTGACCATCTGCAACTCCTCCAACCTTAGTGTCGTCTGCAAACTTACTAATTAGCCCAGTTACGTTTTCCTCCAAATCATTTATGTATACTACAAACATCAAAGGTCCCAGCACTGATCCCTGCGGAACTCCACTAGTCACAGCTCTCCATTCAGAAAAGCATCCTTCCACTGCTACCCTCTGTCTTCTATGACCAAGCCAATTCTGTATCCATCCTGCCAGCTCACATCTGATCCCATGCGACTTTACCTTCTGTACCAGTCTGCCATGAGGGACCTTGTCAAAGGCCTTACTGAAATCCATGTAGATAACATCCACTGCCCTTCCATCATCGATCATCTTTGTCACTTACTCGAAAAACTTGATCAAGTTAGTGAGACACAACCTCCCCTTCACAAAACCATGCTGCCTCTCACTAATACACCCATTTGCTTCCAAATGGTAATAAATCCTGTCACAAAGAATCTTCTCCAATAATTTCCCTACCACTGGTGTAAGGCTCACCGGTATATAATTTCCTGGATTATCCCTGCTACCCTTCTTAAACAATTGAACAACATTGGCCATTCTCCAGTCCTCTGAGACCTCACCCGTAGCCAGAGATGATACAAAGATTTCTGTCAAGGCCCCAGCAATCTCCTCCCTTGCCTCCCTCAGTACTCTGGGATAGATCCCATCTGGCCCTGGGGACTTATCCACCTTAATATTCTTCAAGACGCCTAAAACCTCCTCTTTTTTGATCTCAACATGATCCAGGCTATCTACACACTCTTCCCTAGACAAATTGACTGCCAAGTCCTTCTCTTTGGTGAATACTGATGAGAAGTACTCATTTAGTATCTCTCCCATTTCTTCTGGCTCCACAAACAGATTCCCACCTCTGTCCCTGAGTGGGCCTACCCTTTCCCTGGCTACCCTCTTGCTTTTTACATATGTATAAAAGACCTGGGGATTTTCCTTAATCCTGGTTGCCAAGACTTTTCATGACTCCTTGCTTAAGCTTCTTCCTACTTTCTTTATATTCTCCATGGGCTTTATCTGTTCCCAGACTTCTAGCCCTTACGAATGCTTCCCTTTTCTTTTTGACTAATCTCACAATATCCTTCGTTATCCAAATTTTCTGAAACTTGCCACGCTTATCCTTCATCCTAGCAGGAACATGCCTGTCCTGAATTCTTATCAACTGACGTTTGAAAGCCCCCCACATGTCAGTTGTTGATTTGCCCTCAAACATGCGCCTCCAGTCTAGATTCCTCAGTTCCTGTCTAATATTGTTATAATTAGCCTTCCCCCAATTAAGCACCTTAACCCGAGGACTCCTGTTTTCCTTATCCACCAGTACCTTGAAACTTACTGAATTATGGTCACTTTTCCCGAATTGCTCCCGTACTGAAACTTCGACCACCTGGCCGGGTTCATTCCCTAATACCAAGTCCAGTATTGCCCCTTCCCTAGTTGGACTATCTACATATTGTCTCAGGAAGCCCTCCTGGATGCAACTTACAAATTCTGCACCATCCAAACCCCTAGCACTAAGTGATTCCCAGTCAATATAGGGAAAGTTAAAATCAACCACCACAACAACCCTATTGCTTTTATATCTTTCCAAAATCTGCCTACATAACTGTTCCTCAATCTCCCGCCGGCAATTGGGAGGCCTGTAGTAAACCCCCAACATTGTGACTGCACCCTTCCTATTCCGGAGCTCTACCCATATTGCCTCTCTGCATGAGCTCACCGAGGTGTCCTCCTGTCGTACAGCTGTGATATTCCCCTTAACCAGCACTGCAACTCTTCCACCTCTTCTACATCCCTCTCTATCTTGCCTGATGCATCTAAGTCCTGGAACTTTTATCTGCCAAACCTGTCCATCCTTCAACCAAGTCTCTGTAATAGCAATAACATTATAGTCCCAAGTACTAATCCAAGCTCTAAGCTCATCTGCCTTGTCTGTTATACTTCTCGCATTGAAACAAATGCATTTCAGACACCCCAGTCCCACTGTGTTCAGTAATTTCTTCCTGCCTGCTCTTCCTCTTAGTCCTACTGGACATATTCACTAGTTCCCAGTCATTTATTTCACCTGCTGACCTATTTCTCTGGTTCCCACCTCCCTGCCATACTAAACCCTCTCGAGTGACACTAGCAAACCTCACAGCCAGGATATTGGTGCCCTTCTAGTTTAGATGCAACCCATCCTTCTTGTACAGGTCCCACCTGCCTGGAAGAGATCCCAATGATCCAGATATCGGAAACCCTCCCTCCTAAACCATCTGTTCAGCCATGTGTTTAGCTGCACTATCTTCCTATTTCTAGCCTCACTGGCATGTGGCACAGGGAGTAATCCTGAGATTACAACCCTAGATGTCCTGTTTTTTAACTTTCTGCCTAACTCCCTGAACTCCTGCTGCAGGACCTCGTCACTCTTCCTGCCTATGTCGTTAGTACCAACGTGTACCACGACCTCTGGCTGTTCTGCCTCCCCCTTCAGAATGTCCCGTAACCGATCAGAGACATCCTGGACCCTGGCACCAGTGAGGCAACATACCATCCTGGTGTCTCTTTCACGACCACAGAAGTGCCTATCTGAGCCCCTGACTATAGAGTCCCCTATGACAATTGCACTTCTGTGCTTTGACGCCCCCTGCTGAATAACAGAGCCAGCCGTGGTGCCACTGCTCTGGCTACTGCTGTTGATTTCCCCTGACAGCCCAACCCCCCAACAGTATCCAAAACAGTATAAAAACAAAAAAACTGCGGATGCTGGAAATCCAAAACAAAAACAGAATTACCTGGAAAAACTCAGCAGGTCTGGCAGCATCGGCGGAGAAGAAAAGAGTTGACGTTTCGAGTCCTCATGACCCTTCGACAGAACTGTGTTCTGTCGAAGGGTCATGAGGACTCGAAACGTCAACTCCAAAACAGTATACCTGTTAGAGAGGGGGACAACCACAGGGGATTTCTGCACTGACTGCCTGCTCCTTCTAGCGGTCACCCATCTATCTGTCTGTACCTTGGGTGTGACCACGTCTGCAAAACTTCTGTCTATGATGCTTTCCGCCACCTGAATGTTCCTAAGTGTATCCAACTGCTGCTCCAACTGATCCATGCGGTCTGTGAGGAGCTGCAATTGGGTACACTTCCTGCAGATGTAGTTGTCTGGGACACTTGAAGCATTACAGATTTCCCACAGCCCACAGGTGAAGCACTTCACCCCAGCAACTGCCATTTCTAGAACTATTTAATAAATTAATTTAAATCTAATAACCGTTTATTGACTCCTTATTAACTATATGTTCCCTAGGGCTAGATTTCTACTATAAATGCTAAATTCTAAGAACAGTAACCCCCTGCTTCTGGTCTAGATACCCTCTACTTATTAATTAAGTGATTAATTTATTTGGTTTAATTAGTTCAAGGATCATCCAATTGGATAATGTGTCTTTTTGCTTTCCAGTTGGAGTAGGAAGGTAATAAGTCACAAGGATGGATATATTGGCCGAATAATGGCAGGAGCATGGGGGCAAGTCATGGGATGAAACCTCCAGGGATACATTTAATCACAGTTGGCAACCCTAGTGTGCTCTTGGATAGTAAACTAAAACTTCAACAAGAGGATTTTGATTGACCTTTCACTTCCTTTGTGATGTTGTGCCCAACAGCTTTGGCCAATTGACTGAAACACTGACTAATCACATTAAAGACCGGAAGCGAGTAGTCGACTAGAGCACAGCTTCTGTGCAGGCCTCCTGTCACGTTTGCACTTACCTTCTGCACTGGTGTGCACTGGGTGCCCCAGATGTGTTCTAGGCCTACAGAATTCTGTGTCAAACTTTCCAGGAAGTAGAAGTCTATGATTGCATCATCTGTCCTTTGCGCATTGATGCTGTACTGAGATTGATGCTCAGTTATTATGCAATGATGCTGTACTGAGATTGGTGCTCAGTTATTATGCAATGATGCTGTACTGAGATTGGTGCTTAGTTTTTCTTGCTGGTTTTACAATTATTTGTCACATTAGTTAAAATGTGACAGCCTCCCCCTCCCCTTTATCAACCTAGATTGCATATACTTCTATTTATGGAGATCATTAATTTTTTTCCTGAAATATTCAAGGCTGAAAATGATCTTGGAAGGTATTTGCTCTTCAGTAGCTCCGGGGGTCCTGCACAGTAAGAAACCACATGTTGTTTGACCACATAAGGCATCACAGAGTCGGATTCATCATGAGTCCACACAAATGCGCTTTTCAGGAGATGCCACTAGCTAGTGATCAGAAATGGGAATGCAAAAGTAGGGGCGGCGAGAAAAGGAAGTGGTGATGGTGATGGGAACTAAAGCTGGTTTCAATGTTTTTATCATTGCTTTAGCTGAAGTCAGCTGATGTAACATGGATCAGGAATTAAGTCTGTGATCTTCCAGGTGTATTTGATATGAGCAACACCACAGACAGTGCATTTACCCTCCAAACCAGCGAGGAAGGTAGGCAAAAAACCCACACTATAAATTAAGAGTTCATTTATTTTATGGTTTCTCCCATGAAATGGTGGCCCCTATGGCTCTGGTGTTACATCAATTTCCTAATCTAACCTTCGGCAGCGGTGCAGTCTGTGATTAGTGGGTGCGGTTTTGAAATTCACAGGCTTTGCTGCAGTTTATTCCTGTGGTCCCTTTGAAGTTGATCATTAAAAAAAAACATGCTGTAGCCAGGGTTTCTGCTAATGTCTGGTTTGGCAACAGACAGTAATCTTAAACTAGAGAATGACTCTGCTCCTTTGCCAAGTGCCAAGAATCTCTAGAATCCTTAATAATCTATCTAAAATCAGAGGCCCAACTCTGGCTAGCTAAGGACAGAACTTTCTACTTTAGAGGAAGGGACTCCACCTTGGCAAAATAGCCAGAGAACTGATCATGTTCCATAAAAAATAGGAGCCACTCTGTTACCATGACAATGATTATGCTTATCCTCGAGTTTCTACAGGGGTTAATATAGGTCAAACAAACCAGGTTTTGTTTTGAGTTAGGACAGTTGCTCCATTAACCCCTTAATCTCTGAGGGAAGCGATGTGATAAAATATGGATGATATAGTGAGCTGAAATGAATGTAAGTGACTGTAAAGTTAGTTTTTGATCCAACGTAAATTTAACATGTAGGAATCTGTTAAGCAAGAAGAAAAGCAGTGAGCCAATGAAACTTGTTTCATCAAATGAGCCGGTTTTGGAAGCAGCCCTCATCTCAGTCACCCCCATGTTCATGCCAAAATCCACTGAGGCTTCAGTCCAACAAACTTCAATGGGATTAATGACTAATTAATCTGTTTTAGCTGCTGTTTGAGAGAGAAACTTGATCAGGATGTATGCAGAACTCCCCACCTCTTCAAATAACATCATAAGATCTTTTACACCCACCTGACGAGGTGGATGGAACCAATTTTTGGAAGGCTACATTGGGTGCAGAATTGGGTGCCTGCAAGCAGCGGGTAGCTTGTTAAGTTAATTAAGAGGTCAATTAAAGCCAGTGATCAGAGGTCAGCTGGAATCTTCCAGTCAGTCTATAGGCCCTCCTCATGCTGTCAGAGCATGGAGATGAATTCATGGTGTCAGAGCAGGGGGCCAGCTTTCCAAGATCACTTTGAGGCACCACCTATCCCACCAGCTATCCTACCTAGTGACAGCTGTGGCCACAGGCTGTCCTGTGGAATTAGGAGCTTCCTCTTCATGGCGGTCCAGCCGATGTAGCCATATTTTATTTCAAATATTCTAAATTTTAAAGTGCCTTAAGATGGAGACAACCTTTTTCACCCTTAGCAGCAATGGCAGGCCGTTAACTCCTTCAGTACAACAGGGCCTTCTATTGGCCAACCAGCTTCAAGAGCCTGTTCACCACCCTTAACTGGACAGTGAGTGCATCCTCTGGTTACTAACTGGCCAATCCAGCCAAAATTAATGTCGAGTGACTACTCCCAACATGGTGCAGAGTCGGGACCCGCAGTTCACCAACGTCGGGGTCATGATTCAAAAGGAAAAATCCTGCTCATGGTTTCTATGTGGTAATGCATTCCACAGCCTTGCAATCTGTGCAATAAAGTTTCTCTAGCTCCCTGTTCTAAATCTCCGGTATGCAATCTTATACCCATGTTTAGGTTCATTCTGTGCTGTTTCCTTCTTGTTGAGTTTACTGACCTCAGCCTTGTAGCGGTGGAGGAACTACAGTTGACCCTGGTCTCACAAGCGAGTGGCAGAAAAAAAATGGCCCAGTCTTTGCATTTCAGATTATTATCCAGAGACAACAGCTGGAAAGAATTGGCATGCGGGTGTCTGCTTTGGCAGTTACATCTCCATGCTTGGCTAGCTGGCTGACTCTGGTTGCCCCTAGAATCGTAAAAGTCATGAGTCAGTGCTTAGGAAGAAGAGAGGCTGAAGGTAGAAAACAAAATAACCCTTCCCAATAAGAGTTAATACCTAGTTGGGTGCTATTAGTATTAATCTAAAATGAGTAATAGAAAGTCAACTGTCTGTTCCTGAGAGAGAGTTTTTAAAAATTCTTTTGTGGGATTAGGCCAGCATTTATTGCCCATCCCTAATTGCCCTGAGTAGGTGCTGGTGAGCTGCCTTCTTGAACCGCTGCAGTCCATGTGGTGTAGATGAACCCTAACGTGCTGTTAGGGAGGAAACTCCAGGATTTTGACCCAGCAACAGTGAAGGAATGGCAATATAGTTCCAAGTCAGGATGGTGCACAGCTTGGAGGGAACTTTCAGGTGGTGATGTTCCCATGTGTTTGCTGCCCTTGTCCTTCTAGGTGCTGTTGAAGGAGCCTTGGTGACTTGCCGCAGTGCCTCTTGTAGATGGTGCACACTGCTGCCACTGTGCGTTGATGGTGGAGGGAGTGAATGTTTAAGTTGGTGGATGGGCTGCCAATACTGTAGGCTGCTTTGTCCTGCATAGTGTCAAGCTTTTTTGAGTGTTGTTGGAGCTGCAGTCGTCCAGGCAAGTGGGGAGTATTCCATCACACTCTTGACTTGTGCCTTGCAGATGGTGGACAGACTTTGGGGAGACAGGAGGTGAGTTACTTGCTACAGGATTCCTAGCCTCTGACCTGCTCTTGTAGCCATAGTATTTATATGGCTGGTCCAGTTCACTTTCTGGTCAATGGTAACCCCCATGTGAATGTTGGAACCGCTTTTAACAATTTTTTCAGATGCTCACTAATAGACGTCAATTTCAAGAATAGTGCTGATGTCTGCTCTTCGGCCTGAGGCTCTGCCTCTTTGTTTGGAGCAACTTTAGAGCAAAGTGTCAGCAGCGGCAGTGCAGTCCAATGACACAAAATGTGAAGAGCAGGAGTCACAGTGTCACAGACACAACATACTGTAAATAATGCACAAGTATACTGGCACTCCAAAATGGGGATAACATAATACATTTGTACAGGCACTGCAAAGCATGGACCAGTGAAATAAATGCACAAATGGTGTCATGCTGAAACTGATTGCCCTGTGAAGGTTTCAGGCACCAGAATTCCTGTTGGTGGCAGCATGGAAAATTGGCAAATCTCAGGTATGTGATTTGTAAAATGCAAACAAACCCTGTTTTACTTCTTATCCTGTTGCAGCCATTTTCTGAAGGGGTGAAGGGGTTGGGAGGTTGATGTGGGGAGATCATTTGCTTGGCTCCATGTGACAGAAGGGTGCAGCTGGGCAAACTGGTGTGATACACAGGGGTAAACTCACCCATTATGTGGTATGGTACAGATTGAGAAGGTATCAGTTTTGATCCCAAGTCTGTGATGAGTAGTGGCTGTGAGGGCTGCCAACAGTGGAGCAATGTCTGAAAATTAGTCATCAATTCCCAGAGAGAATCAAATAAGCATTTTAAAAATAAAAGGGCTGTCTTCTAACTCATGCTTTGTAGCTTTGGTCATTGACTGTACGGATGAGGAATTGGATCGTACGCTTCCAGAAACATTTCCATTGTGCTCCTGCACTCCCAAGCATTACACTCAGGCAAAAAATAATCACTGTGCATCAACCTAAGACATTAGGCAGAAAAGGTATCTTGCGATCTATAGAAAAAGGGAAAAGTAAGTTCTTCAAACGTCGTTTGGCAAATGTAATGTTTTAATGTTTTCAGAATAGCAAAGTCATGTGAACAGTCATCCTTGCTGGAGTGCTATTGTCTTCTGAGTATCATCAGGTTTAACTCAAGGAATTCTGAGGGAAAGGGATTGTAGTCCCTGCTTCAAATAAAATTGCTGAATGCCACATTACCCAAGCAGGGTGTTTAAAGCTACTCTCTCTGATGAGGATTAAACATTACAGACTAATTTTGTAGTATTACAGGAAAAGCTACACAGCCCCACCTGTGTACATGAAAAGGGAGAGCTTCTCTGACCAGATCCATTAGGGGTAGAAATATGTAATTTAAAAGCATCTTTCCAGACCCACCCAATAACATCAACCTATAATTTTTTGAGAGCACTCACTCATTTGAAGTTTAAATTACTTTGCCATAGGGAAGAGGAGTCTCCCCTGACAGTCATAGCTTTTGTCACTTGTGACTATTCACGTGTTATTGTGGTGGTTGAGTAGAAATTGGGCTTGTCAGCATCCGTTTTTGGGTATTATGAATGTTTTTAGACCTGCAAAATAATGTCTGCAGCACATATGTGCACTTTTAGAGTCAATCGTGTTGGATGCTTCATTGGTGTGGAGTGAATGGCTGCCAGAAGTTTGCAGATGCATCATGACGTCAATCAGTGCATAACGCTGAATTGATGCCTGGGTGCTATTTGGGAGCTCATTGCTCCAGCTAACACCCTGTCTTAACCTTGCACAACTGAACACATGTCCAGCATCAGGAAGGACCCCTCAGCATGGCTATTTAAAGGGATCGTTGACTACCTGCAGGTTAATTCCTGGTTGATGTCTTCTGTCTTACTACAATTCTAAGGTATTTGGTGCCTTCTATTGTTATTTAAGGTGGTGGTGTGGCAGGTGCTGAGGAATCTTTTGCTGACTTCAAGGCTTTTGGACAAACCAGTTGCTCCCAAACATGACGCCATAGTAAGCATTCCCCTTGGACTTGGAGAATGAACAGTGGTGACCCAGAACAGGATAAACTGCTGGAAGAGGAAGGATGAGAAGAAAGAGAGGGCACTCAACCGGAGGCCATATCTGTGCAGGGCAGTCAGGGAGAAATTCTCTACCTGAACCTCAGGGAGAAACAATGTCTGAGATATCTACACTTCAGTAAGGGCACTCTCACTGAAATATTCCACGTGCTGCAGCCATAAGTGAAAACTCAGAGCAGGGTGAGGACCACACTGCCAGTGGCTGTGAAGGTGACTGTGGTAATGAATTTCAATGTATCTGGTTCCTTACAGGCTGAAGTTGGAGATATTTGCAACATTTCACAGCTTGCTGTCCACTGTTATGTAAGGCAGGTTACTAAAGCTCTCTGTTCAAAGGAGGTGCCTATATTTGGCTCACTCTTTCCAGGGAGAAGCAGGTAGACCGAGCACGCAGCTTCACCAGGACTGCAATCTTCCGCACGCTGCAGGGTGCCATTGACTGCAGCCATATCATTTTGTGGGCACTGCATGGCAACTTTGTCCTATAGCAGATTCCACTTGCTTAACATGCAGCTGGTGGGTGGTCATACGCAGCAAATCATGCAGATCATGCCTGGTTTCCTGGCAGCAGTTATGATGCTTCATTTTGTGGCGGTTTACTTTGATCAATAAGATCAAATGCATTTGAGTCACCATGGCAAACCAGAGCATGGTTACTGGACAACAAGGGCTATCTACTGGAGATATAGCTCATGTCTCTGGTACATAACACATGCATACATGGACAGCATGCACACAACGAAAGCCATGCTGCCATATAAAATGTGATAAAGCAAACCATTGGGCATGTTGAAATAACAATTCCATTGTCTACATCACTCTGGAGGAGACATGCAGCATCTGACAGATTTAAGAGTTAGAGGTTGTGTTAATTTTCTAACAATTTGCAGCTTTTACTGATTTGAAAACCTCGTTATAGAATAAATCAACTCAATAGATAAAAGCAAAAAACTGCGGATGCTGGAAATCCAAAACAAAAACAAAAATACTTGGAAAAACTCAGCAGATCTGGTAGCATCTGCGGAGAGGGTCATAATTAACGTTTCGAGTCCGTATGACTCAATAGTTCTGTTTCGATCATTTCTGGAGATGTTACAAGAGAGAGGTAAAATACTTGTTCATTCTTTTTGTCTTTTGCCTTTATATGTTTGAAAGTTAAAAAAAGAAATGCCTTTGATGACTGTTTTCAGCAATAATTCCTGCTGAAATACCCTCTGAAGAATTATTTTTCTAGTATGTATGGTTCAGTTCCACATGGGCAGCAAATCTATTAACTCAGGCACCAAGAGAGCCCTTGCAACACATTTATAAAAGAATCAATGAGACCCGAGGCAGGCTTTATACAATGAATAGGATAATTTTGTGCGAGGAGACTCCTTTTCCTAACCTGAGAAATTTTTTCCGGTAAAAGCAGTCAAGGTGTAAATCAACCACTGCACTATTTCTAATTATTCACACTTTAACCAAACAAGTCTTAACCATGTACTGAATGACTGCATGTGAACTTCTGTTTGAAGCCTTATGAGTCTCTACTTTTACTGGTTTCCATACTTCAAACTGTGTGATCTTACTGAAAGCTGCTGTAGCTTAGCAGCATTAAATCGCAGGTATATTAGCTTCACAAAGTAATTGGCCACTAGGGATTATTGAGCTTTACCATTTAATGTGGTTTGTCCTGAATTCTAGGCACTACATCCCTAAAGGGGAATACATGCTTGGAATTCTTCTGCATGGTGCTGCAAACAAAACATGATGGAAACCAAATGATCAGGTCCCTAAGGTGAGGGGGTGGTGGTGGGGGGGGTGTGGGGGTCGGTGGGGGGGTGGGGGTTTGTGTGTGTGTGGGAAATGAAAGCTATTTTTGTACCAAAGAATGGCCTACTTCTTATGTAGCTTTGCTGTTATTATTCATTATGTCAGACGATTAAGGCAGTTAATTTTGAAAAGAATGGCCCAGATTTTGCAGCCTCCGAACTGTCAGAGACCAGACATACAACCCAGGATGCACAAGGGAACCCACGGCAGTCCTGGTGCGCTAGCCTCTGTGGGAATTGCCCTGCTTCCTGGGACCCTCCAAAAAAGTCTCTGACTCTGAGGTAGAGTTGGAGACTTTGGGCGGTTCTGTGGTACTTACCTGAATAATTACCCAGGAAATGTTAGACAGATTAAATCCTAGTCTAAGATCTAGGTAACAACAGAACTGACCCTTCAATCACTCACACTGACACTCTGGCATCCCCATTAACACCCTCCTCAACAAATATCCCCTTGAACCCCCCCCAACTACACCCCCTGACTACCTTCCCAACTACATGACTACATCCTGACACCCTGACCCTCTGACTACCCCAACCCCCGACTACAACCCTGACCTCACAGCTACCCCTGCTGACGCGCCCCCCAACTACCCCAAACTGGACTCGAATATCCTGACCTCCTGACTACCCCCGAACCCCCAAACCACCCCAGACATGACCCTACTACCGCAGCACCCCCCCCCACCCCAGCTAACCACCCAACTAACCCCCGACCCAACCTGGCTAGCTCCCAACCTGACTACCCCTCTACCCCTCCTGATCACCCCAAACCATCTGCCACCTCACCCACCTGTCAGTTCACCCACCTGTCAGTTCACTCACCTGTCAGTTCACCCACCTGTCACCCTACCCACCTACCACCTCCCCACCTACCAATCACCACTTAGCCACCTCACTCACATACCCCTCTCATTCACCCTACCCATCTTGTCCACTTACCCAATTACTTCACCCACCCTACACACTTACCCATTTACTTCATCCAATCCTACTTTACCCATCCCACCCACCTTAACCATTCACTCATTCATCCACTCATCAGTTCACCCATTCAGCCATTTGCTAACATGCACACTGTACATTTAAACCTATCTTACGGCAGCTAGTGCAATAGAAAGGGGGAGTGTCCTATCTTTCCCTGACTATATTGCAACCCGATAGCGTTTTCTGAGGATGTCTGCATTCCACATTTCTGAAAAAGCCGGCCTTGGAAGGCTGGACAAGAAATGCAGAGCAGAACAAAAACAGAATTACCTGGAAAAACTCAGCAGGTCTGGCAGCATCGGCGGAGAAGAAAAGAGTTGACGTTTCGAGTCCTCATGACCCTTCGACAGAACTTGAGTTCGAGTCCAGGAAAGAGCTGAAATATAAGCTGGTTTAAGGTGTGTGTGTGGGGGGCGGAGAGATAGAGAGACAGAGAGGTGGAGGGTGTTGGTGTGGTTGTAGCGACAAACAAGCAGTGATAGAAGCAGATCTGCTTGTTTGTCGCTACAACCACACCAACACCCTCCACCTCTCTGTCTCTCTATCTCTCCGCCCCCCACACACACACCTTAAACCAGCTTATATTTCAGCTCTTTCCTGGACTCGAACTCAAGTTCTGTCGAAGGGTCATGAGGACTCGAAACGTCAACTCTTTTCTTCTCCGCCGATGCTGCCAGACCTGCTGAGTTTTTCCAGGTAATTCTGTTTTTGTTTTGGATTTCCAGCATCCGCAGTTTTTTTGTTTTTATAAATGCAGAGCAGAGTTGAGGCGGGGGGAACATTCAAGTGGAGCTGCAATTTGATGATGGTTTTTATTCATTTACAGGATGTGGGCTTCGCTGGCCAGGCCAGCGTTTATTGCCCATCTCTAGTTGCCCTTGACAAGGTGGTGGTGAGCTGCCTTCTTGAACCATTGCAGTCCATGTGGTGTAGGTACACCCACAGTCTGTTAGGAAGGGAGTTCGAGGATTTTGACCCAGTGACAGTGAAGAAATAATGATATATTTCCAAGTCAGGATAGTGAGTGCCTTGGAGAGGAACTTCTTCCAGGTGGTGGTGTCCCAATCTGTCTGCTGCCCTTGTTCTTCTAGGTCGTAGCGGTCATGTGTTTGGAAGGTGCTGCCTAAGGAGCCTTGGTGAATTCCTGCAGTGCATCCTGTAGATGGTACACACTGCTGCTACTGTGCGTTGGTGGTGGAGGGATTGAATGTTTGTCGGTGTGGTGCCAATCAAGCGGCTGCTTTGTCTTGGATTGTGTCAAGCTTCTTGAATGTTGTGGGAGCTGCACTCACCCAGGCAAGTGGAGAGTATTCCATCACACTCCTGACTTGTGCCTTGTAGATTGTGGATAGGCTTTGGGGAGTCAGGAGGTGAGTTACTCACTGCAGGATTCCTCACCTCTGACCTGCTCTTGTAGTCACTGCTTAGAAGGTCTGGGTCATTGTCTCATTGACACCAGATGTTAACATCAAGCGGTTCTGGTCTTTGTTTATTCGAGATATGGTAGTGCAGTGGTAATGCCATTAGACTAGCAATTCGGTGGCCCAGGATAATGCTCTGTGGACAAAGGTTCAAATCCCTCCATGGCAGCTGGTGGAATTTAAATACAATTAACTAAAACAAAAATCTGGAATTGAAACTAGTCTCAGTAACGGTGACCCTGAAATTATCATCAATTGTCATAAAAACCCATCTGGTTCACTAATGCCTTTTAGGAAAGGAAATCTGCCACCCTTACTTAGCCTGGTCTATATGTTATTCCAGACCCACACCGGTGTGGTTGACTCTGAAATGGCCTAATAAGCCACCGAGTTCAAGCGCAATTTGAGATGGGCAACAAAATGCTTGTCTTGCCAGCGACACCCACATCTCATGAATGAATAAGATGACAAACAAGTGTGTCAACATAACACCTTTAACGTGGTAAAACATTCAAAGTGTTTCACAAGAGTGATTATCAAACAAAAATTGGCACTGAACCACATAAAGACATATTAGAATAGGTGACTGAAATCTTTGTCAATGAAGTGGGTTTTAGGGAGCATCGCAATGGAGAAAAGAGAGGGAGAGATATAGAGGATAAGAGTTTTAGGGAGGGAATTCCAGAGCTCAGGGCCTGGCAGCTGAAGGCATGATCGCCAAATGAGGGTGGAGGAGACTCAGCGCAAGAGGGCAAAACTGGAAGAGCTCAGAGATCTGGGAGGTTTGTAGAACTGGAGGAGGTTACAGAGATAGGGAGGGGTGAGAGCGTGGAGGTTTTGCAGGACGGGGAACAAGTTTTGGTCATTGAGCACAGGGATCACAGCCAATCAGGAAATCAGGGGGAACCTGCAACTCAGAGTACCCCCCAACACACTCTGTGGAGTTCACAGTGTGATCTCCTGATACAAATTGATATCGCACCTGGAGGCAGAGCCTGACTGACAACTGGGCCTTCAGTCAGCTATGGAGGTAACCATTGTAGACTGCAGCAGGGAAGTCCATGCCAGGAATGGGGTGTAGACTGGGATGGATGGTCAATGGGTGAGACTTTATCCTCCCAGCCATCTGGCTCAAACCTCCTCTAATTAAGTTAAAATTCAGCCAATTACTTCTGAGAGTGTCCTCTGCATTATCTTGGTCACTTTGTCAGGCTGCATGGTGGTACTTTATTAATCCATCATGGGAGGGTGAATAGCTATGCGAAATGTTGTGGGAGGTGAGCTTGGAGCCTTCAGATACCCAAGTCCCACCTCTCAAATTATGAAGCTAACTTGCATTAATTTGAAAAAAAAACCCCTTTAAATTCTTATTTCTTTAAACCTTTGTGTTATGGTAACTTTCATTCTATGTGCGTTTTTAAATATTCAATGCAATAAAAATAATTTCGGTGTCAGAGTTCGGGCCAGAGTGAACCGCTGGTGTGGGATTCTCGGGTCATTGAGCAGGCGCTGTGGGTGGGCTGGGGAGTGGCCGGGAAACGGTCCACCGTCCCCGATTTCACGCTGCCTGGACAATTAACGGGCATCCAGCAAGAAACGTGCGCTGAGAGCCTCAGTGCTGCAGGGGTGGTGTTGGGAGGAGGGCAAACGCAGGTGCGGGGGGGGAGGTGGGGGGGTGGGCGGGGTGGGGGTGGCGGGGGCGCATGCTGAAAACTCCCTGAAGGCCGGGAGCTGCCTCGGGGAGCTGAACAATTTTAAGTTCCAAAATAAAGATTTTTAAAATCTGGGACTCTATCACAATAACAATAAAACCTCTGCCCAAAAATTCATATTTATCTTTTATTTAATTGCAGAACCCTCATAACCCTCATCCTGCCCATGGATGAGGGGTGCTAAAAAAATCAAAGGGCCGCATGTCCAATTCGTTCCCCCCCCCCCCGCTAACCGTGAGTTTGGATGGGCAGCGAAAAATAGGTTTTAATTAATTGATTAAAGGCCTAAATAGGCCTCTTAATTGTCGGTGGATGTGCTGTGGACTCTCGTGTGCGCCTGCCGACCGAAATATTGCGCAAGTACGCGATGACATAGGGATGCCCGCCCAACGTCATCGCGCACTATTTTACACCCGATCGGGTCGGGCACGTGCCCGCCTGCGGAAGGCAAAATCCTGCCCCCGGCTTATTTTTGATCACCTAGCTGGGCCAGGGTGGAAATTTTACAGGTTGTTTGTCTCCCTAAGATTGGTCTGGGGTTTTACCTGGTTTCTCACCTCTCCCAGGAGATCAATTGTCTTTGGTGAGGTGGAGAGTGTATGTACAGGGACGCACAAGGTCTCACAATTGTGTGGGATGGGCTGGATGGGCCGGAGAGTCTTTATCTGCCCATCGTTGTTTCTATGTTCATCTGTTTTTCATGCCATGTGAAAGCTAGGCCCAATTTTAATGTTTGTTGTGGAATGTTAGGGAGTATTAACATTTAACATGGAGAAATTGTGCCTGCTGTGACAATGTTATTTGAATCTAGATTTATCTAAAATTCAGGTTGTGGTGCTTCAAATTAACAAACTGCCATTTTATCCTGTTTGCTGGCCTGGGGTTAATTAACACCTTTGAGTAATATCAATCAACATCAGTTATTCAGAATATTTAGTCGTTTTTTTCATTGTTGCTTGTGGGACCTTGCTGTGGGCAAATTGGCTGCTGCATTTCCCATCAGTTGAGACGATACTTGAAAAATACTTAATTGACAGTGATCTCCTTTGGGAATGTCCTTAGATCTTTCCTTGTCTTTTTCACTAAGCCAAGATTGGTATTAATTGAATGCTGTGAAGAGGTTGCCCGCCCACACATCTTAGCTAAGAAAAGGCACATTGTGCAAGACTCGAATAACAAACATGGAATTTATTTATATAAGTAACTGGTGAAAAAAGATAACAGAAACAAGGCCTTGGAGATTTAGTTTTATTGCCTATTCCCCATACGAAGTAGTGATTCAGTTCATCTATAGAATTCTGTCAAAAAAATAAGAGAAGTGAAATCACTCAACTTCTTAACAGATTTTTATGGGCAAGATCTCTGGAGGATGCCTTTTCTTCTGCAGCTTGGCCTGGCTGATAAATATTGAAGTATCAGCACACGTATACACACTTTGTAAAAAATGGAGCAGCTCGATTGCTGATGTGCATTAGAGGTAGTTGGGAGGCCTCTGGTGGACATGAGGTTTGTAACCACGGGATGAAGAGTGAAAGGGTGTGAGATCGATGCTCATAAATCCTTTCTGTACTGAAATTAAAAATTTCATCACAAAAATAAGAAAACTATTTGTTTGTAGATTAAAAATGCATTACTTTAATACTCCACCTTTCTGTCTCTCTATCTCTCCGCCCCCCCCCACACACACCTTAAACCAGCTTATATTTCAACTCTTTCTTGGACTCGAACTCAAGTTCTGTCGAAGGGTCATGAGGACTCGAAACGTCAACTCTTTTCTTCTCCGCCGATGTTGCCAGACCTGCTGAGTTTTTCCAGGTAATTCTGTTTTTGTTTTTGTTTTGGATTTCCAGCATCTGCAGTTTTTTTGTTTTTATCTCTGTGTTTAATTGACTGCCACTGCTCTTCAAGAAATGCCTACCTCCTTGAAGAAGTTCTGTTCCTCTCTGCGACAAGACTTCCATATCTCTCTGTTGTCTTGCTCACCTTCCTTGCTTTCCATTTCCCTCCTAGTGTTTGACAAGGTGTTTACTAAAACCCGCTTTCACAGCCATATCTCCTTTCTCAGTGACTGTCTCCGTCTCCGACTTACCCCACGTGGATTTCAACTGAAATTCCACCCCTCGTGTTTCGAACCCACCCAGGGTTACAGGTATCTCCGGGACATAAAACGTTTCTCGGACTGCTGTTCCCGTCACATTCTGAAATCCACACTCAGTGCCATGCGCCGCCATATGAACACACTCGACCTCTCCCTCCAGCAGCACCGTCATACCCTTTCTCAAAGCTGCGCATGCCCCCAGTTTCATTTTATCCTTTGGCTCATCCGACGCCTCAACAAGAAACTTTTTCTCTTTCTCTCAAGTGCTAAGGAACGCAAGCTCCAACAACTCATCGACACCAACACCCAACTAGGACCCTCCACCCCTGCCTGTCCCTCCATCCCCACCCTTTCTTCCAATCCCAACCCCAGCCGTGTATTCACTATACCCCCTGACCTTCCCCTCTCCGATGCTGAACGTTCAATGCTCAGCAAAGGACTTAGTTTCATACCCTTACGCCCTCACCTCAATGAATTTCGGGCTCGGCATGATACTGAACTCTTCTTCCGCCGTCTTCGTCTCCGGGCTCACTTCTTTGGGCAGGAGTCCTCTCCAGTTCAACGGATCCTTTTACCCATCTCCAATATTCTCCCTCCACCTGGACCCCTCCCTCTGGATTCTTACCTTCTCTCGATCTTTTCATTGAGAACTGTCGGCGCGACATTAGTCGTCTCAATTTCTCTGCTCCTGTCACCCATTCTAACCTGTCTCTCTCTGAACTTACTGCACTCCATTCTCTCAGGTCCAACCCTGACATTGTCATCAAACCCGCTGACAAGGGTGGTGCTGTTGTTGTCTGGCGCACTGACCTCTACCTCGCGGAGGCTGAGCGTCAACTCGCAGACACTTCCTCCTACCTCTCCCTGGACCATGACCCCACCACTGAACATCAAGCCATTGTTTCCAGGACTGTCAGTGACCTCATCTCCTCTGGGGATCTCCCTCCCACAGCTTCCAACCTGATAGTCGCCCAACCTCGGACGGCCCGCTTCTATCTCCTACCCAAAATCCACAAACAGAACTGCCCCGGTAGACCGATCGTCTCAGCTTGCTCCTGCCCCACAGAACTCATTTCTCGTTATCTTGACTCCCTTCTCTCTCCCCTTGTCCAGTCCCTTCCCACCTACATCCGTGATTCCTCTGACACCTTACGTCACATCAACAATTTCCAGTTCCCTGGCCCCAACCGCTTCATCTTCACCATGGACGTCCAATCCCTCTACACCTCCATCCCCCACCAGGATGGTCTGAGGGCCCTTAGCTTCTTCCTCGAACAGAGGCCCGAACAATCCCCATCCACCACTACTCTCCTCCGTCTGGCTGAATTGTTCTCACGCTGAACAATTTCTCCTTCAACTCCTCTCACTTCCTCCAAATAAAAGGTGTGGCTACGGGTACCCGCATGGGCCCCAGCTATGCCTGTCTCTTTATGGGGTATGTGGAACATTCCTTGTTGCAGTCCTACTCCGGCCCCCTTCCACAACTCTTTCTCCGGTACATCGATGATTACTTCGGTGCCGCTTCATGCTCTCGTCCGGACTTGGAAAAATTTATTAATTTTGCTTCCAATCTCCACCCCTCCATCATTTTCACGTGGTCCATCTCTGACACTTCCCTTCCCTTCCTTGACCTCTCTGTCTCAATCTCTGGTGATAGACTGTCCACCAATATCCATTACAAACCCACCGACTCCCACAGCTATCTCGACTACAGCTCCTCACACCCCGCTTCCTGTAAGGACTCCATCCAATTCTCTCAGTTCCTTCGCCTCTGTCGCATCTGTTCCGATGATGCTACATTCAAAAACAGTTCCTCTGACATGTCCTCCTTCTTCCTTAACCGAGGTTTTCCACTCACGGTCGTTGACAGGGCCCTCAACCGTGTCCGGCCCATCTCCCGCGCATCCGCCCTCACGCCTTCTCCTCCCTCCCAGAAACATGATAGGGTCCCCCTTGTCCTCACTTATCACCCCACCAGCCTCCGCATTCAAAGGATCATCCTCCGCCATTTCCGCCAACTCCAGCATGATGACACCACCAAACACATCTTCCCTTCACCCCCCTTATCGGCATTCCGTAGGGATCGCTCCCTCCGGGACACCCTGGTCCACTCCTCCATCACCCCCTACTCCTCAACCCCCTCCTATGGCACCACCCCATGCCCACGCAAAAGATGCAACACCTGCCCCTTCACTTCCTCTCTCCTCACCGTCCAAGGACCCAAACACTCTTTTCAAGTGAAGCAGCATTTCACTTGCATTTCCCCCAACTTAGTCTACTGCATTCGTTGCTCCCAATGTGGTCTCCTCTACTTTGGAGAGACCAAACGTAAACTGGGCGACCGCTTTGCAGAACACCTGCGGTCTGTCCGCAAGAATGACCCAAGCCTCCCTGTCGCTTGCCATTTTAACACTCCACCCTGCTCTCTTGCCCACATGTCTGTCCTTGGCTTGCTGCATTGTTCCAGTGAAGCCCAACGCAAACTGGAGGAACGACACCTCATCTTCCGACTGGGGACTTTACAGCCTTCCGGACTGAATATTGAATTCAACAACTTTAGGTCGTGAGCTCCCTCCCCCATCCCCACCCCCTTTCTGTTTCCCCCTTCCCTTTTTTTTCCAATAAATTATAAAGATTTTCCTTTTCCCACCTATTTCCATTATAAAAAAAAAACCCCACTAGAGCTATAACTTGAGTGCCCTACCATCCATTCTTAATTAGCACATTCGTTTAGATAATATCACCAACTTTAACTTTAACACCTATGTGTTCTATTGTACTATTGTGGTTGACATCTTTTGATGATCTGCTTCTATCACTGCTTGTTTGTCCCTACAACCACACCTCCCCCCCCACCTCTCTCTCTCTCTCTATCTCTCCGCCCCCCACACACACACCTTAAACCAGCTTATATTTCAACTCTTTCTTGGACTCGAACTCAAGTTCTGTCGAAGGGTCATGAGGACTCGAAACGTCAACTCTTTTCTTCTCCGCCGATGCTGCCAGACCTGCTGAGTTTTTCCAGGTAATTCTGTTTTTGTTACTTTAATACTTGTTTTATTCAAGCTGCTCTTTAATGCCCTGTTTTACTCAGCTTTCCCTCTCCTCTGTGCCTTTATTATATCTTGTTGAGCTAGGAGAATGCTTTCTCAGTCATTATTGCCTGCATCTTGTTTACAACAACAATGCAGCAACTTATATTTAAACAACACCTTTATTGGAATAAAACATCCCAAGGAGCTTCACAAGAGCATTATAAAACAAATTATGACATTAAGCCACATATGGTGATATTAGGTCATATGTCCAAATGCTTGGTCAAAGAGGTACGTTTTAAGGACTGCCTTAAAGCAGGAAAGCGAGACGCAGAGAGGTGTAGGGATGGCATTCCAGAGCTTAAGGCCTAGGCAACTGAAGGCACAGCCACCAATGGCAGAGAGATTAAAATTGGGGATGCTCAAGAGGCCAGAATTAGACAATACTTAGGAATAGCAGAAGCTCCACTCTAATAACCCATTTAGATCCGAAAGCTTATAGTTACTAATCTATACTGGCGGCAAACTGTTACGAACCTGACGTCCATCTAAACTAATAATATAATTAATTCATCATCCCACCAATCTCTCTATTCACATCTCACCAAACCTAAATAGTCTTACCATTTAAAAAAAATGGACATTGTCAACAGAGCTGAAGCCATGCTTTGTGTGTATAGTCAACATCCACGAGTCACTTCACAAACTGTTTTACAATTTTATCATTAATTTCTGAATGCAACAAGCATCTGCTATCTTATAGAAGAGAAATCGTACAACTGTTGATCAGCCCTTCTGGCTATTTTTCAGTTCATCTAAAATGTTTGGAGAATCATGTGTGACCACTAAACATGGGCGGTTCCATTCATTCATCAGTAATGTCAATATGTGTAACTAGTCACGGGTTCCATATAAAAAGGCACAAGCTTATATTTAGAAGAGGAAAAGTAAGAAGGCAGTCGAGATTCACCTACTTTCTGCAGGGGGACTGAATGTAAGGAACAGAATGCCAGCAGAGTTCAAGAGTGATTTGCATAAATGCCTGGAGAAACATTTACTAGAGAAAGAGAGCGACAGGTCTCAGGAGAGTTCTGGGTACCACACTTTCGGAAGGATGTGAGGGTCCCTGAGAGGGTGCAGAGAAGATTTATCAGATTAGTTGCAGGGATAGGGGAATTTTAACTACAAGATTAGGATGGAGAAGCCGGTATTGTTCTCCTTGGAGCAGAGGGTCTTGTGGGGAGATTTGATTAGGACAGGTTCAGATAAGGTTCACAAGGAAAAGTTGTTCTCATTAGCTGATGGCATAAGGAGGAACGAACACAGATTTAAGGTTTTGGGCAAGAGATGCCGAGGGGTGTGAGAAAAACTTTTTAACACAGCGAGTGATAATGACCTGGAACTCACTTCCTATAAGGTTGGTGAAAGTGGAAACAATGAATGATTTCAAAAGGAAATTGGATGGGCACTTGAGAGAAATAAACTTCTAGGGCTACCGAGATAGAATGGTGGAATAGGAATGACGGAATTGCTCTACAGAGAGCCAGATTGGACTTGATGGGCTGAATGGCCTTCTGTGCTGTAATGACTCTATGACTCTATGGCTGGTATCATATTTCTGTGATATTAAAGCTGGGATGTCCATTGTGTTCACAAGCCCATGATTTAGCACCCATTAAAATGATTGGATGGATAAGTTTAAGGTGGTGAACATAGAACCAGGAGATCCCAGTCTCAGACAAACCAGACTGAAATGGTTGTTTCCCATTCTTTACATTTCCCTGCATCTATGTGTCGACATAAACATTTCCAACATTGTTCCCGCATTTTCCTGCTGGTTTGCAAAATAGAAATGATTGTGCAGGAATCTGATCTTTTTTTCTCCTTCCCAGCTCGAGCAGCACTTCAGCCCAGTTGTTAGAAACCCACTTGTTATCCTGTCTGAAATCAGTTAACTCAAAGCAGACCTTCCTGTCTTGAATGACTCAGTTATTGGGGGAGTGGAGCATTTAGTTAGGAAGCCGTCATGAGAACTCTTAAGTGCTTTGCAGATTTTATTCAGGCATGTTTCAGGGAATTAGTCATCATTGTTTGAGTATGTGTTCCAACTAGCTTCTCCCCTCCCCCCCAATACAGCATAATACCTGGAAAACAAGCCAACATTTACAGACTGAGCAATACTGCAGCTTTTTTATCTTTTATTTTATTAAAGCAATGATCCTGATAGACTTCATATTTCTTTCAACTTTCCATGTGCAATTTTCTCTCGACTTGTTTGTCAATCTAATTATCTTTCTAAATGATGAACTTTTTGCTTACCAAAGGGTTATGAGCCACAGTGACTTTATGAGGTGTTAATGCCTGTTGAGAATATATGTTGTGTATTTATTGAATATTATAGATAAATAAAGACTCAGGATAGGCTGCATGCCTGGAGATTAACCCTTTAAATAGCCTTTACCCAAATATTAATGTTATTAATCTCCATTGATTTATAAATTACATTGTCATTTATTTACATTTACAATTGGCTTGTAGGATTCTAATAAATTATATAGTGTTGCAAAGGCCTTATTAATATTTAGTAGCACATGACAACCTGAAAATGCTGGAAACATGCACAGATCCAGCATTTGTAAAGAGAGAAGACAGGTATATATTTGGAGTTGAGGCTGTTGATCGGAACTGATGAGAAACGTAAGCCCAGAGAAACCTCTTTCCTCTTTACAAATGGTCACGGACCTGACTTACACTTCAAGCTTTTGCAGTTTCCTTTTCTTCATCTGCCAATCGTGTCACTTCCCGGGGAATATTACATTTGATAAACATTGGAATTTCCCAGAAGTTTTCTTCCCTCTGTTAGAAAAAGGAGCCAGTGATGGTGGCGTGGTATAAGGCGTTATATGCAAAATTTGCTGATGGTCCATGCCATTTGTGTGTCTGCTGGAAGGAAGGAGTGGGTGTGAGGGGCTTGATAATCCTGGAACAGCTATTGATGCTATTTATATTGAGAATAGTGCCTCATTTTATCCTGTGTGGAATCTCGAGCTCATTATAAGTATGATCCACAGTAAGAATGTTCAAAGTAGGGAAATGAGGATGATCTAGTATAAAATGACCACATCTCCTGATCTTCAACAAGGTGCATGTTGCCGATTGCTGAATGATCATAAGCTAACAATTTTTGTCTTTTTAGTCTGCTTTTGTAGCATTTAGTTCAGTGTTTTTTTTAATTGAAGGTAAAAGTTTAATCTTATTTGATTATTCTTTCATGCCAGGCAACCAACTCTGGTTCAATGAGCAATATAGAAGAGCTGGTTCAAGTGTACCTAAAAATGTGGTGCCAACCTCATTCAAGAGGGTCTCATCATTAACTGAAATGGTCTCCAATGATAGGATGGGCACTCGTCTAGAAATTCCTCTGGTCCTTAGGATCTGGATGAGTTTCACAGGAATAAGTGGAGGGAGATGAGTCTGTGTAAGAAGCAGTCACCTTGAGTCATTCTTACTAAAGGATGTGAGTGCACAGACAGCAGCAGCAAAATTTACTTTGGTATAATAGATGCTATCTGTCTTCATTGCTTACATTTTACAGGGTGTTAGCCTTTCACTATTGCTGTCTCCTGCAGTCTGACTTGCAAATGTCATTGTGGACTGAGACAGCTCTGCTTACAGGAGTTAAAGGTATGATTGTCATGAGCTACACAACTGAAGATCAAGGGTGGAAATTCCAGGCTTGGATTGTCCAGATCCTGGTGCCGTTCCATGCCTGGCATTTGTCTTGTCAGGGGCGTTTGGAAGTTCTGCCATTTACAAGACTCATTATTGTCGAGCCTCTGTAATTTTTCTGAAGTGGAGTGGGCCAGGGCATCCAATCTATGGCAGGCCCTGTGGAATTTCAGGGCCCTTGTTGATAAGAGTAAGCGAATGCTAGCCGGCCTTCCACCTTTCAAGAAAGGCTGCCTTACTCTAGAGGATCCATGTTTGCTTTCATACGGTAAATTCATAGGCAAGAATTGTACGTTCAGCGTGCGGGCACGCTCCCAGCACACCTGAGCATAATGTGACGTACGATGATGTCAGCTGTGCGTCCCGACGGCATTGTGAACTTGCGCGATATTTCATTTGACGGGCGGGTGCCGGAGTCGGCTGGGCACCTGCCAATAAGTGAAAGGCCCATTAAGGCCATTAACAAGGTAATTAACTTGAAATTTACGCTGCCTGTCCAACCTAATGGTTGGCGGGCAGGCAAAAAGGCCAAGCGGCCATTACATATTTTAGGAAACCTCATCCACAAACGGGATGAGGTTTCCTAAAGCAAATACACATTAAATAAAAAGTTTATTTTGAAATTAAAAACATGTCCCATCTCATGTGACACAGTCGCATGAGGGGACATGTTTTATTAAATTTTTATTGCCTTTATTAATTTTTTGAAAAAGCGCTTCAATCTCCTTGAGGCACGGAGCTGCCTCAGGGAGATTGAAGTGCTCTTTTGTGCACATGCGCTCTCCCTCCTCCCCCCCTGCCTGGCAAGGTAGCACTGAGCATTGCCACTCGCGATCCACACAGGGCGGGCCTTAACTGGCCCGCCTGTGTGAAATTGCGGAGTGGAGCCGATTGCAGGAGGTGGTCAGCTTTCCGACTGCCCTTGCCCGCTCCCACTGAGCCCGCCCGACGAGGGAAATATTCTGGCCATAGCCTGTAGGGTGGGCTGACTTTTCATTCTGTGTTTCTTTCCAATCAAGCTTTGATTTAAGGGATCTAACATCCACATGCATATCAAACTTTAGAGGAACAGAATGATATATGAAACAATTTTAATTATCAAAAGATCAAATCTCTGACCTGATGAACTGCTCAGCACATTATAACAAACCATCCATTCACTCCTTTTGTGCTTATTTGACTACATCTAATTTTAGATGCACTATCGAAGTCATCAGCAATCAAATTTTCTCAATGGAAGAGGCCACACATTTAACAATTAAAATTGCCTCTGTTGTAAAAGAAATGCAGTCATGGAATTAATACTTACTGAAGTGGGATGAAGTCAATGGAAAGGCCAATCATGTCTTAATTGGCAAAAATGGGGTAATCAAGTATTTAACACAACTGTTAAATGGGTCATCTATCTTATCAGTGTCTATCTACTCGCTTAAATGTCAAAGAATTATAGTTACCATGGTGATACCCTGCCTTTTAGGAAGTGTAGGCATATTTACACCTACACACACCAGGTAAAATGATGGCAGTTGAGCTTTCTTTCTGTCTTTTCCCTTTCATAGCAACCACCACAGCTGTTGTCTCAAATATTATTCTCATTACTAAGTTACCTTTCTGGAAAACACCTGCTGATGAAGTTACTTTCAGAATAACACAATGTTGTACTAATATGGTCTGCTTTCGAGGGCCCATGTGTGAAAGAGTGCAAAGCACTCTGGGAAATTGGTTGAGACTTGCTTCTGAAGTTACTTTCAGACTTCTGATTGAACCCAGCTGACTCAAATGTTGTCAATTTAAAACCTCTGGATTTTTTGGATCCTGAGAAGATTGCACAGCCGATCGAGTTGGGTGAAGACAAATTTTCTTGTGAATGAGAAAAGTGGTTTAAAAAGCCAGAATGGCACAGCAATATTGGAGGAAATAGTGTGAATAGCAGCCCAGTGCATTGAGCTGCAGGTGTGGGCCAACCCTCATGAAAATCAGTTATGGATTATGCAGGCCTACAAAACATCTGAGGTGCTCAGTGAGTCCTAGAGTCACTCCCAAGGATGTGGGGTTGGGATCATGCTTTAGTCTCTGGCCATCTACGTAGATATACAATTCTTTACTGGCACTGGCATTGTGGAGGTAGAATACACTGGATATGGTTTTATAGGGATTCAGTGTGAGACACCATGTGTTGACAGACTACTGCAGCACATGGCGTCTCACACTGAATCCATCTGAAATTGTATCTGGTGTATTCCACCTCCTTAATGCCAGTGCCAATAAAGAATTGCATATCGACATGGATGGCCAGATGCTAAAGCATGATTCCAACTCAACATAGAGTGACTCTAGATAGGACTCTATTCTTCCGGGAACATCTGAAGGAAGCAGTAACAAAGGCCAAAACCAGAAACAACTTGCTAATCAAACTTGTTGAATCTATGTGGAGTGCTGCTGCCACAACACTCTGGACCTCAGCACTTGCCCTATCATACTCTGCAGCAGAGTACTGTGCACCTGTCTGGCAAAGGTCATCACAAACACATCTTATTAACACTCAGCTGAGTCCAACAATGTATATCATAACTGGAAACCTCTGCTCAACACCCCTCCCCTGGCTTCCTGTCGCACAAATATCATTCCCCCACATGTTTGACTGACAAATACCCACAAACTAGTTGAAACCATTCGTATCATACCTCATTTACTATGATTGCCTGTTCAAACCACCAACAGCCCTCCTTTCATCTTGGTGCCTCATATGGAGCACCCTTCTTGAGCAATATCTACCAGCAGACATCCTTTGGATCAAGCAAAGGGAAACACAGGAAGTCACTAACAAGTTCCTTGTGACAAACCCTATCTGTTGAATGGCAGGCTTTGAACTACCACAGCGACAGTGATCCTTGCTAAACAGATTCAGGACAGGCCAAGGTCTTTGTGCAGCCAACCTCCACCATTGGAGCTTCAGTACAAGCCCCTTATGCACTTGTGGAAAGGCATAAACAATACTGCACATTACTGAGGATTGTCCCCTCTACAGACTAAGTCATGGGCTAATCATCTTAAACTCAGCAAATGAGGAGGCTATCACTTGGCTTCAGGGATTAGCATTCACTGAATAAGTAAAGAAAGTGAGTCCTATGAGAATGATTTGTGCAAGTAGTGCACTTGACCCATTAGGCTCGCCATATCCACCTAATTAGACACATATTCCTTAATATGCCAGACACCGTCAACAGTGCAGCATTGCATAATGGTCATTCCAATTTAGGAAAGATTTGTGCCTAATCTGTATGTCCTCACAACTCAGCCATTTCTGCCTCTTCTCCCACCTACCATCTCCAAGCTTTTTTAGCCTGTAAGAACCACCTCTAGCTCCTTCTACTCTATCTCTACCAAACTTCCTTTCCTAGCTCCCATGTTAGCTGACACCGTAAATTATTTGCTCATTAGGAGTTGTTCCTTTCCTTTCAAAATTGCGAACATCACCACCTTTTAAAAGACTCCATTATCAACTGCTATCCTGGATAATTACCATTAAATCCTCAACCTCCCATTCCTCTCCAAGGTTCTTTAATGTGTTGTCCCTTCCTAGATCTGTGCTCATCCCTCCTGCAACTCCTTGTTTGAACCCTTTTTGGCCCCAACTTTGTCCACAGAACTGAATGGGCCTAACTGACATCCCGAACAACATTGTCATGACTGTGATCATGATGTTCTAACCCTCCTCATCCCCTCGGCAGTTCTTGACACAGTTCACCACACTATCCTCTTCCGACACCTTTTCCCCATGATCCAGCCTCAAGGATTCCCCCTCGCTTAGTTCCACACTTAGCTATCTGAGTGTAGCTGAGTCACCTGTAGCAATTACGTCCCTTCCCATTCCTGTGCCATCACATCAGGAATCCTTCCACTTTCAGGGATCGGTTAGAGAGGGAGTTGCGTATCAGACATCAGAGTGAGCTAAATTGTACATCGGCGGGTGTCTGTTCATGGGTTGGGAGTGAATTGCCGAGTCACTGGGGGGATATCTGATCACGAGGAGATTTGATTGCGAGAGTGGGGAGCTGTTGGATTGTGGAGGTCTGGTTTTGGTGAGAGAAACAAGTAAGCTTGGTGGGCCAAGGAGGAGCACTCCTGGCCCACAAGCACTGCTATAAAGACACTTATCAAATGAATCTGGCTTTTCTTGTCTTCCTTCAACCATTAAACTGGAAGTGCGCATGTTGGAACCAGGTTTCAGCTTATTGAATTTTCAACCTCTTCCTGCCTCCTTCACTGCAGTGGGGGTGGGGTGTGTTGTAAGGAGTGGTAAGTTGGATGGAATACTGAGTAGAGGATGGTTAAAATTCCCCCATCACCTTATAAAGATCAGCCAGTTGAGGTCTGGGAGAACATTTCCAGTTTTGGGCAGGTGTTATAGGAGCCAAAAATAGCATAAAAATAAAATTCAGATAAAGAGCAGGATTTAAAAAAAAAAAACCAAGATTCACTGTAAAAATTTGATTAGATTCCCGGAATGTGTTGAGACCCAATATGCACTTAAGCCAAAGGCTAATTATGAGGTTGGCCCACTTTATGACATTAGAGCAGTAAGATGAGATTTGATTATCATGTTGGCATGGTGCAGCCCTTTCCATTATCATATCTTTGTGAGAAAGCTTGAAGAAATATGGATCTCGAGGAGTAGATTAGTGATGCTGCAGAAAAACAGAGGCTGCATTAAAAAAGAGGATGGACGAATTCTTGATTGCTATGCAGAAAATTGCTTTCTCATTTCAGAGGAAAATCTGAGCGTTGGACTCGTTATGGTTCAGTTTGGTGGTTGTCATCAGTGAGGACATTCTGTTTTTTGAGGCCAGCCCTCAGAGTGAGGAGGACTCTTTCAGATAAGGAGTGACTGAACTACTGCAGGCAGACATGAACATTGGCTAATGACTGAGAGTGAATGTAAAGGAGTTGCGCTCCTGAAAAACCCTACACTAGCCCCTGCACCTAAATTTATGACCTCCACCCCTCCTGGGAGAAATCTCTCTCTTATTGCATGTGGGAACCTTCCTGTGCTGAAAGTTCATTTGACCAGAAATGCGAAATATGGGCAAAGATTCATTGTGAATGATTGTAACCCATATTTCTAACCTGTGACACCATCCTTACACCTACTTTTGGGCTGTAAGCCAGAAATTCACCCCATGAGTCAATTCTGTTGAAGTTGCTAAATTGCCTGATCATATAAATGGTAATGGTGAGTAAACTTGAAAAGCCATGACTGAAAATTTATACCTTACAGGAAAAGATTTTGTCAAGAAGGGAGGGAAACAAAGTGAAAGGGGGCTTGACCCATCTTCGCAAAACCTTCCACTTCCAAGAAATGATGTAACTGGAAATTGTTAATTGGAGGAAAGAAATCTTCAACGCTTGAAATGATTGATACACAATGTAAACAATCCTTTTAATCCAGGCACCATGTTTACTTGGCTATATGACCCCCACTAGAATGGCCAGATTTTGCCCACTGTTAAAAACCGTGGGCAGAATTTTACCCCCTGTGGGCGGGTGCGCACCCGACACGATTGGGCGTAAAATCGCGCGAGGTGATGTCGGGCGAGCGTCCCGACGTCATCTCACACGCGAGCAATTTTCAGGCCAGTGTGCGCAAGCAGGTGTCGGAGCTGCGTCTGCCATCAATTAAGAGGCCACTTAAGGCCATTAAAAACCCAACTGAACCTGATTTTACATTGCCCGTGCGATTTCGCACTCGTTGCATGGGCAAAACGGGCGGGCGGACAGCTCACTTTTTGCAAAACCTCATCCAAAGGCAGGATAAAAAGGGTCAGCAGCATTGCCAATGTAAGCAGTGAGGAGTTTAGGAGATAGTTTGCTACTGGTTGCTTATTTGAACTTGACAGCTTCATCTCAGTTCTGAGCTTCATTCTTAGCATTTCCAGGCTTCATTTCAGGACTCACTGGTGTCTCCAAGGTATCAAACAGCCTTCTGTAACCCTGGTAATCGGGATTGTGGTCTCCGCTGGAGGCGCCTCCTCTGAGGAGGAAGAGAGGGGCAGAAGGGAGAGGAGGGCAGGTGTGCCAATGTAGCTTCCAGGGGAGGGACCTGTGGGAGGAGAGGCGCAGGCACAAGGGGTGCAGGGCCAGCCCACTATCCTTCTGCCAGGGTTGACAGGCAGCAATGCAGCTACCTCAAAATGTCCAAGGTGCAGTGCTGAAGGAGGCTCTGCCTCTCCGGGGAGACCGTGCCTCTATTTGTCAAATGATTGGGCCTGAGATCATCTCCAACTGTGTGGGTGGACACCCCATGCCAGTGGCTCTGAAGCTCACTCTGGCCCTCGACTTCTATGCCTCTGGCTCTTTCCAGAGGTCAGTGGGGGATCTTTGTGGAGTCTCCCAATCAGTCCCACTGGTTGAATTGAGCTGGTGAAAGAAGATCTGTTCAGGCGGGTAATGAGATTTATTCATTTCCGTATGGATGAGGCCAGCCAGGCTGAGCGAGCCTGAGGGTTTTCAGCAATTGCTGGGCTCCGCTACATCCGGGGGATCGACTGCACACATGTGGCCATCAAGGCGCCAGTGGGTGAGCCGGGTGCCTTCGTCAACAGGAAGGGCTCCCACTCCATGAACATGCAGATAGTTGTGTGAGCACAGGATGCAGATTCTACAAGTCTGTGCAAGGTACCCTGGCAGCTCCCATGATGATTATATTCTGAGACACTCCCAGGTGCCAAGGCTCTTCAGTGCTCCAGCCCAAATGGATGAGTGGCTGCCGGGTGACAAGGTTGAAAAGCTGACTTATGACACCTCTCTGCCACCAAAGAACAGAGGCAGAACAGCATTATAATAGGAGTGATGCCTCCACAAGGGGCGGTGATAGAGAGGACCATAGGTCTTCTGAAGATGTGCTTCCGATGCCTGCACCGTTCCGGGGAGCACTCCAACACCCCAGAGTGGGTGTCACTGATAGTGGTTGCATGCTGTGCTCTGCCCAATCTGGCACTGGAGGAAAAAGATCTTGAGGCAGCTCCACAGGCCACAAAGGATGAATCCAGTAATGAGTCAGAAGAGGAGCACAGTGAGGAGAATGTCGAGGGTGTGGAAGCAGACCCCTGTATTCTGGGAGAGGCAGGGGCACTTGATCCAACGCTCCTTCAGCCAGGCTGCCAAAGGTCTGCTTCCACCTCATGCCAGGGCTGCCACCTCCATCCTGGATGTCTGAAATGACCCTTTCATTTGAACCCAAGGTGCACTCAGTGCCTGTGCAATAAAGTTTAGAGCCACTCACGTCCAGCATTACGTACTGGTGTACCCTGCACTAAAAAAATAGGTGAGGCATGTTCAGGCCATTACGATAAAAGCAAAATTTATATAATTTTCACACTCAAAACAAATTAACATTACCATCTATGGTGTTCATGCCCACACCAGTAAACATATTAACAAAACATTACAGAACATAAGATCACCTGTGATCAGCCCCTCTTGTGCTCATGGTGCCTTAAACTTACATTTACGAGTGCTACATCTTGGTGCCCCACCCCCGCCGCCTCACCGGCAGTGGTATTGGAGACAGCCTGCTGACTCTGCTGTCTTGTTGGCGTGGATGATCTTGGTGGTCGTCCTCTGGCCAGTGGAGCCTGTGCTGGCCCTGTCTGGGATGGAGCAGCCAGTGCCATGGTTAGCATCTACCCAGTTGTCGCAGCCTCATCAGATGCCACGGTCACTGGTAGAAGGGCGGAGGAGCCGCTGCCGTCATCCAGAGTGCCCTGAGAGGAGCCCGCCGAGACAACAAGCAGATTGTGTGTCAACGTGAGGTCGCTGTGGACCTCCCTGCTCGCCATTGATGGACGGGCACCTAGCTGGGATACTGGGTGCCTCGTCCATCTCCCACACTGGCACTGACCACATAAGGTCATTGCCTATGTGAGGGCTTGAAGGTCCAAGCGCAACCCCAGGGAATGCTGATTCTGTCCCTGGAGCTGTCTCTCCATGAGAGTCGCCAATCTTTCAATAGAGGAGGCAGTGCGCTCAGCCATGAGAGTCAACACAGTGCTTATGCTCCACATGGACTCCTCCACAACAGAGACCATGGCATGTTTACCTTCATGGATCTCTGCCCAATCCTCCCGCACATCCCGCTGGACATCAGCATCTGCCACCTAATGGATGACTCCAGAGGCTCATCATTTGCCTTTGTCTCAGCATTGTTCTGGTATCCAGCAGTCATCTGGCTGCCGGCACCCTGGGCACTCTCTGCCTCCATCTGCACCTCAAGCGAATGTGAAGTGCCCTCACTGCTGAGCATCGACATTCTAGTCGAAGATCTAACCCCACCAAGGTGCTGGTATCTGCACTGGTGCCTGGTTCAGAGAGCGGGTGTGACGCAGGTGCAGTTGAAGCCTGGCAGTCACGGGTGGCTCTGTGAACGATTGCCTGCTGGTTAATCTAAGGGAGAAAAAGGACATGTCATTAGTTTAAGTCATCACACTGTCACTGTGCATGCCAGGCACCCTGGTGAGAGAATGGAGATCAACATCACGGTGCCATCGTCTTTCAATGATCAATGGAGTCTCCAGTTTTGAGGCTCCCATCAATTAAGAGACTACACAAGAATGTTTGCACAATCCAAAGCTCTCACCTCTGTGCACTGCACTCTTACCTTCGATTGAGAGTCCTGCCTCTCCCCGACTGGCTGAACAAAGTGCATAGCGGCTCTCCGGCTCCAAGACATCCTGCTCAGGATTAGGAGGTTTAGGGGGCTTTTTTTTATTTGTTTGTGCAATGTGGGCATCGCTGACTAGGTCAGCATTTATTGCCCATCCCTAATTGCACTTGTTCAGAGGGCATTTAAGAGTAAACCACATTGCTGTGGGTCTGGAGTCACATGTAGGCCAGACCAGGTAAGGACAGCAGATTTCCTTCCCTAAAGGACATTAGTGAGCCTGATAGGTTTTTATGAAAATCATCAGACTTTTAATTCCTGAATCTTATTGAATTAACATTTCACTATCTACCATGGTGGGATTCGAACCCAGGTCCCCAGAGCATTACCCTGAGTCTCTGGAATACCAGTCCAGGGACAATACCGCCTCTCCCTCCTAGCAGCTACTGCCCCAAGAGCACTGCGAGGCATTCGTCCGAAAAATGGAGGGGGGGAGGAGGGTGGTGGTGGGTGGATGAGGCATGAGTGCTCACCTGACCTGCCCTCTTGTCTGGCATCTCCAGCCACTGTTGAGGCCACAGCTTCAGTCTTCAGACAGCAGAATATGATTCTTCCATGGCAGCCTTCAAGGAGCTGCCTCTTTTGTTTTTAAAACTGCCCCCTGGGTTGCCATTGGACCCAGCGCCCGATAGGGGCCCTGCCCCTGCCTGGCCCTTCCCGACCATTGGGACAGTGCACTTCACGCTGTGCGGATCTTAATGGGGCAGCCAGCATGAAATCATGGTCATGGGCAGGTCGAGGTTGGGGGCCTGTTTCCTGACCACCCCCGGGCCCGACGATCGTGTGCGCCAGCCAAGGGTAAAATTCAGGCCTATATTTTCTTTTAAAATGTGGAAGGAGACTGCATTATCTGGTCACGTGGAAGCTGACAAGGATTTTTTGAAAAAGGTTCATCCTTTGGACTGAATGCAAGCATGCCTTTTCCAAGAAATCACCCGACCAGTGTGGTACTCGATGGGGGAGAACTGTTTGCTTGCTTGCACTGTAATTATTTTAAAGAATAGAAAAATATCTGGTTTAAAGGCAAAGGCTAGTGATTTACAGGAAATCACATGACAGGGATGAGCTTTAAGTTTTGGACTTGGGTTTTTTGAATTCAGTTGGGATTGAACTGAGAAAGTGAAAAGCTGCCCAGCTCACACTCTCTTTGCCTTGCCTAAAATTGTGTGATTGCCAATATCCAGTTAAGAATCCACCTATCAGTGGAACTTGCCTGTATTTGGAAAGCCGAGAGGTTGAGAACAGAAGAATCGATCCAGATCTCTTTTTCTCCACACTGGAACTCCGTTGGTGAGAACTTCCAGGCCTCTACTGGGACTAACGATCTGTCTTCACCCAAGGGACTAGATCAACAGCGTTAAGACCCTCAGAATTTTATCCTTTCTCTTTGATAGTTTATTCTCCAAAGCCCATCTCTGCAGAGATCCTATCTGTTTGTCCTTTGTTTGTTTGTTTGTATGTGTGCTGGGGAATTTTAAAAGGGATAGATAGTTATACCTCCAGTTTGCAATTGCGTGTTAACCATTTCTATTGAAAGGAGGCTGGTTAAAGTGTTGGGTCTAACAGTAGCGAAGGTAAAAAAAATTGGCCATTTTGGTGAGTGAATTAAACTTTTAAACTAATGACCTGCGGAGTAGTGAAGCTAGATAAACAGTACATTCCTCCCATCCCGGTGGTAACACCATAAGTGTTTATTTTTTCACTATTTCTTATTTGTTCCCTTTGTCCTTTTATCTCCATTGGTCTGCGCCATAGCTTTTTAAACAGCAAGCAAGCAGTGGGTGAATGATGAAGAGAACTGATGTGTAACTTTATGGGAGGCCTGGGCTGAACTGGACTAAGGGATAATTCATTACGTTCTTATTGCCTCCATACCTAATTTGTCATCATCTGCACCAGTAACCTAATTAAAGATAGTAAGGAACAACTAGAGGCCCTGATGAAGATCATATTAGGAATAGAAATATTTACATTTTATTACACCTTACATGTTCTAAGGCCATCCTAAAGTGCTTTTCTGTTCATTTCTGTGGTAAGCTTTTTGAGATAAAAAGATATATGCTGGGAATTTTCTCAGCTGGTGGGTCTTCTCCCGATTGCTGCTGTAACTTTGGCAGAAAAGCGGTTCTGCATATGTTCGGGTATCCTGCCAATCTTCTGCCTACATGTGAACCACTTTCACCCAATTGCCAATTGATGGATGGTACACATCATTATTTAGTCTTCCACTATGTTTTTTCACATGCTTTCACTTTACGCTATGGCAGCTAAAAGGTGTTTTCCTTCCAACTTTTTGATTTGGTCTTATTATGAGTCTCTGGTTGAAGTAATTTGACAACTCAACAGAAATCAATGGCATTCATCTTAAATTCACGGAAAAGGAAACCATATGCCAATCAGTGAAATTTGTAGTTCCACAGCACATTTAATCGATGATAATTCATAATTTGAGTGCAGTTTTAAGAGCTGGGATCAATTCAATATGATAATTCAAAACCAAGAGAAAAAGTCATGCCCTCAGGATATTCCAAAGAACTTCACAATCAATGAAGTGTTGTCATGGAGGTAACTATGACAGATGGCTTAGACAAGCGACAGCAAATGAGATGATCTATTTGGTGATGCAGGTGTGTATTGGCCAGAACTCTGTCCTTCTTTGAATAGTGCTGTGGTCGCTTCCATGTACAGCTGAACTGGCATACCGATCTTCCAAAAACAATTTTTAAAAATTCATTCATGGGGTGTGGATGTTGGTGTCATTTATTGGCCATTCCTACAAAACTGAGTAGCTTGCTTGATCATTTCAGAGATCAGTTGAGTCAGCCACATTGCTATGTGTCTGCAGTCACATTTAGACCAGATTGGATAAGAACGGCAGATTTCCTTCCTTAAAGGACGTTCATGCACTTGTGAATTACTAACACTAGTTTTTATTCCAGATTCATTTAATGAACTGAATTTAAACTCCCTGGCTGACATGGTGGGATTTGATGTCAACCTCTGGGTCATTAGCCCAGGCCTCAGGATTACTAATTCAATAACCTAACCACGTCACCATCATTGACAGTGCAGGACTTTCTTGGCACTGCACTGAAGTATCAGGCTAGATTATGCAATTATATCCTAGAGTGGGGCTCCAGTGTTGTGAAATATATTTGGTTTTACAGCATTAAATTGGTTGAATAGAAATCTATTAAATTTTAATTGATATTGAGAGTGCAGTTATCTGGAAGGGAGAATTGTTAATTTACAGAAGGTATTCCAACATTTCAGTAAATTCCTTATATCATACAAATTGCACCACATCATGATTGAGAGACAACACTCATTTGGAAACATTTAAAGCAATAAAGAAACATTTTTAGGATGAGTCCCTTTATGCTGGAATATTTACCTAATTTATGACAAAGCATTTAAATGTATCTTGTTTCAGAAAGTATTACACCATCATTAAGAGCCTCATATAAGAATGAAAATACTTTACCTTTGTTCATTTTACTTCATGTATCTTCACCAAGTGAGCTGGTTATAGTTTTAGGTGTTTTTTTGAACACAGGCAACAGGAAGGCATCTTTTCAAAAAATCGGGAAAAGTGGTAACAATAATAAATAACAGAACATGAATAGCATGTTATCTCAGGAAAGAGAATCTTTGAAGAAGTCCAGGATGAATCCGCAGGCTACCTTTCTACACAGAGCAGAATTAATCAGGAAGCAAACAACCAATGCCTTTTCTTTATTCTTTCATGGGATGTGGGCATCACTGGCTAGGCCAGCATTTGTTGCCTATCTCTAAATACCCTTGCTAGGCCATTCCACAGCTAAGTGTCAACCACATTGCTGTAGATCATGGAGCCACATATAGTCAGACCAGGGAAGAGTGGCAGATTTCCTTCCCTTCATGGCATTAGTGAATCAGATAGGTTGTTATAACAATCACCATTACTGAAACTAGCTTATGTTAATTAAATCAAAATGCCACCATCTGCCATGGGGGAATTGGAACCCACACCCCCAGAGGATTAGCCTAATCTCTGGATGACTAGCCCTATGACATTACCACTTACACCACCATCTCCCCAGCCTCATTCCCTATGCATTAGTATTGTGAGGTACAGAGCATTGCTGTTGAATGGAAGCCTTACCCATATGAAGCACAGGTCATAAATTGGGCGCAGGCTAAATTCTCAAACATTGCACTTGTGTGCCTGAAAACAGCGGGTGTAAGGCATACCCTATATTTTTGAAGAACCATTTGTTGATTATTTCTTTATTACATGGTTGATATCATTTCACATACATTTAAGCATCCTGTTTTTGTTGTATGCTTTGTTTACAAATCAGGATGCAGATAATATAACACACACATAGATAACTTTCTACCAAAGGCAGGTGGTGGCACAGTGGCATTGTCACCAGACTAGACATCCAGTGTAATGCTCTGAGGATCTGGGTTTGAATCCCACCATGGTGAAATTTGAATTCAATAAAAAATCAGGAATTAAAAGTCTAATGATGACCATGAAACTGTTGTCGATTGGAAAAAAATCCCATCTGGTTCGCTAATGTCCTCTAGAGAAGGAAATCTACCACCCTTATGTGTTCTGGCCTCCATGTGACTCCAGATCCACAGCAATGTGGTTGATTCTTAAATGCTGGCCTAGCCAGTGATGCCTACATCCAATAAATAAATTTACACAAATTGCAGATGCAATAGTGCAAAAAATCGAAATTGTGCTGTGTACAGAAGCTGACCAAATATGTGAATCCCTGTGTTATACAGAGTTGAGAATGATGCAACTGAGACTTGTTAAATATGAATTGGATTTCAGAAGTCCTTATGAGCATTGTACAAACTATGGCTTGATTTAGTAGCACATTAAATCAGAATGACCAGTGTAGAATCAATAGATAGTAAGTGAAACTATGATCATTCATTACTACAGCATTGTGACACACTCTTTTAGGGATAAACAGTGAAGTTTGGGCAGTCTAAAATCAAGGCAAACCCTGGATTTGGCAATTAATCCATTTTTCCAAAGTAGAAAGTCAATCGATGGAAACTAAAAAGAAATAAATAGTTCATCTTTGATTACTGAATGTCAAAGCTCTAAAACCTAATCTTTTTTCCAATTTACAGTCTATCCAACAGATGGTCTCATGCGTTACTATGCTTAATTGAACCCAATTGATTTTCATTGGTACTTCTCAGTCCATAAATAGTAATTTAACAACACAAAAAAGTCATGCGTTGGGTGGCAAATCAATCTTTGCAATGTGTATTAGCAATCAGGCACAGCATTGCTTTTCTAATGCTCTGACGCCCTGGGCAAAATTTTCAACCTAATATGGGGTAGAATTTCCCCCCCATCATAGGGGGTTGTGCAGGGGAGAGCGCAGACCCAATCGGCGCCCCCGATCCCGACCGAGACCGCGGCGTCATTTTACGTGGATGGACCAATCAAGGCCCGCCCAGCGTGACGCGCACCCGGAAGTGCTGTGCGCTCCCTGTCCTAAGTCAGGAGTGCGATCTTTCACACAGGCACACAAAAGAGTGCAGAAATCTCCCTGAGGCGCAGAGGTGCCTCAGGGAGATTAGTTTTATGTTTTAACAGTTCAATAAAATGTTGAAAAAATGTTTATGACATGTCCCCTCATGTGAAACTGTCACATAAGCTGGGACATGTGCATTAATTTCAATAAAAATCTTTGAGAAAATTTAAAATCATTCGTGAAACCTCATCCCGCCCATGGATGAGGTTCCATGAAAAATGTGAAGGTCGCTTGGGCTCTTTGCCTGCCCGCCAACTTTAAGGTTGGATGGGTTGCTCCGTTAATTATTTTAATTGTTAGTTAAATGGTCTTAATAGCCTTCGACAGCTCGGTGGGCGTGCAGCCAAGTCGGCTGCACTCCTGCTGACCTGAAAATCTAAATGAAGCACTGTGATGTTGGGTCACATGCCCAACATCACCATGAGTCATTTTATGCCTCGGCGAGCAGGCCCCGCCCCCACTCGCCGAGCCGAAAATTCTCCGCATGGAGGTGAGAACAGAGGCGGTTCAGCATGCCACTTCACACCATTGGCTGACGTGCTACTTTGGTGGCACTATCCTACCCCCAAGCTATAATGCCTTCATTCTGCGCCAGTCATATCTCTCCACAGGTCCTCGTGCCTCCAAGCAAAGTCAGCAAATGGCTCCTTGGAGACAAGGCTGCCATCTAAGAACATGGCTGATGACACCAGAGCGGAGCCCTACAACTGATGAATAGGAAAGATACAGCAGGAGCCAATGACCACAAGAGGGCTTATTGATCACACCATTGGATTGTTGAAGATGCCACTCAGGTGGACATATCTGTGGACACTCTTTAGTAAGCAGGGGTGCCTGGAATGCTAGTGGTCTGCTGTGCCTTGTACAATATTGCACTACAGAGAGGACTAAAGTTTCAGGAGGACGAAAGTGAGGATATCTCTGCATCCTTGGATAATGAGGAGGAGGGGCCTGATGTGGCCAGGGTACCCTCAACTACTCACCTAGCTGCCAGAGAAGCTCGTGATAGACTCATCCAGGCACGGTTCAGATAACCAGAGTGTGCAAAATCTACTGTCCCCCCACCACTCCCACCACATCCCCAACACAAATCATTCCCACAGTCAAGAATCCCTCCATCTCATTCACATCCTTTGTTCACCTTCCACTCTGATCATACTATGCTCCTCAAAGCTAAATCTCCATTTGGAAGGTTGGAGGCAACAATGAAGATGACTGAACAATGAAAGACTGGCATGGCCATCTTCGCTGACAGAGCAGGGAAACAAGCAGCCTGCCTCCAGCTTTGCTGAAGCCACAGGGATAACACCATGTAGGAGTAATAGGAAAGGAAAAGAAAGAGCTTTTTAGATGCACATATTATTTTCCTTTTCCTACTGCTCCTGCATGGTGTTATCCATGTGGCTTCTTGTTCTGCTGTTCTCATGGCTGACATCCTCTGGGTTCTGGGGCCCATGAAGTCCAGGGCAAAGACTAACATCCTGGAACTTAAGCAGAACCTGAGTTGGTCACTGGGACAAGAAGCAGCATGTGAGGCTCTAATGGGGTTTGGGGAGGGTGAAGGGCTGAGATCTGGGAATGCCTTGACCAGTGCTCCTACTTCCATGTATCCTTTCTTCACCTTCCCTCCCATGGCCCACCCATACCTTGCTGAAGAACCCTTTGCTGCACTTCAGTGAAAGGCTGAGCAGCTAAAGCAAGGTTTTCCTCCATCCTATTTAAAGTGACAGATTGAGTGTGTAGGCCATTGGTGAGGTTATGGTATGCACTCAATTGTCTGTCTTGTTTGATGCTTCATGTAGCTGTTTCCATGGCGATGGTCATCAGCTCAAAGGTCCAAGTCATCATGGCACTCATGTTTGTGATGGGCTCCTCCAATCTCTCTCCAAGGGTGTGCCTTTGAAAATGCTAACAGAACCACATACATTTTCTGTTGCTGGTCCAGGATAGTACTCTTTATGGATAAGAACATAAGAACATAAGAAATAGGAAGAGGAGTAGACCATTCGGCCCCTCAAGCCTGCTCCGCCATTCAATAAGATCATGGCTAATCTTCTTGTGTTTCAATTTCTACATTCCCATCTAACCCTGATAACCCTTGCTAAACAAGAATCTATCTACTTCTGCCTTAAAAATATTCAATGACCCCCACCTCCGCCACCTTCTGAGGCAGAGAATTCCAAAGTCGCACAACCCTTTGAGAGAAAAAATTCTCCTCATCTCGGTCCTAAAAGGGCAACCACTAACTTTAAAACAGTGTCCCCTAGTTCTGGACTTACCCAAAAGAGGAAACATCCTTTTGATGTCTACCTTGTCAAGGCCGTTCAGGATCTTGTATACTTCAATCAAACTCTTCCAAAGTCCAGTGGAAACAAGCCCAGTCTGTCCAACCTTTCCTCATAAGACAACCCACTCATTCCAGGTATCAATCTAGTGAACCTCCTTTGAACTGCCTCCAATGCATTTACACCCTTCCTTAAAAAAGGAGACCAAAACTGCACACAGTACTCGAGGTGCGGTCTCACCAATGCCCTGTATAATTGAAGCATAACATCCTTACTTTTATATTCAACCCCTCTCATAATAAAGGATAGCATTCCATTAGCCTTCTTAATTACCTGCTGTACCTGCATACTAACTTTTTGTGACTCATGTACTGGAACACCTAGATCCCACTGCACCTCAGAATCCATTTAAGTAATACTCTGCTTTTTAATTCTTCCTGCCAAAGTGAACAACTTCTGCCAAGACTCACAATCTATTCCCAGCTGAGCAAATCTTGGGCTGTACTGCGCCCTCCGACAAGGGCTGTCTTCTGTAGTCCCTGTCTCTTCACCTCTTCCTGTTTACTTGTGATGTGTTCTTCATCATATGACAGGCTAGCTAAATCCCTTGGAGGCCTCACCGAGGTGTGTGTATTGGTGTTGGTGGAGGTTACATGAATTCCATGACTCGGAGTGCACACCCTCCTCTGAAGTCCCTTTAGCCTCTTTCTGTTCCAGTTCCTGCATCGTGCGTGGAGAACTTGTGGGAAATAAAAAACATGAATTAGAAATTATAACGTGGATAAGTGTGAAGTTATCCACTTCAGTAGGAAAGGCAGAATGGCAGAGTATTATTTAAATGGTGGTAGACTGGGAAATGTTGATGGACAAAGGGACCTGGGTTTTCTTGTACACCAATCACTGAAAGCAAGCATGCAGCTGCAGCAAACAGTTAAAGAGGCAAATGGAACGTTAGTCTTCATTGTGAGAGGACTTGAGTACAGGAGCAAGGATGTCTTACTGCAGCTGTACAGGGCCTTGGTGAGGCCACACCTGGAATATTGTGTGCAGTTTTGGTCTCCTTAATGAAGAAAGTATATACTTGCCACAGAGGGAGTGCAGCAAAGGTTCAACAGACTTATTCCTGGGATGGCAGGATTGTCGTGTGCGGAAGAGATTGGGACGACTAGGCCTGTATTCACTGGAGGTTAGAAGAATGAGAGGGGATCACATTGAAGCATATAAAATTCTGACAGGGATGGACAGACTGGACGCAGGGATGATGTTTCCCTTGGCTTGGGGATCTAGAACAAAGGGTCACAGTCTCAAGATATTGAGTAGGCCATTTAGGACTGAGATGAGGAGAAACTTCTTCACTCAGAGGGTGGTGAACCTGTGGAATTCTCTACCACAGAAGGCTATGGAGGCCAAGTCACTGAATATATTTAAGAAGAAAATAGATATAAATCTAGACTTTCAAAGCATCAAGGGGTGTGGGGAGAGAGTGGGAGTATGGCGTTGAGATAGAGGATCAGCCATGATCATTTTGAATGGTGGAGCAGGCTTGAAGGACCTAGTCCTGCTCCATTTTTCTATATTTCTAAGAACTGACATGGGGAAAGGGTCAAAGTCTTCATTGTGCAGAAGTTCACCTTTCAGTTAGTGACAACAAAAAACCCATATTATTGATTGTTGTGTGCCATGTCGCTATATAATTCTGTCAACAGGTATCTGGGGGCTCCTCATCTCTCCATTGCGAATCTGCATTCTGCCATCCTGCTGATCTATAAGGTCTCCTTCTCTGTAGTGGTCAGGGTAGCGATTACTGGAGGGCCATCCCTGGTTCTCCATCTCTCCCTAGAGCTCTCTATCCTCTTCTACATTCTATATCGAGAGAAAGCAGGGAGTTATGAGTGTGACAAATGAAATGTGTGTGTGTGTGTGGGGGGGTGGTGGTGCAGTGGGGGAGAAGGACATTTGCAGAGGCTGGCTGTGAAGAATATATGTATACATATATATTGTATGTACACATATAGATATATATATATATCCATGTTGTAAATATATATACAAAGCATATACTGTGAATGCACAGCCCCTCCAGTGTGACAATGACAGGTTGTGGAGGCAGTCAATAGTGCTATAATGATAAACCTTAAAGTCATGCCAACAAACATCTGCTAAAGCTGCTGGAACAAATTTTATTTTTACTTTCACAGATACAGGCAGGCAGCTTTTTCCAAATGTTAAAGGGCAGAGGATTTAAATAACTTGATAGCACAAATCAAGGCTTTATGAAATGGTTATGTTTTAAACTGTCTCTTTCAATTTAAGGTAAAACAGAATGCCCTCGAAAGGGGGATGGTGTGAAGTTGTGCTGCACTCTGCCTGCCGATAAGCCCATATGACCAGGTTACCATGGGGAGAAGGTGCCCAGGTCAAGCCCAATTGAAAGTCAAATACTGGACACTTGGACAAAAAGATGGAAGCAGCTGACATTGCTACTTGTAGGCTAACAGGGCTGGATTTTTGTGGCGTTGTGGAGGCTCCACGGATCTCTAAAAATACTGGACAGGACCTGGATCCAGAGGTCCCACTCCCATTTCTGGCAGATCACCTTTTCATTGGTTGGGGAATGGGTAAGGGCATGAAGTGCACAGGAGTTCATTCCAAAATGGTTGGGCCATTTAAACTCAGTGCACATGACAAGCAGATCCAATTTTCAGTCCATAATCAGCCTCAATCTTCAGTCTGTGTTCCATGACTTTATGGTGGAGGTGGCTCCTGTAGCAGGTTAAAGATTTATGAAGAAAAAAGAAGTTATTTGAATGAAAGAGGAAATTAAGCTTTGGGATGGATGTTGGAGTTAGAAGGAACCAGTGACGCTAGAAATGTTAATGGATAAAGGAGGAATAAGGTTTGACTTATCAATGGTTAAAGGTGGTAGCTGGTTAATTGACTTACAAGAAACCTGAACAAAAAGCTGGCTATGTTTTATGAGGTTATGTCTAATGTTTTTAAAGAACTCTATAAATATAACAGTTGGACCTGAGGCCTGGATATCTGTTCAGACAGGAACTGGAAGGGTGGATCTATTTTTATAATATCAGTAGCGGGGGAGAAACTCAAGAACATATCATAGGCTGTTTAAATAAATCAATGATCTAAAGAGAATAGTTTTCTAAAAAGTTGTTAGCGAGGCTTCAAATTAATAAGTCTTGCTTTATCAATTTATTGAATTTCTTTGAAGAAGTTAATGCATATAGCATACTTGAATTGTCAGAAACCATTCAGTAATGCTGCTCCCAAGACTTTGAACAAGATGAAGATGTAAGGCACTTAGCAGAAAATTATTTGGTTTGAAAATTGGCTTGGTAATAGAAAGCACTTGGTAATGATAAATGGACATGGTGCTACCTGGGAGAGGATATAGAGAGCAGCAGAGTTCAAGATATATGCCAATTGCCCAAGTATTTATGGGGAATGAACGGGGATATGTATGATAATAATCTCAGATTTGCTGAAGTGACCAATATACTGCTGAGGGATTGATTGCATCAAAGGAATCTGGACAAATTAAGTAGGACATCTAAGGAACAACAAATAGATTTTAATGTGGATGAACTTAAGATAATGCCCTGGTACATAAAACACACATATGCAATGGATGGGTACCTCAGTGACTGTAAGGCTGTTGTCAAATGCTTGAATGGTCAGGGGATCAGGACTGGGAGCAAAATATCCAAGGATATACATCCTATCGAAAAGATAGGCAGGTTGGCAGAGGGGGTGGGGTTGCTTTGTTAGTAAGAAATGAAATTAAATCGATAGCAAGAAATGAGGTAGGGTCAGATGACATAGAATCTGTGTGGGTAGAGCTGAGGAACCGCAAAGGTAAAAAACCATAATGGGAGTTATGTACAAGCCTCCAAACAGTATTCAGGATGTGGGGCAAAGATACACCAGGAGATGGAAAAGGCATGTAAGAAAGTCAAGGTTACAGTGATCATGGGGGATTTCAATATGCAGGTAGACTGGGAAAATCAGGTTGGTAGTGGATCCCAAGAAAAGGAATTTGTGGAATGTCTACGAGATGGCTTTTTGGAGCAGCTTGTGGTGGAGCCCACTAGGGAACAGGCAATTCTAGATTTAGTGATGTGTAATGAGGCAGATTTGATAAGGGATCTTAAGGTGAAGGAATCCTTAGGCAGAAGTGACCATAATATGATAGAATTTACCCTGCAATTTGAGAGGAAAAAGCTGAAATCAGATGTAACGGTATTACAGTTGAATAAAGGCAACTACAGAGGCATGAGGGAGGAGCTGGCCAGAATTGACTGAGAGATGAGCCTAGCAGGAATGACAGTGGAACAGCAATAGAGGTTCTGGGAGTAATTTGGGAGACACAGTAAAAATTCATCCCTAGGAAGAAGAAGCATACTAAAGGGAGGACAAAGCAACCATGGCTGACAAGGGAAGTCAGGGACAGCATAAAAGCTAAAGAGAAAGCATACAATGCAGCCAAGAGCAGTGGGAAATCAGGGGATTGGGAAGCCTACAAAGACCAACAGAGGACAACTAAAAAAGAAATAAGGAGGGAGAAGATTAAATATGAGGGTAAACTAGTCAGTAATATAAAAGAAGATTGCAAGAGTTTTTTTTAGATATATAAAGGTTAAGAGAGAGGAAAAAGTGAACATTGGGCTGCTGGAAAATGACGCTGGAGTAGTAGTAGTGGGGAACAAAGAAATGGCAGAGGAACTGAATAGGTACTTTACATCAGTCTTCACGGTGGAAGACACAAGTAACATCCCCAGAGTTCAAGAGAGCCAGGGGGCAGAGGTGAGTATGGTGGCCATTACCAAGGAGAAGGTGCTAGGAAAACTGAAAGATCTGAAGGTGGATAAATCACCTGGACCAGACGGATTACACCCAGGGTAGTGAAGGAGATAGCTGATGTGATAATGGAGGCGTTAGTGGTGATCTTACAGAAAAAGACGGGAAATTACAGGCTGAATAGCCTGACCTCGGTTGTTGGTGAGATTTTAGAGTCCATTTTTAAGGATGAGATTTCAGAATACTTGGAAGTGCATGGTAAAATCGGGCAAAGTCAGCATTGTTTCAGGTCATGCCTGACAAATCTGCTAGAATTCTTTGAGGAGGTAACGATTAGGTTAGACAAAGCAGAGCCAATGGATGTTATCAACTTGGACTTCCAGAAGGCCTTTGACAAGGTGCCACACAGGAGGCTGCTCAGTAAGATAAGAGCCCATGGTGTTAGAGGCAAGGTACTAGCATGGATAGAAGATTGGCTGTCTGGCAGGAGGCAGAGAGTGGGGATAAGGGGCTCCTTCTCAGGATGGTGGTCGGTGACTAGTGGAGTTCTGCAGGGTTCAGTGTTGGGAACACTATTTTTCACTTTATACGTTAATGATCTAGATGAAGGAACTGAGGGCATCCTGGCTGAATTTGCAGATGATACAAAGATAGGTGGAGGGACAGGTAATATTGAGGCGGCGGGGAGGCTGCAGAAGGATTTGGACAGGTTAGGAGAATGGGCAAAGAAGAGGCAGATGGAATACAACGTGGGGAAGTGTGAGGTCATGCACTTTGGATGGAAGAATAGAGGCATAGACTATTTTGTAAATGAGGAGAGAATTCAGAAATCTGGAGTGCAAAGGGACTTGGGAGTCCTAGTCCAAGATTCTCTTAAGGTTAACTTGCAGGTTTGAGTTGGTAGTTAGGAAGGCAAATGCAATGTTGGCATTTATTTTGAGAGGACTAGAATATAAAAGCGGGCATGTGCTGATGAGGCTTTATAAAGCCCTGGTCAGACCACATTTAGAATATTGTGAGCAATATTGGGCCCCATATCTCAGGAAGGATGTGCTGGCCCTGGAGACAGTCCAGAGGAGGTTCATGAGAATGATCCCAGGAATGAAAGGATTAACATATGAGGAACTTTTGAGGACTCTGGGTCTATACTCGATGGAGTTTAGAAGGATAAGGGGGGATCTGATTGAAACTTACAGGAAACTGAAAGGGCGGGATGGAGTGGATGTGGGGAAGATGTTTCCATTAGTAGGAGAGACTAGGACCCAAGGGTACAGCCTCAGAGTAAAGGGAAGACCTTTGCGTCAGTCTTCACGGTGGAAGACATGAGTAACAACCCCAAAGTTCAAGAGAGTCGGGGGGCAGAGGTAAGTATGGTGGCCATTACCAAGGAGAAGGTGCTAGGAAAACTGAAAGGTCTGAAGGTGGATAAATCACCTGGATCAGATGGATTACACCCCAGACTTCTGAAGGAGATAGCTGAAGAGATAGTGGAGGCGTTAGTGGTGATCTTTCAGGAATCAGTGGAGTCAGGGAGGGTCCCATAGGACTGGAAAATGGCTAATGTAATCCCCCTGTTTAAGAAGGGAGTGAGGCAAAAGATGGGAAATTACAGGCCGATTAGCCTGACCTCGGTTGTTGGTAAGATTTTAGAGTCCATTATTAAGGATGAGATTTCAGAATACTTGGAAGTGCATGGTAAAATAGGGCAAAGTCAGCATGGTTTCATCAAGGGGAGGTCATGCCTGACAAGTCTGTTAGAATTCTTTGAGGAGGTAACGATTAGGTTAGACAAAGGAGAGCCAATGGATGTTATCAACTTGGACTTCCAGAAGGCCTTTGACAAGGTGCCGCACAGGAGGCTGCTCAGTAAGATAAGAGCCCATGCTGTTAGAAGCAAGGTGCTAGCATGGATAGAAGATTGGCTGTCTGGCAGGAGGCAGAGAGTGGGGATAAGGGGGTCCTTCTCAGAATGGTGGCCTGTGACTATTGGAGTTCTGCAGGGGTCAGTGTTGGGACCACAACTTTTCACTTTATACATTAATGATCTAGATGAAGGAACTGAGGGCATTCTGGCTAATTTTGCAGATGATACAAAGATAGGTGGAGGGACAGGTAGTATTGAGGAGGCGAGGAGGCTGCAGAAGGATTTGGACAGGTTAGGAGAATGGGCAAAGAAGTGGCAGGGGGAATACAACATGGGGAATTGTGATGTCATGCACTTTGATAGGAAGAATAGAGGCATAGACTATTTTCTAAATGGGGATAGAATTCAGAAATCTGGAGTGCAAAGGGACTTGGGAGTCCTAGTCCAGGATTCTCTTAAGGTTAACTTGCAGGTTGAGTCGGTAGTTAGGAAGGCAAATGCAATGTTGGCATTTATTTTGAGAGGACTAGAATATAAAAGCGGGCATGTGCTGATGAGGCTTTATAAGGCCCTGGTCAGACCACATTTAGAATATTGTGAGCAATATTGGGCCCCATATCTCAGGAAGGATGTGCTGGCCCTGGAGAGGGTCCAGAGGAGGTTCACGAGAACGATCCCAGGAATGAAAGGCTTAACATATGAGGAATGTTTGAGGACTCTGGGTCTATACTCGATGGAGTTTAGAAGGATGAGGGGGGATTTGGTTGAAACTTACAGGAAACTGAAAGGGCTGGGTAGAGTGAACGTGGGGAAGATGTTTCCATTAGTAGGAGAGACTAGGACCTGAGGGCACAGTCTCAGAGTAAAGAGAAGACCTTTTAGAACAGATATGAGGAGAAACTTCTTTAGCCAGAGAGTGGTGAATCTATGGAATTCATTGCCACAGAAGGCTGTGGAGGCCAGGTCATTGAGTGTATTTAAGACCGAAATAGATAGGTTCTTGAATCGTAAGCGGTTCAAAGGTTATGGGGCGAAGGTGGGAGAATTGTGTTGAGAAACTTATCAGCCATCATTGAAGCAGACTCGATGGGCCGAATGGCATAATTTCTGTTCCTATGTCTTATGGTCTTATGGTCTAATGGTTTAATGCTGTTTTGTTTGAAGGTTAAGCAAGTTGGTGGTATTGTAATAGGGCATGTTTCAGTCTTGGCATAATGTGCCATAGCATGGAAATTCATGGCTTCACCCCTGCTATATTTCATGTGGTGAGTTGCTGATTTCAACTCCCTCAGATATAGGAGCTGATGGGGAAATGCACAGCGAGAATCATCACAGCAAATGCTAACTGTGGACCTCCCACCAGTTTTGGAAAAGCACAGGCAGAGCTCCAGAAGGGAAATACCACATTCCCAGTAATGGTGCACAGTGTGCTGTAATCCAAGAATAGTTAAGGAGAAAAATACTTAAATAAAGCGAGATTCTCATCCTAAGGAAAATTACACCTCACCATAAAAGTAGACTACATTAAATATGTAAAATTCATTGATTATATGTCAGAGGATCCTAGGTTACAAAGCACCAAGTTTCAAGAGAACTTAGCAGCTCTGAATTTGTTTTCATTGAAAATGATTTTCAAAAGCTGAAAAACATAAATCATGAGACATAGAAATATTTTTTAGCTTTAAATGCGATTAGATTAGAGAGAATGTTTGTAGGTTTTTGAGAAGAGCTGAAGATGAGTAAAATAGCATTCTTACCACAAAGTTGTCGAGCCCATCGAAATTAATAGATGTTAGATAACAACTTAATGGCCAAAATTTCTGTTTGGTGAGCAGGGGCAGGCCCCACACACTGATGCGTAAAAAGACGGGCGGTGACATCGGGCGTGCGTCCTGATGTCATCGCGCGTCATTCCGATCTTTCGTTCGATGGGCGTGCACCAGAGTTGGCTGTGCGCCCACCGAACTGTCAAAGGCCATTAATAAACTAATTAACCAAATTGACAGAGTTGCCCATCCAACCTTAAGGTCGGTGGGCAGGCGAAGATCCCAGATGGCCTTTGCATTTATCATGAAACCTCATCAATGGGCAGGATAAGGTTTCATGAAGGGTTTATTAAATTAATAAATATTTTTTAAACATTTGATAAACATGTCCCAGCTCATGTGACGCAGTCACGTGAGGGGACATGTGTAAATGATATTTAACTTTTTTTGTTTTGATGTTTCATGTTGAACTTAATCTCCCTGAGGCATGGAGCTGCCTCAGGGAGATTGAAGCGCTCTTATGCACACATGCGCAAAAGAGCGCAGGCCCCGTCCGACTCTCCCTCCTCCCCCCGTCCACACATGTAAGTCTGAGCACTACTGGCTGTGCGTCACGCTGGGCGGGCTGTAATTGGCCTGCCCACATAAAATGGTGGCACTTAGCCCATTGCGACACCCTGCCCGCCCGCGCCTGCTCCCGACCTGACAGGGAGAAAATTCTCCCCAGTACCTTTGAAAAGCAACTGGTGAATATTTGGTAATGAGAGGAAATTAAGATTAACAAGTCTTATGATTCACTTTGGTTCCAGTTGTGCTGGGTTAATGGGAATGTCATCTGTGGATCTAAACAGCCACGGATGAATGAAGTAGATTGAATGTTACTGGTCTGGGGCAATGGTGAGCTCATGATGCTCGGAGTTAATAGTGTGTAAAAAAAAAACCCTAAAAATTTTGGTCGAAGATAAGATACCTGGAAGTTGTGAATGGCTACAATTTAATGGACAATTGGGCCACTCCATTCTTAGTCTCACACAAACTTGCTGTCATCCTCTCCATGAGATTGGATTTGCAGCGTAAATACTAATTAAGCTTGGTGCAGAAAGTCAGGGTCATTATTTCATTGTGTAAAGACACTTTTTATGATTGTTCTGGAGATTGAGAGAGAGTTCATAAAAATTTACACTATAATTTACTTAGTTTTTTAGTTACGCTTTTCTATTTTCTCTCCCATTCTCTGAAGGTGTACTGATTGGCAAAATCTCTCAAATGTTATGCAGTTCTCTCTAGACCACCATAAAACATGAATTCCCTCCCCATTGTTTGATTAATAAGTCATATTAAATAGAGATTCACATGCTTAAAGCTTATGTCCTACACCGCTCTATTATTCTTACACAAACGCCACCCTGTTTTGGGTTAGCGGTCAAAAATGATGTCCACAAATGTAGTGTGAGCATGTTTAATAATTATGCTTGAACATTGTCACTTTTTCTACCCTTTTGTATTGCTCCCCCAGAGATCCATGGAATACCTATTATCCCTGAAGCACAAGAAAGAACAGATAAGTATTTGTGGTTGGAGCACTGTTAAACCATTGTTTAAAGGCAGCCACTGGGCATATATTTTTCTACTGATTCACCATGATCCAGACATGCACATACTTGGGCAGAGGAATATCAGATGAGTATATGCTTGTTATAAATGTAGCAGTGAAAATTAAAACCTGCCCCAATCTTTCTAGATTGGGCTCATCGATATTGTTGCTTGTGCTCAGAAATCAAATGCATCAGAAAATTAATTCAATGAGTAGGGTAATCCTCAAAATTGACTGGTCCTCCCGCTTGCAGTATTGGGAAGTCTTGTGATACAGTGGGTAATGTCCCTGTCTGAATCAGAAGTTCCAGGCTCGAGACCCACTCTCAGACTTGATGGCCATGGCTCACAACATGGCTAAATAGATTGATTATCAAACTACAAAGCCATCCAATATGCATATGACAGGTCCAGACATGCACAGATACTGTAGGAGTTATATGTCTCCGGCAGGCTACCAAGATTGAACATGATATGCAAAACTAAAAATGAAAGAAAAGCTCTCAACTTCAAAAGATGACTGGATGCACATATGGAGAGAGAGGGGCAAAAGTCACGCAGTGAGCATGTAGGATTAAGATCAAGTAAGTAGGGGGGCATATTGGTGGTCTTGTGCTGTTTCTAAGATTTCTTACTTCCTAACTACATCAAGCAGTGTCCACCGCAATAGCAAACATGATGAAATCTAGAAAAGGGCTACATTAAAAAGCAACAGCTGCTTTGGACACAATCCCAGGGCTCAGACAGCTTTAAAAACTATAAAAGCTTTGGATTCTTAATTTAAGATGTCATGTGAAGCCTTGAGTGTACCATGTTGCAACACATACTATTTAAATGAGAATTTTCTGAACTATGAAAAACACCAGCCTACTCATTTTCTAACCGCGACTGTATTATCTTAATGGAACTAATCACAGAATTTATTACACATATTTCAACAAATACAGCCTGCTGGATTGCAATAAGGAAATATTCAGCATCCATGCACAAATGGAGATTGAAGAGAAAGAATGAAATATTCATAAAGAGGCAGGAATTCTACTGAATGCAATTCATAGGACATCATGCAAAATGCTTTGCTGCATAAAGACATGCTAATGGTTTGATCAGCATTGCAAATCATCTGGAAGAGAACATCCAACCTAATTAACCCTTATAGAGGATACTTCCTAGGAAAACCAGGAAGGTTTAAGAGGTACCAATAAATGCTTGTTAATCAGCTTTATTGATGCATTCATTTAAATTGGTTTTACCTTTGTTATCTTAGCATAATAGGCATTAAGGCGTGTCACACTGCTACCATTTATTGTTGAGTTGCTAATAGCAATTTAGTTGTTTATGTCACTACAATAATTATCCCATAATATAAAACAATTTTGAGGAATTTTTGCTTCAATAATTCAACTATTTGTCAGAGCGACATAAATGCACATGTACAAAACGCCACTTTGCTACAAAGAGTGAAAGGAGAAAATCCTCCCTGCATGTTCCAGGAGATCTGTTTATTTAATGCAATGCACATTGGGCTTAAATACTGATGCTGCCAATTCCCTTATGACTCAGTTGGTATGTGTGCCACCTTGTATGGTACTCCACTATAGATATTGGCATAATGTCAAGTTCAATCCCTGGCCTGAGCTCAGTTAGCTCATTCCAGCCAGCTCAGCAGGTTGGGGAGGAAGAGGAGAAAATCAATAAACGTTCCTGGACTCAATAGCTCTTGCTGGAAAGTGGCATCTTGGCCATTAGGTGAGGACAGGATTTGATTTGGATGTGGTGCCCTCCAACATTATTGGTTTATTGACACTCACTGTCAAGGATCACACAAAAGGAATGGTCATTTGTGCAAAGTCTCAGCGAGGCGCTGACTTTGGAATGTCAACAGATAGAAACAGGAAACATTTTTAAAAATCTGATGCTCTTCCCTGATTCAGCATGTGGCCAACACTGCACCACTGACCTAAAAGCAGTGGTCCCGTACTTCGACCTACCTCTCAAACAGTGAACAGCGCTCAAGCGAGCCTGCAACAGAGCATGAACAATGCGACCACCTTGTGCCTAAGTGGAAGGTGAGTGATGAGCTGAAGTGTGATTGTGGCCATAGGTCCCAGGTCATGGAACACATCACATCAACCTGCCCACTAAGATCAGTAGCCGGAGGCGCCTTATTTCTCCAGTTAGCATCTCAAGAGACCATTGAATGGATAACCAAACTAGCCATCATCATATAAGGTTTTCTTGCCATTTGAGACAAGAGTAGCATTTGGCCTGTATCCAGGCATTGCAGTCGTACTTTCATAGTGGCCAAATGTAATGATGGCTTTGGTTTATATCAGCATTGCATAGGCACATTCTTCTAATTTGCTTAGTAATGTTCAGGCAGATGGCTTGCTCTTTATTTATTCCCAAACTGAGGTTGGGTCAATTATTTGTTTACAAATTATTTATTATTTAAATCAAAATGGAGTTAAAATGATGGGCAGAGAATTTCAGATGAGCATACGCTTGTTATAAATGTAGTCGTGAAAATTAAAACCTATAATTTCTAGATGGGGCTCCTCATTGATGTTGTTGCTTGTGTTCAGAAACCAAGCGTATCAGAAAATTAGTTAATGAGCAGGATAATGAGGCCCTGTCCTCAAACTTGACTGGCCCTCCCGCTTGCAGGATTGGGAAGTCTTGTGGTGTCATGAATAACATCCCTGCCTGAGCCAGATGTTCCAAGTTGGAGTCCTACTCTTGGACTTGATGGCCATGGACAGTGCATTCATAATGTGGCCAAACAGGTTGATTATCAACCTGTAAATCCTTCCAATACGTCTATGACAGGCGGGGTCTCCAGGTCAGCCAGAAATGTGTGGTAGCTGCAGTGCAAAAGCCTCCCCGCATTTAAAGACACCTTGTGCAGGTCCTTGCCACAGGTTGTACTCCATGGCAAGTGTCCTACTCTCTTCAAAGAACTGCCAAAAGAAGAATCATGTAGCAATGGCAACAATAAACTGTTTTGCCAAATAATCAGATTGCTCTTACAAGTAAAGCTATTTTTTTTGTTTTGCCCAATTAATGCACAAAAGATGCGGCTTCACCACAGACCCTTTCAAATACAAATATACAGATCAAACACAAGGGGCTAGGAATTCCCCTAGGGTGGGTGGTTCAAAGCAAATGGTATCAGATTGATCCGTTCTATGTAGCATCTGATATTTAATATTAATGTCAATAGAACTCAATATCAGGCCCCCTGTGTAACAGACAGCTGATCCGATATTGTCCAATTTATGCCACTACCCTAGATCTGTTTCTACCCCAAGGAGTGTGTTAATACTGTGGTATTCATTAAAAATATGTGCAAAGCTGATGAAGATAGAAAATAAATAATGCCATCCTTTGTCAATATTGATGAACTTATTAACAGGATTACATATTAAAACTATGTAAATTTATTCTAAACTCCCAGAGACTGGCTGCTAAGTTTTGGCAGGACTCAACACTCAAAAAATCTTCCTCAAGGTTACTTAACAGTTACAGAGAAACTGGATACGAGCCCAATAACCCCCACAGACTGGGCTTCAGAGGGCTCAGTGGAGCTTTAAATGACAACACAGAGCTGCAGAGCGACAGTCTGCTTGTTTTGCACCAGTATGTTGATCAGATTAAATAGAGAACCAAATTGCCTCTGTCAGATTATATATTAGAACAGAATATGGGATGCTAGTGAGCATCTTGATCTATTCAAACAACACCTAGGGCAGAATTTTCCGTTTGGCGTGCGTGAGGTGGTGGGGGGTCGGTGAGCGTCCCGACGCCATTGTGACATTTCGCTGGGTGGGCGCGTGCGTGATGAAGTCCGACGCGCGCCCACCATTAAGTAACGGGCCACTTAAGGCCCTTTATTCTTCAATTGACGCCGATTTTTCGGCGCCCGTGCTATCTTTGGTTCAGCGCAATATGCAGGAGGGTAGGAGGGATTTGAATTAACCTCATCCATGGACGGGATAAGAGGGCTCAGTGGGGTCATTAATCTGTTCTGTGAAGTATTTATTGGTGAAAGTTTTTCAAACTTGCCTGTGTGATCTGCAGTACTTCAAAATGCATCCCAGCTGCTTTTTCTGGACTCTTAACCTTCAGGTCAGCACTCTGCAGTGAGGAATCTTTTCCGGGCCTGCTGGTTTCAGGAAGCCTTCCCTTAGCCTAGGTATGGGATCTGATCTGTCCACTAGAGGCAGCTCCTTTGAGGAGGAATGGAGGGCTAGAAGGGGGAGGAGGCCAGGAGTGCACATTCAGCCTCCAGGGAAGCCACTTTTGGGAGGACTGGTGTAGGCACAAGGGGCGCAGGGCCAAGAGGTGGACCAAGGTAGTAGAGGCCACAGAAGATGCCACTATCCTGCTGCCAGGGTATACAGACGGCAAAGCAGCTACCTCAATATATCTGACGTGCAGTGCCGAAGGTGGCTCCGTCTCTCAAGGGAGACAGTCAACTATATCTGTCAGATGATTGGGCCTGAGATCTCCCCTAACTGGACATCCCATGCCAGTGGCTCTGAAGGTCACAGCTGTCGTCAACTTCTATGCATCTGGCTCCTTCCAGTGGTCGGTGGGTGATCTTTGCGGTGTCTCTCAATCAGCTGTCCACACTTGTGTCAAGCAGGTCACAGACACTCTGTTCAGGCTTGCATTGACCTTCATCCACTTCCATTGGGACCAGGCAAGGCAGACACAGTGAGCCAGAGGCTTTGCAGCCATTGCTGGCTTCCGCTGCATCCAGGGTGCAATAGGCTGCACACATGTGGCCATCAAGGCGCCAGCAGGTGAGCCCGGTGCCTTCGTCAACAGGAAGGGCTTCCACTCCATGAACGTGCAGATAGTGTGTGACCACAGGATGCTGATTCTACAAGTCAGGCAGTTCTCACAACACCGACAGCCTCAGACACTCCCAGGACACTCCTGGGGCTCTTAAGTACTCCAGCCCGGCTGGATGGATGGCTGCTGGGTGACAAGGGCTATCCCCTCAGAAGGTGGCTCATGACGCCTCTCCACCATCCAAGAACAGAAGCTGAGCAGCGGTACAATAGGAGCCACATCTCCACAAGGGCTGTGGTGGAGAGAGGCATCAGGCTTCTCAAGATGCGCTTCCCGTGCCTGGACCATTCAGGAGCGCACTCCAGTACCCCCCAGATCGTGTCTCAGTGATAGTGGTTGCATGCTGCACTCTGCACAATCTGGCGCTGGAAAAGGGGACGCAGTAGACGATGAAGACGTTGATGCAGTGTCTGCGGTTGCACATGATGAGTCCAGCAGTGAGTCCGAGGATAAGCATGCACAGGGAAATGCTGAGGGGGTAAACGCTGACCCGGGCATACTCCAGGGAGCCTGGGACACCTGGGAGGCTTTAATCCAATGAACCTTCATCTAGCACACCACAGATGGACCTCCAGGACAAGCCTGGGCTGTAGGCTCCACACTCGACAACTAAGTGCAAAATCTGCCTGGTCAGCAGCACTAACTAAGGGTCTTGTACATAAGGCTGAATGTCCAACAAATCACTCATTACACTTTTCTTAAACATACACATGCAGAAGAATCGAGGCACCCTCAGCCTTTGTCACACATCTGGCATTTAATGTGTGAAGCAGAAGTTATCACAAATAAAAAACAATTGTGTAAACAATTAAAAAGAAATCATAAGGATCTAATCTCGGGTCAACACAAAAGCACCAGTGATAAACCCGTGGTGTGCCTAAGGTGCCTTATGTTAATGTTTCCGGGTGCTGAGTCTTGGTGCTGCCCTATCGCTGGGAGTGGCATCTGAGGCAGCCTGCTGACTCTGCTGTCCTGTTGGCCTCGATGACCTTGGCGGTTGTCCTCTTGCCCGTGGAGCCTGTGCTGGGCCCGCCTGGGAGGCACTGGCCAGTTCCACAGCTGGCATCTCCCCAGTCGTCGCAGCCTCACCGGATGCAATGGTTGCTGGGAGAGGGGCGGAGGAGCTGCCGCCCTCACTTGGAGCGCCCTGAGAGGAGCCTGCAGAGACGACAGGCAGCTGCCGCACTGACGTGAGGTCCCTGCTCACCGTGGATGGATGTGCAATGAGCTGGGAAGCTTGATGCCCACACGGTCTCCCACACTGGCACTGACCAGCTGAGGTCAATGCCGACGTGAGGGCTTGCTGGTCAGAGCGCATCCCCAGGAAGTCCTGACAGGGCTCCTGCAGGAGCCTCTCCACAAGACCTGCCACTGTCTCCATGGAGGATGCTTGGTGCTCGGACATATGGCTCATTGCTTCGGCAAGCGTCCGCATGGACTCCTTCACCATGGACACCATGCCAAGCATAGCCTCATGTATCTCCCTCAGATGCTCCTACACACCCGGCTGCATTTCCTGCAGCTGCTGCATCGCGGACGACTCCAGAGGCACATCATTAGGCACCGACTGAGCATGTGTCTGGTCCCCTGCAGTCCGCCCACTGCTGGCACCATGGACACTCTCTGTCTCTGCCAGCTCCTCCAACAACTGTGAAGTGGCCTCACCACTGTGCCCCAGGACATTAGCCATTGTTCTAATTCCCATCGAGGTGCTAGTATCTGCACTGGTGCCTGCCTCGCAGAAATGGTGAGACGCTGGTGAGACTTCAGGCCTCTCAGGTGTGAGAAGGGGTCTCTGCTGCTCCTCCTCCTGGCCCTGCTCTGACGATGCTGAAAGGAAGAACAAGGACAGTGGATCAGTTAGTGTGCAGACAATGACAAAGCTCATCCCTGTTCCCCAGGCTTATTATGCGCTCAACCTTCCATAACCAATGGTCCAGCAATGTCGCAACAATAACTAATTTAACAATCATCAGGGCTATGGCTGTTGGGAGGACAATGCTGACCTCACCATTGACCTTAAATACCTGGCTGTGCCACTCCGGCCTCACCTACACCAGTAGACCTGGGTGCATGGCACCTCTGCAGTTCAAGGGCTTCCTGCTCGAAGCAGCTTAGTATGGAGAGCTGTGCCTGGCCGCCTCCAGTCCTCACATGCTCGGCCGTGTTATGAACATTCCTCTCCTGAAAATGAGAGACGAGCATTGATTTGCACATGGACTCTGCTCGCGCACACCCCACACCAACCAGAGTGGGATATATCAGGCCTCCAGTGCCTCCTCACCCCGCTGCTGCTGATCACTCAGACAAAGATGCTAGGCCTGCGCCCCATCCCCCACTGTCCCCTTGGACACATGCTGCCTACATCACATTAGGAACCACACGGTATTTCCTTCCATAGCAAGGAGGTGCAAACACGTGCAGCGTAGAAGGCAGCAGATGGTTCGTTGCCACACCACCTTGAGGCTCCCCTTCCATCACCTCATCACCCTGACTAGGACTTGTCCTGGAGTTGTGAGGCTGCGCCTAGGTGCAGCTTCTTCAGGTTGCCCCCAAACCAGTCATGTGGAACTAAGATCAGCACATGCTGTGGGGGAAAACTCATCTCCTCATGACCCACTCAGGATGACCTCAGCATGGGCACTATCTGCTTGCCCATCCAGCAAGGGAAAAATGCCCTTAATGATTCAATGCAGTCACGACGCTAAGACTTGGTGGAGGGGGGGTCGGGGGGGTGTGGCCGCAGAGAATAAGGCTACCTGCTGGGTTAAATGCTGAACGCCAACATGGTACGGACACTACCAGGGCTCAACAAATCATTGAAGTGCTTGCGGCACTGTGTCCAGATGCCGCACCACATCGCGGGAGCTCACCACCTCCGCCACCTCCTCCCAGGTATGTTTCGTCATGTGCGGGAGTCTCCTCCTCCCATCCTGGGGGATCAATACCTTCCGCCATGCTGTCACCTCATCGCGGAGGGCAGCAAGGCACTCATCACGAAAAATGAGGGGCGCATTGGCCCCCCTCCCTTAGGTCTACCCTCCAGCCTGGCCTGCTCCACAGGCTTACCCTCCAGCCTGGCCTGCTCCACAGGCCTAACCTCCAGCCTGGCATGCTGATCCAAACCCCTCTGCTGCGGCCTGGAAATAGCCATTGTGAGCAGCCTACAAAAGGCTGCCAGGCCTTCTTTAAACAAGGTGCCGGGTTGCCATTGGACCCAGCAGTCTGTGCATGCCTGCCGCCTCCCACGCACTCTCGCTATCCACAGAAGTCGGGATATACGCTGGGTATATTATTGCTTCAGAGTAAACCAGAGAAAAGTAGTACAGGTACTTGGGAATGTGAATAGGAACCAATGAAAGATAAATCTGAAACCGGTATCAGGAAGAATTGCCAGACACAGTTGCCACTGGAGTTGATCAAGGCACAATTGGATGCAGTGTGAAGACTTAAAATACAAAGAGGGATAATCGTTGATTATCTGAATGCTTAGCAATTTAAAAGTAGATCCTTACATTACTTAAATTGTTTAAAATAATGAACTCTTCAGTTAAATGAGAAATATTCTCCCTGTGTGGTTGATCATGTTGAGAGGGAGGGGTTCCTTCGCATTCTGTGTTTTTGCACATTTGGGATGGCAACAGGCTTTTTATTGCTGGTCCCTGTTCTTGTTTTCTGCTCCTCATGGATGGGATTTCACCCTTTCTGTTCATTCTGGGGTCGGGGTGTTTCTACACTGTGCTGCCAATTCTGATGGAAGTGCCCCACTTTGGCAGAATGAGAGCGTACCTCAACTGGAATTTAGCACAGGTCTGGGCCTATTGAATCTCCCACTGGTAGAGGCCAAATGATAATTGATCCCAAAGGGACAGATTACCATTACAAAGAGGCTCTGATGCTCCCTCTGGGAAATATTGAAGAAATTGATACTTCTCTCTGCGTTCCAATCCGGGTTTTGGACTCCCTCCCTTGGAATGGCCGGCTGCTGCTCTATGTTCCCAGTGGCAGCAAACGGCCTCAACATTTGAATGATTCCATTCCCCGGGATTTGGGATGGTGCCATTGGTAAGGAGCTGGCAGAAGCCTGGCCACACCACACCCCACCACTTGCCCGCCCTCTCACATGGTTCACAGAAATTTTAGCTTCTCATGTCAAAATAAGCTTTCAAATTAAACAGCATCTTTAACCAGTGTGTGGTTAGAACATGGAACTTGCTACCACATATCTTTCATTCCAGAAAACCTGGTGGCGAAAGATAGAATTGGAGTCAACCTTTACAGCATTTTTATAAGATTTAATTTAGAAAGATATACATTACAAACGTGAACCTCCAACCACAACAGTTTCATTCTGCTCCTATATATAGTGAATCCCCAGTTAATGCCATCCAACTGCATGCAACTAACAACATGGAGCAATTGAGGAAACTAGTACTGATGCATTTAAGGGGAAGCTAACTAAGCCCAAAGGAACAGAAGGATGAGTTGATAAGTTTAGATGAAGTAGGATGGGAGGAGGATGGTGTGGAACATAAATACCAACGTGGGCTGGTTGAGCCTGCCGTACATTCTATATAAATAAAAGAATTACATATTTTACAACAACTTGATTAAATTTATCCCTTACAGACCAGGATTTTCCGTGCCCACCGGCATTGGGTGGGCTCGATGGCATGAGTGGACAATATGGCATGATTGGTTTCACGACAGTGTGAAACCAGTTCCCAATTATCAGCTCAGCCCCGCCGATGGTGGGCCACGTTCTCCACCATCGAGAACCTCATTGTAATACATCAGCATATCATCATAAGGCCAGGCCGCTGAAATCATCCTCCCCCACTGGACTGTCTGCCCATGTCGGCGGGAAAACTCGCTGGTGTAGAACACTCGACAAGTGTAACATGTAGAAGTTGGGACTACCAGGGCCTTGCTCACATCACAGACATTCAAGGAGTAGAAGGTGCTGGAACCCGACAGCAACGGCACACTGGAGGACTGTCCATGACCTGTTGGGTGGATTCTCATGGACATGGCTCTGCTGCGAAGCAGCTGACTGAAGTTGGAAATTCACTGTTGATGGTCACAATGGATGATGGTCAAGGGGGTGGGAGAGGAAGGTCTAGGTTTGGCTGGGAGAGGAAGAGGTGTGGGGGGGCGGGGTGGGAAGTTGGGAGGGGGGAATGTATGTGCCGCGGGTGTGAGGTTGGGAGGGGGGAATGATGGTGTTGGGGGAGGTGAGGTTGTTTGAGGGAATGAAGTTGTTGGGGGTGAGGTTGGGAGGGCTGAATGAAGGTGTCAGGGGAGATTGTGAGGGAGGAAGAATGGGTGGTGGAGGGGGTAATGGGAGACGAGACAGCAACTGGGGGGTGTAAGGAAGGGTGTAAGGTGTAAGGGAAGGAGTGGAGATAGGAGAAGGAGTGTGGAGAGGGGAGGGTTTCCGGGGGAGGAAGGAATCTGGGGAGGGGAGGGTGTCTGGGGGAAGGAAGGGGTGCGGAGAGGGGAGGGTGCCTGGAGGGAGGAAAAGGTGCAGAGAGGGGAGTGTGCCCAGAGGGAGGAAGGGGTGCAGAGAGAGGAGGGAGTAAGGGTGGAGGAAGTAAAATTGGAGGAAGGAGTCAGGAAGGGGGAAAAGGTAGAAGAGGTAAGGCTGGAGGAAGGAATTGGGCGGGTGGAGGGACTAAGCAGGAAGGGAGCCTGAGGAGGGAGTGGGTGGATGGGGAAGGGGTATACGAAATAAGGTAAATGAGTTTGTGGCGCAGATTGAAATTGGCAGGTCCGATGTGGTGGGCATCACGGAGACATGGCTGCAGGGGGATCAGGACTGGGAGCTTAATATCCAAGGATATACATCCAATCGAAAAGATAGGCAGGTAGGCAGAGGGGGTGGGGTTGCTTTGTTAGTAAGAAATTAAATTAAATTGCTAGCAAGAAATGATGTAGGGTCAGATGATATAGAATCTGTGTGGGTAGAGTTGAGGAACCGCAAAGGTAAAAAAACCATAATGGGAGTTATGTACAGGCCTCCGAACAGTAGTCAGGATGTGGGGCACAAGATACACCAGGAGATAGAAAAGGTGTGTAAGAAAGACAAGGTTACAGTGATCATGGGGGATTTCAATATGCAGGCAGACTGGGAAAATCAGATTGGTAGTGGATCCCAAGAAAAGGAATTTGTGGAATGTCTATGAGATGGCTTTTTGGAGCAGCTTGTGGTGGAGCCCACTAGGAAACAGGCAAATCTAGATTAAGTGATGTGTAATGAGGCAGATTTGATAAGGGAGCTTAAGGTAAAGGAACCCTTATGTGGAAGTGACCATTATAATATAGAATTTACCCTGCAATTTGAGAGGAAAAAGCTGGAATCAGATGTAACGGTATTACAGTTGAATAAAGGCAACTACAGAGGCATGAGGGCGGAGCTGGCCAGAATTGACTGGGAGATGAGCCTAGCAGGAAAGACAGTGGAACAGCAATGGCAGGTGTTTCTGGGAGTAATTTGGGAGACACAGCAAAAATTCATCCCTAAGAAGAAGAAGCATACTAAAGGGAGGACGAGGCAACCATGGCTGACAAGGGAAGTCAGGGACAGCATAAAAGCTAAAGAGAAAGCATACAATGTGGCGAAGAGCAGTGGGAAACCAGGGGATTGGGAAGCCTACAAAGACCAACAGAGGACAAATAAAAAAGAAATAAAGAAGGAGGAGATTATATATGAGGGAAAACTAGCCAGTAATATAAAAGAAGATTGCAAGAGTTTTTTAGATAATATAAAGGGTAAGAGAGAGGCAAAAGTGGATATTGGGCTGCTGGAAAATGACACTGGAGAAGTAGTAGTGGGGAACAAAGAAATAGCGGAGGAGCTGAATAGGTACTTTGCGCCAGTCTTCACGGTGGAAGACATGAGTAACATCCCCAAAGTTCAAGAGAGCCAGGAGGCAGAGGTGAGTATGGTGGCCATTACCAAGGAGAAGGCGCTGGGAAAACTGAAAGGTCTGAAGGTGGATAAATCACCTGGACCAGATGGATTACACCCCAGAGTTCTGAAGGAGATAGCTGATGTGATAGTGGAGGCGTTAGTGGTGATCTTACAGGAATCAGTGGAGTCAGGGAGGGTCCCAGAGGATTGGAAAACCTCTAATGTAATCCCCCTGTTTAATAAGAGAGTGAGGCAAAAGATGGGAAATTACAGGCCGAATAGCCTGACCTCGGTTGTTGGTAAGATTTTACAGTCCATTTTTAAGGATGAGATTTCAGAATACTTGGAAGTGCATGGTAAAATCAGGCAAAGTCAGCATGGTTTCATCAAGGGGAGGTCATACCTGACAAATCTGTTAGAATTCTTTGAGGAGGTAATGAGTAGGTTAGACAAAGCAGAGCCAATGGATGTTATCTACTTGGATTTCCAGAAGGCCTTTGACAAGGTGCCACACAGGAGGCTGCTCAGTAAGATAAGAGCCCATGTGTTAGAGGCAAGGTACTAGCATGGATAGAAGATTGGCTGTCTGGCAGGAGGCAGAGAGTGGGGATAAGGGGGTCCTTCTCAGGATGGTGGTCGGTGACTAGTGGAGTTCCGTAGGGTTCAGTATTGGGACCACAACTTTTTACTTTATACGTTAATGATCTAGATGAAGGAACTGAGGGCATCCTGGCTAAATTTGCAGATGATACAAAGATAGGTGGAGGGACAGGTAATATTGAGGCAGCGGGGAGGCTGCAGAAGGCTTTGGACAGGTTAGGAGAATGGGCAAAGAAGTGGCAGATGGAATATAATTTGGGGAAGTGTGAGGTCATGCACTTTGGTAGGAAGAATAGAGGCATAGACTATTTTGTAAATGAGGAGAGAATTCAGAAATCTGGAGTGCAAAGGGACTTGGGAGTCCTAGTCCAAGATTCTCTTAAGGTTAACTTGCAGGTTTGAGTTGGTAGTTAGGAAGGCAAATGCAATGTTGGCATTTATTTTGAGAGGACTAGAATATAAAAGCGGGCATGTGCTGATGAGGCTTTATAAGGCTCTGGTCAGACCACATTTAGAATATTGTGAGCAATATTGGGCCCCATATCTCAGGAAGGATGTGCTGGCTCTGGCGACAGTCCAGAGGAGGTTCACGAGAATGATCCCAGGAATGAAAAGATTAACATATGAGGAACTTTTGAGGACTCTGGGTCTATACTCGATGGAGTTTAGAAGGATAAGGGGGGATCTGATTGAAACTTACAGGATACTGAAAGGGCTGGATAGAGTGGATGTGGGGAAGATGTTTCCATTAGTAGGAAAGACTAGGACCCGAGGGTACAGCCTCAGAGTAAAGGGAAGACTTTTTAGAACAGAGATGAGGAGAAACTTCTTTAGCCAGAGAGTGGTGAATCTATGGAATTCTTTGCCACAGCAGGCTGTGGAGGCCAGGTCATTGAGTGTATTTAAGACCGAGATAGATAGGTTCTTGATTGGTAAGGGGATCAAAGGTTATGGGGAGACAGCAGGAGAATTGGGTCGAGAAACATTTCAGCCATGATTGAATGGCGGAGCAGACTCAATGGGCCAAATGGCCTAATTTCTGCTCCTATGTCTTATGGTCTTATGGTCTAATGGGTTCAATGTTGTTTTGTTTGAGGGTTAAGCAAGTTGGTGGTATTGTAATAGGGGAGGTGGAAGGTGATGCTGGCGGGGGGGGTCAACTGTGATGGGGGAAAGGAAATGGGTGACGGGGGGAGGGGAAATGATGGGGGAGCTGACGATAAAGCAAATCCAGACCACGTTGTCCAAATCGAAAGTGAAACGAGAGTCGTGGTGGGTGAGATCAGGTGCTGCATGGGAGTGTGATCAGTGGTGGGCGGAGATGCAGGTTAGTTCAGATGGACAACTGAAAGTGAACCCCAGCAGGCAGCATTGAAAATGCTCAGGACTAATTTCTGCTCCTATGTCTTATGGTGAGTGTGAAATGTGAAGGCTCTGCGTGTGTGGGAGAGTGTTTACATGAGGCTCCGAAAGGCCCTGCCACATGCACACTTTACCCTCCAGAATTACTTGTGGGCCTTCTGCTCCCTCTGCGGTGACAGACGACGAGGTTGAGGGGCTCACAGGCAAAGGGGACTCGGAGGGAGTGAACAGCATCTGTGATTCCTGACTGGATGACCCAGGGGTGTTCAGCTGCCGCTCCTCCTCCCTTTGGGTGCCCGAGGGCCCTGGCCTGGCTCCTTGAGGGGAAGGACCACCTGGAGTGACATCAAGGTGCACCGTTTCCCTCTCGCATTGCCAAAGCAGGAACTCACCCATGGCTCCTGCGATGGAGTGCAGGTCTGTGCACATCTCTGTGTTCTGCTGGACCAGGGAAGCCATCCTCCCCATGGAGACCTCCAGATGTGCACATGTGGGCCCCACTGCATCAGAGAGCAGGCAGACGCACTACATCGTCTCGTGTGCCACTCCATTAGGGCTTCCAACAGCTCTGTATGATGTTCCCACACCTTCTGCTGACTCTCCAGGATGAGTTGGAAAGCCAAACCGATTCGGACCTCAGAGATGCTTGATCCCCAGCAGTCCTCCAAGTGCTGGGGAGCTCGGCCAAACCTGCCTCCTCCTGCTGTGGACATCTGTCCATGTGGTGACCACCAGATTGTGAACCCGAGCCTGCTCTAGATCTAGATCCCACTGAGGGTGTGTGTCTCTGTGCTGGTGGAGAGTGTGGGTAAGCTCTGTGACGGGTCTTCCAGGCTGCTTATTTCCATCTGGAGGAGATGTCCTCTTGACTGCAGATGAGGATATGGATGGAGCTGAGGGAGTGGGTGGCTGAGGGGGTTGGTCCCTTGGCAGAGCTCCCTGTGAACCTAAGTAGAGATAATTAATGCATGGCAGCAGACAAAATCAGGAGAGAGAGCACTCACAGTTACGTTGAGAGTGGGATGATGTGGTGCAGGATCCTCAGGTGAGTGTTCGTCGCCAATCTCACTGTCACTGCAGGCACGGTCCACATCCTCACGAGTCAGCGCGATGGCACAATCCTCAAAGTGAGCGAGGGACCTAATGTGGGCCACTCCACCCCCAATCTGGGACCTCTTCCTGTTGTTGTGAGCAGGCTTCTCCTGCTTGGGGACAGATGGAGAGAATGTGAGCAGGACCCATGGCACAGTGTGGAATGTTTGTGCGGTAAGTGAAACAATGGACGGGATGGGGATGCAATCTCGAGAGGATATGAGCCTAATGGAGATGTGAGAGTGTGTGTGAGAGTTAGTGGTGTTGACCCATGAGGTGTGAGATCCCTGTGGATGTGTAATGGGTTTGAGTGTGCGAGTTGAGATGATGAGAAGAATGAGTTACCCTGGCGGAACAGATGAGACCATTCATCCTGTAGCAGCACTGGGGGCTGTCCTCTTTTACAGGGCATTGGTGCTGACCACCGCTGCCACCACCTGCCATGCTGGATTGGTGATGCCATTGGCCATCCTGTGGCCAGAGCGGGGGTAGAGGGCAGCACGGCGGGCCTCCACTGTGTCCAAATGGCATTCCAGTGACACGTTATTAAACCTGGGGAGGCTGCTGTCTTTTTGCCTTTTGTGGACATCTTCCCTGCAGTAGTGTGGGCTGGAAGCACTGAGATGTATGTGTTCGGCTTGACTTTAAACATGGTGTCTGGCATGCTGAAGCAGCAAGGTGATGGAGTGGTGGGCAAATGAGATCATTCTTCAGCAAGAATGGATTGCTCCTTGAGACTGCTGAAAAATTGATTAAAAGATCTAAGGGTATAAACTGGGATACCAATTTAGCACTAGGATGTCCTGCACCTAATCTGCCCATTTTTTTAGGTGTCCTGCATGGTCTATCACAGGTTGAAAGCCTGCTTTACAAATTAATTATCAATGAGCAGAGCAGCTTCACCGAAGACATTCCTCAATCCTTCACACTGCCCCAGCTGTGAACTCATATCACCCTGTAACTGCTTTCAGCCCTACAACAATCTGAGAATACTGCATGCCTCCAACTCTGGCTTCTTGTGCATTATTCAGCTGTTGAATCATAAACTCAGGAATTTAATTTGTGACCTCTTTCTTCTCCTTTAAGAGTTTTCTTAATTGACCAAGCTTTTGATCACCTATCCTACTATCTCACTCTTTGCCTCAATCTCAATTTTTGTCTGATTACACTTATGAAGACAGGGCCAACAGGCTGACTATGAGTTCAGAGAAGTGTTTGTTATGCGGAAACTGGATGGGTGCAATACTTGCTAATTATATTGATACTTGTTAATTGCAGCAAAACTGCTGAATTGAATAGAGTAGTTTGAATTGAATAGGACTGTCAATCGAAACAAACTGGTTGAATTCAATGGAGGCGGGTAATCACAGCGGGACAGGAAGAATTCCTTATATGGCAAGGGCAATGGAAGACAATTTGGGAAAACTCTAAACAACCAATATTCGATCATTCTTTCAACTAACGAATCTGCAAACAGAAGATAATTGTGCATGAGCTATTTCACAAATTGTATTCTGTATGTAAACCCCTGAAAAGTCATGAAAGAAGGTAGAAGATACATATTGACGGGAAGAGTCCTCGTGAACCAAGCAGGAATATCTTGGTCAAAGATCACTCCTCATGCGATCTATAGTCATCTCAGATTGACCACCTGAGGGATAACTGTACGATTTAATTGGAATTGTTTTGTTTAAAATTGTCAATAAAGCTGTTGGATTCAGTGTGAGATTATGTCATTCGTAATTCTTGTTCTCAGAATTTAAGAAATAAATTCACCTACAGTCTTCTATAAAGCACCTTTGGCTATATTTTTCTACATCAAAGACAGAGATAAATGTACATTATTGTTGTTGATGGTCACTGGCAACTGGTCAGAGAATTTCTGAGCCTTGTTGATAAAGATAATGGGTGGGACCCAGACAAACAAGATTAAAATTGTGGCACAATTTCTTAGGTATCATCATTACATACTTGGTGATTCACATATATTGATGGGATAGCAGTCAAACATCTTAAAATGACAGATGTTATTTATTCACAGGGAAAATAAACACAGCTGGGGCTGCAGTCTATTACTTCAATTACCTAAACAATAAGGAAGATCAATTGAATTTAAATTGCATCCATCATTTCATGTTTTGTTCCCATTAACACCCTGTGCAGCTATATGGAGACAGATTCATCAGCTGATATGTAAACAATATTAGAACTATAATGTCATAATAAGTCATTGAAGTAGATGCAATCATTCAAGTTGCACATAAATAATATGGTTAGGATTTTAGTTTGATGACAAAAGTGCAGCAACATTTCTAATTTTCAGCTCTGTTATTTTCACAATAGAAATTAAGATAAATCATGCTATTTTATAATTTATAAAAGAGCATACTATTTTACATCATCTGCGGACAGGAATACAGTTAACGTTTCGAGTCCGTATGACTCTTCATCAGAACTAAGGAAATGTAGAAATGTGGTGAAATATAAGCTGATTGAGGGGCGTGGGACAAGTAGAGCTGTGTAGAAGCGTAGAAGGCCAGTGATAGGTGGAGGCAAAGAAGAGATTGCCAAAGATGTCATAGACAAAAGGACAAGGGGGTATTAGCTAAGGAATGTGCTAATGGTGACATTAAGGGTAGAAAACCCACTACAGCCCTCTATCCAGCTCTACCTGTCCCACCCCCTCAATCAGCTTATATTTCACCTCATTTCTATATTTCCTTAGTTCTGATGAAGAGTCATATGGATTCGAAACGTTAAATGTGTTCCTCTCCGCAGATGCTGTCAGACCTGCTGAGTTTTTCCAGCTATTTTTGCTTACGTTTCAGATTTCCAGAATCTGCAGTATTTTGCTTTTAGTATACTATTTTACATATCATTGAGTTGTACTTTTTAATGTAGCAGTTATTGGAGCAAGCACTAATACAATGAATGCTATTTTTTAAAAAAACCTGAAGCAAACAGAAAATACTGGTCAGTCAGAATGAGTCTGTCAGCATCGTTTTTTAACTTATTTTAATAGTAGTACAGGACACTTCACGATAAAGTAGGCCAAGGCAGGAAATAGTTGGGCAGGGATGCACAAGGATTGATGAAGAGTTTGCATGCTCAAACTCTCAGAGACCTGGTAACAGTCTGATGAATCTGTGCTGCACTCCTTCCACTGCCAGTACAACCTTTCCAAGGTGTGGTTCTCAGAACTGTACACAGTCCTCCAGATGCAATCTAACCATGGCTTTGTATAGTTGTAGAAAACACTCCCTTTACATTTTAGCCTTCTGGATCTATAAGATAGCATTTTATTACCCTTTTTAATTAATGTTTGCATCTGACAATCATATCTTAATAAAATCGCAGAATGCTGGAAATACTCAGCAGGTCTGGCAGCACCTGTGGAGAGAGGAACAAAGTTAGCATTTTGGCTTGGTGAGCCTTCATCAGAATTATGTCTTAACAATCTGTGTATGTGGACCCCTAAATCTCTTTAAGAAACCTTAGAGCGAGGCCTTGTCTTTGATGCGGAAGATCCCATAGCACTATTTCAAGAAGAGCAGATTTCTCCTTGGTATGCTGGCCAATATTTATCATTCAGCCTACATTGTTGACATCACATTATTTGGTTATTATGATCTTTCTGCTTGTGGGAGTTCGCAGTGCATAGGCTAGCTACCATGTTTCCCACAATACAACAACTGCCCTGCAACAATACTTCACTGACTGCTACAACCTCATTGGAACATTCTGAGGTTGTGAAAGGTGCTACATAAATGCAATCCTTTCTTTCTTCCTCTCCGTCTGACCTGCTGAGTGTTTCCGCAATTTTCCATTTATGCTCAGGGACTAACAGCCCTCCAACCCGGGCCAGATATTTATCTATTTTGAAGAAGTTGCTTATTCAGCTTCCATCAGAATCAGAGCTTCCTGCAGTCGCAGGTACTCCAGTGAGAAACGCAGTGTTAATGCTCTGAATTTGTTCGACAAAGAGCAGCCTAATTATCTTCTTAGTACTCATTATCATTGAGCTCACGGATGATCAAGCATAGCATTCCAACAGTAAGAAATCCTTATTCAAACACTACACGAAGGAGGAATATAACTAGAATAAAAATCACCATCGCCAAACACAAAATAAAAATGGCCAGAAGCATTTACAATCAAAAATTACTTTAGAATAACAAAAATATGTAAAGTATGTAATCATAGTGATTAAAAATCTTTAATAAAACATCAGTACAATGATGGAAACTCAATGGGTGTAGGTTTCAATGGCGCATGTCAACAGGAAAGCTAGCAGCTAATTTAGGTGTCAGCCATGGGTCAGTGGTAGCATTCTTGCCTTTGGGTAGAATTTTTCACTTGGCATGCAGGTGTGTGCCCAACACACTTGAGCGTGAAATAGTGCGCGGTGACATCGGGCGAGTGTCCCGAAGTCAGTCGGCAGGCGCATGCACGTGAGAGTCGGCAGCCCACCCGACAACATTAAGGGCTAGGAAGCCCATTAACGGCGCAATTAACTGGGATTTTTTGCGGCTCGTCCAACGTTACAGTTGGCGGGAGAGCGAATCAGCCAGGTGGCCTTTGCATTTTACAGGAAACTTCATCCAAGGGCGGGATGAAGTTTCCTTTATTAAGTAAAAAAAAATCTACGCACAGAATGTTTATAACGTCCATGCTCAGGTGATGGCTTGTGTTGTGTGGACATTTTTTTCCTGGATTTAAAGATCTTTATTTGATACTTTTGAAGTCTTCAGCTCCCTGAGGCAGCTCTCTGCCTTCAGGGAGCTCTCTGTGAATGCTCCCCTGCGCCTACACTGATTTCAGTGCTGGCCCTCCTCCCGTCCCCAACCCCGTTAGTTGGCCAGCCAGCGTGAAATTGCGGCCAGGGGTATGGCGATCGCTAGCCGCTTCCGGGCACGCTGACCATGCCCGCAAACCGAGCTCAGAATCCTGCCCCCTGAGTCTGAATTGCATAAGCTTTTATCGCACTCCAGGGATTGGAGTACATAATCTAGCCCAATACTTCAGTGCGCTGGAAACCTGAAATACAAATTGCTGGAAAAACTCAGCATGTCGGGCAGCATCTGTGGAGAGAAACAGGGTTTTCAGGTCGACCTGACCTTTCATCAGAATTGAATTACAGCTTAGCCTGACACAGGTAGGTATGAACTACCTCCTCTAAACTATCTCATTATGTATTAGAGATCCAATTGGTGTGTTACTGTAGTTTTAACAAAAGGGCTTTGACTCTTGTTCATAAAGCCTAAATTGGAAAGGAACAATTCTGGTATTTCATTAATTTACTACTTCATGACAATCTCACAGAAACAGTCTGTGATAAAAGCCTTCAGAATGAGTTCTAACAATCATTTTTTTTCATTCATTCACGGGATGTGTGCTTCGCTGGCTGGGCCAGCATTTATTGCCCATCCCTAGTTGCCCTTGAGAAGGTGGTGGTGAGCTGCCTTCTTGAACCACTGCGGTCCCTGTGGTGTAGGTACACCCACAGTATTGTTAGGAGGGAGTTCCAGGGTTTTGACCCAGCGACAGTGAAGGAACAGTGATATATTTCCAAGTCAGGATGGTGAGGGGAACTTCCAGGTGGTGGTGTTCCCATCTGCCTGCTGCCCTTGTAGATGGTAGTGGTCGTGGGTTTGGAAGGTGCTGTCTAAGGAGCCTTGGTGAAAGCCTGCGGTGCATCTTGTAGATGGTACACACTGCTGCTATGTGTGTCTGTGGTGGGGGGAGTGAGTGCTTGCGGATGTGGTGCCAATCAAGTGGGCTGCTTTGTCCTGGATGGTGTCCAACTTCTTGAGTGTTGTTGGAGCTACACTCATCCAGGCAAGTGGAGAGTATTCCAACACACTCCTGACTTATGCCTTGTAGCTGGTGGACAGGCTTTGGGGCGTAAGGAGGTGAGTTACTTGTCACAGGATTCCTAATCTCTGACCTGCTTTTGTAGACACAGTATTTATATGGCTAGTCCAGTTCAGTTTCTGGTCAATGCTAACACCCAGGATGTTGATAGTGGGAGATTCAGTGACGGTAATGCCATTGAACATCAAGGTGTAATGGTTAGATTCTTTCTTGGTGGAGATGATCATTGCTTGTCACTTGTATGACATGAATGTTACTTGCCACATGTCAGCCCAAGCCTGGATATTGTCCAGGTCTTGCTGCATTAGGACATGGACTGCTTCAGTATCTGAAGAGTCGTGAATGGTGCTGAACATTGTGCAATCATCAGCAAACATTCCCAATTCTGACCTTATGATGGAAGGAAGGTCATTGCTGAAGCAGCTGAAGATGGTTGCGCCGAGGTCAATACCCTGAGGAAGTCCTGGAGTGATGTTCTGGAGCTGAGATGACTGACCTCCAACAACTAGAACCATTTTCCTTTGTATTAGGTATGACTCCAACCAGACTCCTCCTGATTCCCATTGACTTCAGTTTTGCTAGGACTCCTTGATGCCACACTCGGTCAAATGCGGCCTTGGTGTCAAGGGCAGTCACTCTCACCTCACCTCGGGAGTTCAGCTCTTTTCTCCATGTTTGTACCAAGGTTGTAATGAGGTCAGGAGCTGATAGGCCCTGGTGGAATCCAAACTGGGCATCGATGAGCAGGTTATTGCTAAGCAAGTGCCACTTGTTAGTCCTGTGATGACCTCTTTCATTACTTTACTAATAATCGAGATGGGGCGGTAATTGGCCGGGTTGGATTTGTCCTGCTTTATGTGTACACGAGATACCTGGGCAATTTTCCACATTGCTGGGTAGATGCCAATGTTGTAGCTGTACTAGAACAGCTTGGCTAGGGGCATGGCAGGTTCTGGAGCACAAGCCTTCAGTATGATTGCTGGAATATTGTCTGGGCCAATAGCCTTGTTGTGGACAAGGAGTGAATGGTTTTGAATAGATTAATGTGAGCAATCTGTGAGAAGGAATCTGACTGCCTGAGGGCATCAGAAGTTGAAAACAGTCAGATATCTCTGCCTTATCTCTCATATCAGTTTTGTGCTGCACAACCACTTCCACCTGAAAGTAATTACACAATATGATGTGGCTGTATCCGCTCTGCAATCCTATCCACTTACTGTATATCATGGAGCAGATTTAATAGCAGAGGTCAAAACAAAATAGGCGTATTTTTTTATAACCACTTGGTAGCACAGAACTTGAGTATTGCTGAAAACAGAGACATGCTGTCAAAGCTATTCATCTTTCACTCATCAGGACAGATTCAGAAGAATACCAAATTTCAAACAGAACAACAATTTATACTGCATGAGAAGAGGGTGCTGATTTGTTGGCAAATGGACTCTAATTGGTAGAGGTGTTTCACAGAGAATGCACCATGGGACAGTTAACTGCCAAGCTTTTGTTTAAATTCAAACCAGGCAGGTCTACTTTGATTGGTCAAGGCATTGCCATGGGGAATGAACCAGGGAATGGCTGTCCTCCAAGCTTTTATTTAGTTAAAAAAAGTGGAATGCATGGGCATTTTCTTTCTGTCTGCAAAGGACAGGGCCCTGTGTATGATTTCTTCATTTGTAAATGAGCCACAACAATCAGATGTTTCAAAGCATTTACTGCCAATGAAGTAGTTTTGAAGTTCAGTCACTGTTCTAAAGTTGGAAATGTGACAGCATACTTTCACACAGCAAGCTCCCACGAACAGCATCATTGACATCTATTCCTCAATTCGATGTCTACTCAGTGTTGCAAGCTTCTCCTCTGGGTCTTCAGGTGAGTGATAGGCTGATTCTCAACCTGCAGATCTTTGGGCACATTAGGAAGGGCATCACATCAAGTATTGGAATCTGGAAAGAAGGATTTGCTTCCTTGTTTTTCTTTCTCCACAGCTGCGCTGCCTCATCATTAAAATGTTGTGATTCAAAGCGTGAAGCAGCTTGATGGACAAGTTGCCACCATTTTGAACAATTTGTAACAAGCTCCTGCCAGTCAGTAATGTTAATACTGCCGAGCTTCAAGGAGAGCTTCGCAGGGTTTTCTTTGTCCCTACCCAGAATGTTGGCCATTTGAGAGTTGAGAAAGCAGGATCTGGTGAGTGGAGGCAGTTTGGCCATTCGGCCACAGTGTTCGGTCCATCACAGTTGATTTTGAAGGCGTTTTGCCTCAGTGCTTCTGGAGCTGGCTTTAAGAAGGACGCTAGCATTTGTTCGATGGTCTTCCCATGAAAACTGGAGGATGAGATGGAGGCATGGCTGGTGGAATTTCTCTAGCGCTTTTATGTATTGCTGATATGTAGTCCAGTTCTCACTGCAGTACAGGAGTGTGGTGATGACAATTGATTTATACACTAGAGGCTGAACTTTATGTCCCGTGAGCGGGCACGTGCCTGATCCGATCGGGTATAAAATCACGTGAGAAGACTTTGGGTGAGCACCCCAATGTCATCGCGCACTTGATATTTCGCTTGGCTGTCACACACAAAAGTTGGAAGCACGCCCGCAGACAAATAAAAGGGTAATTAAGCCCATTAACGGCACAATTGTCTCCGATTTTTCGTGGCCCATCCAACTTCATGGTTGGCAGTCGGGCGAGTTGGCCTTTACATTTTTCATCAAACCTCATCCAAGAGCGGGATGAGATTTCTGTCATGAAATAAAATAAAAATAAATATCTGTGGACAGTGTTTTTATCAGCTATATTTTCAGGTTGTGATGATTGTGATGAATGGACACTTTGTTGCAGCCTTTTAAACCTTTAATTGAGCGTTTTCAGGTATGCAGCTCCCTGAGGCAGCTGCCTGCCTTCAGGGAACTCTCTCGCACCACTCGCCCGCGGTGACATCATCGCCTGCCCTCTCCCCGCCCCCACCCTGGCAGCGCTGAGCTTCTCAGTGCATGTTTCACGCTGGCTGCCCGTTAATTGGCCAGCCGGTGTGAAATCGCGGTTGGGGACTGATCGCAGTCGGGGGCCTGTTTCCCGGCCGCTCCCAGGCCTCCCGATTGCACGCCACTGCCAAGGGTAAAATTCAGGCCCAGGGCTTTTGTTGACTCGTGGAGGCCTTTGTTGTCAAACGCTTGCTGTCATAGTTTGTAGCAGGTTGAGCTGGCACTGCTGATCCGGTGTTGGATCTCCTTGTTAGTCGTAGTCTTTTGAGACATGTGTCTGCCAAGGTATGGGAAATGTTCAACATATTCCATATTCTCTCCTTCAGCATATATGGGAGGCGAAATATTTGGCTGACCAGGTGTGGGTTGATATATGAGTTTTATTTTGGCAACATTCAAGGGCAGACTGAAATTCTTGAATGCAGAATCGCAGAGATCGAGAGTGGCTTGAAAATCTGGTGCAGAGTGGGCAGCAGTACTACTGTCATCCGCAAACTGTAGCTCATCTATATCTTTGGTGGTCAGTTTATATTTTGCATGGAGGTGACTGAGGTGGTAGAGCTTTCCATCTAGAACAGTATTTAATACTTAGACAAGAGGCCGGGTGATCTTTGATAAGGTGGATAGTCACTGTCAGGTAGGTTGCAAATAGAATGGGAGCTATCACACAGCCTTGCTTGGTCCTGTCTGGATTTAGAAGGCACCTGTTTCAGATCACCCACTTGACAGGTGCAGTCACATCATCATGAAGCTATTGCAGGATTGTGGTGAAGTTTCATGGACATCCAAATATTTGGAGCACAATCCACAGAGCCTCATGATTTACTGAGTCAAGTGCTTTGGTCAGGTTAATGGGTGCAAAGAAGAGTTCCAAAAAAGGTGTTGTTCTCGACATTTTTCTTGGATTTTTCTGTCAACGAAGACCATGGCAGAGGTTCCTCTGGAAGGCCTAAAGCCTCACTGTGTCCTGGAAGGATTTCCTCAGCCACAGGAAGTGGATATTCAGGGGAATGTGTGCCAGGATTTTCCCAGCTTTGGGCAATAGGAAAAGACCGCGATAGTTTCCAAAACTAGATTTATCTCCTTTCTTGAAGATACAATTTCCACCTTCCTGGGGCAGGATTTGGACCTTGTTGGGCGGGCTCGGCAAGGGCGGGCACTGGTGGTTGGGAAGCGGACTGCTGCCCGCGATTGAGACTGGGAGGCTGGAAGATTGAGGTGGGCCAATTCAGGCCAGTGGGACGGGAGCGAACTTCATGTAAGGTTGGGCAGGCAGCAAAAAATTTAAGTTAATTGGTACTTTAATGGGTTTAATAGGCCTTTTAATTGTTGGGTATGCTGCCAATTCCCGCGCGCGTCCGCTGACTGAAATAGCGTGTGACTGTGCATTGACGTTGGGACGCTTGCCCGACGTCAATGCGCATCATTTCATGCTCGAGCAGGTTGAGTGCATGCCCCACCCTCCAAAGTGAAAATTCTGCCCCTGAGGTCATGGGGAGGGGGGAGCTCTGTACCTCCCAAACCCATAGGAATGAATGTTTAGAGTCTTGATGTGAGCAAAAGCCTGTCAGCTTGAAGACCTCAGCTGAAATACCATCTAGGCCACAGGCTTTGTTTACTTGCTGCAGCTGTTCCTTTGATGGAGGTTCATCCATGGATTCTACCGCAGGGCACTGGGGAATAGCCTGGAGAGTATCAGCTGCCACTATGGATTCATGGTTGAGGAGTTGCTGAAAATGTTCCTTTTGACGTTGACGGGTGGCATTCCTTAAGAGGAGAAACACCATCCTGTGAATGAAGAGGATTTTGTCCATTTGACCTTGGCTCCCGAAACGCTTTGCATATTGGTGGGCTCTTGGGCTTTCCCTTCCCACCACATGTCCTTTATCTCAGATTTGTTTTTGGGTGTCAGCCATGAGCTGTTGGAATGCTGCCTTCTTGACTTGTGACCTTGGGTTGTTATGCCAGGCAATGAAGTCTCCTCTTTTTCCTTCCCAGAGGTCACATATTTCAGCAATGTTTTCGCCGAGCCAGCCCTGGTGCTGATGATGCTCGAACCTACAAGTCTGGGCACAGGAGTTTAGTACAGCTAACCTTATTTGATCTGGAAATTAATTGGATGTTTGAAGATTTTCCAGCTTGGTCATGAGCTGCACTTGGAATTCCTCTCTTTGGTTGGGCTGCTTTAGGGATGACCTTCTTCTTCTTGGATTTTTGGGCCCTGTGGTGTCTTGGTGCTAGGTAGATACTCATCACTGATTGAACAAATTGATGATCTGTCCCGTAGGCATCAGTCTCCTGCTTGGATCGAGTGATGCAGGCTTCACTTTGATCTTTGACCCAAACAATGACTTAATCCGGGAGATGCCAGTGCTTTGCTCTAGGATGCCTCCATTTGGTTTTGTATTTGCCCTTCTGGAGGACGAGGGCATTGATTATAATAAGGTCATGCTGAGCACACTTTGACAGCAGGAGGACACCATTTGCTTTGGCTTTTCCCACCTTGTTTTTTCTAATAGTCCCGCTCCAGGCATTGGAATCACTGTCAACCCTGGCATTAAAGTTCCTCAGAAGGATAATCTTTTGTTCTTTTGGGATGGCAGCAAGGTCAGAATAGAACTTTTCCTTAGCATCTTCATCGGAGTCAAGGGTCAGGACATAAGTGCTGATGGCAGTGACAGATTGGCTACTGCTGATCTGTAGGTGAAGTGTCATGAGCCTTTCATTTATATAGTTGGGGAGTTCTGGCAGTGCATCCAAGATCCTATTGCATTTGTCAAAACCAATTCTGTGGACACAGAGGTCCTTTCCTTTCTAGTTGAAGGTGTATTTCCCCTGTTTGTTCATATCATTACTGGATTCAAAACATTAACTCTGTTTCTCTCGCCACTGAAGCTGTTAGACCTGCTGAGTTTTCCAGCACTTTCTGTTTTTGTTTCATGTCGAACATTTGCCTGACACCAGACGCCAAAACAACTGCTCCGCTTGGAACTCCGTTGCACCAGTAGACTCCCTGCAGGACAGCAAGAACACGTGGGATGTCCTCAAAGCATCCCTGAAGAGGTCAAACATCCCCACTGACTCATGGGGGACCCTGGGGAGTGACCAACCAAAATGGAGAAGGCTTATTCTGGAAGGCACGAAAAACATCAAGAAACTTCACCAGGAATGCACAGAGATGACATCAGGGCATTGGACGGAAAGCAATAACCTCCAAACAACCCATCCATCCAAACCTTCAAACACCACTTGTCCTGTATGTGGCAGAGTCTGAAAATTGCCCATTGGGCTTATCAGCCATCTCAGAACCCATTGAACTGGAGTGGAAGCAAATCCCAAGCGATGATCTAAGAAGATAATATTTAAATAACCAACTCACCTTCTGGGAGCAGGTTGGCTCCATGCCCTGCTAGGAAATAGAGATGGTTTAAGTAAGTTATATTTGTTTTTGGGTGTGTTAGGAATAAGGTATATCTTTAAGTTTAAGTTTTAGCTTTAAGTTAAGTCTAATTTATATTTCTGTATTTTTGTGTTAAGAAAAAAGGGGAAGTTGAGTTTTACTTTCACTTTAAAAGATGCCTGCATTGCAATGAAATTTTTTGACTACTGAAGGGAAGTTAAAACAAACAAGGTTAAAAAAAACTGCCTATCAACAGCGGTCCAGAGAGAAGGACTCACAGAGACAGAGAAAACTAGAAAAGCAGTTTAAGTTCAGTTGGCAGCAGCAGAGCAGAGAGACAGATAACAAGTCCAAAACTGAAGTTGAAGGCAGCTGCCAGGAGAAGCTGGACACAGGAGAAGGAACTGCAGGATCAAGTTCCAGAAACTAAAGAAGAAAGTCCCAAAACCCATGGGAGTGGAACAGGAAAGAGGACCATCTAGTCAAAGGACAAGGACAGGAATCTGGAAAAGGGCCTGTTCTGTGGAAGTGTAAGTAAGGAGCTCCAACCTTCAAGCTTAAAGGGAGAAAGCTGCAAGACACAGAGTTAAAACAATAAAGGCATGCAAGAAGCTGGAAGATCTAAGGGGACAGCCGAATGTCTGTAACTCTTTACTATGGGCATGTGAAGCAATGGCACAGTTGAGTCAGTGAGAGAGAGTGCATTGAAGGAAGTTTGAATGCATGTGGCAATCCAGGAGAGAAGCACATTGGAAGGAGAGTTTGAAACCCTGGAGGCGGTCTCTTGAAAAAGGCATCTGAGAGAAAGTGTCGGTTTGGGAAAAGATTCCCAAGCGAGTTCTTGGAGAGTGGAGATTGGAAACCCTCATGTGAAAGATGGAATTCAGTGAGACTGGTTGGCTCACGTTGTGACAAGCGTCTGAGGAGAGATCCATAGCATCTGTTTCGGGTGGCATCTCTCATGTGGTTTCAGAATATGGTGTGTTTGACTTGCAGATCACCTATCGGTTTACATGGATTGTGTACTTACTGTGAACATTAGAGTATAAGATAGCTTTTATAACTTGTGTTATCCTCACAAATCTGTATGTGTCTGTAAAGGTGTCATTGTGGGTGAAGGAGTATTATAATTAAGTTCAACTTTTCCTGTTTAATAAATGTTTTATTCTTATGTTAAAAGTTCATCAGCTGACTCCTGTGACTCTGTTCAGTAGCCACTCTCCACGTATCTAAAAAAAAAAATATTAGGCTCTATCAGGCTGGATTCCACCCTGAGATCAGGCTTGTCCAGTAATTACATCAGCTGGGATCATAACACCCTCTGTCCAGCTTCAGCTAAACCCAGAAGTGAGTTGAGGTTGGGTTTGAGATTTTAAAATGTTTTACATCTCACCCAATTCCAGCCCACCCATTTCTGAGAGTTAAAATTTACCTCGATTGGGAGGCAGTGAGGTTTATGGAAGGCATTCTAGAACTTAGAGCCTGGACTGCCAATGGTGGAGCCAGTTTTGGAGGAAAACGGATATTTCAGAGGGTTGCGGGGCTAGAGGAAGTTAACAGAGAGTAACGAGACTATGGAGGGATTTGAACACAAGGACGAGAATTTTAAACTCAAGGCATTGCTAGATAGTGCGCCACCATAGGTCAGTAAGCACAGGGGTGATGGGTGAATGTGATGTAGTGGGTGTTAGGAGATTTTTGGATGAACTAAATTAAGGCAGGGTGGAAGATGGGAATCTAGTCAGGAGATCTTTGGAAAAGTCAAGCCTACAAGTAACAAAGCCTGTGGGATGTATTTGCATTCTTGTCATTCAAAGGTTTTAGGATGAAAATGTCGGGAGTACATCATAAGACTTGGTGCTGCCATTTCCATCTTATTATAAGATGGCCATATTTGGGGGGAGGTATCATAAATCCTACCTAACTTCCAGTTTGGAGAATCCAAGGAAAATTAGGATGTAACTGTCTATTCATTGGATTGCAGTCAGCAAGATGTAAGCTGAAAGAAACTGTACTAAAAGTGAACTGAATCAATGATCTTCCACTTCAGAGGTTTTTTTTTCTGCAGTTGTTCTACAAGATATGAATCCTGACATTATTTCCAGGCTACTCCCTTCGAACTGGTCTGCTTTGCAGTTTCTCTGTAGTTCCTTTATTGAGATTAAGATGATATCAAGGACACAACACCGCATGGGCTGAATTTTACGCTGATTGGGTGGGCGCACAGCTGAACCGATCGGGCGCGAAATCGTGCGAGATGATATCAGCCCGTGCTCACGCGATATTTCAGTCGGCAGGCCCGCACAAAAGTTGGAAGCGCGTCTGCCGACAATAGAGAGGGCAATTAGTGGTGCAAACATCATTTTACGTAGCCTGTCCAGCCTTGCAGTTGGTGGACGGGCGAATCGGCCAGGCAGTCTTTACATTTTTCATCAATCCTCATCCAAGAGTGGAATGAGGTTTCTGCTATTAAATAAGATAAAAATTGAAATCCGTGGACAGCATTTTTATATTCTATAAGTTTAGGTGCCTGATTGTGATCCTTGGACATTTTTTTCCTGATTTAAAAAATTTTATTCCCTGGTTTCGGGTCTTCAGCTCTCTCAGGGAGCTTTCTGTTAGCGCTCACCGGCGCCCATGTTGACGTCATTCGCCCGCCCTCCTCCCGCCACCACTCCCCCCCCACCAACCCTGGTAGTGCTGAGCTTTCCAGTGCGCCCTTCACGCTGTCTGGCCGTTAATTGGCCACTCACTTAACCTGCGGTCCGTTTCCCAGCTGCTCCCAGGCCCATCGATCACGCCCGCTCGCCGAGCCGAAAATTCAGGCCCATGTGTGGAAGTGACTGTTAAAAAAACGCATAGCACCGCTTCCAAACAAGCTGCAAAATGAGACTACAAGTTGTATCCTTCAATTTACTTCTAAAACTGATGAAATAAATGCTTTGAAGGAATAGCTGCAGTGCCTCTACTCTGTAATTATATTCAGAATATGAAGAGAGCAACAATTATAAGGCTCACTTCTTAAGATTGAGGATTGCCCCTCATTGATATAAAAGAGCCTTAATATAAGGCTTGATGGTGTAGAATAAAGATCTTTGTGATACATCAATTTAACAAATACAGGACAGAACCCCAAGGCTATGTGCTTTGCCTATGGAAATGCACATAAAGAAGTATTCTACCCTCTCATTTTCCTTCTAAAAACTAAGTAGCTACCAATAATTTAAATATTGGCATTATGGTTGTTAATTATTTGTTAATTGGGCATTTAATTTTATTCAGGAGTTGGTCATTAACTGGGGATTGACTTTTGTTCCTGTATATAGGAGCAGAATTTTCCAGCACACTGAAGGAATGTTGCACTGTTGTCTTTCGGATGTGATGCTAAACAATCTGCTCCCTCAGTTGAATATGAAAGCTCCCATACCAATACTTGCTTGGCCTAAATAGCCAAGTGGTTATGGTACTGGGCTTATAACCCCAAGATCCAGAGTTCAAATCTCACAATGCCCAACTATGAAACAATGTAACTTCATCTGAAATAGATGGAAACGTGTTTGTACTTGAAAGAGTTATGTAGGAGCAGATGTTTATTTTATCCTTCATTTTGTTAATTTAGTTTAATTGTTTGGCTCTGAAAGAGGTTTATAGGAGCAGAGTGAAACAGTCTTTTGGGTTTGGAGCTGCGTACTTGTATTGTGTGTCTCTGTAAATGAATATAATCAAGCAGAGTCAGCATGGCTTCATGAAGGGGAAATCATGCCTGACAAATTTATTAGAATTCTTTGAGGAGGTAACAAGCAGGATAAATAAAGGGGAACCAGTAGATGTAATACATTTGGATTTCCAAAAGGCACTCGATAAGGTATCACACGTAAGGCTACTTAATAAGATAAGAGCCCATGGTGTGAGGGGTAGTATATTAGCATGGATAGAGGATTGACTAACTAATAGAAGACAGAGAGTTGGGATATGCGGGCATTTTCAGGGTGGCAACCTATAACTGGTGGAGTGCCACAGGGATCAGTGCTGTGGCCACAATTACTTACAATATATATTAATAACTTGGATGAGGGAAATGAATGTACTATCACCAAGTTTGCAGATTACACAAAAATACGTGGGAAGGCAAGTGTTGAGGATGACACAAAGAGTCTACAGAGGGTTATATGCAGGTTAAGTGAGTGGGCAAAAACATGGCAGATGGAAAATAATGTGGGAAAGTGTGGGGTTGTTCATTTTGGCAGGAAGAATAGACGAGCTAAATATTATTTAAATAGAGAAAGACTGAAGAAAGCTGCAGCACAGAGGGATTTGGGGGTCCTCATGCATGAATCCCAAAAAGCTAGCTTACAAGTTCAGCAGGTAATATGGAAGGCAAATGGAATGTTGGCCTTTATTTCAAAGGGAATGGAGTATTCAAATTGAGAAATCTAGCTAAAACTATACAAGGCACTAGTTAGACCACACCAGAATACTGTAAACAGTTTTGGTCCCCTTATCTAAGGAAAGATATACTGGCATTAGAGGCATCACAGAGAAGGTTCACTTGGTTGATCCTGGGGATGGAGGGATTTTCTTATGAGGAGAGGTTGAGTAGTTTGGGCCTGTACACATTGGAGTTTGGAAGAATGAGAGGTGACCTTTTTGAAACATATAAGATTCTTAGGGGGCTTGACAGGGTAGATGCTGAGAGGTTGTTTCCCCTTGTGGGAGATTCTAGGACCAGGAGGCATAATCTCAGAGTAAGGGGTCGCCCATTTAAAACAGAGATGAGGAGGAATTTCTTCTCTCAAAAGGTAGTCAATCTGTGGAATTCTTTACTGCAGAGGGCTGTAGAGGCTGGGTCGTTAAGTATATTAAATGATGAAATAGACAGATTTTTAATCAGTAAGGGAATCAAGGGTTATGTGGAAAAGGCAGGAAAGTGGAGTTGAGGATGATCTCAATGAATGGCAGATTGTATGTCTTGTGGTCTAAAGCTCCTAAATGTGTAAAGATTGGACCCTACTTCTATTCTTCACTGCCTGGCTATCTGGATCAGAACAATGGTGTCTTTTTTGCCATTTATGTTTATTGTGTTGGGTGTCCAATTGGTGCCTGTAGCTCAGCAGACTTATACCAAATGGGCCTAAGGACAAATTTGAAATGGAAGTCAGGCCCTGTCTCTGCTGGTACATGAGCTCAATGAGTCAATCTTCTCATGTCTGTTGTTCGAGTGTTATCAAATTTAGGGCCCACCTTATTCTCCTCAACTTTTATAATTGATCTAAGTCCTGCTTGTTCACCAATCCCCATCCTTCCTCTCACCCAATCCTTAATCATTTACCTTGGCTCCATGTCCCCCAATGCATGTAATTTAAAATCTTCATTCTTAACACTCTCCTCCCATCCTTTCTCTACACCTTTTTCCAGCCTTTTATTCGATTTCATGCTCTTTGGTCCCAGTTTTATTGGGTAAGGGTGGCGACTTCCTTTCCTCACCCCTTCAGTGTTGTGCCTCTGTTCTCAGTGTCAACTCAGTTAACTATAGGGGTGCTGGTGGGTTATCCTGGCAAGTGAATGGGTCAGGTTAAAACAACTCAAGCTATTTGTGTGCCAGGAATCTGTCAGGAACACCGCCCCACTGATTTCCACTGTTTAACTAGAGAGCATTCCTCATTCCTTGGGAAACCTTGTTGGACAGGCAGTCTGCCACTTAAATACACTGAATGTCCATGAACTTCTATTTTAACCCAGGATTCTGATTAAAGTAATTATGACATGGAAGAAGACCATTCGGCCCATCGAGTCCATATAAGTTACTCTGTAGGTCTGAAAAGTACCACATTCAGATCTGGCAAAGATTAAACAGAATACAAGATTATATTGGCTGAGCTCATCAATCTGCAAAATAGCAAATCGTTCGCTCCATGCCCATGTCTAACGTTGAAAGTCAGAAGCTCAGAGGTATAAGAGGCCAGCTTTAACTTGTGCATAAACATTGAAAATGTTGGGGCAGATTTTTCGGGTCGGTGAGTGAGGGGGCGGGACCTGCTTGCCAAAGCGTAAAATGACGCGCGATGACGTTGGGCGTGTGTCCCGATGTCATCGTGATGTTTCGTTCGGTGGGGGCGCGCGCTGGAATCGGCTGCACCCCTGCCGAAATGTCAATGGCCAATAAAGACCATTAAGAAATCAATTAAAGCGGTTAAGAATGCTGCCCGTCCTGCCTTCGCATTTGTCATGGAACCTCACCCATGGGCGGGATGAGGTTTCATGAAGTGTTTAAAAATAGAATTAAAATTTAAAAAAAAAAATTCATTGACATGTCCCAGCTCATGTGACACTGTCACATGAGGGGACATGTTTTAAATTTTTAAGATTTCTTTATTTACATGTTTTAAACTTAGAGGTGCCTCAGGGAGATTTCTGCGCTCTTTCATGGGCATGCGCAAAAGAGCGCAGGCCCCGGCTCAGGGAATCCACCCCCCCACAACTGCCTGCACAGGGAGAGCTCAGCGCTTCCGGGCGCGCGTGACCTTAATTGGCCTGCCCACATAAAATGGCAGCCCAGACCCGATCGGGGGAGCCGATTGGGTCAGCGCCAGTCCCCCCCCCACCCGTCCCTGCACAACCACCCCAACGGGGGGAAAATTCTCCGCTTGGTGTCTGGAAATCTTGTGTGAAGGATGTTGACATTCAGACAGGAATGAGAAATATCAGCCTAGTCAGCTATAAGCTACTGAGTTTTCAGACAGCGAAAGCAGAGCTCTTTGCCAACGAGAACAAAATAATTTCCGATTTCCTTTAGGCCAACTGTAATAAAAATAACTTGGGAAAATATCATTGAAAGATTCCAAAGGGGCTTATTCTTTTCTATCCCATAATTGTCCTTTGCCTTATAACTTTAATTTGGTGACATCTGAGCCAGGATAACCTAATTTTTAAAATTTGAGATGAATTATTGAACCTTTGGATTTCTTTTTTAACAGTATGAACTCAGTGTTTTCCTATCACTCAGGAAGATCCTTTCCTTTATGAATTGATTTCGTGCTCAGTTTTGAGTCTGTGAAGTCAGCCCACTCTAAGCAACAGCAGTAATTCAGAGTTGGTTAGCTTGGAATATTTGTAAACAAAATCTAATTGTTCCAAATGCATGATAGGAAACGTTTCACAGAATTACATTGAATTTACAGCATAGGGACCAGACATTCAGCCCAACTATGTTGGTGTTTATGTTCCACCTGGACCTCCTACCACTTTACACCATTTACACCTATCAACATAGCCTTCTATTCCCAATTTCCTCATGCATTTATTAAGCTCCCCCTTAAATGCATCTATGTTATTTGCCTCAACTGCTGCATCTGGCAGCAAGTTCCACATTCTAACTGCTCTCTTGAGTGCTCCTCAGCAGCTGCCAGGGCAGTTTAGGACAACTTACCTCATGGCACCATTCCAGGCACTGCTTGAGGGGCTGGCGAAGGAGCTGAAGTGCTGACACCCTGAATAAAAGCAACACGTACCGTTCCCAAACTGTCACTGAAACTGCCATGGCGCTGGGGTTCATTACACATGGAGATTGGCGTTACAGCTGAATCTATTTGTTCCAACTATCCCCCCAAGGTGGCGTGCTGGTTTGAACCCAGTGTCGGGGTTTCATCCATTTGAGCTTCCATCAGAGCCCCCTTTGTCAGGGGCCTTCCTGAGGCAGCCTCACTCTCCAAGCTGGGTTGGGGCAGATGCCATGCAACATGATACCGTATAAGTTGGACGCACACTTCTCCATACTCTCACACAAAGGAAATCATTCCAGCAACCCCCCAAAAAATGTGTGGGAAATTGGAATGTAAAACATATCAAATAGAATCCCAACTCCCTCCTTAAACCTGCTCATTTGCTCATTTAAGGGAGGTGGGATGAGACAGACCCGTTGAAATATTTTAATGAGGCTACGTAAGATTTTGTCTGTTTCAAGTTTAACATTGGTCGCCAGAGTTTTCCAGCAGCTAAAGGGAGATGAGGACTGCTGCATGAAACAGGTAATTAGATAAATGCTTTTCCAGCACTGCTTGTAGGCCAGGGGGAGAAAGTGGGCTTCCTTCCAGCTCACCAAGTTAACCTATAAAAGAAACAGAAAATCCTGGAAATAGTCAGCAGGTTAGGCAGGTCATCCATCAATTGACACCATCAAAACAGATTTACTGGTTATTGCACTTATTGCCCTTTGTGGGAGTTTTCTGTGTGCAAAATGGCTGCCCACATATGCCAGCAAAATAACAGCAACTGCACTTCAAATGGAAGTCATTGCTTTGAAGTGTTTCTAGTGTCCTGAGTCAGTGAAAGATGTAGCACAGATAAAGGTTCGTTATAGGGCAAAGTGTATTTGTTTGATTACACATAACCCTTTCCCTCCAAAATATTTTCTACCCATTATATATTTTCTGCAGGAAATTGTACATCTGTTTATCCCTTCTGCTTGGTTCAAAAATGTTTGAAGCTTTATAAAATTGCATGGGTTCAGCAGCTCATCCTCTCTGGCCCTAATGCTTGGCACTAAGCCAACAAATTGCTTTGAGAAGCGTGCACCTACTCCCTCCCCTTCCTTCCCTCTTTCAGCACTTGATAACTATTAGGGGCCTGTTACACGGTCTTGTAATTATTTTGAATATGAGCATATTTATTTAAAGATACTTATTGTCCCTCTCTTATCACTTTTCTGTCCCTATTATTTTAGTACACCTTTTAAAATAGCCCTGAGATGAATTTTGCAAATACATGATTAGACATGCTAAAAATAGCAAATAGAGGACTTAAATCCCCTATATAAAAACAGAAAATGCTGCAAATACTCAGCAGGTCAAGCAGCACCTGCGGAGAGAGAAACAGAGTTAACATTCAGGTCAATGATCTTTCATCAGAACTTCGTGGGGGGGTTAATATCGCCCCAATAATCGAGGCTGACATTACAGCGCAGAACTGAGGGAGTTCCCTTCTTTCGGATGTGAGGTTAAACTGGGACTCATCTGTCCTCCCAGGTGTTATTTTATCTCTGCTATTTTGCAGAAGACAGAGCAGTTCTCCCTGGTGTCCTGGCCAATATTTATCCCTCAACCCACACCAATAAAAAACAGATTTTCTGGTCATGGCCTCAGGCTGTTTGTGGGAGTTTACTGTGCTCAAATTGGCTGCTGCTTTTCCTACATTACAACAGTGACTAATCAATCAAAAATGCTTTATTGGCTACAATGTTCTCTGGGGCACTTTAAGGTTGTGAGTGATTATTGTATTTTTTTTCTTTTTTTGATCTTGCTGGCTGATTGAGGTTTTGTTTTCTTTCCAATTTTCTCCTCTGTTCTCCTGAAGACTCTGGCTCATGCTGTGTTAATAGTTCCACCAGTGCTGGCAAACTGCAGTACCTCATCAATGTGGCCATTTTTCAAGCATGAGCTTGGCAGGCCATTCAACTGCAAAGGGTGTCACAGTCGAGCCTACTCTGGATCTCTGCCTGACATTCTCGAGGCTACACTTTTAAACAGGAGCCACTGGAATGCAATTGGGAATCAGAACACTGGGAGACTTTCACCTTATAACAGCAAGTGCTAAGTTACAAAATAAAATGCCTTTTTAACATTATTTTACTCACAAGTGAAAACTCCTTAAAATTGAATAGCTTTTAAATAGGAGTAGACAGCATTGTGCTTCAGAATCATTTCTAAAATTAATTCTTGTAATCCCAACTTAATCCATTATTTGCCTCAGAACAATTGTTTAGTTTTTCAATATGTCCCCCTTTAGAAAGAAGCAATTTTTATTTTTTTGATGCACGGCAGATTGAGGAATTGAACGATACCCTGGAGATTCTCATTCTAATTTTAAAACTTGGTTGCCAGACATGTGTCAGACTGGTCACGTGCAACCAAGCAGAGATGTGTCATTAGGGAGAGCGCACAAAATGACCACACAAAGGAACTGGAATCTATTTAATCAAATGGCACTGATCCAGCTCACGAACAGAGATCTCTCAACCACAAAACAGCTCCTCTCAGTGTGCCTTACAACAGGCTTAGAAATAGATGGACAGCCATTTTAATTTGCCTGTTCTTTTGTATTTTTGATTTCAGCTTCTCCCCCCCCACCACTCCCTGAGAAACCAGATGTGCATGAATCATAATGAAATTCATACTAACTAAACAACAGTCTGGCATAAGGACGGAATCCTGAAAAAGTTATGTATCAAAAATATATATATTCATAAGCCTCTAAACACATATTTAAGAACAAGGAAGCCAAATTAAATCACTATGGTTAGGCTTACCCAAAGCCTGGATTGGACCATTTTGCAAGAAGCCAATAAAAATCACTCCCCATTGTTACACTTGGCTCCATGCGCCAGGATTAGGCAGGGGTAGAATTAGTCAAAATTTCTGTTCCTGTTTGCTAGTTGTGCAGTTAAGTAAGTCAGACGTAACAGGCACAGGAAATAATCAAAAAGGCTAATAGAATGCTGGCCTTTATATCCAGAACACCAGGGGATAGAAGTCATACTGCAGCTAAACACAGATCTGGTTAGGCCACACCTGCAGCACTATGAGCAGTTCTGGGCATCACACCTTAGGAAGGATACATTTGACTTGCAGTGTTTACTGGACTTAAACTGGGATTACAAAGGATAAATTGTGAGGAGCGATTACACAAAGTGGGATTGTATTCCCTAGAATTTGAAAGGTTAAGGGGTGAATTGATTGAAATTTTCAAGATATTAAGGAGAACAGCCTGCTTGGGTGAATTATTCTTATCAGTGGAGCCATATCCCAGCAAGAATTGTTACCTTCAGAAGACAGGAAAAAAAGAGGAAACTTGAAAATTAATTCTCCTTAAAAATGTACTCAATTTGCCCAATTTTAAGTGTATTTTTTCACCCCAAGTTCATTCCTTCTATGCACTTTATAAGCAGTAATGCCCTTGAGGAGCATCAAGTGTTTTGTAATGGAAACATTTTAGACTCTGATATACATTTGTGTTGTTTATAAGTTCTCCACTTTTCACCCAGCTTATCTTCTTTCTATTGTAATTTTGTCTTATCCATACCATGACAGGCAGTCTCATTCCATTCAAAGGCAGAGTATTTCTTATTTCATTTATTATTAATAGCTCTTTACCACAAGGAACTTGAAATTCCAACCAACCCAGGAAAGCACCAAAAAAAAACCTCATGGCTTCATTTAAAGATAAAATTCATTTAGCATTTTAAGATATTCAGTTATATTCAGATCAGAGTGACTGCCACTGTCAAACAGAAGGCAATCAAAATGCTTAACCATTCAGTTAAGAGGAATGTAATTCTGGCACAGAGTCATTTTTTAATGAATTTTTTACTCAACATCTTCTGCTTTTAGAAGTACATAATGAACATGTTGAGGCACCACTGACAGATTAAATGTGAAAAAGATCAGGGCAAGTTAAATTGGCTTCAACTGGTAGAGACCCACCACATACAAATGCATCCATCACAGAGTCAGACATTGGAGTTAAAGAAAAATGATTCAGTGCATCCTATGATCAGATAACTCTTTCTTACCCATTCTCATCTTGGCAAGCGTTTAAATATCAGTTTGTGGCTTTGTAATTCCGTTAAATTATATCGGTCAGGAATTGGATGTGATTATCCACTCCTCACAGAATCAAGTTTAAAAAGGGAGACATGGTTTCATTTTTTAATAGAGAAAGCTATATCTGGTTTGCGGCACCCAATGGCAGTAATTGGAGTCTGTGCTGGAACTAACTGAAGGTTGAGTGCAAAGTCAGATACAATAGGTGTGTGGTCCAGCGTTTCACTTTTCTCTACTGTGAAGCCGATATGACAAAAAAAAACCCACGGTATAGAGAATGTCAAGATTATAAACAGGAGGGTAGATGATGGGGTAAATAAATCAGCGGTGGAGAGAGGACTCTAAGCTTGGGTTAAATATTGGTTAACTAGTAAGGGAAGACTGAAGAAAGTCAAGACTTATGTAGTTTTGAGGTGTGCCAGATGCACCCTCCTCAGTCTGTGGAGCTGGAGATGCAGAGGTCACAGGAAGAGGGGATTTGGATCGGCCGGACAATCCTGGAGTCACCTGGGTGTATGGCCCCAGAGTGTTGAGCTGCTGGTCCTCCTCCCTATGGGTGCCTGACAGCCCCTGTCTGAATCCTTGAGGAGAAGAGGACACTGGAGTGGGTTTGAACTGCCCTGCACCCCTCTCTCATTGACACTGTTGGAGGCCAAATATGGAGTCAGCAATGTAGTTGAGCCTGCACAGTAGTGCAGGACCAATGTCTTGGACCAAGGTCTCAACAGTGGCTGCCATACTGCCAGTGTTGACCACGATGCATTGGCATGCCAGTGCTATCACCTTGGACTGAAGGCGGACTCTTCCATCGTCCCTTGCAATCTGAGGAGTGCACCAGACATCCCTTCCTGAAGTTCCTTGATTGTCTTTGCAGCTCCCCAACTGATTGAGGACTGAGTCCAGAGGCTCACCAGCTGACTCAGACTCAGCAGATGCTTTGCGTCCAGCAATCCATCAAGTGCCAGCAACCAAGAATGTCCCTATCTCTGCCTGCTGTGGAACAGGTTGCATGCTGTGTTCACCAGATTGTGATCCTGAGGTTACTCTGTATCTAGGTCCCACCGAGGTGTGTGTCGCGTGCTGGAGGAGGGTGTGGGTGAGGCGCTAAGACTGGTCTTCAATGGTGCTGCCCTCAGGGTCCTCATCCGAGGTATTCTCGGTGCTGGGGTTGGAGTCAAGGTTATCTGAGGGTGACATGGCAGATGTGCTCAGGAGAGAAAGTGAAAATTATTAGTACTTGGCAGCCATGTTGAACACAGAACAGTGGACTCAGAGTAGCATTGAGAGAGGTATCATGTGATGCAAGATCCTCACTTGGGTGTATGCCACCAACCTTACCATCACCGTAGGAATGGTCCATGCTCTGTCTGGCCAGCTCCAATGCGGATCTCGAACGGAGTGAGAGCCTTGATGTCCGGCATTCCACACCCCCTGCCTGGGACCTCTCCTGTTGATTGTGCGTGATCTTGTCCTGCATAAAGACAGATGGTGAGAGTGTGAGCATGAGCAGTTGCCAGGCATGAATGCGTGCTGAGTGGAGCCATGGACTGGATGAGGAGACAATCTCCAGAGGAGTTGAGGCCAGATGGAGATGTAAGGTTAATTGTGAGACAGTGAGTGGTGATAGCCCTTGAGCTGGCAGTGAGTGAGATGCTAGTGAATGTGTGATGGGCTTGTGAGTGAGTGAGTTGAGAATGATAAGATGGTTGACTTACCCTGGCAGCACGGATGAGATCATTCATTTATTTTCTGCACTGGATGGTGAACCTTTTGTGTGCAGCTTTGGCACTGATGACCTCTGCCATGGCTTCCTAAGCCAGAGCAGTGAGACTGATGGGCCTCCAGCGGCCAGACCGGGGGTAAACAGCTTCAGTGTGGGCCTCCACGCTGCCCAGAAGGTATTCCAGGGATGCATCACTGAATCAGGGGGCTGCAATCTTCCTGGCTTTTGGGGCCATGCCTTCACAGGAGCAGCCCTAGGCTGCAATCATTGAGAAGTGTGTGCGCGGCTACATTTTAAATATGGTGCCCGGTGTGAGGAAGCAGCAAGGTAACAAGGTAACAGCATGGTGGGCCAATCAGAGGCTGCCTGCCAGCGATCTGGCGTATTTCCCATGACTGCATAATTTATGAGGCAGGAAGGGGACGATACAGTGAGTAAACCCACCATTGCGGCTGGCAGGTTAAACATCTTTTTTCATGCGTACTACTGCACTTAGTGGAAACCTGGAATGATGACCTCTTCTGACATACCTTGGCAGTCATTTTGAGAGCATAACTGTTAACCTAGGCATAAAATCTATGCCAGGGTTAGAACAAATGGCAAGCTCTATAGCCTCCTCACAACCTTCCCAAAATTCGGCATTCCTCCGCTTCTGGCGTGGTACACCCCCAATTTCCCTCACTATTAGCTTTCTAAGCCCTAAAATTTGGAATTCCCTTCCTAATCTGCTCTACCCTAAAACCTATGTTCCTTCCAAGCTCCGTTACTGTGTGGCAATGCAAAAGTCTATGAAGTGTCATGAACTTAAGCATTACACTTGTGCACATCCTCAGCGACGGCTCTAAATGAAAAATAAACTCTCATGTAAAAGTGTTCCCTCAGCCGTATAGCTGGGGTTCATTCTATAATTATAGGTGAATGATCTATAACCTGGGGCAGGATTTTTTGGATGGTGGGGTTTCTGGCCCCAGCACCTGAAGAATTGGCTGGGAATGCTGCCCGGCTTATCACAGGAGCCTTGCATCCATTTAATACTCCATGGACTGTGAATTAGCTGGAGACAGGACTTCATCACTCACTCAGGAAGAAGTCCCACATCAGAAAACTACCAGCCAACCTCTGTAGACTCAGCAATGCCGGGGCAGCAGTGACCAAGACTGGGTAAGTCCCCAGATTCCTGGAGTCCAGGACCAGGCCTTTTGGTATGGAGTGGAGGTGAGGCCCAGGGGCTGTGGGATTCTGATGGCGAGGCTGGGGTGAGGAGGTCATGGGGCACTTGTGGGGCAGCTCTAGCAGGTACCTGATGTGAAAAAGGAGCAGTGCCACCCCATCTACTTCTGGCTCTTCACGGTTGAGCAGCTGTAAGTCTCGAGAAAAGGGGGAGGTGTAAGCCTCCACCACAGCCGAACTCCACCATCAGCAGCAGAGAGCTCAGTGCAAGGAGCAGACGGCAAACAAACCACTTCCTGTCTTCAGGTCTGTGGTGACTGAGGAGTTTGCTGCTCCTCAGGTCTCAAACCTCGGTGTATTCCACTTCCTGCCAGCAACATTTTTACAGAGAAAGCAACAGGGCGGCAAACTTTCCCTGGGCTTTGCCCTGCCCTCTAGGAGAACCTAATGCTGGCTGCAAACACCCTGAGATTGATGGTGAACAGAGGTGTCCCCCCCCCACCTACAACCCCCTGCACTTCCCAGCCCAAGGCCCAAGCAGGGTGATCTACCGGCCCTGAACTCTTCCCGCCAGCCTCAAAATTGATGCCGTCCCTCCCTGTAAAATTGTGAACAGGTTGGGGACAGGGGGGAGGGTGGCAAAGCTGCTCGGAGTGGGGGGACCTATCCTCAGGGTGGGCTCTCGAATCTAATTATGATCATTAAATTTGATATAGTTTAGAAACGTAACCTTCTCAATGTAATCGGATCCAGTGAGCTCCTAGGGTCTAACATTGTAAGCAGTGCACCTTGTTAATTATCAATTATTTTAATATGCTTTTTCTTCAATACCTATGGTAACGTTTTAAAAATGTATATTATACATAGATACATATATATAGGTTTTCAGCTTCTCCTGGTGGCAGGCATCCACACATTACTTTAATTTTGGTGCACACAGCATAAATTCCACATCTGGATGGAAAAAATGAGAGGGAACACTGCTTAATACCTATCTCTCTGACCAAGCTATTGCTCACCAGACCTAGTGTCTCCTTCTTCGGCTTGGTGTCAATTTTTGTCTAATTATGGCCCTGTGAAGCAGCTTGGACCATTTTAAAGTGTTAAAGGTGCAACATGAATGCAAGTTGCAGCTGTTGTTAGGGACAAGCCTGTGAACTCTTTTTTGCTGACAATTGCACTGTTCTGTTTCACGCAGAACAAACATTTCCAAATCAACTCTTGTTTACTCAATAAAAGTGAACTAGAGCAACTAGGGGTGGGTGATAAATGCTGGCCTGGCCAGTGATGCCCACATCCCATGAACAAATAACAATATTGTTATTGAAAAACGATATTGCTTTAGAGTGTGGAAAGCTGAGGTTTTGTACTAGCCAGCCGCTCACCACCGGTGACAGCAATCAGCAACTGATGACATGTAGTTGACCTTGTGCACCATTTCACTATTCAGTAGCATGTTTTCCAATGTTGCAACAATTGACCAAGAGGTATCACCCTGCCTGCTTTTGGCAGATAGTGGAAACACATGTGGAATCATGATAACATAATAAAGATCAAAATTTAGCATGCAGTTTTGACCTTAATTTTTGGGTATATGCACATTAGAGCACTCACCGAGTCCCATGAATTTGCCCAGATAATCAACAGTGAAGTCACATGTAGAACCAATATCACCAAAATAAAGAACCATATTCTTGAAAGCTCAGTCATAATGGACTGACCCTATGTGTTGATGCCTTGACTGAAAGAAGTGAGTGTGCGTATACAAATTCACAGGTGGCATTTCTAGCTGGTACATTGTGTGGACGGTCACAGCAAGTTTGAAAGAAACCAAAACAAACTACTTGAGTGAGCAACAATGAAAGATAGAATTCAATTTGGGGAAGTGTGAGGTTGACTTAGAATCTGAGAAACACAGCTTACAACATTTTCTTAATGGTGAGAAACTTCAGCAATCTTCAACTGCTTCATCAATGATCTTCCTTCCATCATAAGGTCAAAAGTGGGAACGTTTACTAATGATTGTACAGTGTTCAGTCACAATTTCTCAGATACTGAAGCAGTCCATGTCTAAATGCAGCAAGACCTGGACAATATCCAGGCTTGGGCTTATAAGGGGCAACTAACATTTGTGCCGCACAAGTGCTAGGAAACAACCATCTCCAACAAGAGTGAATTTATCCATCTCCCCTTGGCGTTCAATGGCATTACCATCACTGAATCCCTCACCATCAACATCCTGGGGTTACCATTGACCAGAAACTGAACTGGACCAACCATATAAATGCTGTGGATACACAAACAGGTCAGAGACTGGGAATTCTGCGGAGAGTAACTCACCTCCTGACTCCACAAAGGCTGCCCACCATTACAAGGCACAAGTCAGGAGTGTGATGGAACACGCTCCACTTGCTTGGCTGAGTGCAGCTCCAACAACTTTCAAGAAGCTTGACACCATTCAGGACCAAGAAGCCTGCTTGTTTGGCATCCCAGCCACCACTAAACATTCACACTCTCCATCACAGTGGCAGCAGTGTGTGCCATCAACAGAAAGCATTGCAGCAACTCCCCAAGGCAAAGCATAAACCTCTACCACTTAGAAGGACAAGGACAGCAGACACTTGGGAACACCACGACCTACAAGTTTCCTTCCAAGACACACATCATGTTGTCTTGGAATTATATTGCCATTCCTTCACAGTCCCGGGATCAAAATCCTGGAACTTTCATCCTAACAGCCCTCTGGATGTACCTACGCCACATGGATTGCAGCAGTTCAAGAAGGTGGCTCATCACCACCTTCTGAGGGGCAATTGGGGATCCCATGAACAAATAAAAACAAAACTAGATGCTGTGAGGGAGCAACAGAATTTCAGTATCTATGTACACAGGATGCTAAAAGGCAGTGTACAGGTAGAAAAATTAAAAAGACTAATTGAAGTTGGCCTTTATCTCAAGGGCGTTAGAATTCAAAAGTGAAGACATGATGCTTCAGTTGTACATAGTCTTGGTCAGTCCCAGTCTGGAGTCGTGTGTTTGGTTTTCGACACCTAACAACAGGAAGGATGTATTCGCCTTGGAAGAAGTACAGGGCAGATCCACCAAAATGATACCAGGGCTTAAAGGGTTAAATTACTAGGACATGTTGCATAGATGTGGCTTCTATTCCCTTTCAGAAAGAGGTGATCAAATCCAGGACCTGAATTTTACCTTTGGCAGGCCCGGGATCGGCCAGGAAATGGACCGCCGACCGCAATCGGCCCCCGACCGCGATTTCACGCTGGCTGGCCAATTAAAAGCTCAGCGCTGCCGGGGTGGGAGCAGGCCTGGTGATGACATCACCGCGGGCGTGGGTGAGTGATGCGAGAGGGCTCCCTGAAGGCAGACAGCTGCCTCAGGGAGCTGTAGACCTTCAAATGGTTAAATAAAGGTTTAAAAAGCTGCAAAAAATCCTCACGCATCACAATAAAGCACCTGAAAATACACCTCATAAAAATGCTGTCCACAGATGTTTATTTTTATTTGATCTCATAACGGAGATCTCATCCCACCCTTGGATGAGCTTTGATGAAAAATGTAGAGGCCGCGTTGGCAGATTTGTCCGTCTGCCAACCATAAGGTTGGACGGGCCATGAAAAACCAGAGACAATTGCGCCGTTAATGGGCTTAATTGCCCTCTCAATTGTCAGCTGGCACGCTTCTGACTTTTGTGCCCGCTTGCCGAGCATAATGTCACCCGATGTCATCTCGCATGATATTATGCCCAATCGGGTCGGGCGCAGACCTGCCCCCGGGAGGTAAAATTCTGTCCCAGACATTTAAAGAATAAAGGGATTCAATACGGTAAATGCCAAGAAACTAATTTGTCTTGTGGGGGAATCCGGAACAAGGGAACATAATCTTAAAATTAGAATTAGGCCATTCAGGAATCAGGAAGCACTTCTTCACATAAAGCACAGTGAAAAATCTGGAACTCTTCCAAATTACTGTCGATGGTGGGACAATTGAAATTTTAAACACTGAGATCAATAGCTCTTTAGTAGGTGAGAGTATCAGGGGGTACAAAAGTGAGTAAATGGAGTTCGGGTACAGAGCAACCATGCCAAAATTGAGTGGTACAACAAGCTCAAGGGCTGAATGTTGCCATCAGAATGGATGCTGAAGGTTGCATTTTCTGTCAAAGATTTAGCCTATTATTGACTTTCTTAATTCTCTTATGGTACTTAAAACAATAAAAAAAAGACTGCTTTGCGTACAGAAGTCATGTTCCAGCTTCATTTAATGCAATGTTATGACTATTGTTTGGTTGGTTGCCAGGTAGCTGCTTGAAGGATGACCTACGTCACTTAGTTCAAATACAAACATGCTGTGTGATTTGTTCAGATGTGTGTCTGAATGTCAGCTCTTGGAATTTAACAATCATTCAAATTCTGCTAAGCTTCAGCTACTGTTACAGCAGGACATTATAATCACTTTTTTTTTTGGAAATGCTGTTTAATCTGTAATCTTCAAAGAGAGGTCACTTGGTTGGAATCTTTGAAGAGAATAAAGTGCGCCAGGCAACTTCCACAAGCTGGCGGAGAAACGAATTTTAAAAAAGCTATGTAAAATGAAGTTGTTTTCATACAAGTTGCAAATGACTGTTTTATATTTATGAGGAGCTAGCGCATTGCATCAACTATTATAAATGCATGTGTTATATATTTTTCTATTAGCTTGCTCGATTGTTAGTTATTAAATTTGGTTGACAGTTCAATCTCAAAACAAGACTGAGCCTCGTGTCATTCTGCCACATTTGAAGGTAAGGAAGAAGCTAAAGTCATAAAAAGAAACAATTCTCTGTTATCCTGGGCATATTATGAAATTTATACATCAGGGCAAGTGTCAGAGAGAGAGTGTGAGAGATTCCCAATGAGAGTAGTCTGAAGCACAGAAGCCAAAAATAGCTGGAGTAAAAAGAGTAACAGAACCCAAATGCCGAATGACTATTTTTTGGCAGTCATTTTGAAAGAAGGCAAACACTGATAGGATGACCAGCAAAAAATTTCACAAATGCTGCGAAAAGCAACCTGAAGAGTTGTTGTGTCCTCCATTCAAACCTGGAAAGACTTTGCTAAAAGTACAGCAGTACGTTATTGTGTACAGTAATGTGATCATTATAGTACTGGACTAGTAAACTCCACCAAATCCCATCGTAACAAGCCATGAGACTAATTTTTTAAATTCTTTCATGGGATGTGGGTGTTGCTGGCTAGGCCAGCGTTCATTGCCCAGCCCTTAATTGCCTTTGAGAAGGTGGTGGTGAGCTGCCTCCTTGAGCTGCTGCAGTCCCTGTGCTGTAGTTACACCCACATATGCTGTTAGTGAGGGAGTTCCAGGATTTTGATCCAGCAACAGTGAAGCAATGGTGATATATTTCCAAGTCAAGATGGTGAGTAGCTTGGAAAGGAACTTCCAGGTGGTAGTGTTCCGATGCATCTGCTGCCCTTATCCTTCTAGATGGCAGTGGCTGTGGGTTTGGAAGGTGCTATCTAAGGAGCTTTGGTGAGTTTCTGCAGTGCATCTTGTAGATGGTACACACTGCTGCCACTGTGCATCAGTGCTGGAGGGAGTGAATGTTTGTGGAAGGGGTGTCAATCAAGTGGGCTGCTTTGTACTGGATGGTATTGAGCTTCTTGAGTGTTGTTGGAGCTGCACTCATCCAGACAAGTGGAGAATATTCCATCGCACTCCTGACTTGTGCCTTGTAGATGTGGACAGGCTTTGGGGAGTCAGGAGGTGAGTTACTCGCTGCAGGGTGCCGAGCCTCTGATCTGCTCTTGTAGCCACAGTATTTATATGGCTGGTCCAGTTCAATTTCTGGTCAATGGTAACGCTCAGGGTGTTGATAGTGAAGGATTCAATGATGGTAATGCCGTTCAGTGTCAAGGGGTCATGGTTAGATTCTTTCTTGTTGGAGATGGTCAGTGCCTGGTAATTGAGTGGCGCGAATGTTATTTGCCGCTTGTCAGCCTTGTCAGCCCAAGTCTGAATATTGACCGGGTCTTGCTGCATTTGGACATGGACTGCTTCAGTATCTGAGGAGTCGCGAATGGTGCTGAACATTGTGCAATCATCAATGAACATTCCCGCTTCTGACCTTATGATGGAAGGAAAGTCATTGATGAAGCAGCTACGATAGTTGGGCTGAGGACACTACCTTGTGTAACTCCTGCAGTGATGTTCTGGAACTGAGATGATTGTCCTCCAACAACCAGAACCTCTTCCTTTGTGCTAGGTATGACTCCAACCAGCAGAGAATTTTCTCCCTGATTCTCATTTTCTCCAGTTTTTCTAGATCTCACACTCGGTCAAAAACTGTCCTGATATAAGGGCAGTCACTCTCGCCTCATCTCTGGAGCTCAGCTCTTTTGTCCATGTTTGAACTAAGGTTGCAAAGAGGTCAGGAACTGAGTGGCCTTGGCGGAACTGAAACTGAGTGTTGTAGGGTGTGATGGTGTGTGTCAGCTTCACCTCTGAATTCTGAGTGGTCTGAATCGCTCCCACTCCCTGGGTTCTAGACCTTGGACTTATTTGGGGGTTGTGACAAAGTGCAGCAGACAACTGGTTTTGGTGCAAGAAAAAAAAACTGGGCTTATTGAAGTCACAAATGAACTTATAACATTAGGATTACACTGAGATTATACAGACCTACAAAGTACACTTAGTTAAGAATGGGGAACACATGGCATAATGAGGGAAAATCACGCTACTAATCCCCTTACCCTTATCCCATCCCCAAAACCTAACTAAATTGAACCAGGAGAAGTCAGGGAACATGCTCACCAACCAGGGTTCCGTGATGGTTCGAAATCCAGCCAGGTAAGCCGGTTGCAGTTTTGGGGTACACTCTTTGTGTCCTCTGGGGCCTGCCGTCCCCACATGGTCCTCTTCTGTGGAATTTGTGAAGGCTCTTCAGTTGGGTGGAGGGCGTGGTTGTGGGTGGTCGATCTTCGTGGAGAGCTGCGGTTGTGGCCTTGTTGTCTTTGGTTGAACCTGCCATTCCGTGCCCCTTGCCGTGATGTTGCCTGCGGGCCTGCAAACCTCCATATCTCCTCCCTCCGCTTGGCTCAGCTCCCTCTCCCTGCTTAAGCTCTGCTTCAACCGCTCCAAAACTGCTCAGCCTCCTCTTTCGTAACTGGCGGCCCAGTTATACTGTTTTTTTTTCGAATTTCTTATCTGAATCCAAATCAAGGTTAGTTCTTTGTTTGATTTTGGTGGGCTTCTTCAAGTGATTGTCTCGTTGTTTTTAATGGGCTCTCATGATGTTTATTGTTGTCTTCCTGTCTCTGTAACTAGTCTTGAATTGAAAGCTATTGTATATGTGGAGTATTGATAGGTTCACATAATTGCATTGATTGCTGCCTTCCTGCCTTAGTAGTTGGTAGTCATTATTTGTGCAGGATTTTGATGGGCTTTAGTTTTGTGTAAGATGAAGTCTTTCTCTGGGTTGAGTGTTTTAAACTGAAGAATGCGTATTCTGTCTCCTCTCGTTGTCTGGTTTCAGGCCTCAATCCACACTGCACTCAACAAGCTCGGGCATGTCCAGTCCCAGGCTTTCATGGGCCTAGCCCCCTGTCTGCAGGGTTCTACACTTAACTCAGCAGTTGGGTCCTCTGCCAGAAAAGTCCAAAAGTCATATCCTTGTTGATGATATGAAAAATGTGGGAATTTTGAGAACCCTTTAGTGTCAGTAAGCAGGTCTTTTTAAAAATTCATTCATGGGCTGTGCAAGTATTGCTCATCCCTAATTGCCCTTGAATTGAGTGGCTTGCTGGGTCATTTCAGAGAGTATTTAAGAGTCAACCACATTGCTGTGGATCTAGAGTCACATGTAGGTCAGACCAGGTAAGGACTGCAGATTTCCTTCTGTAATGGACCTTAGTGAACCAGATGGGTTTTTACAACAATCAACTTGGTTTCATGGTCATCATCAGATGTTTAATTCCATATATTTTATTGAATTCAAATTCCACCAGCTGCCATGGTGGGATTTGAACTTGGGTCCTCAGGACATTACCCTGGGTCTCTGGATTACTAATGTAGTGACATTACCATTACTTCACCATCTTCCCTCAGGTTATTGCTAAGCAAGTACTGCTTGATAGCACTGTTGGTGACCCCTTCCATCATTTTACTGATGATCGGGAGTAGACTGATGAGGCAGTAATTGGCCGTGTTGGATTTGTCCTGCTTTTTGTGGACAGGACATACCTAGGCAATTTTCCACATTGCTGGGTAGATGCCAGTATTGTAGCTGTACTGGAACAGCTTGGCTAGGGGCGCAGCAAGTTCTGGAGCATGAGTCTTCAGTACTATTGCTGGAATATTGTCAGGGCCCATAGCCTTTGCAGTATCCAGTGCCTTCAAAGGATTTTGTTTCTTTGTTCAGATTATCTAATGTAATCATTTCTGAGCTGAAACACATCAACACTGCTGGATTGTCCCAACTGGTTCATTAATGTCCTTCAGAGCAGGGAAGATGCCATCCCCTCTCCAGCCTGGTTTGCAAGTGACAGGATGCCACACAATGTGGTTGATTGCTGATACTGTCTTAAGTGGTTATTTAGATCAAAGTAACAAGGGGGGGTATGTGGCAGTGCCAACGTCATTCACCTCCCAAGAGCAAAATAAAATCATGTTATCTAACAGAAAAAAGGTCCAAAAGCAAAATGCAAATTGATTACAAAGACCAGCCTCTGATGAATCTATTGTGCACAACATGTCGGAGGGCAAATGGGTTATGTGTTGGCTTGTAAAACATCTGAGAGCATGTAATGTCCTCCCCTCCGGAACCAACACAGCTGACTGCTGAGATCATTATCGGTCATAAGATAGCCACAACAGTAATTATAAGGCCAGCAACTAACTAAGTGTAATTGCCTTATTATAATTTGTCAGTTAAAAATGAAATGCTTGTGATAACCTAATAACTTTGATGCATACATTTGTATTTATCATTAGTATTTCAATATTTATTGACTTATACATCTGAAAATTCTGCCACTGAATTACATCCTCTTTCGAATATAAGGATGATTGTACAATTTATTTTTTTATAAGAATTAGCCTGCATATTCAGAATGGTGTATTGATAATTGACGATAACTCGTAGGTATAAAACTAATCCACATTTAGACAATAAAAACAAAGTTACTGAAAAATCGCCATTCTTGACAATGACTTACTTTTATATACAGTCATCAATGTTGAAATAAGTGGATGCCATGTCATCAAGATGATATTTGGAGGGGTGATCAATAGGTTAGTCAGAGAGGTGGTCTTTAAGGTCAGAAAGGTCTTTAAGGAGGGGGAGGGGGATGAGTGAGAAGTATCAGGGAGGGAACTTCAAGACCATGGGGTCTAGCTGGCTGAAGACAAGCAGTCAATTGTGGAGTGAAAGGGTAGGGAATGAACAAAAGGCCAGAGTCAGTGGAATGGAGTGTTCCAGGGATCGGGTGGTGTTACAGGGCTGGAAAGAGTTAGAACAATGGGGAAGATAAAAAAGATGAGGATGAGAGTTTTAAATTGAAGCAGGAAGACCAGCGAGCACAAGGGTGACAGGTGTAGTGGGACCTGATGGAAGTTAGATTCCAGGCAGCAGAGTTTTGAATTGAACCATCAGTCTTTAGTAAAGGGCTTGGCTTTATCCCCTTATGCCCCCATTTTGATGAATTTCGAGTTTGGAATGACTTTGAGTTCTTCCATGTTCACTTCTTTGGTCAGCAGTCCTCCCCACCGCTCAACGAACCCTTTCACACATCCCCATATTCTCTCCTCACTGGATTTGCACCAAGTGCGGTAGCGAATGGGTAAAATGATATTTTACCTGCTGGCTGCGAAAACAGGTTTTTACACCATATCGTTCCAAACCCGCCACATTATTTATGCACTCCTGGAAAACACACCATTTCGATGAGAGCCCGCCTGCTATCACTTCATCATCGTCATGCCGAGTGTCATATTTAAAGTCTAGCCGCAAGCACATATCTCAGTGCTTCCAGACCATGACAGCTGCATGGAAGACAGGATGGCCCTGAAAGGCAAAAAGACAGGAGCACCACCCACCCCCCCCCCAACCCCCCCACCCCCACCCCGTTTCAGCAACGCATCTCTGGAATGCCTTTTGGATGCAGTGGTGTCCCGTCGGGGTGCCCTATACCTCTACTCTGGCCATAGGATGGGCAGCGGCATCACCACCCAGGCTTGGGAGGTGGTGCCAGTGGTGGTCAGTGCCAATGCCCTTCAAAAGAGGACAGCAAACCAGTGCCGCAAGAGGATGAATGATTTCCTCCGTTCCGCCAGGGTAAGTCACTCTCCTCATCACTCTCAACTCACATACACTCAAGCCCATCACACATCCACAGGGCCCTCATTCACTGCCAGTTCAAGGGACATTACCATTCACTCTCTCACACACACACCCTCATTGTCCTCATCCTGTCCACGGGATCACTTACCATCCACACAGGCCAGGCATACTTATCATTTGGCCTGGCAAGTGTCCTGCTTACAGTCTCTCCATCTCTATTCGTGCAGGACAAGCTGGTACATAACATCATGGAGAGGTCACAGACTAGTGGAGGAATGCCTGAAATCAAGGTCCTCATGGACTTTGAAAACAGAGCCATCAAGCTGACCAGCAACGATCTGGACCGATCCTGTGCTGACAGTGAGGTCGGAGGTGCTCTACCAAGTGAGGATCCAGCAGTGCATCATCCGTCAAACAACCATGCTGTGAGTGATGTGTCCTGTTTCACAGGCCACTGCCTTACATTAATTATCTCCCCTTGCTTCTGCAGACACATCTGGGAAACAGCCAAGAGAGTCCATGACCCGGGGCCTCCAGTCAAGCCCCGAAGACACCTCGGAAGAGGATCTGAAGGCACTCTCCTTGAAGTCCCGTCACAGCGCTCACCCACACCCTCCACCAGCGCAGAGGCACACCTCAGTGGGACCTAGCTTCAGTGTAGCCTCAGGGTCACAATCTGGTTAGCCCATCGCTCTGTCTGAACCACAGCAGGAGAAGACAGGGACTTCCCAGGTGCCTGACACTTGGAGGACTGCTGGAAATCAGAAATTTGAGTTCGAGCCAGATGACGAGTCTCTGGACTCGGTCATGTCACAGTTGCTGGAGCTGCAAAGGAAAGGCAGGAAGGGATGTCCGCTGCGCTCCCAGATTGCAAGGCATGATGGAGGATTCCGTTCGTCTTCAGACTAAGGTGATAGCGCCAGTATTCCAATACACCAAGGTCAACACTGGTAGGATGGCATCCGCTATGGACACCTTGGTCCAGGGCGTCTTTCCTGCTGCGCGGGCTGAACCCCATTGCTGAAGCCATAGTTGGTCTCCAACAGTGAGTATGTAAGAGGAGTACAGGGCAGCCCAATCTCAGTCCAGCTATTCCTTCTGCTCAAGGAGTCAGCCTGGGGCCCTTGGGCACCCATAGGAAGGAGGATCAGAAGGTGCACACTCCATGGCCATCCACCCTGGTGACTCCGAGAATATCTGGCCCACCCGAATCCTCTCTTCCTGTGCCCTCAGCAGCTCTATCTCTACAGGACAAGGAGGGTGCCACTGCCACACAGCATGATCCCAAAAGCAGGCCGGGGCCCTCAAAGTCTCAGCTCTCCAGAGGACGCCCACCAAGGTCATCACAGACAGGGCATCTCAGTCAGCAGGCTGCCTCCACCTCCGCTGTGGGTGTCTGAGGAGCACTAAGGTGTAGCAGCAAGGTTAGGAAAGTTAAGAAAAATTTGTTGCACAGCCTGGGCATGGGTGTTAATCACATGCGGTTCACAATTGTCAATAAATTCCTAAGAATATCTCCCTGCCTATTGCTTCTTGTCCTGATGAGCAGTATTCGTGTCACTCAGATGAGAAACCTTTCTGCACAGGATAAAGGCAGGTGTCTCAGTCCGGGGCCTCTTCCCTGAGCTCTGTGCAGCCTTCAGACCAAAGTGATAGTCAAGCCTCACACGCACTGGACACATTACTGATGCCTGCACCTTGATGGTGCTTGTCATTGCTGCCAGATTGTAGAGGGCAGGTATCACAGGAGTTCCCATTCTCTCTGTGCGCTCTCAGCACCTCTAAGGTGGGGCCGACTCCCCATCTCTTCAGCATCTGTGATGCTGTGCTCCTGAAGGTGTCAGATGCTGAAGGCGGACAAAGGATCAGATGCTTCTAAAGTTTCATGGCTGCGTCTCCATGATATGACCCTGATCATGGAGCGCAAGCAATCTGCCCTCAGCCAGACAGGAGTCAGACATTCTCAGAGGCTATGTGAAGATCTATGGATTGTCCTCACTGCATCTCGTCATCGTCATCCTCCTGCAATTGAACGAGGTGTGTAAAATTATGAGGGGCATAGAGAGAGTAGACAGGAAGGAACTTTTCCCCTTGGTGGAGGGACCAATAAGCAGAGAGCATAGATTTAAGTTAAGGGGCAGGAGGTTTATAGGGGATGTGAGGAAGAAGGTGGGAATCTGGAACTCACTGCCTGAAAGGGTGGTAGAGGCAGAAACCCTCATAACATTTAAGAAGTATTTGGATGTAAACTTGCGATGCCATGGCATACAAGGCTCTGGGCCTAGTGCTGGAAAATGGGATTAGAAGTTAGGTACTTGTTTGACCGGCACAGACTTGATGGGCCAAAGGGCCTTTTTGTGCTGTAGGCCTCTATGACTCTATGACCCTATGAATGACTATTAGGGTCTCCACTGTGTCTCTATGACAGTAGCATTCCCAGAGAGGGTATTCGTGCTCCCAAAAGCCACATTGGAGTCAAATGTTCACAACTGCGATGTGAGGATCTATGGGGTCACCTCACTGCATGTCGTCATTACCCTCCACAAACCTAGCAGCTATGCGACCACCCGAGCGTGCCTGCCTCGTCTAGCTAGTGCGAGGGCCTCAGCCCCGTCATCATCACATCCAAGGACCTGCTCACCCTCATCCCTGTCAATATCCTCCTCATCAGAGGAGACCTCCAGCTCCTCCATCTCCTCCTCAGCCAGCTTGTCTCCTTATTGCAGTGCCAGGTTTTAAAGGGCGCAGCAGACAATGATGATGTGTGACACCCTCTGTGGACTATATTGCCGGGCTCCACCAGACTGGTCCAGGCACCAGAACCTCATCTTCAGCATCCCGATGGTCTGTACCAGTTGCGAGCTCCAGCATGAGCCTCATTATAGTGTCGCTCTGCTGCAGTCTGAGGCTGCCGCACGGGTGTCATCAGCTACGACCTTTGTGGGAGGAGAGGCCATGGCTCCTGAGAAGCCATCCCTGCAGCTTCCGAAAACTTCAGGGATCTGTGACCGATTGGGGATGTAGATATTGTGCACACTCCCCTGAACCCCTGCGTACACCCGCAGGATGCATTTCTGGTGGTCGCAGATTCAACGAATGGAATCTCTTGCGGTTGATGTAGTTCACACCGTGTTATGATGGAGATCTGAGCGCCACGTGAGTGAAGTCGATCACACCCTGAACCTGTGGAAAAGCCGAGATCTGGGCAAATCCAATCGCTCTTGCATCCTGGCTGTCTTGGTCCCAGGCAAAATGCACAAAGTTTTGTGCCCTCACAAAGATGGCATCCATGACCTCATGGATATATTTCTGGGTGGAGGCTTGTGAGATCCCACAGGGGTCACCTGTGGAGCCTTGAAAGGAGCCACTGGCGTAGAAATTGAGCATCACTGTCACTTACACAGCCATTAGCGGTGTCCCCGTGGCTCCAGATTCTGCAGTAGCTGTCAGATGTGACCAACCAGTTCCCTAGACATGTGCAGTCTTCAACAATACTGGTTCTCAGTCATCTGCAGGAATGAAAGGTGGCGCCCTGGGTGTCTCTAGGCACCGACCAGTGACGACTCACTGTGGCCCTTCAGTGGCGTGTGCGGGAGCCCCAGCCATTCCTTCTTCCTGAGGGTGCTGCGCCTGCCTCTGTGCAGCCAGGAGCCTTAGTCGCTCTCTCCTCCGTTGTCTTCACACTCTGTAGACCATCAGCATACAGCTGGTTCACTAGGCTCCGTGATCCTGATGTACTCCTTCTGCAGAATGAAAGAGAGAGTCACGTGGTTAGCATGGGTATACTCAGAACCTGTCCTGGTTAAGCCTGAAGGGTTAACACATCCCGGAGAGTGCTGGCCACAACTTGGATGGCCAGAGATTAGTGCCCTGCATGGCTGCTCGAAACCCCACCACCTCTTCCCCAGTTCATCTGACCATTTGACAGCAGCTTTGCCCATTGGACAACATGCTGTGCTCTCAGTCCAGGCACAGCCATTCTCCTAACCTACACTGCAAGGCTGCATTGTTAGCTTGAACCATCAGAGACACTGGTCCAAACCGGGATGCTGATATTGTAAGGGACCGTGAACACCTCCACCAGTGACTGCTCCATGGCCAGCTTTAGCAAGGAGATTGTACAAAGTGTGCAGTTGTCCAGCTGTTCTGCAGTCCACTAATGCTCACGACTTTGAAGACTGTGCCAGGGCAGCAGGGGGTGGGGGTGTGGGTGGGTTGGGTGAAACGCTCTGGGGCACTTGGTGCTACTTTGATGCCTCTGTGTTGCTTGAGTGGGCAGAGAAGCTAGAAGCCCGACCCAATCATACCAATGTGGCTGAGCCTGAACTGTCCCAGCAGTAGAGGAATGGTCACTTTATACAGGTTTCCCTGATGCGTGGCCACTTCCCTCACCCACCCCAAATTTTGTATGCGCTAAATTCAATGGCAGGCCCTGGCTCACCATCCCCTGCCCGTCCCCCACCACCAAACAAGCCACCTCAATGGCAGGGCTGCCCTTGCCTCACCACCCACCCCCTCATCCCCCCAAGCCCCCCAACAAGTCACCTCAGTGGCAGGGCGGCCATTAACCCTGATGTCCCAGCGCCCCTCAAGCTTGAAGTCCAACAGGCGACCCTGGCGAGTGCTGCACAACGTGACTGTGTACTCACCACCGAGTCCCCCTCAAAGTGCTGCTCGCCAAGTGCATGTCGCTTATGTGCTACTATGAAACACGTCGGCGTGTTTTCCCGCCAATGTGGACGGACGATCCAGTGGGGGGGGTGGAGACAATTCCGGTGGGCAGGCCTAATAATGATATGCTGATGTATTACAATGAGGTTCCCGACGTCCGAAGGCGGGAAATGCTGCCCGCCATTGGCGGGCTGAACAGATGATCGCGAACTGTCTTCATGCTGTCGTAAGACTGATCGCGTGATATTGTCCGCTCACACCACTGAAAATGCCTGACACCAGCGGGCACAGAAAATTCCGCCCTGGGATCTTGGAGTGGGACCTTGGCCGCCTCATTTTCTCTGCTCCCCTCACTCACTCAAACTTGCCTCCTTCTGAACTTGCTGCACTCTGTTCTCTCATGTCTAACCCTGACATTGTCACACCTTTTATTTCTTTGCTTCTTTCTTGCCCCATCTCCATTCCTTTTGGGCCTGGAGGACTAACTTTCCTGTGTACAATCTCTCCTGTCTTCCACCCTATCACAGGCATTCCTTTGTCCTGGTATCCTTGCTCAAAACCTATTACATCTCTAACATCTCCCAGCTCTGATGAAAGGTCACAGACCTGAAGCATTTACTCTGTTTTCCCCTTTCTACACAGGTGCTGCCTGTGATCTGCTCAGTCTTTTTCCCAGCATTTTCTGTTCAGGTTTCCAGCTCTTGCTGCATTTTGCTTTTCGTTGAGAGTTTTGAATGAGCTGACATCTATGCGGGTCAAGGATGGGAGCCTGGTGAGAACATTGGAATAGTGAAGCCTGGAGGGCTTCAGCAGGAATTGGGCTGCGTTAAGGCAGAGATGGGCCATGTTACTTTGGTGGAATTAATTGCTCTTTGTGATGGGGAGGGTATGGGGTCAAATGCTCAGTTTGGGATAAAATAGGGCACTGAGGTTGTGAAGAGTCTCGCTCAGCCTCCAGCAATGACAATGGAATTCTACGACCCCCCTCCACTGACGGGATTTTCCATTCCTGCTGAAGTCAATGGAGTTTTGAATGGCTTGCCGCATTTTACGGCCCCACCCCATGGGGATGATCAGTCGATATAAAGCCTGAGGAGCATGTGCAGTTAAGGGTAAGGATTACTGTGGCAGCGGACAGGCTGCCAAAGTCGATCAGTGGGAAGCGAGAAGAAAGTTGAGCAGGACAACATGCAAAACACAATATACACAGCTGAAGTCTGGGCAATTGGAAGTAGAAGATGGAAGACGGGTAGGGAGGTGTTTAGAGGTGACAAAAACCTAGATAAATGTTTCAGGGGCTGAAGGAGGCATGGGGGTGAAACTAATTTGTCTTAGTGATAGATGGCATGTGAGTGTTGAAGCCCAATATAATTATTGCACACATATGATTGTTTTTGAAACACATGACTTCAACCAATGTAAATGAAATTGTTAGCAACAGGGTATTTTTTTTTCTATAAAAAACACTGCTAGGATTTAGGCCTAACAAAAGTATTGACTGCAGAAGCTTTCCAACCTTACCAAAGACTACAAATGCAAATTAATATTAAGCAACTTGATTGCAGCAGACTTCACTTTCACTGTTAATATTATAAAAATACACCGGCTTTAATGAACTCAGCTTGCTATCCAGCAGTGAGTTACCTGATGTGTCAGAGAGGTACAGCAACATAGTTGTTGCGTTTGAAGATGCTAGTTGGGGGATAAAAACCCTGAGTAATAATGGTGTAAGCCTTTGTATAGCTGTACAGCTGAGTTCTGAGCTGAGGCACTGTGCAAGAATAATGCCAGCAACACCTTCAGGCACAATATGTTATTACAGCACACATGGATAGCAGGGGCTTTTGAAGAGCACGTGCGAGGCACCATATTAAAATGCGGCACGATTAGCTATTGGCTAAAACGACCATGCTGGCCTCTTTGTGTGCTGACAATATCTTGTGCAGATTTAATTCTGGCTGGCAGCCTTGTGATTTGCAGTGTGAACGATATCACCAAATGTGCCGCTGACAGCTTTGGTTGGAATAGCAGCGAAAGATAAATACAGGGAGGAAGGTGACAATAATACAGGCTCAGGAAGAAAGTTATTTGAGAAAAAAAAGAAAAAGCCAGAGAGTAACCAACTATGACAGTAACTGAAAAGTGAGAAACAGAAACACAGCTACAATGACTTGAATTTATATAGCGCCTTTCGTATGATGAAACATCCCAAAGGGCTTCGCAGGAGCAATTATTAAACAAGATTTGACACTGAACCATGTAGGAAATGTTAGGATAGGCGACCAAAAACCTGGCCAAAGAGGTAAGTTTTAGGAAGTGTCTTAAAGAGGAGAGAGAGCTAGGGAGACAGAGAGGTGTAGAGAGGAAATTCCAGAGCTTAGGGCCTAGGCAGCTGAAGGTATGGCTGGCAGAAGTGGAGTGATTAAAATCAGGGATGCGCAAGAGGCCAGGATTTTAGGGATGTAGAGATCTCAGAGGGTTGTAGGGCTGGAGAAAATTACAGAGATAGTGAGGGATAAGACAATCGAGGGGTTCAAAAACAAGGATGCAAGTTTTATAATCAAGGTGTGGCCAGACTGAGAGGCAATGCAGGTCAGCAATTACAGGAAAGATGGACGAACAGGACTTGGTGCGAGTTAGAATATAGGCAGCAGAGTTTTGGATGAGCTCAAATTTATGAAGCCTGGAAAACTGGGGGCCAGCCAGGAAAGCATTCAAGTAATCAATTTTGGAGACAACAAAGGCATAGATGATGATCTTAGCAGCAGATGAGCTGAGGCAGGCGTGGAGGTGGGTAATGTTACAGATGTGAAAGTTGGTGGTTTTGGTGATGGAGCAGATATGTAGTTGAAAACTCATCTCAGGGTGAGATAGGATGATCCCATCTAGATTGTGAGGCCAAGTTTGACCACAGACAGTGACCAGGAAGAGGGATAGAGTCGGTGGCTAGGGAACAGATTTTGCGGTGGGGGCCGAAGTTAATGGCTTTGACCTTCCCAATAATTAATTGGAGGAACTTTCTGCTGATCCAGTTCTGAATGTCGGGCAAGCAGCATTACAAATCAGAGGGTTCGAGAGAAATGCTGGGTGCACCCTGTGGAATCTGGCATGTTTTTGGATGATGTTGCCTAAAGGCAAGATGTAGAGGATTAGTAGGGGGCCAAGGATCAATCCTTGATGGCACCAGAGGTAACTGTGTAGGAGTGGGAAGAGCAGCTTTGCAAGTGATTCTTTGATGATAGCTAATGTCACGGCTATACACTGGCATGACGATATTGTGACTCTTTAAAAAACTACACTTTAAAAGATTGAAATTCAAGATGACTTCCAAACACTACAAGACACTTTGTGGATTAATAAACATTATCTTGTCTCCAGAGAGAACAAAGAGGAACCCCTGTCTGATAATGTTTGCCAGACCAGGAGACAAATGAAACATCACTGGCACCTTCATTGTAAAAAACATCAAGTTTGCCCTTTCAAACACAAAAGGCTACTGAAACCATTGGTGGGGAGATGAACCCAACTGCTTAATGGAGTTGCCACAATACCTTTTTGGACCATAGCTCAATACTGATGTGAGGTCACATGATATAGCAGCCTTCTTTGCTCCCTGCTAATAGATATTAACAAAGGTTCAAACTGCTTTTCAGAAACATCTTCAGAGACTTCAAGATTGACTTCCCTTAGAGAAAGATAGAGTCGTGCAAAGAGCCATCTGTCGCTGTAGTTAGCTAAGCAGCCTAAATATATCCCTGCAATGTCTTGCAAGAGGAACAAGGACTTTCTCTTCTAACCTGCTTCCCCCACCAACTTCACCTGAGTATTCAACCTCCGGCAGGTTGCCCACAAGAGCCTTTGCAGCCACAGAGAAATTGCTGCTTTTCAAAATCATTACTTCCAGCCAAATCATCAACTCAACCAAGGCCTGCAATGAAATAGAAACTGAAGCCCAGATTTGTGTCCTCGGGTCGGGATCGCTGAGTCAGGAGATTTCCCGGCTCGGCAAACCCAACCTTTAAAACTGTCCGCCCGCATGTCGGATTTTTGGTCATAAGCAGGCTGAAACAGGAGTTGGGGGCATGTGACCCGGGAATGAGTGAGCAGGCTTCCGGGTGCTGAGACGGTATGGGTGCGAGGCCTGCCTCTGTGCTCAGGCAATGTGATTGAATAAATAAAAAATAATAATAAAACAAAAAAGATCTCTCCAGCCTACACCCTCCCCATGCCCCATCCATATCAACCTATGCTAACCCATGCCCCCATCCAGGCCCCCATCGCCACTTCCACCCTATGCCAACTTAATGTCCACTCATGTCAAGCCATGCCCCCACCCATCCCTTTGCCCTTACCCCCTCCATGCCAACTCACTTAGTATCCTTGGACAGTTCTTTGACAGCCTTGACACTTCCTGGATAACTTTGACAGGTTTGACAGCTGGACTGTTCCTTGACACCTGGGCAGCTCTTTAACACTTTCTTGACAACTGGATAGCTCTTTACCAGCTTGACAGTTCCAATGAGTTTGTGCGTAAAAAGTGCATAACCATGTATACTTTTAGCAACCCTAAAGGGTACCTTACCAAAAGTGTCCTGGGACCCTATTCAAAGGGATACCTTAACTCTCCAAAGGGGTACCCTGGCTATCCAAATGCATCCACCAAGATCAGACCTCCTCTTACCTGTTCTAATCTGCACACTTCGGATTCCACACCCCTGTTCTTCCAAAATCCCACTTCAGTGGAGGCAGCTGGTGATTTCCGCATGAGTGAACATTGGCCCCACTGCATCCCACCCTTGCAAAGATAGGAAATGCCCAGTTCGGCGGTGGCATTTAAACATTTTGGCTATTTCCAGGATTTTCATAATGACAGAGAGACTCTCCATCATGGTAGAAGTCTGGGCAAGAGTTAAATTCCATTTTTATAGTTACTGTTTTACCTTCAACTACATCTAGTTTTTGTGTATGAGTGAGTTGTGTGAAACATCAAGCTTTCGTTTAACTTTCAGGGGAAGTGCATATGAGAAATAAAGTAACTTTCTTCATTTTTTTAATGCACAAAAGCTTGCTGTTGGGCTATTTAAATTACACAAACACCATGAGGGTAAGAAAATACACATACTCACATATAAATATATTTAATCAAAGCAACAAAAGGTAACACCTTAAAATTGTCCATGACACTAGATAGATAATGATGGGAACAGGGTCAGGTTAGGAGAAAAAGACAAAACTAAACAGTAACAGAAATATGCGCAACATTTGGTTGCATAGTGTCTGTATTTTAAGTGCTCTGGGTACTCTTTCAAGTCCAAAAGGGCATCCATGGTATGTACACACAAAGTTGGTTGGGGGTGTGCCGGGCACCATTTTTGTAAGGGTGTTAGCATGGGGGCAGGGAGAATCTGCCGGAAGAATCTAGAATAGGCAGTTTGTGTTGTCAATCAGCTTGTAATGCAGATTTGACACCAGTGGATGCCATTTCTGACTTGAAATCTCCAACTCTTTTAAACTCACACAGCTGAATATATGTTCAAGGCAGGAAGGTCCCTCCCACCTGTCCTGGTTAAATGGTTCATCAACTACTTTCAGGTTAGTTGCTGATTGATTTCTACTGTTTGTTACTGAGTTAGTCCAAGAGTCTTGTGATTTGTGGTGCTGTAGTGTGGCATAAGCTGAAGGCCTTCATTCTGATCTCAAAGGTTCTGCTCAGGTCACTTGGTACCAGGTGTGGGTGCAATAGTTTCTATCTCCCTTGACCTGCAGATTTGCAGGGGGAATGAGCAGAGGTGACACAGAGGAGGAAAAGCTGCTGAAAGAGGGAGGAGGAAGTCAGGGAAGGACTCTCAGAATTATGCTATATCTGTGCTGGGCCTTCAAATGAGAAACTGTAAGTCAGATATCACTGCTTCACTAAAGAGGTGCTCACTAAAATTGACCTCCTGCTGCAGCCTGAATTTCAGAAAACAGGGCAAGGACGGCATTGCCACTGGCTATGAAAGTGGCTGTGACCATTAACTTTTATGTATTGTGCTCCTACTACACTGGAGAACGTGATATTTGCAGCTTCTCCCACAAACTCACATAATTTCTATCAGGACCAAAGCAGGTCAAGTGCTTGCTTGGTACCAATGATTATTTGTTGGATGACAACTCAAAGTGGAACGCGAGACACTTGATAATGTGTAGACCAGGATATTTCGAGGGCAGTGATTATGAGGATACATTTCCTTTTCTGATTAGCAACTGCGATGTTGATGATCGCCTTGTCAAGCTGATCATGTAGAACCATAGCCTTAGTAGATCTCAGTGCTGCCATCAATAACCTTCATATCTCAAATACTGTTTCTGTACTTACGGAAAATGACCACTCTGAAATCTAAGAAATGACGAAATGTACATATATTTGTTGCTTAGAATGGTTTAATTTAAAGTATGGTCCTTCAGTTTTACAAGGGGGAAAAGATGTAGTATTTAATTGTTCGGTGTTTGATTACGTACATCTGTTCACAGGGTCTTGACAGGGTTAAAGTGGAAAGGATGTTTCCCCTTGTGATAGAATCTAGAACTAGAGGTCACTATTTAAAAATAAGCGGTTGTTCATTTAAGGCAGAGGTGAGGAGAAACTTTCTCTCAAGGGTTTGTGAGTCTTTGGAACTCTTCCTCAAAAGGCAGTGGAAGCAGAGTCTTCGAATATTTGAAAGGCAGAGGTAGTTAGATTCTTGATAAGCAAGGGAGCAAAAGGTTATCGTGTAAAGGCGGGCATGTGGAGTTGAGGTTGCAATCAGATCAGCTGTGATCTTATTGAATGGCAGAGCAGGCATGAGGGACCAAGTGGCTTACTCCTGCTCCTCATTCATATGTTCCTATGTATGTATTTTCATATGTTGACTCTTCTCTGTTTGGTGTGCTATTAGTCAAGCCTAAGTGTGCTTATTGAGCAAGATAAACTAAAAGCAAGCTGGAAGTTGTGCTACAGACATTTTTAAAAGCATTGTAAAATGAAGGTTCTACTTAGACATAGAAACTGGTGTCATCTCTGCATATCTTGAAGGCACAAAACACATCAGCCACTACAAAATAAACATTCCAATCCAAATTTATAAATCCAATATTCCACATAAAAGTTAACATGTGTGTCTGACTGTGTCACCTTTGCCTAGCATAATGTTCCAATGCAGTGCCACCCCATTGACCATAGCATGGCTAGTGGAAGGCTCCTGATGTCCAATGGAGTGTCTGCAGATGGTCTTGCAGGCTGACTTCAACCACCTCTAGCTCCAGAAGGCCTGGCTTTTGACTGTACTATCTCAGCATTAGCAGCAACTGTTTGAGCTATCTGGCTGATAGGCAACAGCAAGGGCACTGGCAGAGTGGTTGTGGTGGGAAGATTAGTGCTGTCATCCTGAGAGAGAAGACCAGGCTTGTGCTCCATTGAGCTACTGCCATTCCCCTGAGAATATGCTTCAGCAACCCTAGTAACCTGCTGGAGCACAGGTTGCTGGACTGCTGTAAGAGCCAGCAAGCTCCTTTCAGCACCTCTGAGTCTTCTGCAGCAGAACTCATGTGACCTCGCTATACCCTAACCCTAACTCTAACTCCTGTTAGAATTCTTTGAGGAGGTAACAAGTAGGTTAGATAAAGGAGAGCCAATGGATGTTATCTACTTGGACTTCCAGAAGGCCTTTGACAAGGTGCCGCACAGGAGGCTGCTCAGTAAGATAAGAGCCCATTGTGTTAGAGGCAAGGTACTAGCATGGATAGAAGATTGGCTGTCTGGCAGGAGGCAGAGAGTGGGGATAAGGGGGTCCTTCTCAGGATGGTGGCCGGTGACTAGTGGACTTCCGCAGGGATCAGTGTTGGGACTACAACTTTTCACTTTATACATTAATGATCTAGATGAAGGAACTGAGGGCATTCTGGCTAAGTTTGCAGATGATACAAATATAGGTGGAGGGACAGGTAGTATTGAGGAGGTGGGGAGGCTGCAGAAGGATTTGGACAGGTTAGGAGAATGGGCAAAGAAGTGGCAGATGGAATACAACATGGGGAAGTGTGAGGTCATGCACTTTGGTAGGAAGAATAGAGGCATAGACTATTTTCTAAATGGGGAGAGAATTCAGAAATCTGGAATGCAAAGGGATTTGGGAGTCCTAGCCCAGAATTCTCTTAAAGTTAACTTGCAGGTTGAGTCGGTAGTTAGGAAGGCAAATGCAATGTTGGCATTTATTTCTAGAGGACTAGAATATAAAAGCAGGGATGTGCTGCTGAGGCTTTATAAGACTCTGGTCAGACCACATTTAGAATATTGTGAGCAATTTTGGGCCCCACATCTCAGGAAGGATGTTCTGGCCCTGGAGAGGGTCCAGAGGAGGTTCACGAGAATGATCCCAGGAATGAAAGGCTTAACATATGAGGAACGTTTGAGGACTTTAGGTGTATACTTGATGGAGTTTAGAAGGATAAGGGGGATCTGATTGAAACTTACAGAATACTGAAAGGGCTGGATAGAGTGGACGTGGGGAAGATGTTTCCATTAGTAGGAGAGTCTAGGACCCGAGGGCACAGCCTCAGAGTAAAGGGAAGACCTTTTAGAACAGAGATGAGGAGAAACTTCTTTAGCCAGAGAGTGGTGAATCTATGGAATTCATTGCCACAGAAGGCTGTGGAGGCCAGGTCATTGAGTGTATTTAAGACCAAAATAGATAGGTTCTTGATTGGTAAGGAGATCAAAAGTTACGGGGAGAAGGCGGGAGAATGGGGCTGAGAAACTTATCAGCCATGATTGAATGGTGGAGCAAACTCGATGGGCCAATTGGCCTAATTTCTGCTCCCATGTCTTATGGTCTTATGCTCTTGAGCACTGACATTCACAGCCATGATGGTAGCAATCAGACCTTGTGTGGCAACAACCTGGGTTTGCATAGTGACAACAAACAATCTCAAGATCTCTGTCTGAGCTTCCACTGCAGCCCTCAGGTGCTGGGTGGCTTCAACAGAAGCTGAGCCATTGGTGTTCAGACAATGATTCTGGTTTGATCTACGTGTATCTTCATGGGGTTGGCAGCCACTCCCGTGTTGGAATGGATGAGCTCCAAAGTCTGTGCAAAGCTCTGTTAAGTTGATGCTGGCCTCCTCCAATTTCCTTGACTGTGACTGCAAGCTTTCAGGCAGGCTTGACAATGCATCCAGCATTTCTCTGTGTGTGCCCATCATTTTCCTGTATTCTGTCCCATTGAAGTCCTCATCTGAGTCCTCTGCAGCAGAACTCGTGTGACCTCGCTCTAACCTTAACCCTAACTCTAACCTTTTCCCCTTGCTCTGGCTGCAGGACACATGCGCCTGATGTCTCATCATGTGTGCAGTGTCAGTGTCCGAGTCAGTGGCTGTGAGCTTGAGATCAAGTGATGGTGTTTCTTCCTCACCAGTGCCTTCCTGCTCTTCCCTCTTTTGTTTTTCTACCGCTGTCTGGCCAGGTTGCAATTCTTGGGAGAAAGGTGAAAGGGTAGAGTTTGGGTGAGGAGAAAAAAAAGAGCAAGATGTGCATGCTTATACCAAGTGCATCTTGTAAATCAGAAGAGATAGTGGACGAGAGGGAAATTGGATGTGAGAAGAAGGACTCGGTAGAAGCATGCTGTCATCTTCAATGGTGTCAGCCTTGCCACTAGCCACGGCCTACGTCATGGTTGCTCCTCGAAGGGGATAAGGACATGCGGCCTGCTGGTTAGATGCTGCTGCCACTTGTATGCCACTTTGCCCTGCAAGAAAGAGAGAAGTGGATCAGTGAGTGCGGTACAATATGTTTGAGTAATGTGGCTGTCATAGCCTGTAGCAATGTTAAGTGTGTGAGGGTGAGGGGTGAGTGCTGCCTTCATAGGGAGAAATCAGAGAGGAAGAGGAAGATTTAGAGCATCAGGGAAGAGAATAAGAAAGAAATACTACAAAGTGAATATATGGTGCAATGAAGAAGAGAAAAACAGCCAGAAAGGAGAAAGGCAAAAAAGAGATGGAGAGAGAAAAGCATAGAGTGCTAAGGACAGGGTAGTCTAAACAAGGGGGAAATCACTGATTCACTATTCAGAGAGATTCCCAAACCTTGATCTAGCTTCAAGATAAATACATGAGTTGTAATGATGGTGAAGTATCCCCACCACCCCCCCTCTCCCACACCACCCCCCACCTCCCCCCCCCCACCCCCCCACCCCACCCCCACCCTCCCCCCCCCCCCCCCCCAACCCCAACCAACCTTCAAAATGTTCACTGCCCTGAGTTTTGAGGATATTTTACAACCAGAAGAGGTGGAAGGAATTCGGCTTCAGTCTTGGAGGCTCGCAGTTGTCCGAGCTCATTCAGTCCCTGTGCTTGTGCTGATGGCTAAACAAAATCCTTGAGAGATAACTGCAAGATCTCGATTAGAAACAAACCTACATCAGGCCAGACATAGAGCACAGCAGTTTACACCCCACACTATGTATTAGCAAAACCACAGGAGATCTACCATTAACAGTTATATAATCGCCTTCATCCTCTGTTGCATCATATGGCCATTATTGGTGGTTTCTAAGAGCCTGATGCCATTATCTTTCTCAGTGATAAAGAGTGGGTGGTGATTTACTACCACTCTTTAACAAGTGAGAAGATCTCCTGCACTTATGATTTATGATCCTTTTGCCTGTGATGAAAGACTAATAATAGCACAAGGGTTGTGCCCTTTCATTTCTGTTAGGAAGGTAAAAAGCAGACAATTCTTACTGGAACAGCATTCAATATCTAATGCAGACCACAGCTGACAGGAATTTACAGCTGAAGGTATTTGGCTATTGCTCAGGAATTAAAGGAATGGGTGTAGATAGGAATCTTGTCAGGTTTTCACTCTCTATTCATGTTATGAAAACAAGAAAAGGTTTGTAGGAATGTTCAGTTGGAAAGGACAGATTTATTCCTCGTGCTTAGGGAGAAGCTCCTGGTTTGTAGCGGTGGGATTGGGTGACAATCCTTTTCCAACATCTTGCTTGAGGGCCTTTTACAGACGAGTTGCAAAATGCTGCATCACTAAGTGATGGGGCATGGGAGACCTGCCATGTCCTTAGCACCAATTTCAATTGTGTATGCTGGTCAGTTTACCCAAAGGGGGCAATGCAACTCCCTACAGAAACAAGACTTAAAAAAAGAAACAAGGTATTTGGTAGATTATCCTGATTTTCCAGGGTTTCCCAGCTCTTCCAACGAAGCTATGGTGAATGAGTTGGAGAGCTTCAAGCATTAACCAGCAAGTTTCAGGTGTTGAACAAATCAGGACAAATTGGGAAAGGATTGGATTTACGTTGAGTTTTGTGTAATTGTCATTAAACAAACTGCTCCGTATGTAGCTGGAGCCTACATCCCTCCACATTTTTTTTTAAACTATCTGATTCTTTGGAAATATCTAGCCAGATGACATTAGGAATTGTAGATTAAGATGTAAACGTTGAAAACGTTGCTCCAGGAAAGCCCTGGAGTGAGTCAAGTGGTACTAATATCGGGTAGATTTTAATTGTATTTAATTACATTTAAATTCGGCATTTTCCAGTTTCTCTACACCAAGGAAGCGATAAGAAGGATAAGAAGCTCAAAATTGCATAAAGTCAGAAATGTTGCTTTCTTCTCTTCAATGTAAACGTACCAGTCATACGACACAGATTGGGTAAAATAATAACGTGGATTCTTTATTTGATGATATGACTATATACAAATACTGTTAACTAGAAGTCTAAGTATACATGTCTGACCTCAGCTGCTGTTTGCAGGGCGACTATAAGTCATGTGACTAATGGATCATATCCTGTCGAGATGGTAGTGATTGACAGCAGTTTAAGACATGTTTCCTTAAAAGTACATGTACCTCATATCACAACACCCCCTTTTTTTCTAACTGAGGGATAGCCCTTATAGAATCAAACTATTTATAGGTCAGCAAAGGAAAACAACACTGGCTGGGATTTTCCATGCCTGCTGGTGTTCGGTGGCTTGAGTGGAAAATATTGCGCGATTGGTTTCATGATGGCGTGAAACCAGTTCGTGATTGGCCAGGTTTCCCGCCGTCGGACCTCATTGTAATATATCTGCATATCATTATTAGGCCAGCCGGCCGGAATCATCCCCCTGGCTGGATCATCCGTCCATGGCAGTGGGAAAGCACGCTGACGTGTTTCACAACAGCATATAAAAGGCGTGCACTTGGCAGGCTGCAATTTGAGGGGAACTCGGTGGTGAGTACACAGTAACAATGTGCAGCGCTCACCAGGGTCACCTGTTAGACTTCAAGTTTGAGGGTGTTGGGGAGTGGTGAAGGACAACCTGCCGTTGAGGTGACTTTTGGTGGGAGGGAGGGGGAAAGGGCAGCCCTGCCGTTGAGGTGACTTTTGGTGGGGGGAGGGGGAAAGGGCAGCCCTGCGTTGAGGTGACTTGTGCGGGTTGGTGGGTGGTGGGGGGGAAAGGGCTGCCTTGAGGTTGAGGCAAATTGTTGGGGGAGGAAAAGGACAGCCCTGCTGTTGAATATAGCGCACAAGCATTGGGGGTGGGGGTAGGGTGGATGAGGGAAGTGGCCGCACATTAGGGAAACCTGTATAAAGTGACCATTCCTCTGCTGCTGAGACAGTTCAGGCGCAGCCACATTGATATGATTGGGTCAGGCTTCTAGCTTATCTGCCCACTCAAGCAACGCAGAGGCATCAAAGTGCCACCAAATGCTCCAAGGCTTTTCACCCCCACCCACGACCCCCAGCACACACTGCAAAGCCATGGGCACTTTAGCGGACTGCAGAACAGTTGGATGACTGCACACGTTGTACAATCTCCATGCTAAAGCTGGGCATGGTGGAGGCGCACAAAGCCCTTTGCAATGTCAGCATCCCGGTTTGGACCAGTCTCCCTGATGGTTCAAGCTAACAGTGTAGCCTTGCAGTGTGGGTTAGGAGAATCCCTGCGCCTGAGCTGAGAGCACAGCATGCAGTCCAGTGGGCAAAGCTGCCACCAATCGGTCAGGTGAACTGGGACGGATGTGGGTGTGTTTCGAGCAGCCATGCAGTGCACTAACCTCTGGCCATTCCAAGTGGTGGCCAGCACTCTCTGGGAAGCATTAAAGGGCCTTCACACTTAACCAGGACAGGTTCTGAGTATACCAATGCTAACCATGTGTCTCTCTCTCTTTCACCCTGCAGGAGGAGTACATCAGGATCACGGAGCCTGGTGAACCAGCTGTATGCTGATGGTCTACAGAGTGCGAAGACAACGGAGGAGAGAGCAACTGAGGCTCCTGGCTGCACAGAGGCAGGCGCAGCACCCTCAGGAAGAAGGAATGGCTGGGGCTCCTGCACATGCCGCTGAAGGGCCACAGTGAGTCGTCACTGGTCGGTGCCTAGAGACACCCAGGGCGCCACCTTTCATTCCTGCAGATGACTGAGAACCAGTGTTGCTGAAGACTGCGCATATCTAGGGAACTGGTTGGTCACATCTGACAGGTACTACACAATCTGGAGCCACGGGGACACCACTAGTGACCGTGTAAGTGACAGCGACACTCAATTTCTACGCCAGTGGCTCCTTTCAAGGCTCCACAGGTGACCCCTGTGGAATCCCACAAGCCTCCACCCAGAAATATATCCATGAGGTCACGGATGCCATCTTTGTGAGGGCACAAAACTTTGTGCATTTTGCCTGGGACCAGGACAGCCAGCATGCAAGAGCGATTGGATTCACCCAGATCTTGAGTTTTCCACAGGTTCAGGGTGTGATTGACTGCACTCACGTGGTGCTCAGATCTCCATCATAACACGGCGTGAACTACATCAACCGCAAAAGATTCCATTCGATGAATCTGTGACCACCAGAAACGCATCCTGCAGGTATGCGCACGGTTTCCAGGGAGTGTGCACGACGTCTACATTCTCAGTCAGTCACAGATCCCTGACGTCTTCCAGGGTCCACAGAAGCTGCAGGGATGGTTCCTCGGGCTCCATGACCTCCCCTCCCGCAGAGGTTGATGTCACCGGTGGGGCAGAGCGAAGCTATAATGAGGCTCAAGCTGCAACCCGCAGCTTGGTGAAGCAGACCATCGGGATGCTGAAGATGAGGTTCTGGTGCCTGGACTGGTCTGGTGGAGCGCAGCAATACAGTCCACAGAGGGTGTCACGCATCATCGTAGTCTGCTGCGCCCTTGATAACCTGGTGCTGCAATGGGAAGACAAGCTGACTGAGGAGGAGATGGAGGAGCTGGAGGTTGCTTCCGATTAGCAGGACGAGGATGGGGATGAATATGAGGAGGCCCTCAAAGGCGATGATGATGGGGATGAGGCCCTCGCACTGGCCAGATGAGGCAGGTGTTCTTGGGAGGCCTCATAGCTGCTAGATTTGTGGAGGATAATGATGACATGCAGTGAGGAGACACCATAGACCCTCACAGTTCATTTGTGAATGTTTGATTTCAGTCTGGCTTATGGCAGTGCGAATACCCTCTGTGAGAATGCTCCTGTCATGGAGATGCAGTGGAGGCCCTAATAGTCATTCGATTGCAGGATGATGATGATGATGACAACAAGTAGTGAATACACTCCATTGTTCTTCACATAGCCTCTGAGAATGTCTGACTCCTGCCTGGCCAAGGGCAGCTCGCTTGTGCTCCGTGACCAGGGTCACATCATAGAGACCCAGCCATGAAATTTTAGGAGCATCAGATCCTTTGTCCGCTGTCAGCAACTGAGCCCTTCAGGAGCACAGAGTCACTGGTCACAGATGCTGAAGAGATAGGCTTCAGCCCCACCTTAAAGATGCTGAGAGCTACTGAACTCTGTGGCTTGTTCACTACATTCTGGCAGCAATGACAAGCAACGTCAAGGTGCAGGCATCAGTTATGAGTCCAGGAAGTATGAGGCTGGACCATCACTTTAGTCTGAAGGCTGCAAGGCGCACAGGGAAGAGGCCCTGGATTGAGACACCTGCCTTTATCTTGTGCAGAAAGGTTTCACATTGAGTGACAAGAACACTGCTCATCAGAACAAGGAGCCATAGGCGGGGTGACATTCTTGGGAGTTTATTGACAGTACTGAATGTTATGTACAGGTGATTAACACCCGTGCCCAGGCTGTGCAACCAGATCTTCTCAACCCTGCTGGTACATCTTGGTGCTCCCCAGGCATCCACAGCGGAGGTGGAGGCAGCCTGCTGACTGAGATGCCCTGTCTGTGATGACCTTGGTGGGCGTCCTCTGGCGGGCCGAGACTTGGAGGGTCCCGGCCTGCTGTGTGGCATTGGCACCCTCCTTGGTCTGTGGAGTTAAAGCTGCTGAGGTCACAGGAAGAGGGGGTTTGGATGGGCCGGACACTTCCGGAGTCACCCGGATAGATGGCCCTGGGGTGTGCACCTGCTGATCCTCCTCCCCCAGGGCTCCAGCCTGACTCCTTGAGGAGCAGGGGTAGCTGGAGTGAGATTAGCCCGGCACCCCTCTCACATGCACACTTTTGGAGGCCAACAATGGCCTCAATGATGGAGCTGAGCCCGTGCAGGAGCGAAGTCCTGGACCAAGGTCTCCATGGCAGCCACCACCCTACCAGTGCTGACCTCAGTGCATTGGCATGCCGGCGCTATCACCTCAGAGTGAAGGCGGACAGACTCCTCCATCGTGCCTTGCAATCTGAGGAGTGCAGCAGACATCCCTTCCTGATGTTCCCGAGCTTGCCTTTGCAGCTCCAGCAACTGTGACATGACCGAGTCCAGAGGATCATCATCTGACTCGGACTCAGCAAATTTCTGGCCTCCAGAAATCCTCCAAGTGCCAGACACCTGGGAAGTCCCTGCTGCTGCCTGTTGTAGATCAGACAGAGCGATGTGCTCACTAGAATGTGATCCTGAGGCTATTCTAAAGCTAGGTCCAACCGAGGTGTGTGTGGAGAGTGTGGGTGAGCACTGTGATGGGACTTCAAGGAGGGTGCCGCCAGCTCCCTTTTCAGAGGTGTCTTCAGGGCTTGCTTGGAGGCCCTGGGTCATGGACTTTCTTGGCTGTTTCCCAGTTGTGCCTGCAGAAGCAAGGGGAGATAATTAATGCATGGCAGTGGCCTGTGAAACAGGACACATCACTCACAGCATGGTTGTCTGATGGATGTTGCACTGTTGCACATGAGGATCTTGATTTCAGGCATCCCTCCTCTAGTCTGCGACCTCTCTCTCTTGTTGTGTGCCAGCTTCCCTGCATGAATAGAGATGGAGAGGGTGTAAGCAGGATGCCTGCCAGGCCAGATGATAAGTATGCCTGGCCTGTGTGGGTGGTGAATGATCCCATGGGTGGGATGAGGACAATGAAGGTGTGTGTGAGAGAATGAATGGTGATGTCCCTTGAACTGGCAGTGAGTGAGGGCCCTGTGGATGTGTGATGGGTTTGTGAGTGTGTGAGTTGAGAGTGAAGAGAAGAGTGACTTACCCTAGCAGAATGGAGGAGATTCCCTAAGCTGGGAGGGCGCTCTTTCGCGCATGCGCATGTAAGAGCGCACTCGTCTCCCCGAGGCTAAGTGCTGCCTCAGAGGGATTGGTGCCAAATTCAAACATGGTCAATGCACAAACATAAAGTTTCCTTGACATGTCCCCTCATGTGACACTGTCACATGAGTTGGGACATGTCCATCACTTTTATTCAAACTTTTATTAAATTTTTAAAAACCTTCATGCCAGTGGATGAGGTTTCATGCTTTTTCTGAAGCCCGCCAGGGGCTCCTGGCCTGCCCACCAACCTTAAGGTTGGACGGGCAGGTCCATTAACTAGTCTAATTACTTTATAGATGGCCTCAATTGATAGGTCGGCGGGTGCACAATTGATTCGGCTGCACCCCCGCCGACCCGAAAATTGAAATGATGTCAGGAGTTCCGCCCAACACCAGTCCACATCATTTTATGCATCGGCAAACGGGCCCCGCCCCCTCCCCGCCGACCTCAATATCCTGGCCCTGGACTCTGCCTGTAATGGACCCACATTTGTCTGAGCCAAATGCCTCCTTTTTACATACCTATCGCAACTATTACAGCCTGCTATTATGTTTTTTGCTAGTTTGCATTCATATTCTATTCTCCCTCTCTTTACCAGTTTCATGGTCTTCCTTTGCTCTATTCTAAAAATTTCCCAAACCTCAGGTTTACTACTTCTTCTGGCACTTTATAAGCCTTTTCTTTTAATCTTATACAATCCTTTAACTACCTATGTCAGCCATGGTTGAACAGACATGTTTTGGGTTTTTGCACCTTGAAGGAATATATAGGTGCTGTAAACTATGTAATAATTCTTTGAAGACTATCCATTACTTATGTACAGTCATACATTTTAATGTATTTTCTCAGCCACCTCAGCCAATTTGTCCCTCATGCCTTCATAATGTCCTTTGTTCAACTTCAACACCCTTGCTTCAGAGTGAACTATCTCACTTTCAAACATAAATTAAAATTATATCGTATTGTGGTCATTCATCCCTAAAGGCTCTTTTACAACAAGATTATTAATTCGCACTTTTTCATTACATAATATTAAATCTAAAATAGCCTGTCCTCTAGTCGGCTCCTCAACATACTGCTCTAGAAAACCATCCCGAACACGATCCAGAAACTCATCTTCCACAGTGTTAGTACTCAATTGGTTTACCCAGTCAATATGCAGATTGAAGTTACCCATGATTACTGTGCTGCCCATGCTACAAGCTTCTCTCATCTCCTGATTAATACCATGCCCCACATTAGCAATACTGTTTAGTGACCTATAAACAACTCCAACCAATGTTCACTGCCCTTTGCAGTTTCTTAGCTCCACTCAAACACATTGTTCTGATTTGAGATCCTCCCTTACTAATGCATTGATCCCATCTCTTATCAGTGCAACTCCACTTCCATTTCCTCCTTGTCTGTCCTTCCTAAACATTGAATATCCCTTGAATATTCAGCCCCCAGCCTTGGTCACCATGCAGCTATGTTTCTGTATGGCAATTATAATATAGCCATTTACCTTTATTTGTGCCTTTAGAGCATCTACTTTATTGCGAATGCTGTGCACATTCAGGTAGAATGTCCTTAACTTTGTCTTTTTGACATCATTCTGCATTCGAAACAAGCCCAATGCTCTGCTTTGTTTCTCCTGCCTTCTAGTCTCACTGCTACTTCCTGTTACCAACTTTACTTTCTTCCAATTTAGGGACACCCCTCAGGTTCTCACCCCCCTGTCAAACTAGTGTAAACCCACCCCAACAGCGCCAGCAAATCTCCCTGTGAGTATATCTGGCCCAGCCCTGTTAAGATGCAACCTGTCCAGCTTGTGCATGTCGCATTTGCTCCAGAACTGGTCCCAATGCCTCAGAAATCTGATGCCCTCCCTCCTACACCAGTTCTCGAGCCACGTATTTAATCATTCAATCCTCCTATTCCTATGCTCACCAACACGTGGCACTGGGAGTAATCCTGAGATTACTGCTCTTGAGGTCCTGCTTTTTAATGTCCTTCCTATCTCATTGAAATCTGCCATCAGGACCGCATCCCTCTTCCTACTTATGTCGTTGGTACCAATGTGGACCACCACTTCTGGCTGATCCCCCTCCCCCCCGAAGGATATCCTGCAGCCACTCTGTGACATACTTTAACCTGGCACCAGGGAGGAAACACACCATCTGCCGCAGAAACGCCTGTCTGATCCCCTGACTATGGATTCCGCTGTCATTATTGCCCCTCCATTCTTCTTCCCTCCACCACCCCTGCACCCCGCCCCCCCGTACAGCTGAGCCACCAGTGGTGCCACGGGCTTGGCTCTGGCTGCACTCCCCTGAGGAACCATCGCCCTCATCAGCATTCAAAATGGAAAACCTATTAGCAAGCAGAATAGGCTCTGGGGACTCCTGTACTACCTGCCTGGTTCTCTTAGACTGCCTGGCGTTCACCCAATCCCTCTCTGGCTGTACGCTCCTGACCTGCATCGTGACCACCTCCCTAAACGTTCTATCCACTTAGCCTTCTGCCTTGCTGATGCACAACAGGGACTCCAGCTGCCGCTCAAGTTCCGAAACCTGGAGCTCAAGCTTGTGCAGCTGGTGACACATCCTACAGGTGGACACATGGTGCATCCAGGACTTCACACATACTGCAGGATGTACACTCCAGTTGGCCATCCCGTAACTCTAAAAACTATTTATTGAACTTAGAGTAAGTAGAATGAGTAGAATAAATTACTAGTATCTTAACTTCACAACACTTACGCTAACTTTATCTTACTTTGGCTTACTTTATTACTTTATTTCACTTTGACTTGATTTAACTTTACTTCCCTATTGCTATTGTTTCTTACTGAAATTCAATTAGCTACTTCTTTATAAATGATATGTTTTTCTAGTTTTAAGCTATTTAAACATACTCCCTAACAGTGGCATCTCACCAACCAATGAACTTACAGCTTTCCTGTGCTACCACTCCTGGATTTTTTTTCAAACTCAGCCTGCTGCCCGAGTAGAGGTGTCCCTTGCAGCTTTGGCTGTCTCCGCTCCCAGAAGATGATTGAAGGCCCCAAGCCTTGCCCTCTATTTACCTGCTGCCTGAGTAGCGGTGTCCCTCGCAGTTCCGACTGTCTCTGCTCCCGGAAGGTAGGCTTCCCTTTCTGGAGAAGGGATGCTGCAATTCCTATTTGGGATGCATCAGCCTCAAGTGTAGTCATCTCAGTTGACTTGTAAAACTGAAGAGTTGATGGTTCTTCAGCATGTTGATGGACCTCCTGCCAAACTAAAGGCATTTCTTCCTTTAGAAGTTCACGAAGAGTTGAGGCTTTCTGGGCAAGGTTAGGTGTATAGGGTGAAAGGATATTAAATAAACAGAGGCAGCATTGCAGATCACTTTTGTCTTACGGAATGGGCATTGCACTGACATCTTCCAGCTTGCCAGGGTCAGGACAGATCTGAAAAGGTTGATCTGTGTTGTGTTGATATTACTTTTTAGTCAATTAAAAACAAGACCTTCTCTGCGTACAGTTTCCATCAGAAGGTGCAAATTTTGATTGTGCTCTTGTTTTGGTGTGCCAACAATGGCAATGTTGTCTGCCAGGCAGACACATCCTGGGATCTCACACGTGATCCTGTCCATATGTTGTTGCTTATGGAAATCCCAGAAGGGAATCTTTGGAAAGAGTAACTCTCAAAAGGAAACAGAACGTCCTTAGCTCCTGCCTTTCTTCTCGAGATGTCAAGTTTAGAGCTTAGAGTTTAGAGAACAATGTGGTGTCTACAAACTTGTTCAGCTCCTCATGTGTGGGAATTTTGTGAGGACATCATTTTGGAGCCACATTCAGGTGTGTTGGGTCTAAATAAATGTGAATAGACCAATCCTGCTTAATGGCACCTGGAACTGCAGCAAACCTACCCAGTTTGGCTTTCATCTTGTTCTGGATGTGAATGCTTTTCTTATGCAGCAGATCAATGGACAGAGTGGCATTTGCATGTTGATGCAATACTGCATCACCCTTGAAACTTCCAATCCTATCAAACCTATCCAGGTGTGGGGATGTTACATCACCTACTGAGGTGATTAGTGTGGACTTGTGTTTTGTTGCTTTTGTCATCAAGTTGTTGACACTGGATGGTGACCAGGGCTGGATGCCTGCATGCTGGTAGGCCTATGAGCACTGGACCAGTGGTGCCCACAATATAAAATATCGGGGGGTAACCAGTTTGAGTTTTTGTAGCGACACTTGAGTATAATGGGTCACAGGGATGGAATCTCTGAGCCATTTTACGTGGTGAGTTTGGCATTGGATTGTTGGATCATTGCTTGCCACTTTTGTGAGTACATACCTTTCAGTTTACGAAGTGGAAGGATGTTTGCACCTGCACCGGTACCCAGTTTTGCATATAGGTTATGCTGACCCTGCATCTGTGGGCATATAACCTGGGTGGCGGTAAAAACTTGTGTTATTACCATTGTGCCATTCTTTGATGTTTCCTGTGCTGAATGTCTGTTCACTTTGAGTGTCAATGTTCTGCTCATCCTCCTCGTCTGACCATATAGCTTGGCTAGACATTTTGTGGATGTTGTCTTGATGCTGTTTGGCTTTTGGCTGCGGCTGCATATGACATTGAACCACTTGATTTGGTTTTGGCTTTCTGCATGGGCGCTTCCAATGTCCTCTGGTACCTAAAAGCTGGGCAATTTCTGGGTGCATGTATGAGGCCACACCACCCGCATTGCTTACTAGGCTTGACTACAGGGACTATCGTGCCAATGTTGGACAAATTGCACATGGCTTGTAGATTCTGTCTACTTGTGTTCGTTTTGTAGTAGTGCTTCCATGGTGTAACCCTTGGGTTGATCCAAGTGGTCTTTTAGGAATGCTCTATCACAAGGTTGATTATTCTGGCGGCTATCTCTGTTGCTATGAAGTCACAGTCATGTCTCTTGTCTCTATGTCTACTCAATGGTCTCTGTCGATTGTTGCTGAATGGACATGAATTTCAAATGGTATATTCTGAAGTTGAGCTTCACTTGTAATTGATCTTTGAGTGCTGACCATATTTTCTCTGGATTGTTCAGATGGTTGTCAGATAGACCTGACACATTCAGATAGTTTAGGCCTTCATTGCCTATAGTGATTTTAATTTGGATGGCTTGTTTATCCGGATCGGAAATATTGACGTCCAGAAAACATAGCTCGACACGTTGTCAGAACAAGGTAAGTTCAGATCGGAGATCTGTTGCCTTCCAATTGTTGGAAATTTTGTGCTCAGTTTTTTAGCTTTTTGAAGGGTTATTCGGAACCATGAAACAGGTCAGCTCTCCAGGTTTTCTTTTACAGTTCTGCTAAACTTATCTTAGCCCTGAGTTGCAGTACCTTTAGTGGCTACTGCCTTAGTTGGTCATAGGTTACTCCTTGACTGCAATGGTGGTGCTGTTGAGCTCTTCCTGATCAGACGCACCACCCCCCCCAAACCACCCTAGGTTTACTGAAGCTCTGCCCACAAAACAATGATTTGGGCATGGAAATAGCTGCAGACCTTGAAAGCAAACAGTGAGAAAAGTTTTTTTACAGGCTTCTTCTGGCTATTAAGAGCTATTACTGGATAGATGCTTCTTCCCGACCCAGTCTGCAATGCTTCCTTTGACCTCCTGAAAGAACAGAAAGCAGCGGTAACAGAGCTCTCCTGTCTGTGAGTTCTGCTGAAAGGTAGACTTCCCAGAGCCAGCTATTTAATCTCTGTGCATGCTTAAACTTTGCAGTAGGAAAACTTAGTGATTAAGCTCTCCCAAATTTGAATGATCTTAACAGACTGGTACCTACTGGCTGGACCAAGATGTGCCAATGCCCCAGAATGAAGGTAAAGAGCGTAGGATTCCGATGGAGTTGCAGAATCACTTACACATGATGAGGCTTGATAGCTGTTTCACTTACACACCCGTTCTTCTCTTCTGCTGGATATGGAAGGGTTGAGGCTTGCATTCTGCTCAGTCAAATAATCAGTACCATGCTTCCACCATTGCCACCATGTTGCGTCTTTTTCTTTGACGTGAACGTATCAATCATATGACACATATTGGTAAAACAAGAAGGTGGGTTCTTTATTTGAAGATAAGATTATATATAAGTACTGTTAACCAGGAGGCTAAGTATACATGTCTGACATCGGTTGCTGCTGTTTGTAGATTGACTACCAGTCAAAGGACTAATACATCACAAGAAATTCACCACCAGACTTGATTGTTTTGGCTGCCCACAACAATTGCAGGTTTTGTACATCGTTTATAGTTCAGGATATTCAGTAGCTGAACAGATTTTTTTTTATTCATTCATGGGATGTAGGTGTCACTGGCTTGGTTAGCATTTATTGCCCATCCTTAATTGCCCTCAAGAAGATGGTGGTGAGCTGCCTTCTTGAACCACTGCAATCCATGTGGTGTAGGTACACCCACAGTGCTGTTAGGGAGGGAGCCCTAGGATTTTGACCCAGTGACTGTGAAGGAACGGTAATATATTTCCAAGTCAGGATGGTGAGTGGCTTGGAGGGGGACTTCCAGGTGGTGGCGTTCCATTGTATCTGCTGCCCTTGTCCTTCTAGATGGTAGTGGTCATGAGTTTGAAAGTACAAGAAGGCTTGGTGAGTTCCTGCAGTGCATCTTGTAGATGGTACACACTGCTGCCACTGTGCATTGGTGATGGAGGGAGTGAATGTTTGTGATTGGGGTGCCAAACAATTGGGCTGCTTTGTCGTGGATGGTATCAAGCTTCTTGAGTGTTATTGGAGCTCAGGCAAGTGGAGAGTATTCCATCACACTCCTGAGTTGTGCCTGGTAGATGGTGAACAGGCTTTGGGGAGTCAGGAGGTGAACTACTTGGTGCAGGATTCCTAGCCTCTGACCTGCTCTTGCAGCCACAGTGTTTATATGGTTAGTTCAGTTCAGTTTCTGGTCGATGGTAACTCCCAAGATTTTGATAGTGGGAGATTCAGCAATGGTAATGCCATTGAATGTCAAGGGGCGATGGGTAAGTCTTCTCATGTTGGAGATGGTCATTGCCTGACACTTGTGTGGCATTAATGTTACTTGCTAATTCTCAGTCCAAGCCTGGATATTGTCCAGGTCTTGCTGTATTTGGACATGGACTGCATCAGTACCTGAAGAGTCACGAATGATGCTGAACATTGTGCAATCATCAGCAAGCACCCCTACTTGTGACCTTATGATGGAAGGAAGGTCATTGATGAATCAGCTGAAGATGGTTGGGCTGAGGACACTACCCTGAGGAACCCAGATGCACTCAAGTAAAATGGCACTCATGAAATCCTGAGCAGTTATGGTAGCAAAAGGGACAGAGGAACATAGGAATTGCTAAATGAAAAAAAAGACCAAAATCCATCTAATTCACCCTCTACCATCGCATTATTCAAAGATAATGGAGTTGCTGACTAATTATGGCAATCAATCTCTTTCGGTTAGTCTACGACAGACCCAGTCAAGAGATGAGGAAAACCCCTAGTGGGTGGGAAGCTGTAGAACCATCGTCCAAAAGTCACCTGTTCCTCCCAACCATGCAACACTTGTGTCATGTCTCAAATTACTCATATACTGTAGCCCAAAATAGGATTTTCTGAAAGAAATCTACCTAATTTGCATTTGAATGCAACAACAGATACTGCTTCCACCATCATCTTAGGGATCTTGTTCTACAGATTTATCTCTCACTCCCTGAGAGCTGTTTCTGCAGATAAATTTTGAATGCAGGCTGTGTCCTGTGGTTCTACAGTTCTGAGCAAAATGAAAGAGCTTGTCGTAGTCCCTTTAGAATCCTAAAAAGAAAATTATAGCACTACATAATCATCTCTTAATTGTTGGCTAGTGCTGCCGGCTCTCACGCGCATCCGCCGACCGAAATATCACATGAGTGTGCGGTGACATCGGATGCTCGTCCAACGTCATTTTGCACTATTTTATTACTCGGGGTGGGTGTGGGCACCTCCCCCCCAACCCACCCCCCACCCCCCCATCCTCCCCATGGAATGTAAGGCCCTGCACTATGTAAATATAATGGGAAGGCTACCCTTGTTCATTGTTTCTGGTGAAATTGTAAAAGCATTCCAAGAGCGATACAAGGATTTCACTACAAGTAGCAAACAGAAGAGATCTTCCTGTCTTTTGTAGGAAGTTGTTAATACCTATCAGCCAAAGGAAAGAAATATATTTTCTCCGACTCCCAATGACTTTACAGCAAAAACGATGTGGTTCCTGTGGGCTGAGGAGAGGGTGGCGTTGCGGGCAAGGGTGGGAGAGTGTTGAAGGGTGTGTGTTTTTGTGGTTTCGCTGTCTGTATGGCTGTTAATCTCTAATTTTCATGGAATATCTAAATCCATGGCAAAAAACATCCAGGATTATTTTTTTCTTGTGAAATGATCCATTCAGAGGGGTAGCATTGACACAATGGGCCAAATGGCCACCTTCTGTGTTGTATGATGCTATGATCCACAGACAGAAATCCTGGTCACGATTGTGATTTGCATCTTTTCTGCCTTGATTAATCTAGCCACATTATTGTTATTGTTGATGCCACAGTCATTATTCACTGATCTTGGCGCAGCTTGATCCTACTTTCTGTAATTTTGATGGTGCCAGAGTAAAATGTTGTCATCTGCTCTGTGCCGGATGAAGAAAGAATGTTAGTGATCCAAAACAGATCTAAACAATTAAATCTTCTCAAGGGGATTGTTTCATCTTCGATGCCTCAAAAATCTTCTCAATGAGTTATGACAAAACTGTATTGTTTTTTGGGCAGGCATTATTAAACCCAACAGCGGAAATTTCTGAGTAATTTTAACAAAAAATGACTAGCCAGTAGAAATGTGTGCTTATTGTGCGTGTTTTCAGAGCTTAAAGTGGGTGCAAAGCATCACAACTGAGCAGTGGAATGACCTCAGTCTATTCTGCACGTTAATCGGTCCCATTGCTAAATTTGTGGGATGTTTTAGGCATTGTGGGGTTCCTCCAACACTATATATATTTAAAAACTTTATCCTTATTGCTATTTCTTATTTTTAAACTAGACTTTTCCGCTTTTTTAAGACAGTTAAGATGGTTGACCCTCTGTCTGGGAGTTACCCAGCAGTCTCCAGAGTAAAAGAATTCTCTTCTCAGTTTCAGGGATGTCACACCAAGTTATGCCTAAAGAGTTACTAACAGACAACCTGGGACTGTTCAGACCAATTTCAAAGAGAGCTACAGGAAAGCCATTTGCATTTGATATGCCAATCTTGCTAGCGGAGTCAGTAGATTTACTGAGACAATGACTTCCCAAACACCAGAATGGCATCCCTTTCAACCCATAATGGCTGAGACATCATCAGTCCTGAAAACAAAGCTAAATTCCAGACACATCCAGATAAACATCCTTTGTTGAAGTCACATGACACAAGTCTCTGGCCTTTTGGGCAGTTTAATGTTACCTTTCTGAGCTGTGCAGCCAGGATGTTTTACCATAAAACTGGCAAGCCACAAAGAAGTTGGCTCTGTCCAGGCAGGACAATAAACCCATATAACCTGACTCTGCTGGAGGATTTCATACATTGCCTACAGAACTGACTCAATCTCTTCATAAAAACAAAAAAACTGCGGATGCTGGAAATCCAAAACAAAAACAGAATTACCTGGAAAAACTCAGCAGGTCTGGCAGCATCGGCGGAGAAGAAAAGAGTTGACGTTTCGAGTCCTCATGACCCTTCGACAGAACTTGAGTTCGAGTCCAAGAAAGAGTTGAAATATAAGCTGGTTTAAGGTGTGTGTGTGGGGGGCGGAGAGATAGAGAGAGAGAGAGAGGTGTGGGGGTGGGTGTGGTTGTAGGGACAAACAAGCAGTGATAGAAGCAGATCATCAAAAGATGTCAACGACAATAGTACAATAGAACACATAGCTGTTAAAGTTAAAGTTGGTGATATTATCTAAACGAATGTGCTAATTAAGAATGGATGGTAGGGCACTCAAGGTATAGCTCTAGTGAGGGTTTTTTTTTAAATAATGGAAATAGGTGGGAAAAGGAAAATCTATAAATTTATTGGAAAAAAAAAGGAAGGGGGAAACAGAAAGGGGGTGGGGATGGGGGAGGGAGCTCACGATCTAAAGTTGTTGAATTCAATATTCAGTCCGGAAGGCTGTAAAGTCCCTAGTCGGAAGATGAGGTGTTGTTCCTCCAGTTTGCATTGGGCTTCACTGGAACAATGCAGCAAGCCAAGGACAGATGTGGGCAAGAGAGCAGGGTGGAGTGTTAAAATGGCAAGCGACAGGGAGGTTTGGGTCATTCTTGCGGACAGACCGCAGGTGTTCTGCAAAGCGGTCGCCCAGTTTACGTTTGGTCTCTCCAATGTAGAGGAGACCACATTGGGAGCAACGAATGCAGTAGACTAAGTTGGGGGAAATGCAAGTGAAATGCTGCTTCACTTGAAAGGAGTGTTTGGGTCCTTGGATGGTGAGGAGAGAGGAAGTGAAGGGGCAGGTGTTACATCTTTTGCGTGGGCATGGGGTGGTGCCATAGGAGGGGGTTGAGGAGTAGGGGGTGATGGAGGAGTGGACCAGGGTGTCCCAGAGGGAGCGATCCCTACGGAATGCCGATAAGGGGGGTGAAGGGAAGATGTGTTTGGTGGTGGCATCATGCTGGAGTTGGCGGAAATGGCGGAGGATGATCCTTTGAATGCGGAGGCTGGTGGGGTGATAATTGAGGACAAGGGGGACCCTATCATGTTTCTGGGAGGGAGGAGAAGGCGTGAGGGCGGATGTGCGGGAGATGGGCTGGACACGGTTGAGGGCCCTGTCAACGACCGTGTGTGGAAAACCTCGGTTAAGGAAGAAGGAGGACATGTCAGAGGAACTGTTTTTGAACGTAGCATCATCGGAACAGATGCGACGGAGACGAAGGAACTGAGAGAATGGGATGGAGTCCTTACAGGAAGCGGGGTGTGAGGAGCTGTGGTCGAGATAGCTGTGGGAGTCGGTGGGTTTGTAATGGATATTGGTGGACAGTCTATCACCAGAGATTGAGACAGAGAGGTCAAGGAAGGGAAGGGAAGTGTCAGAGATGGACCATGTGAAAATGATGGAGGGGTGGAGATTGGAAGCAAAATTAATAAATTTTTCCAAGTCCCGACGAGAGCATGAAGCGGCACCGAAGTAATCATCGATGTACCGGAGAAAGAGTTGTGGAAAGGGGCCGGAGTAGGACTGCAACAAGGAATGTTCCACATACCCCATAAAGAGACAGGCATAGCTGGGGCCCATGCGGGTACCCATAGCCACACCTTTTATTTGGAGGAAGTGAGAGGAGTTGAAGGAGAAATTGTTCAGCGTGAGAACAAGTTCAGCCAGTCGGAGGAGAGTAGTGGTGGATGGGGATTGTTCGGGCCTCTGTTCAAGGAAGAAGCTAAGGGCCCTCAGACCATCCTGGTGGGGGATGGAGGTGTAGAGGGATTGGACGTCCATGGTGAAGAGGAAGCAGTTGGGGCCAGGGAACTGGAAATTGTTGATGTGACGTAAGGTGTCAGAGGAATCACGGATGTAGGTGGGAAGGGACTGGACAAGGGGAGAGAGAAGGGAGTCAAGATAACGAGAAATGAGTTCTGTGGGGCAGGAGCAAGCTGAGACGATCGGTCTACCGGGGCAGTTCCACTCCTCCATCACCCCCTACTCCTCAACCCCCTCCTATGGCACCACCCCATGCCCACGCAAAAGATGCAACACCTGCCCCTTCACTTCCTCTCTCCTCACCGTCCAAGGACCCAAACACTCCTTTCAAGTGAAGCAGCATTTCACTTGCATTTCCCCCAACTTAGTCTACTGCATTCGTTGCTCCCAATGTGGTCTCCTTTACATTGGAGAGACCAAACGTAAACTGGGCGACCGCTTTGCAGAACACCTGCGGTCTGTCCGCAAGAATGACCCAAACCTCCCTGTCGCTTGCCATTTTAACACTCCACCCTGCTCTCTTGCCCACATGTCTGTCCTTGGCTTGCTGCATTGTTCCAGTGAAGCCCAACGCAAACTGGAGGAACAACACCTCATCTTCCGACTAGGGACTTTACAGCCTTCCGGACTGAATATTGAATTCAACAACTTTAGGTCGTGAGCTCCCTCCCCCATCCCCAGCCCCTTTCTGTTTCCCCCTTCCTTTTTTTTTTCCAATAAATTATAAAGATTTTCCTTTTCCCACCTATTTCCATTATTTAAAAAAAAAACCCCACTAGAGCTATACCTTGAGTGCCCTACCATCCATTCTTAATTAACACATTCGTTTAGATAATATCACCAACTTTAACTTTAACAGCTATGTGTTCTATTGTACTATTGTCGTTGACATCTTTTGATGATCTGCTTCTATCACTGCTTGTTTGTCCCTACAACCACACCTCCCCCCCCACCTCTCTCTCTCTCTCTATCTCTCCGCCCCCCACACACACACCTTAAACCAGCTTATATTTCAACTCTTTCTTGGACTCGAACTCAAGTTCTGTCGAAGGGTCATGAGGACTCGAAACGTCAACTCTTTTCTTCTCCGCCGATGCTGCCAGACCTGCTGAGTTTTTCCAGGTAATTCTGTTTTTGTTTTCAATCTCTTCATGTCCACTTCATCTTGCAACACCAGCACCACCCGAAAGGTGAATCTTACAACACCGGTCTCTAGCCAGTCAAACTCAAATGCCGATGTGAAAGAATTCCTCAATGGAGTCTGGTCCTGGACTCTGGAACTCATGTGAACCAATATTCATTTTTTCTGAGGTCCTTGTACTGTAAAACCTCCTTTCCTGCATCCCTGCAATTACTGTGTGAATGCAGAGTGGGAAGTTGTGAACATTCCTTTTCACGGGTTTTTAATGTGTAAAATGAACTAACCTTCTGAGTTAATCCTAACTCGAGTATGCTGTTGGGTTATTAGTAAAATTGGATCACACTATTCTTAAAACAAAACTAATTTGAAATGCCACAATAAAAACAAAATACTGCGGATGCCAGAAATCTGAAATAAAAACAGAAAATGTTGGAAAAACTCAGCAGGTGTGGTAGCATCAGTGGAAAGAGAAACAGAGTTAATGTTTTGAGTCCGTATGACTCTTTGCCATACAGACTTGAAACATTAACTCTGTTTCTCCCCCCCACAGATGTTGCCAGACCTACTGAGTTTTTCCAGCATTTTCTGTTTTAATTTAAAACACCTTCTGTTTACGGAGCAGTGGTAAGAGGAAAGATCAGTGCTGTTTGAACTGACCCCTTGCTGTCTGTAACAGCAACACGAATGGACATCTAAAACAAGTGATAGGTCCCTTATATATGTAAATTAGGGGCCTGATGCCTGTTTAATGAGCCCAGCCAGAAACTAGTTGGCAATGAACGGGGATGGTGCGGACTTACCTTGCTGAGGAATTTTCAGCGGCCCTTGCACTCACCAGCCAAAGGTAGATGACGAAAATTGCTTCATTTAAATATAAGCCAAACCCGTGGAGCCAGAGGAGCAGATTCTGTGAAACGCGCACTGCAAAGCTGAGCGCTGCTGGGGTGGGGGGGCCAGGAGGAGGGCGGGCAATGACGTTTCCACGGGCTTGGGCGAGTGCTGAGAGAAAGCTCCCTGAAGGCGGAGGGCTGCCTCAGGGAGCTGCAGACCTGAAAGCCATGAATTAAAAGTTTTGAAAATCAGGAAAAAAACTGTCCGAGCATCACAATCAGGCATCTGAACAGATTGATGATAAAAATGCTGTCCATAGGTTTTCATTTTTATTTTATTTAATAACAGGAGTCTCATCCCGCTCTTGGATGAGGTTTCATGAAACATGCAAAGGCCGCCTGGCTGATTCGCCTGTCCACCAACCGTAAATTGGAGTCAACCGCGCTGTTAATGGGCTTAATTGCCCTCTTAATTGTCGGCGGGTGTGCTTCCAGCTTTTGTGCATGTCCGCCGAGTAAAATATCGCGTGAGCGCGGAATGACTTTGCGACGCTCACCTGACACCTTCTCGCATGATGTTACGCCCAATCGGGTTGGACACACGCCTGCCCGTGGGACGTAAACCTCTGCCCATAGAATTCTTAAGGGACTTGATGTGGGGAGGATGTTTCCTGTGGGTGGGGTGCCTATGATGAAGGGTCACAGCCTCAGAATGATGGGGTCAGTCATTTAGGACCGAGATGATGAGAATTTTTTTCACTCAAAGGGTTATGAATCTTTGGAATTCTCCACCCCAGGGGGCTGTGGACGTTTCAGACAGATAGATTTTTGGATACTAATGGACTGAATGGATATGGGGATTGTGGTGGAAAGTGGAGTTGAGGGAGAAGATCAGCCATGATCGTATTGAATGGGGGAACAGGCTTGAGGGGCTAAGTGACCTACTCCTGTTCCTATGTTTTATTGTCTTATGTTCCAGTGGGAGTCTCCGAATAGTTAACCTGATTATGGGAAATAAGAATGTAAGAACTTAAGAATTAGCAGCGGGAGTAGGCCATTCAACACTTTGAGCCTTCTCTGCTATTCAATAAGGTCATGGTTGGCCTACTACCTTAACACCTTCCCACACTATCCCCAAATCTCTAGATTCCTTTAGTATACAAATGTTTCCATCCACCCCCACCCTCCTCTGTCCAGCTGATTTATTCTCACATTGAACAACCTGTCCCTCAACTCCACTCACTTCCTCCAAATAAAAATGTTGCCAGGCACTCACATGGGCCTTAGCTAGGCCTGCCTTTCATGTGTACTGTAAGTTGTTACATTGGATAAGGGGTTGTTAGTTAATTTTTCTAGTCATTTAATATGCTAATAATATACTGTATATCATCACAGGAAATGATGTAACATCTCATGATTTGGTCTTAGGTACAGCCTCGTGGAAGAAGTAAGCCAGAGCAGTAAGATGTGTTTCAATAAAGCTCTTGTTTCATATAGCTCTGCACCATTTTGTATTAGTCTAATAATACAAAGAATATTGTATGGTGGCAGCGTGTGAAAAATAGCGTTGGAGAAGCCTCTACCATTGCCTGAAAGCTTTGAGAAGGTCACAGGCCTCAAACAGAAGCACGGCTGAAATAGTATCAGAGATTTGCCAGATATTGCACCACCTTGGGCTTCACTGCAAAGGTGAGCAGTGAGCAGGTCAGTAGGCTGTTATATGTGATGGGTGACAGTGCAAATGATATCTTCATCACACAGGGTATCGATGAGGAAAAAGCCACATATGATGAAAAAATCAAAACACTTGATACATACTTCAATCTGAGAAAGAATGCCATTGTTGAACAGGCTTAATTTAACAAATGCACCCAATGTCAGGAGGAAAGTGTTGATGTATTTATAAATGACCTGTATAGGCTTGCAGAGGGCTGTGAGTATGACAGCTTGAAAGATGAATTGATCAGAGACAGAATCATCATGGGAGGGTTGGACGATACCTTGTCTAACCACTTACATTCAAGAGACAATCTGACCTTAGCAAAGACAATCCTGAGCAGACAAGCTGCGGTCAGGAAACAGAATCAAGCTGTGGTTCGAGGTGACAGTGTGAGCCCAATTTCAAAAGCAAGGGATTTGAGTACAGGAGTAAAGATATCTCACTGCAATTGTATAGAGCCTTGTTGAGACCGCAGCTGGAGTATTGTGTACAGTTTTAGTCTCCTTATCTAAGGAAGGCTGCATTTGCCATTGAAGGAGTGCAGTGGAGGTTCACCAGACTAATCGCTGGGATGGTGGGATTGTCTAGTGAGGAGAGAATGAGGAAATTGGGCCTGTATTCTCCAGAATTTTGAAGAATGAGAGGTGATCTCATTGAAACTTACAAAATTCTTACAGGGCATGACAGGGTAGATACAGGAAGGATGTTTTCCTTGGCTGGGGAGTCTAGAACTCGGGGACATAATCTCAGGATAAGGGGCAGGCCAATTAGGACTAAGATGAGGAGGAATTTTTTCACTCAGAGGGCGGTGAATCTTTGGAATTCTCTACCCTAGGAGGCTGTGGAAGCTCAATCATTGAACATGTTCAAGACAGAAATTAATAGATTTCTGAATACTAATGACATCAAGGGATAAGGGGATAGTGGGAAAAATGGCGTGGAGATAGATGATCAGCCATGATCTGTTTAAATGGCAGAGCAGGCTCGATGGGCCAAATGGCCTACTCCTGCTCCTATTAAATATGTTCCTTTCAACATCCTGGGAATTAACATTGACCAGAAACTGAGCTGGACTATTCATAAAACTGATGTGACTACAAGAGCAGGTCAGAAGCTCCCTAAAACCTGTTCACCATCTACAAGGCACAAGTCAGGAGTTTGATGGAATACTCCCCATTTGGCTGGTTGGGTGCAGCTCCAACAACACTCATGAAGGTTGACACGAACCAGGACAAAGCAGCCTGCTTGATTGGTATCCCAACCACAAACATTCACTCCCTCCACCACCGACACACAGTGGCTGCAGTGTGTACCATCTTCAAGATGCACTGCAGAAACACTCCAAAGCTCCTTAGACAGCTCCTTCCAAACCAACCACCATTACCATCTGGCAGGCAAGGGTAGCAGATACATGGGAACACCACCAGCTGGAAGTGCCCCTCTAAGCCACTCACTATCCTGACTTGGAAATATATCTCCATTCCTTCACTGTCATTGTTCAAGCTGTCATTTCTCAAAGGTAACTAGGGATGGGCAGGAAGTGCTACATCCCCAGAATGAATAATAAACATTCTAAAACCCCAGTTGAGATCGCAACTTACCAGAGACCAGTTGGAAGGGGGAAATAAAACTGGCTTCCTTTCTAATCTATGCAGTTACAAGCAGATACCAACCGTACTGTATCTAATACAAAAGCAAAATACCGCTGATGCTGGAAACCTGAAATAAAAGCAAAAAATACTGGAAACACTCAACATCTCAGGCAGCATCTGCAGAGAGAGAAGCAGAGTTAAAATTGTAGTTTGATAATCATTCATCAGAGCATAAAGATATTCAAAATCATGAGCAGTCTGATAGATAGGGAGAAACTGTTCCCACTCGTGAAAGGATCAAGAACATAAGTGCACAGATTTCAAGTAATTGGCAAAAGAAGCAAAAGCGAAATGATGCTAAGCTTTTTCAAGCAGTGAGTGGTTAAGGTCTGGAATGCGCTGCCTGAGAGTGGTGAATCTACAATCGGGCCTTTCAAAGGAAATTGGATAAGAGCCTGAGTAAAAAGGGGAAAGGGCAGGGGAATGGGACTACCTGAGTTGCTCTCCCAAAGAGCCAGTAAAGAGCCGAATGGCCAAGTAGGGTTCTATGATTCTGTGATTGAGTTGGTGAGAAGGTCCTTGGAACTAATAGTCACACCACTGGTGTTCCTTCACTGGACATGGCGGAAACCCTGGCTTGTTGCTGCTTTTTGGCAAAAGTAACATGGGCGGAATGGAAGCCCATGCTCCGAGCTCCAAGGATTTTCCCAGTAAATATGTTTCCAGCTGCGTGGCTTTCAAAACAAACAGCATAAGCTGGTTGTCCAAGAGGTTAGCACTTCACAACTGGCATTGCCAAAAGTTTAAGATTTATTTTCCAATCGTGCACCAAAGATTCTCATTATAACACAGACCCAGGCTTGGGCTTCCATTCATCACCTGTCCAGTGTGGAAAGGCCGGGATGTTTCTCTCCTTAACAAAAACAGAAACAGAAATACCTGGAAAAACTCAGCAGGTCTGGCAGCATCGGCGGAGAAGAGCACAGTTGACGTTGCGAGTCCTCATGACCCTTCAACAGAACTTTCTCTCCTTATTCCTGGCAAGAAAGTACCTTTTAGGAGGTTGGACTTTCCCATATTAAAATCAATTAATTGATGGTTATTTCTTCTTTCATCTCAGCCTTGGCTCTGTAGCAGCAGTTGTGCCTCTCAGTCAGACTGCAGTGGTTCCAAGCTCCACCCCAGAGACTTGAGCACGGCGATACTCCCTGCAGAGTACTGAGAGAATGTTGCACAGGCAGAAGTGCTGTGTTTCGGATAAACTGAGACTCCGTCTGCCCTCTGAAGTGGACGCAAAAGCCCCACTCCTTCAATGAGCAGGGGAATTTTCTTTGGTATCCTGGCCAATATTTTTCCCTCAATCAACATCAGGATAAAAAAAATCATAATTATCTGGTCATTATCACATTGCTGTTTGTGGAATCTTGTTGTGCACAAATTGGTTGCCGCATTTCCCTCATTGCATAAATGACTGCAATTCAAAAGGTTCCTCATTAGTCATAAAATGCTTTGTGATATTCTGAGGTCATGAAAGGTGCCAAATAAATGCAAGTTCTTTCTTATAGGAAACAAGCTGCCTTCCTCATAGTGACATGATTGAATTCAGCAGTTCCCCATGTGAAGAATTACAGACACAGACCCATGCTATCCTTCTTTCTGTGGTTCAGCACATTACAGCATTCTGGAAAGCAACTCACACAATACATTGCTTAGGATTCTGTCCTTAGTGAGTGATATTTTAAACACCAAAGCAGAGCTGTAAAACCTTAGATAGTGACCTTTTAAATTTATCATCTTTAGAATTCTTCAGAATTCATTGGACCACACTTTTCTAGATCTGATGCAGTTACATTTCACCATCTGCACAGAAACCTGTCCAATTGAAGAGATCGTCTATTCAGGCAGTTCTGTTCAGTTTTCACAGGGTTGCGTTGTTAAGGGGAAATGCTGCCATCTTGTGTCCATATAAAGCAGTTGCCATCTGACAGTGACGGGAAACTCGACAATGATCATGTCCAGTCATTGCAGAATATTAATTAACAAAGCCAACAAGATGGGGAACTATGTTGTCCAATAAGTTCAGTACAAATCAGAAGCAGTCATGCTGGATTGGAGTGGGACATGTTAAATTGTCTATTTTGGCAGGAAGAATGAAAAAGAAGCATATTATCTAAAAGGTAAGAGATTGCAGAGCTCTGAGATGCAGAGGGATCTGGGTGTCCTAGTGCATGAATCACATAAGCTTAGCATGCAGGTACAGCAGGTAATTAGAAAAGCTAATGGAATGTTATCATTTATTGAATACAAAAGTAGAGAAGTTATGCTTCACTTAAACAAGGCATTGGTGAGACCACGCCTGGAGTACTATGTACAGTACTGGTTGCCTTAATTAAGGATGTAAATGTGATGAAGGCAGTTCAGAGAAGGTTTACTACACTAATACTTGGAATGGGTAGGTTGCCTTATGAGGGAGGGTTGGACAGACTAGGCTTGTATCCGTTGGAGTTTAGAAAAGTAAGAGGCAACTTGAATGAAACATATTAAGATCCTGAGGGGTCTTGACAGAGTGGATGTGGAGAGGATATTTCCTCTAGTGGGAGAATCTACAACTAGGGGTCGTTCTTTAAAAATAAGGGGTAGCTCATTTAAGACAGAGATGAGGAGAACTTTTTTCTCTTAGACGGTTGTGAGTCTTTGAAACTCTCTTCCTCGAAAGGTGGTGGAAGCAGAGTCTGAATATTTTTAAGGCAGATCTAGACAGATTCTTGATTAACAAGGGGATGAAAGGTTATCAGGGGCAGGTGGGAATGTGGAGTTGAGTTTAAATCAGATCAGCCATGACCCCGGGGATGGAAGTCCTGCCCACTCAGAGTCGCCAGCCAATCTGAGGGAGGCAGCTCTTCATTGCTCAGCAGTAGAACTGCTAGGGAGATGGAGCTGCTGCTGGTAATGCACCCACCTGAAACCCAGGATCGCCGAGAGACGCAGGCCACAGGTGAGTGATGACAGGAGGGGGATCGTGGGGAGGGTGTTGTGAGGGATGGAGGAGGGGAGGATTGGCAGCATGGGGAGTGGGATGGCTCTCAGCAGGCCCCCTTTCCCGATGCTTGGCCCGTCAATCTGAGTGCCTTTGAACGAGGGCCCCGGCCCCCACCCCGGAAACATGCAAGCAAGCCCGACAGGGTTTGTTTTTTGAGCTTCCCACATGGAGAATCCCTCCCTCCCAGCCTCCCCACAGCTGCTGGGTGAATGCCAGTAGCAGTGGGTTAAGGCCCTTAATTGGGCATTAATTGCCCAATCAAGGGCCTCAGTTACTGGCAGGGCAGGAAGGCCATCCATGAGCCTCCCCACCACAACCTTAATCGGGGTAAAGGGTAAAGGCAGCAAGGTCCCCACCCGCCCACCCGATTAATCCAAACTCTTCATGAGGGAGGACATTCAATTCCGCCCACTGTGCGGGAAGGCATTGGGGGTCATTTTAACCTGGCGCACCAGTCTGGAAACCAACAGGATCTGATTGGCTGTCGGTTTTACACCCCCGCCCCCCCCCAACACCCTGGCTGCTTTTACCTTCCATTAAAAAGTAAAATTGGGGGAACTATAAAAGCAACAGCTAATCCGATTCTGTCAGATTCTTTATCGGATCTGTTAATGGTAAAATTTGTGGTGAAAATCATGCTTGACATTTCTGGGACTGATTAATTAGTGTTCCCTCCAAAATATCATTGCTTCTTACTTAGGGCAATTGAATGTCTTTATTTTTCTCCAATGTTCTGCTGAATTCATGTGGCCAATTTTATCATCAGGTAGAGTAAGGTGGCAGCATGACCAATGTCACAGCACAACACTTTCCTTCAACTATGCTCACCACTGCTATTTTGTTAGGGGCATTGAAATCAGTGCCCCGGGCACCTGCTGGAAGTTGGTGTGCACCACGTTAACCTGTCCCACATGTTAATAATGTCCCATGATGTGTTGGAGGTGGTTCAGAGGAGGTTTACTAGATTGATACCTGGAATGAGCGGCTTGTCTTATGAGGAAAGGCTGGACAGACTGGGCTTGTTTCCACTGGAGCTTAGAGGAGTGTGGGGCAATTTGGTTGAAGTGTATAAGATCCTGAACGGTCTGACAAGGTGGACGTGGACAGGATGTTTCCTCTTGTGAGCGAGTCCAGAACTAGGGGGCACTGTTCTAAAATTAGGGGTCGCCCTTTTAGGACAGAGATGAGGAGGAATTTTTTTCTCTGAGAGTTGCGCGACTTTGGAACTCTCTGCCTCAGAAGGCAGTAGAGGGGGGGTCATTGAATCTTTTTAAGGCAGATGTAGATAGATTCTTTTCAGGCAAGGGAATCAAAGGTTATCGGGGTAGATGGAATGTGGAATTCGAAACACAAGAAGATCAGCCTTGATCTTATTGAATGGTGGAGCAGGCTCGAGGGGTCGAATGGTCTACTCCTGTTCCTATTTCTTATGTTCTTATATTAATAGAACTTGATCTAATTTTAAAGTACCAATTGGCAGAGTGTGCACTCCACGTGCTCTGTCCATTTGTAGAATTTGCCTTTGAGCCATCCTCTGCAGTAGTCCTGGTTAAAAAATAACCTCATGGGTAAGTTATAAAATGATTGTTATGGGATCAGGTTCGCTTTTAATTACAGCGACTGACTTGGCTCTGAGGAAGAGTTACTGGATTTACCATCCCCCTCTGACCTGTCTATCATTAACACCGACAGCTCATCAATCATAGGAACCAGGGAAATACACTCATTGGAGTTTAGAAAAACGAGAGGTGACCTTACTGAAACATAAAAGATTATGGGGGGTAGACGCTGACAGGATTCTTCCACTCGTGGGGAAATTTAGAATTAGATGCCACAGTTTCAAAATGATACAATATATAAACATTATATTGTTATATATTAATATACATACATATCAATGACCTAGATTTGGGCACAATTTCAAAACTTGTGGATGAAAGAAAATTTGGAACTATTGTGAACTATTTTAAGGAGGATGGTGTTAAAGTTCAAAAAGAGATATATAGGTTGGTGGAATGGATGGTCAAGTGACCACATGAAATTTAACGCAGAGAATTCTGAAGTGATTTATTTTTGTAGGCAGGATGGAGAGAGACAACATAAAATAAAGGGAACAATTCTAAAGATGGTGCAAGGGCAGAGGGACCTTGGACAGATGTGTACAAATTATTGAAGGTAGCAGGGTAGATTGAGAGAGGGGGCTTTATATATAGAGGCATCGAGTATAAAAGCAAGGAAGCTATGATAAACCTGCATAAAACATTGGTTCGGCCTCAAATAAAGTATTGCGTCCACTTCCGAGCCTCACTCTTTGGGAAGGATATGAAGGCATTAAAAAGGGTGCAGAAAAGATTCACGAGAATGATTCCAGGGATGAGGGACTTCATTTACATGGATAGACTGGACTATTTGGGGCTGGGGCTGTTCTCCTCAGAGTAGAGAAAGCTGAAAGGAGATTTGATAGAGGTATTCAAAATCATGAGGGGTCTGGACAGAGTAGAGAGGGAAAAACTGTTCCCATTGTTGGAGATGGAGAACCAGAGGTCGCTGATTAAAGGTGATTGGGAAAAGAAGCAATGGCAACATGAGGAGAAAGATTTTTTAGCAGTGAGTGGTTAAGTTCTGAAACATACTGCTCGAGAGTGTGGTGGAGGGAGATTCAGTCATGGCTTTCAAAGGAGAATTGGATCATAAGCTGAGAGGAAGAGTTTGCAGGACTATGGGGAAAAGGCAGGGGAGTGGCACTAGGTGAATTGCTCTTGCGGACAGCCAGCACAGGCACGATGGGTCGAATGGCCTCTAGTGCTGTAAGTATTCTATGTTCCTATAATAAGGGGTCTCCCATTTAAGGTGGAGATGAGGAGGAACTTCTTCTTTCAGAGGGGCGGTAATCTTTATAATTCTCTAATCCAGGCAGCAGCGGGATCTTGGACATTGAATATATTCAAGGATGAGTTAGACAGATTGTTGGTCCACAAGAAAATCAAAGGTTATGGGGGCCAGGCAGGAAAGTGGAGTTAAGGCCACAGTCAGATCAGCCATGGTCTTATTGAATGACAGTGCAGGCTCGAGGGACCGATTGGCCTCCTCCTTCACCTATTTCTAATAAATGGTTAAGTCTGACTGCATCAAGTGAGCAACAGGCTTGCTCTATTCGACGGAAGCAGTCAGGCCAATGCCTACCAGCCCACTGCCCCCCACCCCCTCTTTAGCAGGGTAACTCAACACAAACAACATACAGTAGCTTCAGAGGAAGCTAAAACAGTGTGTGTGTTCAGCCATTGCCACCATAACGGCAATACTTACTGCGACTGGTTCACTCCAGCCATTTAAGTATAACAGCAGCACAAGTAAAATAAACACTTGCAGCTTATTATTAATGCCAGCAGGGGGCAGGACACAGCAATGTGATCAAGCAGTTTAAAGATGTGTGCGTGCTGCTGAATCCTGATGGAATATTATTTATGAACTAGTCTCTGAGTGATTTAATAATGCACAGGGAGTATTCTAATCTTTGCTCAAGGTTATTTGAAGATGACTAGGTCCATTGAAAACTAAAAACATCCTTTTGTGTTTTGTTATAGAAAGTGGTCTTGTCCTTGTCATTGTTTTTCTTTAGACCTTCGATGATTTCTGCAAGAAAATTAGTGAAACCTCTAGGTCTGTAACTTAATTTTTGTTTAACAAATGGTAAATGAAGTATAAAAATATGTAAATGTGCCCCTCAACCAGTGCAGCTAGATAATTAAACAAATACATCTGTGAGCCTCAGGAGTACAATTACAAAAATAAGCAAATCCATGCCTTCCAAATCACCTCTGCATCTCATTATTTAACGATTAGCATCGCAGAATCAAACAGCATGAGGAAGGCTCACTCAGCCCATCAAGCCTGCCTCAGCTCCTTAGAAGAGCCATTAGTCTCATTCCCTGGCTCTTGCCCCATGGTACCCTATTGGAAGGATATAAAGGAAATTAATTTCTCCTTCAAGTATTTATTCAATTCCCCTTTAAAGGGAAAATAATGCAGGAAATGCGACAGCCAATTTACTCATAGCAAGCTCCCACAAACAGCAATGTGATAACGACCAGACTGTCTGCTTTTGTGATGTTGGTTGAGGGATAAATATCAGCCAGGACACTGAAGACAACTTACTACATTTCTTTGAAGTATAGTGCCATGGGATCCTTTGTGTCCACCTGAGAGGGCAGACAGGTCCTCGGTTTACTGTCTCACCCAAAAGTCAGCACCTCTGACAGTGCAGCACCTCCTTGGCAATATCAGTCTAGGTTTGTCTGCTTAGATCACTGAAGTGGTACTTGAATCCATCACCTTCAGTCCTTAGGCAACAGTGCTACCAACTGAGCCTTGGCTAACACAAAAGCTCCTACTGAATATTTTTCTATCGCCCGATCAAGAATTGCATTCTAATTCCTAACCACTTGTTATGTAAAAACAAACTTTCCCCTCATGTTGTCTCTGGTTCTTTAACCAATCACCTTAAATCTGTGCCCTCTGGCTATCGAATCTTCAGTCATTTAAAAATAGAATAATGAGCACAGGAACATACAGGAAAGTCCCATCATTCCCAACTTCTTCTTTTGTGAATTTGTTTACCTGCGCAAAGTCCTTGTACACAGGATCGACTATTGCGGCCCCAAAACTTGTACACAGGATCGCCTATTGCAGCCCCAAACATTTTACACAGGATCGCCTATTGCGGCCCCAAACCTTGTACACAGGATTGACTATTGCGGCCCCAAACCTTGGACACAGGATCACCTATTGCGGCCCCAAACCTTGTACACAGGATTGCCTATTATGGCCCCAAACTTTGTACACAGGATTGCCTATTGCAGCCCCAAACCTTGTACACAGGATTGTCTATTGCGGCCCCAAACCTTGTACACAGGATTGCCTATTGCAGCCCCAAACCTTGTACACAGGATCGCCTATCGCAGCCCCAAGCCTTGTACACAGGATTGCCTATCGCGGCCCCAAACCTTGTACACATGATTGCCTATTGTGGCCCCAAACCTTGTACACAGGATCGACTATTGTGGCCCCAAACCTTGGACACAGGATTGCCTATCCACGGAACTAAACATTAAAAGTTTGTACCTGTACTGAACTTTTCCTGAAATAAAGAAAAAATGGCATTTAGCAGATAGAAAGTCCACGGTTTCTATGGTGTATTTCCTGCAGTAGGAAGTGCACACTGCATATGCGTTCTCTATAACTGCGTGTGGGTCATTGTGATTTACAGGGCACAATAATTCCTGGACAATATTTTACAGTACAGGTACAGTACAGTACTTTACTGAAAATGAGATGCAGGTGTAGATATTATCCCAGCTGAATTACAGATAGCTCTCGAACTAATAGAATATTGTCACTGATATTTCAGGGCCATGGTCCTAACTAATGCTCTCTAAGCAGTGCTGTGTGTTTCACTATGGAGGGAGGACTGAGATGTTCGTAGTTTTTTTTATTCATTGGATGTGGGCGCCCATCCCTAGTTGCCCTTGAGAAGGTGGTGGTGAGTTGACTTCTTGAACCGCTGCAATCCATGTGGTGAAGGTACACCCACAGTGCTATTAGGAAGGGAGACTTTGTAGCGGTATGATACAACTGAGTGGCTTGCTCAGCTATTTCAGAGGGCACTTAAGAGTCAACCACATTACTGTGGGTCTGGAGTCACATGTAGACCAGACCAGGTAAGGACAGCAGATTTCCTTCCCTAAAGGGCATTAGTGAACCAGATGGGTATTTACGACAATGGTTTCCATGGTCATCATTAGACTTTTAATTCCAGATTTTTTATTAAATTCAAATTTCACCCATCTGCCATGGTGGGATTTGAGCCCGGGTGCCAGAGTTATGGACATCCAGGAGGTCGTGACCCAGCGGCCAGTTCACCGTACAGAAACTCTTTGGGTTTATGGCCGTCATCCGTCTGATGAATGTGGCCAAGCCAGCGCAGATATCGTTGGCTTAGCAATGATTGTGTGCTGATGGAGTTAACATGCTCCAGTGTGAGTTGATGACCTTATTCTGCCAAGAGTTGAGGATACGTCTGAGACAGTGAAGCTGGAAACTGTTCAGCCTTTTCCCCTGTCTAGCATATGTTGTCCATATCTCACTATTGTGGAGGAGTGCACTGAGGGTGCAGCCCTGGTAGACTCGCAGGTTGGTGTTCTCAGTCAGGCTGCTGTTGTTCCATACTCATCCTGGATATAACAGCTACAGCTTTTGTGATGTGTAAGCTGATTTCAAATGACTGATTGCTGGTGATTTTCGAGCCTAGATGTGTGAAGTTATCAACAAGCTCCAGCATCACATGGATGGCAGTATGTCAACAGCCTGGACATTTGTCTTCCTGATGCTGATGGTCAGACTATACTCTAAAGATGTGAGAGAGTCTGTCCATTTGCTGCTGAAGATATTCCTCCGTATGGAACGCTAGTGTGTCATCATCGACTTAAGCAACTCTCTGATGAGGACTTTTTTTTATTATTTATTCTTTTAAGGGCAGTTGATATCACTGGCAAGGCCAGAATTTATTGCTCATCTCTAATTGCCCTTGAACTGAGTTGCTTGCTAGATCACTTTAGAGGGTAGTTAAGAGTCATCTCTGGGGTTGCATGTAGGCCAGGCCAGACCATGTAAGGACTGCAGATTTCCTTCCTAAAGGGGCAATAATGAACCAGATGAGTTTTTATGACAATCTATAATAGTTGTCATGGTCACCATTACTGAGAATAACTTAATATCCAGGTTATTTTTATTAATTGAGTTTTAAATTCCACCAGCTTCCATGGTGGGATTTGAACCTGTGCCCCCAGAGCATTTGCCTGGGCTTCTGGATTACTAGTCCAATGACATTACCACTATGCCTATCTCCCTTTGTCTTGAATATCAGATGAGCAAAGCCGAACAGCATTCTTTGAGTTATGGTATGTAGGTAGACACCCTCTGTAGATGACCTGAAGGCATATGGCAGCAGCAATGAGAAGAATATGCCAGTGTCAGTGCCAGAACACAACCCTGTTTGACCCTATTGCGGATTTCAAAGGGTTCTGATGTTGCTCCATCATAGTTGACCTTACCCACCATGTTGTCATGGAAAGAGGAGGTCACATTGAGCAGCTTCAGCAGGCAGTCAACATTCTCCAGCAGTTTAAATAGACCACCTCTGCTCACATGGTCGAATGTCTTGGTGAGATCGATGAAGGCGATATATAGTGGTCTCCTTTATTCATGGCATTTCTCTTGCAGCTGTCGGACTGAGAAGATCATCTCAGCTGTATATCTCCTAGTTCTGAAACCACACTGAGATTCGGGATAGATGCATTCAGCCAGGATCTGCAGTCTGACAAGGGCAACACGGACAACTTCTCCCACAATGTTCAGCAGGGCAATAACTCAATAGTTGTCATCTGCACACATGCTACTTGAAAACTTTAAATGACCACTTAGCACCTAAGAAAGTGAAGGCTAGGATTATTAGAACATTGCTGCTAGCATCTCATTTGCACCCCTGTTGTGTAACAATTGTAATGCACGTGGACTTACATCAACCAGTAACATTATATGTGTAGAAATATGCTGCATAACACTTCAACAGAGAAATGAAGCTCAGTTAACTGCTTTTGGCAGCAGAGAATCATTTCAAAGCTCCTTTATGATTTAAACTGCTATAATTGAACAGGTTTCAAAAAACAGTTATGTTTAAACACGGCCTCCATATCTAGCAACTTTCTGCTTAACTTTGCTGCGAAATGGACTAAAGCCAAACCAGTGATTAAATGTGACCTTGAGAATATAATACAAGCTGCTTGCATGAATTTTAAAAGCCAGACTTTGGACAGCAACAACAACTTGAATTTATATAGCACCTTGAACATAGTTAAAATGTCCCAAGGCGCTTAATTCACAGGAGCATAATGAGACAAAACTGACACCAAGTCACAAAAGGAGATATAAGGTCAGGTGACCAGAAGCTTGGTCAAAGAGGTAGATTTTAAGGAGCTTATTAAAGGAGGAAAGGGAGGTGAAAAGGTTCAGGGAGGGGATTCCAGAGCTTATGACTTTGGCAACTGAAGGCACAGCCAGCGATGGTGCGACAATTAAAATCAAGGATGCTCAAGGGGCCTGAATTAGAGGAGTGTAGGTACCTCAGAGGGTTGTGGTAGGTGACGACAACAACAACTAAAGCTTGCATTTAAATAATGCCTTTAACTTAGTAAACTTACCAAAGCACTTTGCAGGGGTTGTTCTTAGACAAAATTTGACATCACAAGGAGACATTGGGAAAGGGCAGATATTAGGGCCTAGCCAGCGATGCCCACATCTTGTGAACAGATAAATAATTTTTAAAAGGTAACCAAAATCTTGCTCAGAGAGTTAGGTTTAAGGAACTTCTTAAGAGAGGAAAGGTAGAAAGATGTTGAGGGGGGCAATTCCAGAGCTTAGGCCTAGGCAACTGAAAGCATAGCCGCCAATGATGGAGCAATGGAAATTAGGGATGTTCAGGATTGGAGGAATACAGAGTTCTTGGAGGATTATGGGGCTGGTTGAAGTAACAGAGATAGGGAGGGCAAGGCTATGGAGGATTTGAAGACAAAGATGAGAATTTTAAGATCAAGGCATCGCTGGAGTGGGAGGCATAGGGGTGATGGATGAACAGGGCTTGTTGCCAATTCGGAGGAGTGCAACATAATTATGTACATTAGTGAGGTTTTATTTGCCTGATACTAAAAAATGTATCTACTAATCTGTTTGACATAGAAACACTTTGCCATCAAATCAATTTATATTGCTCTTCACATGTGGACAAATCTTCCAGTGAGTTTCACAAGAGAGAGAGTTGAAAACAGCAGCAATTTACTGAAGCCTTAAATCCTCAAAGAAATAGCTCTTTTGAAGCAGGAGCTGAAGTAGCCAGGCCAAGTAGTTTTGGGAGACGCATGCAGAGGGTAAGGTTTGACAGAACAGAACTGGAGTGCAAATAGTAATCCAGTGTAGCAGGGAAAAAGAAGCAAAAGATAAAATCCTGTACACACTGCAAATCTGAAATAAAACTAGAAAATGCTGCAAACAGTCAGCCAGCATCTGTGGAGAGAGAAAGAAGAGCAGGGCTAGTGTTTCAGGATAGTGATCTTTCATCAGCACTCTGACTCCCCTCCATGAAATTCCCTTGCTTTTGCAACACCGCACCTCCCCACCCCCCACTTTTACTTTGCACAAACACGGCTGAGGGGTTGCCAGATGTTCTCTTGCCCCCTCTGATCGGCAGGCTGCCTAACACGGCTTGTTTAGCACTAACAGCTCACTGATTAAATCATTCCCGACCATGAAAATGGTTCAGGCCTTTGACTGACCCACCTGCCAGATGGAAGCATGAGCAGGAAAATCTATCACCGGTGTTTACAGGCCTATCCTTCCAATCTGCTCAATGGATAGTGGGAGGAGCCGAGTTCCCTCTTTCTGTAACTAAGGGACAACAGGACAAACAATAGCACATCCTGCAGTTGCCATATGCACGATCAGCTATTTAGGCACTGTTACTGGCTTGGCTCAGTAACACATGGGGCAGAATTTTCCCATTAGCGTGCGGGGTCGGGCCCTGCGTGGCCGTGCGTAAAATGGCGGGCGGTGACGTCGGCCGAGCGTCTCGACCTCACCGTGAGCCATCGCGGTATTTCCTTGGACAGGTGCACGATGATATCCGCTGTGTGCCCGCCATTAATTAAAGGGCCACTTAAGGCCCTTGACTCCCCAATCGACGCCGATCTTTCAGCGCCCGTGCAATCTTCCGGTCGGCGCAATGGGCAGGCGGGTAGGACACATTTGTATTAACCTCATCCACGGGCGGGATAAGAGGGTTCACTGGGGTCGCGAGTGTGCTTTGTCAAATATTGATTTATGAAAGTTTTTCAAACTTGCCTGTGTGATCTGCAGTGCTTCAAAACGCATCCCAGCTGCTTTTTCTGGACTCTTAACCTTCAGGTCAGCACTCTGCAGTAAGGTATCTTTCCTGGGCCTGTAGGTTTTAGGAAGCCTTCCCTTAGCCTGGGAATGGGAGCTGAACTGTCCACTGGAGGTAGCTCCTCTGAGGAGGAAGGGAGGGCTAGAAGGGGGAAGAGGCCAGGAGTGCATATTCAGCCGCCAGGGGAGCCACCTTTGGGAGGACAGGTGCAGGCACAAGGGGCGCAGGGCCAAGAGGTAGGCCAAGGCAGAAGGGGCTGCAGAAGATGCCACTATCCTGCTGCCAGGGTACACAGGTGACGAAGCAGCTACCTCAATATGTCTGAGGTGCAGTGCCGAAGGAAGCTCCGACTCTCGAGGGAGACAGTCAATTATATCTGTCAGATGATTGGCCCTGAGATCTCCACTAACTGTGTGGGTGGACACCCCATGTCAGCGGCTCTGAAGGTCACAGCTGCCCTCAACTTCTAAGCCTCTGGCTCCTTCCAGGGCTCGGTGGGTGATCTTTGCGGTATCTCCCAATCAGCTGTCCACACTGGTGTCAAGCAGGTTACAGACGCTCTGTTCAGGTGTGAATTGACCTTCATCCACTTCCGTTGGGACCAGCCAAGTCAGATATAGCGAGCCAGAGGCTTTGCGGCCATTGCTGGCTTCCCCCATGTCCAGGGTGCTATAGACTGTGTGGCCATCAAGACGCCAGCAGGTGAGCCCAGTGCCTTCGTCAATAGGAAGGGTTTCCACTCCATGAACGTGCAGATAGTGTGTGATCACAGGATGCTGATTCTATAAGTCAGGCAGCTCCCACAACACCGACATCCTCAGACACTCCCAGGTGCCGGCTTGATGGATGGCTGCTGGGTGACAAGGGCTATCCCCTCAGAAGGTGGCTCATGACGCCTCTCCACCATCCAAGAACAGAAGCTGAGCAGTGGTACAATAGGAGCCACGTCTCCGCAAGGGCTGTGGTGGAGAGAGCCATCAGTCTTCTCAAGATGCACTTCCGATGCCTGGACTACTCAGGGGGCGCACCCCAGTACCCCCCAGATCGTGTGTCGGTGATAGTGGTTGCATGCTGCACTCTGCACAATCTGGCGCTGGAAAGGGGGGATGCAGTGGACGATGAAGATGTCAACACAGTGGCTGCGGCTGCACACGATGAGTCCAGTAGTGAGTCTGAGGATGAGCACACACAGGGAAATGCTGAGGGGATAGACGATGACTGGGGCATACTGCAGGGAGGCAGGGATACCCAGGAGGCTTTAATCCAATGAACCTTCAGCTAGCACACCACAGATGGACCTCCAGGACAAGCCTGGGCTGTAGGCTCCATACGCGATACCTAAGTGCAAAATCTGCCTGGTTAGAAACAGTAACTAAGGGCCTTGTCAATAAAGCTGAATGTCCCACAAAACACTCATAACATTTTTGAAAACCACATATATACAGAAGAAAAGAAGCCCCCTCAGCCATGGTCACATGTCTGAATTTAATATCACAAGCAAAGAAGCTTAATGAAACAAAATGACAAGGGTGTTCCAACTCAAAGCAAATCATAAAGAATCCAACAAAAGCACCAGTGATAAACCTTTGGTGTGCCTAAGGTGCTTTATGTTTTTGTTTCCAGGTGCTGCATCTTGGTGCTGCCCCATCGCTGGGAGTGGCATCTGAGACAGCCTGCTGACTCTGCTGTCCTGTTGGCCTCGATGACCTTAGTGGTCGTCGTCTGTCCCGTGGAGCCTGTGCTGGCCCTGCCTGGGAGGAAGCTGCCAGTTACACAGCTGGCATCTCCCCAGTCATTGCAGCCTCACCGGATGCTACGATCACTGGGAGAGGAGTAGAGGAGCTGCCGCTCTCATCTGGAACATCCTGAGAGGTGCCCGCAGAGATGCCAGGCAGCTACTGTGAAGATGTGAGGTCACTTTGGACCTCTCTGCTCACCATGGATGGATGGGCACTGAGCTGGGAAAATTGGCACAAAAACCATCTCCCACATTGGCACTGACCAGCTGAGGTCAATGCCAATGTGAGGGCATGCTGGTCAGAATGCATTCCCAGGAAGCCGTGATGGGTTTCCTGGAGGAGCTTCTCCACGAGAGTCGCCACTCTCTCCATGGAGGACGCATGGAGCTCGGACATGTGGCTCATTGCTTTGGTGATCGTCTGCATAGACTCCTCCAGCATGGGCACCAAGCCAAGCATAGCCTCATGTATCTCCCCTAGATGCTCCCGCACACCCAGCTGCATTTCCTGCTCCTGCTGCTTATCGGACAACTCCAGAGGCACATCATCAGGCACCGACTGAGCATGTGCCTGGACCCCTGCAGTCCTCCGACTGCTGGCGTCGTGGGCACTCTCTGTCTCTGCCAGCTACTCCAGTGACTGTGAAGTGCCCTCACCGCTGTGCCCTGGGACACTAGCCAATGTTTGAGTTCCCACCGAGGTGCTAGTATCTGCGCTGGTGCCTGCCTCACAGAAATGGTGTGACGCTGGTGAGACTTCAGGCCCCTCAGATGTGAGAGGGGGCCTCTGCTGCTCCTCCTCATTGCCCTGCTCTGATGATGCTGAAAGGAAGAACAAGGACATTGGGATCAGTTAACGGGGAGACAATGTCAAAGTGCATCCCTGTCCCCCGGATCATTATGCGCTCATCCTTCCATAAGCAATGGTCAAGCCATGTTGTGAAATTAAATCAATTAATATTCAGCACTGCTATGGCTGTTGGGAGAACAATGCTGTTCTCGCTGTTGAGTATAAATACATGGCCGTGGCACCCCAGCCTCACCGACACCAGTGGCCCTGGATGCATGGCGCCTCTCCAAATCCAGGGCCACCTGCTCGAAGCGGCTAAGAATGGCGATCTGCGCCTGGCTGCCACCAGCCCTCACACGCTTTGCCGGGTTATGAGCATTCTTCTCCTGAAAATGAGAGTCAAGTATTGATTAGTGAAAATTGTACATGGACTCTATGCACACGGCCCACCCCAACCAGAGTGGGACATATCAGGGCTCCAGTGCCTCCTCACCCTGCTGCTGCCGAACACTCAGACAAAGATGCTAGGCCTGTCTTCCCCACCCCCACCCCCACTCCCTTGGCCACAGGCTGCCTACATCACATTAGGCACTACACGGTATATCCTCCCATAGCAAGGAGATGCAAGCACGTGGAGCACAGAGGACAGCAGATCAATCGGTGCCACGCCACCTTGAAGCTCCCCTCCCAGCATCTCATCACCCTGGCTTGACATGCCCTGGAGTTCAAACACAGCGCTTAGGTACAGCTCCTCCAGGTTGCCCCCAAACCAGTCGTGTGGGAGTCAGTGTAGCACATGCTGCGGGGGTAAAACACATCCCTTCATCACCCTCTCAGGCTGTCCTCAGCATGGGTAATACCTGCTGGCCCACCCAGCAAAGGACACATGCCATCAATAATTCAATGCAGTCACTACACTCAGACTTAGAGGGAAGGGGTGGTGGGGGTGGTGTGGGGGGTGGGGGGGGGGTGCAGCAGGAAGGCCAACCTCCTGGGTTGAGTGACCAATGCCAACATTGTCCTCACCCTGCCAGAGTGCAACAAGCTGTTGAAGCGCTTGCGACACTGGATCCAGGTGTGCCGCACCACGTCGCGGGAGCTCACACCACCTCCTCCCAGGCACCTTTCGTCATGTCCTGGGGCCTCCCCCTCCCATCCTGAGGAACCAGCACCTCCTGCCATGCTGCCATCTCCTCAAGGAGGGCAGCAAGGCAGTCATTGGAAAAACAAGGGGCACACTGACCACCCCCCCCCCCACCCCCCCGGCCCTTCCCTCCGGCCTGGCCTGCCCCAATGGCTTACCCTCTGGATGCCAGGTCGCCACTGGACCCAGCGGGCTGAGTGCACCCATCACCGCCCGCTCACTCCCGCTATACACGGGTGTCTTGAAGTGCGCTGAATCGGCTTTTATTGGCCCGCCTGTGTAAAATGGCAGCGCAGAACCTCCCCCCCAACCAGAAAATTCAGCCCTTGGTGTAATTGCTCTTTGGAGGAATTGTAAATCAACTTTTGGATCATTTGATGTGTTAATGTTTTTATGCGCTCAAAGGTAATTTCTAAGGGTTCGTGTTTCCGAGCTGATCTGTTGAAGCTTTTTATTGCTTCCAAGTGTATCACAGAGTGCAGTAGTGGTGTATTTTTTGGGGGAAATATTCATGTTGCTTTTGTTGTATGCTTAGTTGTGACATTAATGAGTTGTTCTACTCAACACCTATTTCCATAGCGTCAGTCAGGAAATGCAACACCTTATCCAAACACTTATCAACATAACAATCAGAACAAGTAAGCTGTGTGCACCTTTAAGGGGTCTAAGGTAGATTTGTATTAGGCTTCAAAGGAGGCAAGAGTGTAGATTTGTTTGATCTCTGAGGATTTTCTTTGTCCTTTATGCTTTCAGATAGGGCTCCATATCTTATTGAAGAAAGATTGTTTCCCTTGGGTAACCAGACAAGAAGTGCAATTTTCAAAATTTACTTAGCTTTGATGGATATACGCTTCTTTAAAGTTCAAGTGGAAAACTTTATATTCCACTTGGTGTGAGAGCTCAAACTAAAAGTTTCCTCAAAGGAAGAGAAAATAAAATGGCAAAAGAGTCAGGGATGAGATGGGAAGTTTTTTTTCTTGCTGCAAGCTGTGAAATGCACTGCCTGAAAGGATGGTGGAAGCAGATTCCAGAATAACTTTCAAAAGACAGTTGGATAAATACTTGAAGTGGGGGGTGGGGGGAGGTGGGAATTGAAGGGCTATGGGGAAAGAGCAGGGAGGGGGATAATTAGATAGCTCTGTCAAAGAGCTGGTATAGACGTAATGAGTTGCAAGGCCTCTTTCTGCACAGTTGGTTGGTAGCATGGTGGTAATGTCACTAGTAACCCAGAGACCTGGAATTTGCTCTGGACACATGACTTCAAATTCCACCACTAGGGGAATCTAATTTCATTAATTAATAAATCTGGAACAAAATGCTAGAATCATTAATGATGATCATGAAACTACCAGATTGCTATAAAAACCCACCTGGTTCATTAATGTTTTTTAGGGGAGTAAATCTGCTATCCTTACTCTTTCTGTTCTACATGTGGCTCCAGATCCACAACATCATGGTTGACTCTTAACTGCCCTCTGAAATGGCCTAACAAGCCATTCAGTTTTATCAATACGCTATAGGAAATAGCACTGTGGGTGTTCCTACACCTCATGGACTGCAGTAGTTCAAGACGGTGGCTCACCACCAAGAGCAACTGGGGATGGGCAACAAATGCTGGCCTTGCCAGTGATGTTCACGTCCCAGGAATGAATAGTAACAGATTCTGTGAAACCTCCAAAATGGATAAAGTTTCAGAAGTGTTGGTCATTCTTTGGTACTTCACCCAAGTGTACATTCCTCATGTGTGGACCTTGGCAGGCTCTTACACCAAAGTAGGTTGGGTGGAGGGGTGGTGGGGGGTGGGGGGGGGTGGAAATTGTATCCTTAGAATTTACCTGATGTTCATGTGTGCTCACTTTTCAGCTAAAGTCATAAAATATCCAAGTTGCATAGAAGGGCTGGACAGATAGAAAGGAAGAACTTGAAAATTGTGAAAACACATAGCAGCATCAATAGAACAAAAAGATCAGTTAATGTTTTGGGGATGAGTGAGTACATTAATTAATCACTTTAACTCATCCCTTTTCTGTTACAATGACTATTCTGTTGCTTTTGTTGCTGAAAGGAGACATGTTGCCGAAGCTTTTGACTTTGCACTCATCAGGACAAACGCAAGAATGCCAAATTTCAAACGATCATAATCATTTATACTACCAGACAAAAGGATGATGATTGATTGGTAATTTGACTTGGATTGGCTGAGGTGTCGCCATGGAGAATAGGGAACAATAGGCTCCCCAAGCTCCTTGGTAATTCAAAAAAGACCCAAGGCTTGAACGTAGTCCTTTTGTTTGCAGAGAACAGGCCCATATGTATGAATATATGTTGCTTCTAGCAAGCATAAATGAGCAACATTATGAGCTTGATTGATTATCTTAAATTTGTTCTTAGTATAGCTATTAGCACACTCAGGATTATTCAGCAAGTGCTCTCCAATTGTTGATTCACATCTACAGTAAACATTTTGTTTTGGGTTTTGCCTGTGCAGGCTGCTTGGTTATGACTGGTATTCATTAGGGACAAGGAAGAATGACGAAGGAATATGCTGTTTGATTCAATCAGCCGATTGCTGGGACATGTGGCTCACACCAGTATTGAAATTCATGCATGACATTGCTCAATTGTGTGGTGGGCAGAATGGAGGATTGTTAGCGGAAAATGCCACTTGTGTACTCACTGCATAGTAGCAGCCTGAAATGGCTGGCTTAACCTGCTGTTCAAATTTTTGAGTTGCTTTGTCTTACCTGGGTAATTTGAGGAAGACTGGACACTTTTCAGTTCCCAAAGTGACGACCTTTGGCCCATTTGTGAGTTTTGTGTGGTACACAGAGAGAAATGGTCTGATCAGGATAGCTATTGCCCCACAGGATAACTTTGATACGCTCTATTTCTGTGTCAAGCTTGCAAGGTGAGCAAATGGCTAGGGCCCTATTTACAAGATTGCTGATAAGGCCAATCCTATAGTGCGTGGAGCTATTTGAATCCCAATGTGTATATGGACCAGTGAAGACGGGTCTGTGGTAGACAGTGGTGCAGTTACCATGAATGGATTTCTCAACTAACACATCAAAGAAAGGACTGCTCCATTTCAAAAATGAATTTCAGCATGGGCTAGAATGTAGTAAAGGATAGAACGTATTAAGGTATGTACCAGTGAGTGAAGCTTGTGACAAATTGATACTATCTAATATATTTACAAGGGGTGTAACTCGAAACCTAAAAGATTATGGGAGCTTGATATTTGAGGATCAAGTAACTCCAGATTTTTTCTGATAAAGGGGCCAAAGCGATTGTTTTTCTCAGAGATACAGGGTTGGCTCAATCCCTAATGTTTGCAAAAGACATGGGGCACAATTTTTTGTCCCGCAGGTGGGCATGCGCCCAACCTGACTGGGAGTAAAATAGTGCGCAATGGTGTCAGGCGAGCATCCCAAGGTTATCGCACACTCACGCAATATTTCGCTTGGCAGGTGTGTACGGGTGCTGGAGTGATACCCGCCATTAATTAAGCAGCCACTTAAGGCCCTTAACAGTCCAATCGACTGTGATTTTCCCTTGCCTGCGTAATTTTCTCCTCATGGTTCGGGCAAAATGGGCAGGTGGGTAGCTGACATTTTCACAAACCTCATCCAAGGGCGGGATAAAAAAGGTTAACAGGATTGCCAGTGTGAGTACTGAGGAGATTTGAAGATAGTTTGCAGCTGGCTGCTTATTGGTACTTGGCAGCTTCATCTCTGTTCAGGGCTTCATTCTCAGCATTTCCAGGCTTCATTTCAGGAGTCATTGCTGTCTGCCAGGCCCCCGGAGGATTCAGACCGTGTGGACCTTCCAGGTATCAGACAGCCTTCCCTTTCCCTGGAAATGGGGATTGTGGTCTCTGCTGGAGGCACCTCCTCTGAGGATGAAGAGAAAGGCAGAAGGGAGAGGAGGCCAGATGTCCCAGTGCAGCCTCCAGGGGAGGGACCTGTGGGAGGAGAGGCGCAGGCACAAGGGGCGCAGAGCCAGCAAGTAGTCCAAGGCGGAAGGTGTTGCAAAAGATGCCACTATTCTGCTGCCAGGGTTTACAGGTGGTGATGCAGCTACCTAAATATGTCTGAGTTGCAATGCCGAAGAAGGCATCACCTCTCAAGGGAAAGTGTAACCTCCATTTGTCAGAGGATGGGGTCTGAGATCAGCTCCAACTGTGTGGGTGGACACCCCAGGCCAGTGACTCTGAAGATCTCAGTGGCCCTCAACTTCTATGCCTCCGGCTCTTTCCAGGGCTCAGTGGGGGATCTTTGTGGAGTCTCCCAATCAGCTGTCCATAGTTGCGTCAAGCTGGTGACAGATGCTCTTCTTCAGGTGGGTACTGACCTTTATTCTTTACTGTACGGCCAAGTCCAGCCAGTCTGAGTGAGCCAGAGGCTTTGCAGCAATTGCTGGATTCTCCCACATCCAGGGTGCCATCAACTGCACACATGTGGCCATCAAGGTGCCAGTGGGTCAGCCGGGTGCCTTTGTTAACAGGAAGGGCTTCCACTCAATGAACGTGCAGATAGTGTGTGACCACAGGGTGCAAATTCTGCAAGTCTGTGCAAGATACCTAGGCAGCTCCCATGGCGCTTACCTCCTGAGACACTTTTGGGTGCTGAGGCTCTTCAGTGCTCCAGCCTGACTGGATGGATGGCTGCTGGGTGACAAGGGCTATCGATTGAAGAGGTGGCTCATGATGCCTCTCTGCCACCCAAGGCAGAGGCAGAGAAGCGTTACAATATGACTCATGCCTTCAAAAGTGCAGTGGTAGAGAGGATCATAAGTCTTCTCAAGATGTGCTTCCAAAGCCTGGACCATTCGGGGGTGCATTGCAATACACCCCAGGGAGGGTGTCACTGATCATGGATCCATTCTGTGCTCCCCATAATCTGGCACTGGCAAGGGGGGACCCACTGGAGGAAGAGGATCTTGACACAGATGATGAGTCCAGTAGTGAGTCTGAAGAGGAGCATGGTGAGGAGAACGCTGAGGGCATGGAGCCAGACCTCGGTAACCTCCAGGGAGGTAGGGACACCAGGTACGCCTGGATCCAATGCTCCTTCAGCTAGGTTACCAAAGATGAGCTTCCACCTCATGCCAGGGCTGCTGCCTCCATCCCGGATGTCTGAAAGGACCCTTTCATTCGAACACAAAGATCACTCACTGCCTGTCAAATGAAGTTCAGAGCCACCTATGTCCAACATTACATACTGGCGTTCTCCGCACCAATAAAATAAAAAGGTGAAGCATACTCAGGCCATAACGACAAAAACACAATTTATGTCATTCTGGCAGTTCAATAATCTTAATTGAAACATTTCTGGTATTCAACATTGGACCAGTATACATAAAATAAACAAAAATGAACATAAAATCACCTGTGGTCTTTCCCTCTGGTGCTCATGGTGCCTTTAACTTAGGTTTGTGGGTGCTACATTTAGGCGTTCCCCCTCGCTGGCACCAGCATTGGAGACAGCCTGTTGACTCTGCTGTCTTGTTGGCCTTGATGACCTTGGCGGCCATCCTCTGGCCAGTGGAGCCGGTGCTGGCCCCGCCTGGGAGGGAGCGGCCGGTGCCACAGCTGGCATCTCCCCAGTCATCACAGCCTCATCAGATGTGATGGTCACTGGCAGAGGGGTGGAGGGGTTGCTGTCGTCATCCAGAGCTCCCTGAGAGGAGCCCACAGAGATGATAAGCAGCTTATGTGCCAATGTGAGGTTGCTCCGGACCTCCCTGCTCACCACTGATGCATGGGCACCTAACTGGGATACTGGGTGCCTCATCCATCTCACATACTGACACTGACCTCCTGAGGTCAGTGCCTGTGTGAGGGTTTGCAGGTCCGAGTGCAACCCCAGGAACCCCTGATTCTGATCCTGGAGCTGCCTCTCCATGAGAGTCGCCACTCTCAATGGAGGAGGCAGAGCACTCGCCCATGACGGTCAACACAGTGCTCACGCTCTGCATGGACTCCTCCATCATGGAAACCATGCCACTTTACCTAATGGATCTCTGCCTGATCCTCCCGCACATCTTGCTCGGCATCCAGCATCTGCTGCCCAATGGACAACTCCAGAGGCTCATCATCAGCCTTCGACTGACATCATCCTGGTCCCCAGCCGTCCTCCGACTTCTGGTGCCCTGGGCACTCTCTGCCTTTACCTGTACCTCAAGCAATTGTGAAGTGCCCTCATCAATGTGCACCGAGATACTAGCCGCCGCTCTAATGCCCACTGACATGCTGGTATCTGCACTGGTGCCTGCTTTAGAGAGCGTGTCTGATGCGGGTGAAAATGATGCCTGGTGGTCCTCCGGTATTAGGGGTGGCCCTGAGGGGTCCAGAGAATGCGTGTGTGTTGACGAACCTAAAAGGGAGAAGAAGGACATGTCATTAGTTAAAGTCATCACACTCTCACTGTGCATGCCAGGCACCCTGGTGAGACAATGGAGATCTGCATCACGATGCCATCGCCTTTCAATGATCAATGGGGACTCCAGGGTCGAGGTTCACATCAACAAAGAAACTACACTAGAATGGTTGCACAAGCTGAAACTCTCACCTCTATGCACTGCACTCTTACCTTTGTCTGGCATCCCCGCCCCTCCACGCCCGATTGCATGTGGAGCGTGCCGGCTCCCGAACTCCAGAGTGTCTTGCTCATACCTCGATAGGGTTAAGAGGCTAGCGGGGCCTCTGCCAGTCCGCAACCTTTCTATATTGTTGTGGGCCATCTTCCCCTGGAACAACAGAGGAGCATTGGTTTGTCCACTCTGTACCTGCAGCGCCAATGCAGCCTGGTCAACCACAGCTGAGGAGCACCTGGCAGGGCACTTCCGAGTCATGGTCCTCGAGCCGCAAGGCATTCAGTCCAAGCAGCCAGGGCTCACCCCCTAGGCCAGCTTTGGTGTCATTGACAGTTGGCACTCAGACTCTAGCACCCCTAAGGTGCACTGGGGGATGGCCAGACCTTAACATACCTGCACACTGACCCATGCCAACATGGCACTCACCCTGAGTGCAGCAGGCCATTGAAACGCTTCTGGCACTGCACCTAGGAGCACCACACTACGTCACGGCTGCTGACCAGAGCTGCCACCTCCTCCCATGCCCTCTTGGTGAAGTGTGGTAGCCTCCTCCTCCCATCACTGGGGACAAGCGTGTCCCTCCTGGCAGTCACCTCCTCCAGGAGGATGTCGCGGCCCTCATCAGAGAAACAGGGGGCTGAGTCCCCACCCGACCTGCCCACCCACCTGCCGTGTCCAGCTGCACTGGGTCCATAGTGCCAGCTCAGGGAACACCCTCCGTGGCAGCCTTCCAGGGGCTGCCTGGGCCACTTTTAAACCGGCTGCCACACCATTGGACCCGACAGCCGACAGGTCCCCACCCTCACACGGCCCTTCCTGGCCAGTGCGGCGCAGCACTTCATGCTGGGCGGGCCTTAATTGGCCCACCAGTGTGAAATCGTGGTCGGGGTCTAATCACGGGCATTGGCCCATTTTGTGGCGGCTCCCAGGCCTGCCCATCGCACCTGCCCGACAAAGGGAAGATCCTGCCCATGATTTTCTCCCCAGAAAGTTTGCTAAATAGAAGTGTATTGATACAGGGCATTGATGGAAATTGTTTACCCTGTTCCACTGTGTAGAGTGAATTTAAACAGTCCTTTAGTCAGTGGTTCTGTTATTGGGAGTGGTGTCTAATTGCCTCTTAATGATATTGACATTATCTTAGAAAGCGACCTAGCTGGAGACCATGTGCTGCCTCCAGACATTTCCATAAAATTCATTGAGTTGTTAAAGATAAGGATGTATTGGCAAGAACAACGGATTTGGAAAAAACATATGCCTGTCTCTGAATCTGTTGTAAGGAACAATGGTATGACTCAAGAGATGTACAAAGAGTCAACGGTCAGACTTCTGAGATTAAAAAGACACTGAAACCTATGTTCCTAACCACAGGTGTCAAAGCAGAATAAGGCAGCAGCATTCCAGGCTGATAGAGATACAAAGGGAGACAGTGCTTTGAAAACAAAATGACTTGGCTGTAACTAATGCTGATACTGTGGAACTACAAGGATGAATTTGAGTTTCGGAATGTAAGTCAAAATTTCAAAATGATGAAGCTGTTGATCTTGTGAGAAAGGAGTTGAGCAAATATCGTGTTGAGTGAAGGAACGAAATTAGAATAATTCATGAACTAGCTAGAAAAGAATATCAGGATTTTCTGACTGATCATTGCGTGACCTTAACAAGATTCTTAAAGCAGCAAAGGAGAACTACATTTAAATAGCAGGGCGACTTAGCTGTCCGGCTGGCTGAGACTTTGGCCCGGACTTTCTGGCCCTGTCGTGGTGGAACCCGCCGTGGGAGATTTGTCGGCCCAGCCGAAAGTCCATTAACTTTCAACGGGGCCGGACGGTCCTAGTGGAGGGCAGGGTGTGGAAAGCCCCGCCCTTTTTTTTGATCTGGACAATAAAAAACCTACAGCCATGAAAGAGAATAGAGATCTGGAGTTAAAATCTGAATAAAATGGCTCACAGACTATGTTTCGAAGTCAACACCATATTAACAATGTGATGTCTAATTCTAAAGAAGAACAAAGGGACAAATTGAAGCCACATGAAGAGAAGAGGAGTTATGACAGAAGATTTCATCTCGACTTACAGCTTATACCCAATGAAATCAAAAATCACGGGGATTGTCAGCAAGTAACAGTGTGTGTCTCGACAATTTATCTAGACTGAAACAGTTGTGCCATCTGGCAAGCAAGAATAATGGAAAGCTGCACAAACTGTGCAAAGGTACTGAGATAAAATTATATTTAGAGCTAATAAAATGCCGGGCAGGAAGTCAGAAGTCAACTGAAGACCTAGAAGAAGTTGCACAAAGTCTTAGAGTAGACACAAAAATGGAAATAAATTGAATAATCCTCACAAGAAAAACACCCCAGCAATCCAGGGTAAATGGATTTGACCTATGGATAAGCTTGAATGGTGGAACAGGCTCAAGGGGCTGAATGGCCTTCTTCTGTCCGTATGTTTGCTATATGCAACTATTATAGAAACATAGAAAATAGGAGCAGGAGTAGGTCATTTGGCCCTTCAAGCCTGCTCCGCCAATCAGAATGAACATGGCTGATCCTCTATCGCAATGCCATACTCCTGCTCTTTCCCCATACCCCTTCATGCATTTAGAGTTCTGAAATCTATCTATTTTCTTCTTAAATGTATTCAGTGACTTGACCTCCACAGTCTTCTGTGGTAAAGAATTCCACAGGTTTACCACCCTGTGAGTGAAGAAGTTTCTCCTCATCTCAGTCCTAAATGGCCTACCCCGTGTCCTGAGACTGTGACTCCCTGTTCTAGACATCCCAGCCAGAGGAAATATCATCCCTACATCCATTCTGTCCATCCCTGTCAGAACTTTATATGTTTCAATGAGATCCTCTTTCATTCTTCTAAACTCCAGTGAATACAAGCCTAGTCGGCCCAATCTCTTCTCGTATGACAATCCTGTCATCCCAGGTGAACCTTTGCTGCACTCCCTCTGTCGCAAGTATATCCTTTGTTAGGTAAGGAGACTAAAACTGCACACAATACTCCAGGTGAGGTCTCACCAAGGCCCTGTACAGCTGCAGTAAGACATCCTTGCTCCTGTGCTCAAGTCTTCTTGCAATGAAGGCCGACATACCATTTGCCTCATTAACTGCTTGCTGCACCTGCATGCTTTCTTTCAGGACACCCAGGTCCCTTTGTACATCAACATTTCCCAATTTATCACCATTTAAATACTGCCATTCCGTTTTTCCTACCGAAGCGGATAACTTCACACTTATCCACGTTATACTGCTTCTGCCACTGCCACATATTTACCCACTCATTCAACCTGTCTAAATTGCCTTGTAGCTTCTTAACACCCTCCTCACCGCTCACATTCCCACCAAGGTGTGTGTCATCAGCAAACTTCATCCAAGTCGTGGATATATATTGTGAATAGCTGGTGCCCAAGCATTGATCCCTGCAGTACTTCACTAGTCACCACCTGCCACTCCAAAAAAGACTCATTTATTCCTACTCTCCATTCCCAATCTGCTAATCAATTCTCAATCCATGCCAATATATTACCCCAATCCCACGTGCTTCATTTTTACACACTAACCTCTTACATGGAACTTTATCAAAAGCTTTCTGAAAATCCAAATACACTATATCCACTGGTTCTCCTTTATCTATCCTGCTAGCTATGTCCTCAAAAAAACCTCAGTTGTCAAATATGATTTCCCTTCCATAAATCCATGTTGACTTTGTCTAATCCCTTCAATATTTTCTAAGTGCCCCGTTATCACATCCTTTGTAATAGACATTAGCATTTTCCCTACTACTCATGATGTTAGGCTAACCGGTCCATAATTCATTGTTTTCTCCCTCCCTCCTTTTTTAAATAGTGCAGTTAAATTTGCCACCCTGCAGCCTGCTGGGACTGTTCCAGAATCTATAGAATTTTGGAAAATGACAACCAACGCATCTACCAATTCCATGGCCACCTTCTTTAGTGACCTGGGATGTAGATTATCTGTGGATTTATCTGGGGATTTATCAACTTTTAGTCCCACTAATTTCTCCAGCATTATTATTTTAGTAATACTAATTTCCTTCAATTCCCCCTTCTTAGTAGACTGTTGGTTCCCTAGCCATTTGTATCTTCCTCTGTGAAGGTAGAACTAAAGTAGTTGTTTAATTGCTCTGCCATTTTTCTTGTTTCTTTTTATAAATTCTCCCATTTTGGATTGTAAGGGACCTACATTTGTCTTCACTAATCTTTTTCTTTTTACATACATATAGAAGATTTTACAATCCGCTTTTATGTTCCTTGCAAGTTTACTCTCATACTCCATTATTCCTTTTTAATCAACCTCTTGGTCCTCCTTTGCTGAATTATAAACTGTTCCCAATCCTCAGACTTGCAACTTTTTCTAGCAACTTTATATGACTCCTCTTTGGACTGAATTTCTTAATTTCTTTTGTGAGCCATGGTTGGGCCACTTTTCCTGTTGTGTTTTGTGCATCAGAAAGGAATGTTGCAATGCATACTTTCATTCCTTAAATATTAGCCAAATCTAAAACCCCAAATCAAAATGCCAATCTATCTTAGCCAACTCATGCCTCAAACTTTCGTAGTTTCCTTTGTTTAGGTTTAGGGTCCTAGTTTCAGACAGGACTACTTCCCTTTCCATCCTAATGAAGAATTCTATCACTGTTCCCTAAAGGACCCCAGGAATTCATCCGCCCACAGTATTATTGCTAATTTGGTTTGCCCAGTCTATATGTAGATTAAAGTCACCCATGATTACTGTAGCACCCTTGTTACATTCATCTGTAATTTCCTGTTTAATGCTGTGCCCTACTTTATCACTACTCTTTAGAGGCCTATAGACAACCCCATTAATGCTTTCCGCCCGTGTTTTTTCTTAGCACTGATTTCATCCTTAACTAACAATACCATGCCCCCTCCTTTTTCTTCTTGCCTGTCCTTCCTACATATCGTGTACCCTTGGATATTCAGTTCTCAGCCTTGGTCACCCTGCAGCCAATCATATTGGACCTGTTTACATTTATTTGCACTGTTAATGCACTTATTGCGAATGCTCTGTGCATTCATATACAGCGCCTTTAGACTTGTCTTTTTAACATTTTTTACACATCTTTTTTGTACAATGGCCCTATTTACTGCTAGCTCTTGTTTCTTCTGCTTTCTACTTTTGCTTTCTACTTTTCTGTCTTTCATTCCTATCTTTGTTTCCCTCTCCTGTGTCTCCCTGCTCAGGTTCCCATCCCTCTGCAAGTTTTGTATAAGCCCACCCCCACAGTACTAACAAATACAGATTACTTAGTGCACAGGATCCTTTAGATTTGTGAATACCCTTTTAGGATAAATAATTTGCTTGGGCAAGGTATGAATACAGACATAGTTAAGAAAATAACTGACAAGTGGTCAGCAGGGGTTGAATTATTAGAGGGAGCTTGAAGAGGACTAGTCTTAAACTAATTTGTTGCACCAAGATTGCTAAAACAAAGACCATGAGCAACAAATCGCAAGATCAGTTATGTGTGATGATGACCAAATCATAGCAGATAAATTCAGAGCTGAATAGCAAGATTGTAAATTTTAAGACATTACTGTTCGGTCACAGTATATGTACCATAGTCCATCAGAGCATGTGATACTGTAATGCTCTGGAGAGAAACTAGATTGCAATTGACAATTTATGGTGCAGACTACACACAGAATGAGACAAATTTAAGAGTTCTTTGTGAAATAAAGGATTGTTTGATAAAGGATGTGCAGTGGATGTTGTGTATATGAATTTTCAAAAGATTTTGATATGGTGCCAAATTGAAGCTTATTGATTAAAATCATGATATTAAAGGGAATGTGACAGCAAGGTAGGAAGTTGGTTAGAGGACGGAAAACTTAAACCCATGATCTGCGAAGTGCTGCCGAGTAGACTTCCATTGCATAGCCCCGAGGCTGATCCCATTAGAAATTCTAGGATCAGCTCAATCCTATATTGCTGAGTGGGACAAAGGAACAAATTATTTATCCTAAAAGGGCATTCACAAATCTAAAGGATCATCCTGTGCACTAAGTGATCTGTAATAATAGTTGCAAATAGGAAACATAGGGACAGGAGTAGGCCATTCAGCCCCTCGAGCCTGTTCCACCATTCAAGTCTATCCACAGGTCAACTCCATTTACCTGCTTTCACCTTTGATCCATATTCCTTTGGAAGACATTCAATTAAATGGATGCAGCAGCATGCAATGTGCACACAGCTATTGAGGTCTCATTATTTATGTGGGAATGCATTAAGAGAAATAATGCAAATTCTCAGAGTTGTCAAGTGGACCACCCTGGCCAGAATTTTCAGGAGGCGGTGTTTCACTTCCCGCCATCTGAGGAGTTGACAGAGAACGCAGCCGATACTGCCTGGCCCACAGCCATTTAATGCTCAATCAAGTGTTAGTTGGCTGGAGATGAGGCTCCTGCCCCACACTCGGGAGGAGGTTCCACCTCAGAGAGCTGATTGGCCAGCAGCTCCCTCATCCCTGTTGTGCCAGAAGGACAGAGACTATAAGTTAAGCAGTCCCCAGAGTCTAGGTCCTGGGATTCCAGGACCAGGTAAGTATGAGGGTCTCAGGGCAGGGTTGGGAGGTGAGGCCCAGGGAGGTGAGCAGAGGGGGAGGTTGATGGAGAGGTCAGGCGGGGAGGGGGGGAGGAAGCATCTGCAAGGGCCAGACCATTTTGTTGGGGGTGGGGGGGTGGGGAGCATCCAATGTTAAAAGGGGGTTGCTGGTGGAGGTGCCCCACCCCCACTTCCTGCCTGCACATGCTTCATTTTCAGACCTCCCCCCACCCCGTCCCTGAACTCCTCGTGCCAGCCTGAAAATTGAGGCTGGGTGGGAAATGACCATTAAGTGGTCAATAATTGACCATTGCAGAGGGCAATTAAGAGTCAACCACATTGCTGTGGGTCTGGAATCACATGTAGACCAGACCAGCTAAGGTCTGGTTGTGTACCAGATGTGTTTTTACAACAATCAATGATAGTTGTCATGATCACCATCACAGAGATTAGCTGTATATTCCAGATTTTTATTGATTAAATTTAAATTCCATAAATGGGATTTGAATCCATGTCTCTAGAGCATCAGCCTGGGCCACAGGATTACCATTACGCCACCATCCCCTCCTGAGTGGTGGTATCAAAGTTTGGCCACTGAGCATTCAGATGGTGATCTCTGAGGACCTGCCACAAAAAGACAAAAGCTAACAGTGTATCAGAGCTATTTGAAGGCACTGCAAAGACTCACCGCTGGGGAGCAGATGATAAAGATAGTGGCAAGTTCCAATCCCATCCTTTGTGGCTTTATCAGAAAGTCTTATCTACAGAATAGACTACCTTAGAGCAAGAACAGTGCCAGGACCTCTGATCATGTTCCATGGAAGCATAATTCCATGGATATATTGAGGAATTATCTTATGGGGACATATACTCTAGTGTTTTAGTACCCAGAGGAGGATCTAGATCTCCTATGGTGTTACCTTGTGAGTCTGGATTCCAGGTTTGCCTGCTTTTCTTCTCTTTCCTCCAACAAATAAATCATAAAGAGGTGAATCTCCATGCAACAAAAACATTTTGTAGCCTTATCCAACTTTTAAGAAAGTTCCCAAAATGAGAAACCATTTCAAGGGAAGACTTAAAAATAAAACCAGAAGCCTCCAAACTAAAGAGTAAATGTTGACAAAAGATCAGTCCAGAAGAGTCTGTATTCAATGATGCAATGAAACATAACAATTCACCATTAAAGTCCCAGCATCAGCCTTCCTCAGCTGTTGATCTTAGTTGCCCCTGTTTAATAGTGGCATAAGCATAAATGATGACGTTTAGAACTTGCAATGTCGTCATGACCAAAACCAGCCATTTAGACATCAGTTGGGACAAGTGCATTCTTCGGCTACCCTAACCTGCAGAGCAATGTAAATGAGGCGGAAAGCCAAAGCTTTGGTGAGTTTGATGTATATGAGTATTAACGCATATGAGAAAAATGTGAATAAATGGAGCTGAGGTGCCTATCAGCTATGATCTAATCAAATGGCAGAACATGCTCAAGGGGCTGAATCTCTCCTCCCATTCCTATATTTGTATGTTCCTAATCCTCAAAACCATGATGAGTGCAAAAGTGAATGAATGTGTCATTTATATGAACTACAGACTTAACAAACTTAAGGACAGTGAGTGGAGATATCAACAGAGTGACAGCTATAATGGATAATAATAGAATTTGCAATCAGTCACAAATAGCAAGTAATTGATGCGCCACTTTTGACACATTTTGCTGGTGTAATCGCTATTATAAGAGCAGTGTCCTGGAGTGAGATAATTACCATTTCATTATAGCAGGTTATCTGCTGAGCACATGCTGTTCTTTCTCATTGTTCCATTTTCGAATCTTGTCACACGGATGCAATTGACTAAAATAATAACACTTAGACAGAACACGAATTAAAAAGCTGCAGATTTGATGCAATTTTTTGTTAAAGTCCTACTACTGATACAAGAGCAGGGCAAATTGTATTTGTCCTCATGTCCACAGATTTCTGTAGTTTATAAGTAAAGCTGGTCTGATTTATGCTTTTCAAGGGATAGATAAGAGTTATCACATCATGACAGGTTTTAGCAGCACCAATGTCATCTGGGAATGAAGGCAGTGCAAAGGGATAGAATACCTACGTCCCTCCATGGTATGGGTCACAACAGTGCCAAACAAGATGTTATCATGAGGGGTTAGAGCACTTATACCCCTAACCCCTGCATACCCTCCCGCCCCAGGAAGCAACATGATGAGGGGATAGAGTAGATACATTCCATAGCATGAAGAAACTAGAGGGATTAGAGCAAAAAAGAGAAAAGAAACTTTAATTTACATAGCGTTTTTCAAGACCATCAGATTTGTCAAAATGTTTTGCAGCCAGTGAAGTACTTTTGAAGTGTAGTCACTGGTGTAATATAGGAAATGGGATAGCGAATGTACACACAGCAAAGTTCCACAAACTAACGTGATAGTGACCAGATAATCTGTTTTTGTGATGCTGATTGAGGAATAAAGATATTCGTTACACTGAGGATAACTCCCTGTTATGGCACAGTGGGTGGTAAATGCTGAGCTGCTCAAATCCCAGAGGGAAACTTGAAACAGCTGCCACAACTGTTTTGCAATTTGTATTTTTATTTCGAGATATGTGCCTTGAATCCAGTAGTAATAAGTCCACCAAATCCTAGAGGTTTTTTACAGAACTAAATTAAACATTTATTAATATTAGAAAAGATTTTAAGCATATATACAGGTCTACAAATTACTACTATAATAACCCCTAAATCCCCTAATTAATCTGACTTCCAGTTACACCTCCGTTAAGCCAACAATAAAACAAAATAGATTTCAACAGACCAAGGCACAGCACACAATACCCTGGACAGTAATATTCAAAGTGAACTCTTTTAGCTTCAGTTCCTGTAGACAATAGTTTGATACATTGAGGCTGGAGGCTTTTCCCACTTGTTGGATCTTAGAATGCCTTCTCCTTACCCGTAACCTCATCTCTTTTATACAGATTTCTCCCTTTTGAATGTAAATTCCATTGTCCCAATATGTCTTTGCAACTTTACTTTTTCCATAAAACAAATCTTTCATAGTACTTATATTAACAGTAATCTTTGTGAAAAATAAGCACACTGTTTGGCTTAACATCTTATGGCTAGATGTAACATCCCATCATCTCTTTGAAATTCAAACTACTCTGGTTTATCTAAAAATTCAAATGCTCCTCATGCCTCACATCCTAAAGCTTTAACCATGTTTATGTATTTAGCATTTCAAACCTAGCTTCCCTTCTGATAAATCAAAAGCCTTAGACTAGCTGTCTGCAATTCATTTAAAACTCACACACACATACCTACACACTGCGAAACTAATCCAAAGCCCAGTATTAACCTACCTTTACAATAAATCACAATAATATTTTGAACATTATTATATTTTCATGACACCCCCCTCCTTACTGGAAAATGAACTATCATAACTTAAAAAGACGGCTTCATTTTCTCAACCCAACTTATACTACCTCCTATAATTATCTGTATACTCACACTATTACATTACCAGGTGCATGCATTAATATAACAATATATATATACAAATCATTGGTATCAACAGAAATCATTTCAGTTCAGTTTCCAGGTTTTTAAATATTCAATTTTCCCTTTCAGCTTCAAGCTCTCGACAATGCATCTGCAATTAGATTTTCTCATCCAGCCGCATGTATAATCTGTAGATTAAATGGTTGCAGTAATGAACTCCATCTGAATAGCCTTGCACTTCTGTCTTGAAATTTGTCCAGAAACTTTACAGGATTGTGGTCTGTATAAGCAATTGTTTCTGATGAATTTTTTGCAATGTAAATCTCAAAATGCTGCAATGCTAACACAAAACACAATGCCTATATCACTTGGGCCAACTTAAATTGCTTGGCATAACTGGGTACTTCCAAAACTGGTGTTGTAGTCAATACAGTTTTCAAACTGTCAAATGCTTTTTGATACTCCTGTGTCCATTGAAATGTCTTGTTCTTTTTTAATAGTTCATGGAGCAACCACACGGCTAAAAGTTGGTACAAATGTCTGGTAAAACCCACTCATGCCCAGAAATCTCAAATCTTCTTGTTTTGAGGTAGGCATGGGGAAATCCATGATAGCTTAAACTTTCATAAATCTTGGAACAACCATACCATGTCTAATGGTATGGCCTAGATATGTAACTTGCGCTTTTGCAAATTCACTTTTAGCCAAGTTCATCACCAAATTTGTTCTTTGTAATCGACAAAACAATTCTTCCAGATGTTGGAAATGATCCTCCCAGGTTTGACTGAAAACTATCAAATCATCAATATAAACAGCACAGTCCTGCAATTATTTTGTTTGTAAGTCTTTGAAACATTGCAGGTGTATTTTTCATACCAAATGGCATAACTTTCAACTGATATAGTCCATCTGGTGTCACAGAAGCCGATATCTCCTTTTCCCTCTTTGATAACGGTACTTGACGATATCCTCTTAGCAAGTCAATCTGTGATAAATTTTGATTGTCCTACTTTCTTAATGCAATCTTCCAACCATGGCATAAGATGTGATTCCACTTTTGTCACCATATTCACCTATCGATAGTCCACACACAGTCTTTGTGTTCCATTTGATTTCAGTACCAGCTCAATAGGCAAACTCCAGTTCCTGCAACTAGACTCAATGTAATTTTGAAGCATGAGTTCACTTTCTTTATGTACTTGTGATAACTTTGCCAGATTTAATCTATAAGGATGTTGCCTAATCGAAGATGAAACTTCTACACACGCATCATGTATAACTAAATTTGTCCTCCCCAACTTATTCCCATGAATAGCTTTTTGTGACTGCAATAGCTTCTCCAAATCATTTTGAGACTAGGCTGGAAGGTAACTCAATATTACATTTAAATTTTCAAGAACCTCTTCATTATCCAATTTAATTAGAGGAAAATCAATTTCAGAATCCTGAATTTCTACCTTTTTCTCTTTATCTATCACCACTAACACCTTCTTTTGGTCCTGTTCCCTGAGAATGTACTTTTTAAGCATATTTACATGACACACCCTCTGCTCCTTTCTTCTAACTGGAGTATTTATTAAATAATTTACTTCACTCAGCTTCTCCTTTAATAAGTCACCCTCTACTGGTAACAAAATTAGCACTTTTTTTCCCAGCCACAAAACTACGAGTTGTAGCTTTCCTGTCTGCCTTCACTTTCATCACTTGCTGTGATATCTTTAAATGTTCCCTAGCTAACTCACAATCTCTGTCCAATTTTTCTCTGAAATTTGGTACATAATCCAGGAGAGTAGTTTCTGAATTTTGACCCACCACTTTCATTAATCAATTTCAGTGGTCCTCTTACCCCATGACCAAAAGCTAGTTCAAAAGGATGCATTAAGAACATCTCTAATAGCAAATAACAGGAATGTAATTCCTCCAACCCAATGCTGTGGATAATCCTGACTATACACCCTCATCGTAGTTTTTAAAGTTTGATGCCATCTTTCCAAAGTCCCTTGTGACTCAGGATGGTAAGCTGTTGACTTAAACTGATTTATCCCTTCATTAATTCCTCAAACAGCCGAGACATAAAATTTTAACCCTGATCTGATGGTACTTCCTTAGGTAAATCATGTCTTATAAAAAAAATTAGTTAGCTCTTCCACAATTCTTCTTGTTGTAATATTTCTCAAGATATCACTTCAGGAAATCTTGTAGACACATCCGTTATTGTTAGTAAGTACAGATTTCCACTTTTAGTCTTAGGGAGGGGTCCTACACAATCAATCATGACCCTAGTAAAAGGTTATCCAAATGCTGGAATTGGAATTAAAGACTTAATCACGGCTTGTGGTTTCCCTATCACCTGACATGTTCTACAGAAATTGACTACATCTGTATGCAATCCAGGTCAATAAAAATGTTTTTGTATTTTTGCCTGTGTTTTTCTAAGTCCTTAATGTTCCCCCATTGGAATTTCATGAGCAATTCTCAGAATCTCATTTCTATATTCAAATTGTATAACAAGCTGATGCACTTCCCTCCAGCTTTCATTTGCTGAAACATGATAAGGCCACCATTTTCTCATTAAAACATTAACCTTAATTTGAATAATTACCCTCTGTTCTGAGTAAGCTGTCTGATATAACTGTCTTATTTGTGTGTCCTTTTTCTGTAACTCTGCCAACTGCTTTGAGCTAAATACCTCAGCTGCGTTATCCTCCATTCTTTCTTCCTGAACAATGTTATCAAAACAGTGTCAGCTAGTTGGATTTCCACACCTTCTCCCTGCCTTTTAACTTCCTATTCTTCTTGCTTCAACCTCTGATCTTGTTATCACTTGATCTGGAAACAATCCAGAATGCTCTATCTGCAGCACCTCTGTGGAAACCCTTCTACAGACTGCTCAACTACCACAGGCATCATCTGCATCTGTTATCTAGCTATATCATTACCTAAAATAAATTGAACCCCTGCAATGGGTAATTTTTCCACTACTCCAACAGGTTTTCCACATACTGTTTAAATTTACCTTCCACAAGGATCTCCATGAACCCCACTTATTACCAACTCTTCCTGCAACACTCCCTCTGAACAACAAATGTCACTATCCCACAACATTAACGATTGAACAGCTCCTGGGTCTCTTAAAATTTTAACATCTTTACCTACTTCACCCTGTACACATGGAAAGACTTTCCCTTCACATACAAAATCTTTAAACATTTCTGTAACCTGCTGCTCAGAATTCTCTTTCTGTAAACACATTCCCACTTCTTTACCTATCATTGATTCTTCCTGTTTTACCTGTACACAAACCATTGGTTTTTCCTGTGCTTGAACCCCAGAACCCACAATATTTTTACTTGCAGAACTTTTCTGCATCCCAATAATCCCAACAGATTTTCCCTGTAATTTCCAACACACTGATTCCACGTGTCCGACTTCATTACAATGAAAACACCTCAATTTTCGAGTGTCACTTCCTCAGCACCTTCCTTTTTATTCTGAGAAAAAACTTCCTGGGGATTTCCATCTACTTCTTCTCTTCCCTGACTACCCACCTTCCTTTCACCTTTCCACTGTCTATCTTTCTCTGATTTAAAAGCATGACAAAAAAAGGTTTAGATCTATGAACTAACTCAATCAACAGCTATCTCTGCTGCTTGTCTTACCGTTTCAATTCTCTGTTTCTCCACATGAATTCTCATTACCGAAGGAATTGAACCTTTAAATTCTTCCAAAAGAATTACTTCTCTAAGAGCTGCAGATGTCACCTCTACCTTTAATGCCCGTATCCACCAGTCAAAATTACTTTGTTTTACTCTCTCATATTCAATATAAGTTTGCCTAGGCTGCTTTCTTGTACTCCTAAATTTCTGCCTGCATGCCTCAAGAACCAACTCACCTGCACTCAAAAGAGCCTTGTCTACCACATCATAGTTCATGGACATTTCTTCTGACAGTGAAGAATAAATCTCATGTGCTCTACCCATCAACCTGGATTGTAACGATCTCTAGTTTTCCTGTGGCCATTTCATCTGTTTAGCTATTTTCTCAAGTGAAATAAAGAATGCTTCAACATCTCTTTCTTCAAACTTTGGAAGAGCTTGTACAAATTTAAACACCTCCCCACTGGGTTCTGATCTGGAAATAAGTCTTTCCGCACATATTGGTGTCTCTTTTTTTAACTGCCAGCATTTTAAGCTGGAATTCTCTGTCTTTCTCTTTCCTCCTTTTCTAACATTGCTATTTCTAATTCCCTGACCTGTTTTCTTTCTCTTTCCTGCCTTTCTGCCTGTTCCCTTTGAAATGCCCTTTCTTTCTCTGCTGCCTCTAATTTAAATTTTTTCATTTGCAACTGAATTTGAGCCCATTCCAATGACCCACCCCTTGGAGAGCTCAGTCTCTCGGGTATTCCTTCCAATTTCAAATCCTGTGCTACACCTTCAATTATGTATGATCTCCTTACCCCTGCAGATAATCCTAATTGTAACTTATTTGCCAATTCCATTAATTTAGCTTTATTTAACTATTGTAAATGAACCAAAGTTATAACTTCAACTCCCGGACAAGTCTTAGCAAAAGCCAATAGACAAGGGAGTCAATTGCCAAAACCATATTGCAGCCTCACCACTTAAAAAAAACTAAATACCTCACACCAACTTCTGAATTCAAAGTGCTTCTTGTACTCGTAAACTTAAGATTTATTGATCCCAAACCAATCAAGGAATTTCAAATATATCCTACAAACAGCCCCCAATTTTGTAATGGATAGTGGTTGGTAAATGCTGAGCAGCTCAAATTCCAGAGGGAAACTTGAAACTGCTGCTACAATTGTTTTGCAATTTGTACTTTTATTTCAAGATATTTGCCTTGAATTCAGTGGTAATAAGTCCACTGAGTCTTAGAGGTTTTTTTTTACATAACTAAATTAAACGTTTATTAATATTAGAAAAGATTTTAAGCATATACACAGGTCTACAAATTACTACTATTATTACTCCTAGTTCCCCTAATTAATTTAATTCCCAGTTACACCTCCGTTAAGGCAACAGTAAAACAAAATAGATTTCAACAGACTGAAGCAAAGCACACAATACCCTGGACAGTGATATTCAAAGTGAATGCTCTTAGCTTTGGTTCCTGTAGACAGCAGCTTGATACATTGAGGCTGGAGGCTTTTCACACTTGTTAGATCTTAGAATTCCTTCTCCTTACACATAACCTCATCTCCTTTATACTGATTTCTCCCTTTTTAATGTAAGTTCCATTGTCCCAACATGTCTTTGCAACTTTACTTTTCCAATAAAATAAATCTTTCACAGTACTCATATTATCAGTAATCTTTGGGAAAAAGAAACCCACTGTTTGACTTAACTTGTTATGGCTAATTGTAACATCCCTTCATCTCTTTGAAATTCAAATGACTCTGGTTTATCTAAAAATGCAAATGTTCCTCATAACTCACATCCTAACACACACACACACACACACACAGACACACACACACACACCCTAGTAACCTACCTTACAATGAATCACAAGGCTCTTATGAAAATTATTTTATTTTCATGACACTCGTCAAAATAGTGCCAAGGGATTGTTCATGTCTACCTGAGAGGCAGACAGAGGGCCTTGGTTTAACAACTCATCTGAAAAACGCAGCTCTGACAGTGCAGCACTTCCTCATGTTATGATCCCTGTAGTGATCGATAACTTTTTAAAAAAAGAAATTTGGACTCCAGTTAATAGCTGAAAGGATAGTAGGAGCAAAGGATGAATGAGCAGGATTAGGCCATTCAGCCCTTTGAGCCTACTCCACCATTCAATAAGATCATGGCTGATCTGGTTGTGGTCTCAACTCCACTTTGCCCTCTCCCCCCCATAACCCTTGACTCCCTTGTCCATCAAAAACCTGTCTAACTTTGCCTTGAATAAATTCAATGACCCAGCCTCCACTACTTTCTCAAGAAGATAATTCCACATACTAATGACCCTTTGAGAGAAAAAATTCTCCTCTTCTCTGTCTTAAACAGTAGTTGGTGCCAGTCTCTCACAGAAGTGGAAACATCCTTCCGGCATCTACTCTATCAAACCCCTCAAGATCTTATATGTTTCAATAAGATCACCTCCCATCCTTCTAAAGTCCAATGTGTATAAGCCCAAGCTGTTCAACCTTTCTTCACAAGATGAGCCCCTCATCCCAGGAATGAGTCGAGTGAATCTTCTCTAAATTGCTTCTAACGCTCTTTTCAATTAAGGATACCAAAACTGTACGCTAAGAACACCACGAGGTTTCACGTTTTAAGACTTTTATTGTAACGCCAGTGTGGTAAAGTGAGGTAACCTGTCCCTTTAAGAGAATGCAAGTGTATTGATCACGTGACGGCACTGATGAATCACTGTACAGTGCAGGCTGGAAACTGTAAATCTAGTTCTGGAGGTTTCTGAATGAACACATATGATCTGGCACTCTGCCCTATGTCTCAATAAACCATCACTGTTTATTCTTACATCTGTCTCTCCCCATTATTGATTGCAAGCAGCAATTGAGGAGAACATAGGAAGGCATGCAATTAGAGTTCAATTGGCCAATGAACCCATTTATTCAAGACATAAAAGTGGTGACGTGTGCAAAGCACATTGGATTAGCACCATACTAAAAGCATATTGACTGAAACATTATTTTTGTAGGCAACATGTACTGAACAGAATTTTTCCTTTTTTGCTTTTAGCACAATTGGAAAACACACTTCATAGGTATATTTTACACTGTCCTTTAAGTAGACATGCAATTCCTCCAAATTCAGTCCGAAATGATGCTTAGCTCCCAAGAGTTTACTTCTGACCTTTTCTTTTGCCAGCCTGGAAACTTTTAACTCCTGAACAGTCTTCCACTGTGCAAGTTTTCCTGGAGACTGCTCCGTAGCCATTTTATACTCAGTGGGGTGCTAATTGGCTCTAGAGCAAGACTTCTGCCCCTCCATCTGGGGAGGAAGTCCCGCCTTAGAAAGCTGCTGGCCACCCTAATCCAGGCATCTCTGTGGTCAACTTCGAGGGGAGACCACTGCTGGGACTACAGGCAGAACCTGAAGAGGAGGTTATGGAAGCCATACTGAAGGTAAGACCAGGGTATTGGCAGGGGCTGGCCCCAGCAGGGGGTGTGGTGGGGTGGGGTTGAGAGGCCACGCGGGGGTGAGGGTGAAAGCGTGAGTATGACCTTTGGGGGGGGAGGTTGGTGTTGTATACATCTGAAGGGCACAGGGACTCCCTTAAAGGAGGTTCCCCTCTTCCTGCTGACACCAGCTCGCTTAGCAAAAGCTATTGGGCCAACCCAGGCCTCTCCAGCGGGTGCAATTGTGGTGGGCGAGATGAGGCATTTAAGTGGCCATTAATTAGCCGCCTGACACCTCGACTGCCTCCCTTAAATGGGAGACAGTTCAAGGGCAGGCAGGAAGACTGTGGGCTGGCCACATGCTGCAATTTACGAGCATCCTCTACCTTCAAACCTGCCAGTGAAGGGTCTTAAAACATAGCCCATAGGTTCTCGGTATCTATCCTATCAAACCCTTTGAATGTTTTAAACACCTCAATCAGATCACTGAGAAGGAGGACAGAAAAGCTATACTGCACAGGAATACTGATGATGATCTAGGAACATTTGATTCAGATCGTAGGGATTAATGTCCCAGATGGAAGTTCCTCTCTATGTTATTTTATTAAGTTGGCTAATGTGTTTGGGAGAAATTCCTCCATTTTCCCTTTGGTTAAAGATTTTGTGGGGAATTTAATGAAGGTGAGGTGGGTCTTAGCCACTGGTTGGATGGTGAGAGACTCACATTGCTTCCTTTGGGAAAGGCCCACCAAATCATGAGCCAATCAGGCACTTAAGAGGCCACCACCAGGCCTTGAACAGGATCAGGATCCCGGGGGTGGTGGACAGTGGCTCTTCTGCTCAGCAGAGCCATGGGAGAGGTGATGGCTGCTATAGAAATACACCCACCAGAGGCCCAGGATCGAGGAGTGACCCAGGCCCAGGAGAGGTTTCACAGGGTGGAGGGGGTTGCCGGGGATGGCGGGGGGAATAGTCAGTAAGGGCAGAGGGGGCAATTCTCAGCACACCACCCCCTTTCCGATGCCAGGCTCCTTGATCAGGCACTACATGCGGTTGCACAAGTGCCCCACCACCCCCCGCCAAGAGCCCCACCCCCCCTCCCCCACCCCGCCCCATTCCAGGAGACCATAAGTTACACATACCGGTTTTCATGCTGTGCACCCCATGTGGTGACAGACTCACCTGCCACTGGGTTAATAGCAGCAACGACGGTATGAGGCCATTAAGTGGGGTGGAGGGAGGAGACTGGTGGGGTCCCCACATGCCACCATCCCACTCGATTAAATACCCTCCCACCTCCAAACCTGCCTTGAGGGAGGGCATTAAATACCACTCTTTGTTAAAATACTCAATAGAGAAGTTCACTCCAGCAATAGTGGTAAGCCTGGAAACTGCCGTTCCATTCAGAACTCCCCTCCAATCTGATATAAATATACATTTTTGCAACCTTGAAACCAATTTTTTAACTGTTCCCAGTGTTTACCTTGAATATGCACAGCTTTCGATTTAATTGATTAATAATTTGTGTGAAATTTTGCCAATGGAAGTCAAGAGTCGTTTGCAAAATCAAGCACCAGTAATATAATGGTTATGTTTAGCGGACTAGTAATTCCGAGGCCAAAGGTTATGCATTGAAATGCCGCCATGTTAGTTCAAGAATTTAAATTCAGTTCACGAAACAATATGGAAATAAAAAGCTGGTTTCAGTGCAAGTGAACATGAAGCTGTTGGCTCGTCATAAACATGACTAATTAGTCCACTGAGGGCAGAATTGTTTGGTGCCCTGACAGCCAGTTTGCAGGTGAGGAGAGGGCTGTTAAAATTCCTTAAATGGGCTTCCCCGTGCCTTCCTGCCTGGGCCCCAGCCTCGCCACAATTTTACGGCCTTGCCTCAATTGAGGCCCTTATGTGAGCAATCAATGACCACTTAAGAGCCGTTTTCCATCTGGCCTCAACTTTGAGGCTGGTAGAAGGAGTTCAGGGACAGTGGAGAAGCCCAGCAAGTCATCCTGTGTGGGCGTCAGGTGTGAAGGGGCACCATCTCCCTCAATGGCCTCCTTTCCACATCAGGCACCCCCCTTCCCAAGGTCTGCCCCCCACGAGAACGCTCTCCTCCTCCGGCCTCTCTATGAAGACCCCCAACCCTCTCTTCCCACCCTGCTGTGACTTACCTGGTCCTGGGCTCCAGGACTTAGAATCTGGGAACTGCTTGTAGTCCCAGTCCTGGTCACTACTGTTATAGGCACTGCTGGGACTAGAGAGCTGCTGGCTAATTAGATTGTCTGGCAGCTCTCTGAGGCAGGACTTCCACCCATGTTCTGTCCAGCCATGGCTGCCGGGCAGCCAGTATTGACAGGGATGTATTCCCCACATATTCTTTGGGTGGCCAGGCGGGATACTCCACCATCCAAAAACTTCTGCCCTGAGTTCCATTAGGAAAGGAAACCATTTTTAGTATATGTGATTCCAATCCTACACTATTGTGGTTGACTTTCAGCTGCCCTCTGTAACACACCAAATCACTCAGTTGTATCAAACCACTACAAGGAATAACATATTAAGAGTACTTCCACCGCACAGACTGGAGTGTTTCGAGAAGAAGGCCAACCATTACTTCAAGGGATGGCTAATAAATGCCGCCTTGTCAGTCAATCACATCCCGAGAATGAATTTAAAAAGACAACCACATAGATTACCATCCTCCACTGGGATTGTAACTTCTTCAAAGAAACCAAGGCAGTTAGTCAAACAGGATTTTCTCCTTCTTTAAGTGCCTTGTGGTGTTTCATTACATTAAAAACATATATAAATATGTGTTATTGTTAATGAATCCATGTTGTTGTAATCCTCCAGTTTATCCATGACATTGGATTCCATTATTTGTTTTATGGATTACCAAGTTTTAAACATTTCTTTTGCCGTACCTTCCTGCTCTCGTGAACATGTCAAATTGCATGAGGAAGATCGCAAGTTCCATGGCACACATCATAGCTGATTAATGGATCGCAAGGACTCTAAAATGCTGAACTGTCCATCAGGTTAACAACAAATGCAAGTGAAAGATAGGCCAAGGCTTTGTCAGCACTAATGCTCATCTAAAACATGGATTTATTGTTTCAGACGGTGACTCTGTCCATTGTGCTTTTTTTTTTGCTGCCTGTCTTTTTAATATTTGTATTAAAATTTACATGCAAAAAATTCTTATTGTCTGCTGACAGGCGCCAATTCCTAAATTTGAGTTAAATCATTTGTTAAACCATAAACTGTACCTGAAATATTGCAATCAGTTCGACGTTACTTGTGTGGATATTTTCAGGACGGATTTTTAAAAATTTAGATGACCAATTTCTGCGGAGTATGGGTGGATTAACATGTTGCAGCACCACTCTTTCATCCCTTTAACCCAGATTAAAATTCCATTCAAGCGGAGGCAATGAATTGATGGTTGTTGTGGATTCAAAATCAAATTAGCTTAGGGAGTTTCCCGGCACGAAAATTGCTGCTTTTTCATTTTCATTCAGTCCATAAGAATTGACATAATGGGGAGAGAAAAAGTGGCATTGATTCGGTTATTTTAAGCATGTTGACAGGATAATTTAGAATGAGTTCTGAAATGGAGCTGACCCATGCTTAAACATGCTGTCACGGGAAATAAAGTAGGAAAATATTCCGTTCTCCAGCACTGCCTTCCATCTCCTTGAGAAGCACAAATATATACCATTTTTAATCTGATTTTTTTCATCAATCAGGTCTTTACTTTATTATTAATGATACAGACATTGTGACCTAAAATCTTTATCTAAGCAACACATGCATTTCTAAACTCAAAGAGTTATTTGAACAAGTACAGATTCATGCCTGTGCTTTCGGAACAGATACAGCAATTGAGCTTTGAGAAAGGGTTACTTTAAGCATTTAATAAGATGGATGAAACAAAATCCCTTTATTCAAATGCTATTTGATTCAAAGTAATGACAGACATGCGGGTGTTGCATTTTTTAAAATAATGCTGTTATTGAATGCTTCAGACATACACTATGCATTGAGTATTAGCCTTTACTGTAAAAAGGACAGAATTCATAGCTTTGTGAATATGCCTATTATGCCTTCAGTTTAGTAGGTGAGATGCAGTATCTGTTAGAATTACATGTGGTGTTGTGATAGGCATTTTCAATGTTATTGTGACACACAATAGTTCTGATTTTATAGTTGGAATATATTTTCATGAGATTATGCAATCTGGTCACCTGCTTTTCATAAATTGCTTCAGGTGTTTTCTGAGTATTCTGTTTTAGCCACCATTCGTTTTTTACTCAACAATTGATACTTTTACTGTCCAAAATTGGAGTCTAAACAAATGTTAAAATATTTTAAAAATACACATTTCACCATAAATGATAAAATTTGCCCGTGGAATTTCCCTTTAGTTACTTCATTAAAGTTTTACTTTAAAGTCTTCCAGAAGACTGGACTCGGAGTCAATACTTTTGTCCTGGTCTGTGATTCTTTGAGCTAAATCCGCATTGTCCCATCTGAACATGTGTTGTATATGTAGATTCACAGGGTGAATCAGTAATTTTCCCATCAATTGCACTGATTTGATATTTATCTTGACCTCCTAGCATTTTCTGCCCAGTAGCTTTCCTTCAACTATTTTTAAACAACAAAAAGCCACATTTTGAAAGCTTTATAGTAAACATTAAAAAACGGATACTGCAGGTGGATCGTCCAGTCCCATTGGTGGCGGGCGTCATGACAGACCGGGGAACAATATGGCGAGAAGGCTAAAAATTGGTTTCATGCCGTTGTGAAACCAGTTTGTGATTGTCCGCTCCACCCACCAATGGTGGGGGCTGTGTTTCCTATCGCTGCATGTCGGGAACTTTAGCATCTCATTATAAGCCCTGCTCGCCGGCATCATCCCCCCACACTGGATCATCCGGACGCATTTCACAACTGTACATAAGCGACTTGCGCCTGGCCATCTGAACTTCGAGGGGAACTCAGAGGTGAGTGCACGCAATCTTGCACAGTGCTCGCCAGCATTGCCTGTAGGACATCAAGGAAGTGGTGCCGTGCATTTGGCGGGGGGCGCACAAGAAAGTTGCTTTTTCCTGGCTGGCTTTCAGTGTGGGCCAGGCCAAGGAGCTGGGGGACAAGGCAGCAGAGACTGAAGAAGTACTCAAGCACATGCTGCAGGGGGTAAGGGAAGTGGCCATGCATTTGGAAAAGCTTGTCAAAAGTGAGCATTCTTCCATAGCTGAGGCCATTCAGCTGCAGCCCATTGACATGCTTGGAGTCAGGGCGCTGAAGCTTTTCTGCCTACTCAAGCAACACAAAAGCTTGAAAGTGCCGCCAAATTCTCCAGAACTTTTCACTCCTCGAACACAGACTGCCAATTAATGTGTGTTTTAGGGCTCAGCAGAATAATTGGCCGACTGGGCAAGTTGTAGAATCCCCTTGTGAAAGGCATCCATGGCGCAGTCACTGGTGGAGTTGCTCACAGCCCCTTGCAATGTCTTTGTTAAGATTTGGACCAGAATCTGTTATTGTTCAAGCTAACAGCACAGCCTTGCAGTGTGGGTTGGGAGATTGCCTGAGCTGAGAGCACAGCATGCAGTCTAGTGGGTGAAGCTGCCGCCAATCGGTATAGTGGAGTGGGGCGGAGGTGGATGGGGTTTCAGACAGCCATGAAGTGCATTACACACTGGCCATCCAAGTGGTGGCCAGAACTCTCTTGTATGCATGAAGGGGCCTTCAGACTTAACCAAGAGAGGTTCTTAGGGCAGATGCTAACCCATGTGTTTCTCTCTTTGATCCTGCAGGAGGAGAACATCAGGATCACGGAGCCTGGTGATTTAGTGATGTGCCACAGGGCTAACAGGGAGCAGAGAAGAAGTAGAAGCAAGTGGCAGAGGTGCCTGGCTCAGCAAAGGGAGGAGCACCCCCTTCAAGATGAAAGGGCATCAGGGCTGCTGCTCACAAAGCTGAAGATCCACAGAGAGCCGTTGCTCATAGGTGCTTTGCTAGACCCAGGGTCCATGGACAGCGCTTGACAGATGACTGAGAACCAGTGTCGCCAAAGACCGTACATGATTAGGGAAATGTGGTCACATTTGCCACTTGTTGCAGGATTTGGTGCCGCAGGGACATGGAGGGCATCCAGTGCCAGCAGCCGTGTAAGTTACCGCGGTGCTCAATTTTCACGCCAGTGGATCCTTCCAGGGCTCCACAGGCGACCTGTGTGGGATCCCGCAAGCCTTCCTGCACATGTGTACCCAGGAGGTCACAGACGCCATCTTTGCGAAGGCACAGAACGTTGTGCATTTTGCCCGGGATCAGGAAAACCAGGAAGCAAGAGTGCTGGGTTTTGTGCAGATCTCGGGTTTTCCACAGGTGTAGAGTGCCATTGACTGCACTCATGTGGTGTTTAGATCTCCATGGCAACAAACAGTCAACTACGTCAGTTGCAAGGGCTTCCACTCGCTGAATGTTCAACTGTTCTACGACCACCACAAACACATCCTACAAGTCTGCGCACGATTCCCAGGGAGTGTCCAAGACTCCTACATCCTCAGCAGGTCTCAGATCCCTGATATCTTCCAGGGTCTAGAGAGGCTGCAGGTTGGCACCTTGGGGACAAGGACTACCTACAGAGGACATGGCTGATGACACCCATGCACTAGCCATAGACTGCAGCAGAGAGACAGTATAATAAGGCTCATGCTGCGACCTGGACTTTATGGACAAAATGATAGGCATCTTGAAAATGAGGTTCTGGTGCCTCGACAGGTCCGATGGAGGGCCGCAATAAAGTCCCCAGAGGGTGTCACGCATCTTTGTAACTTGCTGCATGCTACACAATCTGGCACTGCAATTGGGGGAGGACCTGGATGAGGCGGAGATGGAAGAGCTGCACATCTCTTCTGATGAGGAGGACATTGAAGGGGATGAGAGTGATGAGATCCTTGAAGATGAGGATGCCCCCCAGTGATGAGGCCATCGCACTGGCCAGATGAGGCAGGCGTGCTCATGAGGCCCCCACAGCTGCAAGATTCATGGAGGGTGATGATGAGATGCAGTGAGAACAGTCCTGACATCCTCGCCTTGCATCTGTGAATGTTTGACTCCTGACTGTGTGGCTGATGGCACCGCACATACCCTCAGTGCTCAGGCTCATATCATGGAAATGCAGTGGAGGCCCTAATAGTCATTAGATTCCAGGAGGATGATGACAACATGCAGTGAGGACACTCCATAGATCTTCACGTAACCTCTGTGAGTGTCTGACTCCTGTCTGGCTGAGAGCAGCTCGCTTGCACTCCGTGATCAGGGTCATATCATGGAGATGTAGCCGTGAAACTTTAAATGCACTTGATCCTTTGTCAGCCTTCAGCACCTGACCCCTTCTACAGCACAGTGTCACCGGTCACAGATGCTAATGAGATGGGAGGGTCAGCCCCACCTCAAAGGTGCTGAGAGCACACAGAGAGAATGGCGGAACTCTGTGACATTTGCCCACAACATTCTGGCAGCAATGACAAGCACCTTCAAGGTGCAGGCATCACTAATGTGTCCAGGGAGTGTGAGGTTAGACCATCATTTTGCTCTGAAGGTTACACACTGCACAAAGAAGAGGCGCAGGACTGGGACACCTGCCTTTATTTCATTCAGGAACCAAGGTTTCAAATCTGAGTGACGTGAACACTGCTCATCAGAACAAGGAGCCATAGGCAAGGAGACATTCTCAGGAGTTTATTTACAACAGCAAACATTATGCACAAGTATTAGCACCCACGATGTGCAACGGCATCTTCTTAACTTTCCTAACCCTGCTGCTACATCTTGGTGCTCCCCCAACATCCTCAGTGGAGGTAGAGGCAGCCAGCTGACTGCTACGCCCTATCTGTGATGAAATCGGCAGGTGTCCTCTGGAGGGCCGAGACTTGGAGGTCCCCGCCATGCTTTGGGTGTCCTGCTGTGGGCCAGCCATACCCTCATCGGCCTGCAGAGCTGGAGCTGCTGGGGTCACAGGAAGAGGGGATTTTTATCAGCCGGACATTCCTGGAGTCACCTGAGTGAATAAATACTTTGCATTATTTGTCACGGTAGAAGACACTAATAGCATTCCAATACTAAATAATAACGGGGCAAAAGAGGGGGAGGAAATAAATACAATAACTATCACCAGGGAAAAAGTACTAGGGAAACTAATGGGGCTAAAGGCTGCTAAGTCCCCTGGACCTGATGGGTTGCATCCTAGGATATTAAAGGAAATAGCTACAGAGATAGTGGATGAACTGGTAGTAATCTTCCAAGATCCTTAGATTCTGGAAAAGTCCCAGAGGATTGGAGAATGGCCAATGTAACACCCTTATTCAAAAAGGAAGGGGGGCAAAAACAGGTAACTATATGCCAGTTAGTTTAACATCTGTCATTGGGAAAATTAAAATGAGTCTATTATAAATGATGTAATAGCAGAGCATTTAGAATTACATAGTCTAATCAATGGAATTCTTTGAAGAGGTAACTGGCAGGATAGATAAAGGGGAACCAATAGATGTAATATATTTGGAGTTCAAAAAGGATTTGATAAGGAACCACATATAAGGCTACTTAATAAGATAAAAGCCTATTGTGTTGGGGATAGTATATTAGTATGGCTAACTAATAGAAGACAGAGAGTTGAGATAAGGGGGTAATTTTCGGAATGGCAACCTGTAACTAGAGGAGTGCCAAAGGGATCAGTGCTGGGGCCTCAATTATTTACAATATATATTAATGACTTTGATGTGGGAAGTGAATGTACCATCGCCAAATTTGCAGATGATACAAAAATAGGTGGGAAGGCAAGTGGTGAGGATGACACAAGGAGTGTACAGAGGGATATAGACAGGTTTAGTGAGTGGGCAAAAAAGTGGCAGATGGAATATAATGTGGGAAAATGTGAGGTTATGCACTTTGGCAGGAAGAATAGAGGAGCTGAATATTATTGAAATGGAGAAAGACTGCAGAAAGCTGCGGCACAGAGAGATTTGTGAGCCCTTGTGCGTGAATCCCAAAAAAATTACATACAAGTTCAACAGGTAATAGGGAAGGCAAATGGAATGTCGGCCTTTATTTCAAAGGGAATGGAATATAAAAATAGGGAAGTCTTGCTGAAACTATACAAGGCACTAGTTAGACCACACCTAGAATACTGTGAACAGTTTTGGTCCCCTTATCTAAGGAAAGATATACTGGCATTGGAGGCAGTCCAGAGAAGGTTCACTAGGTTGATCCTGGGTATGGAGGGATTTTCTTATGAGGAAAGGTTGAGTAGGTTGGGCCTGTACTCATCGGAGTTTAGAAGAATGAGAGGTGACCTTATTGAAACAGAGAAGATTCTTAAGGGGCTTGACAGGGTAGATGCTGAGAGGCTATTTCCCATTGTGGGAGAGTCTAGGACCAGAAGGCATAATCTCAGTGTAAAGGGTCGCCCATTTAAAACAGAGATGAGGAGGAATTTCTTCTCTCAGTGGAATCTGTGGAATTCTTTACCACAGAGGGCTGAAGAAGCTGGGTCGTTAAGTATATTCAAGGTGAAGATAAACAGGTTTTTAATCAGTCAGAGAATCAAGGGTTATGGAAAAAGGCAGGACAGTGGAGTTGAGGATTATCAGATCAGCCATGATATTGAATGGCGGAGCAGACTTAATGGGCCAAGTGGCCTACTTATGCTCCTATGGCCTTATGGTCTTATCGGTGGATGGCCCTGGGGTGTTGAGCTGCTGATCCTCCTCCCTATGCCCGAGGGCCCCTGGCTTACTCCTCGAGGAGAAGGGTAAGCTGGAGTGATATTGAGCTACCCCACACCCCTCATGCATTGACACTTTTGGAGGCCAATTATGGCGTCAGCGATAGAGTTCAGTCAGCGCAGCTGTGCAGGACTGATGTCCTGGACCAAGGTCTCCATGACGGCTACCACCCTACCAGTGCTGACCTTGGTGCATTGGCATGCCGGCACTATTACCTCAGACCGAAGGTGGACAGACTCCTCCATCGTGCTTTGCAATCTGAGGAGTACAGCAGACATCCCTTCCTGATGTTCCCGAGCTTGACTTTGCAGCTCCAGCAACTGAGGTATGACTGAGTCCAGAAGTTCCTCAATTGACTCGGACTGAGCAGATTTCTGGCCTCCAAAGTCCTCTAGGTGCCAGGCACCTGGGCACTCCTTGCTGCCGTCTGTTGTGGATCAGACAGCGTGATGTGCTCACCATATATAAAAACAAAAAAACTGCGGATGCTGGAAATCCAAAACAAAAACAGAATTACCTGGAAAAACTCAGCAGGTCTGGCAGCATCGGCGGAGAAGAAAAGAGGTGACGTTTCGACTCCTCATGACCCTTCGACAGAACTTGAGTGAGTCCAAGAAAGGGGTGAGTCCAAGAAAAGTCCAAGAAACCAGCTTATATTTCACCCTTTTCTTGGACTCACTCAAGTTCTGTCGAAGGGTCATGAGGACTCGAAACGTCAATTCTTTTCTTCTCCGCTGATGCTGCCAGACCTGCTGAGTTTTTCCAGGTAATTCTGTTTTTGATGTGCTCATCATGTTGTGACCCCGAGGCTAATGTAGAACAAGGTCCCACCGAGGTGCGTGTCTGCGCTGGTGGAGGTTGTGGGTTAGCGCTGTGAAGGGTCTTCAGTTTGGGTGTTATCAGATTCTTCTTCCGAGACACAGGGACCTGGCTCATGGACCCCCTCAGCTGCTTCCCAGATGTGCCCGTGAAAGCAAGAAGAGATAATTAGTGCATGGCAATGGATTGCAGAACAGGGGAACTCACTCACAGTGTGGCTGTCTGACGGATGTTGCATTGTTGGGTCCTCACTTGGTTGAGCGCTGCCAACCTCACCATCAGCACAGGAATGGCCCAGATTGTCGCCAGCTAGCTGGATGACTCTATTTCAAAGTCTGTAAGGATCGGGATTTCCTTGGCCAGTCCATGACCTCTCCCCTTTTGTTGTGTGCCAGCTTGTCCTGCATGAATACAGATGGAGAGAGTGTCAGCAGGATGCCTGCCAGGCCAGATGATAAGGGTGCCTGGCATTTGTGGGTGGCGAGTGGTGCCATGGACAGGATGTGGATACGATCTGCAGGGCAGATGAAGGTGTGTGTGAGAGAGTGAATTGTGATGTCCCTTGAACTGGCAGTGAGTGAGATCCCTGTGGATGTGTGATGGGTTTGCGAGTGTTTGAGTTGAGAGTGATGAAAAGAGTGACTTACCCTGGCGGAACCAAAGAGATTATTCATCCTGTTTTGGCACTGGGTGGCTGTCCTGTTTTGCAGGGGGTTGGCACTGACCACTGCTGCCAGTGCCTCCCATCTGGATTTATCACTGTGCTTGCTGGTCTAGTGAGTGCCCGAGGAGGTGTTGCTAAATTTGGGAGCAGCATGTTTCCTCCATTTGGTAGCCATGACTTTGCAGCAGCTTCTAATCCTTAGAGAGTGCTGGCTCTGTGCAGGGGGTGCCTTTTAAATATGGTGCCTGGATTGGTGAAGACCTGAGATGACAGCGGGGCAGGCGAATCAGATGCTGCCTCGCCAGCAATCTGGTATGTTTCCTGTGAATGCATTATTAATGAGGCAGGATGCACTGGGAAGGGGATGATACATCGATAAAACCCGCCATTGTGGCCGGCGGGTAAAATAACTTTTTTCACGCTCACTACCGCACTTCATGCAAGTCCACCCTGCATATGCCAAAGAGAAAAATGTGAAGACATAGGGCATAGAGAAAGGATGTAGTGGATGCAATTAACATCAAGGGTTACAACGTGACTGATCGGTGAGCAGATGAGAAATGAATCACAGGAAACCACATTTTCTCCACAAACCCCACCTCAAATTTAGTCACTAGGGAGTCCTTTAGGGAGTACAAGGGGCAGTCTTTCCTCCCTCTTGGCTCGGAGGTGGAGAGCCACCCCAGCTGAGAGAACATATCTTTGAGAATCAAACATAGGGCAGGATGTTCCCGTTGGCGAGCGGGGTCGGGACCTGCTCGCCAATGCGTAAAATGACGCATGGTGACGTCGGGCAAAACTCCCGACGTCACCGCGCTCTATTTAAATTTTCCGGTAGGCGGGGGTTCAGCAAAATCAGCTGTGCGCCCGCCGACCTGTCAATGATCAACTGAGGCCATTGACAGAGTCATTAAACTAATTAATGGACCTGCCCGTCCAACCTTAAGGTTGGTGGGCAGGCCAGGAGCCCTGGCGGGCAATAGAAAAAACATGAAACCTCATCCACGGGCAGGATGAGGTTTCATGTAGGTTTTAAAAAATTTTATTAAAGCTTTTGTAAAAATTATGGACATGTCCCAACTCATGTGACACTGTCATGTTAGGGAAATTTTCTTTTTCTATTTTTAACTTTTTTACATTTAGAGCCGATCTCCCTGAGGCTGCACTTAGCCTCAGGGAGATGAGTGCGCTCTTCCGTACGCATGCGCAAAAGAGTGCACTCTCGATTTTGTGATTCCCCCCCCTGCCCGCACAGGGGGGATATCTGTGCTTCCGTGCGGACGTCACATTGGGTGGGCCTTAATTGGCCCGCCAATGTAAAATGACGCTGTGCCCTCAATTGTGGGCGTTGATCGGAAGCGCACCTGTGTGCACCCGCCCTTCAACTTTGCCCCCAACGGGGGGGAAGATCCTGCCCATAGGGATTTTCCTGGTGCAACTGAATCAGTTACAAAAAATCTGACTTCTGTTCAGTTTTCAGGTGAAGTCTTTCAATGTCAATCTGAATCTTGCTGGAGCAGTTACTGTTGAATGTTTCTCCTTGTAAATAACAAGGTACAGTACTATCAAAACAAGAAATTAATCTTTGAAGATGCCCTTGTACATGTTGGAAGCCATTCAGAAAAGGTTTACTAGACCTTACCTGGAATGGGCGGGTTGTCTTATGAGGAAAGGTTGGACAGGCGAGGCCTGTATCCACTGGAGTTTGGAAGAGTAAGAAGCAACTTGATTGAAACCTTTAAGATCCTGAGGGGACTTCACAGGGTGGATGTGGAGAGGATGTTTCCTCTTGTCCAGAACTAAGGGTCACTGTTTAAAAATAAGGGGTCACCCATTTAAGACAGAGAGAAGTAGAATTTTTTCTTCCAGAGGGTGGTGAGTCTTTGGAGCTCTCTTCCTCAAAAGGCAGTGGAAACAGTGTCTTTGAATATTTCTAAGGTAGAGCTACACAGATCCTTGATAAACAAGGGGGGTGAAAGGTTATTAGGGGTGGATGGGAATGTGAAATTGAGGTTACAATCAGATCAGTCATGGCAGAGCAGGCTCAAGGGTCCAAGAGGCCTACTCCTGCTTCTAATTTGCATGTTCATATGTATATTCTCTGGAATTTAGAAGAATTAGATGTAATTTTATTTAAAAAATATATGATTATTAAAAGGCTTGATAGGGTAGATGCTGGATAGATGTTACCTCTAGCTGGGGAGTCTAGAACTAGAGGTATTCTAGAAGAATCCTGCAAGAACTAGAAGAATGAGAGGTGATATCATTGAAACATATAAGATCCTGAGGGGACTTGTCAAGGTGGATGTTGAGATGGTGTTTCCCCTTGTGGAGGAGTCTAGAACTAGGGGACACAGTTTAAAAGTTAGGAGTCTCCCATTTAAGACTGAGTTGGCAGGGAATTATTTTTCTCAGAGGGTCACTAGCCTATGGAATTCTCTTCCTCAGAGAGCAGTAGAGGCTGGATCATTAAATATGTTCATGGTGGTGTTAGATAGATTTTTGATTGACAAGGGAGTCAGGGGTGGATTTGAGGCCAAAATTTGATCAGCCATGAACATATCGAATGGTGGAGTAGATTCAAGGGGCCGATTGGACTACCCCTGCAACTAATGCTTGTACTCTTGTGACTGTCTTAGAGTAAGGATTGGCCATTTAGGATTGAGATGAGGAGAAATTCCTTCACTTAAAGGATTTGAATCTTTGGAATTTGTACTCCAGAGGGATGTGGATGCTCAGTTGTTGAGGATATTCAGAAGTGAGATTGATAGATAAGGGGCAATGTGGAAAGGTGGAATTGAGGTAAAAGAACAGCCATGATTGTATTGAATGGCAGAGCAAGCTCAAAGGGCTGAATGGCCTGCTCCTATTTCCTATGCTCCTGTATTTTAAATGTTGCCCCTTCAATGTTTTTGGGGGTTTTATTATTAAATTCGCTAACACTTTGTGGGAAAGCTCCTTTTTTAATGCAGGGTTTGGTCAGGATCTGGAATACATTGCCTGAATGTATGGTGGAGGGAGGTACAATCTTGGCTTCCAAAGGAAATTGGATAACCACCTGAAGGGAAAAGGGTTGTGGGGCTATGAGGAAAAGGTAGAGGGGTGGGACTAGCTAAGTTTCTCTCGCAGAGAGCCGACAATGACACAATGGGCTGAATGGCCTCTTTCTGTGCTGTAACTATTCTATGGTTCGACCTTTTTCTATGATTCTAAACAGCAACATTCACTTTGTTGATGGGAAATTGAATTGCTCTCGTGACACAAATCAAGGTGATCCCTAAATCTATTTGTGTTGTTTTTCAGATTACATTTCAGTGCATTTAAAAGAGAAACACCTGCCTCTGATCAATTTTGCAATGTAACCAAGTGTTTCTGTTACCGGGGCTTGTATTGTCGTGGTTAATGTAGCAAAAGCTTCAGAACTGAAACAAAAAAAGCTTTCCAGTTGGTGTCTTAACACATTAACTACATTGCTCTTGTTTTTGGATAATGGGGCATTCTCCGAATAGATGTAATTGACCAACATCCACTTTACTTCCTCAACAAAAAAGATATTTCGAGACTCTTTAAAAGAGGCTTCAAAACAAGATGGCTATCTTAAACAAAGAAACAGAACTTTAATTTTGACTTTTTAAAAATGTTTTCAACCCAAATTCTGATTGATGCTACTTAATCAAAATGGCATACAAATATACACATCGTAAATCTCTTGGTTGATTACTGATATTTACATTCCTTATCAGTACTTAAGAAAGCAGTAAAATAAAAGATGAGCTTGAAAAGTTTGACCAATGAACAGCACTGGTACAAGGGGTGAGACGAATCAAAAAGCGGGAATGGGTTCCTTGGATCAAATGGATGGGTCTTATTCAGAAAATTTCCTTTCTCCCGATATATTTTTTGTTTTTAAGTAGTGCATCCCAAACTATCAGATTCTGTAACAATTAGGTGAAGAGTGTAGGAATTCTGTGGTGAGTAACTCACCTCCTGACTCCCCATAGGCTGTCCACCATCTACAAGGCACAAGTCAGGACTGTGATGGAATACTCTCTGCTTGCCTAGATGAGTGCAGCTCCAACAACACACAAGAAGCTCGACACCATCCAGGACAAAGAACCCACTTGATTGGCACCCCATCCACCACCTTCAAAATTTACTCCCTCCACCATCAACGCACAGTAGCAGCAGTGTTTACCATCTACAAAATGCACTCCAGGAACTCACCATGGCTCCTTAGACAGCACCTTCCAAACCCATGACCACTACCATCTAAAAGGACAAGGGCAGCAGACACATGGGAACACCACCACCTGCAAGTTCCCCTCCAAGTCACTGACCATCCTGACTTGGAAATATATCACAGTCCCTTCACTGTCACTGGGTCAAAATCCTGGAACTCCCTCACTAACAGCACCGTGGGTGTACCTACAGTACATGGACTGCAGCGCTTCAAGAAGGCAGCTCATCATCACCTTCTCAAGGGCAATTAGGGCTGGGCAACAATGGTGGCCTAGCCAGCGACGCCCACATCCCATGAATGAATAAAAAAAAGATATGAATGTGAGAAGCCATGTTAAATAGAAAATTAGCAACTTATGAGAATGTTTATATTCACTATTCTCGACACAATTTGTCACATACATGAATCGAAATAGAGTAAATAAGTACCTTGCTCTTCATCAAAGTCTAAATTAATATTACAGCGCTACATAGTTTTTGAGATGAACTATCTTAAAGTCAAAAGAGAGAAAATGTTTAACTGAATAATAACAAACTCTCTTTTATTCTGCCAAATTAAATGCCTACTTACAATTACTATTACTGTAACCTGGAAATTCCTGTAAAAAGAATTGGATTAATGCCTCCATTGAATTTAATATGATTACATTAAATGTTTATATGGTAACAGTAATTTCCAGGCAACCTCTCTGGGCTGAAAACGAACAGGAGAATTATTTCTTTAAAATAACTGTTATCTTGGTAAGTACATTCAAATTTTAAAAAAAGCTTGTAGGGTAATGAAGCTTCAACAGAAATGGAAAGAGCTGTAGCACTTTCCCTAATTAACAGTATGTTCTTAAAAAATACATGAAATTGTTAATTTCAATGCAGAGACATTGCTGGAGTCCTTCGAGCGTTAACAAGATGAGGGCTTTGAAATTATCATCTTGGAACTGTACCCAGTTAACCGTTCTTCAAAATATAAGCTGTACCGAATAACAGTAACTATTTCAGTAATATATCTTCCTTACATATTGTTTGTTCTGCCCAACACATCATTCATACTTACACCAATAAATTCAAACTAATCAGTGAGCAGTTTAATCATAAGGCCAAAGGCATTGCTAAAACAGCTGCTGTATTCCTTTCACTGGGATCACATAAGAAGGATAAGTAGCTCTGAGCATTCAAGCTATATTTTGTATTTAACATTTTTCAACTTTTCCCTTGCAACTTGGGACATTTTCTGTGTTAAAAAGTATATAAATGCGATTTGTCAAAATGTATGTATTGTCATGATCCCCTTGGAGACATATATCATGAAAGAACCAAGCTTCCCAAATGATCCCAATGGAAAAATCCAATTGTCAAGATTTCACTTTTTAAAACTTTTACTGTAGCAATTGAAACCCAAAATCAACATAAATTAAATGTGATTAAAAGGCAAATTATGGTTGATTATAAGCTATGCTTTACACATTAACTGACAGATACAACTAAAACAGATGTCATGCTCCACTATATTATGAACTCTCAGTCAATACTTTATATTTTTAAAAACCACAAAAGGTCACAAAAAATGGCCCTCCAGAGAATCACCTGACTTCTCTTGTGGCTGAAACAATTCCCTGTCTCATGAGGGAACTAATGGTGACTTAATGCCCTTTCTCTGAAACTATTTGAAAAGAGTAATTTCAAATTAAATGGATTGTTCAGCTACAACAACACTAGCTGTCGCAATTCTCAAGGTGTGAAAATCATCACATGGGATGCATAATTGACCTGGTCATCCACCTTATTTGGAAAAGGACTTTGGACTTGTTGGTCACATGGTGAGACAGCCATATTTGTTGCCGGTTTTCAAAACAGAAAGAATTAGCTCTGCAGAGACAGAAGGACCAGCAGAATGCCATCAAACCGCCTGCAGTCAACTAAGCGACCAAGGTAATAAACAGCAATACCTTGAAAGTGGGAGAAGGACTCTCCCCAACATGTTCCAAATTCCAATTCACCTGTGAACCAACCCCCTGGAAATTCAACTGAGAAACCTCTATTTACAAAACCTTTGCTTCAACTAAAAGCATCTATCATGTCAGAAACTACATGCCTTGAAAGAGAGAGTGAGACAAACATACTTTGTAATTGTATATTTTTTTCTTCATCTGTATCTAATTTTTATGTGAGTGTTAGTTTGGGTGGCTCAAGTGAGTGAGACATCACATTTTCTTAAAACCTCAATGTCAATATGAGGTACATGTGAATTAACAGGCAGACTGTGGTCAAACACACCACAATGCAGAATAAATAGCAATGTGACCAAAACAAATTCCATGGGTAAAATTTTTAGCTCGGCGGGCACGTGTGCACCCGACCTGACCCAGCGTAAAATGACGCGTGATGATGGGCATGCATCCTGACATCATCGTGCACTCGTGCGACATTTTGGTCAGTGGGCGTGTGCAGGAGTTGGCAGCACACTCGCTGACAATTAAAAGGCCTATTAAGGCCATTAAAAAGTTAATTAATTGGCCCGCCAGTGTGAAATTGCCTTCCAGGCCTGATTGCGGGCAACGGTTGGCTTCCTACTGCCCCTGCCCAACCCTGTCGAGCCTGCATGCCAACGGCAAAATTCTGCCCCATGGAACAACCCACCCTGATGTCAGTAAGCACAGTGAGTCAACCAATTTCGTTGAAACTCTGTCTCCCTTATGAGGGACCCCAAACTTTTCACTTTTAAAGATCAAGCCACTGAATTCTCTCAAAGCCGTTGCAACTCAATTGTCTCACCAACTGCACACCTTCCAGGGTTTCAGTCTAATCTCCCAGGACCCTGTTTCTCTGGACTTCTGAGTCTGTACTCCAGCCTCTACTTACTGGTGCAATTTCAGCTCTTTAATAGCTGGCTAGCTTCACTGGGCTGACACTGACCCTGGATTTCCCCAAGCTCTGATCTCCCCAGCTGCACAAAGGTATAACTGGCTTATAGGGTTTCTTCTCAGCTTTACCCCTTTTCAGCACAGAGCCAGAGCCCTTATGCCACATTCTCAGCTCCCTAGGACTTCTCCTGAGCCCTAACTGCACAGAGCTATTAAATGGCTCTTGGGACTTCTCCTGAGCCCCAACTATACAGAGCCAGCTAACAGCAACACTTTTGCTGTCTGGAGCCTGCTAACAGCAGTGCCTTTCCAGTATGGCCTTTCTTTCTGCTGCTGAACACTCACTCACCCAACAAACACACAGATAAATTGAAATCCTAAAACTTTCTCAAGCTTCACCCATCTCCACGATGACGTAGCCTTCCAGGGCTCACTGCTTTTAAATTAATTGCAGCTCCAAATCTCAAAACAAAACAACTCTCTGGGCTGTATTCCTTTGCAAGCCTTTGCAAGACCCCTCGTCTCCAACTGTCCAGCATGATGGATATGAGAGGGCATGGAGATATGGGGGCATGGAGGGGGCCTGGGGAGTATGAGGGAGCATTGAGGGGGAATGGGTAATAGACTTCAAGTTGTTTAGTTGCATTTATCCCATTTTCTACAGTTAAATTTTAATCCTCCCTGAGCTAAAAAAAAACTTCTAAAATATTAACATGAACCATGAACTGGATATTCTTCACAACACCTGGAGTACTTTGTTCAGTTTTAGTCACCTTACTTAAGGAGAGACACATTTGCATTGGAAGCACTTCAGAGCGGGTTCACTCGACTATTTCCTGGGATGTAGGGTTTGTCTTATGAGGAAAGGTTGAACAATTTGGGCCTGTAATCTTCCTGAAACATATAAAATTCTGAGGGGGCTTGACAGGGTAGGTGCTGATAGGATGTTTCCCCTCATGGGGAATCTAGAGCTAGACGGAGAAGAGGAGAAATTTCTTCTCTCAGAGGGTCATTAGAGTGGTGGAGGCTGGGTCATTGAATATATTCAAGGCAGAATTAGCCAAATCTTTTGATCCACAAGGGCAGCAAAGGTTATTGGGGGGAGAAGGCAAAAAAGTGGAGTTAAGGCCACAATCAAATCAGCCACGATTTTATTGAATGGCAGAGCAGGATTGAGGGGCCAAATGGCTGATTCCTGCTCCCATTTCTTTTGTCTTGTAACTGTTTCTGCTCCACTCAAGTCTTCTCCCACCTTTACTCATCTACATGGTAATCATTTATTTCCTTCTCTCTCAAATGCTTGTCTACTTTCCACTTAAATGCCTCTCTGGTGTTCTATTTCTGCACAATTTGCCTCTCCTGTGCTGAAACTGGCCACAACCTCAATTTAGTTTATGTCACTAGCTTTACTGGGGCAGGTTTCTGCTTACTCAGCCTATTGTTAGGAGAGAGCTGTAATCCATTGTAAAAGTATTTTCAGAATAAATAGCATTTTAAATGACTAGCATTTCAGTAAAAAAAATCAAATAGTAGTTCACTGCTTTTGGCCAGGGATTAACTTAAATTAGTTCTTAATAGTGCAACAAAAAATTGTATACCACTGACTAAAGTCTAAGTGAATCCCTTTGGTGTCAAAATTTAATAGTACTGGTCCTCTGCCTATTGGTCAATTATTATTTGGTTAGTTTTGAAGACAGCACACGGAACTAATGAGCGCAGCTTTCACTAACTACCTGATAGTCACTCAGACTGGGAATATCACGCTTGCAATTAAGCTGCCAAACAATGCATAAAGATCACACCAATTGATTAACAAGCCTTCAGATAAGTTTGTTGTTTGGAACTCAGGAAAGCAGATGTAAAGAGGAAGATTTGATCAGCATGTCTATAACATTAATAACATGGAATTAGATAGGAATGCACAAATTTGAACTGAGAGACTTTCCTCAGCCTCCGAGCTGAGTGGTGAAAATTGTGGCAAATGACATAAACGACAGATCAGGTGCAACATAATTCAGTTTTCCTATCTGCAAATTTTGATTAGCTACTGCATTCTCACTCCTCCTCCTTTCTTGGCAATCAAAACTGTTGTAGGGTGTCTGTCATCATTTGGTAGGTTTTACTGAAGTCTTTATAGTCTTAAGAAGGTTATCTGTATGTATTTATTAACTATAAGAACTATGTATACATATACAGTAAAGGAGTGGAGTGTGTTGCATGCAGCAGTGCCATGCAATTGTAGGTTAAGGTGGTTCATGGATTCCCAGGTCTTGTGTTTTCTGTGGCCAAGGTAAATCCATGTTCCATGTAGATTGCCAGAGGTTACATCCCCTTTTTAGTTATTTGAAGGGGCTGCTCTGCAATCTTTGGTTGCACTTAAGCCACTCTTTGGTCACCCGGTGCGGAGTGGGACAGAGAGGGAGGAGGAGCTCCTTGTTAGCCTGCTCCTGGGTCTGGCCAAGGTGGCCATCAACAGGTCCAGGCAGTGGGCAGTTGAGGGGGGAGTCCGACCCGACTTGGCTATGTTCGCGGCCGAGTGGCCCTGGAGAGGGAGCACACGGTGTTCACGGGTACTGTCTAAGTGGGATGGTGGGACAAGTGAACTGGAAAGAAGGCAAAGGAGAGATTGCAAAAGATATCACAAACAAAAGGTTGAAGGGGTGTTGATGATGGTGATACTGGCTGAAGGAGGCTAATGGGGACATTAAGAGTAGAAAGCAGGATGAGCAAGTGGCAAATGGCCCGAGTGGGAGTGGGGGGAATAATAATAAAAATAGGTGGGAAAAATATATAAAAATTAAAAAATAAATATTTGAACAAAGGGAATCAGAAAGGGATGAGGATGGAGGAGAGAATTCATGATCTGAAGTTGATGAACTCAATGTTAAGTCTGGAAGGTGTTAACGGCCTAGTTGGAAGATGAGGTGCTGTTCCTCCAGTTTGCGTTGAGCTTCATTGGAACATTGCATACACTTCACAGACACTTCCTCCTACCTCCCCCTGGACCATGATCCCACCACCGAACATCAAGCCATTGTTTCCAGGACTGTCACTGACCTCATCTCCTCTGTAGAACTTCCCTCCACAGCTTCCAACCTCATAGTCTCCCAAATTCGGACAGCTCGCTTCTACCTCCTCCCCAAAATCCACAAACAGGATTGTCCCGGTAGACCAATCATGTCAGCCTGTTCCTGCCCCATGGAACTCATTTCTTGCTTTCTTGGCTCGGTTCTCTCTCCCCTTGTCCAGTCTCTTCCCACCTACATCCGTGATTCCTCTGATGCCCTACATCATATCAACAATTTCTAGTTCCCTGACCCCAACCGTCTCCTCTTCACCATGGATGTCCAATCCCTCTTCACTTCCATCCCCCATGAGGATAGCCTGAGGGTTCTCTGCTTCTTCCTTGAACAGAGGCTCGAACAATCCCCACCCACCACCACTCTCCTCTGTCTGGCTGAACTTGTTCTCACACTGAATAATTTCTCCTTAAGCTTGTCTCACTTCATCCAAATAAAAGATGTGGCTATGGGTACCCACGTAGGCCCCAGTTATGCCCGTCTCTTTATGGGGTATGTGGAACATTCCTTGTTCCAGTCCTACTCATGCCCCCTCCCACAACTCTTTCCCTGGAACATTGATGACTGTTTCGGTGCCGCTTCATGATCTCGTCTGGACCTGGAAAAGTTTTTTTAATTTTGCTTCCAATTTCCACCCCTCCATCACTTTCACATGGTCCATCGCTGACACTTCCCTTCCCTTCCTTGACCTCTCTGTCCCAATTTCTGGTGATAGACTGTCCACCAATATTCATTACAAGCCCACCGACTCCCACATCTACATCAACTACAGCTCTTCACACCCCACTTCCTGTAAGGACTCCATCCCATTCTCTCAGTTCCTTCACCTCTGTCACATTTGTTCTGATGATGCCACTTGCCAAAATTGCATTTCTGACATGTCTTCCATCTTCCTTAACTGAGGTTTCCCATGCCCCAGTGGTTGACAGGGCCCTCAACCATGTCCAACCCATCTCCCGCACCTCTGCCCTGCATCTTCCTCTCCCTCCCAGAACCATGATAGGGTCCCCCTTGTCTTCATATTTCCCCCCACCAGCCTCCGTATTCAAAGGATCATCCTCCATCATTTCCGCCAACTCCAGCATGATTCCACCACCAAACGCATCTTCCCTTCACCCCCCCGTTGGCATTCTGTAGGGACTGTTCCCTCCAGGACACCCTAGTCCACTCCTCTATCACCCCCATCACCTCAACCCCCCTCCCACGGCACATTCCCATGTAATCACAGAAGGTGCAATACTTTCCCCTTTACTTATCCCTCCCCACTGTCCAAGGGCCCAAACACTCCTTTCAAGTGAAACAGTGCTTCACCTGCACTTCCCTCAATTTGGTCCACAGCATTCACTGTTCCCAATGCAGTCTCCTCTGCATTGGAGAGGCCAAACGCAGACTGGGTGGCCGCTTTGCCTAACACCTTCAGTATGTCCGCATGACCCAGACCTCTCTGTTGCTTGCCATTTCAACACTCCACCCTGCTCTCATGCCCACATGTCTGTCCTTGGCCTGCTGCAATGCTCCAGTGAAGCTCAACGCAAACTGGAGGAACAGCACCTCATCTTCCGATTAGGTACTTTACAGCTTTCTGGACTTAACATTGAGTTCAGCAACTTCAGATCATGAACTCTCTCCTCCATCCTCACCCCTTTTTGGTCCCCTTTTTTCAAATATTTATTTTTAAATTTTTATATATATATATATTTTTTTTCCCACCTATTTTTATTATTATTATTTTTAAAATGTATTTTCATTCATTGTTTTATCCCCACCTTTTAGCCTATTTCAATCTTTTTTACCCCACACCATCCCCTCCCCCAACTACACCCCCACAAGGGCCATCTGTCACTGGCTTATTCTGCATTCTACTCTTAATGTCACAGTTATCACCTCCTTTAGTCAGTATCATCACCTTTAACACCCCTTCTCCTTTTTGTTTATGCCATCTTTTGCAATCTCCTTTGCCTTCACCTATCCCTGGCCTTCTATCCAGCTTCACCTGTCCCAACCCCCTTAAACAGTCTATATTTCACCACATTTTTACTTCTCTTTAGTTCTGAAGATGAGTCATAAGGACTCGAAACATTAACTCTGTCTTTGTCTCCACAGATGCTGTCAGACCTGCTGAGTTTATCCAGCAATTTTTGTTTTTGTTTCAGATTTCCAGCACCTGCAGTATTTTGCTTTTATTCAAACTAGGGGATGTTAAGAGAGTGGTAGGCTAGAGCATGGAGCATCACAATGGCAGGTGCCGAATCAACTGGACATCATAATTTGCCTACTCTGTATGCTATCAGTGGCCATTAGGTGCATGTGTGGTAACCCCCTTATAAAAATGGCCTCCGGTGAACTTCCCTTTGAATATGTGTGCCATTTTCTTAATTAAAGAGGCCTCGTAATGCCCAAAAAATGGGCGCTACAGAGCCTAATTTCTTAACAACCTTTTGCATAAAACAAATTTTCCCATATATCTCCCTTCAATTTTTTAGTGATTATCTTTAAGTTATTTATGTTCCTTAACAACAGATACTGAAGCAATCGGTGTCATTATGCAGCAAGGCCTGGACAACATTCAGGCTTGGACGGACAAGTGGCAAGTAACATTCATGCCACTCAAGGGCCAGGCAATGACTATTTCCAACAAGAGAGAATCTAACCATAATATAAAAGCAAAAAAACTGCGGATGCTGGAAATCCAAAATAACAACAAAAATACCTGGAAAAACTCAACAGGTCTGGCAGCATCTGCAGAGAGGAACACAGTTAACATTTCGAGTCCGAATGACCCTTCAACAGAACATAAAATAGATAGAATCTAACCATCACCTCTTGACATTCAATGGTAGTACCATCGCTGAATCCCCCACTATCAACATCCTGGGGGTTACCATTGACCAGAAACTGAACTGGGCTAGCCATATAAATACTGTGGCTACAAGAGCGGGTCAGAGGCTAGGAATCCTGTGGTGAGTAGCTCACCTCCTGACTCCCCAAAGCCTGTCCACCATCTACAAGGCACAAGTCAGGAGCGTGATAGAATACTCTCCACTTGCCTGGATGAGTGCAGCTCCAACAACACTCAAGAAGCATAATGCCATTCTGGACAAAGCAGCCTGCTTAATTGGCACCCCATCCATCACCTTCAACGTCCACTCCCTCCACCATAGATGAACAGTGACAGCAAGTGTATATCATTTGCAAGATGCACTGCAGCAACTTGTCAAGCTCCTTTGACAGCACCTTTCAAACCCGCAACCTCTACCAAGCAGAAGGATACATGGGAACGCCACCTTCCACAAGTTCCCCTCCAAGCCACACACTATCCTGACATGGAACTATATTGTCATTCCTTAACTGTCGCTGAGTCAAAATCCTGGAACTCCCTCACTAACAGCAGTGTGGGTGTACCTACATCACATGGACTGCAACGGTTTAAGAAGACACTAAAGAACAATCAGGGATGGGTGATAAATGCTGGCCTAGCTAGCGCCGCCCACATGCATGAAAGAATTTATAAAAACGAATTGACCAGTAGAAATGATACCTGATCAGCACCTCAAAGTTTTGAACACTTCTATTAAATTTCTTAACCATTTGCATTTCTTTAATCTCTCCTTATGACCAACTCCATTGTTTTGACACCTTCCTAAAGTAGGAGCTCAGAATTGGAATGAAAAGGGCTGGTTTCCTGAATGGGTACTCCCAGGGTGGAACAGTCTAGCAGGGAATGTCATCTGGGAAATAGCAGGTTCACACAACCTCAGGTTTGCTCCATTTTATTGAAAGGATGGAAGAGCAAACATTGCAGCCTGACAATTCCTGGTCATCACTCATGGTGAGTGCCTTTCTGCACTGTGAGTGAGTCCACTCCTGTGGAGGCAGTCTAATATTCTAGCTGTTGGGCTGAACCAATTATTGGCATAGGTTTCCCATTAATTTTGCTTTTCTAGTTTATGACTGTATTGATAATAGCTAGGGCCCCATGAATGATATTTACAGTTTATATTAACAGGGAGGCTATGTTGAACTTATAAGACACTAGTTAGACATCAGTTGGAGTATTGCTTAGAGTACTGGGTGCCACATTTTAGGAAGGAAGTGAAGGCAATGGAGAGAGCGAAGAAGAGGTTTATGTGAATGGCTCCAAGGATGAGAAACTTCAGTTACTAAGATAGATTGGAAAAGTTGGGGCTGTTTTCTTGGAGAAAAGGAGATTTGATAGAAGTATTCAAAATCATGAGGGGCCTGGACAGAGTAGAAAGGGGGAAACTATTCCTGCCATGAAAGAATCAAGAATGAGGGGGCACAGATTAAAAGTCATTGGCAAAAGAAGCAAAAGCAATACGAGAAAAAACTTAATCACACATTGAGTGGTTAAGGTCTGGAATGCACTGCCTGAGAGTGTGGTGGAGGCAGGTTCAATCGCGGTGTTCAAGAGAGACTTAGATGATTATTTGAAAAGAAACAATCTGCAGGCTTATGGGGAGAAGGCAGGAGAATGGCACTGGGTGAAATGGTCATTTGGAGAGCCAGTGCAGACACAATGGACGGAATGGCATCCTGTGCTGTAACAGTTCTGTGATATCCTCTTATCTTAAAAATTCTTGCATGGGAACACCTAAGTCTGCCTACGTGTCTCCTCTTTTAAAGTATTACCACTCAGTGTCTATTTCAACTCTTCATTATTTTCCCAAAATGTATCCCCTTACTCTTCTCCACATTAAGTTTCATCCCAAATGTATTTGTTCGATTAACTGTTCATGTCTGCCCTAAGACACAGAGTTCTCCTTTTAGACAAAACAAAAAATATCTTCATCGTGTTTGAGATATTATTGAGGTCTGGAAATATTATTGAACTTACTAAAGGAATGATGATGTTTATTCAAATCAGAGCACAGATAGATCAACTGAAATCAGTGATACAAGTCATTAATAGTCAAAAACAATAAAAATATAAAGTGACTGTAAAGGTTTCCTTTACTAGGTTCGATGTTGATATATTGTCTAAGAGGACAACCTAACGATTGGATTGTTCAATTCAGAATCACAACGCTATCTTCACACCAGTTCGATGCTGTTGTACGTTTCAGTTGAGTTTTCTTCTTTTCTCCAGAGTGCGGCGTCCTTTTCTGCTACATAACTCCAACCAGGCCTCACAATACAAGACCAAAGGTAACTGTTTAACTTGGATTTGTTGGAGGTCTGTTCATAATCTCCGCATTGTGTATACATAGCATCCAGCACAACATTATCCTGAAAAGCACCCTGTGATTTCACTAAATGTTCGCAGGAGTTGGTTATTTCTAAGCAATTTGATTAGAGGATAAGCATCAAATATAATCGTATTTACTTAATCCTGTCATTCCAGTTAACTGTCTGAAATAAAAGCAGAAAGTGCTGAAAAAGCTCTTCGGAAGAAGCGTCATACTGGACTTGAAACGTTAACTCGGTTTCTCTCTCCACGGATACTGCCAGACCTGCTGAGTTTTACCAGCACTTTCTGTTTTTATCCCATTAAATTAAAAGTCTTTTCGGAGCAAGAGTCATTTCTGATCACAGTAACTTAAATGTGAACCTTGTTATTGGAAATTAAAGTGAGCTTATCATTGGTTTTCTGTTAAATATCACTGTGTGAATGTATGTGTTTTTGAGCATGTACCTGGGTTTGTGTTTACCTGCGAGTGTGTGTAAGTATACACATGTTTACATTGGCTTGAGCGGCGGGGAAAACCTGACACGATAATCACTTGTTTCCACATCGGTGCAGGTAGGTCACGTTATTGGTCCTCAGCATCTTTTCCCCTTCAGCTGGTCCCTGGCATGTCCACTTGCGGCGCGTCGTTTCCACAATTTGCTTTTGTGTCTTTTGTTCTTTACTTTCTCCTCACTCACACGTGTGTGGGTGAGCATGACGCATTGGATTTATTTTAAAAGCAAGTCCTCCTTCTGGAGACGTAAGTAGGTATAACTTAACCCCACTTCCCCACTTCCATCTCTCCCACTTCAGAAGACAGTAAAACATAGTAAGACTGAATCAGCAGTTGTATTTAGTGTGAATCAGTCGTTGCAACTGGATGATTCCATCAATTTAATTATTACTAAAATCGACTGAACAGGAAGTTTCACACGAGTACGCTGATCTTTAGTCACATTTTTTTGTTAACTTTAGAATTCCAGATAGATGATATTATTCACTGACACCCACGCCGGGCTGGTTACATATCCCCGGGGTGGATGAATTGTCTGTTTTATGAAAGATCCGGCACATTTGCTTCCTGTTGATTATTTATTAAGATCCTCCTCTAAAAGGAGTATTCGGCAAATTAATTGCCAATTATCTAGGACACGCATAAATCCAGCACTGCATAAAACAATGCAAATGTATTGCCCTCCTGGGAAGCAAATGGGAAGGCCCAGCGGATGAGTGCGATGTTTCAGCACGCCGGGCTAGCGCAGGCAATGAACGTGAGGGCGCTGTCAGCATGATCACTGCATGGGCCGCTGAGATACAGGGAGCAAGGTTTTCCATTCCTGTTCCATCCTCATGCGGATCCGACCTTTCCAGGTGCAGAGCGAATTGTGTTGCCAGGCTGTAATTCGGGATAAGGGCATAAACTCGGTAATGAGGCTGGCGTGGCCTTTGAAATTCATTCAAACCGAGGGATGGGTTATAGCCCCAAATACATTTTCAAGACCATTTGTATCCTGTGTTCCTTTCATTCTGGCCTCTTCTTTGCCCTCTGATTTCCTCCATTCACCTATTGGTGGCCTTCCCCATACACTGGAATCCTCTACCTGCCTATCTTTCTTGCCTTAAGATGCTCCTTAAAACCTACCTCTTTTTTCAAGCTTTTGGCCACTAGCCCTAATATCTTATGTGGCTCCATGTCAAATTTTGTCTGCTAATGCTCCTGTGAAGTGCCAGGGAACATTAAAGGCATCATATACTTTCATGTTTTTTGTTATATTGCTTACAGTTCACTTGATGTGGTGTTAATGAGCTCTGCACTGAAGCTTCATGATGAAGCCTGTACTTTGTGTTTCATTCTTGATGTTAATTACTACTAAGCTATTTAGATTGCATGTGGTTTTGCAAGCAATTTTAAATTATGTGTCGTACCAGCAAAAAGGAGGAAACTCTTTTAATTTAATGATGGTCTGACAGCTGGGTTTTTCCAGGTATGCTAGTTCATACAAATAAAAGGAGTATTCTAGCAAGAATCAAACTCTCCTTCATTGGGTTATAAAGCTTTCAGTATATGTCGCAATAAAATCAATCAGGATAACTACTTCCAATCTCCAAACTTCTTTCCTCTAGAACATGGGGTGTAGCAAAGGTCACCCCCACTATTTAAGAAGGGAGAGAGAGAGAAAAATCAGGGATCTACAGGCCTGTTAGCCTTACAGCACTTGTAGGAAAAGTGTTGGAATCTATTATAAAAGATGTGATAAATGGATACCTGGATACTCATGATCTGATTTGGCATAGTCCGCATGGATTTGCGAATGGGAAATCATGTTTGGCACACTTGTTGGAGATTTTTGAGGATGTTACTAACAACATTGATAAAGGAAAGTCGATGGATGTAGTACACTTGGATTTTCAGAAGGCTTTTGATAAAGTCCCCCACGGGAGGTTGATTAGCAAAATAAAAGCACATGGGATAGGAGGCAATATATTGGCATGGATTAAGGATTGGCTAACAGGCAGAAAACAAGAGAGTAGGAATAAATGGGTCATTCTCACGTTGGCAGTCTGTGACTAGTGTGGTAACACAAGGATCAGTACTTGGGCCCCAGCTGTTCACAAAATATATCAATGATTTGGGGTCAAATGTAATATTTCCAAGTTCACGATGATACAAAGCTAGGTGGGAGTATGTGTTGTGAGGAAGATGTAAAGCGGCTACAGGAGGATTTGGACAGACTTAGTGAGTGGGCAAGAACATGGCAGATGAAATGTAAGGTGGAAAAATGTGAGGTTATGCACTTTGATAGGAGGAACGGATGTGCAGAGTATTTCCTAAATGGTAATTGTTTAGAAAGTGCAGATGTACAAAGAGACCTGGGTGTCCTTGACCATAAGTCACTGAAAACTAACATGCAGGTGCAGCAGGCAATTAGGAAGCCTAATGGAATGTTAGCCTTTATCGCAAGAGGATTTGAGTACAGGAATAGTGAAGTCTTGCTTCAATTGTATAGAAGCTTGGTTAGACCGCAACTGGAGTACTATGTGCAGTTTTAGCCCCCTTACCTCAGAAAGGATATTATTGCCATAGATGGATTGCAATGATGGTTCACCAGACTAGTTCCGGGGATGGCGGGATTGTCTTATGAAGAGAGATTGGAGAAATTGGGCCTGTATTCTCTAGCGTTTCGAAGAATGAGAAGTGATCCCATTGAAACCTAGAAAATACTTAAAGGAATAGACAGGGTAGATGCAGGTAAGATGTTTCCCCTGGTTGGGGAGTCTAGAACCAGGGGACATAATTTCAAAATAAGGGGAAAGCCACGTGGGACCGAGATGAGGAGAAATTTGTTTACCCAGAGGGTTGTGAATCTTTGGAATTCTCTATCCTAGGGACATGGAAACTCAGTCATTGAGTATGTTTAAGGTAGAGATTGATAGATTTCTCATTAACAATAACGTAAAGAGTTATGGGATAGTTTGGGTAAAAGGCATCAAAGTGTTCGATCAGCCATGATCGTATTGAATGGCAGAGCAGGCTCAACGAGCTAAATGGCCTTCTCCTGTTCCTATGTCTGCCAGATCATACCCCTTTCTCCTGCAAATTCCTGTTTGAATTCTGTTAAATCATGATTCTGCCCTTTCCATGCTACTGAAACAGACCTAGCTAAATTCTTGAATGACATTCTATGTAGTTGTGACCATGGTGCATTATCCCGATCTCCTTATCCCTCAACTGCTCTGTGACCCTGTGGTCAATTCCACCCTTTTCCTTTAACACCTCTTCCCTTGGTCAGCCTACTGGGGCTACTCTTGCTTGTAAGGTTATCTATCCGGCCAGAGCATGATAATTATGGCTTCTCATCTCATGCTCAAACTATCAACTCCTAAGACCCAGAAGTCTATACTTGGTCCCTTCTTCTTCCTCATCTGCATGCTATTCCATTGTGACATCAGTTGAAGATATGGCATTAGTCCTCACCAGCAACTCTAACTCCTCCATTCCAGCCTTAAGCTGAATTGATGTCCTGATTGATCCCAAGCTGAGCTTCTAATCTCACAACCTTTTCATCATAAGGACAGAGGGACCTCCACATCTGTAACAATGCCTGCCATTGGCCCTACTTCAGCCTTCCCAGAGCTGAAATCCTCATGGATGCCTTTGGCAAACTTGATTACTCCAGTGTTGTCCTGGCCAGCCAAGCATCCTCCATCATCTTTAAGCCAAACCATCTAAAATTCTGCTGCTTGTATCAGATAATCCCCCATGTCCAGCTTGTCCTTCTCCTTGTCTTTACAAATGTACATTTGCTCCTGGTCTCCAATGCTTCAAAATTAAAATTTTAATCCTTATATTTAAACCACACCCTGGCTTTGTAACCTCATCCAGCCCTGCAATCCCTCCTCACCTGACTCTCCATTTCCTTGACTCCTGCCTCATGTGTACCCTACTCTTTTTGCCCCAGCATTAGTGCCTGTGCCTTTAGGCACTTGGAGCCCGTACTCTGAAATCTTTTCCCTAATCCCCTTTGCCTCTGCTCTTTAAGAACCTTCCTAAAACCCACCTAAGAGTACCTAGATCTGCACCTAAAGTGCTGGAAGCTGCAGGGCTATGGGCCAGGTGCAGGAAGGTGGGATTAAAAAGGGCACTGGGCTGGCATGGACAAGATGGGCCGAATGGCCTCCTTCTGTGCTGTAACTTTTCTATGGTTCTATGGTTCTAATGTGACCATATTTTTGGGCATCTTTTCCTAATCGTTCCTTTGGCTTAGCATCTGTTTTTCCTTAAACCTCTCTGTGAAAAACCTTGAAATGTTTTTCTATGTGAAATGCGATTACATAACTGCAGATCATTGTTCGTTGTTGTTACATTCAATTTATGTGTATAAAAAATGGAATCGAGACAAATGGAGTGGAAATTCTCACTGACCTGCAAAGGAGAATGAATAAGACAATAAGTGTAAGTGTGGGCCGGTTCCATGTTTTTTTTAGCTGAAATGACTCACAATATAATATGCTAAGTAAACAGTGGAAGATGGAGAAGGGAAGCGAGATGAGAGTGTAAAAATTGAAATCAGTTATTAAACCATTTTACTGCAAAATTGGGCCAGAGTATGCAGTGGTTGCTAGAATTAAACAAAATTGGATTCATAGTTACCTGCTCTATTCTGCCTGAAACTGAAAGGGCAGGGAAAGCTTATCGAAAATCAGCAGAGCAGTTGACAGGGAATTGAAGCGAAATGTGTATAAAGGAAAATGAAAAGATCTACTTCACTGTTAATATGAAATAGAATTATCCAAAAGCAGTGTCAAGTCAGGGGTTCCATAACAGACATCAGCATGTAATCAAGTGAAGTCCACTGCATACTCAGATCTTTATAGCATAGGAAGTCCATGGTACATTTAACATTCTGTTAAAGTTAGCTAAATTTATTGAATGTTAGACCATTTGTTAGCTGTGTTTAGTGAGTTCAGGAGACAGGGAGGGGAGGTGGAAAGATTTTGCTGGTCACTATGTGATAGCAAAATTATAAACACATTTGGTAATGCATTTATGATGTTGCTGCACATAGGCAAATAACTCTTTTCCCATGTTTTTACGTTAGCTCAGCTGGATCAAATCTCTCTTTGTCACACCGAAAGTTCCAAATTCGAGGAATTAGTCCAATCGAGCTGAACCAATGCAAAGTCCTAGTCGCTAAATGGAAGATTGCACTCCACTCACAAATTCAATGCACCCAGAAGATCAGCTACAATGCAGTTCAACAACTTCTTCCCTACAATACTTGCTTTCACCTTTTGCAATACTCATTCTGCCAACTCACATGATTTGCTTATTGCTTGGTGGGGAATGAGCTGAAGATGTTATAACTTTAAATATGTAAGAAAAAACCATGACTGTGTACATGTGTGTTGTTTATATTCGGGAAACATGATTCACTTTGGGTGTTTGCTTTTCTAAACATCTGTGTTCTGCCTGCAAGAGTGATCCTGATCCCCTTGTGGAATGACACTATATCTTTCTCTTCTCGTCCCATTATAATCCTTTGTATTTGGCTTTCTGTACTATTACAATCTAACTCAACACGGGACCCACAGCTTACCATCACGTTAGCCCACTGGAGCCCCCTATTCAATTGAATCAGGCTATGCAGAACTCCAGTATACTTCCTGATGCCAAGCTTAGCTACCACCCCCACATCTGCTCTGTTACCAATATAGCATTTTCCATCTCTACGTCATTGACTGTTTCCATCACCGTCAAAAGCTTAATCCTTCTCTTATCACTTCAGATCTCAACCTCTCTGACACTCCCCTAGCCTCCTTTCCAGCTCAACCTAAGTTAAGACTAATTTGAAATGCCAGCATCTTCCCTTCCCAGTATCTTCACACTCTCCAAGCTCCTTTGGCTCTCATTCATGTTCTAACAAGTTGTGATCAAGATTCTTGTTCTCACTTTAAATTGCTCCCTGGCTTTGCTCCATTCTATTCTAATTATCTCATAACTTAGGCTAGAATCTCAGCACTATAAACGAGGGAGTGTCACGTAGTCAAGTTTTCAGATGGGATGTCTAACCTGATCTAGTGGATGTAAAAAGCCCATGATGGCCCTATGTGTAGAAGAGCAGAAGCATTCTTTCTGTGTCCTAGTCAATAAATATCCCTCAATTAGCATCTCCAAAACAAGATTAACAGGTTGTTTATCACATTGTTGACTGTGGAACTAACGTTATGTGACAGCCCCATTGTGCTGAACTCTCTTTTAATGGCTATCACAACAACAGCCGATCGCACAGATTTTTAAGCATCTGAACCTAAAACAATAGTTCAAAACAACATCTGCATTGCACTTTCACACGAAATAGGCATAGCAACATGACAAGTATTAACATCCTTGCCTGCTGGCCAAACATTTGGCAGCAGCAGAGCCCCCAGTTCTGTTTTTATTCCTTGATTTTCAGCATGTCTCTGTCTAATCTCAAGGTAAATATTGCCTGATTCCGAACTCCACGTAAAAGTATCGTGGAATGAAAGTTACTCAGTGACGGTAATGAACCAGTCTCTAAAATAAATTTCATGAAAAGGTATTAGAATAAGTAACCAAAAAGGCTAATTGCATGTTGGTGGTTATCTGAAGGGACGTTAAAATATAAAAGGAAGGAAGTGATCCCACAGTTGTACTGAACCTAGGTTAAACACATCTGGAGAACTGGGTTCAGCTTTTGGGTTAATCTCAAGAAGGATATATTGGCCTTGGAGGGGAAACAATGCAGATTCACCAGAATGTTACCAGGGTTTAAAGGGTTAAATTATGAAGACAGGTTGCATAAACTTAACTTGTTGGGGAGTGATCTAATTGTGGTTTTTAAGTCCTTACAAGAGGAGTCTGTATAAGATCCATGGAAACAAATGATATTTCCCCAACAGGAAGAGCACACCATCACAAATAAATCAGTAGAAATCTAAAGGATACTCTCCTCCCTCACTTAGAAGAAAGCTGACTAGGAATCCCTCTAGCCTAGCCAATTACTGCTGACAAGAAAGTCAGACCTGGCACTCAACCTTCCTCCACTTGCAAAGAAAGTTGTGTCAACCAGTTGCCCTGTCCTTCCAACCCATCCACAGAATAATTTTCTCCGTCCCCCTGTCAACTCCCCCACTGAACATAAAAATCATCCCTATGAGAGGGCAGGAAAGCCCATTCCTATCCTTTGCTAAGAAATCCCCCCCACCCACCTTGCTAATTTTCCCTGCTTTTGCTCAGAGATCCCCATCTCCCTCCTATTTTGCCCACTCCTTCAGACATGCACCTCTTTCTTCTTCCCTGCTCCACCATCTTCCCCTCTTCCACATCCCCTTTCCTCTCCTATCCTCCGTCTTTCCCCTCTCTTCTGTCCCTTGCCTGCCTCCAGCTGTTCCACCATGCTCTTCTATTGGTAGAACTTTCCTGATATAATATTGTATATATTAACTATTGGATGCTCAAGACCAGTTAGTGCTAGCCATAAGGTTTTAAAAATTCTTTCATGGCATCTGGGCATTGCTGGCAAGACCAGCATTTGTTGCCTTGCCTTATTGCAGAAGGCAGGTAAGAGTCAACTACACTGAACACAATAAATAGGAGCAGAAGTAGACCATATGGCTTGTTGAGCCTGCTCTACTACTTAACGCGATCATGGCTGATCTTGGGCTACAGTCCCATTTTCCCACTCGCTCTCCACATCCCTCAATTCCCCGAGAGACCAAAAACCTGTCTATCCCAGCCTTAAATATATCCAAACGATGGAGCATCCATAACCCTCTGGGGTGGAGAATTCCAAAGGTTCACAACCCTTTGAGTGAAGTAATTTCTCCTCATCTCAATCCTAAATGATTGGTCCCTTACCCTGAGACTGTGTCCCCATGTTTCAGATTCCCCAGCAAGCAGAAACAATCTCTCAGCGTCCACCCTATCAGACCCCTTCGGAATTTTGTAGGTTTCAATGAGATTGCCTCTCATTCTTCTAAAGGCCAGAGAATATAAGCCCAATTTACTCAGCTTCTCAACATAAGACTCATCCCAGGGACGAATTTCATGAACCTTCGCTGTACGACCTCCAATGCAAGTATATCCTTTCTTATATGTAGAGACAGTACTGCAGATGCTGTCTCACCAAAATCCTGTCCAACAATAACAAGACTTCTTTATTCTTGGATTCTAATCACCTTGCAATAAAGGCCAACTTGCCATTTGCCTTCCTAATTGCTTGCTGCACTTGCATGCTAACTTTTTGCATTCCTTGGCACACCCAGATTTCTTTGGTCATCAACACTTACAAGTTTCACATCTTTTAAAAAAATATTTCTGCTTTTCTTACAACCGAAGAGAATAAATTCACACTTCCCTACATTATACTCCATCTTCCATCTTGTTATCCACTCACTTAACCTGTCTGTATCTCTTTGCAGCCTCTGTGTCCTCCCCACAGCTAAACTTTCCACCTAGCTTGGTATCATCAGCAAACTTTGATACATTACTTTCTGTTTCTTCATCTAAGTCATTAATATAGATTCTAAATAGCTGAGGTCCCAGCACTGATCCTTGTAGCACTCCACTATTCATTGCCTGCCAACTTGACAAAGTCCCATTTATGCCCACTCTGCTTTCTATCTGCTAACCAATTCTCTGTCCATGCTAATATATTACTCTCAACTCCATGAGCCCTTATCTTGCCTATTAACCTTTTGCATGGAACTTGATTGAATGCCTTTTCGATATCCAAGTATACCACTTTATCTACCATACTAGTTACATACTCAAAAGACTCCAGTCAACAGGAGTTCCCTTCAGTAAAACAATGTTGACTTGTCCCAATCATACTAGCTTTTCTAAATGCATTGTTAAGAGTTCCTTAATAATAAATTCCAGCATCTCTCAGCAACTGGTGTCAGGCTAACACCTTTAGTGCACTGGTTTCTCTCTCCCTCCTTTCTTGAAAAGTGGCATAACATTTGCCGACTTCCAATCTAATGGGACTGTTCCTGAATCAATGGAATTTTGGAAAATCATAGCTAGCACATCCACTATCTCTGTTAGAACCCTAGGGTGTAGGCCATCAGGTCCTGGGTATTTGTCAGATTTTAGTCCTTTAAGTTTCTCCAATGCTTTTTCTCCACTGATATTAATTTCCATAATTTCCTCACTTTTTAGCCCTTGGGTTACTATGGTATGAAACTTGTGTCTTCCACTGTAAGACAGACAAAATATTTGTTCAATGCTTCTGCCATTTCCACATTCCCCATGATAAGTATTTCTGTCTCTCCTTCTACAGGACCTACGTTTACTTCAGCTATTGTCTTCCTTTTTATATACGTATAGAAGCTCTTACAATTTGTTTTTATATTTCTGGCTAGTTTGCTCTCATTCTATTTTTCCTCTTTTTTTATTAACATTTTGCTGGTTTCTAAAACAGTCCCCATCCTCAGATTTGCTGCTGTTTTTTGCAACATTATAATCCTGCAGTGGGTTTAGAGTCATATGTAGATCAGCCAAGGTAAGGGTGGTAGATTTCCTTCCCTAAAGGAGATTAGTGAGCTAGACAGATTTTTACAACAATTGATGATAGTTTCATGGTCACCATTACTGAGACTGGGAGGAATTTTATGACTCCTCCCACCAAAGTCAATGGGCTTTTGAATGGTTCAGCACATTTTACAGACCCACTCCTACAGCAGGTATTTTAATATTCCAGATTTATTCATTAAATTTAAATTCCACCAGCTGCATGATTTGAACTCATATCCCTGGGGCACTAGCCTGGGTAACTCGTTATTAGGCTAGTGACATTACCACTACACCACCATCTCCCCGAAAGCTTGTGTTTATAGGTTTTGTTTAACTGCGAATACCTCCTGTACTGAAGTGTAATTAACTTATGTATGCATTGAAAACAAATCATCTCACCTGTTGGGATCATACTGATCAATCATAGTGATCACAGTGTCGGTATATTTATGCATGGCATTTTTGGCGGTAGATATATACTCAGTAATGTATATAATCTGTACAAGTATGTGATTGCAGGAGTTCTTTTTGGTGCAAAAGACTCCTTGTAGTCGACTGCTATTTAAGTACTAAATAAGCTCTTGTTACAGAAAGGATTGTTACATGCTTGCACTGGCCTTAGCTGGCGATAACTTGCATTACTTACCATGAGCCAAATCTTTTTCTTCTTAAAATGATAAATGAAGGCGATTACAGAACTATGGGTTTTCTGTGTGAACATTGTAGCATCTGCAACACTGGTTGAAGCCAGGCAATACCTGGTTTATAGTGTCCAGGCTCCAACTTGCCGGTTCAGACTTCTGTGCATGTGTGGTGACAATGCTCCCATCCTCATCATTAATGTGTTAATGTTTAGAGAGCACAGTTACATATTCTCCCCTCTCTGAACATTTAAAATCAGCTCCAAGTATGTTTAAACAAAATGTTCAGGAGTTGGTTTAACACATGTAGTCAGTCCCAAGAGGCTCCCTGGTAAATTTTTAGATCAAGATTGACACCATAGCAGGAAATCAGCCTTTGGCCATTGGTAGCACTTTTGCCTTTGATTGTGGGTTCTGGACCCACTCCAGAGACTTGAGCAATAGTGCTGTACTGTACTGAAGAAATGCTACATTGTTAAAGGTGTTGCTTTTTTTTTGGAGTGTCGTTAAACCTCTCAGGTAGATGTAACAGATTCCATGCCCTGACTTTTAATCAGAGCAGGGGAATTATCCCTGGCGTCCTAGTCAATATTTGTCCCTCGATCAACATCACTAGAACATATGATCTAGTCACTACCACATTGCTATTTGTGGGATCTTGCTGTGTGCAAATTGACTACCACGCCTCCTTACATTACAACCGTGACCACATTTCAAAAGTACTTTGGAATGTTGAAGTTGTCCGAGGTGCTATATAAACGCACATTCACAATGGACTTGTAAACCACACTGTGTCAAACTGAAGCATTGTTAGACAGCTTCCTCTAGAGGCTCTCCTATTGCTTCTCTTGGGAATCGAGAGAGACCCTGACATAGCAAAGTTGAAAGTTGCAGTATAATTGCACCCATACAATCCTAGGGCATAGAAAAAGCGACCTGGCAGAGATCTAGGTTAATAAATTAGATTATCCTGATATCTACTGGCTAATGCACATTGGGAATGTTTCCATTATTTTTGTTCACAATTTAATTGCAATTTCTGTTTCAGGCTGTAACTACAATTTTGAAACTTTGAATATTTTCTTTATTCTCCAGAAGAATATTTGGTCATAACGAAGGCAATCTTCCAGAGATATGAAAGGTGCTTCTCATTAAATAACACATTGAGTTGTTTATGGCATCTTGCGCTGAGTTAATAATGGGTGGCCCAGCTAAAATTATTAGCTTCTTAGCTTCTGCTGCTCTCAAACGTTTTCTGCAGTGAATTTCTTCAGATTATGAGTTAATGTCGCTCACCTACAGGCGTGTGTGTGGAGGAGGTGGGGGTTGCGTCCCGATCTGTCAATCAAATAGCACTGAGCCAATTGAGCGCTTTGTGTCGCCTCCAGGAGGCGGCGGCAAGAGTTTTGAGTCCAGCCTGAGAAAGGGATGTGAGTCTGTAGACTGAGAACTGATCGCATTCAGGACGGGCTCATCATCCCACTGCTGAAACTCCAAAACCCGAGTCTTACCCTAGCACCAAAATGGCTCGGTGCAATGCACTGGCTGCCCGTGTAGCTCTCGTTCTGTGGATTACAGCCGGATGGAGCTGGGCTGGTCGCAAGCAGGAGGAGTCGCTCGGCACCGACAGTGTTTCCAAAGCCAGATGCACATCCCGTTGCCTGAGTCTGCACATCACTCGGCTTTCAGCTTTGTTCAAGAACTTTCAGGTAGATGACTGATCATTCCTTGCACACAGTCACAATGTAAAAGACTTGCCTTAGCTGCCAGGCTATTGTCTTGGCCCCGAGGCTTTCTACATATCATGAAGTTCTCATTATCATGAATGATGTAGAAGTCCGTGGTGAGAGAATACTCAGTCTATCAGGTGCTGAAGACGGGTCCAGGTATGCTTGGAAGTGCCCTTAACGCTGTTTGCCAAAGTGCCGCCAATGAAAGGTTGTGATCCCTGCCACTTCCGTTCGCCGGTCAGTTTATAAGAGTTTTTACAGAACCGAATGGATGTGCAGATGAAACTTGCCTGGTTCACTCCTAAACCGAAATCACTGCTTTACGCGTGTGAGAATTGCTTTACAACGCTTTATTTTTGAAAAAGGGGGAGAAACTGATGCTTGGTTCTACTTTGTAAGGTGTATTTTTTTTCGTTAAATAACTCGTGTTAGGAACTGGTGGGATTTGTACAGATGGAGTTAGTTCGCGTCATTTATGTCAAACCAGATGAATTGACACGATGTGTGGGGAGGTGCAGTTACTTCATTTTTTGGGGGGTAAATTTTGGAGTTCAGTCGGGCACATGGTCTAACATGTTGATGCATGTACTCCTGGAGGGAGTGCTAGGATTTTTTTAAACCAAATTTGCAGAAATCTTTCTTTAGTAGGAAATAGTTTACAATCATTTTTAACACAAAAATCCCGAGGAATGACACCTCAATTTTCAAATGCCTTATACTCTGCAGAGATATTACTATTTCCACGGTCCAGTTCGGGCTGGATTCATTCGTTTAAAAGAAAGATTGAAATTTCACATGGTTTCCATGTATTGTGCAACCGGATTTAAGTTCAATATCGGGGCTTGTTTAATATTCTATAGCTCTCGATGCAGGGACACTTGGTTGCATGAAGTGTAGCACATGGTTGTTAACGTTACATGTTTCAGCAGCAGAATTATCAGTTTGCCCTCCTTATAATTGTGTTTTGTTTTACATTAAAAACTAAAGAGTAACACAGTCGGGAGATTGGGGGAGGGGGGGGGTGGGAAGAGGAAGGTCCGATTTCTAAATGATGCCGACCCCACTGGAGTTAAGATTTTTAACCTGCAGCTGTACTTTTAACCTGCGGAGCTGTTCTTCCACACTTCGCAGGGGCATGCGGATTATTTGAGCACCTCAACAATAACACTGGGGGATAACACAAACACATGTTGCCAAAAACACTCAGCAGATCAGGCAGCATCTGTGGGAGGGGAGAGAAACAGAGTCTCTTTATAAATTAGGAGGTAACCTTGGCGAAATCTCACCCTTTAAAGAGAACCTGTTGGTGTTCATATTTCCTTGTTATTTTTCCAAATAAAAACCTCATTTGGACTTTTAACGTTCGTGATCCCTGTTCTAAACAGAAACTTCTGTTGCAGTAGTTTTGGCGCTTCGTATGATCGTGTAATGCGGTAAAAACTTCAAAGAGTCCAGACTTAGTTTGCAAAAATGAGAAAGGCTTCAGCAGAATGAATCTTTGTCGCGCCATAACTCGATCGATGCAAATAGTTGTAGCTGGATGGAGAATTCTCTGAATTGTCTCCACTCACATCACGGCCATTGGAAAATCACTGTCTCAGTCCAACATCCTGTTCTCCCATGCCGTGTAAAATCCATCCATCGAAATCTTGGGACTTTAATGAAACGGGCGCCGAGAATCTCCGGCAGGACGCGCCCTGTGGGACCTCGGTCTTATTCTGTTCTGATGAAGCGAGCATGCTTTGCATTACAACCGCCAACCCCCTCAAAATGATATTCTGTGGAATGCAGAATATTACCAAGCACAATGGGCGAAGGCACGGAGCCGTTATACACGTGGCTCTGTTTATAGTTTACACCAGGCAAGAACTGAAGGGAACGCCTGGTCGGCTCAGTGTCTCTTTCTGCCCCTCCGCTGACGTGCGGTACTAATGACCTTTTACTACCTTTAAGGGGACTATCGATTAATCCTTAGAAAGCAGTGTTACTGATGTGCGTTGAAGGGCAGAGAGATGTAAGACATGCCCAAAGCAGAGAATGATACAGCACAGGGAGAGGCCAGAAATACAAACAGAAAATGCAGGAAAAACTCAGCAAGCCTGGCAGCGTCCGTGGAGAGAGAAACAGAGTTAACGTTTCGAGTCCAATATGACTCTCCTTTGGAACTGAAGAGTCAGACTCGAACCGTTGACTCCGTCTCCCTCTCTCCACAGATGCTGCCAGACCCGCTGAGTTTTCTTCCTTCCCCCTCCAAACAAACTTTCTGTTTTTATTTCAGATCCCCAGCATCTGCAGCATTTTGCTTTTATGACCTGGGAGGCCACTCGGCCCATTGCGTCTGTAACAGAGCTGCGCAATAAGCCCCACTCTTAAATAATCCTACCCCCCGGTATTTGGTAATACGGGACACTTGTGCTGAAATGGTTGGAAATATTGCTATTTGAGTTGCCTGAGCAAGGAGGAAAAGTGAACCTAGAGCCCTGCAGGCCTCTGCCTGAGGGAACAGAGGAAACCCTGGGCCTGTTGAGAAGAAGGTGGAATTTTTCTGGCACTTTAGCTCTGACTTGACCAAAGGCCGGCTGCAGTTCTGTCTGGTAAAGCCACTGATCCGCCTGTTAACAGGCTCATGACCAGTAAAGGTTAAGTTCACGAATGAGCTGAACAAATATGGAGAGGCAGTGTCGACAACATATCACTGATCGCAGACTCGCAGAAAATTCCTGACTTCAGACAACCTTAAGTGCTCCGTTTTCAGAACATCAAACGCCTTGTAGGCTTTATTGACTCTAGGCGGCCCTTGTGGCTATTTAAGCTCCATTACAACCGTGGATTGATCCCCAGCCCTCAGCCAAATGCAGCCTCCAGCGAGCGGGTCAGCATATTTGCGCAGGGATTAGTGCTGCGGGTTCCTCGGTGGCTTTCCTGTTTGCTGTCAGAAGTTGGTTCACAGCCTCCGTCTCTGTCACTGAGACCCAACACTTGGATCTCCGCCTGGCACCTCCTCCCCACACCATCGTGCATCCCTGTTCCCACCGCACAGGCATTTTCATTCACCCTCCCGCAGCCCCCCTTTCCCAACTCTTCCATTCGTGGCTGCCCCCCATAATCCCCGAAACCTCCTTCCAATGTTTCCTGAGTAGTTGGTACATGTTGCCCATTCTGCGTTTTCAAATTCTCATTTTGAAACCTAAAACAAGAGACTGAAAGATAATTCATGGTCGATGTAATTTTATTTGCAGACGCAACTCTTCATCCAAACAGATAACACAGGCACCTATTTCTGGCTCACTTTTCTGCATTGAACTTGTGAAAGAGTCCCTGTAGTAATGTGCAGGGATGACTATTACCGGGAGAGCTTAGTGGCTATTATGATCATTATTGGGCCAAGGCAAGGACAAAATGTGACATCCTCTAAAAGTTGAGACACCCTCTAGAGTTAATTTGACCATTGCTCAGGCAATGGGACAGATGGTAATGTTTGGTACCGGATTGGAGAGATAAGTATTCAGTACACAATGGTTAATGAGCACAATTTTATATAGAGTGGACACCATGCTCACATTCTGTCATATTTCAACCCCTATATATTCAATACCCACTTAAAGGATTAGAAAAAAATTAGTGCTTTGTGCTGTGCAGCACTGGGTGGACCCGTCCTGCAGTGGTATAATGTAGTTATTTTCAGCGTTGTTCCCGTAGAGGGAGCTAGACTGTGATTCTAATGTTCTACTACCTTTCTTAAAAGATACACCAACCGTTGGCTACAGGATTCATTAACGATTTTCTAGGAAAATTCCTGAGTGACATACACCATACAACATGTGCGAATCACTGCCTTATCACTGAGAGTCATTGCTCTTAATAAAAAATAACTATAGGTTTGGTGGGAACGTCACAGTTACGTCACTGGTAGACAACATTGGTCAGAGTTTTAAGTCATCTTAGCTATTTGTTTCAATTGAAGTTATATGTGAATAATAAAGCTGATCTCCAAACAATATTATTTTGATTCAAAATCCTAAGTGTACCTATCATAGTAATCAATCTGACCTCATATCACAGTGTTAGGTCTTTATTAAAAACACCTTCCCCTTTAGTTTTCTCAACCTCTCCTAAGGCTATGACATAACTCTACGAATATTCACTGATACCCTAACCATATGGCTGTTCGTTATATTTGAGCTGTGAACAGTAGATAGCAGTCTGATATCTTGTAAGTCATTTGACTGTGAAGAACACCTCAACATGTTCCTGTTTTCACTCAATGAGCCACTGGACAGTGGTCAGAGGGGAAACCCTTTCTTGTCATTGCCAGCAGTACCTCAGTGGTAACACTCTCAGCTCTCAATCAGAAGGCTGTGGGTTCAAGTTCCACTTCAGAGACTCGAGCAAGCAATGATATTCCAGTGCAGTTTGAGGGGTACTGCACTGTTGGGAGTGCTTTCTTTTGGATGAGTCATTAAGCAGGGTGGATGGAAAAGAGCCCATGGCACTATTTTGAAGAATTTTCCCATTGCATTCGTGGCTAGTATCTTGGCTAATATTTATACCACAACCAACATCAGTAAATGTTATCTGGTTATTCTCTCATTGCTGTTTGTGGGACCTTGCTGTGTGCCATTTGGCTGCCATGTTTTCTACATTACAACAGTGATTATCAATGTTCCCCCAAAGCTGTGTGAGTGTGTGGCTGTGCAGCTGTTGTGAAAGTACTGTGCAGGTCGCTTGCAAGCCACCCCTTTTAAGATATGTGTGTGGCTGTATATAAATAAAATAAAGGCACTGTGCATTGAAATAATCAGGCAACAAAGAAAATTTCGAGGGTTCATTGATGGTTACACTTCAGAAGTATGTAATTGGCTGTAAAATGCTTTGGGGTGCCCTAAGTCAAGAAAGATGCTATATAAATGCATCTTTTTTGTTTGGAAGGATTGAGGTCAAGTGAAGAACCCATAATAGCTAACTCCACATAGGCTGAACACCAAGTCGGGGATCTTTGCAGTCTTTTGGTCTTTGTTCTAAACATATCTGTTCCTTTACCAGCGGAATAATTGGTGTATCCAAGGCTTTTCTCTGCCTTCAGTCTATGCTTCACTGAAAGCATAATAATGCCACTTATTTTAATAACTGCTATAATATGATAAAATATTTATCATTCTAAATAAATGTTGAGAATTGCTGATGTACAATGTTCTTTACTTTTGAGTGTTCAGCTGTTGCACACAGTTGCATGCATGTTGTAGTGAACCACTGTGGTATCATTTGTGTTGTAGCAATGTGCTGCATAACTAACAAACATATAAACTATGACCACTGTGGGAGGGCAGGCCTCTTTATAATAAAGCTGTGAACTGAACAGCTTGTGCTAATTTATGGTGAAGTTTTCACAAATTACATTTATTTGTGTAGCTGGTAACATATAGAAAGAATCATGTGGATATGAATAATTCATTTTTTAAATTAACTTTTGAAAAAACACAATAATCACATGTAATAATTAGAGCTATAACCACTCTGGAGAGTGATATTGATTTACTCATGAAAAATGAGCCACACAATAGATTTCCCCATGTGTGCAGTGTCAGTGAGTTATAGGATCTATTATTCATAAACAAAAAGTCAATATCACACTTGCAATGACCTGTTGTCCTCCAATTTATCATAGGTTGTAGGGGGCTTTTCTTCTAATTACAAATCCCCCATAATGATCATTGAAACTACTCACCTCTGTTTTGAGAATCAAGCCTTTTGATTTCCATGTACTGAACCTCAAGGGATTAGCTAGTTAGTTTACATCTTGGAGAGAGGCATGATACTTTAACTCTGCGTCTTTTAACGGACGTTTTTCAAATATCTTCTGAATCGCATTTGTGTGATTTTAAACATTTAGGTAAGATGTCATTTAGAATAATTTAATTTTCAACTCATCATAAATTGCTTTGTTGGTAAAGACTACTCAAACCCAGCAATGGTGGTATAAAAACAGAAAATGCTGGAAAAACTCAGCAGGTCTGGCAGCATCTGTGGAGAGAGAAACAGTGTTAACGTTTTGATTCTGTATGACTCTTCTTCAGTCGAGTCATAACAGAATCAGAACATTAACTCTGTTTCTCTCTCCACAGATGCTGCCAGGCCTGCTGAGTTTTTCCAGCATTTTCTGCTTTTATGTCAGATTTCCAGCATCCACAGTATTTTTATTTTATCCCTGCAATGGTGGTGTTCCATTTGAACTTTTGGTTTTTCCATGGAATGCAAACAGCAAGTTAAGCAATTATATTGCTATATAAATATTCATATTAAGCAAATATTACATTGTCGTATTGATGAACTGCTTTCCTAAGTTATGATATGTTAATGGTTTATTATTATTGAGAAATAGAGGTAGATTTTTCATGAAAACTAGTACTGAATGATGCTTGTTTTATTGCTTATATGGAGAAATGCTGCTTATTATTCCAATTTTGTTGCTGTTGGAAAGAAGTGAATACTTTTCTCAATTGTAGGTAAACACTTTTCTCTGCATTTCTCCCTTGTACCTTTCTTCGCTTTATCTTTTTCTCTTTCTCTCTTTTCTGACTCCACCTTGTTTCTTCACCATCTTTCTTGCTCCCTCCATATTCTTCCATTTTTTTTTAATGTTTGCTTCATTTCTTTTTCTTACTGTCTTTTTCAGAACCACAGTTTAATGTGGGCGTTGCCGTCATTACTTTACCTTTCGCTGATGTGCTTGCTGTTGCTATGAGAGACATCCTGTCCTGTTCCTGATCTTGTACCTGCCAAAGCAGCCTTGGGAATGATACTGGCCTTTTATTGTGCTAACCAAAGTTTTAAGACAACAGCAATTGGAGACTGCAGTCCTTAGATCAGTGTGCTGCTTTCCAGTAGGAACTCATAAGTGGTAAAGCGGTGTGGAAGGTGTTTTCCTTCCTATCGCTACTGAAAATGAGTGTGATGCAGTGCTTCCTAATTACCATGGTCTGCTAAAGGTTCTTGAATAATGATTACTTCATAAAATGTGCAGTGCATCCCTGTTCCATGAGTGATTCAGAATGCTTAAACTATTTTTGTTTAAAGGTGGGATTGCAGTTGAAACAGGAAACTTTGTCATCAGTGCGTGATGCTTGAGGTTGCCATGCAAGCAGTTGTACCCACGCTTGTGTACTTTAAATAGTAGATTTGGTGGTGTAATGTGAGCATCTCCAAGATTGTTCACATTGTATGACAAAAGTCTCACTGCAGTAAAAACAACACTGCTGAATCATATCTGAGAATCTTTATATCTGAGATATGCTTCCAAGTAATGGAATCTGGGAGCTAATTTGTGAATGAGTGCTACAGAAACATTCAAAGCACATAGGGATGAAAAAATGTCTGATGATTGATAAATGGCTACTTAAATGAGATTATTCCTAATTAAATTATGTCCATTTATGTTGCTCTTTCTGTAATATTATGTACCAAGGGTATTCTTGTCAGTGGGTTAATATTGAAACATAAATTGCAAGCACTAGGAGAATTGAACTGACAATTGAAGGGTCATGAGGACTCGAAACGTCAACTCTTTTCTTCTCCGCTGATGCTGTCAGACCTGCTGACTTTTTCCAGGTAATTCTGTTTTTGTTTTGGATTTCCAGCATCCGCAGTTTTTATTTTTTATTTTTTAACTCTTAGATCTACTGGATTAACAGGGTAATCGGAAAATTTTAAGCAGCTTGCACTAACTTGTTTCCTAAATTTTCCTTTTTATTGCCATTGTTTATGCTCCTGAATGCTCTTTCTCCTCTACATTCTTATTGTGCTGAGGTCAAGATCTCCACAATATCTGTCAACGGGCTCATTCTTTTTCAACACCTTAGCACTGTGGCCTTTCTTGCCTTCCTTTGGTCCAAATAATTGACTGGCATCGAAAACTCAAACTTGGTGCAACATAAATTCTACATCTTGATTCACTTCAGGCTTCGCTCTTTCTCCTTGGTGGTTTCTAGGACAGTGGCCCTTCATCCTTTAATTAGGTTTCTAAATAAAACATTGACAAACCTATTTTTTATAGTTGACACCTTATTGTAGTTATTTTAATGAATGAATGAACTTCTTTTCCTAGTTCTTTCAGCTTATAATGTGCATAAATGTAAACTTTGTGTGCTCCCTGTTGCATGCTGTTCCCTTAAAATTAATGATCTGTTTTGATGACCCATCTGTGCAAGTGTAAAGAAGAAAGTGTGAACGAGTCATTTGGCAGCAGCAGATTGGATTTCTGCTTTTAGATATGTTTGCAACACTTTTTCTCCTTGTTTGGCTGCTCAATGCCATTATTCTCCTTCATCTCAGGTATGTTATGGTTCTTCAGGAAAGAAGGGAAGGCGATGCCTTCTGTTGCATTCCAAATCCTGTGGGAAGCCTACATCTGGGTGTCCATTGTGCCTCGTTCCACTCTTTGAAAGCAGCATGAAACCAATAGGCTAGCTTGTAGTCAGCTGCACAAATACATGAGCCCTCTCAGCACCAAATGAGGTCCTGATGGGTAGCCTGGCCTGTGCAGAGATGGAGTATGTCCTGAAACATGCACAAAATTTGTTGAATGTGTTTCTATCACTCACTAGCTGGCAAGTGACCATTTACCTACGGACAAAAATAAAAGCTTCTTTCAAATTGCGGTGCAATAAACATAACAGATGAAAGTGTGTGTGTTTATATATATCTATGTATAATAAGGAATATAACAATGTTGCCTCTGATTGTTATTTTAAGTAATTATAAACAAATCCTTACCATGGCATTAAATCTTGTTTAAACAAAGTAAATTTGCTCATTGTTGGCCAACTTTGTTAATTATGATATGACTTGCATGGGTTCTTAGGACAGACCTCCTCTCTTATGCTATTTTAGGATTTGCAAGGATTATGAGAGGATTCAAAAAGTAAAAGAAATTTGTCTTTTTTCATCAAGAAAGAGTTAATTTGTGACCCCTCCCCCAAGCATCATGGAATGTCTATGCCCATGGAATAGCACCATCTGTCCCTATGTTTTGCTGCATGAGAGTGTCTAATTAGTGACAATTTATAATTTGTTCTTTAAAGCAATGTTCATAGGTAACAGAATTGAGAGTTCCAAAATTAATTTCATTTATCAGCCTTAGGATTCACCAGAAAGAAAAGGTGTCTGTCCTATTTGTTGGGTTACATACTAACATACGAATTATGAGCAGGAGTAGGCCACTCAGCCCCTTGAGCCTGCTCTGCTATTCAGTAAGACCATGGCTGCTGATCTGACTATAACCTCCAGTTCACATTCCTGCCTATCGCCGATAAACCTTCATCCCTTTGTTTGTCAAGAATTTATATTCAAAGACTCTGCTTCCACTGCCTTTGAGGAAGAGAGTTCCAAAGACTCATAACCCTCTGAGAGAAAAGATTTCTCCTCATTTCTGTCTTAAATGAGTGACCCTCTAGTCATAGATTCTCCCATAAGAGGAAGCACCCTCTCCACATCCAACCTGTCAAGACCCCTCAGGATGTTAAAGGTTTCAGTCAAGTTCCCTCTTACTCTTACTGTTCTGAACTCCAGTGGATACAAGCCTAGCCTGTCCAATCTTTCCTCATAAGACAACTCACCCATTCCTGGTGTTAGTCTTGTAAACCTTGCTTGAACTGCTTCTAATGCATTTACATCCTTTCTTAAATAAGTAGACCCCCAATACTGTATACAGTACTCCAGATGTGGTCTCACTAGTACTTTATATAACTGAAGCATAACCTCCCTACCTTTGTAATCAATTCCCCTCACAATAAATGATAAAATTTCATTAGCTTTCCTAAGTACCTGCTGTACCTGCATGGTAGCCTTTTGCGATTCATGCACTAGAACACCCAGATCCCTTTGAATCTCAGAGCTCTGCTACCTCTCACCATTCAGATATTATGCTTCTTTTTTATTCTTCCTGCCAAAATGGTCAATTTCACATTTGACCACATTATACTCCATTTGCCAGATCTTTGCCCACTCACTGAACCTATCTATGTCACTTTGTAGTCTCCTTACGTCCCATCTTCACAACTTACTTTCTGTACTATCTTTGGGTCGTCAGGAAATTTAGCAACCATACCTTTAGTCCGTTCATCCAAGTAATATGTATAAATTGTAGAAAGCTGAGACCCAGCACTGATCCCTATGGCACACCACTCGTCACATCCCACCAACCAGAAAAATACCTATTTATGGCTACCCTCTGTCTCCTGTTAACTAGCCAATCTTCTGTCCATGCCAATATGTTACCCTTTACACCATGAGCTTTTATTTTCTGCAATAACCTTTGAGTTCGAACAGGCCTCAGAGGTGAAAAGTACACGTTCTTCAGTCCATTTCCTTTCTTAAACAGGGACCTGTTGAGACAGTTGAAAAACCATTTGTCACCTTTATTGGATTTCTAATGTGGTTTTCACAATCAAAATGCTACACATGTTACAGGCATATATATTGTGCCAAAGAATGTTTGGAAAAATTACACAGTTCTCTATAACTATTTCATCGTTGTGTTTTTGATAATTAAAAATAAAAAAAATATGAAGCAGAACAAAATGCAAGTAAAGCATACAGCATCACCGACTGAATGTTTGTATAAGAATATAATCACTATCACTATTGAAAAGCTTGTTTGCTCAGTACTTATGCTAAACTGGAAAGTTGAATCCTTTAATCACACAAGGGGTACCTTAAGTTTGAAGCACCTTGAATTTTGATTTGAGCCTCCCTCTGCACCTAGGTGGTTGGTGTTTAAACAGTTTAAAATACTAGAAAGGGGAATTGGTCCTGGTACAGTGGACACAGCAGGATCTTATGTAGGCTACATTCATAAGGTTGTCATATAATCAAAGGTATGTTGTAACCACTAGGTAGTGTAGCGTTGTCTAGACAGCATTTTTTAAAAGAAAACTTTACATCCCGAAAACAATGGGAAGTTTGAGTCATTGACATGAGTAGGGTTAAACAGGAGCTGAGTCATAAAATGTTTAAAGCTATCCCCAGTGCTTCCACTGTGGTGGTGTTAATGGAGACCTTGTTTCTATTCAAAGCACTGTTTCTTTTCAACGCGACAAAGCTTTAGTTTGAAGAGAGCATCTACTCGAAAGCCTTTTTGTTCTCTGTCCACTCTACAGTGTTTACCAAGTACGCATGATCAGATAAAGAAAGTATTTTGCTTGCTGGAGGATGTTCTAATTGAGAGGCTACTGTATATTTGAAGTGAGTTGAAAATGATCTCTCTAAATTAGGCTGTTCCATTGTTTGAAAAGAAATTAAAGTTCCATTAACAGCAATTTTATGAAATTATAAATCTGACACATTCACTTTTGTAAAATAGGCTGCTTTAGTGCCCAAATTTTTTGAAACTTCCAATTGAAGAGCCCTCAGGGAATGTTATAACTATTGATTTTTAATAGAGCAACAAAAGGGAAGACACCCAGAGTGTGGTTAATGAGAATTGTTGAATCCATGAGAAAAAAGATCTTCCATTATTTTAAAACACAGATAAAATATATAATTTTTTGTTTTGCATTATAGCACAAATTTTAAAAGTACCGTCACCCCACCATAAAACATAATTTGTTTTCCCCCAAAACATGTGGGCAACATCTCATTTGAAGAGAAGTAGTAATTCTTCAGCAGTACATGAGGGCATCAGAATAGAATATAGACTGACTGAATGCATCATGTAGGCACAAATTCATAAGCTTCCCATGATGGGACACTGTGGCATGCACTGCACAATGAGATACTGAGTTATGCAGACAACAAAGGCGATTCTTGGTTCAGGTTTTGTTGTCTGATTTCAGCTTCAGAGTCAGTAGGGGTTTCAATAAAAAATAGTGGACATGTTTGCTATTCCTTACCATTCTGGACCAAGTTGTGCTGAAAAAATGGGCATGAGTGAAAGTAAAGTGATAAGGATCAGGCTGTGTGTCCTTCATGTAGGATTAACCTTCAGCACTCTTGGTCTTGTCTGATAATAAAAAATGGCTACCTGAATGTCGGCACCATACTTCAGCAAGAATCACCAGGTACAGCGAAGGATGAAGGAAATTAAGGAAGAAAAGAAAATCTCTGCATGCTAAAGGCCGATCAGAAAGTTTAATAGCAGAACATAAGAACTTGAGGATTAGGAACAGGAAAAGGGCATTTGACCCTGCCCCGTCATTCAATTAATCATGGCTAATCATCTATCTACATTTTTTTTATTCATTCATGGGATGTGGGTGTCTCTGGGTAGGCCAGCATTAATTGTCCATCTCTATTTGCCCTTGACAAGGTGGTGGTGAGCTACACCCACAGTGCTATCTGGTACCTAGGTTGATGCCAGGTGGTCTGTTCAGTTTCTTTTTAGACTTTAAGCGGCTTGATACAAATGAGTGGCTTGCTAGACCATTTCAGAGTGCATTTAAGAGTCAACCACATTGCTGTGGGTAGGAGTCACATGCAGGCCAGACAAGAATGTCAGATTTCCTTCCCTAAAGGACACCAGTGAACCAGATGGGTTTTTACAACAATCGACAATGGTTTCATGGTCATTATTAGACTTTTCATTCCAGATTTTTTATTGAATTCAAATTTCACCATCTACCGTGGTGGGAATCAAACTCAGGTCCCAAGCATTACCCTGGGTCTCTGGCCTAGTGACAATGCCACTACGTCACCTGTCTCCTCAATACAACTTTGTTGCATTATCCCAATATGCCCTTAATTTCTTTAGCATCCAAAGATCCATCGGTGAAGATCGGACAACTTAATAGCAATGAATACTCTTGAATACTCATTGAATACATCTTAATAACGTTGAATACTTTCAGATATCTAAGGCATTATGTGCACAGTTGCTAAGCTGTTTGTGATCTCCTGCAACAAAGAACACTTAGATCACAGCAAGTTAACCTTTAATTGATGCAAGTGATGTAGATTTTCATTTGGCTGAAGAGATCTCATATTCCCTTATTTCTTGTGGATTGAGAAATGACTCACTCCAGCTATCAAATGACCAATAGGACAAGCTTTAATCTTTCCACCAGCTCCTCCTGAAATGTAGTTTAGTTTGTCGCTGTTCCACCTAACAGTAGCTGTATTTGAAATAAGCTGGTAAATGCCAAGCTTCCATTTACCAGCCGCATTTTGGCAATCAGCCATTCGACGCTGTCAGGCTTTTGGGTCATGACTTATGACATTTTAATAGTATTTGTCCAGTGTCAATGATTTTTAGTCTTTTAGGGCACTGCATTTAATAGCAGGAGGCTGAAATTTCCATCCTAAAAGTCATCTCTCCACATGTTCAGTACAAACTACATGAAATACAGTATGATTAAAGTGAAAAAAAAAAATAGTCACTTTTTTAAAGATGGTATGCAAAGTTAAAAAATATTGACCTGTGTGTGCTTCTGGCAGGAACGGTGTGCTGCAGGAGATCCTGATGATTTTCACTGCTTGACTATTCTGTTCTTGCCAATTGCAAGGGTGTAAAGTTGGGACAATGCTTATTGGAGATACCCAGATACGACGTTATATGATAGTTGGGGATGGGACCTATGATAGGATTGATCATACATGTGCATGGAATTGGTTTCATGAATGATTGACTTTTCTCATTCTATATATTTTTTTAACATTTTAAAAATTTTTTAGTTTCTGTGACTGAGAGCTTTCTGGATTTGTTATGATCAATATCATAATGTCCCATAATATCAAGATGTCCCATTTTAAGTCTCAACAAAGGCATTGGAAGCAAAGTAATGCTTCACAAATTACTATTGAAGCATAGAGCTGTATTTTGAAATGTCAAAGATTGTTAGATTTACTCAATTTTTCAGGGTAATTGTACCCCTCCACCAAAAGGTCAAAGTTCACTGCAGCCCTTAAGGGATGCGACATTATTAAGTTGACTCTCCCGCAGCGTAAAACTTAGTGGGTGGGGAGATTGGGAAATGGAACGCTTGTAGCACCTTAACACCAATTAGATTATAAAATGATGCAGTAATTAAAATTAAAGACTCTCTGGAAAAATGATATGTTGGGAAAATTAGTCTAAGTATTCCATGAGAAGCCGTGCACAATAGTCTCATTGACTGATTGTTTTAGGCCTTCTTGAGTGGGGTATTATTAAAATGTCTTTCAGTAAGCAGTTACAGTCATGCTGTATCAGGGCTAATGACGTTCTGACATTGTCTGTTTCACCACCAAGTGGTGCTGATTTATTTTCATCATGACGCATTTGAAAGAATTGCTGGTATATTTTTCTTATATAATGATTCCAAAGTAGAGAGCAATTAGATGTGCTGCATATGTAAAAGATATACACCATGGAGACGCTGCTTTTTAAAATATTGCATCGTAGTGAGTTAAGAAAATAAAAAAAGTAACGTTCTGACTGTAATCTTTTCTAAACCTGCAGTTTTGCCAGCTTCCCTTGAAGACCCTCACTCAGCTCTGATCGCAAGCTCTTTGGGATCTAACTTTTATTTAGGGCCTGAGATCGTGCACATTGATAGGCTATTTGACACGGGGGCTGGGATTTTCTGATCACGGGCAGGACCACAAAATTTGGAGAGGGGCCAAAAAGTCCACTGACTTTGAGCGGGATTTTGAAAGTTCCGCCATGGGAGATTTCACAATCCTGTTTTAATCTGGCACCTGCGCATGTACACATTGAATCAGGAATCACTGAGTAGCAATCAGGAATGGTGATTTTTACCTCCTCCCTAGTGAACGTTGTGAAGCTGTTTATAGCCAAACCCAATTTTGCCTTCACCTGTTTGATGTAATTTCTCTTAGCACTGGCTGATTTGACTTCTTCCTCCCTACTGCAGGAATATTCTGGCCAATTATAATGCCCCTCTTCCCACTGCTGCTCTGACTGAGTGCACATCAGGTGGAATTTAGTGTTGGTGATGGGGTCTCGCCCACTGGCGGATGGAGAACTGCGGGAGCCCTGCATCCCCTCCTTTGGGGAAGTCCCACCAGAATTAAGTGCCCACCAGGCACTTAACTGGCCAGCAGGCCTTCCGGGGATTTAAGATCCTGAGGGAAGAAACCCTGCCTCCGAGAGCTGCCAGCCAATCAGGGGCTGGCAGCCCTCCAATGCCCATCAACGCCACCGGGAGCAGTGGTTGCTGCACCAGGGGCTTGGAATTGCCAATGGACCAAGGCCACATGCGAGTGATGGCAGAGTGGAAGTCATGGTGAGGAGTTTGTTACCTGGGAGGCAGAGGGGATTTGGAGGAAAGAGTTGGGGGGGGGTGGTGGTGCTGGGTAGTGGACCTCAGCTTGAACAAGGGGGCTACCCCCCAACTTCCTCCCCTCCACCTGGGAGTCCGCTTGGATTTGCTTTTACAGGTTCTCTGTGTGGTGACTTCCCCTGCGAGCTGCTGGTTGAATACCAGTGGCAGTGGGAAGCCCTGAAGTGGACACTAAGTGCCCACTTGAGCGCCTCAATTGGCATCTGGGCAAGAAGCTTCCTGCCTGCCTTATGGGAGGAGATGGGAAGGCAGCAGGTTCCTGCATCACATTGTCCCACCCAGTAAAATGGCCTCACACCTCCAAACTTGTATGTGTGTATTTGTGTGTGTGTGTGTGTGTGTGTGTGTGTATGTGTTGGGGGGGTGGGGGGGGGGGGTGGAGGTGACGGGGGAGCAGAGTGGGGGAAGGCATTGAAATCTGCCCATCAGGTTCAAACGTGGGACTTTACTGATCCTCATGACTCATGATAGCAGCAGAAAGATGCTTGTTGAAAAATTGCACTGGACATACATCGGTGCAAATGGTACCGTTGGCAAATTGTTGGTAAAGTCCCACTTTTGTGCACATTGGGCTCAGCCCCTGGGATCACATAATAGGACATAATAGCCACAGCTGGAGTACTGTGTGCAGTTCTGGTCACCACTTTATCGGAAGGATGTGATTGCACTGGAGGGGGTGCAGAGGAGATTCACCAGGATGTTGCTTGGGATGAAACATTTAAGTTATGAAGAGAGGTTGGATAGACTTGGGTTGTTTTCGTTGGAGCAGAGAAGACTGAGGGGTGAACTGAGCGAGGTGTACAAGACTATAAGAGGCATGGGCAGGGTGGATAGGGAGCAGCTGTTCCCCTTAGTTGAAGGGTCAGTCACGAGGGGACGTACGTTCAAGGTGAGGGGCAGGAGGTTTAGGGGGGATGTGAGGAAAAAACTTTTTTACCCAGAGGGTGGTGACGGTCTGGAATGCGCTGCCTGGGAGGATGGTGGAGACGGGTTGCCTCACATCCTTTAAAAAGTACCTGGATGAGCACTTGGCACATCATAACATTCAAGGCTATGGGCCAAAAGCTGGTAAATGGGATTAGGTAGGTAGGTGAGGTGTTCCTCACATGTTGGTGCAGACTCAATGGGCCAAAGGGCCTCTTCTGCACTGTGATTCTGTGACTGGAAAGCTGCAGCCCTTAGTTTTTCAAGTGGCAAAATTATGGATTCTGCCTGTGTAATTTTTTTCGGTATGTCCTTGGGGCGGAGGTAAGGGGAATTGTAAGGGAGGAGCATTTACACAGGAATGTGAATTTTTTTTTGCAGAACAATTCAGATCATACCTGCAGGCCACCACTAGTATGCAGATCTGTTACAGAAATTACTGCAAGGCTGAACTACCTTGTGAGCTAAAAGAAACAGTTAAATACTGTTTAGATTATTGTCAATTAAAAGCTAACTACAGGATGTGCAACTGATAATAAAAGTATAAATATCCTGTTCTTGTTTTAACAGCTTTCCTCTTTTTTTGCAGAATAATGGATCCCTGAATTGGTGTCAAAATCACAAGCAATGCTCAAAGGTGAGTGCACTACATGTGATATATATGAAATGTGATGTGTGAGTACTTCCCACATCAAACTTGGTACAGTAAATATTAAAGGTAGTATAACAAGCAATTTAACATGCATTACATTAGACACACTTTTAGTTGGACCTGAATTGGCTCTGCCCCTTCTCCCTCCTTCTCCTCTCTAAAAGGCACTTCCTTGTGTTGGGGTTTCACGTGCCCTTACTGCTACCCAGTACCCAGTCAAGCAAATATTCTTCCTGAGTGAGTCTACACAATGAGTGCTGGCAGTTTATTTGACTGTGATGAGAAATTGCAGCCAAGCCTACTCTCAATCTCACCCACTGTCCATACAGCTACAAATCCCAGCAGGACTTATCATCCCCTATTTATGAATGAGAACCATTACTGGTGTTATTCCCACACGATTCAGGGTTGCAGAAACTAATGGCAGCTCCTCTATTACCAGTCAAACTGATCTACTATCTTCGTATCGACAGGGGGATTGAATGTGGGACCTTCCATAATGGACCATGCATTTACAACCTCAGCCATGGGGGGAGAGCTAACTTCAACACTTGAAAAAAGTATCAAATTTCTTTTTGTGAAGAAAACAGCCTCACTTAACCCTATCCTTCTGACTTTTTTTTGACCAATAATATGTTTAAAAAGTTATATATTGATGAAATACGTTTCCAGAATCAGAAGATTTTTGAGTGAAGAAAGAACAAGCTTCTGAAACCAATGGTTTAAATTCATTTGAACAGCAGCAGAGATCAACATCAGTTGTTATTTGTCTGTGTTTCCTTGGTAAAATGTCCGACACCTTTTGTCCTGATTGTCACTGACTCTTTGACCCCAATAGATCACACAATAACAAAGCCCATATCCTCTTGGTTAGATTGAGTTCAAGACTCCTGGTGAGAGGGGACAATGTGCTGGCATCATCCAGGGTCAGAATAACACTAGAAACTGCAGGCTTGGGTTATTCCTTTCACACTGATACAATGGAAGGATCACCCTTCTGTAGCTCCTGAAGATTATTTCACTCAAAGTTGTGAAGAATGAGTGAAGACAAGCTGTCAGCTTCTTTGTCTTCATATCAGTTGTCTAGCACAGTACATCAGTGACAACCACTGAAGGAGTTGAGATTCAATCATTTGAAGCAAGTGGTAGCACTTTGAAGAGCCCTGGCACTCAACTGTAATGTATTACCATTTATAAATTCATATTTAATGCATGATTTCATTCAGCTTTCTGCCACACATGTCTGGATTATATCTCTAACAAATGCAGTCCTTTTCCTTTGTCAAGTCATAGCTCATAAATGAAAAGCTGTAAAATAATGAATACCTGAGACTATAATCTAAAAGGAGTTCAGGTATCACTAGAAATGGTGAGAATGAAGTTCAAACAATTTAGGGATATTTAGGGCAAGTGATTTGTTATCTTTCAGAAACTGAGCCTAACCAGTTGCCCTAGTCATTATTCAAAGCTAGGAATTAGACTAAGCTTTGAAAGCACTCCTAGTTAACCTGACATTACTTATAATAAAAACCTCTTTCAATTACCTGTGAGTTTTATCCTGTTTTTACATCACCAATGTCTTTCTATACCACCGTACATGTTTGGGGTTAAATTCCTCCTGTTAGTAATTGTAATGAAATTGTTTGGGGAAGGGAGAAGTCATGACAGCTTAATGGAATATAATTATTGATGAAAAGATTTTCACTCATTCCCTATGATGGTGATCACACAAGAGAATTAATTGCTAAGGGTTTATCCAGAAATATTTTGCAATTTATTTATAAGGTGTATATGTATATATAAAAACTGGGCCTATGTGAATGACACCATAACATTATAGATCTTTACTGGTCGAAAATAAAATGAGCTTCAAACAAATCAGATTGCGCCAATCAGATTCCTGGACATATGCTCAGTTCCCAATCAGCCAACACAGCTTCTCTGAGTATTACGGGGCCTAAAGCAGCAGATTGATTCACAACAAGGCCATGTACTCTCGAGGCTTGGACAGAACCAAGGCTGGAGTTGGCCTGAATAGGTCCAATCTGGAAAATGGGGCAGTGGCTGAGCGGGGATAATGCTGCAGTAGAAGCTTAGTAATTCTGAAGCTACAAATTATTTCCATGGAAGATGAGTAATCTGACTCAAAATGAGTTGGAATAGGAGTTGCTAAATCTTCAAAGTGATATAAGTTCAGATATGTCATTTTTTGTTAGCTGGTGCATACCAGGCAAAAGCTCCACTAAAAACCCCCCTGCCCTAACTCTGAACTTGCATCTTTCTCTAGTTCCTTGCCTATATCCTATCATGCTCACTCTGAGCTTTTCTTGTCAATGAGATCCACTTCCCACTTTCCCAACACTATTCCCACTAAACTGTTGACCATCGACTTCCCTCCTGGTCCCCATGTTTGAATCTAACCTTTAAATCTGCCATCATCACTCCTGTCTTCAAAAAAGCCAAACCTCAACCCCACCATCCTTCCAAACTACCATTTCATCTCCAATCTCCCTTTCCTCTCCAAAGTCCTTGAACTTGCTATCACCTCACAAACTCCTGCCCATCTTTCCCTGAACTCTATCTTTGAATCCATCCAATCAGATTTCTGCTCCAGCTACAGTACCCAAATGGCTCTTATCAAAGTCACAAATGACATCCTATGTGAAGGTGACAAAAATGAACTATCTCACCTTGTCCTTCTTGACCTGTCTGCAGTCCCTGACACAGTTGACCACACCATCCTCCTCCACAGCCCCTCCACTGTCATTCAGCTGGCTGGGATTGCTCTCACCTCGTTCCATTCTTATCTGTCTCATTATAGGTAGAGAATCACTTGCAGTGGCTTCTCTAACATTACCTCTGGTGTCTCCCAAGGATCAATCCTTGCCCCCCTCCTATTTCTCATCCATTTCTGCCCCTTGGCGACATCATCCAAAAACATGGCATTAATTTTCACCCAACTCCACATCACCACCACCTTGCTTGAATCCTCCAGTGTTGCTAAATTGTCACACTCCTTGTCTGACATCCACTACTGGATGAGCAGAAATTTCCTCCAATTAAATATTGGGTTGACTGAAACCATTGTTTTTGGTCCCTGCTCTAAAATCCATTCCCTAGCTTCCGACCCCATCCCTTTCCCGAATAACAGTCTGAGACTAACCCAAACTGTTTGCAACCTTGGTATCATATTTGACCCCAAAATGAGCTTCCAAACACATATTCATGTCATCACTGAGACCATCTATTTTCACCCCCGTTACATTGCCTGACTTAACCCCTGTCTCAGCTCATTTGCTGCCGAAACCCTCACTAGTCTTTGTTACCTCTAAACATGACTATTCCAGCACACTCCTGGCTGGCCTCCCACATAGGATAATGTCATTGGACCAGTAATCTAGGGACCAAGGCTAATGCTCTGGTGACATGGGTTCAAATCCCACCATTGCAGCTGATGCAAGCACATCTGTGCTTGCTGATCAACGTTGGCTTCTGATTAAGCGATGTGTTGATTTGAAAATTCTCATCCTTGTTTTCAAATCCTACTATGGCCTTGCCCTTCCCTATCTCGATAACCTCCTCCAACCCCACACCTCTCCGAGATATCTGTGCTTCTCTGCCTCTCTACTTCTCTTCCCTTCTTTAAGAGACTGCATAAAACTTACTTCTTTGACCAAGCTTTTAGTCATGTGACCTAATATCTTCCTATGTAGCTCGGTGTCATATTTGGTTTTGTGATGCTCCTGTGAAGCACCCTGGGCCGTTTATTATGTTAAAGGTGACATATAAATATGCGTTGTTGAAAGAGGTGATGGCTGGGATTTTCTAGCCCTGTCGTGGCGGGACCCATTGCGGGAGATTCGGCGGCCCAGCCAAAGGTCCATTGACTTTCTGTGGCACCAGACAATCCCAGCGGTGGGCTGGGTGGGAAAACCCCGCTTGATGCCACTATACGATTGACGTGTGTACTTGTTGTATTATTGGCAATATTCATTCCAGGCTTTCTCATGGATGCAGCCAACCAGGCGATTAGGACTGGAGGATCTGAGGCAATAAAGGCATTGCAAATCTATAAGTTGTTTTTGTATAAACTGCAATTCTGATCAAGTGGGAGATGTAATTGCGATCACCTAAGTAATTCCACTGTCAGTCTAGGTACCTTATTTAATGTGTCATGGAGTTTGATATTGTAATAAATGTGGGATTGAATTTAAGTAATGTAGGTAAGGTGGAATTTGAAGATAGCTGGATGGATAGGTCTAGGTTATAAGAGCAGAGGGGACAAATGGCCTATTTTTTAGGCCAGGATTTTACAGTCGGGGTGGGCCCGACACGCTGACATGTAAAATGACGGGGGATGATGTCGGGCGTGCATCCCAATGTCATCTCGCTGTCCTGCAATTTTTCGTTCAGCGGGTGCACGCTGGAGTCAGCTGCGTGCCCGCCGATAATTGATAGGCCTATTCAGGCCATTAAGCAGGTCGTTAACCTGAATTTCATGCTGCCCATCTAATCTTATGCTTGGAAGGCAGGCAAAAAGGCCAAGCGGCCTTTACATTTTTTTAGGAAATCTCATCCACAAGCGGGATGAGGTTTCCTAAAGCTTTTACAAATTAAATTAAAAAACTTCTTTCTGAAAAATAAAAACATGTCCCATCTCATGTTTCATTAAATTTTTATTGCGTTTTTTTTTTAAGAAGTGCTCTTTTGCGGGCATCGGAAACTTTCAGCGCTTCCACTCACATATTACACTTAGTGGGCCTTAATTGGCCTGCCCACGTAAACTGGCGGTGTAGAGCCAATCGCAGGAGGCAGTGGTCAGCTCAACGACTGCTCCCACCAGGCCCGCCTGACACGGAAACGATTCAGGACTAAGTATTTCTTGAAGTCACCTATCTTTTCTTGGCTACCTACCTATTTGCTGTGTTGACTTTTCTAGAATTCCTGAAGTGAAAAGCTTCACTTTGATGTACAATAACTGTTGAAAAGTAAAGTAATTAAAATGTCAGCAGTCAAAAAATTCTTGATTGGTACCTGCCTCAGCATCTGTGGAACACCGTTTTCTGTGGGTAATACCACATTTAGTGTTGAACTGATGAAGGACCCAGTAAGTAATTTAACGTGGAATCCGCCGGACTGCTAAATATAATGTGATGTCTCCAGACAAATTACTACATTATTTTATTAATAACTGCAAATTGGGTATGTTCCATATTATCATTTGTCCCTTTTACTTTTTTACTTGTTGCTCATATTGTTTTAATTTAGTACAGTGATATTGGGAATTACTTTAACTCCTTGTTTGCAGGAGCGTGTTAATTAATATTTATCTAGAATTGTACATACAGAATCAATATCTTACTCCTCAAATTGAGTGCAGGTAGTTGGATTGCCAGATCACAATATTGGACTGAACCATACGATGTTATGTTTACTTTGAGTTGTGTTTACATGAAAGTATCTCCTGTTGAACACCTGATGAGAATATTCTGAAGCATTACTGTCTTCTAGCTAGTTTAAAACACAATGTTTAGCCAGGCATAGTGATTTAATATTGTAAGTATACTGCTACATTTTTTTTGAAAAACATATTCTGACATCAATATGCATGATAGAATATATCTGTAATTTTCACCCTCTGTTGTGATTCATCACTGATCACTACACAGTTTTATCATTTACTTTGTATAATAGAGTCACACATTGCAGGTTACTTGAGAATATAACAAGGTGTGAAAGCTTTAAGGCTTCTATTTTATTGTTCTTTTTGAAGTTAGCTAACAATATAATTGGACAATCTCCAGTCTGACTAAGTGTCCCCTTAGCTCTAAACCTGCATACCTGAGAATTTCACTTGTGCTGACCATGGACTGTGACTTTTACCCTCTGCCAAGTGTCACTGCCGCACTTTAACCACTGCCACCTTTAACTAAAATGGCCGCCAAATTTAAGTGTTGTCACTCCATTCACAAATCACAAGATTTTACAATACTCAGCCACTGTGTCTGGCTGAACATTATGCTTTCAAATTATTTTAAAAGGGCGAGCGATGTTTCCAGATGTACTCATGAGTTATTCCCACAGCACGTGGGGTGTTAAGCAGAAAGTCACCCTCAACAGTCCTTATTACTAATGTTAGACAATCCTATAAAGTACCTTCCAAATGTAGGTGCCTTGTATGAAAGTAACAGCTGGTAGGAAGGGACAGGCAGCCTGTCTGTCCTTTAGTGCAGAACTTTATACATACATGGGGAGAGTAGCTACCACCTTTGGCTGATTCACGAAATGGACATAGAATAACATCAAGCTGACGGTTTATAAGGCCTGTGTTCTCAGCATCTTGTTGTATGACTGTGAAACATGGACTTACAGTTATCAAGACAGGAAGATGAATAATTTGCATCTCCGCTGTCTGTGGTGCATTATGGTTATATCCTGGAAAGACAAAATCGCGAATGCAGCAGTCCTCCCAGACGCAGAGCACCCAAGATTGTTAGCACTCACCAAACAGAGGTGGCTTCGTTGGCTTGGGCGCATCTGCAGGATGGAAGATGGTCGCATACCCAAGGACCTTCTGTATGGTGAGGCAGCTGGAACCAGTGGGATGCCCAAAGCTCCACTTCAAGGACATTTGCAAGAGTGACATCAAGGCTCCAGACAACAGTTTTCATAGCTGGGAGTCACTAGCTGATGATGGAGGAAAATTACACCTTGTGTGGGCTGACGTGCACCACTTTGATGACCAGTGGCTACAGCAGCCTGGCAACCAGTGCCAATGGTGAAAACAACAACCCACAACAACACTTGAAAGCTTCATGTGCGCCACTTGTGGCAGAACCCGCCTCTCAAGGATTGATCTCTTCACATCAGCAAAGATGTGCCACATGAAGACATCCCATCTGAAATGGATTGTTTGCTGCATGTCCAATATCTTTTGTAGATGGAAGGATGTTGACAGAAACAGCAGGAAGTGGAGGACTGAGGCATAGACAACTCCGCCAGGCTTTGGCATCAGTTGGACACCAACTTAGAGTCACGTACATGTTCGTCTGGTCCCGTCGAAAGTCAATTTGGTGGGGCTGCCTAATCCCCTATAGCAGGTCCCGCCAAGACAGGGCCAGAAAATCCCAGCCTTCATGGTTTAGCAGTTACCTCTGTTGCAATGAGAAAATATTGTGTACGAGGGACAAAAAATATTCTGTAAGAAGACTACTATTTATCGTTTGGGAACTGATATGTTTGGAATAAAGACAGACAAAAACACTGCCAATCCTGTTGATCAGTTGGAGTTTTCAAATTGTGTCAAGTCTTAATCCAATAAAGGGTGTATTCTAAATGACAGCTGCCTGCTTGGAGTAACAAATAAGCAAATCGCTGTCCGTGTCTGTCTGTTATTTCAAGGGCAGAGGTGAATATCTGGCTTTCCATCACTGTCAAGTGCAAAAAATAATTCATGCTGCAGTGAGAATTTGTAATGCACAATCCCTCCTAATATACCTATTGACTGAAAGAAATGCTTCTTATTGTTATGTTAAACATATCTGTTGCCACATAATTTAGAATAGTGTTAAAATAGAGAATGAATATAGACAATTTGATAAACAATGCCAAGCTACAACATGTAACATAAATTCATTTTGCAAAGGGTTTTATAGCTATGGCTTTAAGTGTAACAAAGGATCATTTGTTTAAAATGATCAAACAGTATATTTGCAATATATCTTGAAATGTAGATAATATAAAGCATTTTTTTGTTCAAAGTTGGACAGTTATTGCTATAAAATGTTTTATTTATGAACTTATGAATAAAAGATATGTTATATGCATGCTAATCTATGTTATTATAGCTATGACAGCTTCTTGTCATTATGTAGAATAATGACTCCCATTGCCGATGTTTTCACTACCAATCTCTCAGTCACAAAGGCATATTTCCAGAATGAGGAAATATGTATGGAATATCTTTACCCTTTCTGCTGTGCTTACAGTGAAGTTCACTTTGAAATAAAGATGCATTCTTGGGGAGCAGAATCTCCTGACTGTAAGCTGTTTAAACTTTTTTCTCCCCTGGACTGTCTTTGTACTGTGATCTTTTGAATTTCTTCTCAATTGGAGAGCCTAGACTGTATAATTCTCAGATAGAATTATTTCAAAATCATCCTTTTTAAAAAATACTTCAAAGCAATCTTCTACTGTCTTTTAGGTCCCCCCTCTTCAACCTCCCACATGTTCGTTGGTTAAGTGTTTGACCTGTTGACTCCCCCCTCATCCCCTGCTCCCGCCCCTAGCCTTGGCTGTTGGTTTCGGTTGGCTCACCCATTAATTTTTTGACCCTCCATATTTGGAATTGGAATATGGGAAGCCTCCTTGGCTCCTCCCAACAAGAGCGGAAACGTTACAGCGTAAACAATCATGTACCTCAAAGCTGGAAACTACCATTCCATAATACATCACATAAGCAAATCAATGTGCAATTCTACACAGATGGCTGTTCTTTTTAAATGCTTCAAATTTAACATAGTTAAGGTTCCGGGTAACTCCATCCATTCCCTTCTTTACTCTCATTCATCCCAAAAGGCCAACACATATGACAGATGCTATATTTGCAAAGCCATCACTAGATTACACAAAATGTTAAGTGGGCTGCAGGACTGCCAAAAGTCTACAGCATAGTAGATGGTGCCCAAATAGGAAACAGGTCTCAACGCAGAAATTGCTTCCATTCAATCAATGTTTTGGTGTTGTCTGAATCACAAACTAACCATGGCGCAAGTAAACCTTGTTATTTTGAAGCTCACTAGCTGATAACATCTTCTTACAGTCAAAGTATGGCAATTTGTAGTGCCCTCATTGTTTGAAGGATCATGATTGAATGAATAGGCACCAGTGGATCCTAAACTGAACTGAGACTTGTTTTACCCAAGTTAAAGGCTAATGTTTGCAGAATGGGAAATATTTATTTGATTATCTTCATGCTGCAAATTCTAACAATTTCCATAAATTATATTTTTTTAGGAAACTGAACGTGGAAAACTTTAACGTTCCTTAAAAACTATTAATAGAAGATTGTCTTTTGAAACAGAAATTTGAGCAAGTTTCTGGGATTGATCGGTTTCCTATGAAAATTGGCATTAAAGCTTTTTTTGTCCACTGCCGGTGAGATAAAGTTTAATCAGTGCATAGCTTTGGGAGTAGGACTCTCATTCAAATCAACAAGTTCAAAGGTGAAATGTTAAAGTACCTCTGGAGTTGTCTCACATTTAGCTACACTATCTAACTCTCACAGAGAAGGCAATACAAAACGTACTAATTTTGGGTTAATACGTAATTTAGCATTGTCACTAATTGCAAGTCCAGTAGACAGCCTGGGTGTTGGGTGTGTTCAATAGGTGATTTGTCGTTGGAGGTCAGGCATAATGGAGAACTTTTCCGGTTGCTATCTGCTCATTTGTGAGACAAAAAGAAATCAGCATACTTCTGTCTTCAACGCAAGGGGGATACAACTAAAGATTACAATTTCATTATTTGGAGCAATTGTTAACATGGGCAGGGGTCAGCTGATGTTTTTCAGTTTCAGTTTTCTCTACACTGCTATATGATCAAAAAAACGTGTAAAAGTTGAGTAATCAAGCGGCTTCTCGAACATCAGACGTAGAGGAGAATAGGGAAGCAGTGGTTAAAGAAAATACCTGGAACATGAATATGAACAACCTTATTTTATTCTGTTATGTGTATTTAATATTTCTCAAAAAGCAAAACCTTTTAAAAAATGATAAAACAAATTACATATAGAAAGCAGATAGATCATCCTGACATTCACAGAAAGTATAATTTATCGAAAAGCTATTCGCTTTGAACTGTTTTTGTGTTTATTTAAGGATTATGGGATAGTGTGGGAAGGTGGAGCTAAGGTAGAAAAGCAGCCAGGATCATGTTGAATGGTGGGGCAGGCTTGAAGGGTTGAACAGCGAACGTCTGCTCCTATTTTGTATGTTCTTACTTTCATTATCAAATGATGGAAATTGATTGCCTCCAGAATGACTTGCACTACAACTTATTACAGTTTAATCTCTTTGTATTTTTGTGCTTTTCAACCAGCTTTTCCATTGGTTCAAATTAAGGGTGGGTATCTGTGAATTTTCCTGACCAGTCTTGCCATTTTCACAACCATATTTGCACCAGAACAAAACTGGCAAAACCTGAAGCAAGAGCAAAGCTTCTTAGTGCAACTATTTCACATCATTATCAAAACAGACTGGAAGCTCATCTCTTTGGCCCTCAACAGTACAATTGCAAGTCTTTGATGTTCTCTGCTGGTCTCCAGCCAACACATGATTTTGTTGTTTGGCTGAGGATACTTTCATACACTGAACAGATGGCAGACAATGTGGGACAATTGACCATTATGGGGTTGAGGCAGCTGAAACATGATGGGAGGAACAGAGCAGATCTAATCCAAAAGCTATTTATATTGTTCTATCTCCAAATGAGACTTATTATGAAACCTTCCTCAAAGGAATTTAATAAAGTGATGTGATACATGAAACCAGGAACTCATACTTTGCTGATTTGCATGTTCGTTCCAAGTTCCAATTGCTATTACAAATGGGCTAATGGATATATAGACCCTAAAACATTTGGAGGATAAAGAGTGGGCACATCATCTGCTGAATGGGGCAGGCTGGAATGTGGCGTGTAACCCAGGTGCATTGAGTTTCTGCCCCGTTTACATTTAGCTATGCATTCCTGTGAGTGGTGAGTAGGCAAGGCTTCTGCCCAACTGTGTCCCCACATGTTGTGGGTATATCCGAGAAATGTTCCCAACTACCCTGGTATTTCTTCCACTTAACTCCTATTACATAAAATGGAAAGCTCCTGTGCCTTACAGTCAGGGCCTAGTATGAGCCCCAAAAGTTAGCGGAACAAATGGATTGACTACAAATAGTGCTCTCTAAGGAGCCAAAGAAAAAGATAAAACCTTTGCTTTGGCCTGGGAAAAGTCCCTGGTCCATTTGGCGGAATGACTATGAATTGTAATTTCCACCACCCTGCCTATTTAAATAACCCTGCCTGGAATTTTCCAGCCCCTCACACTAGCGGGGACTTCTATTCCTGATGATGTGAACAGAGATTTCGGTGGCTCACTGGCCCTGCTGCCGGGGAACCTGCTGCGGTGAGTGGGGAGTGGGGTGGGGGGCTGAAAATTCCAGCCCCTGTTCTTGTAACTTGGAATGAGGAACACATTCTTTGCTGTGAGTGCATTGGAATCCTGAACTGCTGCACTTCATCTGACAGAGTTGGGACCCTGAATTCAGGGGTGGTTGACCTTGGAATACAGTGGAATGAAAATATCACGTCTTAGTCTGGGTTTTACTTTAGAAACCAATGTTAGCAGATAATGGTTAATGGCCCATACTCCCTGGTGCTAAAAGCTCACCAATGATTTCATTTAGTTGTCTCAGTGACAACCCTCTACTGCTGAGCTCCAGGTGAAGACATACATACCCATATTAGGTCTGAATCTCCACACCCAATAAGATGTAGGAACTGTGACAAAATCAAGAAATTGGCTTTCATTTATTGACAAAGTGCCGGTATACCTAATTCAAATTATCTGCAATTTCTTATAGATTGCTCCAAATATAGTAAGGCATAATCAAACCATGCCTTGTAGAATCTTCATTACATGCACTCCAGTCCTTCATCACATGGAATTACTTAATGAAGAAGGAAGGTCTGGGGAGCAGCGGTGGGGGAGGGGGGGCGCGCAGGAGGCGGGGTGGTGGGGGGGTGGGGGGGTGGGGAGTGGTGGGGGGGCGGGGTTGGGGTGGGGTACAGTTCTAAAGGAAAGAAGCTCTTAAAAATTGCTGTGACATTTTACTTACCATTCCAGACCTCGTTGATGATATCAGTAGGAGAAGCAGATAATGTTGGCTGTGGAATGGCTGTATTGACTGCAGTGGGCACCATCATGGTTTTGAACTGCTCTGGATGTTGATTCTGAATTATCTGACCCTGGGCAAACAGGCTAGCAATTGGCTTTCAAAATGGAGCAAGTCAGGATATTTCCCTGTCAGGGATATCACTGGAGTAATCTGCAGGCAACGTGTTTTAACACTGTGGGTCTGTGGATGAGAGAGAGAAAAAAAATTGGACCTGCTTTTGGAGTTGAGTTGGATCTAAGGTCCAAGCCTGATGATAGGAGGTTGAAGTCCTTGGTGCTTTGCGACAGATTTAGTAATCTTGACACAGCCAGGTCCATAGTACTCAGGACTGCTGGTTCTGTAACCTGGGCAAATGGTCCCATGGTGGAGCTTATATGCTTCCACTTGGGATCAAGTGGCCTAGGCTATGTTAGTGTAAGTGACTCCCCTAATGGCCAATCCTTGCTGAATAAGCTTGCATATGCCCTGTATCAGTAACCTGTGTGGGTTTATCTAGTAACCTCCAGCCCTTGCCCATGGGAATCCATAAGCCTTGGCTCTTGTCAGTCTGTATGTAGGTTCCCTGAACTTTGGTAAGAGCCTACAAGGACAGGAGTGTGTAATTTGTACTGGGCAATCAGTAACTTGATTTGGGTGGATGTCTCAGTTGTGTTTTTTGGAAATATTGTGGGAACATGTGCTCACGCCATGGCACCTTCAATAGAATTCGCAAAGAGTCAGCCTGGAAGACCTACAAATGGATTTTCCTGATAACTGGTCTAAACAAGACCCAGTAAGTTTTAAGCTAAAAACGAAATGCTGCAGATGCTGGAATTCTGAAACAAAAACAGAAAATGCTGGAAAAACTCAGCAGGCCTGGCAGTATCTGTGGAGAGAGTAAAACAGAGTTAACGTTTCGAGTCCATATGACCCTTCTTCAGAGCTGAAGAGAAGTGGAAATGTGATGAAATTTATAGTGTTTAAGGAGGATGGGGCAGGTGAAGCTGGATAGAAGGCCGGCAATAGGTGGGGACAAAGAAGGAATTGGCAAAGATGTCATAAACTAAAGGACAGAGGGAGTGTTAATGGCAGTGGTTAGTGCTAAAAAAGGTGCTAGTAGTGGCATAAAGGTAAGAAAGCAGAATGTGATAATAGCAGAACAATGATAGCGTCAATTGAAAGAACAACATGGAACAAGTGACAGATGGCTCTGGGATGAGGTGGGAGGAGGGGGCGGTGTTGGGAAAAAAGGATAGAAAATGGGATAAAAAAGGGGAATAAAATGATGGATGAATGAATAAAAATAAAAATAAAATAAGTGGATAAAAAATAAAAATGAATTTCGAAGAAAGGGGTTAAAAAGGGGGTGGGGATGGAGGGGAGAGTTCATGGTCTGAAGTTGTTGAACTCAATATTCAGTCCGGGAGGCTGTAAAGTGCCGGAAGATGAGGTGCTGTACCTCCAGTTTGTGTTGAGCTTCACTGGAACATTGCAGCAGGCCAAGGACGGACATGTGGGCATGAGAGCAGGATGGGGTGTTGAAATGGCAAGCGGCAGGGATGTCTGGGTCATGTTTGTGGACAGACTGGAGGTGTTCTGCAAAACGGTCACCCAGTCTGCATTTGGTCTCCCCGATGTAGAGGAGACCGCATTGGGAGCAGCGGATGCAGTAGAATAAATTGAAGAATGTACAAGTGAAATCTGCTTCACCTGAAAGGAATGTTTGGGCCCTTGGATGGTGAGCAGGAAGGAGGTAAAGGGGCAGGTGTAGCACCTTCTGCAATTGCTTGGGAAGGTGCCGGGGTAAGGGTATGAGGTGTTGCGGGTGATGGAGGAGTGGACCGGGGTGTCCTGGAGAGAACGGTCCCTAAGGAATGCCGCTGGGGTGGGGTGGGGAGTGGGGGGTGAAAGGAAAATGTGTCTGGTGGTGGTATCGTGCTGGAGTTGGCGGAAATGGCGGAGCATGATCCTTTGAATGTGGAGGCTGGTGGGGTGAAAAGTGAGGACAAGGGGAACCCTATCATGGTTCTGAGAGGGAGGGGAAGGGGTGAGGGCAGAGGCGTGGGAGATGGGTCGGACGTGACTGAGGGCCCTGTCAATGACAGTGGGGGGCAGGGGATCCTTGGTTAAGGAGAAAGGAAGGCATGTCAGAAACGCCGTTTTGGAAAGTGGCATCATTGGAACAGATGCAACAGAGGCGAAGGAACTGAGAGAATGGGATGGAGTCCTTACAGGAAGCAGGGTGTGAGGTGCTATAGTTGAGGTAGCTGTGGGAGCCGGTGGGCTTGTAATGAATATTGGTGGACAGTCCATCACCAGATATGGAGATAGAGAGGTCAAGAAATGGAAGGGAAATGTCGGAGATGGACCATGTGAAGTTGGTAGAGGGGTGGAAATTGGAAGCAAAATTGTGGCACTGAAACAGTCATTGATGTACCAGAGAAAGAGTTGTGGGAGAGGGCCTGATTAGGACTGGAAGAAGGAATGTTCCACATACCCCATAAAGAGACATGCATAACTGGGGCCCATGCGGGTACCTATAGCCACACCTTTTATTTGGAGGAAGTGAGACAATTTTGGGGAGAAATTGTTCAGTGAGAGAACAAGTTTAGCCAGGCGGAAGAGATTGTTGGTGGATGGAGATTGTCCGGGCCTCTGTTCAAGGAAGAAGCGGAGAACCCTCAAAACACCCTGTTGGCGGATGGAGGTGTAGAGGGATTGGTTGTCCATGGTGAAGAGGAGGCAGTTAGGGCCAGGGAACTGGAAATTGTTGATATGATGTAAGGCGTGAGAGGAATTGCGGATGTAGGTGGGAAGAAACTGGACAAGTGGAGAGAGAAGGGAGTCAAGATAGGAAGAAATGAGTTCTGTGGGGCAGGAACAGGCTGAGATGATTGGTCTACCAGGGCAGTCCTGTTTGTGGATTTTGGGAAGGAGGTAAAAGTGGGCTGCCTGGGGTGGGAGACTATGGGGTTGGAAGCTGTGGAGGGAAGAACTCCAGAGGAGATGAGGTCAGTGGCAGTCCTGGAAACAATGGCTTGATGTTCGGTGGTGGGGTCATGGTCTAGGGGGAGGTAGGAGGAAGTATGTGCGAGGTAGAGGTCAGTGCGCCAGACAACAACAGCACCACCCTTGTCAGCAGGTTTAATAACAAAGTCAGGGTTGGACCTAAGAGAACGGAGTGCAGCAAGTTCAGGAGGAGACAGGTTAGAGTGGGTGAGAGGAGCAGAGAAATTGAGATGGTCAATGTCATGTCAACAGTTCTCAAAGAAAAGATCGAGAACAGATAAGAATCCGGGGGGCGAGGAGTCCAGGTGGAGGGAGAATATTGGAAGCAGGTGAAAGGATCCGTGGAACGGGAGGAGAACTCCTGACCAAGGAAGTGAGCACGGAGGCGAAGGCAGTGGAAGAACAGTTCAACATTGTGCCGAGCCCTAAATTCATTGAGGTGAGGGCGTAAGGGTATGAAACAGTTCTTTGCTGAGTACAGAACATTCAGCATCAGCAAGGGGAAGGTCAGAGGGTATGGTGAATACATGGTAAGGGCTAAGATTAGAAGGCGGAATGGGGTCAGAGGGACCGGAAGGGGTGGAGAGCCCTGGATGGACGTTGGTATAAGTTGTTGGAGCTTGCGTTCCTTCGCATCTGAAAGGAAGAGGAAAAATTTCTGATTAAGGCGCTGATGAGATGAAGAATAAAATGAAATTGGGGACAAGGACAGCTTTGAGATAGGATGAGTCGGTGCTGCTGGAGGGAGAGGTCGAGTGTGTTAATATGGCGGTGCATGGCGCTGAGTGTGGATCTCAGAATGCGGCGAGAACAGCAGTCCGAGGAAAATTGTATTCCCCGTAGGTACCTGTAATCCTGGGTGGATTCGAAACATGAGGAATGGAACTTCAATTAGAACCCATGTGGGGTAAGTCAGAGATGGAGATGCTGAGGAAGGAAATATGGCTGTGAAAGCAAGTTTTAGTAAACACCTTGTCAAACACCAGGAGGGAAATGTAAGTTTTGACTTCCAGTATAGTTGGGTGTACAAGCCCTGCTGTTGTGGAAGCCAGCAGCATGAGCATGATTTTAAGTGTTGTAATGAGTTTTCATGTAAAAATATCCAGGCGTATTTTTTAGAGAAGTATTTCCTCAATCAGACAAGTGAACAAATGTTAACCTTTGTTGACTTGCTTTAATTATTTTAAGTGTTTGCAATTCCCCATACTGTTCACACAAGGAGAATTGATTACCTCTGCAACATTAATAAAACCAGGATGATTAGAGTTTCCCATTGTCATTCTTTCATTAAATGTAATATATTATCTCTAGTGGCCTCTAAAGGACTGCAACAATCAACGTCCTTATTTAGATTAGGCTGCAAAGTGATTCATTTAATCACAGGCGGCTGAGTCAATGGCATAGATTAAGGTTGTAGCATTGTTAATGCCCTTTTAATATCTCTACAGACACCACTTTAAACAGCCAAGGGATCCGTGAGCAAATGAGTTTACTGAGCAGCTGTTTCCGGATCACTTTTTTGTTTACAGTCCTCCAGAGACATATTTATCTTATGACCTCAATGGCTAGCTGGCCATTTGGGGCATCCATTAGTGAGTGCAGCAGCAATTCCTTTCACTATAGGTGCTGCCAGCTGACTTCAGGTCCCTGTTGATTCACTAAGGATTAAGAATAGAAACTGGTATGGCTTTTTAGAAGTGCATCTTCCAAATGTTAACTCCTTTCTAGTCTGTGTTGATCAAGTTTTAACCTTCCCGTTTCCTTCCTTTATGTGCACTATTACTAGAAAGGTTTACCCATCCATACATGACCATAATATGTTAAAGAAACAACAGCATTGGAACCAGTAGGGGATCACTTTTTTGGGGGCACTTATATTACAAATCTAGTGTTGGTGTGATGCGCTTTTGATTTCACACTGACTTTAATCTTGTGTATTATAAATTGGATGTATCACAACTCTTTCCTCTAGACTATCTCACTCCCATTTCCTCTGGTGTCAGTTCAAGCCCTGACAATGGATTCCGACTGCACTTACAGTACAACTGGTGGTCTTCAGTTGTAGGATAAGCATGCCCTCACATTAACATAGGACTGAAAAATCGTATAGATTTACTGCTAGAATGAAGTGGGTTTGGATTTGCTTCACTTACCAATGCTCTGGTGTTAATGATAAACCACTTGGCTAGAATGTTACCAGCACTTTGCCAGTGGCCTGAGAAGGGGGAAAGGCTGGCAAAATAGTGTGGGAAGGTGTCAGGAGGCACCTGCCACTAAGCCATTTTGCTAGCAAACAGAACAGTGGCACATTGGCTGCCCGCTGGGAGCCCAAAGAGCTACTTAAATGACCAATTAAGGACCACTTCCCACCTCCATGGGGACTTTGCCCATGTCACGGGGCCATGCTGCTTTGTGGGGATACCACCCAGTGAAACCTGGTGGCTCCCAGTGGGCTGCAGTGGGAGATATCCTTTTTGGGCACTCACGGGCACAGGGAGACCTCCCCAACCTGCCCCGGTGACAGTGGCCTGTACACCATGACCGCCTCTCCCCCAGTCACTGAGGCATGCCTGCCCTCAATCTCACTTTTCCCTCTTTGAGGGTGCCTGGCCATGAAGCACATTCTCCAAGCAACTGCAGCCTCAGCAATGGCTACTGCTATCAGTGAGGCTGCTGAGCTGCCAGCCCTTTGATTGGGCCATAAGCTCTTATGGGCACCATTCATAATTGGGATGGCAGCCCAGAAGCGACCACTTAATTGTCACCGCTGGGAATATGCCTCCCTGGATTTTACTGCCTGCCTAAGTAGTGTCAGCTCACACTTTTGGCTCCAGAGGCGGGATGTCAGCTTTCATGGTAGGATTCCAGTTTATCCTTCCAATTCTCAATTTTCTGCATTCCTGTTATGCAAATGTATAAATCCCCTAATCTAAAAAGTACCAGTTGCATTAGAAATGGAGAAACACCCAGCCTAGCAGTGGAGAGCAGATTGCTTGGGAAGAGTTCTAATATTTCTCTAACTGCCTCTCCATATGACTAGAATTGAGTGCTACTCCTGTGAAAACACTGTACGTGAGAGGCCTAGTTAATGATACTGGATGGCAATAAGGGCTGCTTTGATTTGTTTTAGTCACAGTTTATTTTTAAAGTCAGTTGTTGGGATCCCTCTTTCCCCTCCAAGTGCAGTCAGTCATTAGGGGTAATGGGCGGTAATTCTCAGTGTATAGTGCATTTTTTCTTTAGGGAAGGAGAAGTTTGTTCTCCAGTGTTTTGTTTATTCCGCTTTGGAAATCTGGAGTGGAAGAGTACAGTGTGGACAGCTCAGTCTCAATAACGCTGAAGCATAAGACTGTTGAGTAAGAGTTACATCTCACTTGACATTTGTTCTTGGGTTTCTTTTTTATCAGTCATGACCAGCTCATCTAGGGTTGTTATTAGCTCATACAACCCTCTTGGCAATTGAGTCTACTAACAACTACATCTTCTTAAATGGAATGAGAACATGAAATAAGGGTAGGGGAAGACAGAGTGTGATAATTTAGGACAGAGAGGAAAATGCCAACTTGTACGCAATAGAATGCTGCAGCGCAGCTGGAGGCTCATCGTGTCTGTGCCAGTATATAGCTTTACTCAAAACAAAAACAGAAATACTTGGAAAAACTCAGCAGATCTGGCAGCATCGGCGGAGGAGAACAAAGTTGACGTTTCGAGTCCTCATGACCCTTCAACAGAACTGTTCTCAGCTCACACTTTTGGCTCCAGAGGCGGGAACAGTGCTGTTGAAGGGTCATGAGGACTCGAAACATCAACTTTGTTCTTCTCCGCCGATGCTGCCAGACCTGCTGAGTTTTTCCAGGTATTTCTGTTTTTGTTTTGGATTTCCAGCATCCGCAGTTTTTTGTTTTTATATCTTTACTCCTTGGTTAGGAGGTTTGTTTTGGACATTGTATGCATTTCAGATCCTACGGTAACTGACAGGTAGCTTGCCATAGCTTTTTTTAGAAGTATTTTTGTGGCGATGCCTACAGCTTCTCTCTACTAAAATTCAGTTAATCCACTCTTCATGTTTTTGGTGTTAATCCAGTTTCAATTTAAAATGGTAGTTGTTTCTGTTTATGCAGGATTTATTTTGAAATCACTGGCAGAAATTATTTGCCTGCAAATGGGTGATAACTTCAGGGAGAGATGGTAACTCAGAGCAGATGCAGAACATAAGTAAAATGGCACAAGGCTTTCAGTCAGTGGTCAGGCTCTTATTAGTTTGCATTAGCATTAAGCATGGCAGTGGTGTCATGATGGTTCCTCAAACATCATTTATAGCCACTTCTCTTGCTGATTAAAGAGCGAGAGTGTGAAAGAAAAGATAAACAGGATTACAAAGGCTTTAGCCCAGGAAGCATCCTACACAACATTCTGGTTGCAGGATAATGTAGTCAGTTTTCTCCAGTCCTTTTCACATGTTGTTATGTGCTGTGAGATTAGTTAACCATTGACGCAACAAGTAAAGATTTTCAACACTGTGCCATCTGTCATTTTGCTGTGGAAAAAAGCTTCTGCTTTTGAAGTGAAGTTTGAGCCTGGAATCCACTTTGAATGGTGTTAATGGGTTGGGTCGTCTTGCTTACAGTTTGACAATCGTGGGGGCAATTGTTAAGGTGCTCTCACTATGAGACTTGCGTAAAGAAATTACACACATTTGGTAATTCATTTGCTCACTATTGTGTGGGATCTTCCAACCTTTTTCAAACAGCTGTTTTTAACACAAAAACAGAATTACCTGGAAAAACTCAGCAGGTCTGGCAGCATCGGCAGAGAAGAAAAGAGTTAACGTTTCGAGTCCTCATGACCCTTCCACAGAACTGAGTGAATATAAGGAGAGGGGTGAAATATAAACTGAATTAAGGTGGGGGGTCGTCGGGGGGGGGGAGGGGGGGGGTGGTTGGTGTGGTTGTAGGGCCAAGCAAGCAGTGATAAGAGCAGATAATCAAAAGATGTCACAGACAAAAGAACAAAAGAACACAGAGGTGTTGAAGGTAGTGATATTATCTAAACGAATGTGCTAATTAAGAATGGATGGTAGGGCACTCAAGGTACAGCTCTAGTAGGGGTGGGGTGGAAAGGCTAGCAGGGCATACAAGGTTTAAAAAGTAATGGAAATAGGTGGGAAAAGAGAAATCTATATAAATTATTGGAAAAAACAAAAGGAAGGGGGAAGAAACAGAAAGGGGGTGGGGATGGAGGAGGGAGTTCAAGATCTAAAGTTGTTGAATTCAATATTCAGTCTGGAAGGCTGTAGAGTGCCTAGTCGGAAGATGAGGTGCTGTTCCTCCAGTTTGGGTTGGGCTTCACTGGAACAATGCAGCAAGCCAAGGACAGACATGTGGGCAAGAGAGCAGGGTGGAGTGTTAAAATGGCAAGCAACAGGGAGGTTTGGGTCATTCTTGCGGACAGACCGCAGGTGTTCTGCAAAGCGGTCGCCCAGTTTACGTTTGGTCTCTCCAATGTAGAGGAGACCGCGTTGGGAGCAACGAATGCAGTAGACTAAGTTGGGGGAGATGCAAGTGAAATGCTGCTTCACTTGAAAGGAGTGTTTGAGCTGTTTTTAATATTATTTTTAAGGTTCTGGTATACTGAGGACCTAGTTTGAGATGAGCTGCTGTTTACAGCTACGTGGAACTGGCAGTAGTGTTTAGTAGTGTTGGTTTACCTTCACTCATTGGTTCATTCTAGTTTGACCTGGTGAATATCTACCATTCCGTCCAATGATATTGAAGGACAAAGAGCTGATGGAACATGTGGCTGATCTGCTTTCATTAAGAACGTTAAACAAGTTTAAGAACATTCAGTTGGACCCCTTGAAACTTTGTGTGTAGTGGGAGTTGCACTGTAGTGAATATGAAGCTGCCCATTAAGTGTGAATCCTCAGAGTGTAGGCTGTGAGGCAATGAACCAGAAATATAAACATGGAATCAGGGCCCAAGCTGGAAGCTTCAAAGTGCGAGTTTCTGGAGCTGTTGGTATGACACCCCACGGTCTGTAAATCCATGATGGTGTCAAAGCTAGTTTTCAGAGTCCTCTTCTGGATACTTTGTAAATTTTAAACTGGATTTAAAGCTTTAGTGAGTAGCGATTTCCCCCTCCTCAATCTCTAAACATGTAAATATCAAACATCCGTGAGACAGCTCAGCCCATGCATGTTCCCTGGCTTGCGTAGGACAGTGGACCATACTCCAGCCAGGCAGGAGATGTTAAATAAGGCTGGAAACCGATTCCCAGCTACCATTCTCAAGATTGGTAGTTGTAGTGGAAGCTCACCCTTGGACTGCTCCAAAGTGGTCTCACAAGACTTGACAAAAACTCCATCTGGGTCACTTCATTACTAAGTTAAGCTACAAATTTTGACTGGTGCAAGGCCAAAATTACATAGCATCAATGTGAGATGTGAAAGAAAAACTTGAATTTATATAATGTCTTTCATGTTCTCAGCACGTGCCTAACGGTCAATGAAGTGCTTTTGATGTATAGTTAGTGTTGTAATATAGCAAACACAGCAGCCAAATCGCAGATAGCAAGGCGCCACAAGTGCAAACAATAAAATAATGCCATGGGATCCTTCTTGCACACCTGAAAGTTGAGAAAGGATCTCCATATAATTTCTCAAGGAAAAATGGCATCTTCGACAGTGCAGCACTGCAGTGGAGTGTTAGCCTGGATTTTTGTGCTCAGTTCTTAGGAGTGGGGCCTGAACCCACTGAACTCTGAAGCAAGAGAGCTCCCACTGCCAAGTTAGCTGTCCTATATTGCGACAATACCTAGTTTTAAGTCAGTTGCTGTCTTCGTGGTTGTCGCATAATATTAACATATGATGGCGTGATCCATTGTGGATTAACGTCATTGCTTCACCTTGCACGCATATTTTGATAAAACCTAAAATTGTGTCAATTTAAAACAGATGTCAGCTCTTTCTAAAGGGCTTCTGAGAGCTCAAGGGGAATGGAAGTTTTGGCTACAGATTCAAAGTGCAAGAAGTTTTTAAAAATCTGGAGTTCATCAGCAATTAACATGCAGCTGCCTTACATGGGCACATTTCATTGAAGCTATCACATCATAAATTAACTGCACTAAGTAGACTATTAAAATGACACCACCTTCAAAATGTGAAACTTGTGCATCTGTACCAGAAAAATACTGTAACTGGTTTAGTCGCACCTGATGTACAAATTTAACTGGGACAGCAAAAGAACCTGAATCTGGCTGAAAATTGAGCTCACATATGTAAACAATAAACAACCAGCAGCAACGTTATATAGAAAATACTGCACACGCTTCAAAGACAAGTTCTCAATGTTAGAAATATGATGATTCCTCCTGTCTCACCACTCCCAAAGCCCCTTGTTATAATTACTGATTGGCTGGATTCCCATTCACCATCCTTTATTGTACACAAACTCAGCTCATCTGAAACTCTGCAGATCCTGTTCTATCTTATCCAGCTTGGCCAACACCCCTGTCCTCATTGATCTATATTAGCTCCTGATCCCCCGTGCCTCAAATTTGAAATTCCCTTTCTTGTGTTTAAATCTCTCCATTGTTCACTATCTCTGTCCCTTTTGTCTGAACTCACCAGCTCTCCAGACTTTGGCCTTTTCCCTTTACTGCACTATTGGTAGCTGTGCTTTTAGCTGCCAAGGCCCTATCCTCTGGAATTCTCTCTCAAAACTTCCCTGCCTCTTCACCACCTTTGCAACCTGTTTGAAAACTTACTTTTTTGACTAGTTTTTGATCACCTCTCCCAATCTGTTCTTTGGAGCGACATCTGATTTTCATCCTGTCTTTATGAAGCAGTGTATGATGTTTCTCAACATATAAAAGTGTTACACCGATGCAACTTGTTATGTACCACACACATATTTGCCCAATAAAATAAAATATCTTTTTCTTTGATAAAGTGATAAAGTGATGTAAATTACCCAAGGTTAGGTGGGCGCATTCAGCATCACTCTTGGGTTAAAGAAATGTAACTGCCGAGTTTCAGACCACAGGTTTAATGTTTGCTTTATTCATTCTGACCATTGTGCAAAAGATTTATGCCCTTCAAAATGGATAGAAGAATAGGAGGCCTGCTGGAGGTGGGTGTGTTGGTGGATTGTTAGCTTTTACCCTTGCAACATGCTTGTTAAAACTATAGAAATCTCACCAAAATATAAATTCAATCTAATAATTTCTAGTATAATCAAGAAGTGATTTCAAAGGGTGATATCTAATTATAAGCCCTACTGGTACTTTAGTTCCAAACATCAACTACTTGAAAGGGTTATTGGCACTTCAGTTTTAAATTGGAAGCAGTGAGGACCTACCTTCCCAGAGCCTTAGCCCTTTGAGGAATGAGAGCCCCTTTTATTTTCAATATATAATATCCCATTTGTAAAACATTTGGAAAAATTAATCTTCTGAAGACAGTGCACAGTGGCAGAAGAGTCCGTAACTGAAGGGCAGAGACTTGAGGTAATTGCAAAGGAACCAGAAGTGACATGAGGGGAAAGAAAAATATGTAGCAAATTATTATGATCTGGAATGCACTGCCTGAAAGGATGGTGGAAGCAAATGGAATCATAATTTGAAAAAGGGAATTGGATAAATATGTGAGAGGGAGGAATTTGCAATGAGAAAATAGGAGGCATTGGGGCTAATTGGATAGCTTTTACAAAGAGCTGGCGTAGGCACAATGGGCCAAATGGCCTCCTTCTGTGCTGTGTCATTCTGTGAATCTATGATTTTATGTAATACAGAGCCCACGATGATTTCTAGATTCACAATACAGCTGACTTAATTGAAAGACTGTGCAATCCTGTTAGTTTTGGAGAATTTTGTGATGGGAATTTGATCACATTTCTCACAAACAATGATCTGAATGTTGTTAGGTAGACTGAACACATGAGGAGAAAATTTTGCCAATTGTTAAATAGGTCCAGTAAAGACCCATGACCTTGTTAGAATTTTATAGGTTTCCATGAGATCCCCCCTCATTCTTCTGAACTCCAGCGAATATAATCATAATTGACTCAATCTCTCCTCATATGTCAGTCCCACCATCCCAGGAATCAGTCGGATAAACCTTCGCTGCACTCCCTCTATAGCAAGAACATCCTTCCTCAGATAAGGAGACCAAAACTGCACACGATATTCCAGGTGTGGTCTCACTAAGGCCCTGTACAATTGCAGCAAGATATCCCTATTCCTGTACTCAAATCCTCTGGCTATGAAGGCCAACATACCATTTGCCTTCTTCACCGCCTGCTGCACCTGCTTACCTTCAGTGACTGGTGTATGAGGACACCAGGTATCGTTGCACATTTGCCTCTCTCAATTTATTGCCATTCAGATAATAATCTGCCTTCCTGCTTTTGCTACCAAAATGGATAACCTCACATTTATCCACATTATACTGCATCTGCCATGCATTTGCCAACTCATTCAGCTTGTCCAAATCACACTGAAGCATCTCTGCATCTTCCTCACAGCTCACCCTCCCACCCAGCTTTGTGTCATCTGCAAACTTGAAGGTATTACATTTAAGTCCCTCATCTAAACCATTAATATATATTGTGAATAACTGGGGTCCCAGCACCAATCCCTGCGGTACCCCACTAGTCACTGCCTGCCATTCGGAAAAAGACCCGTTTATTCCTACTCTTTGTTTCCTGTCTACCAACCAGTTTTCTATCCATCTCAATACACTACCCCCAATCCCATGCGCTTTAATTTTACACGCCAATCTCTTATATGGGACTTTGTCTGAAAGTCCAAATAAACCACATCCACTGGCTCCCCCTCATCAAATCTACCAGCTACATCCTCGAAAAGTTCCAGTAGATTTGTCAAGCATGATTTCCCTTTCATAAATCCATACTGACTCTGTCTGATTCTGCCACTGTTTTCCATGGACTAGACAGGGTAGATGCAGGAAGGATGTTCCCGATGGTGGGGGAGTCCAGAACCAGGGGCCACAGTCTAAGGATATGGGGTAGACCATTTAGGACTGAGGTGAGGAGAAATTTCTTCACCCAGAGAGTGGTGAGCCTGTGGAATTCATTACCACAGAAAGTAGTAGAGGCGAAAATATTGTATGTTTTCAAGAAGGAGTTAGAAAAAGCTCTTGGGGCGAAAGGAATCAAAGGGCATGGGGAGAAAGCGGGAGCAGGCTACTGAGTTGGATAATCAGCCATGATCATAATGAATGGCAGAGCAGGCTCGAAGGGCCGAATGGTCTAATCCTGCTCCTAGTTTCTATGTTTCTATGTTTCAGCATAGGCTAAAGCTTGTTGGTCGTGGCCATGATCATATTTATAGATTGTCTTGTTCAGATAAGCATATGAGCTAAACATATTTGACTGAGAATACAAGTAGTATTGTCTAATCACTGTCCATGGCTTAGGGGGAGACACAGATGTTTTCACGTCATTTGTAGCAATATGTACTTGTGAATATTTCCCTTCTGAGCTGATCTACTGCCCTCATATCCTCGTCATCACAAATACCACCCATTTCACCTCTAACATAGCTCACCTGCTCTCCTTCCTCAGTCTAACTGCTATTGACAGCTCCATGCCTTTGCCATCGTTAGACTGGACTGCTCGCCTGGCCAGCCCCTCATTCCCCATGCTCCGTAAACTTGAACTAATCTAAAACTCCACACAAACTCCCATGCACCCATCACCCTGTTGGCTTCTTTACCTTGGGCGCGCAAGTTTAACTTCGTACCCTTACATTTAAATCCATTAATGGCCAGGCCCCTCCCCATTCCTGTAATCTCCTCCTGATCTATAAACCATACTCTTCATTCCTCTGACTGTGGCCTCCTGTGTATCGACTCATTGAAAAAACTGTCTCAACATCTCCTTTGATCATTGTTTCACCTGCCTTACTCAGTATTATTGCTGAGTGTTTGGATGCCGCTTCTGTGAAACCCCTGGGCTGTTTTATCACATTTAAAACGCCAAGCAAATGTAAACTATAAGAGCCTGACTATCTAGTGTAGTCCATTCACTCATACTGCACTCATCGTCATTGCGCAATCTCCTAACATTCTGTCAACTCATTTATTTGGATCACATCTCTTGTGAATTACACAGAGACACATCAGGGAATAAGAAACATGTCTGTCTGCCTTTACTCTTTGGGAGTCTTAGGCATTGTTAATCCAAGAGAGCTCACAGGGAGACTCATCTGTGCAATCGTGCAGCAGCATTTTCAAAGGCGCCCTTAAGACTAGCACACTGAGGCATTAATTGTCCCTTTAACTTCACTTTATCTGCATCAGTGAATACAATGTGTGGAGTCAGAGAACTACATGAAGTGGCTCTTTTTTTTTATACAGCTCTTCCATTGACTTTTAATTTATCCAGTCAAAAGTCATTGCTTGAAAGCAGTCTATACTAACTGAGCTGTGGAAGTTAATCAACTGTAAATTCCAGTCAATTGGCATGAAGATGTTGATTAGCCAGCTCTGAAGTACCTGCCAAAACACATCTAAAGCGAGGAATCTCCCCGGCGTTTCCACACATGGTAAAGCAACACTTTCTGAAACAAAGATCATTCAATGGATGCTTTCAAAAAATAATTATGATGTGTCTTAAACTCACTTTCATCTATTTTTTCAAAGGTTAGTCAAAGAAAGAAATACCCTTCCCCTAAATTGTTATTAGAAAATTCTCCAAAGCCCCTCAGATCTGAGCCAACTAATATATATAAAATTGGTGGTCACAATTTCACGTCAAGCTTCACTACAGTTACTGCACAATTTCACAACAAAGCAGAGAAGCAAAGCCTTTCTTTGCCAGCTTGCCTCTGAAAGCATGTCTCTTAGCTAGTGTGGTTGTTGGCTGAGGCAAGGGATGTGGGGTTACTCTTCAGGGTTGGAGAGTAGAGAAATAAATCTGCTGCCTTTTTGTCATGTATTTCTTTAAAAAATCAAGTGCATCATGAAGGATTTTTATCCTTGATTTGTGTATCTCTCTTCGACTGGATTTCCCTCAGGTTAAAGAGTTCATTTACTTTCAATCCCTTAATTTGAAAAGGTAACAATGGCTAAACAAAGCAAGTGACAACTGACATATTTAATGAAAGTTTACATAAAAAACGATTTCTACTGAAGGAACGTTCAGGGCTATTTGAATATTGCTTCTAAACTGAAGTTCTTCAGACAAAACATGTTAAAATAGATCCCACCGAATAATCCAGCTGCCCTAATTAACTGTTCACTACTAAATAAATGTAAAATGTTGCAAAAGTGAGGAAGAATTACTAAAACATCCCTCCCTGTTTCTGTGCGAGATCCCAGAAGAAGCAACACCTTTTGGACTGAAATCACACTGTGTTATATTACTATGAAACCTGTTCATTCTGCTTTTTTATGAAGTTCCTTTGGTTGATATTTTAATGAAAATGTTGAGCAGCTCACCAGCTGTTAAAATAGTAGCAAAGGAATTTCATGGGAAGATGTGAACGTTTGTTAAATTGAAAAACATTTCAATCTCGATGATTCCATTTATATTTGAAATAACATCAGTCATGATCAGACTGTTATGTAATATTTATTAAAAGTGGCAATATATTTGTCAGAATTTCTTAAACCCAATTCTTTGCCTAAGCTATTAATCAACCCTCCTAACCGCTCTGAATCACAGAATCACAGAATAGTTGTGGCGCAGAAGGAGGCCATTTGGCCCATCGTGGCTGCATCAGCTCTAGGATAGCTTCAGTGCCATTCTCCTGCCTTTTCCCCGTAATCCTGCATGTTGTTTCTATTCAAATAATCATCTAACGTCCCCTTGAATACCTCAATTGAACCTGCCTCCACCACACTTCCAGGCAGTGCATTCCAGACCCGAATCACTCGCTGTGTGAAAAAGTTTTTTCTCACGTCGCATTTGCTTCTTTTGCAAATCATTTTAAATCTGTGCCCTCTCGTTCTTGATCCTTTTATGAGCGGGAACAGTTTCTCCCTACCTACTCTGTTCAGACCCCTCATGATTTTGAACACCTCTATCAAATCTCCTCTTAGTGTTCTCCTCTCCAAGGAGAACAGTCCCAATTTCTCTAATCTATCCTCATGATTCAAGTGCCTCATCTCTGGAACCATTCTTTTAAACCTCTTCTGCACTCTCTCCAATGCGTTGACATCCTTCCTAAAGTATGGTGCCCAGAACTGTACACAATACTCCAAATGAGGTCTAACTAGTGTCTTATACAAAATCAGCATAGCATCCTTGCTCTTATGCACCATGTCCCTATTAATAAAGCCTAGGATACTGTATGCTTTATTAACTGCCTTCTCCACCTGTTCTGCCACCTTTAATGACTTATGCACATATACACCCAAGTCCCCCTGCTCCTGCTCACCGTTTAGAGTTGTACCCTTTATTTTATATTGTCTCTGTTTTTTTTTCGCTATGACCACTTTCTTCAAGTCTATCTCTGAAGTCCCCAGGGAAAGTTTTTATGTTAAAGGCACTGTAGAAATATAAGTCGACGTTGTTGATTGAATAATCAATTTTTAAAGTGTTTATTTATTCATTCATGGGATGCAGGCTAGGCCAGCGTTTATTGGCAATCCCTAATTTCCCTTGAGAAAGTGGTGGTGATCCTCCTTGAACTGCTGCAGTCATTGTAGTCAAGGCACTCCTACAGTGCTGTTAGGGAGGGAGTTCCAGGATTTTGATCTGTGACTTGGGAGGGAACTTGGAAGTGCCTGTTGCTCTATAAAAGGTGATAAAGGTTGCAGGTTTGGATGGTGCTATCGAAGAAGCCTTGTGTGGTACACACTGTTGTCATTATGCACTGGTGGTGGAGGGAGTGAATGTTTACGGTGGTGGATGGAGTGCCAATCAAGCTGGCTGCATTCTCTTGGATGTTGTCGAGATCCTTGAGTGTTGTTGGAGTTGCATTCATCCAGGCAGAGATGCTAAATCTTGTGTCTCTCAGTCACAGCTCATTGCTCATCTTATGCTTTAAGCAGTGGATTGAAGACATAAAACTCCTCATTCATATCATTGAAGCAGAACACCACGACATCATTGAAGAGGGAAGCCTACACAGAGCACCTGTTTCCGGGGTCCCTCTGACCAGTGTAAAGCTGGGCAAATGGAGGTGGCTAAGAGTGTAGGGCCTAGGTCACTGAAAGTTTTGCAATCGATGATAAGATGGAGGGATGAGGAGGATATATAAGAGACTGGAATCAGAGGAATCTAGAGTTGAAGGGAGAATGTAGGGTTGAAGGAGTTTGTGGGAGATAAGGCCCTGGAAGAATTATTTAGAGGTGAGGAAGAGAATTTTAAATTGTGAGGCATTGTGGGCTGGAAAGTCAGTGGAAGTCACTGAAGAAGGGGCGATAGGTGTGTGTGAAACTTGGCCTGGTATAGGATATGACGGTAATGTTTTGGACGAGCTGGAGTTTATAAAAAGAGAATGTTGAGAAACTATCCTAGAGAGCATTAGAATAATTACTCCTGGAGATGGAGGAGGCATGTAAGAGAGTTTCAGTGGTGGATAGGCTGAGATAGAGATGGTGACGGGTGATATTACAGAAGGGAAAGAAGGTCAGTGGAGAGGATCTGAGGTCTGAAAGTCAGCTTAAGGTTAAATGAGGCATCAGATTGTGAACAGTCTGGTTCAGCCGGAGAATGTGACAAAAAGGGGATGGAATCATAAGATTATAAGACCATAAGATATAGGAGCAGAAATTAGGCCATTCAGCCCATCGAGTCTGCTCCACCATTCAATCATAGCTGATAGGTTTCTCAACCCCGTTCTCCCGCCTTCTCCCCATAACCTTTGATCCCCTTACCAATCAAGAACCTATCTATCTCGGTCTTAAATACACTCAATGACCTGGCCTCCACAGCCTTCTGTGGCAATAAATTCCATAGATTCACCACTCTCTGGCTAAAGAAGTTTCTCCTCATCTCTGTTCTAAAAGGTCTTTCCTTTACTCTGAGGCTGTGCCCTCGGGTCCTAGTCTCTCCTTCTAAGGAAACATCTTCCCCACGTCCACTCTATCCAGGCCTTTCAGTATTCTGTAAGTTTCAATCAGATCCCCCCTCATCCTTCTAAACTCCATCGAGTATAGACCCAGAGTCCTCAAACGTTCCTCATATGTTAAGCCTTTCATTCTTGGGATCATTCTCGTGAACCTCCTCTGGACCCTCTCCAGGGCCAGAACATCCTTCCTGAGGTACGGAGCCCAAAATAGCTCACAATATTCTAAATGTGGTCTGACCAGAGCCTTATAAAGCCTCAGCAGCCCATCTCTGCTTTTATATTCTAGTCCTCGCGAAATAAATGCCAGCATTGCATTTGCCTTCCTAACCACCGACTCAACCTGCAAGTTAACCTTAAGAGAATCCTGGACTAGGACTCCCAAGTCCCTTTGCACTCTAGATTTCTGAATTCTCTCCCCATTTAGAAAATAGTCTATGCCTCTATTCTTCCTACCAAAGTGCAGGACCTCACATTTCCCCACGTTGTATTCCACCTGCCACTTCTTTGCCCATTCTCCTAACCTATCCAAATCCTTCTGCAGCCTCCCCGCCTCCTCAATACTACCTGTCCCTCCACCTATCTTTATATCATCTGCAAACTTAGCCAGAATGCCATCAGTTCCTTCATCTAGATCATTAATGTATAAAGTGAAAAGTTGTGGTCCCAACACTGACCCCTACGGAAATCCACTAGTCACCGGTCGCCATCCTGAGAAGGGCTCCCTTATCCCCACTCTCTGCCTCCTGCCAGACAGCTAATCTTCTATCCATGCTAGTACCTTGCCTCTAACACAATGGGCTGTTATCTTACTGAGCAGCCTCCTGTGCTGCACCTTGTCAAAGGCCTTCTGGAAATCCAAGTAGATAACATCCATTGGCTCTCCTTTGTCTAACCTACTCATTACCTCCTCAAAGAATTCTAACAGATTTGTTAGGCATGACCTCCCCTTGATGAAACCATGTTGACTTCGCCCTATTTTACCATGCACTTCCAAGTATTCTGAAATCTCATCCTTAATAATGGACTCTAAAATCTTACCAACGACTGAGGTCAGGCTAATCGACCTGTAATTTCCCGTCTTTTGCCTCACTCCCTTCTTAAACAGGGGGGTTACATTAGCGTTTTTCCAGTCCTCTGGGATCCTCCCTGACTCCAGTGATTCCTGAAAGATCACCACTAACGCCTCCGCTATCTCTTCAGCTATCTCCTTCAGAACTCTGGAGTGTAATCCATCTGGCCCAGGTGATTTATCCACCTTCAGACCTTTCAGTTTTCCTAGCACCTTCTCCTTGGTAATAGCCACCATAACTCTGCCCCTCAACTCTGTTGAACTTTGGGGATGTTACTCGTGTCTTCCACCGTGAAGACTGACGCAAAGTACCTATTCAATTCCTCTGCCATTTCTTTGTTCCCCACTACTACTTCTCCAGTGTCATTTTCCAGTGGCCCAATGTCCACTTTTGCCTCTCTCTTACCCTTTATATATTTAAAAAAACTCTTGCAATCTTCTTTTATATTACTGGCTAGTTTACCCTCATGTTTAATCTTCTCCTTCCTTATTTCTTTTTTCGTTGTCCTCTGTTGGTCTTTGTAGGCTTTTCAATCCCCTGGCTTCCCACTGCTCTTTCCCGCATTGTATGCTTTCTCTTTAGCTTTTATGCTGTCCTTGACTTCCATTGTCAGCCATGGTTGCCTTGTCCTCCCTTTAGTATGCTTCTTCTTCCTAGGGATGAATTTTTGCTGTGTCTCTCAAATTACTCCCAGAAACTCCTGCCATTGCTGTTCCATTGTTTTTGCTGCTAGGCTCATCTTCCAGTTAATTCTGGCCAGCTCCTCCTTCATGCCTCTGTAATTGCCTTTATTCAACTGTAATACCGTTACATCTGATTCCAGCTTTTTCCTCTCAAATTGCAGGGTGAATTCTATCATATTATGGTCACTTCCTCCTAAGGGTTCCTTCACCTTAAGCTCCCTTATCAAATCTGCCTCATTACACATCACTAAATCTAGAATTGCCTGTTCGCTCCATCACAAGCTGCTCCAAAAAGCCATCTCGTAGACATTCCACAAATTCCTTTTCTTAGGATCCACTACCAACCTAATTTTCCCAGTCTACCTGCATATTGAAATCCCCCACGATCACTGTAACCTTGCCTTTCCTACACGCCTTTTCTATCTCCATGTGTATCTTGTGCCCCACATCCTGACTACTGTTTGGAGGCCTGTACATAACTCCCATTATGTTTTTTTTACCTTTGCGGTTCCTCAACTCTACCTACACAGATTCTATGTCATCTGACCCTACAACATTTCTTGCTATCGATTTAATTTAATTTCTTACTAACGAAGCAACCCCACCCCCTCTGCCAACCTGCCTTTCTATTCGATAGGATGTATATCCTTGGATATTTAGCTCCCAGTCCTGATCCCCTTGCAACTATGTCTCTGTGATGCCCACCACATCATACCTGCCAATTTCAATCTGCGCCACAAGCTCAGTTACCTTATTTCGTATACTGCATGCTTTCAGATTCAACACCTTCAGTCCTGTATTTCCCGTCCCCTTCCTCATTGTCGTCCCTTTATCTGATGTGCTTGAAGTTAGATTCCTAGCCCTTTCCAAACACTCTGTCCTATTTTGTGTTCTGGAGACTTTAATAGCCTCTCCTGGGCTCTCCTTTCTTTTCAGTTTTTTCATAAATTTCCATGAAGTTGAATCCACCCCCCACACGCTAACCTGCTGCTTTGTTTCCCATTAGTCATACTTCTTGGAGTTTTACCCTTCCCAAGCAAGTAGGGTTAGGGGCCAAAGGTGATGACAGCCCCTTAAATAAAACATTACACTGATACATGACTTTGTATATTTGCTTTATGTACCCTGTTTTGGGCCATTGGCAGGTGTCAAGCAGTTGTGTTTTTATTCAGGAATCCAGCACTTGTAACTGACACGAAGTAATACTGAAGTGATGTTTGCTGGGTTGGTGATCTACATGTGTGTTCATATGACATCCAAAGAGCATTTGTTCAATTCTAAATGCTTGGCATTGCTGATGAAAAGGTTAGCTGAATAATTTTGGGGATAATATAGAAAAGGCATTTGATAAGAGTGATTATAGCAGGGACCTGGCTGAACTGGGGCGTAGTTGAAAAAAAGAGGCAAAACTGCGGAGCGTCAATGGGACTGAGTGGGAAAGAATTATCATGGCCTCTTATGCTGGAGGATCCATGTTTATCTAATTAGTGAGTGAATGCTTTAAAGGGAAGATACGCGAGGCAACTATTTTGTTCAAAGTGTGTGCCCACCGTAAACAAAATGTTCTCACAAAAATTATTTATCACTTCCCCCTCCAAAAAAATCCTAATTTTTCTGTCCATCTATGACTTTCCATTTTGGGTCTGTGGCTCAAGTCTATATTAAGGGCAGCAAGGAGGTATTTGCATACTGAATGATCAAATTCATTTCAAAGGAGTCAGCAACTTGGATGTTAATCCAGAACTGTCTGCTGATGAGAATACACATACTACCGACTGCTGGGTTCCAGGTCAGGCAAATCTGCACTGGATCACAAACAGTTGTGGCAACTTCGAAGTAGTGATTCTCAAAAGTGTGGTCCAAGGACCACTGGTGGTCTGCAAGGGTCCCACAGGTGGCCCATGGGCTGGTTCATAGTGGATGTCACTGATAACACCATGGCCACAGTTATAAGAGAGAATAGGCCTTTACTCTCATCCCCACCACTCGCATGAGGCCACACAACCAGGCTGGCTCCCTTGTGCTTGGCACAAGTCACCATAAGCGCAAGCAGCAACACTGAAGTTTTATAAGCAAAATTATGTTACCATTACATTACAACTGCAAGATCGGATTTTCAACATTTGTTGGGCTGGGAACAAAGGGGAGGATTTGGCTGAACGTGGAGTCTGACATCAGATGGACACTCTCCAGCTTGGAACGAGACATCACCTCGGCTGGCGTCTCCCCAAAAGCAGCTCCATTATTCCCATTAATTCTGCTGAGTTATTTTGCAGTGGTAAGTGAAAGCAGATAGGTGCTCTGTGGGATCTTTTGCCCTGCTTATATGGTCCGCAGACAAAAAGGTTTGCAAGCTACTGCTTTAAAGGGGAGAAAATCCGAAAATTTCAGGTTTCCACCCAGCTGAAAATTCTGAAGGTTGATGAAATGAATAAATAATTTTTGACTATATTTCAGCCGTGGCTCAGTTCTTAACACATTCACCTCTGAATTGCAAGTCTCTGGGCTCAAGTGGTTTGAACACAAAAATCAAGGCTCACACTCCAGTGCAGTACCGAGGGAGCACTGCACTGCTGCCCTTTGGAAGAGAGATCCCAGCTTGGGTGAATGTAGCAGATCCGTGGCACTATTTTGAACAAGTGCAGGGGAGTTAATTCCAGGTGTTCTGGCCAATATTGCTCCCTCAAATCAGCGTCACAAAAACAGATTCTCTGGTCATTTTCACATTACTGTTTGGGGGAGTTTGCTGAATGCAAATTAACTGCCGTTTCCCACAACAGTGACTACACTTCAAAAAGCACTTCAACGACCGTATGGTGAAGAGTTCCATATAAATGCAAGTCTTTCTGTTTTTTATTTTTAATAGATATTTGGGAGGCAGTTAGAATAGGAAAAATACTCTCCTGGCCTTTCCTTCCCTTTTAAAGAGGCAAAACTGGAGAACTGATGAAAAGCAGACCTGTATATTAAAACACCTCAGGGTCAGCTGGTAACTGCAGAAAGGATCACCTTCTCTGTCACTTCAAAATGAAATCGTTTTAATGATCCAAGAAGCATAAGTTTCAGATTAAGCAAATTGATCATCCTCTTGTACGTTAGAAATGCCGCTGCACATCACACAACCGCGCTGTCCTTATTATTCCAGCTGAAAGTTATTGAGGTGAGATTTTTCTCATGTTGTAAATGCGTAGAATTAAAGATTCCTTTCTGGAGCAGCCAAAATGGCATGAAGCAGCAACAAGCAATAATGTGCAGAAATCCGCAATATAAAGGGAACAGGCTCAACCAGCATCCATATCCAGACTGATGCACCAGACCAGCTTCTGGGTGGTGTGAGTGCTGATGGGAGGCTGTGCGAATCCCAGCAGGAAGAGCCAGATCCGGTTACGGTTGTTAATTTTCATTTGGTCTTGGGACTTAACTGCTGACTGATATCTGTGAGACTCATTATTCACACTCTGGGTGGTGGACGTGGATGTCAAATGTGTTGGACCTCTGAAGACTAGCGTGGAAGGCAGGTCTGCAGCAGACTTTGAGAGAAAGAAAATGGCAAGGAAATAAAAACAGATCAACTTGTTCTTTAGGATGGAACCAATGTTGTAATAGGAAATGTTTTAGAAACTCAACTGTGAATGGAGTCAAATCTGCAGAGGTAGTTCAGTTAACACATTTTTAACAAGCCCCTGTTTATTCCTATTAAAGGCATTCATGTTTGCACAAATTTGATAGGAAGAACCTGTTTAGTAATTCCTAGTGTGCTGTGTATCACAGGATCCTGTTATTGTTTCTTATATGGCAAAATCCTTCAGTCTTGAGTATTTGCACACAGTAAAACCACAAATTTCAGAGAGCCGAAAATGTTGGCCGTAGAGGAAGACAAGTCAGTGCTCCAAATGAACAGGTTCTGATGAATGATTCGCCCTTTTCCCTTCTGAGTGCTGACAGACTTGTTCGAAAGATCAAGCATTTTCTGTCAGAGGTACTGTCTTCATGAAAAATGTTTGCAAAACATTTTGTTTCAAGCATCTGAAGAGCTATGTGAAAGCTTTTTGCCCCAAGTACAATCTGTGCAAGTACTGTAGTGATGGATCCACAGCTTTTATCTAATTTATTAGCATTTCCGTACAGAAACAAAATACGATCTGTTGTAAATGTCTTTTTTCCACTTGTAAAATGACTTTTCACAAGATAAGTTGATCCTGATGTTAAATGGTATGGCGATAAAAATTCCCTGCCTCCATATACAATAGGACCCATTACAGCTGCACTAGACTTTCTTCCAGGTGCTGTCAAACGCGTGATATGAACTGACCCTGTCACAGTGGGACAAGATGAAAGTTTATGGTTCAGGCTGAGCCCAGGGACAGATGCCTGGCAAACAGCAGCAGGGTGATAGCAAGAGTTTGAAGATGTCATTTCGCACCGGTGTCTCAGCTGCCTGTTAACAGCAAGGGTTCTGATAGCTCTATCAGAGTTCTGTCACAAACCATGTTTATACTGCCTTCCTTCCGATATAAGACTGGCACTAAATCCATGACAGGGGCATCCTTCATTTGCAGCAGAGCATTCTTAGCAGGGTTAACTTCTGTAAATTCAGGGATTTCTAAACAGGGCTCATCAGACGCCACTGTTCCTTTATCCTTCTGCATTGCGATCCATAATGCCCTCCATTTTAACAAATTAAAGCTGTTACCAGATGCGTTAGATTTAATGACTGAGTGGTGCAAAGAAATCTTTTAGCACTTGTTGAACAGTAGAGTCAGTATGGAATGAACACTGAATGATTCAGTGGGAGAGGGGGGTCAGGTTGGGGTGTGCAAATTGTCTTGACCTTTTTACTCTTCATTACATGCCCTGAAATCCCAAATGTCAAATTAACTTTTCCCTCTGCTGTCATATGCTGTACCTCACATTTAGCACTTAATTCATGTGCTGGTGCATTAGTTTGCGTGAAAGAGTTTACATTCTATATTCAATAAGCATTGGCATGAAAAGAAAGCTCTATTCAGCTATCAAGCCTGAACTAAATGGGAAAATAAAGAGACTGTAGCTATGTAACAGATCAGGAGGCACACATAGTCAGTGGGTAATATTCTGGATAATAATGCCCGACCTTCGATTCATTACTATTAGCCCCTCCAGCACAGTTAGGTCAGGTAGGTCAGATTCTCACTGGTTTACGATGACTTTGGAACACTCTTTTGTAAAGACACATGCAAAGCTGGAGCCAAACACCATCACTCCTCCTAATGCTAACTAGACATCAAACAAAGTTGCTTGAATTGTCCCGAGGTCCGCTTTATTCAGAGGATGATCTGAACGAGTTGTGTGTTTTGAGCTGTTAGCGCTGGGTGAGGGAGAAGCTTTGTTTGTCAGTTTAGACCAACAAAAGATACTGCCATGAAAAAGCGTAAACAACAAAAATCTGAAAGGAGAAATTAGAATGCACAACAGCACATGTTGCACAGTAACAGCCAAAAGTAACAACTCCTGCTTTAATACTAGCCTAGATCTCGTAATATGGTCACAACATAGTCCCAAATGACTAGTAAGAAAGAAAGACTTGCAATGTGTAACCTGCCTCTCACTACTTCAGGATGTTCAAAAGCCTTACAGCCAATGAAGTGCCTTTTTGAATTATAGACACTGATATCCTTTGACAAAGTATTGCATAAAAGGCTGGTTAACAAAATTGAGGCTAATGGAAGAGGGGGACAGTGTCAGCTTGGTTAAAAATTGCTTAAGAACAGAAAAGAGCGGGTTGTGGTAAATGGTTGTTGTTCAGATGGAGGATGTGGTAGAGGACAGTAGTATTCACCAAGGTTCTGTGCTAGGACCACTGCCTTTTTGATATATATAAATGACTTGGATATTGAGATACAGAGTAAAATTTCAAAACTTACTGATGATGCTAAACTTGGCGGTCAGTGGGGGGAGGGTGGGGGGTGTGTTGTTGGGGCAAGTGGAAAATAATGAGGGTGATACAAATGAACTCCAAAAGGATATAGATCTGGTAGCAGAAGGGACAGACAAGTGGCAGATAGAAGTTAATGCAGAAAAACGTGAGGTGATTCATTTTGACAGGAAGGATGGGAAGGGAAATTTAGGGCAGAATTTTCAGGTTGGCGTGTGGGCGCAATCGGCGGGTCTGGGAGCGGCTGGGGAACGGGCCACCGACTGCAGTCGGTCCCCGACTGCGATTTCATGCTGCTTAGCCAATTAACGGCCAGCCGGCGTGAAGCGCATGCTGAAATGCTCAGCGTTGCCAGGGTGGGGGTGGCAGGAGGGCGGGCGCTGACATACGCGTGGGCGAGCGCTGAATGAAAGCTCCCTGAAGGCAGAGAGCTGCCTCAGGGAGCTAAAGACTTCAAAAGTATTAAATAAAGATTTTAAAATCAGAACAAAGATGTCCAAGCATCACAAACAGTCACCTGAACATATACATTATAAAAATTCTATCCATAGGTTTTATTTTTAATTTAATAATGGAAACTTCATCCCACCCTTGGATGAGGTTTCATGAAAAATGCAAAGGCCGCCTGGCCGATTTGCCCATCCGCCAACCGTAAGGGGACAATTACAACTTTAATGGGCTTAATTGCCCTCTTAATTTTTGGCATACACATTTCCGACTTCTGTGCTGTCCGTCAAGCAAAATATCACATGAGCGTGGGCTGATGTCGGGACCCCAGCCTGACGTCACACGCCATTTTACGCTCAAGCGGGTCAAGTGCGTGCCCACACACCGACCTGAATATTCTGCCCATAATCTTATTGGCAGTGTTCTAAAGCATGTGCAGGAACACATGGACCTGGGGCTTCTTTCGATCTTTGAAGGTGGCATGACATTTTGAGAGAGTAGTTGTAAAATAGGCTTCAAAAATAGAGGTATTGAGTACAAAAGCAGAGAGGTTATGCTAAACCTTTATAAAACTTTGATTAGGCCACAGCTAGAGTCTTGCATCCTGTTGGTCACCACATTTTAGGAGGGACATGAGGGTCCTTGAGAGGGTTCAGGGTTGATTTACCAGAATGGTGCCAAGATGATGGAGTTTAACTACAAGGTTGGGCTGGGGAAGCTGGAGTTGTTCTTCTAGGAGCAGAGGAGTTTGAGGGGAGATTTGATAGAGGTGTACAAGATCATGACAAGTTTGATAAGGTTGACAAAGAAAAGCTAGTTGACGGTATAGGGACTAGGGGACACAGATTTAAGATTTTGGGCATGAGGTGCAGGGGGAATGGAAGGAAGAATCCTTTTACACAGTGAGTGGTAATGACCTGTATCTTGCTGCCTAAAAAGGTGTTGGAAGTGGAGATGATTAATTATTTCAAAAGGAAATTGGAACTCGAGGGAAATAAACTTGCAGGGCTACAGGAATACAGCAGGGGAATGGGACCAATTGGATTGCTCTACCGAGAGCTGGCATAGATTTAATGGACTGAATGATCTCTTTTTTTGCTGTATCCAATATAGTGTACAGACAAGTTTTGGACACACAGAAATACATTTATACTGTTTCACCCAATTTTTAGAGGATAACTAATCTCCGTAGCTTAAGTTGTGAATATGCGCAAGGAGTACAAAAGCTGTGGGGGCAGAAAATTAATTTGAACTGAAGTATAAAATTCAGGGTGAATCTAAGATTAAGGGGACAAAAACTCTGAAAATCTTCGAGAAGGCACAGAAGACACCATGACTCATTAGAAACCTTTGACAAGGTTGAAAAAGTCACATAAAGGTAATCATGAAGGGAAAAGACACCCAAGGCATGAGTCTGGAGGCAAGTGATTGGGAGTCTCCAGAAATTATGAATGTAAGAAATAGGAATAGGCCATTTGGCCCTTCAAGTCTGTTCCACCATTCAAGAAGATCATGGCTGATCTGATCGTGGCCTCAGCTCCATTTTCCTGTCTGCCCCATGACTTTTATGCCCATTCCCACATACTAATAATGGAAACATCTTCCTCACGTGCACTCGATCCAGGCCTTTCAGTATTATGTAAGTTTCAATCAAATCCCTCCTCATCCTTCTAAACTCCATTGAGTATAGACACAGAGTCCTCAAACGTTCCTCATATGTTAAGCCTTTCATTCCTGGGATCATTCTCGTGAACCTCCTCAGGACCCTCTCCAGGGCCAACACATCCTTCCTGAGATACGGGGAAGTGTCTGAAAGGCTGTAGAGTCTGGGTGAAATTAAATGCTCATGACTGAGATCAACAGAATTTTGTTAGGCAAGGGTATTAAGGAATATGGAGCAAGTGTGGGTGAATGAAATTGTTATGATCCCCATAGCGACCAATAACTTCTAAAAAGAGATGAATTCCCCAGCGACTGACTGAAAGAACTGAAGGACAAGATTCCACCTTTTAAGACTTTTACTGTAACAAAGTAAAATCAAGATTGACCAACCATTAATTAATAGGCAACTAACACATCAAATTAAAGAAAAGGTATTTTCGCATTAACTAATTAATGGAACCAGAACATGTTTTACGAAACCCTTTCACTGTGTGTTGCACTTCTAACAGATATGTAGCCTTACAGGAACAGTCCCACAGTCACTCCCAGCTCTCCAGTGGAGGTTCACTGCTCCCCACTATGCCAGGTTGAAACTTCCAGTGTCCTTCAGCAATTGTTCCACTCAGCCTGAATTTTCCTGGATACGATTACCACCAGCAAGGCACACCTCGGTGAGTCTCTGTTGCCTAAATCTTCATGAGCTCTGTCAGTTCTGTTTCCTTTCTTTTGAACAGAAACCAAACTCTTACAGAATCCTGCTTGGCTGTTTACACAGAACAGTTCTCCCTGCTGTCCCGCAGCAGTGGCTTCTCTGTTTCTCCATCACAAGCAGCAGCTGTTCATTTTCTGTGAGATACTGTGAAAAGGTGTTCAAACTGCACCTCACCTTAATGGGTTTCTGTTTGAACTTCTCTCCCATGGCAACCGGATCACCTGGCATGTCTCTGAGCTGAGGTGTTTATCTGTTTTACTTTGAGTTAAAGGTACATTTCAAAACGTGACTGTCTTGTAAAGTTCAGTATTCATGACAAGGTATAAATCTGCCAAGTTCTGAATGAATGGTGGAAGGTTTGCGGCCTGAATGGCCTACTTCTGTTTTATGTTATAAAAATAAAAAATTGCTTGGAATACTTAGCATGTTTGGCAGAATCAGTGGAGAGAGAAACAGAGTTAACAGGTTGGATTTTCCTGTGAGTGTCGAGACCCTGTGTTGGACCCAAGTGGAGGTCCTGAGCTCGCCCTTGCCAGCAGCAAGACCAGCAGTACAATCTTCTGGGAAGTGGCCTCCCAGTTGGCTGCCTCCATGCACGTCATTCTATTAAGGATGGCAGGAGGGCTCCTGAGGCTGGAGGCAGCTGTGAATCCTTGACAGCCTGACTTGGAAAGGTGGGTGCTGCTGAGGCAGGTCTGAAATGGCGGGGCCCCCCTAAACATAAAGGCATCCTCCCTGGCCTGCACTGAAGATTCCTGAAGCTGCTATAGTGATCGGGGGGAAGGGAAACCCCTCGGCAGGATTGCATGACTCAAGCCTTTCATGTGGTCCTGTCATTGGAACGTTGAGCCCCTGGTTCTGATGGCCTCCTGGCCTGCTGCAGAAATGCAGCCTCCAATGATCTGATGGCCTCTGCAGGCAGTGAGGAGGTACGGCGGCTGTTTCACCAGTGAGATAGTTCTTGTTTTGCTGTGAAATCACCTCTAATTGGGGCCTTAATGACCAGAATTGCTGTCCACATCCATGGAACAAGCAGCTGTTCCTGATACCAGCCGACCGTGGATAGGTCCCTGGCAGTGGGAATGGGTCATGGAGCCTTCCCAGTGTGGCTCCCCCCTATTTTTCTGACAGCCTTGAAGCTCAAGTCCATGACGCTGGGAAAATCCAGCCCAATGTTTCAGGTCTGTGACCTGTTTCTATGTCCCTGTTTAGTAATGACACATTCAGGCATCTTTTGCAAACAATGTTCTCAAGTGTCCCAACCTATCGCACATAACGGGACCCTGCTGTGTTATTTACACAATTTCTTGCTTCATTACTTGTCTGACAAATACAATGAATTGGCATGCTGAATCTGTGCTGTTCTTTCAAACTATGGCTCTTTTGTATAAAATTAAATGAATAACAAATGAAATGATAAATGCTTCTTCACTTTAATTCCTTTTCTTATTCCAGTGCCATTTTCAAGGATTAAACAAGACACAGCATTGCATTTGACCCAACATGACTGTCACTACAGAGTGACATTTTATAATACAGTGCCAACTGGACTATAGCTGAACTGAAAGGCACTTTGAACAGAATACAAACCTGGACAGAGACAAGTGGGTAGATACTTGACTTTGTGCAAAATTGTAAAAAGGCTGACTTCAATGTAGATAAAAACTGGGAGGGATGTAAAGCAGGTTGCCAACATACTATCACCCATCTTATACTATCACAAGTCAAATTCGATCCAAAGTACTTCAACAGCTGGTGCCATGAAACCAAATAAAAGTCTTATTGCATGTTGCAATGCTGGAAGCCACCTTTAATTTTTCTTTTCACCAGCTTTTACTTCTGTCATTCTTTTTCTCTCTGTTTGAAGGCTTGATGCAGCTTAGCAGCACAATAACTCTTCAACTTGTATTATATATATATACCTTTAAAAGGGCAAAATGTCTCAAGATGCTTCACACAACATTATAAAGCACTGAGATAAAAACAAAAAAACTGCAGATGCTGGAAATCCAAAACAAAAACAGAATTACCTGGAAAAACTCAGCAGGTCTGGCAGCATCGGCGGAGAAGAAAAGAGTTGACGTTTCGAGTCCTCATGACCCTTCGACAGAACTTGAGTTCGAGTCCAAGAAAGAGTTGAAATATATATATATATAGTTCTGTCGAAGGGTCATGAGGACTCGAAACGTCAACTCTTTTCTTCTCCGCCGATGCTGCCAGACCTGCTGAGTTTTTCCAGGTAATTCTGTTTTTGTTTTGAAATATAAGCTGGTTTAAGGTGTGTAGGGGGGGGCGGAGAGAGAGAGACAGAGAGAAGTGGAGGGGGGGGGATGTGGTTGTAGGGACAAACAAGCAGTGATAGAAGCAGATCATCAAAAGATGTCAACAACAATAGAACAAAAGAACACATAGGTGTTAAAGTTGGTGATATTATCTAAACGAATGTGCTACTTAAGAATGGATGGTAGGGCACTCAAGGTATAGCTCTAGTGGGGGTGGGGAGAGCATAAAAGATTTTAAGATATTTAAAAATAATGGAAATAGGTGGGAAAAGAAAAATCTATATAATTTATTGGAAAAAAAAGGAAGGGGGAAACAGAAAGGGGGTGGGGATGGGGGAGGGAGCACACGACCTAAAGTTGTTGAATTCAATATTCAGTCCGGAAGGCTGTAAAGTGCCTAGTCGGAAGATGAGGTGTAGCTGGTGCCCTGTCTCTTTATGGGGTATGTGGAACATTCCTTGTTCCAGTCCTACTCCGGCCCCCTTCCACAACTCTTTCTCCGGTACATCGATGATTACTTCGGTGCCGCTTCATGCTCTCGTCGGGACTTGGAAAAATTTATTAATTTTGCTTCCAATCTCCACCCCTCCATCATTTTCACGTGGTCCATCTCTGACACTTCCCTTCCCTTCCTTGACCTCTCTGTCTCAATCTCTGGTGATAGACTGTACACCAATATCCATTACAAACCCACCGACTCCCACAGCTACCTCAACTACAGCTCCTCACACCCTGCTTCCTGTAAGGACTCCATCCCATTCTCTCAGTTCCTTCGCCTCCGTCGCATCTGTTCTGATGATGCCACCTTCAAAAACAGTTCCTCTGACATGTCCTCCTTCTTCCTTAACCGAGGTTTTCCACCCACGGTCGTTGACAGGGCCCTCAACCGTGTCCGGCCCATCTCCCACGCATCCGCCCTCACGCCTTCTCCTCCCTCCCAGAAACATGATAGGGTACCCCTTGTCCTCACTTACCACCCCACCAGCCTCCGCATTCAAAGGATCATCCTCCGCCATTTCCGCCAACTCCAGCATGATGCCACCACCAAACACATCTTCCCTTCACCCCCCCTATCAGCATTCCGTAGGGATCGGTCCCTCCGGGACACCCTGGTCCACTCCTCCATCACCCCCTACTCCTCAACCCCCTCCTATGGCACCACCCCATGCCCACACAAAAGATGCAACACCTGCCCCTTCACTTCCTCTCTCCTCACCGTCCAAGGGCCCAAACACTCCTTTCAAGTGAAGCAGCATTTCACTTGCATTTCCCCCAACTTAGTCTACTGCATTCGTTGCTCCCAATGTGGTCTCCTCTACATTGGAGAGACCAAACGTAAACTGGGTGACCGCTTTGCAGAACACCTGCGGTCTGTCTGCAAGGATGACCCAAACCTCCCTGTCGCTTGCCATTTTAACACTCCACCCTGCTCTCTTGCCCACATGTCTGTCCTTGGCTTGCTGCATTGTTCCAGTGAAGCCCAACGCAAACTGGAGGAAGAACACCTCATCTTCCGACTAGGCACTTTACAGCCTTCCGGACTGAATATTGAATTCAACAACTTTAGGTCGTGAGCTCCCTCCCCCATTCCTACCCCCTTTCTGTTTCCCCCTTCCTTTTTTTTCCAATAAATTATACAGATTTTTCTTTTCCCACCTATTTCCATTATTTTTAAATATCTTAAAATCTTTTATGCTGTCCCCACCCCCACTAGAGCTATACCTTGAGTGCCCTACCATCCATTCTTAAGTAGCACATTCGTTTAGATATCACCAACTTTAACACCTATGTGTTCTTTTGTTCTATTGTTGTTGACATCTTTTGATGATCTGCTTCTATCACTGCTTGTTTGTCCCTACAACCACATCCCCCCCTCCACTTCTCTCTGTCTCTCTCTCTCCGCCCCCCCCTACACACCTTAAACCAGCTTATATTTCAACTCTTTCTTGGACTCGAACTCAAGTTCTGTCGAAGGGTCATGAGGACTCGAAACGTCAACTCTTTTCTTCTCTGCCGATGCTGCCAGACCTGCTGAGTTTTTCCAGGTAATTGTGTTTTTGTATTATAAAGCACTGAACCACTTCGGACAAAATTTTGAGCTCGGTGGACGCTTGCCCGACCAGACTGAACATAAAATGATGTGGATAATGTTGGGCGTGTGTCCTGACGTCATCGTGCATTCGCGCGATATTTCGGTCGGCGGGTGCATGTGGGAGACGGCACCGCACCCACCGACAATTAAAACGTCTAATAAGGCTATTAAAAGTTAATTAAAAGAAATTTTTCAGTGCCCATCCAACCTAATGGTTGCCGGGCAGGAGAAAAGGCCAAGCGGCCTTTGCACTTTTTTGGAAATCTCATCCACAGGCGGGATGAAGTTTCCAAAAGCAAATAAAAATCAAATAAATACTTTATTTTTTCATTATAGCATGTCACTGCTCATGTGAAAGAGCTACATGAGGAGACTTGTTTCATTACATTTTTATTTTTTTTAGTTACATTTTTTGGGTATATCTTCATCCCCCTGATGCAGAGAGTTGCCTCAGGGAGATTATGTTGCGCGCACTTGTGCGCATGCACAAAGGTCGCGCTCGTCCAGCTCAGACTCCCACCCTCTGCGCCACCGCTCGCCTTTCATGCTGGGTGGGCCTTAATTGGCCCATCCAGCGTGAAATTGCCTTCTGGGCCCCATCACGGGCAGCGGTCAGCTTCCTGCCGATCCCGTACGCCAAGAGCAAAATTCTGCCCAAAGAGTCTTTAGGGCAGGTGACTAAAAACTTGGTCAAAATGTTAGGTTTTAAGGAGCATTTCAGCAGAGGGAAGAGAGGTAGGGAGGCAGAGAAATTTAGTGAGGGAATTCCAGAGCCTTGATAGCTGAAGGCAAGGTTGCCAGTGGTAGAGTGATTAAGGTCAAGAGACCAGAATTAGAGGAGTGCAGATATCTCAGAGAGTTGTAGGATTGGAGGAGATGGGGAGGGATGAGGCTGTGGAGGAATTTAGAAGCGATACAGGTAAAGGGAGTAACAAAAAGCCATGTTCTATATACACTATACAGAAACTCTCTTCCTAGCAGCACTGTGATTGTACTGCCACCACAAGGACTCCAGCCGTTCAAGACGGCGGCTCACCACCACCTCAAGGGCAATTAGGAGCAGGCATTAATGATGGCTGAGATGGATCTGCTGAATGCTGCACATCTTGCCGACGCTCATTATCTGAGCTCATTTATGAAGAAAAGGCATTAAGGAAAGGCACAGGTGGCCCATTATCAACAAAACTTTCTTTCAGGAGTGTTGAGGGTATAAAAGTAACCAGGTCAAGCAATTGGTATAAGCAATGGGCAAAATCAAAGAAGTGAAATTTTCAGTTTTGTCAAACGAGGTATTAAAGTGTAGTAATAATAAACATTAACAATAATTGAATAACCATTGATATTAGCAGGTCAGCATCTATAAATGCCTAGGGATGTTACTTGTCTATTTCCTGGCTTTCTGTCCCCATTTTCTGTTCAATTTTCACAATTTGAATGATCTCTCAGCATGAGATTGCAACAATTATGTTGAATGTATTGAGTGTTCTTAAGGAAAGCAGATGGTCTGGCTGCAATGGGAGTTTTCCACTTACGTCCTCCACTCTAGGTCCTCTTAGTGTTTGCAGATGTGGATACATCAATACTGTAAGCACACTCACAAGGATTCAGCAGTGCGTTAAGCTGCCCGAGGCTATGAGGAAGGCCCAAGAGTGTTTTAAAAGCCCCAATGCATTGTGATTTCAAATGGAAAGTCCACCCATAATTTAAAAAGGTCCACAGCAGGAAGTCCTAGTGGGCTGTGATGTGTGGTATTCTTTGAGTTTACTCATGCGGGTACTGCAAGGCTTCTGGAACCCCCGAGGAGAATTAAAAACTTGACCTGGATTGCAATGTGATCATCTGAGTGTGGATCATGGCTTCAGAGTGGGAATTCTGAATTTATTGTACCGCTAATAAAACCTTTAACTTAAGAAAAAAACTTGTTTCCATCCCAAAATAAACAATGAGGAAGAAGAAACAGTTGTGGTGAAAGATTTAGACCTCATTTTACTTCGAGGATGAAAGCATGAGGAAGATACAATTAGATACAGAATAACACTGAAGTTTAAAAATAAGTGAAACAAGTGGAGAGTGAGAAGTAAGAGAAAATGGAGGAAAAATAGGGAAGAACTAAACAATGTGATAAGGCCTTTACCTTTATTTGTTCATGTAGGGGCAGCTTTTCTGCACTTCTTGGTACTATCTTCAGTGGGGGCTCAATTCATAAGGTTGAGCCTATTTTATAGGTGTAAAACTGGCACAACGATGACAAATCTAATCTGACAAATATCAGCTCACTCGCATTCTGCGCTTATGTTTGGACCACTGCTAAAATCTTTGGGTCTATTATTTACACACCGGTAATAGCCGTGGTGTTAGGCCACATACATAATTAAGTGAGGGACCTATTGCCTGCTTTTTGGGTCCTTGCTGAAATTGCTCAGCGATGAGCAGAGCGGGAGTCCGGCCTGCTCAGCTTGGGGTTCAACAGCAGCCTCTGTGGCTAGCAGTGATGTTATTTTATTGGTTGGTTCAGGTATTGTTACTGAGAGGCAAGAGTGTTGTCCCAACTCCACAGCACTTGTCACTGCTCCCACTTCAGCATCCTCCACTCAAACCTGGGACTTATTTCACGAGCAGCCAGGCAATCAGATTGGTGTTCACCTTTAAGAAAGAGGCTAGTGCCATCAGCTCACTCGAATAATTAAGTGAATGAGCATTTATTTTGTTTCTTTTAATGTAGATAGATGAGCAAAATGGCCGGCCGCCAAGAAACAAGACATTTTATGGGTCCAAGACTTAAACCAACTAAAACTAGCTTAGTTGCTTTAGTGGAATCATGCTCCCTGAAAATGGACCGCCTCATGTGCCTATTTAATAACAGTGCCTGCACTCTAAAATCCATTGTTCCCATCTCAAAATAAACAATGGGAGCCAAGAGGAAGAAGAAACAATTGTGGTATAAGACTTAAACCTCATTTTAATTTTAGGAAGAAAAACATGAAGAAGATTATGTATAATTAGATAAAGCAGAAAAACACAAGTATAAAAATAAGTAAAACAATTGGGGAGTGAGAAACAAGAGAAAATGGAGAAACGTAGAGACATTTTAGTCATTTCCCAAAGATGAGGCAAGCCTTTCTCTTTCAGTATTGACATAACTGATTCTAGCTGGGCCAGGGTGCTTGTAATGGCTCTAAAATTGACCTTTGCTTCCCAAAGATTATTGTTCTTTGTTATTGTTCAAGTGAATGCATTCTCCAAACATGAAGGATTGCTCAGCATAGGAATGAGTAGAGATCCTAAGATCCTAAGATCCTAAGAAAAGCATTATCAAGACTGTGATTTGGAGTGTCTTGTCCAGGGCTGAAACGTTGACCTTAAGAAAAGTGGACACCCAAAGACTAGAAAGTTGTGAAATGTGGTTCAGTTGGAGACAACACAAGAGCAATGAAGAAGTTCTCAGGAATGTGGAGGAGGAAAGATTGTCAGTGTATATCATCAAGAAAAGGTTGGGTTGGTCATATTCTAAGACATGAGAACTTGCAGAAGGAGGTGATTGAAGGAAGATTAGAGGGATGTAGACCAAGAGGGAGAAAGAGAATGATGGTAAAATAAAAACAGGAAATGCTGGAAAAACCCAGCAGGTCTGACAGCATCTGTGGAGAGAGAAACAGAGTTAATGTTTCCAGTCTGTATGACTCTTCTTCAGAGAATGATGTTAGACAGCTGGAAATTGAAAATGGGAGGCTCCGATGAGCAACAGAAGGTGAAAGCACAAGGTTACAAGGTGTGGAGAAATGAGCAGTGGACATGCCCTTAGGCAGATCACAACTACTATTGTTCAAGTGACCTTGCTGAAACATATATACGTATGGATTACATTAGGTCTAGGTATAATCTCCTAGTGGTCAAGTAGCCTGTACATGCTCACTGAGTAGGCTGAAACATAAAGAATAGGCATTTGGGTGAGGTATTGGCAGACTGTCTCTACCCAGTAGAGTCAGTGCCTTGTGGTCACCATTGGTGGAATTTAAAGCGGAGGGAGGATTTAACTGGGCAGGAGGGTGGTGACTTTGCCACATTCCTGCCTCTGCCCTGATTATGTCCAGGGCAGGAAGGCTTGTGGACAGTCCTTCTGCCCTACCACCAACTGAAGTCCTTAATGGGCAATAAATACCCAGCTAAGGGCCTCATAGTTTCAATGCTAGGTTCAACCAGCAGTTGTCTGGGAGAGTCGCCATGCAGGGAGCCCAAAAAGCAAACTCTGATGGTTTTGCTTGCATGCTTCCAGGTGAGTCTCTCATTCAAAGATGCAGTGCTTGCTTGAGGAACCCAGCATTGGGAAGGGTGGGAAGAACCCCTGAGGTCCACTCCCCTGCCTTTGCTGCTGATCCCCACCCTGTGAGCCCCAACCTGCGACCACCATCATGCCCTCACTCACCAGTGGCCGTGGTCCCTAGCTGATCCAGAGCCTCTAGTGGGTGCATTACCAGCTGCTACCATTGCTCCCCCACTGGCACTCTACAATTCACAGCTGCCGGTCTCTGATTGACTGGAAGCTCTTGGAGCACTTGGGTGCCTGAGAGACTCTTAATTCAGCGGGCCTTCCCCAAAGGAGGCGACTTGTGCCACCTGCTGGCTCTCTAGCTGGCAGGCAAGACCCCCATCACCTGCATTAAATAACCCCCCCCGACTCAGATGGTAACACTGTTGTTGGAGGCACAGGTGGTGGGTTCAAGCCTTACTGCATGATGTGAGTTTATAATCTGAGCTGACCACACTGTATTGTTGGGGTGTGGGGCTGCTGTCTTTCAGATGAGATATTAAGCCCAATCTGCCTATTCAAATGAATGCTAATGATCCCAAGGTACTATTTGAAGGACTTCTCCCAATGTCCAGGCCAACGTTCCTTTTATAGCCAACACCACCAATAATGGATTACACAGTCATTCATCATGTTTTTCCTTGTGGGACTTTCTAATGCAGAAGCTACCTGCACTTCAAAAATTAATTTGAATGAAGGACTTCATAATATTTCCAAGATATGAAAATGTGAAAAGTGTAACAATGTTATATAAATCTTCCCTGTGAAAAACAGGGGGAAAAACTGAGAGGAAAGGAAAACAAACTTGAATAAAGTACAATTTTAAATTTAGGGGTTCATGTAGATCAGAGTGCGAAAAATGTTAAAAAAGTTTTTTTAAAAGTACTGGCAACCTAACTCTTTCCGCTTCTGTCTATGGCATTACTGTTCTATTTTGGGATACAGTATATGAGTAATTTGAGACATGGCATGTGGTGAGTAGCAAGCCAGGGAGGAAAGGGATGACTTTGAACCCAAGAGTCCCAAAGGTGTTCAACACTAGTGTTTACCCCGTGCCAATTCTAGGCAAATGGATTGCCATGATTCATCAAAAACTTCCCTACTATTGTATCGCGTGACTAGTAGGATGGTAGAAGGCGACCTAGATGGACCTTGGTCTTTATTCATCTGGTAATTCCTATGGCCAGGACTTCCCAGTTGTGGGGGGGGGGGGGGGGGTGGTGGGGTTGCTGGGCCCACTCGCTGATGCATAAAATGACGTGGGAAGACGTCACCCCACCTCATTTCAATTTTCAGGTCGGCGGGGGCTCAGCCGAATCAGCTGTGTGCCCGCCATCCTGTCAGTGGCCTATTGAGACCACTGACAAAGTAATTAAAATAATTAGTGGACCTGCCCATCCAACCTTACCCTGGCAGGCATTGTAAAAAGCACAAAACCTCATCCATGGGCTGGACGAGGTTTCAAATAAAAGTGCATTTAAAAGTGATGGACATGTTCCAACTCATGTGACGGTGAGGGAGGTGAGTGCTCTCTTTCGTGCGCATGCGCTAAGGAGCGCACTCTCGGCTCACGGAATCCTCCCCAGCCCGCACGGGGATGTCCTTGCGGACGTCATGCTGGGTGGGCCTTAATTGGCCTGCCCAAGTAAAATGGCGGCGATCGGAGGCGTGCCCGCTCCTGAACCTCCCCCCTGACGGGGGGAAATTCTGCCCCATGTTTCTGTTGTAGCACTAGCTAGTTAGGCTGTTGCCAACTATTCCCATAATGCAATGTATCACACCCCTCTCTAATAGGGAATGGGGAAAGATCTGTGGGGTTATTTAATCAGATAAATGTTCTCAATGTAGAGTAGATTTAAGATGGAAAACATAGTAGAAAAATGATTAAACCACCAACATCTCAATGATTGAAAGCACCTTTTGGATCTTCGTACAAATTCAAAGTAGAACCATTAAATATTTACAACGTTCATTGAAATACTTTGAAATATATTGAAATATACCTCCATAATTTATGATTCTTGGCAGACAAAAATAGTAACCTAAAGCACCAACTGAGTGACAGTGGGTCACATCACTCACCAGTTGCACTGCACTGCTAGTCCTGCCTAATCCCTTTCAACATTGGCCCAGATATTTTCTGTTAATCCAGTGTATCTTTGTGAGCTCAAACGATCATCCAAAAAGTATTCCAGCAGTTAGTAGCGCATGGTAGCACTGTGGAAAGTGCCATTCATTGGATAACCTAGTGAAGTCCTAGATAGAGCTCGCAGCATACTTTATAGAATCCAAAAGGATACAATGTGCAGAATTTTACATCCTGTGGGCAAGTGTCCCGATGTCATCACACACTTGCATGATATTTCTCTCAGCAGTGCACACAAAAGTAGGAAGCATGCCCGCCGACTATTAAGAGGGCAATTAAGCCCATTAACGGCGCAATTGTCTCTGATTTTTCGTGACCTGTCCAATCTTATGGCTGGCAGACGGGTGAATTGGCCAGGCGGCCTTTACATTTTTCATCAACTCTCATCCAAGGGTGGGATGAAAACTCCGTCATGAACTAAAATGAAAATAAATATCAGTGGACAGCATTTTTATGAGGTATATTTTCAGGTGCTTGATTGTGATGCGTGGAATTTTTTTGCAGCTTTTTAAACCCTTATTTAATCATTTGAAGGTCTGCAGCGCCCTGAGGCAGCTCCCTGCCTTCAGAGAGCTCTCTCGCAGCACTCACCCACGCCCGCGGTGATGTCATCGCCTGCCTTCTTCCTGCCACCACCCTGGCAGTGCTGAGCTTTTCAGTGCGGGTTTCACACTGGATGGTCATTAATTGGCCAACCAGCGTGAAATCGTGGTCAGGAGCCGATTGCGGTCAGCAATCCATTTCCCGGCCGCTCCTGGACCCGCCGATCGCGGTGCTCGCCAAAGGTAAAATTCAGGCCACTGAGAAGCAATGAGAACATTGTACAGTGCATTGGGATTTTTGCCACATTAAAGGCACTATATAAATGCAAATTGTTGTTATATGAAAATATTTGGTTGTAAAATAATTGCACATATTTGAAATAAGAGGCAAAACAACTTGATGGCTACACATAGGAAAATGGAAACACTTTATCAAGAAAATTACATTGTACAGTAAGCACTCATATACAGTCATGTCAAACTGCTCTCTGATATTTTAATAAGTTGTTAACTCATTTGTTTTGAATAGGTTCATTCCCCAGTTAAGATAGAGGTCAAAGAAATTTGATGCAGACATGTTAAAAGTTTCTATGATAATATCAAATAGCATAATTTTCAGACTTAAAAATAGGGATGTAAAGAATTTTTGTTCATTACATTGAAAATTCATAGTGGCTTTGATTGTGTTGAATCGGAAATTAGCTTTGGAAATATTTCATTAGAACATTTTAAAATTGCTTAACCTGAGAGTTAGCACAATGTTAATATAACCTCATATTTAATTTGCCCTCTTCATATCTGAGCTGAGTCATCTCTGCAATATTGCCCACCAGTTCCCCATTTCAAGACTTGGTTACTCTAACACTCACTTTGCTGGGCTCAGGGATTCTTCCCTGTAAAAATTTCAACTTATCCCAAAACTCTGTCACCGGGCTTCCTGTTCCACACCGGGCTTCAATCAGCCCTGAGCTTGTTAAAATAGAATCACAGAATGGTTACAGCAAAGAAGGAGGCCATTTGGCTTGTCGTTTCTGTGCTGGCTCTCAATAAAAGCAATTTAGCTAGTCCCACTCGCCTACCTTTGTGCTGTAACACTGCAAATCTTTTCTGTTCAGGAAATTATCCAACCCTCTTTTGAAATTGGGGCTGCATCCATTACTCCCTCAGATGGTGTGTTCCAGATTCTAATCACTTGCTGCATAAACCAATCTCTGTAACCTTTTTCAGCCCCAAACAAGTCTTGTGCCTTTAGGTTTGCTGATTCTAGGCATCTGTTTTTCCAGTTGTTCTTCATCTGATGCCTGAGTTTTCAGCTGAATTTGCCCGCACTCTGAAATTTTCTTCACAAATCTCTTCCTCTCGCAAATTCCCTACCCAATCTTTAAACAAAATTGCTCAAAACTTAATTCACTATCTGTGTCTAGCTATGCAAATCCCCCAGCTTTTCATCTTCCATGTGAAGTGTGATGCTTAATTACGTTAAAGGCACTGTACAAATGCAAACTGCCGTTTGCCACTAAAATAAGTATTTAAATCTCACTCATCTGGCCTTGACCCATGCCACCATTTTCTGAAAGTGATAACAGAACATGGTAGAGGTTCGGAATAGGTCATTCAGCACCTGACAAACATAGATGGTTTAACACCTCGGCTGAGGCCTGTCATCAGCTCTGATTTTGTTTTTATTTCAGATTCGAGTTTTTCTTTTTTGTCGCCACCAGTTTATGGTCGGCTGCTTCTAGAGAAGTTGAGGTTTCCGGGCAAACTCTCCGAGCCCCCTGTCTCCTACACACTGGGCCTTGGTTGCAGTTTTGAAATGTTTGTTATATGTTTAACACTTAAGCCTGTTTCTTTATTCTTGTTAGTCCTCTGAAGTGAAGCTGACCCTCATCAGGGGTGTTTGGTAGGGTTCTGGTGGGTACGTAGGTGACTGCTAAGGCCGATCTGCACCCGGAAGATTCTGCTGCAAATGGATCGGGATACCACAGGCGACTATGTTTTGGATGAGCTGCTGACTCAGGATTCCCTTTTTATTGCCTCTGGAATGCACTTGCTTTCGGAGGAGGTCACGCCACTTTTTATTCGGATGCGCCAGGTGCGGCGATCCTGGGTGAGCTTCACCCTGGTCTCTAAGTCACTACGAACTCCTAATGAAGCTTTCAGAGTGTCCTTGTAGCGCTCCCTGTGACTGTCATGAGAGCGCACCCCAGGCTCACGGTCTGCATAGGAGATTTGCCTTAGTAAGTGAATGTCAGGCATGCTGGCTACATGATCAGCCCAACTCGGATATGACTTTCTCAGTATGATGTGGGAGCTTGGCATGCCAGCTCAAGGGAGCAGCTCAGTGCTGGTATTTTGTCCTGCCATCTGGTCTTCAGAAGTTTCCAGAGGCAGCTTCTTTAAGCCTGTATGTTGCTAGTAAGGGTGGAGAAAATTGGGGAAATCAAAGATCAAAATTATAAAAAAGTTACAAAATTTAAGAATTAAAAAAATAAGGGAGGGAGTTTTTAACATTCTAATAACTTTGATGAGCCGATCTTAATATTCTCCTGTATAGAAATAATACAGGGAATTAAGCAAAGAATTTTCAGCACTTTTCATCTCATTAACTGTCCTTTACCAAGTGAATTATTCATATAATAAAGAACAAGGGGCTGTTTTTACATTTGAAATCTACTGTGCTGGCCAGTTAGGCTGAGGGAACAGGCTAGTCTTCCTTCCTAAGCCTCATCCGTGCTGGGTTAAAATTCTGTGAAAGATGAAACCCTTCATACCTAATGGTGTGTGATTAGAAACAATGAGCCTCCTCAGCACTAAAAGTGATGTAAGTTCATACTGCACCTGTCCAATATGTGCATTGCATATATATATATATATATATATATATATATGTGTGCGTATATATATAAATAAATATATATACACATACACAATGATTCCTGACAGCCAGGATGTTGGCCCATGATAATTATAGTCCCTACGCGTCTGGTTCTGTTAGCCTTTTTTCAAGTGAAAAGTGAAATTTCCATATGGTCTATTACTAACAGGTATTGTATTGTAAACCAATCTACAGTTAACTATTAAAAGAAATCCTTTTTGTATGAAGAATCTTAGCAGCTAACAGAAAACCCTAGTAAACTATGGCCATGTGTGGCCAATATTGTATTACACTCAGAAAACACAGGCTTTTTTGTTCTTCCTACAGTTGAAGTGATAATACTTTTGTAATATGTATACCAGACTCAGAGATTCCAGACATCTGACTGTGGATTATTGAGGAATATTATTGAGATCATCAAGCATTCGATATTAACTTGGTGCTGAGTTTCAGCTGCAGACAATTTCTTAATAAAGCTGCAGTAATGACTTTGTAACTGTTTATCCTGCGGTGCCACCATTATCATGTATCAAGGACAAGAGGTGCACTGACAGCTAGTTGGCACATCGAAAGTTACCGCAGGCACAAAAACTGCTCAAAAATAGAACGTCTGCTCCGAAATAGAACAAAATCTAAGCGGCGCATATGATGAGCCGTAACAAATGCCAGTGAGGGATGTCAAGACTGCAGCCTAATGTGAGGGTTCAAACAATGGTTAGAAACTACTGAAATATTCTAGTAAAGAGGCCGAAGACATTGCAACTCAGCAGACCAGCTCTTCCTCCCAGCTGGCAGCAAATCTCCATGTCTCCGCGGATTCACTTTTAATCATCAAAATCAGATTTCTCACTGGACAAAACTGAACTATGTAATCAAGATTACCCCAGACTTCAAAGTGATAGGATGACAATTGAAATTCTAACCAGCTTGAGGCCTAGAAATTGGATTGGCACCTTCGCTCTAGTATAATGTAAGCAAGCTGCGACCATGGGTGCCATTGTGGCCCCCGGGGCAACACGCCAGGCAGGGTAGGGGGGTGCAGGGCATGATCGGTTTGCCGGACCTAAGGTGAATCCCGGGTGAAGCTGGTGCATTCAGAAGGGGGCAAGTGGTGGTCAATAGCAGCCTGTACTGTTCGTGTACAATTGGTAGGAAACTGGTTTGGCCTCTTGTAGACCAGGTGACCCTGAACGCAGCAGGTCTGACTAATTTATGGCTTGGTTCCGGAAAAAGCATTAGGCCCCCTGTTAGCATCTTCAAGATGCCTAACGCCTGCATTAGGGCGACTGCCAGGAACACCTCTACAGCACCTACGCCACTCTAGCGCTGAGCGTGTTTTTGACACGACTGCTGTAAAATGGGTGCAAAAAGGTCAAATTCCATCTTCTAAAATGTTGTTAAGTATTTAAATTATTTCTGACTGCACGAAAACAGGAGGAACAAAATCATCATGGGTTGAATTTTACGTGGCCAAAACAAGACTGCCGTAGTCCCGGCAAAGTGTTAAATCTGGTGTGATGATGTCGGGTTGGGAACCCGGTGTCATCACACTGGTCTGCTGTAATAGGGCAGGTGGGCGGGTTCTGAAATCAGCAGCTGCCCGCCATTTTGAAACCATTAATTAAGAGTCGATTTGGGTTAGTCAACAGTGCAATTGACTGCGATAAAAAGTTGTCCACGTTATCGTGAGGTGGATGAATGGGAAACACAGTCGGTGAGAATCACATTTATTTTTCGAAGACTGATGAAAGGGTGGGTTATAAAGCCTGCAAGTGGGACTACAACTGACTTTAGCAGAAGAGTCTGCTGAGGGTTAGGTCCTGGTGAAAGGTTTGTTGTTCTTACACTTCTGATCTGATTCATGCCAATTCCTAAGGGAAGGGGGAAAATTCTGCCCAAAATAGGCAAGGCACCCTTGTGAACCCAAGTGTGACTAATGTGGGGTTTTCTTGATTCTTTTCTGAGTGCTATGGCGTGGTCCTCCCCCCTTGCTGCCAGCTGTGTGGGAGACAGGCTGTTGACTCTAATGTCCCCTTGCCTGGGGTAACTTTGGCAGCTACTCCCTGGTCGCCTGAAGGGCCCCGGCATGATGGGACTGTCCTGTACAGTGGCAAGTGGCTCACTTGTCACTGTGGTACTCAGAGGCATCTGTGTCAATGGCAAAGGGGCAGAGAAGTGGCCATGGCCAGCAGAAATGCCCTGAGAGGTGCCCCTCAGTGGCATAGGCAGCTGTGGTCCATTTGTCCCTCCCTGATTTCCTGAGCGGGACCAGGATCTGGATGTGACTCTGAGAGGGACCAGGATCTGGATGTGACTCCGACAGGGACCAGGATCTGGATGTGACTCCAGGCTCCTCATCCCCCTCTCACCCTGGTTCTGGGCCCCTGAGCTCAGAGACAAGGTGATGGAGTACAGGTCAGGATGTATACTCAGTATCGGATCATTGATCTACTGGGCTTGGACCTCCATGGCAGCCGCCAGTCTGTCAATGGAAGAAGCCATGTGTTGAGTGGGCCCTCACAGTGTTGATGGCCTGGAAGGACTCCTCCACTCTCCGTGCCAGAACATGCAACCCTCTGGTATCACTGCCACATCTACACACACCTCACGCTGGACATCCAGCGTATGTTGTCTGATGGGTGACTCCAGCGGCTCATCATCACCCTGGGGCTCAGCATCTAGGTCACCTCCAGCAGTCCTCCAACTGCCAGAGGTCCTGCTCCATCACAGTGTCTGACAATGTTCCTGTGACTGTGACATGCTCTCACTAGTACATCTGTCCATTACAGCTGAAGTGCCCAGACCCACCGAGCTGAGGTGCTCGGTGTGGAGCAAGGATGTGATGCTGCACCCTCTGAGGCATCCTCTTCCTCCTCAAAGATTAATGCCGGTTTCTCGGGACTGCTGCCTGCAGCTGGCAAAGTTGTACCTGTGTGGGAAATGAAAAGAACAGTTAGGGGCATCTTCGAATTTGAGGTGAGTTTGCTGAGACATTGCAAACACCAAGGCCATTGGGAGATGTGATTCGCTGCTTGAACTTTATACCATTCAGCGTAGAGGCACACTCTCCTCCTAGATGTCAGGAAGCCTTCAAAGTCACAGACCATCAGTGCTACCTTTCTGCCAGCATCCCCACTCTCCCCTCCCCAGACCGTTCAGAACTGTTTGCTGGAATTGTACAAAATGTGTCCTTCGTATCTCACCATCCCAGGGCCTTCCTCCTATCTCGCCTTGACCCACGGCCCGGCTCCATTCGTTGGCTGCCAACTGTAGGACCGCCTCCTCGATGGGTGTCAGGATGGCCAGGATTGGAGCATCGCCTCCGGTCCTGCTCCTTTATCGTGCATTGTGTACCCTCCTCTGTCACAATTAAAGAGGGAAACTGTAATGATGCTGCTGAGTTGTAGCTCACTGTTTATTCTACTCTTTCAAAACACATTGTTCTTTCAGCTAAACCATTATCATAGAGAGAATACAAAGTGATTGAAAAATATTCCCAAGAACCTTAAACGATTTTTGTTTGCATTTTATTACTGATTTATACTGTGGGACTGCTTTCCTGGATGTTACACAATATCACATTGATTGGCTCGATTGGACATCTAGAGCTCAAAATGGTGACCCGTGATAACTGGCAGCAACTCCAGCACCTTTCATTGTTTGTTGCCAGGTGTTATGGTGTTTGAGAAAGTGCCGGATAATAGGCTAACTCATAGAATAAAAAGCACAGCGGCAGCACAGCTATGAAGTTGGCTAGGTGCCAAGAAAGAGAGAGTAGTGGTGAATGGCCGTTTTTGGGACTGGAGGAAGGTATACAGGGTGGCTCCCCAGGGATTGGAATTATACCAACAGCTTTTCTTGACCTACATTACTGACCTAAACTTGAATGTACAGAGCGCAAGTTTAAAATTTTGCAGATGACACTAAACTTGAAAGCATTGTGAACTGTGAGGAGGATAGTGAAAACCTCTAGAGGAGATAGACAGGCTGGTGGAATGGGCAGACACATGGCAGATGAAATTTAATGTAGCGATTGTGAAGCTCTACATTTTGTTAAAGAAAACGAGTAGAGGAAGTGAATTCTAATGGGGTGCAGGAATAGAGGGAGCTGGGGGTATACATGCAGTAATTATAGAAGGCAGCAGGGCAGGTTGAGAAAGTGATTAATAACAGGATCCTGAGCTTTATAAATGGAGTCACAGGTTATAAAAGTCAATAAATTATTATGAACCTTTCTGAAACACTGGTTCGACCTTAACTGGAATATTGTGTTGTTACCATCCCCATAGAGACCAATAACTTTTAGAAAGATGAATTCCCAGTGACCTGCTTAAAGGACTTGCACAACAAGATTTCAAGTTTAAGACTTTTACTGTAACAGGCTCTTGCTTCAGTTTTTGGAGAATTCTTCAACTGATTACCAACAGTAAGACCCATTGCGGTGATTTCTTCTCCTGGTTTCACCAGAGAAAGTCTTCCAGAGTCTAGATTGCCATTGGATGCTTCCCCTCGATGAGAGATGATCCTCCCTCTTGCATTCTGCCTGGTAGCTCGCAGAAGACCTGCCACCTCCATTTTGCTGATCACACCAGCTACAGCCTTTTGTCTGTGTGTGTCTCTCTCTTTCTGTTCAAAATCCTCAAAGACTGAAAGTCTGTTTATAGTCAGCCCAGTTGCCCTTGCTTTTGTTTCTAGCTGTGAAATTTGGATATACATTTCAATAGCCTCTCCTCTTGTTCCCATGGTAACCAAGCCACACAGGCTTGTTGTTGGGCAGAAATCATAGCAGATCACATAACTATCTTCATTCCTCCAATTCAATGTGAATTAAAGATACAGTCCAAAACATAATCACCTCATAAAACCACTGGGCACCACATGTTCAGAAGGATGTGCAGGCTTTAGAGAGGGTGGTGACAAACCCGCTCCCAGTAGGTGAGGTTAGCAATGTAAATACTATAATGAGGCCGCATGCTTCATAGTTATCCACTATTTCAAATTTAACACTGGCTGTCCAGGTTTCCTGAGCCTCAGGAAACCTGCCAACTAAAGAAAGGTAAGGACTGGGATCTGGGAGGTATGTTCCTTTCCTCTCACCTGGATACAAACACACCGCCAATCCTCTTGATTTCTCCCTCAATTGGTTTTGGCCCTTTGGACCCTTACAATCTTCCTCAGATCTCCCTCAGGTCTCCCCCGACGGTGTCCGATCTCCCGAGGGTTACTAACCCTCCAGTATTGGTCTGGAGTCTCCAGGAATTGAAGATCAATTTGCAACCCTGGAGAAAAAATCATCAGGATATTAAAAAGATTGTCAATTTCTTTGAACATTTCTCTTTACCAGATGTACAAATATTGAAATAGGCAAAAAAAGGCTGTTTGGCTGACAGTTAAATTGGTTAAAGAGTCTTTTTGCTTTCCAGTTGGCGTAGGAAGTCAGTGTGACATATGGATGGGTGTGTTGACTGACTAATGGCTGGAGGGTGCGGGAAAGTCATGTTATGAAACCTCCAGGAATACATTTAATCACAGTTGGCAACCCAAGACCTCCCCCCCATGAGGCCTCTGGTCCCTCTAAGAGACCTCTGACCTCCCAGTGAAGCCCCTGATCTCTTCCCACCCCACCATCCCCCAGGCCTCTAATCTCATCCCCAAGCTTTCTGACACCGTTCTGCTCACCCCTGCAACCTCCAATCCCTCAGACCTCTGAGCTCCCATCAACCAGACTGACTTCTGGGAGGGCTCGCTATCAGTGACAACTCCACAGCACGCAGGGAAACATTGACTTCTGGGTTTGCCACCAGTGCTACTGGTCCCTCCCACTCCTGGCAAATCGAAACGTTAAAACTCCCTCTGCTAAGGACCCTATTTTCCCCAATTTGCATCTGAGCTTTTCTTTCTCTGTGCCTGTCTATCTGAGGGTCCCACTCCCTTGATTTGTGTTTGATGCAACCTGTACCTGCTTGAGTCATGGAGTCCTTTATGGCAGAGTAGGAGGCCATTTGGCAAACTGAGTCCATGCCTGAGGGTGCTCGCTCACCTGTGTGTTTGAGATCCCTGCCTCTGCATTACAGTGCAGGGGATAAAAATGTCTGATATCAGCTATTAATGAATGGTATCAAAATGGTGAAGGGGGTTGAAAAGGAACTGCAGGCCTCAGTAAGCTTGGTGCTTAATATGCCTAGTTACAATGTAACAGGCAATCAGTAGTGCAAATAAAATGCTCAAGTGCATAAACAAAATTGTGGAATGCATGTTCAAGGAAATCATCTGCTACAGAGGAGTGTTGACACTTTGAGGTAGATTTTCACTGTGAATGCCAGTAAAATGGATGATACCAAATCTACAGCCTGTTTTACATGAGTCCTGACCTTTACCTCCATTGATTTTAGTGGAAAGTGGTGAGAATGGGGAACTCGCCACCCAAGAGTAGTTGAGGCAAATAGCATAGATGCCCTGAAGGGGGATAAAACCAGAAAGTGCTAGAAAACTCAGCAAGTCTGGCAGCATCTGTGGAGAGAGACAAACCAGTGTCAAATGGCCTCTTTCTGTGCTGTACGTTTCAGGTAATTGAAAGTTGCTCGACAGAGCCATTTACTGGCCAGGACCAGCAACTACTTTGTAATAGTTGACGTAGCAAAATTGAATGGCAAATGTTGACATAATTAACAATATTAAATATTGACACAAAAGCATGAACAAAAATAGAAAGCCAGAGGTAAAGTCTGTGGCTAAGAAGTGCATATCTTAGCCAAGACATTGAACAACATCTAGAAAGAATATTGTACCACATTTGAGGAAATCTTGGGTCAAAAACCCCAAAGATTATTTCTGTGCAGGTATCAACAAAGTGCCTTGTTTTTAACTTGTGTAGCAGTGAATGAACACATTCTGCAGGGCTGTTGTTCCAGGTGTAACTTTGTTCAGCTTTCAGTAGGCTTATTGATGTCGTTGGGTAGAGGAAGCAGGATTACCATAAGCTACGACCATTACTCTGATCTCAATGATCATCAAAGGAAATGCGCCACAAATTGGAGTTAAAAGAGAAAGAGGAAAGATATAATAATGGCACTTGGCTGTAGAATCTATCAATAATCATTAGTAATTGTTAGGGCTTGGATACTCTGCCAGAAAGAGAGGCAGTTACAGAATACATAATAGATTTTAAAAGGAAAGTAGATTGGAAGAGGAAAATTGAAGACGTTTTGGGGAATGGGTGGGGGAATGCGAGCTGGTACAGATACAATAAGACTTTCTTCTGTGCAGTAACTTTTAAAAATATTCAGTGACTAAATTATGTACAATTCGTAAAACTAGACATGTAAACAAAATTGAGTTAACTTCCAGCACTCTCATCAGCAACTTCCCAAGTTCCGCTCTGCATAGACTACAACCAAGTCAATATTTCATTCCCCATCCCACTCTTTCAGTCTTCTTGGTAAACTTCCATTGGCTCACACCACTCACCAATGCCTTTAACTTGGGAACATTGTTTTATCCACAATGCCCTCCAAGGCCTCTCAGCAAAGTTTATAATGTTCCACTGCCTTTTTTACACAGGGTAGATGTTCCACTGTCCCTCTGTACATGGGGTAGATTTTCCAATGTCCCTTTATGTACGGGGTAGATGTTCCAATGTTCCTCTGTGTATGTGGTAGATGTTCCAATGTTCCTCTGTGTACGGGGTAGATGTTTCACTGAACCTCTGTGTATGGGGTAGATGTTCCACTGTCTCTCTGTGTACAGAGCAGGTGTTCCACTGTCCCCCTATGTATGGGGTAGATGTTCCACTGTCCCTCTGTGTACATAGTAGATACTCCACTGTCCCTCTGTGTACACGGTAGATACTCCACTGTCCCTCTGTGTACAGGGTAGATGTTCCACTGTCCCTCTGTGTACGTGGTAGATGTTCCACTGTCCCTCTGTGTATGGGGTAGATGTTCCACTGTCCCTCTGTGTATGGGGTAGATGTTCCACTGTCCCTGTGTACGAGGTAGATGTTCCAGCGTCTCTCTGTGTATGTGATGAATAGGTCAGTTGCTTCTTTGTTCATTGTGTAACTATAAGTAATGAGACTCCTATAGTGAAATTACAACCCAATTGAATTAAAAGTCTAACCTTTTATAATTAGTAATATTGGGATATTGTGTTAAATGTATTGCTGAAGTGATTTGAAATTTAATGGAAGGCTGTTTTTAGAAACAGCTTGCTTTCTCAACAGGCCACTGTACCAAAGACTTCACTGGGTGTTTTTGAATTTGGTATAATCTCTAATTCTCAAATTATGAATATTCCACTTTCATATGTAATTGCATGTGAAAGTAAAGTTGTTATGTTAGAGGGATGAACAACCTTTGTATTATATGATCCAATAATACAAATGTTATCCATTTCACCCCTTGGTAATATTCCTTTGTTTCAAAATCATGACATATGGAAATTTTGGTCCCACTAACTTGACTAATTTAATCAGCAAGTCAGCAACCAATTTCATCCCAATCTATGTTTTTAAGTCATGTACTTGGACTACCTGCTGTTTTATGTCTCCCACTTGCATTGGGGCTCTGCTGTTGTCTGCTGAGCAGATCAATTTTAACATGTCCAGCTTAGATGGCGATTGGGTAGGTTGAGTAATAGACTCTGCCTAGCCAGACCTGAGTTCAAGTCCCAGCAGGGTTCATGCAGCCTTTCAGCCTTCCAACATGGATAAAATAATCAGAGTGAATATTGCTTGTATTGGTTGGTCACAGGGTGCAGCTTGTGGTTTACATGAGCCACAGCAAACAACGTCTCCCTGGTGAAATGCAGTCAGTGGAGGATGGTTACATTATGGACAGGATTTTTCGGAAGACAGAGTTTCAGTCCCGCCACCTGAAGACTCAGCGGAGATAATCACAGCCCACATGGCCCACAGCCATTTTATGCTCCGAGGATTTGAATTAATGAACAGAAACTGACTTCATTGGGCTTAAACTGGTGCAGCCTTTACAGATGGGACCAACTTGCTGAATAAAGCTGATAACAAATTAATAACCTAAAGTGCCTCTTTACTTTCTCACTGCATCTGAATATTTGTAGCTTCTTATCATTCATCTCCTCTTGAGTGACCAGTCCTACAACAGTAGCTATAATGATCCCTGTTCAAGATGAATATCCACAATATTTTATATCGGGATTTGTGATGACTGAAAAGGAAATTAGAAAAAAATGGCCTCAACCAGCCAGTGAGTTTACAGCCACATTTCCAGCTCTTTCTTTGTATTCTGTGAGATGTAATTAGCGTATAATCAATTGCCGCTTTACTGGAATAAAATGATTGCTGTGTGAATAGAGATAGAGAAGACTCCACAAGTCATAATTATTTGTACTCTGCATTGTCTTATAATGCCTGCAGTAACGTGATATTAGAGGACAGCCTTTGGTACCTTGAGCATTATGAAAATCTTTCATGAGTAATTAACTTGTGTATTATATATGTCAGGGTCATTACTGGAATATTTCCCATATTTCAGGAAACTGAAGCAGAGATCCTGCACAAACCATGCATGCTTATTTGTTACTATATTCTTAAGCCTGTGCAGATGAATTTAACATTTTTTCCAGTCACTGGAGAATGTCCAAGATCCATGACAATTTCAGAAATCAACTTCAAAATGTCACAAACCATTAACAATCTCTGCGCAATTGTTTAGACCACACATGATTTAATATAATGTACATCCTGAAAATAATGTGTATTCTGGGTCTCGAAGTATTTTGCAATTTGCAACAATGCTTGCCATTGGGACATATGCAGCATGTCTGCCATCCTTTGGAAGCCAGAGTTCTCTCCTGCGTTTTAGCACAGTCAAGTTTTTGAAGGACATTATAACTGATTGGGACTCTTCTTGTAGTTGCCTGATCTGGTTTCTGTTAGCACTCTGTTGCCAAAGGGTCGACTTTCATTTTCTGTCAATTACAGTAAAACTGCAATTAAATTCTGAGCCAGTTTGTACTGATTTTCACCCAGAACCTCTTGTTAATGTCAATGTTAATAAACTTGACTGAAATGCTGGGTATAGTTAGAAACTTAGAGAGATGGAAAGGGACCAAGAAAGACAGAAGGAGAGAAAGAGGCAGAAAGAAAAAAAAAGAGACAAAAACAGGTAGAGGTGAATTAAGGAAAGCTAAGGCAGGATTTTCGGGTCGTCGGGCAGGTGTGGTGGGAGTGGCTGGGAAATGGGCCACCGCCCACGATTGGCCAAGTAGTGGCCAGCCATCGTGAAACACACGCTGAAAAGCTCAGCGCTCTGGGCGGGAAGAGAGCGAGTGCTGAAGTCAGTGCGGGCCAGGGGGAGCGCGCAATAAAAGCTCCCTGACGGCAGAGGGCTGCTTCAGGGAGCTGAAAACATTTAAATCCAAAAATAAACATTTTTAAATTCGGAAAAAAATTTCCACCCGTGAGAAACATATTGATGATAAAAATTCTGTCCAAACATTTTTATTTTTTTTTTAAATTAATATCGGAAACCTCATCCCGCCGTTGGATGAGGTTTCCTCAAAAATCCAAAGACCATCTGGCTGATTCGCCTGCCCATCAACTGTAATGTTGGACAGGCAGCGGTAAAACAATGTCGATTGGTACATCAATGGCCTCTTAATTGTCAGCAGGCGCGCTGCTGACTCTCGTGCACGCCCGCCAACTGAAATATCACACAAGTGTGCGATGACGTCAGGATGCTCGCCCAACTTCATCATGCACTATTTCACGCTCGGGCGTGTCAGGTATGTGCCCCACACGCCAAGCGAAAAATCCTGCCCCTAGAATTTGTGGGGAGACTGAGAGGTACAGTGAAATGGGGCCTGAGAACAAGCCGGAGACAGAACAAAAAGTTAGGAGAGCGAGAGGAGAGGTTGGGATTGTTCACCTTAGAGCAGAGAAGGCTAAAAGGGGATTTGATGGATGTATTTCAAACCATGAAACGTTTAGATAGAAAAAAGCTAAAGGGCACAAAATTGAGTAACACAGTGCCACTACAGCGCGACAAAGGCCTACCTTGCTTTTCTGCAACCTGCTTAGCCCACATGGCATTCTGTAATGATATGGGCATACATTGTTTTGTTCTCCCAGCAGGAATGTGGTGGGAACATAATTACAGAAGTTAAGACTTAGTTTTTCAGTTAGTGGGCGGGCTCGGCGGGAGCGGACAGGGGTGGTCGCGGAGCCGATCACCATCCTCAATCAGCTCCGCGCACCCATTTTAGGCAGGTGGGCGCGAGCGGTAGCGCTACCTGTATGGGCGGGAGGAGGAGGGAGAGTCAGGGCCCGCCTTAAGGTAGCTCTTTCGAGTACAAACCCGTTTCCATCTGTTTCAGATGAAGTTACATCGTTTCATAGTTTGCCATTGTGAGATTTGAACTCTTGATCTTGGGGTTACAAACCCAGTACCATAACCACTTGGCTATTTAGGCCAAGCCCGCCTTAAGGTAGGTTGGGCAGCGTTAACAATTACTTTAATTAATTCCTTAATAGGCCGTTTAAATATCGGTGGGCACGCAGCTGACTCCGGCGCGCGCCCACCAAACAAAACATCGCAAGACAGGGCAATGACGTCGGGACACGTGCCCGATGTCATCGTACGTCACTTTACATGTTGGCATGTAGGGCCCACCCCTGGACACCGACTGAAAGATTCAGGCCTCAGAACTTGTAAAAAATGTAAATTGAATGATTGCTTATGAGCATACAGTTTTAGAAAAACAATTTATGCTTTAATGCTGGATTTTATAGAGAAAAAGCCATTACCCATTGGTTTCTTATGACCTAGAGTTGGACAATTAGGAGCAAACGCTAAAGTGTGAGCTTGTTTCACCAACACCCATTAACTTCAAATTAATCTCAGGATCTTCTATTTAGACCCGTTAGACTTTTGTGTCCTTAAATAAAGAGAAGCACAACCACAGTTTAGCAGCTGAAAAATACACTGTGCACTACGTTATACTTCCCAGTATAATTATATAACAGCTTATACTCTGCGATGATCCATGCTCCTATTTCTGTTGAAATCATCTAAAATGTAACTCGACTTTTTCAATATCTCAGCCTGAAAATCTCATTGCTTGATGCAGAGAGCTGATACTTCATTTTTCTGTACAGAACCTTTCATTATAGTCCTTGCCTTTAATCACTCTGCTAGTTCAGGAGACAGAAAGTGTTTTTTTTTATTACTAGGGCAGCAACCATGCATTCTAAATGAAGACACATACCATTATCAGTTCCTTAAATAATGTATCAGTTTGACTATTCATAGCTGTCAGCATCTATCAGTGGTTGAGTGACGGTGCAAATATTTTTACAAGTATTTCGAGTAAAGACAAAAAATGCACACATGCTCAATCCCTTTTAGGTAATTTTTCAATACATATTTAATATCTGCAAAATGCAATTTTGAAGGCGATATTTGGCTTTGTTGAACTAATCTAGTTCATGTCACATGTGAAACACTGAATGCAAAGTGGAAGAGTACCAGGAATGTGATTATCATGTACACTGGCACGAACATAGATGCTGAAAGTTCATGAGGATGCTTAAATGTCACTCCCTCCCTTGTTACCACTTGTGTTAAAGATTTTCATTTCAAAGCAGGCAAGCTAACCTACTTATTTTCAGAACGTTACTCATCAGGACCACTGGAATTATACTTAGTCAACAATTCAAGGTCTTTCTCTCGTGTGTTTGTAGATGTCTTTATTAGACAAGATCTCCACGAAGCTTTGAGCCATTATTTTGAAGCCACACAATTTTCAAAGTACACTGGGTGGAATTTTACCCCCCTGCCGAAGTCAATGGACTTTTAAATGGCTCGTCACATTTTAGGGCCCTGCCCCCGCCCAGATGGGGCTGTAAAATTCTGCCCACCAGCTTTTGATTTCCTTCGATCCTCTCTGGCTATCTTCCTAACTCTACTGATTGGCGTTTCTGTGCTGGAAGCGCAATTCCATGGGCAACAGCTTTGTTCAGTCACTTTTACAATGACCTTTCTTCACATGCGAGCCTGGACACCGTTCACACACACACACACACACACCCCTATTGTTTATTTCCGTCATTTGCTTGGCATTTATATAGACCAGTCCATGGGCATTAGAAGCAGTTCAGAGAAGGTTTACTAGACTAATACCAGGAATGGGCAGGTTGTCTTATGAGGAAAGGTTGGACAGGTTAGGCTTGTATACACTGGAGTTTAGAAGAGTAAGAGGTGACTTGATTGAAACCTTTAAGATCCTGAAGGGCCTTGACAGAGTGGATGCGGAGAGTATGTTTCCTCTTGTGTGGGAGAATCTAGAACTAGGGGTTCTCATTTAAAACAGAGATGAGGAGAAATTCTTTTTCTCAGAAGATTGTGAGTCTTTGGAACTCTCTCCTTCAAAAGGCAGAGGAAGCAGAATCTTTGAATATTTTTAAGGCAGAGCTAGATAGATTCTTGATCAGCAAGGGGGTGAAAGGTTATCAGGGGTAGGCAGGACTGCAAGGTTGAGGTTACAGACAGATCGGCCATGAGCTTAGTGAATGGCGGAGCAGGCTTGAGGGGCCAAGTGGCCTACTCCTGCTTCTGCTCTTAATTCGTATGTTCGAATCTGTCACTTCTGTTGGTGGCAAGTGGTGATTTTCTACAAAACTTCGCCTGAAGATTTAGACCATTTTCCTACCAGGATTATATTCTATTTTAAAAGCAAAAAACTGCGGATGCTGGAAATCCAAAACAAAAACAAAAATACCTGGAAAAACTCAGCAGGTCTGACAGCATCTGCAGAGAGGAACACAGTTAACGTTTCGAGTCCGAATGACCCTTCAACAGAACTAAGGAAAAATAGAAAAGAGGTGAAATATAAGCTGGTTTAAGTGGGTGGGGGGGGGGGGGGGTGGTGGTTGGGGTACAGGTAGAGCTGGATAGAGAGCCAGTGATAGGTGGAGATAACCAAATGATGTCATAGACAAAAGGACAAAGAGGTGTTGACGGTGGTGATATTATTTAAGAATTGTGCTAATAGGTGACATTAAGGGTAGAAAGCAGGATGAGCAAGGTACAGATAGCCCTAGTGGGGGTGGGGTGTGGGGAAGGGATCGAAATAGGCTAAAACATAGAGATAAAACAATGAATGGAAACACATTTAAAAAAAATTGAAATAGGTGGGAAAAGGAAAATATGTATAAATTATTGGAAAAAGGGGGGATCGGAAAGGGGGTGGGATGGAGGAGAGAGTTCATGATCTAAAGTTGTTGAACTCAATATTCAGTCTGGAAGGCTGTAAAGTGCCTAGTCGGAAGATGAGGTGCTGTTCCTCCAGTTTTCGTTGAGCTTCACTGGAACAATGCAGCAGGCCAAGGACGGACATGTGGGCATGAGAGCAGGGTGGTGTGTTGAAATGACAAGCGACAGGGAGGTCTGGGTCATGCTTGTGGACAGACCAAAGGTGTTCTGCAAAGTGGTCATCCAGTCTGCGTTTGGTCTCCCCAAAGTAGATGAAATCGCATTGGGAGCAGCGAATGCAGTAGACTAAATTGAGGGAAGTGCAAGTGAAATGCTGCTTCACTTGAAAGGAGTGTTTGGGCCCTTGGACGGTGAGGAGAGGGGAAGTAAAGGGCAGGTATTGCACCTTCTGTGATTGCATGGGAAGGTGTCGTGGGAGGGGGGTTGAGGTGGTGGGGGTGATGGAAGTGTGGACTAGGGTGTCCCGGAGGGAATGATCCCTATGGAATGCTGCCGGGGGGGGTGAAGGGAAGATGTGTTTGGTGATGGCATCATGCTGGAGTTGGCGGAAATGGCGGAGGATGATCCTATGAATGCAGAGGCTGGTGGGGTGATGAGTGAGGACAAGGGGGACCCTATCATGTTTCTGGGAGGGAGAGGAAGGTGTGAGGGCGGATGCACGGGAGATGGGCCGGACACGGTTGAGGGCCCTGCCAACCACCGTGGGTGGAAAACCTATTTTACTTTTTCCAGCGTTTACACAGCCAAAAGAAGATGCTCCAACTGTTTAGAGTGAAAAAAAATGAGATTTGAAATGTTTGAAAAATACCATACACCGTTCTGTTTGTCATCCCTCAACAACTTGCCCTACATTATGAATTCGCTGTCATTTGAGCCTTGATTCTCTGCTAGGTGTTAGGCAAATACCAGCGGTAATCAGGTTTTTTCAGTTAATTGACAGAAAATAATGATAGGTGAGATTTCTCACAGACAGGGTGTAGCAGAAGATTACACAAAAGTGTTTTTAACAGAAGTCTAAATTTTCCTTGTATTTAATATAATTTGTGATTAGCTCTATTAGTGACTAAAGCACAATTTGTTTAAGAAGAAACTGTATCAGTTTTAAGAATGTGCAGTAGGTTTTCCTTTCCTGGGAGTTCTGTTTAAAACTAACCCTAATTGATGGGGTTATTACTTATTTCTTTTGGCTGTACATTAAATGAGCTTCAGCAATTTCAATTGGCTTGTTGTGGTTGTGAGCCTTCTGCAGAAAGCTGTTAATAATTCAGCACCAATTGGCACCAAATGGCAACTTCAATCAAAATGATTGTGCTGTTCTGAAGCTGATGTTAAAGTAAATTGTTGCCCGACTTGGGAGTGCTGAATAATTATGTCACATCATAAAGTGTGAAAAATGTTCAGTACCTCAACCGAGTCAACACAAAGTTGAACTGAAGATTAAACAAAATAAATGAATACAGTAAGTCCCCATTTTAGGTCACCCCATTTTAAATTGTTCCACTTTAACGTTGCTGATATAATGGGGCCAGTATGTGCACTTAGTGTTGGGATTTCTGCTTAGTGTTGCTTTGCGCAGGAGTCGATGTGGCAACACGTGACCCGATCAGAACCATTTTGGAGCAGTCTCTCACACCCCTTGACCCTCCCGATCACCGCTTTTCCCTCCCGAGCCTCCCACTTGCAGCTCCCTCTTCTCCATCGCCTGTATTGTTTCCTCTTTCTGCCCCTCTCCTTAACATGCCTTGTAATTGTACACAACAGCGATTTGCCGCAAAGCTATATAAGAAAATTGCTAACTTCTAAAACCAGTGACCTTCTCACCTTCCTTGCAGCCTGCAAGCCCAGCTGTTGCGCCACTTGGTTTAGAAAGGGCCCCTTGCAGCTCGAGTGCGGCGCTCACAGTGAGAGTTTGGGAGAGGAAAGCAGCAAGCCAGCGGGACCAGGAGAAGGGAGCAGCGAGTGGGAGGGTTAGGGCATGGGAGGGATGATGAGTGGGAGGGTCAGAGAGAAGGAGGGTTGATGAGCAGGAGAGGCAGCAAGTGGGAGGATCAGTGGGTGGGAGAGGTGACACGCAGGAAATAGGTAGAAAGTTAGCATATTTCTTTATATTTTTAAATTTATTTTATTTAATTTACAAATATAAGAATTTGCAGTGCTTCAACTTACAGCGTATAATGTTTTAATTTTTTTCTGACGAGGAAGGTCCTACAGAAGCTAACCACAGTTTTTGCATTGGTTGTCATGGGAAATGTGGTTTGTTTAAAGGTGTTTCATTTAAAGTTGCATTTTTCAGGAATGCAACTACAACATTAAGCGAGGACTCCCTGTACAACTTATAATCTTGTAAAAAGACATATTGGGCAGAATTTAATGCCCTCCTCTATGGTGGGCTTGGTGGCAGGAGGGCATTTAATTGGTGGGAGGGTGGCAGGTGGGAACCCCGCCATCTTCCCACCTCCACCTCAATGAAATCTATGGCAGGAAAGCCTATGGACCTTATGCCTTATGCAATTAATGCCTACTTTATGGCCTCATCCCACCACCACTGGTATTACCCAGCAGCAGGTAGGGAGCTCGCCATGTGGGGAGAACAACAAACAAACCTGCGTGGGGTTGCTTACGGGCTCTAGGGGTGGGGAAGGTGGGGGGTGTCCCTCATTCAAAGGCGCTCAGTACCTGATCGAGGGACCCAACATCAGAAAGGATGGTTCAGTTGAGAGCCATCCCCTGCCGTTGCTGCCAATCCTCCTCAACTCCCACCCGTTACCCACCTCCCACTATGGCTCACCTGTGGCCTGGGCTCCAGCGATGATACTCGGCCTCAGGTGGACGTCAGGCTGGCAGCAGCCACAAGCTCGCCAGTGGACCTAACATTCAATAGAGCTGCCGGTCAGTCAGAGACTGGAAGATCTCAGTGCATGGGACATCCCCTCCTATGGAAGGCCTGCCACTGTCCAGCTAAGTGCTTAATAAGATGGGCCTGAGGAGAAGGTGGGTGGATTTGAATTATTAGGTGAACTTGGTAGGGCAGAAAAGCAATCATTTAACCCAATGTGCACTTCAAGATAGTTGGGAGCACGGATCGCAAATAAGGGGGAAATGTTTTGGAAAAGGAGTAAGTAATTTAATGGAAGAGTTGGGCCTGCAAGTTTTTAATATAAGCATACATGCATGCTGGTCAGTAGTTCCACCCTGGTACTTTCAATATCCAGAAGTTAATTTTACAATACTGGACAAACTTGTCTAGTTTTGATTTGTCTAGTTTTGTAAAAGAATATATAGGTAAGAATTGGCTTGCATATATTCAACTTTATACTGCTGGTTCGAAGGATCATGGGATGGGAAGGAAAGGTTCTGCAGTTTTCATGCCTGAATTTAATGTTAAGTTTGTGAAAAGGCCATCTGACAATTTATCAGTATTTTCCTCTACATTGGGGAGATTAAACCCAGACTGGGTGACCGCTTTGCAGAACACCTTTGCTCAGTCCGCAAGCATGACCCAGACCTTCCTGTTGCTTGCCATTTCAACACACCATCCTGCTCTCATGCCCACATGTCTGTCCTTAGCCTGCTGCAATGGTCCAGTGAAGCCCAACGCAAACTGGAGGAACAGCACCTCATCTTCTGATTAGGCACTTTACAGCCTTCTGGACTTAGCATTGAGTTCAACAACTTCAGACCATGAACTCGCTCCTTCCTCTTGAGCCCTTTTTAATCCAATTTTTATTTACTTATTCATTTATTTATTTTTATTTATTTATTTTCTTAAATTTTATTTTATTTTTTTTTATTTGTTAATTTTTTAAAATCCTTTTTCCCCAAACCCCCCTTCCCTCACAGGGCATGTGCCACTTGTTTTTGTTGTGCTTTCCCAGAGCGCTGACCCTTGTTCTGCTATGAACACCTTTTGCTATCTTACCTTTATGCCACTATCAGCACCTTCTTTACTCTTTACCACTGCTATTAACACTCCCTTTGTTTTGTGTCCATGACATCTTTGTCAATCTCTCCTTAGCTGTCACCTATCCCTGACCTTCTATCTTGTTCCACCTGCTTCAGCCCCTCTTACACGTATAAAACCCATCACATTTCTACTTCTGTTTAGCTCTGAAAAAAGAGTCATTCGGACTCGAAACGTTAACTCTGTTCCTCTCTTCATAGATGCTGCCAGACCGGCTGAGCTTTTCCAGCTGCCTAGAGCATCACCTTTTTCTGTTTTTATTTCAGATTTTCAGCATCTGCAGTATTTTGCTTTTATATCAATATTTTCAGTTGTGTTGATGGCAATTTTGTTGGCTTTAGAGTGGCTTGTGGAGGTAAAGTCATTGAGAGTGATCATTTGTTCAGACTCGTCGTCAGCATTGGTCTCTATCCAATCATGTTTTTCTGATCCAAAACAGGATTTTATTTTTGAAATTTTTCATTTATTGTATAACACACAACAGGTACTGTGGTGGGGTTTTTTTATGAATGCCGGCGCACAAAGGTGTGGTTGGGAATGAGGCAGCAGATTCTTTGGCTAAAAGTTCAATAAATCACTTGATTCCAGATATTGAGATTTCATCAGGGAAGACGGAAATTAAATCAATTACTAAGGATAAACTATATGCATAATGGCAACAAAAGTGGGATATGGCTGAGAAAGGAAAACATTTATATCAGATTCAAAACAATGTGAAGTTATCTAGTAAATTCACTGGGAAGTGTAGAAGGGCTGAGGTGATTGTGAGCAGGATTAGGACTGGGCACTGTGGGTTAAATAAGTTGCTGTATTTAATGTTGACGATTTGTGTCAGGAGTGTGGGGAATGATTCCTGCAAGCAGTGGAGCATGTTTTATTACACTGTACTAAGATTGCAGCTGAAAGGGGAACTATGCAGTCTAATTTACAACAGAAGGGTATACAGTGTGATGCAGTGGCTCGTGTTTTAGCAGTTATATTTGGGTATTGGGATTTTTATAAAGTCGTGTTGTCTTTTTTATTTTTCACCAGATTAGCGCATAGAATTTAGTTTTTCTGTTTTTTATTTGCATTGCACTTCTTCCTCCGATATAGTAGGTGGCAGTAATACACCAAAGAGGTGGGAATTTGCTGGAAACCATGAAAAGAAGAAGAATAAGATGGGCCTTCCCTAAAAAGGTGAAGCTCCAGCCGGTGGACGAAACCACCATTGCCTCCATTAAATACTATTCATAGGGCAGAATTTTATGGCAGCGGGATTTTATGTTCCCGCCGAAGTCAATGGGGTTCAAAATGTCTCGCCGCATTTTACGGCCCTGTCCCTGCTGAAACGGGGCAGGAAAATTCTGCCCATAGAATTTGTGATTGTCAAGAAGGGACGGAGGAACAGCCTGTGTTTGGGAACACTGTCACCTCTACTACTTGCCAACCTTCTGTCTCGGAGGACGATGGTTTGCAATGTGCTGGTCAATTCTGTGTTAAGCATCGCCCCGTTGTGGCTCAGGAGCCTCACTCTGACATGGCAGTGCTTGCCACATTCGCTGCAGAGGTAGACAGTGCACTAAGAAGGTACATGATTCGCTGGCCTCTGTTTTCTTTTGGCGCAAAAAGCTTTCCATTTCTGCTCACCTCTTCCTGTCTCACCACTCAGTTCCCCTCCAAGTCACATAACACACCAACTTGGACATATATTGCCATAATTCATTGAGATTGGGTCAAAATTTAAAGAAAGTTTACCACACTGATGACAGTAGATCAAGAAGTTCCATCATCACCCTCTCAAGGATGACTACAGAAAGGCAGCAAAATCTGGCATTGCATAATGGCAACATAAGTGCCACTCTAGCGATGCCCACATCCTGAACATTACTTTTGAAAAATGGAAGCATGGAGTTTATTGCTAGGGTACATTAGAGCACTACATTTTCACTACTTAGATCTGGATTCCACTCTTTCAGAATTTGGTGTAAAAGTTTGTTGTCTAACCATTCAAAGCTTTTGTTTTATTTGTGTATGGAGCATTGTGCAATAATGTGAACCACTTCAGGGATTGAATCATTTCAGTGTTTGCATTTGGTGCTATAAATTATTGTTTTCTTTTAACTTTATTTTGAATACAAGTCACAATTAAGTAAAAGTTATGATTAAGATCCAAAGGCAGCAGGAATAGAATCAGCTACAGCACAGATTATTTCTGCATCATGTTCTGCACTAGCGTTGCAAACCCTTCAGGATTGCCCTGGAGTCTCCAGGAATTAAAGATTATTCTCCAGGACACTGCTGCAAATAACCCAGGAGAAAAATCATAGGGACATTAAAAATAGGTGCTTTTTTTAAAAAAAAATGTTTTTGAGCACTTTTGTTTTTTAGCTGTAAGCAATATTGAAGATGGTTTAAGAACAGCTGTTTTGATCAACAATCCAGAAACAAGGAATCAGGTAATGAAGGGTCTGTTTGCTTTCCACTACGTTGTGGTGGGGCGGGGAGGGGGGGATGACAATGTGCCATTGGCACACTGGCCAATGCTGGGAGAGTGGAGGTGGGGTGGTTTGAAGTGGGAGGTCATGCGTTAAAGCCCCTAGGAATATCCCCAACTGGAGTTGGCAACATAGCACACTGATAGATTTTGCAATATAGACAATTAAAGTCAACCTTTAGGGCAAACCTCAACTATTTTACTTGAATAAATGAAGTGTTTTACATTCCACCTATTTTTTCCGAGCTGACTATTTCTCCTTGTTCAGGAAGCTGAGGTAACCTATAATCACTGAGTCAGTGTCAATGGTGGAATTAATTTTGCATTATCCAGTACTTATAGAGCATGAAACTACAGCAGAAAACTATACCTTATATTCTGCTCTAATCCCCGTTAATGACCTGAGCAGTAAGAGGTGCAATTCTAAAGTTGCAGGTAGTGTACATTGTTAGAATATGGTAGGGAAACTCATGCTACAATTGACTTGAATCTGGATGAAAACACAGTAGCAGTCCCTGTTCCCACCCCAGTGTCATAATCACACACGCCTGGGGAACACAAATGGTCAACCAGTTTTAATCTAATCAGAGAGGACAGTCACAGTGACACAGTAACCCCATGTTATATGGCAGGTTGTTGCATGAGTTCCTGACCACTACTGTTTTACAATAGGGAGCTCGTGCTTGGAAGCCAGGAGTTTCCTCTCAAGTGGAAGAGAAAACTAGAGGGCAACTCTTGGACTCACTTTGTGCATTTAGGGGAGGCAGTGGTGCAGTGGTATTGTCACTGGACTAGTAACCTAGAGACCCAGGGTAATGATCTAAGGACCCGGGTTTGAATCCCACTGTAGCAGATGTTGAAATTTGAATTCAATTTGGAAAAATCTAATGCTGACCATTGTCAAGTGTTGTAAAAACCCATCTGGTTCACTAATGCCCTTAAAGGGAAGGAAATCTGCTGTCCTTACCTGGCCTGGCCTACATGTGATCAACTCTGAAATGGCCTAGCAAACCACTCAGTTCTCAAGGGCAATAAATGCTGGCCTAGCCATGAATGAATATTTCAAAAAAAATTCGAGAACATTTCACCACTGCCATCTATGATCATCGTTTCAGCCACATGGGGTTTAGGGAGAATAGAAAGGAGTTGCTTATCCATGGAGAAATAAAATGAGAAAAGATAAATGAAATCCTGATTTACAAAGGAAATGATGGGCAAGCTTCCATTTGAATTTCATTGGTCCATTGCTGGGCCGAAATATTGTTTAACAAGTTGCATGGACAGGTAATACTAAAATTAGGAAAGTATTAAGCACGTTACTTGGTCAGATGGAATAGCTGCAGATTCACTACAAAATTTGAACATCATGGGTTATGTTAGAAAATCTGTCAATCAGTAAAGATGAAGCAACTTTGGCTGGTTTGAGATGGGCCTTCCAGCACCATCCTGGGAGGAAGTCCCACTTCCGAGAGTTGCCAGACAACCTGATTGGTTGATGTCTCACTAGACCCAGAAGGGCCACTGGGAGCAGTGGCCAATGTTGGCATTGCATCCATGAGGGTGGGCGCCAAGGTGCAGAGGCTGGGGGCAGGAAGGGTCACCGTTCGTGGGGAATGCAGACCTTGGGGAGGGGCCTTCAGTTGGAAAAAGGGGGCCCATGAAGGAGGCAGCTGGCCACCTTCCCCCCCACAAACCCCAAACCCTTTCAAGCCTGAGGCCCAAACAGGCTTACCTGGCAGGCTTCCCGCCTGTTACAAACCTCCTCCCGCTGGCCAAACATATGTGGCCAAATTAGAAGTGGCCCTTAAATTGGTCATTTAAAGGCTTCAAATGGTATGAGGGTAGGCCTCGCCTACCACCCATTAAGTTGTGAGCAGGTTGGGGACAGGTGAGTGGGCAGCAGGAAAGGCACTTGGAGGCAGGGGGTGGGGGGATGGGGTGCATTTTATGCAGTCTGTGTTGTGCAGGGTGACTGAATTTCAGTTTCGTGAAAGTGGGTTGAGATCTGGTCAGCGGCGTGTTTATGTTGTGTCAGGCCTCATGTGTCCTGTGACAGAATTTCCACTTGTAATGCATTTGGATGCCATTAATACTCATTAGCATAAGCTTTTTGAAATAAAGATCTACTTTCAAGATAAAGCCAATGGTGCACGAGAATCTTGTTGCACCTGGTACTCTTTTGTTTAAAGGTTGCATGCTCCAGTCGGCTGGTGGAGGGTTGAATCTGAGCTCAGTCATTTTCCTTGCTGAATTCTGCGGCACCATGGAGGAGAGCAGGAGAATGGACGCTTGCATGGAGGCTCGGGACTGGCGAGGGTGAGTCAGTGGTGAGGCGGTGGGGGTGGGGCAGCTGGGCCATAGAGTGGAGTGGGGACCTGGGCACAGAGGAGTGCAAGAGGGATCCATGGGAGGATAAAGGGTGTGATAAAGGGCATAGACGAGTTGGGGACTAGATAATATTGACCTTGACAAGCTATGTCACCTTGTCCAGAACAGTAGAACAAGATGACATATGAAAGGGAGCAAATTCAAATTTAATCCACAGAAACAATATTTTAGTGAGTGAGTGGTCAACCTATGCCAGGGACCACCCTCCAAGTGATGTTGAACATGGAGAAGTACTGGTAGATGGTAATCAGCAGGAGGTTTCCTTACCCATGTTTGACCTGATACCATGAGACTTCATGAGCTCCAGAGTCAATGTTGAGAACTCACAAGGCAATTCCATCATGATTGTATATCATTATGCTGCCACCTCTGGTGACGGTGGTGTTTGGGTCATTGTCTATAAGGTATGATTCCATGAGGTTGACTGTGTCAGGCTGTTGCTTGACTAGTCTGTGAGACAGCTCTCCCAATTTTGGCACAAGCCCCCAGATGATATTAAGGAGGACTTAGCAGGGTTGGGTTTGCTGTTGTCATGTCCAGTGCCTGGTAATTCAATGCTGGTGACCTGCCTAGTTTCATTCCTCTTTGTAGGCTTTGTAGTGGCTTGACAGAACTGAATGGCTCGCTAGGCCATTTCAGAGTCAACCCCATTACTGTGGTACCCCCTGCACTGCCCTCTAGAATGCAGTGCCCTCTAGAATACCAGGTAAGGACAAATTTCCTTCCCTAAAGGGTTTTTAACAACAATTGACAATGGTTTTATGGTCATTTTTACCAAGACTAGCTTTTTAATTCCAGATTTATTAATTGAATTTAAATTCCACCAGCTGTTTTGGTGGGATTCGAACCCATGTTCCTAGAGCACTAGTATGGGTCTCTAGATTACTAGTCCAATGACATTACTACTACACCACCACCGCCTCCCCCTAGTTCCATTGCCACCCCCCGCCCCTTCTCCCTGTAACCCTGCACATTCTTCCTTTTTAGATAACAGTCTAATTCCCTTTTGAATGTTTCGATTGAACCTGCCTCCACCAACTCTCAGGGAGTGCATTCCAGACCATAACCACTCGCTGAGTGAAAAAGTTTTTCCGCATATCACTTTTGTTTCTTTTACCAATTACTTTAAATTTGTGCCGTCTCATTCTCAATCCTTTCATGAGTAGGAACAGTTTTTCCCTATCTACTCTGCCAGACCCCATCTGAATTTGTATATCTCTATCAAATCTCCACTTGGTCTTCTTTTCTCGAAGGAAAACAGTCCTAACTTCTCCCATCTATTTTCATAACTGAAGTTCTCCCTTCCCTGGAATGATTCCCATGAATCTTTTCTGACCCTCTGTAACGCCTTCACATCCTTCATAAAGTACAGCGTCCAGAACTGGACACAATACACCAGCTGAGGCCGAACTAGTGACTTATACAAGTTCAACATAACCTACTCTATACCCCTATTAATAAAAGATACTAAAGAGAGAAACAGAATTAACGTTTCGAGTCTGTATGATTCTGAAGAAGAGTCATACGGACTAGAAACGTTGCTGTGTTTCTCTTAGCACAGGTGCTGCCAGACCTGCTGAATTTGTCCAGCATTTTCAGTTTTTGTTGCTAACTTTACTGTGTCCTTTGTACAAGTACACCCAAGTCCATCTGGACATCAGTATTTAAAAGTTTCACACTTTTTAAAAATATTCTGCTTTTTTATTCTTACCAGCAAAGTTAATTACCTCACACATTCCCACATTATACTTCACCGGCCGCCTTGCTGCCCACTTACTTAACCTGTCTATATCTCTTTCCAGCCTCTTTGTGTCCTCCTCAGTTTCCATTCCCACCTAGCTTTGTATTGTCAGCAAGCTTGGGTATGTTACTCTTGGTCTTTCCGTCTAAGATATTAATATAGGTTGTAAGTAGCCAAGAAGAATCCAGTCAGGATAAGAGAGTTTGATTTTAGTAACACGCAGAATTTATTATCTGTGGTGTGAACTCTGAAATGTAGAAGAGCCTTTAGGAAGGAAAGAGCCTGTAATTATACAGCTGGCTCTTGTTCAAGTAGCACAGTGGAACTGTTACTGTGCTTTATTGACATCCTGCTGAAAATAATTCGTTCAACATTCTCACATGAACCCACCACTGCATTTTATGGAAATCCCAGTGACGATGCTGACTGCATTGTAAATAATTTAGATACACCAACTGTCCTCAGTCAAATAAAGCATCAGACGCTGGCCGCTACATGAGATTCTCATTTCCATTCACCATAGTTTCAGTTGCAATGTCGATCAGAATGGAAGGCACCAGTTACAGTTTCCAGATTTTCACTCGAGTGGCAGAATATAATTGCGTCCCCATGGGAAGCGCACTTGGAGACAGCTACTCCTTCCGTGCTATTGGTAGATGAAGAGGCACAGATGCCTGCTGCCACGATGTATCATTTAAGCAATCAAATCTGACTTACATAATACACCATTCAGGCTGCTTTCAGTGAGGCAACCTCTGCATTTTGCTCTGGTGTGAAATCCAGACTGAAAAGCCTCGTTTGGCTCTTACTCGTTGCTAATACAGAATATATTGCTTCAGGGTAAAAGAAACAATTGGTTTGTTAATTATGTGCACCAACACTTATGTTCAGTCGTATGAAAAAGCATGAACTTCATCTCTCAGTGCATTCCAATAGAACTGTGTAATTTTGACAGTCCCACTGAAATGGTAGGGCACAGTTTATAGGCTCTTGCCATAGTCTGGCGGTGTAACACTGCATAATGAAAGCTTTGTTGTATGCTTTTAGTTATTACATTTGATTCACATATAGTCCTCATACGGGAGAATCAAAAACTCTGCATGTGACAGGGCAACAGTATATCAAAAGGTACAGATAATGCTATACATTATGAACCTCGAGTGCAATGCTTAAAGGTTTTATCGCCATTTGAACTTTAAGGTGTGCAACATACACCTTTAAGTTTAAGTAACTAGAGGATTTTCTGGGTACCTTGGAGCTGGAAAGGTGCCTTTGGCTATGAAGTGAATATAACTCTAAAGTGTTGATTATTGCTGAAGAAAAGAGACATTTTTTGTTGAAACTTTTCATCTTGCACTCACCAGAACAATTCATGAGAAAATGCCAATGTCAGGGTAATCAATAAATTTATACTGTGTGAGAAGAGAGTGTTGATTAGTTGGCAAGTGGACTCTGATTGGTTGAGGCACTGTCATGGAGAATGCACAAGTTGATGGTGACTGACAGTTAACTGCCAAACATTGTTTGAAATTTAACCAGGCAGCTTGACTCTGATTGGTCAAGACATTTCCCCGGGGAATGAACCAGTGAGTGGCTGTCATTTATTTTGTTTAGCAGAAACAAGCGCAATGTGTGTAGATGTTCTTTCTGTCTGCAAAGGACAGGGCCCTGTGCATTAATATATATAGCTTCCAGTACATGCAAATGCACCACATTGCGAGCCTGACTGACAACCTTAAATTGGTTGTCAGCATAACTTTTAGTACACTGAGGATTATTTAGCAAATGTTATCCAACTGCGGAATATTTAATGTTGGACACTGTGTTTTGAGTTTTGCAAGTGCAGGTTGGGTACGGTCTGTACCTTGCCCGTTGCAAAAAGTGGAAGGGACATGCTATTTGATATGATCCGCCAGTCTTTGGGATGTATGGCCTACATACCTAGCATCACACTGGCATTGAAATTCATATACCACATTACTCATTTGGGTGACAGGTAGAACGTCTTTTTGGCTTGATGGCTGCATCCTGTTAGTGGCGAATACCACTCGCGTTGCTACTGCATTGTAGCAGCCTGAAACAGCTAGCTTCACCTGTTGCTCAAAGTTTTGAGATATCTATCCCTTCCAGGATAATCTGAGGTAGACTGGGCACTTTTCAAGGCCAAAAGTGACAGCCTTGGGCCTGTTTATTAGTTTGCACGATATATAGTGCGAAATGATCTGATCAGGGTAGCCATTATCCCGCAGGATGGCTATGATGTGCCCTATTTTAGTGACAAGCTTGCATGGTGAACAAAAGGCTCAGGACCTATTTACAAGGTTGCCACTCTTACAGTGTGTGGAACTGTAAGAATCCTAACCCGTATATTGACCAGTGAAGGTAGGCTTGTGGTAGACCGTAGTGGAGAAACCCCATGGCAGATTTCTCAACTAGTATGTCAAGGAAGGGGAGTTCATTTGACTGCTCCATTCCAAAGGTGAATTTGAGTGCAGGATGGAGCCCATTAAGACATGCAAGGAAATTATTACATGTAACTGTGGATTCTCTGTGGCAATGCCTCTACTAATCAGAGTCCACTTGTCAACTAATCAGCACTCTCTCCTCATACAGTATAAATATATTGTTTCCCCTGATATTGACATTTTCTTGCGAATTGGCCTGATGAGTGCAAGACAAAAAGCTTTAACAAAAAAAATCTTTTTCCAGCAATACTCAAGTTCTGTCCTACCAAAGCATTGATTCATCAAAAGCACAGAAATGAAAAGAAAAATAACTAAAACAAATTTTAACTCTTTAAATCAGTATATTTTAAAATGTAATAGCCATTCAAATGCATCAAAGAAGCAAAATAACAGTCCATTGCAGGGAGTGCTAAAATAAAGCACAGTACTGTTCATTACTGCAAAAGCTTCTTGGGAATTGAAAAACATGTTGCACATAGCACTCAATGGTGTACATTATAATGAAGTGCTTATCACTCTGACATTGTATTACATGTAACATTATGAGGAAATTGAAGGCAGCAGAGTTGACTGGTGAGGTCCCATATATGAGGAAATGTGAGGCATGACACACTCTAGGGCATAATTCATACATGCTAGATGACTCAAACTGGTCTGATTTTGCACTTGTTAATCCAATCGTGCGAGTGTTCATTTAATTAAATGGAACAGAGAAGCAATTTAGCTTAAAATGAACAACAAGCCCATCAGCATCTGAAAAGAGGAAGGGTCTCATGCAGATACTGATTGACAGGTCCTATTTTTACTTTAGATTTCCAGCACTGTTTTGCTGTTAAAATTGCATATCCTGTATATTACAGATTAGTACTGCTTTGTAGGTCGAATATTGAGCACTGCCCTCTTCCTCAGCATACACTGACAGTCAACACAGTGCTGACAGAAATAGTGGCTATTCTGTTTCTTTTTGGTGATGGATCAGTTACTTCTCTCACTTCATTCAAAGGTTACCATACACCAAACCTGTCTTCATTTATTTGTTCAAATGTACATTACAAAGACATTATGTTGAAATGCACCATCACATATGCAAGATCACTGTCCTGAACGGAATACATGGAGGTAAGGCTTGACTATGTGTGATTTTGTAAAGTGAATGACAGTGAGTTGACAGCCTTTTTTACCTCTCTCTTGATTTGAAATCACTGGAAATCGGAGAGATGCAGAGAGGGCTGGAGACAGATGTTCCCAATAGATTTCCACTAGGGTATAAAGTCAAAATCTACCCCATTCTCATGTATCTTGTTCCTCTGGCTGTAGAACATTTGGCAGATATTTTCTTGCATGAAGCTTGTTCTCCTTTAACTAGTCATCTGTTAAGCTTATGAGAACATCAGTAGGTGATGACCTTGCCTGAGTGATACCTGTTTGATCCAAGGATCTTGCTGCCTGTGAAATTAGGTACTTAGCAGTTTTGTTTAATAAGTGCTGCTTGTAATAAATCCAACAGCTGGACTTCCCACTATTTGCACATGCTGGCAATGTAGCAAGATAATGGGCAGGATCTTGCCCCTGTTGTGGTGGGGGGGGGTGGTGCAGGAGCGGGTGGCTTCCCGATCAGCACCCCCGGTTGGGGGCACGTCACCAACTAAGGCCCACCTAGTGTGATGTCCGCCAGGAAGCACTATGTGCTCCCTGTGCGGACCGCGGAGGGGATTCCTTGTGTGGGAGTGCGCTCATGCACGCGGAAGAGTGCACAGATCTCCCTGAGTGCAAAGTGCTGCCTTATGGAGGTCAGCTCAGGTTTGAAAGTTTCAATAAAGAAGGGTAAAAAAATTACTGACATGTCCACTCATGTGACACTGTCACATGAGCTGGGACATGTCAATTCCTCGCATTTCAACATTTCATAAACATTTTAAATCCCTCATGAAACCACAGCCTGCCCTGGACAAGGTTTCATGTTTTTTCTAAAGGCCGCCTGGGCTCCTCGCCTGCCAACCTTAAGGTTGGATGGGCAGGTCCATTAATTAGCTTAATTACTTGTTTAAAGGCCTTAAGTGGCTGTTGACAGTTCGGCGAGCACATGGCTGACTCTAAATGACACGGGGTGACATCGGGACACGCACCCAACGTCACCCCACTACATTTTATGCATCAGCGAGCGGGCCCCACACTCTGCTCACCAACTGGAAGATGCAGCCCTATGTTACTGAAATAGTTATAAAATGTAATAAAGCATACTCTTGCAGAAATGTTGGACATCCTGATTTGTTTATAGCATTCTGTGTTTCTTCCCAATTTTCTGTACCTTTTCTTCTGAAGTGATTTACTCTTGCTGAACCCAGTACCTCATCAAGTCCCATTTTCCACCTATGAGCTGGAGGCAGTGAGTTCAAGAAGAAAGTGACACAGCTTGAAAGTGAATGTTTCTGTGCTCTCCATTACACTCAACTGAGCTACTCATGCACCTAGATGTACTTCTGGATATCGCCAAGTCAACAAAGATTTAGCACCTATTAAAGTAACCTTTCTGCTTGACCAATAGCCAGGGTGGAGCTGTCCTTCAAATAAAATAATTCCAGTAACTATGCAAATCGTATCATTATGAAGAGGCAATTATCATTGCAGAGGTACAGTGATTGGAAGCAGGCTATTGTTCACCCTTATTCAAAAAGGGCGACAAAACAGGTGTAGGCACTACAGATGTATTAATCTTATTCTAGTTTGTGTAAAATAATAAAATTGGTTATCCAAAGTTAGCTTGATGATTATTTGTACAGGAACACCCTATCAAACAGCAGTCAACACAGCTTTAGACAGGAATTTGTGCAACAATATATTTGTTCCTCATCCGTACAATTTTAGAGCTAGGGACTGGTGGTTTTAAAGCTGCAAAATCGTGCACTTGAAGTTGTTTCTCAGAACAGAAGGGTAAAGAGCTTAGCCACCAGCAAAATATTATCATGTGAAAAAGGCAAAGAACTTCAAGGAATTAACTTGTCAAGATGGTAGTCAGCAAAAACACAAATTGCCTCAGAGTGGCTGTGAATCTGTCATTCCAGTTAACAAGTTCACATGAACATTAAAACCGACAAGCTCAATTAGTTGCTGTCAAAACAGTGTTGTCATGGAAATGAATCTGTTGGTTTTGTTTCGGCTAAACAATGCTGCTTCTTTCACATGTATTAGTGAAATGCTTACTTGGCCAATTTTTGTTCATTAGCACAGATTGGTGCCAATACAACTCCTTGATATTTTTGGAATGTGTTAGAACACTTTGAGAGACATGGGCAGAATTTAATGATCATGGCACTGGGCCTATCCACCGGCTGAAGAGTCGGTCTCATCAATGCCATGGCCATTTCCAGGAGCACATTGGGTTTAAGTCCCAAGCAGGCAGCAGGCTGACATCGGGGTTCTATGCTCTACTGGGGCCAATGTCCTGAAAAGCTTCCTGGTGTGGTGGGTGGCAAATGCCCCGCCTTCAAGAGCTGCTAGCCAATCAGTGGCTAGCAGCTGTCCAGTATCAGCAGTGCCTTCATATGCAGTGGCCACTGTTGAAGGATTGGTGCTGGGGCCCCTGGACCAAGGTGATTGGGATGGGATTGCCAAGGCCAGTCAGGGAGGAGGGTCATTGTGAAGGGTGGGGTGGGGTGGGGCTGTTGCCTCCCCAAGGGCCCCTGTCTTGGCACCGGTGGGTCCCCCCAGAAGCAGACTCCAGGCACAACCACTGGAATTTACATGGCTATTTGCTCACATGACATGGACCTGCATGGTGACAGGATGAGGCCCTTAAGTCGCCATTTAAAGTCCTCAATTGGCCTCCAGGCGGGAAGGCCGTCCTTGACTCTTTCACTCCACCCCACATCTTCCAGCTGCATTTTATGTCTAACTCACCTCCCAGCCTGCCTCTGGGGGAGCATTAAATTCCACACGTTTATTGTAGCGCACACAATTTTTCATACCACAGAGATTTTTCCGATTCATATGCAGTGATGATATGGTGAGGAACATAATTATCCTTGTCCTTTTCCTCCTTGATTATCCTTGTGGAAGGGGCTGACGTGATCAGTTTTTTTAATGAAAAGACCGAAGAGGCAGGAATTGTAGAGCAGTTGGCCACCAAATTTGGATGAAAAGAGATGAAAAAAGTAAATCTAGAATTAGTGACGCAGTGATGTCAAAGATGGATCTTTAAAACCCATATATAGTAGGAGGTAGGAGAGACTGAGGAAGGTAAGGAGTTCAGTGCTTTTGGGGCCCTGGGAAAGAATGATTTAAAGGGCCAGACTGAACCCTATGTTTCTATTGGGATACTGTCATGACATTGTCGAAGACCAATTTTTCCTTTATCAGAAGTTTACTCAAATAACGGGAAACTAATTAAAAGTAATCCTTGGGGCATGAAATTATTTGTTCAAAGAAGTCGAATTAGCTTTGTAATTTACTGGGCTGCTGGCATTATGGAATCTATCAGGAGGATTCCACACTACCAGCAGCAGCAGTGCTAAAACAGTCGGCCACACATTTTTCTTGATGATTGGAGAAGGTCCAAGAAAGCAACTGATGGGAAAACCACATTCCTGAAAAAAAGTGCCCTGTGCAATCAGAGCAAGCTGTTCCTATTTGCTGCCACACGCAGTGCTGCCTCTGAAGGAGCACTCAAGCACTACCCCCAGAAGTGCTGACTCTCGACAATGCTCCTGCTCAACCAAGGCAGCTGTTAGTGGCAGTGCTGTAATATAACAGGGTATCACCAGATACTCAATGGAGGAATCAATTCATCCATATAGAACAAGCTTACTTTGCCCCTGCCACTTGGGCATCTAGTTGCTTTTTAAATGATTCCAGGATTGTTGCCTTTAACACCCTGCCTGGAAGCCTAATCAGTCTTTGCACAATGAAGTTAGTCCTAAAGTTACCTGCTACTAATTTGAATCTATGCCCCCTTGACCTACTCCCATTGTTTAATGTAAAGTTGTACTCTGGATTTAACTTTTCCATTTTATTTACTATCTTTTAGTTCTTTAAAATAACCTTTTATGTTTCAAGCCTATCCTGTCTTACCTCAACTTAGAGCCCAGAAACTAGGGACTGCACTGTGTCCAGAACTTGAATATTTCCCTCGATCCTTGGTGACTGGAACTGGACACAGTATTCAGGGTGCAGTCTAAACAGAACAATGCACACTTGATCACTACCTCCACTGACTTGCATTCTACTGTTTTTGCTATGTAAGTTAAGATTCTGTTGATTTTGCTGAATGTTGGTTGGTTGAGTTTTGAGTCTACCAATATTCTTATAAATGTCCATAGCTATTTCAACATAAACAAGTATGCGTGGCAATACTTTTCACACCCTATATGCAATACTTTACACTTGCATCTACATTAAATTTCACCCACCATTCAGCCCTCTCACATATTTTGTTTAGCTCATTCTGTAATTTCTGTGGTGCCTCCTTGGCCATTCAAGTTTAGTGTCATCTGCAAAATTTGAACAGTTTGCACCTGTAAACTCCTAAATTCCAATCATTGGTGTAAAGTAGAAACAACAGTGGTTCCAATACTGAGCTGAAGGACAATCCTGTCAATGTTTTCCCCAACACCTGTCATGACATAAACCCTCTAACCACTGCCTTCTACCCTTTAGGCAATTTCCTATCCATACCGAATCCCCACATCTCTGAGCTGAATTCATGCCGTTTCAAGTGGACCTTTTTAAAGTGCTTTTTAGAAGTCTTAAGTGCAAAATACCCAATGCGGGTTGACGCTTTCTCAGTGAAATTAAGGAGGATGATTAACAAGGATCCTCCCTGTCTAAAGCTAGGCTGTTGCTGCACAGATAATCATCAAGTTAACACTGGATAACCAATTTTATAACTTAAATGTATTAGAATAAGATTAATATATATGTAGTTGCTTGTATCTGTTTTGTCGCCCTTTTAAATAGGGGTACCACAAAAGTCTGTTTCCAATCTATTGGTCCCTCTGTGATGACCATTGCCTCATAATGATTGTTAGCACTTTGCAAATCTCCCTGCTATCCAAGCTCTGAAATACTTGCCCGAGGCCTAAGCCCATTCAATTTCAGGCTTCCCCTACGCTGGGGAAATCCTCCTGCCAGCCTAAAAATTGATGCTGGGCCGGAAGTGGCCAATAATTAGCCACTTAAGGGCCTCAATTGGGGCAAGGGCAGGCAGCCCATCTGAGGCTTTGCCCAACCCAGCGTAAAATCACTGCGTGGTCAGGGTGGGTGAAAACCTGGAGGGAAACCGTTTCTTCAATTTAACACCACCGCTCCTGCGCCTAAATGCCCACCTGCAGGGGAGTGTGAAATTCAGGCCTAGATCTCTCTATTGCCCCTTTCAAATGACTCCTGCATGATCTGTGCTCATCCCTGCTCCTTTCTGCAGAATTTTTAAAGGTAAGGTTTCCTCAATCAGCTAATAAGGCCGCTCAGTCCATCTTAACCCATTGATGAAAGGATTCTGCAGTTCCCCGTCACAATGAGTGCATAATTTTTATACTCATTACTCTTCTCAAAAGTCTACTCCATGCGTTGATACCTCTGTGATAATCTAACATCAATGCTCAATTTGACTTTTACTGAAGTTTAAATTTAGAACCTGCTTTTTAGGTTTAACTTGACGCAGTGTTCTAGATTTACCTTTCCTACATTGGCTATTATCTTGTAGATCTGTGTAATGGAGTGAAATAGCTGCTATTTGCATTTGTTTCGCACCAGAATGCTGTCTGGTCATGTGAACATTGTCGAATTGAAGCTCTGCAGCTCGGACTGCTTTGGGAATAGGCTGCAACTGTACGTTGTTGTCCTAAGGCAAGTTTGTACATGACATAAATACTAAGAGTTCATTGAAATGGAAGGAAATAATGACCAAAGTGAAAGAAAAATGATCCATTGACACGGACAATATCAAAAAGCTTTGTTGCCATGTTTACAAATTAAGCAAATATGTTGTGCAACTGCCTTGTACAGAGGTTGCTCAGTTACTGAGTAATTTACAAGTCCTGTTGGAACGAAGGTTTTCAAACTGGGTCCCATGGGTTGTAAGGACCTGTGAGGTTATTTGATTTCTGTCCGTCGAGTACCAGACAAATGTTGTCTTGAGAGTTCTGCGTGCTTATGTGTTTTCTGTACTTCCTGGCTTGATGAAATGCAACTATAGCATTGCTTTCACTTTGAGCAGCCACTCTACCTTTTGGAAGCGATGAATTGATGCAGGGAGGGTGTCAGCATTTGCAGGGAGTCCTCAAGGATGCATCAATATTTCCCTATGTAGCAAGCTTTGAGAAGAACAATGTTGGAGGTCTAACTCCATAGGTTGGTTGTTTCTTTAGAGATACTTAATGAGTCAATTCCTTGTCATCAGCCAGCGAAGTTATGTTCAAAGTAATAGGGCTACAATGCTGGACCGGATTCTCTGGTATGTGCTCCCTGTGAGTGGAGTCCTCCACTGGGAGTGAGGAATTAACCCTGTAGTAGTTCCATTTCAATAAAGGACACTCTCACCCAGCGCTGTAAAGATTCTGAAAACATTGATACATATAACAGAAACATCGTCCTATATCAGGCATCGCCAGTGGCATTAATTAACACCACTAGTTGCAATGTTTTAAATAAGTGCCCATAGTATAGTTTGCATAGCATCCATAACAAATGAAAGATGTATAAGTGAATAAGATATATAAATGTATAAAGATTGAGAGCGATTAAATGTAAACAATCTCATTGTAAAGGGCTGGATTTTCTTGAAGGCTTAGGGACCTGACGTTAGGATCAAATGGGAGTCCCGATGTCTCAAGTTGTCGGCAGTGAGACCGGCGACACAATCTTCTGAGAGACAGCCACCTAATTGGCCACCTCGGAGCTCGGCAGACAGTTAAGCTGGGCGGGCAGGATGTAGATGCTGCTGGCCCAGTCAGAGGACTGCCAGCTCTGAAGGTGCAGCGCCCCAGCAGAACAGGCAGGGCTACTGAGATGGGCTGGGCCTCCAAGGGCACTTCAACATGGAGGCGCCCTCAGTTCAATGATCCAATTCAATAAATATGCGGGCTGAAGTTATTCAGCTCCTCGGAGTGGAGGGTAAACCTCCCTGGAGGAATCATTTGGGTCATGGATGTGGCTTTCTCTGACCTTGGCCTTCTCATTGGAGCATGAAGCCTCCAGCTCCAATAGACCCCTGGCCTGTTTCAGGGACTCTGCCTCCATTGAGCTGATGGCCTCTGCGTTTGGTGAGGGGGTTGCTCCACTGATGGAAAAATATCGACGAGACCAGTGAATGGCCCCTGATTGGGGCCTTAACCATCACAATTGGCTGCCCGCCGGCTTTGAGCAGGCAGTTGATCCTCTTTCCAGCTCACCCCAGGAAAGCTCCCCACTCGTAGGAATGCATCAAGGAGCCATCTTGATGCGGCTCCTCACTGTCCCAACCTCTTGCCTCCCAGATGCCATGGGTCTGGGAAAATTCAGCTTGAACGCTCAGAACAGAGATTGAATCACGAGGCGCAGTTATTTTCAATATAATCGCTCCCACCCAGGCCCTTTTTGATTTTTTTTAAACATACACATGGTGCTAATTTGAAAGAACTCCCGAAACTTTTCATTTTAAAAGAATCTATGAATATCATGGTGGATATCAAATGCAAGGTCACCACATTCCATTCATACATGATGATGTCTTCGCTAAAGGATTAAATTAGTGACATTATCACTGCAGGAGTAGTGGAACTTGATCATGTGTGCATTATTGGGAAATGACACGACACCGTGGCATAAATTTTATGATGTAGCACTCCAGGCACGGAGCTTCAGATGACAGGTGTATATATTAGGAATTCAGACATCAAGGTCAGCATGCCTAATGCATTGCCTGCTGCTTCATAAAAGGAACTGGGAAATGAATTTAATGTTGGACATGTGATATAATCTTGGATTCCTGATGTAAACTGAAGAGGGCATGGAATCAGAAAAGGCCGTGCAGTTCAACCCTCTACAGCAAATCAAATAACAAAGCTCACCTGCTCTCTTATGAACTCTAACTAACTCATTTAAGCTTGTGTACACTTTCCTTCTGCTCTCTCAAAGGTAAGTAGCGCAAACCTCCAGAATATTTACCTGTTCTTAAATGCTAAACTGGTTGGCATGACATTTCCACGATCCCAGCAGCTCAGGTTCCATCACGTTCCATACAGCCTCTAATTGCCTCTACTCTTATGTGTTTTTATAGTGCTCAGGGTTCATGAAGCTTTTTTATAACAATATTAATCAACGAAGGATTAGTTCTTTTAGTCGGAAATCTATTCCATCTATTCCACACGTCTGCAACTCTTGGGGCAGGGGGTGAGGGGAGGGAAAGAATTCCTTCTAATCCCAGGCCTTGCTTTATGCTTGTTAATTTTATACTTGTGTCCTCTAGTTACACTTGTGTCCTCTAAATGGGTATTATAAATGGCTTTTTGTGGCTTACAATGTCACCTGAGCCTTTCGATTAGATTACAGTATACTAACTTGCTCGGGGTTATAATATTTTCAATGCCATTCACATGATGATTTGCAATGGGAGGCCAAATACCTCTTGACTCCCAGGCGTTCACATAAATAAGGATATCAACCAAACTGTGTCAAGAAACAAAGATGACAAGTAACATGTCGGAAATATGGATCGCAATGGAACATGATCCAATTGAGCTGTATTGGCTTACAGATTTGGATGTACTCTGACTGTAAAGAACTTTTGTTCGTGTTATTTTTTTCTTTAGCTCGAGATACTTCTGTTCATTTTTCCCTCCATTTTGTCCCTAGTTCTTCTAAAGGCACTGACTTATGGTTCCATAAGTGCTGGCCATCCTATTCCTCACTCAAATGTTCAGTCAGGATGTGCTGATAGACTATTGGCTGTGGTGGGCATTGCATCTAACCACAATCCTACCCTGACCTGACATTCAAACATTCTCAGTTTGCAGAATCTTCACTGTGTAGCAGTCAGGATTGGAACTAATGCTTTCCATCTCTTGTCCAGTGTAGCTGAGACCTTTCAGCACCCTGTTGGAGATCAGGAATCAAAGCTGAGACAACGTGGCTCCTCAATATTTTTAAATATCTCTTTGCCCCCCCCAGTGCAGAGATAGGAAATGTGGAGAGATTATGAAGTGAATCTTGGCTACACAAATCCTTCGCTTGATTTTAGTTAAACTTGTGGCTTGAAGGTTGTCACTATTGAAAATTGAATTGTTTTTGCAGCTGCCCAACGACAGAGAAAATAAAAGGAGAAAATTATGTAACCAGAATCAGTTATTTTTATCTTGCCAGAATATGTAATAAATTAGAATGCTGGGGAGCAATAAATCATTGATATTGTAGTGCAAACTTTGTTAAAATAAAAATAATGTAATGCAAAGTGACTGCTAGATCCCATTCTAGGAACATTTTCAGAGTCCCATTCGATTCGCCTAGCTTCTTGGATTATATACCCAAAGGAACCCTAAAAAATTGCAGCTGACATTCTTCAAGAAATGATTGTAAGTGATATGCGAAAAGGAAGGAAGCAGCAGCCTTTAGCAGGATCAGCTTGAAGATCAACACAAGGGCAGACTTCGGTGCCCAGCTGGTGTCATTAGTACTGGAATGTGTAAATGTGAAGCGAAGAGCAAGGATTGTTACAGTCCACATGGCCAACTTTCTTCTTCTGCTGCAATGGTTACAATAGTAGTGGGTAGAACAAGCCACTGACAGCACCATTAACATTTTACCAGAGGAAAGCAGGACAGCTTGAAGAAGCGGGAATCCTGGGGCTGGATTTTCACTTGGAGGTGGGAATTGGGAGGAAGGAGATTTCCTGATGTCGCAATCCTGCCTCCTGAGCAGCAATGCGCACCCAATGCTATTTTCATGATGGGGAGCAAGGGGCAGGCTAGAGTTGGGCCTACCACTCCTACAGCAGCCTGAGGTGGAGACGGAGGTGGTTAAAAAGCTGCCTCCATTCACTGAGACATTGGCCCAGTTCTGGAGATGAATGTGAGGTCCCCTAACCATCATTAAATATTTAAAAACGCTCATGAAATCTTATCCCGCCCATGGATGAGGTTTCATGCTTTCTCTTAAGCCTGCCAGGGCTCCTGGTCTGCCCGCTAACCCTAAGGTTGGACGGGCAGGTCCATTAATTATGTTAAGTATTTTTTAAATGGCCTCAGTAGGCAGTTGACAGGTCGGCGGGCGCACAGCTGATTCGGCCGCACCCCCCGCTGATCTGAAAATGGAAATGATGTGGGGTGACATCAGGAGTTCTGCCCGACATCATCCCGCGTCATTTTATGTGTCGGCGAGCGGGTCCCGCCCCCACTCGCCGACCTGAAGATCCTCCCCATGAAGTTGGCAACAACTTTTGAACTTCCTTTTCATATGGTTCCCCATTGTGCTGGTGTGGAACACGCCCACTTCAAAAACCAACCCAACACCATGAGAATTGCAGAAGGCCTCCAAGTCCACTCCCACAATGGTGCCGGCAATGTCAGAGCAGCTGCGTGCAGGCTCGTGACCCGCCCACTTATTCTGCACCACTGAAAATTGCCAGTGCTGGGAATGGGAGCGGGAATCCCGGAAGCGGGTCCCACCCGCCACTTTTTAAGCCCACTCAGCACGATTCAGCTCCTCATCGGGATGGGAATATCTGGCCCCGGTAATGTTACCTGTTGGTCGGTGTGAAGAGTGGGCTGCTGTTTCCACCATTTAAACCAAGAGCCTGGAACAAACATGGAAGGGTGTGAGCAATGTCATTCAGCTGTAGCAGTTTAAATCCTGCTGATAATCTTGACCAAGGCTTTAATATATGTTTCATGCCTACATTCCTATAATGCCCTCAATTGCTGCTGCCTAGGAGGTACAGGGCAGTCACCATAATGAAAATTTCAGTACATTTATGCTGGAGTAAGGGTTCTTCAAGATGTTAACAACTGCAGTGTTTGCCTTTAACTCTGTGCTGTGTTCCCAATAGTACTTTGAACGAAAGCGCAGTGTCACTTTGCTAAGAGCCGTGCGAGGGTGACAAACGCGATTGGAAATGGGGAGTTAGAAGATTCAAAGACAAAAATTTTCTCTGACTCCAGTGCTCCTGATATCTTTTCAGCTGCAGACTCCAGTAGATTCTAAGTATGAAATCGATTCAGAGGATATTAGAATTAAAATTTCATTAAAATTTCTAAACTGTATAATATTGCAGTTACATGAATTTTGGACGATAAGAATGACAACATGTTTGCACGGGGAAAATGCATTGTTATGCAAATTGTTAACCTATGGTTCATCTGTGGATAGGTTAAAATAAATGTTTGATGACAGGAGAGGAGGGGGTCTATTTGCGTGGTCATTAATTTTAGCGGGAAAAATGGTCGCAAGTAAAGAATAGTGGAATGGTAGATGATTTCTCCATATTTATCAGTGCTTTTGGTATTCCCACCTTTCAAAGAGAGCAAAAATTGCACTAGAATGTAAGGAGGAAAGGCCCATTCAACTCGTTAGAGCCTTGTTAAAGCTTTGCATTAAGAAGTGCAGTCAGGCTCTGGTTAACCACCAGCATAGTCATTACTGCACAGAGAAGGTCATTCTGCCCATCAAGTCCATGCCAGCTCTTTAGGGAGAAATTCAGTCAGTCCCATTCCTACAACTAATGCTTATGCCTCAATCTACGAAGAAGAAGCAGAATGCAGTGGGAAAATGATGTCTGGTTGGGATCCCGACGTGATCCCTCCCTCTTCCGCTTTCCCCGGGGTGGGTTGCTAGTCCAATGGGAAACCCCACGATCTGGTGGGAAAGAAATTGAGTTGACTTAAAAGGCAGTTTAGAACATTTTAAAGCATGGGGATTCGCTCCTTCCTAACGGCGCATGTGTTTCACGCTGTGTCTATGACTCACCAGGTTGGAGGAGGTGGGTATACATGGGAGCTCATCGTAGAATGAAACTGACCTGATAGGAGCAGATGAAGGGTGAAACATGGAAACCATGCGGTCAGTCACAACAAAAAGTTTCAGCTGACTGGTGTAGTTCTTTCAGGCTAAAATCACTGATTAGTGACTTTCTGCCACTTTCAAGGTCACAGTCCTGAACGCTAACCCTGTTTCTCTCTCTGCAGATGCTGCCAGACCTGCTGAATATTTCTAGCATTTTCTGTTCTTATTTCAGATTTCCAGCATCCACAGTATTTTGCTTTTGCCATAATATAAGATGGTCACTCATAAATCCATTAGGGAGTTCCTAAATGCACTATGACAGAGGTGAGGAGAATTTATTTCTCTCAGAGGGTCATGAGTCCTTGGAACTCTCTTCCTCAAAAGGCAGAGACCTTGAATATTTTTAAGGCGGAGGTAGTTAAGTTCTTGATAAGCCAGAGGGTGAAAGGTTATTGGGGGTAGGCAGGAATGTGGAGTTGAGGCTAAAATCAGATCAACTATGACCTTCTTGAATGAGCAGAGCAGGCTCAAAGGGCCAGGTATCACAGTCCATCAAGTCTGCACTGTCCCTCTGAAAGATCATTTCACCTAGTCCTACTCCCCTGCCTTATCCTTGTAACCTTGCACATTCTCTCTTTTCAGGTAGGAAACCAATTCTCTTTTGAATACCTCGATTGAACCTGCCTCCATCATCCTTTCAGGAAGTTTGTTCCAGATTCCAACCACCCTCTGGGTGAAAAAAATTTTACTCACATCACATTTATTACTTTTGCCAATTATTTTGAATCAGTGCTCTCCAGCTCTTGATGTTCTCTTGAGTGGTAACAATTTCTCACTATTTACCCTGTCCATGCCCCTTAGGATCTTGAATACCTCTAACAGGTCTCCTCTCATCCTTCTTTTCTCCAAGGAACAGTCCCAACCCCTCCAATCTATCCACATAGCTAAGGTTCTCCATCCCAGGAATAGTTCTGAATCTCCACTAAACTCTCTCCAAAGCTTTCACATCCTTCTTCAAGTATGGCGCCCAGAACTGGATGCAGCATTCCAGATGAGACCTAACTAGTGTCTTATACAAGTTCAACATGACCTCCTTATTCTTATTCTCAATGCCCCTATTAATAACGCCTAAGATACTATATACTTTATTAACTGCTCTCTCAAAATGCCCTGCCATCTTCAATGACCTGCTCACGAATACACTGAGGTCCCTCTGTTCCTGCACCTCCTTTCAAGGCTCTCCCTTTATATTGTCTCACCATACCTTTCCTGCCAAAACAAATCACCTCACACTCCTCTGCACTGAACTTCATCTGCCACTTGTCTGCCCAATCCACCAACATATCCATGTACTTTTGAAGTTCAAGACTATCCCCATCACAGTTGACAACATTTCCAACCTTTGTATCATGTGCAAATTTTGAAATCATGCTCTGCACACCACAGTCTAGGTTATTAATATATATCAGGAAGAGCAAAGGTCCCAACACTGACCCCTGGGAAACTTCACTACAAACCTTCCTCCAACTTGAAAAACAATCATTTATCACTACTCCCTATTTCCTGTCACTCAGCCAATTTCTTATCCAAGTGCCTACTTTCCCTTTTATTCCATGACCTAGAATTTTGCTCACAAGTCTGTGTGGCACTGTTTCAAATGTGTTTGGAAAATCCATATACACATCAACAGCATTTCCTTTATTAACCTTCTCTGTTACCTCCTCAAAAAACTCCAGCAAATTAGTTAAACTTGATTTTCCCTTGATAAACCCATGTTGGCTTTCCTTAAATATCCTGCATATGTCTAAGTGGCCTACTCCTGCTCCTAATTCATATGTTAGCATAAATTCAGAAGGAATTTTGTTACCCAGCGAAAGGTGAGAATGTGGAACTTGCTACAAGGACTGGTTGAGGTGAATAGTATTGATGGATTTAAGGATGATCTGAATAAATACAAGAGTGAGAAAGTAATAGAAGGATGTGTTGATGGGATTAGATGAAAAAGAGTGGGAGAAGGTTTGTGTGGAGCATATACAGCAACATGGACCTGTTGTGCTGAGTGGCTGTTTTTTTTGTGCTGTAAATAAGATGTCTTTCTACTATGTAAGATATGTGTTGCTAGTCAAATGCCTTTGCCATGCTCTGTGAAGAGAACAGTTAGTGCATTGTGTGCAAATGTATACAGGTACAGTAACCTCAAATCTGGCACTCTCGGGACCGAGGCCTTGCTGGATTTTGGATATTGCTGGTTTTCGGGTCGGGTGATTTGGGCCATGGGCAGTTCGGGTCAAGCCAGGTGGGGGTGAGGGTCAAGGGTCATTTGGAGTGCGGGACAGAACAGTGCTCAAACTGACAAAGCCGGTAACTAGTATGGAGCCACACCCTGCCAATGCAGCATTTAGCTGAATTTTTCAGTAAGTTATTTTTTAAATTTTACTCAATTAAAATTGATACATGGAACATTATAAAAATGACAGGTTTTCGGACACCGTCAATTTTGGGGTAGCTGGTTTTGAGGTACTCTACGTGTAATAAATCAGTGTGTTTGGGCAACATACTAAAGAAATTATAGCATATATTATTAATGTGGGACAAACCAGTAGTTCTGTGTGCATCCCTAATTTATTTTAAAATTTCAAAACTAAATTAACCCATTATTCCTTCCTCAAATAAGACCAGGAAATGCTGGAAATACGTAGCAGGAAGGAGAGGTGAAGGGAAGAGGGTCAATGGATCTGGAGGGGTTGATAGGTTGTTGCACCTGCAGTCTGCTTAATGAAATGATTTAAAAGATCATCAATGCGATGGTGCAGAGATGTAAAAAAAAGAGCAAGGTATTTTACAACTGGAGCTCAATGAAAATAAAAATCAGGTAAAAGCATGTATAATGGTGGCTGAAATGGTTTTATACTATCAACCAAATGTTAACATTCCTCCCAGTAAAATGTTTATCATTAAGACTGAAGTTTTTCTTCCCGCATGAAAAGTAGTTTTCTCTGATCTTACTTTCCTTGTTCCTTAAACTACCTGGAGGCAGAAGTGGATCTCCCTACATCCACCTGTCTATTTGTCTGTATCCATTTAAAAATCTAACCTACCACCAAGTATAATTTCTAAGCTCTGGAAATTATGTTCAAATGGTGTAGAGAAATTACACTTGTAGTCTTCATTTCAGTTTGAAGAACAGTCATTGAATGTGTCTCAGACGATCAATGGCATGATCTTGATCATAACGCATTGTTGGATCAACTTAGATTTTTTTTCTTCTGCAAAGCTTTGGTCTCATATGTGGCTTGACTGGATTTTAGCCAAAGTATTTATTTTTGGCCAGACATTATACAGAATGAGATGTTTCGAATGTAAACAGCTTTGCCTGAGATAAAAATAGTTGAATATAAAGACACTTCTTTTCCTGTCAGTTTGAGCTATCGGGAATGTTAAATCTTGGGTTAGATGAACAATAGTTTCAGTTTTTTTCATGATTGGATGGGGTTCAGACCCAGAACATTAAACCCACTTGTCATAAAGTCCCTGGTGGTTAAGGCAGTATTACAAATGTAGCAGCAATTATTGGCTTTGTCTCTTAGTCAACAGCAGCTACTAGTTTCTAACTTTGATCCTTGAGGTGTACAAAACTGAAATCATTCTAGATGACATTTTAAACAAAAAATGGTGCTGGGAAGTCAGTAAAATTGCTTGTATGTAAATGTGTTGGTAGCAGAATAGCTCCGTGACTATTTAACATGAATGGACCACATTCAGGACTGGATATGAATATAAGAGCTGGATGGCTTGAGCTTTTAGTTATAGCAGGGATTACATTTGGAAAGCAACAGCTCTTTGGGTGGTCACAGATATATCAGTCAATCCGATCTAGCATGCAAAAATGTAAAGATCTATCTCATCATGCAGTGCAACAGTTGCATTTTGTTTCAAGACTGTAAATATTATTTTGAGTTCTTTTTTAATTAGTGAGTTGAAAACATCATAATTCTTTCACTGAAAATGCCTTTGCCAAAGAAAACACTGCAGTATCTCTAACCACATCAGAATAGATTTGACAACTCAAATGGAGTTAATATGACTTTCCAATTTTTTTAAGACATCATTCCTGTCACTTAAGAGGGCATTGGTGTGTAAGAGTGAGCCACAGGCATGGATAGACATGGACTTTAATGCATCTTATCCCTTTGATGTGGCTTTTGACATTAACAGGCACTTTGTTCTGCTTTACAGTGCCTGGAGCCCTGCAAAGAATCCTGGGACTTACAGGAGACTCACTGCCAAAGCAAGTGTGAGGTAAGGTCCACCCTTGGGTGATTTATTTTAGCTACTATCAATTTTGAAGATAAGTCAAAATGCTGGTTCAATTTGTAGGATTACTGAATTTAAATGCTAATGGCAACACTGTACCAACAGGGATGTGAAACCGCAGTCTGAAATGGAAAGACAGCACAATGAGTTTCATCACTTGGACCAAATTTTTTTCAGCCACAAATGTTCACAAAACAAATACATTAATTATAGAATTCTTCCAGCCTTGCTATTTACCATATAAACAACTGGTTTTGTAAATCTTTCAGCATTAGTTTGAGAAAAAGCTTTTTTTAGTAAATAAAACAGTTGTTTTTATTTAATTTCCAGTCTCTCTTTCCAAAGAAACACTATGAGTGCCTGACCAGCTGTGAGTTTCTCAAATCAATCCAGTCAGCGAAACAAGGTGATTGTCCCGCTCCAGAGAAGGCCAGTGGCTTCGCTGCTGCCTGTGTTGAAAGCTGTGAGGTAGATGATGAGTGCTCGGGACTGAAGAAATGCTGTTCCAATGGCTGTGGTCATACTTGCCAAATACCACGGAACCTGTTCAGGGGTATGCACCTGCCTTATATGTTGAACAATGCTAACTGAAACATTAAAATGTTTGTTCCATATATCAAATGTTTTCCAATAATATTATTGCTTGTTGGGAGGATTATAGTAGCGCAGCTTTAAAGTGCCTCCTGCAGTCTTATCCTTCAATAATTTCTGTCAACATGCATTTACATAATGCCTTTAATGTAGTAAAAATGTCCCAAAGCGCTTCACAGAACAAGATATGATACTGACATTGATAATGACAACAGTAATTCATTACAAGAGTGATCCAGTTAGTCAAGAGAATGAGCATTGTGTGTGATTTAAATAAAAGTCTGTTCTCCCAGATCTTTTGTTTTTCCCCCTTCTTGGTTCTTATCTTTCTTTCCCCTCTTTACATGCACCATGAATGTGTATCATTGGACAGGATAGACTCAGTGACATGTTACCAGGCCTCTGTGTCTGTTCTTGTGCTGATTAGCTGTACCTGGAGTAACTTGGATTGATTCCTTCCATCTTCATTCTCTCGTAGGAGCACAGAACAGGAATAGGCTATTTAGCCCTTGGAGCCCATTCGGCCATTCAATGAGATCATGGCTGATCTGTGACCTAACTTCATATACTTGCTTTTTACCCATATCTCTTAACATGTTTGGTGAACAAAAATCTATCAATTTCAGTTTTAAAATGAACAATTAACCTAGCCTGAATTGCCATTTGCAGAGAGAGTACCAAACATCTAACACCCTTTGCAGACAGAAATATTTCCTACCTTCACTTCAAAGGCCTGCCTCTGACTTTTAGGCCATGTTCCTAACTCCTAGAACTGAAATTTTGGGCTGTGAAAACATTTCCAACTCTTTAAGCCCCTTACTCCGAAATAAGTGGAAATGGTTTCTCTCTATCTACCATATCACCTCCCTGTAATATCTCGGAAACTTAAGTCAAATCAGCTCTTAACCTTCTAACTCCATCCTCGGGAACCTTCTTTTGTCTCCAGGATGGCAGAACTGAAACTAACAATTCCGATTCTGTGGAACTTGTGGCCACAAGCCCATTGTTCTGTGATACGTGGCAGGCTTATCAGTCCACCATGCCAAACTTATGTTCAAACATGAAATAACTATCAAGGGTTACTCACTATCAAAGGTGTAACCAAGAATATATAAAAGTTTTGGCAAATATTCAGCTTGGGTATATTTGTGTGTAATTCATGTACCATGCTGTGGAAGTAACATAAAAATTAAGATGATGATGCGTTTGACTTGTGTCTAAGATCTTGACTACAACATGTATATTTGTCCCATTCATGGGTTCTAACAGAGGTTTAATTCTGTGATGTTGCACTCCAGTAAGAAGGGAGCCCAGGTTGTAGATAGGGCAACAACATTACATTCCTGACTCTTTGACCCATGCTCCCTGTGAACATGGCTCTCTGCTGAGAGTGAGGAATCTAAGAACTAGCCCTAGAGTGTTTACGGAATGATGCATTTCAACATGTGAGACAGCGGGTCATTTTTCGTATGTTGCAAAGCAATCCAGCCATCAATGCACACTTTAATAATGTAGAACAATAGAGGTCTTTGCTGTGGTTAGGATAGAATACTAAGCTTAGGAATTTAGTAAAATACTTCAGGGAATTAGGCACCACTGGCTCAGTCTCCATTAGGACATTTGAAAATGTGATCTGATAAATTACTTAGTAGTAGCTGTCGAGACTGAACAATCTATGTATTACTGTGAAAGAATTTCAAAAATTCAAGCTTCAAAACAATTAAAGTATCAAACAAAGGCTGCCATGATGGCTAGTTGCATTTAAAGTGAACAGCGGAGTTTTGTAGACCAGGAAAGATCCTAGTTGGACTCTTGCTCTATGATGTTTGTTCAGGTGGGCAGGGAGAGTGGCACTTCAATTGACCTCACAGCCAAGGTTCCAATTTATCATCTGTAACCTCTGCTGAAAGTTAATGTGAATGGACACATGAGAATGCTATTAAAAGGGGAAATGCATATTTGCATTCCGTAATTGCTCCTATTTAGATTTCAGTGTTAAACATAATGGGCTGGATTTTACAGCCAGCGAATAGGCGCAGTGGCCAGATGTGGAAGTGGGTGTATTTTCCACTCTCGCCCGGTCCAGTTGCCCCATAATGACTTAATGCCCACTGGGATGTTAATTCCCTTGAGGCAAGGCTTTCGTGCTCATCCAACTTCATCAGGAAGTCCGGCTGCCAAGAGCGGCCAGCCAGTCAGATGGCTGGCCGTTCTCTGGACCCAGCAGTGGCACCAGGAGCGATGGCTGCTGCTGGGACTGCGTCCAGTTCCAAATAATGTTTAACCTGGAGCCAGATGCAAGATAAGGGGTGGGGGTGGAGGGCATCGCTGGAGCTAGGCGGGCACTCCCTTGGGGGGAATGGGGAAAGGAGATTGGGGGCTGAGGCGGACAGGGTGAAGGTGAAATGTGGGTGAAAACAGGGGGTCTGTAAAGTTTGGGTTTGCCACCCAAAGCCTGAGCAGTGTTACCTGCCAGGTTTCTGACCCATCTCTGGCCCTCGCATGCCACCTGAAAAATTGCTACCAGGGCAGGGTGAGGCTCGTGGGCAGGTCACCTGATGCCTCCCCTGCTATGTGTAATATTGTGTCAGGGCAGGCAAGTAGGCAGCAGGCTCGGCGCCCACGGCATTTTACAGGCTCCCTGTCTGCAAACCTGCCGCTGGTGGGCTGTAAAATTCTGCCCAATGAGAATGTACATGGGGTAAAAGTCCCAATCACACTATGATATAAAAAAGTCAATCCAATAAAAGTCTGTCTATCTGTCTGCCTTCCATCCGTCCTCATTCCAAGGTATGGTTGTATATGAATAATATTCCCCCACTGGTTTCTATTCTCCACTGCCCTCATCGCCTGTCCCATAGAGAGGCCAGTCCACATTCTGATATTATCCATCCATGCTATCTTCGGTCCTCCTTCTGCATATTTTCCAGATTTCTTGCCTTGTATTATTTCTTTTCCCAAACGTTCGCCTCCTGTTCATATCACGTGTCCAAAGTATGTGAGCTTCCCTGATATCACTGTCTCAAACAAGCTCCTCTTAACACCAGCTTTCTCATGCACCCACTCACCTGTCTGCATGGCCATCCATGACACACGTAATATCCGTCTGAGTCCTTTCATTTCAAATGCTCTTTTTCAAGCTTCTTCACTCTTCTTGATGGTCCACAGCCTTACATTGTCACTGGCCACACAAGGGCTTTCAGAAGGTGAATTTCTCTTGTAGTCAAGATACTGTGGGCTTCTCCATATCCTTTTAAGTGAGTTCACAATGCCATGACCCTTGTTAAGTCTTGCCCGAATTTCTTTTGCAGCCTCTGCATTTTCCCTGATGAGTGACCCAAGGTAGCAGAAGGTATCAGCCTATTCAAGCTGAACTCCGTTAAACAAAATCTTGCAGGTCTTTTCACCCATCCCCATCACCTTGGTCTTGTTGACATTGAGCAGGTGACTGTATTTCTGGGTAACTTGACCAAAACAATCCACCAACTCCTGCAGCTCCTCCACTGAGTTTACGAGCAGAATAAAAATATCTTTCATAATATTCGAAAGACCTAATTTCAGGCAGTAATTATTTAAGATATTTCAAGGACATTTTTTGTATGATTTGTGTAGGAATGATGGATGAGAAAAACCATTCACATTTCATAGTCACATTAAAATATAACCATTTATCAACCTGCAGCATTTAACAGTACTTTTTAACAGATGTAAAACACCATTGATATATTCACTAAATCATTAAAAAATATAGTCTTGTGAGGTCAAACATTTTTGGGAGCTGATCCAAATTGATATAAGTAACACTGAATGAGAAATTCCCCTCACATTTATTAGAAAGGAACGTGAGAATGTGAAAATACAAGCTATATTCTGGGTTTGATGCTGAGACTCATCCAGCATGATTTTCCCATGTAGTGACTCATTCCAATCACAAAGTACTCACCTAACTGTGAAGCGTTTTCGGACAGGCTGAGACCACAAGATAAGCTCAGAGAGGGCGTGAGATAGGAGAGAAAACTAGAGAAAGGGCAAGGGCAGGTGGGAATCTTGAGAAGTTTGGCAAGTGGAACGGTGATGTGGCAGAGGCAGCTGAACAGTTGGACTCAAGCTTAGAAATCCATGAGCTCCTCACATTTATATGAAAGGAATATCGAAAGCTCTGCTGTGCAGCTGTATATTGGCATAGCGCATCTCAGATGTCCAGAAGTGCTTCACAAATCAATTTACTTTGAAGTTCATCCACTGTCACTACAAAGGTGGATTAAGCAACTTTCTTGTACACTGCAAGATTTTACAAACAGCATAGCATGGATTTAATCTGTTTTTTGGCATTGTTGACTGAGGGAACATTGTTGGCAGGGCTCAGGTACTATTCCCTGTCTACTTTGACAAGTGCATGAGGTATTAACATAAACCTGAGCAGGCAGACAGTGCATCTGTTTAAGTCTAGCCTCATAGTACTTTTGTGAGCTGTGTTGCATTGCTTTTATTTGCAAAACTGCTTCCAAATGTAGAATATCCCTCTCACCACTCCCCATCCATCTCCACAACTACCCTACCAATACATTCAAAACTGATGGCAATGCTTCAAGATAATGCTGCCCACAAGTATGGTACTACAGCTCTGCAAGTATTTGCTTTCTGTAGTGCCTGAAACTCCTTATTGCCATTAGGGTTCAAATAGTACAATAATCCATCAACACTTCAACCTGGTAACCTTAAACTGCTGCATCTCAGTTTTTTCCAAGTTTGCAACACTCTAAATTTCCATATGGAATAATGAAATGTTTATAAAATATCAGTCAGAATTCTCTTTGGATATGATTTTGAGAGATTACTTCTGCACTGTTTTTATTGCATAACTTTTGAAGGGGTGATGAAGGGGGTGATGAAGAGCCTGATGGAGCTGCACAATTATAAAAGTGTTGTCATCTATAAAATTCAAAGAACAAAACCTGAACCTCTTAATAGACTTTTTTTCTGCTTAATGCTATCTCTGTCTATGGTGAAGATTTTAATGCGTATTTTATAAAACCCCAGAAAGTCAAAGTGGAGGTTATTTTTGGGTCTCTGTTTTATTTGTTATTTAGGATTGTCCTAGGCTGATTGCTGTGGAAATTGAAGAAGTAAATCATATTTTCAATGGCATAGAGTTACATTGCATCCTGGAGATGTTCGTACCCCTGTGAGAACTTTAAGTCACCTTGTCTGAAACTACACTGATGGGATTAAAATGGGATTGGGATGCTACCCTGCATCTTCAGGAACATTTTTATTAGGACACTAACAAAACAGTGTTCCCTTCTTAATCAAAACGTTGAATGCGTCATGGAAATAAACTAAGGCAAGGATGTAAAAGTACTTCCAAAAATGAAATGGGGCAGTATTAGGCAATAAAAGATTTGACATTTACCATTTATATCATTAAAATCAGTGCTTTTCCTCATCTGACTCCTACAGATTCATGTTGGCTGATTCTCCTGCAGTTAAAAATATCTCTTACGTTGCTAAGTACACCTTGGTAACGGCAGAATGTTTGAACAATATGTCAAACAAAATTGAATCTATCATTTCTATAACTTCTCACACTATTGAATGGCCATCTTCAGTGAATTCAGTGCTGACTGTTAGCAGTGGCTCTGCTGCTTTTTTTCTACTTATCAGGCCGGCACTAAACCCAAGCCCTTTGATGTCCTGAATTAACAACAACTGCAACTTACATTTCCGTGATGTTTATCACAAACAAGGGAGTGCTTCAGTGTGTGTATTACAAGGCCTTGATCAATTTGTCATTAAACCTGCTTCCATTTCTGACTGCCCTGTTGGCGCACCAAACCTCAGTGCCTCTGGCTCATTTCAAATTCTAACTCGTAACATTTTAACTATCTCTATACCACCTGGTTCTGCTGACAATCTTTGAAATCCATCTGAAACTTGCGCAGAGTTAAAATCAAGTCCAAGTGTCTCCTATCTCTCTATAAAAGAATATCTCGCAATGACTTATGTAAAACCCTGCTTGGCTCTAAAAGGTATATTTCGCAGCACTATTAAAGTTGATGCCAGAGCAGAATGTAGAGTTGGTTGCCAATTTAGAACAATGCGTACTATATTAGCATTCAATAATTTCAGCCCATGTTATGGGACCCAGACAGGAGTTTTGAGAATTTATGCTCTCAGCTGTACCAATGCACATTGTAAGTTTGGGACTCATGGAGCACAATCTTAGGGTGGAATTCTCCCATGTGGTTAGGTCCCATGGCGGAGGCAGGGGTGGGGAGATGTTCCCGATGTGGAGGCCACCGGGAAGTCGCTCTGTATCGCACAACCCTCACCTCATTAATTATGCAGCTGGGGGGGCGGGGGGGTGTTTCTCAACGTTTCACTTGGCGCTCCTCCATCATCTCCAGTCACCATTTTTAAAAGGCGTCTGGACATCAATGACCCACCAGTGAAGAAAGAAGATGGATCTCCAGGAACACGCTGAAGCTGGAAGATGGTCCTCCTGGAAGACACTGAAGCTGGAAGATTCACTTGGTAGACGCTCCCCCAAGCTCACTACTGCATTTCTGAGAGTAAACAGTCGCTGGAGGCCTCCATCCCGAACTCTGGAGGCTGCCTCAGGCCTTCCTCAGGTAAGTGCTGATATGTCCATGCCTTGTTGGCCCAGATGTGTTCTGGACTGGTGTGATTTCCTGCTGGTGGCACAGACAATCGGGGGTGGGGGTGGGCAATTCCGGCCAGGACTTCATCTGCATCCCATCAGTGGGATGCAAATCAGTTTCATGCCGGCCTCTGCCAGGAATTGTGACATGCCATGGCAGCCGGGAGTGGAAGACCCTGCCATCATTTTATGCTGCTGTGAATCCGATTTTTGGACCTCCCGCCACATTGTTTCCCACCCACCCACCATTAAACTCACTGCAGGGTGCATGGTAGAATTCCGCCCTTAGTTTTAGCATGGATAGAGGGATGATTTACAGGTCAGGAATGTGGACAAGTGAGTAGTGGGCCTTCCAGTTGAACTTTCTGGAAGGCATCCAATTAGGAACTTACCTCTGGGATCACTGTCAATTATGGATGGTTGGTAGGATGACAAATCGGGACTCGTGGTTGAGTGTGCAGGACTTAAAGAGACACCAGCAGCCTTCACAGTGGCTGTACAGAGAGTCGTGCTGTGGTGATTGGGAGGAGCTACTTCTGAAGAAAATGGAAGGGACACACGATAGGTCTTCAGCCCCATGGAGTTGGGAAAGTCTCTTGCAGGAATTGTCAGCAATTTCCTTATGAAGAATTATATAATTAATCTTAGCCTCAGTGACCTGCTCCTGTTGTTGTAAGCCTCTGCCTATATCTGACCTCAGGCTTGCACACTTTGCTTCTTTATAGTACAAAATGCATGTCATTTTCAGGCCTCAGTGACTTCCTGCTATGTACTCGCCTCCTTTAAGCTGCTGTGTTCCAAATGCTGTGTGTGACCCAAATGCTGTGTGTGTGACTGCTGTTGGTAAATAGCCATTACAGATACAAATTTCCCTCAATTGCCTCCTTAAATACTACAATTTCCTTCCTGCTACGCTGGTTGCCAACAAGACTCCCAACCTGTCCCGGTAAAGATGGAAGGGGACTGAAAGACGTTAGGATACCAGGATTCCCATTTCCAAATGTTTTTGGAAAATTATGGTTAGTGCCTCCACGATCTCCTTTCCACCACCCCTTTCACTGTTCTGAGATGTGTACAATATGGTGGTGGGTCTTCTAATGTTAGTCCCATTAGTTCTTCTAATACAATTTTCTTTTGAATATTTGTCTTTTTGTGGCTGTTCAACCTGCTCCTGAGACCTATACAAACGGAGGAAAAATGTTCATTAAGCATCTGTCTCTGGTAGCTTATGAAGGCCTGTCTCCTTGCTCCACATCTGATGCAGAGTAGTGCCCCTCAAGCGATGTAACCAATTGCCTCACTCATGGAAAGAGACGCCAATGGACCTTTGTTGACTATGCCTACCGTTCCAGCATATATTCCCCTTCTTCATTCCCTTTTTAACTATTGTTTGTAGTCCTTAGGGCACTGAGGACAATTGTAGTATTCCGCCTAGGAGCTTATATTATTCTTGGTGAGGAAATAGCTGGCAATTCCTGCAGGAGACTTTCACAACTCTATGGGGCTGAAGACCTTCCATGTGTCCCTTCCATTTTCTTCAGAAGTAGCTGCTCCCAGTCACCGTAGCCACTGTGAAGACTGCAGTATCCCTTTCAATTCTGTCTAAGCCAGTTGGAATCAACTAACTCTATATTGGGATGAGATTTTTGGCTGTCTGGTCGGTGTGGCTTGGCATTACACTGGATGGTGCCTTTAACCACTGGCTCAACTGGGGATTTACACTGATTTAAATTTAATTATAGTGTAACAAATAATCTCAGTTGAATTTTTAGGTCCAAAGTTGCATATTGCAGTTTACAGAGTCAATGAGATATTGTGCTTCTTGTGATTCCAAAGAACACCTGGCCACAATTAAATACAGGAAAGATGTTATATTACCTTCAATGAAAGAACTAACCAAATTCTAATTTAAAAAAACAGAAGCACTGTACTTTCACATGTAAATTGCAGTTTCATTGCACGTTGCAATTAAATTTGAAGGCTATGATTCAGGTTGACAGGAAGGCTAACATGATAAAAATCACCTTCAGGCAGTTAGGTTGCTTGAAGTACTGTTTATAATTGTAAGTGAACTGAATGCTAACGTCTGTCACAAATAATAAAAGTAAACTATGATGAGTCAGAATATAAAACCATATCTCCTTCTGTGAATTATTAACCCCACACTTAGCTACTCATATGTTTGATACTTACTGTGGAGAAATATTGTACTATTATATTCTTTCAAGGTTCTTATAGTGTTGTACAAGTTACACCTTCATGCAAAGTTTTATATTCTCTATAAGGGTGCAACTTACATCTTTTATTTGCTTTTGGGGAGGTGAGTGCTGCTGGCAACACCAGCATTTATTGTCCATCCCTAATTGCTCCCAAGCAGGGAGTGGTGAGCTGCCTACAACTGAGTGGCTTTCTAGGGCCATTTCAGGGGACAGTTAAGTGTCAACCATATCGCTGTAGCCCTCTGTAGTCACATGTAGGCCAGACTGGGTAAGGACAGTAGATTTCGTCCCTGAAGGACATTAGTGAACCGGATGGGTTTTAAGGTCAAAATAACACAACACAAAAACAAGATACACAAAACAAAAGCAAAATGCATAAAAGAAAAATACAAGATGCTGAATCTTGCTTAAATACTCAGCTGGTCTGGCAGCACCTGTGGAGAGTGAAATGGAGCTAATGTTTCAGCTTTGTGGCTTTTCATCAGAATGGTCTTTATAACAATCTGGTAGTTTCATGATCATTATTAATGAGAGTAGTAAATCTCTGGAGCAATAGCCTGGGCTTCTGGATACAGTCCAGTAACATTACCACTACACTAATGTCTGCCTGATCTTACTGTGACAAATGAAGTGAGCTTATTCGGTGGTAAAAGTAATGGTTAGCTTAAATACAGATTCATGTTTGTGCATTGTTGCTGACACTTCCAAAAATTCCTCCTAAAACCAAACCAGATTAACATAATTCAGTGCACAGACTCTGGGATCATTGTTTCTTTGCCTTGTTGAGAGCTTATTAAGTATCAGTTGAAGGCAGACCCGCAAATATCACCGTACTTGCCTTTCAGGCCAAATCTTGTTGATGGTTTCCACTATAAGGTGTTGAGGCATTGGGAAGAGTCAGTGGCAGAGGGGCAGAGTAGGTTTAAAGGTAACTTAGCTGTTTCAGGTCACACGGCATTAGAAATGCTGTAAAAAGTGCCACTTTATTGGATATATTGGAGAAGGAAATGAGGACGAGTAGCACCCAATAAGTAGGAAATTCGGAGGAGACCCCAACAGAATTCAGTTACCATCGGTTATATCAATAACCTTTGAGCTATCATCCTCCATTTAGAGACATCATTCAAGGAGCAACATGTGAAGAAACCAAAGCAGAGTGGGGAAGCCATGAGTAGGCAAGCCATGAGTAGGCTGTTGTATCCCTTGCAACCATACCCACAACCACAGAATAATATCAAACAGCTATGAATAATAGATTGGTGAATACATTAAAATCATTCAGCAGCAACAGGAGATTCTAATGATGTAGTTCTGATGGTACATACATGATTAACTGCAACCTTGTAACCTTACATCTCTGTGCTTGTGCAACTTTTCATGGAAATCATCAGTTAATGGTATGTGACCATCCCAAGGTCATTAATGGTGAGTTACAGAGGGTGACCACAACACGCATATTTTAAGGCCATTTTGAGTTGCCCACTTATTTCCTTCAAAATTATTCCAGGATTGTTAACTCCTCCGAGGTATAAGGTTATTCACTTCAGTTGAGAATTATGGCATTGCTGTGCAATTTTCCACCAGCTCCAACAAATTGCTTACAACAAGCACATTTAAGATGACAGGGGCGTCATTCAGAAGACAGTTAGTGCACTCAAATGCTCCCAGAGAACATTAGAACAATCACATTGCTGTACAAAATAATAATTGGAAGAAGTATATCCATATTCCTGGAAGATGAACAGTGACAAGCTATGCTCAGCAAGAAGAAGAGGAGCCCAAGGTGTAGTTTGAGGAAGAGGAAAAAGGTGATAACGAAAGCGCAACTGTTACTGTATGAAAGAGTATTGTTTCACTCAACAGTACTGTTCTCAAGGCATCAAGGAACTGATGTGTGCGTTCATGGTTCTGACATATCCTTCATTTTACAGTTAACTGAGAATCTTGAAGCATGAAGTAACTCACTGGGGCCTACATCAATGCTATGGCTTTGCTCAGCAACGTCCAGTCCTCCCTCAGTCACCATCCTTGTTCTTTTTCATAGCTGTGAGAAGGAAATTACCTTCTGCTTCCTGATCCATTTGTCTCTGGGCAGGTATGAGCTTCAGGTGGTGATCATACGGAGTATGGTGATGAGACTTTCCTGACTGTGAGTCCTATGTACACTTCTTCCAGATCTACCATTGAGTCCAGAGCCTTTTACCAGTCTCCTCAATACTGATCTCTTCAAACATGCTGTTGGTCAATTCTTCTATTAGTTGGATGTGTACAATATGCCTCAGCATATTTGTTATTTTAAAGGCGCTATATAAATGCATGTTGCTGTGCTGATTAACTATGGTAGTACAACAGCATTATATATACTTTTCAATTGACTACTCAGTTGTTTTCACTGTGCACCCTAATGGGCTTGAGTTTCTTCGGGTATAGTTGTGAATTTGTGCCGGTGTGTTTAAGAAAAAAGGGCAAATGTTTTAACTCGCAGTTAATACAACACCTGGTTCTTGAGTAGTGCCACTCCTGAGGAAAGGCACAGGAGAAGCTCAGTTACAAAGTGAAAAAAATGGAGATCACAGCACCTCTGCATGGCTTTTCATTTTTACCCTGTTTCTTTTAATTTTATATGAAATCTTTTATATGTTTATGGCCTGGATTTTCATCCTCGAGGTGGGTAGCGGAAGTTGGGAAATTTCCTGGCTGCACCCGGTGGGTTGGAGTCAGGCCAGCCTGGGAGGAAGCTTGGAGGTCGCCGCTAGGAGTACCCGCTGGGCACGGAGGTGAGCTGTTTAAAAGGCCTGCCTCAGTGCTATGGGATTTTGGCCCAGTTAAAATAAAAACTAAAAATTAAAATAAAAAATAAAATAAAGGCCCTCCAGCCCTTACTCCCTCACCCTCCAAACACACCCCATGCACTATTCATACCCCCTCATGCCCCTTATGCCAAGCTCTGCCCTTCTACCAACCGCCCCCCCCCATGGCTCCTTTTGCCAAGTTCTGCCCTTCCACACACCACCCCCCACACCCCCCCACCCCATGGCCCTTCATGCCCCAGGCCAAGCCATGGTACTTCCATGCCCATTGACCTACTATGCGCTGTCTAGAACCAATGAATCCTGTCGTGACAGTAGGGAGTGTTGAAAAAACTTTGAAAAAAAAGTAATTCATTTATAACTTTCCCCTATGTTAAAAAAATGTAATTTCACTACAAGCAAATAAAAATGTCAATCAGCCAGACCCTCTAAGGTATCAGTAACAAAAACCACAAACCCTTGAAACCACCTAAGTTATGTTTTAGTATTCTAAAGGTTGCATGGGCTCTCGGCCAAGCATACATAATGAGGCTTGGCTGAGTGCCCAGACTTTCATTAAACTTGTTGAAACAGCTGCACCACAGGGAAAACATTGTTTGATTGACAGCTCAGGCTCTCTGATCTCTGCTGTCAATTTCACAATGTTTGTTTACAGACCAGGGTTCAGGACTCCTCTGAGGAGCCATGAACCAGGACTCTTTAAAAACCTAGCCCAACTCCATGAAGATTGAGGAGTAGGACATGCCCATCTCTGCAATGCAGTCAGCCAGGTTGGGAATGTCTGACAGCCTAGGAATGGGGTCGAGAATTCTGGAAATCGGGACCCACCTGCCATTTTTAAAAGCTTCCCAAGTCACCTGACTCAGTGAAAATCCAGGCCTATGCCTTTCTCTTTGTATGAACCTGAATATTTTCTGCATCATTACATGTGTTCTTTAACTGCTCTACTGATGACCTCATTTTGTACCCTCTGATGCAGGTGTCCCACTGAAACCCAGAAAGGAGCTAAGTTTTACAGAGCTACAAACTGGAAACTTGGAGATCAAATGGTCATCAAAGTTCAACATTTCTGTTGAACCAGTTATCTATGTGGTGCAGCGAAGATGGAACTATGGCATCCATCCTAGTGAAGATGATGCTTCCAACTGGCAAACTGTAGCACAGGTCAGTCGCAAAAAGCAAACTCATTGTTCATTTTTTTCAAATTACGCTCAAGCAACAAACGCCGCTTGAAAAGTTCAGTTCACCAAGCGTCCGCAGCATTTTGGGTGAGCATGTTCCAGATTTCCACTTCTCTATATTTGAAAAAAATGTCTCAAGATTTCACTCCAAAATGGCATAGATCTCATTTCGAGATTACGCCCCCTTATTATAGATTCCCCCACCACAGGAAATGGTTTCTCTGTATCTACCCTAACAAATCCCTAAATCATTTTGAAAACTCGATTAGATCTCTCATCAACTGTCTAAACTCAAGTGAATACAAGCCAAGTTTATGCAACTGGTTCTCATAATAGAACTTTTTAAAACCTGTCATCATTCTAATTAATCTGTGCTGTGCCCCTTTTAGCTGTCAGTCATGGTTGATAGCAAACTTGCCTCTGAGTCAGAAGGTTGTGGGTTCAAGTACCACTTCAAGACTTGAGCACAAAAATCCGGGCTGATGCCCCAGTGCAGTACTGAGGGAGTGCTACATGTCGGGAGGTGCTGGCTTTCGGCTGAGACTTTTAAACTGTCTTCTCAGGTGGATATAAAAGATCCCAAGGCACTATTTTGAAGAAGCGCAGGGGAGTTGATAAGAAAAGCTTGCATTTATATCACACTTGTCACGACCATTTGATTTTTCAAAGCCAGTGAGGTACTTTTTGAGGTGTAGTCACTGGGCGGGATTTTCCGCACCCGCTGCAAGTCAATGGACTTGTGGCTGGGGCGCCGCCTCGCCCATGGTGGGTCCCACCCACGACAGGGCCGGAAAATCCTGGCCACTGTAGGAAACATAGCACTCAATTTGTGCACAGTAAACTCCAACAAACAGCAGTGTGATAATGTGGGATAAATATTGGCCAGGACACCATGGATAACTATCCTGCTCTTCTTCAAAATAGTGCCATGAGACCTTTACTATCCATCCCCAAGCAGGCAGTTTAAAAACTCATCCCAAAGGCAGCACTTCCAACAGCGTAGCGCTCCCTCAGTACTGTGCTGGAATGTCAGCCTTGATTTTTGTGCTTAAGCCCTGAGCCGGAATTTTCCAACTCCACCTGCCGGTGGTATCTTCCGGTCCCGCCGAAGTCAATGGACTTTTGGCTGGCTCGCCACATCCACCACGGGGAACCTGCCACGTTGGGGCTGGAAGATTCCCGCCCTGGAGTGGGATTTGAACCTGGAGACTCAGAGGTAAGAGTACTATCAACTGAGCCACGACTGACACTGATCTGTCGTGTCCTGGCCAATATTTATTCCTGAATGAGCATCACAAAACCATTGTCACATAGCTGTTTGTGAGAGTTTGCTGAGTGCATATTGGCTGCTGTGTTTCCTACATTACAGCAGTGACTTCACTTACTTCATTGGCTAGAAAGTGCTTGAAAGGCTTATATAAATGCAAATATTTTCTTCAAGGACAATATATATTTCCTGAAGTTTGGTGAATGTAAAACTGAACAATACCTCAGATGTGGGTCTCACCAAGGCTCCATACAACTGAAGCATCACTTCATAAATTCCTCATGTTTGACATCCAACTCCTTGAGATAAAGTTCAACATTTCATTTATACTTTATATACCTGTACACAAGCTTGAAGTCCGCCTTGGTTAAATAATACAATACTCATGTAAAATCATGTTTCTCTTGCCTGATTTAACCCAGCCACAAGCAGGACAAAACTATAAGCATGTGCCTAGCTCAGGGCTTTGCAACTTGCGGCTCATTTCATTTTAGTTGCGGCTCACAGCCTTCTCCAGTTAGAACGCATTAACATGAACAAGGGCTGAAAAAATTAAGTCAAGGAAGTAAAATCTGTGGGCGGGATTTTCTGCTGGGATCGTCTGGCCTGCTGAAAGCCAATGGGCCTTTGGCTGGGCCACTGAATCTTCCACAGAGGGTCCCACCACCACAGGGCTGGAAAATCCCGGCCTGTGTTTTTATTGTGGAGATAAAAGGCTAATTGTTGTACTGCACTTTACTGTTTCAAATGATTATGTCATAAACGCTTTAATCACAAAAAATGGTTCATCTTCAAGGACTAAGAACATTCTGGAAGAAATTGTGTTTTTTGTAAGAGACTGCCCCTTAAAGGGTTAATGCAAGGACTCTGGTTGCTGCTGTTCCTGGAAAAGGCAGCATTTTACAAGAAAAGGTAATTGAGCAATTTTAAAGAAGCTGGAAACCTCTTGACCCAGGTGGACTGTTTACAAAAGGGTCACACGGTGGTTTATGGCTTTGGAAAAAAAAATGCTTTGGAAAACTGTGTTTAAAAGCTGGTCGGGCTTTGCTTTGGGGGAAACAAGAAGGATCAACTGCTTGGGTAAAGCAGACAGCAGCTCCTGAAGCTCCTGACCTAGTGCAAAGTAAAAAGTGAATGGAAGCTGCTGCAAAGTCACTCTACGTTCTGAAGTCAACTGACAGCAAGTTTTCCTCGAAGTCTGCCTGAAAAGTAGTGCAAGAGTCATCAATTGTTTCGCAGACCAGTGCTGAGAGACCAACCGTATACCTGAAAATCATTTCAAGGACTCCACCATTATGTGTGTGTGTGTGTGTGTGTGTGTGTGTGTGTGTGTGTCTGTTAGGGACTTGGAAAGAGAAGTTACATTAATATTTCATACTGTATGTTAATAAGCTTTGCCTTTCTACTTGACAAGTCTGGTTTTATCGTGCTTTATTGAAGAAACCTGGGCATTGCATGGTCATTCTGAGATTCATAGGTAAAGGACATAGTTGGCCATATAGCTAGCTGGCAAAATCATTTAACTACATGTTGTAATCCATGGAGCAATGGAACTAGAGATAGACAGTGCACGTCCCCCATCCCGGTCATAACAATTATTTTACCAGAGAGCATCATTGTGCTCTAAATAAACCTGTTTGAGTGCTATAGGTACACCATGGTTATAGATTATGTCTTTGGTTTGTGGAGCAGGATTTATAGTTGCAACCATTACTTTTTCTAATATAGCTGAGATGATAAGCCACTCTGAATGTACTATTAAAGATATTTATTTATCAAGAGAATTAATAGTCGAAAAAATTCTTAATTTGACGCATCTTAAGTTAAAGTTGTTTTAAAGATTAGTGACAAAATTATAGGAACCAGATATGACTCAACAAAGCTCCTTAGACAGTACCTTCCAAATCCATGACCAATGCCATCTAGAAGGACAAGGGCAGCAGATAGATAGGAACACCACCACCTTCAAGTTCCTCTCCAAGCCACTCACTATCGTGACTTGGAAATATATCGCCATTCCTTCACTGTCGCTGGGTCAAAATCCTGGAACTCCTTTCCTAACAGCACTGTGGGTGTACCTACACCACATGGACTGCAGCGGCTCAAGATGGTGGCTCACCACCGCCTTCTCAAAGGCAATTAGGGATGGAAACAAATGCTGGCCCAGCCAGCGAAGCCCACATCCTGTGAAAGAATAACAAAAAATGTCAAAAATGTGATAATTCAGGGTTAGGTCTATTTTAATTTCAATTATTTTCTATTGATATATAAATTCAACATATATTTTAAATCAAGTTATAAATTATATATTCTACCAGAGACGTTTGGCAATTTGCCAAGTATTTGGTTAAGAAATGCTGAATTTTCATTTTGTGGCTCCCAATCATTTTTATTTTAGGAAATTTTTTAAAAACAGGGTCAGGTAAAAAAGGTTTGCTAACCCTTACCCTAGCTGCAATGTTTCCTTAAATGGTATTGAGGGAAATGCCAGCTCTATGCAACTTGACTCTGTAACACAGGGACGGGATTTTGCCATGCCAGACGTCGTAAACGTTCCACATATGTGCTCTCTCCTTCTCCTGTTTCTAAGTGCCACCAGTGTAGCTTTTCACTGATGAAACCCACCATCAGTTGACAATGCTGCAGCTATGGGCTGGCTATAAAAGAGCCTCCTGGGCAAACAGGGAGGCTCTGAATCGTGGCCACAACTTTCCAGCCCAACTCCATTGTTGTTAGCATAAGACTTGGGAACACAAAGATGGCACGGGTGTTTTCCAAATTTTAATTTCACTTGTAAATATTTCACATTACATTGATTTCACTTTATACGTGTGTGCATCATTGTTATTTGTTGAGAGTAGCTCAGTCAGAGAGCTAAATGTACTGGCATGCCTCATGGTTGTCACACATTGCTGGTTACAGGCGAGTTAGTTGAGTTTTTTTGTTCACCCTTTATTAAATGCTCATGTTAGTGTCCAGTGTCACACTCGCCACTCTGTGGGACATGGCTGAACTTGTTGGCTCAGCTAGCTCTCCCTTCCATGCATTATAAAAGACATTGTCCGAGAGCAATCTCAGTGGAGGTAATTGAAATGTTGTTGTTGAACTCAAAAGTCCTGTAAGGACTCTGCCAACCAACACTCGGAGGTGGGTACACACTTGGACAGCCCTGATACCTCCCTTTAGGCCCCTCATTTTCTTACCTTGACTGACTGCCTTCACCACACCCAGGATGCCAGGCCCTTCCCACTTCACTCCTCCATGGCCCCGTCCCCATCCTCTGTCCACTCTTCTGTGCCTCCGACCCCACTCCACAACCCCCCCCTCAGCACTGACTCAACCTTGCCAGCCGCCACGCAAGCTGCCATTCTCCTGCTCTCCTCCCCTCTGCTGCAGAGTTAAGCAAGGAAAACCGCTGACCTTACACACAAATGCACAAAGCTGGCAGGTGCATGGCACCTTTAAATGAGATGTGAACTGGATGCCACGAGATTCCCATGCACCGCTGACTTTATCCTGAGGGTAGGACTTTATTAAAAAAAGGGGTTGTCACTAATGATGTATTCATGGCATGCAAATGCATTACAAGAATGAACCCTCCTCAGACCAGCATAATGGTTGACAGGCTGCAAGCACACCACTGACTTTATCTCTGCACTTCAACCCGCCGTTGGGAAATCTAAATTTCGGACCCCGTCTAATTAAGTCACGTGTTAAGCATGCCATGTTTCCCGCTCTTGTGGGCTCCGCAAAACTCCCTCCATGGTATCTGTGCAGGTACCAAAGCTGTTACTTCATTGAATCTGTAACTTCCTGACTTTCTGTCCCAAAATGTTTCGAGCTGCATTATATATGTTAACGAAGTGGGTGTCAGTTATTCGGGTATTTTGTCCTGTTTGAGGCCCATTTATCTCTGGATCTCCCTTCCCCTCCTCCCCCCAAAATAATACATTTTAATCGACAGCCCACAAAACAAAAAAAAAGTCAGCCTTGTTATTAATAAGATATAAGAGCCCTGGTTCTACATAACCTCGTGGCTTCTCGCCTTTGGGTTTTTTTAATGGAAGGAAGGGGGATTGTTGCTGCCTGTTTATCCATGACTATTTGTTATTTGTTTACTCCTTGCAAACACACTAATGAGTGATTGCCACATGATTTCTCTTACTGCTGGTACATTGACCAAGTTCAGAACTGGTTAACCTGTGTGTTTTGTTGTGATTTTTTTCTGATTGTCCCTGGTTTACCAGTTTCTAGCTGGAGTACTATTTCAGTCAGAGCTACAAACAGATGCTCTGCAGCAGTGAATACATTATTCAACTGACTTTGAGATGGAGCACTTTTTCACAGGCTTTTGGGGATCAGCAAACTGTGTTAAGCTAAAAGGTCATGAAAAACAATTAGGAGCCAGCCAATTGGAAGGTGTCCTATATACCTCGACATGCAGTTTAATGACTGTAATCAGTTTACCGATTCTAAACATTCCCAAAGGGATTGTGAATGATTTCTATTTTAAACTGCAGAGTACCATTACATGCAACGATTAATGCTGACACTATATTGACAGTGCAAACAGCATTGCTTACACCTAGTGAACATGTACCAGCAGCCTTTGAGGAATTGCAAATTCTGAGTTTAATAGAATAACACTGTGTTGCAGTGACATATTTGGTGGAATCTTCCGGTCCCACCAGCAGCGGGAAGCTTGGCAGGTGGGGGATCTTAATTTGGCATGAGGCCAAAATTCAGTTTCCTGATGGCGGGATGAGCTTAGCATGGCATGCGTGCTCATTAAAAGGCCACAACGCCAGAATTAAGTTTCCCACCAGGGAGAAATGAGAATGTTCACGTTTACGACTGCACATAAGCAGCGTGCGCCTGGCGAGGTAGACTTCTTCCATGATTAATGGTGAGTCGCTGCTGTATTTTGCTCTTTGGGGAGTGCCTGTAAATGTCAGCCTATGCTTGAGACCGGGTGATGACGGTGCAAGTTGTGTGGAAGATGTCCAAGGAAGGCAGGAAGGGTTAGCGGGGAAAGCTGGAGCAGTGGTCGGGCAAAGGTGGAAGGGAAAGCGCAGGCTGTCCGGGTGCCCTTTAAATATGGCGCCCAGACATTTGACCCCCCCATTTGACAATGGGGACGGCAACTTCCTGCCTGTCGTCATTGTGAGAATCAGCGAGCTCCTCGCGGATGCATATTTAATGAGCTGAACAGCGCATGGTTGCGTGCGGCCAGCCAACCTGCTCACTGCCAGCGGAAACCATTCTGCGCCCACTTCCAAAATTAGACTTCAGAGCGGATGATTCTGGCTATTGTTTCTTTGCTGGCGAATGTTCGCATATATTACCAGCAATCTACTGAGTTAAAAGTGGATCTTTTTAAACAAAATTATTTTCAAGCTGTGGGCCACCTTCCTTTAACTGGGGCCGGCCTAAGTAACTGCTGCTGCTGCTACTGCTTCTGCTTCTGTCCAGCTCTATTCACTAGTTGCCATGGGGTAGAAACACAGAGACAGACGGGTGTGAGCGACAGCTATTCTTCAAACTCTGAAATCAATCAGGAGGGCTGTTACTCTACTGATGCCAGCAAAAATCTAGATCAACACTTTATTTCATTTAGTCTTTCATAGCTTGGCATCATAACGTGATATTTAAAAAAAAACACACAAAGGTTCTCTCAATGGTGCTGTGGTTAAGTACCCTCCCTGAGTACTTGTTCATTTCTGAGATTGTTTATCTCAGTCATGTTGATGCTGAAGACGCTATAATTGATCCAGACGTCCCTGGACTAGGCAGCCAAGGCTTTTGTATTTGATCAATGTCACGTGACACTGAAAAGAGTTTGAACGTTGATTGAGGATAAGGTTGGGCTTGGGGCAATGCCCTTTATTGTCAATAGTCTGCTGACTGTCAATACCAAGCTGGTGATACGATATAGTGGGGTTCTTGGGAGATTCTGAACTCTTGTGGACCTGCACTGCAGTATAAATGCCTTAAATATTGCAAAAAAAAATCACAAGTCTAGTCTATATTGAAGAGTGCTAGAAGTCGGTGTCATTTACTAGACACAACCAATATATGTGGCAAAGTTTAGAAATGATGCCTACAAATATGCTTCATGCACAGATTGATGTATTTCTTGTTGGTATTGATTTGATTCAAATGTAAAAAAAAACATTTCTATGCCACCAGACCACAGAAGAACGAGTTCAGCTGCCTGACATCCGGCCGAGTAGGTGGTATCAGTTTCGAGTTGCTGCCATTAATGTACATGGCACAAGGGGATTCACTGCTCCCAGCAAACACTTCCGCTCCTCAAAAGGTTTGTACAACTCTTTACATGTTACACCAGCCTAGAATTTGGTCAAGGATAAGAACTGCCTTCAACTTTTGTCCCCCTTTTTTAAAAGCCTTGAAACAGGTGGATTTTCCCAGATCTAGTTAAGTGCCGGGAATAACTGTGGTTTCTGTGGTGGGTGTCATTAGTAGTCAAGCCAGAATTAAGCATTCTTTTCAACTCTGCTTATAATCCTCGGTAAATCTACAGTATACAATGAAAAGTACTTGATCCCATTATTTTCTTTATGAACGAGACTGTTAAAAATTAACCTTTAGGCTGCAAAAGTCCAGGAACATTCAAGGGCCTCTGGTCCAACACTTTTAAAAGTTTTCAGTTCATGAACTGTGAAGCTCAAGCAAATATTAGAATTACAATAACGAAACTTGAATATCAATTGTTAACCCTTTACAGTTATTTGAAAATAGCATAAAACGTTTTTAACATTGGCTTTACCTGGCATCGTGTGCAGTTGCTGCTGGAAGGTCTCTTTCTGTGTCAGAAACCTGCCCCCAGTGGGAAGCTGGCTGAAGTTCAATTTTTGTGGGAGCGAATCCTTAATTGATATGGAGAAGGGTTTCCTGACTGATTAAAGCTGCTGGGGGCAGAAATGGAGCAGGTTTCAGGCACCTAAGACTCACTGAGGCAGCTGGTTATCCTGAGGGAGAGAGTTTGTGCTGAAGCCCACCACTGCGCCACAGAGAAGCAAGATGTCAGAGGGGAGCCAGAGGCCCGGCACCCATGAGTGAGAGGTAGGACATCCTCTTCCTGGTGGGTGGCAGGAGGAGGCCACCTCCTCGTGCAGCAGGGGCACCTCTCTGTTCAGCGTCATCTCCCTCTGCCTCCAATTCCTCCTCCTCTCGTACCTCCTGTTCCTGCTCCTCTCTTAATAAGCTGTTCCCCCCCCCCCCCCCCCCCCCCATGGCCTCATTGTCCTCAAGGCACACGCCTCTCTGGAGGGCCATGTTGTATAGAGTGCAGCACACAACCACAATGACTGAGGTCCTTGGAGGAAAACATTGCAGGGCACCATCCATACAACCATAGAAAATTTATGGCCCAGAAAGAGGCCATTCAGCCTATCGTGTCTGCGCCGGCCAAAAAAACACTAGCTGCCCATTCTAATATCATCTTCCAGAACCCGGTCCAGGCACCAAACTCAGTGCCCTCTGAGCCTGTCAGGCCTCACCAGTTGTGAATCTGATGTGTTGGAGAGTCTTAGTGAAGAGGACATTTGTCACCTGGGTGATGCATCGCTGTGCAGCTGCCTGTGAGATGCCTCAGAGGTCTGCACTGACGGGGACACAGAAAGCTGCGACCATTTGCTGAACAAGTCACGGACTCCTTTAACACTGGTTCTCAGTCATCTCCAGGTATCCATCCCTGCCTGTTGATTCTGAGCTCTGGGCAGTGTCTTCTTCTCCTTCATGCCCCTCATCCCTCTCCCCTGGTCTCCTGATGCCTGGTGCTCTGCCCTTCCTTTGCAGGCTGCTGCTGCTCATCCCCCTGGCCTGAATCTCTGAGGGTGCAGGACTCATTTTCAGCTGTAGCTGTCTCAATGCTCAGGCAGAGTCCAGGCAGCCATGCCCACTCCTCCAATGCCCTCACGATGCCAGGAAGGTGATGACCCCCCTGAACTGGCAGAGCTCTAAATGCTGGCTCCTCCTCTTTTTAAACTTTTCCCACCTCCATGACTCACCCCTGGCCTTGCCCTCGCCTGCCAGCAGCTGGTCCAATTCAGACAGCTGCTGTAACACTGGCTGCCCCCTGGGAAAATTCACGAAGGCTGCAGAGTCAGCTTTTCTCACAAGCCCCTTAACAACTTTATAATCGGCTTGTTTAGGAGCATGGACGGGTTTGGAGGCCCGCACTGCCCCCTCCCCCACCCTTGGGAATTTCGCTGACAGTGGACATGGAGATGGGATGTCTGGCTGCACGGTGTGGCTGCCATTTTGACAAGCTGCCCGTTTCTGTTCCAGTTCAAATTAGGGCACGAAAATTCGGCCCTTGGTGTAACAGGTGGAAAAATATTCCATGCGTAGTGTTAATATCCCTGCCTTGGTAAGCATGAAATTCATCCCAAATAAAGGGATGCTTTCAACTGAGTTGAACTTACATTACTGGGAGGGGAAATGCTCAGAATTATTGTTTTTGTTGAATATCCTTATTCTGGACTTCACTGCACATGTCAAGGTAAAAATAAAATTTTACAGTGTATTAAAATATTGTGTAATGAAATATATAAGTCAGAGTGATACAAATCAAAGAAAGAGGCAGGGGCCTTGTCTACAGTAATCCTGTTGAGAGCCATGTGGAACTAATACAGTTTTACAATGTGGTGCAGTTGGTCCCTGAATGAGATGCAGTCGATGTTAATGGATACTGCCATTCCTTGAAGTTTTCAAGAGCACTCTGATAGCAATTCGCTGTTCAAATTTCAGAAGACAACCATCACTAAGGGAAAAATAAATTCTGTGCATTCTGTGTAACCAAATTGTCAACTTGCTTGTCAAGAACATTTAGGATTACACACAGTGCATGGAAAAACTTCTCTCCCACTTTGCAAGTGGTAGAACTCATGAATGCTGCAGCTGCAGATCCAGTCATGATACTTAGGCTTTCCCTGTTTGGCACCAAAAGTTTGCAGGGCACTCCTGTTTGCAGATGCATAACAGGGAAGACATTGCCACCAGCAAAGAAAGTTCTGTATCAAAAGGGATAGGTTAGTACAAAGGTTCACCTCAGTAGGGCTGGGGGGCACCTAGTGGCTCTGTGGAAATGCTTAAAAGGAATTCTAGAAATGTGTTGTGTTTCAAGACTCGTAAGACCTTGTTAAGCTTCTCTCAAAGTGTTGCATTCCTCATGCTTGTACCCAAAAGGTGGAAAAGACTTTCTCTTGATGGCTTTCGTGCCAACCAACAAGATATATTCCTCGTTCCTGAAACACCATCTGAAAGATAAAGATCACAGCAGAGTATTGGCAATAATTAGAATATGCCATTTGTGAAGCTTTGTTTAATAGGAAGAAATAAATAGAAATAAAAAGTTTGGGGATTAGGGACAGTGCAATCCACTGAATGGACAAGACTGTGACAGGCTTCAGACTCACAGGCCTCGATGTTAGCTAACCAAACCAAGCCCACCCCCAAATCCCACAAAGATTAGTAGGAAGTCAGTTTGGGAGTTGGTTAAATATAAAAAATGTGAAATGTGTTCCCGACCCAATATATACTCAGTGGCACTGGGTTTCAGAGCGTGCGAGTGCCCCATCTTGGTGAGGCAGAAGACTTCATTAACTGTTGCCCATATCTTGATCACAGGGAACAGTTCCCAAGGGTCACTGGCTGTGGCCTCCTGTGCTGTTAGATTGGCCCCCCTGCTGGCCAGGAAAATCAATTTGCTGGAGGGAAAATTGGGTGGGGTCTGATAACAATGTGGGTGGGATTTTCCCCTCCACGAACTAAGTGTGGTGGCGGGCGGGAAAACCAGCTTTCTCCCCGCCGACTGCAGTGGCACAGTGTCACACCCAATTGTCCACCTGTGATTTGCTCGCCTATGACCTCAGCGAATCCTTGCTCCAGGCGCCATATTTAAACCACACCCGCACACAAGGCCTGCAGTTCAGGACTGCTCCGGGTGAGAGATGGCCCCCAAAAGCAGGAAGAGTGCAGCCTCCCCAAGTTTAGTGACTCCTCGCTGGGTCACCTGGTTGCTGCCGAGGCCTGCCGTGACATTCTCTACCCTGGGGATAGCCAGTGGAGGTCCAACAAGGTAACTAACCCGGCTGAGGAGGAGGTGTCTGTGGTGGTGAGCGCCACCCCAGCCCGCAGGAGAGCAGCGATACAGTGCCACAAATGGATGAATGATCTCGTTCGCACAGCCAGGATAAGTCAGCCTTCTCATCCCTTTCAGCTCACACTCTTATAAGCCCCGGACACATTGCAGGATGACAGTGCGCAGGGATCTCACATGCTACCAGCTCAAGGGACATCACCACTCACTCTCCCACACACACCCTGACATCTCCATCAAGGCTCACATCCTGTGCAGTCAGGTCCTCATCCTGTGCACAGCTCCAGTTGGCACCCGCACAAGGTAGGCATCCTTATCACCTGCCTTGGCATGCTTCCTGCTCACAGTCTCTCCATCTGTCTTCATGCAGACATCAAGCTTGCCCACAATAAGAGGGAGAGGTCCCAGATGCTGACAAGATGCCAGAGATCAGGGCCTTCAGCCAGTTTGAGAAGCATGCAAGACACCTGAGCGGAGAGGACTGGGACCGTGCCCTCGGTCATAGTGAGGTTGGTGCTGCACACCCAAGTGAAGACCCTGCACCAACTGATCCTTCAGACAGTGAGACTGTCAATGTTATGTCTTGGAATCTGTTGTCATGCGCTAATTATCTCTACTGTCTGTCATTGGCACTACAGCCACCTGGAGCCAACCCCTCATATCCAACCCTGAAGATACTTCAGATGAGGATTTTGAGGACCCACTTGTGGAAGACCCATCACAGCACTCACCCTCCACCAGTGCAGATACATGCTGGGACCTCGGCCTAATACAGGCTCAGTGTCACAATCTGATGAGCACAGCACAGATTTTGATCCCCAGCAGGCGGAGGCAGGGACATCCAAGGCCTCCCAACACTCGGAGGACTGCTGGAGATCAGGATTCTGCTGTGTCCCAGTCAGATGTCGAGCCTGTTGACTGGTCTTAATGTAAATGTTGGAGCTGCAGTAACAGACCCGGGAATATCAGGCAGCTTTGTCAGCTGCATTTCAAGGTACAAGATTGCAAGGTATGATGGGGGGGGGTCCGTCCACATTCATCCTGAGGTACTAGTGTTGATATGCCAGCGCACCGAGGTCCACACTGGTAGGTTGGCAGCTGCCATGGAGACCTTGGTCCAGAACATAGCACCTGTATTGCTGCTTTGTTCTGGATGGTGTCAAGCTTCTTGAGTGTTGTGGGAGCTGCACTAATCCAGGCAAGTGGGGAGTATTCCAACACACTCCTGACTTGTGCCGTGTAGATGGACAGGTTTTAAGGAGTCAGGAGGTGAGTTACTTGCCACAGAATTCCTAGCCTCTGACCTGCTCTTGTAGCCACAGTATTTATATGGCTAGTCCTGTTCAATTTCTGGTCAATGATAACACCCGGGATATTAATAGTGGTGGATTCAGTAATGGTAATGCCTTTGAATGTCAAGGGTGATGGCTAGGTTCTCTCTTATTGGAGATGGTCATTGACTGGCATTTGTGTGGTGCGAATGTTACCTGCCACTTGTCAGCCCAAGCCTGGATATTGTCCAGGTCTTGTTGCATTTGGACATGGACTGCTTCAATATCTGAGGAGTCGCAAATGGTGCTGAACATTGCGCAATCATCAGCGAACATCCCCACTTTTGACCTTATGATGAAAAGAAGGTCAATGATGAAGCAGCTGAAGACGGTTGGGCTGAGGACACTACCCTGAGGAACTCCTGCAGTGATGTCCTCGAACGGAGATGACTGACCTCCAAAAACCACAACCATCTTCCTTTGTGCTGGGTATGACTCCAACCAGCGGGGAGTTTTCCCCCTGATTCCCATTGACTCCAGTTTTGCCATGTGATACCACACTCAGTCAAATGCTGCCTTGATGTTAAGGGCAATTACTCTCACCTCACCTTGGGAGTTCAGCTCTTTTGTCCATGTTTGAACAGAGGCTGTAATGAGGTCAGGAGCTGAATGACCCTGACACAACCCAAACTGAGCATCAGTGAGCAGGTTATTGTTAAGCAAGTGCCGCCTGATAGCATTGACAGGATAAGCACTGCTGCTCGTCATCCTGGAATCTGGTGGGTATGAACGCCCTACATGCATGCCTACCTTGTCTGGTCTGTGCTATGGCTTCTTCTCCTGCAACCTCAGCTTCCTCAACCTCATCCCGCTCAACGTCCTCCTCATCGGAGATGTGCAGCTCCTCCATCTCGGCATTCTGACAAGTCCTCCCTCTTTTGCAGTGCCAGGTCGTGCAGTGTGCAGCAGACTACGATGATCCATGAAGCCTTCTGGAGTGCTCTGCTAGACCTGCCGAGGCATCTGAATCGCATCTTCAAGGTGTCAATGGTTTGCTCTACCAATGTCCATGCAGTGGAATGAGCATTGTTGTACCTTCCCTTGGCTAGAGTTTGTGGCCGTTGGACAGGCATCATCAGCCATGTTCTTTTTGGGTAGCCTTTGTCACCAAGGAGTCAACCCAGGATGTTGTGCGGTCCCTCAAAGATGTCCGGAATCTGTGATCTGCTCAAGATGTAGGAGTTGTGGAAGATTCATGGGTATCTCGCACAAACTTGCATGATGTGTTTCTGGTGGTTGCAGACCAGCTGCACATTGAGCGAGTGGGAGTCTTTCCTGTTGATGTATTGCATTGTCTGTTGCCAGGGAGCTCTCAAAGCCACATGAGTGCAATTGATGGCACCCTGTACCTGTAGGAATGTGGAAATAGCAGCAAAGCCCAGTGCTGTGGCTGCCTGGCTAGCTTGATCTCTAGCAAAGTGCACGTAATTATGGGCCTTGGCAAAGAGGGCGTCTGTCACCTGCTGTATGTACTTGTGGGAGGAAGCTTGAGGGATCCTACAGAGGTCCCCAGTGGAGCTCTGGAAAGAGCCATTCATGTAGAAGTTAAGAATGGTGGTGACTTTCAGAGCCACTGGCAAAGGATGTCCTCCCATTTCTTGTGGCGTCAACTCCTGGAGAATGCGGCAGCTGTGAGCTACCAGATTCCAGGATATACGGAGGCACCGATGACACTGTCTCTCGCTCATCTGCAGAAAGGACATACGTCTTCTGTGCACCCTCAGTCTTGAGAGGAGCATACGTGCAGCATTTCTGTGAGCCTCATCCTCTGGGTTTGGAGGGACCCCTGTTGCCCCTTGCTCATCAAGATGGAGCTCCTCCCTTTGGCAAGCCTGGTGCTGCCGTAGCACTATCCTCTGCCTATCCTCCTGCCTGCATCCGATGATGCAGCAACATGAAATACACCCTCCATCTTCCTGAAGGTTTCCTCTCTGCAGGGACATTGAAAGAAAGACATGACTGAGCATCAGCCTCCAAAGGTTTTCTTTCTGTTGCTCCAGTCCCTTCCCTTGCTTCTGCCCTGTCTTCCCCACCACCTCCCTCCAGCTGAGCCCATACCCTCCAGTCCCTTTCTTTGCCTCTGTCTTGTCTTCCCCATTGCCCCTCCCCGCCACAGTCCAACCCTTGCCCTGCAGCACATTACAGCCTAACCTTGTCTTACCGCTGGTCCGGTATATAGAGCCTTGCTTCTGTAACACAATGCAAGATAGGTGAACGCATCTCGAAGTTACGAGTGAAGTGTGGGTCGCCATGCGCACGTCACCTATACGCGATTGTGAATCACGCCGGTCTAACTAGATGCCGGCCGGCATGGCCTTTTGATCCAGTGTGAGGTCATGAGTCTGGTGAGCTGTGATAATGAGCATTCCCGACGTTCTAATGTATTGAAATGGCATTCCCGACATGGCGCAATGGGGAAACCGTGCCTCCATTGCGGGCGGGAGCGGATGATTTCAACCTGTTATCACGCAGACAGGAAACTGACTTTTCCCTTTCGCGATATTCCCACCATCCCCCGCCATTACGTCTTTCGTGGGCAGGACTGGAAATTCCCAGCTTTCTGATGCTCCTTGGCGAATTTTCTTCTTTGCACTTTGTACAGGAAATGCTTAACACCTCGGCAGTAAAGGCGAGTTTTGAATGGAGAGGTAGATAAGATTTGCAGCTATGCAATGAAGTACTGAGTGTATTAAATGATAGCTGCTTTCAACACATCTTTTGCCTCACTAAATACCGTACCCAGACTTAGGCCAACAAAACCATGTCATAAAGAGTGAGCAATGACTAAATGACTAAAAGGTTCAAAACATTAATGGGTCTAATAGATCAATGACCTTCCTTTGTTCTCCCTGATTGGCAACAGAATTTGTGAGAATTGAAAAAAATATTCAATTGCAAGAAAAAAGGTAAGTTAAATAGTTTAAAAGAACACAAAATTCTACTTCCACAAAACATTCCTTTTGATAGGAAAGGCCAGAGTTTCTATCAGTGGAGCTCTGGCCCACTGAAGTCACCGCTGAGATTTGGGGAGATGTGTGGAAGGGAAGTGGTGATAAATGACTTGGACGAGGTACCTGTTTCAAGCACAGCAGCCATATGTAATCAGAGATTAGAGAGAGGGACTTACAGGATTTAGTCTTCTTACTGGGGCAGACCTTTTATTTCCAGAGTGAAGAATATTCTGGCAGCAGGCCAAATTGCTGTTAGTCTAGAGGCTTTTAAAGTCTTGGTTTCAACTGCCACTTTCAGATTTTTAAAGTTTTCTCTCTATTTTAGCTTTTATAAAACTGCAGTGTTATTGTTAAAAGAAGCAACTTTTCTCAGCCTGCTTGTCAGGCCTTGTAAACTTCAGAGCTGTTGGACGAGATGTCTCCATGAGATTTGAGCCATCGGGAAATGTTCTTGGTTATTTGTGATGGATTTAGAATAATGGGGGGAGACAAAGGAAATGATAATCTCATCCATTTATACTATGTTTATGGTTGTCAGTGTTGACTTAAGGGCTGCTCAGATTGACTGCTCAGAGTGGGACAGAAGGATTTTGGGTGCGATAGGGAAATTAAATAATTGCTTCTTCCTCTTCTGAAATTTCACTAAATACTGTCCTGATGAAATCTGGAAGACTTTAAAATGGAAAACCTTAACATCATCACTCACGGTAGGCTTGAATTATGCATTATAATTGACAATGGATGCTGTCTTACAAATGGCCAGTCACAGTCTAGAAATTATGACATAGATGCGCATCAAAGTTTTTATTCACTAAAATCCAAAGATTAGTATTTGGCCGATTTTAATGATTGATTAATGTCCCAGAACATTGGAAGACTATTTCTTCCAAGAATAGCAGACTGAACACCCAACAAGGAAATAGACAAGCAGATTTTTATTAAGTCAGACTTTTGATGCAAAGGTAATTTTGGATAGCATCTCAAGCTGAGTGATGCAGGAGATATGTTTCCTAACCAAGACTGGGACAAACAGCCCTTAGACATTGCTTCCTGTCCTGAACTGCTGTTCTTCATGGTAAAATATCGCACCAAAAGAAAGGAAACAACTTACATGATCTCAGAGTCCTTCAAATTGAGCTGGAGCTTGAATGAGCGGTAGACTCAAATGAATGGACGGAATTCGGGAAGAAGATTTTATTCCTCATGATAGCCTAAGAATAACCTCCCATTATAAGTGGTTATTTCCTTTAGAGGCAATCCAGAAAAGAATGAGGTTTGATCTGAGCATTTCCTTCTTTCAGTTTTTTTGGGGCTAAATTCATAATGCAATTAAGTTAATCCCCTTTTTTACTCTGTGCTGAGGGCATTACCATACTCCTGAGGTGTGAGGTCAAACCCAGTCCAGTTGATGGGATGAAAGTTTCCTCTTAGATCCAGGCCCTGAAATTCTCCTTGAATCTGCCAGTCTCCTGCCTTGATTCCTGCCAGGAAAATGGTGTAGGCCTGCTGTGCCATTTCTAGGAGTTAATCTGGTTGCCTTGCTAGGGACAGAGCCTCCAAATTATGGCAGGAGACAAGCCAGAGGCAGGGACTCCCTAAATTGGGAGCTGCAAGGAGTGCTGATGTATCTGTAGCAGCTAGTATGCTGAGTGATTGGCAGCATAGTCCGCTGCAAGCTTCAACTTTCAGATCTAAGCCAGGCAAGCAGCCATGGTACATGCCAGATTAACGTCCCTGCCATTGGAGCTGAGGAACATGTGACCAGAGATTTGGTTGAGCGGGAAGGCAAGGCCTGGACAAGCCCTCCTTTATTTAGCACAGAGCAGGAGACACCAGAGATGCCGATGAATCAGTGTTTTTGCTCCCTAATGAGAGGCCCTCCTACTGACTTCAGAAACTCCAGCAAGGGGGCTAGTACTGGAAGGCAGGATCAAGCATGGTCCTAGCACAACTGATATGGCAATGTCACTTCAGTGCTCTGAGGGGTGCACTTTTACAGAAGGAATAAAGGTACAATCTTGGGGCAGTATGAATATTCACTGTGCAGCTTAACATATTTTCCTTCACCTGAAGTGTTTAAAGTTGAGAGTGGAAAAGTTGCACTCATTGGTCTGAAAGAGAGTGAAATCTTACAAAAAAGCTAGTTCTGTTCTTCAGACAGAAAACAAGCTAGTATAGAAAGACATTAAAGGATTAATTTGTCCCTTCGACTCTAGCAGCATCCTAGTAAGTCAAAAGCACAGATTGGAAATTCACGTGTGAACTGTGCATGATTTTCCAACTATTCCTCACCAGGAGTAGTATTTTACAAAAGATCCATTTTATTGACAACTTCATTGTAGCACATGTTGTGGTTTCTAGACTTCTCCACTTAAAGGCAATTTATTCTCATGTATTGAGCGAGAAACCAATCAATAACACTACAAGAAGGAATTATCTCTACACAGAAAGCCTAAGGATAAAATTAAATTTTGATCTCAGTGTGCAATCCGAAAGTTAAAGGTACATCCAAGGATGGCCAGAATATTATACTTACTTAACAAGTTCAAGTGCTTGAATGTTTTAAATCACATTTCTGTGTATTCTGGTTTCAACAGAGGCTGACAATTAAATACACCGTGATGCTGAATCTTTAGCTTTCACTGATTTCCCCTCGGTGTGGTTTCAGATCCTTCAGCCCCACCCGCACCATCCAATGTGAGAGTTGGCAACTTTACTGCAAAGAGTGATGGCACCATTACCACCAGGATCATCTGGGATATGTTGGAAGAGCCTGATATTCCTGTGCACCATTACAAAGTTTTCTGGAGTTGGACTGTCAATGCAAAGTCAGTAGTGGCAGCCAAAAAGAAAAGGAGGAAAACCATAATTGGGGTGAGTGTGGTCAAAAAGCTTTAAAAAAAGCAAAAGTATGAGACACAAAGGCTTTGTGTGGCAGTGCCTTTCCCATGCAGTAATATAACACATCTCTACTTGTATGTGCATCCACCTAACAATTTTTGATGATTGTATACTATTTTAGTTGGCAAACAAGGGCTCAATTTGGTAAGGTAGTTCAACAAGACACAGGAATTCTGTTTGCAAAGGCCACATGTGAATTTTCTGCCTGTATTCAATGCTGGAAGCAGAATGTGGATTATCTTAATCAAACTGTGTTCTTCATGTTTATCAGTACTATTTCATACTTCTTACAGTCTCAAAACCATGTGGTCCTGGAAGGACTCCAGCCTAACAGTAGCTATATGGTGGACCTGCAAGCCGTAACGTATTGGGGACAAGTCCGTTTAAAAGGTGCCAAAGTCTCTCTGTACTTTGGCACTCCTCGAACACCCAGCATAAGTAAGGAATCTTTTTTTTCTGATTATTGCAGTGTTAATAGCTGTGGTAATTCTAGGCTGCTAAAGTGAGCTTGAGATTGCAGTTTAATGCTCAGTGAGCTAAGGTTTTAAATTTTTTTATGTTTTAAGAACCTTTGCCTGGAAATTACTGTCAGTGATGTTACTGTTTGAAGGTTTGATACAGTCATATTAAATTCTTCCTTTAGCACCATCCTATTTAAAATGAATGGGTCAAAATAGCTAAAAGGGTAATTTCATACTAGCTTGTGAAACGTTCTGCACAATAATATCGTCGTCAGTAATTTGGAATGCACAGTTTCTATTGTCGAAAATGTGAAATGAATGGAACATTATTGAATGTTCTGTTACAGGAGTGAAGGGACCACACTCCTTGCCACATTTCCCCACGTGAGAATCTACTGCAATTAAGGTTGTCATTTCATTGTGCTAAATTTTGGGGCAAAATTGTGTAGTAGAGACTTCTGTTTCCTCACTTAGACTGTTACACTTGGTATAGGGTTTTGAGAGAGCAATATTCCTTGAAACCTCTCTGCAATGTTCCCCCGGTTGACCATAGATATCATTACATGCAGCCCAATGTTTACTGAGCTATGCATTCAGAGTGGGGGTAGGAGGAGGTACAGGTGGGAAATGTCCTGCAGTTAAAAACTTTTAGATTTGTTCTCATGGTTTTCCACCCAACAACCAACCTAATTGACAGGCTGGCTGCCAGTAGAATGGGAAAGCCTGAAGCAGAAGGATACAGTGATGAGTAGGTAGGGAGAGATCGCATCATGGGGCTGGGGAAACCAGTGAGATGGTGATTGGAGGGCTCAAGCTAATGCTAAGGGTGGGGTGGGTTGGGGGGCAGGATCATGGTGCATGGAGTGGGCAGTGCACGCCAAATGTTTGCAATTTACTTTGTTAGGCCTAAAGGAAACACTCCTGTTCCTCCTGGTCAACAGACAGCACTGTTAAAGCACTGAGCTAATGGATTAAACCCTCCCTGCCTCCTTTTATCGGCTGGGATTCCTGAGTCCCTGTAAACCTGGCCAACTAGCTATAACTTAGAAAAGGCATGTTAAAATGGAGGCACATAGTTTCCTTAAAGGTTTCTGCCTACCAGCCTGCCTGTGAGAGTGAATTGGTTGCCCACTGTACATCGCAACTCCATTAAAACCAGATGTGGGTGGGCTTGATGCACTTTGGAGTTGGGATTATAATTTTTAACATTTTGACTTCTCATCTGACCCAAACCCACCTATTGTTGGGATTAAAAAAAAAACTATAATATTTACAGCACGGAAACAGACCTTTCAGCCAAACAGATTTATACCAATGTTCATGTTCCACATGAGCCCCCTCTCGCCTTATTGCATGTAACCCTAACAGCATATCCTTCTGTCCTTTTTTCCCTCATGTACTTATCTAGCCTCTCTTTAACTGAATTTACGCTGTTTGCCTCTGTGCTATTTTCTGGTCATTATCACACTGCTGTTTGTGGGGCTTCCCAAGAATACAATCTTTTCAGCAGAAAGTACATCAAGACCAAACGCAGCTTGCAAGACCCAGAGAAATGTGGATCTGCAATTCTGGGGAGTGTCTGGAGGTCAATCGCTTTATGTGGAGTGTATTACAGTTATTACACCCTCGGTTCCTAGAAGGGAGAAGTGCATCCATGTTGTCAATGAATGTCTCAATGTAAAAGTGCTCACCCTGTCTCCCCCTTCAATTCTTTGCCTCTAGTTTTCTTCTGTTGCTTTTGTTGCCTTGCTTTTCTGCACTTCCCCCACGCGCTCCACCCCCAACCCCGCCACCATCATTTCAGATTTGTTTCATACTTTCCATTTTTCTCTTTCCTTTTGTCTTTATTTTTCTCTCATGTATGTCCTGGCCCACCACAAGGGGATGAGGAAGGCAGCAGAATGGGGAGTCAGTTTGACACCAGAGACAAGCGGCGCTGATTCAGGCAGACAGATGGGGAGAGGCAGGAATATCAGGGTTTAAGCAGACATGCTCAGAGAGGCTTTGAATCAGGTTGAGGAAGAGGAAGGATTACACTCAATTGGGTAGGTAGAGTGAGGTTTGTGCACTTGTATACATTTTGCCATAACTATCAATAATACTTTGCTCCATATCATGAGGCCACTACCATACACCTTAACACATGATAAGCAAGAACAAATCTTGTATATGTTTGATGACTTACTGATTAGATGGAAATTCGTAGAAAAAAAACATTGTAAAGACTGACAAAAATAAGAACCTTCAACGTTCATCCCTTTATGTCAGTAAATATATTGGATGAGTATAGAATTCCATTATTTTTCCGTTAAATCATGTCAAACAGTTATTGAGCGACTTCATAACCTTCAGGTGAGATCAGAGAGAAAGAGAAGACTACAGCTTTTCAGGCAAAATTACAATGACATGACCTTTGACTCTGGCAACAATGAATTCTCTTGTCCTCAGAGTTCCTTACTATCGCACCATACTGACCGTATAATATTTTAGCATCAGAACTTCCAAAAGCTGGCTATTTGCACATAAACAAAAGGATGTGTGGATCAGAAACCTGCATGTGGTTTGTTAAATGTAATCTCATTTTCAATACAGACTATTGACTAGCTGGGACTTACTGCATTCTTCAGAAAGTATCATCAGAGGGTAGGAGAATAGCAAACACAATTGAGTGACCTTTACCATTTTGTCCCACAGGAAAGGTGATTGCTGCCAAATGCTCTGAATTGACTTCATGGGGCTAATGAGTTGAACTTAGTGAATAGACCCAAAAAGTAAATATAACTAAAACAAATAAAGTACTCAAGTACTGTCATATTTATAAAAGCCTTTGGCATTAGACCCAGTAATAAACCCTTTGTCAACTTACTAATCCATAAGGTAATATGTAGAGCCTTTTAAAGCAGTTAGTATTTGTGTAAAGTAACACAAAGTTGTCACTCTTAAGAAACAGATTGGAGCCGAATTGAAACATCTATTTGCAACTTAACTGATAGTGATGTTAAGCACAAATCTGAAATTCATGAAGTGAACTAGTAGATTTTACTTAGTGACCAAAGGTGCAGTTACAGCTGGTAAAATATTTACCATGCCGTGGTATTGGTGTGTTCACTTTAAACAGATTTGGACAAACAAATAACACACCGTGTGGGAAATTTAAAGGATTATTTTTTTCAACATTGTGAGACACAAAAGGGCACAAAATGACTTTTTGCTAAGAGCAGTGCAATGTTGTTACAATATTGGCCTGAATTTTCCTCGCAACGAAAATGATGCCGTTGGCCCAGATGTGGAAGTCCCACCACTGAACCAGAACCCCATCATTTTCACAGGGTTGGGGGTTGGGGGGGTGGGGGTGCGCGGGTATGGGTGGGAATGGGGGCAGTTTGGGATTTGGACATACATGTCTCACGGAGGTAGCTGCCCATATAAAACTGCAGCTGCCTCCAGTCAGGTCTGATTTTTGTCAGCTAGGAGTGGAAAGTACAATGTGTAAAGATTACACGGGGTAGAACAGGCCTAAACTTTGCAGAGTTGCTTGGATGGGCACCCCTTTTGGAGAAGTGCAGAGACCCCTTTGGAAAATGCTGAAAAGTTTCAGCAACAGCCACAAAAGTGGCAAAAAATCAACCCAAGTATCTGGCTTTAACCCAATGGAGTAGGAGGTGGGGTAACTGCATTTGGCAGGACAAAATCTTTGGCCCCTACTGGCTTGGGCACACAGGTGACAGGAACGAGAGAGTGCCAGCAAAGGGAGCATTACGCATTGTGCCAAAGAAGAAACAACAGGGGCATGGCACATCGGCACCATAGAGCTAAGTGAAGGATGTACTTGCTATAGAGGGAATGCAGCGAAGGTTTACCCAACTGATTCCTGGGATGGCGGGACTGACATGTGAGGAGAGATTGAGTCGGTTAGGATTATATTCGCTGGAGTTCAGAAGAATGAGGGGGGGATCTCATAGAAACCTATAAAATTCTAACAGGACTAGACAGGGTGGATGCAGGAAGGATGTTCCCGATGGTGGGGGAGTCCAGAACCAGGGGTCACAGTCTGAGGATATGGGGTAGTCTATTTAGGACTGAGATGAGGAGAAATTTCTTCACCCAAAGAGGGGTGAGCCTGTGGAATTCATTACCACAGAAAGTAGTTGAGGCCAAAACATTGTATGTTTTCAAGAAGGAGTCAGATATGGCTCTTGGGGCGAAAGGGATCAAAGGATTTGGGGAGAAAGTGGGAGCAGGCCATTGAGTTGAATGATCAGCCATGATCATATTGAATGGTGGAGCAGGCTTGAAGGGCCGAATAGCCTACTCCTGCTCTTAGTTTCTGTATTTCTATATATATTCTAATATAGTGCTATGCACTCTCTGAGCGAGCGAGGGGGATTTCCTGAGCCGGGAGTGCGCTCTTTAGCACATGTGCGCGAAAGAGTGCACTGATCTCCCTGAGGCAAAGTGCTGCCTCAGGGAGATCGGCTCCATTTCAAAAGCTGACAGAAAGGTAATAAAATATTTCCCTGACATGTGCCCTCTTGTGACACTGCCACATGAGCTGGGACACGTCCTTAACTTTTATTTAAACATTTGATAACCATTTAAAAGCCCCCATGAAACCTCATCCTGCTTGTGCATGAGGTTCCATGCTTTTTCTGGCCTGTCCGCCAACCCTAAGGTTGGGCAGGTCCATCAATCAAGTTAATTAGTTTTTTAATGGCCTTAATAGGCTGTTGACAGTTCAGCGGGTGCGCAGCCGATTGCTGAACTGAAGGTCTAAATGAGGTGGGGTGACGTCGGGACACACGCCCGATGTATCCCTGCATCTCTTGATGTGTTGATGAGTAGGCCCCCCCCCTCACCGCTTCCCGACTGGAAAAACATGCCCATAATATTTAACTACATTACTGCAGAATATCCTGAGGAGGTCATGGTGCCAAGATGCTGCCATCTCCATGGCTGTGTCACATGAAGCCACTCAATATTTTAAGTGGCTCATTGTGCTCCTTCAGTATGATGTGAATAGGCAGCAACAGTGACTTTTTTTTCTGTGCACACAGATACTGAATCATTGACTTCCTTGCTCACAAAATGGCCTTCCTAATGGCCCACTTTTTATACCCAACCGAGTCGCCCAACCCACACTGGGCCTGTCTCTGCCTCCACACTACTTCCAGGTTGCCCACCACGACTCCCATTACACCCTGTGCCTGAAAATCATAAGTTCCGGGACACTTTTACTGAAGTTGGGTTTGCAGAGCCGTGAGTTCTCTGCACACCCGCCGTGAGATGAAAATTCAAGTCACTGTCTCTACTGTATGGATATCAGTGAATCGAAACCAAATGATTTAAAGTGGTGGCTGGATTGAAGAAACGTGGGGCATAGTTTGCACGCACCTAATTGACAATTGCACCATTGGCAACTTGCTAATGGATCTATCTTAATGACACACAATGATACTGAAATGCAATTATTTAATGTTGTCGCTGTAGTGACTAGTACATTGGTGCCTCACCTCAACCAATGCCATTGAATCAAAAGATAGTGTTCAAACTTCACCACAGGCTGGAGCATACAACCCAGGCTGGACCATACAACCCAGGCTGATGCTCTGATATGGTACTGAAGGAGCAAAAACAGAAAATGCTGGAAAAACTCAGCAGGTCTAGCAGCATCTGTGGAGAGAGAAACAGAGCTCTGACAAAGGGTCATACTTACTCGAAACGTTAACGCTGTTTCTCTCTCCACAGATGCTGCTAGTCCTGCTGAGTTTTTCCAGCATTTTCTGTTTTTGTTTCAGATTTCCAGCATCCGTGGTATTTTGCTTTTATCTTATGGTACTGAAGGAGCGCTGCTTCTCCTGAAGTGTCTTCCTTGGATGAAATGTTAAATGAAACCTGTTTAGTTGTTCCGTTGGTTCGGGTGCAGTTAAATGTTCCATATGGCACTGCACAGGGAAGAGAAGTGAAGTCTCCCACTATCATGGGCTACATTCCTCCCTCACGCAATCACCATTAAAAACTGATTATTCATCTCATTGTTGCTTGTGGCATCTTGCTGTGCTGACTGCGGCTGTTGCCTACATATCAAATCTCTGCACCTCACCGTGCCTCACTGCATGCCTTTACTTCAAGTTGAAGCTGTGCAGGAGGACTGAACGTTCTGCCTGTGTGACAAATAAATTGTGCTGCCTCAGGAGGTGCTGAAAGAAACAAAAAAACATTTGAGATGGTTGTTGGTGCTTCGGAGACATGGTTTTGTTTGCTTTAATCAGCTGCTGCCAGAGTTTGGCCTGTTGGCAAAAATGTTGTAATGCAAATGATTTATTACTAGCAACAATGAGTAGGAACCAGGGTGCCATTTTTCAGAAATCCCCTTCTGCAGCGGATTTAGGAACATCTTAACTTGTCTAAAATAATGAACAGAGCTTGCATTTGGATGGTGTAATCCATCAGCTGCTCCAGACGTGATGTGTTATTTTGCAGCAGTTGGTTTAACACTGGCATTATTTCTTCAAAGGATCATCTTCAGCAACAAAATCCAGACATGGTGTTGTCAATACCCTCCCATCAGCTCATGGGAAAAGAACAATGCGTCTCATTGATGTCAGAGCCCCTTTCTATCAGGACAATCAGCTTCAGGTTAAAGTTTACTGGAAGAAAATGGAAGGTATGTATTACTCAAAGATCCATATCTTCATACCTTAAGTAACTCTAGGTGTTCAATCTCACCTTTTGCTCAGTGTCAGAATGAAACTGTAAGATTTATCATTCATAGAGGAGAAATATTAAGAAAGCAATTAAAAGTAGTGATGGAACTTGGATATTAATTTTGGATATCTGGCAGTATAATTTGTGATAGGTAAAGGTGGATGCTCTTATGATAGTGATTTATTTTCCATAAAACCTTGGCTTCTTGTCTTTTACTCCTTTTTTATACTTACCCTTTTTTGAATTGCAGTCGTACTGTTTATTTGGCCCATTTAGTTGGCACACTGGGCCAGCACATCCTCACCTCTAAGAGCTGGGTTTGAATCCAATCAGAACGATAGGATGAAAACTTATTTCCTTTTCTCCTACATATAAAGGTCTTGCATGAGATGAGTTTGCACAACCTCTTTCCAGGGCTTAGCACCAAAATGACAACAAGGTAACATGGTTAAATGTCCCAAGTTGCTTCACAGGGGCATTGTAAACAAAATTTGACATTGAGTCCCCGAAGGAGATATTAGAGTGGATGATTCAAACATGGTTCAGGAAGAAGACTTCAAGGAGCATCTTAAAAACAGAGAGGTGGAAAGACAAAGTGGTTTAGGTCAATTGCCTATATAGAGCGTCACTTGGTGATGGTTGCCTTGGGAAAAGATGAGTAGTACTGGTTTAGTAAGTCATGTTGTTTTGAAGCTAGTGTGTTTTTCAGCTAATTACAAGGAGCTTCATTTGATGCCTAGCCCATGGAATCCCTTCCCAGAGAACATTTGATGCTATCATTGGAAGTGTTTCATGAATTGTAAAAAAAACGCTTACTCAATACCCTAATTGTTGTAATGCCTGAGTATTATTTTCTCTTGTGTGCTAATTCTGAAATCATAGGTGTGGCGGTAACTTACTAGAAGTGAAGCAATAATTAAGAAAGGAAGCTAAAATACCTATTGTTTGAACACTTGGCTGGGATAATGCCTTTCTAAGCTGACGGTGTTGATGTGTGTGTTTAAAGAGCAGTTGTTCAAAATAAAAATGGTTTGTCTAGGAGCAATAAATATTATTGGCATTATTGTAATATCATAACCAAGTCTGATGCTGAAGTCATTCATAAACATCATTTGAACTCCCAAGATTAGATTGCAACTTTTAATTTGTTCCTTTGTATGTACGTAATATCCACTTTACAAAAATAAATGTATGTTTTGTTGGTGACTTAGTAAAATGTTTTAGAGATCCCTAGGCATTGTTGGAACATTGCAGAATCTGAGTGACAGTCACTAAAGGCCATTCTGCTCCTGAGGCAAAGACCCTTGAATGTTTTAATGAAAAATGGATAAATATTTGGAATAGAAGATAATGGGGAGAAAGAGCAGGGCAGTGTGATTAATTTTGGATTGCTCTACCAAGGAGCTGCCAGAGGCACAATGGCTCCTTCATTTACTATTCAGTGATTTCTTTGTGCTTTTTAAGAAACTGGTATGACTTGTGTTACCTATTAATATTGCCCATGTATCCCGGATGCTTCAATTTCCTCTGAATCACCAACAATGCACAGGGATATTGGGAATGCAGTTCCAAGATTCCATTGAAGGAGATTGCACAGTCCTTACACTGTCATTAAAAATAGATCAGTACCAACTAATCCAAAATGATCTTGCTACTGACTTGCCTATTGCTAAACACAAACAAAAGGGTTCCCCTGGACTAGTGATAATGACAGAAAAGTCTGATGCTCTCCGACAAAGCAGGAGGGCATCCCTATGGTATGGAAGGAGCACTGTACTTCACAGGCTTCCATTCCAACAGACTGGAGGAAAAACCTATGCGGATTGAGCTCCAAAAGAACTAGTGGAGTGTCCCAGGCAGATGTAAGGCCTTAATGAGTTTAATGTCAGGAAGTGTGTTGGACATGGTATAGCTTAGCAGACAGCAGGCACAGACAGTACTCAAATTCAGTTTATAAAAGCTGCTCCAGGCAGGAGTTTTGGAAGAATGGCATTGGTCATGCTTTCTTAAAAATTAATTCATAAGTTGTGGGCGTCGCTGGTAAGGTCAGTGTTTTTTGTCCATCCCTAATTGCCCTTGAAAACCTGGCAGTGAGCAGCCTTCTTGAGCTGCTGCAGTGCAGTGCTTTTAGAAATGTAGCCCCAGGATTTTGACCCAGAGACAGTGAAGGAAGGATGGTGTGTGGCTTGGAAGGGAACTTGCAGGTGGTGGTGTTTCTATGCGTCTGCTGTCCTTGTTCTTCTAGGAGGCAGTGGTCGCAGGTTTGGAAGGTGCTGTTGATGGAGCCTTGGCAAGTCGATGCTGCGCATCTTGTAGATGGCACCCACTTCTGCCACTGTGCATCATTGGTGGAGTGAATAAATGCTTAAGATGGCGGATGAGATGCCAAACAAGTGGGCTGCTTTGTCCTGGATGGTGTCGAGCTACTTGCATGATGTTGGAGTTCCACTCATTCAGACAAGTGGGCAGTATTCCAACATGCTCCTGATTTGTGTCTTGTTGATAGTGGCTTTGTGGAGTCAGGAGCTGTCACTCTCCATTTAGTTCCCTGCCTCTAACCTGTTTTTATGATCACAGTAGTTTTGTGGCTAGCCCAGTTAAGTTGCTGGTCAGGATGTAGATGGTGGTGGAATTCTACAATGGTAATGCTGTTGAATGTCAAGGGAAGATGATTAGTTTCTCTCTTGATGGAGATGATCATTGCCTGGCACTTGCGTGTTGCAAATGTTACTTGCCAATTATCATCCCAAGCCTGAATGTTGTTCAGGACCTGCTGCAAGTGGGCCTGGACTGCTCCATTATTGACAAGTTACTACAGAGACTGCAAACATCAGCTAAAAACTCTACTTCAGATCTTATGATGGAGGGAAGGCAATTCATAAAACAGCTGAACACTGCCTGGAGGAACTCCTGCAGTGATGTCCTGAGGCTGAGATGTTTGGTTCCAACAATCTTCCTTTGTGCTGGTTATGACCCCAACCAGTGGAGAGTTTTCCCCTGATTCCCATTGACTTCAATTTTGCAAGGGCTCTTTGAGAACTACTTGATTAAAGGCTGCTTTTATGTCAAGGGCAATTGCTCTACCTCGTCTTTGGAATAAACATAGAACAGGGATTCTAGTAAACCTGAATATCACCAAGGAACTAGAACTGTTTAGGAGGTTTTTTGTGTTGTTCGCCTGAAGATCTGTGGAATAATCAGATTGTTGTACACTTTTTCATGGTAAATGTTTAGGACAGGTTTTGGCTTCATTGAGATCATAGAGTATTTTAAGACTCAGGAAACCTCCCTATATTCTTGTGATCAATTTTCCAGTGACAGTGGTGAACTGGGAGCTGTTTGGATGAAAATCTTGGCTACATAGATCCAGAAGTTAAATTATGTAATATTGGCATGGTATTCAGAGGGGCAGTGCACATGAACAAGTGGTTGTGAATAGCTTGGCATGTATGTTAAGTTCTCATTGAATCCTGGAAAGACAGTATTTTCTTGGTTCCTCAGTTATGTCTTAGTTGAGATGTTTAGTCACAGATAGTGAAGAATAGCTGGAGGAAAAAATGAAATTTGCACGGTACCTTCCCAAATGGAAGCATAAGTTAGAATTGTCCCTGTACTTACTGTATTGTGAGTTTGGTATGCTACATACCTTAACAACTGCTATTACTTCATCAACATGTCTATTAGTAAAAGTTATAGTATCCCCTTGTCCACCTCTATAGAGATTAATGGATAGTGGAAAGGCTATAAAGAGCTCAAATGACCTTAAAACCCACGAAGGCATTCTTTAGCCATAATCTGAACAGCAAGGTATGGTTAGAGGCTAAAAATAAATCATCTTTTTTCTGTTCCCGCAACAATGTTTTCAAATGGTCAGCACTTTGTATTCATCTTACCATTTTGTCTGAAAAATGCAGACAGCTTTCAAGACTTTTTCTTAAGTGCTTTGATTCTCATGTCAAAGAATAAATTCACCATTTCCTTCAAAGAAACAGGTGTGTGCATGTATTTATTAACAGTCATTGTGGCATTTATCAGTTTCTTGTAAGCTTCATGGATTGCTGATTTTTGAGAGCAGAGCAGCATGATGTTAGCAGAAAAATATTAAAGGTGCCTGTTACTGCAGGTTTACAGATGCAGAGAATAATACCCTTTGTCTATATTTTTCACAAATTTCCAACTAATCAAGATTATCCTCTTTGCATCCAAGAAGGCATTATCAACTCTTTGCTAGCCCGGCTAGCTTAGTCTCTCATTCAGCCACATAGCTATACTGTTACTGACAATGAACTCAGGGAACAAAATCACTCATTGGAGGAAATGGAGGGATGGCTCTTTTGAGAGTAGATTCTTGAGATTAGGCACTTAAAGAAGGACATTCAGCGATGACATATTGTCAGCTCCACCTTCCACACCTCCACAATGGAGGTGCCTTCTGAAGACCACGTGAAAGAATTTAATTTATGAAAGGCCACAGCTTCTCCACTGGACGACCAGCAGCCGCAGCTGTGGTCTGACAGCCATGCTGGTCGTGGCAGGTGGGGTTCCTAGCAGGATGAAACAAAGCGCAACCCTCCCCCTTATTAGGTGGTTGTCTTGTTGAGCTGACCATGTTCCATTTGCTGTATGAAACTTACCTAATGACTGGAAACTTCTATTTGGTGTGGGAGAAAGGTCTTAATGTGCCTCTTATTTGGCTCAATTGGCTACCCATCCGGGTGAGGGCAGGTAGATGTTCCATCCTCTGACCTGGCCATCCCAAAAATGGCCCAGGGATGGAATGGTGCTGGCAAATGTGCCTGCCCACCTCAGTTCCCTCCCCCAGCAGCCTCCAAAATACTGCCCTTTGTTGCACTTGCATTAGAAGGCTTAAAACGGTGGAAAATTTCAAAGACTCACATGAAATGCTAATGTTTTGGATTTGATGTTGGTCTTGAAGGATAAGCGAAACCTAGGTTGCAGGACTTTAAACAATACCATCTGAGAGTTTCTTACCATTCTGCTAGACTGACCCATTTAAATACACCCAATATCTGATTATATACACTTGTCAGTCTCATACTTAGCTACATTTCTGATCACCTAGTGTGCCAGTTGCCTATTGTAATTGTGACTGAACACTGGAAATTACAATCACGAGTGTCACATGTATGCAATAAACAGTTATATTCACATAGGACTCATAATTGGCCACCTGTCATAACAGAAGTCAGGTATGTAATTATCCAGACATCCTGCCTCTGCAGTAACTGGGCAGCTTGTACAAGAAGAGTGTTCAATCTTCCCCACAATTATAGTGGTCAACACACAGTTTTGTTACACTAAGGGCAGGATTTTACCTTCGTAGGATTTTGAATCTGTTCTGAAAGACTTTTTAGAGCTCATTAAACAACAATAAATGCCTGTTAGTTTGTCAATAGGATTCTGTGAACAGTTTCCAGTATTCATCCATTATTTAGAGACATTTCTCATGTTAGTGACAGTTGAATGAATTGATGGTTTAGAGCCTTCCAGAAGGTATATAATACAGTGCTGAGATTTGTGATGTTTAACTCATGTTTAAAAGGTCTAGATCTGATGCATTCTGAGTACAGTACCAAAGGATTTGATGTTTAGTCAATGCAACAGGATAGATTTTACAGATTCATGCTCTGTCATTGAACTTTGTTCGACAGGAGATCATAATAGTAATTGGGATATGGAATAGATTGCACGCCATACATTTTTACCCATTAAAATTATGTTTTATTTATCTCTTATTAACTTGAACTGATGATGAATCTGATCTCTGCGCCGAAGGGCACTTCAGTTGTGCACAGGTCTGCGCTGAAAGTGCTAATTTGTAAAATTTATCACAATAGTTTTCATAACTCATTGTCTGTGTCCAATTTCATGATTGGCAGAGTTAGGACCTTTTGTCCTTGCCAGTAGAATGGTACTCATGATCTGGAAATCTCCCAGGTGCCTGCCCCTGTAATACCCAGAAGTCTCATGTTGACTATTTGTGCAATTGAAGCAAGCTGTCAGTTACGCTTGACTTCTCAGTAAGCCCCATTTGCAGTGGTGTCCGATCAACATTACCTTCTATTTATTTGTCAGCCCTCTTTTATTTCGTGAAGCTTCCAGATTGCACACAACGGCCACTGCCAACAGGGACCTGCTCTTAACAAAGAATTGCTTTGATCCTAAAACTACAAACAAGCTTTTGATGTGCAATCAAATGCTGAAAAATTGATTCATGCAAGTTAGCGTTTTGTAATTATTGTTGATAGGATTAGCATTAAAAATGAGGTCAGTGATTTGTGAAATCAGGTAGAGATGATTTATTTATAATGCTTGAGGGATCTTGATGTTCTTCAGCTTGAGGCTGTCTTAACTGAGGAATCTGTTCTCCTCTACACTCAAATTTCCACTCCCTCTGGATGAAAATCACCAGTAAGAACTCTACCCCAGAGAGACTTAAAGCCATGTGTACACACAACTTGACTGCTAGACTACAGATTCATTCAGAAGCTTTCAAAATCTGTGACTACTGCACAACATATCTACTCAGTCAGTTGGGACAGGGGAATAGGAAATCCTAACTGAAAAATGTTTATATAATGTTTTTGGGTGGGCGTATTGGCTTTAGCTGCACTTTGTGCTCATAGCATTTTACTTGAAGTTCCAATGTTAAACAACCACTGCCAGCATTTTTTTGTAGGATAGCCAAATGTACAGCTGGGAAACAGTTGGCCCATTGTATGCTTCATTTTCATTGTATTTTCCGAAATGTAACTCTACAAGCCCATCAGGTCTTGTTGAGCTAATAACAAGACATTTCCCTGGAAATGTATTATTTTGGCTAATGTGGGGTTGCATCATAAGCCATCTGTGACTTTAATGCAGTTCAGAATGGTCAGAGGAAAGCAGTGGAAGCGTTCGTCTTGAATTCATCAAGCCCTGGAGAAGCAGCCTAAATATTAATTGCTAACCTTAATTGCTCATTTCCATTGATTTAAATCTGTCAAGAATTCTTATTGAATAATGCAAAACATGAAGTTTCGAACTTATATTTCCCATAGAGACCTCAAGGATAACATTGACTCCCATAAAAGATTTAATAGAAATTCATCTTGAAGGAGAATAATAGATCTGTTTACAATTATTGTCAATGTTCCCATATTCAAAAATGATTAAGAATATTTGGCTTCATCTTTCTTCAGACCAAATATTTCATTGAAATTTTCTGTCATATCTGATTAACATATGGCTGGCAACAGCTTCTAATTTGCTTGTGAATTCAGTTAAGAGCACCTGCTGGATGATAACATGCAAGTTGCATTGTTCCTAGATCCAGGTGACATTGCGGAGCGATACCTTGTCCAGTGGATGCCGGAGTCCTGCACACACAATGAGACCAAGATTTCTAGAAAAGCCATCTCCCATGTAAGTTCAGCTTTCTTCCTTTTGTTAATTGATCTTCTGTGGCATTAACTTCAATCGCAAAAGTTGGACTTTTTTTATTTGTCCTCCCCTCAATTTTCCCTCTTTCACTCCTAAAAGCATTGACTCTTGCTGTTGTATGGCTTAACAGGCACCTAGAGTCCTCAGGAAAGCTATTCCATGAGGTCATTTGTTATATGTGAAGTTAGATAGAAAACATCAAATTTGAATTTGGAAGGCACCACAGCTGAGCCCAATTCTGTTGTCATCCAACACTAACACAAATGCATTCCAGCAGGAATCATTGGACAGTAATCAGGAATCAGAGTTGTAGTGGATTTTCTTACCCAGCCCAGCCTGAGGCACAGATTGATTGCGTTGCCTGTACTGGCACTTCAGCTGAAATCTGTGCTTGGTATGTATTGTTGAGCACCCCCCATCAGGTCATCACTAAGCGACCAAGGGATCCTGAGACTGCTGTGTTTGCTGAATATATCCTGTTGCCTTTAGAGCATTTATTATTTTGACATTTTAATTATACTGCAGCAGCCCAGCGGTGCTGCTTTCCCATTCAAGTTGCTATAGGTCCCAGTCTGCCTGGCACTGATTGGCTTCAATTGTGATGTTTTGTTGGCCATTCATGGTGTAAAGGTGAAGGGGCGGTGGAGGAAGGGTGCCTAACTTTGTTATTCTGAATCATTTTAAGCTTGGTAATAGAGCACAACAGCAGAAGCATGACAGTTCCTTAGAAGTGGACTTCTTTTTCCTCAACTCTCATTGTACAGGTGCATAAGTGATGTGCAAACAAAAAATAGGGAACATTTGAGTCAAAGAATTCCTGATGAAAAAATGGAACATATTAAACGGGTCACCTAATATTTGTTTGCAGTTATAAACATAAAAGAATAAAACCAGATTTCTTTTTCTTTACTGATGTATCTAATCATTTGAAAAAGTCATTAAAATATTCATATGCTTCATGATTTAATTACCATCCATCCCAGAACAGTAACTCCAAGAGCAACCCAGTAAGTAGAATATTATTTTATCTTCTGCACAGGAAAATTACATAATTCTCCCAGGACTATTATTCTCTTGCAAATATAAAGTTACAGTCCAAGCAATAATGGCCAAGGGTCATGGAAAAGCAGAGGCTGTGATCTTCACAACTCCATCATGCTCGTCTCCTCGAGGCAAAGGTCACAAGCACAACAGCTGTCCTGGCGAGGGGAGTAAGTATAGCTACAAGACTGAATGATATGCTTCCACTGAACTTTTTGATTTATTTGTGTTTGTGTTTGAAAAACAAAGAAGTATGACAAGTAAATATAGGCCAGCTCAACAGTTGATGCAGTGTGAAACTTGACTGTCCATCAAAATGTTTTGGATTCGAGTTCCTGAGCTCCTTGTCACTCCTTCTCAGTATTTCTCAACTGGGGCAAGTGAATGTGGATTAGATTGATTAGATTCTCAGATAATGGGGCCATTCCTAGTTAGAGTAAGTGAATCCCAGATTGCTGAACTAGAGTCTCCCGTCATTCTAGGTTTCGTGAGAAGTTTGATCCATTCTTGAAATTTATATCCAGTGGTTTAATGAGGTGCATTGGGGGTGAAATACAGCTGGAACATAGCAAATTGGAAATGCTGTTTCTCAAACCAAGCAAAATCTAGTTGGTGTATGCAATAGTGTCAAAATGGTTAAAATTATATGAGAGATCCAACTTAAGGAAAAATGACACATGTCATAAATGCCATTACATTTAGCAAGATTGGCGGGGGAGGCGGGTGGCATAAATGATATTGTCACTGGACTTGTACTCCAGAGCCCCGGGGTAATGCGCTGGGGACCTGGGTTCAAATCCCACCTTAGCAGATTGTGGAATTTAAATTCAATTAATAAATCTGCAATTAAAAGTCTAATGATGACCAAGAAATGATTGTCGTAAAACCCATCTGGTTCATTAATGCCCTTTAGGGAAGGAAATCTGTCATCCTTACCTGGTCTGGCCTACATGTGACTCCAGACCCACAGCAAATGCCCTTTGGAGAGGTCTAGCAAGCCAGTCAGCTGTATCAAATCACTACAAAATCTATTAGGAATGAAACCTGGCTGGGCTACCTGGCATTGATGGAGGCACCAGAAACGGCAAACCCAGCCCTGTCGACCCTGCAAAGTCCTCCTTACTAACATCTGGGGGCTAATGCCAAAATTGGGAGAGCTGTCTCATAGACTAGTCAAGCAACAGCTTGACATAGTCTTCCTCACAGAATTATGCCTTACAGATAATGTCCCAGACTCCACTATCATTTACAATCACGAGGGAGTTACCTGGGAGTCTTCAGCATCAACACTAGACCCCATGAAGTCTCATGGCATCAGGTCATGGGCAAGGAAACCTTCTGCTGATTACTACCTACCACCCTCCCTCAGCTGATTAATCAGTGCCCCTCCATGTTGAACAGCACTTGGAGGAAACACTGAAGGTGGCAAGGGTGCAGAATGTACTCTGGGTGGGGGACTTCAATGTCCATCACCAAGAGTGGCTTGGTAACACCATTACAGACCGAGCTGGCCTAGTCCTAAAGGACATAGCAGCTGGACTTGGTCTGCAGCAGGTGGTGAGGGAACCAGCAAGAGAGAAAAACATGCTTGACCCCATCTTGAGCAACCTGCCTGCACTAGATGCATTTGTCCGTGACAGTATCGGTAGAGGTGACCACCTACACAGCCCTTGTGGAGACAAAGCCCCGTCTTCACATTGAGGATACCCTCCATCGTGTTGTGTGGCACTACCACCATGCTAAGTGGGATATACTTCGAACAGATCTAGCAACTCAAGACTGGGCATCCATGAGGCGCTGTGGACCATCAGCAGCAGCAGAATTGGACTCAACCACAATTTGTAATCTCATGGCCTGGCATATCCCCCACTCTACCACTACCATCAAGCCAATCAGTTGGTTCAATGAAGAGTCCAGGAGGGCATGCCAGGAGCAGCACCAGGCATACCTAAAAATGAGTTGTCAACCTGGTGAAGCTACAACACAGGACTACTTGCATGCAAAAGAGTATAAGCAGCAAGCGATTGACAGTGCTAAGTGATTCCACAACCAATGGATCAGATCTAAGCTCTGCAATCCTGCCAGATCCAGTCGTGAATGTCAGTGGGCAACTAAACCCATTGGAGGAGGAGGGTCCACAAATATCCCCATCCTCAACAATGGAGGAGCCCAGCACAGCAGTGCAAAAGATAAGGCTAAAGTAGTCACAGCAATCTTCAGCCAGAAGGGCTGAATGGATGATCCATCTCAGCCTCCTCTGGAGGTCCCCAGCATCACCGATGCCAGCCTTAAGCCAATTTGATTCACTCCACATGACATCAAGAAATAGCTGAAGGCACTGTATATTGCAAAGGCTACGGGCCCTGACAATATTTCGGCAATAGTACTGAAGACTTGTGCTCCAGAACTTGCTGCGCCCCGAGCCAAGCTGTTCCAGGACAGCTACAACACTGGCATCTTCCCAGCTATGTGGAAAATTGCCCAGGTATGTCCAGTATGCAGAAAGCAGGACAAATCTAAACCAGCCAATTAGTACCCCATCAGTTTACTATAAGACCATAACATGTAGGAGCAGAAGTAGACCACTTGGCACATCGAGTCTGCTTCTGCATTCAGTGAGATCATTGCAGATCTGATAATCCTCAACTCTACCTTCCTACCTTTTCCCCATAATCCTTGATTCCCTTACTGATTGAAAATCTGTCTATCTCAGCCTTGCATATACTTCATGACTCAGCCTCTACAGCCCTCTGCATTAAAGAATTCCACAGATTCACTGCAGACTCAGAGAAGGAATTCCTCCTCATCTCTGTTTTAAATGGGCAACCCCTTACTCTGAGATTATGCCCTCTGGTCCTAGGCTCTCCCACAAGGGGAAACAACCTCTCAGCATCTACCCTGTCAAGCCCCCTAAGAATCTTATATGTTTCAATAAGGTCACCTCTCATTCTTCTAAACTCCAATGTGTACAGGCCCAACCTACTCAACTTCTCCTTATGAGAAAATCCCTCCATCGCTGGGATCAACCTAGTGAACCTTCTCTGGGATGCCTCCAATGCCAGTATATCTTTCCTTAGATAAGGGGACCAAAACTGTTTACAGTATTCTAGGTGTGATTTAACAAGTGCCTTGTATAGTTTTAGCAAGACTTTCCTATTTTTATACTCCATTCTCTTTGAAATAAAGGCCAACATTCCATTTGCTTTACCTATTACTTGCTGAACTTGTATGCTAGCTTTTTGGGATTTATGCACGAAGACCCCAAATCTCTGTGCTGCTGCTTTCTGCAGTCTTTCTCCATTTAAATAATATACAGCTCCTCTATTCTTCCTGCCAAAATGCATAACCTCACATTTTCCCACATTATATTCCATCTGCCACGTTTTTGCCCACTCACTTAACCTGTCTATAACCCTTTGTAGACTCTTTGTCTCATTCTCACCACTTGCCTTCCCACCTATTTTTGTGTCATTCACAACTTGTTGATAGTACATTCATTTCCCTTAACCAAGTCATTAATATATATTGTAAATAATTGTGGCCCCAGCACTGATCCCTTTGGCACTCTACTAGTTACAGGTTGCCATTCTGAAAATGCCCCACCCCCCCCCTGTATCCCAACTCTCTGTCTTCTATTAGTTAGCCAGCCCTCTATCCATGCTAATATACTAACCCCAACCACATGGGCTTTTATCTTATTAAGTAACCTTATGTGTGGTACCTTATTGAACACCTTTTGGAATTCCAAATATATTACATCTACTGGTTCCCCTTTATGTATCTTGCTTGTTAGCTTCTCAAAGAATTCTAATAAATTTGTCAGAAGTGATTTCCCCTTCATGAAGCCCTGCTGACTCTGCTTGATTAGATTACGTATTTCTAAATGCTCTGCTATTACATTCTTTATAATAGACTCCAACATTTTCCCAATGACAGATGTTAAGCTAACTGGCCTATAGTTACCTGTTTTTTGTCTCCCTCCCTTTTTGAATAAGAGTGTTACATTGTCAGTTTTCCAATCCTCTGGGACTTCTCCAGAACCTAAGGATTATTAGAAGATTACTACCAGTGCATCCACTATCTCTGCAGCTATTTCCTTTAATACCCTAAGATGCAACCCATCAGGTCCAGGGGACTTATCGGCCTTTAGCCCCATTAGTTTCCCTAGTACTTTTTCTCTAGTGATAGTTATTGTATTTATTTCCTCCCCCACTTTTGCCCCATGATTACTTAGTATTTTTGGTATGCTGTTAGTATCTTCTACCATGAGGACTGATACAAAATATTTATTCAACTCCTCTGCCTTTTCCTGGTTCCCCATTATTATTTCCCCAGCTTCATTCTCTAAGAGGCCTATATTGACTTTGGCCTCTCTCTTCCTTTTTATATATTTAAAGAAGTTCTTACTGTTCGTTTTTATATTACTTGCTAGTTTACCCTCAAAGTTTATTTTCTCCCTCTTTTTTTTTGGTCATCTTCTGTTGGTTTTTAAAATTTTCCCAATCCTCAGACTTAACACAAATTTTTACCACATTATATGTTTTTTCTTGCACTTTGATACTGTCCTTAACTTCCTTGGTTAACCATGGTTGGTTTATCCCCTTCCTACAATCCTTCAACTCACCGGGACATATCTTTATTGTGAGTCATGAACTATTTTCTTAAACATCTACCATTGTTCATCAACTGTCTTTTCTGCTCAACCCCTTTCGCAGTCCACTCCAGCCAACTCTGCCCTCATTCCTTTGTAATTACCCTTATTTAAGTTTGGCACAGTTGTTTCCAAACTACGCTTCTCACTCTCAAACTGAATGCTAAATTCTACCATGTTATGGTCACTGTTTCCTAGGAGATCTTTTACTCTGAGGCAGTTTATTAAACCTGCCTCATTACATTACCAGATCCAAAATAGCCTGATCCCTGATTGGATCCACAACATCTTGTTCTAGGAAACTATCTTGAATACACTCTATGGCCAGGATTTCCGACGTCACCTCGCCTCATTCCAATTTTCAGGTGGGCGGGGGCACAATAGAATCAGCTGTGCACCCGCCGACCTGTCAGCGGCCAATTGGGGCCATTGACAAAGTAATTAAAATACTTAATGGACCTTAAGGTTGGCGGGCAGGCCAGGAGCCCTGGCAGGCATTGGAAAAAGCATGAAACCTCATCCACGGGCGGGATGAGGTTTCATGTATGTTTTTAACTTTTTAATAAAAGTGTTAATGAAAGTGATGGACATGTTCCAACTCATGTGGCAGTGTCACATGAGGGGACATGTCAGGGGAGTCTTCTTCTTCTATTGTTAACATTTTTAAATTTGACACTGATCTCCCTGAGGCAGCACTTAGCCTCAGGGACATGAGTGAGCTCCCTACTCAAAGAGAACTAACTACATTTAATTCTTTCTTGCCATGGATAAATAGGTGGAACAGGCAGTTTTTTGAGGATTTCTGCTTTGCACAGTGCCATTGACTGCAGGCACACCACTTTGCAGGTGCCACATGCCAACTGTAGCATGTATCACATAAGAACTCATGTGCATCCTCGCCCTCAGGCAAACTGGTACCTGCTCTATTCTTTTCCCCACCCCAGCTACAGTGCCCAGTGTCTCATCAGGTGAAGCTCCACCTCTAATCTATTCTCGAAGTTATGGCAAGAATTTTCCTGTTGGCGAACGGGGGCGGGGCCTGCTCGCCGACATGTTGCTTGCCCACGTTGGGTGGAACTCCCGATGTCAATTGCATTTTCAGGTCGGTGCGGGCACAGCCGAGTCAGCTGTGCGTCCGCTAACCTGTCAGCAGCTTATTGAGGCCATTGAGAAAGTAATTAACATCATTAATGGACCTGAGAGGTTGGGGTGACAGATAAGTGGGATATGAGAAAAAGGATCAGGTATGAAAATACTGTCATCTTCAATGGTTTTAGTCCCACTGCTGGCCTCGGCCTCAGCAATGGGCATCCCAAAAATAGCCAATACCATCTCCTTCGGGTTTAGGATGTGCAGCCATATCTGTCCCAACTTTTTGGCTCCTGCTTTCCCCAGTTAACCATTACTGCAAGAGAGAGGGGAAATGTATTGGTGAGGGTTGCACAATCTGCTTGGCTGAAGTGACAATTGAGGTTGTTAAGAGCTGACTGAGTACAAGCTGAAATGTGGGAATGAGGCTTGCAGTAATGCTATGCATGTGAAAGTGAGTTGAAGCATTGAGTGTCAGGTATGAGTCCCGAATAATAGAAATTATTGGTAGGTGAGTGACAGGGGTATGGTGATTTGAGCAGTGGCTGAGGTTAGTGGTACAGTTGGTGGATATGGCATTTGAAGATACATTCACTGACCTTGAGCACTCATGTGAGTCATTGAACTTCTTCTGACGTTGCATTCAGGTCCTCAGGGTTTGACTCCTGGCCTTGACCCCCACCTCTAACTGCTCCAACAACCGTTTGACTATATGTCTGGAATGGCCTCCTTCCACCCCCACCCCCCACCACCCACTCCATCCCTTCTCTTTTCCACCTCCTCCACCAAGACCTCCAGTCTGAAAAGCTTTTGAAGCCCGCGCTTTCCCCTGTTGTGCCATCCTCATTCTTTCCCAGATCAGATTCCCTTCAACTGTGACTCACAGCATTTGCTTCAGCCACAGTGCACCTCTCCTCTAAGAGATGCAGGGTAGCTTTCAGCAGTGCACACTAACCTTAAGTGGTGTCCACTCATGATGTTGGCAACCTGCTGATGCAGCCAGGCAAGGTTAGCACCAGCTGGATACAGAGTTCAAATGAGCAGACAATACGAAGTTAGCATTTTGCCAGCATTGCAATCAACAGGAGGGGCACTAAGATACCTTCCTTGTCCAATTTAGCCTCCTAAGTGTTGTGGCTCCACAGGAAGCCATAGCTCATTTTAGTTGGCTGCTGTTCGTTAAAATGCAGCAAGTTAAGATTTTGAGTTTGAACTTTAACAAGACTGCTGGGATCATGGAGCGCAGTTCTGCCATCTTAGACATGTCATCAGAGGGATGCCAAGACTGGGTAATAACTCAGAGCAGCAAGTATAAACAATAGACAGACAGTCGTTCCAGGACACTCGTAAGAATGTAGGAACATAAGAAACAGGGAAAGGCGAGATCAAATGGCCCTTTGAGCCTGCTCCACCATTCAGTGGGATTATGGTTGTTCTCCTACCTCAACTTCTAATAGCAGAGGTAGTACAGTGGTAATGTTACTAGACTAATACTTCAGAGGCCCAGGCTTAAATCATGGCAGCTGGTGGAATTTAAGTCCAATTAAAATAAAATCTGGAATTTAATGCTAATCTCAGTAATAGTAACCCCAAAATGATCATTGGTTGTCATAAAAAAGCCCATCAGCTTCAAAGTTGTCCTTTAGGGAAGGAAATCTGCTGTCTTTACCTGACCTCAGTAACAGATGTCCCAAAAATGATTTAACACCATTATCTTAGCTACCTATGACTCCAGAAGCACAACAATGTGGTTTAGTCTCAACTGCTCTGAGGGCGGAGGTGGGCAACAAATGCCAGTTGTGCCCACATCCCCATGAATGTACAAGAAAAAGAGAAGGCCCTGAGATTTAATAGATTTAAAATCATTAAGAATTTAGATAAAGCAAATAAAGAGAAACTGTTTCTAATGGCTAAAGAGTTGATAAAGAGATTTAAGATGATTGGCAAAAGATTCAGAGACAACATAAGGAAAATCCTAAACAAAAATAAAAATAAAAATACCTGGAAAAACTCAGCAGGTCTGGCAGCATCTGCGGAGAGGAGCACAGTTAACGTTTCGAGTCCGTATGACTCTTCAACAGAACTAAGTAAAAATAGAAGAGAGGTGTTATATAAGCTGGTTTAAGGGGGGGTGGGGGGGGGGGGGGGGGGGGGGGGGGGGTGGGGGGTGGTGGGGTGGGTCAGGTGGAGCTGGATAGAGGGCCAGAGATAGGTGGAGATAGCCAAAAGATGTCATTGACAAAAGGACAAAGAGATGTTGAAGGTGGTGATATTATCTAAGGAATGTGCTAATTAAGGATAGAAAGCAGGACAAGCAAGGTACAGATAGCCCTAGTAGGGGTGGGGTGGGGTGAAGGAATCGAAATAGGCTAAAAGGTAGAGATAAAACAATGGATGGAAATACATTTAAGGAAAATGCTTTTTACTCAACAAGTGGAAGCAGTTGGAATGCAGATCCTGATAGGGTGGTAGATAATTCAGTAATACCCTTCGAAAGGGAATAAGATAAATATTTGAAGGAGAAAAAATTGTATATGGGGAAAGAGCAAATTATTACAGAAAATTAGGGCTCATGGATTTGGGGGTTATATTAGGCATGGATTGAGCTAACAGAGAGAAAACAGAATAGTAATAAATGGATCACATTCTAGTGGTGTACCACAAAGATCTGTGCTTGGGCCTCAGCTATTTACAGTCTGTATCATTCACCATTGCCAACCCGACAGTCTTATAAATCAGCAGACAAATTCTCAAGACATTTGGTACAAGAATCATGGGCAGAATTTTGCCGTTGGCGAGCAGGATGTGGGGCCCACTCGCCGACGCGTAAAATGATGCGGGATGACGCCCCCGCCCCATTTAAATTTTCAGGAAGGCGGGGGCGCAGCAAAATCAGCTGTGGGCCCGCTGACCTGTCAATGGCCACTTGAGGCCATTGACAGCATCCATTAAGCAATTGAAGGACCTGCTCGTCCAACCTTAACGTTGGCGGGCAGGCCAGAAGCCCCAGCAGCAACTAGAAAAAACATGAAACCTCATCCAGTGGCGGGATGAGGTTTCATGTAGGGTTTTAAACATTTTAATAAAGTTTTAATGTAAATTATGAACAAGTGCCAACTCATGTGAAATTGTCCTTCAGATTCCGGGCCTAGTCTGCTAATTGGCAACTTGGGGCAGGATTTTCCGCTTGGCGTGTGGGTGAGTGCCTGACACGCCCAAGTGTGAAATAGCGTGCGTTGATGTCAGGCGAGTGTCCCGATGTCATTGTGCACTCACACGACATTTCGGTCGGCGAGCACGCACAAGAATCGGCAGCACGCTGGCCGATAATTAAGAGGCCTGTTCCAAGGCCATTCAAGTATTAACTAGCAGCGATTTTTTGCTGCCTGTCCAACCTTACGGTTGGCAGGTGGGCAAATCGGCCGGGCAGTCTTTGCATTTTGGAGGAAACCTCACCCACAGGCGGGATGAGGTTTCCAGCATTAATTTAAAAAATGATTTGACATCATTTTTATGATGTTTCTGTTCATGTGAGTGAGTCCTATGTGGGGACATTTTTTTCAGATTTTCAAAACCTTTATTTTTGATCTTAAAATTCTTCAGCTCTGTGCCTTCAGGGAGCTTTCAGTGCAGCGCTCCCCCACGCATACGCAGACTTTTGCACTCGCCCTCCTCCTGCCCCCACATCAGCAGCGCTGAGCTTCTCAGCGCGTCTTTGACGCTGGCTGGCTGCCAATTGGCCAGTCGGCATGAAATGTGGTCGGAGGCTGATCGCAGGCCCAGCCTGCCGTGCCCACTCAACGACCCGAAAATCCTGCCCTTGGTTACAGAGAGTCAGCAACCTGGTCCTGACCCTGCTCCCTGACCAGCAGCGGAACAATAAATGCTGGGAAATGCTTTTCAATTTAAAGTGCTGCCTCCAGAAGTTAAATAAATATCCTCTATGAAGTCTCTTACCTGCAAGCAATTCTTCAAATTTGTGCAGTTAGAAAACATGTTCCCCAAGGATGTAGCAGCCTGTGAAAAATCGTAGAACCCTCTCAGAGGGGATGTTTAATTTTAATAAGAAACGCGCCTCTCATAACTTCACTGTGAGAGTTGGCATGTCTGAGGCAGGTTAAGTGAGCAGACAAGAACATGACAGATGGGATATAATGGGGGAAATGTGAAGTTATCCAATTTTAAAGGAAATATATAAAAAGGCAGAATTTTTTTTTAAATGGCGAGAGACTGGGAAATGTTGGTATTCACAGGAAACTGGGTGTCCTTATACACAAATCACAGAAAGCTGACAAGTAAGTACAGCAAGCAATTAGGAAAGTAAATAAAAGGGATTGAAGCATCAGTATGAAGAAGTCTCACTACAATAGGTGTGAGACCACAGCTGGCAGATTGTGTACAGTTTTGGTCAGCTTACCTAAAGAAGGATATACTTTGTTTAGAGGGAAGTGTCACTGGACTAACTCTTGGGATGAAGGGATTGTCCTATGGAGAGAGATTGTGTAGACTAAGCCTATGGACAGAAATTTTTGCTCAGTGGGCGGGTGCCCAACCCACCCAAGCAAGAAACAATGCTTGTTGACATTGACTGAGCGTGCCAGCGTCACAGCGCAGTCGCGTGATAGTTCGGTCGGCAGGCACACGCTGGAGTTGGCAGCACGCCCGCCGACAATTAAAAGGCCTGTTAAGGCCATTAAATAATCAATGAACCTAAAAATTTTTGTGGCCTATCCAACCTAACGGTTGGCGGGCAGGCAGAAAGGCCAAGCGGCCTGCATCTTTTTTGGAAACCTCACCCACGGGTGGGATGAGGTTTCCAAAAGCAAATAAAAATAAACTAAAAGTTTTACAATCGAATTAATAACATGTTCCTGCTCATGTCACATGAGGGGACATGTTTCATTACATTTTCATTTTCTTTATTTTCTTTTTTGAACAATGCTTCATCTCCCTGGGGCAGCTCTGTGCCTCAGGGAGATGATGAAGCGCTCGCCCGCGCACATGGGTGAAGGTCGTGCTCGGCCCACTCGCATTGCCTCCCCTCCACCGCCCACACAAGCAATGCTGAGCACTGCCGCTCGTGTTTCACGCTGGGCGGGCCTTCATTGGCCCACCAGCATGAAGTCACGGTCCGGTGCCGATCGCGGGCGGTGGTCAGCTTCCCAACCACCCCTGCCCACCCCAGCCGAGCCCACCCACCAAGGGCAAAGTTCTCCCCTATGTTGCCGAGAATTTAAAGGAATGAGAACTGATCTGATTGAAACGTATAAAATTCTTAAGGGGCTTGACAGAGTGGATGCTGCAAGGATGCTCCCCTGGCTGGGAAGTCTAGAGCAAGCAGGTCACTGTCTCAGAATAAGGGCTCGACCATTTGTGACTGAGAGGAGGAGAAATTTCTTTATCAAGAAGATTGTGAATCTTTAGAATTCTCTACCTTAGAGAACTGTGAGTGTTTTAGTTGTTAAGCATATTCAAGACAGAGATCAATAGATTTTAGGATACAAAGCCATTAAGGGGTATGGGGATAATGTGGGAAGCTGGAGTTGAGGCAGAAGGTCAGTCATGATCTTAGTGAATGTTGGAGCAGGCTCGAAGAACCAAATGGCCATGTCCTGCTCCTATTTCTTATGTTCCCGCTCTATCCCCACATCCCTTAAATCATTTAGCATCCAAAAATCCATTGACCTCGGTTTTGAACATACGAACATACAAATTAGGAACAGGAGTAGGCCACTTGGCCCATTCGAGCCTGCTCTGCCATTTAATAAGATCTGGTTGTAACCTCAACTCCACATTCCGCCTACCCCCGATAACCCATATTAGTCAAGAATTTATCTACCTCTGCCTTAAAAATATTCAATGACCCCGCCTCAACTGCTCTCTGGAGAAGAAAGTTCCAAAAT